>NC_090922.1:677943963-680343963 GCF_040938575.1 Ambystoma mexicanum | reverse complement strand
AGGAATTAATGTGGGCCTCCAGCCACAGGAGTGCCAGGTCTAGTCACCATGCCACTGCCTCCCTCCTCACCATTACACAGAGATTGCATGAGAGCAATGTGATTGCCTCTGCCACAGCTGAGGCCATCAGCCACGCCATACAATTGACTCTGGATGACATGAGAGGCCAGGGTTCTGACCCACCGACATCGATCACCACCACAAAGAACTCCCAGCATGGCAGCCCTAGGCGCCACTGACAGCGAATCAGGTCCACAATGGAGTCTGCAAAGAGCCACATGCCAAAGAAGGGCCGCCCTGACTGGATGCTTCACTGGGTGTGTTTTGGGAGGGGGGAGGGGTTTGGTGGTGGGGTGTATTGGGAGGGAGCAATTGGGATGTTTTGGGAGTGGATGGGCTTGTTTGGGGAAGGGGAGAGGGGGATGTTTGGGGAGGTCAGTGGGTTGTGTAGGGCTTGTGTGTATTCAGGTTGGTAATACATGCATATTTTTCTCCTGAAGCACTGATAGGACATTCCTTTTTTCAAAAAAAGCGTTTACTGGGATGGTGCATGATGACTACAAAGGTGCAAGGTAGGCACAGAGTGGAGTGGGAAATCAAAAAATTCAATTTTCGGAAGGCTTTGCCCACATCCCTGGCCTCCATGCACACATGCATTGGCAGGGCTGGCGATGTATAATCATCATCCTCTGGTGGAGGAATGTCCAGCTCTGGGGGCAAGGATGTGTTGCTCCTGATGCAGATGTTGTACAACACTATACAGATCAGGATTATCTGCCCCACCTCCATTGACCTGTAAATGAGCCCACCCCAGACCGGTATAGGCATCTGAAAAGTGCCATCAAGAATCCAAACGCCTGCTCAAAGGTCACCCTGGTCCTCAAATGGGCCCTGTTGTATGCCACATCCTGCTGCATCTGGGGATTCCACAGAGGGGCCATTAGCCATGGAAGCAGTGGGTCTCCAGAGTGACCTACAAGGGGTAGGTACACAGGTATGAGTAATGATATTCAGCAGTGATGTTGCCTGTGACAGCGGTGAGTCTCTGCATGCATGTCCCATGTCTCATTTTGTCACGCTGTTTCCTGTTCCAGTCCTTGCATGCGTATTGCTCTACTTGGGGAGCAGTCTGACAAGGTAACAACTGCACATGGCTCATGGCCATTGCACATTGCAATTTGGTATCTGACTGTTAGGGAGGCATGTGCATTGCCAACATGCATGGTACCTAACGGGTGTCTGGGTTTCATGTGCAGATGGTCTGTGTCGCATCCGTGATGGTGTGTGCTATTACTTGTGGACGTTGTGCATGCCAGTTCTGATGGCATGGTAGTGTCCCTCAGTAGTTGTTTGGTATTCTCTCAACCTATGTATGGGGGTGTGTTTGGGTGCCTCCTCTAACGTCAACTCCATGGACAACACTGTTGTTTGTGGGGCCTGCACCTTGCCTTAGCCCAAGCCACAGGGATTACACAAAGTGTGTGTGGGCCTGGGCCGCCAAAGTTCTGGTTATGGACGTGTCATTGGATTGTCATAGCTATTGTGCATCACATTACTGTGTTGTTATCAGTGATTGTTCCTCTGCCTTGGTCTTCATTGTTTCTGCACGTGATCTGCAGGTTTTCCCCCTGGCTCTTGGGGTGCCCCAGAACATAGATTTGACGGCCCTAGGTGACCATGTCTGCCAATGCACTTTTATAGCAGGGGGTTTGTATTCTAGTACCTATAGTGCATTGCGTGTGGATGTCCTCTTGGGTTTTAAATGGCATGGTCAGTGACTGCAACATCTCCAGGCATGTGCTGTGTGTTGTGGCATGTCAAATGAGGAGTGCGCTGGTAGGTCCTGCATGTGCAGGGTACTTTCCGAACATGCATTTGTGACATTCTTGCCCCCCTTTCCCTGTCACTCATGCTGCAAGGTAGATGGTATTGTACATGTACCCACCCAACATCCAAGTCTTTTGTCCTCTGCAATGCTACATGTAGGCCGGCAGCGGGCTGTTCCACAGGACCATTGAGTCGGTCGGTTGAACCCTGCGAATCGGGTGCAGCTTGAGTGATGGTAAGGTCATCGTCATAGGGGACCTCAACATTCAGGGAATGGAACTGTTTATGGTTGCTGTAGACCTAATCTTAAGCATGGTCGGGCACCAGCTCAACATGAATGCAGTCCAATGCTCATACCACACTGGGCGTGCCCCAATTGCATATAAGCAAGCCTTGGTTGTGTTGAATTGTGCCGAGGTAGTGGGGAGGGCGATGTGCTGGCCCACATAGCGAGGGAGGGCTGCCAGTACCTGCACCAGCACTCTTGAGAAGGCAGGCTGCAAAATGCAGTGCAGCTGTCTCGCAGACTGCTGCAATGTGCCACTGACTAGGAAGTTCAGGACCTACACCAGCTTTACCAGCACCGGTATGGCTAGCCTGATGCCGATCCTGCTCCCAATGTTCTCCTGGATGTGGGTGAGGAGGTCAAGTATGGTCTCTCTGTTTAGGCGTTACCGGGTTAGTATCTGCCTGTGTACATAGGGTGCACCTCGGTGGATTTTGTGCACCTGTGGCCTAATTTCTTTCACCTGTGTCCATTTACTAGCTGCTCTGAGGTGTTGTTATCGCCACTGTGGTTTTTCTGGTATTACTGGTAAATATCTGCCGGTAATACTGGCAAATCCAATCTCGTGATATACCGGTGATACCACTGTGCCCGTATTACCGGCGTAGGTTTCTGGGCCAATCCATTTTTTTCTTTTCCGGTATTACCAGTATTACCGGTGCCAGTATTTCCAGAGGTGATACTGGCACCGGTAATTCTGGCAATTATGTTCTGGCAAACTCGTATACCTGCAAACTTGTAATAAGCGTCATTCTCTTTTTCCTCTCGTGGCCCACTGCAGATCTTTGATGCAAGAAGATAAAGTCTGCTTTTACTGAACTTAATAATGGAATAGGGTGCCCCACCCCTTTTTAGTTGTTGCTATCAATGCAGACTTTGCTGTTACATTAATAATAGATGACATACAATGAATGGAATATACGCCTGCTTACCAATAATTAAATGACTTTTTCCTCTAAAACTAGTATTTGGTATAGAAAACATGACACACTTAATTAAAGCCAATAAATGTGCATGCTTGCCTAACAAGAATTGCAGTATTTGTTATTCACAACTTGCAACAAATATTTGATCTGGACAGTAAAGATGGCCGGAGTGTGGCGAGAGTGTGCAGTCTGTCAGCAGGAAACACACAGTCTGTTTCCTATTTTAATTTTCCCAAGGAGGAATTCGATTAAAACCCCCAGCGTATTGCAGAGCGAGTCGTGGGAGTGTGGTGAGAGTGTGCAGTCTGACAGCACAATTTCAGCACAGGTGTGTCGGTGTTAGCCATGCAACTGGTGGGGTCCGTTCTGTGGCACTCATGGGAACATATGGAGCGGCACGGCACGGAGTGCCCCAGTGTGGCTCTGAGACACTCACAAAAGGGGTTAGAGAAGCTGATATTTACACAGTGTTAGACGCCAATCTTAAAATTACTGCAGGTTGTTTATGGAAAACACTTAACTAGGTGACTGCGGGGTGGTTTCTTTACCCTTTGAGCCCAGATCATGGAGCCAGACGACTGCAAGAGAGTAAGGGAATGCATTTACTTCAGCCCATCTAGCCGTAGGTTAATTGCAGAAATTCCTACCTTGTCAGACCTGCAGGCGGAGTAAACATACAAGAAGGTCTAACGTGTGCAATGGCAAGTGGAAAATCACAGAAAAAGGGTGCATAGTGCTTCAAGTACATGAGGAACGGGAAAGGTTAAGCGAAGCACAGCAACCTCAACTAGGAAGGATTCTCATAAAGAAACAGAACATACTAACAATGAACACACAAGTGAAATCATGATGACGTCCGAAGGGGACAAAGCTGACCAAGGGTAAACTTTCAGTGAGTCGGTCCTGGAAACAACCACCACTCTCAGCCTGTATTCTGAAGTGCTGGGGAATGGTCATGGCTCAAAGGAGGAGGCCCAGGCTGAGCAAGGGGAGAACTGGAGAAGTCACGCCTGTCACGGGCAAAGCTCATATAACTTTTGCAAGCTTCAAGCTTATGCTGAGCATGTTGCAAATGCAGTGACTGACCATAATATAAAGAAACAACTTACAGTGCACTGGGAAAACATCAACCCCTAAAATCCCACTTCTATAAACTGTGAAAATATGAATGTACTGGGCCATTCCTTTGAGAGACTCCGTATTTTATGGATGGCATCATGGAGCGCTCCCATCGAACATGTAATGAATGTATGCCACATTGCCATACAGGCCATGGAAGGTCCGTCAAGGGCCATGAACAGGAGCTGAGTCCTTTAAAAAGCTCAATAATTGATCATCAGAAAGTACAAAGGATGAGACAAGCTCAGTCCCTATCTTTAAATGACAACTACTTTACCCCCAAGAATATTACGCTGCGAATGAATTCCAACATTATGCCACACATGGAAACTCTAGAACTAGCATTGATTTCTGCACTTCATTTAGTGCTAGAATCTCTCTTGAGGTTATACGATAATGTAAAGGAGTTGGTGCAAGAAAATGCCCTAAAATTAAATTCTCTAGATCGAGGTTTGAGCAAATTGTTGGCTGTTAATGAAGACACCCCATGTCAGTGCAAGAAGGGAGGGCATGAATTCGGGATTGTTGAACGGGTAAAGAAAGCGGTCCCCAGTAGGGACGAAAATCAACTACAAGAGGCGGCATGGATGGAAACGAGGGAGGTTCTGGAGGAGTTACAAGATTCTGTGAGAACAAACAGTGAATCTCCAGACAGCCCGAGGCCACTTGTCGAACTATGCCTCAAGCAAAAGGAAACTCACCTGGAAGTACCCTGTCTGGTGGAGGAGCTGCTCACCATCAACGATTCAGCAGGACAAGAGAGTGGTCGAGAAGGCTGGATAAGAGAGAATAGACAAAAGAGAAAAGGAAAACTTCAAAAGAAAATAAAATCTAAAAACCTTACAGCCCCAAATGGTAACAGATGAAATAACTCCAGAAATGTCATCAACGCACTCTCAGGAGAGGCAATGGATGTAAACGACTCACTTCTAAATCCGATGGCAAGAACCGCAGGCAACAAAGGAGTTGTTTCAAGAACCACAACAAAGAAAAAACGATCTAAAATAACAGTATTTGTGGAGAATCCTGAGGCACGTAACGTGAACCCAGTGTCTTCCCAAAATGCCTCTACCTATAACAACATTGAAAATGAGTCTGGATCTCCTGCTTTGCCAAAGAGTTTGGCTGTTATTTTGTTGCCAACCTAGGAACGGTGGTCGCTGCCTTCACCAGACAACTGCAGCAGACTCTGGGTTCCAATGCACAGCTACCAGAACCGGAGAACTTCCAGGGAGCTATAATGAGCTGGCAAATTGATCCACAAATATGAAGTAGACTCCACATCAACAGAGGGCAAATCATCAAAAGATTCCAGGCTATTCCTCAACAACAGGCCCTAAGATCAGATGATATCCGAAGGGTAGCCTTTAAAAAGAAAGGTGCAGAGCGGTGAGCTTGTTACTTTGCTTGCAATCTGATTACTCAAACTGTATGGAACAATCAACATGCTCTTAAGTCCCTTGGCTATCAGCTGGGACAACTAGGGGACAACTGGGGCAAGAGGATGCCGGGGTTTATCTGTTCCCTGTCCCATTAGTTCTGGATACAGAAACATCAAATGACTCTGGGAGTTCAGTAAAGACAAGAACGGACTTAGAAGACCGGTCTTGTCTTGAAGCCGCACTTGAAATGTTCAAGAAAACCAAGACTAAGCAGACGAGTCTTTGAGGGAGGCCCCCTGAAAGTAATGTCGTGTAATATGTGTGGCTTCCACAAATTAGTTGGGCACTCAGGAATGGATCTAAAAATGGCAAGTGTGATTCTTCAACAAGAAACTATGGCTACAAATACCTTTGAGCTTGAAGTATACCAAACTTACTGTAAGCCAGCATCTAGAGGGCCTGAAGGATGCCCTACAGGTGGCCTTGCTGTTTCCATTGATTTATACTGTGACTGCACTCACTTGGAGATACAAGTTAGGGCAAAAGACCTGATGGATATTAACCTTTACCTTCCACATTTGAAAGAGCATGTAATGATTGTAAATGTATACTGGAATCAGACAAACAGCAAACTTCCTGAATTACATTTGGAACTAGATCTCCTGTTCACAGAATGGTTGGTGAGGAGTAAAAATGAGTATCCTATTGTGGCAGGGGATTTACACGCAATCTGTGTCCAAACACAACTTAAAGGATGGTCCAAATCTGTGCAGCTAGTGGCTGCATGGCTGCATGGGATCGATATCTTGTAGCTTGGGATCTTCAAGCTTGTTTTCCAAGGAAACAAGATCTAATTGCGTTCTACACATGGGGCAGGGGGCCTAAGAAGTCTTGAATTGATTACTTTTGTGTATCTACTTATTTGGGCTGTTTATGCAAACCCCTGGTGAGGGGGGACGCCTTGGGCAGCAATCATTTCCCTATAATGTTTGCCTTCTGCTTGCTTAATTCCACATACCATCTGGAATATGGTGCAGCATTCATTACACCAGTAAGAGGGGCGATTGGCGGTAAAATGGAACGCAAACGCATTTAGAACTTTTATGACCATATGGGCAAAAGAGCTGTCAAAGATGGGAATGAAGGGGGACAGGATAAATGCTAACAAATATAACCAAAGGTTAATGGATTGTATGAAACTTCTCTCTACTAGGGGCCAAAAGAAGGGAACTAAAGTACATACTCATCCCTATGACATCAGGGTTAGGGAGGACTGCAATTCAAACCTCTCTCACAAACACAACTAGTGGCCCAGAGTTCCAAGATGCCAAAAGGCAGATCCTATTAAAATATACATATACTCTTCAAAATCTGGGGTTGGAAGGACAAATCAAGAGGTTGTTAAGACCCTTATCTATAAAGGTAGTGTTAAATTCTGGGGAATGATGGGGGGGGGGTGTCACAAAAGGGTTGCAGGATTTAATTGAGCGTGACATCACAACACAAGACTGTATGAATTACATCACCAAAAATACTACTTGCCAAAAGTGATGAAGGCCAACTGAGTCTAGCTAAAACGGGGTTGGAACAGTGTGATCTCGGCTCGGCGATTAATGACTTGCAATGGGAAATCGGTAAAGCGAAACCGTCGAGGGGTCCTGGCCCTGACAACATCCCGCCCACATTCAATGAAAGCAAGTCAGAGGTCTGGGTCCACCCCTTATGGGACTTATTCAACCATGTCAACTCAACAATCACTGTCCCACATATGCGGAGAGAATCTCTCATCATTCCTATCTTTAAGCAGGGAGATAAGAGGGATGCCAAAAACTTTAGACCTATAGCCCTCTTGGGCTCCTCGAGCAAACTATTTGGTACCCTCTGTCATCAATGACATTTGTGATGTCATCTTTGATGTCCTGGGTGTCCTTTGATGTTAGTCTTAGCAGTGCACAGTGGTGGCACGAGTTATGGATGCTTAGCTTACCATAACTGGAGAATTTCAAGGGTTTTTCAGTTTTACTTGGAACCATAACGTTCCTTTAACAAAGTTTTTTTACTGAATTTCATACGTTTTTAGTAGCACAACTTAACCATGACGTCCCTTTAACAACATTTTTTACTGAATTTCATAGGTTTTTAGTAGCACAAATTAACCATAACATCTCTTTAACAAAGTTTTTTTACTGAATATACATTTTCATAGTGTACATTTGATAGATGTGTACTAGGGGTCCCTTACGTTATATACAATTAACTTAGAACATACCGAACACACGCCACTAATTATATTGATGTCCGCGGATGGTCACAGACGACATCAACACCACCCACACATGCAGGGGGTATCTGAAATTGTTCTACCATACCATATAAACACTACGCAAGTTGAAAAAGCAGCACATAGACACATTATATATATTTATAAATAAGCAGAGGAACCTACATATTTAACACATCAACCAGACATTGAAATACGATATGTAATAAAATGGATTATACCATAACAAAAAAGATATACCTCCAACATAATTACCTCACAGAACCTGCAGAGCTAAAAGCAACAATAGACCTACACAACACAACGAATACAACTTACCAGAAACTAGTAAGTAAACTTCATTTTTTGTAAACATTGCTTTACTTTTTGTGTGAGGTACAGTATAATTAATATATTTTTGTTTTTCACACAGAAATGTGCAGTACTTTGGACTGGCTGGACCTAATGTGTACTTAACATATATATGTTTATTTTTTACAGACCATACAAAGATTGAAAATGTGACTCCAAAAGACACAACGGAAAAGACACTCAAACGCATTGAACAGAAAGTAGACATTCCTAAGGAAAATTTAAATAGTTAGAAACAGTTAGTGAAGGACCAAATCAAAGAAAAAATTAAGTACCATTGTCCCACCTGTACCTGTGCTCCCTCTCCATGTCCCAGTGAACTATCCCCAAACCTTGAACAACAAAATAAATGTTTTGATGAGATTTCTATCCCTTCATCCCCTCCCATCCATCCTTTCCAAACCCCTAATTCCCCTATTTTTGTATCAGTTTCTGCTTCCCCCTCTCTTTCATAATTTGTGTATATAAATAAAAAAAATGTTATGTTTCTTGTAATGAAATTCTTTGTATCTTATTTTTTTTTTTAAGGCAGTTAAAATGTCAGCGGACAGCGTGCCTGTCCGTAATTAACAAAATTTGGATGTACTAAGGACACTACACCTCTCCGTACCATTCGCAACCAAGATGGAACTTTTCTTAGAACACACCAGCTGTCCAAGATGTCCGTAAATCAACAAAATGGAAGTGTCCTAAGGACACTTTACCTCTCTGCACCGTTCACAACCAAGATTAAACTATTCTTAGAACACACCAGGTGTCCGGGTTGTCCGTAAATGAACAAAATGGAGGTGTCCTTAGGACACTATACCTGTGCGTACCGTTCGCAACCAAGACGGAACTGTCCGTAGAACAGGCGCGGTGTCCGGGATGTCCATAGTGAAACAAAATGGAGGTGTCCTAAGGACATTATAGCTGGCAGTACAGTCTGCAGAACATCTATGCACATGCGCACCATACCCATAAATCCTGAGAACATTGCGCCTGTCCGTAACTGTCCATCTCACTTGTGTCGCACTTTTAATTAGTTTCTGGACCCAAACACTGCCCATAGAACACCCGCGCACATGCGCACCACCGCTCCTGCGCATTTGCTGTCCTGCGGACACCCGTTCCATTCGCGGACGAGTTCCCGACATCATCATGTGACCGCACCCACGCTGAGCGTGTGTCCTAATTTGTGGACTCTATCCGGATGCCCAACATTTTAAAAGAACTTATTTAGACAATCCAAATGATTTTACAGTAAATAATCACCATTTCACATGTCCCAGACAATGGCCCTGGCTTTCCACATATTTTTTGTAACTTTTTGAACGCTTTTGAGTGTTCGATATGTTCTCGAGGCGCACCCCTCCACCCCTATAAAAAGCCACACCCCAGAGCTGATCTTCATTGTAATTCTGGCTATTGCAGATTGACTTTTGCTGCCTTTAGTGCTCTAGCTGAGATTACCTCATCAACCCTAATGGCATCCATGGCTGCTGTTGCTAGATCAGCTTCAGCACCACCCCCAAACCCTCCAACACCACCACCTCCCCAAGGACCTGCAGAGCAGAACATGCATGAGGATGTAGAGAACGAGGATGAAGAGGATGAAGAGAATGAGGTGGAGGAACACCCTACTACCAGCACTCGCCGGGAGTCTTGGGTGTGGCGGTTGTTTACCATTTATGGTAACGTACCAAAAGCACGTGCAGACAAGGTCACCTGTAACCAGTGCAAATTAGTGCTGAGTCGTGGGAGACGTAGCGCATACAGCTTTGGTACGACATCCATGAAGCAACACCTAACTTCGTTCCACGGTGCGGACATTCGCAAGGTTGTACCTTGTGATGAACGTAGTAGGTGGAGTTCCTCCACAGCATCCTCCGTTTACACTCCTCTCACCACAAGAGACACACCTGTGGGTGAGCGCATCCCTCCAACTGCTTCACAGCCCATTCGCAATGCTGTTGACCCTTACCTTT
This sequence comes from Ambystoma mexicanum, assembly GCF_040938575.1. Classification (NCBI taxonomy): domain Eukaryota; kingdom Metazoa; phylum Chordata; class Amphibia; order Caudata; family Ambystomatidae; genus Ambystoma; species Ambystoma mexicanum. The sequence goes on along the minus strand of NC_090922.1, from coordinate 680,333,824 downwards.
CGAAGGTCACAATATTGTGTATGTACTGTGATGCAGTACTCTGCAGGGGAGAGTCTTCGAAGTGCTTTCGGGATTACGGTCACGGACCACCAGAAGACCTGCTACCTACCTAAATAAGGCCCACCCTACATATTCCTCTCTCCACATGCCCTTTCTTATCCCCGTGGTTGGTGTCCCTTCCTTACCCTCCTTTCCCCTCCTCTCCTAGTGTGTCGTGTGTAAAAAAGCCCCAAAAATATAAAACAACAAAAATCCCCCCCAAAAAAGTCTCTTTTCAGAGCCGCCTTTCTCAGTTTACAAATAAAACTATCAAATAAACAGTGCAGGCCCTTGCACATTTTTTAAAAGCCCGTAGACAGTCTTAGGACAGATAAAATGTTGGGGTGCTGCCCTAGCAAAACCAATGCACTTTTCTCTGGGAGTAAGTGGTGGCTCTGAAAAGAGCCTTTTGGTGGTGTTTTGTGTGTTTGAAAAACTCGGATTCGTCACCATCTAATGCAAAATGGATGACTATAATTCCCAAAAAGTTCTTAATGCATTTTGTACATTTCTAAGAAAAATCTGATTGCCAGCATATGTAAGATGGACTCCATATCTGCGAAAAATGAATGTGCTACGAAACATAATATTTTCATTGTGAAAATAGGACATGCCAACATCTCTTAGAAAGGCACAAACAGCCTTATTGACATTGCGCCTCGCTTTCTCCATTTGTGGACCAAATGAAGAACGCAGCCACATTTGTCTTTGCGCAATACGAGAAAAAATTACTTGGGAATTTGGGAACATGTCCATGACCTTCTCAAGACCTTCTTTCATTACAAATTGCAAAGAAATTCCAGATACATGTCCTCAACTGTTCCCTCCACAATGAATTATAATTATGTCAGGATGATGCTCTGTCTGTAAAGTAGCACAGAGCGGTACCAAGCCCAGCCACTTCATTCCACGCACTCCATGCCAGTACACTTCCACATGAGGGAATCCAAGATCTGCAGATACACCACAACGTTGCACCTCCAACCAATGTATCCATGAGTCTCCCAAAATCCAGATAATCTGTTTTTGAAAACACACAGCCATAGCTATCTGTTCTTCTTTCAGGAAAAACACGTCCTCACTAAATCTCTCCTTACACAATACACCCACTAAACTTTACTGACTTTGCAATCCCTAGCTCTGTTCATTCTCATTTGCATGCCTCTCCACACAGAATGCCCGTATGTAATACACGCTGTCAGCAGACTACCGCCATGTCCGCGGACATGTAGAAGATCTGAGCGTGGTGAATGTACATTTAAATAGTGTTCCCCATTCCCCCTTTAAAGTGGGTTCTGAAAAGAGCCTGACAGACACCTGTTATTTTGTATTTTTTTGGGGTTTTTTTCTTATTATTTTACAACTAAAATCTTCACATAACCTGTTCCAACGCAACCCTTACATTCCAAAAGAACATGGCATGTCCCAAAAAAGATAAATATGCTTCAAAATAAGCAGCATTACTCGAAACAATATTATCGTTGTTACAGAAAAACATACCAGCTCTTAGCATGAAAGCACGCATGCCTCGATTGATTGCACACCTAGCAATGTTTTGCTGAGGACAAAAAAAACAGAACTGTTGTCCCATATTGCTCTAGGTAGTAATCCAGAAAAAAATTACTTTTGCATTTGGAGGGAGGTTGATTACTGCTTGAACCAACTGTTCCAAATCTGCCAACAAAGTTGCAGAACTCACGTAGCCCAAATGGAAAGCACCATAGTGCAAAACTACCATATGGGCACTGTTCATCCTACGCATATCTCTACAAACTTCGAGAATTGCCTCTACATTGCAGTCATGCACAGCGCTCCACACCACCTCCACTCCTCTAACATCGAAATTGTTTGCCACATGCCTGCATTGAGAATACTGCTGTAAACCATGGACAAACATATCTCTGAGCACACAAATCAACAATGTCAACATCTGATTGGCTGATCCCTACAGTCCCATTTCCATGCTGGATTTGCTGGAAAACCCCATATGTGGCACACCCTACCCTCGTACAGCCGCTGTGTCCACGCGGCACGTAACTCTTAGCCAGCCCTTCTACCCTTTCCACATCACTCTCGTTTCTATTCCCTCATTGGATACAGTTAAGCAGTCACACAACCATCCAAGACCTCTACACCTAACTCCATCATCAGAGTACCGCACTTCAAATGTACCTTTGATCACTCTGAATACAAGTCTCATATCATTGGAAAGCACCTACTACAAAAACTACTGTACAAGTCTCGAAGATTTCTACTCACAGCGCCATGCATATCCACATGCATGATTATAAGGTACAGGTATGCATATTTTATTCAGAGTACATGTACAACTTTTAAGATTTCATATAAACAAAGTAATGCCACTAAATCTGCATAGCCAATACATACATGCCAATGCTCCAGATTTGAGCGCGAGACTCCCAATTTTTCATTGAAAAATCTCACTATTTTTTTACTGTCTCCCGCATAACCTATACATACATGCCAACCCTCCCGATTTACGTGCGAGACTCGATTTTTCATTGAAAAATGTCACAATTTTTTACTGTCTCCCACCTAAATTAATGCTAAATTAATGCTAATCCCAATGCAATCGTATGAGAAAAATAAATGTTCCCGATTGCTGTGGTGAAATCTCCCTCTCAGGTGCTCCCGATTGTTCGCATTTCTAGTTATAATATGAAATTATTCAAATTTTTCCCATCTACTATAATGAACTATCACTTCCAAACCTCTCTGCTATCTACAACACAGCTGTAAAAAAACAAGTGAATTTCATGAACTTAAAATTCTACTCATTTGCAAAGCATGTTGAACTAACATACTGTAAACAACATATAAAGGCTGCACATAGTGAAATGAAATGCATGCATACACTATGTTCAGATATCAAACAATAATACTACCACAAAAACATAAAAATCAACATGTACATTAACATCAGTGCTGTAAACACACACAAGCACTAACTTCTTCCTTTTACAATTGCAGTGAAGACCACTCTCCTGAAAATGAGCAGCATCTAAACTACAAACAACATATCCGAAGATACCTGCTCATTCCACACAAAAAAAAATAAGTACAACACTACCTTTATATTCTTACTGTTCCTCAAAGACACTGTGTGGTTCATTCATGTAATTTGTGCACCAAAAAAAAACATAGGTTTCTGAACCATTCTGCCCACAAACCCCCATTTATAGAACAGAGAATAGCAGGCAGAATGGCACACAAATCCCCGTTTTTTTTTTAAACACAAATAAAATACTCAGCCATTAGAATGATAGTACTACAAAACAAAGAACTGTTTTAATTTTATACCATCACGTTTACTATTAATGCTTCCTCGCCACTAGCTCACTTTCTTCTCTCATTTGAACCGTAGTGTAGTAACATACAAACAGAAGAATAGCCTTCCCAACTCATTGTAACTGCCCAATGCACATTCACACACCACCACATACATCTTTCCCATCAAACTCATACACGCATGCACCCAGCACACATACTTTGCAAAACAGACGAACCCATACCTTCTTTTTTTCAACAGACCCCAAAGAATGCCTACCAAAAAGCAAGTCCGTAGAAAGGAATGCAGAAATAGAGCAAATGAAAATAAAAGTGTCCAAAATAAGCATCCATCTCTACCAGAGTTTGTACAAAACGTTCAAACAAAACAGCTAATGCAGTCATTTAGCAAAACAAAATAAGCTTCTAGTACAGAAACTTTGCCTCCTTTATCAAAATGTAAATGAAACAGAAAGTGATTAACAAGAATTCAGCTACCACTACTGCTAACACTGTTCCTATAAATCTTGATGTAGTGGCAAGTAACCATGCCAAAAAAAGTATTTTAGCAAAAATGTTCCCCCACAGAGTGCTTCAGAATCTTATAAAAAAGGGAGCGAAATCATGCACAACCCTTAAAACCTACCGTAGAAAATTAATCCTAGAAGCTCTCGTAGATAGTGCAATCCTTCTCAAAAGGAATTTATTTATTTTATTTTTAAACAGGATGAAACCACTAACAAATCTTAGTACTAAACTACAAAAAAAAGTCTTAATAAACGTAATGTCAACAAAAATAACTTCTTAAATATCTGTGGAGGTGAATGGAGTCACACCACGACCACAGAACCATATTTTAATGAAGAAGCATACAAACAAAACCAAACAAACACAATTGCCATCCATAGCAGTGGACGAGGTTATGAAAAATGTTATAATACCATAATGGAACAAGAAACACTGTTTACAAAAATATCCCCCGAAACTCAGAATTACCTCTCCATACGACTGAACTAGAACGGCCAGTATACAAATGGCCGTGCATGTCAATGTGTAACATTACCAACAAATCTTTCAAATCTTTACGCCAGTTCCTCACTCAGTATGTGAAAGGTAAAGACAAAATCAAAATGAAAGTGCTGCAAAATATGGATACCTGTCCAGTGCGCAAATACACAGGACTACAAGGATATTCATTAGCCTGCATTTCAGGACCTATTTGCAAAAGCACCTTCCATGATATCAAAATGATATCAACACATCATTCAACTGTAAGAAATCTAGACTATAAGCTGTACTATGCTAAAAGTCCTGCTTTAGAACTAGCCAATTTAAATAACACTCCTCTACAAGGTACACCCAAAGACCTACAAGAAGAAAGAGAAAATATTTTGGAAGTGAAAGCCACTTACAAAATGCAACAGCTTTATAACAGACTAGCAACAATTCTGCATCTGGCAACCTTCTACTACACACATACAAAAAAGAAATACTAAGAAATACTAAAATTTTAAAGTACATACGCTGAAGTACCAAACCATGTGTGTGTGTGTTGCCGCAGAACCTTTTATAAAAGTAACACAAAAACTATAGACGTAACATACAAAGTAGAAGACAATGAAGATTCCAAATGGTTTGAATTAGCTGTCTACCTTTTAGTAGAAAACAAATAAGAAATAAGTGACCCCTTAATACTTTGCAGTTACTGCACCACAAAACTTGACAACAACCAAACTCCTTCATGTGCTATCACAAATAACTTGGAATTATTCCCACTACCAAAACCCCCACAACAACTCAACTCAATTTATATGAGAGCATCATAATTCAAACAGTACATCCATTTCAAGCAATAATACACCTTCAACCAAAAACAGCAAAATTACCTCCCTCTGAATTGGTGAAAGGCATTTGTGGCAAAGTAGTTTATTTACCATTAGATCTGACAGAAAATGAGCGCAACGTCCAATAGAGCAATCTTTAATTGTCTTAGTAAATGGTGTACCAACAAAAGACAAAAGAATTTGGCAACAACTCGTGGACTTACATAAAGTTAGACACACCTTGAAATATCTAAAAGACAATAATGAATACTACAAAGAAATAAATATTGAAGAAAACGTAAGGGAAACAACTGAAATAATTCAAGAGTCACCGGAAACTGGTGAATTTGAACTTCTGGATCCTGCTGCAGCATCCAATATTTTAGCCCATTATACAATTCATCCATTGAACTCTAATGGCAGCATAGATGATGCACTAGAAAAGTACCAAATGCGACAAACCAAAGGATCACAAATGAGCATATGGGAAAAAAGTACACAAGCACGCGCTTTTCCTCTACTATTTTCTACTGGCAAAGGAGGAAGGTAATATGATAGACCCACTCAGATAACAGCATCAGAATACCGCTCATTACAAATGTATTCTGAAGTTCCCAGATTTAGACAAAATGTGGAATACATATTCCACCTACTCTTTGAAAATGAACTTGCAACTCTATGTTACGGAGTCGCACACATATTGAAATCGGGAACCCACTTTCAAAATATGTCTGCTACGCAGTTAATACAAAAAGTGCAAGAAATAGATGAGGTTTTACAATCAAGCATTACAAATCTGTGTGCAAACATGCATGGTACGAAAGAATACTGGTTCCGACGTCACAGAGATGTACGTTGTATGATCAGAAATCTTGGACCACCCACTTGGTTTGTTACATTAATTTGTGCAGAATATGCATGGGAAGATTTACATGATTTCCTACGCATATCAAACAAAAACTAAACAAACATACATATACTAACACCTGGAGAACTTTGCTCTCTAGATTCTGTAAATGTTTCAAGATATTTCCACCATTGTTTCATTGCTATGCTACACTTTATTTGTAATAAAACTGTTCCTCCCCTCGGAGAAGTGCAACACTTCTTTTGGAGAAAATATGACCAAGCCAGAGGAGCACCACATATCCACATGCTTTTATGGATTAAAGATGCTCCTAAGTTTGGTCAGGACACTGATGCCTCTGTTTTGCAGTTCATCCAAAAATATGTCACTTGTGAAATCCCTTCACAAATGAGACACAGTGACCTTCATGAACAAATTGTACAATTTCAAAGACACAAGTGTGACAAATATTGTTGTCGCAAATACAAAAACAAAGGGAAATACTACACCAAATGCCTCTTTGGTTTCCCTAGACCAGTTACAGAAACAGGTGAAGTGAAAAAGAACAGAAGAATCAAAATATATCAATGATTACAATGCAATCATTGCCCTCTTATGGAATGCAAACTTAGATGTGCAGTACATTGCAGACAATTCCACTGCAGTTGCACAATATGTTACAGCCTACTTAACAAAAGCAGAAAAAACAGAGCTTCAAGACCTCTGGAATGTCCTATCATCAGACAAAACACTATCTCAGAAATTGTACAGCTTAGGCATAAAAATGCTCTCTCATAGAGAATGTGACACCTACGGAGCTGCAGATCGTTTAACCTGTACTGCTTTGTATGGAAAATCTGAAAATATAGTATGGCTAAGTCTTGGTCCTGCTAAATCTAGAAAAATAGTTCTCAAATCATATGAGGACATAGAAACAATAGCCAAAAATGATCCCAACAGCCAAGACATTTTGAAAAACAATTTACTAGACACATAGGGTGTCATTACGACCCCGGCGGTAACCATGGCGCTAGTTGCGCCATGGTTGCCGCCGTTATTTTACCGACTCCGCCAAAGGTAAATGGGGAATTACCACCCCATTCCAAGGTTGGTGGGGCAGTAATTCCCCATTTACCATTGGCCCTTCCCCATTCCAATTTTTGCCCCATAGGGCTCAATGGGAATGGGGAAGGCGGTAATTACGGTACCGCAAATTGCGGTACCGTAAATTACCTTTGAGGTCCCTTTGCGGGTCCCTACCTTAACGGCTGGTACAGACCAGCCGTTAAGGTTGGGACACGCAAAGGGACCTCGTAGTAAGGCATTAAGGGGTTAACGGCGCTGCAACCTTTTATGGCGCTGTTAACCCCTTAACGCCTGGGTCGTAATGAGGCCCATACTAGCCGAACAGGAGTACCACTTTGGAAACCATGTGTCTATACCACATAACCCAAAACTTTGCATACAAAAATAATATAAAACCCAACGAAAACAAAGGTAGATATATAGTGACAGATTGTGAAGGCAGCTTAATGAAACTTACCAAACGAAGCTTAATTAATCATATCAAATTGTCATTAAAAACTCCTCAACAGAAATAACTATATTACATGTCCCTGCTACAACTTTTTAAACCATGGAGAAAAGAAGAAGAGATACTAGATAACTATGACCACTATGAAGACGCTTTCAAAGCAAATGAAAGCACTATCACCTATGTGAATGTTTCGCAGTACAAAACAATGTTGCACTATGAACAGCAACACGAAGAACTACTCCAGGCCCATCTAGATAAGGACACTTCCGACAGTAGTCAACCTTCTGTAACAGGAAGTCAAGAACCACTGGGGCAGCCACTAATAGCAAATGAGGCAGAATTAGCTATGACAGAAGTAGAAAACACCATGTGTCTCTATGAAGAAGATACAGAAGACTTTTAACTGTACTACAATTAAAACTTAACAAAGACCAGCGCACCATTTTTGAAGAAGTAACAAAAGAAATTGCACATGGTGTCAACACTAAAATAAAGAATGTACCTGCCAAAATTACAAACCTATACTGCTATATGTCAGTGGTGAAGCTGGTTCAGGCAAAACATTCTTAATCAAACTCATCAGCAACTTCCTTCAACAATTGACAAACAACAAACTGTCAGCTGTTGTAACTGCCCCCACAGGTTTAGCTGCCTACAACATAGGCAGTGTCACTTTACACCAGTTACTACTCCTTCCAGTCGAACACCAAAACAAATTAGACTGTTACAAACTTTCTACAGAAGCTGCAATGGAACTACGCAGAGTATTAAAACAAATGAAAATGCTACTAATAGATGAAGTGAGCATGGTCTCCAACCTAATGTTGGCTTTGAGTCACCTCAGAAGTACTTAAAACAACCTACAAAGGGCCTCATTACGACCCAGGCGGTAAGTTACCGCCTGGGCCGTGACTTTACCACCATGGCGTAAACTACGTTTACGCCATGGTGGTTGGCGGACTTACCGCCCCATTCCGAGGTCGGCGGGGCGGTAAGTCCCCAATCCCCATTTACCCTTCCCCATTCCCATTTTTGCCCCATAGGGCATAATGGGAGTGGGGAAGGCGTTAATTACGCCACCGTAAATTACGGTGGCGTAATTAACATCAAGTTCCCTTACCGCCATGGTTTTTTACACCCGCTAGAAGCAGGTGTAAAATCCGCCATGGCGGAAAGGGAACTCGTGATTGGCGGTAAGGGGTCGGCGCAGCTAACGCTGGCGCTAACCCCTTACCGCCAGGGTCGTAATGAGGCCCAAAGAACTCTTTGGAGGAAAACACATTATTGTTTTCGGAGATCTTCTTCAAATGACACCAGTGAAAGGTGAACCTATTTTTAAAACCTTAGGACACAAACTCTGCCATAAAACTGTTGGCAGCCTAGGAAATGTCAACCTTTGGCAACATTTCTAATACAGAGAATTAACAGAAAACATGCGCCAATCTGCAGACCTCACCTACGCCAACATTTTAAAAAGTATTAGAGTTGGTGTACTATCTCAAGAAGCACAAACAATAGTAAAAACCCGGCACATCCATGCACTTTGTGGTGATAACTCATGTGCTACTGATGTTATGGAACAATTAGCACACATAAATGTCAATTGTATGGCCTTAATGCCAACTCTTGCAAGCTGTTCCAAATTCAATGAAACAATGTTGAAAAAAGAAATGGAACCAATAATTGAAATTTGCTCCACAGACAAACTGGACATACATGGTATGACACTACCCATGTGTCAGCAAGCCACAACAAGACTAAATAGCTTAGAAAATTCTATCTCCAACACAGCTGGGTTGTAGAAAATATTAAAATGATCCTTAAACTGTAGAGTAATGCTTAAACGTAACCTTGACGTGGAGCAAGGACTAGTTAATGGAGCACTGGGTGCAGTTGTTGGCTTTCAAACATACACATGTGACAGCAACATTCAGTTTGTTAATATTCTCTTTGACTAACTTTCAGAAGTAAAAAGGATAGGGCGCTCAACAGCTCGATTCCTTTTCTTCAAAGACATGTATGTACGCAGTGAACACATTTCTCTAACTCTAGCATACGCAGTCACCATTCATAAATCCCAAGGTCTTACCTTAGACAAAGCATTGATAGATATTGGTAACACAGTCTTTAAAGAAGGCATGAGCTATGTAGTACTATCACGCTTGCGTACACTTGACGGTCTATTTCTAATCAACTTTGATGCAAGTAAAGTAAATGCTGATATTCCTTGCATTTTAGAATACAATATACTATGTTCACTATACACCCTCCACCAAAAATCATATCCTGTTACACAAAAAGGAAAATGTTGTAAAAGAAAACTAATTCAAACTGAAATGCAACAGGATCTGACTGCAAATACTCCAAAGAGAGTAAAAGAAGCTAATACTTCATCAATTACCACAACCAAAGAAGAACCTATTAGTCAAAGTAACTCAGGTACTTCTTCAAAGAAGCAACACACACTCCGAAAAAATGACTTGGGCACAGAACTATCTGGTCCATTCAAATTTTCAAATGTAACTGGTGTAAGTTGCTCCGCAAATGTAGCAATGAATATTCTATTTCAATTGCCACCAATTGTTGACAACATTTACTTACACAGTACAGACCAATTGTGTTTGCAAATGTTAGTCCTTCATACAAACTCAACAATCCTGACAACACGTATAGTGTTCACGGAATAAGACAAGAATTGGACTACTGTGCTGGAATAGTGAAATTCACTATAAACTCACAAGAAGATCCACAAGAATTTCTAATGTACTTACTACAAGTACTGAAAAACAAAAACATACCTATAAATGAAATCTTCCAGATTTCATACATGTGGAAACACACATGCACTCTCTGCAACAATGTGACACAGGAACAAATCCCTAATGAGTGCTTTGTGTATGTATCCATACCTAATTGTGAATCCATTCCATTTCAGCAACTTGTACAAAATGCAAACCATGGCAGATTATGTACTACCTGAAATTCAGATAATCGCTCCACCTTACTAATACAAACACATAGTAACTACGTAATACTAATGCTTCTACGTTACAATGCAGATGGTACCAAAAACAATTGCAAGCTGCCTGGATTCACACATGGTCAAGTATCACTTGCTAAGAAAACCTTCACAACAATAGGTATAATCTACCACGCAAGAACCACAACCAATGCAGGTCACTACACTGCATATATTAAAAGAAATGTGAATGTATTGATAGTACCATTACTCTAAAGCAGAGATTACCAGCAAATCTTACAAACGCTTACTTAATCTTCTTAAAACCAACATTTAATGACTAATCTGTACTTCAACATTAACAAAAATTCAATTAAAAAACTACAAACAGTTAGAACACGCCAACAGGTATCTAACTGGCCCAAAATTCTGTAACAACCAAACAGATAAATGAATACCACTGAATTGTAACAAATAATAGAGAGTTAGAATACACCAACGGGTATCTAACTGCTTCAGAAATCTGCAACAAGTCAACAGATAGAACATTAACCAGAAACAAGTGAACACTGAAAGGAAACAAACAGACTATAGCATAAGAAAAAAAGTTTTATTTTCCCACAGACCCAATGATTTGAAAAACAAACACAGAACCTGAGCAAAATGCACAGTACACTGGCTTGTAAACCAAAATATGAGGGTCCAAAAAAAAGCTGAAATGTCTATTATGCAATTTAATAAGTCTTTATAGAATACATACACTAACATGCTCTTTTCTTTTAGCACAGAAATTGAAAAAGAATATTTCCTCCAGGTACCAAACTCATGTAAAAATATATATCAAATCTCACCAAATCAAACAGTAAGTATAATATCAAACATTTGATAGATATTCAAATATATAGGTGTGATCTATGGCTGTGATATGGTGCGGTGGTTGTGGCCAGGGCCTAGAGTCTTGGGTATATGGCCTACAGCCTATGGCCTGCGGCCATGCACCCAAGACTCTAAGCCCTGGCCACAACTACTGCACCATATCACACCCATGCTACCTTATAAATTCAGTACTTATAACTTCGGTCTTGGGTGCACTCTAGACCCTAGCCACAACCAATGCAGCATATCACACCCATTGTGGCTTATAACTTCAGTACTTATAACTTTGGTCTTGGGTGCATGGCCTTTGGCCATGCACCCAAGACTATACGTCCTGCCCACAACCAGCACAGTATATGAAACCCATGGTGGCTTATAACTTCAGTGCTTATAACTTTGGTCTTGGGTGCATGGCCTTTGTCCATGCACCAAAGACTCTAGGTCCTGGCCACAACCACCGCAGCATATCACACCCATTGTGGCTTATAACTTCAGTGCTTATAACTTTGGTCTAGGGTGCATGGCCTTTGGCCATGCACCCAAGACTCTAGCCCTGCCCACGACCACCTGATAGATATTCAATTCTATGGGTGTATCTATGGGCGTGATATGCTGCGGTCATTGTGGCCAGGGCCTAGAGTCTTGGGTATATGGACTGCGGCCATGCACCCAAGACTCTAGGGCCTGGCAACAACTACCACAGCATATCACACCCATGGAGGCTTATAACTCATTATCACACCCATAGAATCAAACATTTTAACTGCGGCATATACTCAATTTGCACCCAAGACTGTAGTCCCTGCCCGCAACCACCTAATAGATATTCAATTCTATGAGTGTGATCTATGGGTGTGATATGCTGTGGTGGTTGTGGCCAGGGCCTACAGTCTTGGGTGTATGGCCTACGGCCTACGGCCTGCGGCCATGCACCCAAGACTCTAGGCCCTGGCCACAACCACCACAGCATATCATAACCATGGTGACTTATAACTCAGTATGACACCCATAGATTGAACATGCGGCATATACTCAATTTTAAAGTCCGCTGACACCACGTGTGTCCTTAGAACAGTTTCAACTTGCCTGCGCACAGCACAGACGGGACTACTATCCTTAGGACACCCCTCATTTTCAGTAATTACGAACATCCCGGACAGCGCGGGCATGGCTAATACATCAGTAGCACCTGCCACCTAAACAAATACAGTATCTCACCCATCTCTTCCTCCCCAAATCTCCCCAACCACTCTTGCACACCCAAACACTCCCCAAAACTGCATTTTACCACTGTTCGCCGTCGCGCTGTCGGCGGATCCAAGATGGCGGGTGCATCAGAACAATCTGACGCACATCACACCTCACTCCAGCCAATCGACGGACACGAACAGGGAAGTCTCTCCGTGGAGCAGACATAGATATCACACATTTTTTTAGACCTCTTTTTTGATCGTTTTAAAGAAAACTACTGGGCGGATTTTCACAACATTTACTAAACCACGCATTCGGGACCAAGCCCCTGCTCCGGCCGCAGATTTAGTGAAAATCCGTCCAGCGGTTTCGGCTGTAGGCATGCGCAAAGTTTTTCCCCCATTCAGTCTATCGGAAAAAAATAAGTTTTGGGACTCCCCCTATAACTTTTCCCCCCCTGGACTAAACCTCACAAAGTTCAGAGTGGTCAATATACTTTCTTTGCACAGTTTGGTAAGGATTCGTCCAGTGGGAGCGGAGTTATAAGCCGCCCAAAAAATGCTCTTCCTCTGGTAACAGCAACTTATTCATAACTACACAGCCACTACCGTGGCTGTGTAATCCATTCTTATCTTCCCATGTCCAAAACTGCGGGCAATGTACCTATGCTTTTGATTAACCAAATTCCCACATTAGAAAGAACTAGTAAGTGGGATTTGGGTCAGCGAAATGAGACTTGTAGGTTCTGCAATAATAGTGCCGCCAGAGAAACCATCAAACACCCAGTAATGAACTGTCCAGCAGTCAGGGAGGAAAGAAATATGCATCTTGGAACATCAATTGTGAGTATTACTATGTGGACAAGTCTGGTCGGAGGACAATGGCAGAACTTGATTCTTGCACTGTGTGGGTTCCTTGGATTAATAATGAGGAAAATTGAAGATTTTTAGAACCAGCTAACACGTGTTCCACTCAATTAATTAACTTAGGATGAATCAAATCAAATGTTATTAGTTGTAATGATGATAATTACTACACAATGATTCAAATGTAATTAATTTTCAACAATGAGAACACTCTTGATTTTGTAAAATGATGAATTGCTTTTTATTTATTTTACTTTTGTAAGTAATAGTGAGAGGTTTGCAAAGATGGCATATTATTAACAGCCTCTGAATGTAATTTCCTCCTCTCTACCAGGAAAGTTAAGACTTTTTTCTCTACAACATTTCTCTGGTTTGGCCATAAAAGATAGGGAACTCCGTTTCAGCCACATACACTGAATGCACTCCCATGCCTAAAAAGAATTCTAAGATTTGTTATTCACAACTTCACAAGCAACAACTACTTTGTCTAGCCACTGAAAGATTGCACACTTATTTGTCATACCTGAATGCAATCGCCTTTCTGCCTCGAAAATAGTCTATGGGGGTCACTTTTCTCACAATGACAGGATTCTATGTATTCAGTAGTTAAATCTAATTTTAATAAATGTTGTTTTATGTTCTGCAGCTCTGTCAATTAAAGCCCATTTAATTGTTGTTTTGATTTTGTACATGTCCCTCAATTAAAGCCTATTTATTTATTTTTTTCACAGATTTCTCAGTTATTTCCTATTCATTGTCTACCTCTGCCACACCTTAAACTGCTCTAGTATGCTTCTGCCTCTTACTAACAAGGCTGATCCGAAAATTGAACCATGCATGCCCTATATATACTATGAAAGCCCAAAATACATGAAACACTTGCTTGAAACATAGATAATGTTTGGAACCAGTCGATGCATCAATAAGGACGGATTTATAGATGTTCAGTTTATGTCCAAACAATTCCACCAGGCACATTTAGAAGAGAAATTGTTTGCATCAACCTTTTTACTTAAAGTGCCTAAATCCGGTACCCTATATAACCACTGCCATTCCTTGTTGTATATTCGGGGGGTAATTCATAGATTTCTGCACAGAGGCAGCGCACGCGAGCAGCTCAGAGAGGGAGCGTGCGCCAGCGTGCGCCAGACGTGTGCGCTAAACAGCATTCTGGCGCACCGCGTATTCATGGAATTCCCAAGCCATTTTGAGTGCTGGTGCAGAGAACATCCCGCAGCGCCAGTTACGCCCCCAAGAACGACCCTTGCACAAAGAAAAGGCATTGAAATCCCCAATACAGCGCAAAGGGCCGCGCTCACCCTGCACCAGCTTACAGGGCCGGTACACTGTAATTGTGTGAAAATACTACGCGCAGCCCGCTCACGGCACCCAAAAGCGTGACAATGTACTGGCGCACCCCTCGGAATATGCGTACCCCGCTCGCGGCAGGCAAATTGCATAGAAAAAGCACCCCCCTGTGGCGTGGGCTGCCTGAGGGGCATGCCCAGGGTGGATGGGCTGCCTGCAGGGCATGGGGAGAGTGAGTGGGCTGTCTGTTGGGCCTGGCCAGGATGGATGGTGTGCCTGCGTGTATTTGGGGGTACGCAGGGAGTTTCACACGCGATAGGCCTTGTGCGAGCGGGGTAAGTGTATCTTGGGGTTGCGCGGGAAGTTTCACACAAGATACTCCAGGCGAGAGCGGGGTACGTGTATTTCGGGGGTGTGCGAGAAGTTTCACATGCGATAGGGCTTGTGCGAGCAGGGTACGTGTATTTGGGGGGTACGCAGAGAGTTTCACACGCAATAGGGATTGTGTGAGTGGGGTACGTGTATTTGGGGGGTGAGCAGAAAGTTTCACACGCGATACTCCAGGCGAGAGTGGGGTACGTGTATTTCGCAGGTGCGTGGGAAGTTTCACACACCATAGGGCTTGTGCGAGCGTGGTACGTGTATTTGGGGGGTGCGCGGCAAGTTTCACACGCGATAGGGCTTGTGCGAGCGGGGTACGTGTATTTGTGGAGTATGCGGGGAGTTTCACATGCGATAGGCCCTGTGCGAGTGGGATATGTGTATTTGTGGGGTACGTGGGGAGTTTCACACGTGATAGGCCCTGTGCGAGCGGGGTATGTGTATTCTGAGGGGTGTGCTTGTAGTTTTACATGCGATTTCGCCAGTGCGAGAGGGGTACGTGTATACTGAGGGGTACGCAGGGAGTCCTACACGTTATTTTGCTAGCGCAAGAGGAGTATGTGTATTCGGAGGAGTGCGCAGGGAGTTTTACATGCAATTTCGCTAGCGAGAGAGGGGTACATGCATTCTGAGGGGTGCACAGGGAGTCCTACACGCGATTTGGCATTGTGTGCCCTCCCGGGTGTGCGGTTTTCCCCCTCCCCATGCCCTGCAGATAGCCCACACCACAGGGGACTACCCTACAACCCTCACCATGCCCTGCAGTCAGCCCACATGGCACCATGCACTTGTGAGCACACTTGTGAGGCCCGACTCATGTCCCCCACCCACCCATCCACCCATCCACAGTGACAGGCACATGGCAGCAGGCCCTGGCTCATGTCCATAGCAGTGATGGGCACCTGGCAGCAGGCCCCGGCTCATGTCCCCCTGCACCCCCACCCACCCAGCATTGATGGGCACCTGCCAGTAGGCCCCTACTCATTTCCCCCGCACCCCCACCCACCCAGCATTGATGGGCACCTGCCAGCAGGCCCCGCATCATGTCCCCCTGGACCCCCTCCCACCCAGCATTGATGGGCACCTGCCAGTGGGCCCCTACTCATTTCCTCCGCACCCTCACCCACCCAGCATTGATGGGCACCTGCCAGCAGGCCACGAATCATGTCCCCCTGGACCCCCTCCCACCTAGCATTGACAGGCACCTGCCAGCAAGCCCTGACTCATGCCCCAACACGTCATCACGATCCACACACATGGCCCTTATGGCCACCCAAATCCCACCCCATGCCACCCCAGTCCAAACAACCAACCAAGCATTCCATCCACCCCACATTGAAATCCCCATTACATGATACATCCCAAATGGCAAGTGTGCACATCAATACATGTCCGTCACACACACACAATGGGTGCAACTGAATGACACAACCCACATCGTGACATGCATGAAACCAATGAGAGAATACCACACAAATGATGTATGAAACCAAAATGAATTAAAAATAAAACCAAGGGAATGAAAGAAAATCACACAATAATAGAAATAAATAAACAAAAGGCTGCATATCCATAATAAATTAAATAAAATATGTGAATGCTGCATCAAAATAAATCCAATTGAAAATGTCTTCAAAGGGTTTGTCCATCAAACAAAATCCAAATGAAAAAATAAATCCATTGCTCCATGGTAAAAAATGAAACAAATTAAGTCCAATCCAGTCTTCAACTATAAACAATTTCAAAATCCAGGGTCCATGAGCCCAACAATCCAAATGAAACCTACAAAAAACCCTACCTAATAAACAACTATATACAAAAAGGTGGGGCATAGTCCATGCACCCCAAATGAAATGAAAATATAAAGGAAACCTAAGACTAATTAACTATATACAATGGCGGTGGGCAAGTCCTACGGCTCGCTTGTTGATTTCCCGGGCCAGGGCATCATCGAACTCCTGCTCAATGTCATGGAGGCGGGCCTGTTCCCTGGCCCAGAGGACTCGCAGTGATAACGCCATGTCCACCTCCAACTCCCTGCGAATTTCCTTGAGGCACTCAGCCCACCTCAGCGTCCTGCACATGGAGTTCTCCGACCCTGACCATAGTGAGCCGTGCCGCCGCTCCGCATCTATTTGCTGGCCCAACCACTGCCACACGGAAGACACTCCCAATCCAGGGTCCGCCTGCCCTCCGGCTGATGCCTGCCCCTCTGATGTTGATGGCCCTGAGCCATCATCGCTCCCACCTTGAGCCTGCTGCTGCTGTGCATGTGCCCTGCCTGTTGATGCCTGCATGTCCTCCTCCTGCTGGGGTCCAGTTGTTGGGGTGGCCACCCCTGCTGGACCTTCGACTCCCAACTGTGGCAGGGATGTGTCCTCCACGAGCCTGGCCGCTGGGTCAGAGGCAGCTCCACAGGGTACCCAGGTGATACTTGGGCTGGAAGATGGCACAGAGGACGACTGGCACATAGGGGGTTCAGTTGAGGGGGGGTCGGTACAAGGTCCAGCAGACGGAGGAACCCAGCACTGGTGACCCGTACTAGTAGGTCGACGCGGTCAATGAGGCATCCCAAATAACGTGCAGAGTCCTCACGAAGACCCTGCACGTCATCCTGAATGCCCCGTTGATGCAATACCACCCCATCCAGGACAGGCTCAACACAGTCCCAGTTTACCACGTCCGCAGGGAGAGGAAGGCCAGTTGTTGTTCGCACATCCCCTCCCTGTGAATGGGTCTGGACGAAGGCATCCCTGCTGGTGCGGGATGATGCAGTCACAGGATCGGGGACAGGATTACACACAGGCACCTCTGCCGTGGCCTGTGCTGCCTCCTGTCCCTGCCCCTGGACTGCACCACTAGCACCAGTGGAATCCCCCTCCAGACCCCGTGTGTGTCCCTTCCACGGCCTCCTCCTCAACCAAACCCACCACCAACCTGGATGACTCCGTGCCATCTTCCTCCATCGGACCCTGTGGGGTCTCAACTGCCCCTTCTGCTGCCATGGATGCGGCACTAGACTCCTCACTCCCTGACGAGATGACAACATGGGAGAGGAGCTGGGCCTTGCGTCTCCAGCTGGCGGTCGTATCCCTGCCGCTGTGCTCCACATCACCATCTCAGCCCTCTTCATCAGTTTACGCTGCAGACAGGGAGAGACAGAACACAGCCATTAGGGCACTGTACAATGGTCTGATACTAACATGACAGTTGAAGATGAGTGGCAGTCTCAAACTTCACACATGGCATCACACTCCCCAACACACATATCATTTCAACCCACACACATGCGCAAATTAACAGGAATGTTGCAGCAGGCAGCACCATCCATACACATACAACAGCATGAGCATCCGAAGGATAGCCTGGCGTCACATGCAACACGGGGAGTGCCAAACACATGCACACATGCCACCAGACATACATGCATCTGCACATCTCCACCACCTGTTGCAGTTAAATCATCGGCATCCATGTCACATCTGCTAATCAGCCTCCTACATGTCGGTGTCACATGATCCATGGTGTATCACAGTGGCACACATGTCAAATACACACACATGCACATGTACATTGTGCACATACATGAAGGTGGAAGCACCATCCATGTGTTACACCACAACCATGCCACAGTACATCCACAAAATTTAAAACATGTGTGTACCGACACATGCATTTTGGGCACCATGCATTTGAACACATACACCATTGATGTGCCTCACACATGACTGGACTCACATGCCGCGGCTCATGTCCCTGGGCATACATATCCATACATGGGCCTTCCAAGACATATGTCTAACCTGCACACTCATGCCACACCTCAACATGCACAGCGTCCAATCAATAGGCATGGTCACTTACCGCTCAACTCCGGACGGGTGTGTCTCTGAAGGATCTGGCGGTGGAGCACTGGGTTTATGCATTCCAGGACCATCATCTGGATGTTGCTAAGGCAGACCTGGCACCCCTCTGCATGCTTTCCCTTCAAGAGGCGCCGGGCCTTGCTGAGGGTCCTGGACCTGAAGTTCTCCCAGCGCTTCCGGACATGTTGCATGTCGCGGGCTGCAACCCCTTCCTCGTTGATGGCAGCCACAATGTCCGTCCAGATCCTCTTCTGTCCTTCATTGTCGGCGCGTGAACTTCCAAAGAGAGCATCATAATGCCCCAGGACTTGCTCCACCAGGATACCAACTTCTGCGGCACGGAAGCTGGTAGCCCTCTGCCTCTCCGGCTGGGGGTTGCCAGTGGTCTCCGATGGTGTTTCCCCTGACATGGCAACCCCTGAGGCAGGTGTAGGTGGACAACTGGGTCCTGGGGCTGGGCTGTGGAGTGATGGAATACCAGTTGGGAGTCTTCTGTTCCAGCAGGGGTGGTCACAGCAACTGGACCCCTGCAGATGGCTGACGTGCAGACACCAAATAGCAGGGCACATGGCCAGCAGGCAGGCAGCAGCAGATAGCAGGTGGGTGCATGCTCAGGGCTCTGGGGGGCAGGGAAATGGCCTTCTGGGCAGGAGCGTGGTCTTCCATGTGTTGTTGCGTGGCCAGCTTGATACGGAGTGATTTGGCACATGAAAAAACTGCACGTCAGCATGTAATTCGAGGAAAGACCCTTAGCGCATAAGCGTGTCTGTGACGTACCGCGCAAGGGCGTTTCCCTCAACATTAGTGCATGTTGATTGTACACATGCAAAAACTGCACGCCCGGGTATAACTGCGTGTAATTGGAGGAAAGGCCCTTAGCGCATACGCGTGTAAGTGACGTCGCACGTGTGGGCTGGGTTAATAGGTACGTGTAGGACACCATTTTCCTGTATGTGCTTTTTGTGGAGAGCGAGTGGGTGATTCTTGTACTTCTTGTCGGTTCACACGTGATTACTTCACAACGGTTCCAGTTTGTACTCCTTGTATACTCAGACGGGGTTCCATTTTTCTTTTGGCGGGGGTGTTGCCAACGCGCACACATGTGTTTTTTTCACGTTCTTTTTCCAGGCAGACGATGAGCGTGCACGTATTTTTCAACTGTGGTTGCCCCCGTGTGTCGCGTACCCATTGAGAGGTCATTGTAGCCTGCGTGTACCACGTGTACACTTATTTTTGTGTTTCTGGGTGCCACAGCATAGTGCGGGTTCTCTATTCCACGCACGTGGGCTACCAGGTGTCGCGTGCACGTGAAATTTTGTTTTCGGGGTGCCTGTGCATTGCGTGACCTGTCATCTTCCCCCCAGGGGTCACAGACAGCCTTGCTAGAGCACTAGGGTACGTATTCCATCTAGTACCCTACCCCTTTCACCCCAATTGCCCAGGACAATTGTATACTGCACCTCCCATTCGCACAAGAACATCAGTGCCATGGTTGGGAGGCCACCAAGCGGTAAGAAAGGCAAAGGTGGCCGGCGTGGTAGGGGACGTGGCCAGGATGTGCAGGGTGACCCAAGAGGCCAGTGTGTGGAGGACCAATCAGGGACACCTATGCCCACCCCCCAATGGGTCGGGCAGGTGCAGCTGACACCATCCCAGCTCAGGCATTGTTAACCCCGCCCATATTGTCAACGGAACCAGCACAGGATGACTCCCAGGCTGACTTCTGTGTCACCAAGTCAAAGCCACGTGTGGCGGTGAAAGTTGCTGTCACCAGGCCCCGTGGATCTGAGGCAGGAATGTCATCTGCTGCCCCAAGTAGCCAGAGTGAGGAGGCTGCAGGGGCAGCTGCAGCTCAATCCACCCCAGCTCTGAGTCTCCCAGACGGGACAGTGTTGGTCCAAGTCCATCATACTGAGGTTGGTCCTGCCAACATAACCCAGCAGCCAATGCCTGCAGTGAGACCATCGTGCCTTTGGCTACTTCCAGTGCCCAGTCCACCTGTGCTTCAGCCCCTACCAACCAGAGTGGCATAAGCCACTCAGGGTCCGCACCACCTTCCAAGAGGAAGAAGGGTGCTCTTGTGGTACAGGCTGAGACCCCAGACATGGCTCCCTCCTCCGGCACGTCAAGGAAGCGTAGTTTCAATGATACAGAACTAGACACACTTGTCAGCTACGTGTTGGCCCATGGCCGTGAAATGCTGGTGACTGCAGGGTGCAAGACTACGACTGCTCAACATAGGGCCCACTGGACCACATTAGTTCCCTTGGATTTGTGAGGCGCACAGCTGATGATTGCTCTAAGCGGTGGAATGACCTCAAACACAGAGCAAAGAACAAGATGGCTTCTAATCATGCCTCTACTCTGGTGACTGGCAGTGGATCTCCACCAGAGGAGGAAATACTCACAGAACATGAGTCTATCGCTGGGGGCTTCATCACAGAGGATCTGATCCAAGGCGTGGGAGACCTACCAGATCTTGAGGCAATGTCTGGTGAGTGGCCATGCATGTGTGTGCAAACCATGTGTATGTTGCTTGGGTAATGTGTTCTGATTGAGTGCCAGGTGAGGCTGTTTAGTCATGACTGCTATGGGTCACGCATGTGGTGCCTCCAAACCATACACCGACCTTGAGTTTGGGTTTTCAAGTATCCCTTCTGACCACAGTACACAATTAGCACCTGATTACCGCCATCTTGCCACAACATTGTTCATACTGTTTTACTGTTCATTCGGCCTGATTGATGAAATCCTTCGCATTTTTACCACACATTTTTGTGCTGTTCTGCCCCAGATATGACAAACTTTTGAGATAGATTACACCCCACAATGGCCCACATTTGTTACCTTATTATGTGAATGATTTCATCAATCAGGCTGATTGAGTAATGTGCACCTACATATGCCCTGCACACATTCACTTTGGGGCCATGTTTGAATGTTCAACATGACAATTGTCGTCTGTCATGTCAAAGTGACCAACCACTGGTGTATCCATGTGCCTGCCATCACTGCATCAGTGAATACTGGCTTTGTTGCAGCGTGTGGCACATGCATGTTTTGTCACACTATTTTGCATGTTCAATTTCATGATGTCCATCTCACATGGATGGGTGACAGTACTGATTTGCTACCATCTGGATGTCCTTGTCAAATGTGCCATGGCTATGCTATGTGCCATCTGTGTGCTGGCATGTGTCATGTATGTGGATTGTCCATGCCACTCACAGGCTGATGTGTGATGCCAGTGCTATCCAGCATGCAGCACATGTGTTGCTTTTCCATCTTGGAGTCCTCAGTGTCTGCTTTTTGCCTCCCCTTACAACTCATTGCCAGTGCATGCATGCCAGAGTTATTGTCATGTGTGACATGTGTCATTTATGTACCAGGTGTCTGCCTCGTCATGCCCATGTGTGTGGGCTATGGTGCTCATGCCTGATTCAATGACTTTTCTTTTATGTTTTTGCAGTTGATGAGGCACTTGATGCTGTTGAGGAGGAGGAGATGGTGCAGAGGCAAGAGTACTCACAGCCACAACCAGGCACCAGTGGAGGACGTGGGGTGGTGGTGGGTGAAAACCCATTACTCCTACAGACCATACTGTCCACGGGTGTCTCTGGGTACACCTCCGGAGACCTCTATGAATCAGGTACTGAATCGGACTTTGAGACATATGTCCCGTCGCAGGTGAGTGTTTCTTGCAGGGATGCTGTTCTGTCCAACCCACCTGCACTGGGGGTAGACCCCTCTATGGGGCATTCAGTGTTGGAAAGTCCGTCTGTGGCAATTACGGATGCAGGGTCACACTCCACAATATTTGCTCCTGTTCCTGGGCCAGCAGATCAAAGGAGGAATGCAGTCCTGCAGCTTCTGGCAGTGCCAGCACAACAAGGTGCACATCACCTTGCCCCAAACAGGTGTGGTGCCCGCCAACGTGGTGGCCATGCCCCACCAGGCAATACTGTGTGGGAGAACTCCATGTACACCATAGCAGCACAACAGTGGGCATCGTGTGAGATGATGGCTCAGGCCGTGGATAGGGTGGCCACTTCCATTCTCCCCCCTGAAAGGCAGGGGGAGCTCCAGCAGCAGGCAACAGAGTCCATTTGTCACTCACACAGGGAGAACATGTTGGCGTCCAACAGGGACAGACGGGCTGGACTGGAGACTCTGCACACAGCCATATTTGCAGAGTCACAGGCCCACATGGATGCCCTGAGGATAGAACACAGGTTCCTCAGAGATACTCTGTGTGAACTTGAGGTGTTCCGGAGTACAAGGTCAGAATGGCAGCTGGAGCAGCTGACACAAACACTCTCAGCTGAGCTCCAGGCAACCCGTCAGGAGATCCGGGCATCACGCGAGGCCATGCAGGCAGAAATGCGTGCTACCCGTGCGGTGCTGCATGGGGATCTCCATACCATCATCCTGCAGGACAAAACCTTTCAGACCCGCATGCTTGCTGCCACGGAGGAGCATGCCAGGGCTTTGTGTGGTCTGCCTCCCATATCACACCCACCTTCTGATGTAGCACCAGAGGGTGATGACAACGATGGCAGTTTTCCCACTGTAGGGTAGCCGTGCAGGCCATCAGCCCATGGAGGGTTTTTTTTTTTCTCAACATCCATGCATGTGGGTGTTGGGGTGCACCCTGTACCTCATCCCTATTGGGTGGCCTCCGCCCCCCCCGGCCCACACATGGAAATGTTTGATTTTTTTTGTTGTTGCTTTTTTCAAATTTCATTGCGATTTGCTAAATGAAAATAGTATTCAATTCATTTGTTATCTTTATTTTTTCTTCTTATTTCTATTTTTTTTTTCATTCTATTTTCTATCTTATTTCTTATTTTCATTTTCATACATTTATTTTTATTTGGTTATGTTTCTGATTTTTACTTTGTTATTTTAATTTGTTTGTTTTTCTTCACATTTACTTTTGCTTTTTCTATATTTCATTTGCATTTACATTTTTGTTCATAATCATTTTCTTTCAGATTGTGAAATAATGTTACAGTGTGTTGCTTTGCGTGGCTCCCCTAGGCATCCGCTGTATACTCCAGCTGGGCACATGCAGACTTGTCCTGTCTTTGGGTTAGAAACTTGGGTTCCTGACACACACACCCCTCCTGCTTCCCCTTTCCATGGGCTCGCCAAGGGTGTGACCAAGTGACCGTAACTTACACAGAGACATTGGGCTCCCATAAGTTGTGTGGGCAGTCTGTAGTCCAAACTGTGTATACATCCCTAGTGGGGACTGTTGTTGATTTCTCCACTGCATGGTATATATGGTTTTACATCCAGGACTTTTTTCCTTATATACATGTAGCTTCTTCATGTCTTAATGAGCCTGTCTCCTTTGCAGATGCAGTTCATGTTGTATGCAGTACACTGCCACATTTGCCTACCAGCAACACTCTGCAGTTGGAAGGGGTCGATGTGCTGCCTTAGTCAGGTTGTGACACTTGCACTACTTTAATTTTGTACTGTCCTATGTTGCCACTGTTGGATATTGTACTGATGTTTTGTCTTGCTGGTAAGTATTTCTTCATGTGTGTTGTTTTTTTTCATTACTGAGAGGAAATTGTCTCTAGCCTGTTTCCATTTGGGACAGTGCACTTTGTGACACTTGTGTCTTGTGTTGTGCATTCATTTGGTTGCTTTCACATTGCATGCCATGCCATGGTGTTTTGGGTAGCTGAGATGGGGAAGGGGTTGGGTGACATTCCACTATTTGGATGTATTATTTTGCAAGGGGGTAGTCCTTCATGCTTCATGAATGTGTGCGTTTTACTGACACAGCATTGGGTGTCTTTAAGTAGCTAGGGATGCACACAATGTAGCACTTCCAGGTGAACAATCTCAGGGTGGTATGGTTGTGACACTTGACTGTCCCTTTTGTCATCATCATTGATTGTCAGCGGGTATGTGCCAGGCCTGTGTGCATTCCGCAGGGGTGGGATTTTAGGTGAAGTAATTTGCCACAAGCTGGGTACGGGCTGCCTCACCACATGCCCTTTCACCTCCCATGATCAGCGGCCATGCATGTGGTTGGGGATGTGGGGGCACCACCATGTCCACTGGCACGCCTCGCCGGGTTGCAACGTTGTGCAGGACACATGCTGCCACTTTGATCCTGCACACTACCGGGGGCACATATAGCAGCTTCCCACCAGTGCGGTCAAGGGAGCGAAAGCGTGACTTCAGCACTCCGAATGTGCGCTCCACTCTGCCCCGGGTTGCAATATGGGCTATGTTGTATCTTACCTCAGGTGGTGTGGTGGGGTTCCGAATTGGTGTCATCATGTAGGTGCTCAGAGGGTAGGCACTGTCCCCTGGGGAGTTGATAATGGTTGGCATTAGTGGGGTTTTCACATTTCTCATTGTCTGACATGCATGCATTTGCAGAGGCATTTATACTCACCAATTAGCCATGTATCGCCATGCCGCCCAGCTTCCAGGTCCCGGTTTAGGGGTGACATTCTGAATATGAACCTATCATGGCTGGTCCCCGGATAGTTGGCATATACTGAGGTGATGATTCCCTTGGCATCACATACAACCTGCACGTTGATGGAATGCCAGTGCTTGCGGTTTCGATACATGTGCTCAGTGGCCCTGGGAGGACGTAGAGCCACATGGGTGCAATCAATGGCACCTAGCACTTTGGGGAAGTGTGCCACCCCGTAAAAGTCCTGGACAACAGCCTGCCTTTCTGCAGGTGTTCTGGGCATGTATATGTGCCTGTGGACTGAGGGGCGTGCAGTCATGATGGCCTGTGAGACACCCCCAACTATGGCACTTGTCCGCTGAAATGACCCAGTAGCCAAGAAGTGCAGTACATTGAGCACCTTTTCCAAGGGGCTCAGTGCTTGGGAGCACAGGGTGGGTGAGGTGAGGTCATCCTCCCACTCCCTGACCAGTTCTAGGATTATTAGTGGTGGAAACCTGTACCTCCCATACACCTGGTCATCAGGCATCCCAAAAAGGCTGGTCCTGGGTAAAAAAATGCAGGGCCTGGCTATCCTTCTCCTCCTTCGGTGTCCCACGACCACTGTTGCGAGGAACGGTATATTCATCGTAGTGTATGAGCTTGTTTGTTGTTTGTGCACACTTTTATGCTGCGCAGGGCCGCTTACGCCTGCTTCCTGCTGGCGTACGTGTTTCTGGATTATCTCGTCGTTTTTGGCGCACAGGTTTCCCTGGTTTGATTCCATGAATACGTGTTGTTAGCGTGCGTTACAAGCATTTACCTCCCGTACTTCCCCCGTAACGCCCACATTTTCACGTGTTGTACCCCTTTCAGCGTGTTACACCCCGTGTTACACCCACTTTTCTTGTGTGTGCTGCACGATGTGCGCTTTCCCTGTGCGCATCACGCACGCCGTTTAGTGATGTGTGCGCCCGCGTGTGCCACCCACGGATTTGGCGCACATCCCAGCTTTTACAAGCTCAGCGCATTCCATGAATCGATTAACGGCTGCGTGCGCGGCTTTTGCACGCGTGGGCTGCGATTTTCACGCTTGCGCTCCCCTTTTCAGCGCACATTTATTCCCTGAATTACCTTGTCAATGTGTAGAAATATGGGATGGGAAACGTTATTCCACTATTTAACGTGCTCTATTTAGCAGCCATACTATAGACTGTAGTTCTGAAAACATGACTGAAAGTTCACCCTCATGCAAACTCCAGCTCTTCTGGCTATTCCTTTCCTGAAGGGCTACTCGTACTCGTGCTTTCTCCACTTACCGAGTTTTCTTTAAGTCTTGTCAATGGCATGGAGCCAATGCAACAAAAACCGAACAATTGTTCCTTGCCTGAGCATTCGAGGAAGGCGTTCTGCGCTACCCTTGTTGTTGGGGAGGATTTAAGAGAGAATGATTTTCTATGACTCCTTGAGACATTACTAAATGCTCAAGCGGCTCCCTGAGCGACAAATATTTAGTACCAAAGCCAGAAGGCACTGAAGCAGTATATGAATTTTTTCTGCTCAGTTTACCATGTCTCAGGAAGGAAGTCTGAAGTGAGAAGCAGTCACGAGAATGGGCTGCCCTCAGAGACTCAAGTAGCAGTCTTACCCCCGGACTGCATATTCCACTAAAGGAAAGAGACAGGGTCCAATTCCTCATTTTAACGCAATCTGTCAGGTTTAAACTGTATACAACAGGGATAGCAGGCATAGACCCCCTCGTCATTCAGAATGAAAGATTCAGATGTCCAGGAAAGGCTCCTTTAACAACACCAGGTTTCTTCTTTTCATCAGACTGTTAATTTAAACCGAAATGTTCAGTGGCCTGTCTACCTACTGAAGCAGCCCTTTCCTCTTGTATACGTGCTGTCCCTTTCTACTGGAGCCCCACCTGCAATTTGGATTTTCTGCTGCAAATTAAAAGAAAACTGAAGAAGAACGATTGCACCTTCAACGGAACACTGTTAAACAAGAAACCGATTCCTCACCGACAGTAAACTTATATGTGTTCAACCAAATTCACATTTGAAACATACATTTACCATGCAGGACATCAGGAGAAGTAAAACATATGTTGCTGTTGTTTTAGGTTCCCACAAAATCAGCTTGTTCACAATGCATATTTCAAACCCACACTAACGACCTCATGTATGGTAGTAACGGTGCAAACAATTGGTATTTTAAATGCCTGGTATTTTTTAAAGTACCAGCTAATTACATCTCATGGAGTTATTTGTATGTATCCTTTATAGCAAATACCCCAAATGATACCATCCTGTAAGTAAGTCGTATTTTATACATTACAGATATTTAGAATACCACGTATTTACCCGTATCATCGCACCTGTGACAAGTTCCCAACTATTCACTTTACTTGATAAATGTTCTCTAATTAAAATGGCTGGAAAGCAACGTGTTTTTGCAATTGACAATGACCCTCATTACGAGTTTGGAGGTAGCCATGGCGCTATTAGCGCCATGGCTGCCTCCAAAATCGGTCCGACTCCGGTCTGGTGAGAGGAGTAATTACCGGTCCAGTCAGATGTCGGCGGGACCGGTAATTCCCCATTCACCAGAGCCATTCCCCATTCCCATTTGAGCCCCCATTGCGGTACCGTTATTGACCCTGGTATCCCTTTGCGTGTCCCGTCCATAACGCCTGGTAAAACCAGGCGTTAAGGGAGGGACCCACAAAGGGACCTCGGAATAGGGCACAAAGAGATTACTGGCACCGGTGTCATTACCGGTGCCCGGTATCCCTTTGCACGCAGGTCGTAATGACCCTCAATGACTTAAAATCCCCTTTGAACCTAATATGTTTTCTAGTAAATATAACTATGTATTTATCTAATTGAGTGCATGTTTAAAACTCTCACGATGGGTATTGTAATGCCTGTAGCTCATTGCTCCTTCCTTCTGGTTCCAATTTTGCGTTTCTGGGGCCTGATTTGCTTTAACCTGGCGACAAACAATTTCTGTGATTTATAGGTGACAATGATATATGAATTGCCACGCTAGAAGACGAGTAACCAATTACACTGCTCAGATCGGGGACTTTACCTTGCAGCATAAACCCATATTTGACAAAGTTGTTGAGTGCTAGCTATGTCACCTTGACGTCTCCATGGACATGGGGAGGCGGGTAGTTTGGGACAAGGGAAGTGATGCAGAGATAAGGGAAGTGACGGGCTGGGGGAGGCGGGGAAAGAGCAGATTTAGGTAGTACTTTAATAAATATAGATGTGCATGCAAACGCTCTGTGTCCGTGCTTGATTTAAAGTGAGTCACCAATCCGGCAAGGCCTACCCACGACCGCAACACTGGCAATGAGGCACGCGGCCTTGAGGTTGGCGCAGAGCATGAGGGAGTGAAGACACGAGCGGTCAGCTGGAGGCACCACTCTCCAGAAGTAACGCCGGACCATAGGGGAGGCTGCTTTGCCTGCCTCAAAGAGGACGTGGAGCCGGCCCAGGCCGCAGCGGGGAGTGACAACACGTGCAGTGGGGAAGCCGCGTTCCCATCCCGGGCTGCGACCGTGAAATAAATCAGCCACGCACGACAATTCGAGGCAGTCTGAGCCCCGAACGGAGGCAGAGGGCCACTGCGACCGTGAAATAAATCAGCCACGCACGACAATTCGAGGCAGTCTGAGCCCCGAACGGAGGCAGAGGGCCAGGACGCACACACACGGCGGGCAGCAATTACGGCCCAATACAGCAGATGCGCCCAAGAGCAGTGGGCCCCACCAACCTTGTCATCCACAACTGGTGCTCTTGCCTGGGAAAGGTGGCCATCCCCTCAAGCTGTGAGCTTGCAGGTGCTCTCAGACACGAGAGGCACCCTCTATCCGCACGAGGGCTTCAGGAAAAGAACCAGTGAGGGGATCACCCTGAGACTACAGTAACCACATGGACAAAATGTTGGGTCAAGATGACAACCAAGGGGCACAGGTCCAGGGTCACGGGCCACCAGCCCAAGGTCCACAGGTGCTGAATCAGGCCCCATACAGACTGCCGGACAGGCTGGCAGCCCAGATGCCAGGTGCATTTGATGTTACTGACACCAGCAACATGGGTATCTGGGACCAAATGGATAAGAGACTTTGATCTATACATTGGGGCCACAGGGCTCATAAAGGACGCAAGACAATTATGTCTCTTGAAAGTGGCAGTGGGCTCCGCTACATGCCATATCATCGACGAGATGCCCCTGACTCCATCGACTCCATCCAGGACTTGAAAGACGTTTTGGCAGCATACTTCACCCCACACAATAATGTAGACTATGAGAGGCTTCTCTTTCACAGCACCAAGCAAATCAAAGGTGAGACCATGGACACCTATGTAATGCAATTATGCACAAAAATGAAGCATTGTGATTTCGCCAATTACTCCAACACCGAGGCACTATGATCACAAATCATAGCAGGATGTGAGTCTAAGACATTTAGGAGGAAATTGCTGCAAAAAGCACGCACATTGACGAGATACTTGCCCTGGCCCAAGTTGACAGGGCCATAGACTCACAGGTGGAGAGCTTTAACAAAACCACACCAGGTGGAAACATTCATAGACTCCAGCTAGAGAGGAGGTCAGAGGAGCTCTTTTGCTACAAATGTGGGTTTGAATACCCCCACAATGGCATCTGCCCAGCCATCGCCAGTGCTGCACCACACATGGTGAAGAAGGTCACTTCAAATCGGTCTGCAACTCTTCTGGGACAAAAGGAGAGATTGAGCTAGAGACACGCCACCAGACCCAAGGCGAAAACCAGCCCTCCATCAGGGACCTACCCTGGTACCAGATGACAAGATCCATCAAGTCAGACACACTCAGAACAAAGAGAAAGGGAGTCAGGAGAGGACAGGCAAAGAAGAGAGAGAAGAGAAAGGAGAAGATACACCACGCGCTCAAGGCCAGAGCACAGATCAAGACGCAATGTACGCTATCTAGTGAAACAATCGCCATCTGACTCAGACCCCAGTTCATCGAGAAGTGACCAAAAGGAAAAAACATACATGTATGCGCCAGGCAATTCCACCGCCACGGTACATAGTGCCACCCTGATCATCAAGCAGAATAAGCAACCCACTGAATTCCTCATTGATACCAGGGCCACGGTGGAAACATCTTCAAAGAGCTGCCCCAAAAGCCAAAAGTGAGCCCTGCGACACTGGACATATATGCTTATGGCGGCAAGACACCCCTTAAGTGCCTAGGACAATTCAACGGTATTTGCCAATACATGACAGGACATGAGAAGAAAATACCCATCCACGTACTGGCGACTGAAACTGACGGTGGGTGTGTCTTAAGTTTCAAGGCAGCTGCCGATATGGGACTCATCCACATTCTGTACAATATCATGGTCCCCAAGTATGTTGACCCTGTCGATATGATCAACAACTTCTATCCTCGCATATTCAGAGGCATTGGAAATTTAAAAAACAGACTGATAAAGCTTCACATAGATGAATCCGTACACCCCATAGTGCAACACTACAGAGGGATCCCTGTCAACATCCAGAAGAAGGTGGAAGATAAGTTGCACACATTTCTCGAACAGGATATTATCGATCCGGCCACCAGCCCTACCACCTGAGTGTCCCCAATAGCGCCAGTCCCCAAGAAAGGATCTGAAGCAATTCGGCTATGTGTGGATATGAGGAGTCCCAATCAAGCTATACAGCAGGAGAGACACTTAGCTCTGCGCATTACAGACATGATCCAGCTTTTAAACGGAGCCAAAGTGTTTAAACATGAAAAAAGGTTACCATGAACTCGTACTGAGCCCCAAAAGCAGGAACATCACCACATTCGAAACTCACCTGGCCTCTTCCTCTTACGCTATAAGATTTTAAGTTTCGGTGTGTCCTCAGCTGCAGAAATATTTCAAGCCGAGGTGCACAATTTTATCAAACACATACCGAACTGCCTCAACTATAGCGACGATATCCTAATCTTCGGCACGGATGTTAACAAACATGATGAGGCTCTAATGAAGATGTGTAAAGCATTAGAAGCAGCGAATCTCACACTAAACCGCGACAAGTGCGAGTTCTGAAAGAGCACACTGAGATTCTTCGGACACATCTTCTCGGAGACGGGCATGACACCAGATCCCGAAAAGGTGGCTGCACTGAATGGAACTTCACCCCCAGCAAACGTATCAGAGCTGCGCTCCTTCCTTGGGCTAGCCAGCTACTGCACGCGCTACATCAGGGACTTTGCGACAGTAGGTGAGCCACTAAGACTCCTAACCAGACAAGACGCCACCTTCCACTGGACGGACTGTTGGGTGTCTTGACCCACATTCAAGTTATTATGCTGCAACATTTGGTGCTGTGGGCTTAGAAAATCCAAGATGGCGGAAAAGCCCACATTTGCGCCAGAATCCAGGAAAACCGTGCAGTTTTGCGCACACAAAAATGGTCGCCTGACCTACCACCCACCAGTGCGAGCATGATGGGCCAAAAGCGCCATGAGTGAAACGTGGTGCCAAAGGAAAAACAGCAGTGCCTGTTAGCTCAAAAAGCGCTTTGAAATCACCTTTGCTTCTCTGAAATGCAAGCTAAAAATTCCTATTTTAAGCATTGCAAGATATTCAAAAATCTCACTGAACACCAGCAGACATTTGGCAGAATGTAGTCTTGTGTGCATACACAATCTGGAAAGATGAAGAGCCCAAAACAATGTTTATAACAAAACTGGCTGAGCTGTGGATGTCAGCAGCTTAACTAAAGGATTTAAAACCACTAAAATTAAAATGTTTAAAATAAATGAGTGACCTACTTTTGAGTGTCACATAGGTTGCAACTGTTTAAAGGTCATAGTTTTGAACTTAGAATCAGCGTTCTAGCTGCATGTGTAAAAATTGTAAGTTTGATTTGAATGAAGAAAAACTGGGAACAAAAGTGACATTTGGCTGAAGCCTGGCTTGAAGAGATTGAATTCTGCCCGGCAACTACCCCAGGCAGGAGTTGAAACTTGCACAGCCACTGCATTTGCAGGCCTGGCTGCCTTCTGCTGTTCCCACCAAAAGGCGATTACACCTCTCTGATTGAATCAGGGGAGGAGCACCTGGGAGCAGGGAAACAGAACAATGAGCCTTCCTTGTCTCAGGCAAATGTTAAATTAGGGGGTGTCGTAAATGGCTTCCTCTTGGGAGAAACTGGGAGAAGCAGTGCCTCTGTGAGCAACTTGAGTTGGAGGAGGTGGACAAACCAGAAATTCCACCATGTGCTTTGGGAAACCATACCCCTCTGGGCCAGAGCATAATTTTAAAAAGATGGATAATTCATTGTAAGGACTTGTCAAAATTATATAATTAACATCATTATTCTTGTGATTTATCTGTGCACATTTTAAGAGGTATTAGGATTCTGTGGTATGTTCTGGGGGTAGTAGCGGAAAATAAGGTATTACTCCGAATGTCTGTATGTTAAAAATCTGACACTTTATCATCTGATGCCCATATTCCTTGTGCATGTTTGTGTAAATTCTGGAAAAGTTTAGAGGTTGTGTTCTTGATGAAAAGTGCAGAATTCTATCATAAGCTGACACGACATCTTACAAAGACAGGGATCGGATGGTTTGGTGCTACAGAAAAATATGTTAACTGGACATATAATATTAGAAAAAGGCACATAGATAAATATGTATTTGGATCAAAAATAGATTTGGGTGCAAATTGACAAGGGGAGTGTTCTTTCTGTATGCCATAAAATTGATGCCTGATTACACTCCATTCCTTCCCCCAATCAAGGGTGCGAGGAGAGCTTGGCCAATGTTAAGTTGTGAGGGGCAGGCTTAGTTATGCCCACGCACACACCCATTTTCAAAACACATAAAAAGAGACTGCTTTGGACAGGCAAGACATTCACTTTCCACTTTATTGCGAAGCATTTTGCCGGACCAGACAATATCCAGAAGGACCATCTCCAGAACTTAGAATCCAGACTTCAGAACTTTTTCAGCAGTGCCAAGAACTTTTGCCAGAACCAGAGACCAGACCTCTGTGAAGTGCAGAGCAGAGCTGACCCAGAGAGCTGTGAGTTCAGAACCACCCGCCAGGAGTCCAGTCCAAACCTGATCAGACCTTGACGGCCTATTTCAAATTTATAGTGTGAGTACTCAGCCAGAACTGTGCAAACCAATCTCTTAGTTTAAAATAATCTAATTCAAACCATTTCCACCTATCTAGAACTGCATCATAGAAATGTGTGTCCATCCTGTTGATCCAAAACCTTCCACAGCGCATCTGTCATTCTGAAACTTTAATTTCATTTCTAAAAATCTATCTTCACAAAATCATCCGTATCTTTGGAACTGTGTGGGCTTCATTTGAAAGCTAAGATTCTAAGCTTTCCAACAAGCCTAAAATCGACATTCTATTCCTTATAGTTATTCCGTAATCGCGCTCGACGCATTCAGAAAAATTGCCGCGAATTGAAAAATGTGCTCCTGTCAAAGATAGCCGTCTTTTGCTTGAACTGCTAAAATTCGTTTTCAACCTGCTAATCCCTCATTTAGCATCGCAAGTGTGACTTGAACTAATCGTAAATAGCTATCACCTACCCTGAACCTCCTATAGGGAATTAAAAGCATGTTTAGCATATTTTACTTCATTGCCACCACATTTAAAAGGATTTGCCTGCTTTAAAATCATACCTGTTTTCCTCTAAGCTCGCTGGGGGGAACTGGAACTTTGTATTGCATGTTGTTTGTATTCCTGAAAATTGTGTGCTCTCCTTCCATCTCCTTATATTACATAGGGGGGGAGTGAATTTTGCCACCAGGGGAAAAGTGAACATATTATCTCTTGTGAAACCCTATCAGTTTATTTCTGTACTGAATTCTTTCCATCATTGTTTTCCTTGAAACCCTAAAAGCATTCTCAGTTACCTTTTCCTTCCTATACCAACTCCTAAGTAATTAAATAAGCTTCCAATTGTAATATTATCCATTGTTGATCACTGTCATATTCTTAAGTGTGATATCAAATATTAATTTATTATAAAAGTGTGATGTAAATATATTGTTTAATTTTTCCAATAAATCTTTTAAATTGCAAAACACACCTACTTCTTGGCTCAGTGAGGTCAGGGGGATTCAAAGAGAGGGGCGTTATATAAGGGTTTATCATCCCGAGTATAACTTGTCATAAAAATATATAAATAAGGGCTTTCCTTGGGCGTCCCAGACGAGGCACTGTCTTAGTGGGATTGCTGAATTGAAGTCACTCAACAGGACAAGTGCCAGAAGACCTTCAAAATCATCAGGGAGAGAATTGCCAAGGCAGAAAACATGTCCTATTATGACCCCAAAGAGAGGGGGTTGGACTCTGGCTGCCTCTTCCTCTGAGACACTAACAGGTGTCGCGCTAGCATACATGAAACTAAGTCTACGCTAGTAAGACTTGTGTTTTTTGTAATAGAGCCCAACAACAATTTTTCACGGGTGCTTAAGAATTTTTATTTGGGACACACCCCAAAAATTTTTAAAAACATAGACAAACTAAAAGTCCATTGTCACAAATTGTATTATTCATTATATTGTATCGGCATATAATGTCAACAACACTTCGTCGTTAATACAACAAAAATTATCAAATGCAATATTATTGTTCATGCACTGAGAAGGAGTCTAGTGGTGGAGTTACCGCGCATGTGTGGGGAAAGAAAGTGTACGTGCGTTCATGGCTGGGATACTGTTGCTATGTCACGTCAGAGATGGGCGTTGTCTGTCTACACAGTGGGTTAGTCTCATGATTTGCATTGTATATAGGTGGGCTGTGTAGTCCATGTGTTTTCAACAGTACAGTACAGTCTGCATTTCATACATTTTTTTGATTGAATTTCAGTAATACAGCGCACGTACAAGTGTATTTTGATTAATACAAACATGCGGACATTAACATACATAGCAATTTGCCTCATTCTATCCTATGCCACATGGTAATTGGTAGAAGAATACTAATGGGAGGTAAATTAAGGTGTAGTTAGAAAAAAAGGTTCCACTCTATGTAGATGTTTAATCCATTCTTCACCGTATCTAATCTGTGGATCCATTTCTGTTCCAATTTTCTCAGGGCTAGGTCTCTGTCCCCTCCTCGCTCCTTTTCATCTATGGTTTGGATGATCGCCCATTGAAAGTCTGTATATTTATGTTTAAGTTTGCTGAAGTGGGCCACTAAAGGTTTGTCCTCAACAGCGTTTTTTAAGCATGATCTGTGTTCGCAAATACGTTGCCTCACTTCTCTTTTACTTTTGCCGATGTATAATAGATCACAGGGGCACCGTATTACGTAAATACTCCACTTGGTACGGCAGTTGGTGAAGGTTTTGAGCTTCCATTCCAGGCCATTAAGCGAGATGGTTTTTTGATCCTTCGTCAAATTGCATACTGAGCAGTTGCCACATCTGTGATGTCCAATGACAGGGGGGAGGTCCAATAGGTTGGTCTGACTGGATTTTTTTGTGGAGTCTGGGTATGTGTGTACTAGGCGATCCTTTATGTTCTTACTTCTTTTAAATGCGAATCTAGGCTTTTCGGGGCTAAAATCTTCTGTTTGTAGAAGTTTCCAATTTGATAGCACCGATTTTCGAATGCAATT
Source organism: Ambystoma mexicanum (assembly GCF_040938575.1). Taxonomy (NCBI): domain Eukaryota; kingdom Metazoa; phylum Chordata; class Amphibia; order Caudata; family Ambystomatidae; genus Ambystoma; species Ambystoma mexicanum. The sequence continues at coordinate 680,297,763 of NC_090922.1, read as the reverse complement.
ACTTATTGGGGTAAAAGTGGTGACACATGTCATTTTTTCAACGTGTTCCACTCTCGGTCTCTTCGTAAGACATGTTTCCCTGCTCATATGCCTTGCTGTCCTACGTGCTCTACGTATAATATTAGGTGGGTACCCTCTTGCTTTAAGACGAAATTCTAGGTCCTTTCCATTTTTGTCAAATTCTGGTAGGGTGGTACAGTTTCTCCGTATCCTGAGGAATTGACCGAAAGGGAGGTTTTCTCTGAGTGATTGTGGATGAAAGCTTTCAAAATTTAACAGTGTGTTTTTGTCTGTTGGTTTTCTGTAGAGGGTAGTGACGAGATTACCTTCTTCTGTAGTTTGAATGTTGAGATCCAGGAAGGGTATACTTTCGTGGTTTGACTTCATGGTGAATTTGATGCACGGGTCTACGGTGTTGAGCCAGGTGTGGAAAGTTTCTAATTCCGCACTGGTGCCTCTCCAGACGGTAAAAACATCGTCGATGTATCTGACCCAACCGATAAGGTTTTGTTTGTATGCTTTGTCTACGTTGTAAATGTACTTGCTTTCCAAATTGTCCATGTATAGGTTTGCTATATCCGGAGCGAATGTTGAACCCATACTGGTTCCTCTTATTTGTTGAAAATATTTGCCTTGGCACATGAAGAAGTTTTCTGTGAGAGCTATCCGTATACATTCTAGAATGAAGGATGTCGGTGTTGATTGATCTCGTCTGTTGTCCAGGTAGGTCTTTAGTATTTCCAAGCATTCTCTTTGTGGAATGCTGGTATATAGGGCTTCTACGTCGAAAGTGACCAAGATGTCATTTTGTTCTGTTCTGATACTGGCGAGATGATGTATCATAGCTGTTGTATCTTGTATGTATGATTTCATTTTCTGGACAAAGGGTCGTAGGAAGACGTCTGTATATATTGATAAAGGTTCTAGAAGTGAGCCTATTCCAGACACTATCGGTCTCCCCGGTGGTACTGTGGTATTCTTGTGTATTTTGGGGATGCAGTAGAAGGCCGGGGTGATCGGGTGTTCTGTTGTGAGAAACATTTTTTCATCATTGTCGATCCAGCCCTGGGATTCTGCAAAAAGCATAAGACTCTTGATTTCATCCATTAGACGTGTTGTTGGATTATGATCTAGTTTCTTGTAGAACCGTCCGTCTTGAAGGTGTTTCTGCAGTTCATTGTCGTAGAGATTGTTACCCCAGAGTACAATGCCTCCTCCTTTGTCTGCTGGTTTGATACAAAATGTTTTTTGGTTTTCTAGGTGTTGTAGTGCCAGTCTTTCCTGTTTTGTGAGATTGTCCCTTTTGTGATTTTTCGTTTTGAAAAAGGTGTCCATGTCTCTTAGGATTTTATTTTCAAATGCCAGTATTTCTGGGCAGATCATTGATGATACAGGGGTAAACGTGGATTTCGGTTTTAGGCCCGTTGTGGTCGTGTCTTTGGGTTCGTTTTGTTTGGAATTCCGGAAGAAGTATCTTAAGCGTATCGTTCTGAAGAACTTTCTTAATTCTACTTCTGTAGTGAATCGATCTGCTCTGTTTGTAGGTACAAAACTCAGTCCTTTGCTGAGAATGTTCACATCCTCAGGAGTGAGGGTGTAGTCGCTCAAATTAAAGATTGGTATTACCATTGTTGCTGTGGTGTTTGTTGTGGGGTCCATTGGCGTGTTCTCATCCCGTGGTACCCTTGTTGGCGTATCCTGCCTTGCTTCCCGCGTCCTTGAAAAAACTGACCTCGTTGTTGTCCTGTGCCTGATGTTGACGGGCCGCTAGCGGAAGAGTCTGATTCACTGCTGTTGGAGGAATTTGAAAAAGATACGTATTTTTTTGGGAAACCGTTGTTGAGTGCCTCCTCTCGTGTTGTTGCCTGTGTTTTGTTGTTGGTAGAATCCTGGAACAAGGTAAGGGTACGTTTTTTCCTCTTGGTAGTTCTGGATGTCTTTTTTCAGTTTCCAAATTTTCTTATCCAGAGTGAATTCTTTGAATTTCTTTATTTCTTCTTCTATCTTTTCCAATTGTGTTTTGATATCTGGTATGACTGAGTCTACAATGATTTTTTCTTCAAGATCCTTGAGTTCTTCTGTTTGTTTTTTCGCTTCCTCTTCAGCTGTTTCTATTATCAATATAATCCAATCTCTGGAGCATTTGTTTCCTACGCCGCTGAATTTTGCCTGAAACCTGGGGTTATCCAAAAATACCCTCGGTATGTTTTTAATTTGCAGGCCTTCTGGTATAACTCCGTTTTTTAGATACTCTAGCATGAGCAGTCCATGAGATTCTGTGCGGACCAGTTTTTTCTTTTTTTGCAACAGAGTGTCTAAGTCTGAGGTAGAGGTTGTTTTAGCTGCTGGTGTTGTTTGTGGTGTTTGTCCCAGCAGTGAAGGTTTTTCTAAAAGTTTCCGATATAGATCATCTGGGAATGACACAATATTTACATTCTCCATTGGTTATTTTGCTAGTCTTTTTTCCACCAACCGTTGGGTTGTCCGACTAAAGTTTATAAAAAGGGGAAGGGGGGGATCCTCTTTGTATTTTATAGAGGGGCCTGAGTCTGGAGGACAAATTAATACTGCAAAGAGAGGGGGTTGGACTCTGGCTGCCTCTTCCTCTGAGACACTAACAGGTGTCGCGCTAGCATACATGAAACTAAGTCTACGCTAGTAAGACTTGTGTTTTTTGTAATAGAGCCCAACAACAATTTTTCACGGGTGCTTAAGAATTTTTATTTGGGACACACCCCAAAAAATTTTAAAAACATAGACAAACTAAAAGTCCATTGTCACAAATTGTATTATTCATTATATTGTATCGGCATATAATGTCAACAACACTTCGTCGTTAATACAACAAAAATTATCAAATGCAATATTATTGTTCATGCACTGAGAAGGAGTCTAGTGGTGGAGTTACCGCGCATGTGTGGGGAAAGAAAGTGTACGTGCGTTCATGGCTGGGATACTGTTGCTATGTCACGTCAGAGATGGGCGTTGTCTGTCTACACAGTGGGTTAGTCTCGTGATTTGCATTGTATATAGGTGGGCTGTGTAGTCCATGTGTTTTCAACAGTACAGTACAGTCTGCATTTCATATATTTTTTTGATTGAATTTCAGTAATACAGCGCACGTACAAGTGTATTTTGATTAATACAAACATGCGGACATTAACATACATAGCAATTTGCCTCATTCTATCCTATGCCACATGGTAATTGGTAGAAGAATACTAATGGGAGGTAAATTAAGGTGTAGTTAGAAAAAAAGGTTCCACTCTATGTAGATGTTTAATCCATTCTTCACCGTATCTAATCTGTGGATCCATTTCTGTTCCAATTTTCTCAGGGCTAGGTCTCTGTCCCCTCCTCGCTCCTTTTCATCTATGGTTTGGATGATCGCCCATTGAAAGTCTGTATATTTATGTTTAAGTTTGCTGAAGTGGGCCACTAAAGGTTTGTCCTCAACAGCGTTTTTTAAGCATGATCTGTGTTCGCAAATACGTTGCCTCACTTCTCTTTTACTTTTGCCGATGTATAATAGATCACAGGGGCACCGTATTACGTAAATACTCCACTTGGTACGGCAGTTGGTGAAGGTTTTGAGCTTCCATTCCAGGCCATTAAGCGAGATGGTTTTTTGATCCTTCGTCAAATTGCATACTGAGCAGTTGCCACATCTGTGATGTCCAATGACAGGGGGGAGGTCCCATAGGTTGGTCTGACTGGATTTTTTTGTGGAGTCTGGGTATGTGTGTACTAGGCGATCCTTTATGTTCTTACTTCTTTTAAATGCGAATCTAGGCTTTTCGGGGCTAAAATCTTCTGTTTGTAGAAGTTTCCAATTTGATAGCACCGATTTTCGAATGCAATTACTTATTGGGGTAAAAGTGGTGACACATGTCATTTTTTCAACGTGTTCCACTCTCGGTCTCTTCGTAAGACATGTTTCCCTGCTCATATGCCTTGCTGTCCTACGTGCTCTACGTATAATATTAGGTGGGTACCCTCTTGCTTTTAGACGAAATTCTAGGTCCTTTCCATTTTTGTCAAATTCTGGTAGGGTGGTACAGTTTCTCCGTATCCTGAGGAATTGACCGAAAGGGAGTTTTTCTCTGAGTGATTGTGGATGAAAGCTTTCAAAATTTAACAGTGTGTTTTTGTCTGTTGGTTTTCTGTAGAGGGTAGTGACGAGATTACCTTCTTCTGTAGTTTGAATGTTGAGCTCCAGGAAGGGTATACTTTTCGTGGTTTGACTTCATGGTGAATTTGATGCACGGGTCTACGGTGTTGAGCCAGGTGTGGAAAGTTTCTAATTCCGCACTGGTGCCTCTCCAGACGGTAAAAACATCGTCGATGTATCTGACCCAACCGATAAGGTTTTGTTTGTATGCGTTGTCTACGTTGTAAATGTACTTGCTTTCCAAATTGTCCATGTATAGGTTTGCTATATCCGGAGCGAATGTTGAACACATACTGGTTCCTCTTATTTGTTGAAAATATTTGCCTTGGCACATGAAGAAGTTTTCTGTGAGAGCTATCCGTATACATTCTAGAATGAAGGATGTCGGTGTTGATTGATCTCGTCTGTTGTCCAGGTAGGTCTTTAGTATTTCCAAGCATTCTTTTTGTGGAATGCTGGTATATAGGGCTTCTACGTCGAAAGTGACCAAGATGTCATTTTGTTCTGTTCTGATACTGGCGAGATGATGTATCATAGCTGTTGTAACTTGTATGTATGATTTCATTTTCTGGACAAAGGGTCGTAGGAAGACGTCTGTATATATTGATAAAGGTTCTAGAAGTGAGCCTATTCCAGACACTATCGGTCTCCCCGGTGGTACTGTGGTATTCTTGTGTATTTTGGGGATGCAGTAGAAGGCCGGGCTGATCGGGTGTCCTGTTGTGAGAAACATTTTTTCATCATTGTCGATCCAGCCCTGGGATTCTGCAAAAAGCATAAGACTCTTGATTTCATCCATTAGACGTGTTGTTGGATTATGATCTAGTTTCTTGTAGAACCGTCCGTCTTGAAGGTGTTTCTGTAGTTCATTGTCGTAGAGATTGTTACCCCAGAGTACAATGCCTCCTCCTTTGTCTGCTGGTTTGATACAAAATGTTTTTTGGTTTTCTAGGTGTTGTAGTGCCAGTCTTTCCTGTTTTGTGAGATTGTCCCTTTTGTGATTTTTCGTTTTGAAAAAGGTGTCCATGTCTCTTAGGATTTTATTTTCAAATGCCAGTATTTCTGGGCAGATCATTGATGATACAGGGGTAAACGTGGATTTCGGTTTTAGGCCCGTTGTGGTCGTGTCTTTGGGTTCGTTTTGTTTGGAATTCCGGAAGAAGTATCTTAAGCGTATCGTTCTGAAGAACTTTCTTAATTCTACTTCTGTAGTGAATCGATCTGCTCTGTTTGTAGGTACAAAACTCAGTCCTTTGCTGAGAATGTTCACATCCTCAGGAGTGAGGGTGTAGTCGCTCAAATTAAAGATTGGTATTACCATTGTTGCTGTGGTGTTTGTTGTGGGGTCCATTGGCGTGTTCTCATCCCGTGGTACCCTTGTTGGCGTATCCTGCCTTGCTTCCCGCGTCCTTGAAAAAACTGACCTCGTTGTTGTCCTGTGCCTGATGTTGACGGGCCGCTAGCGGAAGAGTCTGATTCACTGCTGTTGGAGGAATTTGAAAAAGATACGTATTTTTTTGGGAAACCGTTGTTGAGTGCCTCCTCTCGTGTTGTTGCCTGTGTTTTGTTGTTGGTAGAATCCTGGAACAAGGTAAGGGTACGTTTTTTCCTCTTGGTAGTTCTGGATGTCTTTTTTCAGTTTCCAAATTTTCTTATCCAGAGTGAATTCTTTGAATTTCTTTATTTCTTCTTCTATCTTTTCCAATTGTGTTTTGATATCTGGTATGACTGAGTCTACAATGATTTTTTCTTCAAGATCCTTGAGTTCTTCTGTTTGTTTTTTCGCTTCCTCTTCAGCTGTTTCTATTATCAATATAATCCAATCTCTGGAGCATTTGTTTCCTACGCCGCTGAATTTTGCCTGAAACCTGGGGTTATCCAAAAATACCCTCGGTATGTTTTTAATTTGCAGGCCTTCTGGTATAACTCCATTTTTTAGATACTCTAGCATGAGCAGTCCATGAGATTCTGTGCGGACCAGTTTTTTCTTTTTTTGCAACAGAGTGTCTAAGTCTGAGGTAGAGGTTGTTTTAGCTGCTGGTGTTGTTTGTGGTGTTTGTCCCAGCAGTGAAGGTTTTTCTAAAAGTTTCCGATATAGATCATCTGGGAATGACACAATATTTACATTCTCCATTGGTTATTTTGCTAGTCTTTTTTCCACCAACCGTTGGGTTGTCTGACTAAAGTTTATAAAAAGGGGAAGGGGGGGATCCTCTTTGTATTTTATAGAGGGGCCTGAGTCTGGAGGACAAATTAATACTGCAAAGAGAGGGGGTTGGACTCTGGCTGCCTCTTCCTCTGAGACACTAACGTGTGTCGCGCTAGCATACATGAAACTAAGTCTACGCTAGTAAGACTTGTGTTTTTTGTAATAGAGCCCAACAACAATTTTTCACAGGTGCTTAAGAATTTTTATTTGGGACACACCCCAAAATTTTTTAAAAACATAGACAAACTAAAAGTCCATTGTCACAAATTGTATTATTCATTATATTGTATCGGCATATAATGTCAACAACACTTCGTCGTTAATACAACAAAAATTATCAAATGCAATATTATTGTTCATGCACTGAGAAGAAGTCTAGTGGTGGAGTTACCGCGCATGTGTGGGGAAAGAAAGTGTATGTGCGTTCATGGCTGGGATACTGTTGCTATGTCACGTCAGAGATGGGCGTTGTCTGTCTACACAGTGGGTTAGTCTCGTGATTTGCATTGTATATAGGTGGGCTGTGTAGTCCATGTGTTTTCAACAGTACAGTACAGTCTGCATTTCATACATTTTTTTGATTGAATTTCAGTAATACAGCGCACGTACAAGTGTATTTTGATTAATACAAACATGCGGACATTAACATACATAGCAATTTGCCTCATTCTATCCTATGCCACATGGTAATTGGTAGAAGAATACTAATGGGAGGTAAATTAAGGTGTAGTTAGAAAAAAAGGTTCCACTCTATGTAGATGTTTAATCCATTCTTCACCGTATCTAATCTGTGGATCCATTTCTGTTCCAATTTTCTCAGGGCTAGGTCTCTGTCCCCTCCTCGCTCCTTTTCATCTATGGTTTGGATGATCGCCCATTGAAAGTCTGTATATTTATGTTTAAGTTTGCTGAAGTGGGCCACTAAAGGTTTGTCCTCAACAGCGTTTTTTAAGCATGATCTGTGTTCGCAAATACGTTGCCTCACTTCTCTTTTACTTTTGCCGATGTATAATAGATCACAGGGGCACCGTATTACGTAAATACTCCACTTGGTACGGCAGTTGGTGAAGGTTTTGAGCTTCCATTCCAGGCCATTAAGCGAGATGGTTTTTTGATCCTTCGTCAAATTGCATACTGAGCAGTTGCCACATCTGTGATGTCCAATGACAGGGGGGAGGTCCCATAGGTTGGTCTGACTGGATTTTTTTGTGGAGTCTGGGTATGTGTGTACTAGGCGATCCTTTATGTTCTTACTTCTTTTAAATGCGAATCTAGGCTTTTCGGGGCTAAAATCTTCTGTTTGTAGAAGTTTCCAATTTGATAGCACCGATTTTCGAATGCAATTACTTATTGGGGTAAAAGTGGTGACACATGTCATTTTTTCAACGTGTTCCACTCTCGGTCTCTTCGTAAGACATGTTTCCCTGCTCATATGCCTTGCTGTCCTACGTGCTCTACGTATAATATTAGGTGGGTACCCTCTTGCTTTTAGATGAAATTCTAGGTCCTTTCCATTTTTGTCAAATTCTGGTAGGGTGGTACAGTTTCTCCGTATCCTGAGGAATTGACCGAAAGGGAGGTTTTCTCTGAGTGATTGTGGATGAAAGCTTTCAAAATTTAACAGTGTGTTTTTGTCTGTTGGTTTTCTGTAGAGGGTAGTGACGAGATTACCTTCTTCTGTAGTTTGAATGTTGAGATCCAGGAAGGGTATACTTTCGTGGTTTGACTTCATGGTGAATTTGATGCACGGGTCTACGGTGTTGAGCCAGGTGTGGAAAGTTTCTAATTCCGCACTGGTGCCTCTCCAGACGGTAAAAACATTGTCGATGTATCTGACCCAACCGATAAGGTTTTGTTTGTATGCGTTGTCTACGTTGTAAATGTACTTGCTTTCCAAATTGTCCATGTATAGGTTTGCTATATCCGGAGCGAATGTTGAACCCATACTGGTTCCTCTTATTTGTTGAAAATATTTGCCTTGGCACATGAAGAAGTTTTCTGTGAGAGCTATCCGTATACATTCTAGAATGAAGGATGTCGGTGTTGATTGATCTCGTCTGTTGTCCAGGTAGGTCTTTAGTATTTCCAAGCATTCTCTTTGTGGAATGCTGGTATATAGGGCTTCTACGTGGAAAGTGACCAAGATGTCATTTTGTTCTGTTCTGATACTGGCGAGATGATGTATCATAGCTGTTGTATCTTGTATGTATGATTTCATTTTCTGGACAAAGGGTCGTAGGAAGACGTCTGTATATATTGATAAAGGTTCTAGAAGTGAGCCTATTCCAGACACTATCGGTCTCCCCGGTGGTACTGTGGTATTCTTGTGTATTTTGGGGATGCAGTAGAAGGCCGGGGTGATCGGGTGTTCTGTTGTGAGAAACATTTTTTCATCATTGTCGATCCAGCCCTGGGATTCTGCAAAAAGCATAAGACTCTTGATTTCATCCATTAGACGTGTTGTTGGATTATGATCTAGTTTCTTGTAGAACCGTCCGTCTTGAAGGTGTTTCTGTAGTTCATTGTCGTAGAGATTGTTACCCCAGAGTACAATGCCTCCTCCTTTGTCTGCTGGTTTGATACAAAATGTTTTTTGGTTTTCTAGGTGTTGTAGTGCCAGTCTTTCCTGTTTTGTGAGATTGTCCCTTTTGTGATTTTTCGTTTTGAAAAAGGTGTCCATGTCTCTTAGGATTTTATTTTCAAATGCCAGTATTTCTGGGCAGATCATTGATGATACAGGGGTAAACGTGGATTTCGGTTTTAGGCCCGTTGTGGTCGTGTCTTTGGGTTCGTTTTGTTTGGAATTCCGGAAGAAGTATCTTAAGCGTATCGTTCTGAAGAACTTTCTTAATTCTACTTCTGTAGTGAATCGATCTGCTCTGTTTGTAGGTACAAAACTCAGTCCTTTGCTGAGAATGTTCACATCCTCAGGAGTGAGGGTGTAGTCGCTCAAATTAAAGATTGGTATTACCATTGTTGCTGTGGTGTTTGTTGTGGGGTCCATTGGCGTGTTCTCATCCCGTGGTACCCTTGTTGGCGTATCCTGCCTTGCTTCCCGCGTCCTTGAAAAAACTGACCTCGTTGTTGTCCTGTGCCTGATGTTGACGGGCCGCTAGCGGAAGAGTCTGATTCACTGCTGTTGGAGGAATTCGAAAAAGATACGTATTTTTTGGGAAACCTGGCTCAACACCGTAGACCCGTGCATCAAATTCACCATGAAGTCAAACCACGAAAGTATACCCTTCCTGGATCTCAACATTCAAACTACAGAAGAAGGTAATCTCGTCACTACCCTCTACAGAAAACCAACAGACAAAAACACACTGTTAAATTTTGAAAGCTTTCATCCACAATCACTCAGAGAAAACCTCCCTTTCGGTCAATTCCTCAGGATACGGAGAAACTGTACCACCCTACCAGAATTTGACAAAAATGGAAAGGACCTAGAATTTCGTCTAAAAGCAAGAGGGTACCCACCTAATATTATACGTAGAGCACGTAGGACAGCAAGGCATATGAGCAGGGAAACATGTCTTACGAAGAGACCGAGAGTGGAACACGTTGAAAAAATGACATGTGTCACCACTTTTACCCCAATAAGTAATTGCATTCGAAAATCGGTGCTATCAAATTGGAAACTTCTACAAACAGAAGATTTTAGCCCCGAAAAGCCTAGATTCGCATTTAAAAGAAGTAAGAACATAAAGGATCGCCTAGTACACACATACCCAGACTCCACAAAAAAATCCAGTCAGACCAACCTATGGGACCTCCCCCCTGTCATTGGACATCACAGATGTGGCAACTGCTCAGTATGCAATTTGACGAAGGATCAAAAAACCATCTCGCTTAATGGCCTGGAATGGAAGCTCAAAACCTTCACCAACTGCCGTACCAAGTGGAGTATTTACGTAATACGGTGCCCCTGTGATCTATTATACATCGGCAAAAGTAAAAGAGAAGTGAGGCAACGTATTTGCGAACACAGATCATGCTTAAAAAACGCTGTTGAGGACAAACCTTTAGTGGCCCACTTCAGCAAACTTAAACATAAATATACAGACTTTCAATGGGCGATCATCCTAACCATAGATGAAAAGGAGCGAGGAGGGGACAGAGACCTAGCCCTGAGAAAATTGGAACAGAAATGGATCCACAGATTAGATACGGTGAAGAATGGATTAAACATCTACATAGAGTGGAACCTTTTTTTCTAACTACACCTTAATTTACCTCCCATTAGTATTCTTCTACCAATTACCATGTGGCATAGGATAGAATGAGGCAAATTGCTATGTATGTTAATGTCCGCATGTTTGTATTAATCAAAATACACTTGTACGTGCGCTGTATTACTGAAATTCAATCAAAAAAATGTATGAAATGCAGACTGTACTGTACTGTTGAAAACACATGGACTACACAGCCCACCTATATACAATGCAAATCACGAGACTAACCCACTGTGTAGACAGACAACGCCCATCTCTGACGTGACATAGCAACAGTATCCCAGCCATGAACGCACGTACACTTTCTTTCCCCACACATGCGCGGTAACTCCACCACTAGACTCCTTCTCAGTGCATGAACAATAATATTGCATTTGATAATTTTTGTTGTATTAACGACGAAGTGTTGTTGACATTATATGCCGATACAATATAATGAATAATACAATTTGTGACAATGGACTTTTAGTTTGTCTATGTTTTTAAAAATTTTTGGGGTGTGTCCCAAATAAAAATTCTTAAGCACCCGTGAAAAATTGTTGTTGGGCTCTATTACAAAAAACACAAGTCTTACTAGCGTAGACTTAGTTTCATGTATGCTAGCGCGACACCTGTTAGTGTCTCAGAGGAAGAGGCAGCCAGAGTCCAACCCCCTCTCTTTGCAGTATTAATTTGTCCTCCAGACTCAGGCCCCTCTATAAAATACAAAGAGGATCCCCCCCTTCCCCTTTTTATAAACTTTAGTCGGACAACCCAACGGTTGGTGGAAAAAAGACTAGCAAAATAACCAATGGAGAATGTAAATATTGTGTCATTCCCAGATGATCTATATCGGAAACTTTTAGAAAAACCTTCACTGCTGGGACAAACACCACAAACAACACCAGCAGCTAAAACAACCTCTACCTCAGACTTAGACACTCTGTTGCAAAAAAAGAAAAAACTGGTCCGCACAGAATCTCATGGACTGCTCATGCTAGAGTATCTAAAAAACGGAGTTATACCAGAAGGCCTGCAAATTAAAAACATACCGAGGGTATTTTTGGATAACCCCAGGTTTCAGGCAAAATTCAGCGGCGTAGGAAACAAATGCTCCAGAGATTGGATTATATTGATAATAGAAACAGCTGAAGAGGAAGCGAAAAAACAAACAGAAGAACTCAAGGATCTTGAAGAAAAAATCATTGTAGACTCAGTCATACCAGATATCAAAACACAATTGGAAAAGATAGAAGAAGAAATAAAGAAATTCAAAGAATTCACTCTGGATAAGAAAATTTGGAAACTGAAAAAAGACATCCAGAACTACCAAGAGGAAAAAACGTACCCTTACCTTGTTCCAGGATTCTACCAACAACAAAACACAGGCAACAACACGAGAGGAGGCACTCAACAACGGTTTCCCAAAAAATACGTATCTTTTTCAAATTCCTCCAACAGCAGTGAATCAGACTCTTCCTCTAGCGGCCCGTCAACATCAGGCACAGGACAACAACGAGGTCAGTTTTTTCAAGGACGCGGGAAGCAAGGCAGGATACGCCAACAAGGGTACCACGGGATGAGAACACGCCAATGGACCCCACAACAAACACCACAGCAACAATGGCAATACCAATCTTTAATTTGAGCGACTACACCCTCACTCCTGAGGATGTGAACATTCTCAGCAAAGGACTGAGTTTTGTACCTACAAACAGAGCAGATCGATTCACTACAGAAGTAGAATTAAGAAAGTTCTTCAGAACGATACGCTTAAGATACTTCTTCCGGAATTCCAAACAAAACGAACCCAAAGACACGACCACAACGGGCCTAAAACCGAAATCCACGTTTACCCCTGTATCATCAATGATCTGCCCAGAAATACTGGCATTTGAAAATAAAATCCTAAGAGACATGGACACCTTTTTCAAAACGAAAAATCACAAAAGGGACAATCTCACAAAACAGGAAAGACTGGCACTACAACACCTAGAAAACCAAAAAACATTTTGTATCAAACCAGCAGACAAAGGAGGAGGCATTGTACTCTGGGGTAACAATCTCTACGACAATGAACTACAGAAACACCTTCAAGACGGACGGTTCTACAAGAAACTAGATCATAATCCAACAACACGTCTAATGGATGAAATCAAGAGTCTTATGCTTTTTGCAGAATCCCAGGGCTGGATCGACAATGATGAAAAAACGTTTCTCACAACAGAACACCCGATCACCCCGGCCTTCTACTGCATCCCCAAAATACACAAGAATACCACAGTACCACCGGGGAGACCGATAGTGTCTGGAATAGGCTCACTTCTAGAACCTTTATCAATATATACAGACGTCTTCCTACGACCCTTTGTCCAGAAAATGAAATCATACATACAAGATACAACAGCTATGATACATCATCTCGCCAGTATCAGAACAGAACAAAATGACATCTTGGTCACTTTCGACGTAGAAGCCCTATATACCAGCATTCCACAAAGAGAATGCTTGGAAATACTAAAGACCTACCTGGACAACAGACGAGATCAATCAACACCGACATCCTTCATTCTAGAATGTATACGGATAGCTCTCACAGAAAACTTCTTCATGTGCCAAGGCAAATATTTTCAACAAATAAGAGGAACCAGTATGGGTTCAACATTCGCTCCGGATATAGCAAACCTATACATGGACAATTTGGAAAGCAAGTACATTTACAACGTAGACAACGCATACAAACAAAACCTTATCGGTTGGGTCAGATACATCGACGATGTTTTTACCGTCTGGAGAGGCACCAGTGCGGAATTAGAAACTTTCCACACCTGGCTCAACACCGTAGACCCGTGCATCAAATTCACCATGAAGTCAAACCACGAAAGTATACCCTTCCTGGATCTCAACATTCAAACTACAGAAGAAGGTAATCTCGTCACTACCCTCTACAGAAAACCAACAGACAAAAACACACTGTTAAATTTTGAAAGCTTTCATCCACAATCACTCAGAGAAAACCTCCCTTTCGGTCAATTCCTCAGGATACAGAGAAACTGTACCACCCTACCAGAATTTGACAAAAATGGAAAGGACCTAGAATTTCGTCTAAAAGCAAGAGGGTACCCACCTAATATTATACGTAGAGCACGTAGGACAGCAAGGCATATGAGCAGGGAAACATGTCTTACGAAGAGACCGAGAGTGGAACACGTTGAAAAAATGACATGTGTCACCACTTTTACCCCAATAAGTAATTGCATTCGAAAATCGGTGCTATCAAATTGGAAACTTCTACAAACAGAAGATTTTAGCCCCGAAAAGCCTAGATTCGCATTTAAAAGAAGTAAGAACATAAAGGATCGCCTAGTACACACATACCCAGACTCCACAAAAAAATCCAGTCAGACCAACCTATGGGACCTCCCCCCTGTCATTGGACATCACAGATGTGGCAACTGCTCAGTATGCAATTTGACGAAGGATCAAAAAACCATCTCGCTTAATGGCCTGGAATGGAAGCTCAAAACCTTCACCAACTGCCGTACCAAGTGGAGTATTTACGTAATACGGTGCCCCTGTGATCTATTATACATCGGCAAAAGTAAAAGAGAAGTGAGGCAACGTATTTGCGAACACAGATCATGCTTAAAAAACGCTGTTGAGGACAAACCTTTAGTGGCCCACTTCAGCAAACTTAAACATAAATATACAGACTTTCAATGGGCGATCATCCAAACCATAGATGAAAAGGAGCGAGGAGGGGACAGAGACCTAGCCCTGAGAAAATTGGAACAGAAATGGATCCACAGATTAGATACGGTGAAGAATGGATTAAACATCTACATAGAGTGGAACCTTTTTTTCTAACTACACCTTAATTTACCTCCCATTAGTATTCTTCTACCAATTACCATGTGGCATAGGATAGAATGAGGCAAATTGCTATGTATGTTAATGTCCGCATGTTTGTATTAATCAAAATACACTTGTACATGCGCTGTATTACTGAAATTCAATCAAAAAAATGTATGAAATGCAGACTGTACTGTACTGTTGAAAACACATGGACTACACAGCCCACCTATATACAATGCAAATCACGAGACTAACCCACTGTGTAGACAGACAACGCCCATCTCTGACGTGACATAGCAACAGTATCCCAGCCATGAACGCACGTACACTTTCTTTCCCCACACATGCGCGGTAACTCCACCACTAGACTCCTTCTCAGTGCATGAACAATAATATTGCATTTGATAATTTTTGTTGTATTAACGACGAAGTGTTGTTGACATTATATGCCGATACAATATAATGAATAATACAATTTGTGACAATGGACTTTTAGTTTGTCTATGTTTTTAAAAATTTTTGGGGTGTGTCCCAAATAAAAATTCTTAAGCACCCGTGAAAAATTGTTGTTGGGCTCTATTACAAAAAACACAAGTCTTACTAGCGTAGACTTAGTTTCATGTATGCTAGCGCGACACCTGTTAGTGTCTCAGAGGAAGAGACAGCCAGAGTCCAACCCCCTCTCTTTGCAGTATTAATTTGTCCTCCAGACTCAGGCCCCTCTATAAAATACAAAGAGGATCCCCCCCTTCCCCTTTTTATAAACTATTATGACCCCAGCCACCAGACAGAACTGGTGGATGCAAGCCCTGTGGGACTGGGGGCTATACTGGCTCAGATGGACCCGGTAGACCCATCTCAAACTCATGCTGTTGTGTATGCCAGCAGGAGCCTCTCCACCACCAAGCAGGCTTACTCTCAAGCTGAGAAGGAGGGTCTCGCCGTGGTATGGGCATGTGAGCACTTCCACCTTTTCCTGTATGGCAAACCCTTTCGGGTCATTACGGATCATCCTATTCTTATATGGCGATTCACAGACAAATATGCCACCTCAAATAGCCCGATGGGGGCTACGGCTGCAGGACTATGCCTTTGAGATCGTTCATCGGCCAGGAAAAGGGGAAAACCAAGCAGACTTTATTTCCAGAAGGCCCCGGGATGGGTGCACATCAGAACCCTCAGTAGAGGAAAGGTACCTTTGGTACCTCATACATCAAACCACCCCGGAAGGAATAGACACCGAAATGATAGCTCAGGAGATGAAAAATGACACTGCTTGCCAAATCATCTATGAGGGACTCGACTCTGTAATGTGGAGGAGGGCCAGAGATAGGGGGAGAGCTGCCGGAGACCCGGTGCACACAGAGGTAGAACGCCTAGTGCATGTGAAAGATGAACTGGCGCTCCCTGATGATCACCCCCTTCTGAAGCACTGCAAACTGTTTTTTCCACCATCCTAATGGGTGAAAGTCATTGAGCTCGCCCATGAAATTCACAGAGGAATAGTGTCAACCAAGCGCCTGCTTCATCAGCAAGTCTGGTTCCCCAAAATGGACTCCATGGTGGAGGAAGCCTTGAAGTCCTGCCCCACGTGCAGCCTCATCACTCCTAACCGACACCTGGAGCCCTTAAACATGTCTGAACTCCCTCAGGAACATGGGAAGCTGTGGCAGCGATTTCATGGTGCCCATTGAAGGAGGGAAGTACGTGCTAGCAGTATGACGCACACTTCACTCAGTTTATCACCCCAGATTGCTGCTGCTGCTGCCCAGAAACACGGTCTCTCACTGACTTTATCGCTCAAAAATAAATAAATCATAGTAATAGAAACCAATATTTGATTATGTTTCATTTGTTGTACCGTTGTATATCTCTTGGGCAATTTTCATCTATGTCGAGGGACCCTGGAAGTAAATGACTTGACAAGATCAGGTGTTCCCACAAATTGAACAGCCAATGTGCACACAACAGAAAGTGCACAATAAGCAAGGAGGACAACAAAAGTAGCTCATGATAAAGAAACATTTGCCACATTTACAGCCATGTGTTGCCATCATATGGATAGGTAGGCCCACAATACACAAGATATTGGCACTCATATGCTGGATAGTGTCATGATATTACTGCGTAATCCATTAACCTAGTTGCCCAACCATGTGGTTCAGTGCCATCATAAACCCTGGAATTCCCCTCAATTGCAACACTGGGGCATTGCATGCCCATACAGTTTCACAATGTTCTCTTATCTAATCAGAAAACTGTATGATCACATCAATGATAGGGCTCTTCCCATACTCCACAAAATGCCTAGGTATATCCATTTACTCCTATTGTATGCACACATGCCCATTTACACACACACACACACACACACACACATACACACACACACACAAAACACACATACATACAGAGGGCCATCTGAAGAGGTTTAGGGGTCCTGGGCATAGACACATTAAAAGCTTGAGAAATCCCTTAAAGTACCTTGACCAGCTTCCTCCATGCTAGAATCAACATTACACACATTCCAAGGGTGTCCTTATGTGCCCAGAATGAGGGTACATGTGCTTTAGAAAAAGTAAGGACACTATTTAACAGTAGCAGAAAAGACAAACATTTGTAGCTGTAATGTAGGTGGAGGACACACATCAGTAGCTATATGAAAAGGGTATTCATACCATAGCATAGAGATCTTAGAATATTATGGGTACAGGAGAAAGAATGGGAGCAATGAGAAAGATACACGAACAATAAAATAGATATCAAATATAGAGCGGTAGTTACAAGGAAGGTGCATTTCTCCCAACATAGTCTCATATTTGAAGAGTGTTATGGTTTTCAATTTGTAATGCCATGTGTAAGTCAAGTAACAAATAACTTTGTGATACAACGTCAGAGTGTAAATTAAGACCAATTAAGCAATAGGCCCGAGTAGGGGGGAATTACCACTTTAGGTAATGCCCCGGAGCCCATAGTTACAGGTCTGAGTGAAGAGAGGGCATTAACGAAGGCACCAGGGCATTAGGTGAAGTGGTAATGCCCCAACCTGTGAGGGGCCTATTGCTATTAGTACCCTGCACCATAAGACCGGGGTACTAAAAGCATTTATTTTTCTGTAAAACGCTCCAACCCGCTGCATCGTTCCTATTCCACATTGAATGTATGAGAGACATTATGCATTCAGACAGCCATACAGAATGTACCCTTGCACTGAAAGTGTGGAAGGATGTTGCATGGAAGAATGCTACATGGTAGGATGTCGCCTGCCAAGATGTTAGAATGCATCACTGTATATTATGGATGGGTGTTAAAGTGAAATCTGACGAAGACAAAGTGATGTCATGAAGAGGATATCTGAACCTATGCTGAAACAATATGAAAATACTTAGAAGTAACGATGTAACTGAAGCACTAAGCGTAACATGTACTTAATCTAAAGGAATCGTGGTTCTAAAGAAGATGACGTAACTTACTGACCAATAATTGTAAATACACAGTAATGCAAGGTAGAATGAAAATGTATAGTAGCTTGCTATAGAGGAATATATAACGTTGCAAGAACGGCCATAGTAGTAAAATGGATGTTGGCTCACGTTGTAGTTAACCACGCTACCCCAGAAAACGGCTGAGGCTGTAGTATCTGGAGAAACAGGAAAACAGCTTTGTTTGCAGAGCCGACGATGAGTCAAGGCTGGCCCTGAGCTTACAATGTTATTTTTAAAGGATAAATACAGAGCACAAAGGGAGTTCTTGGATTAGCTCAGAAAGTGGGACATTCTTCATAGATGGAAGAAGACGAAAACATTTGTGAGAGCCAAACTGTTGGTCAATTATAAGTGTAGAAAGTTCATATGAGATAGAGTGAGCAAGTCTCTAGATGCCAAGAGGAGCAACCGCACCCTGCATAATTAAATTAAATATCAGTAAACGGAAGGATCAAAAGGACAAATTCATGGTCTCTTCACATGTGACTCAGAGGTTGGAACAAAGGCTATTCAATAGAGCCTAAAGACAAGATAGTGATGTACTCACACTCCCTTGAATGTTCCAGGACAGTGAGCAGGCACAATGTCAACTACAAATGGCAGACTTTGGCTTGTGGCCTACCAATGAGTGATGATGTATTATTTGGGAAAATGGGGAGTAATCTTGAAGTGGGAGAATGGAAGAACAGGCTCCTGCCCTTCCCCTCTCGCGCTTGGCCTAGAGGATCACGGCCTAGACACCCGCCACGAGAGGAGTTTGCCTATCTACCAGACGACCAAATACCCTGGTACAGGAACATACGGATGTGCCCACCTACCTGCCCAGCAGCCCGCCGTGCCCATGCCGACACCTGCGGCATGGATCAACTCGACTAAACCTACATGTCGCTAGAGATGCCATGACGACCTAGCCAACGGTCAGCACACCTGTGCAAACATGCACACTGGACACTCCCACACCAATCCACACAAAGAACATACTCAGTGCTATGACGTAGGCGACAGACATACCCACGGACGTGCATCTTTATTATTTTTCACATAGGCTCTCAAAATACAGAAACGCAAGACGCATAATGAACTTATCTAAAAAGGCTTGCTCACGCTTCTTCTAAGAACCATGTACTATAATGAAGAATATAACGGAGACACGATACTGGGGATAGAGCAATATGATACCGTAACCTAAAGCGCTCTGCATCAAACGGTTCCACCTATGCACCAGGCCCAAGTAGGCCGCAAGCAAAAGCTTCCATGAACATTGAATGAGCAAGAGCTCGGTTGCTGACCCTGCAGAATGAGCCCGGCGAAAGCACACAGCCAAGGGCACGATGTTGCAATCTCGCACGCCGCAAGCCGACGCCAAGGTCGCACCTGCAAGATAAACCAGGCACACAGTGGGAAAAACAATATTAATTGTGTTGAATTCTGCCTCAAACACGGTCCCACCTCACGTGACAAAGCCAAACCTGACAGGATGCCAAGCCCAGGAGGAAGGAGACGCCTGAATCCCACGTTTCAAGACACAGGCAGATACAATTAAAAGACTCATTGGACATCTGCAGCAGTGGGAGTAGTCGACCTCCTAACATATGAATAAATCCTCACATTGTTTACACCTACCCATAGTAAAACATTGTTGCAAATGACAGGTGCACCGCGAGCTGGGAACAGCAATAGTCCCAGACTGGGAGGCTCGCGAGCGGACCAATCAGAACATGGGGCTCTTATCACTGACGCCATTAACATTGACCAATCCTCAGAGGTCTTCATGTAACAATTTTCATGTATCAAATTGAAGGGACAGCCCAAGTATATCACCTGACTAACACTCAACCACTAACACCGTTCTCTATATGTATGCTATACTAACCCTACCACTCGAGTAACCAATCCAGAGTGGAAATAGGTTTTTTGCTAAAATTTCTAAGGTGACGCAAGTAGCGCATCATACTAAGGTAAAAAGGGCCTGCGAGCCCCACGATTGTGTGTGTGTCAGGACGGACGCGTACGATCCTTGACCCATCCCTGCCGTTTTGTCTAATAAGCAGCAGAGTCACCTTGCTTCTTGCGTGTGTCTCATACTCTATCTCTTTTGGGATGTACGGGAGGAGTTGGGGCCTCCCTGCCCGGAGGTCTACGGACGGCCCGGTCGACCCCGGCAGAATTTCCCCCCGACAATCTGATGGGATTCAAACACCTAGGTTTCGTTTCATATACGTGCTGCTAAAGAGCCAAAAGTCAGAGGTTGGGATAGTATGCCAACCAATCAGTGGGGTTGGGGGAAAACCTAACACACAATGTTGCAGTAACCAATCCACTGTTGTTATTTCCGATATAATCAGTACTATACCTATTTAGAGGTAGTTCAAGGTGTGCCATACAGATAAGTGGTAGCCAATGATGCACTTATCCTTATATGTTCTATAAGTAGATGTGTTCCCATCATCAATCTCTTCCCTTGATAGGTTTTGTATTTTGCCAAGTAGAATGACATCATACATGATGCATATGGAGTATAAAATCTCTATGAATCAATTTTGTTTGTGAGTGTGCAAGCATCCATCCGATGTCTGTCAGTTGACCCTGCTTTATTCAATTGATAATAAAGTAGTACTTTGCCATATTTTTTGAGTCGGTCGGATTATTTGGTCTGAGATCATTTTTATAATTCTATCTAGCACAAAAGATGCTTCAAGGTGCTAGAGCACATTTTGGTAGCGGTGCGGATGGTTACAGTCTAGTCCACCTAGGCCAGATCCAGACCCCTGGACGCTTCACTACTCCCTCCATTTGCCAAAAGAACGCAGAGTTTCCTGTGGAGATTGGTGCGCAGAGTCATGTGTGAAAAAGATTTGGTTGGCAGGTCCCACTATGATGAAATTCCTGAACTGTCCCGCAGGTGCCCTGTGGATGGTAGGCAAACTGGTCAGTTGAGGGAGAGTCAATGTAAGAGGACTCGAACATAGTCACGGATTAAGTAGAACAATGAAAGTGTCAAAAATGGTGGGAGGGATTGTGTTGTAAATAATATGTGTAAAAAGGAACAGGATTTGTTGGGGAAATTATAAAGAGAAATAGATACCATGATTCATGGTTCCAGGGGGAAAGAAGGTTGTGCACTAAAGTAAAGTATGAAGGATTCCTGAGGCAAGGTCCGCCGAAGAGTGTGTATCAAACTCCAAAATGGAGTGAAACGGAGCAGAGATATGTTTACTAAGATAGTAAAGGAAGGCATATGCTGTAAACATTTAAAAAAGTGCCCATGTGTGGGGTTATAAAACTATTAATATGAATCTTTTGTTGTGTTTAGGCTGAGGAATATAAAAAAACAGTAGTAAAAAATATAAGAGATTGGTGAAAAATATGGACCAAGAGATTGACGTCAATCTGCAAGGGAAAAAAAAAATCAAAGGAAAGTAATATATACTAGGTGTTGCGAAACAAGTCATTTTTTTGCCACTGCCTCCCCTGATTGACAGGAGCTGCATGGAACAATTTTTAAATTTGTAACTACAGAATAAAGAGGTATTTTATGTGGCCGAGAAAAGCTCTGAAAATATTTTTTGCTGACAGAGTGCGACTCGCTGCTAACCTGTGTGCCAGTACTGGGAACATTTGAGAATATAAATACATATATATATATGGGGGGGAAATGGGGGTGTTCTGAGGATGCTGTCCGTATTGTTCTTTGTCAAGTTTAATGTGCTCTAAGAACACTCGTGGTGGCCTGAAATGTTTGCAAATAAACAAAATGGGGGTGTTCTAGGGACGCTGTCCGTATTGTTCGATGGTAAGTTGAATGTGTTCTAAGAACACTCGTGGTGTCCTGAAATGTTCGTAGGGGGTGTCCTGAAGACGCTGTCCGTATTGTTCGTTGACAAGTTCAAAATGTTCTAAGAACTCTTGCGGTGTCCTGCAATGTTTGCAAATAAACAAAATGGGGGTGTGTTCTAAGAACTCACGCATTGTCCTGAAATGTTTGTAGGGGGTGTCCTGAAGACGCTGTCCATATTGTTCAATGGCAAGTTGAATGTGTTCTAAGAATACTTGTGGTGTCCTGAAATGTTCGTAGGGGGTGTCCTGAAGACGCTGTCCCTATTGTTCGCTGGCAAGTTGAAAGTGTTCTAAGAACACACGCGGTGTCCGTATTGTTCTTTGTCAAGTTGAATGTGTTCTAAGAACACTTGCGGTGTCCTAAAATGTTCGTAAATGAACAAAATGGGGGGGTTCTCAGGACGCTGTCCATATTGTTCTTTGTCAAGTTGAATGTGTTCTAAGAGCATTCGTGGTGTCCTGAAATGTTCACAAATAAGCAAAATGGGGGTGTTCTGAGGGCGCTGTCTGTATTGTTCGTTGTCAAGTTGAATGTTTTCTAAGAACACCTGTGGTGTCCTGAAATGTTCGTAGGGGTGTCCTGAAGACGCTGTCTGTATTGTTCGATGGCAAGTTGAATGTGTTCTAAGAACACTCACGGTGTCCTGAAATGTTCGCAAATAAACCAAATGGCTGTGTTCTGAGGACGCTGTCCGTATTGTTCATTGTCAAGTTGAAAGTGTTCTAAGAACTATCGCGGTGTCCGGAAATGTTCGTAGGGTGTGTCCTGAAGACGCTGTCCGTATTGTTCGCTGGCAAGTTGAAAGTGTTCTAAGAACACTGGTAATGTCCGCGGACATCAAAAGTTTCCATAGGCCATAGTTGAAATGTCGACTCTATGTGTGTGATATGCTGCGGTGATTGTGGCCAGGGCATAGAGTGTTGGGTGCATGACCATTTGGTCATGCACCCAACACGCTATGCCCTGGCCACAACCACCGCAGCATATCACACTTATAGTTGCTTATAACTTTGGGTCAAAAACAAATTTATAAGGAACAAAGTTATAAGATATTATGGGTGTGATATGCTGCAATGGTTGTGGCCATGGCATAGAGTGAACAATATACTTACTGTTTGGTTTAGTAACTGGAGTACATGTATTTCTTGTTAATTTCTGTGATAAAAGAAAATAGTGTGTTAGTATTAGTATTTTGTAATGACTTATTACATTGTATAATCAACCTTTTTTTTTTTTTTGGACCCTCATATTTAGTAGATTACAAACCAGAGTACTGTGCAATTTGCTCAGTTTCTGTGTTTGTTGCTAAAATCATTGGGTCTGAGGGAGAAAAAAAAGTCCATGTTGGATTTAAAAAAAAAACTTTTTCTGTTATGCTACAGTTTATTTGTTTGTTTGTTTTCAGTATTCACTTGTTGCTTCTGGCTAATGCTTTATACATTGGGTTGTTGCATTTTTTTGGAGCAGTAACATATTATTTATTTGTTTGGATATTATGAAATTTTGTAGCAGTTAGATACCAGTAGTCATATTCTAACTTTCTATTTATTGATATATTTTAGTGGTATTGATTTATCTGTTTGGGTATTGTTAAATTTTTGGACAGTTAGATACCAATTGGCGTATTCTAACTGTCTATTTTTTTTATATATTTTAGTGGTATGAATTTATCTGTTTCGATATTGTTAAATTTTGGGACAGTTAGATACCAATTGGCGTATTCTAACTGTCTATTTTTTGCTCTAATTTAGTGGTATTCATTTATCTGATTAGTTGTTGTAAATCTTTGGGCAGTTAGATAGCTTTTGGAATATTCTAACAGTTTATATTTTTTTAATACAAGTTTATTTAAGGTTTAAGTACAGTTTAGTTATCAAATTTTGGTTTTAAGAACATTAAATAAGCGTTTGTAAGATGTGCTGGTAATCTCTGCTTTAGAGTAATGGTACTATCATTACATTCAAACCATCTACATTTCTTTTTTATATATGCAGTGTAGTGCCCTGAATTGGTTGTGGCTCCTGCGTGGTAGATTATACCTATTGTTGTGAAGGTTTTCTTACCAAGTGATATTTGACCATGTGTGAATCCAGTCAGCTTGCAGTTGTTTTTGGTACCATCTGCATTGTAACGTAGAAGCATTAGTATTACGAATTTACTACGTGTGTGTATTACTAACGTGGAGCGATTATCTGAATTGCAGGTAGAACATAATCTACCATGGTTTGCATTTTGTACATGTTGCTGAAATGGAATGGATTTACAATTAGGTATTGATATATATATATATGAAGCGTTCATTGGGGACTTCTTCGTGTGTCACATTGTTGCAGAGAGTGCATGTATGTTTCCACATGTATGAAATCTAGAAGATTTCATTTATAGGTATGTTTTTGTTTTCCCGTACTTGTAGTGAGTACATTGGAAATTATTGTGGATCTTCCTGTGAGTTTATAGTGAATTTCACCATTCCAGCACAGTAGTCCAATGTTTGTCTTACTCCATAAACACTATACGTGTTGTCAGGATTGTTTGCTGCATTTCTGTGAAGTACTAACATTTGCATACACAATGGGTCTGTACTGTGTAAGTAAATGTTGTCAACAATTGGTGGTAATTGAAATAGAATATTCATCGCTACATTTGCGTAGCAACTTACACCAACTATATTTGAGAGTTTAAATGGACCAGGTAGTTCTGTATCTGACTGCTTTTTTTGGAGATTGTCTTCCTTCTTTGAAGAAGTACCTGGTTTACTTTCTCTAATTAATTCTTTTTTGCTTGTGGTACTTGATGAAGTATTACTTTCTTTTACTCTCTTTGGAGGATTTGCAGTGACATCCTGTTGCATTTCTGTTTGATTTATTTTTGTTTTATAACGTTTTACTTTTTGTGGAACAGAATATGTGTTTAGATGGGGGGTGTATAGTGAGCGAAGTCTATTGTATTCTAAAATGCAAGGAATATCAGTGTTTATTTTACTTGCATCAAAGTTGATTAGAAATAGACCGTCAAGTGTACGTAAGCATGATAGTGCTATGTAGCTCATGCCTTCTTTAAAGACTGTTACCAATATCTATCATTGCTTTGTCTAGGGTAAGACCTTGTGATTTATGAATCGTGACTGTGTATGCAAGAGTTAGCGAAAATTGTTCTCTGCGTACATACATGTCTTTGAAAAAAAGGGATCGAGCTGTTGAGCGTCCTATCTTTTTTACTTCTGAAAGTTTGTCAAAGAGTATATTGACAAACTGAATTGTGTTGTCACTTGGGTATGTATGAAAGCCAACAACTGTACCCAGTGCTCTATTAACTAGTCCTTGGTCCACGTCAAGGTTACGTTTAAGCATTACTCTGCAATTTAAGGATAATTTTAATATCTTTTCTAAGCCTGCTGTGTTTGAGATTGATTTTTCTAAACTATTTAGTCTTGTTGTGGCTTGGTCACACATGGGTAGTGTCATATCATGTACATCTAGTTTGTCTGTGGGGCTAATTTCCATTATTGGTTGCATTTCTTTACTTAACATTATTTCAATGAATTTGAAACAGCTTGCAAGAGTTGGCATTAAGGCCATACAATTGACATTTTTGTGGGCTAATTGTTCCATAACATCTGTAGCACATGCATTAACGCCATAAAGTGCATTAATTTGCCGGGTTTTCAATATTGCTTCTGCTTCTTTAGAAAGTATACCAACTCTGATACTTTTTAAGATGTTGGCATAAGTGAGATCTGCAGATTGCTGCATGTTTTCTGTTAATTCTCTGTATTGGAAATGTTGCCAAAGGTTGACATTTCCAATGCTGCCAACAGTTTTACGGCATAGTTTGTGTCCTAATGTTTTAAAAATAGGCTCCCCTTTTACTGGTGTCAATTGAAGATCTCTGAAAACAATAATAAACAATAATGTGTTTTCCTGCAAAGAGCTCTTCATAGTTTGTTTTGAGTACTTCTTGTAATCTGAGGTGAATCAAAGCCAACATTAGGTTGGAGACCACGCTCACTTCATCTATTAGTAGCTTTTTCATTTGTTTCAATACTCTGCATAGTTCCATTGCAGCTTCTGCAGAAAGTTTGTAATAGTCTAATTTGTTCTGGTGTTCTACTGGCAATAGTAGTAATCGGTGTAAAGTGACACCACCTATTTTGTAGGCAGCTAAACCTGTGGGGGCAGTGACAACATCTGACAGTTTGTTGTTTGTCAATTGTTGAAGGAAGTTACTGATGATTTTGATTAGGAATGTTTTGCCAGAACCAGCTTCACCACTGATGTACAGTAGTATAGGTTTATATTATAGCAGGAACATTCTTTATTTTCATATTGTACACCATGTGCAATTTGTTTTGTTACTTCTTGAAAAATACTACGTTGCTCATTGTTTAGTTTTGATTGTAGTATATTTAGGTCTTCTTTATCTTCATACTGACACATGGTGTTTTCTACTTCTATCATAGCTAATTCTGCCTCATTTATTATTAGTGGTTCTCCCAGTGGTTCTTGGCTTCCTGTTATAGAAGGTTGACTACTGTTAGGAGTGTCCTTATCTAGTTGGGCCTGGAGTTCTTCTTCGTGTTGCTGTTCATTGTGCATCATTATTTTGTATTGTGTAAAGTTTACATCACTTATAGTGCTTTCATTTGCTTTGAAAGCATCTTCATATGAGTCATAGTTATGTAGTATTTCTTCTTCTTTTCTCCATGGTTTAAAGAGTTGTAGCAGGGACATGTAATATACTTCTTTATGTTGAGGAATCTATCATGACAATTTGATATGATTAATTAAATTTGGTTTAGTGAGTTTAACTAAGTTGCCTTCACAGTTTGTCACTCTGTATTTACCTTTTTTTTCATCCGGTTTTATATTATTTTTGTATGTGTAGTTTTGGGCTACGTGGTATAGAAACATGGTTTCCAAAGTATTATTTCTGTTTTGGTAGTATGTGTCCAATACATTATTTTTTAAAATGTTGTGGCTGTGGGGATCACGTTTGGCTATTGTTTCTATATCTTCGTATGATTTTAGAACTCTTTTTCTAGATTTAGCTGGACCAAGACTTAGCCATACTATACTTTCAGATTTACCATACAATGCAGTACCAAAGTACCAATTAAACGATCAGCTGCTTCATATGATCCACATTCTCTATGGGAGAGTATTTTTATGCCCAAGCTGTATAATTTCTGAGACACTGTTTTATCTGATGAGAGGTCATTCCAGAGGTCTTGGAGCTCTGTCTTTTCTGCTTTGGTTAAAGGAGAGTTCCGGGACTTTTTTTTTATTGTCCCTACGGTTCGGCCATGTGTTTTTAAGCATAACTCGGTAGATCGTAGTTAACTTTCCTATGGACCTTACCCGACTTTTCGTCCATTAACGCACTCGAAATCAGCCGCCATTTTCTGATAATCCTATCACTTGCTGCATCGCCCTGGCTCACCTGCTTTTGCGGCACTAAATCAAATCCCCCGCTCCTGAGCCTGACATCAGCAGACGCGTACCGCCCATTTCCCAACGCCAAAGCACGTTTCGTGTCAACAATCGCTGCGCCTCAGCTAATGAAGTGTCGCCATGGAAACGGCAGGACGCCTCTTTCCTCAATAAGTATAAACACACCGTTTCACAACACACAGCAGCAGATTTTCGATTCCATTCCTCTCGCTGTGTTACTTTGAGTATTCTGTGACTCGTTTCTGTGCTCTGGTCAGCTACCTTCGTTGATTGTAGCCCGTGTGAACAGATACCAGTACCACCGCTATAAATTATTTTACTTTCTTTACCACACAATGGCTACAATAATGCCGTATATGTACGAGCCCGAGTACACCGAGGAAGAACTACTGGAAAGGCAAGCACGCGAAAACGATGGGGATTCGGACGGCAGTTGGGAGGACCAGTCAACGGATGAAGAGCCTGGACCATGTCGCATGGACGGCGTCTCCACCTGGTGCACGTGCAATCGGTGCGAGCTAATGCCAACTGAGGAGGAGAACTGCTGCTGCCGTGAAAATTCCGGGTGCTTGGCCTACATTTCGGAAGGCGAGCCAAGTCCGCAATGCATCACCGAGCTGCCAGAGTTCAGGGAAGCCTGCCTCCCACGGACAGTGTTGAGGATGATGATGGTGCTTATGCACGAACTTTGCGGCACTGTTCGCCCGCGTAATCCGAGTAACGAGTAAGTATACTCTGGTTGTGATGTCAGTGATGCCACTACTATTTCATGGTCGTCTCCCACATATAAAACTACATCTACATATCATTCGAATGCATGTAAATTGGTTCCATGTTGTGCATTTTCTAGATAGAATTTTTTTCAAAGCAGAATGACATTTTTGTACCTGAATCGACAGTGATAAGAAAGTTGTCATTTTAATACAGTTTGCATCTTTCATTTTCACAGGTGGTACAGGCTGGTGGCCTATCGTTGCTTCACTTGGTGGCTTCACGGGAGGCTCGGACACCGCGTTCGGAGAGTAATACCTGCCTGTGCGGTACTTGCCATTAGACAACATTTCCCCAGCGACAGTGGACAATACCGCGGATTTTCCCGGGATGTGCTGCAACCGCAATTTTACAATGTGTAATGTTTATTATTTATGTTCAATTGAAATTAAGATCTAAAATAAAACCCAACATATATTTTAACAATGGTTGTTTTGATTTTTTAAATGAATCTAGTGTGTCTCCATTGAATAGTCTTCCTGTGCCTTGTCTTGTCACACCACATGTCTCCGGCCAGCATCCTCCCTCACGCTGGCCGCCCACCTTCAATCCACATAACCGTTGAACCCATATGCAGCAGACATACATATGTTATTTTGCGGGTTGGCATCAAGCCTCCCGGCCTTGCCTCCTCCCCCAAAAATACTTACCACACCACTTTGTTCAAGCGTTGGCAATAAAAGGAAGGCCGTAAATATGGTTGATCATAATAAATCATCCTTTTGGGCACCGGGTACAGAGATGACCCCCTCTGGCCCGTGCCGCCTTGCCACCACAGGCCAGCCTGCTGCTGACTAACTGCCTAGGGATCCAGGGTCTCCAGGGTGAACTGCACCCATATATTCTCCTGGGAGGGTGAGGTATTTATAAACTCACCCCCCTGCCTTCCATGTACTAGATCCTGCAGCCTGCCTCTTACATTCAGTTAGATGGCCTCTCCTTGGTGAGGCCCTGTGGCAAACGAGTCTTGTCTGCACGACCACCGCCCCAATCCACCCCCCGCCCTATCAAAGGCAGTTCGCACCGGGGTACTTGCGCTGGCAAGTGGAGCTGTCAGGGAGCGATAAAGGCCAAGAGGTGCCAAAGACCATGTACACTTCAAAGTGGTCTATAGCGCATGGGTTGTTGTTCCCATGTCTACCTCCAGACCCCGTTTCTCCTGCCAAGCATCCCCCTCACGCTGGACGGCCCCCTGCAATCCACATAAGTGTGTCTCCATTCACGAGTCTTCCTGTGTCTTGTCTGCACGACCACCGCCCCAATCCACCCCCCGCCCTATCAAAGGCAGTTCACACCGGGGTACTTGCGCTGGCAAGTGGAGCTGTCAGGGAGCGATAAAGGCCAAGAGGTGCCAAAGACCATGTACACTTCAAAGTGGTCTATAGCGCATGGGTTGTTGTTCCCATGTCTACCTCCAGACCCCGTATCTCCTGCCAAGCATCCCCCTCACGCTGGACGGCCCCCTGCAATCCACATAAGTGTGTCTCCATTCACGAGTCTTCCTGTGTCTTGTCTGCACGACCACCGCCCCAATCCACCCCCCGCCCTATCAAAGGCAGTTCGCACCGGGGTACTTGCGCTGGCAAGTGGAGCTGTCAGGGAGTGGCAAGTGGAGCTGTCAGGGAGCGATAAAGGCCAAGAGGTGCCAAAGACCATGTACACTTCAGGACTCACGGAATTCTGCCACACAGGAGATTTGGAGGTGTTCCACAATATGTGCCTCAAGTACAGGCCAAAACGATTGCATTTTGGCATGGAGGGCATGATAAATCGGACTCTTTTAGCGGTCTTGGCACATAACCATAATGTTGGCCGTCAACAAAGTAGGACGACCGGAACTTTAGGGACGCTTCGCTACAATAAGGCCTTCACTAAAAGAAGTAAACAATGGGTGATCAAACCAGTGTTTGAGGATATGCAATATGAGTTTATTGAGAAACTTATTGTTGACGTCCTAGATAGGCACATAAATGGAGTTGTGAACGAACCTGTGCAGGGGACAACTGCATTGCCACCCAACATTTCATCTGTTCCATGTCCACCTAAAGAAGAACTCATTGAGAAATACACATCACAGTTTAAATGATTGTAATTTCATTGTCTGTTCTCTCAAGTCTCCTCATGTCGCAGGCCCATTGAATATGTGTATCTATCCAACCTTGTTCATTTGCGCATTAAATTAAACCAAACAGTAATATAAATCATTTTTCAAAAAATATAGAATGTCTCCGTATTTATGGTTCTGTGTGGCTGCAAAGCATGCAGACAAAATGCAAAGATGGAGTGTAAATTTCAAGTCCTGTGAGAATGCCTTACACTGAATGTAGCTAACTAGGAATGTGTGCTCGTTCAAAGTGAAGGTCAGCTGCTTTGATTTTTTCTCAGGTGCCAGAATGGCACACGACTCAGTATAAGGTTCTATTGTATTTTGACCTTGACAGGCCGGGACCACGTAAGAAACGATAATGAATATAATTTCAGAAACGAAAGCCATTTCATGTTCGTTCATTAGAAGAAATAACGTCGGCATAGAAGGAGTGGTATTTCGGGGCTGCCCTACGCACAGACGCAATGGAAAATGCAAATATAATGTAAGTAACTCTTTAGATGAGTTTATACCGCAATTTAATTACTATACAGTTGCTTTAAAGACGGGTTAAGTTGTACTTGTTCGTTCTATGTGGCATGTTGTTTTGTACCGCGCACTATCTTGGGGAGAACCGTCTACTTTTACGGAAGCACCTCAAAACCTTTGCTTCTGCTTTCTCTCTCCCTCTCCCCTGCAACAACTGGTCCACTGTCTGCGATCTCGGTCCTGGGCCCTTCCACTCTCCACCTGCACTCCCTGTCAACCCCTGCACTGAGGGACTGTCTCAGTATCCTACAGCCCCCCCCTTGACGTTTAAAACCCAGTTGCACTGTCCTAGCTATGAAATAGTTTACCGACCGAATATATAAAATGAATAATTTTAATAAAGATCTGATGGTGAGACTAATTTCATTGTTTATGTTTTTCAAACAGGTACATCATGCATTACTGCATGTGTCACGAGTACCAGACACCGGCGGATGGCTTCTTTAACCGCCAGTTGCTTCTCCGCGTGAACAACGTTACCACCCTGACCATTTTATGGGACGATCGCCAAGTACAAGTATGCCCTTACGCGGTACTAACGGCTAGATGCAACATACAGACCGTTGTGGTGGACTAGTGCCTCGTTGTTGGAACAGCCATGCGATTATCAGTGCGACCGAAGAGCTTATTTTATCGTAAACCAACACCCTGTTTACTGCACACGAACATCGCTTGCCTCAAGACGAACTATTTTGGATCGAGAGCAAATAAAAATGAAAATCGCTGAATATTCTATAAACATTTGATGTCCAATAAATGTACTTTGCCAAATGTACAATCTTGCAGTTTGCTTTTAAACCACAGTTTGATATTCCGAATTGTGGCGCTGTATTGTGAGATGATCTAAGACCCTGTGTACAGCAAAGGAACATCGCGTGCCTCAAAACGAACTATTTTGGATCGAGAGCAAATAAAAAAGAAAATCGCTGAATATTCTCTAAACATTTGATGTCAAATAAATGTACTTTACCAAATTTACAATCTTGCGGTTTGATTTAAAAGTACTTTTTCATATTGCGAATTGTGGCGCGCTGTGTTGTGTGAGCTGATCTGTGTTGATTTCCGGGTTCTGTGTGGAGTCGCGTAGAAGACGCCTGGGCGCGTTTGCCTACGCAGCACAGTCACGTCACGGATAGAGGCGGGGAATATGAATGTTTTGATAAAGTCTGTTTCAGGGGCGGGGGATTTGATTTAGTGCCGCAAAAGCAGGTGAGCCAGGGCGATGCGGCAAGTGATAGGATTATCAGAAAATGGCGGCTGATTTCGAGTGCGTTAATGGACGAAAAGTCGGGTAAGGTCCATAGGAAAGTTTTCTACGATCTACCGAGTTATGCTTAAAAACACATGGCCGAACCGTAGGGACAATAAAAAAAAAGTCCCGGAACTCTCCTTTAAGTATGCTGTGACATATCGTGCAACTGCAGTGGAATTGTCTGCAATGTACTGCACATCTATGTTTGCATTCCATAAGTGGGCAATGATTGCATTATGATCATTGATATATTTTTCTTCTTCTTTTCTTTTCATGTAATATGTATGTTTAGGTGATTTACCTTTAACACTATGCTAACTGAAGACATGAGGTTGTTCACTTGACCTGTATTTGTAACTGGTCTAGGGAAACCAAATCGGCATTTAGTGTAGTATTTCCCGTTTGTTTTTGTATTTGCAACGACAATATTTTCCACATTTGTGTCTTTTAAATTGTAAAATGTGTAAATGAAGATCACTATTTGTGGCTTCTGATGGAATTTCACAAGTAACATATTTTTCAATAAACTGTAAAACAGTGGCATCACTGTCTTGACCAGATTTAGGAGCATCTTTAATCCATAAAAGCATGTGAATATGTAGTGCTCCTCTGGCTTGGTATTCTTTTCTCCAAAAGAAGTGTTGCACTTCTCCAAGGGGAGGAACAGTTTTATTACAAATAAAATGTAGCATAGTAATGCAGCGATGGTGAAAATATCTTGAAACATTAACAGGATCCAAAGAACAAAGTTCTCCAGGTGTTATTATATCTATGTTTTTTTTGTTTCTGTTTGATATGCGTAGAAAATCATGTAAATCTTCCCATGCATATTCTGCACAACTTAATGTAACAAACCAAGTGGGTCGGCCAAGGTATCTGATCATACAACGTACATCTCCATGACGTCGAAACCAGTACTCTTTAGTACCACGCATATTTGCTAATAGATTTGTAATATTTGATTGTAAAACCTCATCCTTTTGTTGCACTTTTTGTAATAATTGTGTAGCTGTCATATTTTGAAAGTGTGAGCCTGATTTTAATATGTGTGCAACTCCGTAACATAAAGTTGCTAGTTCACTTTCAAAGAGTAGGTGGAATATGTATTCCACATTTTGTCTAAATCTGGGATCTTCAGAATACATCCATAATGAGCGGTATTCTGATGCTGATATTTGAATAGGTCTATCATCGCACCTTCCTCCTTTGCCAGTAGGAAAGAGTAGAGGAAAAGCATGTGCTTCTATACTGTTTTCCCATATGCTGATTGGTGATCCTTTTGTTTGACGCATTTGGTATGTTTGCAGTGCATCTTCGATGGTGTCATTTGAGTGCAAAGGATGAATTGTATAATGGTCTAAAGTATTCGATATTGTAGCAGGATCTAGGAGTTCAAATTGACCATTTTCTTGTGTTTCTAGAATTATTTCAGTTGCATCCTTCAAGTTTTCTTCAATTTTAATTTCTTTGTAATATTCATTATTCTCTTTAAGATATTGCAAGGCTTGTCTAACTTTATGTAAATCTACCAGCTGTTGCCATATTGTTTTGTCTTTTGTAGGTACTCCATTTACTAAGATAATTAAAGATTGCTGCATTGGACGTTGCACTCCTAGAGTATGCACATTTTCGTTTAGATCTAATGGTAAATAAACTACTTTTCCACAAATGCCTTTTACCAATTCAGAGTGAGGTAATTTGGCTGTTTTTGGTTGAAGGCGTATTATTGCTTGAAATGGGTGCACTGTTTGAATTATGATGCTCTCATATAAATTAAGTTGTTGTAGGGGTTTTGGTAGTGGGTATAATTCCAAGTTATTTGTGATAGCACGTGAAGGAGTTTGGTTGTTGTCAAGTTTTGTAGTGCAGTAACTGCAAAGTGTTAAGGGGTCAGTTATTTCATATTTGTTTTCTGCTACAAGGTAGAGAGCTGATTCAAACCATTTAGAATCTTCATTGTCTTCTATTTTGTATGATAGGTCTACAGTTTTTGTGTTACTTTAATAAAAAGTTCTGTGACAACATACACACACATGGTTTGGTACTTCAGCTGATGTACTTTTAAATGTTATTATTTCTTTTTTGTATGTGTTTAGTACAAGGTTGCCATGTGTAGAATTGTTGCTAATTTAGTTTAAAGCTATTTCATTCTGTAAGTGGCTTTCACTTCCAAAATATTTTTTCTGGATATAATCAATCTCTTCAAGTAGGTCTTTTGCTGTACCATGTAGAAGATTGTTATTTAAATTTGCTAGTGCTAAAGCAGGACTTTTAGCATAGTACAGTTTATAGACTAGATTTCTTATAGTTGAATGATGTGTTGATATCCTTTTGATATCATGGAAGCTGGTTTTTCAAGTAGATCCTGTAATGCAGGGCAATGAATGTCCTTGTAGTCCTGTGTATTTGCGCACTGGACAGGAATCCATATTTTGCAGTAGTTTAATTTTGATTTTGTCTTTGCTTTTTACATATTGATTGAGGAATTGGCGTAAAGTCTTGAAAAATTATTTGGGAATGTCACACATTGACGTGCATGGCCATTTGTACATTAGATGTTCTGATTCAGTTGGATGGAGGGGTAATTCTAAGTTTTCAGGGCATATTTTTGTAAGGAGTGCTTCTTGTTCCATTATGGTATTATTCACTTTTTCATAACCTTGACCACTGCTATTTGCGGCAATTGTATTTGTTTGCTTTTGTTTGTACGCTTCTTCATTAAAGTATGGTTCTGTGCTCGTAGTGTGATTCCATTCACCTCCGCATATACTTAAGAAGTTCTTTCTGTTGACATTTCGTTTATTGAGAAGTCTTTTTTGTAATTTAGTTATTAGTTTTGTTAGTGGTTTCATTTTGTTTAACACTAAAATAAATAACTTTCTTTTGAGACGCTTCTAAGATTAATTTCCTATGATAGTTTTTAAGCATTGAACCTGATTTCTCTCCTGTTTTTATAAGATTTTGAAGGACTTTGTGACAGTACATTTTGGCTAAAATACTTTTCTTGGTATGCTTACTTTGCATTATATCAAAATTTAAAGAAGCAGTTTTATCTGTAGTGATAGCTGATTTTCTATTAATTGTTTTTTGGTTTGTTTTACATTTTGATAGAGGAAGCAATGTTTTTGTACTTGAAACTTCTGTGTTTCACTAAATGACTGTATTAGCTGTTTTGTTTCAACTTTTTTTACAAATTCTGCTAGAGATGGATGCTTATGTTGGACACTTTTATTTTCATTTGTTCTACTTCTGTGTAGCTTTCTACGGACTTGACTTTTGGTGGGCATTCTTTAAGGTCTGTTGACAAAAATAAAGATGGTATGGGTTGGGGTGTTCTGCAATGTATGTGTGCTGTGTGCATGAGTGTTTGAGTAAGATGATAAAGATGTATGTAATGGTGTGTGATTGTGCATTGGGAACTACAACTAGTAGGGATGGATATTCTTGAATTTATGTGCTACTAAACTGGGGTTCAGGTGACAGAAAAAAAGTAAGCTAGTGGTGTGGAAAAGTACAACTAGTAAATCTAATGTATACAATTAAAACAGTTGTTTGTTCTATAATATTAAAATTCTAGCAGTGGAGTTGGGTAATTTGTGTTTCCAAAAATAGGAATTTGGTGGCCATTCTGGCTGTAAATCGCTGTTTAAGACATGGGGATTTTTGGACAGAATGGTGCACAATCTCTATTTTTAAGCACAGAAATAGCATGAATTAACTTTACAGTGTGTTTGAGTAATAATACAAATATTATGGTGATATTCTACTTACATTTTTTCTAAAATCAACAGGTTATTTCTTAGTTCTTCTTTGTTCTTCAAATTCGGCTGCTTCTTTTCAGGAGAATGGTCTTCACTGCAATTGTAAAAGAAACAAATTAGTAATTTCGTTTGTATATAGCACTGTTTTTAATTTAGACATTGATTTTTTTAATTGAAATCCTCAGCGCCTTCCTCAAAACCATTAAAACTATCTTATTTACATAAGATACGTCACACCAGTTCAATACATATGATATTTTCTTAATGAACAAATTGTATTGCAATGACTAACTGTAGCAAACAAAATATCTTTACTATGTCTTGTGAAATTCATAATGTACCACTGAATACCACTATTTCTGTAACTAAGCTGTTCTAGGTATTAGTGCCTCAATGCCATGCTTAAATTAAAGTAATCAAATAAATAAATAAAAATATGTAATTTTATAAGTATTATTTTTTGAGATTTTGCATGCATTTAATTTTGTTTGAATATATGTAATCTATATATTTCATTTCAAAAATGTTAGTTTAACATGATTTGAGTGTGTGTGTATAAAGAAAGTAAATAGTATAAAGGTTTATAAGTGATAGTTGATTTTAGGAAATTGGAAAATAGACAGTAGATTCTTTTTACAGATTACACAAGCTAAAAGTCAGTTTGAAAATGTGTTCATGTACTGTACAGAAAATATGCATACCTGTAGTTTGTGTTCATGCATATAGATATGCATGGAGCTGCAAGTAGAAATCTTGGAGACTTGTACAGTATTTCTTGTAGATGGTGCATGCCAATGATATGACACTTGTACTCAGAGAGATTCACAGTACATTTGCAGTGCTGATCTATGATGATGCAGTTAGATGTAGAGGTCTTGGATGTGATTGGTGCATGGTCATGTGATTTCTTAGCTACATCCAATGAGGGAATGGCACAGAGAGTGAAGTGGAAATGGTAGAAGGGCTGTTCATGTTACGATATGTCCGCGGACATGGCGGTAGTTTGCGGACATCAGGAGTTACATCCGGGGATGTTTTGGTTCAGAAATCATGCAAATGAGAATGAGCACTGAAAGGGATTGGTCATGAAATTTTCGTGCTGAGAGAACAACAGATAGCTGTGGCTGTGTGTTTCAGAAAACAGATTGTTTGGATTTTGGGAGATTCGCGGATACATTGGTTGAAGGTGCATGCAGAAAACTGTGGAGTAGCTGTAGATCTTGTATTTCCACATGTGGAAGTACACTGGCATGGAGTACGTGGAATGAAGTGGTTGGACTTGCTACCTCTCTGTGCTACTTTGGAGACAGAGCAACATCCAGACATAATTGTAATTCAATGTGGAGGGAACAGTTTAGGACATGTGACTGGATTTTTTTTGCAATTTGCTATGAAAGAAGGACTTGGGAAGGTCATGGACATGTTTCCTAATTCTCAAGTGATATTTTCATGGATTGAGCAGAGACAAATGTGGCTTGGTTCTTCTTCATTTGGTCCGCAAATGGAAAAAGCAAGGTGCAATGTTCATAAGGCTGTTTGTGCCTTTCTAAGAGATTTCGGCATGTCCTCTTTTCACAATGAAAATATTATGTTTCGTAGTACATACATTTTTCGCAGAGATGGAGTCCATCTTACTTATGCTGGCAATCAGATTTTTCTGAGAAAAGTTCAAAATGCATTGCGACCTTTTTTAGAATTACAGCACCCATTTTGAAGTAGGTGTTAAGTATTTATAATTTTTGACATACAAACACCTCCCAAAGGCTCTTTCCAGAGCCACCACTTTCTCCCAGAGAAAATTGCAATGGTTATAATAGGGTAGCACCCCAATTTTTTAGATGTTCACGAACTGTCCGCGGACTTCTAAAAAATACAAAGGGCCCTGCTGGTGAATTTCAGGGGTTTTTCGGTTTTACTTGGAACCATAACATCCGTTTAACAAAGTTTTTTCTTTGAATTTTATAGGTTTTTATTAGTCCAACTTAACTTAAGTTGCGCTAATAAAAACCTATGAAATTCAGTGAAGAAACGTTGTTAAAGGGACGTTATGGTTCCAAGTAAAACCAAAAAACCCTTGAAATTTGCCAGTTATGGTAAGCTAAGCAACCATAACTCGCGCTACCACCGTGCACTGCTAAGCCTAACACCCAGGACATCAAAGATGACATCACAAATGTCATTGATTACATCACTGATGACATCACATGTGTATTTACTTTTCATGAAATGTGTGTACAAGGGGTTCTTATTATAATGTTGTTAAAAACTGTCAAGGATCATTGGAATAAATGTCATGAGCTAATCAGTGCATTAAGCAATGCATTGATATAAATAGCATTCTATTATGAAGTTCTATCCAGTATACTAACCTACTCATACAGAAACATAGGCATTGTGTGCAGCATATATGATGAAGGTACAATATTCATAATGTTGATATGTTGAATAATGAAATAACTGTTTCTTATTAGAGTTTTGAGTACTGTGAAATATGTAATAAGTAGCTAATAAAACCCACGTATTAAATAATTGCATTATTACAAACAAAACAAAAAGAGACAAGAACACATACAGATATGGGTATATACAGGGAAAGTGAAGTAAGCATAAAAGCAGAAGTAGTAGCAGAAATAATTCATAACCTAACTGGTTATCTTTATGCAAATAAATGATTGCTCTGTTTGAAAGCTGCTATTTACCCTATATATATGTATCACCTGATGTGACTGGACCCTAAGGAAAGTAATGTCAGTACAATGTATACAAATATGAGCATATACAGGGAAAGTACAGTAATAAAAAAACAACAGAACTATCAGAAAGTGCTGATAACTCTACTGGTTATCTTCATGCACAGAAAGGATTGCTGTGTTTAAAGCTTGTGTCTTCCCCTATGTATATGTTTCATATGATATCACTGAAATGTGAGCTAAAATCCTCTGTCTCTAATTCCAAGATGTAGTTAATTCCGGTAATGTTCCATCTAGCTGGTAGACCGCCCATATTGTTCCCATTTTTAAGAGAGGTCTACGGGCATTGGTCAAGAATTATAGACTAATCTCCCTTATTGATGCAGACTGCAAGCTTTTCGCTGCTATGCTCCTCTTGCACCTTAATGTTTGGATTAAGGAAAATAATATTCTTCCAAAGCAACAAACAGGCTTTAGGGTTGGACACTCAACTAATCTTAATGGATTTATTCTAACTGCCCTTCAAAGTTCAACATGGGGAAAATATGGTTGCTCTCTCTATGTGGCTTCAATCGACCTATCAAATGCTTTTGATTTAGTAATTCGGTCGAGACTCTGGGAAAAACTAACTAAATGGGGGATTCCGGCAGGTCTACTTACTTTAATTATGGCAATGTATGAGAATTCGGGGGTCCATATTAGGATCGATCTCAAAGGTACCCTCTCTAGAAGGAAAAGGACTCGTATTGGGGTTAGACAAGGCTGCTCGCTAGCTCCATGCCTTTTCATCCTCTACATGGCAGACGTAGGGGAATTCCTTGAAAGTACAGGCATGGTAAATGCAAAATTGGGGGATCTCAGGCTCTCATGGCTGGCTTACGCCGACGATTTTCTCCTTTTTGATCACACCAAAGTCGGTTTACAGAGGCTTATCTGTAAATTTGAAGAATATGCCTTAACTAACTATAGGGTGCTGCACCGGGGTAACATATGCCCAACTTTGGAGTGCCTCACTGTAGGCTACTCCCCCGCTTTCCCCATTTATGGGATTGGGTGTGAGTTTGTTCCTTGCAAACCTGATGACTACAGCTACCAGAAGTCCTTGCAGCAGAATCATCACTAAGTGTTAACACCTGCACTTGCTGTGAGCTGCAAGTTAAGACAGCCTCCCTGATGACGTGTATTGGCACAGAAACCGGTCGGAGGAGAACACCTGCAGCTGAGAAGGTTTACTGTGCAGGGAACTGGAGTGCGCCCCTCTCCTCTTTTTTTATCACATTTGCAAGTTTTCTGAAGGGTGGAATCTTCAGAAATCTTATAGGGTGCTGCACCGGGGTAACATATGCCCAACTTTGGAGTGCCTCACTGTAGGCTACTCCCCCCCTTTCCCCATTTATGGGATTGGGTGTGAGTTTGTTCCTTGCAAACCTGATGACTACAGCTACCAGAAGTCCTTGCAGCAGAATCATCACTAAGTGTTAACACCTGCACTTGCTGTGAGCTGCAAGTTAAGACAGCCTCCCTGATGACGTGTATTGGCACAGAAACCGGTCGGAGGAGAACACCTGCAGCTGAGAAGGTTTACTGTGCAGGGAACTGGAGTGCGCCCCTCTCCTCTTTTTTTATCATGTATATATATATATATATATATATTCAGTGAACAAACTTTGTTAAAGGGACGTTATGGTTAAGTTGGACTAATAAAATCCTATAAAATTCAAAGAAAAAACTTTGTTAAACGGACGTTATGGTTCCTCTAATTTTGCCCCCTCATAACAGAGTCCCAACAAACGTTGCATACCCATTCAGAATCAGCCCAGGAATATACATTACACCGTGGCCATGTAATATATATATATATATATATATTACCACGGTAGTGGCCATGTAGTTATGGTTAAGTTGGTGTTTTCATAGAAAGAGCACTTTTGGGGCGGCTTATAACTTCACTCTCCCTGGACAAATCCTCACCAAACTTTGCAAAAAAATTATTTGGGCCAAAGTTTGGTGAGGATTCGTCCAGGGGGGGCAAAGTTATAGGGGGGGTCCCAAAACTTTTTTTTCCCCATAGACATAATGGGAAAAAACTTTGCTCACGCTTACATCCCAAACCGCTGGACGGATTCACACCAAATTTGCGGCAGGAGCGGCGGCTTGGTCCCGAAAGCGTGCTTTGCTTTATTTGGTGTAAATCCGTCTAGTAGTTTTTAAAAATATGACAAAAATGTAAGTGAAAAAAATTAGTGATATCTGTTTTCGCTTCGTGGACACACTTCCCTGTTCGCTCCGCGGACAGGACGGTGATTGGGCAAGCAGCTTGCGTGATGTCCGCGGACATCTGACGTGCTCTCTCATTGGATGCGGTGAAAGTGTGCAGTGCGACTGGCTTCAGAGACGCCCACCATCTTTGTTCCTCGCATTAGAGGCTTTGTCAGC
This sequence comes from Ambystoma mexicanum, assembly GCF_040938575.1. Classification (NCBI taxonomy): domain Eukaryota; kingdom Metazoa; phylum Chordata; class Amphibia; order Caudata; family Ambystomatidae; genus Ambystoma; species Ambystoma mexicanum. The sequence continues at coordinate 680,256,999 of NC_090922.1, read as the reverse complement.
AGGAGTGGGATCTGCCGCCTGCACAGTAAGTCTTTTGTGTCTGTCTCCTGTTCCTCCCACCCCCGCTCATGCCCCGTGTGTCCTTCTTGTCCCCCCCACCCCCACTCATGCTCCGTGTCTCCTCTGTTCCTCCAGCCCCCCGCTCATGCCATCGGCACACGGTGGTCAGCGGAGGGCCGAGGAGCGGGATCTGCCACCTGTACATGAACGCCGTGTGTCTCTCTCCCTCCCCGCCACCCCCGCTCATGGCCCGTGTGTCTTTCTCCCTCCCCCCACCCCCCGCTCATGTCCCGTGTGTCTCTCTCTCCCCCCCACCCCCGCTCATGCCCCGTGTGTCTCTCCCCTTCCCACCCACCCCCGCTCATGCCCCGTGTGTCTCTCCCCTCCCGCCTACCCCCCGCTCATGCCCTGTGTGTCTCTGTCACTCCCCCCAGCCCCGCTCATGCCCCGTGTGTCTCTGCCCTCCTGCCCACCCCCCGCTCATGCCCCGTGTGTCTCTCTCCCTCCCCCCAACCCCCGCTCATGCCCCGTGTGTCTCTCTCCCTCCCCCCACCCCCCGCTCATGCCCCGTGCCCGCCCATCCCCCGCTCATGCCCCGTGTCTCTCGCCCTCACGCCGACGCCCCGCGTGTCTCTCTGCCCCCACCCCCACTCATGCCCCGTGTGTCTCTCCGTCTCCCACCCCCCCTGCTCATGCCCAGTGTGTCTCTCCCCCTCACGCCCACCCCCCGCTCATGCCCCGTGTGTCTCTCCCCCTCCCACCCACCCCCGCTCATGCCCCGTGTGTCTCTCCCCCTCCCGCCCAACCCCGCTCATGCCCCGTGTGTCTCTCCCCCTCCCCCCCACCCCCGCTCATGCCCCGTGTGTCTCTTCCCCTCCCGCCCACCCCCCGCTCATGCCCCGTGTGTCTCACCCCCTCCCGCCAACCACCCGCTCATGCCCCGTGTGTCTCTCCCCCTCCCGCCCACCCCCGCTCATGCCCCTTGTGTCTCTCTTCCTCCCGCCGCCCTCCCCCGCTCATGCCCCGTGTCTCTATCCCTCCTGCCGCCCACCCCCACTCATGCCCCGTGTGTCTATCCCTCCCGCCGCCACACCCCCCGCTCATGCCCCTTGTGTCTCTCCCCCTCCTGCCCACCCCCCACTCATGCCCCGTCTGGCTCTCTCCGTCCCGCTCATGAACCGTGTCTCTATCCCTCCTGCCGCCCACCCCCCACTCATGCCCCGTGTGTCTCTCCCCTCCCCCTCACCCCTGCTCATGCCCCGTGTGTCTCTCCCCCTCCCACCCATCCCCTGCTCATGCCTCGTGTGTCTCTCCCCTCCCACCCACCCCTGCTCATGCCCTGTGTGTCTCTCCCCTCCCCCCCACCCCTGACCCCCCTGACCCCCCTGACCCCCCCGCTCATGCCCCGTGTGTCTATCCCTCACACCACCCTGCCCCGCTCATGCCCCGTGTCTCTATCCCTCCCGCCGCCCACCCCTGCTCATGCCCGGTGTCTCTATCCCTCCCGCCGCCCACCCCCCGCTCATGCCCCGTGTCTCTATCCCTCCCGCCGCCCACCCCCCGCTCATGCCCCGTGTCTCTATCCCTCCTGCCGCCCACCCCCGCTCATGCCCCGTGTGTCTCTCCCCTCCCCCCACCCCCGCTCATGCCCTGTGTGTCTCTCCCCTCCCCCCCACCCCTGACCCCCCCCTCATGCCCAGTGTGTCTATCCCTCATGCCGCCCACCCCCGCTCCTGCCCCGTGTCTCTATCCCTCCCGCCGCCCACCCCCCGCTCATGCCCTGTGTCTCTATCCCTCCCGCCGCCCACCCCCCGCTCATGCCCCGTGTCTCTATCCCTCCTGCCGCCCACCCCCGCTCATGCCCCGTGTGTCTCTCCCCTCCCCCCACCCCCGCTCATGCCCTGTGTGTCTCTCCCCTCCCCCCCACCCCTGACCCCCCCCCTCATGCCCAGTGTGTCTATCCCTCATGCCGCCCACCCCCGCTCCTGCCCCGTGTCTCTATCCCTCCCGCCGCCCACCCCCCGCTCATGCCCTGTGTCTCTATCCCTCCCGCCGCCCACCCCCTGCTCATGCCCCGTGTCTCTATCCCTCCCGCTGCCCACGCCCCGCTCATGCCCCGTGTCTCTATCCCTCCTGCCGCCCACCCCCGCTCATGCCCCGTGTGTCTCTCCCCTCCCCCCACCCCCGCTCATGCCCTGTGTGTCACTCCCCTCCCCCCCAGCCTCCGACCCTCGCTCATGCCCCATGTGTCTATCCCTCCCGCCGCCCAACCCCCGCTCATGCCCTGTGTGTCTAGACCTCCTGCCAACCCCCCCTCATGCCCCATGTGTCTATCCCTTCTGCCGTACACCCCCCGCTCATGCCCCGTGTTTCTATCCCTCCCCCGCTCATGCCCCGTGTCTCTATCCCTCCCACTGCCCACCCCCCGCTCATGCCCCGTGTCTCTATCCCTCCCGCCGCCCGCACCCTGCTCATGCCCCGTGTCTCTAGCCCTCCCGCCGACCACCCCCGCTCATGCCCCATGTCTCTATCCCTCCCGCTGCCCACCCCCCACTCATGCCCCGTGTCTCTATCCCTCCCGCCGGCCACCCCCTGCTCATGCCCCGTGTCTCTATCCCTCCCGCCGCCCACCCCCGCTCATGCCCCGTGTCTCTATCCCTCCTGCCGCCCACCCCCCGCTCATGCCCTGTGTCTCTATCCCTCCCGCCGCCCACCCCCGCTCATGCCCCGTGTCTCTATCCCTCCTGCCGCCCACCCCCCGCTCATGCCCTGTGTCTCTATCCCTCCCGCCGCCCACCTCCGCTCATGCCTCGTGTCTCTATCCCTCCCGCCGCCCACCCTCCGCTCATGCCCCGTGTCTCCCTACTGTTCCCCCCAACCCCCGCTCAGGCCCCGTGTCTCTCTCCACATCACCCCCACCCCCCGCTCATGCCCCGTATCTCCCCTGTTACCCCCCACCCCCCGCTCATGACCTGTCTCCCCTGTTACCCCCCACCCCCGCTCATGCCCCGTGTCTCCCTTGTGTTACCCCCCACCCCCAGCTCATGCCCCGTGTCTCCCTTGTGTTATCCCCCCACCCCCCGCTCATGCCCCATGTCTCCCTGGTGTTACCCCCACCCATGCCTGTCTCCCCTGTTACCCCCACCACCCGCTCATGCCCCGTGTCTCCCTTGTGTTAACCCCCGCCCCATGCTCATGCCCGTGTCTCTCTCCCCTACCCCCACCCCCCGCTCATGCCCCGTGTCTCTCTCCCCTTCCCCCCCACCCTCCGCTCATGCCCCGTGTCTCTCTCCCCTTCCCCCCATCCCCCGCTCATGCCCTGTGTCTCTCTCCCCTTCCCCCCGCTCATGCCCTGTGTGTCTCTCCCCTTCCCCCAACCCCTGCTCATGCCCTGTGTCTCCCTCCTTTCCCCCAACCCCCCACTCATGCCCTGTGTCTCTCTCCCCTTCCCCCCACCCCCCGCTCATGCCCCGTGTGTCTCTCCCCTCCCTCCCTCCCCCCGCTCATGCCCCATGTGTCTCTCCCCTTCCCCCACCCCCCGCTCATGCCCCGTGTGTGTGTCCCCTTCCCCACCACCCCCGTTCATGCTCCATGTGTCTCCCCTGTTCCCCCCACCCCCTGCTCATAACCCGTGTGTGCGCCCTGTTCCCCCACCTCCGATCATGCCCTGTGTGTGCCCTGTTCCCCCCACCCCCGCTCATGCCCCTCTATGTGTGCCCTGTTCCCCCCACCCCCGCTCATGCCTCGTGTCTCCCTCGTGTTCCCCCCACTCCCGCTCATGCCCTGTGTCTCCCTCGTGCACCCCCTCACCCCCCGCTCATGCCCCGTGTGTCTCCTGTTGCCCCCACCCCCGCTCATGCCCCGTGTCTCCCTCGTGTTCCCCCAACCCCCACTCATGCCCTGTGTCTCCCTCGTGTTCCCCCACCCCCCACTCATGCCGTGTCTCCATCGTGTACCCCCTCACCCCACGCTCATGCCCCGTGTGTCTCCTGTTGCCCCCACCCCCCGCTCATGCCCCGTGTGTCTCCTGTTGCCCCCACCCCCCGCTCATGCCCCGTGTCTCCCTCGTGTTCGCCCAACCCCCTGCCCATGTCCCGTGTCTCCCTCCTTTCCCCCCACCCCCGCTCATTCCCCGTGTGTCTCCCCTCCCCTCACCCCCGCTCATGCCCTGTGTCTCTCCCCTTCCCCCACCCCCTGCTCATTCCCCGTGTGTCTCCTCCCTGCCCCCCACCCCCCGCTCATTCCCCGTGTGTCTCCCCTCCCCCCACCCCCGCTCATGGCCTGTGTCTCTCCCCTTCCCCCACCCCCTGCTCATGCCCTGTGTCTCTCTCCCCTTCCCCCCACCCCCGCTCATGCCCTGTGTCTCTCTCCCGTTCCCCCCCACCCCCCGCTCATGTCCTGTGTCTCTCTCCCCTTCCCCCACCCCCCGCTCATGCCCTGTGTGTCTCTCCCCTTCCCCCCACCCCCTGCTCATGCCCCGTGTCTCCCTCCTTTCCCCCCACCCCACGCTCATGCCCCGTGTCTCTCCCCTTCATATCAAGTGATACATATACCTCGGGTAAATAGCAGCTTTGAAACAGAGCAATCATTTATTTGCATGAAAATAATCAGTTAAGTTATGAATTGTTTCTGCTACTACTTGTGCTTTTTTGCTAACTTCACGTTCCCTGTATATACCCATATTGGTATGTGTTCTTGTGTCTTTGTGTTTTGTCTATAGTAATGCAATTATGTAATACATGTGTTCTATTAGCTACTTATTACATATTTCACAGTACACAAAAATCTATTAAGAAAACAATTATCATTTCATTATTCAACATATTAACATTACGAATATTATACCTTCATCTTGTACACTGCACACAATGTTATGTTTCTGTATGAGTAGCTTAGTATACTGGATAGAACCCCATAATAGAATGCTATTTATATCAATGCATCGTTCAATGCACTAATTAGGGTATGATATTTATTGCAATGATCCTTGACACTTGTTTTGCAACATTATAATAAGAATCCCTTGTACACATATTTCATGAAAAGTACATACACATGTGATGTCATCAGTGATGTCATCAATGACATTTGTGATGTCATCTTTGATGTCCTGGGTGTTAGTCTTAGCAGTGCACGGTGGTGGCGCGAGTTATGGTTGCTTAGCTTACCATAACTGGCAAATTTCAAGGGTTTTTCGGTTTTACTTGGAACCATAACGTCCCTTTGACAAAGTTTTTTCACTGAATATATATATATGTATATATATATATATATATATATATATATAGAAGAGACTCTTAAAATACTAATAATAAAAGAACGATGTAATAAAAAATTATAGAAAGTGTAAACGAAGGAGGAAACAAAATATCACTGTATAGATTTTTTTTTAAATACATTTTAAAAATTGAGCAGTTCAAATATATCCAGTGTGGGATTATAAACAGTGATTGATGGATGGTGCCTGTGCCAATTGATTGGGGTGGTATATTTGATGAATTCAAAAATTGAATAAAAAAACTGATAAGTATTGACGATCAAAACCGATCCGTCATCATCGGGGATACACCTCTTTTACATTTATGTAGGACATTACTGAGATACACTGCAAAAATAAGGAAACATCAATCGAAATGGGTCTGGGGCATGATAAGAAGACACTTAGGCCGTGGCCTCAGGAGGGTTTGCTGTCAAAAGATGTATTACGGCATATGACAACATATTTGCATGCCACAAATAAGGGGAAATAAGCTGCAGAAAAGTTTAGCCATTTTAGAGCTTTGGAAAATGCACCAGAGTGAGAAAGAAGATCCAGTTTATAGGGAATCGATGCTCAATCAGCATAAAGGGGAAGATAAAGTGCCTTTGGCTCACCTTTTCTCTCCTGAAGAGACGAGTGTAGACACAGAGGAGAAGGGATTTTACCGTTTAAAAGAATTTAAAGCAGTGGAAGGGTATGTTAATCCAACGTATGTGCCCCCCGCTTATAGCAGCGAGGATAATGCGGAAGAGAACTTAAGAAGAGAAAGCAAAGATATGTCAGCACACATTTAAAGCAAACAGTGTGATGAGAGAAAGGACAGACAAGACAGATGAATGGAGAGGAAGAAGCAGGGAAACAGGAAGAAATAAAGGGTAAAGGTAAGGGAATGACAATAGTACAAAATGAATGGATGGGAGGAAAAAAGTTGCTTAAACTAAATGATAAGAGAATTGATGGGTTCGAGAAAGGGAGGAGAGAGAAGAGCATGAAAAGAAAGAGAAGGAAGAAGAAAGAGCATACAAGGAAGAGAGGGATAAAGAATGCAAGTGTAGGGAAGAACAAAGAAGATATGAGGCAAGAAAAGAAAAGGAGAGATTAGAAGAGAAGAAACAAGAAGAGACTGAAGTCCAAAGAATGAAAGTACATAGGTGGCAACGAAGGCAAGAGGGAGATTAATTGGGGGAGATGAATAGAAGAGAAGATGAAATGAACAAGAATAGGGTATTAAAGTAAATTAAATAGAATAGTTAGGTCATAGGAGCATACTGTTGGTTAATGCACAAGAATGATTGGAGGAAAACAGAGGATCATAACAGCCCTGTAGGGAGCTGCAAGGAATGCCGAGATCAGCATGGGCGAGTAGGGAGGATACAGAAGATATAGAGCAAAGGCTTGGCATGCTACATAGGCAAATGAGGGAGAGAGGAAGGTACCAACCCCCAAGAGAATATAGAAGGATCCCTATTAAAGGGAACTGAAGGTAGATCAGATGATGTTATAACAGACGAGTTTGGAAAATTGTCTTGAAACAGATTAGATTGTGACGACGCAGAAGAAGACAATAGTCACACAAGCTGGGGCATAATGATGTCAATTGAAGAGAGGGGGAGAATGAGCGGTCACAAAGAGAGGGCGCATTTGGGTTTTCAAAAGAATTGAGTGCAGAAAAAGGGGTACAATGGTCACATTTAGGGGACCCTAAGGGCAGGACACCAGAATCAAGAACCTATCTTGAGCGACCACCAGCACGATTAAGTAGTACAGGGAAGATGTCTACACAATATGTATGCAGATTAAGACCAATACCAGGAAGGAGACAAATGGACAATGCATGTTCTGCTTTCAAGACAAGGAGTGCAGGTAAATATGATTATGAAGCAGGATTTTCACAATTCCCACTATTGGAGAAGGAGAAGGATGACCACAATATGTACCATGGCCATAGATGGATGAAGATAATTTAAGGTGTAAATTGCTGAGTTTAACTTCCAGTGGCGGGAAATGGATTTATGAGTTAAAGATGACTACAGGAAATACTTTAGCTATGGGTGACATAAAAGGGCTGTTAGCAGCTATACTAGGTAAGAGAGCTGATGACATTTGGAAGCGTGCAGGATATGCAGGTGTGACTGCACAAAATACAACAAATGATAAAGCGCCAATTAATAATTGCCGAGCAGACACATGGCGAGCGCTCAGAGTGCAATATCCTGATACATCAGATATGAGTGCAATTATGACTAGGAAGATGAAGATCCTGTTGCATTTATTTAATATATTCTGGACAAATGGCGGCAAGAGACTTGCATACCATGGGATGAAACAGTAGAATTATTTTACCTCATTTTGTGTCAGGGACTGACTGAGCTAGTGCAACAGCAGTTGAAAAAACTGCTTGGAATGGAACGAAGCCATGGCAGCAAACACAATTGACAATCATGCATCAGTGAGGATTAATGCAAAAGAAAAATTATCAGAAAGCTGAGAACAGAAACCAGGAGGAAGCCAAGATAGTTCAGAAGAAGTTGTCCAAAATACCCATTGAGGAAGCAGTATTTACAAGTAATGAAGGAGGTGTGTACACAGGAGACACAGTTAGGGCAGAAAAATTACACAGGATATTCGGCAGATCAAAGTGGGTAAAAATTAGTGCCAAGAGGGAGAGGGAATGGTCCTAGCAGAGTAGGACGAGGTGGATTTCAAAATTCCCAAGGAAGAGGAGGATTTAATGGTGGACAGCCACAACAGTGATGGAATTGTGGTAGAATGGGACACATAATGGGGACATGCAGAAGCAGAAGATGTATGCAACAGAATTTGCAAGCTTCAAGAGGAGGATGAGTTATGCTCCACAATATAATGCAGAACCTCAGGAATATTATGCCGAGATCACACATATGCTCAGACACATGCGCCACAACCCCAAAAAATGCAGCCAGCACCGCTGCAAATGCAATCACTGCAAGGGCAACCACAGCAGGCACCCATGCAAATACAAGAGGCTCAACTGCAGCAAACACAGATAGAGCAGAGTATGGCACCACAATGGAACATGACCCCAGGAGTCCAACAGGTACCCATACACACAATGGGGAGTGTGACTGTGATAGGAGGAATTCCTTTCACAGCTAGGGGGATGAATTTATATCCACTATAAGGAGAGCCCACAGAGTGACTTCATATGTTCAGTGCTATCAGTAACACAAGACCCTAAAGAGAAACCAAAGGTGAAAGTGACGATAAAAGGGAAAACATTTTCATTTCTAGTAGACACTGGAATCACACGCTCCTGTGTTTGCAAGGGAAAATACCCAATGTCCGGTACTGCAATGCATGCCCAAGGGTTCTCTGGGGTGATGAGTTTAGTTCCTTTTACACACAAATTACCAATTTCTATTGGAGAACATGTTATGTCAATGCCATCATTATACTCCAGGCAGATGCCGGTTAACATATTGGGACGTGACTTAATGACAAAACTTTACATGACGATATCTTTCACTGGTGAAAAAATAGTGTGCTCTACTCCAGAGATACACTATTTGAATGTGGGAGAGTTTATATTAGCCTTTACAGGCCAGAAGGCATTACGAGGAGTGCCTTTAGATCCTTAAGTATTTTTGTATGGAGTGACTATTCTATTGTCATGTTTACCCAGGTTGGTAGGTAAAATATTGAGAATACCTGATTAATTTTTGTTCAGACCAGAAATCCCAGTGCACAATGAGGAAGGGCAGATAATTCTCTTAGAGTTAGTAGCAGCAGTGGTCAGAGAAGAAAGGGTGATGCTTCATGGGAGAGATGATGAAGGGAGGGGATGGAGAACAGTGATAGCCCTCTGTCAAGGAGACAGTTTGACAGATTTGGCAGACAAAGAACTGTTTAGAGATGACTACTCTGATGATGAACTAGTGTTTTTTTTTAATAAGTATCACTTATTGGATTAAAGTAAAGAATATAGAAATACTGCAGAGAATGGCATTGGTAAAAAGAAGACCACCATTCTTTCAGGACCTTTTAGAGAAAGTGCCAGAAATGTTATGGACTACAAGCCCATATGGAGTGGGTTTATTAAAAGGGATAGGTGAAGTTAAAATTAAATTACACCCAGGAGCTCTTTTACCATGAGCAAAGCAATACCCCATGTCCAGAGAGACGGATGAAGGTAAATCTGAGTCAATTTCTACTTTAATGAAGCAAGGCATATTGGTACCATCATATTCATCATGTAACATGGCCATGCACCCTGTAAAAAAATCAAAGGGGGGTCATGGAGTTTTTTTCAGGATGTTCGCCCTCCAAACAATATAGTGGAAGCTAAGTTTCCTTTAGTTCCAAATCCTTCAATGATACTGTATAGTGTAAGCTAAGTTTCCTTTAGTTCCAAATCCTTCAATGATACTGTGTAACATCCATTCCTCGGCCAAATATTTCACAGTTGTCGATCTAAAGAATGCATTCTTTTCGATTCCCCTTCATGAAGACTCACAAGATTTAACTTCCTTTACATATGGAAATCCATGCCTGAAACATTTTTTTTGACTCAAGGGTACTGTGAGTCCGCATCGATCTTCTATAGCCTCCAGATGGACCTGGGTAATGTCCAACTCGAAAGCGCAATAATTCAGCATGTGGATGACATTTTGGTTTGTAGTAAGACAGAGAAAAGGTGCAGAGAAGACTGTAAAGCTCACCTGGTCGCTGCGGAGGCAGTGGGGTACGGTTGCATCCGTCCCTGAACTTGAATCACCCCCTTCAGGCCTCTCTCAGTAGAAAAGCTGTGAGCAGTGATATGTGGTGATACCGCTCCTGCGTGGAGATAAGAGTGTGTGAGTGCGCCAGTCTGTGATTGTTGTACCTCTCGAACCCTTTACCCCAAAGTACGGTTTCTGTGAGCATATGCCAGCCCATAAAGCTCACGTGTGAATTATGGGAGATGAGCTCTCCGTCCTGCTATTTCTGGCACTCCGGGCGCATCGAATGGGATCTAGTTCCTTCACTGATCCCTGATAATGATTGGTCCAGTCCAGCTGCGACTATGCTTCTCCTTATGATTGGTAAGTCTTTCTTGAGCTCTTGTGATGCTGTTCGCTGTTTAATGTCTTTATATGTTGCTCCTATGTATGCCCGCAATAATGTCTCTCTTCTGTTTTCTTCCTTTAGATGGAAATGTAGCCTCAATGCAGCTGTGAGACACGAGACGCGGCCGGATGGAAGATGGATGCTACCACAATGTTCGACAGCAGGTAAGTGATGGTTTAAGGAAAGCGTGAAGTATGGCAAAGCGGAACCTTAAACTGACTTTTTTCGATGTCTAACCTTGTCTTCTGTTCTTCCTTGCAGGAGCTGCTGTGGACGATGGAGCGTGTCGTGCTGTGGTGCCAAGATGAAGATTTCAGCGTTCCAGAAAGTGTAAAGATGAATACTTGGTTCACAGAAGAGATGTACAGGTAAGAACAGCTTCCCCCAGTTGACAAGTATGCTGGCCGGAAGCAGGATGTCCAGGAAGCAGGATCTTCAAAGTCTGACCTCAGGCGACGGTGAGCATTACCCTGTTTGCAAGTGTAGAATAACGTGAAGCGTCTGTCTTGAGGATCGGAGCAGTTTATATAGCTGAGATCGTGGGCACGCCCACTAGGGCCAGCTTACCAGCCACACCCTGCCACTCCTAGAGAGTGAGCATGTGCGAAGGCAATCCATTAGCAGCCACATCAAAGAATACACTTGGGGCTGCTTAATGGATGGAATGTTCAAGGTTAATGCATCTGAAGTGCTATGTCCATAATAAAAGCTGTTTGGTGTTAAATGGATGTTCTTGTTTACTTTTGTTCATGAGCCTGGTGCCAAAGCTGCCAGGACAGTGTCCACCCAGGTCTCCTGTACATGGAACCCCTGCATGCCTGTGCCCCTGACTTCATGACCATGACAAAGACTCAATTAAACTCATGACCATACTCTCAGAGAAAGGACATAAGGTAGACAAGGCGAAATTGCAATGTTGTCAGGAAGAGGTCTTGTACATAGGACAGTTGATTGCCAATGTAGGGAGAAGAGTGATACCTGAAAGAGCAGAAGCACTTATTAAAACTGTAGCACATAAAACAGTGAGGGAAATGCAACCGTTTCTAGGCTTATGTCATGACAGCAGTTCTTACACAGAAGATGACATTAGGACATGGACATAAACTATTGGCATACTACAGTGGGATTTTATATGCAGTAATGAAGGGACACTATCCCTGTGAGCAATATTTAGCAGCTGCTGTGCATTTGCAATAATTAAAAAGCTTCAAGAATAAAGATTGGGTGCCCAATAATGTTATTTGTAGAGCATGCATTATTTGAAACTTTAGAGAAGACCAAAAGTACATTGACCACATAAAGAGCATTAGGGTATAAGGTGATTATTTTACACCCCACAATTGCATTGTTTAGATATAAGAGAGTACATCAAGCATTGTTTATAGCAGAACCAGTAGGAGATGATGACTATGTACATGATTGCACAACACACACTGACGGTTATAATGATATTCCCCAAGCTAGAGGAAATGCCCTCGTGAGGGGGGGGAGGTTTTTTTATTGATGGTTCTTCAAAATATGACCAGATGGCACATGGGAGCAGCAGTAGTGAAACTGAACTGAGAAGGTGAATTATAGGTAGAAATGAGAATGAGATTGTCTTTGAATTAATCACCACAGGCTGAAGAATTAGTGGCGCTCATAGAAGTGCAGCAGAGCTTTGAGGATGACGAAGTGATGATGTACTCACACTCCACCTATGTGACGTCTACTGTACATGCATGTTTGTCATGCTGGAAAAGGAGGGGCGTCATCCATGCAGACAGTACTCCAGTGCAACATGCAGCCCTATTGGATAGGCTAATAGAAGCATTGAATCTTCCATTAACCCTAGAAGTCATAAAATGCTTAGCACATTCTAAACAAGCAGATTTAATTTTCAGTGGAAACAAAGCGGCAGGTGTAAAGGCCAAAAAGCATCCTATTATCCAGCCATATACAGTTTGGAGAAAGATGTTAAACAAATGACGGGACGATTCATGTTAGCAAAGGAGGACTTTAACATGCTTTGTATGTCCAGCTAATTGAAATACAAGGTCGAGCTCCGCAAGAAGAATAGGATTCATGGATAAAGCAATGTTGTTCTTTATCCCCAACTGAGGCAATTTGGAGGTAGGATAGCAGTAAAAAGCCATTTATTCCTCTAGCATTATTGAGAGCAGTGCTGGAGCAGCTTTACTACCCAGCACACACGACTCAAGAGAGCCTAGCTGCAACATTTGCAGAAGAGTGGTTCTCACCCAATCTGTACTACCTCTGAAAATGCATCTTTTTTTAAAGTAGGAGAAAAGTCCAAATGCGGTCGTGTTTTTGATGTTCCAGGCATGAAGGAAGGAACAGCAATTCTAATCGATCACTATCGGGCCTGTGGATCCAGAGCATATATTACATTACTGCCAAAATGTGGAGGAGTGTACTCATTGGCATTAATAAGTATACCAGCCTTCCTAGTACCACATAGTGACTTGCAGACAATACATTTCCCAAAAATGCATGCACACTTGGGGAAGAGAAGGACATTCACTAAACACTGACAGATGCAAAGTAATTATTTCTCAGCAAAATCAATGGAGGTTTATGTCAATATTCCAGATGAGCATACAATGTTCAGCAAGACAGCAATGGTAATGGCATCTATATTCCTGCCAAGACTCCAGACTGCAGTAAACGCCAAGTGGCTGCATATCACTAGATGGGAGCTGGTGCAAGCGATAAAAACAATAAAAAGATTTAAAGCAGTTCGAAAATAAATTAGGGCAATCTGCCTTATGGCCCTTCAGAACAGGTATGTCCTGGACTTAATCACAGCAATGGAAGGAGGCCATGACAAAGAGAATGGGACCCTGACATAAGCAATAACCATGCTGTCAACTTTGCACACAAAGATGGTGGAGGAAGTAGATGAAATTGAAGATGATGATTGGTTTACATCTTTGTTCATGGATCCCAACCTGGCTGGCAAATGCTTTAAAATAAATGATTGGAGCAATACTAGTCTTTGTGCTGTTAGGATTCTATCTTACAAGGATCATTGTGAGACAATGCAAGAAGACAGCCAAGAAGGCTATTGGGGTGAAGCTAATGATTGACATTGACTCTTTAACGGGTGAGCCGATGCAAAATGAAGCCAGTTTCTATGAGAATATAAATAAATGTAACCTTGCAACCACGTTCCATTACCCTAAGGATCAGAAAACATATGTAGGATGTTGGATATTCTGTTCATCATCTGGAGAATGCTGCCGTATGACCGGGATTGTGGATGAAAGCATAAAGAATGCAGGCCACCTGAGGAGGGTGACAAAGATTTGGATCCCAAAAAAGAAGCAGGATGAAGAGGAGATGTTGATGAATGATGAAGAGGAGATAAAGACCATGGAAAAACAGAATTTGGTCAACAATTCGACCAGAGGAGATCCCGTCCCCCACACTGTCCTCATATTGGAACAGTTGGAAAAAATCCATAAATGGGACCGCCTGCATCGTTGCTATACCGCATCGAGTGTATGACAGACGTTATGCACTCAGAAAGCCATACAGAATGTACGGTTGCACTGAAAGTTTGGAAGAATGTCGCATTGAAGAATGCTACATGAAAGGATGTCGCCTGCCAAGATGTCAGAATGCATCACAGAATATTATGGACATCGCCTCATTACACGGAAGGCAGTAACCATGACGCTATTAGCGCCATGGTTGCCGCCGGTATTTTACCGTGTCCGCCTTGGTGGATGGCGGAATTACCGCCCTACTCCAAGGTGAGTGGGGACGGTAATTCCCCATTCACCAAGGCCCTTCCCTATTCCCATTTTTGCCCCCATAGGGCATAATGGGAATGGGGAAGGCACTAATTACGGTACCGCAAATTGCAGTACCGTAATTAGCACCAAGGTCCCTTTGCGGTACCCTACTTTAACGGCTGGTAAAACCAGCCGTTAAATTCGGGTCCCGCAAAGGGAACTCGTAGTAAGGCGGTAAGGGTTAACGGTCACCGGTAGCATTACCGGTGACCGTTAACCCTTACCGCCTTTCGTGTAATGAGGCCCAAAGTGATCTCATGAAGAGGATATATGAACCTATGGTGAAACAATATTAAAATACTTAGAAGTAATAATGTAAATGTAGCAGTAAGTGGAACAAGTACCTGCAGTTGAGGAGCCAAATGTCTGTACTGGAAATTCTGCCCCTATTTTGCCTATATTTTGGAAGCCGGAAATTGTGACATGCGCAACACCAATAATGTTACCTATCTCACAAAGAATTCTTGAAACAAGGTATCCATTGTGAAAGCCCTATATGATGTACCGGCGGGGAGATGAGACCCTCTTAAAGGAGGTCCCTGAAGAAGTGTGAAGCAGTGAGTTTAAGAGGATGGTGATGGCACTGAGAAGGATGATCAAAGAAGACAATGTATAGACCTTATAGAACCTGATGACGAAATAAAGAATCGAGTAACATGTATGGAATCAAGATAGCACGTGTGAAGAAAACTGAAGAAATTATAAGTCGCTTTATAAACTGTACAGATGCTGCAACGGAAATAGACTAAGTAACCATGAAGGCTGGCTATACTTAATGAATAGATTGCAAGCAGTTCCGCTGCTATATATATGTGTATAGAATCTGGATGGCCCACGTCGCATTTTATTAAACCAGGACCTCAGTAGCAAAAGGGCTGAAAGTGTGGCGCAGCAGAGAAAAACAGATGAAGATAGAGTAAGAATCGAGAAGGCTTGTCTGGGCCAGTGTCAAGGGTTGAGGTGGCCAAGAAACTGGTTATCTATTTGAGAAGTTACAATGAACATGAGAAGCGAGGCAAGATCCTTTTGAGGTCCAATGGAAAAACACTATGAGTGCCAAGTCTTCCTCATTTAATAGTATTAAATATGAAGAAGGAGCTAAAACACAGTCTCCTGTCACACGGGGTAGATGGCAGTAGACCTTGGGCAAATAGCATTGAGATTGAAGATAAGAACATGCTCACACTCCCTTCTATTCTCAGGTGCAGTGATACTTTGCAAGGCCAAGTTCAAAGGCAATTTGAATGGCAGACAGCAGGAGTGATGATGGATGATGGGTTAATTGTGTGGGGAGGCATGGTGAAGTCCACCCACAAGCACCTGGGGTACCAGCTTGTGTGCTGCTAGTGAGTGGAATATTCCAGAAGGGTATAAGCGTGCCAACCAGTTATAGAAGGCCACGTAGAAAAGAGCCCTATAGTTTGAGAGCCAATGAAATGTATGTATGTGTATTTGACAACAATGAAGATGACTTGCACTAGGGGTGGGCATAGTTGTCGACCTGACTACAGAGACTCAATCATAATCCTATCCTCCATAGAAAGTATCCATAGATGTTCCCCGTAGACCAACCACAATCCTAGATAAGTTTTACTTAGTTTTCCACATAGTTTGAAGTCAATGTTGATGAGTTTTTGCTATAAGAGTGTGTTTTTTCATGTAAAACTTTGTGAGATATACTTTGAGATGTCCGTCGATGTCCGTTGTACTCCCTGTTTTAGACAATTGATATTAAAGCAGTTATATTTTGCCAACTTCCTTGGTTGCTCACCCATCCATCGAATAAAGTATTACCTCATTAAAAGGGCCTTTGGGTTCACGTAGTAGCAGATTTAGGATGGTTAGACCCATCGGCCAGTAAGTTTCCAGTATTTCGGATGATCTGACACCCTCCCCTATTTAGCCAGAAAATCACAACGTTACCTGTGGAGAGCGGCCAGTATAGAATTCTGGCAAGAAAATAGATACAGTTGGGAAGGGCCTCTCTTTTATTAAATCTTTCCTGGTTTCCACAGGTGCCTTGCGGACGGAAGATGAAAGTGGCTGATTGGAGGAGGGGAGGCGATACCGAAGGCCTTGAGCTGAAGAGCAAATGGTGAGTAGAGTGAGGGCAATGGCAAAATAAGGAGATGGGATTGTGGTATCATAGAAAAGTAATGGGGGGTTGTTTAAAATATAACAAAGAGCGTTTAAAATATAACGAGGGGTGCTTTAAGAGCCCAGTTTCCTACCTCAAGGCAGGTCTAGAAGGTATAAATAGGTGGCACATTACTAGGTTTATTATAGGGAATGACTCAAACTCCAATCAGAGTTTTTTAGGGGCTAGGTGAAAAGGAGTACCATGGTATACGTATGTAAAAAGAGTCGACTAGTCTGAATGTCTGTGTTTTGTGTATTGAAAAGCAAAGGTGTCGAAGAGCGACAAGAATATGCTGTGTAAAAAGTAGAGCTACAAAGATTTTGCCTATTTTCAATCATTGTCAGCGCCGACCTAAAAGTAGGTTGAGATAATTGAGAAATAGAGGCTTTGAGTGGCAAAGGTTGGAGCACGTTCATATTTGTTGTTTGTAGGAAGCATATCTGTGTAAACGACAATAAGTATTGACAGTCAATTGAGACTTGTCACAATGGGAGATATTACTACACTGATGCACCTGTGTAAAACACTGCTAAAACACATGCCTAAACTCAAGCAGTATAGTGCAGAATGGGTAAAGGGCACAGCAGATAAAATGTTCATGCCCTGGCCACAAGGGTGATCACTGTCATAGGCAGTATTGCAACACATGATCACATAATTTCACGTTGCGTACAGGGGGAAGAAATTGGAGGTTAGAAATTTTAGAGCTCTGGAAGATGTACCAAGAGGAGCGGGAGGACCCACCGCTAAAGGAATTGATGCTTAGCCAGCATAAGGAGGAAGGTGTCAAGCCTTCTGCTCCCCTTACCTCTTCGGAAGAAAACGGCGATAGTAGAGAAACCGTAGGATTTTATCCGTTAAAGGAACTAAAAGCAATGACAGCATACAGTAATGTGATATATGAACCACCTGCTTATAGCAGTGCCGATAGTCCAGAAGAGACTAGAAGAAAGGAAGAGATCTTGAAGATCTTACAAAACAAGGTGGAGAAAGGCAAACGATCGAATGTAACCACAAACATAGAATGGGAGATTAAGAGATGGGAAGGAGAAAAGGATAAAGCTGACGAGGTAAAGCTCATACAGAACAATGGATGGGTGGACAAATATTGCTCAAGCTTGATGCGAAAAGTATTGAGGAAGTCAGGCAAAGGGACGATCAAGACAAACAGGATATGAAAGACAGGGAACGAAAAAAAAGAGACTGAAAGAGGATGAACATAAGAGAAAGAGTCTCTTAGACAGAGGCTATAACAGATGTATCAGGAAGAACAGCAGTAGAAAGAAGAAAGGGCGGAGAAGCAAAGGAAATGTGACAACAGGCAAGGAGCAATCGAAGAACGAGATAGGCAATAAAGGACGAGAGAAGAGGAGGAAGCACAGACATGAAGAGATAAAAGGATTCAAAGACAAAGGGAAGAGGAAGAGCATAGAGTGAACAAAAGAAGGGACGAGAAAAGACAAGAGGAAAAAGTTAGATGGGAAGCGAGAAAGCAAAGAGAGTTAGATGAAGAAAGGGAGAACAAAATGAGACAGGGGGAGAGCGATATTAATCACATTCAAAAAGAATGAATGGAACCAAGTCTGGTGATATCATGGTGGAATATAGAGGAATTCCTCCCATTACAGGTAGCAACATCAGGGCCATTTAGGGTAGCCCTAAAATAGAATTTTGACATAGGAAGCATCGGAGGCAGGATTGATAAAGCCTATCAAGACTTGAGAGAAGGAGTAAACTGGGAAGTGGAGGGAAGGGAGATCAGTCCCTGGCCTTCCAATCACGAAGAAAGAGAACCATTCAGTCTGGAGCATAGAGCCTTGTCCTTAGACAGGATGATTTTAGATAAGGGTGAAGGGGATGGGAGCCATACTAGCTGGGGGCTCAATATATTGGGCTAAGAGAGAGAAACGGTCCATGAAGAAGAGGGAGGAGGTGCATGTGGTCCCGAGGGATGTCTGCAAACAGACAAGGAAGTGAGATGGTCTGATCTACAGCAGCCTAAAAATAGGACACCAGATCCCATGGCCTATTCAGAGCATCCTAAAGGACAAACGCATAGTGAGAACGGAGAGTCACTGCCATATGTGAGCAGGCTGAGGTCATTGCCAGGAAGAAGGTGATCAAGAACCATTGTCCCCAGTATGAATAGGCAGACGATGGGAGCCGATTTCAAATTTGGGTTCATGCAGTTCCCTTTATTGGAGAAAGGGGGGGCAGACCTCAGTATATTCCCTGGCCACAAATGGATAAGGATAATGTGAGATGTAAATTTCCCAGTTTAACGGTGGGTGCAGGAAAATGGATCTATGAGCTAGAGAAAATGAGAGGGGGAAAATCTTTAGCAATAGGAGACATTAAAGGTATCCTAGCAGCTATTCTTTGTTGCTGTCATGATGCCTGCCCCCGGAAAGCCAGACCAGGCCCAGCAACCCCGGAAGCAGGCATCATGCCACTTGAAGCATGCCCAAAAACCCCAGTTAGGGGCTCTTTGGCTACAGTCCTGGCGCCTATGGGGGGTACTCACCTCATCTCGGGTCGGCGCAGTCAATTCCGCATCACCGCCGCACCCCGGCCCCTAAGGGGAAAAAACAAGGACAATACAACCTAACCCCAAGGACTTACCTGAATTACCAGAGGGGGGTACTCACATCATTTCGGGTTGGCGCAGTTAATTCTGCATCATCGCTGTACCCCGGCCCCAAAGGGGAGAACCACAATAGACTTACCAGGATCTTACCAATTGCCACTTGGAACTCTTCTGGTGGTTTAAATCCGCAACCTGCAAGGAATCTGGCAGAGTGAAGATCAGACTTTTGAACTCTTACGAACAATTGGACTTAGAGTCAATACTGGAACTCACCAATTCCTCCACGCCAGTGAAGTAACTGGTCATCTACGCGCCCCTGCGCTCGACGCAGGATGGAGCGCTCATCTTTCCAAATCTTCAGGTGAGATTAAGAGGGAACTTCAGGAGTGTTCTGTGGGCAGACAAGGGGAGTGGGAAGGCGGGTTAACGCTCAGATTACGGGAGGTTAATTCCCTTTCTCCATTGCAGAAAGATATTCATACGAGTCCAACAAACGAAGCTAAGTGGGTCTGTCCAGTCTGTCATCTCGGCTCTACGTGTTACTCAGGTGGAAGCAACAGCGGGCCGGTCCAGATCGACGCCCCCGTGGGAATCAGGTGAGCGTAACAGTTGCATTGGCTGATAACATTTGGACAAGAGCAGACTACGCAAGTGTCATGGTACAGAACACAGCACACAATGGAGCGCCATTTAATAATTGTAGAGCAGATGTCAGGAGAGCGCTTAGGGTGCAGTATCCTGATACGTCAGACATGGGCGCAATTATGGCATGAAAGATGAAAGATGACTTAGTTCCGCTTGCTTACATTAAAAGTATTCAGGAACAGTGGACTCCTGAAACGCAGGAGCCATGGGGAAAAACAGTGGCAGTATTTTACCACATTTTACGTCATGGATTGCTAGAGCAAGTACAAAAACAACTCAAGAAATGAGTGGGAATAGAAGCAAAGCCATGTGCCGAAAAAGAGTTGGCCATAGTGCATCACTCTCAACTGTTACAGGAGAAAAATAGGAAGAAGGAAGAGGCTAGAAAAACCTGAGGGAGCCAAGTTAGTTCAGAAGAAATTGTCAAAGTACACCATAGAAGGGGCGGTATCGACAAGCGGATTGGGAATACAGCAACCAGTGGGCACATCACAGGCGAATAAGCAACGCCAAAAGGATCAAGGAGGGAATTGGTTTGCACCACGAGCAGAGGAATGGGCTACAGGGGAAGGAGTGGTTTTCAGAACAAACAAGGTGGCTTTCAGAATATTCAGAATTATAATAAGAGTATGCAAGGAGGATTTAACCAAGAGGGACAAATCAGAAGAGTTCCTCCTGTATCTTGGACATGTGGGATGACAGGGCACATTGCGCACATTGTGTGGAAGCCAAGGGTATGTACAGAATGGGGCATTCTTAAGAGAGGGGACAGTTTATCCTCCAGCATATAGATTACAAGCTAGGGACAAGTTTGTCCAAGAGCAAACAGTGTATCATGCAAAAGTGCTGCATATGCAACAGGCATTGCAACCACAGCAAGCACCATTGAATCCCCCACAAGGGCAGACAATGCCCACACCAAGATACAGCAGAATGCAAACACGGGGCAATTATTGACACCTAGAGTGGGGGATGTCACTGTGGTGGGAGGAAGTCCTTTCACAGAAACGGAAATATGCATGTATCCACAATAGAACAGTTCACAGAGCAACATGGTCAGCCGCTTCTCGAAGCAACGAGCTGGGGGTAGATCTCTCTCCGCAGCAGGGGCCTCCCTCTGGAACAGCCTTCCTGCCTCCCTGAAACTTGAGGAGAACCATCTCCGGTTCCGGAAGCACCTCAAAACCTTCCTCTTCGCTTCTGCCTTCTCTCTCCCTCTCCCCTGCTAAACCTGCTTAACTCCCCACTGAAATTCTGCACTAAACCTGCATCTTGGCCACTCTCAGCGACCTCGGTCCAGGGCCCAGCCACTCCACTTGCACTGCCTCCCTGGCTCCCCCTGCACTGTGGGACTGTCACTGTATCCCTACAGCCCCCTTCCTAGCACTTGCTCTGCACTTACCTCGCACTTGCCACCAGCTGGCCCTTTTATTTATTATTTTATTACGCTACTTACCGTGTACTGCACTTTCCCCCCCACCTCCTCCCCCTGCACTTTCTCCTTTTCCCCTTACCTCTGCACTTGCCCGATCTGAATGACACCTGGCCTAGTAGGATCGTTTGTCTGTCTTCCCCTTGTTTCCCTCCCTCCCTGCCTCGTCGCGCCTTGAAACATTTGTGTATAGGCGCGTTACAAATACCATATCATATCATATCATAACATGATGTGTTCAGTACTATCAGTGACAACAGACCGCCAAGAGGAACCAAGGGTTGATGTGATGATAGGAGGCAAATCTTTTTCTTTTTTAGTAGACACTGCGGCTAGTCATTCATATATACAAGAGGGAAAATACCCAATATCAGGAAATGCCATAAATGCTCATGGCTTCTCTGGAGCTACAAGTCAAGTTCCTTTTACTGATGAATTGCCAGTTTCTATAGGAGAGTGTGACATGTCTGTTCCATTGTTGTATTCACAGCAGACACCAGTTAATATTCTGCGATGAGATTTAATGACAAAGCTTAATATGACAATTTCTTTTACTGATGAAGTCATAGGATACATTATATGTGTGATGGCACTGCTAGCCAGCATGCATCAAATGTGTTGGTCTTCCATCTTGGTATCATCAATGTGTGCCATTTGCCTCCCCTTCACACGCAGTGACAGTGCATGCATGGGAGGGCTATAGTCATGTGGGACATGTGTCAATGAAGTACTGTTTCTGTTGCTTCTCAGCCCTAATTGTGTGCCATGGTGCTAATGCCTGTTCCCATTTCTTTTCTTTCATGTCTTTGCAGGGGATGACGCACTTGATACTGCTGGGGTTGTGGAGATGGTGCAGAACCAGGAGGGGTCTCAGGCCCGACCGTGAGGGACGTGGTGGGTGAGAACCCACACTTGCTGCAGACCATCATCTCAAGGGGTGTCTCTGGGTGCACCTCCGCCGAGCTCTATTCAGGTGTCGATTCGGATGATGAGACCTATGTGCCGTCGCAGGTAAGTGTTTCTGGGAGGGATTCTGTACTGTCCAACCCACCTGCACCAGGGGTAGAACCCTGAATGGGGATGTCAGTGTTGGTAGGTCCGCCTTTGGTGGTTACGGATGCAGGGTCACACTCCGCTACATCTGATCCTGGTCCAGGGTTAGCGCAGACATTTGCAATGAATTGGGAATTTTGATGGCTTTTCTTTGCTCCAGGGCGTTCTTGGGGGCATAATTGGCGCGGCTGCACGGTCGCTGCGCCACTCTGTGCCACGGCTGGTTTTGGAGGCTAAAATCCATGAATATGCTGTGCGATGAAATGGATTTTTTTTGCACGCGGCTGGCGCAGTGTATCGCACGGGACACTGTGTGCCAGCCGCGTGTGCCACTTTTGTGCGAAATTCTATGAATTACCCTGTTAGTCTTGTTGTGGCTCGGTCACACATAGGTAGTGTCATACCATGTACATCTAGTTTGTCTGTGGCGCTAATTTCCATTATTGGTTGCATTTCTTTACTTAACATTATTTCATTGAATTTGAAACAGCTTGCAAGAGTTGGCATTAAGGCCATACAATTGACATTTTTGTGGGCTAATTGTTCCATAAAATCTGTAGCACATGCATTATCGCCATAAAGTGCATTAATTTTCTGGGTTTTCAATATTTTTCTGCTTCTTTAGAGAGTGTGCCAACTCTGATACTTTTTAAGAAGTTGGCATAAGTGAGCTCTGCAGATTGCCGCATGTTTTCTGTTAATTCTCTCTATTGGAAATGTTGCCAAAGGTTGACATTTCCAATGCTGCCAACAGTTTTACGGCAGAGTTTGTGTCCTAATGTTTTGAAAATAGGCTCACCTTTTACTGGTGTCAATTGAAGAAGATTTCCGAAAACAATAATGTGTTTTCCTGCAAAAAGCTCTTCATAGTTTAATTTCAGTACTTCTTGTAATCTGAGGTGAATCAAAGCCAACATTAGGTTGGAGACCATGCTCACTTCATCTATTAGTAGCATTTTCATTTGTTTCAACACTCTGCGTAGTTCCATTGCAGCTTCTGCAGAAAGTTTGTAATAGTCTAATTTGTTCTGGTGTTCTACTGGCAATAGTAGTAATCGGTGTAAAGTGACACCAACGATGTTGTAGGCAGCTAAACCTGCGGGGGCAGTGACAACAGCTGGCAGTTTGTTGTTTGTCAATTGCTCAAGGAATTTACTGATGATTTTGATTAGGAATGTTTTGCCAGAACAAGCTTCACCACTGACGTACAGTAGTATAGGTTTATAATTATGGCAGGAACATTCTTTATTTTCATGTTGTACACCATGTGCAATTTGTTTTGTTACTTCTTCAAAAATGCTACGTTGTTCGTTGTTTAGTTTTGATTGTAGTATAGTTAAGTCTTCTTTATCTTCATACTGACAGATAGTGTTTTCTACTTCTATCATAGCTAATTCTGCCTCATGTATTATTAGTGGTTCTCCCAGTGGTTCGTGGCTTCCTGTACAGAAGGTTGACTACTGTCAGGAGTGTCTTTATCTAGTTGGGCCTGGACTTCTTGTTCATGTTGCTGTTCATTGTGCAACATTGTTTTGTATTGTGTAAAGTTTACATCAGTTATAGTGCTTTCATTTGCTTTGAAAGCATCTTCATATGAGTCATAGTTTTCTAGTATTTCTTCTTCTTTTCCCCATGGTTTAAAGAGTTGTAGCAGGGACATGTAATATATTTCTTTATGTTGAGGAGTCTTCAATGACAATTTGATATGATTAATTAAATTTGGTTTAGTGAGTTTAACTAAGCTGCCTTCACAGTTTTTCACTCTGTATTTACCTTTTTTTTCATCAGGTTTTATATTATTTTTGTATGTGTAGTTTTGGGCTATGTGGTATAGACACATGGTTTCCAAAGTATTACTTCTGTTTGGGTAGTATGTGTCCAGAAAATTGTTTTTTAAAATGTCTTGGCTGTTGGGATCATGTTTGGCTATTGCTTCTATATCTTCATATGATTTTAGAACTCTTTTTCTAGATTTAGCTGGACCAAGACTTAGCCATACTATATTTTCAGATTTACCATACAATGCAGTACCAGTTAAACGATCAGCTGCTTCATATGATCCACATTCTCTATGGGAGAGCATTTTTATGCCCAAGCTGTATAATTTCTGAGACACTGTTTTATCTGATGACAGGTCATTCCAGAGGTCTTGGAGCTCTGTCTTTCCTGCTTTGGTTAAGTATACTGTGACATATCGTGCAACTGCAGTAGAATTGTCTGCAATGTACTGCACATCTATGTTTGCATTCCATAAGTGGGCAATGATTGCATTATAATCATTTATTTATTTTTCTTCTTCTTTTCTTTTTATGTAATATGTATTTTTAGGTGACTTACCTTTAACACTATGTCTAAATGAAGACATGAGGTTGTTCACTTGACCTGTATTTGTAACTGGTCTAGGGAAACCAAATCGGCATTTGGTGTAGTATTTCCCTTTGTTTTTGTATTTGCGACGACAATATTTGTCACATTTATGTATTTGAAATTGGAAAATATGTGCATGAAAATCACTATTTGTGGATTCTGATGGAATTTCACAAGTGACATATTTTTCAATAAACTGTAAAACAGTGGCATCACTGTCTTGACCAAATTTAGGAGCATCTTTAATCCATAAAAGCATGTGGTTATGTGGTGCTCCTCTGGCTTGGTATTCTTTTCTTCAAAAGAAGTGTTGCACTTCTCCAAGGGGAGGAACAGTTTTATTACAAATAAAATGTAGCATAGCAATGAAGCGATGGTGAAAATATCTTGAAACATTAACAGGATCCAAAGAACAAAGTTCTCCTGGTGTCAGTTTATCTATGTTTGTTTTTTTTTTATTTGATATGCGTAGGAAATCATGTAAACCTTCCCATGCATATTCTGCACAACTTAAAGTAACAAAACAAGTGGGTGGGCCAAGGTTTCTGGTCATACAACGTACATCTCCGTGACGTTGAAACCAGTACTCTTTAGTACCACGCATATTTGCTAATAGATTTGTAATATTTGATTGTAAAACCTCATCCTTTTGTTGCACTTTTTGTAATAATTGTGTAGCTGTCATATTTTGAAAGTGTGATCCTGAGTTTAATATGTGTGCAACTCCATAACATAAAGTTGCTAGTTCACTTTCAAAGAGTAGGTGGAATATGTATTCCACATTTTGTCTAAATCTGGGATCTTCAGAAAACATCCGTAATGAGCGGTATTCTGAAGCTGATATTTAAATACGTCTATCATCATACCTTCCTCCTTTGCCAGTAGGAAAGAGTAGAGGAAAAGCACGTGCTTCTATACTTTTTTCCCATATGCTGATTGGTGATCCTTTTGTTTAACGCATTTGGTATGTTTCCAGTGCATCTTCTATGGTGTCATTAGAGTGCAAAGGATGAATTGTATAATGGTCTAAAGTATTTGATATTGTAGCAGGATCTAGTAGCTCAAATTGACCATCTTCTTGTGTTTCTTGAATTATTTCAGTTGTATCTTTCAAGTTTTCTTCAATATTAATTTTGTTGTAATATTCATTATTCTCTTTAAGATATTGTAAG
The DNA here is from genome assembly GCF_040938575.1 of Ambystoma mexicanum. Lineage (NCBI taxonomy): Eukaryota > Metazoa > Chordata > Amphibia > Caudata > Ambystomatidae > Ambystoma > Ambystoma mexicanum. The sequence continues at coordinate 680,231,458 of NC_090922.1, read as the reverse complement.
GCTTATCTAACTTTATGTAAATCTACCAGCTGTTGCCATATTTTGTTGTCTTTTGCAGGTACTCCATTTACTAAGATAATTAAAGATTGCTGCAGTGTATGCACATTTTCTTTTAGATCTAATGGTAAATAAACTACTTTTCCACGAATGCCTTTTACCAATTCAGAGGGAGGTAATTTTACTGTTTTTGGTTGAAGGCGTAATATTGCTTGAAATGGGTGTACTGTTTGAATTATGATGCTCTCATATAAATTAAGTTGTTGTAGGGGTTTTGGTACTGGGTATAATTCCAAATTATTTGTGATAGCACGTGAAGGAGTTTGGTTGTTGTCAAGTTTTGTAGTGCAGTAACTGCAAAGTATTAAGGGGTCACTTATTTCGTATTTGTTTTCTGCTACAAGGTAGAGAGCTAATTCAAACCATTTAGAATCTTCATTGTCTTCTATTTTATATGATAGGTCTACAGTTTTCGTGTGACCTTTATAAAAAGTTCTATGGCAACATACACATACATGGTTAGGTACTTCAGCTGATGTACTTTTAAATTTTAGTATTTCTTTTTTGTATGTGTTTAGCAAAAGGTTGCCATGTGTAGAATTGTTGCTAATTTGGTTTAAAGCTATTTCATTCTGTAAATGGCTTTCACTACCAAAATATTTTTTTCTGGATATAGTCAATTTCTTGAAGTAGGTCTTTTGCTGTACCATGTAGAAGAATGTTATTTAAATTTGCTAGTGCTAAAGCAGGACTTTTAGCATAGTGCAGTTTATAGACTAGATTTCTTATAGTTGAATGATGTATTGATATTCTTTTGATATCATGGAAGGTGGTTTTACAAGTAGGTCCTGTAATGCAGGCCAATGAATGTCCTTGTAGTCCTGTGTATTTGCGCACTGGACAGGTATCCATATTTTGCAGTAGTTTAATTTTGATTTTGTCTTTGCTTTTTACATATTGATTGAGGAATTGGCGTAAAGACTTGAAAAATTGTTTAGGAATGTTACATATTGACGTGCATGGCCATTTGTACACTAGACTTTCTGATTCAGTTGAATGGAGGTGTAATTCTAAGTTTTCTGGGCATATTTTTGTAAGGAGTACTTCTTGTTCCATTATGGTATTATTAACTTTTTCATAACCTCGACCACTGCTATGTATGGCAATTGTATTTGTTTGTTTTTGTTTGTACGCTTCTTCATTAAAGTATGGTTCTGTGCACGTAGTGTGACTCCATTCACCTCCGCAGATACTTAAGAAGTTCTTTCTGTTGACATTTTGTTTATTGAGAATTCTTTTTTGTAATTTAGTTATTAGTTTTGTTAGTGGTTTCATTTTGTTTAACACTAAAATAAATAACTTTCTTTTGAGAAGAATTGCACTATCTATCAACGCTTCTAAAATTAATTTCCTACGATAGGTTTTAAGCATTGAACCTGATTTCTCTCCTGTTTTTATAAGATTTTGAAGGACTTTGTGACGGAACATTTTGGCTAAAATACTTTTCTTGGTATGCTTACTTTGCACTATATTAAAATTTAAAGAAGTAGTTTTATCTGTAGTGATAGCTGATTTTCTGTTAATTGTTTTTTGGTTTGTTTTACATTTTGAAAGAGAAAGCAACATTTTTGTACTTGAAACTTCTTGTGTTTCACTAAATGACTATATTAGCTGTTTTGTTTGAACTTTTTTTCACAAATTCTGCTAGAGATGGATGCTTATGTTGGACACTTTTATTTTCATTTGCTCTACTTCTGCGTTGCTTTCAACGGACTTGACTTTTGGTAGGCATTCTTTAGGGTCTGTTGAAAAAAATAAAGAAGGTATGGGTTGGGGTGTTCTGCAATGTATGTGTGCTGTGTGCATGAGTGTTTGAGTAAGATGATGTATGTAATGGTGTCTGATTGTGCATTGGGAACTACAACTAGTAGGGATGTGTATTCTTCAATTAATATGTTACTAAACTCAGGTTCAGATGACAGAAAAAAGTAAGCTAGTGGTGTGGAGAAGTACAAATAGTAAATCTAATGTATACAATAAAAACAGTTGTTTGTTCTATAATATGAAAATTCTAGCGGTTGACTTGGGTAATTTGTGTGTCCAAAAGTAGGAATTTGTGCGCCATTCTGGCTGTAAATCGCTGTTTAAAACATGGGGATTTATGGACAGAATCGTGCACAATCTCTATTTTTAGGCACAGAAATAGCATGAAGTAACTTTACAGTATGTTTGAGTAATAATACAAATATTATGGTGATATTCTACTTACTTTTTTTTCTAAAATTAGCAGTTTAATTCTTAGTTCTTCTTTGTTCTTGAAATTTGGCTGCTTCTTTTCAGGAGAATGGTCTTCACTGCAATTGTAAAAGAAACAAATTGGTAATTTTGTTTGTATATAGCATTGTTTTTAATTTTGATATTGATTATTTTAATTGAAATCCTCAGCGCCTTCCTTAAAACCATTAAAACTATCTTAATCACATAAGATACGTCGCACCAGTTCAATACATATGATATGTTCTTAATGAACACATTGTATTGCAATGAGTAACTGTAACAAACAACATATCTTTAGTATGTCTTGTGAAATTCATAATGTACCACTGAATACCACCATTTCTGTAACTAAGCTGTTCTCGGTAATAGTGCCTTAATGTCATGCTTAAATTAAAGTAATCAAATAAATAAATAAATAAATGTAATTGTATATGTATTATTTTTTGGGATTGGAACATAGAGTGTGCATGTATGCAATTGTGTTTCAATATATGTAGTCTATAAATTTCATTTAAAAAATGTTAGTTTAACATGATTTGATAGTGTGTGTATTAAGAAAGTAAATAGTATAAAGGTTTATAAGTGATAGTTGCAAAAAAACCAGTAGATTCACTGTACAGATTACACAAGCTAAAAGTCAGTTTGAAAATGTGTTCATGTACTGTACAGAAAATATGCATACCTGTAGTTTGTGTTCATGCATATGGATATGCATGGAGCTGCAAGTAGAAATCTTAGAGACTTGTACAGTATTTCTTGTAGATGGTGCTTGCCAATGATATGACACTTGTACTCAGAGAGATTCACAGTACATTTGCAGTGCTGATCTATGGTGATGCAGTTAGATGTAGAGGTCTTGAATGTGATTGGTGCATGGTCATGTGATTTCTTAGCTACATCCAATGAGGGATTGGCACAGAGAGTGAAGTGGAAATGGTAGAAGGGCTGTTCATGTTACGATATGTTCGCGGACATGGCGGTAGTTCGCGGACATCGGGAGGTACATCCGGGGATTTTTGGGTTCAGAAGTCATGCAAATGAGAATGAGCAGTGAAAGGGATTGGTCAGGAAAGTTTACTGGGTGTGTTGTGCCAGGAGAGTGTTTGTCAAATACTCTTTTTGCTGAGAGAACAACAGATAGATATGGCTGTGTGTTTCAGAAAACAGATTGTTTGGATTATGGGAGATTCGTGGATACATTGGTTGAAGGTGCATGCACAAAGCTGTGGAGTAGCTGTAGATCTTGGATTTCCACATGTGGAAGTACACTGGCATGGAGTACGTGGAATGAAGTGGTTGAACTTGCTACCTCTCTGTGCTACTTTGTAAACAAAGCACCATCCAGACATAATTGTAATTCATTGTGGAGGGAACAGTTTAGGACATGTGTCTGGAATTCTTTGCAATTTGCTATGAAAGAAGGACTTGGGAAAGTCATGGACATGTTTCCTAATTCTCAAGTAATATTGTAAAAAAAAACTTCGTCAAAGGGACGTTATGGTTCCAAGTAAAACCGAAAAACCCTTGAAATTCGCCAGTTATGGTAAGCTAAGCAACCATAACTAGCGCCACCACCGTGCACTGCTAAGACTCACACCTAGGACATCAAAGATGACATCACAAATGTCATTGATGACATCACTGATGACATCACATGTGTATGTACTTTTCATGAAATATATGTACAAGGGATTCTTATTATAATGTTGCGAAACAAGTGTCAAGGATCATTGCAATAAATATCATACCCTAATTAGTGCATTGAACGATGCATTGATATAAATAGCATTCTATTATGGGGTTCTATCTAGTATACTAAGCTACTCATACAGAAACATAACATTGTGTGCAGCGTACAAGATGAAGGTATAATATTTGTAATGTTAATATGTTGAATAATGAAATGATAATTGTTTTCTCAATAGATTTTTGTGTACTGTGAAATATGTACTAAGTAGCTAATAAAACACATGTATTACATAATTGCATTACTATAGACAAAACACAAAGGGCCTCATTACACGGATGGTGGAGAACCATGGCGCTATTAGCGCCATGGTTCATGCCGGTAAAATACCGGCAGCGCCTTGGCGGAAAGGGGAATTTCCGCCCCATTCCAAGGTTGGAGGGGCGGTAATTCCCCCTTCCACCATTGCCCTTCCCCATTCCCATTTTTGCCCCATTGGGCATAATGGGAATGAGGAAGGCGCTAATTACGGTACCGCAAATTGCGGTACCGTAATTAGCTCCGTGGGTCCCTTTGCGGGTTGGTTTTTAACGCCTGCAAAAAGCAGGCGTTAAATTCCCCAACCCGCAAAGGGACCTCGTAGTAAGGTGGTAAGGATTTACCGGTCCCGGTAAAATACCGGTATCGGTAAATCCTTACCGCCATCCGTGTAATGAGGCCCATAGACACAAGAACACATGCCAATATGGGTATATACAGGGAAAGTGAAGTTAGCAAAAAAGCACAAGTAGTAGCAGAAACAATTCATAACTTAACTGATTATTTTCATGCAAATAAATGATTGCTCTGTTTCAAAGCTGCTATTTACCCTATGTATATCTATCACTTGATGTGATTGGACCCTAAGGAAAGAAGTGTGAGTACAATGTATACAAATATGACCATATAGAGGGAAAGTACAGCCATAAAAAAACAACAGAACTATCAGAAAGTGTTCATAAGTCTATTGATTATCTTTATGCACAAAAAGGATTGCTGTCTTTCAAGCTTGTGTCTTCCCGTGTGTATATGTTTCATATGATGTGACTGGACTCTAAGGGAATTATTGTAAGAACCTACTTGAAGGATACGTCTACAAATAAAATAAAATGTTTAGTTTCTGACTGTTACTGAAGAAAACCATGCGGCCTAGATATGTCAGCAAAAGAGTAAATAGTGAGCCAGACATGTGATGTCATCATGGGTTGTCATCAATGACATTTGTGATGTCATCTTTGATGTCCTGGGTGTTAGTCTTAGCAGTGCACGGTGGTGGCGTGAGTTATGGTTGCTTAGCTTACCATAACTGGTGCATTTCAAGGGTTTTTCGGTTTTACTTGGAACCATAACGTCCCTTTGGCAACGTTTTTTTCACTGAATTTCATAGGTTTTTAGTAGCGCAACTTAACCATAACGTCCCTTTAACAAAGTTATTTCACTGAATATATATATATATATATATATATATATATATATATATATATATATATATATATATATATATATATATATATATATTGTGGCCATGTCAGAAACCCAGTTACTCCCCATAGTGTGATAAAATACTTGTCATTTACCACATAGGTGGACATCTGTAGGGAATATCCAAGGCAGTAGCTCTTCTTGGTACACCCAAGTCTGTGAAAATATTTGGTAAACATTCCCTTTCATTGACTCCAAATCCAAGATAGTGGATCTACAACATATTTCACTGCTCAACTATATCTATTGCTGATGGAAGCCCTGGACTAAAAATTACTCATTAAGCAACAAAAACAAATGATCTAAATCAATAATAAATACGTTCATACTGGAATTGTCAGTGCAGAGCTCTCCATTATATTGAAAACAGACCATGCAACCAGCAAATCGAACCTCAAACTTGTTGCATACAGTATAAACAAACAAGTCCCCCCAGACCACAGAATCTAGAGTGAAGGGACTGCATATCATTCAAGAAATTCAATGATCCAGTCTCGACCCAACAATTCAGTACAATATAGTAACTATCATCAAGTAAAAGGTTTCATCCCTAGACAACAACGTAATGCTGGTCCCTTTTCCTCCTTCTCACATTAAATTAAAGAGACACGTTAATCCTGGATGAAATTGCACAGATAGGTAATGGCGGTAAGCACACAGATTTGGCTGCAACCTGCAGACAAATGTTTGGATCCAGTAAAGAAGACACAGCAGTGCATTCTCAATCAATAGAGCACTATTTCATTGGATAACAATAGCACTTATTATAAGAGTATTTCGAATGCAGGAGGAAGCTGTGATGACGGTCTGAAAAATGTTATGTTGTCATTATTAAGTCTTTGAAGTCCCTAGTGTTGCTCCTCATCAGGAAAAGCAGTGATATGAAAACATTCAAATGAGTGTACAGGATGATCACTGATAATGTTTTAAAAACAGTACCACCCCAACTTGCTTTCTAGATGGCTTATCAACACCTCAATCTGCAACATTCCCTTGTTTTTAGGAAAACCCCCATGTTTTGAAACAAGTTCCATCCACAAGCAAACTTTCAAGCACTAGAAGGGCTTCCAACGAGGCCTGCACAGGAAACTGACTTCCTAAAATAGCATCAGAGCATACAGGATCACTTGCTGTGAGAAGCCCTTGAGCTAGAACTGCATAGTGCATATGTACAATTTAATTAACTATATCACATCGAGGGCCTGATTTACAAAGCATTTTCCAATGGGGATTTTCCATTCAAAAACGCTTTTGTAATTAAGGCCTTGGCGATTAGTGTCATGCTTTGTGATCGTGTACTATTACAAATGTTCTGCACATGTCCGTGTTACCTGTTTTGTGAGTTTTTGTCCACGCAGATCCTCCAAAGGTTACCAGCCCACTCAGGTCGTTAAGAGGGGGCTTTCGTGTTCACTGAGCCAGGAGAGAAAGCCATCCCTGCAGCATTCAGGATCAACGGGATTGCTAAACAAAATTTTGATTGTCCCTGGATTTCTTAGCAGTACTAGCAGAAGCACAGCAGAGAACCTAATTTACTAATGAGGTTTCGGCACATTTTCCAGAGGGCTCACCCAGTGCTTAAATGCCAGTTGATGGCTGCTTCAGAGAACTCTGAGACATTAGAAACTTGCAGAAATGCAGGTGAATGATGCCCAGAAAAATTCAACAACACCAAATCTGTTAATCTCTCTAGTGGATTAATACAGTTCAAGAAAAGTGCAGTGTTAAGTGCAGTCTGCATTGCTGAGGCAGCTCCTATAGCTATGTGACTCCAAAGTGTTACTTGGAACAATTGGAACATTTTGAATCTTCCTCTGTTGTCACTGATGAATTTGGTGTTTTTTACCCCACCCCTACGTTTTGGATTTTGGATTTAAGCTGTGGTGATGCAGGGTTCCCATTGTTAAGGGGGTGCTGAGGATGACACAATCAGTCAGGAAACATACTCATTGATGGTGGACTCAGGTGCACTTCATAACCCAGCCTTATTCAGACAGCAAATCCAAGCTTGGACAGCATGCAAACATTTAATCTCCTAAAATCGTGTCTTTTTAACAATTACAAAAAATTGCATCATCAATGTTGTCACATTACATTATCCATTTACAAAACCTATGGGAAGTTGTGGTTAGTTAGTAGGCCGAGCTACAAATAGAATTTTAGCGTTTAGTTACTCAATTGGTGGTTACCTATTGGATGGCTCCACCTGGGCCCATCCTACCTACAGATAATATTAATACTAAATCACTATTGGGCTAATTGATTGGTTGGCACTATCCATCCTGGGTGGTGAGGCAAGGGGATTTCTTATTGGTTGGCACCTAGCTTACAAACATTGGACACTTTGACAGGATGTCACAATACGAGTGAGACACAAGTTGGGGAAGTGACTTCCATGGTCTGTCATATATCCAATTAAAGAATACTCCTAATCATTCTGAGACAATGGGGCTTTGAACTTGGCTATGTCTGCCGTCTGGTGTCTGTGTGCATATTGAGGGAGTTCTGCATGTGTCCTATCTATGTTTAGCACATAATGAATAGGCAGTGTGTTTTCATATCTGGATCACATGTTGGGTAACGTGTTTAAGAGTGTATTTCCTTCTATGTATTAGGCTTTTAGCTAATTCTACCATGCATGTTGTGTTCCTTTTGGCCACTCATGGCACTGGTAAATTACTTTCTATAAAGGCTTTTGGTGTGCTGATCTTGTGCATCTGGACATCAAGGGCTGATTTGTGATCTAATTAAACTTGATTAACTGGGGAGTCAACCACATCTTGTCCTGGGAACTGTTATCTTGTGCCTGCATTTCGTTCATCTACTACTCCCTTCCTAGCTTCTGACCTACTGCTTGAGGCCTGCCTAAGTTTCTATAATACATTTAACATCTTTGGTTCTGAGGACATGCTTAATTCTGAAACCTGCTATGGCCTCTGCATTTAGGAAGATGGCTAGACTTTGGTTTATTCTTAATTATGTTATGTCTTGCATCTTATCATGTTAATAATTATAGAGGCTGCACCTATATTTATATATGTTCTTTGTCCCTATGTGGAAATATCCTTTGTGTCTGCGTGCATGTGTACTTCATGTCTAAATGCGAATATTCTTCATGTCAATGTGCTCTTTGTGGCTATAGGTACTTGTGTCTGCAATGTGTACTTTGTGTGTATATTTGTAGCCTTCTAGTTATTCTCCATTTCTATGTACATGTATACTAGAAACTACATATCATTCTACTGGTTCGCCCATCTATTCCATTTATAATGACAACTTCATGGTCCTGGTTACTTTCCTCTTTCACCCCAGACTCTTGGGGCGAACATGCTGTCTCAGCTGGTATTGTTTCTCATCTGGATCATTCTGGCGAGGGGTAGGAATAGCAAGTGGTACTTGTATACTCATCTGAGGAGGGACAATGGGTATTAGCTGAGTATTCATCTGCCCCATTAAAATGTGTGCAGAGAAAAAGTGCAGCCTGCAGGAGGCAAGAGGCACTGCCCATCTGAGGTATGTGGCTAATAGATTGTCCCGGTGGAATTAACCTCAGCCTGGTGGGACAAGTATTGTGACCAGAGGTAAGACCCAGTATTTCTGGTTGAAGAAGTATTAATACATGACTTACGTAGTAGGCAACCAAACTCCAATGTTGAGGGTAGTCTGGAGGACCAATCATTTGGTTCACATGGTTCTGATGAAACTATTGTAAAGCCTTCTTATAACAACCAGACTGATGATACAACCTCGGTTAAACTGGCCTTGTGCTGTCAACAAAATACAATTTCAAGAATAAAGCTCAGCAAGGAGACCTAATGGGGAAAGAGGCACTGTGCTTTGACCGAGTTGACTGTGAAGTGAAAAACTGGGGTTGTTGGATACTGGGGTAGAAGAAGATCTACATCCTCAGCGGTTCAATACAGTCTTTGGTGATGACTGTATCAGAGGCCCCAGAGTTATCGCAACAAACCGCATTTTCCCATTCTAATGTGTGTTACGCTCACCTGGTATCCACGGGGATGCCACGCAGCCCTGGTTGGATGATTTGCACTCTCGAACCCTCTCCCGGTCCCTTGGCAAGGCCTCTGGTTAAAGATGAGTCTGCAATATAGGAGAGCTGGATTCAATACCAGATTGTCTTAATGTTTTCGCACCTCCTTTGTCCTCAACTCCTTCCTCTCCCTTGGGCCCTCTCCTCACCTTAATATTGTGAAAGGTGGATTCTCCATCCTGCTCCTTGTCGCAGGGTGCGTAGATGTGGGGGGGCGAGCAGCAACCAAGTTACTTCACTGGTGCAAGCCCCCCCCTGTGGGAATCCAGGCCTGCTGCGACTCCATAGGTTTGCTGCTTTACAGTTTTTATATGCAGTTCTTCTGTTCCTCTTAGTTCGAATAATAATGTCTTGCTTCTTTCCTTTTAGGTATGGAAAGGTATTTAGGTGTTGTCATGCAGTCTGAAGATGAGCATGGGCTGGTAGGCGAAAGCGCGGAGTGCGCAATGCTGTCCGGTGAGTAATGCGTGATGCGCAGCGCTGTTTCGCCTTTTATATTGCTAACCTGTGTCTTTTCTCTCCTTGCAGGTTGCGATGTTCCTCGCCGAGCGCCGTAATGTTCCAGCAATGATACTGACCAGGAGATGACTACCCAGGTAAGAATTGTGTGGCTTTCTTCATTCGGGAGGAAACGTAAGTAAACGCTTACTAATGCTGTCTTTGTTTCTCCTCTTTCCAGGTTATGGTATTCCAGGATGCATGCGGTGCCGGATGATGGAGTTTGTACCTTCAGGTGAGTGAAACTGAAGTTCGCGATGGATTGAAGACAGGATACTGTCCCAGGTAAGTTTCGTATTGTTCTTACTCTCTCTGCAGATCCTTGGTTTCAGGTAAGCTGGCATCAAAGAACTGGACACGGTGAGCGTTACGCTGCCCACAGCAGAATAACGCAAAGCATGTTCTGTTGTTTGGGTGCGGTTTAAATAGTCTCAGGTAAAGAAGTCCAAGTAAAATAGTCCCAGGCCTGCCACACCCAAAGTAGTCCAGGTAAAGTAGTCCCAGGCCTGCCACACCCAACAGACTAGACTGCATAGCTCAGTTCCTTGTAACTGAGCTATGTGTGTGCCTCCATGTTGGCTGAACCCCCCCCCCCAAGTTAAATAGTCCCTAGTAAATAGAGCCATTCTAATGTTGGTCTTCATGATGGTTATGTGCCTGGCGCCAAAAGGCTCCAAGAGAGTCTTCGATGAGGTTTTAAGGCCTTTGACCTAACCCTAACTGGAAGGCTGACTTGCCAGTGAGGGCCAGGAGCAAGGGTCATGACAGCACTCCCCCCCAGGGCCCCTCTCACAGTGGCACTTCTGCCTGGTCCTGGTTTGGCTGGGTAATTCTGATGGAACTTTTTAATTAAGCGAGGTGCATGGATGTATTCACTAGGTCCCCATGATCTGTCTTGAGTGCCGTATCCCTTCCAATCAACTAAGTAGTATAGTTTTGATCTGATGTATTTTGAGTCTAGGATATCCTGTACTTCAAACTCTGGTTCTCCGTCAACTATTACTGGTTTTGGTGACGTTGTAACCCGAGTACCGGGTTGTACCGGTTCAGGAGTGATACGTGAAACATGGATGAATCTGCATAGTGGGTGGTAGGGCTAATTTAACTGCCACTGGATTTATTAAGGATTCAAAAGAATAAGGTCCCAGATATCGGGGACGAAAGGTCTGAGTCCCTTTTATGGGCACATATTTTGATGCTAACCGGACCTTGTCTCCAATTTGATAGTCGGGGGCTTTACTATGATGTTGGTCAGCGAATGTCTTTTGTCTGTTCTTGGAGTAAATGTTCTGCTGCTTCTTTGAAGGCCTGGGAAATAGTAGTATGTAGGGTTTTAACCGCTGGCATTTCCAAAGGGGTTGATAGATACAATTCTGAAGTATGTGGATGTCTACCATATATAGTGTAGAAATGGGTTTGTCCAGTGCTGGTGTGTAATGAATTATTATAGGCATATTCAGCTATCCATAACAAGTCCTTCCAATTTCTTTCCACTTGATGTAACATGCAACGTAAGTATTGCTCGAGGGTTTGGTTTGTTCTTTCTGATTGGCCATCTGTTTGAGGATGGTGACTTGTGGACAGTCAAATGTCAATTTGTCCATTGAACAACATTTCCTTCAGAAGTTGGATACGACCTGACTACCTCGATCTGAGATCAAGACCGATGGAAAGCCATGTAGCCGTACGATTTCCTCCAGGAATACTTTTGCTAAATTGGATGCATTTGGAAGACCCTTAAAAGGAATAAAGTGTGCCATTTTAGAGAACAAGTCTACAACTACTAAGATGGTGTTGAATCCTGGACTGGGAGGTAGATCTGTAATGAAATCAAGGGACAGTGTGTGCCATGGTGCGGGAGTATTTTCCAATGGTTGGAGAAGACCAGCTGGTTTCTGCTTTTGGGACTTGTTTTGTGCACACACACCGCAAGATTGGATACATTCTATGATGTATTTATGCCAGGTGGGCCACCAATAGTTTCGTTTTACTTTAGCTAGAGTTTTGGTAATTCCAGGATGACCTTCAATCAGGAAGTCTTGATAACCCAAAATAACTTGCTCTTGTAAATCTTTACTTGACAAGTATAGACGTTCCTAAAATATGGTAACTGGTCTTTAATGGTGTAATGTTTTCCTTGAGTACACCACTCTTGTGAGAAAGTGGGATCCATTAAGAGTTGGATCTTGTTTTGGAGTTCACCCTGTGTCAATGTTGTCGTAAGACCCAGGAGTTTGTCTTCTGGAATGATGGCTACTGGATCTGGAGTTATGTATACCTTTTCATCAACACCCATGCGGGACAAGGCGTCAGCCTTTCCGTTTCGGACTCCAGGCCATTAGGTGATCACATAGACATGTTCAGCGAAGAAAAGAGCCCACCGCAGTTGGCGGATGATTGAGCATTTGCTGTTTTTAGGGATTGCCAGTTTCGATGATCAGTTATGACCATGACAGTATGTCTAGCACCAAAGAGATAGTGTCGCCATGCCTTGAAAGCTGATTTTATAGCCAAAAGTTCTTTGTCTGTGATAGCATAGTTGAGTTCGGGAGGTGAGAATTTTTGTGACCAGAAGGCCACAGGACGTAACTGGCCAATTCATGGGTCCCTTTGTGAGAGAACAGCTCCCATAGCCATGCTAGAGGCATCTGTTTGAACTATATAAGGGAGGTCTGGATGAGGATGCCATAAAACTGGAGCAGAAGTGTTTTTTTTCTTAAATTCTTGAAAGGCCTTCTCTGCCTTTTTAGTCCAATGGAACTTTTTATTGTTTTTTTCTCAATAGTGATGTAATTGGATGCACTATTTGGGAAACATCTGGGATGAATCAGCTGTAAAAGTTTGCAAAGCCCAAAATACTTTGGATTCCTTTAAATGAAGTTGGTGACGGCCAGTTAAGAATGGCATCTACCTTGTGCCTATCCATTCTGATACCTTTTGGTGTGTGGATAAAACCGAGGAACTCCACTTCGGTGACATGAAAAGAGCATTTTTCAAGTTTAGCATACAGTTTATGTTGGCAGAGTTTAGTAAGGGTGGAGCGGACATGTCTGACATGATCTTCTTTTGTAGTAGCATACACTAAAATGTCATCAATGTAAACAAGGGCGCAAACATCGATGAACTCCCGCAAAACATAATTCACAAAGTACTGGAATGCAGCAGGAGCGTTGCAAAGTCCAAAAGGCATTACCCGGTATTCATACAAGCCGTATTTGGTACGAAAGGCGGTTTTCCATTTGTCTCATTTCTTCACTCGAACAAGATGGTACGCACACCTAAGGTCCAGTTTGGCATAGATTTTGGCGTCTTTGACTTGATACAATAATTCAGGAATAAGGGGCAGTGGATAAAGTTTTTTTACTGTGATCTGGTTTAATGCGTGATAGTCGATGCAAGTCCTCAAATCTCCTTCATTCTTTGGTACGAAGTATAAGGGACTGGCTCCCGGTGATTTAGATGGGCGGATAAATCCATTTGCCAGGTACTGATCAAGATAAGATTTCAAATGGAGGTTTTCTGGTTCAGTCAGTCCATAGATTCGACCACAAGGTATTTGCGCACCAGGTATAAGGTGATCTGACAATCGTAGTGGCTGTGAGGTGGTAGAGTATTGGCTTGTTTTTTCTGGAACACGTCTTGAAAATCTTGGTATTCATTTGGTAGAGTACTAGTCACACCTAGTACAATCGCTGCCGTACTGGGAGTAGCAGATGTACATAAGTCTGTTTTCCCCTTTTCCTGGTAATAACAGGGGCAAGCACAATCATCGGAAAAGTCCAACTTCTTGGCACGCCAATCTATTAGAGGGTTGTGAGCTACCAACCATGGCATCCCTAAGATTAGTCGAAACTGAAGAGCTTTGATGAGATCAAATGCAATAGATTCTCGGTGTCCATCCTGGCACAGTAGGGTTAGTGCTGCTGTGCATTGGGTTACTGGTCCGGAAGCTATTTCTGTCCCATCAACAGTAGCAACTTTTTCAGTAGTCGATTTAGAGCAGAAGGGAAGCCCCATCCCTGCTGCCAGATCTTGGTCTACATAATTCCCAACAGCTCCGCTGTCTTTGTATGCTTGGACAGCATGCATCCGAGACGGTTGTCGGTGATTGATCAAAATTACTGGTAATGCAAAGTGTGAGGTCTGTGGCTCATATTTCTCGCTCGACAAACGGACCTCTACGCTTGCCGGGCTTGGTAGTTTTCCGACTCCTTGTTATTATTTTCGTTCTCTGTGGCTCCAACAGTTCTCCTTGGTGGTTTCACTGGACATTCTGTGAGGAAGTGGCCTGATTTTCCGCAATATAAGCATAATTGCTGTTGACTTCTCTTGCCTCTTTCAGTTTTAGTTAAAGGGGGCCGTACACCTCCGATTTGCATGGGTTCTACTGTGTTTTCCAATGTACGTGGAACATTATCCTTTGACCGGACATACACAGCTCGAGTGTCTAACCTTATCCGGTCCGCTTTTCGGTCTTGTAATCTGTGATCTAATTGCGCCACAAGGTTGATGAATCCTCCACAGTCTTTCGGTGGGTTAACCTCTTGAGCAAGGACATCCTTTAGTTCCCCTCATAGACCCCGATGAAATAGTGTGGTCCTTTTTTCCTCAGGCCACCCAGCTTCAACAACTAGTCTGTTAAATGTTGCTATATATGTAGTCTTGACTTCCTTGACGGAGTGACAAAAGTTTGTTGTGCAATGCTTGGCCTTGGGTATGACGAGCAAAGAGTTTTTCCATTTCTATCTGGAAAACCCCAAAGTCATTTAACAACGGGTTATCCTGACTTACCAATGGTACCGACCAATCCGCAGCACTGCCACTCAGATATGACAAGACAAAAGCAACCCATGCTTGGTCGTTAGGAAAAGCCCCAGGTCTGCAAAGGAAATGAAGAAGACACTGGATCATGAACGTTGCGTCCATGTCTTGAAAGTGGTAAGTGCAGTACTTAGCATGAACGTTGCGTACTTCTTGGAGTCCCCTGTAAATCGTTCAGGTGGAGCTAAAGGAACTGCCCCAGGAAGGGTTATTTGTATTGGATTGGTGGAAGAAGTTGGTACAGGTGCAGGTGGAATGTTACCAGGCAATGGGGTCTGTCCTGCCTGTGATTGGAGCAATTGTCTACTTATTTCGTCAGTACCATCTTAGTAATAATCAAATCGCTCCTAAGAGCTTTGGTTTCTTGCCTGGCTGAATGTACTTCATCGCGTAATTGTCCCAACAACTGAACTAACTGGTCAGTCTCTGAAGTCTCCATGACGCCCAGGTGGATAATATTATTTATTGAGTCTTTGCGTTCTGTTACGCTCACCTGGTATCCACGGGGACACCACCCAGCCCTGGTTTGATGATTTGCTCTCTCAAACGCTCTCCCGGTCCCTTGGTAAGGCCTCTGGTTAAAGATGGGTCTGCAGTATAGGAGAGCTGGATTCAATACCAGATTGTCTTTATGTTTTCCTACCTCCCTTGGCCTCAACTCCGTCCTCCCCCTTGGGCCCTCTCCTCACCTTAATATTGTGAAAGGTGGATTCTCCATCCTGCTTCTCGTGGCAGGGGCACGTAGATGTGGGGGGCAAGCAGCGACCAAGTTACCTCACTGGTGCAAGCCCCCCCAGTGGGAATCCAGGTCTGCTGCGACTCCATAGGTTTTCTGCTTTACAGTCTTTATATGCAGTTCTTATGTTCCTCTTAGTTAGAATAATAATGTCTTGCGTCTTTCCTTTTAGGTATGGAAAGGTATTTTGGTGTTGTCATGCATTCTGAAGATGAGCATGGACCGGTAGGCGAAAGCGCGGAGTGCGCGATTCTGTCCGGTGAGTAATGCGCGATGCGCAGCACTGTTTCGCCTTTTATATTGCTAACCTGTGTCTTTTCTCTCCTTGCATATTGCGATGTTCCTCGCCAAGCACTGTAACTTTCCAGCAATGATACTGACGAAGAGATGACTACCCAGGTAAGAATTGTGTGGCTTTCTTCATTCAGGAGGGAACGTGAGTAAACACTTACTAATACTGTCTTTGTTTCTCCTCTTTCCAGGTTATGGTATTCCAGGATGCATGCGGTGCCGGATGATGGAGTTCGTACCTTCAGGTGAGTGAAACTGAAGTCGGTGATGGATTGAAGACAGGATACTGTTCCAGGTAAATTTCGTATTGTTCTTTCTCTCTCTGCAGGTCCTTGGTTTCAGGTAAGCTGGCATCAAAGAACTGGACACGGTGAGTGTTACGATGCCCACAGCAGAATAACGCAAAGCATGTTCTGCTGTTTGGGTGTGGTTTAAATAGTCTCAGGTAAAGAAGTCCAGGTAAAATAGTCCCAGGCCTGCCACACCCAAAGTAGTCCAGGTAAAGTAGTCCCAGGCCTGCCACACCCAAAAGACTAGACCGCATAGCTCAGTTCCTTGTAACTGAGCTATGTGTGTGCCTCCATGTTGGCTGAACCCCCCCAAGTTAAATTGTCCCAAGTGAATTGTCCCATTCTAATGTTGGTCTTCATGATGGTTATGAGCCTGGCGCCAAAGGTGGCAGGACTGACTCCAAGAGAGTCTTGGATGAGGTTTTAAGGCCTTTGACCTGGCCCTAACTGGAAGGCTTACTTGCCAGTGAGGGCCAGGGGCAATGGTCATGACATATGCCAGCGATATTGAGATAATGCCTAGGTGTCTCGATGTTGGACTAGTATATAGCTGCATCCCCACAAGTGCACCAGCAAAGCTTCTGGATGTCCATTTTACAGTTGAAATAACAAGCCAATGTCCAACATCTCTCTCTGCTTTAAACTTGGTCCTCACTTTTATAGTGAATTTATATGATGATATTTGGGTGGAAGTAAAAAGCCATTTTGATAGCCTTATGGCAATTCAAGCTATCCTGCATTCCCTACTTTTTTGAAAACACTTATGGAGTGTTTATAATAAAGAAAGTAATATAGTACTACTAAAAGAGATGGGCATTTTGGTAATAATAGGTGGATACCTACATTTCACCGAATCCAATTTCACCTCATGAGAAATGTTCAAAATGTGTTTTGTTCGAATTTGGTTGGGTAAGTGTGCATATTTTAAAACATAGATGGGGTGGGATACAGGTATAGGATACGGTAGGGGTAAGTGTGGGGTGCTGGAGGACTACCCCACATAAAAAAAAATCAAAGAAAAACAATTTGAAGATTTCACCTTTAGGTGAAGTGGATTTGGTGAAATCACATACTTCCAATAATAGTATCAGCAACACTTGACTTGGAAGAGGTTAATACTAATAAAGGATGTGTTATTAGAGACAAAGGAACGATTGAGGATTGTTTTGCACTTTTGGAGCCTCGTTCCCGTAGAGCGCCACTAATAAAACAATGGACCAAAGGGACTCATAGCAGGAATCCGAAAAACCAGAGAAGCAAGAACCTTAATTAGAAATCCTCACAGAAATGTATGAGAGCTCTACCTCTCCCAGAAGGATGTGGCAATAATGTACCTAGGCCTGGTTAAAAGGAGAAAAAGTGGGATGGACAGAGAAATAATATGAACCTGAACTTGACTCAAGCAAGAGATATAATGGTTGTCCTTTTCCCTAATATTGATGCCATACAAATGCTGCCCGAAGCACCCCCCCATAGTTAGACTTGCAGGTTAGACTGTGAATCAGACTGGGATAAGGAGCTATGCACATAGTAAACCTCCTAGTTTAAGAGCATGTAATGGTTGTAGAAAATGGGAAATATAAATTGCTCCACACAGCCTCTTAGGGGAATAGTTCATGTCTCTAAGGGCATTGAGGTGTGTGGCTTAATGGAAAACCTAAAGTTTGTAGAAAAGCTGCTACATTATGGAATTTTTTCTTGGAATGGCAATCAAATAGTCAACTAGCTTGATCAACTCAAAGAGGGAATCTGTTGGGGGTGGCCAATAAAGCTTGAGCTGGTCGAAGGTGAATAACAACAATGTACCGCATATTATGGTTGAATTTGTTTTACAGTAAGCAAATAGACCCTTATTGAATCATTTCAACATATTGGGCCTATTGTGTGATATACCTAGATTAATGCTGATCTCCTCAGAAGACTTGGAACTTGTGGAGTTTCTTGATGATAAACACCCTGATCTGGTTGCCCTAAAAATATAGAGTAATTACATAAAGGCTCTTGTCTGAAGTTGAAACTTTCAGGACAATGGGCTGTGACATTGCTCCTGTAGCAGAGGGGGGTAGATAAAACCTGAAACCTTCTACTTATAAAGATGATGGACGAGCAGGCAGTATAGGGGGAACCCATACATTTGTAAAGGAACCATTGGGGACAGTTGCAGGAAAGCCAGCACCAACCTGCAACAATCAATGTGAAAATTTTAAAAATTGGCATTGGATTTCAGGGGCCATTAAGAGTTTAAATGGGTCTAACACGCAGGGGGTTAAATGGTTAAATGCCTTTAGTGAATTTCGAAAGTGTAAGGTACTATCATGGAATTCAAGAGGTCATAGGCATATGATGAGAAATATGATAGTAAAATACTTTCAGATCCTCTTGTTCCATGAAACATGGCTAATGAAACATATCTACAAAGAGGGCTTCAACACTATCTACAAACCCGCAATATGAGGTGAATTTGGCTGCCCGTCAGGCGGTCTTTTAACAGTCACCTTAAAGTTATAGTAGGTGAAGTATGGGATATGTATATATACCTACTAGCCGTAGAATTATGAAATTCCTCACAAAGTGCAATTTAATAATATCCTAATTATAAATGTCTAGTGAAATCCTGTCGAAAAATCTCATGTTTCTCTGTACTTTGAGAATCTGAATATGATCCTGGATGAATGGTTTTTACAGCATACTCCGGGTGAGATGATTTTAGCTGGTGATTTTAATTCAATTTGCCATGATTTAGACTCTGACTAGGGGTCTAATTTTGGGATGGAGATAAGAAAAAATAAGGCCAATGGTGACTCTGGGGCACATATTTTAAGTAATTGGGGATGCATGAAGTTAAATGGTAATGTTAGCAGAGACTTGGTGAATGTGCCAACTTGGCATAGAGTATAATACTCCTCTTGTATTGACCATATATGTGTGAGTGCTGAATTATTCAGTAGGTGTGATCTTTTTCAGGTAATACCAACAGAGCTTAGTGACCATGATTTACTCACAGCAACTTTCTCCTTAAATACTGAGGTTTTATTTGAAATTAGTAACCCGGCGAGAGACAATCAGAAGGCAAGAGCCATTCTGATTGGCTCTCGCCAGGTCCCTACCCGGCCGGTAATTCATCGGGATTCCACAGCCTCTGTTCCCGACCCTCCCCGCAGCTGAGAGGCTGCCTTCGCCCCCCGCAGGGGACTCGGGTAAGGATTTTTTTTTTCTAAATGTTCTCGATCGTTCGGGCATGTATTTTTAAGCATATTAAAATCAATCTTAAAAACGTTTGCTATGCATCTTATCTTAGTTTTCCTCACTTTTACAAATGGGAAAACAACAGGCCGGGTGCCACTATCTTGTGCTAGTATTATCTCGTGATGCATCGGCCTAAGTTCAAGTGCCCTCGCTGCAAGATTACAGATCACCCACCCCTCAAACTGACATCACTAGATGCTTATGCCCCTTTTTACAATGCCAATGCACGTTTTGTGTCACCGTTCTCTGGGCGCAAGCTATGGACGTGTCTCCATGGAAATGCTAGGACGCCTATTTCCTCAACAAGTATAAACAGACCCTTTATGAGCAGACAACATTGCAGTTGTTTTTTCAGTCGTCTCACTGTATTTAGTTTTGATCGCCCGTGACTAGTTTCTTCTCTGTTCAGCTACATTCCTAGTACGAAGCCCACAAACACGTACTTACACTAGCAGAACTGATTTAAACTTGTTACTTGCTTTTTATTTAAATATGTTTCTTTTAATTTATCAGTGTCTTCACAAAACCTTATTTAATTTCGAAATGTCATATTTTGTGCCAATTGTGCATTTATTTGATCTCTGGGTATTTTTAACATTGCAATGTATTTTCTTCTCCTTCTTTAGCAATAGTTGCTACATACAAACAAGTCTTGGATTCTGCATTCGACGAGTAGCAACCGCCTGTGTCGTTCCAGCCATTTGCTCCAAATTCCCTAGCGACAGTGGACAATACAGGGGATTTTCAAACACTGTGCTGCAACCTCAAGTATACAATGTGTAGTTTGTTTGCGCCATCAGCATCACCAAACTAAATAAAATACAAATGAGCACATACGAATACCTGTTGGAATTTTTCAGTGAGTCAAGAACACATCCAATCGTCTATGAGGGTCATGAAAGAATGGTTGGTGCCCTTTTGCGCTCACCTCATCACCATCCAAACTCCCTCCAGTATTCCCCACTGTAGTAATGGCTGGGTGGGAATGCTCAAATTGCCAAAAATCATGTACAACTCAAAAGGGATCCTCCAAACTCTACTCTTCAAGAACCCGCCCAAACAATCTACATAAGTGTGTGTCCCATCAGCAGTGTTTTGGCCCTTTTGCGCTCACCTCATGTCCATCCCTCCCCCCTCCAGTATCAATGGCTGTTCGCACCTGTGGCTATGTGCTCGCAAGGGGGCTGTTTGGGTGGGAACACTCAAGGTGCCAAACAGAATGTACACTTCTGAACAGTGACCATTGTTCACATGACCTCCCCAGACCCAGTGTCTCCAGACCCCCCTCTTCAAGTCCATCCATCCCCATCCCTCCCTCTCTAGTATCAATGGCAGTTTGCACCTAAACCATGTGCTCACAAGGCAGCTGGGTGGGTGTGGATGCTCAAGGTGCCACAAGATATTGAATAGCTACCCTCTGTGTAGCATTGAAAATATACATTACACATCATACTAAATTATGCAGCCTTTTTGTTTTTGTGTTGGCAATGAAAGTCTGTGTCTTTTATTAAACATAACAATAATAAACCAAACAGGATTACTGCATTAGTTTCACAAATCAACAGGTCTGCAGCATTATCATAGTTCTGTACTTTGTGGGCACTTGGACCAGGAAACAAGAACAGGCCATCCTGGGCTCTCAGGTCCATTGTGGGCTCTCAGGTCCGTGTGTTGGGGACCTGCATCTTGTCTGGTGAGCACTCTTGCGCTTGCTGGCAGCTTCCATCCAGGCCCATGCTGCCACACCTGTGTGGGTCCAGGGCCACTCAGGTACACTCAAAAGACCCTTGCTCTCCTACAGCTGTATTCACATTCCCTTGTTGCTAGTAGGTTTAAAATCCCTGTATGGAATAATTCCATCCCATTTACTGATAGGTGTGTTCCATTTTTGTGGGAACGCTCTTGGTCAGAATAGACTATGCTTCCACCCTGATGTGGTTGTGTTTTTAAATGTTAGTTTGCTTCTTGTTTCGTCGGTCCACTTTCCTGGGCTACCCACAAAGGAATGTCCCAAGACACATGCTGATTTGTAGGGTTTCTCTTATCTATTAAAAGATATTTTTAGCTCTGATCTTACATATCTTGTGAAACAATGGCCCTCATTACGACCCTGGCGGAGGTCCATGGTGCAATTTGCACCATGGACCATGGCGCAGAGCTGCCAATACCGCCATGGGGGTTGGCGGACTTACCGCCCCATTCCGAGGTTGGCGGGGCGGTAAGTCCCCAATCCCCATTTACCCTTCCCCATTCCCATTTTTGCCCCATAGGGTATAATGGGAGTGGGGAAGGCGTTAATTACGCCACCGTAAATTACGGTGGCGTAATTAACAACAAGTCCCGTAGCGCCATGGATTTTTCCGCCTGCAAAAAGCAGGCGTAAAAATCACCATGGCGCTACGGAATGTCGTAGTCTGGCGGAGAGGTACGCCATGCATTACGCTGGCGTAAACCCCTCTCCGCCAGGGTCGTAATGAGGGCCAATGTGATTTACAACCTCCTATTGTGTTGACTACTTGTGTCCCTATGCCTCCATGTCATGCTGATGTGGCTGCGCCTATCCTCAAAGAATTTGTACCAGATTCTGTGATATCCATTGTCCACATGGACAGGCCAGACCCAGTGTCTGTCAGACTCCCCTCTTCAAGACTCCGTCCCTGCAATCAACATATTTTTGTATATCCACTGTGCAGTGTTCTGGCACTTTTGCTTTCACCTCGTCCACATCCATCCTCCTCCCTAGTATCAATAGTAGTTGGCCCCTTTGAATAGGGTCATACTGGGCCATAAGATTGTCTCATGCGCCAATGAAAACCTGTCCCACAGTTTGAAGTTGCTAGTCATTCCCTTTCGGACACTGTTTGAATATTACCCAAAGGTGAGTATTTTGATGAAAAGGTGATACAAATCGTGCATTTAAAAAAATGTATATTCACCAACAGTGTTCACTCCTACTAGCCGCATATTGAAGGAACTCATCAAACTGGCCCACATTGCCCCAAAATGATGGGCACGTTAATTTATTTTTAAATGGCACACACAAGCATTTTGTGTTTGTGGTTTAGACCTGGCCCTATTGCCCTATAGGCAGTATACAGGTCTATGCCTGTGTGCTCACAAGGGGACTGGGTCGGTGGGTATAGCAGATGTGAAAAAATTGGCATTAACGCTTTATAAACACCTTGACATTTACCAGGAGAACATCTCTGCAATCTGCAAGGTATATCGTCATCAAGCTACCTGTCCCCGGGATAACTGTTCTAAGGCTACTTGTTCCCCGGAATTGCTGAATCAGCTCATTTGGTTGTCTGAGTATGGGTAGGTCACCTATTTGGTTATCTATGTTCATAGATCACTGCTCTGAAAGTTTCTATCAATTTCCATCTAATGTACAGAGTATCCTAATTTTCATTTATTTCAAAGACTTCACCATTATCTAATTTTTGATGTATTTTGATCTCGCTAAATAGCACATTTTATCACAGTGCATTGCAACAGAATTAAAAAAATGTCGGTCCATGTTTTCTTTTGGTGCTTGAAAGTTCATTCAATGGAAGAGTAATACATTGCAATTTGCAGTATAACAATCAATTCTGAAAGCTAGTGATCGCTGTGGTAATTCGGCTAGGTTACACAGGTATTCTTTCGTTATTTAAAACAAACTTTACAGACAGAGCTGTGTTAAACTTGCTTTATTGACATTCATACATTATTATTTGTATTAATTAATTATACTTTTAATACAGATCTTACAGACTTTTCAAGAATGCCTTCATGTATCATTTTCGGTTGCCCTTCTTTGAGCCATGTCAAAATTCTGAGCACAGTCCTGCATATATCACTAAAGGATATTGATTTAATAAGAAGATGGATTACAAATTGCGTCTTCCAGTGGACAAGATTGTAGAGGAGTTTTAGGAGACACGAGTGCCAATCGATTCTGCGTCTGCAGCTTTCACTTTACCGACAATATGTACGAACAATTAAAGTAAACAAAAAAGCGTTGACCCAAAATTCCCATGTTTAACCAGAAGCCTTACCAAGGGACCAGGAGAGGGTTTGAGAGGGCAAATCAATGTCCCCGTGGATACCAGGTGAGCGTAACAGAACGCAAAGCCTCAATAATATTATTCACCTGGGCGTCATGGAGACTTCAGAGACTGACCAGTTAGTTCAGTTGTTGGGACAATTACGCACTGAAGTACATTCAGCCAGGCAAGAAACCAATGCTCTTAGAAGGTATTGGATTGTTACTAAGGATCGTACTGATGAAATAAGTAGACAATTGCTCCAATCACAGGCAGGACAGACCCATTGCCTGGTAACATTCCACCAGCACCTATACCAAGTTCTACCAATCCAGTACAAATAACCCTTCCTGGAGCAGTTCCTTTAGCTCCACCTGAACGATTTGCAGGGGACCCCAAGAAGTATGCAACGTTCATGCTAAGTACTGCACTTACCACTTTCAAGACATGGGCTCTCATTACAACACTGGCGCTAAACCATGGCGCTATTAGTACCATGGTTGGTGCCGGTGTTGTAACGAGTCCGCCATGGTGAAATGGGGAAATACCACCCCATTCCAAGGTTGGCGGGGCGGTATTTCCCCATTTCACCATGGCCCTTCCCCATTCCCATTTTTGCCCCTCAGGGCTCAATGGGAATGGGGAAGGCGGCAATTACGGTACCGCAAATTGCGGTACCGTAATTGCCTGCGAGGTCCATTTGCGGGTCCCTAATTTACGGCTGGTCCACACCAGCCGTTAAGGTCGGGTCCCGCAAAGGGACCTCGTAGTAAGGCACTAAGTGGTTAACGGTGCCACAGCCTTTTACAGCGCTGTTAACCACTTAGCGCCAGGGTCGTAATGAGGCCCATGGAATGTAAAAAAAAATTGAGTTCGGTCACTGTGCAGGTGTCTGAATTTACATCATCTGTGGCCATGGAGAAACATGGTTTCATTAAATCCATTGAACATCTGGTATCCAATGGAAGGCAAATAAACTTGATAGTCACTGAAAGGCATGTTTCAATAGCTAAGGCCATACGAGGGCAGTTTCCACACATTCAGCATTGATGTATGGTACGTTGCCAAATCAATCAATAAAAAAATTAAAGCTGCTGGTTAAAAAAAAGGGTTCAGAAAACATTTTAAAGTGGTCTCAGTCTATAAGCAACCATCTTTGGTGGAGCTCCAAAACTTGTGATGGATTTGTTGAAATTCTACTTGAAAAATGGCATTCATTGGTGCACCATTGTTCCAACATACATGCAGAGAAAACCAACATTTCCACAAATGTGCACATGGACCTTTATCAAAGGAGCAGGAATGCAAGAAGAAGTGGTTGGTGCCATGTTCCCCTCCTCACAAAGCACTTGAGAAGATCGTCTACGATAAAAAGCTTTCAAGACACCTGAAGGGACTCACCAAATTCTGTCATACTGGAGATTTGGAGGTGTTCTGTAATATGTGCCTAAAGTACAGGCCCAAAAAGTTGCATTTAGGCATAGACGGTATGGAGGCCAGAACAAGACTAGCTGTACTTGCGCACAACGAAAATATTGGGAGGGAAAAAGTGAAAACTGCAGGAACTTTCGGGATGCTTTGTTACCTCATGGCCTTTACAAAACGAAGCAAACAATGGGTGACCAATCTACCAGGAAATGGAGATTGAATTTGTGAGAGATCTGACATTGACTGTGATGGCCATGCATACTCATGGAATGGCTACTGATTTTGTTCCCAGGACACATATAATGCCACAGAACATTACAAACAAGCCTTGTCCTCCAAAATTCGAACTTGTTGAAAGGTTGTCCTCCATATTTAAATGATTTGTAGCTGTCTTCAAAATCTGTACAAAAACAATCTAATGGTATTGAATCCAAGTGATTTGACCGAATGTCAAATTATCGAAAATGAAATGACCGAATAGAAAGTGTTTGAATGACCAAAAGTTCAAACACTTTGTTTTCGATCATTTCAGGCCCGATAATTTGAAAAAACACACATTCACACACACACACAACGCACACCCCCAATATACACAAACCCCACTTACCTTGTCTTCACCCTGGGTTCCTGCAGCGCCAGCTCCCTTTCACTTCTGTGAAAGGGAGCCAGCGCTGCAAGGTCCTTTTCTTTTTTTTTTTTAACACGAAAGGCTGTGGGGGTGTCCCCTGCAATCCCCGCTCACTATACCTTAAAGTATAGTGAGCGGGGCAAAGCAGGGGACACCCCTGCAGCCCCCGTTTCATTTTTCTTTTTTTTTTTACCACGGACGGCTGCAGGGGTGTCCCCCGCAGCCCCCGCTCACTAAACCATAAAGTATAGTGAGCGGGGGAATGCAGGGGACACACCCGCAGCCCCCGTTTTATTTCCAATGCTACCACCAAAGGATCGAACTTTTGGTGTTCGATCCTTTGGTGGTAGCATTTTTAAAACATTTGGTCGTTTCGACCATTTGTGTTCGGTCAAATCGACCTAAACCAATGGTATTACACTTGCAATTTCAAATTTAAAAGTATTTATTTATGCCTATATAATTGGGTTTATGATGCATTACTGTATATTTTTTATCTTTCCTTCATTTATATTGCTTATGCTCTGTCTAGAAGACACGTGTCTAGGTTTGCTGCTGTCGCTCTTGTTCAGAAGAGAATTGCCCGAGCATTTTGGTGCTGGACTGCCCATTTGAGTGGGAGAAAGACTGATATGCAACTGGATATTTCGAATTTGTGAAAGGTACACTAAGGCTTGGCATCTGTCAAACCCTCTACTAGACCCAAACCCCATATGCAATCCATGGCACTTGCACTGATGGCTTCCCCTTATCAGACGCAATAAGTCATTCCAACAAGGGATAGGTTTTTTATATGGATGAAGTGGAGGTGCATCCGGTGGACACTATAAGTTTGCTGAAATGGCAATGGAAAGGGGTAAAAAGCATGTCATTGCAGACATAAGATCTATCCTATGGCTCCAGTTGGCTACATGGATCAAAATCAAGACCCTCAGCAACAATCTCAAACTATTCTTGGTCCTGAGACCACGCAATCTCCTACGTTCCTTCACTAAATAGTACCCTCATACAGCTGTACACTCCTCTAATTCCTAGTCCATGACAGTCAAATACTTCTCCAACCTGAGAGTGGGTGGCAGGACTCTCTCCCCTGCAGGTGTCTGTCTTCCGTAAAGGATCCATGTCCCTGTCAGACCTTTGGAGCACCCCCACCAGTTCCACAAACTGGTAAAAATTGTACCCTTCTACACTGCTTTCCCTTCACTGGAAATGACCCAACTACTGCTGTTACTGCTGGTCAGATCCTCATGATTCCCACAGGTTCCCTGGCCCATCCTCCAAGTCAAAACTATTCAGAGCTACTCGCGACCTTGACTAAAATGGCAAAGTTCGGTCTGGACTGTGCTGAGGGTCGATGAGTACTTGCACCAATTGCCAGTTTCCCCCTGGCACAACCAGTCACTTTTACTCACGAATATCACATAAAGGTATTTGATCTTGGCTGGGTTAGCCTTCACTCCCTAGCGATTCTCACCTTTTGAAATCTGTTCTGCCACCAAGGACAAATCCTACTTGAATAGTGGGAACCAATTCTTTATCGCCTTAAGCCCTTTCCTGACTTGCTACAGCCTTCCCTAGAAGACCCACTTTTGCTTTACCTGGGCGATTGTGTGTTTTTATTTACAACCTTACTGTTGAGCACCAGGCTCCCCTCTTCTTAGAGCTGGACTAGAAAGTTATGGAATGACTCTGAAGAATTGTCCTAGTGTGTTCACCAACCCTTCTCTTTACAGGTTGTGGCTGTGTTTTTCTCATTTGTCGCAATTATAAAACATATTGTCTATATGCTGTATAGTAAAGTATTGTGGGTGGTCACTGTTTTCGCATAACTAAAGTTTACACTTGTCTAAGAGTAATTTATGGTTTGTTGTGTGTGCTCATTGTGGACTTCCAATCGCTCTCACCCCTTCTGAGACTTAGGGGGTAATTCATGGAATCAAGCGCAGAAGTGGCACACCCAGCTGGCGCAAAGAGTGCGCATGTGCCAGCTTGCACCAGCCACGTGCGCCAAAACCCATTTTGACGCACAGCGTATTCATGGATACGTACATCCATAACCGCTGTGGTGCAGAGTGGCGCAGCGACCCTGCAGAAGTGCCAGTTACCCCCCAACCCCACCCCATGTGCCAAAAACTTTGCACAAATCCCCTACATGGCGCAAAGGCCAGTGGACCAGTATACAGACCCCCAACCACAAAAACATGCTAAAAACGCCACACAGCCCTCACGTGCCAGCGAAATCGTGTGTAAAACTCCCCGCGCACCCCTCCGAATATGCGTACCCCGCTCGAGCCAGCAAAATCACATGTAAAACTCCCAGCGCACCCCTCGGAATATGCGTACCTTCCTGCTCGCGCCAGCAAAATCACGTGTAAAACTCCCCACGCACCCCTCGGAATACGAGTACACCGCTTGTGCTAGCAAATTCACGTGTTAAACTCCCTGTGCACCCCTCGGAATATGCGTACCCCGCTAGCGCCAGCGAAATCATGTGTAAAACTCCCCGTGCACCCCTCAGAATACGCGTACCCCACTCACGCCAGCAAAATCACATTTTAAACTCCCCGCGCACCCCTAAGAATACGCGTACCCTGCTCGTGCCAGCGGAATCGTATGTAAAACTGCCCGCACACCCCTCCAAATACGTGTACCCGTCTTGTGCCAGCAAAATCGCGTGTAAAACTCCCTGCGCACCCCTCCGAATACGTGTACCATGCTCATGCCAGGTAAATTGCGTGGAAAAAGTCCCCCCTGTGGCGTGGGCTGCATGTGGGGCATGGGGAGGGTGGATGGGCTGCCTGCGGGGCACACCCAGGGTTGATGGGCTGCCTGTGGGTCATCGGGAGGGTGGATGGCCTGCCTGTGGGGCAAGAGGAGGGTGGATGGGCTGCCTGCGGGGCATGCCCAGGGGTGATGGGCTGCCTGCGGGGCATGGACTGGTGTGATGGGCTGCCTGCGGGGCATGCCCAGGGGTGATGGGCAGCCTGCGGGGCATGCCCAGGGGTGATGGGCTGCCTACGGGGCATGGACTGGGGTGATGGGCTGCCTACGGGGGTGTGCCCCTCCCCATGCCTCGCAGGCAGTCCACACCACAGTGAACTATCCTACACCCCTGGGCATGCACCACAGGCAGCCCATCACTCCTTGGCATGCCCCGCAGGCAGCCCATCACCCCAGTCCATGCCCCGCAGCCAGCCCATCACCCCTGGGCATGCCCGCAGGCCCCAACTCATGTCCCCCACCCCCAGTGATGGGCACCTGCCAGCAGGCCCCAACTCATGCCCCCCACCCCACCCCCAGTGATGGCAACGTGCCAGCAGGCCCCAACTCATGTCCCCCACCCCACGTGACGGGCACATGCCAGCAGGCCCCGACTCATGTCCCCCACCCCCAGTGACGGGCACCTGCCAGCAGGCCCTGACTCATGTAGAATTATGAAATGTATTAAAAATAAAACAAAATGACCAAAAGAAAACCACACATGCAAATGAACAAATAATTAATGCAATCAGAATAAGAAAGTTAAATCCAAGGAAAACTGAAAAACCAAGACATGAAAAAAGAAAAGTGGTCCATTGCCAAAGTCCATAGGAACAAATCCAAAAATGAAAATCATAAAAAACCATTACTCCATGGGATGGAAATAAAAATAAGAGTATTTACATGTCCGGAAATATTTACAATGAAAGTCTGAAGGATCCATGAGCCCAAAACAAAAGGAAACCTACCTAAAACCCTATCTAAAATACAACTATATACAAATGGTGGAGCAAAGTCTGTGTACTCCAAATAAAAAATAAAAACCAAATGCAACCTAAATCTAAATAACTATGTACAAAGGCGGTGGGCTAGTGCGACGGCTCACTCATTGATGTCCCGGGCCAGGGCATCATCGAACTCCACTTCAACATCCCGAAGGCGGGCCTCTTCCCTGGCCCCAAGGTCTTGCAGGGATGCAGCCATGGCCTCCTCCAACCCCCTGCGAGTTGCCTCGAGGCACTCAGCCCGCCTCAACACCGGCGCATGGAGTTCCCCGCCCTGACTATTTCCCGCCGCCGCTCCGCATCTATCTGCTGGCCCAACCGCTACCACACGGAAGACACTCCCAATCCAGGGTCCTCCTGCCTGCCGGCCAATGCCTGCCCCTGGGATGTTGAAGTCCCCGAGCCATGATCACTCCTATGCTGAGCCTGCTGCTGCCTCCAATGCAACTGCCTCTAGCACCACGACGGCCTCCTGGCTTGATGATGCCTGCATGTGCCCTGACTGTTGATGCCTGCACGTCCTCCTCCTGCTGGGGTCCAGTTGTTGGGGTGGCCACCCCAGCAGGACCTCCGACTCCCGACTGTGGCAGGGATGTCTCCTCTACCAGCCTGGCTGCTAGTTCAGGGGCAGCTCCATACGGGGGCCCAAGTGATACTTGGGCGGGAAGATGGCACGGAGGACGACTGGTGCATAGTGGGTTCAGTTGAGGAGGGGGTTGCAAGAAGATTCATCACATGGATGAGCCCAATGCTGACGACCTGTCGTAGTAGGTCGATGCGGCTAATGAGGTATTCGAAATTACGTGCATTGTCCAGACGAGAACCCTGCAAGTCATCCCGAATACCACATTGGCGCAATGCCATCCCAACTAGGACAGGTTCAATACGGTCATAGATTGCAACGTCCGGAGGGAGAGAAAGACCAGTTGTTGTATGCGCATCCCCTCCCTGAAAACGGGTCTGGATGGAGGCACCCCTGCTGGTGCCGGATGATGCAGTCACAGGATCGGGGACAGGATTATACAGAGGCACCTCTTCGGCGGCCTGTGCTGCCTCCTGTCCCTGCCCCTGGACTGCACCACTAGCACCAGTGGAATCCCCCCCTCCAGGCCCTGTGCATGGCCCGTCCATGGCCTCCTCCTCAACCGAACCCCCCACAAACCTGGATGACTCAGTGCCATCTTCCTCCATAGGCCCCTGTGGGGGCTCAGCTGCCCCTACTGCTGCCAAGGAGTCCAACTCCAAACTCCCCCTCTTGGACCTTCGCTCGGCAGCTGCGGCCATGGACGCGGCACCAGACTCCTCTCTCCCGGAAGAGATCAGTACGTGGGAGGGGAGCTGGGCCTTGCGTCTCCGGCTGGTGGTGGGATCCCTACCGTTGTGTTCCACAGCACCGTCTCCACCCTCTTAATCAGTCGATGCTGCAGACAGGAAGAAACAGAACACAGGCATCAGGGCACTGTACAATGGTCAGATACACACATGACAGTTGCACATGAGTGGCAGTGTCAAACTTCATAGATGGCATCACACTCCCCAACACTCATATCATTTGAACCCACACACATGCACAAATTAACATGAATCATGCAGCAAGCAGCAGCATCCATGCACACACAACAGCATGCACATCTGAAGGTTGGCATGACATCACAAGCAACATGGGGAGTGCCGAACACATGCACACACGCCACCAGACAGACATGCATCTGTACATCTCCACCACCTGTCACAGTGCAATCATCGGCAACTCAGTCACATCTGCCAATCAGGTTCCTACATGTCTGTGTCACATGCATCCATCGCGTAACACAGTCACACACATGTCGAACACACACACACACAAGTATGGCGTGCATGTACATGAAGGTGGAACCAGCATCCATGTGTCACACCCCAACAATTCCATAGTACATACACAGAAATGCTGTGCATCTCCACATGCAGTTGTGCATCATGCTTTGGAACACATAGACCATTGATGTGCATCACACATGACTGGACTCACATGCAGCACGGTCATGTCCCTGCACATACACATCCATACATGGCCCTTTTAAGACATATGTCCAAGCTGCACACTCCTGGCACACCTCAACATGCACTGTGTCCAATAAGTACGCATGGACACTTACCACTCGACTCCGGGCGGGTCTCCTTCTGGTGGACCTGGCGGTGAAGCGCTGGGTTAATGCGTTCCAGGACCCTCATGTCGTCGGTGGTAAGGTGGACCCGGCACCTCACTGCATCTGCCTCTTCCAAGAGGCGCCGGGCCTTAATGAGGGTCCTGGACCAGAAGTCCTCCCAGCGCTTACAGACGTGTGGTAGGACGTGGGTTACCACCCCCTCCACATTGATGACAACCACGATGTCCGTCCAGCACCTCTCCCATCCATCCTTGTTGGCGCATGTTCTTCTGAAGAGGGCATCATAATGCACCAGAACTTGCTCCACCAGGATGCCAACCACTCCTGCTGTGAAGCTGGCAGCCCTCTGCCTTTCTGGCTGTCTGGGTTGCGAGTGGTCTCAGATGGTGTTTCCCCTGACATTGCAACCCTGAGGTAGGTGTGGGTTGGCAACTGGGTCCTGGTGTGGCACCAAATAGCAGGGCACATGGCCAGCAGGCAGGCAGGCAGCAGCAGATGGCTGGTGGGAGTCGGCTCAGGGCTCTGGGGGGCAGGAAAATGGCCTTCTGGACAGGAGCGTGGTATTCCATGTGTTGTCTAGGAAAGGCCCTTAGTGCGTAAGCGCATATGTGACGTAACAGGCGTGGGCGTTTCCCTTGGCACAGGTGCATAGTGATTCAGCATGTGAAAACACAGCACATTCGCATGTAAATGCGTGAAATTCGAGGAAGGGCCTAAGCGCGTAAGTGACGTGACGCGCTTGGGCATTTTCCTCAGCATGGATTAAAGGTGAGCGGGGCCCAGCAGTTCGCTGTATGTGCTTTTCGTGGAGACTGACACGTGTGTTGCTACTTCTGGTTGTTTCACGCGCCATCACTACTTCACAGCGGATCAAGGACGTATTCTTTTCTTTTGGCAGAGATCTTGCCTGCACGTGCTTTTCATTACCACGCTAGTCAGACGGTGAGCCACGCATGCTATTTTTCCCACTGCAGGTCCCCCTGTGTATCGCTTACCCATTTTCGAGGTCATAGTAGCTTGTGTGCCCCACACGTACATGTTTTTCGTGCCACCACGTACTGCTAGAGGTTAATTCCACACACGTGGGCTACCGGGGGTTGCGTGCACAGTTTAACTGCAGTTAAAGTCCCAGGATGATTTCCAGGTGGTCAGGAAGCACACGGTAAGTGCACACAGGGCTGCCCTGACTGAGGCACATGTCCCTGGGGCAGTATTGTGATCTGCTGCCCCGGGCAGTCGGGTGTTGGCAACTGCATGCGCAGATGCAGCCGACACCACCCCGGCTGTGAGTCTGCCATCCAGGACAGTCTTGGTCAATGGCCTTGGCACAGCGGATGTTGCTGGGCAGGGTCCAGTCAAGGGCACCCAGCAGCCATTGACACAAGTCAGGGCTTCCGTCCTAGTTCCACCTGCCACACCCTCAGTTCAATCCACCAGCGCCACTGCCCCTACTGATCAGGGCGGCATTTGCCAGTCAGGGTCCGCATCACTGCCCAAGAGGAGGAAGGTTGCACCTGCACAAGAGGTTGGGACCCCGGACACGGCTCCGGCCTCCGGCGCATTGAGGAAGAAGCATTTCTGAAATCAGGAACTGAACTT
The DNA here is from genome assembly GCF_040938575.1 of Ambystoma mexicanum. Lineage (NCBI taxonomy): Eukaryota > Metazoa > Chordata > Amphibia > Caudata > Ambystomatidae > Ambystoma > Ambystoma mexicanum. Next base: position 680,198,449 of record NC_090922.1, on the reverse strand, counting down.
CCTTGAGGGCTATGTGTCGGGACACGACCGTGATACGCTAGTGGGCCCAAATTTTCACACTACGACGTTTGTACCACTGGAAGCATGTTGCAGAGTTTGTCAGTGCATTCGGACATGAGGTGCGCACAGCTCAGGAGTGCAAAAAGCATTGGGATGACCTCCGACGATGTGTTAAGCTAAAGCGTGCCTCCAATTATGGCATGACTCTGGTGACTGGCAGTGGGCCACCATCTGAGGAGGAAGATCTCACTTTGCACGAGTGGATCTCTGCAGAGTTCATACCGGCAGAATTGTGCGAAGGAGTCGGAGAGATGCTGGATTTTGATGCCCCGTCCAGTGAGTGTTGTTGCGTGTTTGTCCAGCCCATGTGTGGTTTGCTTGTGTGATGTGTTGTGCTTGACTGCCATTACATGTTATGTGTACATGGTCCTCATGTGCAAGTCATGCAATGCTTCACTGATGCGTGCCTGCTGTGCAGCATGCTGGACATGTAGAGCAGACGGGGACTGTCCTCATCACCACACTTGCACCCTAATCACATGCTAGTCACCTGGCTGCCCCTCTGGTCCATGTTCCAACTCACTGGCCATTCTGCATGTAGCCTGGGGTCTTTCCACTCAGCACTCGGACTATGTCATCGCATGACTGACGTGCATCTGTGTTCTACCTGAATGCGGCACTCCACGTAGGCATGCTCCCTTGCCCCTCCACCCCCCTGAACCCCAATTTCACCATGGCACTGGTGGGTATCATGTTGGACTACTGCAATGGCCTGTTCAACGCCCCTGTGTACATGCACTCTTCCCCCTGCCAACCTGCCAGACACATACTGTGGGGTACATCCTTTGTCCTTGATGCAGGGTGTCTCACTCGGACTGTGTAGATGGCAGATGCTCCCCAGGGACATGAGTGCCCATTCATGCTCCTTGTGCATTCCATGCATGCCCCAATGTGTCCTTGGCAGGATGATCATTGTAGTACGTGTCCAGGATGACATACATTTAATGGCATTTGATCATCCATTCCATGCCCACTCTGGCTCAGTCCTGCATCACGCACATGTTTAGGGTGTCATGGTCTGTGTGGGGAACAGGACTCACCGTGTTTCAGGCCCCCTGACTCTGTTCAACTGGTGCAGTGCCTTCTGCACAAATGGGTGTACTGTGGGTTCATCATGTGTCCTGCTTACTGTCCCATGTTCATCTGTTGTGTTATCAGTTGACTCAGATGATGCAATTGATGCTAATAAAACAGAAATGTGATGGCTGGAAGGTTTTGAATGAATCATAACCATGGGCAAAGCTCTGGGCAACCCTTCAGACCATCGTTTTTCAGCCTGCCAAGCCATTACAGAAGGGGAAAAACCATATGCAAATCAGGCTTGGTCCTACCCCAAAAGGGGCAGTCCAGCCCGAACTGCTAGGTCACATCCCTTCTGCACGAGACCACAAGCATCCCCAGACATGTTTCAGCCTTGTTGGGCGTCATCCGTGAGGAGTAGCTTGGGTCTCTATGCCCGGCAGACTTGGGACCCACGTCTGGGCATACCCGTCCCACTCGGGTTGACTTTAGTAAAACAGAATGGTGATGGCTGAAAGGTTTTGAATTAATCATACCCAGGGGCAAAGCTCTGGGCAACCCTCCAGACCATTGTTTTTCAGCTAGTCCACACTGTCTGCCAATACACAGTTCTCTGGTCAACATTTCACTGCCATGCAATGCCTCCCTGAATTTTCACTAAGGGGGGAGGGTTGCCTGTAGCCATGCAACCCATTGCATGCACATTGCACGTGATGCCTGAACTTGCCCTTACACTGCCTTCATTTTTATTGATTGACATCATAATGTACTTGTTGATGTAGATCGTCGGTAACGTACGCATGTTCTGCACTGCACCAACCCACTTCTGAGCCATGTTACACCTTCTACATGCCTACTCACTGCTGCAATGTCAAAGTGACCTGGCATGCATGGTCAGATTGTCATCCCTTCACTGTCATGAAAGGCACGGGCATCCTGTGACACATGTACTCAGTATTGGAACACCCTAGTGGGTGTTTAACAAAGTTGATTGGTCAATCTGCGGCCTATACAAACTGGTATAGGCCGTAGATCCAGTGACACATGTACTCAGTATTGGAACACCCTAGTGGGTGTTTAGCAAAGTTGATTGGTCAATCTGTGGTCTATACCAAATGGTATACGCCACAGATTGATTAAAGCCTGCCAATCGGGTTGTAATGACTGTGGATCTGCCTTCACATGTGTATGTGTACACTTTCACATACATCGAAGCAAGCAGCATTGCAGCTGCTTTCTTTGCTGTTCATAATCACCATAGGGGTGTATATGGACACAGGTGTTCTTGAACACTTTCACATGTACATATGCAAGCAGCTTCAACGTTGTGTAGTGCAAAATTGCAGCTACTCACTTATGTGTAGGTGCAGGTGTTCATTTACACATGTGTTCTCTGCACCTTTTTTGTTGAATTACTAAAATGTAGTTGATTAACGTTAATGTGCTGCGATTTCAGAATTCTGCCCTTTATGTTCAACTGGCACAATCCTGAAGGTGCACTCTGGTGCAGTATGTGTACGCCCATGCCCACTTAAATAATCTGATGGGGCCTGGCTGTGATGATTTGACACACTGAATAATGTTTTAGGGCACAATCAATGCACAATGTGCTCAATCAGGCCCTGAGGGGTGTTCTGGAGGCTTCATGGCCGGCAGCTCAGACCGTACTGGACGTTATGGTCCCTCATGCCTGGTTGCAGGCCCTCGCTTTGCTCGGCACATTCACTATGTCTACATGGCCCATGACGCCCGGTACGGGCCAAGCTGCAAATGGATGAAGCTATATTGGTGATGATGGTTTAGTGATGCATGTGTACATGCATATTACGTGTGTCATGGTGTGTTTGGATTCACTTGCAGCTGTGGCTATTTTGCAGTTCAGACATGCTTATGGGATGTGCCATCTCTTTTTTGCCATCTGTCATTTCTGCCTGTGACATGTGCCTGACAGAGGTGGTGTGTGATAGAGGTGATATACTACATTCTGTACATGTGTAGGCTTTGCTATTTACACACATCCATTTCTGCTTTTGGGATGTGCTTGCATATCAATGCCACTGGATGCATACTGGAATTTCATTTGTGTTTGACATGTCTGCTTCATGTGTTGGCTATCGATGTGAAGTCTATGTGTGTGTGGGTTATGTGCTTCTGACATATGTACTCATGTTAGTTTTTTCCACATTACAGATGATGAAGCAATGGAGCCAGAGGATGGTGATGTCAATCCTGACACGGGGTTGCTTACATCAGCAACTGGCACAAGTTGGGGTTGTGGGGTGGTAGGCCACGAGAACCCACTTGTGCTCCAGACCATCGTGTCCAGGGCTGGCAATGAGTCTAGCTCGGATGATCACTCTGACAACAATGTTCAATTGGATGTGCATCATGTCCATTCGTCGACAGTGAGTGATTCTGATGTGGACGATCTTCTGTCCGCGACACCTGCACTGAGGGGCCAGAAGGTGTTGGAACCTCCACCTGTGGTGGATTGGGACGCACGCTCACACTCCACACAAGTTGATGATGTGCGTCGGGCGTCACGTCAACGGAAGGATGTAGTCCTGCAGCCGTGGGCGGAACCAACTCAGCGAGGACCACAGCTCCTTGGGCCCTGCGGGTGTCAAGCCCGGCAATCCGGTGGCCGTGCGCCACCGGGGTATACTGAGTGGGAGCAATCCATGTGTGCCAATTCAGAACAACAGGGGGCAGCAATTGATAAGATCGCTCAGAGCATGGAACATGTGGCCCAATCCGTGCTCCCTCCTGGTAGGCAGGTGGTGCTCCAGCAGCGGGCAGCACAGTCCATGGTCCGCTCATTCAGACTGGGCATGGCAGCCTCAGACAGGGCATGCCGGGCTGAAATGGTGTCTCTGCGTCAAGCACTTGCTGCTCACGCAGAGGCACACAGGGAGGCCCTGAGGGATGACCATGAATCCCTCAAATCTACTCTGGGTGTGCTCAACATGTCCCAAAGGCAGCAGACAGAGGAGAGGTTGGAGCAGCTTGAGAATACCATCTCGGCTGAGCTACGTGCATGCCGGGAGGTGCTCCAGATGTCATGCGAGTCCATGCAGGAAGAACTCCATGTTACACGTGCTACCTTGCAAAAGGAAGCACGCGTACGACGTGAGGTGCTGCATGCTGACCTACGTGTCATTGCCGCACAGGACCAGGCTTACCAGTCCCGCAGACTTGCTGCCGACGAGGGGCAAGCTGTGCCTAGGCGTGATCAGGGTACTGTGCCACGTCCACCTTCTGCATTCCACCCAGAGGGTGACCAGGGCGACAACTTATCTCCCACACAGGTTGGGCCGTGCAGGCGTTGAGCCCATGGAGTTTTTTTTATCTGAACATCCTCGCATGTGGGTTTTGAGTGGCACTGTGTACCTACTCCCTCCTAGGTGCCTCCCCTCTGGGTCGTATGTGGCCATTTTTCATATTTTAGTTTAATTAGTTAAATTAGTTTAATATTGTTTGTCTATTGTGCATTCATGTGACGGTGTGGTGCTTTGTGGCTTTTGAAAGCATCCATTGTCTGTTCCAGCTGGGCCCATCCAAGCTTGTCTCCTGTATTTGTTTGCTGTTTGGGGTTCTGACACATATGACACTTCTGCTTCCCCTATCCATGGGCTCGCATGGATGGTTTGTTGTGACAACCATTTACACAAGGGCATTGGACTTTCGTCATATCTGTGGCCTGTCTGCTGCTGTACTACTTGTGTTAACACCCCTAGTGGGGATTATGGATGTTTTCTCCACGGCATGTCTGCAATCAATTTTGGTGAGTACATTATTGAACTGTCCATTCATTGATGTTGATTGTGATGTATGTTCATTTCTTGCCTGTATACGTGTTTGATGCACTTCATACTGTAGACGGTAGCTTGCACCTTTTAGCTGTCGAAGTCACACTGATGGTAGGAGGGGGCCGGGTGGTGACAATGTCAAGTTGGTATGTTTTGAGTTCAGCCTCTGAGGATTGTGGCAAAGGAGGATGCATTAGGAATGTGACCCAAGAGGCACAACTCATGGTCCAGTCTTCACCTGAGATGTCCGCCTATACTAGTACCATGCTCCGTTCCGATTGGACACCGCGTTGTGTCTGTCTTCCATCTTGGACTTTGATGCTGCCTGACGGCGCAGTTTTCCTACTGGACTACGGCTCTTTTACTTGTTTTTCACACTCTGGTGCCTTTAGTCCCTGTTCTTCTTCCTGCTACTGTCCTTGTTGCAGATCTGTCCGCCCGTCTCTCGGGCAGTTATTTCCACGTACTCTTACACTGCCTCGGTTTGCCTCAGTACACTTCTCTTCAACAGCATCTCTCTGTCGCTCTTCCTGTCTTTCATCTATTACATCCATGACTTTATGTTGACTGTTGGCTTTTACCAATGCTATTCAACTGTTGTGGCTCTTAACTTGCTGTCAGCTTTTTCCGTTCCAGACTTGTGCTGTGTCTGCCTTTCTTTGTTCACGCTATCAAGGATTGATTGGGTTTCAGCTCAACCATCCAGTTGTGCCAGCCTCCTTGGTTATTTTCTACTCAAGTTCCAGCTCTACCTGTCAGGGTACAGAACCTGGGGTTGTGTGGGAGGAGGTCAGATGTAGGTCTTAGACATGGCCCAGTAACAAGCAGCATAAAGACACACACACACAAAGAAACCTTTCCGGCCATATTAAAGGCTTTTATGCCCTTTCTGCAGGAAAAGGAGCCTCCATACTACCTTTCCCAGCAGTCACTGGGCCAAGAACTACAAAACCCTGGCCACGTTGGGTGGGGCACACGTGCGCATGCGCCCGCGAGCAGAAGCACAGGGCTTGTGCTCAGACGTCCGACAGAAGCAGACGTGTTTCCAGGAGCTCCGAGCAAGGTGAGCAGCATGAGGGGCCATGCCCCAGCCGACCTTCCTCCAAGCCCCTCACACATGCAAGCTAAGTTGCTCCAGTGCTGGGGAGCTTAGCCAGGTGTTGGGGAAGATGTGCACAGTACAGCTAAGCCGTGCTGAGGAGAAAATGCCAAGAAGCTTTCCAAGTTGTCAGGGGCACACGCAGGGGGCGTTGCCCATATCCTCGAGGCCCCCCTGCTCCACAGAAGCTAAGTTATAAGTGCAGTAGCGTTCCTAGCCACAAATTAATACAGCGCAAGGGGGGCACCTATCGATGCACATACTGAAGTGCAGAGCATATCATTAGCATATGCAATTTGCCACATGCGCTACCTATACAAATCCGCGGCAGGCAGAATGTGACTTGTACTGAAGTCGCACCTCGCCACACACGGCTAGCAGCTCACCCAAGGCCCATTCTATCCTGTGTGATTCTTAACACATGGTCTTCCATTTAACGCGGGTCCACATGCGGCTTCCTTACCGCATTAACAGTGTATGAACCATCACGGGGGCAAGCAAAAGTATACGAATGAAGCAGCAGGCAAGAGCGCTTGTTTGGGGAGGAGTCATTAAATTCGAGACATGAATGGTGTTATGTGTGTGTGGGGAAAACACACACAGAATAGTAACTCACGCTCTCTTTGCAGCATTGAACTGCTCCTGTTACCGGACCTGAGAGTGTGTGGGCAGGAGGCCAGCACTCACCCCTGAGATCAGTGTCTCTTTGGCTCACCTTTGTGCCATTTTGTACAATGTGCATCAAGAACATGGTTTCTCTGATTGAGTATGTGTAATTGTTAATTGTTGTATTTTGTCTTTTGCCTACTTTCCTTTGCCCATCCACCTCCCCTCTCCTGACCCTCTTTCCAGTTATCATAAATAACAATGCCTATCCAACCAACGGATCCCTAACCCTCTTTCCCCCACCGGGGTCTTGGAGGCCTGTGTAAGTTTTACCTTGCAGGCGCCCAGACCACAGAGGAGGTGGTTGGTTCGTGCCACTCCTGCACCTGGAGACCGGAGCTGTGACACTACCCATCAGTTTTTGCATCCTCATTGATTATTGTGTACTGAAATTGCTACCCATCCTGTTAAACCATTGTTCAACTGTGCTACCTTGGTAGTTATTCTATCATTCTGCTTGGACATGTGCTTGGCCATATTCAGTGACTTCAAGTCATCTACTGGAGACTCTTCCAGAGTTTTTTGGTGGCTACAGGCTTTTTCCCTGGTTTGGGGGTTTGGCTCCTTGGAGTTCTCTGCGATTTGGTATTTTTACCAGTCAAGGTGGCCTCTGAGGGAGCTGGACCCTATTTACATGAAAGGTAGAACAAGGAAACCAAGGGGTAGGGGGATTCTGAAACCAGGTAGACTAGAAGGAAGAAGCCAATGGACCCAAGACACAGTTCTTCTGAAGGTCATGTTGATGAGTAAATGAGGGAGGGCCTTTTGTTTTCGGACAGTACACTTGGGCTACAGTGGTCGGGCACTCTCTGACATTCTCATTGTGGGGCACTATGTACATGATGTGTTCTGCTGTTCAATGGCTGTTCCTGTGTTGGGTTTACTTTTCAGGTGTCAGGGGATTGTTGTGGTTTGACATACTGGGGTGTCCACATGGCCAATGTTCACATGCGATGTGTACAGGACACTGAGGGTCACTTGATTTCACATGCATGTATTGAGTGCATGTCCCTACTGACACACACACTTACACATTGCTCCACCACACATACAACCACCCTTCCATGCCCACACGTGCACACAGATTGCCTTCTCTGGCATGCTGTATCCCTGCAGCGCATGATCACTTACCGTTTGGGGATTGTGTACATGCATCAGTAGGTTATTTTTGTTTATATGATGCTCAAGGTGTATCCCCAACACAATGGCTCCTCACTGTGCTGTGTGCTGAGCGGTGTGCTGCAGGAGACACACAGAGCACAGAGGTTTGGGATTTGCGGATTTGGATTGGCCAATGCGCATGCCAACAGGCATTCTGTCTTTTTGTTGATGGTACCGCTGGTGGCATGCATTTGTGTATGACTTTGTATGTGTGGGAGGTTGTTGGTCAGACATTTCATCTGATTCCATGTCAGGTGTGATTGTCATAGGCCTCTTTCCATTTATCACGTGTCACTTTGTATCTAATTGGTCATGTGTTTTGCTTTTGGTTTGCTCTTTTGCTGTTGCATGCCATGTCATGGTGTGGCCGACAAGGGTGATGTAGGTTGGGAGGGTTTGGGTGACATACCACTGATTGTCATGGCCTGTTTTGCAGGGGGGTGGTGTGATATACACCTTGCATGTGTTCCCTTTGGTCACACAGGATTGGTTATGTTTAAGTAGCTAAGGATGCACACAATGTAGCACTTCCGTGGCAACATTCTCAGGGTGGTAAGGTTGTGACAGTTGACTGTCTCTTTGTTATCATCGATTGTCACCTGGTATGTGCCAGGCCTGTGTGCACACCGCAGAGGTGGGAGTTTAGGTGAAATATGTGGCAGAAGCTGGGTCCGGGCTTCCTCGCCACATGTCCTTTCCCCTCCCATGAGCAGTGACTGTGTCTGTGGTTGGGGATGTGGGGGCACCACAATGTCCACTGGTACGCCCCGCTGTGTTGCAACATTGTGCAGGACACATGCTGCCACAATGATCCTGCACACTACTGGGGGTGCATTTAGTAGCTGCCCGCCAGAGCAGACTAGGGATTGGAATCATGAGACTTGAGTACTCCGAATGTGTGCTCCACTATGCCCGTGGTTGCAATATGGGCAGCGTTGTATCATACCTGGGGTGGTTTGGTGGGGTTCCGTATTGGCGTCATCATGTGGTTGCTCAGAGGGTAGGCACTGTCCCCTGGGGAGGTGATAATGGTTGTCATTAGTTGGGTTTGTGTATTTGTCTGTGTGTGACATGCATGCATGTGTACAGACATGTGTACACACCAATGAGCCATGTATCGCCATGCTTCCCAGGTTGCAGGTCCCGGCTTAGGGTGGACATTCTGTATATGAAACTGTCATGGGTAGACCCAGGATAGTTTGCATAGACAGAGGTGATGATTCCATGGGCATCGCATACAACCTGTACGTTGATGGAATGCCAGTGCTTGAGGTTTCAATATATGTGCTCAGTGGCCCTAGGTGGACGTAGGGCCACATGGGTGCAATCTATGGCACGGAGCACTTTGGGGAAGTGTGACACCCTGTAAAGGTCCTGGACCATGTCCTGCCTTTCTGCGGGTGTTCTCGGCATGTACCTGTGCCTGCGGACTGAGGGGCGCGCAGTCATGATTGCCAACACCTGGTGTAGGCAGCGTGACTGCGTGGCCTGTGAGACACCCCCAACTATGGCAGTTGTCCGCTGAAATGACCCAGTGGCCAAAAAATGCAGGACATTGAGCACCTATTCCAAGGGGCTCAGTGCTTGGGAGCACAAGGTGGGTGATGTGAAGTCATCCTCCCACTCAGTGACCAAGTTTAGGATGATACGAGGTGGAAACCTGTGCCTGCCATAGACCTCGTCATCAGGTATTCCAAAAAGGCTGGTCCTGGGCAAACAAATGCAGGGCCTGGTTATTCTCCACCTCCTGTGGTGTCCCACGATCAGTGCTATGAGAAATGGGACACTCATCGTAGCTGTATATACATGTTTGTTGTTTGCGCGCACTTTTATACTGTGCGGGGACGCTTCCGTCTGCCTTTGTGTGGCGGACGGGTTTACGCCTATGCGTGTCTTTTGGCGTGCACAGGTTTCCCGTATTCTATTCCATGAATACATGTTGGACGCACTCATGTGGGCGTTCTGTGTATTTCCCAGCAGTACTTCCCCAGTTACACCTTCATTTTCACTCATTGGTCCCCATTCCGCTCGTTCCGCCCCCTTTTTGGTGTGTGCGCTACATGTTGTGTGCTTTCGCTGTGCGCATCGTGCAAATCGTTCAGAATGTTGCAGTGACATGTGTGCCCATGTGCGCCATCCGTGGATTTGGCGCACATCCCGGGGAAAACACGCGCAAGTCCTTCCATGAATCGTGCGCTTGCTTTTTCACGCTTGCTTGTGCCACAAATTTCGGCGCACATTTGTTCCATGAATCGACCCATTAGTCTTGACCAGCTGCCATGCTATCTGGATTGGTCTCACTTGTCTTGAAAGTTCCCCTGTTTCACTAAACCGAGGGTGTCCTCCTAAACCTCTGCCCATTAGGTCAGAGTTTAGAAATCCATCTTAACACACTCCTCCAGCACTTGTAGACTCATAGGCTCCTCCTTCCATCGCCTATGCAACAGCACGGCTGATTGGCACACGGCCTAGTCAGAGCATCAATGTATCTTACTGTTTCTGAATTATTTTTCAGCAACCTGCGTTCCCATTTCAGACGGTGGCACTTTGAAATAGAATTTTATGGTAGAATGTGTGGTACAATTGTTTACCTCTTGCATCGTGTGGCGACTTGACATGATAATGAACACACTGGAGACCTATTAAGTATGAGCACGCAATGTCACCCTGTCTCGCATGACGGTTGAGAGGGCTGCTTTAGGTGCACAAGGGAGCATGAATGGACATATGTGAATTATAGTAAGACCCTTTCAAAATATGCCAGAAGTGTAAGTAGCAGACAAATGATTCAAGAACGGAACAGGGACATAGTAATGATGAGTGGTTGGTATATAGCACACTAGGAGTAGGGTTATGCCTTCTGCCATGAAACAGTGCTGGACGAGGGAGAGGTGGGGCTTTGATTATTCAATGTTCTTACAGAGATGATACATCCCCAGAGGTAACAGCAACACAACATTTTCTGGATTGTTCTTACGTTCCTGTCACAAAATATATTTTACATAGCTGTTTGTCCTTGGTTTTCCGAACCACTTGCCCAAGGCAGCGTCTTGTCCATTTTTTTTTTCTTTTTTGCAGCATTCTTTCGCAAAATTGAAACCTACCTGTCTCTGGCTTCAATCACCAAACAATAGGCTACTATTGTTATTTGGACTTGAGAGAAAGTAAGCAACTGTTTGAAGGACACAATGTGTCGAATACCCACAAAAAACAATAACATTTACTATAATGAAAGTCGACACATGAACATTTTGTTTCAATTTCTATGCATAATATTTCTGCGATTAAAAACAGCATGTGGGCTGTATGCATAATGACTAATTCAGCAACGTGCAAATGTGAGATTTGACCAAAAGAATTGACACAGTACTATGTTATGTTTAATGATATTTATACCACATACTATAAAAAACCAAGTGCGCAACTCGCAGTTTGTTTATCTGTCTAGTAATGATTGTTATTTGTGTATAGTTTAAGAGGGGTGAATAGAGGTGTGAGTTTTTTGGGTGTATTTCTTACTTGTTTTGCACACCAATATATTCTTTGCAGAGTTATGGGTTGTTAGATGAACCATACTGTGATGATTATTCTTCAAGGACCCACAACCACAACCTGTATACAGGCTAATGATATCTACACCGCTTTGTCCCATGGGCTATCCTGGTGTGCTGTCACTGTTCCATCCTTGTGACCATAAATTGGGGGTTGGGTGGAGGGGTACAGGATGAACCTTTTCCGTGGGCACTTGTTTCTCTTTTGGAACACCTATTTTACCACTTCCATTATAATGCCATCTGTCTGTGGTATCACATAAAACGTTACTATCTCTGTCCTTATTTTCTTGTAGGGCCTGCTATGTGAAGCGGATGCATCTGGTTCTCCATCCCATTAGGATCTATACCTTCTTCACAGTTCTAACCTTTCATGCACGTTGTGGTCTCAACTACTCCCCTATGTTGTCATGTCTCTGTTCATTGTGTGTGGTTTGTGTTTATGATTAGGTTTCATCCGGTTCTGAATTTTAGGGTAACTTATTATATTCAATTACAGAACGGTACTAAAATATATACTTTTGTTCTGTTATCTACACAGCTATCTTGTTCTGTTCTTCACATGCCATATTTTCTAGCTAGCGTCAGATAGATTTTTCAATCAACGTTGGCAGATAATCATAAACGGTGCTTATTGTATAACCGTTATGTCAGCCGACTCACAGGGACCAATCTGGCTTTTGGCACTACCAGCAATAAGGCGCAACCTGTCAGTGTTTATGATGTAAAAACGTGCTGAAGCGAAAGCATTGCACTTGAAAGTGCAAATAATCCATATCTTCTCACGAACGGAAAACAATGTGCATCATTAGAATGTTTTGCTGGTGTAACATTTCGACACACAAGAATAAGAGTACTACGATTGATCGATCTGGGATTGATCAATCGCTGATTACAATCGGCGTATCATGAGGGAGTTATAAAGAACATTTGAAGCATGCAATGTTTGCTAGCTATAAGTGGTATTGCAAAAAGATATTGTTTCATTTCGTGGACCTAATCTTCTCTTGTGAACGTTCAATGCAAAATAAAAGCACTTATTAGATTGCAGACTATTGATGTTTTCTTTAAAAAAATGTTTTGCTCTCCTATTTTGGACAAGAAATAAAAGTTATGCACTGTGAGGGGATGTGTGTGTTTATTCTCCTGGTTCTGTGTTAAGTAATATAATGGCATGGGTGATGACGAGACATGTTTGGCTACGCTGGCTACAAACGTCATGGACATAGGTAGAGCATATAATTTGGACTAGTGATGTCAGTTTGTGGGGCGGCCGATCTGTATTCTTGCCACGAGGGCACTTGAACTCAGAGAGATGCATCAACTGATAAGATAAGTACAAGATGGCGGCACCCAACCTGTTGTTTTCACATGTGTAAAAGTGAGGAAAACTAAGGTAAGATGCATAGGAACATTTTTTAAGACGATTATTGTATGCTTAAAAATTCATGCCCCAACGAGCGGGACAATACAATTTTTGTGTGAACTTCCCCTTTAACCCTGCAAATAAATCATATAATTTGGAATTGGAAGAAGGTAGAAAAGTGCAATAGATGTCTTAATGTGAACATGATGAATTTAAGTAAGGAAGAATTTGAGTAGGTATGTATGTCGTGCGTGTTGTACATCTTTTTGAAAGAAAGGATGGACAAAATAACCTGGAAGAAGAAGTGAAATGCTAGATCCCACTACCATACTTATGATGTGCAGGTATTAGGAAAAGGAAGGGAAATGAGGACAAAGATTAGCATATTATCATCTTCTGTTTTCCAAACTAGAAAAATACTATTGATTAAAGAATGTGTACAGCCTTATAAAACTGGCTGATTGAGCACCGGCATCGATGTTGCAGAGGGACGTGCAAACAATGTTAGCAGTGATCACCCTTAAGCAGGAAAGGAACTTCTGATCTACAATTAACTCTATTTAGTGTGAACAACTGGAGATCCAGATTAACCCGGTCTTCCAGGAGAAGTGGTTTTCCCACTTCAGTAATGTATATAAGAACAAGCATTGGCAGTGGCAACAGTTTTGGTATTTGCTACTGGTCTTTACAATTTGCATTTATTGGCACCAGGTTGCAAGAAGGAGAGCGCAACGTTTGAAAGGGGGATGTGATAAGGGGTGCAGGTGTGCAATAGAATGAGAAGGGGAATAGAGCAAGGGAGGAAGCCATTGACAGAGGGTGCCATCTGTAAAGGGGGACACTCTGCATTGCCTCCACCGCCTGGACATCTTTGGACTCTCGCACAGAACAAAGGAATGGGTGCCCAGATGAAGTTCACAGTCATCTTTAATACAAATTCAGAAAGATACACTGGAAGCACACAGGGCTCGTACAATCAGCTTGCCTTTTATAGACTTTTTGAGAATGATGCAATACTTCATACAGTTTCAGAATACATATCTGATTGGTCCATTCAGCCAAAAATAAACCCCTTCTTGTCTTTTATTGGTTGGTTTCTCTGCCGCTGTCCAAGCCACATTAGCTCATTTTTGGCATGCTCCGTCGACTGATGGTGGTTGTTGGGGCAATGAGCGAGGTGGTAGTGTTGATTAGAGAAAGAGGCGGTACGATGGGTGGGGATAGAGAGAGGGGTTAGGGCATGTGTATGGGGTAGAGAGAGGGGAAGTAGGCTGTTTTGGTGGGGTAGAGAGGGTGAGGGTAGGGTGGGTGGGGTAGAGAGAGTTGTTAGCATGGGTGGTGGTAGAGATAGTGGGCAGCATGGTTGTGGGTAGAAAGGGCTGTCAGAATGGGTATGGGTAGAGGGTTTATTGCTGGGTGGATGGGAGTAGTGATAGTTGGGTGGAAGAGAGAGATGGGTAAGGTGGATCGGAGTTAGAGAGAGTGGGTTTTGGGTTGGTGGGGGTTGGGGGTAGACTGAGTGGGAGTAGGGTGGGTGGCTGTAGAAACAGTGGGGTAGCGAGATTGGGGTATCATTGGCAGTGGTAAAAAGTGGTGGTAGGGTGGGTGAGTGAGGACAAAGAGTGTGGGTGGGCGTAGGAAGAGTTTGGGTAGGGCGGTTTGGTGGGGCTAGAGAATTGTGGTAGGGTGGGTGGGCGGCGTACAGAAAGTTGGGTAGGGTGTGTCGGGGTAGAAATAGTTGGGGTAGGGTTGGTGGGTGTAGAGAGAGCGGGGGTAAGGTGGGTGGGGCTAGAGAGAGTAGGTGTAGGTAGAGAGTTTGGGGGTAGGGTGGGTGGGTGTAGAGAGAGTGGAGTGGGAGTAGTATAGGTGGGGGTCGAGAGAGTGGGGGTATGTAGAGAAAGTGGGAGTATGGTAGAGAGAGTGAGGGTAGAATGGGTGTGGGTAGAGTGTCAGGCTATGGTGGGTGAGTGGGGGTAGAGAGAATGAGGGTAGAAAGAGTGGACATTGGGTTGGCGGGGGTGCTAGAGAGAGTGGGGGTAGTGTGGGTGGGGATAGAGAGAGGTGATAGGGTGGGTGGGGATTGAGTGAGTGGGCTTAGGGTGGGTGGGGGTAGAGAGAGTGGGGGTTTCGTAGAGTGAGTGGGGGTTGGGCTGGTGGTCTGATTTTAGAGAGGGTGGAGTTTGGGTGTATAGGGGTAGATAAAGGGGGTAGAGTGGGTGGGGGTAGAGAGAGTGGGGGTAGGGTGGGGATAGAGAGAGTGGGGTAAGGTGGGTGGTGAAAGAGTGAGTGGGGTAGAGAGAATTGGGGTAGTGTGGTTGTGTGTGGGTAGATAGAGTGGGGGTAGGGTGGATGGGTACAGGTAGAGAGATTTGGGCTAGGGTGGGTGGTGGTAGAAAGAATGGGTGTAAAGTCGGTGGGTGGGCATAGAGAGAGAGGGGGTAGGGCGGTTCAGTGGGGGTAGAGAGAGTGGGGACATGGTAGACAATGGGGGTAGGGTCGCGGACTGGCATAGAGAAAGTGGGGGTAAGGTCAGTGGGTGAAAGTAGAGAGAGTGGGGGTAGGGTGTGTGGGTGTAGAGAGAGTGGGGCAGGGTGAGTGTAGATAGAATGGGCCAGGGTGGGTGGATGCAGAGAGTTTGGGGGTATCGTAGGGGCCTGTGGTAGAGAGAGTGGGGGTAGGGTCAGTGGTGGGGGTAGAGTGGGGATAGGCGTTGTGGGTTAAGGTAGAGAGAGTGAGGGTAGGGTGGGTGGGTGTAGAGAGGGTGAGCTTAGGGTGGCTGTAAAGAGAGTGGGTCAGGGTGGGTGGATGCAGAGCGGGAGATAGGGTGGATGGGGTAGAGAGAGTTGGGGTAGGGTGGGTAGGGGCAGATAGCATGTTGCGGTATGGTGAGTGGTGGTAGAGAGAGTGGGGGTAGGGTGGGTGCTGATAGAGAGAGTGGGGGTAGGGTGGGTGGGGCTAGAGAGAGTCAGTGGAGATAGAGAGAGTGGGGGTAGGGTGGGTTGGTCTAGAGAGAGTTGAGAGTGGGGGTAGCATAGGTGGGGGTTGAGAAAGTGGGGGTATGGTAGAGAAAGTGGGGGTATGGTAGAGAGAGTGAGGGTAGAATGGGTGGGGTAGAGAGTGGGGGTATGTAGGGCGAGTGGGGGTAGGACAATTGGGGTAGATAGAGTGGGGCTTGGGTTGGTGGTGCTAGAGAGATTGGGGGTAGGGTTGGTGGGGGTAGAGAGAGTGGGGTTTGGGTGGGTGTCTGGGTTAGAGAGGGTGGGGTTTGGGTGGATGGGCTAGATAAAGGGGGGTAGAGTGGGTGGGGGTAGAGAGCACAGGGGTAGGGTAGGGCTAGAGTGAGTGGGGTAAGGTGGGTGGGGATAGATTGAATTGGGGTAGAGAGAATTAAGTTAGGGTGGGTGGGGGTAGATTGAGTGGGGCTAGGGTGGGTGGGTACAGGTAGAAAGAGTTGGGTTATGGTGGGTGGGGGTAGAGAGAGTGGGGGTAGGGTGGGTCAGTTTGGGTAGAAAGAGTGGGGCTAGGTAGACAGTGGTGGTAGGGTAGGGGACTGGCATAGAGCGAGTGGGGTTGGGCCAGTGGGTGAAAGTAGAGAGTTTGGAGGTAGGGTGCATGGGTGTAGAGAGAGTGGGGTAGGGTGGGTGGATGCAGAGAGAATGGGGGTAGGGTAGGGGGCTGGGGTAGAGATAGTGGGGGTTGGGTAGGGGGCTGGGATAGAGAGAGTAGGAGTAGGGTCAGTGGGTGGGAGAAAAGAGAGTGGGGGTAGGGTGTGTGGGTTGGGGTAGAGAGTGAGGGTACGGTAGGTGGGTTCAGAGAGAGTGGGTTTAAAGTGGATGTAGTGAGAGTAGGGCACGGTGGGTGGATGCAGAGAGTGGGGATAGGGTGGGTGGGGTAGACTGACTGTGGCAGTCTGAGAGAATGGGGGTGGAGCTGGTGGGGGTAGATAGAGGGAATGTAGCGTGAGTGGGTAGGGTTAGAGAGAGTTGGGGTAGGGTGGGTGTTGGTAAAGAGAGTTAGGATAGGGTAGATGGGGTAGAAAGAGTAGGGGTAGGGTGGGTGTTGGTAGGGAGAGTTGGCGTAGGGTTGGTGGGTGGCAGTAGAGGGAGTGGGGCTATCGTGAGCCGGGGGTAGAGAGAGTGGAGGTAGGGTGGACAGCCCTAGAGTGAGTGGGTGGTGGTAGAGTGTGTGGTTGTAGGGTGAGTAGGTGTATAGAGAGTAGAGTGTGGGGATCCCATAGATGGGGGTCGAGAGAGTGATGGTATGTAAAGAAAGTGGCAGTATGGTAGAGAGAGTGAGGGTAGAATGGGTGGGGGTATGGTGGGCAAATGGGGGTAGAGAGAGTGGAGGTTGGATTGGTGGGTGAAGCTAGAGAGAGTGGGGTTAGGGTGGGTGAGGATAGAAGGATTGGGAGTAGGGTGGGTGGGGATCAATTGAGTGAGTGGGATAAGGTGGGTGGGGTAGATGGAGTGGGGGTTGAGTGTTGGGGTGGGATAGAGAGGGTGGGATTGGGTGGATGGGTGTAGATAAAGGTGGGTAGGGTGGCTGGGGGTAGAGAGAGGGGAGTTGTTTGACTGGGGATAGAGATAATGGGGTAGGGTGGGTGGGGTTACAGTGAGTGGAGGTAGAGAGAATTGGGGTAGGGTCTGTGGGCATAGATAGAGTGGGGGTAGGGTGTGTGGGTACAGGTAGAATGAGTTGGGATAGGGTTGGTGCGTACAGGTAGAGAAGGTTGGTGTAGTCAGTGGGTGGGCATAGAGAGAGCGGTGGTAGGGCCAGTCAGGGGCGGATAGAGGGAGTGGGGGCATGTTAGACAGTGGGGGTAGGGTAGGGGACTGTCAGTGGGTGAAAGTATAGAGAGTGGGAGTTGGGTGCGTGAGTTGGCGTAGAGAGAGTGGCAGTAGGGTGGGTGGTTGTAGAGAGTGTGGAAAGGGTGGGTGTAGAGAGAGTGGGGCAGGGTTGGGTGATGCAGAGAGAGTGGGGGTAGAGTAGGCGGCGGGGGTTGAGAGAGTGGGAGTAAGGTCAGTGGGTGGGAGAAGAGAGAGTGGGGGTAGGGTGTGTGGGTTTGGGTAGAGAGAGTCAAGGTAGGATGAGTGCAGAGAGAGTGAGCCAGGGTGGGCGGATGCAGAGAGTGGAGGTAGGCTGGGTGGGGGTAGAGATAGTGGGTTAGGGTGGGTGGGGGTAGAGAGAGTGGACGGGCAAAGAGAGTCAGGTTTGGGTGGGTGAGGGTTGAGAGAGGGAAGGTAGTGTGAATGTGTTCTCGTCTACATGGCGTGAATGTAAATATTCAAACATGGTTCAACACGTTATCACGCATGCTAT
Source organism: Ambystoma mexicanum (assembly GCF_040938575.1). Taxonomy (NCBI): domain Eukaryota; kingdom Metazoa; phylum Chordata; class Amphibia; order Caudata; family Ambystomatidae; genus Ambystoma; species Ambystoma mexicanum. The sequence goes on along the minus strand of NC_090922.1, from coordinate 680,180,398 downwards.
TGTAATTCCATAAAATAGCATGTGTTCATGGTGGTGCATGTACACAACACGTTGCTTTCCACAACTGTTCAGCGTGAGCATTTTTTTGGGGAAAATAAACTGTAATACATTATACACAGAACACATGCTCCCTGCTGCCTTATTACAGGCGTAGTCATGGATTGATTTATTGCGTGCAGTATACTGCATGCATGTAGGTCTCGAGCACACACGCAGTACAAACATGTCAACAAAAGAAACACCACTGGGGAATGCGGCCATCGATCCCGCTGCTTTTCGCATGCTGAACCAGCACTCTACCATCTGATCCAAATACGGTTCCATGTATTTGAAAGAGCATGCTGTTTAAATGACTCATATAGGAAGGTGAACTGCAGAGAGATATATTTCTATGAAGCCTGTGAAGTGGTCTTCTAGTGTTTCACAGACTGGAAGTGCTCATGTAGTTCTCTCAAGTCAGGGCAAATAAAACATGACATGAAACCAAACAGACAACATTTTTCAATATATGTCAATTACAGTTGGATTATAAAATAATATATAAGGGGCACAGAGATTGTTGGTGAAAATAGCCCAAAAAAAGCCCAATTAGGAAAATCACTGTGCTGATGGAAAATGGAAAGTCCGGCTGACGTGCTTTTTACAATCTGCCGATTGGAGCACATTTTGTTAGGGAGCTCCTCATTGGGTAGTACAGCTGAGCAGTTTGGAACAAGAGATTTTAGTGAGTTGGCAAGTTCATTCATTGGCATTGCTGGTTGCTATGCCGACCAGATATTCGCCGTTCAGAGGCCCTTTTCCCTCTATCTTTGTAACAATGGTTTTGGCAAATTTGGGGCTTGCGCCACAAAAATTTGGCAAAACCAAAAAAGTTATGAATAACAGTTGGGAACTGAAACAACTTAATGTAAACAGTGGTGCCCCCAGGATATTTTATAGGGGTGGCCTGAAGAGCCCACAGGAAATCTTGGGGTGGCACACCAAAACAAACACTTAACTAAATTTCAGGAAATCTATTATGCTGATCTAGTATGTAGTGCAGTTGAACACTTCGCAAATATGAGAGTTAAGGAATTGCATATTGATATAGAGCACAGGCAATTCTCAGTCGCACTGCGCCCAAGAGTGCAATATAGGCATGTGTTGCAAGTAATTGAAGAGAGATGTGGTTATAAGTCTGATGGATTTATTTGCAAAGTAGCCTGACACGTGTTTCGAGTCTAAACCGACTCTTCATCCGAGACTAAGCATAATACACAACAAAATCATAGACAATTATGCACCAATAAACAAATACTGCTGGTATAAAAACCATGCATTGTGTAAATTCAAAAACAAGGTAAGAGGCATAAAACACAGAGGCAAACAAAAGGTATAGGTAGATAATTTTGTCATATGGCATAATAAAAAAAAAAGGGTCACAACATAAAAGAAAAGAAGGATTGAACAGTCACATTATATCAAAGGTCATGATAAAAATAAGGGAAACCACAGCATCAGTGGTAGGTAATAAAAAAGACACAGTACCACATATTGGATGATGTTGAAATGAATGGAGAATCCATGGTGCCGGGATGCAAGAAATAAACAGGAAGCAAGGCAAACAAAAAGGTACAAAAAATGAACATGCATCCACAGGAGTCACTGTAACAGCGCATTCAAAGAGGCAAGGTTGACCAAAAAGCCCAATAATGGGTACTTCTTATGTAAGTAAAATTAGAAGCAGAGATATATACCAGATTATTTCCAAAAAGGTGCCAATTACAACAGTACCTGTAAATGGGAGATGGGACCTAAGATAAATTGAATGAAGGACAGTGCCAGAAAACTCTGTGAAATCGTAAAGAAAAGAGAGATTATGAAAGGATGTAACCAAATTGAGTGAAAAGATGTGATGTAGACTAAAAAGCAATTGAAAAAGAAAAATTGTACCTCACGGCTTCGTAATTACGGTAATTTCTGTAGGAAACACAAAATTTCTAAGCATCATGAATTGCAAAAGCAATTGTAACGTACCAACTAAGTTATGTAATGACAATGTGATTAGGAAGCAAACACACCAAGCATTACACAATCTAAATCCAGAGAGTAATTGACTGGTACTAGAGAGAATCAAGTATTGCTGAATTGAGACATGCAAGTGCACTAATTACAAGTGTCAGTGGGGCCATGAAAAAACCGTCTTACCAGCACAGCAGGAAACGCCAAAGTGATGTGAAAGGAAGCAGCCCGGGCTGCGAAGATAGAAACAGGACTAAAATAGAAAGCTGCAGCTAAGCAGGGAAAGGCTGAGTGATTCAAACATGGCCATGTTGCATTGAAATAAATCCGCCATATTGGACTTGCTGAATTCAATGGAAACAATACTAGGGAAACTAAACCCGACTTCATAAACAGATTGATTGCGTGCCAAGGAGGAAATTAAAACATATTGGATTTCCAATTAGAAAAAATAAGTATATTCGGTAAAAAAAAAAAAACAACCCTGTTACAAAAACGAAATTGAAAAGGAGCCATATCGCGCTATGCCGCGTGTGCCTGGCACTATTGTGTGAATCATTCCCAGGAGTGAACTGACTACAATTCATTGTGGTCGCTAGCCCATTGCAAGCGGTAGTAAGAACCCTGAATTTGAGTAATATATTTACAATTGCTGTCTGTGAGTGCGCTGCTGGTGAGTCATAAACAATAGGAGAACCTGCTACTATCAGTTGTGGAGAAACGAATTAATACACTCCTGATTACATATAAACAACAAAATAAACATATATAAGAAAACTTGTGTCACTATGTCACAAAGCCTGTAAGAACAACAGGAAATGAATTAGATACACACATGTCCACAGAAAAATTGGAATTATGAAACCTGAATAAAAGCATGAACAATAGACAAATTAATGTTCACAAGAAGGTTGCAAATTCATGATCAGAGTTTAACCCATTAAACACAGTGCGATATTTGTAGATAAGTCTCGCTTCCAATTGACGTAACTTCAGCATTAAATTGCCCCCTCTGGGTGACAATAGCACTTTACATAGACCCACAAATCGGATGTCATCCTTATTATCTAATTGGTGCAATTTTTGGCAATGATTGGCTAGTGGATATTTGGATTCCTGACTGCCAATTGTGGTGAGATGTTCTCTGATACGAATCTTTAAGGGTCAGATGGTGCCACCAATATATTTCAATCCACAAATACAGATTATACAATAGACAACAAATTTGGAATTGCAGTTCAGAAATGAATGAATGATGTGGTCTCCTCTAGCCCCAAAGGAGACCTGTGAAGTTTCCATGGTTTACTTGCACATGCTGCAGAATCCACATTTGTGGAAACCCGCAGCACAGGCAGAGTATAACCACGTAGTTTTGGGAGTGGATGAGCTCATAAATGAAGGGCAGAGTTTGTTTTTAAGTGATTTGCCTTTGCTAAATGTGATGCTTGCAAAGGGATCAAGCCAGTTGGCACTGTCGCAATCAAGGTGTAGCAGGTCCCAATGTTTCTCCAAAATTCTGTGGATCTTGTGACTGTCTGAGTTGAATCTAGTGATAAACCTGATTTTTTGAGTAATGGATGACTTCTCTCTGGTTTTAGGGACTAACAAATCTGCTCTCTTCAGCTGTCATACTGAGGCAAGCGCTTTGTCGAGACAGCTATGGTGATAGCCTCTCTCAAGAAACCGTGATTTAATGGCAATGCTTTCATGGTCAAAATCCTTAGGATCAGAGCAGTTCCTCTTGGCACGAATATACTCTCCTTTAGGGATATTGAATTTGACATGATTTTTGTTGCTGCTGTCCGCATGCAATATTGAATTAACAGAAGTACACGGAAAGTTTTTGTCACGAACCCTTTAGGGGTGAGATCAATTGAAAGATCCAAGAAGTCAATGTGAGTTTGACTTATAGTGGACGTAATTTGTATACCACAATCATTGTGATTAAGATAAGCCACAAATTCTAGCATTAATTCTTGTTTACCAGACCAAATTAGTAGAACATCATCTATATATCTTTTCCACAATTTCAAAGAGGGACGGTAGGCAGCATTGACAAATACACATTTTTGTTCAAACAAATGCATGAATGCATTGGCCAGTGCTGGTGCAAAGCTGGCACCCATAGCCACCCCAATTAATTGCTTAAAATATACATTGTTGAAAACAAAAACATTGTTCTGTAAAGTAAATAACAAAAACTCCTTCACCATTGCGATATGATTGAAAAAAAAGGATGCAGAAAATTAACGGAAAAGAAAATCAACACTTTCTAATGCTTTCTGATGATCTATGGAAGTGTATAATGCTTTGACATCTAGTGTAACTAGCCAGCAATTGTTTTGGAAATCCAGATTGTCAAGAATTTCAAGTGTATGCATGGTATCTCTAATGTATGTAGGAGTGTTGAGCACCAAACGTTTTGTAACTTTTTCTGCCAAACCTGTGTTTTTCTTAGCATATTGATATAGTTCAGATTATTAAATAATTGTTAACTACTTAATTTATCTGATGCTCATAGACTAATACCAGTATGGTTAACATTTTGAGTTCCACAATACTGTTTGTGCTATGTAAGGAATATGTGATGTGTGTATGCATGTTAGGCAATTTATTGTTCTTCAAACAGAATAGTTGTTCGACTTTGACTTGAAAAGACAAATATACAGTTTTAATTTAAATGAGCACATAGATTGTAAGGAACAAACCATTTACTGAGAACACGCAAACCACCTGCACTTGCCACCTTGCTGGCGGCACTACCTTTTGTATTGTTTTATCCCTTGCTCAGCACCTTCCACTTTTCCCCTCTCTCTTACACTTTCCCCCTTCGCTCCCCCCTCCACTTCTGCGTTCTCAATGTCACTCCAAAGACTGGAGGGGGGTGTCTGTACTTCTGCTCTCTATATGGTAGAGGAGAGGCACAGAGGACCCCTGCCAAGATTCTCTATTATTGGTACGTGGTCGAGCAATCAAGGCCTAGCTCCTCAGGAGGTGATGCAGGCTGGTTCTTTAGTACAGTGTAGTCCCCAAGCACCCACAAAGGAATGTCCACACACTGTATCGATTAAAACACAGTCTTTATATATTTAATGTTCAAAGGTATATACAATATCACAATAACTCACTTTGTACTCTGAAAATCAGCAATGGTAAATATGTACAGTTTCTAAAGTGGTACCACTAACGTTATTATATCTCGTTAAAGTGCATACGGTCGGAATGACACACAGATCAAAATAAAGAGGAAACCAGCAGTAGAGAGAGGAAGGAAATCAAGATGGTTGAGCAATTGGCAGAATACTGGCCACGTTACCTGGACAAAGTTCTGTGTGGAGATCCCCACACCTGGGCAACCTGTAGAAGAAAGATACAAGCCCAGTCCATATATTGTTCACACTAGACTTTCCAATAGTTCTACAACCCCAAAGTACCTTGGCATTGTAGCATTCGGTATCAGGGAATCGACGGCCCTTCTTGAGTATCGTCCGTTTGAGGCAGGAGTCACGGGTCGTCGAACGTCCGACGGAGAACAGGTCGAGCTACGACAGTGAAGTGGCCACGTCGTTCCTAGCGGTGCTCGTTGACGGGGGAAGCATAAACGCCCTGCCAGGAAGAGGCGTGTGGGGCACCTCGTGTCAATAGTTCTGGACCGCAAAGAGTTGAAGAACTGTGGCCCAGCAAGGGCGTCGAGTCATCGGCGTCTCTGTGGTCTTTGGGTGGTGGGAAACCCACCGGTGGATGCTCCTCTGCGCGTCGACGGTCAGGCCTTCTCCAGCAGGATACAGCAGCGACGATCCGGACGAGAGTGTCCTTGGATCAATTAAGTTCTTAGGCAACGGGAGCACGGCGGCTCCAGTCGGCGATGGCGGTCATCGACAGTGGCAGACAACAGTCCGGGCGCTTCTCCTTGGAGTTCCGCAGCAATCCCCGTATCGGGTTGGCAGCCTGTCGAAGATCTGTCTACCAGGGAGCTTAGGCAAAGATCCGCTGTGCACGATGGTCCCTCGTAGCTCAGGAGAGGTCGCCTTACCAGGTCCTTTCTGGGTCAGTTCCTGAGGCACAGTCGCTTTCAGATTGCGAAGGAGAGCAACTGCAATTCTTCTCGTCCAGCAGGGTTTCAAGATCAAGCTTCAGTTACTCCAGTTACTCGTCGTAGTGGACTTCAGCTTCTGAACACAATTCCTAGCAATGAGAGGTCCCCAGATATACTGTTCATTTCCAATTCATTCCGATGGGTCACACTCAAGCATCCAATCATGACTACGGTCATTCATGCAGGAGGGCAGCCAATCAGGCACACAGGGCATTCAGGCCATTCACTTCTCTCCAGACACTCACAACAAGTTATGTGTATTGGGACAAGTACCGAGCCATTCAACACTCCAAGCTGCATTCATACCGGTTTCGGGCAGAGCTGTCTCAATCATTGTGTCAACCACCAGATACTAGACAGCCACAACATAGAATGCATATTCGTCACAAACTCCATTTACAGAGGTCCCACCCACAGGCGTACCCACAACATACGGTTGTTGAGAAGGCTCCAGCCAGTCTGGTCGGCACTTCCCCACACTACCATATATGGAACTTCCACCCAACAGCCAGTCAGGGGGAAGGGACAGAGGCAGGGCTTCCCTGGACTTGAGGAAGATCAAGGTAACAGGTGATGGAAGGCAAGAGGCCATGGGGGCAATTTTTTCTCCATCTGGAATCTACCGATTTCAAATGACAGGGCCTGGGCATCCCAAAATGGAGGACGCTCAGGGCACAAGGCATTTCAGCACAGAGCTGCCACCAGCCCGTAGCCTGCTCTGTGGGTCACACACACGTGCCCAAAAACATACACTAGGGGTACAGGGCTGCACCCCTACCCATGGGTGCCATAAGGGTATCCCATGGGTCTGTTCACCAAACCAAAAGAGAGAGAGCTGCACAGCCAGGAGTCCCACATGAACTCCTGCATGGAAATCACAACAGAACACACGATAAAAAGCAGTAAAGGACAAGGATACGGAGGCCCTGTCCCTCCGATGCATTTCCAGAATCACAGTTGCACCCCCCCAGACTGAGGTTAGGGTGCCTAATCTCCCACGGGATAGGCACCCTCATCCAGATGGTCAACATACCTTCTGTAAAGGCCATCTGCTTTATCGTGACTCTTCCCTGGTCTGTGCTCAATGGTAAAGTCTAGTCCTTGCAGACTAATGGACCACCTGAGCAGTTTTGGGTTTTCACCCTTCATCGGTATAAGCCACATAAGGTGCTTATGATCTGTTTGGACCTTGAAGGTAGACCCGGTAAGGTAGGGTCTAAAATGCCTAAGGCTCCAAACTATACTAAAACATTCCTTTTCAACAGTAGCCCACCTAAGTTCCCTACCCTTAAGTTGTCTACTGATGAATATGATCGGATGTTCTCTTCCTTTGTCATCTAACTGGGACAATACCGCTCCAATTCAGGTGTTGCAGGTGTCAGTTTGAATGATAAAGGGCTTGCTGTAATCAGGCGCACACAACATGGGTGTCCGACACAGACTTCCTTTCAAGTTATCAAAGGCCCTCTGACAGTCTTCCGCCCAATTAACCTTCCTCGGTTGCTTGGGTGAAGTCAGAGCTGTCAGGGGGGGAGCTATGGTTCCATAGTCTGCCATGAAATTGCGGTAATACCCTGTGAGGCCCAAAAAGGCTCTCACCTGGGTTTGAGTAGTGGGAGTCTCCCAGTCATGTACATCCTGTACTTTACTGGGGAGAGGTTGGATCTGACCCCCTCCTACCTCATGACCAAGATACGTGACTTTCCCCTGAGCTATCTGACACTTGGTGTCCATGATAGTGAGGTTAGCCCTTTCTAAAGCCTGCAACACTTTATCCAGATGAGTCAAATGCTCCTCCCAGGTGGAACTGTAGATGGCAATGTCGTCTAAGTAGGCAACACAAAAGGCCTCCAGCCCACTGAGCACATGGTTGACTAATCTCTGGAAAGTGGCAGGGGCGTTCTTCAACCCGAAAGGCATGACTCTAAACTGGTAGATTCCCACTGGTGTTGAGAACGCCGTCTTTTCCTTGGCATGGTGCATCAGAGCTATTTGCCAATAGCCTGAGGTAAGGTCGAAGGTGCTCACAATTTTGGCAGCACCTATCGTGTCCACGAGCTCATCAGCCTGGGGCAGTGGGTGCGCGTCAGTTTTGGTGACGGCATTGACTCCTCGGTAGTCCACACAGAATCTCCAATCCTTGGTACCTGCCTGGGAACTTGCCTTGGGGACAAGGACCACGGGACTGGACCAGGGACTGGTTGAGGGTTCAATAACACCCAGATCCAACATCTTGGTGACCTCAGCCTGGATGTGGTTTTGACGGTATCTGACATACGGTAGCACCTGCTTTTGACAGGCACACTGTCACCAGTGTCATTCTCGTGCCTACACCACGGTGTAAGGCCTGGTGTCAGTGAAAACAGAGAGGCGTATTGTTGGAGCAGAGCCCTGCAGGCCCTCTGCTGCTCTGTTGTTAGATCGGGAGAAAGATGTACTCCCTCCACAGAGCCATCCTGAGGGTTGCTATGTAGCAAATCAGGAAGGGGCTCACTCTCATCCTCTTCTTGCCCTGAAGCTAGCAAGAGACATGAGACTTCGGACCGCCTGTGGAAAGGCTTGAGCCTGTTAACATGGAATACCTGAGGGGCTACCCCAGAGGCTCTCATGTCAACCAGATAATTGACTTTTCCCATCTTGGAGATGATCCTGAAGGGTCCAGTCCATTTGTCTGCCAAAGCCGAGGCTTGGTAGCCTCCATCACGAGGACCTCCTGTCCCGGAGTCCAATCCACTTGTGATTCCTTAAGTTCGTGCCAGTACTTATTCAATTCCTGGCTGGCCTTAAGATTCGCTGTTGCTTGACCCATCATCTGTGTCATCCTCCGTCTGAGGCCTAACACATAGTCCCCCACTTGCTCGGCAGGTCCAGGAGGGGTGGCTTCCAAACCTTATCTGATTAAGGCAAGAGGCCCCCTCACAGGATGTTCAAAGAGTAACTCAAATGGGCTGAAACCTACACCCTTTTGAGGTACCTCTCCTGAAGCAAACAGCAGGCAGGGCAGGAGAAGATCCCACTTCTTCCTGAGGGGCTCTTCCAAAGCACCTAACATGCCCTTGAGAGTTTTGTTAAATCTCTCAACCAAACCATTGGTCTGAGGTGGTAAGAGGTGGAGAATTTGTAAGTTACTCTGCATTCTTTCCACATGGTTTTCATGTAATTTGACATGAAGTTGGATCCTCTATCAGATACAACCTCCTTAGGGAATCCAACACACTTTAAAATGCCCAGGAGAGCCCTGGCAACCACCTTGGCCGTAACCGTCCTAAGGGGTATAGCCTCAGGGTACCTAGTGGCATGATCTACCAAGACTAGGATCAACCGATGTCCACCCGACGTGGGATGGTCAAGGGGACCGACGATGTCGATGCCCACCCTCTCAAACGGTGTGCCAACCACTGGCAATGGTTACAGTGGGGCGATGACTCTGCCTCCAGTCTTGCCAGACAACTGACAAGTTGGGCAGGTCCTGCAGTGGGAATCCACTTCTACTCCCATCCGTGGCCAGTAGAAATGGGACGAGAGCCGCTGCTTTGTCTTCTTGGTCCCAAGATGACCAGCTAAGGGCACCTCATGAGCCAACTGCAGCAGGAAGGGCTTGTAAACCTGGGGTACCACCAACCTCTTGATGGCACCAGGTACAGGCTTAGTGGGCTCACTAACAAGGAGCTCACCCTCCCAATAAATCCAAAATGTCCTAGGCACTTCTCCTTGTGCCTGGGACAGGGCCTGTGTCCTCAGATCCTAGAGAGAGTGGCACTCTCTCTGTCCCTTACAGAAGTCCGCCCGGGAGGGTCCCCCTTCAGCCAACATGCATTGAAGGTTGGGATGATCCACGGGTTAAGAGCCTCTCCCACAGGAAAGTCTTCTGGCTCGTCTCCCACAGGAGTCGAGAAGGCAATTACCACTGGACCCAGCCTGTCCAGAGCATGGATCCCAATGGGTGCTGTCGGAACAGCGGGACGAGCAGGGGCTCCCTCCACAGGGGCGGCCTTCTTACTCCTCCTTTTCTTTTGTGCCTTGGGTTTCCCCATCGGCAAGGGTACCGGGCTCGCAGCCGGACCTTGTGTGACCTGTGATCTGGTGACTGCCACAGCAGTCATGGGTAGACCATCCGTGATCATTCCCAATTCGACCAAATCGTTTCCCAACAAAATGTTCGCAGGCACGTTGTCCTGAACCAGGACCGGAAGCTTTGCTGTCTTGTCTCCAATCGTAATGTTGACTAAGGCTACAGGCGATAATTTGAGTGGCCCACCAGCTAACCTGGGGGTTCTCAGAGGAGCACCTACATAGTCCTCTGGCTTGAGCAGGGTCCTGTCCACCACTGTCATGCTTGCCCCAGTGTCTCTCAAACCAGTAGAAGGCTGGTCATTCAAGAGGACACTTCTCAAAAACCTACAAGTGTTTTGTGGGATAGTCGCTAGTACATCTGTGTACTGGTCCCAGGCCCCAGGGGACATTAAGGAAATCTCTATGGGAGCATCAAAGGTGATCCCAGTAGAGGAGGGGAGGACAGTGGCCTCCACCTCGGGTACGGAGTAGAGGCAGGTCGGGCTGGCAGCCTGGACTCCAAGTGCCTTACCCTTACACTTGGGGTCACCCCTTAGGTGGTCCAGAGCCCCACAATCCCAACAAGTGCCAGGAGTGCGGGGGTATGATACTGGAGCCACTGGGACCCTGCTTTGCAGCAGGCGGACCGCTACTCTTACTCCCACCCACAACAGACTTATCCCCTCGAGGTTTTTGGGTCTTCAGAGAGGAAGGGTTTGGTTTTTCCCGACTGTGACTGCTTTTTGGACTCCTCAGCTTTCTGAGAGGCCCCCTTTTGTTTGTCCTTGTCCTTCCCACTGGTGTCCTTAGGGGACACCCGGTGGGAAACCCACTTGTCAGCCAACCTAGCCAGCTTAAAGGGGTCCAAAATGTTCTGGTCAGCAACATACAGACGCAGCTCTGGTGAACAGGCTTCCGAAAAATGCTCAAAAAACAAGACCTGAGACAATTCAACAAACGTTTTCACTTTGTAACCATCAATCCACTCCATCATGTTCATATGTGCAGCACTCACCCAGTTAACCCAAGACACATTCTCTTGTTTCTTAAAATCCCTGAACGGTTTAAGATATTGGGTAGGCGTTTTGCCAAACCTGGCGATTAAGGCAGACTTCATGCACTCATACGGACCCCTTTCTTCCACACTCAGTACAGAATACAGTCATATCCAGTTTGAGGCACTCTGCTTAAGAAACACTTAGCCCAATCTCTCTTATCAACATTGTGAATTGCACATGCCACTTCAAATGCTTCAATTCATTGAAGGATATCAGAACCCTCTGCATACACACCAACCAAATCTTTCATGAACTTGGTTGCTGGGGACCTGACACTCTCAACTGGTTTCGCTGAAGTCTTCACTCAAGCTTTCTCTAGCTGGATTCGCTGATATTCAGTGACCTTGTCTTTGAGTTCAAGATATTTTCGAGCTCCACTTGCTGTGCCAACTCCTTTTTTCTTAAGCTCAGCATCAATTTCCAACTTGTGATATTCATCCTTAATAACTCAAGTTCCAAGGAACTGCTGGGGTTTGGAACAGAGGCAGCAGGAATGGTGGCATTCCCAGAATCATATTCGGCAACAACCCCCGTGGTAGAGTACTCATTGCTTGCATCCCCCCCTTCAAGAGTTTCACAATCGATCTGGTAGTCCACCAGGGCAGTTATCAGCTCAGCCCTAGATTTATCCACAAAGTCTAATTCCCTGGCTTCACAAGCACTCTGGAGAGCCTCTAAGCTCATCCGAGTCAATTTACCATTCGCAATAGATTCCATTGCTTGTAATGCAGTTATCTTGTACACGACTAAACCTTAATTTAACAAAGTGCAGATATCCTTCGTAAGTGGCACGGTTATACACTGAGACTTAAAACCATAAGCATCCCACCGCTGCCACCAGCTGTAAAGACTGGAGGGGGGGGTGTCTGCACTTCTGCTCTCTATATGGTAGAGGAGAGGCACAGAGGACCCCTGCCAAGAATCTCGATTATTGGTACGTGGTCAAGCAATCAAGGCCTAGCTTCTCAGGAGGTGATGCGGGCTGGTTCTTAAGTACAGTGTAGTCCCCAAGCACCTACAAAGGAATGTCCACACACTGTATCGGTTACAACACAGTCTTTATATAATTAATGTTCAAAGGTATATACAATATCACGATAACTCACTTTGTACTCCGAACATCAACAATGGTAAATATGTACAGTTTCTAAAGTGGTACCACTAACGTTATTAGATCTCATTGAAGTGCATACGGTCAGAATGACATACAGATCAAAATAAAGAGGAAACCAGCAGTAGAGAGAGGAAGGAAAGCAAGATGGTTGAGCAATTGGCAGAATACTGGCCCGGTTACCTAGACACAGTTCTGTGTGGAGATCCCCCCACCTGGGCAACCTGTAAAAGAAAGATACAAGCCCAGTCCATATGTTGTTCACACTAGACTTTCCAATAGTTCTGCAACCCCAAAGTACCTTGGCGTTGTAGCGTTCCGCATAGGGGAATCGACGGCCCTTCTTGAGTGTCCTCCCTTTCAGGTAGGAGTACCGGGTCATTGAACGTCCGACGGAGAACAGGTCGAGCTACGACAGTGAAATGGCTGCGTCGTTCCTAGCGGTGCTCGTTGATGGGGAAGCGTAAACGTCTTGCCAGGAAGAGGCGTGCGGGGCACCTCGGTGTCGATAGTTCTGGACTGCAAAGAGTTGAAGAACTGTGGTCCAGCAAAGGTGTCGAGTCGTCGGCGTCTCTGTAGTCTTTCGGTGGCGGGAAACCCACCACTGGATGCTCCTTGGCGCGTCAACGGTCAAGCCTTCTCCAGCAGGATACAGCAGCGACGATTCGGATGAGAGCGTCCCTAGATCAATGAAGTTCTTAGGCAACGGGAGCACGGCGGCTCCAGTCGGCGACGGCAGTCGTCGACAGTGGTGGACAACAATCTGGGTGCTTCTCCTTGGAGTTCCACAGCAATCCCCATATCGGGTCGGCAGCCTGTCGAAGGTCTGTCTACCAGGGAGCTTAGGCAAAGATCCGCTGTGCACGAAGGTCCCTCGTAGCTCCGGAAGAGGGTGCCTTAGCAGGTCCTCTCTAGGTCAGTTCTTGAAGCACTGACACTTTCAGATTGCGAAGGAGAGCAGCAGCAATTCTTCTCTTCCAGCAGGGTTTCAAGATAAAGCTTCAGTTACTCCAGTTACTCGTCGTAGTGGAAGTGAAGCTTCTGAACACGATTCCTAGCAGTGAGAGGTCCCCAGATATACTGTTGATCTCCCATTCATTCCGCGGGGTCACACTTAAGCATCCAATCATGACTACGGTCATTCATGCAGGCAGGCAGCCAATCAGGCACACAGGGCCTTAAGGCCATTCACTTCTCTCCAGACACTCACAACAAGTTATGTGTATTGGGACAAGTACCAAGCCATTCAACGCTCCAAGCTGCATTCATACCGGTTTCGGGCAGGGCTGTCTCAATCATTGTGTCAACCACCAGATACTAGACAGCCACAACATAGAATGCATATTCGTCACACACTCCATTCACCCAGGTCCCACCCACAGGCATACCCACAACATACGGTCATTGAGAAGGCTCCAGCCAGTCTGGTCGGCACATCCCCACACTACCATATATGGAACTTCCACCCAACAGCCAGTCAGGGGGAACGGACAGAGGCAGGGCTTCCCGGTACTTCGGGAAGATCAAGGTAACAGGTGATGGAAGGCAAGAGGCCGAGGCCATGGGGCCATTTTGTCTCCATCCGGAATCTACCGATTCCAAATGACAGGGCCTGGGCATCCCAAAATGGAGGACGCTCAGGGCACAAGGCATTTCAGCACAGAGCTGCCACCAGCCCGTACCCTGCTCTGTGGGTCACACATAGGTGCTCAACAACATACACTAGGGGCACAGGGTTGCACCCTACACATGGGTGCCATAAGAATATCCCATGGGTCTGTTCACCAAACCAAAAGAGAGAGAGCTGCACCGCCAGGAATCCCACATGAACTCCTGCGTGGAAAACATGACAGAACACACGATAAAAAGCAGTAAAGGACAAGGATAAGGAGGCCCTGTCCCTCTGATGCATTTCCAGCATCACAGTCACAGGGCCTAGTAAGATCATTGTTTTTGTCTTCCCTTGTTCCCCTCCCTTGCCTCGTCGCGCTCTGAAACACTTGTGTATTGTAAGCAGATTCAATTCAACACTACAGCTAAGTCAATGCCTAGTCTGGGATGCTGAGGGAAACCCTTATTTATATATTTTTATGTCCAGTTTGTTTACTCTGGATGACACACCTTATATAACAACCCTCTCTTAGAATCCCCGTGACCCCACTGAGCCAAGAAGTAGGTTTGCTTTGCAAATTAAAAGGTTTATTTGAAAATTAAACTATATATATATATATATATATATATATATATATATATATATATATATATATATATATATATATATCACACTTTTATAATAAATTCATATTTGATATCACACTTGAGAATATGATGTTGAGCAACAATGGATAATGTTATAGTGGTACACTCTTTTTAATGGCTTAGAAGTTGATATAGAGAGGATAAAGTAGCTGAGAATGCTCATATGGCTTCAAAGACAATGCAATGATGAATGAAATGCAGTACAGAAAGTAAACTTGATATGATTTCAACCAAAACAATGTAATCACTTTTCCCCCTGGGAGCAATTCACCCCCCTCCCCCTTTATGCAATGTAAAGAGATGGAAGGGAAGCACACAGTTCTCAGGAATGCAATCAAATATAATTCAGTCCCCCCCCCTAGCAAGCTGAGAGGAAAACAGGTGGAAGTTTTAAACACAGGCCCAAAATGCTTTGAATGTGATGACAATGAAGTGCGAAATGTGCTAAAATTGCTTTTAATTCCCTATAGGAGGTTCAGGGTAGGTGATAGATACTTGGAATGAGTTCAGGTCTGCGCTACAATGATTAATGAGGGATTATTATGTTGCAAACGGATTTCAGGGATGCAAGAAAAGACAAATATTTTTACACGTGGCTAAAATGAATCAAAATGCCAAATCGCGGCAAATTATCCGAGTGCGTCGGGCGCAATTACGGAGGCACTACAAGTCGGTTTTAGGCTTGTTTGAAAGCTTAGAATCTTAGCTTTAAGATGACAGTTAAAACTCGCTCCTAGCACAAACGGTTCCGGAGATATGGACGATTTTGTGAAGGTCGTTTTTCAGAAATGAAATCACAGTTTCAGAATGACAGATGACAGTTTTCAGCTTTAAAGATGACAGAATGACACAATTCTAGGAGGCAGTTCTAATAGGTTAAAATAGTTTGGATTAGATTCTTTTAAACTAAGAGATTGGTTTTGGCACAGTGCTAGCTGGGTAATCACACTAGATTTTGGACAGGAATGTGACTTTGCCACTGATCGGGTCAGGATTGGACTGCGGTTCCCTCGCCACGGACGGTCTCTGCCTGGTTCTGCTCACAGCAATCTGGGTCAGCTCTTCTAGCAGCACTGCACAGCGGTCTGGATCTCTGGTTCTGGCAAAAGTTCTTCGCACTGCACGGCGGTCTGGTCTCTGGTTCCGGGTACAGCTCTGCTTTCTGGGTGTTTCTGGCACAGGGTTTTAGGCCAGAATCAAACAGCTCAGCCCGGCTGTTTTACTCTGATGTGCCCCTTGGAAGTCTGGGGTGAATCAGTTTGCAAAAGATTTTGAGGCCTGCTGACAAATTCTGAAGTCTGAATTCAAAGTTCTGGTCTTTATCTGGATTTGAAGTCTAAGTGCTGGATCTGGTGTCTTCTAGCAAAACGCTCCACAAGAAATCAGCTTGAAGTGGGAAGTGAATGTCCCTACCTGTCCTACACAGTCTCCTTTTATGTGTTTAGAAAGTGGGAGGGTCGGCTCATCTCCTATGCCCAACCCTCTCAACTTATCATAGGCCAGTTCCTCCTCTCTCCCTTGATTGGGGGAACTGGGTTGTGAGTCAGAGTGATGGGGTAGGTTTATGGTCAGAGGATCCTCCCCTTGTCAAATTGCACACAAATCTATTTCTGATCCAAATACATATTTATCTATGTACCATTTTTCTAATATTATATGTCCAGTTAACATATTTTCTGTAGTACCAAACCTTCCGATCCCTGTCTTTGTAAGATGTCGTGTCCACTTATTGTCAAACTAGAAATTATATCATGCCTCCTATTGCTATGAATATATGTATATTGGCCTACGCCAAGCTGCTAACAAGCTGCTTATAAACTACATGTGAATAAACTCGCATTGCAAGGTCCTGACCTTAGAAACCATGTAAACTGTCATTTTGGGTCAAGCCGCCATTTTAGGTTTTCTTGCTCTATAAAGTCACCATGTGAGCTAAAATGGTAGCCTATGTTATTCAGAACAGAACTCGATTGTCATGACCTCTGTACAGCCAATGTATACCTTGCCTGCAGGCCACTTGTCAGGGTCATGAGCTGAGACCTTGGGCCTTATTAAACGGTAGGCGGTAGGGACATACCGTTACCGGTAAGGTATTACCGGTATCGGTAAATCCCCTCCCCAATCACGACCCGGACATACCGCTATTAGCGGCACGGCTAAGTACGGTGGCACTATTAGCGGCAAGTCCGTGAGCGCGCGCCCCCTCAGACCGGAAATAGCGGCATAGCGCTAATATCACGGCATCACGAGCCATGCGTACATGGCAATACCGGCATGTAGTAGACCCAAAGAACCCTTACCGGCAAGGCGCTAATACCGGCATCGCGAACCACACGTTAAAAGAGCACAGCAGAGTTCCCACCTGCCACAGGTGGACAAAATCAGCACAGGTGGAGGCAATGGAGACTGGCAGCACAAAAGAGCACACCACACCCCTCCCCACACCCATTCCCACACCAAGATGGATGCAATACTAGCAGCATTACATGGGCTAGAGGACATGATTGCAGTGCAGCAGCTACAACAACAGGCAGCACAGAGGAGACGCAGGAGGAGGAGGAGGAGGAGGAGGGCAAGACAGGCGCAGGAAGCACCACCAGTGCACCTAGTGATACCACAGAGGCAGCCACCAATTCCCAGGATCAGAGCCAGTCCAGTCAACCTAACCCCTGAGCAGATACACACCCTGTACCGTCTGGACTGGGATACCATCACCACCATAGTAGACATGATATACAACGACATTGTGAGTCTCATTGACATCCGTACTGCCATCCCCCCTCTACTGAAGGTGGTAACAGTGCTCCACTTCTTGGCCACAGGCACCTACCAGCATACGGTAGGTCAGATGCATGGCATATCACAACCAGTATTCTCACGCACACTGAACCAGGTGCTCGATGCCCTCCTGCAGCACACAAGTCAACACATATACATGCCACGGACTGCCCAGGAGATCTCCAACACCAAAGTTGGCTTCCCTTCACTGGCAGGCATCCCAAGTTGCATCGGGGCCATCGACTGTACCCATGTAGAACTGGTGGTCCCACATGCCAATGAGGCAGTGTACCGTAACAGAAAGCTATACCACTCCATCAACGTCCAAATGGTATGTGACTCCAACAAGATCATCACACATTGCTGTGCCCGATATCCCGGTTCAACCCATGATGCAATGGTCCTGCGGAACTCGACAATACCACGATACATGGAGCGACATGCTGGACAACGTTCGTGGCTACTTGGTGAGTAGCAGGCCGACCACATGTCAGTGTGATGTGGATTGCAAGTGGGGGGGGAGATGCATACTCCAACTGGGCGTGAATGGGGGGGGGAGATGCATACTCCAACTGGGCGTGAATGGGGGGGGGAGATGCATACTCCAATACTCCAACTGGGCGTGAATGGGGGGGGGAGATGCATACTCCAACTGGGCGTGGATGGGGGGGGGATGCATACTCCAACTGGGCGTGAATGGGGGGGGAGATGCATACTCCAACTGGGCGTGAATGGGGGGGGGGAGATGCATACTCCAACTGGCCGTGAATGGGGGGGGGGAGATGCATACTCCAACTGGGCGTGAATGGGGGGGGGGAGATGCATACTCCAACTGGGCGTGAACTGGTGTCATGAGAAGAATGGACATACATATTTGCATCACTGTACAGTGAGGCAGCCCACAATGGACCAGAGACAAAACCACATGCTGTAAGTGAGTGCCACGACAAACATATCAATCCATTACGTCAAACAGGCCATTCCAAACAACATGCACACCGCACAACACACCATTCCCCCCATTACACAAATCAGCAACATGCATATCAAAATCACAACTGAAATGTACGCTGAACAACATCAGAAATGGTCCGCGCACATGAGTGCATACAAATGGATCCCCTGTAGCCATTGTGGTGAGGCACACCCGTACCCCACCACAGAATTGCCATCAAACAGCATGGGGACATCAACTAAGGAATGGCAGTGTACTAGCAGTGTGGCACTAACGTTGCCAGGGCCAGGAAACACAAATCACTTAAACTCAGGCGGGACATGGCAATCCCTGCCGTATGCATGCATGGTGCATGTCCACTTGCAAGGACCACCTCACCTTCCCACATTGCAGTTACCCTGATTGCCATGCGTGCTTGGATCTGTGGATGTCGTTGAATATGCAATGTTTGTTTGTGTGATATGTGCACGCTCCACATTATGTAGACACTTACACATACCCATTGTTGCACCCATGCAGGTGATGCAGGTTATCCCCTGAAGAGGTGGCTCCTTACCCCTGTGCGGAACCCACAGAACAGGCACGAAGAGGACTACAATCATGCACACACCCGTACCCGCGTGGTGATCGAGCAGACATTCGGCCTATTGAAGGAACGCTTCCGGTGCCTCAGCAGGTCGGGCGGGGCACTCCTGTTCGGGCATGAGAAGGTGGCCAAGATCACCATGGCATGTGTCATGCTTCACAATATGTGTATCAGACGGAATGTGCCAATGCCCCCTGACATAGAACTGCGACCACCGTCTGAGGATGATGACGGAGATGAGGATGGAGGAGAGGGGGCTGCAGGTCATGCAGGTGGCAATGCCCATGAGGGACGTGCTGTGCGGCAGCACCTGATAGACCATTGTTTCTGATGCACATGGATTAGGAGGGTGCAATTGGTGTTCAGCTCAGGGCACGGGGTGTATGGAGGACATAAACACAGTGCACCCTTCAACAATAAAGCACACATACACAATGATCAATGTCCAGTCATGTGATTATCCATGCCATTACGTGTGTATTGAGCATTATGACATTCAAACGTGCATGTACCCTCCACCCCAACAACCCTCACCCCCCTCCCCCCACAACTCCCCCAAACACCCTCACCCCCCTCCCCCCACAACTCCACCAAACACCCTCACCCCGCTCCCCCCACAACTCCCCCAAACACCCTCACCCCCGTCCCCCCACAACTCCCCCAAACACCCTCACCCCCCTCCCCCCACAACTCCACCAAACACCCTCACCCCCCTCCCCCCACAACTCCACCGAACATGGTGTGCACATCAGTGCTGCATTAGTTCCCAAGTGTCAACAGGGACAGGCTGGCCCTACTTCCCTCCTCCACTACCACCATTGGGGGGTTGTGAGTCTGACCGCCGCAAGGACCGGCTGGACCTGCGCAGGATGGTTGTCTGGTCGGAGCTAGTAGACGAGGGGGTGGCTGGTTGATCTGCTCCCTGTGAGTGACGCATGCTCTCCATCGCCTCCGCAATGCGCGTTAGGACCTGCCTCACAGCGGCCATCTCGTCACATAGGCGCGTCGTGTTGCTGTCCATGGCAGCTTTCATGTCCCTTGACAACACCCGGATCTCCTCCCTGGTCGAGGCAGCCTCGCTCACTTGCCGGGCAACCAGGGCATTGAGCTCCTCCTGGCGCTGGCGTATCAGGCTCATGGTGTCGTCTGCGGCCCTGCCCCTGTTACTCCTCGGCGCAGCTTGCTGCATGTGGCCGACATCAGGTGAGCTCGCCACGGGACTGAATGACCCATCCATTGCATCTCCGGCATGCACCTCATGGATGCTGCCATTGGATGTGTTGCATGGGCTGTGGAGTGGGGACAGCTGGGTGCTGGGTGTACGCTGCCCTTCCGGTGTCGGACATGGGTCGTCCACATCACTCATAGGTGCCGTGGCTGCTGCTTCCCCGACGGAGCTATTGGCTGCGGAGGGCGTGCCTTCTGGCACTGGCTCCTGAGTGGTGGGGGTGGGTGGTGGGGGTGCTGCCACAGTGTCGGATGGCATTTCGACCCTTGGTGTGGTCGTTGCGTGTGTGGCTTTTGAACGCTGGGCCACTCCAGATATCCCAGTGCCCCTCGATGTACTGGGCCTGGTGCCTGCATCCTTTCCCTTGGCCTGCTTTTTGGGTGGTGGGGCCTGCGTTGCAGAGTCCAGCTCCTCACTGTCAGATTGTGACCCTGTGGGGGAGCAAGACAGGGATAACATCAGTGATGGGTCAACGTGCATCATGCATATGTTGTTGTTGCTGCAGTTCTTTGGATTTGGACATCTAGTTTGGGCCTGCAGGTTGTTGGCCAGATGGGTGGGTCATCCGGACATGTGTCAGGGTGACACGTGTGTGAGGTGCTGCATGCATGTGGTTGTGTGGGGATGTGCAGGGCATATATGCAGGGTTGTGTACATGTGTGTGTGATGACCCCATCCATTAGCTAATTCCCATTTCACATTTGGGGGAGGGACTCATGCTTAGCATTGCTGTGTTTTTTGCGTGGTCACTCACCTCCGTCTGACGTTGTTGCCACACCACACTCCATTCGGCCCACTCCCTCGATGGATTCTATGCCAATGGTGCTGGCACATGTCTCCTCCCACTCCTGCATCTTCATCGGGGATCCACCTCCGCCTCCTGTGCCCATGGCCAGATTCCTGTTGGCCGATAAAATGCTGCGTACGCGGAGGCGCAGATCATCCCACCGCTTGCGCACGTCCTTTACGGTGCGGGGGGTGGAGCCCACCGCACTGACTTTCTGCGCCACCTCAGCCCAGATTTTCTTTTTTCTCAGGAGTGCCGGGCGCCGCATGTCGCTAGCGAACACTACGTCTGCATTTGCAGCCAGGGTGTCTGCCAGCATTTTCAATTCCTCGTTTGAGAAGCGTTCTTTGCGCTGGCGCGCATCGGCTTTCTTTAGGGCCTGGGTTGTGTTTTTAAAGATGGCCGCCGGGCTCTTTCCCATTCCGGTGCGATGACGCTATTTCCGGTTCCGGTATTTTACGGTGACCACTAATAGCGGTGACCGCTAACAGCGGTGACCGCTAATAGCGTGCAGCATGAGGGCGCAGGTGCAATCAGCACTTTGGTCGGAGCCGGTAAGGTGCTTTTGCGCCATGGCGGTAGGGTCATTTACCGGCATGCCCTATGCGCGTGTCCGCTAACTCGTAATGGAACGCTATTAGCGGTCTCCTACGATGGCGGACACGCTAATAGCGCCATGACGGTAAATCACATTTTTTACCGCCTACCGTGTAATGAGGCCCCTTGTCTTTCTGCTGACCTGTGTGCAATGGATTACCTCTATCACCGAAACTGATCTATAATTGAATGAGAACACCTGCTTAACTATATTGTATAAATTAAGTCCCGCATTGTAATGTTAGGCCTAGAGCATGCATTATTACCATTTCTTCTTGTTAATGTATAAACCTAAGATGAACTAGATTTGACCTGGCAAGGGACCCTAGAGCAGTAACTTATTTATGGAATGGTTAACCCAAAGGAGGGCTGAACAGCAGGCTTGAAATGTATAAAAGCCTGACTGTTTCAATGAATTTTTGCACTCACTGTGCACACCGAACCACGCCGGAGTTTGCTGTGTTGTACTGAGGGTCGATAGCTATCTGAATTTTGTTCTGTTCTTTTGTAACTGGATTCAGTATAAAATAAAGTACTTTGTATGTTCCTTTGTAACCTGTGTTTGGTTTGTTTCCTTTTTGGTTACCCTGCCTCATATTATTTCCTTGTTTTCACAGTTGGCGCCCGGAATAGGGACCCTCAAGATTGATGCCGGATTATTGAAGGTTGACGCACGCTATCGGACCGGGATCGGACGGTGTGACATAACGGGCCCGACTGAACGAGACGCGACACCTCAACAGCACTGCACGATCCGTTCCCTGGACGATAGCCGTGTGGTCTGAGACGGCATCTTGACGAGGGTCAATTTTTTGAGGCGGGCAGATTTGCCGAAATCACCATACACAAGGTAAAATTCGTTAGGTAAGTCCTTTGTAAACCGATCGGTCCTCCTTAGGTTTGGTCAGGTGAGTTGTTACCCGACTCTTAACTCAACCCTGACAATTTGAATTTGGCGCATTGGATCTGCAGACACAATTATTGACCAGGTAACACCGAGTATTTGAGAAATGCCTGGGAAATTGTCTAGCTGCTTTAGGGCATTGTTCCGCAGCGATAGACAATCTTTGGAATTTGGCCGTCCGGCACCGCAGGAGGGGTCGCCGGCATGGACTATGTACTGTAAGCATGGCATTGGAAGTGTAGTATTTAATAAAATTTGGCACAGACAAACCAGACGTGCCTCCGAACTTCATTGGCCAGTCAATGGTAGTTTTGAGATCCCTCGTATTGAATATTTAGAGTCAGTCTTGTTAAAAAAGAAGGCCAGACCTGCAGCATTTGATGTTTTGCAAAATTGGAAAAGAGAAGCGTTGCAGCAGCTTAAAAGTAGGGAAAAACATGTGCGCCGTCATAAAACAAATGCTGAAAAGGCGTTGTTATATGATCAGGACAAACAGTCTGAGTCGGTTAGGAATATGGACAGGGCTTTCTCACTCAGTATTCAGAAAATCTATTCTTCTAAAGATCTTCATGTTTCTGATGAGTTTATCGACAAATTGTTAAATGAATGAAGGCCTGGTGCCTCTGCACCACCTCCGTATGTTCCTCTTCCTCCTGCTGTACCTCTTCCTGCTGTTATTCCTGCTCTTCCTGCTCAACCTGTTGTTCCTATTCCTCCGGTTGTTTTTCCTCCACCTGCTCCTCTGCCTCTTCCCATTGCACCAGTAATAGTACCTCCATTGAATTTGCCTGCACCCTCACTCCCAAGTAGTTCTGTAACGCTTGTAGTTGATAAGGGTGCGGGGTCGAGGATTGTTACTCGTAATACTGTTCCTACAGAAAAGAAACAGGATTTGTTTGCATGGGCTAAGCATTGTATGGATAGAGATGATCGAGCTAATGTTCTTGCCACACTTTCTAATATGGATAATTTTCCTGAGAAAAATGTTTTCATTGAAGGTTTAGGGATTCATTTATGTATAATGTGGGGTAAATTAAATAATGCAGACCTCCCACAAGGGTTGAGGGACCTGAATACTTTAGCGTTTTCAGGAGACACTGGGCCTCATTACGACTCAGGCGGTAAGGGGTTTACGGCGGCGTAAACAGCGCCGACCCTTACCGCCTGATTCCGAGGTCCCTTAGCGCCATGGAGGTTTTAACACCTAGCAGGTGTTAAGATCCATGGCGCTAAGGGACCTTGATGTTAATTACGCCACCGTAATTTATGGTGGCGTAATTAACGCCTTCCCCACTCCCATTATGCCCTATGGGGCAAAAATGGGAATGGGGAAGGGTAAATGGGGATTGGGGACTTACCGCCCCGCCAACCTCGGAATGGGGCGGTAAGTCCGCCAACCACCATGGCGTAAACGTAGTTTACGCCATGGTGGTAAAGGTACGACCCAGGCGGTAACTTACCGCCTGGGTCGTAATGAGGCCCACTGTGGAGAAGGTACATGAGCATGTTGAGAGGATATTTGAGTATAGAAAGGAGTTGGAAAGGTTACGGAATGAGGATGACGAAGAAGAAAGTATGTATGTACAGAAACGATTTCTTCCGTGTCGTAAATCGACATCTGAGGAGGCGCGAATTTGTACAAAAGATGCGATTAATTGGATTTCAGACATATCGATAACTCCAGTTGAGGTATATGACACATGCAGTCAATATACGCTAGAAATGCAGAGGAAAGTGATACAGGTAATGGTAGAGTACCTGCAGGATGAATGTTTAAAGAGAAAGGTTAGTTGTCCCACAGAGTTATTGAGCATTTATAAGAGAGCTTTTTCACTTGACACTTCTTCAACTGCTTTAGCGCTCGACTTAGCTCTGTTGCTTAGTAAGCGTTCGGAGTTGCCTACATCTCAGTTGCCTATGAGAGAGGTTCCTCCGACATTTGTCCCAAAGGTTGAGATTCCTGCTAATGGTGCAGCAGGTACACCTGCTGTGGACATTCCTGCACATTATGTATCGCAGTTTGTTCACGTCCCGTTTTCACGACAGAAAGTGAATACTATTAGACAAACTATTCCTGACATTAGGAAAAATCCGACAGGGTTCTATAAAGAGATAGAGTCCGTTTTGCAGTCCTCAGTGCTTACCCTAAGCGACATTGATTTGCTATTCCCTGTACTCCTGCCTGTAGATTTGTGGAAACAAGTTAGAACTAGAGACGATGTACCAGGGTTGGGAGATACATGGGCTAACATAGTTAGGCTTAATGGGGAAAGGCCAGCTGGTGAGAGACCACCTCAGGTGATACTAACTTTGCCTGACAGAATCATTGCAAAACTGAAAACTATAATCCCTGAAAAGACAATTATTTGGGACAAGCTTACGGCCTGTGTCCAAGGAAAATCTGAGGGTGCTACCGAGTTCTTTAATCGGTTCGAACAGGTATTCTCGGATTTCAGTGGACAAGACTTAGGCACAGAGTCTGGGAAAAGATTATTTGTGGACAAATTTGTACGTGGATTGCTGCCTGGCATCCAGTCACAAATTATGTCTTCTGAGAGCGCTTGGCAGGCGAAATCCCAATCAGAAGTACTGCACAAGGCTCAGTACTACGAGAACCGTGTCAATAATGAAAAAGATAGAGTCGAGAAGAGAAAAGGTGATTTGAAGACTAAAGTATTGTTACAGCAAATTGTTAGAGGCCCCAGAGGGGGTAGTTTGCAGATTAGAGGTCAGTATGTTCCACAAGGGAATGTGCCCTTGGGTCCTGTGAATATTAACCAGTGTGCCTATTGTCGCCAGGAGGGTCATTGGGGTGCACAATGCCCAGTCCTTCGACAGAGGTCGAATAACACATTTGGAAATATGGGTAGACAATCCAGAGGTCGCCCGGGTGTAGGGGGCCCTGGTAGAGGCCAGTTTTCGCAGGATCCCCAACAACCTTTTTCACAGGATAATCAGACTTCGAGTGTGGATACTAGAAACATATTTGATCATCCTTCTGCTGCATATCTATCTGAGGAGCTTCCTTTTGATGATATTTTGTTTCGTTAGGATTGCCCGAAGCAGGGTTTGGAACCTACACCTATTCCCGTTAATCAGAAAGGTCCCTACGTTGAAATGGTAGTGGGAAATAGGAAACATCAATTTTTGATAGACACTGGAGCACAGAAGTGCTCCATTGATCATTCTCGGGTTCCAAACATTCCACTGTCAGGGCAAACCAATGTTTCTGTAGGGTTTTCTGGCACACCAGTTGTTTGTTCGGTTTCTTCACCAGTACGTATTTCTTTGGGTCCCTTTACGGACCACTGTCCATTTCTCTTGACTTCGAATTGTGGAGAGAATTTGCTGGGGTTGAATCTGTTGAAGGAATTAAATGCGGTAATTCATTGTTCTTCTGATGGAGTGCGTTTGACGATTTCACCACAGCAATGTTCTGTTTTGCAATTCTTGACTAGACCTTTGCCGCCAGAATTCAGTAATGTACCAGAGTGTTTGTGGGCAGTTGATGACAATGATGTCGGTGTTTTGCAGATTGAGCCTGTTAAAATAGTTTTGAAACATGGAATTAAGCTGCCCCGTATTCCACAGTATAAGATCTCAGTTGAAGGCGAGCGAGCTTTGAAGAGCATTGTTTCCGATTTTGTGCATCGTGGGGTGATTGAGGAGATTGCAGGAAGTTTGTGCAATAGTCCGATTTTACCCGTGTACAAAAAAGGTGATAATGCAATTCCATTTCGTTTTATAATTGATTTACGTGCTATTAATAAAGTCGTCGCTCCACAATTTCCAATTGTGCCTGATGTGACAACAATATTAACCATGATTCCAGCTACGGCTACTCCCTTCAGTGTTGTGGACCTAAATAATGCTTTCTTCAGTATTCCTATACATGAGGATAGTAGATACTTGTTCGCGTTCACCTTAGAGGGACGCTCATTCACATTTACTCGTGCACCTCAAGGTTGTACTGAGAGTCCTAGTATTTATAGTAGGGCTTTGAAAGAGCAGCTTGATACCCTTGGATTGCCCCCTACTTGTACGTTGCTTCAATATGTTGATGATTTGCTTTTAGCCGCTGACTCTGAGAGCTCTTGTAAAGAGGGCACTGTGTTGTTGCTCATCCATCTAGCTAAGCATGGTCACAAAGATTTGCTCAAAAACTTTCAATATTGTTGCCAGGAGGTCGCCTATTTAGGCTATCTCCTGTCAAAGGAGGGAAGAAGATTGACACCTGAAAGAATAAAACACATTTCTGGCATGTCTGTCCCAAATACACAAAAGGAAGTTAGAGCCTTGATAGGTATGGCTTCTTACTGTAGGTTATGGATCCCAAACTTCTCACTAGTGATAAAACCGATGTTGGCCTTGACGAAGAAGGGTATTTCTTCGCCATTGCCATGGAATACGGAGCATCAACATTCATTCGAGTTGCTCAAGACTGCATTATGTTCGGCGCCAGTTTTGGGCACACCGAACTATGAGAAGGCCTTTCTGTTGTTTGTGCATGAATGTGATGGATGTGCTTTGGCTGTATTAACGCAGGAACATGGAGGGAAGAATAGGCCATGCGGTTACTACTCTTCCGCCCTTGATCCTGTTGGATGCGCTTTGCCAAGATGTTTGTGCGCTGTCGCTGCTGCTGCTGCGTCTGTAAAACAGAGTGAGGGAATGGTCCTAGGTCATGATTTAACCCTGATGGTGCCTCACGCTGTAGATATTCTATTGAACAAAACCCAAACGCAACACCTCACCTCCGCACGACTGACAAGATATGAATTAATCTTGTTTTTCTCCCCACATTCAAATTAGGAGGTGCTGCGTTTTTAATCCGGCTGAACTCCTACCTTTCCCGCAAAATACTGTTTGCGATGACGAAGAGTCACATGACTGCCTGTATACTACTGAACAAGATACAAAAGGCAGAGTTGATTTGAGGGACACTCCTTTGGATAACCCACAAGGGGAGCTGTTTTGTGATGGCTCCTGCTTCAAACTACTGGATGGTACATCCACATCTGCTTATGCAGTCACTACATTGAGTACGGTTGTGGAGACCAAGATAATTACGCATAACTCTGCGCAGGCCGCAGAGATTATAGCATTGACTCGAGCTTGTGAGCTTTCCGAAGGGCCAACAGTAAACATATATACTGATAGCCAGTATGTCTTTGGGGTGGCTCACAACTTTGGGAGACTTTGGTCAGAGAGAGGGTTTTTAACTTCGCATGGCACCAAGATCCAACATGGCTCCCTGATAGTACAATTGCTTTCAGCGCTTGCGCTCCCTAGTCAGTTAGCAATCATTAAGTGTGCAGCACATCGCAAGATTATAGATGATGTAGGGAAAGGGAATGCTTTCGCTGATCAAATAGCTAGACAAACTGCCTCTGATCTCTTCATGGAGATGTATGTTTCAAGGGAGACTGTAGATGCCTATGCAATGGATGAGGGTGTCGGGTCTGTACGGGATATCCAAGCCGATGTCACATTAGAAGAATCCAAGAGGTGGGCTGACGGCTTGGAGAAACTCGATGATGATGGGTGTTGGGTGGACATGGTTGAAGGGAAATGGTTGCTTCCTAATGCCTATATAGTAATGATGGTTACCATGGCACACGGTCCCACACATGTGTGCGCTCAACAGATCACGAGAATGTTAGAGAAAGTCTGGGTAAATGATAAGATTTCAAAAATTGCCCAGCATTATTGCTGAGCAAATTATGTCCGAAATTGCATGATTTGCCTACAACACAATGTGGGAAAGGGGACAGCAACTCCAAGAGGTAGCTTTGGGCCTCCTTCTGTCCCGTTTGAAGTGATTCACTTTGACTTTATTGAAATGGAGCGATGTAACAATCTAAAATATGTCCTTGTGGTCATTTGCGCCTTTAGTAAGTGGGTCGAGGCTTTCCCTGTTAAAGACGCTACAGCCATGACCACTGCAAAGACCATGTTAAAGGAATTCTTCCCACGGTTCGGTTTGCCGAGAGTTATCTGGTCGGATAATGGTCCGCATTTTATCGCTGCTGTAATTCTACAGACATGTACGGCATTGCAAATTGACAAACGATTCCATTCAGCCAGACATGCTCAGAGCGCCGGATTAGTGGAAAGACACAATGGTATCATAAAAAACAAGCTCGCTAAGACGTGTGCCGGCACCAAACTAAAATGGCCGGACGCCTTACTGATCGTGTTACTTTCAATGCGGACAACCCCTCAAACTAAGACTGGGCTCTCTCCCTTTGAGGTGGTAATGGGGAGACCTGCTAATACTTGGGGTTTGCCTAAAAGCTGCGCATTGCGCGATGTAGAAAATGTACTTCTCTCCGACTATTGTAACCAATTGACTAAAAACCTGTTTTCAATTTATCACCAGGTGCGAGAGGCATTGCCGGTGAGGTACGAGGGCCCCGGTCACAGTCTACGACCAGGGGATTGGACCCTCGTTAAATCCTTCGATAGAGCGTCTTGCCTCACACCACGTTGGAGGGGCCCCTACCAGGTGCTCCTGGTCACTCAGACTGCGGTGCGGGTAGGAGGACGTCGCCACTGGATCCACGGCAGCCACACCAAACGGATCCCACAGCCAGTGCCATACGATACAGAAGATGCAGAACCCCTTTCCGACATTGAAACCAATGTACCTGAAACGGCAGACGGTGGAAAGAGAGTATCGGAGGCCGTTACGGAAGTTGTAAGGCCCGACAAAACGGCCATCTTGCCTCCTTGCTCTCCCACTGCATCGTTTGTGGATTATCCATCTTCTGATCCAACTTCCATTCACTCGCCACCTCCTGTGGGAAGTGACGACATCCTGTCTGCTGATTCTTTTGCACTGGAAACTGTGAAGTATAATCTCCGCCCAAGGAGATAGGTTTGCAATACGGCTCTTGCTGCACAATTGAAAGAATTTGAGGGCTTGCCTTTTTTGGGCCCAATTGCATGAAGGGTTCTGCTGGCTAAGGGTTGTGGGAAAAGACATTAAGAAGACGCGCGACCGGAGTCGCCAACAAATGAACAATTGGGGTTTCTCGATTGAAGACGACAATGCCCGCATCCGCTACCGTTCGTACTGAACTTTTGGACAAAAATGTGACTAGGAGAGACAATGAGCAGATATGTATGGGGGCCCCGAAAACGTTTTGTTGTCTACTGGTGATAATCACGGGACTTTTAGTAACTGTTGGTTGTGGGTTTTGGTATTTGGAGAGAATGTACCATTTGAATGATTTCCTACCTGTTGAAAATATAACTGTTGTTCCCACTCCTTCTGTGCAACTACATACCTTGTCACCTAGAGATCTTTTGCATAGATGACATTATCAAAATAACACTCTACTTCTAATTATGAATGCTACCCATGCAATCTTTAACAGAACCAATTGTTGGATCTGCTCGCATTTACCGCAACAAGGGGCTAGGTTGGTATATTCACCCTTTACCTTTGACAACTGCTTGTTATGCTTCACTTAGAGCACTGTTCTTTGGCCGATGGAACAATAGCATCTCGGGGAACTTTGATGGCACTAATTTGAATAGTTTTGAGAAACATGTTCTGACTCCCCTGGGATGCTCGCTTTTCGCAAATAAGAGTAAGCTCAATATTGCTTCTATTAGGCCTTCTGATAGACTGCCTCGTCCTTTCCAATCTTTGATTTTCTTTAAAATGGCTCTGATAGGCAATAAGGATGCCGTGCCTCCTTCTTATACTGTTAACCATAGCCCCGATTCAGTTTCTTTCTGCATACAGAGCAATGGCACCCGGTCAATGGGAGATTTTAAAGGTTGTGCCAACGTTGCAAATTTGACTGGGAAAGACAGACCTTTGTATGTAGGCGAACCTATCTATTTTGTTTGCGGTAATGTAGCATTTCCATGGTTGCCCAGGGATTGGCAGGGAACTTGTTATCTAGGAATCCTGTTACCTGGGGTGTTTATAGCAAGTACTGTAGAGGTTTCGAAGGCTCGTCCACGGCGGGACGAGAATGGCGACACTCCAGCACAGGTTTTAGGAGATGTAGCGAAATCATTCCTTCCATTCTTTGGGCAGATAGCAAATTCCGAGGATATCAGGAAACTAGCGAGAGTACTGGAGAGAACCATTAACCGGACCACAGATATACTCTATAATATGACTTTAGAGCAGAAAGCGATCAGATTGGTAGCGCTTCAGAACCGGATGGCATTAGATGTCATTCTGGCTGAACGTGGTGGAGTATGTAAACTAGTGGGGTCCGCTTGCTGTGTTTTCGTTCCGGATTCCTCCCCAACTATTTTTAAGGCAATACAGAATCTGCACATTCTTAGTTCAGAAGTGCATGTTCCCGAGGGAAATTGGGATCTTAGCGCTTGGTTCTGGGACTTCTTGCGGTCTTGGGGTTGGAAAGTGCTTTCAGTCTTGCTGATTATTTTGGGAATTCTGCTATTTCTTTGTTGCTGTATCCAATGTCTACCAAGTACATGTTCAATGCTAGGGGGATGTTGCGCTCAGGCGATAGGTACAATAGGACATAAAGTGTATGCCCCGGATAAAACCTCTAAGGAGTATGTACTGAAAGAGATCTTAGTAAAAGATCTAATGGCGATAGATATTTCTGACAGCTATTCAGGGTGTATGGACGATGGCACATGGAGTTATTTGCAGGGAGATCAGAAGTAGTTTAGCACTTGGCATAGGCCAAAAGGAGGGTTTGTCAAACTAGAAATTATATTGTGCCTCCTATTGCTATGAATATATGTATATTGGCCTACGCCAAGCTGCTAACAAGCTGCTTATAAACTACATGTGAATAAACTCGCATTGCAAGGTCCTGACCTTAGAAACCATGTAAACTGTCATTTTGGGTCAAGCCGCCATTTTAGGTTTTCTTGCTCTATAAAGTCACCATGTGAGCTAAAATGGTAGCCTATGTTATTCAGAACAGAACTCGATTGTCATGACCTCTGTACAGCCAATGTATACCTTGCCTGCAGGCCACTTGTCAGGGTCATGAGCTGAGACCTTGTCCTTCTGCTGACCTGTGTGCAATGGATTACCTGTATCACTGAAACTGATCTATAATTGAATGAGAACACCTGCTTAACTATATTGTATAAATTAAGTCCCACATTGTAATATTAGGCCTAGAGCATACATTATTACCATTTCTTCTTGTTAATGTATAAACCTAAGATGAACTAGATTTGACCTGGCAAGGGACCCTAGAGCAGTAACTTATTTATGGAATGGTTAACCCAAAGAAGGGCTGAACAGCAGGCTTGAAATGTATAAAAGCCTGACTGTTTCAATGAATTTTTGCACTCACTGAGCACACCGAACCACGCCGGAGTTCGCTGTGTTGTACTGAGGGTCGATAGCTATCTGAATTTTGTTCTGTTCTTTTGTAACTGGATTCAGTATAAAATAAAGTACTTTGTATGTTCCTTTGTAACCTGTGTTTGGTGTGTTTCCTTTTTGGTTACCCTGCCTCATATTATTTCCTTGTTTTCACATTATGACAGAATTCTGCCCTTTTCATCCAGATAACGACCTCCAAACCTTTCCAGATTTTACACAAATGTGCACCAGGGATATGGGTTTCAGATGAAAAAAATGTCAGATTTTTAACATGCATACATTTGGAGTAACAACCTTTTTTCCGCTACTATCCCCAAGAACATACCAGAGGGTCCTAACACCTCTTAAAATGTGCAGAGAAAAATCACAAGAATGATGATGTTATTTATATAATTTTTACAAGGCCGCACTATGAATTATCCATCTTTTTAAAATTATGCTCTGGCCCCAAAGGGGTGTGGTTTTCCAAAGCACATGGTGGAATTTCTGGTTTATCCACTTCCCCCAAGCTCAGCTGGCTCACAGATGCAGAGCCCCTCCCCGATTCCTTCCAAGAGGAAGCCATTTACGACCCCCCTAATTTAACATTTTGCCTGGGCCAAGGACAGTGCTTTTTTTAGTTTCCTGTAGTCCCCAGGTGCTCCTCCCCTAATTCAATCAGGGAGGTGTCATCTCCTTTTGGTGGGGCCAGCAGAATGCAGCCAGATCTGGAAAGAGTGGCTGAGCAAGTTTCACTCCTGTCGCGGGTAGTTGCCGGGCAGAATTCACTCTCTTCAAGCCAGGCTTCAGCTAAATGTCACTTTAGTTGCCAGTTTTCTACATTCAAATCAAACTGACAATTTTTACACATGCAGCTAGAACGCTGATTCTAAGTTCAAAACTATGGCATTTCAACAGTTGCAAACTATGTGACACTCAACAGTAGGTCACTCATTTATTTTAAACATTTAGGTTTTAGTGTCTTTCAGTCCAATTTCACTTCAGCTACTGACATCCACAGCTCAGCCAGTTTTGTTATAACATTGTTTTGGGCTCTTTCTCTTTCCAGATTTTGTATGCACACAAGACTACATTCTGCCAAATGTCTGCTGGTGGTCATTGAGATTTTTGAATATCTAGCGATGTTTAAAATAGGCATTTTTAGCTAGCATTTCAGGGAAACAAAGGTGATTTCAAAGCGCTTTTTTTTTTTAGCCACCGGCACTGCTGTTTTTCCTTTGGCACACATTTCACTCATGGCACTCCTGGCCCCTCGCGCTCGCACTGGTAGGTGGCAGGTCAGGGGACCATTTTGCTGTGCGCAAAACTGCACCGTTCTCCAGGATTCTGTCGCAAATGTGGGCTTTTCTGCCCTCTTGGATTTCCTAAGCCCACAGCAGCAAGTGTTGCAGCATAATAACTTGAACGTGGGCCAAGACACCCAACAGTATGAGTGCGATACAAATACAATATCATATCCTAGCCAGAGAATCCTCTAAATCCTCACTAACAAGTTTTTAATTCCCAACATGTCTATCAAATTTTGGTGCTCTCAGCGTGGCTTGACTTTTGTAGAAACAGAATACGAGATGCATCTTGCCATTGGACTGCATTTACGATGGGAATGCACCCAGTGGTACATTTTACACATTGGTCTCCACAAAAGAATCTTAGGGAAGTCAGGTTGATGATAAGATGAGGGTCTACCAAAAGGCTTATTTTCAGTTTCTGAAATGGCAGCTCCTCTGCTATCCCCAATTTAGTTTTCAGAATGTTACTTGTAAGTTTGAGCAACACATCTTTCCTTTACTATTTACTGTTTCACTGAGAACACAACCCAGGTTAAACTACCACCTGCCAGTGTGCATAAAAAAAAACAGGCAGTTCAAAAGTTAGTGTTTCTTAGGAATACTCTTACTCTTCAGATTGTATCTCCACATTACACTCCATGTAGCAGTAAGTGACATAAACAACTTGCATGAGATGTTGTGCACCCACACATTAGCGGAAGTGATCTTCAAGCAAGATTGCTGGCCATATGCACACGCTCTTCTTCTAAGAGGGACGTAACCGGATCCTTGATAACTGTCCAGTCTGCTTTGCGATAAAGAGAGCTACATTACGCGATGTTTGAACTTCTGAACTGGGCTCCAGAGCTCACAAGTTTACCATGAACATGTGTGAGAAATCCATACAGTCTTTTTTTCTGTTTGGTGTCTGGGACTGTAGTTTTTTCTTTTCCATATGAAATTTAGGAAAATTACAAGTCTCAGAATTCCAAGCAAAACACAACTGGGTGGCTTTCTCACACATGGTCACGGAAAACGTCAGAGATGTGCAAGTAAAATCTCCCAACTCACCCTGATTTGGACATTGTCCCCCAACTTAAATAATTGTTCGTCCAAGCAATAAGACCCTTGTCTTCCAAAGACTTCAGTGGGCTCAACCGCAGAGGAAAACCTTTATCACTCACCTTAACTGCCATTGACTAAAATGGGAGTACCTGTCAAAAGCATCAGCTTTTACCTGTCTTGGAGACTCTACAGGTTGAGGAGCAGGCCTGGATCCACGGGTGCAACTTTTAATTTGAACTGCAGCATACATGCCAACATTCTTGAGCACCTGGGAGGGATAGTTTGCCACAGAAAGCGGGAAAAAGTAATTTCCCCCTAGGATTGCATGGGGATTTAATTATTTTATGTGGAGGTAAGTAAAATATGTCAAAAATATTTATTGAAAAATCACCTAAATTGGGTTGGGGGGCGGGGTTGTCATGTATGCTGCAGGTGCAGAAATCCCCAAGTGACAAGGTGGAGTGTGGGCAGTGCCTTAAGTGGCAATACAAAATGAGTCGGGGCCCATCAAGGGGGCATGGCCTAACGGCGGGGGTCGCCTGATGGCCCGTTAGGCCACACCTCCTTGACGAGCCCGGCTGAATGGGTTACTGGCACCCCTGCCAAGCAGCCTTTTGTAGAGATCAGCACACTCTCTCCCCTAGGGGAGAGGGTGCTGCGGATCTCTGCCTTTATTTTTTAAAGGCTTGCCTGGCAGGGGACAGCGCCTCGCCTATTCAGCCTTAATGGTAGCGCTGGCCCTCGTCAGCTGCGGAGGGGCAGCGTCACCATTAAGGCTGAAAGGGTGAGGTCGCTGGACGCTGAGGCCCTTTCCTGAAGACTAAAACTCCCATGAATGCGCGGGAGCTTCAGGATTTAGAAAACAAGGCCTCTGCTTCCAGCGACCTCACGTTTTCTCCATAATGGTGGCGCCAACCCAGGGGCATCTCTTGTTGAAGGGATGCCTCGTAGGTGTGGCGCCACCTTTATGGCATTTTTTTCTGAAGCCTGAAGCTTTCGCACACGCGCGAGATATTCAGGCTTTAGAAATAAAGCCTTTTCATGTGGTGACCGGGGGTGCCAGGGCGCATTAGTGGGCACCGGCAGTGCCCCGCCTCAAAACAAGATTTCGGAGACTGCCGGGGCCTGGCACCGGCAGGCCCAGACCCACTTAAAGCCCTGAGTGTGGGAGCTAACTTCTCGCTGGGATGCTTGAAGATAATTTAGAAGTGATCCAGTTCACTTTGCATTATGAAGCCAACATAATGAATGATTAGCTCTAAAATGCACCACGTTCACACCCAAGACTATCCCACACCATCCCCCATCACCTGCACTATCTCTGCAGGCTACCCATCCTGGACCCTTTCTGACATGTGGGCAATCTGCCACTGCCTGGGGGTAGAGACAGAGTAGATCTGGCAACACAGGAGGCCACACATTGTACTTGACATATGATGAGCATGCCTGGAATATCAGGTCTTAACTGGCATGTGATCGCAGTACTCCATTATTTCAGACTGTACTCTGCATAAGAGGATCAAAGAGCATAAGAGAGTAGTACATAGGTGTTAATGATGCATTGTCCGGCGTATGACCACTATATGTGTATTGTAAAACTGTATTTAGCAAATTATAACTATACCTGACATGAGCTAATAACTGGTAGTAGATGGTAGAAACTGGACACTGTTCGGCCTGTTAAGGGTTATCACCTGTTGATGATTTTCCCTAATTTGGGTAAGTAAGTGAACTAAATACAGACATAAAAAGATGCAAATTGTCCAGGAGCAAGCTGGTTAGGTGGCTGATGACAGCATTAGACTCCACTTCTGCACTTCTGGGATTCTGAGCGATGTACTGAGAGATGTACCTCTGCATGGCAACGTGTTGGATATTCCAATGAGTCCATGCATGTCAATGCATGAGGGATAAAGAAATGCTCCTCTATTTGATTCAGTCAGGGGCCCTTGGATGAGAAAGTTTCAGAGGGACCCATTCTTGAAAATGTGTATGGCTATTCGTGACCCCTAAGCCTACACTAATGCAGCAGTGTGTTTGTGGGATGTATAGCGCTTAACATGGCACAGTAATCAGAATCGAAAGTGATGCTGTTGTGAAGTTAAGAGTGGAATTTCCCACTGTGTTTCTTTATCTTCACCCTTTGTGCTGGTTTCCATCAGCTCCCGCAGGCCACCTAAATCCCCTGTCTGTACGGGAAGCGGCACCAGTCAGACACACTCTGCTTACCTCTCAGCTCTGAAGTGCTTGCTTGCCTGCCTGGTGGAA
Organism: Ambystoma mexicanum; assembly: GCF_040938575.1. Lineage (NCBI taxonomy): Eukaryota > Metazoa > Chordata > Amphibia > Caudata > Ambystomatidae > Ambystoma > Ambystoma mexicanum. Next base: position 680,144,041 of record NC_090922.1, on the reverse strand, counting down.
TCTTTCAGCGCCGCACCCAGCTCTCCTTTGCATGCAGTGCCCCTGCCAATACAAAAATATTGGCAGCATGTGTACACACAGATGTGCTGCGCACACGGGCTGGCACAACCTGCATGCAGCCTGAGGAGGAAACCCGGAAATAAACACAACCCTGGAAGTGCAAGCCAAAGCTGAAATGTGCACGTCCAGGCTCAGGCTGTGTTTATTTCCATGTCCCTCCTCCAGCTTGACTCCAGACCATCACGTGCTGCAGCAAAAAAGCAAAAGAAAAATACTTTTTTTCGCACTGAACTGGGCATGTTATTGTCCATGCACAGTTCAGTGTGTAAAACAATATATATATATATATATATATATATATATATATATATATATATATATATATATTCTTATAAGGGTGGCGGCCCTGAATGTAAAGTGGAAATACAAATTTGAGCGTGAAGATATTCTATTCTGAATTATGTGTGTTAGTAATTCACGAGCAGTCGGACCAAACGGTTTGTCTAATTATACATTAAAAGGCAATCTGGAACTCTGTGGTGACATATGTTATGCTCTATTATGCAATATCATTTGCTGTGGCAGGATTCCCCATACATGGAAGCAGTGGTTTGTGGTGCCCATTTATAAAATGAGAAACTGTCTGGATCCACTTACTATCGCCCTATTACATTGTTAGACGTGGAGAGTAAGATCTCCTCCTTAATATTAAAGGAAGTAGAGGCTTGGGCAGTTAAGGCTTTATATCTAATGAGAAGTCAAACAGTCTTTTGTAAAATGGTTGGAACCTCCCTAAACTAATTTATCTTGATTATGTTCCAATACGCACATACGGCCCTTGCATCTCTATTTGAGTTTTGTGACTTTTCTAATGCTTTCGGCCTGGTAAATTGACAGGCTGTGGGCAAGTTAACAAAATGGGGCCTTACTTTAGGCTAGATATCACCTTTATGCAAGGTAGATTAGACCTAGGTGGCAGTGTAATGGGATTGATTCCTATGGACAATGGGTTGAGGCAGAGGTATGTTTTGGCCCCACTGCCTCTTTTTTTTTTTTTTTTTTTAATTTAAAAAATGGTTTATAGTTTACATCAAATTTATAAACTTTTACAATTATTTCATCAACTTTAAGATACTTCATTTCTTAAGAACATCACATAAAATCATTTTCTTTCTTTGTACGCATCAAGATATATTTAGCGTAATTCATTTCTATTTTGCGGTTTTCACATTTCATACTTGGTAACATTAGAGTGTACATAGTTTCTTTACATGACTATATATCTTTACAATAGGCCTTTTCTTAATGCATGACAACATAAAAATCCAGGTCAATCTTGTATTTAGTATATTCAAAAACATTGATTTAAATAGCATAATAATGCAATTAATCAAGTAGAATGTATAATACATCTATATCATTTAATTTACTGTGGTTCTTCAACTAGAGGCATTTTTAGATCCAGATTTTTAGTTTTCAAATCCTCATCAATTTTGAATAGTAACCTTGATAAAGCCAAAATAAAGCGCATACTATCCCCTTGCATGCTGCGTTCCCAAAAAGCGGCCCGTGCAATATATGATAGGCCTGGATTAAATTCGCCTAATAGCAAGCATCTCTTTTCCTCAAAATATGGGCAGTATACCACAAGATGCTTTATAGATTCAGTTTGACAAGTCGAAGCACAAAACCGACAATTTGGGTGCAAGATCAATTCGCTACCATCATTCCATTTAAAGATACGTTCCAAAGTAGAGAATTGATTTAGTCTGAATCTTAGGTAGATGTTACGTACTCTATGATCGGGACATTTCATAAGATATAGGGGGCGAGTGCCCCTCTTCCTAAGTCTACTTGCACACTCTGTGTATAAGACATATTTCTGTTTTTTTTCAATTATCGTCCTCCAGTCCCATTCGTACATTTTGCGTTTATTTCTAGCTAAACCAAGTTCTAAGTCCTCAATTGTTACTTCAATGGTGTCCAAGAGTATATTCATTTGTTTTTTAGGCTTATCCAATGATTTAACACCACCATTATTTAATAAACTGTGAAGATCTTCATACAATGAGTTTCTGGGTGGCAACAGCATTTTCGTATAGCTCATTAATTGTCGCCATCTCCATTTTGACGCTAGTGTAGATAGACCCAATTCATGGCAAATTATCGAGTTAGGTATTGCTGATGACAAGCACAGGGTTTTTTTCCAAAGAGACCCTTGAATCCCATTAAGGATCTGTTCAATGTTCATTAGGCAGATGTCTGAACTATAAAGAATAGTGGGTTCTACCTTTAACAAGTAGAAATCCAATAAGGGCTGAACCGAGAACATACAGTACTTAGCATAAATCACCTTCATCATTGATAGGAGAGAACGAGATTTTGAAGTTAAGAGCTCCTTCCATGATTTCAGTGAGTAGCTATTAGTCAAAGGATAACCTAAATATCTAATCGAATTTGCCATTTCAAGCCTGCTACCCGCAATTGTCCAATAGTACGATCTTATTTTTTTCCTATTATGACAAATGATGATCTGAGATTTTTTGGAATTTGCCGTGAGATTATGTTCTGTAGCATAGTCGTAAAAAAGGTTTAATTTATGCTGTAGTCCCGAGGGGGTCCTGTCAAACAGAATAATGTCATCGGCAAAACAAAGCCAATCAAGTTTAAGACTACCAAGTTTTACCGGAAATATACCATTGCCTGTCCACAATCTATCCATATCGGAAAGGTACAAGTTAAACAGGATTGCTGCTAGGTTGCAACCCTGTTTTACCCCAATCTCGGTAGCAATGGGCGATGTAAGAGCACCTTCCCTATTTATTCTAATTTGGAAAGACGTATTAGTATGTAACATTGCAAGGAGTTGCACAAGTCGTTGAGGAAAACCTATATTCAACAGTTTTTCCCACAGCACTTCTCGAATTACACAATCGAATGCACTAGTTAGATCAAGCGATGCAAGGTATATTGGTCCAGACTCAGGTAGTTTAGATTTATAGATGAAGTGTGCAAGAATTATAGCATTAAGGGATGTTCCGATGTTCTTTCTGAATCCGGATTGAAACTTTGAGTAAATATCATTGTTGTCAATATAATTTTGTAGTCTTTTTAGTAAACAAATGGCAAAAACCTTGGCGGAAGCATCCATAAGGGCAATCGGGCGAAAGTTTGCAGGGTCGGTTGGATCACCCTTTTTATAGATAGGAATGATTATCGCATTCTGCCAAGATTTGGGAATGCAATTTGAATCCAGAATGTTTGAGAATTTGGTATAAAGAATTGCAGCCCAGAAAATCGGATCATCCTTTAAAACACATGCAGGCAGCCCGTCAGGACCTGCAGCTTTTGAAGGTTTAAGTAAATTAATAGCATCCAGGATCTCATCCATAGTAATTGCTAGTTTGTCCCTGCACTTTGCAGTTAGAATGTTTGAGTCTATTTTGTGAAATTTTGATGGTAACTTGAATTTCTCAATCATGAATGATTTCCAAGATTCAGATGAGACCGAAGAACTTAAATCATGCTGCTCTCGTCCATTAGTATCATTAATGATAGACCAGAGCCTACGTGTGTCATTTCGAATAATGGCATTCATGATTTGCTGGTTCTCCATTAGCTTAATTCTGTATTTAATACATTTGTTCTTATTAGTGTATTTTAAACAGATTTTCTTTTTGCATAGTAAATAAAGTTCAGTAGTCAAATTCAGTTTTCGTAATTTTCTCAAACACAGATTATTTACACATTTCAAAGTGGCAATTTCAGCGTTAAATGTGTGAGGATGACAAACATTTTGCGTCCCTGCATCGTTTATAAGTGATTGAAGATGTTTTTTTATAATCAGATTGTTCCATGCCTCACGTAAAATTACATTCTGTTTTGCATCCTCTCCTTTGGGGACTCTCCATAGGTCCCTGTTGACCAAGAAGTTCAAGCTTCTACATAAGGAGGGATGCCATCTCACTGAATGTTGAACTCTCTTAATGTTAATCAATTTAAGAATAGGATTAGGTTCAAGAATTCTAAAATCTAATTTAATAGTCATGTTTATGGGCGTGTGATCACTATAAGGTGTATCCGTTATAATGATCCTACTCACACGCCCCATAAGGTTTACTGATACAAAAAAATAGTCAAGATAAGATTCGACACCACCCCTCCTCCAGGTACCATTTAGTAACCCAGCTTCAAAGTCCACAGGGACAATATTCCAAGCTTTGAAATAGTGCAGCAATTTATCGCCTCTATTAATTAGATTGATTTTATGTTTAGAGATGTGAATTTGTCTGTCAAATGATCCTAAATCCGTGCAAATAGAATTAAAATCCCCACCAATCAATATCAAGTAATTAGGGTTTCGTTGCATAGCAGCCAAAAAAATCTCATCTATTAATTCCAGAAGTTTTTCTAAAAGGCACTTAGCAGGATTGTAATACACACAGACTAAAAGATAAATATGCTCAGGATGATCACACACGGAAAATTCAATTGCCATTAGATTGTCTATAGCATATAAGGTTTTCACATTATGATCAATAGAGTTACCAATCAGGATTGCCACACCACCAGAAGGACGACCAGCTAATCCTTGGCGAGCAGGTACACTAATAGTGTTAAAGCCATCAATAAAGAATGAATCTAAACACATCGTCTCCTGTAGGAATATGACCATAGGCGATTGTATACACACAGACTCTTTAAGCCAATCGCCAAGGTTTTTCATCCCACAGCAGTTCCAAGAAAAGAATCTCAGTTCAGCCTCATTAGGATTGTTTTTTGTTTGCCGCCATATCGATGATAGATGTCATTAGGGGCCCTAGCCAGGTTATTTTGGATGCTACGCCTACTAGTGTAGTAATCTGGGTGATAAAGTCTGCTGCCTGTTCTTGACTACCAGCTTTACTCTTCTCACCAGATTTGCTCTCATCCGGGGCAGACTGTGCATCCAAAAAAACCTCAGCTTCTTCAATAGATCGCAATAGAGAGAATTCCAAGCCACGCATCTCAAAATCCTGCCTGTGTTCCCATAATAGTTTCGTGATAATTTGTGCCTGAGGAGCACAGATCATACGCAGGTTGTTATGATTTGCAAGCCTAATCCATTCAATATCATTAGAGTGTAAGGTTCTTAGTTGCGGACTCCCTTTGAATATATTAAATAAGAATGATCTATTTAGTCTTTGCCGACCATTCATCTGGGGATCGCTCTGCCAACCCAATATATAGCGTGTGTCCCTTGAAAAGGAACACTGTTCCATATCTACCTCTGAATTTGTGTGTGCCTGCTGGCCCTGATTTTCCAACTCACTTTCTTCTTGAGTATTATTTGTGGATATGTTACTCAATTTTTGGGTCATTTGTTCTTGATGAGAGGCAGCGTTTTCAATGCTTTCAAGAATATTTTTAGTTATCACATTGACCATTTCAGATCTTTCATCACTTTCCTTACTTTCATTATCCGCAACATTTTTTTGCGTATTCATCCGAGTATCCTCTCTAGTATTCTGCAACTCCTCAGCAACAAGTTCACTCATAGTCGCATATGAGGTTGCTTTGTGTTGTGTATATGGTTTTGCATCATGAGTAGAATCTGTTCTGCTCGTCTTGATTTTAATAACGGGGTAGAATGCTGAAAGACGCCCTTGCTTCTGAACATTCGATTCATCAGAGGCCATAACCATATGGCTGTGCGTATCTTTTTCTGTACTCTTCCTTCCCATACCTTTTAGTTTCTGTTCATGTGGAAGAGCCAAATTTATCAGTGCTTTTGATTCATCGTTCAACTGTGATAGATTAATCACTAGCTCATTGACTTGCTCGTTCTCTTTCACCACATGTATATCATCTTGGCTATCAATAAGGTTACTCTGTTGTCCTTGATTTTTTTTCTTTATTTTTCTTTTTTTTTGCACTTTAGAAGATTCTTGAATAGTCTGGGCAAGATTTTTTTTATTTTTTTGGTTTACTTTTTTTAGGGCTTTTGCTTGGGCACGTTTCATCTTTCGAGATAGAAAGGTTGTTGGATTTTCTTTGCTAGATACAATTTCGCTTTCGAGATTAATTAAATCATTTTCTCGAGCTACGATTTTGTCAGTGTTAGATTTGTCACCCTCTAGCTCTCCATGATCTGAGTCATTATACGTTATCAGGTCAACAAGAGGCGTAGGGCTACTAGGATGCACATCGTGATTAGCCTCAACTAGAATCGCAGGGGTTATCTCACAAGTGTCCATTTCACAGACTTTTCGCGCGAGACATTGTTGTACCGTTAGGCGATGTAACACTTCATCTATTTTTACAGAGTTTGCCTGGATAAGCTTTAGAAGCACATTAGTGGATGTTGTAGGTGCTAGATTTTGTACATTTGCCCCTAAAGTCAGAGCCTTTGCATACAATACTTCCTCAGTCAGAGAGGAGGTATCCTGTTTTCGTGTAAGTATAGGTTGGGCCATTTTTGTTAGGTGAGAGTCAATCAACATCATTTTTTCGTTTTGACACGTGACATAGGCCAACATAAAACCCTCAATTTTACAAATTTTTCCAGACAAGTCAGCCAAATTATTCTTAATCGTAGTTAGATGTGCATGTGTAAGGTCATGCCCCTTATCTAATAGGTTCAATATAGAGGTGATCACCGGGAATGCTGCGTTTTCATCACCCATGTTTGGTGGATTAAGAGTACTGTTTGGAACAGTGTCAAAGTTTTTATTCATTGTATCTTCAGCTAGTGGGCTGATTTCATCAACTCCCCCTGTGCTATTCACATGTGGGATTCTGGGCGCAAGTGTTCCTGATACCCCAATTCCAGATAAATCCCCCATAATTTGATTGGTTGGCGAACTGGTAGAGGGGCCTGTAAGAGGTGGCATCAGCGGAATATCATGCTCAGAGGAAGACGCAACATGTGACATATTTTCTTCATTATGCAAATAAATGCTTTCTATGTCCCCGGGGTGCAGTATTGCAGGTGAAGAAGGCCCTAGGGAGATGCGACAGCGTTTTTCCCATTCATTTATTAAAGCTGGCGCCATAATAGAGACGTCTGACAGCTCATTTTTAGCGATCTTAATAGATGAGAAAGGAGGATTTTTCCCCTTAAAAGGAGTCGTATATATGGGCATCTTTAAGGCATTACCTTTTTGTACTGTTCCAAAAGAGGTTGCTGATATCACATCCAGTCTTGTCTCTATGTCATCATTTGGTTCGACAGACAAAGACTGGAGGCTATAGGGGACCGTATTAACATCCATCACCCGTTTCCTTCCATGTGCCTCAAACAGTAATGGAACAGATTCGTTCAAGATAGAATCATGAAGCTGAATAGGTACATTACCATCAAGTGCAGTGTCTGTTTTATCTATAGAGACACTCTTTCCATTTCGTAGACTCCCAACCATATTCAAACAACTAGATTAATAATAATATTAATAATAATAACAACAACCCGAAGGCACAGCGTGCAAGTTTCAATAGTATGCAATGCACAAAGCTAGAAGTAAAGCCTCATAGATTTTTCCGAGGATAACTTACTTGTATGTGGGTCCACCCGACACCCGCCACACCGTCAAACAGTCCAACAGTACACTTTCGTACACTTCCGGTGCGCGCGCGGTGCGCGTGACCAGAGTAGTTGTAGTAGTTACAGCCAATGGAAATCCAGGAGGGAGGGAGGACTGGTGACGGTGTGGGGCGGTGTCTAGGGAGGGGACAAAGACAAAAAGAAAAAGTGTTTTAGTGAACGTAACTTCTCACAAAGAGAGCAACTCTCAAGAGCAATGCACTGATACTAGCAAGTACCACTAGCAAGTACTATTAGTAAGTACTTAATTTAACAAATGAAGAATTACTTTTTTTCCAGGAATTAAGGGCACTAACAGCGTGTTTAGAGGGACGCGACCCTTCCTCTTGCGGACTAGTGATTTCACGAATCCACGGGCAGCAAATCCAAAATTACAGCGTTTGAAGACGAAGCACCCCGACACAGCAGCCAGTCCAACAGTACACTTTCGTACACTTCCGGTGCGCGCGCGGTGCGCGTGACCGGAGTAGTTGTAGTAGTTACAGCCAATGGAAATCCAGGAGGGAGGGAGGACTGGTGACGGTGTGGGGCGGTGTTTTTTTTCCAGGAATTAAGGGCACTAACAGCGTGTTTAGAGGGACGCGACCCTTCCTCTTGCGGACTAGTGATTTCACGAATCTACGGGCAGCAAATCCAAAATTACAGCGTTTGAAGACGAAGCACGCCGACACAGCAGCCAGTCCAACAGTACACTTTCGTACACTTCCGGTGCGCGCGCGGTGCGCGTGACCGGAGTAGTTGTAGTAGTTACAGCCAATGGAAATCCAGGAGGGAGGGAGGACTGGTGACGGTGTGGGGCGGTGTAGCGTGTTTAGAGGGACGCGACCCTTCCTCTTGCGGACTAGTGATTTCACAAATCCACGGGCAGCAAATCCAAAATTACAGCGTTTGAAGACGAAGCACGCCAACACAGCAGCCAGTCCAACAGTACACTTTCGTACACTTCCACTGCCTCTTTAACATTTCTTGCTCGGAACTGGGTGAAGGCATTGAGGACCTAGCCCTCTGCTCTCCGTCTTTGGGTGGAATATGATTAAGATGGCTAGCGCATTAATATTATATTTACTGCTACAACATAACTCGAGAGGTTTGCAGAAAACGCTAGTGGGTATATATTTCTATGCAGCAATCAACGGGCTAGTAATAAATATAGCCAAGACCAAATTTATAAGGGTTTCCCAGAACAGAAGGGGGGCTGGTTTTACATTAATGCTTGATAAAACCCCTATTGATTACATTGAGAACTGTAACTGATTTTATGGCACGGCACACTCCAGCCTAGGACTCCTTCCACTGATACTGAAGGTGGCACACTAAACACGCCTTTTTAATTTTATTTGAACCCTGGATTCTTGGCTTGAATAGGCACCCAACCCGTCTCACACCCAACTTAACAAACACCCTGTGCCGCAATATACCATGAAGCATGCCGGTGTGCAACAAAGAAATATTTATTTATTTTTAAAATTCAAATGAAAGTTCAGAGCAAAACAAATGTTAGGGCAGCAATCGCCAATATGGTGACAATATAATGCAAAATGGTATAATACAACTAAATCACTTACCGATATCATCTACAAAAACCTAAATGGAAATGGAAGCAAAATCACTTATTTTTCACAATCATAGATGGTACATATGTTATGCACTCCCCCTGCAGCACTCCCCCATTCACTTGCTAACTAAATTATGTGTGGATGGAAAGCAGTGGCAAGGAGTCAGCAAGAAGAGGGAAAAATGTTTTTTTTTAATTCAACCCACCACCCCAGATTGGGAGGCCAAAACGAAAAATTAAAACCTTCAAAACGAGCGAAATGGCATAATCGGTTTTCACTGGTTACTTATGGATCAGTTACATTTGCGGTAGGATAGTTTGGACAGACATTTGTGTGGCTGCACTAAAGAGACAAGGAAGCTGACAGGCTACTGAGCAGGGCAATAAAGAAACGTGAACACAGGTGAGAAAATGGATTTTGGGAGGAAAACAATGCAAAAAAAAAATCATGACAGAATTGCAATTTCTTATTTCACACATACTTTAAACTGGCAAACAGCTAAGGAAATGGGCTTAGCAATCAAAATCGGAAATTGGTTTTTGGGATGGGAAACAAAGACACAGAATAGATAGGATATTGAATGGGAGGGATGACTGTTATGGGATGATGATATGGGTTTTATTATGGGAAACGCAAATCAGATTTTTAAAGGAAAGCAAAATACATGGGCAAAATTGGTTTTGTTCACACAACTATTAGTTCTACTGAGACTATGTTTTAATGCTATCATTTTTAAAAACACTTGACAAAATTGTTACTTTTGAAGTGCAACAATAATGAACGTGAATTTTCAATGGGGAAATAATTGATTTATTCCAAATGATACCAGGAACGTACACAGGTAACTGAAGGAAATAAAAAATAAATATGCTAACAGATATAGGGCCTCATTCCAAGATTGGAGGCAGCCATGGCTGCCTCCAATAATGGTACCGAGACTGCCCTCATTCAATGGGGACTTACCGGTCTAGTCGGACCTTTGCAGGACTGGTAAGTCTACACTGAAAATACCATTCCTCATTCCCATTTGAGCCCCTAAAGGGCTCAAATGGAATGGGGAAGGAGCAAATAACGGTACCACAGTTTGCGGTACTGTTATTTGCTCCCTAGACCCTTTGTGCCTCCCGCTAAGGCGTAAAACCAGGCGGCCTTAGCGGGACCCACAAAGGGACCTCAGAATAGGGTGCAAAGGGATTACCGGCACTGGTGTCCTTACCAGTGCCGGTAATCCCTTTGCGCCAGCCTCGGAATTAGGCCGATAGACTAATCAGATTCTTCTAGGGAAAGAGTGAACAGGAGTTACTAGCAATTTGGGAAATGACTAGGGTTTTTATGGGATCTTAATAGGGTTTGAACAGGAAGCAAGATAGAATAGGGGGAAATGCAGTTTTTGGGTACTGGGTGTTGTGATACTTACAAGGTACACTTGAGTTAGGCAATTTGGACAGACAGCAAGGTCTCTGGACAGTGGGCCTAGGATCTGGTCATGGGCACTGGGGTCAAGAGTACTGGTTACTGGGTCAGCTGGGCTCTCCTATTGTGGAACAGCTGGGCAACATCTGTTCACTATGGACAGCGGGATGGGTCAGCTGGCAAAAAGATCTGGTCACTGGATTCTCCTAAAGGGGATCAGTGGCCTTTCCTCCTTTCTCCCAGGATTATTGGGTATGCCTGGGTCTGGATAGGTGGCTCTGCCTGGATCTGGATCTGGAGTCTTAGAATCTTGAAGGGTGAATTTTTAATATTGAATATCCCTGTGTCTCCCAGGCAATCCCTTATATAGCCAGAATGACATCAGAGCATTTTACAATATGGGCAGAGGTATCCTGGATTTACCCCCTGAATGGGATAGGCCAGGCTATTGGCGTCACCACCTCACTCCAGGCTGATTGGTCCAAGGAAGTGACATCAGTTTAACTGTGTGTGTTTTATTTCTTGCTTTGTCTCACCACAGTTACTTTTTACCAAAATAAGTTATGAAACAAAAACCTCATATTTACAATAGTCACCATCATAAAAATCAGGTAGGCAGATCCCATATTTCATAAGGAATATGCCGGTTCGAACATCAATTCTATGTGATGTTGCCTCGTCCTTGGGCACAATTTTGCCGTTTTCAGGAGCAACGTTTTATCTCAAATTCAGCAAATGGATACACATATGCATAATAGCATTTGGCATAGTTTCCCAGGTTAAATATCTGTGCCCTTTTTCCTTCCTGCAGAATTGCATTTTTCCGGCCCTTTCAGTTCACCACGTGCCAGAAAGATGCACCTAGTCTTATTGTGCTTGTCCAAAAATCACATTAAAGCTGTCATAATGTCACATTAATGCTTATTTATATTGCGGGGAAAAATGTCTTAAAGTATAAATGTCCTGCATTGTCAAAGAGGGGGATTTGCCAAAGATGTGGGCGGCGCTGCCAAAGATGTGGGCGGCGCTGCCACCCCGACAATCCAAATTGTTTCCCTGGGTCAGCTTGCACAAGGGTTTCCATGACTCCCCTTTGAAGTCCTTCAGTTTGAATGTAGAGGAAATCACCCACGAGGCAAAACTCAGCGCTTCACCCCCATCCTTTGTCCTTGGCAGCAGTCTGCCTGGCAGTCTGGGAGAACCTGTAATTATCACACTTGTCAGGTACATAAGAACAGGGCCCCTGCCCTTGCAGTATCAGTTCACGGGGACGTGTGACAATGGCCTTGCTGCCAAGCTGATTTGACAGAATTTCTTGGGCCTCAACAAGGATAATTTGTCTTTTGTGGGTGAAAAACAGAGCACAATAAATATCTTTGCAGCCCCTCTTCCCACGTGTACAATTGTGTTTCTGTGCGAGCTACAGTATTATTTCACGTTTAGCTTTCCCAATGTAATTTTTTGCTTTGCAACAACAGATTTACACGTGTTCATTATTTTTTCTCACGTTCCTTTCACAAAATGTGGTTTTTCCCGCACACAGTTTCCTTGGCATTTACTTTTTGAAAGGTTTTTTATTTATCTGGGCAGTTTCTGGACACAGAGATATGCTTGAAATTATTTCTTGGTAATTGACACGAAGCAAGAGAGAGCATCTTTCTTTTGAAGTACTTTGTGTGTGTTGGTTTATTCCCGAAAGTAAATCTAAGCCATGCGGACTTGAAGCAGAATTCTTTTGCTTTTCATGGACTTTACTGATGAAACACTGCCATTCTGTGAGGGATGGCCTTATTGGATGGTGTTCAACATGAAATATAAAGATAGGGCTGTGTTTTAATAGAACAAAACTGTATGATGTTAAAAATGAAAGTAGCACCAGTGCAGGTCATTTTCTTGTGCAGCCTTGAATGTTTAAATGACAGAACAGCAATGCAGAGCCATTCTGAGTTTGAGTTGGTTTCTCTGGATTCACGTGAATGACAACCAAAATGCAGCTATTCTTGGGGTGGCTGTGTTCAACTCTTGCCCCATATGTGCTCTGCAGACAAAAGCACAGCCATTTTAGGGTGACTGTTGAAATGCAGTCTTTGCTGTAGGGGGGTTCTGCCTTAGGCCTTAAATGTACCCCACAGAACTTCACATACCTTGGAACCTTATACACTGTAGATGGAGATCAGGAGATATTTTAAAGCGGTTAATAATAAAAGCTTGTAGCTTTTTACCAAAAATGAAGAAAATCAAAAGTACTTGCTTCTATCTGTAGTTAATTACTACACAAATAAGGTTGTCCCAAAATTAACTTTTGGACTGGAAAGGACGATATCTCTTAATAAAAGGACATTAGTAGTCTAAAGGCAAATATATGGAGAAAAGTACTTGGTCTTCCAAATCTTGTACAACTTATGGCCATTTGTTATGAATTGTGTCTTTTATCTTTGAAAGCCATGGTGAAATGAAATACGTTATTATTCTATAAGAAGGTGATTTGTCCTCCTCCCTAATCCCATTTCTTGAATATCAGGGATTTATTGCTGGGAAACCTCTGTGAGGGTTTGGCAACTTGGGATAAGAATTGCAAATGCATGTTAGAGGAAGTGCAATGTCCTCATCATTTGGTAGAAACCCATTTGTTGGTAAAAACAAAAAAAAATATGTTTTTGCAAAACAGACTACATAAAAGAGACATTAAGACATTTAATGATGGAATATGTGGGCCTGTCAGAGGTTTTAAGCCTTGTTTTGGGTGAGCGTTTAGGCGACACAACAAAAGATGATTTGAAATGGCAGCAATGTTATGCAGGTAGCCAGGAAAAACTGGTCTTAAAATATGAAGGTTTTTGAAATATCTGGGCTTTGTGGAGTGGTAGCCCAGTGAAGGTGGGGAAATATGAAATTAATCGCATTTTGTGATCAAATATTGAAGATATGTAAAGACGTTTGAATTTAAATCTTTTTAATGTAATGTATTTATCTGATTTTTTTCTGATTTTATAGATACTAACGAAAGGTTTAAATATTAGTATTTAAACCATGACACAATACAAATAAATAAATAAACACATACATAAATAAAACAGGCCCCCAATCTTTTGAGCTCACAGATAGGAAGGCATAAGGAGCGTTATACAATAGAAATAATAAGGTTTTGGCATTTTTGTTAGCAGTATAGCGTGCATCTGTACATTGGAGCACCTCCTGCCCTCTGCCTGTGCTAAGTAACTAGGAATAACTCGGAAATCAGCATATTCAGGACATCAGTGCTCTATTCAGAGGCAATAACTTCAACACAACTTCGGGTGCTGTTGCCCTGACATTGCATTCTACAGTCTCTACTGGCCCAAGAAACTCCAGCAGCACCATGCTATGTCCAGTGCCCAAGAAAGTATGCATCCTGAGATATTCTGCCAGATTTAGATGGCATGGTGAATGCCATCTACAGTCACCACTGGTCCAAGAAACTCCAGCTGCACTATGCGATGTCCAGTGCCCAACAAAGTATGCCTCCTGTGATATTCTGCCAGATGCAGATTGCATGGTGAATGCCATCTGCAGTCACCACTGTTCCAAGAAACTCCAGCAGCACTATGCTATGTCCAGTGTTCAAAAAAGAATGCCTCCTGAGATATTCTGCCAGATGTAGATGGCATGGTGAATGCCATCTGCAGTCACCACTGGTCCAAGAAGCTCCAGCTGCACTATGCTATGTCCAGTGTCAAAGAAAGTATGTCTCCTGAGATATTCTGCCAGATGTAGATGGCATGGTGAATGCCATTTGCAATCACCACTGGTCCAAGAAACTCCAGCAGCACTATGCTATGTCCAGTGCCCAAAAAAGAATGCCTCCTGAGATATTCTGCCAGATGCAGATGGCATGGTGAATGCCATCTGCAGTCACGACTGGTCCAAGAAACTCCTGCAGCACTATGCTATGTTCAGTGCCCAAAAAAGAATGCCTACTGAGATATTCTGCCAGATGTAGATGGCATGGTGAATGCCATCTGCAGTCACCACTGTTCCAAGAAACTCCAGCAACACCATGCTATGTCCAGTGTCCAAAATGGAATGCCTCCTGAGATATTCTGCCAGATGTAGATGGCATGGTGAATGCCATCTGCAGTCACCACTGGTCCAAGAAACTCCAGCAGCACTATGTATGCTATGTCCAGTGCCCAAAAAAGTAGGCCTCCTGAGATATTCTGCCAGATTTAGATGGCACGGTGAACGTCTGATATAGTCTTTCTCTAACTATATTAAGAAGCCCATGGCAGAGATTCAAATGCAGGGGTCCACTTTATTTTATTTGCGCTAGTTTTGGAACTGCTTGGGCCGTGTTATTCTCGACGATAACCTCCAGATATCATGGGTGCTGGGCACCTGTGCAAATGGTTTGCTGCTCAGCTCTCTTCATACATTAGTATCGGGAACATGCACCTGACATTAGAATATCAGTCTCCCAGCACTTAGGGGTTTGCCGGGAGTGCATTGGGCTTGTCACTGTGAAATGCACGTCAGAAAAGAAGCATTTATTTTCCTATTTGAGGGGTAGAAGTGATATGATAGTGGGACAGCAGTGATCCATTCCGCTGCTGTTAAACTTAAATTAACATTCATGACAGGTTCAGGAATTGCCCTATAAGGCAATTTGCATGCCCCACTCCTGTTCCAAGGAGGTGCATAGGGATGGCTTTGATTTCTGCACATTTTAAATTGTATCCCATTTGTGTATTTGGGATGCAATTTAAAATGTGAAAAAATGCCTGCAGATTTACAAAAAATACACACATGGGATCTAGGAGGACATTTGAATGTGCACATCTATTACACATTTTGTAAAGTGGACGCACACCTTTGTTGGTCTAGGAGATGGGATACGATAGCCATGGGTATACGTTGATTACTGCGCAGCAATATCTTTGGGGGGTTGGTTAGGGTTATAGTTAATGTGGGGGGGGGAAATCAGGTGTCAGTGGCGTGTCTCCCACATATATACTTGCGTTGAAATGACCTAAAAGAAAAACATTCTTGATGTGTTTGCCACCGATATGTGTTTTTTTTTTGTAATCGCACCAATCCTAGCCATGTGCCTATCTTCCTGCTGACCTGTCCACTTATTTGATCACTTTCATCTTCTCTTTTTGCCAGTCGTTTTGATGTGGGCAAGGATATCCATGGTGTGTGAAAACTATCAGGGTAATTCATGGAAATTCGCACAAAAGTGGCGCAGGCGGCTGGTGCACAGTGTTCCTGTGCGATAGACTGCGCCAGACGCGTGCGATAAAATCCATTTCAGCGCACAGCGTATTCATGGATTTTAGCCTCCAAAACCAAGCGTGGCGCAGAGTGGCGCAGCGACCCTGCAGCAGCGCCAGTTACGCCCCCAAGAACGCCCTCGCGCAAGGAAAAGGCATCAAAATCCCCAATCCAGCGCAAAGGTCTGCGCCAACCCAAAACCAGTTTACCGGACTGCCAAACAGCAAACGCCAAGCGGGGAACGTGTATTACGGGTTTCGCGGTAACTTCCACACGCGAAAGGGCCTGTGCGAGCGGGGTACGTGTATAACTGGGGTTAATGGGAAGTTTCACACGCGATTGGCCTGGGTACGTGCATTCCAGGGGTGCGCGGGAAGTTTCACACGCAAATGGGCTGGTTACGTGTATTTCAGGGGTGCGCGGGAAGTTTTACACGCGAATGGGCTGGGTACGTGTATTCCAGGGGTGCACGGGAAGTTTCACACGTGAATGTGCTGGGTACATGCATTTCAGGGGTGCGTGGGAAGTTTCACACACGATAGGTCTGTGCGAATGGTGTACGTGTATTCCTGGGGTTCGTGTGAAGTTTCACACGCGAATGGGCTGGGTACGTGTATTCCAGGGGTGCGCGGGAATTTCACACGCGAATGGGCTGGGTACGTGTATTTCAGGGGTGCGCGGGAAGTTTCACACGCGATAGGCCCTGTGCGAGTGGTGCACGTGTATTCCTGGGGTTTGCGTGAAGTTTCACATGCGAATGGGCTGGGTACATGTATTACCGGGGTGCGCGGGAAGTCTCACATGCGAATGGGCTGGGTACGTGTATTTCAGGGGTGCGCGGGAAGTTTCACACGCGATTGGCCTGGTTACGTGTATCTCAGGGGTGTGCAGGACATTTCACATGCGAATGGGCTGGGTACGTGTATTTCAGGGGTGCGCGGGAAGTTTCACACGCGAATGGGCTGGGTACGTGTATTCCAGGGGTGCGTGGGAAGTTTCACACGCGAATGGGCTGGGTACGTGCATTTCAGGGTGCGCGGGAAGTTTCACACGCGATAGGCCCTGTGCAAGTGGTGTACGTGTATTCCTGGGGTTCGTGTGAAGTTTCACATGCGAATGGGCTGGGTACGTGTATTTCCGGGGTGCGCGGGAAGTTTCACACGCGAATGGGCTGGGTATGTGTATTTCAGGGGTGTGCGGGAAGTTTCACACGCGAATGGGCTGGGTACGTGTATTTCAGCGCTGCGCGGGAAGTTTCACACGCGATTGGCCTGGGTACGTGTATTCCAGGGGTGCGCGGGAAGTTTCACACGCGAATGGGCTGGGTACGTGTATTTCAAGGGTGCGCGGGAAGTTTCACACGCGAATGGGCTGGGTATGTGTATTTCAGGGGTGCGCGTCAAGTTGCACACGCAAATGTGCTGGGTACGTGTATTTAAGGGGTGCGCAGGAAGTTTCACATGCGATTGGCCTAGGTACGTGTATTTCAGGGGTGCGCGGGAAGTTTCACATGCGAATGGGCTGGGTACGTGTATTTCAGGGGTGCGCAGGAAGTTTCACACGCGATTGGCCTGGGTACGTGTATTTCAGGGGTGCGCGTGAAGTTTCACACGCAAATGGGCTGGGTACGTGTATTTCAGGGGTGCGCGGGAAGTTTCACACACGATTGGCCTGGGTACGTGTATTTCAGGGGTGTGCGGGAAGTTTCACATGCGAATTGGCTGGGTACGTGTATTTCAGGGGTGCGCGGGAAGTTTCACACGCGATTGGCCTGGGTACGTGTATTTCAAGGGTGCGCGGGAAGTTTCACACGCAAATGGGCTGGGTACGTGTATTTCAGGGGTGCGCGGGAAGTTTCACACGCGAATGGGCTGGGTACGTGTATTTCAGGGGTGCGCAGGAAGTTTCACACGCGAATGGGCTGGGTATGTGTATTACGGGGGTGCCGCGGAGTCCTACACGTGAATTGGCAGTGTGGGTCCTCCCAGGTGTTCCCTCTACACCCTCCACGGCCCCTGCAGGCAGCCCACACCAGAGGGGACTACCCTGCACCCTTGGTCATGTCCCGCAGGTAGCCCATCAACCATGGGCATGCCCCCCAGCAAAGCCACATGTCACCTTGCACTAGTGGTCACCAACTAATGTCCCCCTGCACCCCCACCCCCCAGCAGTGCGGGGTTTCTGCCAGCAGGCCCCCACTCATGTCCCAATGCACCCGCACCCCTCAGCAGTGTGGGGCACCCGCCAGCATGCCCCCGCTCATGTCCCCCTGAACCCCCACTCCCCAGCAGTGCGGGGCACCTGCCAGCAGGCCCCCACTCATGTCCCCCTGCACCCCCACTCCCCATCAGTGCGGGGCACCTGCCAGCAGGCCCCCACTCATGTCCCCCTGCACCCCCACCCCCCAGCAGTGCGGGGCACCTGCCAGCAGGCCCCCACTCATGTCCCATGCATGTCCCCCTGCACCCTCAGCCCCCAGCAGTGTAGGGCACCTGCCAGCAGGCCCCCACTCATGTCCCACTCATGTCCCCCTGTACCCCCACCCCCAGCAGTCAGGGGCACCTGCCAGCAAGTCCAACGGCTCACTCGTTGATGTCCCGGGCCAGGGCATCATGAAACTCCTGCTTAATGTCCTGGAGGCGGTCCTCTTCCATGGCCCCGAGGGTTCGCAGGGATGATGACATCTGGATCTCCAGGTCCCTGCGAATGGACTCGAGGCACTTGGCCTGCCTCAGGGCCCTCCGCATGGAGTACTCCGCCCTGACCATCGTGAGCCGTGCCTCTTCCGCCCGCTGCCGCTCCGCATCTATCGCATGGCCCAACCGCTGTCACATGGAAGACACTTCCCGTCCAGGGTCCTCCTGCCCTCCGGCCGATGCCAGCCCCTCCGATGATGAAGGCCCCGAGCCATCATGGCTCCCACCTTGTTGCTGCTGCTGCTGTGCCGCTGCCTGTGCCCTGACTCTTGCTGCCTGCACATCCTCCTCCGGCTGGGGTGCAGTTGTTGATGTGGCCACCCCTGCTGGACGTACGACTCCCGACTGTGGCAGGGATGTGTCCTCCACCAGCCTGGCCGCAGGATCAGAGGCAGCTCCACAGGGTACCCAGATGATACATGGGTGGGAAGATGGCATGGAGGACGACTGGGGCAGAGGGGGGTTCAGTTGAGGGGGGGTCCGAACAAGGTCCAGAAAACGGAGGAATCCAGCCCTGCTGAGCTGTCCCAGTGGGTCAATGCGGTCAACGAGCCATGCGAGAAGACATGCAGTCTCCTCATGAGAAGACTGCAGGTCAGCTCGCATGGCCAGTTGATGCAACGCCACCCCACCCAGGACAGGCTCAACCCGGTGCCGGATAGCCACATACACAGGGAGAGGAAGGCCAGTTGGTGTAAGCCAATCCCCTCCCTGAGAACGGGTCTGGACGTAGGCATCCCTGCTGGTGCAAGATGATGCAGTGACAGGATCAGGGACAGGATTGCACACAGGCACCTCCGCGGCGGCCTGTGCTGCCTCCTGTCCCTGCCCCTGCACTGCACCACTAGCACCAGTGGAATCCCCACCTCCAGACCCCATCTCTGTCCCTTGCACGGCCTCCTCCTCCACCAAACCCCCCACCAACCTGGATGACTCCGTGCCATCTTCCTCCGTCAGACCCTGTGGGGTCTCAGCTGCCCCTTCTGCTGCCGAGGAGTCCATCTCCAACCTCCACCTCTTGGACCTTCCCTCGGCAGCTGCGGCCTGGGACGCGGCACCGGACTCCTCCATCCCCGACAAGATGACAACCTGGGAGGGGAGCCAGGCCTTGCGTCTCCGGCTGGCGGGATGATCCCTGCCGCTGTGCTCCACAGCGCCCTCTCCGCCCTCTTCATCAGTTGATGCTGCAGACAGGGAGAGATAGGAGACAGGCATCAGGGCACTGTACAATGGACTCATACACACATGACAGTTGCACACGAGTGTCATTGTCAAACTTCAGACATGGCATCACAATCCCCAACACACATGTCATTTGAACTCACACACATGAGCTATTCCACAGCCATATAGCAACAGCCAGCACCATCCATACACATACAACAGCATGAACAGCCAAAGGTGAGCCTGACATCACGTGAAACACAAGGAGTGCACTAGACACGCACACACGCCACCACACTCACATGCATGTGTACACCTGCTACGACTGTCGCAGTGATGAGATTTGCACCCATGTGACATCTGGCAATCAGTCTTCTACACATCAGTGTCCCAGGCATCCATGTTGCATCACTGTTGCACCCTTGTCAAATACACACACATGCACATGCACATGGTGCAGACACATGCAGCTGGAACCGACATCCATGTGTAACACCACAACCATCCCAACTTACATACACAGTCATCCAAACATTTGTGCCCACACATCAGCATTTTGCATGCAAGCTCACACACACATGCACCATCCATGTGTCACACATGAGAGGCCTCGCATTTGTCAGCCTCACGGCCCTGTACATACATGGCCCAACAAAAACACATGTGCAGCCTGCACACTACTGGCACACCACACACGCACAGCATACAATCAGTATGCATGTACACTTACCGCTCGACTCCAGACGGGTCTGCCTCCCAAGGACCTGGACGTGGAGCGCTGGGGATATGCGTTCCAGGCCCTCATCTGATTTTCTGACAGGTGGCCCCGGCGCCCCTTAGCATCCGGTGCCTTCAAGAGGCGCCGGGCCTTGCTGAGGGTCCTGGACCTGAAGTCCTCCCAGCGCTTCTTGACATGATGGAATAGGTGGACTGCCACCCCCTCCGCGTTGATGGCAGTCACGATGTCCGTCCAGATCCGGGTCCGTCCTTCCTTGTCGGCGCGCAAACTTCCGTAGAGGGCATCATACTGCCCCAGGACTTGCTCCACCAGGACACCAACTTCGGTGGCAGTGAAACTGATGGCCCTCTGCCTCTCTGGCTGGGGGTTGCCCGTGGTGTCAGATGCTGTAGAGCCCGACATGGCAACCCCAGAGGCAGGAGTGGGTGAGCAACTGGGTCTTGGGGCTGGGCTGTGGAGCGAGATGGTACTCCAGTCGGGAGTCTTCGGTTCTAGCAGGGGTGGTCACAGCAAGTGCACCCCTGGCTGATGTGCAGGCAGCAAATAGCAGGGCATGTGGGCAGCAGGCAGGCAGCAGCAGATGGCAGGTGGGAGCATGCTCGGGGCACTCGGGGGCAGTAATTCGGCCTTCTGGGCAGGAGCGTGGTCTTCCGTGTGCTTACGCGTGGCCAGCTTGATACGGAGTGATTTGGCGCGTGAAAATCTTGCACGTCAGCGTGTAATTCGAGGAAAGGCCCTTAGTGCGTAAGCGCGTCAGCACGTGTACGCGATTTCATTGGACCAAAGGCCATTAGCGCGTAAGCACGTCTGTGACGTGCGTGCGCAGGCGTTTCCCTGTACACGGGTGCATGTTACACGTCCAAGAACTGCACGTCCGAGTGTCAGCTCGTGTAATTGGAGGATAGGGCCTTAGCGCGTATACGCGGAAGTGACGTGAGACTTGTGGGCCAGTTCAAAAGTCACGTGTAGGACGTAATTTCCTTGTATGTGCTTTTCGTGGAGAGCGAGTGGGTGAATTCTGTACTTCTTGTCGGTTCACAAGCGATTTACTTTACAGCATTTCTAGTTCGTACTACCTGTTACCTCTGACAGCTTTTTTCTGATTTTCTGTTGGGCCTGTTTCCTCAAACAGTGTTCACTTCTTCTTTTGTCCTGTCTCCTCAGACAGTGTACAATTCTTCTTTTTACGGGTGTGTTGCCAACGAGCACACGCGTGTATTTTTCACACTCATTTTCCAGGCAGACGGTGAGTCGCGCACGTATTTACCAACTGTGCTTGCCCCGTGTGTCGTGTACCCCGTCAGAGGTCATTGTGGGCTGCGTGTAACACGCATACGTTCATTTTTGTGTTTCTGGGTGTCACAGCGTAGTGCGGGTTCATTTTTCCACGCACGTGGTCCACGTGGGGTTGCGTGCACGTTATATTGTGTTTTTGGGGTGCCTGTGCATTGCGTGACCCGTCATCTTTCCCCAGGGGTCACATACAGCCTTGCTAGAGGACTAGGGTACGAATTCCATCTAGTACCTTACCCCTTTGACACCCAATTGACCAGGACAATAGTTTACTGCAACTCCCATACGCACAACAACATCTGTGCCATGGTTGGGAGGCGACCACGTGGTAAGGGTGGCAAAGGTGGCCGAGCCTCAAGAGGTGGCCGTGGTGGGCGCGGTAGGGGACGTGGCCGGGATTTGCAGGGTACCCCTATGCCCCCATGTGTGGAGGACCAGTCAGGGACACCCATGCCCCCCCCATAGTTGAGGGAAACGTGGCTGACACCATCTCTGATCAGCCCTTGTTGGACAAGCCCATTGTGGCACCTAACCTGGCAGAGGGTGACTCCCAGGCTGACTTCCAGGTCACCAAGTCTAGGACACGTGTGGTGGTGCAAGTTGGTGTCATCAGGCCACGTGGATCAGGGGCAGCTATGTCATCTGCTGCCCCGAGTAGGCAGGGTGGGGAGGCTGCAGGGGCAGCTGCAGCTCCATCCACCCCAGCTCTGACTCTCCCAGCCAGGGCAGTGTTGGTCCCAGTCCATCTTGCCAACGTTCCCCCTGACTACGTAACACTTCAGCCAATGCCTGCACCAAGTCCCATGCTCAGTGTGCATTCCCACACTCCAACTCCCCAGTCCAGCGGTGCTCCTGCCCCTAGTGGCCAGAGCGGCATAGGCCACTCAGGATCCCCACCACCTTCCAAAAAAAAGAGGAAGAGTGCTCGTCCACTACAGGCTGATACCCCAGACACGGCTACGCAGTCCGGCATGCAAAGGAAGCCTAGCTTCAATGATGCCGAACGTGATGCACTTGTGCAGTATGTGTCCGCACACGACAGCGAAATGTTGAGCACTTCAGGGTGCAAGACCACACCTGCCCGACGTCAGGCACACTGGCAGACCGTCGCGGACATCATAAGTGCCTTTGGATCAGTGAGGCGCACAGCTGGTGAGTGCTACAAGCACTGGAATTACCTTAAGCGCAGGGCAAAGCAAAAGCTGGCCTCAAGTCATGCCGCTACTCTGGTGACTGGAGGTGGGTCTCCACAAGAGGACATTGAACTCACTGTACATGAGTCTGTTGCTGGGACCTACGTCACAGAGGAACAGATCCAAGGTGTGGGAGATCTGCCAGATTACCAGGCATTGTCCGGTGAGTGCACATGCATGTGTGTGTGATCCATGTGTATGTTGTGTGTGTGAGGGGTTCTGATTGAGTGCCAGGTGAGGGTGTGTGTGCCTGAGTGGTTTGGGTCACCCATGTGCTTCATCCAAAACATTCTGCGCCCCTGGAGTTTGGTATTACAGTATCCCTTCTTCCCACAGTAGACTTTTTGTGCAACATCACACCAGTTGCCCTTGAAGTGGCATCTTGCTACAACATTGTTCCGTATTTCTCATTGTTCATTCAGGCTGATTGTTTCAATCCCCCCACTTTCACTACGCATATCTGAGCCCTATTGTCAAACAATATGTGACATGCCTATGGTACATGCCATCTGTGTGATGGCATGGTCATGTATGTGGATTGGACATGCCACTCACAGGCCAATGTGTGATGGCTCTGCTAGCCAGCATGCAGCTAATGTGTTGCTCTTCCATCTTGGTGTCATCAGTGTGTGACATTTTCCTCCCCTTCAAACTCAGTGACAGTGCATGCATGGGAGGGTTATAGTCATGTGGGACATGTGTCAATCAAGTACTGGTTCTGTACCTCGTGAGACCTAATTGTGTGCCATGGTGCTAATGCCTGTTTCCATTTCTTGTCTTTCATGTTTCTGCAGGGGATGACGCACTTGATGCTGTAGAGGGTGAGGAGATGGTGCAGACCCAGGAGGGATCTCAGGCACGACCAGGAACCAATGGGGGACGGGGTGTGGTGGTGGGTGAGAACCCACTCTTGCTGCACACCGTTCTCTCCAGGGGTGTCTCTGGGTGCACCTCACCAGACCTCTTTTCGGGTGTTGATTCGGATGATGAGACCTATGTGGCTTCGCAGGTAGGTGTTTCTGGGAGGGATTCTGTTCTGTCCGACCCACCATCACCAGGGGTACAGCCCACTATGGGGATGTCAGTGTTGGTAGGTCTGCCTTTGGTTGTTACGGATGCAGGGCCACACTCCGCAACATCTGATCATGTTCCTGGGCCAGCAGATCAGAGGGGGAATGCAGTCCTGCAGCCTCAGGCAGTGCCGACACAGCAAGGCACAGTTTGCCTTGCCCCAGACAGGTGAGGTGCCCGCCAACGCGGTGGCCGTACGCCACCGGACAATACCGCATGGGAGAGATCCATATACGGTATGGCAAATCAACAGGCAGCAGCATCTGAGGTGATGGCTCAAGCTATGGAAAGGGTGACCACTTCCATTGTCCCCCCAGAGAGGCAGATGGAGCAACTACAGGAGGCAACAGAACCCATTTGCCAATCAGTCAGGGACGACATGTTGGCGTCCAACAGGGACAGACGGGCGGCCCTGGACACTCTGCGGGAAGCCATTTCTTTAGAGTCCCAAGGCCAGAGGGAAGCCCTGAGGGTAGAAGTCCGTCACCTCAGGCAGACACTTGTGGAGCTTGAGGTTTCCACTGTCACAAGGACAGAACAGCTGCTGGAGTGTGTCACACGTACGCTCTCAGCAGAGATGCAGGCAACTCGGGAGGAGGTCCGGGCATCACGTCAGGTGGTGCATGGGGATCTCCGTACCATTATCCACCAGAACGAGACCTTCCACACCCGCATGCTTGCTGCCATGGAGGACCAGACTAGGGTTTTGCGCGGGCTGCCTCCCATAGCACCACCACCTACTGTGGCGGCAGCAGCACAGGGTGATGAGAGCAAGCACAGCGATTCAGAATCTCTCACATTAGCGTAGCCGTGCAGGCAATGAGCCCATGGAGGTGTTTTTTTTTTCGCAACATCTACACAGGTGGCTGTTGGTGTGCACCTTGTCCTCGGACCTCCTGGGTGGCTTCCCCCAGCCCGCCTGGCCCCCACATGGCCATTTTTGATTTTTTATTTTTGGATTTTGATTTTTGATTTTTGCTTTTTTGTTACAGTGTGTTGCCTTGTGTGGCTCCCATGGGCATCCACTGTATTGCGGCTGGGCACCTGCAGGCTTGTCCTGAGTTTGGGTTAGATGCTTGGTTCGTGAGACACACACCCCTCCTGCTACCCGTTACCATGGGCTTTCAAAGGGTGTGCCCAAGTGACAGTAACTTACACAGTGACGTTGGACTCCCATGACATGTGTGGGCAGTCTGTAGTCAATACTGTGTATACATTCCTAGTGCATATTGTTGTAGTATTGTACACTGCATGGTGTATTGATGTGTGCTTGTGCATCCATGTCTCCCTCCTAATTTGCAGGTTCATTCCACATGTCTTCACAAGGCTGTCTACTTTGGAGATGGAGTTCATGTTGTAAGCAGTGCACTTCCAGATTTGCGTGGCACCAACACTGTACAGTTGGGGGTGGTCGATGTGCTAGCATCACCAGGTTGTAAGTCTACGTATCCTTTTACTTAGTACTGTCATGTGAATGCTATGTTTGGGGTGGCTAGCTGCATTGTATTGTGGTAAGTCTTTGGTCATGTGTGTTGTCAGTTCTACATTAATGGGAGCACATTGTGTGTGGCCATTTTCCCATCGGGACACTGTACTTTGTGACACTTGTGTCATGTTTTGGGGATTCCTTTGTTTGCTCTCACATAACATGACATGCCATGGTGTGTTGGGGGGCGGTGCTGAGGAGGTGTTGGGTGACATGGCACTGTTGTCATGTTGTATCTTGCAAGGGGGTAATGATTTTAGCAGCATAGAAGTGTGTCTTTTGATGACACAGCATTGGTGGTGTTTGTGTAGGTAGGGATGCACACAATGGAACACTACCAGGTGAACAATCTCAGGCTGGTATGGTTGTGACAGTTGACTGTCAGTTGAATCATCATCATTGATAGTCAGCTGGTATGTGCCAGGGCTGTGTGCACTCCACAGGGGTGCGATTTTAGGTGAAGTAATTAGCCACCAGCTGTGTACGGGCTGCCTCACCCCGTGCCCTTTCCCCTCCCATGCGCAGTGGGCGTGCATGTGGTTGGGGATGTGGGGGCACCACCATGTCCACCGGCAGGCCCCTGCGTGTTGCAATGTTGTGCAGGACACATGCTGCCACTATGATCCTGCACATTACTGGGGGAACGTATAGCAGCTGCCCACCAGAGCGGTCAAGGGAGCAAAAGCGTGACTTGAGCACTCCGGATGTGCGCTCCACGATGCCCCGGGTTGCAATATGGGCTGTGTTGTATCTTACCTGGGGTGGCGTGGTGGGGTTCCAAATTGGCGTCATCATGTGGGTGCTGAGAGGGTAGGCACTGTCCCCTGGGGAGGTGGTGATGGGTATCATTAGTGGGGTTGTGACATTACTCAGTAGCTGACATGCATGCATGTGCAGTGGCATTTATACTCACCAACCAGCCATGTATCGCCATGCCGACCAGCTTCTAGGTCCCGGTTTAGGGTTGACATTCTGTAAATGAAACTGTCGTGGGTGGACCCTGGATAGTTGGCATATACTGAGGTGATGATTCCCTTGGCATCACATACTACCTGGAAGTTGATGGAATGCCAGTGCTTGCGGTTTCTATAGATGTGCTCAGTTGCCCTGGGGGGACGTAGTGCCACATGGGTGCAGTCAATGGCACCTAGCACTTTGGGGAAGTGTGCCACCCCGTAGAAATCCTGGACGACAGCCTGCCTTTCTGCAGGTGTTCTGGGCAGGTATATGTGCCTGCGTACTGATGGGCGTGCAGTCCTGATGGCCAAGACCTGGTGTAGGCAGCGTGACTGCGTGGCCTGTGAGACGCCCCCAACTATGGCACATGTCCGCTGAAATGATCCAGTGGCCAAGAAGTGCAGTACATTAAGGACCTTCACCAGGGGGCTCAGTGCTTGGGAGCAGAGCGTGGGTGATGTGAGGTCATCCTCCCACTCACTGACCAGGTCGAGTATTATGTGAGGTGGAAACCTATACCTCCCATACACGTGGTCATCAGGCATCCCAAAAAGGCTGGTTCTGGGTGTAAACATTCTGGCCCTGGCTATCCTCCTCCTCCTCCTGCGGTATCCCATGGCCACTGCTGCTAGGAACGGTATATTCATCCTGGCGTCTGAGCTTGTTTGTTGTTTGCGCGCACTTTTATGCTGCGCGGGTCGACGTACGCCTGCTTCCTGCTTGCGTACGTGTTTCCAGATTAGCGCGACTTTTTTTGCATGTGCGTGTGGGCATTCTGCGCATTTGCCTCCTGTACTTCCACGCCCACCACAGTGATACACGTACTCCGCTCGGCCAGGCCCAATCGTGTGTGAAACTTCCCGCGAGCCCCTGAAGTACACGGACCCCGCTCAACCAAGAACCAATCGTGTGTGAAACTTCCTGCGAGCCCCTGAAGTACATGTACCCCGCTCGCCCAGGCCCAATCGCGTGTGAAACTTCGCGCGCATCCCTGAAATACACGTACCCAGGACAATCGCGTGTGAAACTTCTCGCGCACCCCTGAAATACACGTACCCAGGCCAATCGCGTGTGAAACTTCTCGCGCACCCCTGAAATACACGTACCCAGCCCAATCGCGTGTGAAACTTCACAAGAACCCCAGGAATACACACACCCCACTCGCACAGGACAATCGCGTGTGAAACTTCTCGCGTACCCCTGAAATACACGTACCCAGGCCAATCGCGTGTGAAACTTCTCACGCACCCCTGAAATACATGTACCCATGCCAATCGCGTGTGAAACTTCTCGCGCACCCCTGATATACACGTACCCAGGACAATCACGTGTGAAACTTCTCGCGCACCCCTGAAATACACGTACCGAGGACAATCGCATGTGAAACTTCTCGCGCACCCCTGAAATACACGTACCCAGGCCAATCGCATGTGAAACTTCTCGCACACCCCTGAAATACACGTACCCAGGCCAATCGCATGTGAAACTTCTTGCGCACCCCTGAAATACACGTACCCAGGCCAATCGCATGTGAAACTTCTTGCGCACCCCTGAAATACACGTACCCAGGACAATCGCGTGTGAAACTTCACGCGAACCCCAGGAATACACGCACCCCACTCGCACAGGGCCTATCGCGTTTGAAACTTCTCGCGCACCCCTGAAATACACGTACCCATGCCAATCGCGTGTGAAACTTCTCGCGCACCCCTGAAATACACATACCCAGGACAATCGCCTGTGAAACTTCTCGCGCAGCCCTGAAATACACGTACCCTGCTCCCCCAGGCCCGATCGCGTGTTAAACTTCCCGCGAGCCCCTGAAATACACGTACCCCGCTCCCACAGGCCCGATCGCGTGTAAAATTTCCTGCGCACCCATGAAATACACGCACACGCTATTATTCACACAGCGGGTGTCCGTGTTTGTCGCGTACCCCTTTGCACGTCATTTGTCCTAGAGGGCCACAGTATGGGACATTCATCAGAGCTGTGTATACGTGCTTTTTGTTAGCACACATTTTGGGGCACATTTTTTTCATGCGCAGGGACGCTACCGCCTGCTTTCGTGTGGCGGACGTGTATAGGCCTGTGCGCGTCTTTGCCCGTGAACTGGTTTGCCCTATTCGATTCCATGAATACGTATTGTAGGAGAGCGTGTGGGCGTTCTGCGCACTTGCCTCCTGTACTTCCCCCGTGACGCCCACATTTTCATGAGTTGTTCCCCATTCCGCGTTTCACGCCCCGTGTTCCGCCTACTTTTCTTATGTGCGCCGCGCTATGTGCGCTTTCGCTGTGGCCTTAGCGCACGCCGTTAGATGACCTGTGTGCCGGCGTGCGCCGCGCACTTTTTCAGCGCACATCCCACATTTTACTTGCGCACGGACTTCCATGAATAGATGTGCGATGGTTTCCCTGCGATATTCGCACTTGCACTGCGATTTTCGCTCTTTCACTGTGAATCGCACGTTTTCGCACGCTTGCTCTGGAATTTACGGCGCACATTAATTCCATGGATCAGCCTGTATGGGTTAACTTTTTTCCTCTTACTTTTAATATGCAGTGCCATTTTAATTGATATGTGAAAGTGAATGGGGTTTTGGGGGCACAGATCACTAAGAACACTTCGGCTAAATTGTATAGCATCTCCACATGCATCAAAATCACGTGCTTGCACCTGACCAAACCCTGCAGATTGCTTAAGAGTCCATGCAAATGCCTCCCATCTTGCATCGCCATAGCATCCAACATCATTTACCATCGTTTCCCAGCAAATAATCCCTAGTGCAAGTAAAGGCCTTCTTAAGTAAGTCTATCTGGAAGAGGGCCACTCGGAGTCAAGACACCGGTCAAACCCACATTACTCAATGAGGCTTACTTTCCACGTCCCCATATCCATCTCAGAGGAAAGAGCAAATGCATGCAAGGGCGAAAACCCCTGAGCTTGTTCCATTATGTGTCGTATGAAGTGCAAAGGAAATCCGGTTGGACCCAAGTTTCAGTGCATGGTTTGTACTTCGCAGTTCGAACCATCACTAATGCATGCCGCCAAAACATGCATGTTAGGCGGCATTGATATAAAAGCTGGATGATTACATCGGAATACAATGCATTGCAGCCACATTCTTAATCAGATGCGAGTGCACATTTATTTTGTGTGGCAGATGTGGCAGGCGTGCTCTGGTGGCAGAATCTGCGATTCTGCTCAGCGCCCCAGCTCTGCCATGCGAAATACGGAAAACTACCGGGTTCATATCAACATGCCTAAAAGTTGTATGCATGCATTTACGATGTTTGTTTAATCATTTGTTTTTGAAGTGGGTCGTATCTTCTGTTTTATGTGTTCGCCCTTCAGAAATAGCCTCACCCTTATCACACATCGTGCGGCTTCGGTGCTGTCTAGCCTAAGCACCCCTCTAATCACTGCTTCTCATGTGCAGGCGAGCCCCCTCGTTAGAGCAATTTAGCGCCATGCTATTTTCTTTTTACACATGAAGCCCTTTCCTGATGTAGCTTTAAGCAGCTACAGATGTGTGAGCGGCAGACCCGCATCCTCTGTTGCTGCAGATTTAACGAGAATGAAACCCAATGAAATAATCATGGCAGCTTTATGACATGGCATGAATATTTCATGAATGTTCATAAAACTTCATGACTCGTTCAGCTGGGGAAGATAATTTTTAAATACTGTGATGATGCAGACCCGATTCTAAATATTGCGTGTTTATAAAGCAGCGCTGCTCAACCCATGTCAGTCAGAGAACCAGATTTAAAGGGAGCCCAGTCGTAAAATGAAGATACATTTAAGTATGCTTTCCCTGCGAGATGGGGCAGGAGGAGACCATTTTGATCACTCCGAGTATGATATACTTTACTGCGATGTGTCAAATAACCCCCAACGCTTTGTATTACACCATTGAAACAGTCCCCTCCCAGTGGTGTAGTTACACAGTAATAAAGCCTTTCCTCTCAAGGACGTTTCTCCCATTTAGCGCTGTCTCCAAAAAACCCTATATCAGGTTGCCCATATGCACCGAGGTAATTAACCTAATTGGCGTAATGATGATGATGCCCTGAATTCAGAAAAACAATGTCCTTCTCACTTAAAAAAAGATCACAGATTATATTTGCAAACGACATTGGGGGCCCGATTCGTGAATTATTTGCACGGTTCAAAGTGACTTTGCACCGCTGAAAAGTCACTTTGCACTGCTGACACAAACCCCCGATTTCATGGAACTGTGCAAAGTGTATTTTTGCAGTGCAAAGTCCGTGCAAAGTAATTTTGTACTGCAAAAACGACTCTGCACTTTTCAGCAGTGCAAAGTCATTTAGAACCGTTCCAAAAAATTCCTATGAATCAGGCCCTAAGTGTGTATTTGCTGCACACACTGCTTTAAGTGGCCCGGGCTGGGCCCTGGCAGTTTCCCAAAAGTGGGGTTGAGCCGGGGCCCTCCCGGGGCCCCCCGGTCCCACCACAACATTGGCAGGATGCATTATCCCATATTGGCTGCAGCCGCGACGGGAGATGTGCCCGCTATTAGGTCAGGCAAGCTGACAGAAGTGCCAGCCAGCCACAGCATCGCTGTAGCTGGCTGCCATAACTGTCAGTCACTGTAACTTCATATGGTGACCTCTCGCACAAGGGCTCACCAGAGGAAGTTACTGTGCCTTTGTTTCCCCAGGTTGCTGTGGGGTCTTTAACCCTCAGTGAACCTGGGGGCTCCTCAACATATTTCGAGGTTTATAAAAGATGGCTTGAAAAGTGCACAATTCAAGCCATCTTTCAGAAAGCTTTGCCGATGGACAAAAACGCCTCTGGGTTTGTCCGTTGGGAAAGCTTCATAAAAGTTGGATTGAATTGTGCACTTTTCAAGCCATCTTTTATAAACATAGAAATGTTTAACAAAGATGGCTTGGAAAGTACACACATTTATAAATGCTATATATGTGTGTGTGTACCTTAGTATGGTTTATGTACTTTTCAATCCATCTTGAAGTACACAAACCATAGTCAGGCACGCAAACACATATATAAATGTAGGCATTTAAATATGTATGTGCATACCTTACTATGGTTTGTGTAGTATGCAAGCCATATTGTATAAATATGTTACATATTTCTATGTTTATAAAAGATGCCTCACATACTACACAAACCATAATAAGGTAAGCATTCAAATATATAAAATGTTTGCGTACCTTAGTATGGTTTGTGTACGTTTTTAAGGCCACGCCCATCCCACAAGCCACGCCCCAAAATGAGGGCCCCCTCAATTTCTTACCCCACTTACATCCCTGGCTGCACATCACTTTATATGTGTTAGTGCAATGAGATGCAGACTTCAACACACTACACCCGTGGCTTGTCAGCACATGTATGAGTCACCCTTTATGTTATATTTTGTCACTGAAAAGTCCAAACCTCCAATTATCTAATTAAGAACCGAGTTGAAGTGATTGCATGCACTGTATTTGAAAGGGACATTTGTGCAAAGGGCTCTTTTTTATATGCAAAACAGCCATCTCTCCAACACATCTGGCCACTGTTTTGGTTCAATTTTTATCAATGAAGCATGCTTTATGCAGCCTGCTGAGACGCTGTCTATCCTTTTGCCACTAGATATTTCTTGTCTTTCAACAGGGGCTGAAGTGCCTGTTGCTGAATGCTCTTTCCATAACACATACAGATCCACTATTAGGAGGAGTGTGTGGTGTAATTGCCCTTTCAAGTACATATGGTGTCATTATGAGTTGGGAGGTATCCCGCTGGTAAATCCGGTGGTATAGCACCAGCACCAAACAGACTTACTGTTACAGGCACTCGATGTGCTGCAATTACGTCAGAATATGAGTGCCATAAAAGGTAGGTTAATCATCCCCATTCCATAGAGTCCCATAAGACTCCATAAGGGGATTGCCAGTATTACCGGCACTGGTAACACCGGTAATAGCAGCAGTTTTTTGCCTGTGGGGCGCATGACTTACCTCCAGCTCTGAGATAGCGGTAAATCAGGGGCCCACCAGCAAACTTGTAGTTTGCCGGTCTGGAATCGTGTCGGTAAAAGTTATTACTGGCATGTTAATTCCAGACCAGAAAACTTGGAATTACCCCCATAGTCTTACAAGCACCCAACATAACATGTAACATGAATGGACTTGGGGTGGAGTGCTTGCCTGGTTAGTTCCTGGTGAACACTCAATGAACTGGGTGAGCCCTTCAATCAATGGGGACCCATGGTTTTATACACAATGGGGGTCATTACGACCCTGGCGCTAAGGGGTTAACGGCGCCGTAAAAGGCTGCAGCGCCGTTGCGGTACCGTAATTACCGCCTTCCCCAGTCCCATTGACCCTATGGGGCAAAAATGGGAATGGGGAAGGGCCAATGTTCAATGGGGAATTACCGCCCCGCCAACCTTGGAATGGGGTGGTAATTCCCCATTGAACATTGGCGGACTTGTTACAACACCGGCAGCAACCATGGTGCTAATACCGCCATGGGTTACCGCCAGTGTTGTAATGAGGGCCAATCATCTTATTCTCAGTATACAGTAGATGGCACTGAGCGTATTTTGAATTCATGTATGCTCTTTCCTTTTATCGGGTCATTTTGCTGGTCCTACCCTTATAAAGAGTATCAATGTGTAACAGCAAAGGAAAGAGAACCACACCGTCGGCATCAAAGTTATGTACATTTAATCGGTCAAAAATTAAGTTCAAGCCCAGCTCTTCTTGAGAATGAGAACGGTATAACATTTGAAGATGAAATGTAGAATACCATTGCCAGAGTGCAAAGCAAAAGAGTAGAAAGAAGGGAAAGACACCAGAAGAGCAGGTCAGTGTACAAAGGTAAAACCAGTAGAACGTGTGAGAAATGAAAATATAAAAGGGAGATTGCATGCTTGTAGGGTTCTAAAACAGCTCACAAAATGTCAGAGAAAATGTGGTGCTAATATCTAATATGTGCAGGTAGGAAAAACAAAATTATACAAACAACACGCAGAATGGCCCAACATATCCTAATATCGGGAAAGCCACAATCTGAAGAGTCAAATAGGTAAAGAGAGTGGAGGAGGAGAAAATGAAAATGGAGAGGGAGAGAAATTGGGTCCCAAAAAGCAGACAGAAAATAAATATAAATGTGTTTTAACAAAACAATCCCTATGGTAGTACGAGCAGGAATAACATACTATACATATTAGAAAATTCTTAAGTCCGCTGTTTGTGTTTAGGCAAAATTCCACACATAAAAATAGCATCTATCCGGCTTCTGCTATTAAAAAATTAGGTTCATGGTTGCCATCTCATTGGCTGGGCTTGATGCTTTAAATACTTCAATGCGGAGGTCACCTAGATGTTGAATAGCAAATTGTATAGCTAGAGGTGACATTATATCCGTGTTCTGTTTATCCGTCAGGTGTTTTTCTGTTCTAAGTCCAAATAGTTTTTTAGTACTGCCCCAATAAATAAGATTACAAGGGCAAATCAGTATATATCATAAAATAACATGTGCATTTGTAGAGCATGCGTTCATCCTCAGAGAGGTTTCTCTGCAGTATTGACAGAAGACAGCAGACAGCCAATGGACATGTTGATTAATATTGATTAATATTGACAGTATGTGGATACTCCAATATTCTGTTAATGCTGTATTTGCAATGTGTGCATTTTCTACATGTAAATCAAATCCTTTGGGGGTTTTTGGTAATCACATGGTGTGTTCAATACTGTCTTTATTAACCTCATTAGGTAAAGATGAATTTCTGAGAGTTATACTGAATTTATATATATAAAACACTTAGATACGTTTCCATACTCAGCTGATGCAATTTATCAGTGTTAGGATACCCTCTGCTGTCCAAATGGCAAAGTGCACCACTGTGTGCCCTTCCACTTCAACAAAAGCTATCATTTCAAAAAATAGAATGAGTATGGTTCTCCGCTGTCACCCTCGAATTGCACTATGGCAAACATTCAGAATAATTTCAAGTGACTACTTTCTACTCCCACATCTCTTCACACTGGGCATAGCAGTTCCAATGTCAACAAACAGTTAATTAGCGGCTCAACGTTTCAGACACGGTAGGACGAATGCCTCCTCACAAGCTAAAACTGAAAGTAGATGCTGTAATTATGCTACTATGCAATTTTATGCGATCACAGCGACTCTGTAATTGAACAACATTGTCAATTACGCATCTACAAAGACACATCCTAGAGGCCTGTGTAATCAAAGGAACTTAGATATTGTTCTTATACCGCAGATACCTCTCATACCATCTGATACAAATATGCCTTTCAAAACAAGAGTGTTACCAATGCATTTAGCTTTTCAACGACTATTAATAAGTCACAGGGACCTAGGCCCCCTTCCTGGAAGCGATCAGTGGTAATTCTGATATTTAAGAAGGGGGATAGAAGTGACCCTCTGAATTACTGACTGATATTGACCTTTAAGATATACTATAATGGTGTATGTTACACCAGCACCAGCTAGTTTGTATATAATGGGCCTCATTACGACCCTGGCACTAATGGGTTAACGGTGCCGTAAAAAGGCTGCGGCGCCGTTAACCCATTAGTGCCTTACTACGAGGTCCCTTTGCGGGACCCGACCTGAACGGCTGGTCTAGACCAGCCGTTAAAGTAGGCACCCGCAAAGGGACCTTGGTGCTAAGTACGGTACTGCAATTTGCGGTACCGTACTTAGCACCTTCCCCAGTCCCATTGAGCCCTATGGGGCAAAAATGGGAATGGGGAAGGGTCAATGTTCAATGGGGAATTACCGCCCCGCCAACCTTGGAATGGGGTGGAAATTCCCCATTGAACATTGGCGGACTCGTTACGATACCGGCACCAACCATGGTGCTAATAGCGCCATGGTTTAGCACCAGTATCGTAATGAGGGCCAATGTCTGTATTGCTGCCTACAAATAGTTTAAAGATTTCAGACATTTTAATCAAGTGCAAGTTTCATTTAAGTATTGCAAGAACCATGTTACTTTGCACAGACCAATAAATGATGAATCTGATATCATTCTTTTTGTTCTTCCTGCCCTTGTTTTTTGATGTGAGCAGAGGCGTCTGTTATTGTTGTCAGCTCTGTTTCTGGCATACTTTACCACTTTTAGTTTGTATTCAGTAACATTTCTTGCTGCAGAGCTCAAAGTATCTCTGGTAGTCTGATTCCTGCTTTTAGTACGCAGGATTCACTGTACAGATATACTTTTGGAATGAAAATTGCCTGCCCTATGGCTGTGGTGCTGATGTGGGATGTACATTCTATATTGTATCATTATAAAGATGTGCAATGCAATCCAAAACAAAACATGTGGAGTACCTTTCCAAATAAAAAAAAATCATCTTTGTATCTAGCCAACAGTATGATGTTATCTGTGAATTTGTCCTTTTCGTCCCATGTGTATTTGTGCTCAAATATGACGACAAACAGGTTGGTAAAGTTAGGACTACATTAAGATCCCATTGCAGTGCCGAACTGTTGGAGATAAAGTTCCCCATAAAAAAGATATTGGGCCTCATTACGAGTATGGAGGTAGCCATGAAGCTATTAGCGCCATGGCTGCCTCCATAACGGGCTCCAATACCGGGGTCTGTGAATGAGGAATTACCGGGTCATTCCGACCTTGGAGGACCTGGTAATTCCTCATGTACAGAACCATTCCCCATTCCCATTTGAGCCCCCTTAGGGCTCAATGGGAATGGGGATGGAGCTAATAACGGGCCTGTTTATAACGGGCCCGTTATTATCTCTTGGTCCACTCGCGGGTCCTGGAAAGGACGTCTGGTTTTTACCAGACAGACGTCTGTTCCGGGTCCTGCTAGGGGACCTCGTAATCAGGCAGCCCGTAATGAACGGTGCCGGTCCCATACCGGCACCCTTCCTTACGGGGCAGGCAGGGTCATAATGAGGCCCATTGTTTTTGATTGTAAAATCCAACATAGAACATAGCATATTGTTGTGTTGTTACTGTCTAAAAAGGCTCTTACTGTTTATATTTCCTGATCATGTTGAATAGATTTACAAAGTGACTTGACATCTAAGGTGTCTAGTGTAAAGTCTGGTTGCTAGTTCACATTGTATATGGGTAATAACCTGGATTGTGTATTTTTGGGAGGAGATATAGTACAGGGGTCACCAAATGAGGACTTTGCAGACATTTTAATTCATCATTGATGGAAACAACAAATTAATTCTTTATTGAATATCGGCAATCAGTGTATGCCTATTTTGGCATATGATTGGCAGTTATTAAACTGGTGAGGTCTCTCCAGTAAATGGTCTAAGATGTTCATCATAACTATGTTGCACCCTTTTTCACTTCTCTTATGACTATGCTTTTGTTATGAATGAAACTATTGAGAGCATGCCTCATGAGGGCAGGCATGTTGTTATTGCCCTGGTGGATATGCTTAAATGACTGATCTTTTAGGGTTAGCATTCACTTTGCATTTTTATATCTACATTTTATTTTTACACAGAATGATGTTATGTTGCACTCAACTCCTGCAGCCTAACATTATATAAGCCCAAGGATTAATTCTAGTGAAGGTGTTGGGCATGAATAGTGAACCTACCCCTTGGAGGCAACTCTTCTCAATGAATGCCCTCCCCATAGCTGTGAGACAATCTGAAAATCCTTAACCTCGCCTCCACCATTCGTTGATACCAGATTGACTGCCAAGAGCTATAATATTCAGACTAGCCATCATGAATGCCTTTCACTGACCCTGCACCATGCTGCTTTTTAATGAACAGTGTATTCATAGGTGGCATTGTGCCTTCAAAGAAGTAAATGGCCCTATCCCTATGAAGTCATGTCAAACATTATTGCACTGTCCATTTAAAAATATATATATATATATATATATATATATATATATATATATATATATATATATATATATATATATATATATTTAGTACAGTGACAGACGTATATCCTCGAAACACATACATAAGCCAGATGTTTACAGTATTGTTTGGAATCAACAAAAATCAACCGAACAGGTTACTCAGAACTAGTACATAGTATTAGACATGTTATCTTACAGTGCATTCACTCTGCCAATGTCGTATTCCGTAGGTACTCACGGAATAGTTGTCATATGTCCTTGGGCCTACAGGTGGGTACAATCAATGAGATGTAGCTTTCCTCCCTTTCATGAGGATAGATCTGTCCATTTTATTTTTAAATGTTTAAGGTGCACCTAAAACCTAGCAAGCTATACATGTAGAGCTACAATACAGTAAATTAATATACGGTTTAGAGATGGCTGGGTGACAACACCAGCTGCTTTAAAAGCTTTCCTCACCTTAGGTTTATCTCACCCACTCATTCTGACCAGACTGAGCTGGAGTATTCAGGTGATCTTTCAAGAGTGTTTTGCATTGCTTTTAGCTGCATTGCATGACCCTCTCTCTCTCAAAGCAACACAGCAACATTTTGAACAGAAACATTTTAGGAATTACCATACTAGACCTTTTGCTGATATGACAATGGCCCTAGTACGGTTTAAAACCGAAGGAAAGATTCCAAGAACCACCATTCCAGCCAGTTAAGGCCTGGACATAGTTTGCATCTTTCATTGGCACCAATCTCTGAATGGAAACCAAACAGCTCAAGAAGGAAAAATGCCACCCACCATATCCAAGAGTAAGAACAAAGTCATCTTGTTTGCAGAGACTGCGCCCCTGATTCATGGATTATTTGCGCCAAAATAAACGGGATTTGTGCGCCATTCTGCCCGCAAATCCCTGTTTAACTAATGGGGGTTTGCGGGCAGAATGGCGCATAAATCCTGTTTTTCTTGGCGCAAATAATCCATGAATCAGGCCCTAGATTTCTCTGTTGTAAAGTGTGTCCCATTCCCCATTTTGTATGACAATATGGGTACTCCCTACACCAGTAAGTAACTCCGGATTGATCAATATTACACAAAGGGCCTCATTACACGGATGGCGGAGAACCATGGCGCTACTAGCGCCATGGTTCATGCCGGTAAAATACCGGCACCGCCTTGGCGGAAAGGGGAATTACCGCCCCATTCCAAGGTTGGCGGGGCGGTAATTCCCCCTTCCACCATTGCCCTTCCCCATTCCCATTTTTGGCACATAGGGCTCAATGGGAATGGGGAAGGTGCTAATTACGGTACCGCAAATTGCGGTACCGTAATTACCTCCCTGGGTCCCTTAGCGGGTTGGTTTTTAACGCCTGCAAAAAGCAGGCGTTAAATCCCCCAACCCGCAAAGGACCTCGTAGTAAGGCGGTAAGGATTTACCAGTACCGGTATTTTACCGGTACCGGTAAATCCTTACCGCCATCCGTGTAATGAGGCCCAAAACTGTGTTCCTACTGGAAAACAACAGTTCAAACGAAGTGCAGAAAATGTTTTGAAATTGATTACAAGATGTCTTGTGAGGTTAATCCACGGTAATGAATCCTTGCTTTATGCAATATTAGTGAACTTTGAAAGTTTGACAATCACCACTTTGGGTCTCATTACACGGATGGCGGTGGACCAAGGTGCAATTATCACCTTGGTCCATGCCGGTAAAATACCGGCACCACCTTGGTGGAAAGGGGAATTACTGCCCTATTCCAAGGTTGGTGGGGCGGTAATTCTCCCTTCCCCTATTGCCCTTCCCCATTACCATTTTTGCCCCATAGGGCATAATGGGAATGGGGAAGGTGCTAATTATGGCACCGCAAATTGCGGTACCGTAATTAGCTCCCTGGTCCCTTTGCAGGTTGGTTTTTAACGCCTGCAAAAAGCAGGCGTTAAATTCCCCAACCCGCAAAGGGACCTCGTAGTAAGGCGGTAAGGTTTTACCGGTACCAGTAAAATACCGGTACCGGTAAACCCTTACCGCCATCCGTGTAATGAGGCCCTTAGTCATCAATATTCTGCATGTCATGCTATATATATACAGAAACTTATCATTATTTCACAATCATAGTGACAACAAATATTCATATAGTGCATCTAAAATGGAAAACAAAAATACAAATAATGACGGAATAAGACAATTCAAGTTTACTTCCTAATTCATTTATTTACATTGTTAGAAACGTAGTGGGACGTAATAGGTTTGGCCTTTTTAGGTTTGTAACCTAAGAAGTCAGCTCTAGGTTATATTGGTTTGAGGTCGACGTGTCTCTACGTTTCAGCTTAATCTCATTGAAAAGTCTTAATAAGGAGTAAAGTATGGACTAAAAAAAGCCCTCTAATGAGGTACGACAGCTCGCTCACAGTTCAGTTATATATGGTTGTATCCATGAGCACATGCTTATTCCAGATTCCTGCATTTCACACAGACCGATAAACCTCCTCACTCTCTGTTGCCGAGTCCACCACATCTGAGTCCACCACATCTATTACACGACCCCTTGACTATGTGACTCGCTAACTCCACCACCCATTTACCCGCAAAGTACCCCTCCTGGGTGTGCGTTCACATGCCACTGCCTCAAAGCCTGCAACATCTCCTTCCCTGTTTCCTCTTCCAACACCCTCCTCTCACAGGCCTGGAAATCACTACAGACTTGCCTCCAAAGCATCATCTAAACAAATCTGGCTGCAATGACTATGCTTTGCCCTTTCCATACCTCTACCACACATGCTACTATCTCTATTGCATTCGCCTGACTGCTGCCTTGATTCTCGACCTCTCCTCTCCTTCTGGGATATTCCAATAGGGTCTGCTTTTGAAAACGCTGTTATTTTCATTTGGCTGTCCTCCCTCATCTTGCATTAGCTTCTCACGTGTCTATACTGATGCAGAAGCTCATATGGCCCTCAATCTCCAATCTGTGTGCTTTCCTGTTAATAGCTGATATGCCGAATCTATGTGTTTTGAAACCTCTGGCTGTCTCAATTGTTAGGAATTGTTGCTGAACTACAAATCTATATTTTCTTTCAAAAGTAGCATTTTAACTGTTTTTTTAGGAAAATCAAATCTAGATGTTTCTGATTCTGCTGCCATCATTCAAATACTGCCATTATCTGCATTTTGCTAACTGAATCTGGATGCTTTGAATCTATTGGCTTCACTGAAAGGTTTCATTCTAACTGTATTCTTATGAAAATCATATTTAGATGTACTTGATTCTGCTAACCTAATTCTAATGGTGGCATTTTGTTTGTATTTAAAAATTATAATAATGTGAATCAAGTCCTGTTGCTCTAAATCCTCGGGCTGTGCTAAATTGCTAGTCTCTTTTACCTAGTTGTGAAATCCAAATCAGTGTACTATCTGTAAATACTACTGTGTCAATTGCTAAGGCTTTTACTTTGATCTTAGTATCATTTCTGGTTACACACTAAACTGGCTATTTGTGAAATGTTCCCTCTCCTCGCTGCCTTTTGTAACCAATGCCCTATCCCTCCTTACCCCTTGAATTATTGTTTCACTTGTTGCAGTTGACTCTTCTTCCCCTGACTTGCTGCTAGGCTACCTGGTGAGTTCCTCGCACACTGTGCAGTCCCTATTTCCGGTCTCTATTCCCCCTGGCAATTATGGTTCTCACCATCTCTCCTATCTACTCAAATTGCTACTCTGTCATCTATCCTACCTAAACAAATATTTAAGAAAGCACTCCTGGTCTCCAACCCAGGATTTCCTATTTCTGACAACCTACGTGAGTGCTTCCTCTGGGCAGACTATCGCTGACATCCTCTTTGCTGTCTCCTCCCCTGACCTATGGACTCCCCATGTGGTTGCTTTCCTCTCCCCCTTTTCTTGCTCTGCCATTAATGGTGGAACCAGATGGGAAGTACCCTTGGCACACCTCTCATCCTCTAGGTGCATCATTCATGTCTAGCAGATTGGCACTATCATGGCCCAGGGCCCTCAGCCAAATCCTCTTCTCCTTAACAGGCATCTTCCATCTCTCATTAACTTCCTCCCTTCTCTTGCCATTTCACCATCTGCCACCCCTCTGGCTACTTCGCCTCCACCGATGGGTGCACCTGGTCCCTGTACCCCACCTCAGAAGCCCTTTAAAGGTGGCAACCAGCTTCACCTAGATACCCTCAATTCTCGCTCTACTGTCAAACACTCCTCTGACTGTAAAGACTGGAGGGGGGTTTCTGTACTCCTGCCCTCTACATGGCAGAGTAGATGCACAAAGGACCCCAGCCACAATTCTCTATATGATAACGGAGGTCAAGCAATCAAGGCTTAAGCTCTTAGGAGGTGATGCAGGCTGGTTCTTAAGTACAGTGTGGTCCCCAAGCCCCAACAAAGGAATGTCCACACACTATGTTAGTGATAACACAGTCATTTATATAAATACGGTTCATAATATATACACAAATAATAACATACTTTGTGCTCAGGCAAAACTAAAATGATAAATATGTACAATCTCTGTGTGGTACCACAATTCACTCTTGACTCCTTTAAAATGCACCAACTGCTGACAGTTGCAATGACATACAAGTTTATAAGTAATGTGAACCAACACCAGAAATGGGAGGCAAATAAGTTGGTTAAACAATTGGCAGAATGCTTGGTCCCTATCAAAGACACAGTTCTGTGTGAGGATCCCCCCACCTGGGCAACCTGCAAATAAAGTATTTTAACATGTCCAGTCCATATATTGTTTAGCATAGTCTTGTTTCCTTCTACAAATGTTATACTACCCCAATGTACCTGGTTTAGCAGAGTTCTTCGATGGGTCGTCGGCGGATCCTTCTTCAGTGAACTCCCTTTAAGGCAGGAACCACAGATCGTCGAGATTCCTTGAGGAAAAGGTGAACAATGCCGTTGAGGCAGCAGCTTTGGCCTTGTGGTGCTCGTCAGTGATCGATCGTGGTCCTCCTACGAAGATTAGGCATGCAGTGCACCTCGATGATGAGAGTTTGTTGGCACAAAGCAGATCAATGAAGAAGATAGGCCAGCAAGGGTGTCAGGTCATCAGCGTTTGGCGTTGGCGATCAGGACTCAACCACAGCTGGCTTTTGAATCTTTGTCAGCATCTTTGTGGACTTTGGGTGGCGGGAAACCCACCAGCAGATTCTCCACAGTTCATCGGCGACCTTGACTTTCTCCGGCAGGACAAAGCAGTCGTCGTTGATGAGCAAGAGTGTCCTTGATTTCAAAGTGTCCTAGACAATGGAGTGTTGTGGCTCCAGTCGACGAGGTTACAGCGGTCCTCCAAACCTCGGTCCACGGTGATGGTCGTCGATGGCCTCGACAACCTGGCACATCACTTCAGATTCCTCAGTGGTCCCCATCTCCAGTCAGAAGCCTTTCGAGGACTGACTTCCAAGGAGCCTTGGTGATGGTTAAATGGTGCACGATGTTCCCTTGTAGCTTGGGAAGAGGTCCCTTGCCAGGTCCTCTCTTGGATCAGTTCTTGTAGACAAGACAGCTTTCAGATTGCATCGAAGGAAATCAGCAG
Source organism: Ambystoma mexicanum (assembly GCF_040938575.1). NCBI lineage: Eukaryota > Metazoa > Chordata > Amphibia > Caudata > Ambystomatidae > Ambystoma > Ambystoma mexicanum. Next base: position 680,101,211 of record NC_090922.1, on the reverse strand, counting down.
CAAAGCCTTCTTCTTCCAGCTGGGATTCAAGGTTAAGCATAAAGTTTCAACTTCAGCTTCTGAACAATTCCAGTAAGTGAGAGGTCCCAAGCCAATCATTCAGAAGGGCATTAGGCAGGCAGGCAGCCAATCAGGCTCACAGTGCATTCAGGCCATGCTTCTCCATCCAGACACTCACAACAAGGAATGTGGATTGGGATACGTACCCAGCCATTCAACACGCCACACTGCATTCATACCAGTTTCAAGCAGGGCTGTCTCATTCATTATGCTACACACTAGAAACAAGACACCCATAACATGAATTGTATATTGTGTTAAGGATTTCAATCAGGCGATACAATCTGCTCTCTACCTAGTGTACAGCGCAATGGAAAAGTTTATTTGATATATGGATTCAATTATTTGAAAGAGGTACTACTCGTATCACACCCCATACTTAAAAATACCCCGGGTCAGGCTGCGCCAGGAATCAGGCTGGTTTTTAAAAGGTATTATTTATTTATTTATTTATTTATTTAAGATCAAAATCACAATATATATTTTAATAGGTAAACAACAATCACCAATGGGGTGACAGAACACAGAATAATATCTTTAATACACTAGAAATAAGTAATGAGCAAAACCAATGCAGCACAGAAATAATACTTTTGTGTTGGTTCAGATCAGATAGCACTATGGTTAGAGGTTCCCCATGCAACCCCCCTCAACTCCCAATAGGCAATGCAAAGATATGGAAAGAGAGAGCAGGTATTCAGGAATAGTACAGATCACAATGTCTCACTTCCCCATTCCCCCCTTACACAGAAAGAGAAAACAACGTGGGTCAGGATGACTTTTAAAGTGGCTGAGCAAGAACTCGGAAAAGTGCTTAAATTATTAAAAATTCCTACGGGAGCCGCTTTGAACAGTTGCACACAAGTATAAACAATGATTTAGTCAGCAGAAAACATTTGCAATCTTAAAATCCAAGTCGGAAACAAATGGAAGCTATTTCATACATGTAACTTTTTTGTGCGTGATATTCGCAATAATGGGAGAATCGTACTGTTTTGGATAGCTATGGATGTTAGGTAAAAGTAGGAGTTAAAATTTTGTTTCTATCACAAATCACAAAAACTGGGGGAGTTATAGAGGTTTTAGTAAAGGTTGATTTTTGCGCGATTGGTGCGAGAATGGAAAGAGGCTTCAGTTTGAAAATCAGAAAAATATTGACTGTGGACTACAGCATTCAATCTAAGCCACCAGGACAACACAACGTAAGAGTCAGGTGTGATTTGTGACTCAGTCCTGGTTCCTCGCTGTCCACCTTGCAGCGCTAGGCTGGTCACTCGAATGAAATTAATAGATCAAAGTTGACAAAGATGACTAGGAAAAAGGATGTTTTTACAGATAAACAGAATAATATTTCACTATGGATTTAGACAATGTTATTGATTATGGAAGTAAGGATAGTTCAGAGGTTAGGAGAGGACAAGATAATGTACGGGAATCACCAGTTTCTAGCTTCCTGTTAATATTCCCAAAACAAAATGGATTTAAGATTTTGGACCGTCAGGATTCTGGACCGTCAGGATTCTGGACCATTGAATCGGATCTATCAGGGACTGACAGCTGGGCACATCAGACTGGACAGGATAAGCAAAGTGCTCTGGTCACATCATGGCACAGGACTGGACGGGATCTGCACTTCTTGGTTCTGAGGATATTTCAATGAGAATGGTTCAGCTATGCAATAGGCCTTTGCTTTGCCAAGTTTCTGGAGTCTGGATCAAGGAGGATGTAGATTTCAGCAGCAGGGCCCTCCGCCAGCAGTCAGGAGAGTGAGTGGATCTGTCTGTCTTTATGTGCTGTCAGCTGTCTCTATTTATCCTTTAAAAATGACATCACAAAGGCGCATATGGGCTGTTTTAGCTAAGCTTGCTCCTTTGAGCAGAGATAGGGTCAACACTTCATCGCCACCTTGCTTTTGGGGTGATTGGATCAAGGCCGGCTGATGTCACATTTTATGATTTGCTTTACAGTCCTCAGATACCTCCCTTTAGGCACTGGTCTCAAAATCGGATTTTACACTAAACACACATTTCTGCATTAGTCACCTTTATACAGATTACACACAAATATGCCATATTTTGTTTAGCATTTTTTCATCAAAATCTTGCAGCTTTAGGATCTTGTTTTAACTTTCTACAGAATTTTGTCCTTTTCGCTATGAACACAAATTCCAGATTTTAAGAAACTCTCCACAAATGTGTGTGTTTAACATGGGAATGTGTGTATACAGTTTCACAATTCTAGCTGAAATACAGACCCCATAAAACCACATTAATTGCCATTCCTGTTCAGAATGAGCTACACGGTTGTACTAAGTTTTCAAAGGTAGTTCTAAAAATCAGGATAATTAATCTGCCATTTTCAGATTTTGCACCCCTGTTGATAATAAGTTATACACCTTTTAAAAATATCCATTACATATCCTGTTAACACCAAATGGTCAGTATGTGTCACTCCTTGACGCATGTGGTGGCCCCCTCCTTTGGAATTTGCTTCTGTCAGCCAGGAGTTTCCTGGGCTGCAGCAGTTTTACAGCCTTTCACACCTTCCATATCCTGTCCATTGTTCCATAGCTTTCTATAGACAAGAGTCTGGGCTAACCAGCAATTAAAACCTCCCTGTGAGTTTCTGTTAAGAAGAAGGCCCTCCTTCCAGGAGAAAAACCTGCTTTTCCAGTTCTGGCAGCCCCAGCCAGGCTAATTAACTTTTAAATCCAGCAAAACCAACTTTGTTGCATCAAACATAAGTACATTACTTTCTTAGGGCCTCATTACACGGTAGGCGGAGAACCATGGCGCTATCAGCGCCATGGTTCATGCCGGTAAAATACCGGCACCGCCTTGGTGGAAAGGGGAATTACCACCCCATTCCAAGGTTGGCGGGACGGTAATTCCCCTTTCCACCATTGCCCTTCCCCATTCCCATTTTTGCCCCATAGGGCATAATGGGAATGGGGAAGGCGCTAATTACGGCACCGCAAATTGCGGTACCGTAATTAGCTCCCTGGGTCCCTTTGCGGGTTGGTTTTTAACGCCTGCAAAAAGCAGGTGTTAAATTCCCCAACCGTTAACCCTTACCGCCTTACTACGAGGTCCCTTTGCGTGTTGGAGAATTTAACGCCTGCTTTTTGCAGGCGTTAAAAAACAACCCGCAAAGGGACCAGGGAGCTAATTACGGTACCTCAATTTGCAGTGCTGTAATTAGCACCTTCCCCATTCCCATTATGCCATATGGGGCAAAAATGGGAATGGGGAAGGCCAATCGGGGCCGGGGGAATTACCGCCCCACCAACCTTGGAATAGGGCAGTAATTCCCCCTTCCACCAAGGCGGTGCCGGTATTTTACCGGCATGGACCAAGGTGCTATTTGGACCAAGGTGCTAATAGCACCTTGGTCAACCGCCGTCCGTGTAATGAGGTCCTTTGGATGTTTCACAATGCTTCATTTGATACATGAATTTTAGCACAGGCAAGATTTTAAATGTTGAAAAGTGTTGTGTTATAGGAATTTGGAGGTTTTAGCAACAAAGCAAATGACATTTGTAGGCACATTTTGGGATTTCACTTGCACAGTGCTGCTTCTCTGTCTGCACTCTGTTTGCTGATCATGGAACCCACTGGCACCTTTTCTGCAGGGTGTGCTCTATTCCCCCGCACATGCACCCTGGGTGGCAAGTTGTGCATTCCTCTTTTTGTGTGCTAAAGCACACGGTTTTGGTAGGTTTTTGGCGTGCACAAGGGTTTTGATGCCATTGTTGCTGTTTCTTTCCCCATAACTGGCAGGGTAATGCCACATAGCATAGCCAAGTGGGTCAATACATCCCAGAGAGCCCCTCCTCCCTTACTTGTTTTTGAATGCCCGTCTAGGTGAAGTCGGGAGATTGGGATGTTATTTTCTTTTGTCCATGTGGAGAAAGTCATCTGCTTCTCCCGTCAGGGCTGGAGGCGACCCGCTCTCCTCGCCAGTTCTCGTCAGGAGTATTGCTGTTTCTGGTTGGGAGTATGGAGCGGCACTCCGGGCTCCTTGGGCTTTTCCTCCTGGTCTTCGAGTGGTTCTCCTTGGTACTCGGTGGGATGATTCTTAGTCCAGATGCTAGAAGAACATAGCATGGTTATGGATATTTTCCAACTCCTGTGTCCACATGTCATTTGGGGATGTCAGCAGTGGGAAAGACATGTGCATGGATTATAATCGACAATATTCCCCATCTATTTTTACTAATGGTCTTGACAGGTGGATTCTGTAGGTAAGTCCTGGGATGGTCACCTCTCCTCCATTTCTGAAATTCCATTAATCACTAGGGTTCACAATTAATATCAAGTTGGTTGATGAGGTCCGGGCTCATATGAAAGGCGGAAGGAACACCTCCCACAGCCCAACAAGTATCTATTATGCTTTTGTTATTCCTAGAAATTTTGATCATATAACTGCTAAGCAGAGGATGTTTGGAGCGGGATGGTTCCAGATCCCTTACCCATTGCTGCACTGACTCTATGGCGGGTAGGGTCTGGTCTTTCGGGAGATATTTGAATAGTGCTTCGCTGATGAAGCTTTCTTCGCTCTTCAAGTCAACTCGGGCAAGGACAGGCTCCTTCCCGTCATTTAACTGAATCGGGAGGAAGAGCTGTTCACCCTTTTTTAAAATGCCAGCTAAGTTCTGTGCTGGTTTGATGTCAATTTTGGCTATGGACTTGGGATTTTCAAATTGTACATTAGTATAAAATGTCAATGTATCTCCCTCCAGGGTGGAATGCCACTTGAGACCAGAAGGGATGCTGATTTGCAGAAATGGAGAGTTCACCTCACCATTTGGTGGTCCCATAGCTATGACGGTGATGTGTGGCGTATCATTGTTCTGAAAGTAGAACCCGCCTAGGTCCGGTTTTTGTTCCACCATGTGGCATTTGCCATTTAGACTCACATGGTTGATGCTTTGCTTTAATTTAATTGGCCTGTGGGTCTGGGTCCAGAGGACCTTGTTGACACAATCTATGAGTGGAGACAATCTACGCAGGATGTCATTACCTAGTAAACATGGTATGCCCTCTGCAGTCACAACTATGATCGGGTGTTTCACCTTGTGTCGCCCAATTTTAATGTCTAAATCTGCAGTCCCCTCGACAGGAATTTCATTCCTGTCGAAGTTCTGAAGTTGTCCAGGAAGAGGGGTGAGAGGGATTTGGTATTTATCCCCCTTCCCAAATTCAGCTGATCAAAGGCCCTTTTTGACAGAAGGGTGGCTTGGGATCCAGTGTCCACCAGTACCTAAATTGTACATTGCTCCTGTATTTGGACTTGGGCATAAAATCTTCCCTCCTTTTCCTCAGGGGGGCAAAGATAATGCACATTTTTGGCCAATTGGTGGGTTCATTTCTTTGCTTTGCTTTGGATTCTGACAGAGGGGTTATTTGGGCAAGATTTTGTTTGGGATCTTGGGAACCTGTAAGAAAAAAGGTGGCAATTGGATATGGTGGGAGCTTTGGGCTACGCGGGTTCTGATTCTGGGCTGCCCCCCCCCCCTTTTTGGAGCAGTCACCAAAATTGCTTTGAACAGGGTGATTTTCTTGCTGGCCATTCTGGGTTTCAATACTGGGCGATTTAAACTCAGTCCCCACATCTGCCCAGTCTTGATCAGGATCTATTGGGTTCCCCCATCCCTGCAGGAGAAGATCCTTTTCCCAGAATCCTCTGAGGATCCCTCTTTTTCAAATGGGAAGATTCACACCTCCTCCACAAAATGGGCCTTTTTAGGCTCTTTATTTCTCCTACCTGCCCTCTGTTCCTTAGGTTGCAGATTTTCGGGGGCAGGAGATTGTGGTTCCGGGTCCTGGGTTTTCAGGGGCTTTCCACAAATGGGGAAGGAAGCTTCCTCTAAGGCTTTAAACCCCCCTGCCCCCTGCACATCCTCCCCGGGAACCGGTGGGTTGTCGGGGTTGTCTCCCCGTCATTGATCTGGAGCACCAGACCCTTGATTTGAGGAGTTCTGAGATGCAATGCTAATCTGAGGGTTCTGTTGAGCCCGCAGCATGCGACCCAGATCCTGTGCCATGTTCTGGACCTGGTGCTCCAGTTAGGACACCCGCTCTGGCTGGTACGGGGTCCTCTGGTCTACCCTTTGTTGCTCACGGGAAGGGTACCCATCCCTTCTCCCATAATACCCCTGGTGAGGATAGTTTGGGTACCCCTCCACCCTTGGCCTCCCCTCTCCCGGATTGGGCTGTCTGGGCTCAGGAATGTGGGGAAAGAAAGAAGGGTTGTTTTGGGGGTTGAAGATTGGCGGGTACCGGGAAAGAAACTTGCCTGGCATTTGGGGGATTATTGCCCTGGTGGGGAAAGTGAGGAGGGAAGTTTCCTGGGTTAGCCGTGGTCTGGTTGGATCCCCCCTTAGGCTGGGGGGTCCACACATAGCCCAGGATGAGTCTGTTGCCCTTGTAACAGGGGCTGATGTAGTCAGGGGAGTTAGGGGTCCCATTTGTAGGGTTACCTCCCTGACTCCCTGTTTGGGATTGGCCCAAGAGCCTTCTGGGTCTTGGGTATGGTAGGATTCTGCGCAGGAATGTTTTTAGGCACCCCATCTCCAGATCCAAAATGGGGGCAACCTTCACCTCCGCCACCTTAGCTGCAGCAGGGATGTTAGTTGGTTTTGGGCTTTTGTTAGCACTTTTACTTTCTAGTGGCTTCTGCACTCCGTAGATGCGAGTTGCTTGTTCAATGACCCATTCTAGTGATCTTTTCTCAGGAAAGTCCCTCACCAGCTGGGTCATAATGTATTTAGGGAGGGAATGAAAGAAGGCATTAACAAATTCTCTACTGTCTGTGTGCACCCTCTTGGTGGTCTGCGCAAAGGCATGTTTCAGTTCTTGGACAAATTCTTGTGGGGCCTGGTCTTCCCCACATTGCAGGTTGTAGGCTGATTTGCTGGCCTCTTGAGGGTTTCTATGAATTGAAAAATGCTTCAGGATGGCCACACTATAGGTGGACCATCTTGAATGGTTCTGATCCTCAAGCCCTGCAAATAAGCTGGAGTATTCAGGAGAAAAAGTCCACTTCACTTACTGAATACAGCTTTGGCTGTCCTTCAGGTGAAAAGTCTCTATCATTTGCTCAAACAATTTGAGGTGCTCCCAAACTGAACATTTGGCATTTTTGTGATAGGGCGTGATGAAGCTCCTAAAAGCTTTGATTTGCTTCAGGGGATCTTTCAGTAAAGCTCTCTTAACTTTGTGGCCCTTTTTAGTTCCGGTCACCCTGGTCCACTCATCCTCTAACTCAGAGGCACTGCTACCAGAGGTGGCTCTGTGTTCCTCTAGGCTTTCCCTGATTCTGCGAGCTTGGCAATGTCTGGCAGAATGTGGGGGGTCTAGTCTCTTGAGGCATGTGGCACTCAGAAGAGACTTCTGACTCTCCCGTGCTCCCAGGATTGGTTGAGTACCTCCCCCTCTCCCCAGTGTCCTAGCTTAGAAGAGGTTTTTAAGATGCTCTTGGTGGGCCTATTTGCATGGAATTCCCCACCAAATTTTATTGACTGATCTCTAGGTAGGTGATATTTCTGAGGATCCAGTTCTCTGATTCTCCCCTCACTTGAGTCTCCCTGATCAGAGAAGATGACCCTTGCATTTGGGAATCTGTACGTAGATGCCCGCCCATCCATTTCTGTGAGGCGTTGATCCGTCAGTCCCATCATTCCAATTATGTTGAAGTCTACGATCCCGTAGCCCTTGGTTCATATGAGCCAGTGGATATGGGGGTGGCAGAGTCCATGGAATTGAAGTCCCTGATGCCAGGGTTGCTGAGGTTGTGCTCAGGGGTGTCTCTCTCCCATCTTACCTCATCTCTTTCAGCCCCTACTCCCTGATGACATGCCAATATCTGATCTTTTTGCTCCTCTATTAAGACCTTACTGGTCTCTATGAGTTATTCCTGCATTGCAATCTTTCTATGGAGCCTGTCATTCTTTTCACATAGAGCCTCGTTGTCTCTCTGTGCTTCCTGCCTGAATTGGGAGTATTAGGCCAATTTTTGCTGCACTAGACTCACCTCCTGAGTTTGGTCCTTACTGGTCTGATTATTCTTTGCCAGAGCATCCTCCACCCGCCTGGTGTGCTCTAACAGCTTCTCATAATCCATTTTGATTTCATCGAGTTCCTGAAGGGCCAGGTGATTTTCTTCCAACTTTGTTTTTAAATGACTGATTTCCTGGCCTAATGCGTCCCTTTCCTGAGTTAGAGTGCCCCTCTGTTCAGCCAGGTCGTCCCTCTGCATTTTAAGGGCATCAGCTTTCTGGCGCTCCTCATCAAACTCTGCTTGGGATTCTAGATCTTTAATAATTAATGTATTATTTTCCCCTTTTAATTTGTCTATTTGGTCTTGTAAGACGACCATCAGTTCTACACAGATTCTATTAAAAGTTAATTGTTGGTCCAACTTTTGTTGACTCTATTGTAGGGAGTAGAACCTTTCCTGACACTCTTTTTGCAGTGTCAGTAGCTTGGCTCCTTGCTCTGCATTCTTTTTCAGTAAGAGCGTCAGTTCTTCTTGTAGTTTGGTGGCATACTGCCTAGCCTCTGTTTCAGATTCATTGCTATCCTGGAGCCTTTGCTCTTCAGAGTCCAGATTACTCTGGATGTTCTGCATTGCTTCCCCTTGCCTCTTTGTGAAGTCTACATGGTCTGCATGCTTTTCCTGTATGACTCCTATGGGGAGGTACAGGTAGGCCGCTATTTCGGCAATTTTGCATTGCTCCTCATTTATTTTAGGGGTCATGTAGAGCTCACTGAGTGCTAGATGTAATGGCCCCTTGTCCTGCCAGATATTAAGGTTGGTTTCAGTGACTTCTTGTTTTATGCCCTGCAGCCATGCCTGTTCGTCCTGTTCTACCCATTCACCCCTGACAAACAATTTGTGCAGTGGGTGTTCCCTTGCAATATTGATTTCCACTGGGGTCGCCATTCCGGAAATATTCATTTCCTTCTGGCTTATTTCCGGGTAAAATTACTTTTTCAAACAGGCCTGATTTCTAGAGTATTTATTTTATGGGCTCTTATACTGTGTAGCACAGTACTCACACCACACAAAGTAGGATTAGTCTGCAGGTTAGACTGCTGTGTTAGACTGTCACGGGTGGCAATCAATCAAACCCCGGACTCGAGCCCTCAGATTTGTTAAGGATTTCAATCAGGCGATACACTCTGCTCTCGGCCTAGTGTACAGCGTAATGGAAAAACTTATTTGATATATGGATTCAATTATTTGAAACAGGTACCACTCGTATCACACCACTTACTTAAATATACACCGGGTCACGCTGGATCAGGAATCAGGCTGGTTTGTAAAATGTATTATTTATTTATTTATTTATTTAAGATCAAAATCACAATATATATTTTAATAGGTAAACAACAATCACCAATGGGGTCACAGAACACAGTATAATATCTTTAATACACTAGAAATAATTAATGAGCAAAACAACTGCAGCACAGAAATAATATTTTTGTGTTGGTTCAGATCAGATAGCACTATGATTAGAGGTGCCCCCTGCAACACCCCTCAACCCCCAATAGGCAAGGCAAAGAGATGGAAAGAGAGAGCAGGTATTCAAGAATAGTACAGATCACAGTGGGCCTCATTACGACCCTGCTGTCTGGAAAGAACGGTGGTGGTAAATCCACCACCACCGTTCTTTTTGGACCGGCTGATTAAGAGTCCTGCAGGCGGGAGGTGTCACTCCCACCAGGTCTGACCTGGCGGGTTTAACACCATCCGCCTGCAGGCGGACATGGAAACACCAGCACCATTACAGCATGGTGCTGGTTTTTCCACTTCCCAATTCCCATGGAGTCCTATGGACCCCATGGGAATGGGGATTAACAGAATTCTGCCTCCGGAATTACTGGGTCACCGGGGTTGTAATGCCCCGGTGATTCCGGCAATCACAGAGGTGGAATAGTAATACGAGTCTGGCGATAACCTGCCGGAATTTCTGGCACGGTTACCGCCAGACTCGTAATGAGGCCCAGTGTCTCACTTCGCCCTTGCCCCCTTACACAGAAAGAGAAAAATTAAGTGGGCTTTTCAACTGTCAGTATGACTTTTAAAGTGGCTGAGCAAGAACTCTAAATGTGTGGAAAAGTGCTTAAATTATTATAAATTTCTACGGGAGCTGCTTTGAACAGTTGCACACAAGCATAAACAATGATTTAGTCAGCAGAACACATACATTTGCAATCTTAAAATCCAAGTCAGAAACAAATGGAAGCTATTTCACATGTGTAAATATTTCTCAAAATGGGAATTTGCTGCAAACTTTTCCATGCACGATATTCGCAATAACTGGAGAGTTTTGGAATGGGATCTATGGATAGCTAAGGATGTTAGGTACAAGCAATTTCGTTTCTATCACAAAAAGTGAGGGAGTTATAGAGGTTTTAGTAACAGTCATTTTTTTGCGAGATAGGTGCGAGAATGGAAAGAGGCTTCAGTTTAAAATCAGAAGAATATTGACTATGGACTAGCGCATCCAAGCTAAGCCACCAAGAAGGCCCAACGTAAGAGTCAGGAGTGATTCGCGACTCAGTCCTGTTTCCTCGCTGTCCACCTTGGACAGCTAGGCTGGTCACTCAAATGAAATTAATAGATCAAAGTTGACAAAGATGACTAGGAAAAAGGATGCTTTTACAGATAGACAGAATAAGATTTCACTATAGCTTTAGACAATATTACTGATTATGGAAGTAAGGATAGTTCAGAGGTTAGGAGGGGACAAGATAATGCACAGGAATCAACAGTTTCTAGTTTCCTGTTAATACTCACAAAACAAAATGGACTTAAGATTTTGGACTGTCAGGATTCTGGACCGTCAGGATTCTGGACCATTGAATCAGATCTATCAGGGACTGACAGCTGGGCACATTGGACTGGACTGGATCAGCAAGGCCTCTGGTCATAGCACGCCACAGGACTGGAGGTGATCTGCCATTCTTGGTTCTGAGGATATTTCAATTCATCAGGCAAGCTTTAACAGAACGCCTGGCTGTATTATGATGCTTCCCCTAGGCTTTTGGGGTTCTGTTCTAGAATTTGAGGCCTAGTTGAGAATGGTTCAGCTATGCAATAGGCCTTTGCTTTGCCAAGTTTCTGGAGTCTGGAACAAGGAGGATGTAGATTTCAGCAGCAGGGCGCTCCGCCAGCAGGCAGGAGAGTGAGTGGATCTGTCTGTCTTTATGTGCTGTCAGCTGTCTCTATTTATCCTTTAGAAATGACATCACAAAGGGGCATATGGGCCGGTTTAGGTAAGCTTGCCCCTTTGAGCTGGGAAAGGGTCAACATTTCATCTCCGCCTTGCATTTGGGGTGATTGGATCAAGGCAGGCTGATGTCACATTTTATGATTTGCTTTACATTCCTCAGAGACCTCCCTTTAGCCACTGGTCTCAAAATCGAATTTTACACTAAACACACATTTCTACATTAGTCACCTTTATACAAATTACACACAAACATGCCATATTTTGCATCTTTTCATCAACATCTCGCAGCTGTAGGATCTTGTTTTATCTTTGAACAGAATGTTGTCCTTTTTGCTATGAACACAAATACCAAATTTTAAGCAACTCTACACAAATGTGTGTGTTTAACATGGGAATGAGTGTATAAAGTTTCACAATTCTAGCAGAAATACAGACCAAATAAACACACATGTATTGCCTTTCCTGTTCAGAATAAGCTACACGGTTGTACTAAGTTTTCAAAGGTAGTGCTAAAAATCAGGTTAATTAATCTTCCATTTTCAGATTTTGCACCCCTTTTGATAATAAGTTATACACCTTTTAAAAATGACCATTCCATATCCTGTTAGCACCAAATGGTCAGTATGTGTCACTCCTTGAAACATGTTTTGGCTCCCTCCTTTGGAATTTGCTTCTGTGAGCCAGGAGTTTCCTGGGCTGTTGCAGTTTTGAAGCCTTTCACACCTTCCACATCCTGGGTTGGAGGATGTCCATTATTCCTTAGCTTTCTGAGCTTTCTGACTATGGGCTAACCAGCAATTAACACCTCCCCGTGAGTTTCTGCTGAGAGGAAGGCCCTCCTTCCAGGAGAAAAACCTGCTTTTCCAGATCTTGTAGCCCCAGCCAGGCTAATTAACTTTTAAATCCAGCAAAAACAAGTTTGTTGCATCAAACATAAGTACATTATTTTCTTAGCCATAAAATCTGTGGGATAAAAACACAACTAAGACCTGTATTCCTTTTTGGCAACAATCCCTTTTCTGTTTGCTAAACCAGCAGACTTTTGAGTTTTAGCTCACTTTTAAAGTTTTCTCAGTAACTTCTCTGACAGCTGTCATTCAGGCTGCCCAGGGTACTGCACCCAGATTATGGCATAGAGGCTGTCAGTTTTCAGACTTTGTATGTTTCACAATGCTTCATTTGATACATGAATTTTAGCACCAGGCAAGATTTTACATGGTGAAAAGTGTTGTGTTATATGCATTTTGGAGTTTTTAGCAACAAAGCAAATGACATTTGTAGGCACATTTTGGGGTTTCACTTGCACAATGCTGCTTCTCTGTCTGCACTCTGCTAGCTGGTCATGGAATCCACTGGCACCTTTTCTGCAAGGAGTGCTCTATTCCCCAGCACATGCACCCTAGGTGGCAGGTTGTGCATCCCTCTTTTTCTGTGCTGAAGCGTGCGGTTTTGGTAGGTTTTTGGCACGCACAAGGGTTTTGATGCCATTGTTGCTGTTTCTTTCCCCATAACTGGCAGAGTGATGCCACATAGCATAGCAGAGTGGTTCAATACATCCCACAATTGTTCACACACTCCATTCACCGAGGTCCCACCCCAAAGGTGTACCCTCAGCATACAGTCACTGGGAAGGCTCCAGCCAATCTGGCCTGGACTTCGCCACAATTCCATGCATGCAACTTCCACCCGACAGCCAGTCCGGGGAAGGGACAGAGTTAGGGCTGCCCAAGAATTTGGGAAAACAAGGTAACAGCCAATGGAAAAAAAGAGGCCACAGGGGCCATCTTGTCTCCCATCAGAAATCAACTGATTCCAATGGCAGGTCCTGGGTATCCCAAAATGGGGGATACTCAGAGCACCTGTCAAATTCAGCATGGAGCTGTCACCAGCCCATACCCTGTTCTGTGGGTCACAGACAGGTGCCAAAAAACATACACTAGGGGTACAGGGTTGTACCTCCACCCATGGGTGCCATAAGGGTATCCCAAGGGTCTGTTCACCACAACTATACAGAGGAAGAACTGCACTGCCAGGAGTCCCACATGTACTCCTGTGCAGAAAATAACACAGAACACACATGATAAAAGGAGTACAGGACAAGGATAGGGAGCCCCTATCCCTCCAATGCATATACAGTATCGCACTGACATCTGTCACCTCCTTGTAGACTTTGACCTAGATGTTCTCACTCTCACTGAGATGTGGTTCAATGCCAGCTCTATCACTGGTTTTGACACTCTCGTTCCTGAGGGCTACAAGATCCTCTCCAAGCCCAGGTCTAAACAGTCTGGTGGTGGATTGGCTCTTGTTTTCCTTGATTGGATCCCTGCTTCCTTCATACCCACTCAATCCTACTCTTACTTTGAACATCTTGTCTGCAAGCTTTGCGTCTCTCCTACCCTCTCACTTTCGCTATCATCTACAGGCCCTCTTGGGCCGATCTCCCTCTTCCTTTCTGTGTGGACCAACCTTGACTCTTCTCTTCTTACCTCTACCTCTAAACACCTCCTCCTCAGAGACTTCAACATTCATCTCAACACTCTTGATGCAGCCACTTTACTCTTCTGCAACCTCTGTGAATATCTATCCCTCAACATTCTTGCAACTGGTCCAACTCACTCAGCCAGGCACAGCTTGGGTGTGCTCATCTCAGCTTCTCTAGCACTCTCACTACTCCTCTCTTCTAGTCTGCCCATGTTCTCCTCTGTTCTCCTCTGGAGCTCCTTGTCTCCCTGACCAAACCTCTGTCTGCACTGCCAGTCTCCTTCTCTGTCATTCAACCGATGAAGCAAGTGTCAGTAGCTTCTTTTGCCACCTCCTTCACCCCCCCCCATTCCTGCTGTTGACTCTGGCACTTATCCAGCCCTTTCTAACCTTCACTTCTCCATTTCCAACACCCTTGATGCCCTTCCCCCTGCCAGGAGTATCCGCATGAAGCGTCCTTCCAAGTGCAATAGTTGGTATGATTCCAAACTATCCTTGCTTAAACGCAAGTGTAAAGTTACAGAACGGAAGTGGTTGGCTTCTAGCACATCCTCTGACAAACTGACCTGTCGCCTGCTCCAAAGGCAGGGGCGTTGCTAGGGGGGGGCTAAGGGGGCTATAGCCCCTGATCTTTTGGTTGTAGCCCCGGATGGAATCTCAGGAGCTACAGCCAAAAGACTAGCTAGCCCCCAGTCCCAACAGTTCCGACATTGGCTTAGCCCCGGGTCTTTTCCAGACCTAGCAACTCCCCTGTCCAAAGGCAATACATCCATCTCTCCATCTGCTGCAAGAATCGGGCCAATATACAAGCCCACATCTTTGGAGCCAAAAACACGGCTGAACTCTTCAAAATCTGTAAGGAACTTGCCCATCCTGCAGCAGTCTCCACTTCTCTTCTTCTTTCCCAAGGCCTATGCTCAGCTTTGGCCACCCATTTCACAAACAAAACTCAGCACACACTGTCCTTTCTCTCCTCTACCACCAGTGTGGCTTCAGGCAGCCAGAGGCACGGAAACTGCTCACCTGAACACCCATCTCGACTTGCTCTCAAATCTCAACTCCAACTCTCCTTCCGTTCTCCTCCTCGATCTGTCCTCTGCCTTTGACATGGTCAATCACTCAACCCTCATAAATTGTCTCTGTGATACCCTCAGGCTCATGGACCGAGCACTGGATTGATTGACCTCTTTCCCTTTCAAATCAGCCCTCCCAAGTGCAACCGGGCCCTTTTCTCTACTCTACCTCACTCTCTACTTGCAGAGTGCCTCAAGGCTCTATCCTCTTGTCAAGGCTCTTGAATATTTACCTTTCCCCTATTTCCCACTTGATCTCATTTCCAGTGCTATGCTGATGACACCCAGCTCTCCTTTAAGCCTCCCTCCTCTTCCTCCTCTTTTCCACTCTCATTCCCGACTGCCAGACTGCTATTCAGGAATGTGTACTTCTAATGATCTCTGCCTTAATGTCAGTAAGACCATGATCCTTCTCATTGGGACCCCTCCTACTCTCTGTCCACCCTCCCTGGGCCCTCTACCCTCACCCTTGTGTGAGGCTAAAAACATGGGCTGTGGCCCGTGGGCTGCTTGTGCGCTATATAAATGCAATAAATAAATAAATAAATAAATGGGAGACTGACATTTCTTCCATGTCCACATCGACATCGATATGATGGAATTGTTGTTCCTAGGAGGAAAGCCTTACGCAGGGAACTTCACGATATTGTGGTTTTGCAACTTGTGTCTAGTGCATGTGCAGCACGTCTGAATAAAGTGAAATAATCATCTTGATCATGGCTGAAGCAGGGCAGATAGGTCCAGGAGTGTCTACGCTGGTGAACGTAGCCCTCGCCAAGGATTCACACAAATTTTTGGAAGATAGTTAACGGTGACCACTTTGAACGTGACCTCATGGGTGCACCTGATACCACCTGGGTTGATCATGTGACAAAAACGTTGGGTGGAGATGGTGCCTCAACAAATATGAGTGGTATCCAGTTGGGCAGATGGCAGTAGAAGCATTTTCCAGTGAACATTTTGAAGAGTATTACCAGCAGTAACCCCTCGCAAGCACTTAGCCCTGATGGCATCTGCAGTGATATAGGTAAGAATGATTCTGATAGCTGAGACTCTGCGCTGGTCTGCCACTTCCGCTGGATAGGTGAATCTTAACTTATCCCCCCATCATGAAGGTACAGCATCAGTGTATCAATCTAGAAAAGGGGCTCCCGCTCTGATCCTGGAAACTATCACCTTCTCGTGATGCTGGATGCCTCTTCCAAAATATTTTCCCACATGCTCCATAATAACCTATGGTCGTGGGCCACCAAGACTAAGCTTATTCCCTTCAACCAGACCAGATTTCAGTGAGGCCTAAGCACGACGATTAACTGTCTTGCTCTGCAGACTGTTACCAGCAGGTTTGGCTGATTCAACAGCGCCCTGTATATACAGTGTTTATTGATTAGGGTGCGGCTTTTGACACTGTTAATCATAACAAGCTCTGGTGGAAGCTATCCGTATTGAATATCCCTCCTGGCCTCCTGTCTATGATCATCCACCTACATTCTGACACTAGTGTCAAAATCAGTCTTGATCAATTTGGCACTGCTACTTCATGGATCCTGACGACCCATGGCCTGAAACTGTCCTGCATTCTTGCTCCACTTCTATTTATCTTATATCTTGCAGACATGGGCTCTGTTTTGGTAAATCCCATATCAATTACACCCAAATTGGGCGATTCCCCCCTGCAATGTTATGGACATTTGTAGAGTGCAGCATTCACCAACAAGGGCATTAAGACGATAGGCAGTGAAAATTGAAAATGGTAGCAGGCAGGTTCGCAACATCAATCAAGAGGAAAAGAGCAGACTCTTGAGTCTGCAACGGAATGTGAGATGGTCCTGTACCCAGCATAAGGGAAGAGGAAGCAAATTCCATAGCTGGGCAGTGCAGACAGAGAAGGGGCGGCCACCGAAGCGTGATCGTCGGATGTGAGGAACAGATTACTGGGGAGAAGGAGCAGAATGAAGGGAACGGGAGGGGACATACCAGGCAAATTTCACCAGCAGATCGACTGGGCCGCTCTTATAGAAGGCTCAGTGGACGATGCCCAGGTCTTAAAAGTTAACCCTGCTGGCAATCGGAAGCCAGTGAAGAGCATCCATAGCAGCTGTGGCCAAATAGAGCCAGAGAGCACTCAGGGCCAGACGGGCCACAAAGTTCTGGAGAATCTGAAGGCGGTGGAACAAGTACTTAGGTTTTACCAAGTACAGAGAGTTATAGTAGTTGAGAGAGCCACAGAAAAGGGAGGTGAAGGGGGCAAGGAGAAAAGGAAGGACCTTACGCAAGACACAGAGCTTGAAATTAACATCTTGAACAACCGCGCTCACCAGGGGGAGAAGAGGAGAGACGAGAAGAGTTTGACCCCCATGTTTTTTACAACAAGCGAGGGGCTAGGAAGAGGCCTTAACTCTGGGGGCCAAAAAGCAACAGACCAAAGAGAGGTGTTGGGATGGGTAACAACTAAAATGACCTCCGTTTTGTCCCCATTAAGACAGAGCCAGTTGATAACCATCCAAGCATGAATGGCAGAAAGACAGGAACGGCACTGGGAAGCAGTGTCAGGAGAAGCAAGATCCAGTCACATCAGTATCTGGGTATCGTCTGCACAGGAATAACAGTGGAAACCAAAAGATTGGATAAGAGAGATAAGAGGGCGAATATATACTTTGAAAAGAAGGGTAGAGAGTGCAGAGCACTGTGGGACTCTGAAGAGAAGGGGAAGAGAATCATTTTAGAACTTTGACAGATATGCCCAGTTGTCAGAGCCTCTGGATCAGAATGGCGTGGTCTATGATGTCAAACGCAGCAGAGAGATCCAGGATTTACAGACATCATTTTGGGATTTGCAGACAACATCATCTTGCTTGACCTTAATCCTGCACGTCTTCAGGCATCCCTTGACTCTTTGAAAAGGTTCTTGGGCCCTCATTACAACTCAGGCGGTGGACCATGGTGCTATTAGCACCATGGTCCATGCCGGATTCCGCCATGGTGGATGGCGGAATTACCACCCCATTCCAAGGTGAGTGGGGCGGTCATTCCCCATTCACCATTTGCCCTTCCCCATTCCCATTTTTGCCCCATAGGGCATAATGGGGATGGGGAAGGCGCTAATTACGGCACCGTAAATTACGGTGCTGTAATTAGCACCAAGGTCGCTTAGCGCCTTGGACTTTAACGCCTGCAAAAAGCAGGCGTTAAAGTGTGAATCAGGCGTTAAGGGTTAACGCCGCCGACGGCGCCGTTAAACCCTTAACGCCTGACTTGTAATGAGGGGGTTGGACTCCTTCGACCCAGAGGTCAATATTAAAAAAAAACACCTGGAGGGGGCAGACTCGAGTTAGTAAAGGAGTATAAATATCTGGGAATTAATTTTGACGATGGGTTACGTGGCCTTCTACATCTAGCCCACGTAACACTAAGGTGTTTGCAGGTTTTTGGGTCACTTGGAAAACCGGCCCAAAGCAGAGGAGGCTATTCACTTGGAATCCTGGTGCATTTGTATTTGGCCAAGATCAGCCCCATCCTTATGTATGGGGCTGAAGGCTGGCACCCTGGTAACAAAGTGGGAGTGCCTAATCTCTTCTTCTCAAAATACTATTTCGTCTCCCTATATGTGCCCTTACCCAGATTATCTTTGCTGAGTTTGGCACCTATTGTTGTGTCTTTTCTTGTATGGCGACCCAGCAGCTATCTTTTCTGAACTCCTTCCGGTGTCTTGCGAACGCAGAAACTGGCACTTTAAATTCCATCATCTACCACCCTGAAGGTAAATCTTCTTAACTTTGGGGTGGTGAGTTGCACTCTATTATCTCCACGGCCAATAGATGGCTGGCATTGGCCCCTGGTGTTTCTTTGAGCTGGTCTTACTCCGGTTTAAGACTATGTGAGATGTTGTCTATGCTTGCTTTAGGGAACAGTATACTGCATATAGCAGTCTTTTTACTGAGCACATTCTTACTCAGGATTCTCCCCTGAAGTACCTTGATCAATTTGTGGGCAATTGCCTGACATTATCTCA
Source organism: Ambystoma mexicanum (assembly GCF_040938575.1). Classification (NCBI taxonomy): domain Eukaryota; kingdom Metazoa; phylum Chordata; class Amphibia; order Caudata; family Ambystomatidae; genus Ambystoma; species Ambystoma mexicanum. Next base: position 680,082,337 of record NC_090922.1, on the reverse strand, counting down.
AACTGAAAAGGAACTCTGTTAACACCTTGGAAGTGATGGGTGCATGGGTGAACTTACCCAGGTCTGTGCTTGCGTCGGATATGTGACTCTGGCTCCCTTGAGTCTGTGTAGCACTTGCTGACCCATTGCACAGCGCTTGAGGTTTATCGATCCATGGGTCTGCTCTCGGCTGGTTTGACTCACTCCCTCACAAATGAGGCACTTTGGGAGCTAATTATTGAGGGGAACCACAAATCGTGTATTATATTTTTTACTATTTTCTTGAAAAAGGTTGTCTGCATTTTGGAAAACCTCCCGCCCCTGGTGGGGCAGTAACTATGAACTTTGCTTGATTGTCTATGTTGTTCTTTTAACAATGTTGCTTGTATCCTGCTGCTAAATTGTAGACAGTGTATTTAATTTGTTTTCCTCCTATAGTCAAAAAGCTGTTTTTTGTACTGCTGTGTAACATAATAATAATTTTTTAAAAAACATGGGTGTCATCTTCAACTCTGTTCTCTCCTTCGGACCTCATATCTATGACCTTGCCAAGAAGGCCCACTTTCAGCTTCACCTCCTCAGAGGCATTCTCCTTTTCCTCACCTCTCCAGAACTCTGGTTCTCTCCAGGCTAGATAACTGCAACTTGACTCCCCTTAGCACTTGCCCAGCCTCTTCCTTAATCAATGTTTTTCCTCCCTCTGCCCTTTTCAACTAATCCAGTATAAGACTGCAAGACTTATAATTGGCCTCAAACCCAAGGACTGCATCTATCCAGCCCTAAAAGCTCTCCACTGGCTTTTGGTGCTTGCAAGGATCAAATTCAAGACCCTCTGCATCATCCACAAGGCTCTCTGGGGCCTTCACTACATCGAACTCTCTCCCCTAAATACCCCCCCCCTGACAGAGTCCTTCAGTACTCTAGCTCCAACTCTCTGCAGGTGGGACGTTTCTCCTACTAGAGTGTGGGGGGTAGATGTCTTTCTTCGGCAGGAGCTGGTCTATGGAATGGCCTCCCTGCCCCTCTACGACTTGAGCCAGAGCTCATTAATTTCGAGAAGCTTCTCAAGATGTTCCTGTTCTCCTCCTCCTTCCCGCTTTCCCTCCCGTGCAAGTGTCCATCTGATGCTGTGACTGGTTGCCTGTGTCCCTTATGAGCCTTACCGGTGACAGGCTCTCTTTCGACCAGTCCTCCCCCTGCACCCTTTCACCAGTCCTTGCCTATGAGCACCCTTCCCTGACTAGCCAACTGAGTCTGGTCCATTCACATCCCACACTAGTTGACCCCCACCCCTGTTTTCCCAGGCATTTGCCCTCCTTGACTCCCCTTAGCACTTGCCCAGGCCCTGAGGCACTTCTCCCTCTCCCCCTCTCCCTACCCATCCCTTTGTCCAATCAGCTCCCTCCCCCTGCACGTCTAGTTACTTCACTTGCATGATCCGAATGTCACAAGATCTAGTAGGACCGTTATTGTTATTTTCTCCTCTGCCCCCCTGACCCTTGTGTCTTGTGGTGCCTGGAAACACTTGTGGCTGTATAGGCACCATACAATTATTCAATAAATAAATGCATTAAATGCGCAAATAAATCCATCATTAGATGGGGATTGCATCAAGAACATAATCTAATGATCCACTCCATTACTAACATGATTGTGCATATTTGGTGTGTGTTAACATTAAAATTTCAACCTTGCAATAACGTAGACGTGTGTGCAGTTTGCAAGGAAGAAATGCATTAACCATGTTAATAAGGCAGGGTGTATTGCTCAACTCAGTACTCACGTGCACACTTGCTGACGTCTGAACGTGAAAGTATTGCTTATGCCTGGGGTTGACATCGATGTTAGGCTGTGGTTATATTTTTCACATAGAGCACACACTTGAACACTAATATGACTCACGATTTCCTTATCTTGCTATACGTACACACATTATTTTTTCCTTTTGAGCACATTCAGCAGCCTGCATACAGTCCATAATTGTGAATGGACTTCTTTTCTATCTTTTTCTAAATATCAGTTTTGTGGAAAATAAAATGTACTAAACTAACGTGGCCAGAATATTAATGCAAGCCGATTGAGTGTTGGACTGACAGTAGGCAGATTGTATCCACTAGACAAAGCTTGAGTTGCCTTATGGGGAATGAGATGTGAAATGTCATCCATAGCACCTGACTTTTGCTTAGGGAAGTCAAAACAGAATTGTGTTCTTTACCCAGTCCCACGTTTGGAGGGATCTCCCAGAGATCAGGGAAGCCTTGACAGTGACAGGAGCACCATGTCAATCTCTAGCTATGAAAAGCGGTACCGAAACCATCTTAGTTTGGAAGCAAATATTGTAAGATAGTTACTTAGTTGGCAACCGACTCTCACACTATTTTGAATTAATCCCACTGTAGTACAGATGGCCTTTGACATGTTGAAGGCAGGGATGGGCGAATCAGCTCGAGCCTATTTGAAAAAAGTAGTTCTATTTGGCTCGAAATATTCGATCGAAATTCGAGCCACTTGTACAGACACGAGCATTTGACGGCTCATTTCGGCACACCTACATCTGTTTGTCAATGCTGAATTCCAGGATACTGATACAGTGTCCTAGAAATCACTATTATTGCTGCCTAAGGACATGATGCAATGAAATAAAAATGAATGCAAATAAAAATTGTGCAGAGGATGCACTTTTTTCGTTTGCATTAATTTTAAAATTGTGCAGGTCAATTTTTCTGCAAAGTCGGCTGTGCATTAGGGCAAATGAGGCCCTGACTAACTCCCATGCAGAAGACAGGATCAGAAGTGGTCTCCCAACCAGAGGGTTACAAGGTGGTTGTAGAGGTGAAAGAGGTAGCTGGAATGAGTTCAGGGGAGGGAGATCTGGAGACAAATCTAGGGTTGAATGGAGCGACCACCAACAATTAGTGAGATGTTCTTTGAAGAGTAAGATCTTCCCATCCTTGATCAAGTGTAGGATAGAGAAGGATAGTCTTATTTGCATCAGTAACCTTTGTGAGAGAAATGGTGCACAGAAGCAAACAGCATGTTCCCTAATTTCATTTAAATTATTCCCCGCACTTGGAAGGAAAGACAGAGACTGTATCTGGCGCAGATGGTCTAATTTACAACACAAGGATGAGGCCAAGAATTAGAACTTCAAAAAAGGTGTTTTGAGTTACTTCCTGAACACAGTGAAAGAGTCAAGTTTCTGAAGGTCAGGGGGATCAGATACAGAAAAACACCTGTCGCCACATGGGACGAAGCTAGATGTGGGTACGAACAACAGATTTTGAGATGACAATCGTAGCGGTCGTGCTGAGAGATAGAAAAGGGGAAAGGAAAATAAATGAGGAGGACAAAAGTGGTAGAGGGAGAGAAAGCAATATAAATGCATTGGGATTAGCAGTGGAAAAAAACGGTATGCAGTTATGTCGTTGTAAATAGACATGATACCCGCCCTGCTATTTATATTTTTCTTATTTTCGAAATTATTGTTGATATGAACAAATATATCGAGGAGAAACAGAGATAAAAGAGAGAGAGCTGAGAGGTACTGTACAGGATGTGGATTTATCGGCAGAGCCACCAAAGTGTTTTACAGCACCAACACCTTACAATAAAAGTGAAGAAATAAGTTGCTACAGTGGCACCCTTTGGCTCTCTGGTAGCTTTGGTCTACACATCCCGTCATTGTTATGCTGCATAGTCAAAGAGGGGAGGAGGTGTGATGGGAGATAGAGATGAAAAAGAGATGAAAAAGGGAGAGGTGAGAGCTACTGTATAGCATGAGTGGTTATCACATGAGCCAACACAGGTGTGCAGTAACATAAGAAAGGAAGTAACAAGAGTGGCCAGCAACCAATTTTGGAGTACAACTCTCATCACTCCCAGCCAGTATGGGCAAGATCAAAATATCAGGATAGCTGCAAGTTGTAGGCCCCTGAATTACAATTTAGTAGTGCATGGCAAACACTACAACTCATGCACAGGATTCTAGAATAGTTGCTCTGTTCACATGTGAAACTTCTATTATTTATATTTGTTTCAAACATTTGGATTTCAGGAATACGTGAAACATAATTTATGAAACCTAAAGTTAAATACCTTGTGAAATTGTGAACATGAAGACGCATTTGCAACCATGACAATCAGAAACTTTGATTGCAAAGTGGACATTTATTTAGTTAGGATGTCTATTTTCAGCACTGTGCTGGTACCACCCCTAAAGACACACTAAACTAAAAGTACAATCTTATTTAGAGTTGTGATGCATTCAGATATAAACCACTCATCATCAGCTGCATTAACGGACAGCCAGAGTGATGTGAAAGGACACCACTCGAGTGCCACCAAACACAGGCCCCATAAAGGTGTTATTGTCATTGAGCAAAGGATATTTTAAATCTATATATATATATATATATATTTGTGAAAGAGTGTTTGTATGTTCGGGATTGGCTCCAGCCCCATAACAGTTGGTCGGCTGAAATGTTGTGTCAAGGTCGGCATACCTGGGGTTTGGGATGTACTGGCGATAGTGACATTTCACCAACCCCACCCATTCGACCTGCACAGGGCGTGGCCCAGCCCTGTGCTATCAATATAGGCAGTTTCGGGAGATTGACAATTTTGCGATTGTTGGCACCAGCCCCACAACAGTTGGTGAGCTTGAAGTTTGGCCTGAGTTCGCCATATCAGTTGGTGTAGTGGCGATAGTGAAATTTGACCAACCCAACCCATTCGCCCTGCACATCGCGGGGTGCGGCCCTGTGCTAATAGTATAGGTGATTTCTGGAGATTGACGATCCTGTGACTTTTTCAAAAATAAGAAGTTGGGGCAGAAGGTCAGCATACCAATCTGGGGTGTACTGGTGATAGTGAAATGTGACCAACACCAACCATTCGTCTGCACAGGGGTGGAGCAAGGTCTGGCCCTGTGCTATCAGTATAGGCGATTTCGAGAGATTGACAATTTTGCAAGTTTTCAAAAGCAGGAAGTTATGACACAATAAAACATACACAAGGCTACAGGAGGCCCCCACCTGCATGTCAGCTACAGACCCCGGCAACACCAGGTGGTACCGCTATTTGGTAGATATAACAGCCAACAGGAAAAAGATGTTCATGGCATCAGCAATTTCTGCAGACAGGTTTGTAGTTAGGAAACCTGCGACACATAATGTTCTAGGCTAAGAACTTTCAACTTCTGGTAATTGAGAGAAATGATGCTACCACGGAAATAAATATCCAATGCAGAAACTGCTGCATACTTTTCAGTTGTATTTCCCCTAATGAAAAAGTGAATACACATTTTTTGTAAAGGCATTCTTTCTTATGCCAAGAAGAACAACCTGTTTGTATAGGATACACTGTGATAAAAGGTATTTGCTTGATCTTAATATTATAAGTAGGTATTGTTGGGAAATGTATTCTGAGTTTCAATTAGGGATCCATATTTCAACATCCACATTTTATCAAAGGTCTAGATTTCAACTAGGGTTCCACATTTCAACACACACATGTTATCAAAGGTCTGAATTTCAACTAGGGTTCCACATTTCAAGAAGGGAACAATATTGGTCCCAGTGGTGAGCAAGCGTGTGAGATTCAGGTGTGAGCCTCAGGCTGAATCTAGTAGATGTCAGTATTGGGAATACACAGAACATATGTTATAAAAATGAAGGTTTTGATTTGGGCATTGCATAACAGGGTATTATCACATTGCACCACTACACCACAGTTGTGGGCTGAGTTGCACTAAAAAAACATGCAACTAACATATACTGATTTACCATATCCATCTAGCATATAACATATTCCCCTACTAATGATCAGTGCAAGTCAGTTCATGCCTTTTATATGAACTTGTGCGGATTGATTAATCCAGTGTGCAAGTAATTTGGGCTGTGCAAAATTAGCTTGGAAATATGTGTGGTAAAATGAAATGGAAAGTAAGTCACTGCAAATTGTGTTCTTCTAAGAGGCTCTGAATGAATGTTAAATTTTCATTTACACAGTAAATGTATTGTGAGATGCAATCCAAAAGGGCATAATGTGGCATTGTAAATAAAATACTTCAAGGGCATAATTCATCATTGAGAGTCCAGTCCAGTATTCACTTACCATTAGTGATCCCGGAATAAGAACAATGATCAGGCGGTACTCTAAAGTTATGCTCACGACTATACCATGAAAGACCAAAAATACCATCAACAAAAAATACCAACAAAAATATCTCTAACAGTATGTAATAAATGTCAAAAAAGCATACCTGCCATGTTATATAAATCCTCTCTGTGAAACAGACAAGTGTCAATCTTAGTTATGCATTAGTAATAAACAAGTTAACACCCAAATGTGTACAGTATTATACTGTGTTTAGTGCTATATCAATCAATCAATACTATGCTACTAATTTCCTCATTCTACAAACCCAAATCCTCACTAATGGCCACTATTCAGCATCCTCATTCTTCTTTAGGGAAATTGGATTGATCAAATAAATACATCAAATGAATATATCAACAGTGATTCCACTTTTATTTTTAATTAACTCTCTTTTGAGTGAACTATGAGCTTGAGTTTATAATACTTTTCAGCTAAAGAAAACTGTTCAACTGTCTGGTATTTTCAATAATTCACCAATCTCTATGGATGCCTTTTCATAAACATGTCTGTATTTAGAAAATGTCTCTTCAGTATCTCAGCCACAAAGTCACTTTGATAGGAATTAGGATTTTAGATTAAGGTTGAGTCTAGTCTCACAAGTATCATACTATTTGGTAAGTGATACAGGTTTGTGTGGTTATCAAGAATAATTATGATCCCCTTGAGTGTGGTGATGTTGCAACATTATTAGTGGTTCAAATAAAACAAGAATCACATTCATGCTGGGATTGCTGGGATCGCCTCCCAAGGAAACTTTATGAACATCAGTAACTGTTGTGTGCAGTAGTAAAAATTCGCAGCACATAGAAGGGTTCCTGTATTTTGTTGTTGGTTTCTACATAGGGTATGGTTAAGATACAATTAGCATCATTTCTAAAATGGTATGTACTACCTCCTACAGAAATCTCTGGTGCTGCTGAAATTATTGCACAGTTGAAATTCATGCACTAAGGATCTCCCTTATTTTTTCTGTATGGACCTGAATAAACAAGGGCCTCCAAAGAAACATGAATTCTAGCTGCACCTCACCAACCTATGTGATCCTCAGACACAATAAGAGAGCATGTGAGAACATAAGTCTTTTTTTCTCTTTTGCACATGTTTTGCAAATATATTTGTTTCTTTTTTTTTAACCAAGTTTATTAACTTTGCAATAAACCTTTAATTCATACATGAGAGTATGTGTCTGTTAAATATCAGAGTAACCAAGCCCAACTGAAAAAAAATAGTAATTGCTGACACATTTCAAAGGTTTCAAAAGAACACTGTTGTCCATACAGGCAATATATGGCAATTGATACATGTCCATACCTAGGAATGAATTGCAACACATGTTCATACCTAGGAATACATTGCAACAGATGCTCATAGGTCAAGTATAGACAGAAGATATAGAAATGGGGATATCATGGAAGAAGAATGCAGAAGGAATGGAAAATGAAAACCTCCTTAGGCCCGGCGGTGGCATATCCACTACAAAGCCTAATGCTGGCTCTGGCAGTTTTGCAAGTTTTACAAGTGCATGTGTTTGCCGGAGAGGCCTGTGACCACACCATGAACTTCATCATAACATGAATCTCCTCATCAGGGTCTCTCTCCTGAAGTCTTCCTCTGTCTTTTCCCCGTTTTTGGTCCTGGGGACTCCTATTAATCCAGGGGCATCCTCTGTCAACACACAGACCCAGGGACGCTTGTGAGGAAACTAAAACAGAGAAGAGAAAGAGACAGGTTAAGTATCAAGCAAAGTCATTTTTTTTACAACTCCCCTTTTCAACTACCTGGAAATGAAAATGTGCATTATTTTAAATACAAACATAATACTTATAAGCCTGTATTTTTTTTTTAATATATACACCTTTCATTCATGCTTTCATGCACACCATGCCCAACACACCTACTTTCCTGGTCTGATAACCCCTTCTAGTCTTTGCTTGGGTTACTTATCTCTGTGCCATTCACTGATCTGGTCACCTTGATTTTTATGGAACCGTTGCACATCTCATTCCCTACTGGTTTCTCCAGTCTGTTCCATCCTCCTGATTTCATGTTTTACGGGGAACAGCTCGATCTTGTTCACATGGACAAATTGGTCCAAAGACAGATATCCTTCCTTCTTCATAATCCTGCATTTGACTGGCAAAACCTTGTCCATGATTTTGAATGGGCCACACCAGGATGGCAGGAATTTGGCATTCTTGTTTTTCCCTTTAAAGAAAACGAATTTGTATACCTGATGTCCTACTTCATTCCCCTTAACATATGTTTTCCTGTCATAATATGATTTGCAACCCTCAGCTGACCTTTCCAGATTTCGCTGGCCAAAAACAAACGCGTGCTGCAAATGCTTTCCAATTCTTCCACATATTCATGAATTGTGGATAAATTCACCAGGTCTTGTTCATTGGTCCTGTACAAAAAATATTGAGGCATAACCACTTTCCTTTCTGTCATAATTTCTTACGCTCACCTGACTCCCATGGAGGCGCAGGCCTTGTTTGGAGTGCTGTTGCCTCTTCTATGGTGAAGCGCAGGATTCGGAAGATGGACAGGACCGGACCATCAAATCTGGCTTGTCTGACTCGCAGAAATATCCTTCTGTGTGTGAAAAGGGAGTATTAACAATCTGCGGGATAATGTGTAAGCCTCCCACTCCCTTCTCACCCTCCACGAAACCCTTCTGCGATTCCCCGTGAAGTCTCACCTTAGGGTCTGAAAGGACGAGCTCTCCATCCTGCTTCTGATGCAGGGGCGCATTGTAATCCAGTTACTTCACTGGATCATGGATTGTAGAGAGTTCAAGTTTGCTTGACCTTCCCGGTAAAGTACTGTGAGAATTCTGTTTATAAGTATGAGCCCGAAAAAATAATTGTCCGTTGTCTCTATTTCAGGTGCACAACAAAGATTCCGAGATGAGCAATGGAACCAAGAAGGAAACTCAGGTGAGTTGTTTGATGAGAGATGCCTTAAGTGTCCTTGCATTAATGCACTAATGCTTGTGTCTTTTTTCCCCATAGGGGTCGGGGTTCGGAAATGCCGGAGATATGGCACCGACCCGAAGTGAAAGGTGCAGTTCCAGTAGATATCAGGTAAGTCTTTAATGAGCATTCAGGTAATGTCTTAGCATTCGCTCACTAACGCTGATGTCTCTTTTTCCCCTTAGGGGCCAGGGTCCGGAAATGCCAGGATGCAGCACCGACCCGAAATGAAGTGGGAATGACCCAACAGGTAAGTCTTATGATGGCAAATTAAGGTTTTCTTATTCTCTTCCATTGCTCACCTTTGTTCTTGTCTTTTTCTCCCTAGGCGCTGAAATGTGGTTGCGGATCCAGATGGTCGCTGATGAACATGGAGGCGCCTAGTAAAGGTGAGTGGAATGCGGCGCTGCAGCGATCGATGTGATGTGCTTTTAAAATGAATGTCTTCCTTTTCAGGATCGTCGGCGAAATTTCTCTGGAATGTGGATTTAGCAGGTAAGGACTCTTCTTTCTCCTATTCTCTTCTCTTCTCCCTTTGCAGGTGTTCCAGGATGCTGACGGGCGTGGCAGAAGTCAGGATGCAGGAGCAGACACGGTGGGCGTCCAGCTGCTAGATGCAGAACAACGCGAAGCGTGAGTTGCTGCTTGGGCGTGGCTTAAATAGCCTTCAAAGTAGTTCCAGGTATGTATCCTTCCTCTCAGGTATGTATTCTTCCTCCGGCCACACCCATGTGGTTAAATAGTCCCCAAAGAGAAAGTAGTCCCATTCAGGCCTCTAGATGGCCCGGATGTTGCAGCATGGTCTGCATCAGGTAAGTTTACACCAAGCACCTTTAAAACACAAAGTCATCTTTTATGAGCCTGGCGCCTATGGCGCCAGGACTGTTGTCCAATATGAGCCTGGCGCCAAAGGCGCCAGGACTGAGTCCAAAAGGCCCCTACTTGGGGCTGCTGAGACCTCCCTCGGGGACATGATGTCTGCCTCTGGGGTAGCTGGGCCTGGTCTGGCTCCTTGGAGGTAGGCATCATGACAGTACCCCCTCCCAAAGCCCCTCCCAAGGTTGTTCTCTCCGGGGGTTTTGGCTTGTTTGGGAATTTTCGGTGGAATTTTTGTATTAATCACGGCGCGTGTACATGGTCGCTTGGTTCCCAAGATCTCTCCAGAGGTCCATACCCCTTCCAATCAACTAGATAGAAGAGTTTTGACTTTAACACCTTGGAATCCAATATGTCTTTAACTTCAAATTCTAATTCCCCATCAATCTGAATTGGTTCTGGTGGTTTGATCAGTCTGGTTCCTGGTTGCACCGGTTTCAACAGTGAGGCGTGAAAAACGGGATGAATTCGCATGTTCGCTGGTAGATCGAGTTTAAAGGCCACCGGGTTGATTATAGCTTTGATGGGATGGGGTCCTATGTATCTGGGGTTGAAAGTCCGCGGTGCTTTGAGAGGTAAATGTCTATTTGCTAGCCACACCTGGTCCCCTATTTGGTACGGAGGTGCTTCACTTTGATGTAAATCAGCATTTTCTTTGTACTTTCTCTTGGCTTGCTGAAGATGAGTCGTAGCTTCTTTGAAAGCTCGGGTTATCGTGGAATGCAAATGATCTACCGCAGGCATTTCCAGGTTTTGAGGAGGGTCCAGGTCTGAGGTTCGAGGATGATGACCATACAAGGTGTAAAAAGGGGTTTGTCCTGTTCCAGAATGTACAGAATTGTTATATGCATATTCTGCGATCCAAAGAATGTCTTTCCAATTGCATTCAGATTGGTGCAACATACACCGAAGATGTTGTTCAAGGGTTTGGTTAGTTCTCTTGGTTTGGCCATCGGTTTGGGGATGGTGACTGGTGGATAGTCGTACATCAATTTGCGCCAGTTGACAACATTTCCTCCAAAAATGGGAAATAAACTGGCTTCCTCGATCTGAGACTAATATGGATGGAAAACCATGCATACGAACTATGTTCTCCAGAAATTCCTTGGCCAAGATGGAGGCTGAGGGTAACCCTTTTAAAGGGATAAAATGGGCCATTTTGGAGAAGAGATCCACAATCACCAAGATAGTGTTGTATCCATAGCAAGGAGGCAGGTCGGTAATAAAGTCCATCGACAAGGTGTGCCAAGGTGCCGGTGGAATATCCAAAGGTTGTAGAAGACCGGCTGGTCTTTTCTTTTGACCTTTATTTTGGGCGCAAACTCCGCAAGACATTCCAAAAGATTTTATGTCTTTTCTCCAGGATGGCCACCAGAATTGTCGTTTGATCTTTTCCTCAGTTTTAGTGATACCAGGATGTCCTTCCATTAATGTATCATGATAATGGGCAATAACGAGTACTTGCAGTTCTTTGTTAGGCAGAAATAATCGCCCCTGGAAATACGGTAAATCGTTATTAACGGAAAAGTGTGACCCCTTTTGGCTCCATTCTTGTAAGGCTGTGGAGTCTAATAGTTGTTTAACTCGAGTTTGAATGTCCTCAATAGTTTGTAAAGAGGTCAATCCCAAAATTCTCTGTTCAGGTATAATCGGTACAGGTTCTAAGCTCGAATTTGTTTCTTCCATCCCAATCCGGGATAAAGCGTCCGCTTTGCCATTCTTGCGACCAGGGCGATATGTGATTACAAAATCAAATTCCGCAAAGAATAAAGCCCATCAGAGTTGATGTGATGATTGGGCTTTGGGCGTCTTTAAATATTGCAAATTTCTGTGATCTGTAATCACTGTGATGGTGTGTCTTGCGTCGAGGAGGTAGAACATCATTCATAATGTATTGAAATGCGGCAGGTGCGATGCACAATCCGAAGGGCATCACCTGATATTCAAAGAGCCCATATTTGGTGCGGAATGCAGTCTTCCATTTGTCGCCTTCTTTTATACGCACCAGGTGATAAGCTCCCCGGAGATCTAACTTGGTGTACATACAAGCATCTTTTACCTGGTCGAGAAGTTAAGGGATCAGATGCAGAGGATAATGATTCTTAATCGTTATTTGATTTAGGGCGCGGTAGTCAATACATGTTCTAAGGTCGCCTTCTTTTTTTGGCACGAAGAACAGAGCTGAGGAAACAGGAGACTTTGACGGGCGAATAAAACCATTGGCAAGGTACTGATCTAAATACTGATGCAAATGAAGGTTCTCAGGTTCAGTAAGAGCATAAATCCTACTGCAAGGCGGTTGAGCATTGGGTACCAGATCGATTTGAAAATCGTACGACCGGTGGGGAGGTAACGTGTTGGCCTGTTCTTTTTGGAAAACGTCTTGGAATTCTTGCTACTCAGCCGGTAGTTGTATAGTGGCGGAAGTTACTGAGGCCAGGCCCATATATGGATTTCTTGGATAACAAGTTTGTTCACAATCAGGAAAGGTTATTTTTTTTCTGCAAAGTCGGCTGTGCATTAGGGCAAATGAGGCCCTGACTAACTCCCATGCAGAAGACAGGGTCGGAAGTGTTCTCCCAACCAGAGGGTTACAAGGTGGTTGTAGAGGTGAAAGAGGTAGCTGGAATGAGTTCAGGGGAGGGAGACCTGGAGGCAAATCTAGGGTTGAATGGAGCGACCACCAACAATTAGTGAGATGTTCTTTGAAGAGTAGGATCTTCCCATCCTTGATCAAGTGTAGGATAGAGAAGGATAGTCTTATTTGCATCAGTAACCGTTGTGAGAGAAATGGTGCACAGAAGCAAACGGCATGTTCCCTAATTTCATTTAAATTATTCCCCGCGCTTATTCCTTGGAAGGAAAGACAGAGACTGTATCTGGCGCAGATGGTATAATTTACAACACAAGGATGAGGCCAAGAATTAGAACGTCAAAAAAGGTGTTTTGAGTTACTTCCTGAACATGGTGAAAGAGTCAAGTTTCTGAAGGTCAGGGGGATCAGATACAGAAAAACACCTGTCGCCACATGGGACGAAGCTAGATGTGGGTACGAACAACAGATTTTGAGATGACAATCGTAGAGGTCGTGCTGAGAGATAGAAAAGGGGAAAGGAAAATAAATGAGGAGGACAAAAGTGGTAGAGGGAGAGAAAGCAATATAAATGCATTGGGATTAGCAGTGGAAAAAAACGGTATGCAGTTATGTCGTTGTAAATAGACATGATATTATACCCGCCCTGCTATTTATATTTTTCTTATTTTCGAAATTATTGTTGATATGAACAAATATATCGAGGAGAAACAGAGATAAAAGAGAGAGAGCTGAGAGGTACTGTACAGGATGTGGATTTATCGGCAGAGCCACCAAAGTGTTTTACAGCACCAACACCTTACAATAAAAGTGAAGAAATAAGTTGCTACAGTGGCACCCTTTGGCTCTCTGGCAGCTTTGGTCTACACATCCCGTCATTGTTATGCTGCATAGTCAAAGAGGGGAGGAGGTGTGATGGGAGATAGAGATGAAAAAGAGATGAAAAAGGGAGAGGTGAGAGCTACTGTATAGCATGAGTGGTTATCACATGAGCCAACACAGGTGTGCAGTAACATAAGAAAGGAAGTAACAAGAGTGGCCAGCAACCAATTTTGGAATACAACTCTCATCACTCCCAGCCAGTATGGGTAAGATCAAAATATCAGGATAGCTGCAAGTTGTAGGCCCCTGAATTACAATTTAGTAGTGCATGGCAAACACTACAACACATGCACAGGATTCTAGAATAGTTGCTCTGTTCACATGTGAAACTTCTATTATTTATATTTGTTTCAAACATTTGGAATTCAGGAATACGTGAAACATAATTTATGAAACCTAAAGTTAAATACCTTGTGAAATTGTGAACATGAAGACGCATTTGCAACCATGACAATCAGAAACTTTGATTGCAAAGTGGACATTTATTTAGTTAGGATGTCTATTTTCAGCACTGTGCTGGTACCACCCCCAAAGACACACTAAACTAAAAGTACAATCTTATTTAGAGTTGTAATGCATTCAGATAAAAACCACTCATCATCAGCTGCATTAACGGACAGCCAGAGTGATGTGAAAGGACACCACTCCAGTGCCACCAAACACAGGCCCCATTAAGGTGTTATTGTCATTGAGCAAAGGATATTTTAAATCTATATATATATATATATATATATATATATTTGTGAAAGAGTGTTTGTATGTTCGGGATTGGCTCCAGCCCCATAACAGTTGGTCGGCTGAAATGTTGTGTCAAGGTCGGCATACCTGGATTTTGGGATGTACTGGCGATAGTGACATTTCACCAACCCCACCCATTCGACCTGCACAGGGCGTGGCCCAGCCCTGTGCTATCAATATAGGCAGTTTCGGGAGATTGACAATTTTGCGATTGTTGGCACCAGCCCCACAACAGTTGGTGAGCTTGAAGTTTGGCCTGAGTTCGCCATATCAGTTGGTGTAGTGGCGATAGTGAAATTTGACCAACCCAACCCATTCGCCCTGCACACCGCGGGGTGCGGCCCTGTGCTAATAGTATAGGTGATTTCTGGAGATTGACGATCCTGTGACTTTTTCAAAAATAAGAAGTTGGGGCAGAAGGTCAGCATACCAATCTGGGGTGTACTGGTGATAGTGAAATGTGACCAACCCCAACCATTCGTCTGTACAGGGGTGGAGCAAGGTCTGGCCATGTGCTATCAGTATAGGCGATTTCGAGAGATTGACAATTTTGCAAGTTTTCAAAAGCAGGAAGTTATGACACAATAAAACATACACAAGGCTATAGGATGCCCCCACGTGCATGTCAGCTACAGACCCCGGCAACACCAGGTGGTACCGCTATTTGGTAGATATCACAGCCAACAGGAAAAAGATGTTCATGGCATCAGCAATTTCTGCAGACAGGTTTGTAGTTAGGAAACCTGCGACACATAATGTTCTAGGCTAAGAACTTTCACCTTCTGGTAATTGAGCGAAATGATGCTACCACGGAAATAAATATCCAATGCAGAAACTGCTGCATACTTTTCAGTTGTATTTCCCCTAATGAAAAAGTGAATACACATTTTTTGTAAAGGCATTCTTTCTTATGCCAAGAAGAACAACCTGTTTGTATAGGATACACTGTGAAAAAAGGTATTTGCTAGATCTTAATATTATAAGTAGGTATTGTTGGGAAATGTATTCTGAGTTTCAATTAGGGATCCATATTTCAACATCCACATTTTATCAAAGGTCTAGATTTCAACTAGGGCTCCACATTTCAACACACACATTTTATCAAAGGTCTGAATTTCAACTAGGGTTCCACATTTCAAGAAGGGAACTGGGCATTGCATAACAGGGTATTATCACATTGCACCACTACACCACAGTTGTGGGCTGAGTTGCACTAAAAAAACATGCAACTAACATATGCTGATTTACCATATCCATCTAGCATATAACATATTCCCCTACTAATGATCAGTGCAAGTCAGTTCATGCCTTTTATATGAACTTGTGCGGATTGATTAATCCAGTGTGCAAGTAATTTGGGCTGTGCAAAATTAGCTTGGAAATATGTGTGGTAAAATGAAATGGAAAGTAAGTCACTGCAAATTGTGTTCTTCTAAGAGGCTCTGAATGAATGTTAAATTTTCATTTACACAGTAAATGTATTGTGAGATGCAATCCAAAAGGGCATAATGTGGCATTGTAAATAAAATACTTCAAGGGCATAATTCATCATTGAGAGTCCAGTATTCACTTACCATTAGTGATCCTGGAATAAGAACAATGATCAGGCGGTACTCTAAAGTTATGCTCACGACTATACCATAAAAGACCAAAAATACCACCAACAAAAAATACCAACAAAAATATCTCTAACAGTATGTAATAAATGTCAAAAAAGCATACCTGCCATGTTATATAAATCCTCTCTGTGAAACAGACAAGTGTCAATCTTAGTTATGCATTAGTAATAAACAAGTTAACACCCAAATGTGTACAGTATTATACTGTGTTTAGTGCTATATCAATCAATCAATACTATGCTACTAATTTCCTCATTCTACAAACCCAAATCCTCACTAATGGCCACTATTCAGCATCCTCATTCTTCTTTAGGGAAATTGGATTGATCAAATAAATACATCAAATGAATATATCAACAGTGATTCCATTTTTATTTTTAATTAACTCTCTTTTGAGTCAACTATGAGCTTGAGTTTATAATACTTTTCAGCTAAAGAAAACTGTTCAACTGTCTGGTATTTTCAATAATTCACCAATCTCTATGGATGCCTTTTCATAAACAGGTCTGTATTTAGAAAATGTCTCTTCAGTATCTCAGCCACAAAGTCACTTTGATAGGAATTAGGATTTTAGATTAAGGTTGAGTCTAGTCTCACAAGTATCATACTATTTGGTAAGTGATACAGGTTTGTGTGGTTATCAAGAATAATTATGATCCCCTTGAGGGTGGTGATGTTGCAACACTATTAGTGGTTCAAATAAAACAAGAATCACATTCATGCTGGGATTGCTGGGATCGCCTCCCAAGGAAACTTTATGAACATCAGTAAGTGTTGTGTGCAGTAGTAAACATTTGCAGCACATAGAAGGGTTCCTGTATTTTGTTGTTGGTTTCTACATAGGGTATGGTTAAGATACAATTAGCATCATTTCTAAAATGGTATGTACTACCTCCTACAGAAATCTCTGGTGCTGCTGAAATTATTGCACAGTTGAAATTCATGCACTAAGGATCTCCCTTATTTTTTCTGTATGGACCTGAATAAACAAGGGCCTCCACAGAATCATGAATTCTAGCTGCACCTCACCAACCTATGTGATCCTCAGACACAATACGAGAACAGGTGAGAACATAAGTCTGTTTTTCTCTTTTGCACATGTTTTGCAAATATATTTGTTTCTTTTTTTTTAACCAAGTTTATTAACTTTGCAATAAACCTTTAATTCATACATGAGAGTATGTGTCTGTTAAATATCAGAGTAAACAAGCCCAACTGAAAAAAAATAGTAATTGCTGACACATTTCAAAGGTTTCAAAAGAACACTATTGTCCATACAGGCAATATATGGCAATTGATACATGTCCATACCTAGGAATGAATTGCAACACATGTTCATACCTAGGAATACATTGCAACAGATGCTCATAGGTCAGGTATAGACAGAAGATATAGAAATGGGGATATCATGGAAGAGGAATGCAGAAGGAATGGAAAATGAAAACCTCCTTAGGCCCGGCGGTGGCATATCCACTACAAAGCCTAATGCTGGCTCTGGCAGTTTTGCAAGTTTTACAAGTGCATATGTTTGCCGGAGAGGCCTGTGACCACACCATGAACTTCATCATAACATGAATCTCCTCATCAGGGTCTCTCTCCTCAAGTCTTCCTCTGTCTTTTCCCCGTTTTTGGTCCTGGGGACTCCTATTAATCCAGGGGCATCCTCTGTAAACACACAGACCCAGGGACGCTCGTGAGGAAACTAAAACAGAAAAGAGAAAGAGACAGGTTAAGTATCAAGCAAAGTCATTTTTTTTACAACTCCCCTTTTCAACTACCTGGAAATGAAAATGTGCATTATTTTAAATACAAACATAATACTTATAAGCCTGTATTTATTTTTTTTTAATATATACACCTTTCATTCATGCTTTCATGCACACCATGCCCAACACACCTACTTTCCTGGTCTGATAACCCCTTCTAGTCTTTGCTTGGGTTACTTATCTCTGTGCCATTCACTGATCTGGTCACCTTGATTTTTATGGAACCGTTGCACATCTCATTCCCTACTGGTTCCATCCTCCTGATTTCATGTTTTACGGGGAACAGCTCGATCTTGTTCACGTGGACAAATTGTTCCAAAGACAGATATCCTTCCTTCTTCATAATCCTGCATTTGACTGGCAAAACCTTGTCCATGATTTTGAATGGGCCACACCAGGATGGCAGGAATTTGGCATTCTTGTTTTTCCCTTTAAAGAAAACGAATTTGTATACCTGATGTCCTACTTCATTCCCCTTAACATATGTTTTCCTGTCATAATATGATTTGCAACCCTCAGCTGACCTTTCCAGATTTCGCTGGCCAAAAACAAACGTGTGCTGCAAATGCTTTCCAATTCTTCCACATATTCATGAATTGTGGATAAATTCACCAGGTCTTGTTCATTGGTCCTGTACAAAAAATATTGAGGCAAAACCACTTTCCTTTCTGTCATAATTTCTTACGCTCACCTGACTCCCATGGAGGCGCAGGCCTGGTTTGGAGTGCTGTTGCCTCTTCTATGGTGAAGCGCAGGATTCGGAAGATGGACAGGACCGGACCTTCCAATCTGGCTTGTCTGACTCGCAGAAATATCCTTCTGTGTGTGAAAAGGGAGTATTAACAATCTGCGGGATAATCTGTAAGCCTCCCACTCCCTTCTCACCCTCCACGAAACCCTTCTGCGATTCCCCGTGAAGTCTCACCTTAGGGTCTGAAAGGACGAGCTCTCCATCCTGCTTCTGATGCAGGGGCGCGTTGTAATCCAGTTACTTCACTGGATCATGGATTGTAGAGAGTTCAAGTTTGCTTGACCTTCCCGGTAAAGTACTGTGAGAATTCTGTTTATAAGTATGAGCCCGAAATAATAATTGTCCGTTGTCTCTATTTCAGGTGCAGAACAAAGATTCCGAGATGAGCAATGGAACCACGAAGGAAACTCAGGTGAGTTGTTTGATGAGATGTTCCTTAAGTGTCCTTGCATTAATGCACTAATGCTTGTGTCTTTTTTCCCCATAGGGGCCGGGGTTCGGAAATGCCGGAGATATGGCACCGACCCGAAGTGAAAGGTGCAGTTCCAGTAGATATCAGGTAAGTCTTTAATGAGCGTTCAGGTAATGTCTTAGCATTCGTTCACTAACGCTGATGTCTCTTTTTCCCCTTAGGGGCCAGGGTCTGGAAATGCCAGGATGCAGCACCGACCCGAAATGAAGTGGGAATGACCCAACAGGTAAGTCTTATGATGGCAAATTAAGGTTTTCTTATTCTCTTCCCTAGCTCACCTTTGTTCTTGTCTTTTTCTCCCTAGGCGCTGAAATGTGGTTGCGGATCCAGATGGTCGCTGATGAACATGGAGGCGCCTAGTAAAGGTGAGTGGAATGCGGCACTGCAGCGATCGATGTGATGTGCTTTTAAAATGAATGTCTTCCTTTTCAGGATCGTCGGCGAAATGTCTCTGGAATGTGGATTTAGCAGGTAAGGACTCTTTTTTCTCCTATTCTCTTCTCTTCTCCCTTTGCAGGTGTTCCAGGATGCTGGCGGGCGTGGCAGAAGTCAGGATGCAGGAGCAGACACGGTGAGCGTCCAGCTGCTAGATGCAGAACAACGCGAAGCGTGAGTTGCTGCTTGGGCGTGGCTTAAATAGCCTTCAAAGTACTGCCTGGTATGTATCCTTCCTGTCAGGTATGTTTTCTTCCTCCGGCCACACCCGTGTGGTTAAGTAGTCCCCAAAGAGAAAGTAGTCCCATTCAGGCCTCTAGATGGCCCGGATGTTGCAGCATGGTCTGCATCAGGTAAGTTTACACCAAGCACCTTTAAAACACAGTCATCTTTTAAGAGCCTGGCGCCTATGGCGCCAGGACTGTTGTCCAATATGAGCCTGGCGCCATAGGCGCCATGACTGAGTCCAAAAGGCCCCTACTTGGGGCTGCTGAGACCTCCCTCGGGGACATGATGTCTGCCTCTGGGGTAGCTGGGCCTGGTCTGGCTCCTTGGAGGTAGGCATCATGACAGTACCCCCTCCCAAGGCCCCTCCCAAGGTTGTTCTCTCCGGGGGTTTTGGCTTGTTTGGGAATTTTCGGTGGAATTTTTGTATTAATCACGGCGCGTGTACATGGTCGCTTGGTTCCCAAGATCTCTCCAGAGGTCCATACCCCTTCCAATCAACTAGATAGAAGAGTTTTGACTTTAACACCTTGGAATCCAATATGTCTTTAACTTCAAATTCTAATTCCCCATCAATCTGAATTGGTTCTGGTGGTTTGATCAGTCTGGTTCCTGGTTGCACCGGTTTCAACAGTGAGGCGTGAAAAACGGGATGAATTTGCATGTTCGCTGGTAGATCGAGTTTAAAGGCCACCGGGTTGATTATAGCTTTGATGGGATGGGGTCCTATGTATCTGGGGTTGAAAGTCTGCGGTGCTTTGAGAGGTAAATGTCTAGTTGCTAGCCACACCTGGTCCCCTATTTGGTACGGAGGTGCTTCACTTCGATGTAAATCAGCATTTTCTTTGTACTTCCTCTTGGCTTGCTGAAGATGAGTCGTAGCTTCTTTGAAAGCTTGGGTTATCGTGGAATGCAAATGATCTACCGCAGGCATTTCCAGGTTTTGAGGAGGGTCCAGGTCTGAGGTTAGAGGATGATGACCATACAAGGTGTAAAAAGGGGTTTGTCCTGTTACAGAATGTACAGAATTGTTATATGCATATTCTGTGATCCAAAGAATGTCTTTCCAATTGCATTCAGATTGGTGCAACATACACCGAAGATGTTGTTCAAGGGTTTGGTTAGTTCTCTCGGTTTGGCCATCGGTTTGGGGATGGTGACTGGTGGATAGTCGTACATCAATTTGCGCCAGTTGACAACATTTCCTCCAAAAATGGGAAATAAACTGGCTTCCTCCATCTGAGACTAATATGGATGGAAAACCATGCATACGAACTATGTTCTCCAGAAATTCCTTGGCCAAGATGGAGGCTGAGGGTAACCCTTTTAAAGGGATAAAATGGGCCATTTTGGAGAAGAGATCCACAATCACCAAGATAGTGTTGTATCCATAGCAAGGAGGCAGGTCGGTAATAAAGTCCATCGACAAGGTGTGCCAAGGTGCCGGTGGAATATCCAAAGGTTGTAGAAGACCGTCTGGTCTTTTCTTTTGACCTTTATTTTGGGCGCAAACTCCGCAAGACATTCCAAAAGATTTTATGTCTTTTCTCCAGGATGGCCACCAGAATTGTTGTTTGATCTTTTCCTCAGTTTTAGTGATACCAGGATGTCCTTCCATTAATGTATCATGATAATGGGAAATAACGAGTACTTGCAGTTCTTTGTTAGGCAGAAATAATCGCCCCTGGAAATATGGTAAATCGTTATTAACGGAAAAGTGTGACCCCTTTTGGCTCCATTCTTGTAAGGCTGTGGATTCTAATAGTTGTTTAACTCGAGTTTGAATGTCCTCAATAGTTTGTAAAGAGGTCAAACCCAAAATTCTCTGTTCAGGTATAATCGGTACAGGTTCTAAGCTCGAATTTGTTTCTTCCATCCCAATCTGGGATAAAGCGTCCGCTTTGCCATTCTTGCGACCAGAACGATATGTGATTACAAAATCGAATTCCGCAAAGAATAAAGCATATCAGAGTTGGCGTGATGATTGGGCTTTGGCCGTCTTTAAATATTGCAAATTTCTGTGATCTGTAATCACTGTGATGGTGTGTCTTGCGTCGAGGAGGTAATGACGCCAAGCTTTGAAGGCGGACTTAATAGCTAGTAACTCCTTGTCGGTGATTGCGTAATTAATTTCAGGAGCTGAGAATTTTCTGGACCAAAAGGCTACAGGGTGTAGTTGGTTAGTTATTGGATCCCTTTGAGACAGGACAGCTCCCATGGCTAAGCTGGATGCATCGGTTTCAACAATGTAAGGGAGATCTGGGCGTGGCTGCTTCAACACAGGTGCAGAGGTGAATTTAGTCTTTAGGTCTTGAAAGCCCTGTTCTGCCTCATGAGTCCATTCGAAGCGTTTATTCTTCCGTAAGAGAGCTGTGATGGGTTGGACCACTCGAGAAAATTCCGGGATGAATCTTCGATAAAAATTGGCAAAACCAAGCATGCTCTGAACCCCCTTCACAGAGCTAGGAGATGGCCATTTGAGGATGGCGTCCACCTTTCGCGAGTCCATTCGGACTCCTTTAGGTGTCAGGATGAATCCGAGAAACTCGACTTCTGTGGTATGAAAAACACATTTTTCGAGTTTTGCAAACAGTTTGTGCTGGCGCAATTTTTCAAGAACTGCCCTGACATGTATTCTGTGATCGGATTCCGAAGAGGAGTACACCAGGATGTCGTCGATATATACGATGACACAAACAACGATAAGTTCCCGAAGAACATCATTCATAATGTATTGAAAGGCGGCAGGTGCGTTGCACAATCCGAAGGGCATCACCTGATATTCAAAGAGCCCATATTTGGTGCGGAATGCAGTCTTCCATTCGTCGCCTTCTTTTATACGCACCAGGTGATAAGCTCCCCGGAGATCTAACTTAGTGTACATACAAGCATCTTTTACCTGGTCGAGAAGTTCAGGGATCAGAGGCAGAGGATAATGATTCTTAATCGTTATTTGATTTAGGGCGCGGTAGTCAATACATGTTCTAAGGTCGCCTTCTTTTTTCGGCACGAAGAACAGAGCTGAGGAAACAGGAGACTTTGACGGGGGAATAAAACCATTGGCAAGGTACTGATCTAAATACTGACGCAAATGAAGGTTCTCAGGTTCAGTAAGAGCATAAATCCTACTGCAAGGCGGTTGAGCATTGGGTACCAGATCGATTTGACAATCGTACGACCGGTGGGGAGGTAACGTGTTGGCCTGTTCTTTTTGGAAAACGTCTTGGAATTCTTGGTACTCAGCCGGTAGTTGTATAGTGGCGGAAGTTACTGAGGCCAGGCCCATATTTGGATTTCTTGGATAACAAGTTTGTTCACAATCAGGAAAGATTATTCTCTTTGCTCGCCAGTCTATTCGAGGATTATGTGTTTCTAACCAAGGAATTCCTAGAATTACTTGAAACTGTGGGGCCTTGATTACATCAAACACAATAGCTTCCCGATGCCCATCCTGACCCACTAGTGTCACTTCTGTAGTGGAATGAGTTACCGGCCCTGAGGCTATTTCGGTTCCATCAACTGTAGTAATGACATCCTTGTTAGTTTTCGGACGGAGAGGGAGATTAATCCTGGAGGCCAATTCACGATCTACATAGTTTCCAATAGCTCCACTGTCGATGTATGCCTTTATAGCATGCAACCGCCGAGGCTGTTTCGGATCCACGAGGACCATTGGCATGATGAAATGCGAGGTCAAAGAGTTTGTTTTCAAGCTCGGCAAGCGGACCTCTACGCTTGTCGGGCTTGGTCGTTTCCCGAATCAGGTTCTGTTAAATTGTTGTCAGTGGCTCCAACCACCTTCTTAGGTGGTTTTACCGGACAATCTCGTAGAAAGTGACCAGAAGCTCCGCAATAGAGACATAATTGCTTTTGCCGCCTTCTCTCCCGTTCCTTCTGCGTTAACGGTCCTTTAACTCCACCGATTTGCATAGGTTCTGAAACGTCGGTACTCTTGGGGTTAGCGTGAGTTTTGATCAACACTCTGGTTTCAAACTTGGATCGATCTGCTTTTCTATTCTGAAGTCTGTGATCAAGTTGGACCACAAAGTCTATGTACTCCGCGCAGACTTGGGGTGGATTTACTATTTGGGCTAGCACGTCTTTAAGTTCTCCGCGCAGACCTCGATGAAATAATGTGATCCTTTTATTCTCTGGCCACCCAGTTTCCACAACCAATCCTGGAGAATTGGGTCATCTTGATTTACCAAAGGAACTGACCAATCGGCAGCACTGCCGCTGAGATAAGATAATACAAAAGCTACCTTGGTCTGGTCATTAGGGAAGGCCCCAGGTCTGCATAGGAAGTGTAAGCGACATTGGTTCATAAAAACGGCATATTTCTTGGGGTCCCCAGCAAAACGTTCAGGCGGGGCCAAAGGCATGTTTCCAGGTAGATTGATTTGTACCGGGTTATTCGAAATCATAGAAGTGGGATTACCCCTGGAACTAGGTAAAGGAGTTTGTCCTGCCTGACCCTGCAACAACCGTTTGGCCAGGTCATCAGTTCTTTCCTTAGATAGGATCAGTTCTCTTTTGAGAGCGTTAGTCTCCTGGCGGGCGGAGTGTACTTCTGCCCGTAATTCCCCCAAAAGCTGGGCGAGCTGGTCTGTCTCGGAAATTTCCATAGCGCCCGGGTGGGAAATTGTAGGTAGGCTTTGCGTTCTGTTACGCTCACCTGAATCCCACGGAGGCGCAGGCCTGGTTTGGAGTGCTGTTGCCTCTTCTATGGTGAAGCGCAGGATTCGGAAGATGGACAGGACCGGACCTTCAAATCTGGCTTGTCTGACTCGCAGAAATATCCTTCTGTGTGTGAAAAGGGAGTATTAATAATCTGCGGGATAATGTGTAAGCCTCCCACTCCCTTCTCACCCTCCACGAAACCCTTCTGCGATTCCCCGTGAAGTCTCACCTTAGGGTCTGAAAGGACGAGCTCTCCATCCTGCTTCTGATGCAGGGGCGCGTTGTAATCCAGTTACTTCACTGGATCACGGATTGTAGAGAGTTCAAGTTTGCTTGACCTTCCCGGTAAAGTACTGCGAGAATTCTGTATATAAGTTTGAGCCCGAAATAATAATTGTCCGTTGTCTCTATTTCAGGTGCAGGACAAAGATTCCGAGATGAGCAATGGAACCGACGAAGGAAACTCAGGTGAGTTGTTTGATGAGAGGTTCCTTTAGTGTCCTTGCATTAATGCACTAATGCTTGTGTCTTTTTTCCCCATTCGGGCCGGGGTTCGGAAAGGCTGGAGATATGGCACTGACACGAAGTGAAAGGTGCAGTTCCATTAGATATCAGGTAAGTCTTTAATGAGCGTTCCAGTAATGTCTTAGCATTCACTCACTAACGTTGATGTCTCTTTTTCCCCTTAGGGGCCGGGGTCCGGAAATGCCAGGATGCGGCACCGACCCGAAATGAAGTGGGAATGACCCACCAGGTAAGTCTTATGATGGCAAATTAAGGTTTTCTTATTCTCTTCCCTAGCTCACCTTTGTTCTTGTCTTTTTCTCCCTAGGCGCTGAAATGTGGTTGCGGATCCAGATGGTCGCTGATGAACATGGAGGCGCCTAGTAAAGGTGAATGGAATGCGGTGCTGCAGCGATCGATGCGATGTGCTTTTAAAATGAATGTCTTCCTTTTGCAGGTGTTCCAGGATGCTGGCGGGCGTGGCAGAAGTCAGGATGCAGGAGCAGACACGGTGAGCGTCCAGCTGCTAGATGCAGAACAACGCGAAGCGTGAGTTGCTGCTTGGGCGTGGCTTAAATAGCCTTCAAAGTAGTTCCAGGTATGTATCCTTCCTCTCAGGTATGTATTCTTCCTCCGGCCACACCCGTGTGGTTAAGTAGTCCCCAAAGAGAAAGTAGTCCCATTCAGGCATCTAGATGGCCCGGATGTTGCAGCATGATCTGCATCAGGTAAGTTTACACCAAGCACCTTTAAAACACAAAGTCATCTTTTATGAGCCTGGCGCCTATGGCGCCAGGACTGTTGTCCAATATGAGCCTGGTGCCAAAGGCGCCAGGACTGAGTCCAAAGGGCCCCTACTTGGGGCTGCTGAGACTTCCCTCGGGGACATGATGTCTGCCTCTGGGGTAGCTGGGCCTGGTCTGGCTCCTTGGAGGTAGGCATCATGACATAATTTCATGTGGGCTGAAGCTTGTGGACTTTGATGGTGTTGACCTAATGACCATTAGGATCAAAGGGAGTTGCAAACCCCAACTGAACCCTGCTTCAGCCACACATTTTTTCAGAACTTCAATTATTGATCTATTGCAACGTTCTACAACACCAGAAGATGGTCGATAGGAAATATGTAGCTTCCTTTTTACTCTCAGAATCTGCCCCATCATAATCATTACTGCACTACTAAAATGGCTTCCACAGTCATTTTCTACTCTCTGAGGCATACCAAACCTAGAAAATATGTGATTCACTAGAAAAGCAGCTGTTGTTTGAGCACTGTAGTCATTTGCTCGTATGCACTCCAACCATTTAGACATTGAACAGGTACCTATAAACATGTACCTGTTTCCCGTGCTGATCTTTGAACTGGGCCAATGCAATGTTTCTGCAAATCTGACCAGGGCAGTTTCAGACACCTTTTCATTAATGGCACTCTATGGGCCTCATTAGGACCCAGGCGGTAAGGGGTTTACGCCGGCGTAAACCATGGCGCCCCTTACCGCCTGAGTACGAGTTCCCTTAGCGCCATGGTGATTTTAACGCCTGCTTTCAGCAGGCGTTAAAATCCATGGCGCTAAGGGACCTTGTTGTTAATTACGCCACCGTAATTTACGGTGGCGTAATTAACGGCTTCCCCACTCCCATTATGCCCTATGGGGCCAGAAATGGGAATGGGGAAGGGTAAATGGGGATTGGGGACTTACCGCCCCGCCAACCTCGGAATGGGGCGGTAAGTCCGCCAACCCCCATGGCGGAGTTGGCAGTTTAGCGCCATGGACCATGGTGCTAATAGCGCCATGGTCCTCCGCCAAGGTCCTAATGAGGGCCTATGTGTTGGGGAGGCAGGCTGAAATTGTCCACACAGCAGACACCCATGAGTATACAACCCTACATCTTGGGACATATGTGGCCATTAATCATATTTTTGAATATTTCCAATGTTTTCTGTAACCCTCTGTGTCCATCTTTTATTGCATTGTGGGCACAATGTAGCATCAACACCCGAAATGACAAAGGGACCACTCATTGGATTTGACCTGACACAAATACTCAAACCAATAGTTCAGCTTGCATTTGAAATGTCTTTCTATTCTTTAAAACCCTCAATATTCCTCTCTTACTTTGAAGTCCTCCTCTGTTAAATGATTTTACTCTGCATCTGACAAATGATTGTAGAATAGACTTCAGAATGGGTCTTCTTTTTCAGCCTTGATCAAGTGCTTGTCAGGCGAATCAAAGTTCAATTGCACCAAAGGTTGATGAACAGTTCCCTGAGATTTGGAACATGCCACCACATCCATTTGGATGTCACTGAGCAAGTGCTCAATGGGAAATAACTCACCCATCACTGCCCCAAATAGGTGAACTGAGCTGCTTTGTCATTCCACCCTTTGTTCTCCCCTGGTGTTTTTAAATGGCCTCGTATCTTTCTCCAGTGAATGATTATGTTGTTCTCTGAAACAAGATTATCGATGGCTGTAGCAGTTTTCCATATTTGAGTGGCTTTTTGTTACATGTGATCCAGTAAGTACTCTAAAAACCTGTTTCGGGCATAATCCGAATCGGTAACCAAAACTATTTCTCTTAAATTGTTCTCCTTAGCTGTAAATGGTGCCTGCTACCAATTAGTTTTCAGAATCCAGACAAAGTATATGCACATTTATTCACAATATACAATTGGAAGATTCCTGCATGCTTCGTCATCAATGGCATTAGGTGGTCAATGTTCAAATTCGGCAAAAATGTGTTTCTAACTCCACATTATCTGTAGCAACCACAGTCATGTAAGTCTGCCAGCCCTTGAGCAACTGGACCCTTTTTATTCTGCCCATATCTTACTTCCAGTGGGAGTCCCTGCAATGCCAATGCTCTTGATGTGATTTGTGACTGAGCTAATTTTCCTGACCTGATCCTTTTACTCTGCAAGAATTACAGGGGCTGATGATTAGTTACAAAAATTACCCACTCGCTGTGAATAATGAAGCGGAAATGTTGCAGTGCCCAGACCGTGGTCAACAGTGCCTTCTCACATTCACAACATTTTGTTTCTACCTGTGACAATGTTTTGCTGACAAGTACAATGGTTTTGTTATTTGAATCATGTTTTTGATATAAGACCACTGAAATGCACTGATCTGTGAATCCTATCTTCAAAAACAAATCCTGATTCTTGTTCGAATAAGCCAAACATGGGGACTTTATCAGACAATCTTTCAATCTGGCTACCACTTCACACTGTTCCATTCTCCATTGTCAGGGCACTCCCTGCTTCAGTAATTTAGTCAAAAGTTATGTAATTTCTGCATAATCTTCAATACATTTCCTGTTGTAACTTGCCATCCCTAAAACATTCTTCAAACTATTCTGATTTTGGAATCTTTAAATTTTTGAATAGCTTCAACCTTTTCCTTTTGTCGGTTTAACCCTTATTCTGCTACTTCATGTCCCAAGGAATGTATCCTTTTCCTACACCACGGCACTTTTTACAATGACATTTTTGCCCCAGTGCAACTGACTGAGCACATGTCTAATTTCATTAAAATGGCTTTGAATGTTTTCATTTTTGATTAGGACATCATCCACATAGATCACAGGCCCTCTATCAGCAGCATCCGGCAGTGCTTTGTTCAGGAAGATCCCATGCTCACTTGCACTATTGATATACCTGAAGAGAGTACAATTCCACACATATTGTAGTCGATTAAACTAAAAGCCAAATAGATTTTATATATCTTTGGCTAGGGGCATACACCAGTACCCTGTTATTAGATCTAAGGTGGTAAATACCTTTGACCTTTTAATATGTACAAGGCCTTGATCAATAAATGGAAGCAGCCATCTTGACACAGGCACCCTTGTGTTTAGTTCTCTCAAGTCTGCACACAAACGCCATTGACCATTGGGCTTCAGCACAGCTAATATTGGTATTGTGGATGGGTCTAATGATTCCTTGAGACGCTACATGTTTTATTAAATCTGCCAAGGACTCTAAACAGCCCAGGGGCAGCCTATCCTGTCACACAAATACAGGCTCCCTACCTTATCCTTCTGGCAATGTAGCAGCATGCAAATCAGTATGCCCGCAATCATAGACGTCTTTGGCAAATGCCTCCTTGAATTAAATAACTACTTTCCTCAATAGGTCTTTCTCGTCTTCATTGGTACAAGCATTTTCTGTCTGGATTTGCTCCTCAACCATTCTGGAAAATCCTCCAAAGGAGGAAGCTGTGTACTTTTTTCTAACTGCATGGCAGTATCCCTTTGGAGAGACACCACCCTCAAGTATCTTGGCATGTCAGCCTCTACTTCAATTTGGTGTCTTTCCTACTCATGTTCATTCACCTGAAATAGGATACAATTGTCCTCATGGCAACAAATCACATCCTTTGGTTCATAAGGGTATACTGACTGAATTTTAAAAATCTCTTTTTTCTTAGGTGACATAACTTTCAGGAATATTCCCAATGACTGTGTTGTTTAAATCTGCAGTGTAGTGTGATTATTGCATTGCCATCTCTAATGGTGCCACTTCTCCCATGTGAACATCCTGGCATCCTTTGTTACTCAGCAGAATTCGAATAACACCATCCCCAACTTCACCAAAGGTGTATATTCACATTCTAGCCCATGTTGGCTAATGGATTCATTGAGACACACATATGCATAGGGCTCCTTCAGTTTGTGTCCCTTCCTGTACTTCAATGCTTCAATGCCATTGTGAACTGCCATTTGAATGCATGGATGGTAACATCCTTCTTCACTTGCAGCTCAACTGCACATGGGATTATTTGTGCACAATGGTAAACTTGCCTTCTGTCCTCAAATTCAAGTGCTGCTCCACCCAGTCTAGACCAAACCTTTTCATTCACGAAATTCAAAACCATATACTTTATGTGCATGATATAGTTTCCCAAATAGAATTTGGCTTTGGTTCCAATTACAATCCACACATTGTGATGAATGCTGTGGACCCTAAGGTGATTTTCAACATGCATCTCCTACAATTCTGTATCCAAAATCAGGGCCATCTAAACCAAACATTTGCTGATTTTTCATTTTAAAACTTGCCATTTCTCCACTGTCAAGCATGTGTTTGAACACTTTCTCATTAATGCAACTCCTTTCCTGTTCCAGGGCCAAACCTGCCTCAGTCATTTCTGGGTGCCATTCATATACACCGGTACCTAGGCTTGACCTTTTTTCTTGTGTTTTACTGCAATTGTTGAAATATCCTTTTCACAACCTGATTCTGAGACGTCACTTTGTTCGCAGTGTTCATCACTTAGATAAAACCGGTAGTGTGTTTTTATCTATCTGTGTTTGCCACTTCTTCTTGGGATCCAATTGAATCTCTGCTGATTGTTTTTCTTTTTCTCCATGCATTGTATCCCGGAATATGAAAATGACAGTGACACTAGGTTCACAGCTATTCTGAATATACACTTCCACTGCTCTCTCAGATATAGCAATGGTGTGATATTCTTTTGCATTGCTAACTTGGTTCATCACTTCTTTTTTCTGAATGTCCTTTTGGTCAAAGACCACAGCACCCCATTCACCCCATGAATGAGGGGTAAATGGGTGAGACTCTTGAGACAAATTGTTCCTAGTAGAAATGGGTTTTCTTCAATGAATGTGACTGCCACCTCTTGCCCCAGTCTATGCTTCCCTACCTTGATGTCAACTTCAGAGGCACCTTCCACTGGTATTTCTTCCCCATCACAATTATGCAGATGGCCTTCAATCTGTCTAGATTTCTATATGTCTTGTGAAAGTCTCCCTTCATGTATGCTTTCCAACACTTTCATTGACATTACAGTTGCCAGAGTGCCTGTATCCACCATTGCAATAAGTTTGCATTTCTCTTCAATGGTAACATGGGCATAATATATGTCTTCACATTCTTCAAGTATGCAAAGGAAATGTAAATTTTTGATAATTTCAGGGCTTATTATCCTTAGGCCTGCCTGGCTTTTCGCCAAGCAAAGGGACATCTGAAATGACATTTTAGCCACTTTTTTGACCAATTGTTTTTCAATGTCTCTGTTTATTTTTCTGTCCTGAAAATTTATTTGGAGCTTTGCCACTGATTTCCCCCATTTACATCTAGGCCAGTGGTGTTCTCATCCCATTCCTTTTCTGCTTTTCCCCCATTATTTTAATTCTTTCACTTACCTCCACTCTATAGTGTATATTTTTTTGTTTCCATTTGCAATATGAGGCAGAACAACAGCATTTTGCATTTGAAACGTACCTGTCTCTTGTACCATATCTGTCAGCTTTGCTTCTTGGAACATCTGTGGCTCGAACTACCCCACTCTGGGGACTTATTTAAGCATGAGCTTTCTAACATTTGCATTTCTGTGGAGATTTGATCACTATTAGAATTGTCAGGCAATGAAACCCTTTCATTTGTTTTTCTATTTCACCTACTATTTCATTCATTTCATATGACATGCTCTTTTTCAATTGTTTTCTGACTATTTGCTCTTTGGGTTCTTCCTGTGTATTTCTATTTTCCTCCTTATCGTCACATACCTGAATGGTTTGTTTCAACTGTAAATTAAACCCCACTCCATTTTTATGTGTGTTCTTACTTTATATGCCATCATTATTCGCTTGATTTCTTAGTTTGAAATCACTAGGGAATTCGGTTTGTTCATTTGATGGTGGATCATTGCTGTTTGTGCTTTCATTGTGAGACGCCTGGCTGATTTTCATTTATTGCCGCCCTGTGCAATGTCACTATTGTGACGACATTTTGTACTCTCACTCAGCTGCTGGTTTTGGTCCTGCACACAGTTTTCCTATCTTCTCAGCCAACATGTTCACATGTGTCTCTAAGCAATGGAATCTGTCCATATCCCTAAACTCATCCCTCTGTGCTCTGGGCTGACACTGGTTGAATAAAAATTGTATAGGCCTGCTTTGGCTCCTTTCAGGAGACTGATTCCTGTTAGTTTTTCCTCTGAACTCCTGGAAAAAAGGGGTTGGGGAGTGTGGGGTGGCCGTCCTCTGTCATTGGTCTACCTGTGGGGAGGACTGAACATAAGGGTGAGGGCTATAGATTACACTGGGCCTCATTGCGCGGTAGGCGGTAGCCATGGCGCTATTAGCGCCATGGCTACCCCCTTAGCGCATTCCGGGTCCGTGTTCCCGGAATAGGGACTTACCGGGTCATTCCGACCTTGGAGGACCTGGTAAGTCCCCATTCCGGGAACCATTCCCCATTCCCATTGAGCCCCATAGGGCTCAATGGGAATGGGGAAGTAGCTAATAATGGTACCTCAATTTGCGGTACCGTTATTAGCTCTGACGTCCCTTAACGGGTCCCGTCCTTAACACCAGGTCAGACCTGGCATTAAGGAAGGGACCCGCTAAGGGACCTCATAGTAGGGCGGTAAGGGATTACCGGTACCGGTGCCCTTACCGGTGCCGGCAATCCCTTACCGTCTACCGTGTAATGAGGCCCACTGTGTCTCTCATTTGGTTGATAATGCTCTATTTGCTTATTTCCATTTTAACTAAACCTATCTACATATCATGGCCTTGTCTGATTGCCAAATACCATTGTAGCAGGATTTAACCTACTCTGGGCCCACAATGCCTTTTATGGTCCATTATGCATTTGACTTTGTGTGTTATTAGGCCCTACCATATCATAGAGAAATCCCACCTTTGGTGAAATGCCAAAAAGCTTTGGACCAATGTAAGTGTCTCTCTGGCTGGGTTCTGTAGATTAAAACACAGCAGGTTGAGATGGTGCTGTTCTTCCTGCATGGCCACACCCTTCTGGCTTTACTTGAGCAGTCCCTAATGGCATGTTTTTCCCAGATTTGATTTCTAACATTGTAGGGCCCATTCTTTAACTTTTTGCTGCTTTGATTCCTTTTTTCTACCCTCGTGTGAGATTACTGCATAGATTTTAGTCTACTGCTCGAGAATTCATTTCAAACTCTGGTCTCTAGTGAATTCACAAGCTAACTGGGTGCCACTTATCTTTGCAAGCCATAGAAAAAAGTGGTCTTGAATTCTACTGAGTCTGTGTCACAGCTAGTGTCAAAACGTGAAGAAGCGCTTTTCAGGTTTTGCAAGAAATGGTGTGGTGATTCATCTAATTGTGCTGCCAGGGTAAACACCGTTTTTTTGGCATCTTGGATGGCACAATATGTAGAGTATTGTTTTATAACCTCTGTCTCAAATTCATTCCACTCTTATTCATTCAAAATCCGTAAATAGCTAGCAGGACGTGGTTCCATCGTGAGATGAACAAATATGCCATACTGGGATTTAGGGATTTCAAGAGTCTGAAAAGATTTGCCAACATATTCGAAATGTTCTTCAATAGAAACACCTGAACCTGTCTTAAAAGGTTTAATCCAACTTTTAATATTCTTCATGATTTTTAATGGGCTACAATATGTTTTATTTTGACCCCCCTGTCCCTGTTGTGATTAAGCAGGCCCGTTCTTGAGCATTGCACAGTAGCCTGTTCTTGCAGAGTAAACATCAGCTGGCAAATTTCCCACACTGTGGCTGCATCCAGACTCAGTGAGACTAATGCCCTGCTACCCTCTTGATTTTGAGAACATTCCTGGGTTTCTAAAATCCAAATTTTGTCACCTCATATCTCTAAACTCCTGCATGTAGCTCCTGTGTTTACTTATATAATGCTGAGTTTTCTTTTCTCAATTTGACTATTAACTCATTAATTTCAGTAATTTGATCCTCATAATTATCATTCACTTCCAGCTTCATATCATTCTCAGACATGAATTTGAAAACCCTGTACTCCAACCAGTGCAAATCGTAGAAGCCAGACTATCACATTTGCGTAGTGCCCGCACTTCTGATAAAGCAAGGTCTCTGTCCTTCCATACATTTTCTAAAACCATTTTCAAATGGGCAATTTACCTTTCCCCCACAATCATCTGCCTCGCTTTCTGTGCAAACTGCACATAATACCTGGCCTGTAATTGTACATCAAGTTCACCCTGTTCTGAATTCTCTTCTAATTTTAACATTTTCTTGCGCATATTTGCCACATCACATCGCAAGCCTGCACTGATCTCACTATCCTTCGTTCTCAGCTCAATTAGCTTATGTAAAGCAAACCATGCTTTCACTCCAAGGTGGAATAAACAATAATTTGGTGTCTTCTGATCCTTGGAATTGAACAGTCTCAATAAGCATGACTGCAACACGGTCCTGTCTGCAAATAGCTGTTCCTTGCATTCCTTATCTAATTCAGAGGCTATCTGCTCTCACCAACCCAAGATCATCTCTGATGTCCATGTCACTAAAGCTAAGAATATGGTTTCTTTGTATGTGCAGAAATCAGCAATTTCAACTTCTGACATGTTTGCAGTGTGTCAATATTACTTTCACGCAATACCAATTTAAAAAAAAGAAACAATTCAAAGTGCACCCAGCACAACACAGTATGATCACGCTATAGTGAGGCCACACCTAGCAAAAGAACCAAGCCAAAAACTGCCCACATTCGCTACCAAATATGTAGGAAAATATATCTTGGACACTTTCACCATGTGCAGGAATATGCGTTTCTTTGCAAACACTTGTATAAGTTTGTTACCAAGATGTAGGGAATTCGTTCATTGGCTACCAATTTCCTGCTATACTTTTATTCTGGGATCCCTGGCTAGAGACTTGCAAGACCTAGCACAGAGCTAATCACACTTGATTTTCCCACTGACAGTACCAGATGCACCAGACTTCAACATTGCATATGAAAGATTGACTAGGCCACACTAAAAAAGACCATCACACAGGCTTTCATAATTCTGCCTGGAACAATAAAGGGGGGGTCTGTATGAGTTATGGGCAGGGTAGCCAAGCACAATGATGGGCTAAACCACCTGATAATTATCTGGTACAGCACAATACAGAATGAAGTGAACAGGGTCTGACTAAAGTGCAATAGTCCTATGCAATGGACAAAAGTGTCAAAGGGGGACAGAGAGATTGTCTAGCTGTCCATACCTATCTCCAAGTCTCCTTAGGATGTGCTGGTGTGCCTCCTATCTAAAAAGGTATAGCTAGGGTCACTTTTTCATTTTTAAGGCCCTTGACACCCTCGAAGGACTTTTGGTGAAAGTACAAATGTGCCCAGCATGGAGCTGGTGGGCACAGTTACTTTTAAAGCATTTGTGTCTCTTTTCAATGGTCCAAACCGCATTTACCGAGTTTGGCACAGGCCATTGGGCAATGCCTAAGATGGCCATGCCGCAAAGACCTTTGTTCTGTCCTTTGGCCATTTTGTCCCTTAGCCGACCCCTGGTCGAGCTGACCTGGGAAAATCCTTATTTGGTCATGCAGAATCCCGCCCAAAATGAAGCTTTCGATGGCTTCTGCATGACTTGTGTATGTGCACCCAGGATGTGGGCTGGACCTGTCTAGTTCTAATACACATCTTGGGTGCCAGGATGTCTGGTGTGCTGGGATGACTGGGACCACTGTGGTCCATGATTGGTCCACGTCTGGGATGGTTGAAATGTGAGCAGATCTCCCATTGGTTGCCCTCCGTTTGTCGCAAAGCAAAACTTGTATAAGAGAAGGCACTCTAGACCCATTCCTGGTTGATCTTCTGAGTTTTCACCAAACTTAATAAAGAAGTCATTTATCCTGAACTGAAGAAACAGATCAGTGGAACAGTTGGAGACCTGCTGTAAGGTTTGCCACCC
The DNA here is from genome assembly GCF_040938575.1 of Ambystoma mexicanum. Classification (NCBI taxonomy): domain Eukaryota; kingdom Metazoa; phylum Chordata; class Amphibia; order Caudata; family Ambystomatidae; genus Ambystoma; species Ambystoma mexicanum. The sequence continues at coordinate 680,046,983 of NC_090922.1, read as the reverse complement.
GGACCCCGCTGGTGTCCCATTGGAGCCCCTTGTTCTCATATATTATAGAAGGCCTGCAAGGGCTCTTTGACCCTTTGGAGTAGTGGGGCCAACTACTCTCAGCAATTTCTGCTTAACCTGCAAACAAGTCTCTTCGGAAGTGTTCCTGGACTGCCCAATAAACTGACTGGCTCGTACGGAACCTTTGCTTTGGAATCACTGCCATCTCGAGTTTTGATTTGAGACTTTGGGAACTGTAATTACTTAGTGGAAGGTACTGTCTCAACAAATTTTGTACACCTAGCATTCCTAGGTCTGGAATTAGAAGAGTCTGCCTCAACCTGAGCCTACGCGGTACCTGTGATGCCCCGCTATGGTGACAAGCTTTGTGGGTGCCTTGCTGCTGTGCCCTCCTGTGCCCTAAAACAAGCTGACTGGTCTGATAGCTTCCCCAGAAGCAGAGAAAAGGCCACTGTCCAGCCACGGACTGAAGTCCTGGAATGCATCTCCTGAAAGCCGGAGAGATGCGCAACTGCAGGACTCGAACCCGTGAGTGAACTAGACTTGATTGGCGAAGTTTGGTCCAGACTGCCTCGAGGGTCGGTGAGTAATTTGCAACACCTACTGGTGGCCCCTGGCACATCCATGGACTTTTACGCATAAGTGTCCCCCAATGCACACTCACCTTTGTAAGGGTAGCCTGTGCTATCATCCTATTCCTGATTCCTGGAAATGGCTCTGCCCTATTGTGGAGACCCTCCTTGAATAGTGGAACTTTATTCTTCATCACCTCACCCACCTTCCTAAGACACTACAACCCCTTGAAGATGGCCCGTTTTGCACTTTAACGCACGATCGAGCGCTGCCGCGCTAAACATACTTTTGAGCACAAGGCTTCAGACTTCATAGGGATTGAACTGCCTATTAGTTAGGGATGTGATGCCTGAAAAACTTCCTAAAGTATATTTGCATTGTCTGACCCTCTTCTGTTACAGGTTGCAGATCCATTATATGATATAATATGATATGATATGGCATTTATAACGCGCCTATACACAAGTGTTTCAAGGCGCGACAAGGCAAGGGAGGGGGAACAAGGGGAGGACCGACAACGATCATACTAGGCAAGGTGTCATTCAGATCACACAAGTGCATGGATGGGGAAAGGGATAAGTGCGAGGGGGAGGGGGAAAGGACAGTGCAGTACATGGGAATAGAATAATAACAATAAGTAAAAGTAACAGCCAGCAGAGGGCAAGTGCAGAGGTAAGTGCAGACATCAGGTGTCAAGTGCTGGTAGTGGGAATGAAGGGATATATAAACAGTGCCCAAGTGCGGGGGGATGTCAGGCAGGCAGTGCAGGTGTGTTTGACTGGTTTTGGAGGGACCTGGGCCGGCATCAGAGAGTGGCCAGGTAACCAGTGCAGATTCCGATTCAGCCAGGAGGTCAGCAGGGGAGAGGAGGAGAAAAGGCAGAAGCAAAGAGAAAGGTTTTGAGGTGCTTCCGGAACTGGAGATGGTTCCCCTCAAGTTTCAGGGAGGTAGGGAGGCTGTTCCAGAGGGAAGCCCCAGCTGAAGAAAGAGATCTACCACCAACTCGTTGCTTGGAGAAGCGACTGACCCTGAGGGAGTTGGAGGCGGATGAGCGAAGAGCTTGAGAAGGAAGATATTTAGTAACAGAAAGTTGAAGGTATTGAGGACCCAGGTCCCAGAAGGCCTTGTGGACAATGCAGAGGGTTTTGAACTTGATCCTCGCAGCCACTGGGAGCCAGTGCAGAGATTTCAGTCCTGGAGCGATATGATTTCTGGGCTTGAGGCCAAGGACAAGTCTCGCAGTCCTGTTCTGGATGAGTTGCAGAGGGCGGAGAGTAGAGTAGAGAAGGAGAATGAGGAGTCAAAGATGACCCTGAGGTTTTTAGCCTCACAGGTTGGAACCATACTTGCTTAATATTGCTTTAGGATAACAGTTACTGTATTTATGTTCCCTAGTATAAGGTTGTCTTAGAATTGATAATATTACTGTGGTTCCATCTTGTGTTTGACTTAAAAGGCCTTTAATAAATGTATATTTATTTTTGATATAGACACCTGACTGAGAGTCATTTGTGGTCACATTTACTGTGTGTGCTCATTGTGGGCCTTCTATCACTCTCACCCCTCCTTAGACCTAGTCTTCACTGCCACCAATGCTACCTTGATAGGTCTGGCTTGTCCAGAAAGTTGCCCTATTCCAAGAAACAAGGCTAGCCTTCTGAACCTCTGCCCACCAGGTCAGAGCTCAGGAATCCATTCAATCAGGGTTCAAGTTCAATAAGGGTAAGTCCATCATGTTCCCTTTGGATCCAATGGAGGAATGGTACCGGCAACAGATAGCCTCTCTGGGGATTATGATTAAGGAGGACCAACTGCAATTTCTCGGAATATCGGTTACTAGGGATAAAAAGGTGTTGTATGAGACAAACTTCCCGCACTTGCTAAGAAAGTTGTATTTAGACATGGAAAAATGGGGGAAGCTGACTATCTCATTGTGAAAACAGAAAAAAAATATGAGGCCGGGAAGCCCAAAGGAAACACGCCAAACACTGGTTACAAAGGAACATACAAAGTACTTTATTTTAAGGTCAAGCAGTGACAAAGTCAATGACAGATCGGATAGCTATCGGCCATCAGTACAACACAATGAACTTCAACGGGGTTCGATGTATTCAGTGAGAGAGTGTACATTGGGACAATCAGGCTTATATACATTTCTCCAGCCTTTTGTCCAACCCCTTCGCGGGTTAACCATTCCATGAATGTATTACTGGTCTAGGGTCTCTGCCAGGTCAACTTTTAATATATACATCAGTATGTGCATAGATCAGTTCCGTTGATACAGGTAATCCATTTACACACAGGTCAACAGAAGGACAAGGTCTCAGTTTGCAACCCTAACAAGTAGCCTGCAGGCAAGTTATACATTAGCTGCACTGAGGTCATGATGACCAGATTCTGTTCTGAATGGCATCGACCATTTTGATGTACAGGGTGACTTTTACACAGCAAGAGAACCTAAAATGGTGGCTTGATTCAAGATGGCGGCTTACATCAATTTCTAAGGTGAAGACCTTGCCGTAGAGAGTTATTCGCGTACAGTTTTAAGCGACTTGGCGTAGGCCAATATACATACAATTGATACAATGGGAAAAATAATTTAATATCCAGTTTGACAAACCCTCCTTTTGGCCTATGCCAAGTGCTAAGACTACTTCTGATCTCCTTGCAAGTAACTCCATACGTCATAGTCCATATACCCTGAATCACTGTCAGAGATATCTATGGCCATCAGGTCGTTCACTAAGATCTCTTTTAACACATACTCCTTGGAAGTTTTATCCGGGGCATATACTTTATGTCCTATCGTTCCTATCGCCTGAGCACAACATCCCCCTAGCATCGAACATATACTAGGCAGACATTGGATACAACAACAAAGGAATAGCAGAATTCCCAAAATGATCAGCAAGACTGAAAGCACCTTCCAACCCCAAGACCGCAAGAAATCCCAAAACCAAGCACTAAGATTCCAGTTCCCCTCGGGAACATGCACTTCTGAGCTAAGGACGTGCAGGTTCTGAATTGCTTTAAAAATGGTTGGGGAGGAGTCTGGTGGGAAAACACAGCAAGCGGACCCCACTAATTTACATACTCCACCATGTTTAGCCAGAATGACATCTAATGCCATCCGGTTCTGGAGTGCTACTAATCTTATCGCTTTCTGCTCTAATATCATGTTATGTAGTATATCTGTGGTCCGGTTGATGGTTCTCTCCAGTACTCTCGGTAGTCTCCTGATGTCTTCAGAATTTACTATCTGCCCCCAGAATGGCACAACTGATTTTGCTATATCTCCCAGGACTTGTGTGGGGGTGTCATCATTCTCGTCCCACCGTGGACGAGCCTTTGAAACTTGCAAAGTGCTTGCTATGAACACCCCAAGTAACAGGATCCCTAAATAACAGGTTCCCTGCCAATCCCTGGGCAACCATGGAAATGCCACATTACCGCAAAGGAAATAGACAGGTAGGAAACATACAAAGGTCTGTTTTCCCCAGTCAAATTTGCAACGTTGGCACAGTTTTTTAAAATCTCCCATTGACCAGGTGCCATTCCTCTGTATGCAGAAAGAAACTGAATCGGGGCTATGGTTAACAGAGTAAGAAGGAGGTACGGCGTCCTTATTGCCTATCAGAGCCATTTTAAAGGAAACCAAAGATTGAAATGGACGAGATAGTCTATCAGAAGGCCTAATTGAAGCAACGTTGAATTTACTCCTATTTGCGAAAAGCGAGCATCCCAGGGGAGTCAGAACACGTTTTTCAAAACTATTCAAATTAGTTCCATCAAAATTCCCCGAGATGCTATCATTCCATCGACCAAAGAACAGTGCTCTAAGAGAGGCATAACAAGCAGTCGTCAAAGGTAAGGGATGAATATACCAACCTAGCCCCTTATCCCCATGTTGCGGTAAATGCGAGCAGACCCAACAATTGGTTTTGTTAAAAATGGCATGTGTCGAATTCATAATCAACATCAAAGTATTGTTGTGATACTTCTGTCTATGCTGAGAGTCCCTAGGTGACAGAGTATGCAAATGTGCAAAAGGAGTGAAAACAGTAGGTGCAATTTCAGTTGACAAAAGAGGCTTTAGAGGATAAATCTCCTCGACGTACCAAAAACCTAAAGAAGTTACTATAAAAACCCCAATTATTATCATCAAAACACAGCAATATATTTTCGGGGCCCAGGCACATTGTTCATTGTCCAAGTTGGTCACCCCCTCATTTACAAGTCCAATACAAGCAGTAGCGGTGGCGGGCATCGTAGTCTTTGGATGGAAACCCTAATGTTCGTTGCTGGCGACCCCCCGGTTGCGCGGCTTCTTAGTCCTTCCCCAACCCTAGCCAACAGAATACCCTTTCTCAAACTTGGGCAAAAGCAAGCCCTTGATGCTTCTTTCCTTCTTTAAATGCACAGTCGAACCATGCCGTAGGTCTATTTTCTCCGCTGAAGATTATATCTGGTGGTTCCCGGTACTGTTTGATCCGGAAATAAGGTAACATCACTTCCTGAGGGAAGCAACGTATCAGGGGCAATGGAAGTTGCAGAATTCGTAGCAATGGTTTCCGGAAATGGCTTTTCCAAAGAGCGTGGAGACAAAATGGACGGTTCCCCACGCCCCACGGGCTTAAAGTGATTCTCCGACTCACTCACAGTGCTATTTGCTGCTTCAGGATTGTCGATTGCAGTGTTAGCGAGGGGTTCTGCTTCTTCTGTAACGTGTGGCGTTGGGTGAGGAAGTTTCTTGACATGCGTCGCGTGTATCCAATTCTTCTTTCCAGCCACCTGCACTGCCGTTTGGGTGACCAACAAAACCTGGAAAGGTCCCCGCCAGCAAGGCGCGAGGCAAGAGGACCGCTCGTATGCTCTCACCAGGACCCAGGTTCCAGGCCGGATGTTGTGACCTGGGCCCTCGTAACGTACAGGTAAAGCTGATTGTACCTGATGATAAATGAAATACAGATTTTTAGTCAACCGGTTACAATAGTCTGAAAGCAATACATTCTCAACACTTCTCAGTGCTTTAGGTTTCGGGAGACCCCAAATATTGGCAGGCCTCCCCATCACCACCTCAAATGGAGAGAGCCCAGTCTTAGTTTGAGGGGTAGAGCGCATGGCTAGTAACACGATCGGTAAGGCGTCCGGCCATTTTAGTTTGGTACCGGCACACGTCTTAGCGAGCTTATTCTTTAGAATACCGTTATGTCTCTCCACCAACCCGGCACTTTGAGGATGTTTAGCCGAATGAAATCGCTTATCAATATGTAGTGCCGTACATATTTGCAAAATTACAGCAGCAACAAAATGTGGACCATTGTCCGACCAAATGACTCTTGGCAACCCAAACCACGGAAAATACTCCTTTATCATAATTTTCGCAGTGGTCATGGCTGTAGCATCTTTGACAGGGAAAGCCTCAACCCATTTACTAAAGGCACAAATGACCACAAGGACATATTTCATGCTATTGCACACTCCATCTCAATAAAATCAAAATGAATCACTTCAAACGGGACAGAAGGATGCCCAAAGTTACCCCTTGGAGTTACTGTCCCCTCCCCCACATTGTGCTGTAGGCAAATCATGCAATTTTGGACATAATGCTGAGCAATTTTTGAAATCTTATCATTTACCCAAACTTTCTCTAACATTTTCGTGATCTGTTGAGCACACACATGTGTGGGACCGTGTGCCATAGTAACCATCATGACTATGTAGGCATTAGGAAGTAACCATTTCCCTTCAACTGTGTCCACCCAACACCCATCATCATCTAATTTCCCCAGGCCTTCAGCCCATTTCTTAGATTCTTCCATTGTGGCATGAGCTTGGATATCCCGCACAGACCCAATATCCTCGTCCATTACATAGGCATCCCTAGTTTCTCTTACAGCATACATTTCTGTCCGAAGATCTGTGGCAGTTTGTCTGGCTATCTGATCTGCGAAAGCATTCCCTTTTCCTACATCATCTGTGATCTTGCGGTGCGCTGCGCATTTCATAATCGCTAACTGACTAGGGAGCGCAAGCGCCGAGAGCAATTGTACTATCAGGGGACCATGCTGAATCTTGGTCCCATGTGAAGTTAGAAACCCTCTCTCTGACCAAAGTCTCCCAAAGTTGTGAGCCACCCCAAAAGCATACTGACTGTCAGTATATATATTCACCGTTAGCCCTTCGGAAAGCTCACAAGTCCGGGTTAGTGCAATAATCTCTGCAGCCTGCGCGGAGTTATGCGTAATTCGCTTGGTCTCTACAACCATACTTAATGTAGTGACTGCATAAGCAGCTGTGGATGTACCATCCGTAAGTTTGAAGCAGGAGCCATCACAAAACAGCTCCCCTTGTGCATTATCCAAAGGAGTGTCCTTAAGATCAATTCTGCCCTTTGTCTCTTGTTCAGTAGTATACAGGCAGTCATGTGACTCATCATCACCGCAAACAGTATTTTGCGGGAAAGGTAGGAGTTCAGCCGGATTAAGAACACAACACCTCCTAATTTGGATGTGGGTAGCAAACAAGATCAATTCATATCTTGTCATTCGTGCGGAAGTGAGGTGTTGCGTTTGGGTTTTGTTCAATAGAACATCTACAGAGTGAGGTACCATCAGGGTTAGATCATGGCCTAGGACCATTCCCTCACTCTGCTTTACAGACGTGGCAGCAGCAGCGACAGCTCGCAAACATCTTGGCAAAGCGCATGCGACAGGATCAAGGGCGGAAGAGTAGTAACCGCACGGCCTATTCTTCCCTCCATGTTCCTGCGTTAATACAGCCAAAGCACATCCATGCACAAACAACACAAAGGCCTTGTTGTAATTTGGTGTACCCAAAACCGGTGCAGAGAACAATGCAGTCTTGAGAAGCTCAAATGATTGTTGATGTTCCGATTTCCATGGCAGTGGTGAAGAAATGCCCTTCTTTGTCAAGGCCAACATCGGTTTTATCACTAGTGAAAAGTTTGGGATCCATAACCTACAGTAAGAAGCCATACCTATTAAGGCTCTGACTTCCTTCTGTGTATTTGGGACAGACATGCCAGAAATGTGTTTTATTCTTTCAGGTGTCAATCTTCTTCCCTCCTTTGACAGGAGGTAGCCTAAATAGGCAACCTCCTGGCAACAATATTGAAACTTTTTAAGCGAAGCTTTGTGACCAAGCTAAGCTAGATGGATGGGCAACAATACAGTGCCCTCTTTACAAGAGCTCTTAGAATCTGCTGCTAAAAGCAAATCGTCAACATACTGAAGCAGCGCACAAGTAGGGGGTAATTCAAGAGTATCAAGCTGTTCTTTCAAGGCCCTACTGTAAATGCTAGGACTCTCAGTGTAAACTTGAGGTGCACGAGTAAATGTGAACGAGCGTCCCCCTAAGGTGAACGCGAACAAATATCTACTGTCCTTGTGTATAGGAATACTGAAGAAAGCATTCTTCAGGTCGACAACACTGAAGTAAGTAGCCGTAGCTGGAATCATAGTTAATATCATCGTCACATCAGGCACAATTGGAAATTGCGGAGCGACAACTCTATTGATGGCACGCAAATCAATTAGAAAACGAAACAGAATGGCATTATCGCCTTTTTTGTACACGGGTAAAATCGGACTATTGCACAAACTTCCTGTAATCTCCTCAATCACCCCACGATGCACAAAATCAGAAACAATGCTCTTCAAAGCTTGCTCACCTTCAACCGAGATCTTATACTGCGGGATGCGTGGCAGCTTAATACCATGTTTCAAAACTATTTTAACAGGCTTAATCTGTAGAACATCGACATCATTGTCGTCAGTAGCCCATAAACATTCTGGGACATTACTGAATTCTGGTGGCAAAGGTCTAGTCAAAAATTGTGAAACAGAAAACTGCTGTGGTGAAATTGTCAAACGCACTCCATTAGACGAACAATGAATTACCACATTTAATTCCTTCAACAAATTCAACCCCAACACATTTTCTCCACAATTCAAAGTCAAGAGAAATGGACAGTGGTCCGTAAAGGAACCCAAAGAAATAGGTACCAGCAAAGAAACTGGACAAACGACTGGTGTGCCAGAAAACCCTGCGGAGACATTGGTTTGCCCTGACAGTGGAATGTTTGGAACCCGAGAATGATCAATGGAGCACTTCTGTGCTGCAGTGTCTATCAAGAACTGATGTTTCCTATTTCCCACTACCATTTCAACGTAGGGACCTTTCTGACTAACGGGAATAGGTGTAGGTTCCAAACCCTGCTTCGGGCAATCCTAACGAAACAGAATATCGTCAAGAGGAAGCTCCTCAGAGAGGTAAGCAGCAGAAGGGTGATCGAATATGTTTCTAGTATCCACACTCGAAGTCCGATTGTCCTGTGAAAAAGGTTGCTGAGGATCCTGCGAAAACTGACCTCTACCAGGGCCACCCACCCCGGGGCAACCTCTGGGTCATCCACCCATACTCCCAAATGTGTTATTCGACCTCTGTCGAAGGACGGGGCATTGTGCACGCCAATGACCCTCCTGGCGACAATAGGCACACTGGTTAATGTTCACAGGACTGAAGGGCACGTTCCCTTGTGGAACATATTGACCTCTAATCTGCGAACTACTCCCTCTGGGGCCTCTAACAATTTGTTGTAACAATACTTTAGTCTTTAAGTCTCCTTTTCTCTTCTCGACTCTATCTTTTTCATTATTGACACGGTTCTCGTAGTACTGAGCCATGTGCAGTACTTCTGATTGGGATTTCACCTGCCAAGTGTTCTCGGAAGACATAATCTGTGACTGGATGTCAGGCAGCAATCCACGCATGAATTTGTTCACAAATAACCTTTTCCCAGACTCTGTGCCTAAATCCTGTCCACTGAAGTCCGAGAATACTTGTTCGAACCGATTAAAGAACTCGGTGGCACCCTCAGATTTTCCTTGGACACAGGCCGTAAGCTTGTCCCAAATAATTCTTTTTTCGGGAATTATAGTTTTTAATTTTGCAATGATTCTGTCAGGCAAAGTGAGTATCACCTAAGGCGGTCTCTCACCAGCTGGTCTTTCCCCGTCAAGCCTAAATATATTAGCCCACGTGTCTCCCAACCCAGGTGCATCATCTATTGTTCTAACCTGCTTCCACAAATCTACGGGCAGTAGTACAGGAAATAGCAAGTCAATATTGCCTAGGTTGAACTGAGGACTGCAAGACGGACTCGAGCTCTTTCTAGAATCCTGTCGGATTTTTCCTAATGTCGGGAATAGATTGCCTAATAGTGTTCACTTCCTGTCGCGAAAACGGGACGTGAACAAACTGTGATACATAATGTGCAGGAATGTCCACAGCAGCTTTACCCGCTGCAACATTAGCGGGAATCTCAACTTTTGGGGCAAATGTCGGAGGTACCTCTCTCATAGGCAACTGAGATAAACGCAACTCCGAACGCTTACTAAGCAACAGAGCGAAGTCGAGCGCTAAAGCAGTCGAAGAAGTGTCAAGTGAAAAAGCTCTCTTATAAATACCCAGTAACTCTGTGGGACAACTAACCTTCTTCCTCACACATTCATCCTGCAGGTACTCTGCCATTACCTGAATCACCTTCCTCTGCATTTCTAGCGTATATTGACTGTACGTGTCATATACCTCAACTGGAGTTATCGATAAATTCGAAATCCATCTAATCGCATCTTTTGTACACATTTGCGCTTCCTCAGATGCCCATTTACGACACAGAAGAAATCGTTTCTGTACATACATACTCTCTTCTTCATCATCCTCATTCCGTAACTTTTCCAAATCTCTTCTATACGCAAATAACCTCTCGACATGCTCATGTACTTTCTCCACAGTGTCTCTTGAAAGTGCTAAAGTATTCAGATCCCTCAGCCCTTGTGGGAGATCCACATTATTTAATTTACCCCACATTACACATAAATGAATCCCTAAACCTTCAATGAAAACATTTTTCTCAGGAAAATTATCCATATTAGACAGTGTGGCGAAAACATTAGCTCGATCATCTCTCTCCATACAATGCTTAGCCCATGCAAACAAATCCCGCTTCTTATCTATAGGGACAGTATTACGAGTAACAACCTTCGACCCCGCACCCCGATCAACTATAGTCGGTTCGGAACCACTCGGGAGTGGAGGTGCAAGCAGATTCAATGGAGGTGTTATTACTGGTGCAATGGGAATAGGTGGTAGAGCAGGCGGAGGAACAACAGCCGGAAGAATAGGAACAGCAGGTTGAGCAGGGAGAGCAGGAATAACAGCAGGAAGAGGCAAAGCAACAGGAAGAGCATCATACGGAGGTGGTACAGAGGCACCAGGCCTTCGCTCGTTTAACAATTTGTCGAGAAACTTGTCAAAAACATGAAGGTCTTTAGAAGGATAGATTTTCTGAATACCCAGTGAGAAAGCCCTATCCATATCCCTAACTGACTCAAACTGTTTGTCCTGATCATATAACAACGCCTTTTCAGCGTTTGTTTTATGACGGCACACATATTTTTCCCTACTCTTAAGCTGCTGCAATGCTTCTTTTTTCCAATTCTCCAGAACATCAAATGCTGCGGGTCTGGCCTTTTTCTTTAACAAGACCGACTCTAAGTATTCAATAAGAGGGATCTCAAAACTACCATTGATTGGCCACTGAAGTTCGGAGGCATGTCTGGTTTGTCTGTGCCAAATATCATTAAATACTACACTTCCAATGCCATGCTTACAATACATAGTAAACGCTGGTGACCCCTCCTGTGGTGCTGGGCAGCTAAATTACAAAGATTGTCGATCGCTGTGGAATAATGCCCTAAAGCAGCTAGACAATTTCCCAGGCATTTCTCAAATACTTGGTGTTACCTGGTCAATAATTGTGTCTGCAGATCCAATGCGCCAAATTCAAATTGTCAGGGTTAAATTAAGAGTCCGGTCACGACTCACCTGACCAAACATAAGGAGGACCGTACGGTTTATCAAAGAACTTACCTAACAAATTTTACCTTGTGTTTGGTGATTTCGGCAAATCTGCCCACCTCAAAAGTGGACCCTCGTCAAGATGCCGTCTCAGACCACACGGCTATCGTCCAAGGATCGGATTGTGCAGCGCTGTAGAGGTGTCGCGTCTCGTTCAGTCGGGCCCGTAGTATCACACCGTCCGATCCCAGTCCGATAGCATGCGTCAACCTTCAATGGTCCGGCATCAATCTTGAGGGTCCCTATTTGGGGCGCCAACTGTGAAAACAGAAAAATAATATGAGGCCGGGAAACCCAAAGGAAACACGCCAAACACCGGTTAGAAAGGAACATACAAAGTACTTTATTTTAAGATCAAGCAATGACAAAGTCAATGACAGATCGGATAGCTATCGGCCATCAGTACAACACAACGAACTTCAACGGGGTTCGATGTATTCAGTGAGAGAGTGTACATTGGGACAATCAGGCTTATATGCATTTCTCCAGCCATTTGTCCAACCCCTTCGCGGGTTAACCATTCCATGAATGTATTACTGGTCTAGGGTCTCTGCCAGGTCAACTTTTAATATATACATCAGTATGCGCATAGATCAGTTCCGTTGATACAGGTAATCCATTTACACACAGGTCAACAGAAGGACAAGGTCTCAGTTCGCAACCCTAACAAGTAGCCTGCAGGCAAGTTATACATTAGCTGCACTGAGGTCATGATGACCAGATTCTGTTCGGAATGGCATTGACCACCATTTTGATGTACAGGGTGACTTTTACACAGCAAGAGAACCTAAAATGGCGGCTTGATTCAAGATGGCGGCTTACATCAATTTCTAAGATCAAGAACTTGCTGTGGAGAGTTATTCGCGTACAGTTTTAAGCAACTTGGTGTAGGCCAATATACATACAATTGTTACAACAGGAGGCATAGTTTAATATCCAGTTTGACATCATGACTCGGCAACTTAACGCTATTAAAATGTACTTCCTCCTAAGAATTTCATATTTGTTTCATATTTTTTCAGACTACCTGAGTCTATATTCTTGGTGCCTCCTTAAGTTACTGTGGCAGTGAACGAAGGCTAGGGTGCCATACAATGTCCTGGTACTGCCTAAGGAAATCAGGGAGGTAGGATTCCCTGACCTGCAACTCTATTATAGAGCTGCCCAGCTCAGAATATTGAACCCACACCTCAGAGAACAAGGGGGCCACCAGTGGGTAGTGCTTGTTAATTTCCAACTTCGGCGGGCTACAGTTGGGGAATGGCTATGGGTCTCGAAGAATCGGATTCCGGGTAGGATTAGGGGACATCCCATTCTACATTCTGGGGGTCTTCTGAGGGTCAAGTGGGAGATCTGGCGAATGGGCCTGCAAATAATAGGGGTAAAGTTGTGGTTATCTCCGCAGAATCATCTATGTGCGCCGGAGGTGAGAGATCACATCCCGAACCCGGACAGGTTCCAGAAATGGTTTGAGGCAGGCCTAACACGTACTGGGCAGCTGTAGAAGAAGGGACACTTTATTTCCATGTTGGAATTGGAAGAAGCATTGGGGGTGCGTGGCCATTCGGTGTTTGTCTATCTGCAAGTAAAGGGAGTACTTATACAGGAGGTTTGCAAGGACAGAATATAGAGGGCCCTTACACCAGTTGAGAAAATCATGGAGTCGCAAGAAGACATGAAGGGGTTGATCTCCTCCTTATATGGGGGTTAGGTGGAGGCAGGAAAGGGGAACACAGAGGGGCTGCGGAGGAAACGGCGGAGGGACCTGGGCATTGAAGTGGACGAGCCATTGTGGGGTAAACTTTGTTGTAAAGCACATAAGGTCTCCATTTCAGCCCAATACAAGCTCCATGCCATCAAATTGCTCCACCAGTGGCAGTATGACCCGGTCCACCTTTCCAAAATGTCATCAGAAGTGAGCCCTCCTTGTTGGCACAAGTGCAGGGCGAGGGCAGACTATTGGCACATGTGGTGGGGGTGTGAGAAGGTTCAGACGTTTTGGGATGAAGTGCTTGGGTGTATTAAAGACCTTGAGGGGATACCCTGAACAGAGATACCACTCTTAGTGCTGTTTGGATTGGAGAGTACTGAGGGGGATCATGTTGGTCTCCCGCATCTGCCGTACTTCCTGTTGTTGTCAGGGAGGGCCTGCCTGGCTATGCACTGGAAGAAAGTGCTGCTCCATGGGAAAAAAGCATGGGTGCTTACATCAAGGAACATCTATATAATGGAAAGACTAACAGCGGCCATACATGGAGGGGTACGGAACTGGAAGTGGAACGGGAGACATTCTGGGCCAGGTACATGCCACTGTAATGGCTAGTGACAACAAAGGGAACATGATGAGTGGGGGATCTGAATAGTGACGTGGTGAAGAGGACACAGAGATCTTCTAGAGTCTGAGGGGAAAAGATGAAGAAAAAACACGGGACCGGTGGGGAAAGTATTGACATACGGACTAGTGTCAAGTAAATTAAATTGCCCAGAGACATTCTTGGGTTAGATCAAAGTGTTTGCCTGACTAGTGTTAACTGTAGATCACCAAACACAATGATAGCAATTTTTTGTATCCAGTTTCAAGCACTTCTTGCATTCTTAGGTGTCTTAAGACAAGCATTAAGTTAGACACCATGCTTACCTCATCTATTAGAAGAAACTCCATAAGTTGTAGAATTCTGATTACTTAAAATGCAGCAACAGCAGACTATTTGTGATATTCTAATTTGTTTTGATGCTCAACTCGGTGGAGCAGTAGTCAGTGCAACATTACATCTTCTATGCTGCAAGCATCTAGGCACTGGACCAGTTTTTTCTTGCAATAATTTATGAATTGTTTTAATTAGAAAGGTTTTGCCTGAACCAGTTTCACTAGAGGTTAGCTCTTTAACTGTATTTGCACATTTTACAATGGAGCGAGAAAACAGTATTTGCGACCGTTGTACAACAAGTATAATGTAAGGACGACAGAGGATGGTCTATTACTAATCAAAATGAATTTAGAAGGATCTGATGCAATTGTCATGCTCAATTATCTTGAACTGATTTGTAGCAATGTAATGCTGTCTCTCATGTCATATAGGCTGTTATAAACGAATTTATAGTATTTGATCTATTTACTAGCAAAACGTACCTGTTCGCCGAAAGGGTTCTGTGGACAGATATGACAACACGCTCATCAATTGTTGAAAATAAATGATTCTGTAGGTTGCTGTTCAGATTCACTTATTGCTTGATGTGCCTTACACTCTGAAGTAAACTGCACTGAGAATTGGCGTGTGTGGTTGGCTGACATAATCCCAGAGCAGACGTTGACGAGAGGTGACAGTTGGTGTGCTGCTGGATACTGGGACCTACTGTGCTATATCCTCACTTGTTGCCCCACCCTGGCTCGGCACAGTTAGTTGCAGTGCAAATGTCCTAGAAACCGTGCATTCTAGTGAACTGGGACATCTGACCCAGCCCTTTAAGACGAGGTAGCAATACTTTGAGATGAATGGGGATACAGAAATTACTCAAGCATCAATAATGAAATGACTCAGGAAGTTGGCAAAGGTTAACTGTTTTAATATCAATTATCTAAAACAGGGAGTACAACAGACATCAACGGACGTCTCATAGCAGGGTTTCTCTCAATTTGCTTCAGAAAAAACATCTTACTTATAGTAAAAACTTGCCATTGATGATGTTAACCTATGCACTTACTAACATCATCCTACGTGGCAAACTACAAAAACCTAGTGGCAAATGTGATAGGCTTAGAGGGAACATCTAAGTATACATTCCATACTAGTCTAAGAAAGTGATGGACTCCTTGACGTTAGGTGGGGCAACTAAGCCCTGCCCTCAAACAGGTCACTATGAATGTCACTAAATACACAACATCCTATTGGTTATACAAACTATAGGGCTCTTAATCATGCAGCCCCTAGAATTGGTTGGCACTCTTACATTCATCAGTACTTTTCTACCCACGTTAACAGCACGCAGGATGGACATCCAGGTGCTGGTGAGCTGGTCATAACCATAGCTTCCCACCACACGGCATATCATCCATCATCACCTCAGTGGTCTCCAGATCAATTAAGGCTTTGAACATGGCCTCAGAAATGTTCCTTGCCCTGGAGAATACTGGGAGTAGAGACATGCTCTGCCTCTCTGCGCAGGTGTGGTTCATTATGTTTGTCCAACTTCATCCATTCACGTGACTGAAGACCACAAATTTGAGCTCTGGAACATTTATAATACTATTTTTTAATAGACCTCTGACGTCATCCTTGTTTTCGTCCATGCCTTCTGAACAGGAGTTTCATTCTTTGACACGATTGTATAAAATGTCTGGTCATCCCAGTCTGATAAGACTTTGGCTTCTTGGGGCTCATCCAGTCTCGCCTTTCTGAGATTCACTTCTGAAATTTTGTTGTTTTTAAACTGCGACACACTGGAAAAACACCTTCCTTCTTTGATCCAGCTCTACGATAACATGTCATGGAAACAACCATTCTTCATTTGACTCCTACATATGTATACGTTGGCGCATGCCGCAATCTATTCACTGCATAGCTAGCCTTTATCTATCTATCTATCTATCTATCTATCTATCTATCTATCTATCTATCTATCTATCTAGGCCTCAGGGCGCACACAGGAGAAAAAAAGACAGACGACAGGTAACATAAAAAGATCAGAAGAAAAAAAGCATGAAGCACAAAAGAGAGACGTATTCATCTAGTGATCCACCATACAAAGACCGGAGTAATGGTACATACATTGGGATACAAGGCTGAATACTCCAGCAGCATAAAAGGAAAATAATTATCCTTGACCTATATGAAACGGGGAAGTTTTTAGTTGTTTCTTAAAGATACACAAAGAGCTGCTCTCAGCAAGATATATTAGGCATGGAATTCCATAAGGCAGGAGTCCAGGAATTGAAGCTTGTTCCCCCAAATTTTTTCAAGATAGACAGAGGTTGAACTAGAGTGGTGTCACTACTGGAAGTAATGAGCGTCCAACCAATTTCTTTCCTCGGAAACATGCATATTGCGCTTGAGTCGCATTACAGCTCGCACTGCACTATTCTGAATCACCTGCAAGGTCTTAAGATTGGCCTGAGAGGTACCAATCAGAAGGCTATTGCAGTAGTCCAGCTTGCAGTTCACAATCCCAGCTGCGATCAAAGCAAGATTTTCTTTTGATAGATATGGACGAATCTGCCAAAAGAGCTGGATATAATAATGGCAAGAAGATTTAAGTTAATTAGCCTGTCGAGTAAAGGACAGTTGAGGGTCAAAAAAGACCCTTAGGTTTTTTACAGATTTTGATATATGGATAACATGTTGATCAATCAAAAAATTGTCATATTTTATATCCAATTTCTATAACCTCTGCTGAGTGCCCAGAACCAACAACTCAGTTTTAGCATTGTTAAGGGCTAGAGAGTTTAACGCCATCCATTTCTGAATTTCAGCACAGATATGATTAATGTGCTCCTTGGTATCGGTATCAGTATTTTCACTGGTACTGCACGTGTCTCACACTCTGGCTCCTAACATAGAGGCAATATGGGCAAGATGGTTGAGGTGGGGGTACTTGGCTCCTTCTCTACACTAGAGTTGAGGACCGGTCCTTCTTTGACTACACTGAAGTTTTGCTGATTTCAGGCAACTGTCTCAGGTGGGAAGACGCTGAAATCCAGGCAAAGGGGGTCGGGTGTCTAAATGCCATGTAGCCAGTAATGTCTGGAGAGTCCTAAAATGTAACTAAGCAAAATGTGGTGTAAATTGATGAAACGGTGTGGAATCGTATGAGGAAACATGCTTCGCCAAGTGACAAACCCACAAACACATTTTCACTTGTGCTGAAATACGGGGAACCAGGTGGGGTGTCAAAATGTCATGTAGCCAGTATTGTCCGTAGGGTACTAACAGGTAACTTTGAAAAATGTGGTGCAGATTTGTGAAACGGTGTGGAATTGTATAAGGACCAATGCTTCGCCAAGCCACAAAACCGCAAACAAATTTAGAGTTTTGCGGAAATCTGGGAAAAGGGTTGGGGTGTCTAAATTTCATCTAGCCAGTAATATCCGAGAGTCCTAACAGGTAACTATGCAACATTTGGTGCAGATTGGTGAAACCGTGTGGATTTGTATAAGGAACAACGCTTCGCCAAGCCACAAACCCACCAACACATTTTGACATGTGCTGAAATCGAGGGAACAAGGTTGGGTGTCCAAATGTCATGTATCCAGTTTTGTCCAGAGGGTCCTAACAGGTAACTATGCAATATTTGGTGCAGATTGGTGAAACGGTGTGCAATGGTATAAGGAACAACACTTTGCCAAAAACACAGCCACCCACACACTTTCACTTTTATAATTATAGATTAGTGGCTTTTATTTTGTAATTATCTATGTAACGTTATGATGGTATGCAAAACTGTATGTGAATAGCTTTGATGCTTTGGCCGATATAAAGTATACATAATGATTACATGCATGAGCAGAGGTTTGTAATTACTGCAATTGCATGTTTTGTTTTCATTGTGTAATCCATGTTTAATTTCTTCTGTGACTTCCAGGTAAATGTTGAGTCATTTATAATTTAATTGTGATATCAGCACTGATAAATCATGTTCAGATTGTTTGAATTAAACCATGATATTTCTGCTTAATTTTGCATAAGTGGTGCTCAGAGTTGCGTTCTGCGACTCGTAAGAGATTGTTGACTCTTTTCGGGAGTGTAATTAACAATTTCTCTTTCTACATCTTCTTCTTGATGATGTTCACCATCTAACATTTCTTTATATTGATTAAATCTGGCATTTGTTCTGCTGCCATCAGTTGCTTCAAACACAGCTTGAAATGTATCTAGGACACCTATTAATTGTTCTCCTTTTCTCCAAGGATTTATATAGCTGTAGTAGAGCCATGAAATAAAATTCGTTGTGGTCATCAGGATAGTTTTACATCATTAGTTACACTGGTTTGAAAGTCTTATTAGACTTCCTTCACAATTTAACAATGATTATCTATCCACTGCTTCATGTGATATGACATTATTTTTGTATGTGTAGTGTTGTGCTATTTCATACAAGCATGTGGTTTCAAAACAAGGACTTCTGTTCAGATCATATGCGTCAAGGAGATCATTTTTTTAAGATGCCTTAGTTTTTAGGATTTTCTTCGGCTAGGAGCATATTTTCTGATTTTCCATACAAGGCTGTGCCTGTTAAGCAATCTGTAGTTTCGTATGATCCACATTCTCCATGTGAGCGCATTTTGCTACCAAAACTGTATCGTTTTTGAGAATGGGTTTTTTCAGATGAAATGTCTTCCCAGATGTCTTTTAGCTCAGGTTTATCAGCTTTGTTGAGGCTGTGGCATATCTTGCCACTGCAGTTGAATTGTCTGCAATGTATTGAATATCTATACTAGCTTTCTATATGGATGCAATGATGGGATTGTAATAATTTCTGATAATAGAGGCTTCATCCTTTTTACTATTACATGTGTTTTATGGAAACTTGCCATTCACTCGATGTCTAACACCAGACGTGAAACTACTTACTTGAACTTGGAGCAAACTGGTCTAGGGAAACTAAACCTACATTTGTTGCACTATTTCCTTTTGTTTCTATATATATTTCTTCAATATTTGCCACACTTCTGCCATTTGAAATGTAAAGTTTGAGTTTGTAGCTATTAATGTCTTCTCTAGGGATGTTACAGGTACAGTATTTTTCAAAACAAATTCTAACACTGTCATGGCCAAATTTGGGAGCATGTTTTATCCACAAAAACAAGTGAACATGTGGCACTCCTCTAGATTGGTATTCCTTTATCCAAAGTTAGTGTTCCACTTCTCCAAGTGGAGGACAGGTTTTGTTTCAGATGAAATGTAACATGGCATTTAAACATGGGTGGAAGTAACAGGGCACGTTTACACGATCTAGACAACAGTGATCTCTTGTGTCCTTTTTAAGTCTACTCCTTCTTTATTTTGATGCATAGTGTATATGGGGGTAATGTAACTCATCCCATGCATAATCTACACAATGGAGTGCAACAAGCAATAAAGGGGGACCTAAGTTCTTTACCATGCACCAAATTGCCAATATGAAGTCAGAACCAGTATTCTTTTTTACCACACATATATGACTAGATATTTGTTATACTTGCCCCCAATATTTCATCTTTATCTCAGATCTTTTGAAGTAGTCCACTAGATGACATATTCCTAGAGTCGGTTCCAGTTTTAAGTGTGTGTGGAACTCCATAGCATGGAGTTGGTAATATACTTTCAAATACAAAATGGAAATCTTAATCAATGTTTTGATAGTATCTTGGATCTTCAGAATACATTCTGAGATACCTATTGTGAGGCTGGCATCATGGAAGGAGACACAGACAATGGATTCAAAGTTAAACAATCTTTTATTTAAAAAAAGGTCAGGGTGGATTAAGGCCTAATTTGTCCTATTGTATGGAGGGATTACCCTACCTAATGAAACTGTGTGTGTCAGTACGGTCAACTTAAAAGTCATTTTGTGTCAAAATCCTATCATTGCCCTCCCAACTAGTGCATGCAATGTGTAGGGAAGTCAATCATAACTCAAATATTGCTTCCAACATAATGTTCTGAGCCATTTCCAGCTCCTGTTTACTCTTTAGCGTCCTATCCCGAAATATTCATAAGTTCATTATAACGTTCAATGTATCTTCCATCAAGCATCAGAAGGATCACAGTTTCATTAAGACCAGGGTGCACTTCCCCAAGTCCAACACAGTTCCAGGGCAACAAAGTACCAGGGCACCAAAACATTGGGTTGCCATACCCAAGATTAGTGTCACTATATAATGAAATATATTGAACACAACGCCACAAAAACACAGTTTCAAAATGCCAAGGATTAGGGTTCAGTTCCCCATTCTTAATGTTCAAGTCATAAGGAAATGTCTTGGAGCTTTGGGTCCTCTGGCTGGACTTTCACAACTCGTGACTCCTTTTCTCAACTCTGCTGGTATTTGGTTTCCTGCTTTCACTACAACAAACTTCCTTGTTGACACCAAGAGGTTCTCTGGTCAGGGTGCATTTTTAGTCCACATGTCCACCTATTACAGGTCACGCAACCAGGAACTTAAAATTCTCTTTTTCTTTGCTTCACAAGTAACAGCTCTCTGGTCAACGTGCAGTTTTGGACCACCGGCTTACCCATTACAGGTCACATAACTTTTGCCACATTTGTTTCTTTCATTTAATTCAGTACTTTCAGTTCTTTATTCAAGATTAGGAATGCAGTTTGTTTCATTCAAGTTAAGGAAACAACAGGTTCGATTTCCTTTAGTTTCACTCTTAACAGTCTATTCTGGGACCTCGGTATTTGCATAGCTCCCCTTTTCAGATCTCTATTTTGCTCCCACTTCCTTTCTGTGCACAGGTTCCCCGAATCTGTTTTCATGCATGTAACAACTCTGAAACTAAGTATCACTTCATTGTTATAATAACATCTTTCAAAAATTCCAACAGATGCATCTTTATTTCTATGCACTAACTCTGTATTCGCTTGCTATGTTACTTTGCATTCATTCACGTTAAACACATACCGGGTTGCTGCTTGCATTTAACTCACTGGTTGTTTTTTCATGGCATTCGCAATTAATTTCTTTTTCTTCTGTGGTCAGCGTCTTACCACCTGCCTCTCAGACACTTCTGGGTTCACTTCTTAGCTCAGGGGAACAAGCTCTTTCTTGACACCACCTTAAAAGGGAATAACACACCTCCTGTCTCCCTTTCATGGATTGCTCTGGCTCCTTGAAAGGACAGCTCCCTCACCACGCTTCCTCTTGCTGCTTCAACTTGCAGACCTTCAGCGTCCTGGCTTGTCATCCTCCTCCAGCTGCTCTTGTGTAACTCAGGCTGTTCTATTTGCCTTTCAGCTCGTTCTCCTTCGAACTGCTTTCTCTGCCTGCAGTCCCCACCTTAATACACCTGGTTGTACTAATATGCTACAGGTGTAGGTTAAGGGTTTGCCTTTCCTTACTTGCCTGACCATAATTAGGGAGTCTATGGGCGGACCTTCCATCTTCCTCTTCTCAGTATTTTGTGAACTCTCAGGAAAATATAACAGGACATGACCCTCCCTCAATTACCGGGGAGGATTTTCTAAGGAGAATGCTCTCCAAATTCTCACACTATAAACTGATTTACATAGGTCTTTCATCATGTCATCCTCCTCTTCCTGTTGGGAGGAGTAGCTGAAAATATTGTGCTTCAAAATTCTTTTCCCATACACACATTGTAGACCGTTTGGAATGACACATGTTTCTAATGCATCTCCCATGGTGTCCCTTGAATGTAGATAGATTGTGTAGTAGTCAAGCATATTATTAGGTTTAACATGTTAACATTGATTAGTTTGTTGTGTTTCTTCATTTATTTTTCAATCTTTGTAGTTTTCATTGTGCTCTTTGAGATACTTTAGGACCTATTTTACTTTATGTAAGGCAACTCGTTTTTGCAAAATGTTCTATATTTTGTTGGTACACCATTCACCAGCACAATTAAAGATTAATGTACAGGTCGTCCTACTCTTAGAGTTTCAACATTTTCTTTGCAGCCTAATGTGGAATATACTACCTTGTCATGAATGCCCTTATTAATTCTGAAGAAGGCAGTGTAGCAGTCTTGGTTTTAATCATATATACCTTGGCATGGGTGAACTGTTTGAATTATAATATTCTCATTATGATTGAGTTGTTGGAGAGCATTTGGATGTGGTAATATTTAAACATATTTTTAAATAGTTATTATTGATAGCTCAAGATGGCATTTGGTTGTCAAAGATCTTCTTATTGTAATATATGCATAATCATAAGGGATATGTTATGTTGTATTTATTTTCTGCTGTTAGATACAAGGCCAATAGAAATCATTGTGATTGCACATTGTCTACAATTCTGTGGCACATATCTACTGTTTTTCAAATTTGCAGGTAGAATGTTCTAGGCAGCAGACACATACTTTGTCTAAAATGTCAGCAGAACTAGTTTGAAACTTTGCTGTTTCCTTTTTGCTGTGTATTGTGTGCAAACATGGCTACTTGTAAGGAACTGCTTGTCATTTCTTTGTGAGTGAGTTGTGTTTTCAAGTTCTTCGTCAGTACCAAAATATTTATTTTGTATATCATTTGTTTCTTGCAGAACATCTTCTGCAGTTCCACTTGGTAGTTGTTGTAATTCTAGAGCTGGACTTATAGCACTGTCCAGTTTAGAAGCAAGAATGAAAAATTGTATAATGGTGTGTTGCTAACATTTGTATTTGATGAAAGATGATTTTACATTATGTGCCTGAAATACAGCATTATGAATGTCCTCATAGTCTGGTGTGGATGGGGACAGGACAGGCACTCATTCTTGTAACATTCTCATTCTACTTTTGTCTTTTACTTTAACATATTGCTTTAGGAATTGTCATAACCATTTGAACGTCTGGTGATGCACATTGCATACTGAGCCACATCACCATTTCTTAATTGTAGACAAAGTCTGGATTTAAAGAGTATTTATTTCAAAATATGTTCGGTAAGATTATTTTAATGACAGTTTATTTATTCATAATAGTTTCTTCTACTGTCCCATAGCCACTAGTACATGTATTTAAGGCAATTGGAAGTGTTTGTTCTTGGCTGTACACTTTCTCATTGAAGTAAGGTTTTGTGCTAGTAGTGTGGTACCATTTTCTGGCCCAACATTTGCAGAGGTTGTCTAAATTGACCTTGTGCCTGTTTATACGTTTTGTTTGTAGTTTTTAAACTTATTTTGTTAATGGTTTCATTTTGTTTGAAACTATATGAATAGTTTTCTTTTTAGTTTGAATTTGCTGTCAGTTATTGCTTCTATGATCAGTTTTCTTTGGAATTCACACGTGGGCACTGTGAATTCTATTGCATACGTTTTTCTGACATTACTTTTTTTGGGACTACATTTACATCGATCTTTATGATTTCCATGTATGTTCTGTTTGTTGGAGACCCATGCACTCTTCAGATTGTTTTGGGAGGTAATTACTTGCATTTCATTTTTGATGGTGGTGGAGAAATGTTAGTTATTTTGGTTGCTTGGGTGGTTGTACGATGAAAATGATCTCTTCTTTTTCTGGTACATTTTGTATGAATTGTTTTGGTGGAGGATGAGTGTATTCCTTCCCCGTTTTGTACCTGCACAAGGATTTCTTTCTTTTCTTTGGAGTTGGGCTTTAGTTGGCATGTGTGTGTGTGGTGTAATGTTGTTATGTTTGTTAGTATCTTGGAAGATATGGTTTAGTCAGTCTTTTTAATTATGGAGTTTGGAACAAGAACTGTAGTTTTTGCAATTGTTTACTTTTTAAGCACATTTCACATTAACAAACTGTTGGATGTTACCTATTTTAAAGTGCTTGCTTTAGACATATTAGACATTATGGGAACTTTCACTGATTATTTTACAAATGTCAAACTATTAACACTTGGAGATTGTTATTGACCTTGTGCAAGCTAATCAAAATGTTTAAAGTTTACTTAATGAATAATTGTATTGACTTCATTCTGATTATTCTGTTTTTAAAAGTAGACATGGAAACAACAATGCAATTTGGAGGCAAGGTTTGTTTTAAAAATAAACATATTGTCTGGGAGGGTTTATTTTTTCTGCAATGTTCTATTTAACACATGAAAGTGAAGGGATACTAGAGCGAGGAAAAGGGAGGTAATACAACAGATTACTACTGGGTAATTGGATGAGCAAGGGGGTGGCGTAATGTAACAAACTAATGGGCTACTGGGATGAGGAAGAGGTAGGTAGGGGTAATGCAACAAATTACTATTGAGGTACTTGGACACGCAAGAGGGTTATGCAAGGATTACTATTTGGGTACTGAAATAAGGAAGTTGGATGGTGGGATACTGCCACAGATCACCAATGAGATACTCGGATGAGGAAGAAGGTGGTGTGGGCACTGCTGTACTGGGACAAGGAATGGAGAGGTGGAGGTAATCGAGTACTGGAATGAGGAAGGGGGAGCTGGGAGTAATATAATGGATTATTAATGGGGTACTGGGATGAGGAAGAGAGAGTTGTGGGTCTTGGAGTACTGGTACGATGTAGAGTGAGGTGGCTATAATGTAACTAATAGGATACTGTGACAAGGAAGAGGGAGATGGGCGTAATGCAATGGATTACTATTGGAGTACTAGTCCAAGGAAGAGGAGGTTGGGGTAATGTAACAGATTACTAATGCAGTATTGGAATGGGGAAGAGAGAGGTTTTGTACTGTATCTTATTAATTGAGTTGTTTTGGAAATAATTGTGCTCTGCTATCTGTAGTAGAATATTTATTTATTTATTTGTGTATGTTTCTAAAAGGTGAACATTTCAGCAGTTACAATTTTGGTAAACTACTAGAAGTATATGTAAATAATGGAAAAAGGATACGTTTTACATGTGTTATAAGTATTACTAATTGACTATTGGTTTATTTGTAGTTTGAACACAGTGTTTCTCTTGGAATCTGTCGTAGTCTGGCACGCGTGGAATGTTGTTCTGGTTTGTAGAACAACATTGTAGGTGGGCCAGTTTTAAGTTGATGTGCTGAGACTCGGCGGCGGCTGCTGCAGGGTCTGGAATGAAGACATAGGGCCTCCATACCGGGTTCCAGTACCGGGTTCTTTCAATGAGGAATTACCGGGTCATTCCAACCTTGGAGGACCCGGTAATTCCTCATTGAAAAAGCCCATCCCATTTCCCATTTCAGAGCCCCATAGGGCTCAATGGGAATCTGGGGGGAGCTAATAACGGGCACGTTATTAACAGGCCCGTTATTAGCTCCCTGGTCCCCTCGCGGGACCCGCTAAGGACGTCTGGTTTTATCAGACATTCTGAGCGGGTCCCGCAAGGGAACCTCGTCATAGGGTTTCCCCGTAATGAATGGTGCCGGTCCCGTACTGGCACTGTTCATTTCCGTACCGACAGGGTTGTAATGAGGCCCATATACTCTTACCTGTGGAGTCCGATTTTGTCACTGGCGACAAGGATTACATACTTAAGAAGGATGTGGATCGCGCTCCGTGTTTGAGGTCTTTTGATCCCAAATGTAAGACAGTTCTCACGGTGGATTCCAGCGAGGTGGTGCTTGGGGCGGTTTTAGAACAGTGGTGTAATGGTGAATATGGTCCTGGTGCATTTTCTTCCAGGGCCCTGCGCGATGCAGAGGCCAGATATTCTGTGATCGAAAGGGTGGCGCTGGCAGTCAAATGGGCCTCAAAACATTTTAGAACGTTTTTATGGGGTATCCCTTTCACGGTCAGGACAGATAACAAGCCATTAGTGCATGTGCTCACCACTTGCGGTACTGCATCTGTTTCCCCAGGGATAACCAAATGGGTTGTGGATTTGCAGGATTACAATTTTACAGTGGAGTATCTACCTGGGAGGAAGAATGTAGTTGCTGATTTTTTATCGTGAGTGCCTGTTGTAGTGCCCAATGGTGAACAAGATACTTGTGATGTGGGTATTCATGTTGCATGTATCCTTCCTACTATTGATAAGGGTGAATGGGAGGTGGAAAGTGACAGGGATACTGAACTTTGTTGGGTTAAGTAGGGTCTTCTTACAGGTTGGGATGCAGTCAAAGGCAGAGCGGAAGGGAAGGGTTACGCCCAAGTCCTGGATGAGTTGGCGTTTGGGCCCTGGGGTGTGTCAAGGGGTGAGAGGCTGATACCCCCTGTGAGTGTAAGGAATAAATTGGTCGCATTGGCGCATGAAAGATCACATTTTATCGTTTTGAAGAGATTAATTTTGCATGCAGTAAAAATGAACAGTTGTGCTATATTGTTTATTTTAAATGTATCTACTATATTGTTTTAGCAAACTTGTTAAAGAGATAAGCATGAAAAAAAAGAAGGGGCACTGTTTGCCCCTCAGCTGATAATCAAGGACATATGCGGTTGTTCCTAAATGGATAGCACATGCTATCCAGGCCCTCTGCCTTGACTTTTTCATACCTTTCACAGAAATAGGACTGTGGTGCTTGTGGAGACAGCGGATGTCCGCGAACATCTGGGGGCTCAGCCAATCAGGGGTTCTGTTTGTGAGGGAGGTGTTGGACTGGATATGAAAATATAGCAAGTGTTTTATTTCTTTACTGAAATGCTGAACGCATGCAGTTCAATAAGAAGACTGCTTGGATCATTGAAAAAGAATTCCTGTATTCTGTAATGGTTGGGGTTGTACACAAAGCAACTTGATATTTCACATAGAAATGTGGAGGTGCTTTGGTATGGAATGTGTGTATGAAGTGGAATCAAGTGTTAACAATGTGTCAAGACATGGTAAATTGCACAAAAACAGAAATGATTATTGTTAATTTTGGAGGTATTAATATAGGGCATGTTACAGCAATAGCTTGTCAGTTTGCCACGAAAAATACATTTGGTGCTTTGATGGCTCTTTTTCCGGAAACCACATTGATCTTTTCTCGAATTATGCAAAAACAACTGTGGAAAAGGTCTAAAGTATTTTGTCCACAAATTTAAAAATCCATGTGTAATGTGAATAAAGATGGCTGTGCCTGTCTCAGAGATTTTGGTATGACATCATCTGAAAACTCCAACACTCAACATGATGCACTGAATATTGTTCGAAAAGATGGAGTACACTTTACAGATAATGGAAATTATCATTTTCTGAGCAGTATTCAGAATGCAGTCTGTCCATTTTTTGCAAGAAAAAGGTCATTACAATACCCAAAATTCTATTTTAAGAGCGACTATTAACCCCTTAACTGCTAAGGGTGTTCCTCCCAGTGCCAAGTCCTTTTCTGGACATGTTGGTATGTTCTGATTCAATCCCTTGTAACTTTTATGTAAAAAGTTATTTCCTGCCAAATTTGCAACCTTTTCTTCCCATATGTAGGCAGTCGTAACACCACCAAGGATGTGTGATTTGCTGTGGTGGCATGTGAGAAAATAACAAAAAAGTCACACAAGTTTGTATTTTTTTCGGAAAATGGTGTTAAAATGATGCAAAAAGAAGCCTGTTTTTATTTTCTTGTAAGAGCTAAAAGTTTGCAGTTCTGAATTTGCCATCTTCTAAGCTTTGAAGAACAGATTCAATGAAAACAAAACATTTTCTTGTTAATAAGTGTGTTGTGACAAATCCCAGGTGATCATCGCTGCTTCTGGTGGGGGAGTCCCTCCTTCCCATGAGACCAGGGAGTTGAGGCTGCTTGGGGATGGCAATCAGCGTGTGGATCTCATGGGAGAGAAACCCCCTATGGGACCAGTGATGACCATATCAGGATAATACAGTATCCCTATAACACCCCACCTATATTTCACCTCCTCCCTGAGGGGAATCTGCATCATCACTTACCTGGGGCGCTGCTCCTCGTGGACATATATGGCAGCCCAGGTGGACCAGCAGTTATACTGCAGGCACTGTCCAGATTGTGGCATCCTCAATGTTTCCGGAGTATTCCCACATGCATCACAATATGAAGGGTGTGCAGAGGCCATGCAGCTCTGATGGAATATCGGGTAATCAACGGAAGAAATAGCCAACATCGCCGCCAAGTTGGTATTGCAGTCCACAACCAATATGACCACCATACGTTGGATGTTAATGTTCCAATGTCCACATCTGAGACTGTTTGCATAAAAGCTTAATCAAGAGTCAATTCAGTGTCTTGTAACCCATTCACATCCTGTGAAGCCAGATGTCCTGTTATAGATATTTAGACTTTGTTAATGGCAGAGTGCTTATCACTCTTTCCCTATTTCTTGTTTATTTTACTTTTGTGCCAAGTAATATATCATTCCTTGGATTCATGATTGTGGGACTGGATGGTTGAAGTGAGGACTTCAGTATCAACAGGTAATTTCCTGGGGATAGGGAATCTTTTACTTTCTTGTCTGTTATACGTTATACACTGCGCCCTTCTCTCACATCTGCCGCTCCCAGTTTGGGTGGTCCAGTTCCACAGCAGAGGGGCAGGATTCCCACCTCTGCCCTGGATCACAATATTCAGGTTTTCTTTTTGGATCTCACTAATCTGGTCTTGTCCTTCGGTGAGGAAGGGGTCCTTGGCATTGTCTTCCTGGCTCTCTGAGAAACTTGCCTTTCAAGACCCATCATTCGTAAGGGTAGGTCCTATGCCATGTATTATGTATTTCTGTAGTACTGCGAGGAGGAAGCTCTCTAGTGAGTCACAACATCATAACTCAATCAGTACCGGGACGAAGAGGAGGCACGGAGCAATACAGAGTACCTACCAGAATTCTTTGCCCATTGGTGGTCTAAGCAGCCGATTGGAAGGAGCCGAGATAAAAGCAATGAAGGACTTGACAAAGTATCAGGCCCACCCTAGTGGAGCCACAAGACAGAGTACGCTCACGGAAGGAGAGAGGTAGACCAGGGAGCCGAGCAAGTAGGAGGTCACAATCAATCTGGTCCGGTGAGCAGGGTCAGCACAGTGAGAGGCAAGAAAGATGCTCCTGGCGTCCCTGAAGGTCGGCACCCAAGGAGCTGTTCCACACCGACAAGGAATAAGCACGAATGGCAGAGCCGCCGGCATCCCGACATGAGAGACGGAAGCAGTGCAAGCCTCACTGCAAAAGAGAGGGACATGGGACATCCCACTAACACTGCAGCCTATGAAATACGGAATGCTGATGGTCTGGG
Organism: Ambystoma mexicanum; assembly: GCF_040938575.1. Lineage (NCBI taxonomy): Eukaryota > Metazoa > Chordata > Amphibia > Caudata > Ambystomatidae > Ambystoma > Ambystoma mexicanum. Next base: position 680,017,756 of record NC_090922.1, on the reverse strand, counting down.
AGCTGATGCTGGCCCTGTAGAGTGGCAGAGACAATTTGTGGCGGTAAGTAAGCCTAAAAAGCAGCCACTCAATAGATCTGGGACCCTGTTGAAAGTCAAAAGACATTCAGAAAGCCTAAAAAACAGAATAATACTTGGCAGGACAGTGAACCAAGTTTAGGGGGCTACTGGAGGAAACCGGCAGTGCGAGTCTGGGACCTGCATGCATATAAAGAGAACACTGAGAGAGATATGCAATAAATGCAGTACTTGGTAGGCAAGTATACCAAGTATGTATGTGAGGCCACAGCTTGGGAGTACATCCAAGCTATTTTCTTCATCACATTGCCTGGTCGGAGGAAATCAGGTCTGCTAACCAGGGTCTGGTAACCAACCCAGTTTAGAAATACATCCAAACTTCTTTTCTTTGCCACTGTGCCTGGTGAAAAGGAAACAGGTTTGGCAGTCATGGTCAGGTACCCAGAGACAGAAAAGAATACTCAGAAGGGCCAACTAGGGAGCAGAGCTTCCCCCAACAATTGTGGAACTGCATTTTAAGCCTGAAGAAGGAGACAAACACCCTGACTTCCCAGTAGTTGATGAACTTTACAAGAAGCTTGAACAATGTCGGGGAAGGTCGATATTCCCCAAGACTTAAGGATATGAGATTCCAGAACTGTCTTTTGTTTAGGGGAAGAGAGTCGCTCCATTTAGGCTAGAAATACCTTATTTTCATTTGGTTTAAACGTATACAGTGAGGAACAGTGCTTTGGAAATTCTGACACTAGTTATTTGGGTTCATGCAGGGAAAACCTTCTTAGAGTTAGGGCAAGATAGACTTTTATTTTTGTACTTGAATATAAGTTTCTAATAATCATCATGACTCCTCCATGTCGTGGTCTTATTTCTGCACCCATACTGTATCTTCAGCTTTGTGAGTTAGGCAATGTATCCCTTTTTTCTCAATAGGATGTGATTGTGCAGAATGGATGAGGAGGGTAGGAAAGCTGAATGGGAACTCAGAAAGGAATACATTTCTGAAAAGTAGATAACATTGGAAGCTCATGAAGGGGACGTTTTTGCATAGCAAGAGCTATTTACTCATAATTCCCATGATATGCCAAAAAATTACGAAAATGACTGAAAAAACTATGTGCTGGATATGGTTGCACTTGTAAGGTAATGTCTTCCATGAATACAAAGAGAATCAATGCACCACTACATTCCCCTGACTCTTCTAGTTAGGAAAGCACACACTTTTCATAATATTTGTGAAAAGAAGCAATACCCTGAGCCAAATACCAAGCCATGGTTCATAGTCTTTTTATGCTGATGACTAAAGTGACCAATTAAGCATTTGAAACTAAAGAAAACCATGTGTTGAAAAATTCCAAGCATAATTGTTTTAAAAGAACACAGGCTGACCCTTTGAAGGATATCCGACTTTCAAAGGTCACAAAAACAGACAGTGCCTAAAGCACAGACTGAATGTAGGGCACATTTGGCAAATGAAAGATTTTGTGTAAAGTGCAGTAGCAAATGAAAATGTTATCACAATCAAGAGAAAGCAATACATGTCCTACCTTCCCACATTTCCACAGGTATCCCAGTAAAATTGGTATCTCACATGTTTGGGCGTACCGTCCCTGGCCTAAAAGGAAATGGGTAAACCACGGGTATAGCAAATGCTCTGGGCTGAGTGTATTGGGCATTGGGGGCACAAAAGAAAACAAGGAACCACATACATTTTAAAAAATAAGGCAAACATAGAAATTCAAATACACCCAGCATGCATTGAAGGCACAAGAATTTTCGATGCTGAATGCGTGGCAAATTCAAAAAAGTGGAAAAAATACACTACTTGTAGATATTTGCTACTGAGGAAACACGGAAATGCTCAGCAGACAGTGCATGACCTACCTTCACACGTTGCCACAGGTGTCCCGATGAAAATGATACCTCACATGTGTGGGTCCACTGGCCTGGGCCGAATGAGAAGGGCTAAACCATCAGCATGGAAATGCTCTGTGAAGTGCATATTTGACTTTGTGTCAAGAACTTGCATTGAGGTCTCTGGCATCACAACCACCAAGGAATGATGCATTCCCACAGGTGTCCCATTGAAAACAGCACCTCACATCTGTGGGTGCGCTGGCTAAGTCTGAAAGGGAAAGGGCTAAACTACAGGTATGTCAGGTGCTCTGGGAAATCTAGATTGACACTGTGTTTAGCCTTGCAAGCAAGCCATAGCTTCAGGAATGGGGTGTCACAGCCACCAAGGAAAACAGGGAACAGCCTACATTTCTGAAATGAATACACCCGGGAAATCCAAATAGGCCTCACTTGTGTGAATTGCACTACATTTCCTACTAAGAATGCACTGGAATGTTGTAAATGTGACAGACCAACCCACTATTTTCACACATTTGCCACTGGATAATGATAGAACCCATCACAAAACACCACATGTACTAAATGTGACAGAAGAACATTATTTTCACACATTTTCCACTGTCAAATGACGGAAACGCTCTCAAAATAACACATGTGCTACCTCCCCACGTTCACAGAGATGTCCTGACAAAAATGAGACATCACATTCATGGATGCACTTACCTGGGTGGAAAAGGAAAAGGGTAAACCATTGGTATGTTAACTGTTCGGAATCCACAAGATTCACCTGACCTTTGGCTTTGTGGGTACCCCACAGCCACCCAGGAAACCAGAACCTCCCCTGTATTTCTGAAAAGAAGACATCCATGGGAATCCAAAGAAGCCTCGCTTGCGTGAATCGCACTAGAATTTCACACTCAGAATGCACTGCAAACCTGTAAATCTGACAAAAATACTGTAGTTTCACACATTTCCCTCTGGGAAATTTCTTAAATGCTTGCAAAACAACACATGTCATACCTTCCCACATTTGCTTGATGGAAACTGGCACTCAAATGTCTGGCTTCACTCACCTTGATGGAAAAGGGTAAATCATTTGTATGCCAACTGCTCTGGGAAGACAAGAATCACCCTGCATCGGCCACTGCCGCCTGGTTTTTCTACTCCAAGCCATCTCCCATGCACCTTTGCTCACTCTCCTCATACATACAGTGCATAGTGCAACGGGATATGTAATCAAAATGGTTGGATTTAACACAAGAAAAATATTCCTTGCAACCAGTAAAGCTATGTCAAGGCACCAATCGCTTTACTGGCCATTCATACACCTTTCTTGTCTGCTAGCCATGCATTTTTGCAGGTGCACCACTACCATAGCATTTCGGTGCTGGACTGCTCTTGTGGGCAGGACAAAGACTGATATGCAAATGGATATTTCCCGTCTGTGAAGGTACAGTGAGCAAAAAGCAATGGCTGCAAACTCTCAATGTGGTTAATAACCACTGAACAGGTTATCATGCCTTGTTTTTTTTTTTAGAGAGGGGCGCCTGCTACCTTTTTTGTATTTTTGAAAGGAACTTGGGGTTGGTCACCCTAGGTTACCTGGGGGCAACCAGACGTGGACTCCCTGCTCACTGTGCTTAGAGAGGCTCAGCTTCACCTCACTGATGATGCCCAACAAGGGTGAAACACGTTTATGGGGTTGCTGATGGTACTCTTGTTCAGAGAGGAATTGCCATAGCATTTCGGTGCTGGACTGCTCTTGTGGGCAGGACAAAGACTGACATGCAAATGGATATTTCCCATCTGTGAAGGTACAGTGAGCAAAAAGCAATGGCTGCGAACTCTCAATGTGATTAATAACCACTGAACAGGTTATCATGCCTTGTTTTTTTTCGAAAGAGGGGCGCCTGCTACCTTTTTTGCACCACTACCAGATCACCAACTGAATAGCATCAAAATCTGAATACTCATTGCAACTGAATATCCATCTCCAGGTGATGTCTTTCACACCAGCTTCATGTACTCACATATCAACAGTGCTTGCATTCAACAGTCCTGCGCACCAACCATATCTGCAAACATATACACACTAAATACACATCTACTTACATGCTAACCATGTCTCCAGTGATGAAAAAGTGCATTCAAACCAATTGTATCTGCATCTACAGCTCAGATTTACCTGACTCACACACCAATCACATCCGAATCATTCTAAAACAAGACATCCCAGCCATACAAAACATGCCTTTTACTAAAGTTAAAAAAGTAAAAAATGAAACGTGGCTGGTTAGTAAGAGTTATACAACACACCTCTGCCATATGCATGGTGTCCAGTTCCCATTTTCCTTTCAGTTGGCTCTAAAGTGGAGGGAGCCAAACTGGTATTCCCGTAATTGTGAAAGACACACCTAAAGTGGAGGGATCCAGAATGGCATTCCCTTCTTGTTCAAGACACACCTCAAGTGGAGGGAGCCGGAATGGCGTTCCCTTCTTGTTCAAGACAAGCCTCAAGTGGAGGGAGCCAAACAGGCATGTCCCTCTTGTCCAAGGCATGCCTCGAGAGGAGGGAGCTCGAATGGCATTGCCTTCTCGTCCAAGACATGCCTCAAGTGATGAGAGCCAGACTTGCATTCCTTTCCAAGACACACCTTAAGTGGAGGGAGCCAGAATGGTGTTCCATTCTTTTCCATGACTAAATTGGGTGTTGCATGAATGGAGAGCCTATGGGTCACTTTCTAGGAAAGATGGGCATTCTAGGAAATCACTCAATCTCCCAATACTTTTTCTTTGGACGATACAAAGCAAAGCAAGGCTGTTGGTAAAGGGATGGCTAGAAAAGGCATTGGGGTCAATACAGGCAAGAATCCCTCCTCCTTCCTTTTTTGTGTACACTTTACATCTTCTATATGATTGTGTCTTCCTGGGTGTTGCAGGAACATTTTCAGCCAAGTGTTGTTCATGCAATCTGGCTGTATCCTCTTCTTCTCCAAAGTAGGGAGCTGGTACATGCACAAGGGTCAGCACATTTGCAACTGTGTCTTTACACTTCAGAAATATCATTTTGTTTTCTGCAGCAGCTGCACAATATACAACATATGTGTACCACATGAGAGACTTATGTGCTGCATTGCATGTCTCAAGTAGTTGGTGTGTTTGTCTGTTCCCCCTAAGTGCCTGTTGTAATACAGAATACACTTAGGCTTCAACACTTGCTGAGCCTGCTGCCACACAGTGACAATAGAAGTACTTTCATCATGAATAGTACTCAGAATGTGTGCATCCCTTCTGTCACAGAATGTTGCTGCCAACAATTCCTCATGCCCAAAAGCCATACATGCTCCTCTGTCCAGCTTCTTACAAACAAGTTGCCTGGGGAAGCCTTTGCTGTCACTGTGGACTGTACCGCATACCAGTGTGTCCACATTGTACAATTCCTTGAACAGTGGTGTTCCTGTGTAGAAATTGTCCATACACAAATGGTGATCCTTATGGAACAATGATGTGGCAAGATCCCATGCAATCTTCTCATTGATCCCTAAATGGACAGGGAATCGCATTTAGGCATCAGTATGAAGAGTATTTTTCCGTGTAGAGTCTGATGTTGTAGGCATACCCAGAAGTACTTTCACACAACATGTAAACCTTGATTCCGTAAAATGCTCTCTTGCTTGGAATATACTGCTTGAACAATAGTCTGTCTTTGAACAATACCAAAGGTTTATCAATAAATATGCTCTGGCAAGGAAAAATACTCCTCAGAAAATTGCTGTGAAAAGTGCTTCAGTAGTGTCTGAATTTTGAAGAGTCTATCACAATTTGGGTCAGTTCCTGGTAATGCTGCAGAGTTGTCATTGAAGTGCAGCATACATTGCAGTGCTGGGAATCACACCCTACTCACTACTACTTATTGCTGAAAAAAGGGGTTATCAATGAAGATTTAGTTGCTCAATATACTCCAGTGAAAGGTGGCACAACAGGCTGACCTATTGCTGGAGCTGCCCAGTCAGACTCATCAGCCATGTGATGAACTGGCACATTACTTGCATATCCTGCATGTTCTCTCAACCTTGTTAGTGGCCTTTGTGTTGGAAGTGCCATACGAGGTACATGTGCCCCTTGGTTCCCTTCCTCATCAGATGAGGAGCTTGAACTAGCCTCAACAGAAAACGCACTTCCTGAATTTACTTTATGCTCAACCTCAGAAGCAGATTTGGTTTCAGGTTCTGCTTCTGGTTCTGTGCCTCGCTCTGAGTCGGACTGTAACAGTAAGTTGAGATCCTCCTCACCAGACATCTTACGTGAAGCCATGACAAATGTGCTGATCTAAAAGTTTACAGTACAAAGTACAGATAGCATAGAGTGAAACAGAACACCAAGTAACTTTGCTTTTGAAAAATAAGTGAACTACTGTAGAAATTGGTCTTCAATGAAATAAACCAATATCACACAATTACGCCAAATTGTGCCGAACCTGCTTATAAAATGTAGTAGTCATCTAAAGTACATTCTACTCTTAACATAGCAAGTACTAACTTACTGAAACCCACTTCAAATACAAAAGTTTAGATCAATGGTTACTTACAAGTAGTTGAACTTCAACAACACACCTGCACGTAGGTGTGTGGCAAGTGCAGGTGGAAAACAACATTGGGATTTGTTTATAATTTGTTTATAATTGGGCGAGGTCAAAAGACAGAGAGGAACTGGAGGCTGAAAGAAAAGATGAGGAAACTACACGGCAGGTCCCTTCAAGAAAATTGCAAGCATCCTTTTTACAAAACCCCTTGCTCCTAGACAGAGGCCAGGGGCTAGAGGAGGGAGTTCACGAGCACCGAACTGCCGCAAGGGGCAGCACGAAGAAATAAGCTACAAAATGCTGCAATGCTTTGGAAAGAAATAGGTGGCACTGTTATATTGAATAAATTGAGATTCCACCAAAACAAGTATAATCCAGTCCCCAACAAGTTAGAATCTCACTAATAAGAGATCTAGTCACCCTTCTATCATCATGCAACTGGACCCATTTAGTACATCAATTATTGGGAATCCCCCCCGCCCAACATAACTCCTGGGCAATCTTCATTATGTCCTCAAAGAAAACGTCCATGCCCCTCTTAGATAGGTGTAGCCCGTCTATGTGAAACATCAATTCACCTTTGATGAAAACATGGTGAGTTGTCCCGATTTATGTCATTTCCCTTGGTCAGTTTTGCCATCTTGCTGTTAAGCTTCCGTACTGAGGAGTTGATGGTCGTTTCCTTCCCTGGACTTCTCCAATCACTCCTTGGAAACATTTGAGACCAATCCACCACAGTGTTTGTGAACCTAATTGAAATCCACTCTAGTTCAGCCATAAGTAGCTCACACACCCCTCTCCGTGCCAAAGAGTCCATGTCACCCCCCCACAGATGCACAACATTTAAGAAAGGAGGTAGAACTTTCTTTTTCGCCAGGGCATCGCTGATCACTCCTCTGAGCTGTTGAACCTGCATACCCCCAAAGCTGAAACAGTATAATGAAACATCATCCCTCTGAGACAAAGATGGGTGTGGACCTGTGAAATGTGCTGCCGCCCTTTGGATTAAAGAGGGCCTGACAATCCATACAACCCTCATTCTCTCTAGAAAATCCAAAAAGAAAAATTAACATGAATAGCGCCAGCGTTAAAGTCCAGACATTGGCACAGCAAGTGCATGCATGATTGTTCCTTGAAGCAATCCCAGACACACAGTACCCCCAAAGTTATAATGCGCATGTCATGTGAGGGAACACTGTGTACCTCACTTCAAGGTTATTACGTAATTTATGACTACCTTTCCTCAAGAGAGGTGGAGGACAGATTATGTCAGGTTGTGCATATATCAGAGTTGTGCTGGCCTTATTGTATTATGTGATTATTGAAGTTAGCTGCTCGTGGGGCACCCTGTGTGTAATTCAAGGTATGAGGAGAGTTGCAAGTAGTATATCGTGATACAGAGGAATCATACAAGGTAAATAGGAGAAAGATACAAGCAGAGAGGAGGACCAAGCCCCAGTGAAGTCTCCATGGCAGCACTTATTAGGGTACTGCACACTATACATACCTCTCCCACAAACCACGTCTTTGCCTTATTACCACCTTACACTGCACAACACTTCTTACCAGGGGAGTTGCTAGGTCTGGAAAAGACCCGGGGCTAAGCTGATGTCAGTACTGTTGGGACTGGGGGCTAGCTAGTCTTTTGGCTGTAGCTCCTGCAATTCTATCCGGGGCTACAACCAAAAGATCAGGGGCTATAGCCCCCTCAGCCCCCCCTAGCAACGCCCCTGCTTCTTACCACCATACACTCCACTCAATGTGCCCCAAGAGATTCTAACCCCTCCAATAGTGGATCAAACAAGCATATACTGCTCTGCCAGACCCACCTATTGTCGGAATTGAAATAATATTATTCCTCCTATCGCAGTAATTGAATGTGTATTGGCCCACGCCAAGTTGTCTAAAATATCATGTAAATAGACTCCGCGGCAAGGTCTTGACCTTAACGAAAAATAATGTAAGTCGCCATCTTGGATTTAGCTGCCATTTTAGGTTCTCTTGTAATGTGGAAGTCACCCTGAACATCAAAATGGAGGCTGAATGACATTCTGAGTGAGATTCTGGCCGTTGTGACCTCCGCACACACGAATAATTAATATGCCTGCAGGCCACTTGTCGGGGTCGCAAACTGAGACCTTGTCCTATCCCTGACCTATGTGTAAATGAACAACTGTATCAGCGGAACTGTTCAAAATGCATACATTATAGGATTGACCTGGCAAGGAACCCTAGGCCTGATCCCAAGAATGGTTAACCCGCGAGGGGGTTGGCGAAGGGCTGGATAAAGGATATAAAAGCTCAAGTATCCCAATGTACGGTCTCTCTACTAATGCATCGAACCCTCGTTGAAGTTCGTTACGTTACTCTGAGAGCCGAATAGCTATCCGTTTGTCAATTGACTTTGGTAACTGTTGTAGCTTTTTAATAAAGCACTTGTATGTCCTTTGTAACCTGTGTTGGTGTGTTTCTTTTGGACTTCCCAGCCTCATGTCAATTTTTATGTTTTCACAGTTGGCGCCCGAATAGGGACCCTCAAGATTGATGCCGGATCATTGAAGGTTGACGCAGACTATCGAACCGGGATCGGACGGTGTGATTCTGCGGGCCCGACCGAACGAGACGCGATGCCTCGGCAGCGCTGCACGATCCGATCCTTGGACAATAGTCGTGTGGTCTGACACGGCATCTTGACGAGGGTCCATTTTTGAGGCGGGCAGATTTGTCGAAACCACCAAACACAAGGTAAAATTCGTTAGGTAAGTTCTTTGATAAACCGTACGGTCCTCCTTAGGTTTGGTCAGGTGCAGTCGTGACCCGGCTCTTAATTTAACCCTGACAATTTGAATTTGGCGTATTGTATCTGCAGACACAATTATTGACCAGGTAACACCAATTTTTTGTGAAATGCCTGGGAAATTGTCTAGCTGCTTTAGGGCTCTGTTCCGCAGCGATCGACAATCTTTGGAATTTAGCCACCCGGCACCACAGGAGGGGTCGCCGGCATGTACTATGTACTGTAAGTATAGCATTGGAAGTATAGTATTTAATGAGATTTGGCACAGACAGACCAGACATGCCTCTGAATTTCAGTGGCCAATCAATGGCAGTTTCGAGATCCCCCGTATTGAATACCTAGAATCAGTCTTGCTAAAAAAGAAGGCTAGACCTGCAGCCTTTGATGTTTTACAGAATTGGAAAAAGGAAGCGTTATAGCAGCTTAAAAGTAGGGATAAACATGCGCGCCGTCATAAAACAAATGCTGAAAAAGCGTTGTTATATGATAAAGAAAAACATTCGGAATCAGTTAAAAATATGGATAGGGCTTTTTCACTTGGAATCCAGAAAATCTACCCCTCAAAAGATTTTCATGTTTCTGAAGAATTTATTGAAAAATTGTTAAGTGAACGCAGGCCTGGTGCCTCTGCGCCACCTCTGTATGATCCTTTCTTGGGCGTTCTGCCCATTCCTACTGTTGTTCCTGCTGTTATTCCTGTTCCCCCTGTACAACCTATTGTTCCTATTCCCCTAGTTGTTGTCCCTCCACCTATCGCACCGCCCCTTCCTTCTGTGCCAATAGTTGCACCTTTATTAAATTTACCTGCACCTTCGCTCCCGAGTGGTCCCGTATTGACTGAAGTTGATCAAGGTGCAGGATCAAAGATTGTCACTCGTAATACTGTTTCTGCAGATAAGAAACATTTAATTGTTTGCATGGGCTAAACACTGTATGGAGGAAGGTGATCAAGTTAACGTTTTTTCGACATTATCTAATTTGAACAATTTTCCCGAGAAAAACGTTTTTATCGAAGGTTTGGGGACTCATTTATGTGTGATGTGGGGTAGATTACAAAATTCGGATCTTCCACAAGGGGTGAGAGATCTAAATGCTTTGGCACTTTCGAGGGACACAGAGCAGAAAGTATATGGTCATGTTGGAAGGTTGTTTGAGTATAGGAAGGACTTTGAAAGTCACGAGATGAGGATGACGAAGACAATAGTATGTATGTACAGAAACGGTTCCTTCCGCGTCGTAGATCGGCACCTGAGGAAGTACGAATTTGTACCAAAGATGCGATTCGATGGATCTCGGATTCATCGATTCCGCCAGATGAAGTATATGACACGTATAGTCAGTATACAGTAGAAATGCAAAGAAAGGTAATTCAGGTAATGGTACAGTACCTGCAAGAAAAATGTGTAAGAAAGAAGGTTAGTTGCCCCATAGAATTGTTGGGGATTTGTAGAAGGGCTTTTTTGCCCGACACTTCTTCGGCTGCCTTAGCGCTCGACCTGGCTCTGTTGCTTAGTAAGCGGCCGGAGGTACCTATATCTCAGTTGCCTATGAGAGAGGTTCCTCCGACCTTTGTCCCAAAAGTTGAGATTCCCGCCAACGCTGGGACTGGTGCCCCCGCTGTGGATATCCCTGCACATTATGTATCACAATTCGTTCACGTCCCGTTTTCACGACAGGAAGTGAACACTATTAGACAATCAGTTCCCGATATCAGGAAAAACCCGACAGGGTTTTACGAAGAGATAGAGTCCGTCTTGCAGTCCTCTGTGTTCACCTTAAGTGATATTGATTTGCTATTCCCTGTACTCCTACCCGTAGATGTATGGAAGCAGGGTCGGACAATAGACGATGTGCCAGGGTTGGGAGATACGTGGGCTAATATGATTAGGATTGATGGGGAAAGACCAGCAGGTGAGAAACCACCACAGGTAATACTTACTTTGCCTGATAGAATTGTCGCAAAATTAAAAACTATAATTCCAGAGAAAAGAATTATTTGTGACAAGCTTACGGCCTGTGTTCAAGAGAAAACTGAAGGCGCCACATAATTCTTTAACAGATTCGAGCCGGTATTTTCTGACTTTAGTGGGCAAGATTTGGGTACAGAGTCTGGGAAAAGGTTGTTTGTGGACAAATTTGTACGTGGATTGTTGCCTGACATCCAGTCACAGATTATGTCCTCTGAGAGCGCTTGGCAGGCAAAATCTCAATCTGAAGTTTTGCATATGGCTCAGTATTATGAGAACCGTGTTAATAACGAGAAAGAGAAAATAGAAAAGAGGAAGGGAGATTTGAAAACCAAAGTATTATTACAACAAATTGTTAGAAACCCCAGAGGAGGCACGACACAGACTAGAGGTCAGTATCTCCCAAAAGGAAATGCTCCTTTGGGTTCTGTGAATAGTAATCAATGTGCTTATTGCCACCAGAAAGGTCATTGGCAAGTACAGTCCCCCGTCCTTCGACAAAGGTCAAACAGTGCGTTTGGGTGTATGGGTAGACGACCTAGGGGCCGCCCTGGAGCGGGGGGCCCTGATAGAGGTCCGTTTTTGCAAGATCCTCAGCAACCCTTTTCACGGGAAAATCAGACCTCGAGTGTGGACTCGAGGAACATATTTGATCATCCTTCTGCTGCCTATCTTTCTGAAGAGCTTCCTTCTGATGATACTCTATTTCATTAGGACTGCTCGAAGCAGGGTTTGGAACCTTCACCTATTCCCGTTAATCAGAAAGGCCCCTACGTTGAATTATTAGTAGGGAATAGGAAACACCAGTTTTTGATAGACACTGGAGCACAGAAGTGCTCCATTGATCATTCTCGGGTTCCAAACATTCCACTGTCAGGGCAAACAAATGTTTCCGTAGGGTTTTCTGGTATACCAATTGTCTGTCCGGTTTCTTCACCGGTGTCTGTTTCTTTGGGTCCCTTTACGGACCATTGCCCTTTTCTTCTCACTTCGAACTGTGGAGAGAATTTGCTGGGGTTGAACTTGTTAAAAAAATTGAATGCAGTAATTCATTGTTCCTCTGATGGAGCGCGGCTGACGGTTTCACCACAGCAACTTCCTGATTCTCAGTTTCTGATTCGACCTTTACCTCCCGAGTTTAGCATTGTCCCGGAATGTTTATGGGCGGTTGACGACAATGATGTCGGGGTACTGCAGATTGATCCCGTTAAGATAGTTTTGAAACATGGAGTTAAACTACCACGCATTCCGCAGTATAAAATATCAGTTGAGGGCGAGCGTGCTTTGAAATGCATTGTCTCCGATTTTGTGCATCGTGGGGTGATCGAGGAGATTACAGGTAGTTTGTGTAACAGTCCGATCTTGCCTGTATATAAGAAAGGCGACAATGCAATCTCATACCGGTTCATAATTGATCTTCGTGCTATTAACAGAGTTGTCATCCCACAATTTCCAATCGTGCCTGATGTGACGATGATATTGACAATGATCCCTGCTACGGCTACGCACTTCAGCGTTGTGGATTTAAAAAATGCTTTCTTTAGCATCCCTATACATAAGGAAAGTAGATATTTGTTTGCGTTCACCTTGGGGGGACGCTCATTTACATTTACTAGGGCACCTCAAGGGTATACTGAAAGTCCAAGCATTTATAGTAGAGCTTTGAAAGAGCAGCTCGACACCCTTGAATTGCTACCTACTTGTACACTGCTTCAATATGTTGATGATTTGCTTTTGGCTGCAGACTCTGAAAGTGCTTGTAAAGAAGGCACTATACTGTTGCTTGTTCATCTAGCCAAAAATGGTCATAAAGCTTCGCTCAAAAAATTTCAATATTGTTGTCAGGAGGTCGCCTATTTAGGGTACCTCCTGTCAAAGGATGGGAGGAGATTGACACCTGAAAGAATAAAACACATTTCTGGCATGTCTGTTCCAAATACACAGAAGGAAGTCAGAGCCTTAATAGGTATGGCTTCTTACTGTAGGTTGTGGATCCCGAACTTTTCGCTAGTGATAAAACCGATGTTGGCTTTGACGAAGAAGGGCATTTCTCTGCCACTGCCATGGGAATCGGAACATCAACGATCATTTGAGCTTCTCAAAACCGCGTTATGCTCTGCACCGGTTCTGGGTACTCCAAATTATGACAAGGCCGTTGTGTTGTTTGTGCATGAATATGATGGATGTGCTTTGGCTGTGTTAACACAGGAACACGGAGGGAAGAATAGGCCGTGCGGCTACTACTCCTCCGCCCTTGATCATGTCGCATGCGCTTTGCCAAGATGTTTGCGAGCTGTCGCTGCTGCTGCCGCGTCTGTATAACAGAGTGAGGGAATGGTCCTAGGCCATGATTTGATTTTGATGGTACCTCACTCTTAGATATCCTATTGAACAAAACCCAAACGCAACACCTCACCTCTGCAGGGTTAACAAGGTATGAATTAATTCTGTTTGCCCCTCACATTCGAATTAAGAGGTGTTGTGTTCTTAATCCGGCTGAACTCTTACCTTTCCCGCAAAACACTGTTTGCGGTGACGAAGAATTACATGATTGCCTGTATACCACTGAACAAGAAACGAAGGGCAGGATAGATCTTATAGATACTCCTTTGGACAATGCAGAAGGGGAGCTGTTTTGCGATGGCTCCTGCTTCAAACTTTCAGATGGTACATCTACAACTGCTTATGCAGTTACTACATTGAGTAAAGTTGTTGAAACTAAGAGAATTTCGCATAACTCCACGCAGGCTGCAGAGATTATAGCATTGACCCGAGCTTGTGAACTCTCCGAAGGGCGTATAGTAAATATATATACTTATATACTGTTCATCTGAACATTGTCTATATCTTTTTCTAAATCGTTTCTTTTCTTGTCATCTTTGATTTCACTGTGTTTTTACTGACTCACAACTGCTGTACCTCGCCCTCTGCATGTTTTCCTGGTATGTTTTTTCATTTTATTTTATTTTTTGCATTTCCGTTTTCTTTTTGGAATATCGATGTGTACTTTATTTTAACGATTATTTTTCTACTGCTATGTATTCAATGATTATTTCTTTGTTATCTTTTTGAACATCTATATTATTCTTATTTACGATGTGTGTTAACCAGCCTTGAAAACGACCGAAGTGTCGAAACACGTGTCGGCTGTTCTTCAAAGAAAGTTTTATTATTAAAAACATTGTATTCAGCAAGATTGTTGATTTACTTTAGTTTAACAGTGTCAAGCGCATTCCTACCCCCGTTTTCATTATACTATTGTTAACTTTTGCCAGCCTTTGTGGATGGGTTGGTGGGTACGGAATTGCTGCTAGACACGCCTTTTCTGAATATAGTAGTGATAAATAGCGCACAAGTATTCTGTTTGTGACTCCACACATTTTCTTGTCACTGTATTTTGTCACTTTTTACCTGTGCCAGCTGACCATCACTCTATTAATAATGGCTGACTATATGGCCAACAGGGACCAGGATAGAGCGGCCCTATTTGCCCCACGGGGCAGTACTGCCAATGCCTTTGCCAATAACACTAAAGCTTCTGAAACTCTTAAACAGAAATTTATCCGACTTGAAAGATTATCCAAGAAAGAAATCAATAAATACTGGGAGCAGGCTTCCCTCACTAATTATCTTGAAAACAATCTTATCCCGAGGGGCCTACGCAACTTAACATTTCCGAATTTTGATAATGAAGAGGATGCAGACTTAGCGGAACAGTGGGTAGATAACCTTAATCAAAGCTCTAAGAACATGATAGAATTATTAATTTTACATGCCACTAGAGAACACAAAAGGGTTCTTACCCAAATCACAGCACTCAAAGATGAGATTACTAAAATGCCAAATGCTGAAGAAACCAAACGTAAGAATTTTGACAAAATGCATGAAATCTTGGTTGAATATCAGGATGAAATTAAACTTCGTAAATGCAGAAAGTTTTTCCGAGACGATAAGGATTATCGTCAAGATAGGGTCTATACATTTCAAACCAAATATGACAATATTAATATTGGCGGTAAATCCGCCTCAGCAACGACCTCAGCTAACACTACCCCTGCGAGTTCGGATCTCGATTCTGAAACAGACTTTAGTGAATTACCAACGGATAACGTTCCAACTAATGAACCTAATTTAAAAGGTAAACATTTTTTAGGGGAAATTCGGAGATACAAAAAAGGGAATGTAAGATTCGCAAATACCAAACAAGTTCGTTTCACCAAAACACCAACAGTATTTACTCCAATACCTCCAAACATACCAGGGGCAGGAGGGGGGGCAAGCGGAAGCGGAAGTGGCAGCTCAGACGAGGAACTAGCCCGACCGGGCATCTTGACTCGCTCCAGAAAACGTTTGGGACAATAGTTGATGTTGACTTAATTACTAATCTTTCCAATCGTAACTTGACTGATCATGAAATATCTGCCCTGAATAAAGGTTTATCATTTGCACCCAGTGTGTGTACCAATTTCACCAATTTTCAGATTGACCTTTACAAATTTTTGAGAAAACTTAAGCTCAAAAAATATTTTGCAACACAGGTTACTATGTACAAACCTAAACCCAAACCTGATCCCCCGAGTGCTTTCAGCATTTCAGACCTTAAAACTATTGAAACTTTGGTTTCCTTGGATCAGGAAGCCGGTCGTGACACCTCTAATGTTATCCATGATTTGAATATCAATCCATTGCACTTGGATATCATGGAATTTAAACCGAAATCTAAGTTTACACCTCAATTTATTGGAGACAATGTCATTGAGACATTTAATCAAGCTTTGACTCGAGATATCCATCAATATATGGACAAGCACTCCAAACCCCACTTTAAATCCAATCTTACTAAAAACTTAAGCTCAAAAAATATTTTGCAACACAGGTTACTATGTACAAACCTAAACCCAAACCTGATCCCCCGAGTGCTTTCAGCATTTCAGACCTTAAAACTATTGAAACTTTGGTTTCCTTGGATCAGGAAGCCGGTCGTGACACCTCTAATGTTATCCATGATTTGAATATCAATCCATTGCACTTGGATATCATGGAATTTAAACCGAAATCTAAGTTTACACCTCAATTTATTGGAGACAATGTCATTGAGACATTTAATCAAGCTTTGACTCGAGATATCCATCAATATATGGACAAGCACTCCAAACCCCACTTTAAATCCAATCTTACTAAAAATCAAAAAACTGCTCTTCAAGAATTAGCCGATGACAGTAGTATTGTAATTAAAGAGGCAGATAAGGGAGGCAACATTGTCATTCTGAATACTTCTGATTACATTTCCATGGGTCTCAAACATCTTTCAACTCCTGGCTGCTATCTCACTCTTAAATCTGATCCCACTAAACGTGTTGTGTCAAATTTAATTGATCTGATTTCTCATTGGCACTCTAAAGGATTCTTAACTGATGATGAAAAAGATTTTTTGTTAATTACTGATCCTACCATACCAACTATGTACTTTTTACCCAAAATTCACAAACCTTATGAGATTCTACCTGAGGTCAGACCTATTATGAGCGGTATTCATTGGGCTACAGAGAGCTTGTCTAAATATTTGGATGAAGTGCTGAAACCATATGTAATACGAATGAATTCTTACATCAGAGATAGTACCCATATTCTTAAGGACCTTTTTGCCACTACTTGGCAATCAGACTTTTTGCTAGCTACCATTGATGTTGTTGCTTTGTACACCAATATTGATCACCATCTGGCTTCACTTACATTAGATTATGTTTTTAAAGATTGTTCGGCATCTTATATTGAACATGTCTCTATGCTTAAACAATTTCTCAAATTTGTTCTAGCCAATAATATTTTTCTTTTCAATGACCAATTCTATCTTCAACTGAAGGGAGTAGCCATGGGAGCCAAGTTTGCACCCTCCCTGGCTAATCTCTTTATGGCATACTTTGAGGAGACCCATATTTTCAATCAAAATCAATATCATGCCAACATTGTTACATGGCGACGTTTTATTGATGATATCTTTTTGATTTGGAAAGGCACTGAGGATACCTTCAATGACTTCCTTACTTATGCCAATACTAATACCTTTGGGATCAATTTCACTGGCAAATCTGATTGTAAACAAATTGACTTCTTGGACTTACATATATTTGTCGAGAATCAACAAATTTACACGTGCACTTACAGGAAACCCACTGAGGTGAATTCCGTATTAGCAGCACAGAGCAACCATCGACGAACTACTATCAATAATATCCCTACGGGTGAGTTTCACAGGGCCAGACGGAACTGTACACGCCCTATCGACTTTGACAAAGAATCGAATATTATTAGTCAACGTTTTTTGAACAGAGGATACAAAGCCTCTGTAATCAATGAAGCACATGCTAAATTCATTGGTGTCACTCAACCAGACCTCTTGAACAAGGCAGCCAAATCTAAAGACTCTTTACCCCATATTTCTTTGGTTACCCCATTTACGTCTGATTCTTCCATGATGTACAAATTGGTTGCCAAACATTGGCACATCCTGAGACTTGACAAGGATCTAGAGCCATACCTGACTCCTAAACCGAAATTTACTTATTTAAGATCACCAACTATTAAATCACGGGTGAGTCCATCATTTTTTGATAACAAAACCACAGAAACTTCCTGGTTACAACAACTGACGGGCTTTCGTAAATGTGGAAATTGCAATCAATGTGCCGGGGCGTTTCCCAAGTGTGAAATTTTCACTGATAATTTTGGAACTAGAGTGTCCATTAAGGACTACATTAATTGCAGATCTACCCATGTGGTATATGCCATTGTATGTGTATGTGGCAAACTTTATGTGGGCAGTACCATCCGTCAGCTTCGAATACGCATCAGGGAACACTTGGCCAGCCTCAGGATGTGTGAACCCAAATCACCATTAGCAATTCATTGGCAAGTAGAGCATCAATTGGACTCAATTACTGATTTGCGCTTTATTGGTCTGCAGAAAGCACATAAAGGGAAAAGAGGCGGCAATCTTCAGCTTAAACTGCGACAGATGGAAGCCAAATTAATTTGTCTACTGAGATGCACAACACGTGGGTTGAATTCAGATCATGAGATGCATGTTTTTCTCTAAATTAGGCTTACCTTATCAATATTGAATTTTGTGAGCAGAAAGGCTGTTTTTTTCATGCATGTGCATCACTGTTTTGAATATCTATCTGATTGGGGCCAGTTATCACCGTGGCTCACCTCTCATGCGTGTTCGACCACCAGTAATTTTTATATTACTCTTTAGTCTAATTTGGAATCTGTTTGTATACCATATGCATGGAGTTCACGTTAAATGGTTGTGAGGATTTTCCGGCAATTATCGGGCACTGTAAGTCACCTTTTCGAAACTATGTTGATATCTGACGTCATAGCCTGCGACCGGGGCGCACTTCGTACGGCCACCGTCACCTTGTTGATACAATACGTCACCAGAGCGACATAACGCGCCTCCACTTACGTCGCCGTCACTTCTGTGACGTCTTTAGCGACACACTTTATCTTGGAAGCTTTCGATCATTGACGGTTGAATTTATCCTGGTATATATGTTTCTCACTCGATACATCGAGTAAGTAATTTCCTCTTTGTGAATATTGAATCTTTAACTGATTGAAATCGACAGCTTTCTTATTAGATCCGGTTTCCTTTCAGGCTATATAATTCAGTCGGCCAATACGGCAACTAGTACCTTGTTCTTTTGCATTTCGCCATATTTCCCAAGTGATGGGAACTTTCTCAATATTTTGATCCGGTGAGTGATTTATTTTAGTCCTCATCATTTTGTTCAATTGATTTCATAGCTCCTGTAATGAGCTCTATTTTTGTTTTATATATTTTTACTTTGAATAGGATATAACCAGCTAATTGATGATCTTTAGTTTTGTGTGGTAAGTGACTTTTCTGTATCATATTATCATCGATAGGAATTTTGCATTATCCTTATGCTATTCTATATAATTGGTATCTTTTAATTATTTAGTAACACGTAATATTAGCTGATGCTGTATTTACAATATCCCTCCATTTAATTTTGGGTTATTCTGGACTGTGATTAGCACTTTGTTTTTGTCTGGTGTCTGGGCTCGCATGTGGTTGTGCCACGGGGTGCTGGCTACAGTTAGCTTTAAGATGATATTTGAGTACCAACTATAATATGTATGGATGATTTCTCATCTGAACATTGTCTATATCTTTTTCTAAATCGTTTCTTTTCTTGTCATCTTTGATTTCACTGTGTTTTTACTGACTCACAACTGCTGTACCTCGCCCTCTGCATGTTTTCCTGGTATGTTTTTTCATTTTATTTTATTTTTTGCATTTCCGTTTTCTTTTTGGAATATCGATGTGTACTTTATTTTAACGATTATTTTTCTACTGCTATGTATTCAATGATTATTTCTTTGTTATCTTTTTGAACATCTATATTATTCTTATTTACGATGTGTGTTAACCAGCCTTGAAAACGACCGAAGTGTCGAAACACGTGTCGGCTGTTCTTCAAAGAAAGTTTTATTATTAAAAACATTGTATTCAGCAAGATTGTTGATTTACTTTAGTTTAACAGTGTCAAGCGCATTCCTACCCCCGTTTTCATTATACTATAAATATATATACTGATAGCCAGTACGCCTTTGGAGTGGCTCACAACTTTGGGAGGCTCTGGTCGGAAAAAGGGTTCCTGGCCTCACATGGGACCAAGATCCAGCATGGCCCCTTGATAGTGCAATTGCTCTCGGCACTCTCGCTCCCTAGGCAGTTAGCGATCATGAAATGTGCAACACATCGTAAGGTCATAGATGATGTGGGAAAAGGGAACGCCTTTGCGGACCTGATAGCTAGGCAAACGGCCACAGACCTTAGCACAGACATGTATGCGCTAAGGGAAACAAAAGATGCCTATGTAATGGATGAAGGTATTGGGTCTGTGCGGGATATTCAAACTGATGCTACAGTAGAAGAATCTGAAAGGTGGGCCGAAGGAATGGGGAGACTAGATGATGATGGGTGTTGGGTGGATACATCTGAAGGAAAATGGTTGCTCCCTGATTCATATGTACTGGCAATGGTTACGACGGCACACGGTCCTACACATGTGTGTGCTCAGCAGATCACGAAAATGTTAGAACAAGTTTGGGTGAATAACAAGATTCCGGAGATTGCAAAGCATTATGTTCGGAATTGCATGATCTGCTTACAGCACAATGTGGGTAAGGGGACAGTAACTCCAAGTGGAAGCTTTGGGCCCCCTTCTGTTCCCTTTGAGGTCATTCACTTTGATTTTATTGAAATGAAACGGTGTAACAATCTGAAATATGTTCTTGTAATTATTTGTGCCTTCAGTAAATAGGTTGAGGCTTTCCCCGTTAAAGATGCTACCGCCATGACCACTGCAAAGATTATGGTAAAAGAATTCTTTCCTCGATTTGGGCTCCCAAGGGTAATTTGGTTGGACAATGGTCCTCATTTTGTTGCAGCAGTAATTTTGCAGATATGCACAGCTTTACATATTGAGAAACAATTTCACTCAGCTAGACATCCTCTAAGTGCTGGGTTGGTGGAAAGACATAATGGTATCTTAAAGAATAAGCTTGCAAAAACATGTGCCGATACCAAACTGAAATGGCCAGATGCCTTACCTATTGTATTATTGGCTATGCGTACCACACCTCAAACTAAGACTGGGCTTTCTCCATTCGAGGTAGTGATGGGGAGACCTGCTAATATTTGGGGTCTCCCAAAACCTAAAGCCCTGAGAGAGGTGGAAAATGTATTGCTTGTAGACTACTGTAACCAGTTAACTAAAAACCTGTATTTCATTTATCACCAGGTGTTTTCAGCTTTACCTGTACGGTTCACGGGCCCAGGACACGATATACAGCCTGGAAGTTGGGTCCTAGTGAAGGCCTACGAAAGGTCTTCCTGTCTCGCTCCTCGTTGGAAGGGACCCTACCAGGTGCTGTTGGTCACTCAGACAGCAGTGCGGGTGGCTGGAAAGAAACACTGGATCCACGCGACGCATGTCAAGAAACTTCCTCACCCGACGCCACACGTTACAGAAGAAGCAGAACCCCTCGCTGATGCTACAGTCCCTGATCTTGGAGTAGCAAACAGCGCTGTGAGTGCATCGGAGAATTTCTCTGAGCCCGTGGAGCTTGGGGAACAGTCCATTTCGTCTTCGCACTCTTTTGAAAAATCACTTCCGGAAAATACTGTTTCAAGCTCTGCGACTTCCGTCGCCTCCGATACATCGCTTCCCTCAGGAAGTGACGACACCTTATTTTCGGACCAAACAATCTTGGGTACCACCAGGTACAACCTTCGATGAAGAAAATAGAACTACGGCACAGGTTTTTCCGTGCATTTGAGAAAGAGAAGTGATCGAAAGTTTTCCTTTGTATAAGAAAGTTTCTGTTGAACAAAAGGGAAAAAAAGGGATTCTGCTGGCTAGGGTTGGGAAGGACTAAGAAATCGCGCGGCCGCAGCGTCGCCAGCAACAAACATTGGGGTCGTCGATTGAGGAACTACAATGCCTGCCACCTCCACTGCTGCTCCCCGCACTGGACTTGTGAATAAGGGGGTGACCAACTGGGACAATGAACAATGTGCCTGGGCCCCGAAAACGTACTGCTGTGTTTTGATAACGATAAATGTTATTTTTGCAATTACTGCTGTAGGACTTTGGTACTTTGAAGAAATCTATCCTCTAAAACCTTTACTACCGACCGAGATTGTACCGACTGCTTTGACTCCCTCTGTACACCTTCACACTCTGTCCCCTAGAGACTCCCAACATAGACAAAAGTATCATAATAACACTCTAATGATAGTAATGAATGCAACGCATGCCATTTTTAATAAGAGTAATTGTTGGATTTGCACTCATTTACCGCAACATGGGAACAAGGGACTGGGATGGTATATTCACCCTTTACCTTTAACGACTGCTTGCTATGCCTCTCTTAGAGCATTATTCTTTGGCCGTTGGAATGATAGCATCTCAGGGAACTTTGATGGAACTAATTTGAATGATTTCGAGAAACGTGAATTAACTCCCCTGGGATGCTCGCTTTTTGCAAATAGAAGTAAACCTAATGTCGCTTCTATTAGGCCGTCTGATAAACTGTCTCTTCCTTTTCAAACTTTAATTTCCTTTAAAATGGCTCCGATAGGCAATAAGGACGCCGTGCCTCCTTCTTACTCTATAAATCATAGCCCTGACTCGGTCCCCTTTTGTGTACAAAGAAATGGCACTCGGCCAATGGGAGATTTTGAAGGTTGTATGAACATTGTAAATTTGACTGGAGAAAACAGGCCAGGGGGGCCTGTTTATTTTGTTTGTGGTAGTTTAGCATTTCCCTGGTTGCCCAAGTATTGGCAGGGAACCTGTTATTTAGGAATCCTGTTACCCGGGGTATTTGTAGCTAGTACATTGGAGGTTTCTAAGGCTCGCCCACGGCGGGACAAGAACGGAGATACCCCTGGACAAGTATTGGGAGATATAGCAAAATCAGTTGTGCCCTTTTGGGGACAAATAACAAACTCTGAGAACATTAGGGTATTAGCAAGGGTACTGGAGAGAACGATCAACCGGACCACGGACATGCTCTACAATATGACACTACAACAAAAAGCAATAAGATTGGTAGCACTCCAAAATCGGATGGCATTAGATGTCATTCTGGCAGAACGAGGTGGAGTATGCAAATTAGTGGGGTCCGCTTGCTGTGTTTTTGTACCAGATTCCTCGCCGACAATTTTTAAAGCAATACAGAACTTGCATACTCTTAGTTCTGAAGTACATATCCCTGTAGGAGATTGGAATCTTAGTACCTGGTTCTGGGATTCTTTACGATCTTGGGGTTGGAAAGTGCTTTCTGTTATTCTAGTTGTTTTGGGGATCCTTCTATTTCTTTGTTGCTGCTTTCAATGTCTTCCGAGTATATGTGGAATGCTAGGGGGATGTTGTGCCCAAGCAGTGAGCACAATAGGGCATAGAATGTATGCCCCAGATACAACATCCAAAGAGTTTGTGTTACAAGAGGTTCTGATGAACGACCTAATGGCTATAGATATAACAGACAATGATTCGGGATGTATGGATGACAACACATGGAGTTATTTGCAAAAGTATTAGAAATGATATTAGCACTTGGCATAGGCCAAAAGGAGGGTCTGTCGGAATTGAAATAATATTATTCCTCCTATCGCAGTAATTGAATGTGTATTGGCCTACGCCAAGTTGTCTAAAGTATCATGTAAATAGACTCCGCGGCAAGGTTTTGACCTTAACGAAAAATAATGTAAGTCGCCATCTTGGATTTAGCCACCATTTTAGGTTCTCTTGTAATGTGAAAGTCACCCTGAACATCAAAATGGAGACTGAATGACATTCTGAGTGAGATTCTGGCCGTTGTGACCTCCGCACACACGAATAATTAATATGCCTGCAGGCCACTTGTCGGGGTCGCGAACTGAGACCTTGTCCTATCCCTGACCTATGTGTAAATGAACAACTGTATCAGCGGAACTGATCAAAATGCATACATTATAGCATTGACCTGGCAAGGAACCCTAGGCCTGATCCCAAGAATGGTTAACCCGCGAGGGGGTTGGCCAAGGGCTGGATAAAGGATATAAAAGCTCAAGTATCCCAATGTACAGTCTCTCTACTAATGCATCGAACCCTCGTTGAAGTTTGTTACGTTACTCTGAGAGACGAATAGCTATCCGTTTGTCAATTGACTTTGGTAACTGTTGTAGCTTTTTAATAAAGCACTTGTATGTCCTTTGTAACCTGTGTTGGTGTGTTTCTTTTGGGCTTCACAGCCTCATATCAATTTTTATGTTTTCACACTATGATGAATGATAAGACAAAGTGGCTGTTCTAGGCCCCATATGATAACTACCATCCACACAAAAAATCTCCCCTCACACCTCCCCCCAAGTTCACTAAGAGGATTAAATGACAACCTACACAGCACTAACCTATGAGTGAGGGTTCAATACTACACTCAACATGCAAAGTTTCCTGAAGCCTTTGCTTTTGCTTCAAGTCTCACCACCCTTTCTCACTCCTCCTCATAGCCATCGTCACCAGAGAACATAAAAAGAATGAGGCTGATGACATGGAAAAAGCCACATCATAGAAACAATGCATTTTCCTTCTCATAATTGGCTACAGAGCAACTAATAACAGTGTGTGCCTCATTTGCTCACATTGCTTGAGGATGGGAACCCATGTCACCACACCGTCCATACGCAAACTTATCAACAGTACATGACACCCATTAGGGATTGTAAAAGCAAGGGAAATGCGGATAACTGTTTAATGGAGAAAGGAGCAGATTATGTACTACTGAAATAACAAGCCAGAAGGTTCAGCTGCAAACACCTACAAAAGCAACAGCACCAGCACCAGAACTGTAAACAAAACACACAAAAAACAGTGATCATTTGTGGTCAGCCCAGCAAAAACCAATCCAAACGACCATGCTCCTGTCTGCAGACCGTTTGGCTTAATTAGCTTAATTGGCCAGATGAATGGTACTTACAATTGATCTGCCACCAAGGAAGGCAAAAGTGCAAACTCCAAGGGGCATATGGAAACCCCCACCACCCAGAACATATTTTTCCTGGTGGCCTAGTGGCCATTGCTGCCTCCTGGGGTTGGCAAAATGGTGACCAAAACCTCCAAATTGCCCCCCACGGGAGCATCAATGTTCTGCTGGCATGGGGGATTTGTCGTGTGCTGACCCTGCAATTGTCGGCCAGACCACTGAAATACCCCCCATCCACAAAAATAAAAAAACACCTATCAAATGTTACCCGCCCTAGGAAAATAGACACACCCTGCGCAGCAATGGGCAACACATGGTGCTGTGATAGAATGCAATGTCATTGTTACTTTGTCATTTTGTAGCTGAGTGTTTTGTCACTTTTTAGCTGAGTGTATTCTGACATATAAGGATTTGTTGACACTCTTTTACACTTCTCCAGACCTCATCGTCACAGCGCTAGTTGTGAAGCAGTGAGCACATTCACCTCTGGTGACAAAGAGCTGGGTTCAATTCTCACTTTGCCAGAACCCTTTTGAAATTGGCCTTTTTTCAAATTTACATGTGTGCTTTTGTTTTAATATTGTCAAGCAATTCAAATGCAAAACAAATAATGATCTGTATACTTATATTTATCAATTGTGGTCTCTGTGCTATAGTCTGGGCCACCTTTCTTTATTTCTTTACATTCTTACAATTATTTGAATGTGGGGTTTTGTTTGACTGTGGGGGTGGTATGTCAGCCATATGGAGATCAGAGCCACTTGCAGAAGGCGTAATACTACTTCTGGTCACTTGCAAGGTGTTTATAACCTTTCACATGGGATCCTGCTCATGTCAGGTAACAACGGCTGTGGTTTGATGCAGGGGAATGCAACTTTAGCTAAACACTGCTTTTAAGTAAAGTGATAGAGCGGGGGTCCATCGAGAAGTGCACTTTTAGATTGTTTCTGTTTGTACTGTATGTAGCACTCAAATGTATACTGCAAAAACAATATGCACTGCACACATTTGCTGGCACTTATTTCTGTTTATTGTTTACTACCCAGAAAGTATATAACAATGCATACAAGCAAGGGATACATCAAAACCACCATAAAAAATAAATACTCAGTAAATACAACAGATAAATGTACAATTTAATGACACATGAATTTATGGGTTGTTCACCTAGTTGATGAGTCTCACAGCGGGTTAAAGCCCTGGTACCCACCAATATATCAAGGAGACATGTGCAAGCTTTCAATCCCACAGCCACCGCAGCTAGGGAGACAAGTGGACATCTGGGGCCAGATAACAGAAACTTTGCACTGGTGCAAGTGCAAAGTTATATGGTATTAGCACTAGGGCAATGATTGCCCCATTTTTGAAAACACAGGGACATATTTCAAAACCATTGCACCATGACAAGTGCAGTTTGGTATGTTATAAGCATCAGGGCAGAAATGTCCCTAGTGCAAAAAAGGTACATTTGTAATGCAGTTTTGCACCAGGGCAAAATTTGCTCTCGTGCTAATACAAATCTGTGTTAGCACTGGCTAATACCAATGTGTATTAGTACTGGGGCAAACTTTAGCCTGGTGTGAAAATGTATCTTGTTTTGCACTAGCACCATTTTTGCCCTGATGCTTATAACATGACAAACTGCACTTGTCATGGTGCAATGGTTTTCTAGTATGTCCCAGTGTTTTTAAAAATAGGGCAAACTTTGCCCTAGTGTTAATACCATTCAACTTTGCACTTGCACCGATGCAAAGTTTCTGTAATCTGGCCTCTGATTGTTTATGTGCTTCAAAGGACACATTTCAACTGTTTTCAAACTCGCAGCATGCCCGTGGCCAGCGATAAAGGTGTGTCTGCTTGCACCCCCATTGAATGGCAAGAAGCCGCCTGGTGAAATGCTTTCTCGAACAGCTGTGAACAGCCAGTATCCAAGATAGATTGGGGTCAAACCAGCATCAACACTCTACACTAAGGTTTTTTCACTTAAACATTAATGTGCCGGGTGGGTTTTTGTTCTTGTTTTAAGTCTAATAAGCAAAATACCCAATTTGTCGCGCATAGCTCATTGTTCACATCTATCTGAACTTCTGTTGAACTTTCTTCTAAATCAAAGATGTTTACTTCATAGTCACATACAACTGTGAATGACAGTCAACTACTGACAAAGATCACCACTTAGGTAACGGGTTTCATTTGTCTCAAGTATTCACATATCTTGTGCCCCACACATTCAGTGATGCCTGATTAATGCTCTGTAAAACCAAAGAAAACACACATTTGGCCATCTTTAAAATGATATCTATATGCAGGCATGTGTTTGTTGAACATTAGGTTAAGTACATTATTGAACTGTCTATAGACACACACGCACACATACAAACACTCAACGCATTTGTAAGAAAATTCAACATAGGGAAATCTTGCTATATGTAAAGTCATAGATTACACCACATTTCTCATTTCAAACACTATTAGGCTCTCTGTCGCCATTTTCTTTTTGTGTTTAACCATAGCCGAATTATGTACTTCAACATCCCTGTGGGTGTAAAAGGCCTTCAGGAAAGCATACCTGAATATCTGTCTATATTCAGCCCTAGGGCCTTTGAGAACGGGCCCAAAGATGGCCGTATATGATGGCTGTGGATGAACACGCCACCTAACAAACTCAGCAAACCAGCGCTTTCCGTCTGGGAACTTTTGAAAATGCGGCTAAAACTCATTTCATGCAATAAGACCTCGCCATGTTAAAAAGAAAATCCGCTGTGATTGACAGTATATTGGGATAGCTGATTGATGGCTGGTGGTTGGAGATGGTATGTAAACAAAAGCCTGAAGTGTTCTAGTAACTAAAACGTGTACGATAAAAAGACTGTAGATCATATGCTGTATGGTACTGGATCGCACACATTGATAGGCATGTTTTTTTTTTTTTATTCCTATTTTAAACATACGTATTTCTTTTGTTGCTGATGACATTTTAGACAGGATGCTGAGGACAAGTACATATCCATGTGAAAAGGTAGTAGAGGAAGTTCCTTCACTTTATATTATGCAAATACGACACAACGTTTAGTTCTTTGCTGCATTTACACTTTGCACACCATAGTTCCTCCCTAAGTGGCTATATGCGGTGGATGTTTCATTTTTTAAATATATTTATTCATGGTGTGAATTATAATGCCAAAAAATGCCTGCACCACTTCGGAGCAAAATAGTATTTGTGAAAACACACCCCAGTCAAATTAATGTATTTAATTTTCCCAATATGGATTGCAAATGTACAAGTAAAGATATGGTACTTGCCAGCAACATTTGTAATGTCAGCCAACATGTTCTACACAATCAGCTGTGCTATGGGACCCTTTGTTTGGGTGAGCAGCCTCCAACACCTTTGGATAATCTCCCCTCCCCCATCACTGATAGTTTTAAAGGCAAACCGGACATTACATAGGACTCCACGGGAATGGGGACTCGAAAGCACCGGCACCGTTGCTAACAGTGCCAGTGATTCTGTGAAAACTCTCCTTTCCGGGGCTGTTGCGCCCAGCCGGTCACACCTGCTGGGCGCACAGGTCCAGGAAGGTAGAGTTGTAGTGTGCCGGTCCGGAAAGGGTGCCAGTACGTTGCTATCGGAACCCTTGTTTCCAGACCGGCAGACTAGTAATGAAGCCCTATGAGTTTAGCATTAAGGTGGGTGAGTTACGTCAAAGGTACATTTTCCACTATAATACCGACAATTAATCCCTGTGGTAACTCATCCAAATTCACCATGGAGTCTGAGGACCTCATGAATGGTTACTAAAATTTCCATACCACCACTTGTAATCTGGCAGTAATTTTGCTGGACTGAGTGGCAGTATCACTAACTGAATTTGGCACTCATTCCTTACCGCCAACTTGTAATCAGGCCAACAGAGTTTAAGGCTCTCATTCCACCTGTGTGCCTCCCTGATCTACAACACGCCGTAGGATATTGGATTGAGATGGCGCTTTGGTTTAGGCTATGCAATGTTGTACTCAACCAAAGGCTTTGACTAATTCCTAGCACAGTAGTGTGATTATGGGTACTTCACAGTTTTTTGTTATCGGGCGACCAGTTTTGAGGCGGGATGATGGCAAATAGTGTGCATTAAGTAGAGAAAACTGGTTACCCCTCCCTTATCACCTTGTGGTGAGGTAGAAAGTGAAACTCTTAAATACTGTATTTAATTTCCGTATTCTATTGCTCCGAGCACACTTTTTTTTCCAATCAATATATCAATTTAAGATTTGTTTGAAAAACACGTAAAAAGAAAAGGAGGACCGAACAGAAAGAGCAAGAGAGTTGCTATGCTTAGGAGCAAGTAAAGCAAAGGAACGGAAACGTGAGGGGTCACATGGTGGTTTGCGAATGGAGAGTAGGAACTGACTCTTGCAACACAGGGCACGGGGTGGAGAGTAGAGTAAAATAAGCAAGGCAGAGCGGAGCAAGGCTATGGATATACTTACAAACAATCAAAAGAAAGGGAAAAAAGAAGACTCAAAAGGAAGGAGAGACTTACAAAGGAGATAGGGAAAATAGATGCACAAAGGGGAGGGAGAAAAGGGAAGACAGATAGATAAGTTATAGAAAGAAAGGAGGGGAGCAAGATGAGTGGTGGGAAGTCCAAAAAGGAGAGGTGAGCAGTAGTCAGTACAAGAAAAAACTTGAAGGTAATAAGAAGTATGGTTGTGTGAAAAGAAAAATAAGGGAAAGCATGACAACCATTACATAAAGCACAGTGGGATGATCAAGCAGTGTTTGAAATGTGAAGAGAAAAAGAGTGAGAGAGGTAAAAGATGACTCCTAACTTGCGAGCGGAAGAAGAGAACATGAGGGATGAAGGGGTGAAAGGAGAGGAGAGGAGGAGGTAGGGGGCAGGAATATAATTTGCAGGAACGAAGAGGAACTCTGTTTTAGAGGGGTTAAGGTGGAGGAAAGGTAAAGACATTCATTGCTGGATAGCTGAAAGACTGAAGTGAGTCAGAGAAAGAGGAGAAGAACAAGAAAAATTGAGTATCATCAGTATAGAGATGGAATGAAAGATTTCCGAAAGAGATAAGACTTGAGAGAGGAATAGTATAGAGCTAAATGACAAGGTGGCCTATAACACACCCTCTGAGCGGTTAGAGAGATTGGACTGAAAAACATTTGAGGACCGAGCCAGAGAAGCCGAGAGACGTGAGGATGGAAAGAAGAACCGGGTGATTAACAATATCAAATGCAGATGAAAGATTGAGTAGATTGAGAATAAAGGAGAGTTTAGAGTGGCAAGCAATAAGAAGAGAGTTAAATACATGTAGGAGAGCTGTGGAGTGAGGAGGATGACATCCAGAATGGAGGGATGGAAAAGATGGAAGAAGTCAGTGTAGATTGAGATGTGAAGAGACTTCAGTATTCACAGCACAGACCAAGAGAAAAGGAAGATGAGAGATAGATTGAAAATTAGCAGGACAAGAGGAGTCGAGAGAGGGTCTTTACAAGATGGGGAGAATGGCAGCATGTTTAAACATAGAAGGAAAACAAAAGCTAGTGAGAGAGGAATTAATCACACAAGTAAGATAAAGGTTGAGGTAAGGGTAGATTTAAGGAATACGGGCAGAAGGGAGAGGATCCAATATGGAGACATTGGGATGGGCCCCGGCCAAGGTGGCAGTGGTGTCCAGATCAGTAAGACAGGAAGAAAGAAGCAGTGACTGGGAAGGTAGACTCGGGGGGGAGCAAGGACATGATGGAACATGTTTGAAGGAAGAGATCAGAGAAACAACCTTAGAGTTGCAATAGTTAACAAAGGCATAGGAAGATAGAGATGATAGAAGAGAGGGAACAGGATGACAAGGAGAGAGGATAGTTTGGAGAAGCTAGGAGAGACAATCAGGGTGATGAGAGTAAAGTAAGTTCAGAAAAGTATTGTTTTTTGGCAGAGAGCAGAGAGTGCAGAGGAGATATGGCAGAAAGGTCAGAAAGAAGATTTTTATCTTTACAAAGACTGGAGCAAAGAGATGAAAGAGTAGGGGTGAGCCAGGGTAGAGGGGGTCTACGACAGGGAGTGAAAGGGAGAAGGAGAAGTAGAGCCAAGAGTAGTCAGGGGAGGCAAAGTGGAATAAACTGGTATCTTAATCAGGAGAGAGAGGAGAAAAGGAGGTGATAAAAGGCAGGGAAGAATTAAAGGAGAAAAAAAAGTAGCATTAACAGAACAAGGATTATGTTGAGTGAAAGCTGGAGTGGAGGGGTGCAGGGTGAAGAAAGGGAGAACGAAAGAGACAGAAGGCAGTTGTCTGGTGAATGGGTAGGGTAGGGTATGCAGTAATGGAGGAGGAGAGTAAAGACAAGATAAGATCAAGGCAAGAGCTGGATTGTTGGAAAGGGGGAAATGGGAGAAAACAGAAATTACACAAGCCAATGAGAGATAAGAAAGGAGATTGAATAGAAGCAGCAAGAAGAGGGAGATTAATATTGCCAAGAAAAAAGAAAAGGGAGTGAGAGGGAAGAAGAAATGAAATTAGAGAGTCAAGATGATCGAGGAAATCCGTGGAAAGGCCGAGGACCTATAGATGATCAGAAAAGGAACATGGCTTAGAGAAAGAAGATACATGGTACCCAAATGATGGGAAAGAGGGAACACCAGAGGGATACAAGGATAAAAGTCCAAGGAGAAGGAACAAGAGTCCTAGAAGAATGATAGAGGAATTCTGTACCAGCACTGCAAAGAGAATCAGGCATAAAGGTGTTATCAAGGGTAATCCAGGTCTAGGTAAAACAGAAAATTGTAGGTTAAGATGAATGAAAAGGCCCCAGTTAGAATGGGACTTATTACAGATAGAACAGATATTTAGAAGACAAAGATTAATGGAGCAAGAAGAACGAGAGGAAACAAATGTGTATAAGAGATTTGAAGCATTGTGGGCATGGTGTGGGGGTCGAGGGGAGATTTGAGTTGGAATGGGAGAAGGCATACTGGACAGAGCAAAGAGTAGAAAAGAACACAGAGAGGGGGAAGACAAATGAATGGAATTGGGGTGCATTATCAGGCACGAAAAAGGGGAAAACACTGCCCTTGAAGGGTCAACACAGGAAAATGTAGAATTAGATGTTAAGGGGTCATGTGACTTCTCACATGACCCCAGATGCTGTAGTTAGATGGGTGGTGCAGGGGATGCCCCAGAGGTGGCTGGTGCGATCACGTGGTTTGGGACCTTGGGGTGCGATCTTCTCCCTGAGAGCAGGGACCAGCAGTAAGTCTGGGGGTAGAGGCCTGGACAGAAATTGCTTTGATGTTGGCAGTCATGTGATATCTCAAGTGACCGCAGATATTGTGTCTGGACGGAGGGTGCAAGGGAGGTCCCAGCAGTGGCTGCCACGATCATGGTGGGTTGGCACCTTGGACAGCAATCCTGCACCAGCAGTAAGTTCATGGCCAGTGGCTCGTAATGGGATCTCTCGCTTGACCGCAGATGTTTTAGCTGGATGGAGGGGAGGTCTGAACAGTGGCTGCCGCAATCACAGTGGGGTTTTCATTGAGTGCACACAAGGGAAACGGCCTGAGTTGTTCAAGCTACTTTTAGCTCATTTGTAATGACCCTCTGGAGGTCCAGTTAAATGGGATAATTGCAATGCACTTTTGCATTTGCTAAAAAATTCAGATCAAGTTGTGGTCCATCCGATAGGGAATTGTCCTGTATTCTATTGAATTGTGACAACAATGCTCAACTGGGCACTCCTCCTGAAAATAAAGATGTTTTCCTCCTAGAGGAGGCATCGTGGGTAAATCTCCCTTGTCATAATTAATAGGATTGCAGCAGAAAAAAAAACAGGAGATGACTACTGGAAATTCTGAATACTCACAAATTAGCAACACTCAATGGGAGAATCTCTTGATAGGCCCTGGCATCCTCCCCTAGAAAGGGGACACTTGTAAATGACATATGCCTTAAAGTGGAAGTCTGGCAGAGTTATCAATTTCCAGGTCATACCAAAGGTTGAGTGCAATCACATCCCTTAGTTGGAGATGTTGGATTTGGCATCTTGGACAGTGACAGGCACTACATTTGCTTGTAAAATCTGACCCTAAATAGAGGTTTCAATTTCAATGGCTAAAAAGGCTTTTATACTATAGCTGTGAAGCAAAAAAGGGTGAACTAGCCAAAAAGATTGAGGAGGTAATAAGGGATTTAAGGAAGAAATGTAAAGACAGGAAAATAACAAATACCAGCACGTTCCATATGGGGCTCATCAGGAACCAACCTCAAGCATTGATCAGAAGGTTATTCGGAGGATAGTATGTAGAGGAACCCAAAAATGACAATATATCTTGAAAGATATAAATGCGATGGGGTTGTAAGTGTATTGTGCACCTATATAAGCCCCTTTATCTAGGACAAATAACTTAACAGAGCAAACCATCTTTAAAGAATTTTTGCCAACCTCTAAATAGTTTGTCACTTTTTGTTTACAGATGTGTTCTGGCTTTCATGGTAATTTCATGGTAATAACCAACTCGAAATTAGTTCTAATAAGGTCATGATTTTGGAGAAGAACTGGAGACAATATTTCCAATTTATGGTGGCCAATAGGCAAATTGAATTGGTAAAGGTTTATGATTAGTTAGGAAGTAGATGTTTATCATGGGGTAGTCACCACACCCATAAAGTAGAGCAGTACATTGACATATTGAGTGCTCTTTTAGCCTTTGATTAAAGGTTGGGATATTCTTTGTTCAAGGCTGTTCTAGGAGTTTGTGGTGCTAGGGTGGTGCAATGGGCTATATTTGTGAGGGAATCATGGGAATAAACTAAAGTTTGGAGTCAATATAAAATGCATTCCTCAAGAAGCCTTTTATTAAGGACCTATTGGAGTGCAATACTTCTCTCGGCTGGATTAAGGAATCGGAAAATGACATGGCCTCATTGCTTAAAAAAATAATTTAGGAGTTGCATGTTCACCTGTTAAGACATACAATAGATTGGTTTAAGAACATGCAGAGGGTGATCAGGGATATCGATAAATTGTCCTGTTTTTTTTTCTCCCTGCAACTATACCCAGCAATTCAAAATAATTCTTGCATAAAAACTGTAATGGTTAAGGAACAAGACGGATGAATTATGGAATAATGCCTTGGGTAGAGCATCAGAAGTTGATTATGCAGACTTGATCCAGGTGGGGTAAAGGGTTTCCTATTTCTAATGTCTAAGGCAGACAATAGGCTTGTGATGACCAGGCTTGCTGGAATCAGCTAAGCCTATTTCTGAACTAATTAACATGGGGCAAATTCATCCAGGTCCAGAATCTGTCCCTGCATGAAGAAAAGGGCAGAAAATAGGGAGCAAGCCTGAGAACTTGATAGTCCACAAGAGTGCTGCTCATTTTAAAAGAACAGAATTATATTTTGAGATTGGCAGTTTTCCTCACTTCAACTGTTTGGAAAGAAAAAATGCATAAGCTCAGTTGTCTCAATGAGTGTAGATCCGATCAGAAACTGGTCAGACAGAAGTTGAACTATATGTAGGACAACCTTTAATATTGTTATATTTTGCATCAAAAACATCCCAATAGTATGTTTCATGTCAGAATTTCCTAAATGTATTTTGTTTTTTGTGCTTATTTACTTGATGTTGTATTTAAATGTATTGAATCTGTCAACTGGAAATGTAATTTTGCTAATAGACTGAACATAGCAATTCCTGCACCTGAGCACATTGATGATTCAGTATATTGTGATTTCTCAATACATGACTCACTAAATGACCACACCTCGTTGTTGACAACAATAAACAGCAAGCTGAGAATGATGGAAACGCTGTTGCAAACATTTCACGCAGAGACTAGATTATGAGGCTGATACTTCAAGGAGCTGGGAAGCGCGTCTAAGCGACATCGCCAGACAAGAAACAAAGGACAAAGTCGACCTCATGGAGGCTGTCATAGAATCCACAAAATGGATGCGGCACAACATGACAGTCAGGATTGACCTTATGGCCAGTTTGATACACAGACCAACTGAAAAGAGGCAAAGGATGAAGCCTACAACTAATACACCTGGGAAAAATGACATTTGCAATGAGCCTTTCATTCTCGAGAAAGACATCACGCAACTAGCGAATAGTTAATCTGTTACCAAAAAAATGATAACGAAGCAAGTGGAATCAAAGATTGCCCCAAGTACTAAGGAGAGAACAGATCTACAGTGTGTCAACATGAAAACTACAGAGAAAGCTCTGATGCCCGATGACGATAGTGGTCAACCAATTGATGACTCTTAGCAAGTCATTCCAAGTGTCACAACAAAACCAAATATGAGTAACTTCCAAACGCCGCCTGATCCGGGCCTGCAAAATCTGACTACTAAATTATCATTTGCAATATTTCAAGGAGAGGCAAAAACGATAAAAGCCCCAGACAGACAAATTCCAAATTCAGGAGTAAAATCAAAGGCAAAACCCCCTAAAGTGAGGCTCGAACCGATGGCAAAGAGACCATGATCCAACGAAGCAAAACAATTTATAAGGAACATTTCGACCCCTCCTCCAATCAGTTTATTCAATCGAGTGGAAAAAAAGGGAAACAGATTGAATGAACAGACAAATGTTATTAAACTGTCTATGGTGGTTGTACCGCACACAAAAAGATTGAGAGAATAGCAAAACGAGGTAGAAGATGCAGATGGCGACTCCTCGATCGATCTCTGCGATCTCTCAACGTATTCTGTCGAAGTTGGTGATGAGGATTCTATAACGATAGACGAAGAATATATAACTTGTGTAAACACCATGGCAAAGTCGATACATGCCAAATCTGAAAAGCTGACACAAAATACAATTCCAAAAAGTGTGGCAGTGAAAACGGAACCACCAGAGTTTCTGTATTATCTGAGAAAGACAAACCAGCAGTGACAGCCACTTGCCCAAAAGGCAATACTATGATCAAAGAACAAACGTTGCCTCTAAATCTAAATCCGAAACAGACAACAGCTTAAAAGTCCAAATGATTATGACAAAATAAAGACACATTGCATCAGTATGTCGAATCTTTAAAGAGTAATATTTGGAAATTACAGGTTGAGAACATCATCAAGCTCCGTCGCAACATCATCAAGCTCCTACATAGTATACCAATGCTACGCACAATAGAATCTGCTGACATTGCAGTTGTCGAATATATGTCTGAAGAGCGACTGGATTGGGTCACTCTTCACCTCAAGTTGAAACTCACCGCAAAGCAACTATTCGACGCCAAAGAGGATCTGATGTTTTTCAGCTTCGATGTGCAGTATCTGGAAGAAAGCTCAATTTATCGAAGTAGCTCGAAAACGAGCCCGCTTGCCCAACGGAGCTATTGACAAAAACAAGTAGAACTGCGAGATCAGTTGAGAACTACTTCTGCGTCCGTTCCATGTGGTATCTCAAGTACATAAAATGAGTGACCACTAGGATAAGATCAGCGAAAAGATCTCCACCTACCATCTGGCGTCATGGAATACAAGAGGCTTTGCTCACTTATTCGAAGAAAAATGGCCGAAATTAGATCAATGTACGATATTATGCCTACAAGCAACATGGATGCGGGTGAAAACGGCAAGTGATGGATATACAATTCTGTTCAATGCAGCGGGCAAGAACATGTTCGGTCGCCCGTTTGCAGGACTAATCAAGATGATTAAAAATAACCTAAATTGGACTATTCTAAAGGCTGAAAATCCAAACATGTTCACTCAAGCAACCACGGTACAACTTCCTGAGACCAATAACAGCCCTGGGCGCCATTTGCTAATAGCTAATGTCTATTGGAATCCAGCGATGATTTCTCAAAACTAATTGATAACAGCAGTCACCACATCAATTGACGAGTGTCTAATTGCTTTTGATGATCCTGCAATCATTGTATGTGGTGATCTGAATTATTCATGGTTCAACGAGCTGAAAACACCCTGTAAAATCAATAGTCCAAAAGGCACTGAATTAATAGACAGAGGTGCCCGATGGATGAAGGAGATGACAATCAGAGACTGTTCCATGTTGAACGGATGTACCAACTGAGACGTTCCCGCTTCATCCACATGGCATCGTTGCACTCGCGCTAAGACCCTTGACTACATTTGGGTGTCAAGAAATTTAAAAAGCAAAATCATAAGCTTGACAATAGCAAAAACTACAAGAAGTGACCATGATGCATTATTGTTGACTTGGCA
Source organism: Ambystoma mexicanum (assembly GCF_040938575.1). NCBI lineage: Eukaryota > Metazoa > Chordata > Amphibia > Caudata > Ambystomatidae > Ambystoma > Ambystoma mexicanum. The sequence continues at coordinate 679,980,766 of NC_090922.1, read as the reverse complement.
TGGGACGGCAATGTCGAGCTCTGATGTCAAATACACAGGACCCATAACCACCAACTATTCTGGATCGAGGTTGAGAATCAATGCTAAGCAATTGAACACTTTCACAGAAAAATATGTGACAACCTCTGCTTTGGAAGCAAATATAAACTATAGCCCGTTGATGATGCAGTTCAGAGCAGGGAGAACTAACCACAAGATCCAACAAATATCCAACAGACACTCGTTCAGTGCAATCCTATTTCAAGAAAATAAATTAATGCGCAAGGATCTAATGAAGTTAAAAGGATGCAAAGGCAAGAATTGCGCCATTCAAATGATAGAACGGCGACAACAATATCGAAATTGGCTAAAAGCATTCAACACCATGCAAGACCAGGAACAAGCAGAAATGATGCTACTGCTCATCATACACAAAGACACCAGATTGCTATAGGAAATATTCAATACAGGCTCAGTAAAAGCAACCTACGATATGGCAAATGGTGTAAACGACGCAAGATGGGTCTCCCATTACACAGCTGTATTTGACATACAGAGTGTCACAAGCCCAATACCTGATTTTGAAGGATACTGCAAATGGCATATTGTGGAAACTCCAGACGACATAGAATGGGCGATTCAAAAACTAAACAACTCCAGAGCGGCCGGTCCAGACAGCATTTCTAATGTTATGCTGAAAACAAATAGCTCATTATGGGCAAAGTTCATTGCCACATTGTTTGAGAGGATCGCAGAGTGTACGACCCTACCTGAGTCTTGGAGAACGGGAAATGTCGTGCCCATATTCAAAAGGGGCGACCGTAACGATCCAATGAATTATCGTCCAATCACGCTCCTCGACACAATAGGAAAGGTGTTCGCTGCTTTCCTCCAAAAGAAACTGGCGGATTGGGCCGAGCATGCAAAGGTGATTGACAAGCGCCAAACAGGTTTCACCAAGGGAGTCGGCGTCAAGTTAAATTTGATTATTCTAAATACCATCAAACTTGAATCCAAGAAGAATAATAAACATGTGTTTCTTGCCTTCATAGACCTGAAACAGGATTTTGACAACATCAATCGGCAGAAACTTTGGGGAAAACTACTTTCATGGGCGTGTCCCTTGGAGCTATTGCATCCTATCATTGCATTATATTCCAACACTTCCTTTCGTGTAAGATTGAACTCAAAAGGTGACCTTTCTGATGAAATGTACACAAAGAGGGGAGTTAAGCAAGGCTGCCCACTAGCAGCATTATTGTTTAAACTTTTTATATCAGATCTCCCCATTGCTCTAACACATCCGAGGACTTTTCCCCCGAAGATAAACTATAATCATGTTTCTTGGGTCACATATGCTGATGATATTGTCTTGCTGGACACAACACAAATTGGCTGCAACGATCACTGGATGCATTACAAAGGTATTGCGATAAAAATGAACACAAAGAAATCAGAGATCATGTCAATCGACAGCGGAGGAAAACCACGTAAAAAAACTTTTATCTCGTACCTAAATCATGAAAAACTAGATGTAACAAATTCCATTTGTTACTTAGGAGTCCAATTCAACATCTCAATACGTGAATAGTATTGGACTCAAGATCTACTTAATCGAATGACTATGTTTGCCTTGCAAGGACTCAAACTTCATGCTGCATACGGCTAATTCACATTAAATCCGTTACTCTCCTTCTACTTGCAAAAAGTAGTACCCGCTATAACGTTTGGCAGCGAAGCAGGATGGAACATACCAACTGACATCTGGTGTAAACTTGAGGGAAAATTCTGTCGTAAAGTCCAGCGTTTGCCACAGAACCTATCAATATCAGTGATTCGATATGAACTGGGCATAGATTCACTATATGGTACAGTTTTGTGGAAGTCAATTTCAGCATGGCGTAAAATGAGAATGGTCCCAGTAGCAGGCCCTTATGAAATCTTACAGAAAAGATCCAATGCTCACACGTCCGACTTACCAAGTAATTGGGAACAAAAACTCCTTGTGATAATGCGAAGTGCAGATTTGACGGATGAGCTCTTACTAAAAATGCCGCAAAGGGCTAAAATAAAATGGAGACGTTGGAATTGGATACAGAACAATGAAAAGCGAAAAAAGTTAACATCCACACAAGACTTTGGAACTTCGTCGCACGGGTTTGACGAAACTCCCAAGTATCTGTGTAAATTCCCCTTGCGATACCATCAAAACCAATTCATGAGATTGCGCTTCAATCTTTTTAAGACCAAAGCAATATTGATGTTGAAGCGTGACCCGGAAACATCAGACAATCAATGCAGACACTGTAAAAAAGCAGTTGAATCAGTTAAACATCTGATAACTGAATGCATAGCCATCACAGCTCAATGGTTGCTGCACCTAGCAAATTTTGCGCCGGAAAATAACAACCTAGAAGATTGGTGGAGCTACCTAATCGCCGGAACAAACACATGGTTGAATTGCGCAGTACTTAACTTCATGGATTCTGTACTGCCTGAACATGGATGTATCGGATAGAGAACACAAAAAATTGGCATCAAGGACTGGCAAGTTTAGGATTCATGTAATAAAAAGTTTGTTTTTCTTTTTAAACTAAAATAAAAATTATAATTAAAAAAATAATAATAATATTGTGATTTCTTGACTATGAATTAGATAGGCCTGTTATTGGGCTGCATTTATGAATTGTAATTACTTGTAATGGTGTTGTTGGTAAATTAATGTTTTATGACATATAGTTGTATATGTTTAATGATGATATATTGCAGGTAGTAATTTTGTATTTGTATGTATTCTGTCCAAAATAAACATAATGATGATCAGGTGTTGAGAGTATTGAACTCAACCCAACAACTAAAAACAATACGTACACATAATTGTAGGCAGGTTCTAATTTTACTGTGTACCTTTTTCCATTACTTGTATGGTGTACTAACAATATGTTTCTTGTACAGTTCTTGTTAATGCCTTCTTTTAGGTGTCTACATTCTCATACAGAATCCTGTTTTCATAGGCTACTGAATCTGACATTTCTTTGACTCTCTTTAAGAAACAAACCAACTGGGTAGGATTGTTACCCAAAGTAAATGAATGACCGAACCACATTGATCCAATGATGAAGGAAAATGGATCAATGTTCATAAAAGTTACGATTATCATCTGTCAATTACAAAGAGTTGCACCTGGTATGTGTTTGACTTTCTGGTGGGTTTGCTAAAACTGTTAACATGTGGATGTGGGCAGGAAGTTCAAGGAGATTCAGTCTTAAACTGCCACAAGTAGCCAGTTAAATAAGTCACTAGCAGTACATGCTAAAGTATATTTTGAAAGTTAAAACTTTCCACCTCCCCCTTGAATACGCAAACGGAATTTTCCACAATACAACTGCGGAAGTGGCTGTGTAAGTGGCTGTTGGCTGGCCAGGTCTGTTTCTCTCGTGCTCTTGTGCCTCTGAAGGAAACAACAGTGTAAACTGAACTTTGGTATGAACATCTGTGGACTTTAGTATACCTTGGTATACCATCATCTTTGTGGACTTTGTGAACTTTAATCCATCATATTTCGTCTTTTACAGGATTAATTTGCATGGCCCTTCCCCTTTAACTGCTGTGACTGTATAATCTGACGTGTGTGCGCATCGGCGCACGTGCACCGCAGAAGTGGCTGTGTAAGTGGCTGTTGGCTGGCCAGGTCCATTGCTCTCATGCTCCTGTGCCTCTGAATGAAACAACAGTGTAAACAGAACTTAAACAGAATGTTGGTGTGAACATAAGTGGACTTTAGCATACCTTGGTATACCATCAGCGCACTGCGGAAGTGGATGTGTAAGTGGCTGTTGGCTGTTAGCTGTACAGCTGTACAGCCACGGTCACCGCAAGGAAGGCCACACACTTTGTGAGGCTATGGTGCATTTTGATTGAAGCACAAGGCTGACACTCTGACTGGTTTCCCCAGTTTGGACAGACAAAGGGAAACGTGAATTGCTCGAAGTATTCCCTGTGGCTGCAATATTCTTTTTCTGATCAGCTCAGGAAACTGAATGTCAACTCCTGTTGCTATTTGGACCACAGGGAACTAATCGAGGTGTATCAGGTCAGCTGGGTGAAGCTTGGCTGCTACTGAGTGGGAGTACTACTCTACGTGACCTCATGCAGAATACCCCTATGCTTGTTTGTGGGGGTTGGGTGATTGGGCAAACGCTAGTCTTCTCTCTTGCGTAGTTGACTAATACATCAGATGTGTGCTCTTGTGGATATAAACCTGCACAAACGTTAGTATTTTGCCAACTGTGGCTAACTAATATATTAGGTGCCTGCTTCTGTGATTATAAATTTACACAAATTATAGTATTTCCCCTAGATTGATTAACTACTTTATTTGGCGTGTGCCTCTGTGCTTATAAATCTGTGCAAACAGCAGTATTTTCCTGAGTGTGGCTAACTAATACATTGGGCGTGGGTTTTTCGGGTTACTAATCTGCAATCTTGAGCCTTTGGTGTAGGAATGAAACCCAATTTATGGTCTAGGATGAGCAAATACGGGGGCCTGGGATGTACAATGATACTCTCTCTGCACCTTTCGTGTTCACCCCTGTCCGCAACAGCATGAGGCGAGCGCAGGCAATGCCTTTGCCCCCATGCCCCCCTCTCAGTACGAACCTTACGTTGTTGGAGGTGGGGGACGGTGGACATTCACCACTCCTCTTAGATTCTGGCCAGTCTCCAATTGACTCTGGGCTGGCAAATGGGGGGGGGGTGATTGGTGAAATCATGTCAAGGGGGTGGACACATCTTTTTTGGACACTCCCTATATCTTTCTGGAGGGGGAGATTTCTCTAATGGTGCTCACTTAACATACTGAGGAAAGGATTGGGGAGGAGGAGGACTGGTTTTCATCAGCCCAGGCGCCGGCTGAGAATGGGGTGGTGGGCAGGGGTGAGGGTGGTGGGCTCAATCTTCTGATACTGAATGAAGTGGCTGAGCACTCTAAAAGCCTGCGATCAATTTTGTCTGTTCTGCTTAAAATACAGAACGAAGGAGGGACATGCATATGCAGATGCCCTTGTCGGGTGAAATCAGGATACTCTGCTAAGGATTTAGCTGACATCAGTCATATTATTGACCCTTCTGGGAGAGTGAAGAGGCCGAGCTGGTGTTGGCAGTGTTGGAAGAGAAAGTGATTTCCTTGGGCGTTGAGGAGATCCCAACCAAACTCATGCCACAGCCAAAAAAGACAAAAATTAAGAACAGAAACCCAGACTCCAGCTGGAGTAAGGGGCCAATAGGCCGTCAAGAAGATCCTGGAGAAACATGATAATTGCAGAAGTGGATGCCCCGCAGGAAGTGGAGGTGGGGGTGTCTCTGTGGAGGAAGATGAGGCTCAAATAGAAGCCGGCATGACTGGATTAAGTGCTAGATACGTGGGGTGGGGCCGACCAAGTATTTCCTACTCATGCTTGGAAGCCTGCTTATATTGCAAACTAGACTTACGAGTGGAAGTAGGCAAGAAGTGGTGGGCCCTCCTGACAGGAGCGGAGGTGATCCGCAGATAGAGGGCAGAAGCACAGTTGGGAATTTGGGAAGCCCCCGTAAGCCGTCTTTTGGTAATGAAGAGGGTACAATGCAAGAAAGTAATATACTGGAGGATGGAAAGGGTGCTCCTGATGGGGGAGGTAGGGATATGTGGGAAGAGGGTAGAGGCTCAGTAGGGGTGGCAGCAGGGCTTCATAAAATGGAGACAGTCACATTTTCTGGATGACCCAAGTATTATTTTACATTATATGTTCAGGCATGGAGGGCCTGATTCTTTAAACCGATGGCGAATATTGGCATTATTTAAGGAAATTGCTAGTTTAACATTAATTTAATCAGGGGATATTAAACTAATGGATTTCATTCACCGTGAGTGTTATGATCACGTCTGGATTGTGTTTCATTCAAGGAAAGTGTATGATGCTGAACTGAGAGAAGGCGAATCCATAAAAAAAAATTGGTATGATGTCCTTAGCTCCAGTCCAGGTTTCTTGAACCCATGTATTGAGAGTCAATTCGATAGGCCTTGTGAAGGGATCACTCAAGGAGGGAGGACCTTAACACAGGGGTCGGGGGAGACATTGGATTCAAATTTGAGGTGGTTGGCCCTAAGCCTTCGTGATTCCATATCAAAATTACAAGGACTGAAACCAAATTTAACCAGAAGGGACATTTTTTAATGGTATTGTGAAATTCGAGAGGGTCTTGGTCCCTGAAATACTCAGTGGAAATATGTTCTATACTTGCAAACTTCTCAATACTGTGTATTCAAGAAACCTGGCTTACTGAGTCGTGGGTTCTGGACGGTTATACTGTCTACTCAGAGCTCGCTGTGAAGGGTCCAAGAGGGAGACCCTCAGGTGGTCAATTACTGGCCATAAGGAATGATATAAAGTGGAAAGTAAAAGAATACTTCAATGTTGCGAGGTACTGTTTAGCGGTACTACTGGAGCAAACATCTGACCCATACCCTTTTTCTATTTTGGTGGTGAACATCTACTGGATTCCAGACTTTAACTTGAGTGAAACTCTTAAATCCATAAACTCCCTATTCGAAGAATGACAAGAATTGTGTTGAGGGCTGCAAATTATTGTAGCAGGAGATCTAAATGTAGAAATTAAAGGGGAAGGAGCCCAAAGCAGTGTGGCAGGGATGCTTAATACTACAGAGGAGGGACCCCGTCGGTATACAAGGAAACAATATCAACTTTTTAAGAACTGGGGTCTTCTCAGTGTAAATGAGCAGCTGAGCGATACGTCTGACCTTTTTACCTGGACGAATGGTACCGCTTCATCCACCATCGATTACATATATGTGGCTAAACCACTGACTGAGTTGGTTATATCTGCTACATTAATACAATTTGCATGTAGTGATCATAAGATGTTTCAAGTGATATTTGACTGGAACCAGCACAATGATCAAAGGGATTTATACCTCCTCCCTTTGAGTATTAATAACGCTAAAACGCGAATTATGTGGCACAAAGATAATGGGCCTCATTCCGAGTCCGGCGCTAATGGAAAAACGATGGCGGTAAAGTAATTCCGCCATCCTTTTCCGCCGTGGACTATTCCGACCCTTCACACCGTAATTACCGCCGCCGTAAAGTACGACGGCGTAAATAGCGGACCAGTGTCGCGCGCCCGAGACTCCACGTCGGAAATAACGCTAAGGCGTTAACCAGTGCTGATCCCAAGTAAAGCGGACACGGTAAAAACGGCCTCCACAAGGGCGCAAAGTACCTTAACGCCATGGTGTAATTACCGGCATCGCAGAGAAGGTGTTAACAACCCTGAACAGTGCCAGAAAGAGGAACAGGTGCACCCAATCAGCACAGGTGGAGTCCATAGAGTCAGGCACAGCACAAAAGGAGCACACCCACACACCACACCCCCTCCCACACCAAGATGATACCAATTCTCGCAGCATTCATGGAGCTGGTGGCCCTGCTTGCAAGGCAACAACTACGACAACATCAACAACAGCAACCACAGCAACCACAGCCCCCACCACAGAGGATACACAGGAGGAGAAGGAGGCAGGGACAGGCCCAGCATGCCCTACCGGTGCAGCCACCATTACCACGCCGTCAGCCCCCAATTCCACGCATCAGACCCACCCCCTTCAACCTCACACCAGAGCAGATACACACCCTGTACCGGCTTGACCGGGACACCATAACCACCATAGTGGCCCTGATACATAACGACATAGTGAGCCTAATAGAAATCAGCACTGCCATCCCCCCTCTACTAAAGGTGGTGTCTGTGCTCCACTTCCTTGCCACAGGGACCTACCAGCATACAGTGGGGCACATGCATGGCATTTCACAGACCATATTTTCCCGGATACTCAACCAAGTGCTCGATGCCCTCCTCAAGCACAGAAGGGACTACATATGCCTCCCCCGGACTCCCCAGGAGACATATGATACCAAAGCTGCCTTCTATGCACTTGCAGGCATGCCAAATTGCATAGGTGCCATCGACTGCACCCACGTAGAATTGGTGGTTCCACATGCCATGGAGGTGCCGTATCGCAACCGCAAGCAATATCACTCCATCAACGTCCAGATGGTGTGTAATGCCAGTAAAGCCATCACACAATGCAATGCCCGATACCCCGGATCAACTCATGACTCCTTGGTCCTGCGCAACTCTACACTACCACGCTACATGGAGCGACATGCTGAACGACGTACCTGGCTGCTTGGTGAGTAACCGGAATGGGCCATGGCAGTCTATTGAGGCTGTGAGTAGGCTGTCAGCATACTCCACCCGGGTGGTAAAGGGTGGGGTAGAGAGATGCATAAGGGTGGGACAGTCAACGCCATTGTACGATGTAATGGGGTGACTGTATCCTGGGACATGTGTGCATGGCCAGTGAACACCTGCTGCAATGTCAGATTAGCCCAGTTCTCCACCATGATTGCACGAACACTTACCTTCATTCCACTCTCATGCAGGTGATGCTGGCTACCCATTGAAGCCGTGGCTCATGACCCCGGTCCGCAACCCACAAAACAGGCACCAGGAGGACTACAATAGATCTCATACCCGTACAAGGGTGGTGATAGAACAGACCTTCGGCCTTTTGAAGGCACAATTTCGTTGCCTCAGCCGGTCAGGTGGGGCCCTCATCTACAGCCACGAGAAGGTGGCCAAGATCACCATGGCATGTGCAATGCTGCACAACATGTGCATCCATCGGAACGTGCCACTGCCCCCTGACGTGGGTCTGCTACCACCAGATGAGGAGGAGGAGGAGGAGGAAGGAATGGCAGGACAGCATCACGGGGCCGATGCACAGGAGGGACGTCACGTGCGACAAGCATTGCTTGACCAATATTTCTGAGTCACAAGTCAGCTGAGGGGGTGAGGATGACAGGACATTGGGCACTGGGTGTGGGGATACATGTACTACATGCACTGTGAGACATTAAAAGACACATGCACAATGATCAATGTCCACTCTGTTTTCCAGGATACACCAAACTGTGTATTGTATAATCATGTGAAAACGTGTACAAATAATCCTCCACCCTCACCCCTCTCCCCCCCAACTCCCACGCACACCCTCACCCCCCTCCCCCCCAACTCCCACGCACACCCTCACCCCCCTCCCCCCCAACTCCCACGCACACCCTCACCCCCCTCACCCTCCCCCCACAACAGCCCCACAATGGTCCCATCAATACTACATAGGCCACATGTGTGTGGCTTCATAGTCAATGGGCACGCCCCGAGCATGAGGAATCATTTTCGCATTGTGCGTTGTGACCTGCGGACCGGGCTGGTCTGCGTGGAGGAGCACTGGGAGGGTGGTTCCTCCTGCTGAGGCTGAGGTCTGGGGGTTGCTGCCTCCAGGGCATCAGCAATCCTGCCGAGCACCTCACAGAGCCGGTTTGTGGATGTAGTGATGACCTCGCCCAGAGCCTGCAGGTCATTGTGATGCACCAACCCTGATTCCCGGTTGTCCCGGAGAAACTCCTCAATCATGGCCGTGAGGTTCTGGGAGTGCACAGCTTCTGTGGCCGATGTGGGGGATGTGGTTGGCAGGCTCGGTATTGGGCCTGCAGGCCTCTCAGGTGTTTCGGCAGGGGAAGTGGGCTGATGTGAGACAGGTGTTACCCCTTCGCCTGTGAGACCTGGGCCATCACTCGACCCGGAGTCGGTGTATGCAACCTGGCTGTATGATGGTGACTCAGGGCTGTAGACGTTGGTCTCCTCCACGTTGACCACGGAATAGGATGTGGGGCTGTCTGGCACACTAAGGAGGCACATGGCAGCATTCTCCCCGACATGCTGGATTCCTCAGGGTGCAGCGTGGGGCATGTTTCCGGCGGAACTGCAGCCATGTCCAGGTGCGCGGGTGGGGGTTGTGTACCCTCCATGGGGGTTGCTGGAGCAGGTGGTGTAGTATGGGCCTTATGTCTGCCAGCAGGTATGCGCTGTACCCTGCCCCTCTCCCGGGAGGTACTTGGCCGGGAGCCTTCCTGCTCCTCACTTTCATGACCGCTACCTGTGGGGGGCAAGAGAGAGATAGCATGATCAATGATCTGGGGGTCATCATGACTTCAAGCCTATTGTAACACATTGGGAGAGCAGCTTCTTGGTGATATTTTGGTCGGTGAGTGAACTTGGCTTTTATGGTAAAAGCATACTGTTGGCGGGGTCAATCATGTTGGCGGAGTACTGTGGTGAGTGACATTGACCAGCTTTCTGTGTGGCATGGCCAATATGGGTGTCAGCCTTGCACCTGACATCATCCTGGGTCCCACTTGTTACGACATGGTTGCAGGGGAGGGGGGGGCTACGAAGCAAACATGATGTGACTCTTTGGCCTGCCCTTTGCGGTGAATTACATTAGGGATGCATGTACTGTTTGGACTCATGACACTCACCTGCATCAGCGGATGAGGGATCACCGCAATCCATTTCGCCCACACCTTCGATGGCTTCTGTGCCCATCATCTCCGCACATGTTTCCTCCCAGGGCATCATTTTAATGGGTGAGCCTGGGCCTCCTCCTGTCTCCAGGGCCTGCTGACGGTTTGCTGACATGATGGCCCGCACCCTGAGACGGAGGTCATCCCAGCGTTTGCAGCAATGCGTTGTGCTGCGGGGTGTGTTCCCAACGGCGCTCACCCTCTGTGCGACCAACTCCCATATCTCCTTCTTTCTGAGGATGGTGGGCCTACGCATGTCGCTGCAGAATACGATATCTGCATGTTCATGCAGAGTGTCGACCAGGACCTGTAACTCATCCTGGGTGAATTTTTCTTTTCGGATGCGCGCAGCGCCCTTTTTCAGAACTTTAGGCATGATGATGTTCTCTGTTGTATATTTGGTCGATCTGAGTCCTGTATGGAGTCCTGTATGGAGTCCTGTATGGAGAGGATTGCAATGGATTGTGATTTTAAATATGGCCGCCGTGATGCTTCCCGTTCCTGTGCGATGACGTTATTTCCGTTTCCGGTATTTAACGGTGGCCGTAATTTACGGTTAGTGTAAATTACGGTCTCCGCTAATTACGGATTCCATCGAAGGCGATGGTGTTAAATACATCTAGGTTTATGGCAGTAAGGGGTTTGACGGGACCTTTTGCGCTATGCAGAATACTCGTGCACGCGAAGTCGGAATATGGTGGAAATAGCGCCTTCCGACCACATCGTACATGGTATTTACGCCATGGCGGTAATTACTGTTACTTACCGCCGGACTCGGAATGAGGCCCAATGTCTTAAAGTTGAATTCAGTATTTCTATCCGATTTTACCACTCTTGACTTTGGAAAGAAGCAAATTTACTACACACAGGATCACTTCAGCCACTATGTAGAATCTTTAACAAAAAGAGTTGTTAAACCCCCACGGACCAATATTAGCAATAGGAACCTTATGCACACTTATGATGAGAAGGTATGCAATATGAAACAGTGCAGTCATAGAAATATCAGGCGTATTCTGGGGCCCTCTTCTTCTTGGGTAAAAATAATGGATCTGGTTAAGAGGGAAAAGAATAAATGGAAAAATAGTTTAAGGCAGTATAGGGCCTCCTTTTATCAGGCAGATAGTGAAAATATGTTTAATGCGTTGAGGGTTGCCTCTGCCAGACAATTTTGGGCTCTTATCAACTCTATGGACATTTCCCAACGGGGGGCTCAAACCTCTGCAAACCTCTGGGCTGGCCATTTTGGCTCTTTGTATGACCTCTCTTTGTATGCAGGAATTATATTGGAAAATGCTGCCTTTGCCTCGCCATTAGTAGAGAGAGTCACGGTGAGTTGGACGGAGTATGCCGATGATTTCACACTATACTTACTATCACACTCTGAGAGGTATTCAGCATCTGCTGACCGCATTCAGAGAATATACACTGTCCAATTCCCTTGTAAATAATGCAAAGAAGGCCGCTATTACTAGGATTAGTGGGTGGACCAGTGCCATCTGATACTCTTGGTTTTTATATCACGAGAAGTTGAATGTTAGGCTTTTCATGTGATACCAGGGTTACCCCGTTTTCAGAGACGCCAAACCATTTCAATATAGAGAGTACCTGGATATGAAAGCTGCTCCCCAAACTGCTCAGTTTTAAAAAAATTGACCAGAAATATGGTACATTTTCTTTTCCCCCCACACTCTGCTTTTATAAGTGCAAGGTTATTCCCCAATTATGCTATGGATTAGAACTTTTACCAACCTGTTCAAGGGAAGAATTAAGTAAATACGAAGCTTGGATTTGGAGGTCAGTATTTAGATGTCTTCCCAAATCAATCTGGCTGGCGGCTATCCACTCTGAGCTGGGAATGTATTCATTGACTAGCGTGGTGGAATGGCAGAGTATTACTTTATTTATTGGTGACAAGTCCTAATCATACATTGTACGCAATCTTGTGTAGAGGCCTGCGGTAAGGGTTTCCGTGCTCGGGCTACTTGCAGAGGCTACAGACGGAATGTATGGAACTTTTGTTGAAATTGGGGGCTACAACCAAATTATTAATATTTAATCTGGGTAAAGTCAAAGCACTTCTTGAATACTCTTACTGGAATAAGTCGGTGGAGAGGGTTCTTGACACCAAGCTTTATTACCAGTTAGTTGCACACTCCGAAAAGGGGGGACTTTGGAACCATACTTAAAGTTATTTCCGGATAACCAGAGGCACCCGGATTTTAGGCGCTTCCAGTTCAATGTTTTAATGACAGGAGAAATTATTGATGTAAGAGGTGGTAAATCGGTTCCATGTTTTCTTTTTTTGGGGGGGGGGCTTCCCACCAACCACATCCCCTTCCATTATTTAACTATCTGCAAAACACCCACACCCCATCTATATATTTTTTAACCCCCCTACATACAAAAAATGAGTTTTCGTGTTGAAATTGCAACGGAGAAAAACCCATTGTTGTTTCATCCCACGATGAAAGGACGGTTTACCGGTAAATCAATCCTGACAACATCTGTATGTGGGTTTTGCAGCAAAAATGAGTATATTGAATCGCTGCAGCATCTATTGATAGACTTCGATGCATTGAGATTGGAGCACATAAAATGCTTTAGTAAATTTGTAGTCAATTGTGAAAGAGTAAATCTAGATTATCTATGGTGGCATATGCTACATGAACATCGGGTTTTGCTACAGATTGCTGTGGTCCGTTTTTTGACAGATGTATGCATATTATATGTGCATGGCATTGTGACATAAGACAGAGGTTGCTGCCTATTCTAGGTGATAGTAATTAAACTAAATTAGAGAAAGATAACTGAAGCATATTGTTTTAAATATTATGATGTTAAATGCTGTTATCTGTATTACGACTATTTATATTATTAGTTCATTTTTATGTATGTATTTGTATACTCATTTTCTTTTTGGGTGTTGTTTTTAAGTATGATAGACGTGAAAGTTAATATTATCAATACCTGCTGTTTCTTGGTCGATTGATTTTAACTCTTACTTTTAATACGTTTTAATAATGATGTATTGTCAAATCTAATTGTGTAATTTTGTAAAGGTTATTTTTAACCATAAACAAATAAATACATAATAGCAATACAATTATGGGGAGGGGCACTTTCCTCTTCTTGAGGAATTCCCAATTTCTGAATGATCCTATTTTATGCTTAAATATGCATGGTTTCATTGGTAGCGGTGTCAAAGATAAGTAATTGCCCCTTGGGGCGGGGACAAGTATCAAAAACAAATTAGTACCCGGCGAGAGTCAAGCAGAATGCAACACGGATTCTGATTGGCTCTCGCCGGTCCTTACCCGGCTGAGAATCCTTCGATTCTCGGCCGGGATTCCAGCCGCCTTGTCCTTGGCGGGGGGCGTGGCAGCCCCTCAGCCAATCAGGAGGCTGGAAGCGAGGCCCTCCCCACTCCGAGCCTCCCCGCGGCTGAGAGGCTGCCTTCGCCCCCCGCCAGGGACTCGGGTAAGGCTTTTTTTTTTTTAAATTCCCTTTCCTCCCTCCTCCCCGCACCCCCACTTACCTTCTTGTTCCTGCTTCCCCGCCAAGGGACGAGGGAAGCCTCCAGCAGTGTGGAGACTCAGAGCGGGGCCATCCCCTCTCCGTGCCTCCACACGGCTGGAGGCTTCCCTCGTCCCTCAGCGGGGACGCAGGTATGTTTGTTTTGTTTTTTACTTTTTTTTTTATTCCCGTCCCACTCGCACCCTCCCAACCCCACTTACCTTCTTTTTGATCCTTTTATGGGAGCGGACGCGTTGGGAACACTTGTGTTTCCAGCGCGTCCGCTCCTGATGGCCGCCATGGAAAGGGAAAACGGACTCCGTTTTCCCTTTCCATGGCGGCCATTTTCTTGGTTGTTTCTTTTTTTTTTCCTGTCCCAAAACGCTGCTGCATTTCGAGACAGAAAAAAATGCTTTTAGTTCCCCGGTCGTGCACATAATGCGGGCCGGGGTACTAATAGCAATATGACCCTCGCGGCGGAGGCTTCGCTCTGGCCTATAACTATGGACCCGAGGGCATTACCTGAGTCGGTAATGCCCCCGCCGCTCGGGTCATATTGCTTAATTAAGATTGGCATACAAAGATAGATGTAAGATTGACCACTTGTCAATGTTACATAAAATACAAATGAAATTGATTATTATGAAGATGTTCACATTTGTTGTTAGACAGGTTCCTTGGCATTTCACCTTCTCACAGAATTTAAACTCCAATCGCTAAAATAAGTATACTTTAAATGTGGGTCAGCTTCAAAACAACTGCATTTAAAGGCACACAATAAAATGAATGCTGAAAAAATAACCCAAAGTAAAAATGAAGGTATAACAAGCTTTGGCAATGCCAACAATATGGAATTGTATGTAGTCACGGGAAAAGGCACTTGCCAGGCACTGCGATAGTGGCATTAACTGGACAGTGATGATAGCAGGTGCAAAATGGTGTGAGTACCTGGACATCTAATAGCAGTGCCTAATACTTATACACAGGCCAAAACTGTTGGCTTTGACAATCCTTATGTTTAACAGGACTTTAGTGCAGGACACACATAGGATGGATACATTGAATGACTGGTGGCAGCTCTGGTTAACACATTTTTATTACACCCTTAGCACGTTTACAGCTCCAATTTGGACATTGACTCACAGAAGACTACTGATAAAAACACTGGTAGGATTTTTGAGTGCACAGGTTGATGGGAAGGCTTGATTAAAGTGAGCTTAAATAGTTCCCATGTGGAGGTGTCTTTGGTGGGGAGAGACATGACCTGGGTGGGAATGGCCATAGGGATAAGCATGGCCATGGGCAGTCAATGGGTGGGCAAGTAACCAAACAACACCTTCAACCTTTGTGTCGCTCCGCATATGCCATTTCTCCCTATCTCTACAATAATGCAATCGTTTTAGATTATAGGTTGTGCTAAGGCCTTACCTCTATTTTTACAGCACTGCCAAATTCCGAGGTTGACCGTAAAGTGGAGTATTTATCCCCAGCAGTATGCTGCAGGTAAATCCTCTAGTTACAGGCAAATAATTAGTGGAATTGTCATGGCAGAATTACTCCAAAGTCCCCATGGAGTCCTATGGAATTACAAAAAGTGGATTAATACTGCATTACCACCACTCATAATCCCATGGTAAATCAATGAGTTCCAATACAACAAATCAAAAACTCTCCATGATAGATTTCAAATGAGCATGCAAATCAGTCCAACAAACAAGTGGATAACACAAATGCAGGGCCAAGCAAGAGAGTGACCATGGTTTAATGGGAGTCCAAATCCATTGGGTACTGCAGCCAAAGCTTAATATGAACAACAGGAAAAACAACTTTCCAAGCTGTGGACCCACACACATTGTATCATATGAAGCCCATGCTTTCCACAAGAGAAGGGGGACGCAGTTTAGTCCAACACCGACCCATGCACTCAGGAGTTGTGGAAGACCATGGGGCAGCGAAAGCAACAGTCATGAGACAAAAAAGAAAGCCATTGTACAGTCTATAAAAGGGAGAAGTAGGAAAAAGAGGGCCCCATGAAGTGTCAAGGTGTAATTTACTGTAAATACTTACAATTAAACACTATATACTGTAATTTGGTTTATACCTATTTTACTGCTTCATAGGGGGAGCTGGTAATCAGCCAGTCAGTCAGTCAAATATGTTTATTTCAGAAAGAATTTCCATAAAACTACACATAATATAAACAGATCACTTCATAGGTCAATACATAATACATAATATAAAAACCTCAACCTTGCAGCGTTATATCAAATTATTAGAAACCATAACAGATCAATACAAATCCTTCCTTATCTTGAAGGCCTCTCAAAAAAGTCAAAAAGGCCCAGGTTACACATTTTGAATTTGCCATAAGCAGATAAATGAGGGCCGGTCGACATTGGTTAAAATTCATCTGTTTTAAAATTACCAGAATACACCTTTGTATAATAAATAAATAAGCAGGTCAAAATAGTAAAAAATGCAACAGGTCTTCATTAGGTTGGTTAGGTTAGTTACATAACGGGCAACTTGTATCTTCTGGTTGATCATGCCACTTTGGATTATAGCTTTCAGTGAGTAAGTGCTGAAACATGCTCTCGTGATTAACCATCTATCATAGGGTTTGTTGCTCCATGTCAAATAAACTTGTACAGTAAGTGGGCTTTAAATTGCTGCATGGCTACGATTGAAAGTAATTTAAAACTCTGTGGATTCACATGAATTGGTAATTAGCATAAAGCCATATTTTTGATCAAACGTTTCAGAATTCCTGCATTCTGCCAGCCTAAGATAACATAGGTTTAGCTGCAGTGATTACCAGTATTGGAGGGGGATGATTACGTGTTCAGCGTTCACCTTGAAGGGTGCAGAAGAGCACACGTTAAGAAACATGTGGGTGGCTAGGTGTTCAGGCATCAGAATGATCAACATTGTGAGGATGTGGAGGGGGCGTGGCCAACTGTGAAGTGATGTGGACATGAGCCCCGCTGCTCCTGTGGCCGCCGCACACATCCTGACATAACAGCCTGATATCCGCTCCAAACTTTTATCGAAATAACACTACTGTAAGCAGAGCATCTGGGGCACAATCGAGTGGAAATTGGTCGCAGGAGGTGCTGTCTGAACCGATTCCTGGTCATTTGAAAGTTGACTGCGTTACTGCAGAAGGGATTCAAAATGGCTGTAAAGGGAGGCTTGCGACCGCGACCACGAGCGTAAGTAAGTTACGCTGAACAAGATCGGGACGCGCCGGCTGTGGAGCCGAGGCACACAGGGGAGCTTCAGAGGCATTGGGTGTCTTCGGTGTGACGAATCTGGCACTGGTGTGGACCCGCCCAAGGACGCTTCGAGAGACCCGGAGCGGTGTGGGAGGGCTCTGACCCCGAGCACACTGGTGAGGCAGCGTGGTGCTGGGATGCTGGCCAACACAAACGTGAAGTGCTGAGATGGTTGCACGATTATCATCCTGGTAGAGAACCCGCACCTACTACAGCTGGTGGCACCTGGAGGAGCGACTGTGTCGCTGACAAACATCACGGTGAGAAGCCCGTGTGTGTGGGGACCCACCACCCTGGCGGCGTGGCAGAGCGGATCCGGCGCATCATGGACCAGTTGGCCACCCCAGTGAGAACAGAGTGACGCACGCTCTTGTCACAGCATACGTGCCTGCAACACAGGCCGCCACACTGCGACAGCGGAGATCGCTCTCCCGGAGACACCTCACCTCTTATTTTGGCTTACAAGAGAGGGAGCAGAAGAACCGGTCGAGGATGGCCAAAACGAACATCGAAAGGCTGCACACATACAGCAGACCTTGCGCGGATTGCACCAATGTACCACGCACCCAGCCCGCTCAACTGAAGCAGCCAGAGCTGTCTGGGGGCTGTAGGGCAGTGGGGTCACATACGCATCGGCTGTAACGGGGCTCCCTCCGTGTGAGGTGACAAAGTGCCCACTGCCGCCAGGACATTGCTCCCGGATACGAGAGACAGCGCGCCAGACCGACCAGTGCGGGAAAAGAGTCGACTCTGGTGAGGTACGACAGGTTGCCATCCTGATCCCAGTCGCTGTCGGTGGGGTGGGCTGCCAGTGACCCAGGGGTGTAAGGGAAACCAAACCAGAGAACACAACGAAGCGGAGTGAATACTGCGCTGGTCTGAGGCTCCCCAGGTGAAAATCGACCGCCAGGTAGAATGGACATACCACTGGAGACCACCCTTCCCATACCCATATAGCGCTGCTCAGCCGCACAGTGTGGCAGGATCTCGACATACAGTGTGCCACACCGTCAAATGGTGGTAAACAAACTCTGTGAATGGTATTGAGCTCTCATAAACATCTTGTCAATACAGCTGGGGGGAAGGACTCAGCCTTGCAACCCAAATAGCCCATCCTCAGATGTTGGGTTTAGCACCTAACATGGGCAAAGATAAAGCCAGGAAACAGCCCATGCAGAATAAGTTCGACCGATGCACAATGTCAACTGTGAAAATTCAGGATGGTCACGACTCGCCAGGCGCTATTGGCTGAAGCAGAAAGCACATTATCCTCGAAAGACGTTATGGCCACCATCGCAGACTCGTGTGCATCCATGGAACAAAAAAATGGATGGCATACCAGGGAAGTGCAGAAATCCAGGCAATCATTTGATCAGCTCAAGAAGCAATTGCAAATGCTAAAAGTCAAATACGGCCTGCTGTTCCCGGCCCAACTCAAGATATACCACAAAGGTACAACAGTCCATTTCAGTGACCCCAGGGAAGCATGGAGGTGGGCAGAGCAACACATTGAGGGAGACTGGAGAACGCTGTAGAACAACAGGAGCAGGAATCCCTAAGCCCTGCCAGAACAAAGACCACCCCACCGCAGCCACTGGCACTGGATCATCCAGAAGATGAATTGGAGTGAAAGTCAGAGACGACTGGGCGACACACTCTGCTGTCTCTGGGGTAAAGAAAAGGTCTTCAATTTGACATGCATACAGAAAGTGACCACGCTAACCAAGGATACTTATCGTTTGAGCGCCCGACTGAGATGTCACCCCCCCAGAGTGAGCTGCACTCCAGACCCTGAGGTCTAGGGTCTCTTGAGGTTGTTGGGGTAATTAATATCACGTAGTACTTTGTTTTTTTGACAGCTAGTTTTGTTTTAGAAGGGGTCCGGAAACCAAGTCATACATATCCTTTTAAAAGTGCAACACATCGCAGAACTGCCATGTCACCACTTACAGACTACACACAACATGGCACTCACTAGCCTACACCCAAGCTATGATGGCCTCACTTAGCACCGAACTCAAAACCTTTTGGTTCTTGACATGGAATGTCAACGGGCTGGGCAGTGGGCTCAAACAGCGCTTAGTCACACAGCATCTAAACAGATACGCACCGGATGCAGTACTCCTGACCGGAATGCACCAGGCAGGCACAGCATG
Organism: Ambystoma mexicanum; assembly: GCF_040938575.1. Taxonomy (NCBI): domain Eukaryota; kingdom Metazoa; phylum Chordata; class Amphibia; order Caudata; family Ambystomatidae; genus Ambystoma; species Ambystoma mexicanum. The sequence goes on along the minus strand of NC_090922.1, from coordinate 679,961,356 downwards.
CAACCTATTCAAACTGAGCAACTAATGCACAGCGATACACGAAAACGTACTTTGAGCTAAACACGGGGTCTCATTCTAAGTTTGGCGGTTGCCGTGCCCTTATTAAGGGCACGGCTACCGCCAAACTCGCACCGGCCCCGGCACCCACGAATGGGCCATTACCGGCCCATTATGAGATGAATGAGTTGCTAATTGCCCATTCGCAGGTGCCGAAATATAGCCCTAGATTGTGGCAAACAGGCACACAGAGCGATGCGAGCCAGGATATACGAAACTGGTGACAAAGCGGGCAAAATGCTGGCGTGGCTCGAGTGCAGAGATAAGGGACACAGTCAGGTTAGAGTAATCAGGCCGGAAGACACAGACCCATTACTGATGGACCGGGACATAGCAGAAGGCTTTGCCACCTACTAAGCTGAGCTATACAAAGCACCAGTCTCCCCCATTGACACCTCAATACTGGATGAAATCACCCTCCCCAACCTAAATGTAGACCAGCAAACCCTGCTAGAAAAGGACATCATGGAGGAGGAACTAATATTGGCTATGTCAGAACTCCAATCCGGGAAAACGCCCGGGCCGAATGGTTTCCCGATACAGATGTGGAAAAAGATAGGAGCGAATGAGGTTGCCCCACACCTGTTGCGATTGTATCTGCACTCGAGAAAACAGGGCAGCCTACCCGCAGACCGTAGGAAAGCCACCATAATTGTAATACCCAAAGCAGATAAAGCCCCTGATAAATGTAGTTCGTACAGACCAATCTCTCTTATAAATAGTGAAACCAAATGAATGTCAAAAATATTAGCTAATCGACTACAACAGGTTACAACATTGCTAATTCATCCGGACCAATGCGGCTTGATGCCACTAAGATCCACACGCATGAACATACACAGATTGGATTTGGCAGTGGAAAAGGCAGCCACCCTCCCAAGCCCCCTAGCCCTACTGGCAATATACTTTGAAAAAGCCTAGGATTCAGTATACTGGGAGGCACTGTGGGAAATAATTTGCTGCACAGATTTTGGTCCACAGTTCATGGGTTGGGTGCAGCTCTTTTATAGTTCCCCTGAGGCTGAGACAAGAGTAAATGGGTGGCCATCAAGTCCCTTCAAACTAGGCAAGGGAACAAGACAGGGTTGTCCCCTATTGGCAATGCTCTTCGCACTGGCAATAGAGCCTCTTGCCGGACCATTAAGAGACACACAGACATGGAACAGATTTCGGTGGCCAGACAAATGGGAGGACGAAGTCTCCCTATATGCAGATGACTTGCTAATTTATCTAAAAGATCCAGTCGATGCCTGCTATATAATAACACGCTTACTGCAGAGGTATGGCTCCTTCAGTGGCCTGCGAGTAAAGTGGTCCAAATCCATATTGTTCCCGATCGGGGGTAGAGGTGATGCTGTGCCGGAAAGTTGTCCCTATCGCGTTGAAACAGGTCAATTTAGATATCTAGGCATACAAATCACGAACTTCTTGAATTATTATGTGATTAAGAACCTTCACCCGATTGTGGAGAGATTCTCAGAAGACGTCCGGCACTGGGTCTCACTGCCTCTAACTCTGCTAGACAGAGCATTAAAATGATGGCCTTCCCTGTTTCTAATACATACTACAGAACGCCTCATTGCATATTCCACAGCATGAGTTCCACAAAATTGAATGCATACTTAGAAAATTATTGTGGTGTGGGGGACATACACGCATAGCACTCAGTACACTCCAGAGATCCATATTTGAGGGTGGAATAGGACTTCCTCGCCTGCAAACCTATTATTGGGCCATTCAGATGGCAGTGGTGAATGATATGTTACACAGTGACTCATCACTGCCACACATTAGGACAGAAGGCATTGGGAGACTAGGGAAACCCCAGCTGGAGGGTCTATATCTTGAAGTACGCCACACGCCCTCCCGGAACATGCTAACACACATGGCACTAATCTGGATAGAGACACACAAATACATGGGATGGGATAAAAGAATAACCCCAAAACAACCATTATGGGGAAATTGAAACCTCCCTGAAGTGATTAAACTCCCTAAATGGCCCAGCTGGGTGATGCAGAGGATAACGATAGTTGGTGATGTAATTGCGGAAGGCAAAGTAGTGCCTTTCGAAAAACTCTGGTGTCTCGTTTCCACCTTCCATCCACCAAACGATATCGATATACACAACTACAACATGCACTACAGACCCAGCTTCCGACGCTGGCTAACAAGCCCGAATGTACTCCAATGGAAAGAAACATAGTCCTAGAGCAGGTAGATAAAAAGCTCACCTCTGTTATGTACAACACCATAACCTCATTTGTCACAACTGAATTAACAAGCCTAAAATCTAAATGGGAAAGAGACGTGGGCGTTATTCAACCGGAGGACTTGGTCACAATACTGATGCATCCTTGTGAAACAGCCATATCATCCAGGTTGCGACTTATTCAGTTAAACATACTACACAGAATATATTACCCAAAAGTGGCACTCTATCGTTGGGGGAAAACTACTGACCCACACTGTCTGTGTTGTAAACACAAAGAGGGCACCTTCTTCCATATATTGTGGGAGTGCACGCATATTCAACAGTACTGGCAGAACTGCTGTGACGAACTTTCGCGAGTCCTGGGTAGAGTCGTTCCCAGTGAACCAAAGCTATTGTTGCTAAGGGTGGAAGAGGAGGGAGAAATGTCACGCTATGGAAAATTGTTCTTATCAACTGCCACAGCACTGATCAGGAGCAACATAGCTAAGTTGTGGGATCCGGTGCAACCCCGTAGTATGAGCAGTGGATCACAGACGTGAACATGTGCATTGCAATGGCGCAGAGGGTGTACACTGCAAGGGGATGCCCAGGGAAAGCACAAAAAAATCTGGCAAAAATGGGAAGATGCTCAATAACCTGACATAGCTATGCAATGTAGGATACAATGTGATGCTGCGCAGCTAATGTTGGGAACGTATAATGATAATGATGATTGTGTTCCTTGTACCCTATGTTTATGTTTCTTTTAGAAGTATTTATTAACTAGCTCCAACAGAGGCCAATAATGTAAATGTAATGTTTGAATTTTAATCTAGAAAACCAATAAAGTGTATTACAAAAAAAAACATTGTGAGGTTTTGGGCAATTCAACAGTGCTGAGCTGTTTAAATATATATCAGCCCATACATCCGGTCCAAGTTGTACAAGAACAAAAGCCCACTGATAACTGCAACTGGTCAATTATTTTTTCAGAAATGGACTTGTCTATATAAATAATGCAAGAAAGGACGATCTGGCTGGTACAGTGGATGTAACGTGTTGCAGATTTGACTAAATTACTCGGCCTTGGCTAAATGGACACACCATTTCAGACAGAATTTAAAGCACATTCTAACCTCATCTCAAAGAAGCTAACACAGAAATCTACGTACCCACTTTAAGCAAACATGTCAGAAAAAGTAGACGGCACATCATATCCAAATGTACCCTAATTCAGGTAGCAATGCATGTTGGCAATTTGAAAATAACTTGATCTGACCAACAGGAATGTCTGTGACGCAGAATGATAGATGTAAAGAGAGCAGGTGGAGTAGAGGGGATCTGATTGGTAGATATAAAACCTGACCTAGGGTGAGGATGGTTGCACAATACATATTACGGGAATATTAATATTAAATGGCACAGTATTTATCACAGTTCAGTATATAGTACTACTCAATGCATATTATTGGGCATGGTACGGCAAAACATGATCTGCTTTTGAAATTCTCTCTACTAACTCTGACGTAATCATTATTGACTTGCACAATATTCTGGGAAATCATTAATTGGCAAGCCAATGTGTGTAGAACATTATTTAAGTTCCCAATATCCCCTGTTATAGTAAATTCCAGGTTGAATTCAATGGCTCAATAATCTGGCACATCATTCATTGGCAGATCGGTGTGGGATGTTGTAATCAGGCAAGTAATCAGCGTGCTTTATCCAAAAGTAAAGAATTCTGAAAATGGTTTTCCGTCTTAGAATTTGAAGTGTCATTATAACATTGCAATTGTTAGGGCTCATTTTCTCATTGTACAATATCACTATGTGCTATTAATTCCTGAGTGCACATTTTTCCGGAAGTCATATTCAACTGGCACATTGTTTCTCATGGAATAGGTAGATGCACATTGTATATGATGGCAATATTTTTAATAACTACCATTTTAGAATGCATGTTTTTAAATTACCCAAGTTAAGAAAAGTATTCTTTGCGGGGGAACCCCAAATGCACTTAGTCATTTGACTCTGTTTGCTGAGTAATGTGACTGATGAACCCGATTTTAGGGTACCAGTGGTCCAGGAGTGAATATCGGTTTCTAAACTATCAATCAGCCGCACACCTCTAATAAATCAGAATCGATCCAAACAGATTGGAAAAAACAAGTATACAATTAAAATTATTAACCTCCTTGTCCAATTTTGCTAACATGGACAGAACGGCAGGCTTATCGCCTCTAAAATTCGTGGATTATTGGTTAGTTGCAACACAGCGAAAATATAATTATTGCTCAATGATAAAATAAGGGTCCAGTCAAGGTTGTATACTCATATCTGCTTTATTATTATCACAACAACAGGCTAACAAAGCTATTAAATTACAACCCACCCTGTATCTGCACAGGAAAAGGGATGCACCCTGGATAATGACAGGAGGGTAATTGGTATGGTTAATAACCCCAATAGTTTTTAAAGGTTCTTGGCTTCAGTAAAAGGGGGAAAGGGCCTTCTGGGATGGACCAGGGGAACAGAACCACAATGTACCCTTTGCTGTAGATATTCTTGGTGCTTGACAGGGTTGAGTTGGCTTCAGGGCACCTTGCAAGCTTCTATGACAGAATTCGAGATGGGAGTCAGCTGCGGGTGTCAGGCAGCAAGACGGTTCCGTGGGTGAAGCTTAACGAACAGCTGCAGGCTGGCCTACACAGTGACTCAGGGTCAGAAATGATTGTCTCAGTGCTGATTGGTGGTTCTGAAGAACTGGTAAAGATGTCTCGGATGTCTTTAAGCAATTGCGGCTTGACAAAGGTCAGCATTGCAATCGGTTGCGGTTTGAGGACCTCCATTTGCTCAAAAAATTACTATATGGCGGAAGGCGCTAGATGCCTGTTGAGACACTTCTCCCAGCTTCTTCACTGGGCCCGTGTCATATTTTAAGAAGGACGGCCCACAACTTGGGAGTGTGTTGCTGGCAGCTGCCATATCCAGGAAGCTTGCTGCAGAGCCTACCAAGGCATGCTGTGTGCTGACTGGGTATCGGTTCTGGAGTGGCTGGAGGGTCTTCTGAGTTCTTTTCTCCCTGGGAGAAATTTAGGGAAGGGAGCTTCCCTTTTTGGGTATCCTGGCCTTCCTTCACTGGGGAACATGGAAGGCAGAATGTATCTACAGCCAGTGCCCAAGGTTGAGTTTATTTTTTCTTAAATCTTGTGAAGTCTTCAGACTATCTGCCTAAAGAGGGTATCCAGCCCTCTTTTAAAGCCAAGTGGGCCACAGTGATTAGTGTAGGCTAAGCCTACCTTAGTGAACCAATCATGGGGTGCCTGCCAACGATCTGTATGTGTGCGGTCATAGCCAGAGTGATTTGCAACAGGAAAGGCTAAGGGGTGAAAAAAGGGACAGGTGTGCCCCAGAACTAATATGGCGCAACCCTTCTCTCAGCAGACAAAAATCTGGGTTCACACCCATGTGCTACTAAGTCCCACCCATCTTACTGTCTGCTGTGTTCAAAGAGTCCCTCTGGTTAATGGTCCTCCCTGTGTGGCTCCTGTTGAACTGTCAGGTCTCCCCTAAAGCTGCGGAGAGAAAAGACTCTCTTGCTCCTGAAAACCACATTCTTATACCTATGAATGGGGTCACCCTAGTTGGGTAGTCTACTGTAAAAACAGACCCAGACATTACAGTTAACTCCCATCGATACTGAGAGTTGGGAGCTGGCTTCAGGTTTCCGGGTTTCCTGTCTCCTTTGTTATCCTTTGCAGCCAGGCCCTATGTGGGCCTGTTTGAAGTACCCCCTGTTGGTATGATAATCACTGCCACCAGCTGCACGACATAACAAAAAAGCAGGGCGGTTCCATGGAACCTTTGTCAGTTATTCAGGCTGACCATGTCAGGGAGAAGGTTGGACCTCCCTCTTCCAGCGGATGACATTGTGCACTCCTTGGCTGACACATTCCAACTAAATATGACAGGAGCGAACAATGACTGTAGGTGTTGTTCATTCCGGAGTACACAGGTCTATTCTTTCTCGTGGTGTGAGCATTGGAAAATGTGTGTTAATTAACCCCACACATTGTTTTGAGGTTGGTATACCATCATTCTATTTAATTACAAATTTCAAAAAATCCCAGACAAACGCACGCCCACCATGTGGATGGTCAAATTCCTCACAGTCACATTGACTGCATTCTATACTTGGTGTGGGAGGGTGACTGCACTTCAGTCCTTACCTGTTGTATCAGAATGTCACTGAATCCCAAGGATTTCCATACTATCTAGAGTCCTACTGATCCCCCAACAGGCAACCATTTTTGCTGGGCCACGTTAGGTTGATTGGAGGAAGACAAGACTAGAACATTTTTAGTGGTTATGATTAATTCATAACCTTCTAACAATCACCTTTCAGTTGTGCTTTTGTCACCCCAAGTGGGATAGGTATTGCCAGGCATGGCTCCTGAGTGTGCCGTACCTAGAAACCCAAGCTACATCTCATTGATAATGCTGAATGAGGCCAAAACATGTCCAGTGTTGCTTGTGTTCTCTTGAAGAAGGGATGTGACCTAGCTAGTCAACTGGACAGCTTTTTATGGAGTGGGGCCAGGCTCATTTGCATATGGTCTTTCTCCCTCTGTAATGCCATTGCAGGCTCTGGAAACACTGGTCTGAAGTGTTGGCATTAGCAATTGCCAGTGGTTATTGTTAATTCATAAACCTCCCAGCCAATACGTTTCAGTTGTGCTTAGGCCACCCTTTACACCATCACACACTTCAATAACAGTAGCCAGAGATAACCATATATTATTGATCAGGCAACCATGTCTGCCCAGAGAACAACATGGGCAGATACTTGCCACCCTGAACTAACTAAGAATAAAACAATTTCCGGAAGTGGTTCCTCCAAGAATAAGCTTGTCTGAGCCTCGAAGTCCTTATGACCACTTTAGGTGACTTGGTTTAGTTTTATAATTATAGTCCATTCCTGGTGAAGATGGCAACTAAGGCTGGAGAGCAAAGTTAGATTGCCATGCTAATGTACGTAGCCATTTCATATAGCACTAAACGATGCTAAGAATATACTCCTGGACAGGCAGGCGGTTGTGAAACCCTTTTGCTATGTTACCAGATGTTAAACAACTGGCTCCACATATGCGTTCCTGGTTTATTCGGAATGTATTCAGAGTGAAATGCAAGACACAGCAATATGTACTGGCATTCGACTTCTGCTCCCATAATGTGATCAATCTAGACGCATATGCCTCTTGCATACTGGTGACTGCTTGACTGTTTGACAAGGAATTCCAAACACTGGGCCTCATTACTACCCTGGCGCTAATGGGTTAACGGCGCCGTAAAAGGCTGCAGCGCCGTTAACCCATTAGCGCCTGATTACGAGGTCCCTTTGCGGGACCTGACCTTAACGGCTGGTCTACCCCAGCCGTTAAAGTCGGGACCCACAAAGGGACCTTGGTGCTAAGTACGGTACCGCAATTTGCAGTACTGTACTTAGCGCCTTCCCCACTCCCATTGAGCCCTATGGGGCAAAAATGGGCATGGGGAAGGGCCATGGAGGAAGGGGGAATTACTGCCCCGCCAACCTTGTAATGGGGTGGTAATTCCCCCTTTCTCCATGGCGGAGTCGGTAAGTTACCGGCATGGACCATGGTGCTATGAGCACCATGGTTTTCCGCCTGGGTCGTAATGAGGCCCACTGTGCCGAACGCTATATCTACGCAGAGTATTATTATATGGTACAGTTAACAATATGAAAGTACAACCCGGTGGAATAAGCGTAACAATAACATATGGGGGCATTATGTACTCAAAAGCAAGTCACCGCTTGTGTTTCATCTCTAATCTTTGTGGGTCATTTATCACCCACGAGATGACGAAAATACCGGCGGATGTGTTCTGAGTCAAATGACGCTTCTTTCATGAAGGACGATTGCCTGCCTGCCCAGGCGGTCCTGACAAGGACAGCAGCTCCGCGGTGACCTACAGCTTGAATACTAACCATGTCTGGCAGGGAGCGGAGGTGTCACATGTCCTCGGGGGAGCAGTCAGCGAAGGGACGTGATCAGTTTCCGGACAGTGGAGAGAGAATTGTCCGGCATGAAACGAGTTAAGTTCCGAGAGTCTTGCTTTGGCCTTGACCCTTTGCATTCTTAGGCATCCCCTGTGCAGAATTCTTATTCAACTTCAAACTGACAAAGTGTTTTTAATCTTTTCCTTCCATCCAGCCTGGAGATTGGGAAGCAAAAATCAATAGATGCTGGCAGGTGATCAAGCTGCGTGTGACTGGTGGCAGGGAGGGGGGAGAAGGCGGGGACAGATAGGGGGGTGACTTAGTATCATGAATTACAGGCTTGTGGTTCAGGGGATCTCTGTATGCCTTGAGCGGAGAAGCATGGGAACGCCATTAGAACAATGAGGTCATGAGTTCAGAGCTGTCCAGGTGCCCCGTGAGACAGAGAGGGGGAGGAGGGCGCAGAACAGATGGCTGGAGCTGGAGCCAGAACTATTTACCAGCAATGTATTACCGCAAAAGAAGCACTTGGAAAATGAATCGACATCTCTATTATGTCAAAGGAATTTGGAATACAAATTATCTGTGACGCATGACGCCACAGGGTCACTTTTAATGGAAGTAGGACATGGGTGTTCCATTCACGAAGCATTTTGTCATAAAGGTTACAGCTCTGGGCCCCCATACCAGATATTTGTTACAATGTTTCATGAACTTGGGCCTGTTTATGGTATGCTGCTTGTTAAATACTCCACCAGGATGCGTGCTGCCATGCAAGCATGCCGATGCACCCTTTTCCGAAGACGCTCTGATCTGTTCTCTCCCCACCTGCCCAAAGGCTATTGGCCTCTTGGCGCCTACATTATGTGCACACTAGGCATGTCTGCATTGTGTTGTCAATACCCACATCACTACTTGATAATAGAATACATGCAGACACTATACCTAAGTGCAGACAGTCGACCTGATTTGCCAGCGATTACGCAGCAAGTCAGTGTGTTGAGACAAGACTTTCACCCTGGAACCTTTCGACCGTATCCAGGGATATTGCTATGAGACATGACTAGAATTCCCTAGTTGTGAGCGCAAAAAAAGGTGTGTGTACACCAACCATCAAGAATCCGCCCACATGCTTATGCCATGCAGTGGTGGGGGTAGATATTGGTGTGAGGAGGGCAGATGATCCAGAGGGGGCAATTTCATTATAGTTTAAGGTAAGGGGAGATGGTGCTTTATTTAATTGAAAGAGCATTCATAGTATCCCCAGTATAATGCATGTTGTCAAATGTAGGTACGGGACCAAAATTAACATAGGGAGCTTCATGAGGATTCTCCCCCAAAACATGTGTTTAAAATAGTGGATTTAAATGGTGCTTATTACCATACAATTTTTGAGCGAAATTGGATAACAAGTAATACAATTTGAAAGTCGTTTTACAGGGTAACCCACGAAAATTTGTCATGATGGAGGCAAGTTTGCCACGAGCATATAGGAGCATTGTCCAACATTATCATTATGTTTGTGCTCAAAACACATGCCAGACACTGTAATAGGGCCCACAATATATTCCCTTACTACTGTAAATCGCAGCTTAATGATGCCTGTATTTACAAAATATGCCAACATTGCCCCGGCTACACATTTTCAAGCTGCCTATACACAAATGCATGCTGCTGCAACTACTGTCAAAATGTTCATAAGGACGGTTACAATATATGCCTGAACAACCACTAAAAGGCACATGTCAATTTCGGTTGTGCTACAATATTTGTCACATCGACCTGTAAATGTATATACCAATATTGACACAGTAAAGCACTTTTATAATGGTAGCCACAGTATATGACAGTGATGCGAATGAACCACATATTCACGATGCATGTGCACAGTATATGCAAGCTTGGAAGTATAAAAGACTTTTTTAAGCTACCTGTGCACAGGTATATGCCATTATTGCCACTGTAAAATATTGTCAGGATGGTACTTACAATACATGCCAGCATTCCACTGAATAGCATGTTACGGCGCCTGTGCAGTTCCTTGCCCACCACATAAACACAGATGCGGCACACCACACATTTCACATCACACACTCACACACAAACACCCACACACACATTTAAACTGTCTTGCATAAACACTCCTATAACATTCACAACATGCTCAAACGGACACATTTTTTTTTTTTGTATTGCATTTTCCATACTGCACGGCGTGTGTCTTCACTTTCTCTGCTCTGGTGTTGGATACTGCATAACCTGTAACAGAACTAAGAGGGGAATAAAACAAATACATAAATAATGGCAGCATGGCACAGGTATGGCTTTTGTCAAAGGCATTGTGCCCCCTGAGGCAGGGAGCTGGTGTGCGGTTTGCATGTGGAAACTTTGAAAAATAAATACAATTAATACGAATAGGGCTGAAGTGCTACTACTGCAACTCAACTCTGATCTAAGAGTTATCAAATGAATGTCTAGTGCCTAGGGGGTTGGGGAAAACCGAGAGTCAAGGCATGAAGGCCATTTTACAATTTTGCCACAGTTTGCTTGAATGTGTTGTAATTTTAATACAATGCCAACGAAAATCGGTGGCCAAATGGATGAAGAGGCCTCTGGGACTTGTGAAGGGCTGTGACTGTACCCCTGCACCCTCTCTAGCTTTGCTAGTGGTGCCATGCCAATAAATGGGTATTTATAGGAGGTATTGAATTTGAATGTATCTGTTGCATGAAATCAGAGGGTGGATTACGTAAACTGCTTTGTTGCAAATTCAATTATGAAAAATTGCATTTCTGTATTATGTTGAGCCTGCAGTGATAAATGACAAAGAAGTATATTCCAAATGATGGTGGTGAATTTAAAACGTCACAGGCTCCAAGGCGTTTTTCTTTATCAAACACACATTACAAGAGTTTTGAATCAACTGTAGCCATCCGTTGTTTTACTGTTTGACCTAAAAAGATATGTGAACAGGAATATCAATGAGGGCAGTGTCTCTCCCTCTGTTGCAGTGTCAACAAAGGTTTAAAGCTTTGTTGAAAATGTTTACCATTATCACTTGTTACAGAAGCGACAGTGGTAAAATCAACATTTCAGAACATTATACATTCTGGAAAAAGTTGCAGTAAGGGACCACAGTTGGAATAGCTCTAAGTTTGCTTTACAAAGCTTGGTGACCACCAGTGGATCAGAAATATTTGCACCATGATCATTTACCAATGGCTGGATTATTTCCAAGCATGGTGGGGGTGGGTTCCTGTGTTTGTTTATTAAATCATTGGGTCTGTGGGAAAAAGAAATCCATGCTGTATTAAAAAAAAAAAAAAACATCTTTACGTTGTGGTACAATATATTTCTTTCATTTATTTCAGTTGGAGAAATTGAATAGGTGTATGGTTTTTGATTTGGAAGTGGTGGTAGTATTGTTGCTAGATAGCAGTTGGTGTATTCTATTTGTTTATTTCTTTTTCTATTTTAGTGGTACTCATTTATCTGTTGGTTTGTTGCAGATTTTTGGGGCAGTTAGATACCTGTTGGCGTATTCTAACTGTTTATTTCTTGTTTCATTTTAGTGGTATTCATTTATATGTTTGCTTGTTGCAGAATCTTGGGCAGTTAGATACCTGTTGGCATATTCTGTTTATTTCTTGTTTCATTTTAGTGGTACTCATTTATCTGTTTGCTTGTTGCTTGTTGCAGAATCTTGAGGCACTTAGATACCTGTTGGCATATTCTAACGGTTTATTTCTTGTTTCATGTTAGTGGTATTCATTTATCTGTTTGCTTGTTGAATAATCTTGGGACAGTTAGATAGATACCTGTTGGTGAATTCTAACTGTGCATAGTTTTGAAGTTGAAGTTTTGTTTATGTTCATACACAGATTAGTTATTACATTTTTTTCTAAGAATATTAAGTAAGCGTTTACAAGATTTGCTGATAATCTCTGTTTTAGAGTAATGGTAGTATCATTACACTCAAACCATCCACAATTCTTTTTTATATATGCAGTGTAGTGACCTGCATTGGTTGTGGCTCCTGCATGGTAGATTATACCTATTGTTGTGAAGTTTTTCTTACCAACTGATACTTGACCATGTGTGAATCCAGTCAGCTTGCAGTTGTTTTTGGTACCATCTGCATTGTAACGTAAAAGCATTACTATTATGTATTTGCTATGCGTCTGTATTTGTAAGGTGGAGCGATTATCTGAATTGCAGATAGTACATAATCTGCTATGGTTTGCATTTTGTGCAAGTTGCTGAAATGGAATGGATTCACAGTTAGGTATGGATACATGTACTAAGCGTTCATTAGGAACTTCTTGTGTGGCATGGCTACAAAGAGTGCATGTATGTTTCCACATGTATGAAATCTGGAAGATTTCATGTATAGGTATTTTTTTGTTTTCTCGTACTTGTAGTAAGTACATTAGAAATTCTTGTGGATCTTCTTGTGTGTTTATAGTGAATTTGACGATTCCATCACAGTAGTCCAATTCCTGCCTTATTCCAGAAACACTGTAAGTGTTGTTAGGATTGTTGGTTGCATTTCTATGAAGGACTAACATTTGCAAACACGATTGGTCTGTCCCGCGTAAGTAAATGTTGTCAATAATTGGTGGCAATTCGAATAGAATATCAATTGCTACATTTGCATATTCATTTACACCAGTTGTATTTGAAAATTTGAATGGACATGACAGTTCTGTGTACAAGTTATTTCTTCAGAGTGTGCTTTGTTTCTTTGAAGAGGCAGTTGAATTTGTTTGTGCAGTACATTCTTCTTTGGTTGGGGTCCTTGGTGAAGTAGTAGCTTCTTTTAATTTCTTTGGAGGAATTACTGTGAGATCCTGCATAATGTGAGAGTGAAGTAGTTTTCTTTTACAAAGTTTTCCTATTTGGGGCACAGGATAGGTTTTTAGATGGGGTGTATAGTGAACGCTGTCTATTGTATTCTAGAATGCAAGGAATATCAGCATTTACTTTACTTGCATCAAAGTTGATTAGAAATCGTCTGTCAAGTGTATGTAAGCGTGATAGTGCTACATAGCTCATGCCTTCTTTAAACACAGTGCTACCAATATCTATCAATGCTTCATCTAGGGTAAGACCTTGTGATTTGTGAATGGTGACTGCGTATGCTAGAGTTAGAGAATATTGTTCTCTTTGTACATAAATGTCTTTGAAAAGAAGGACGCGGGCTGTTGAGAGTCCTATCCTTTCAACTTCTGATAGTTTGTCAAAGACAATATTGACAAACTAAAAGTTGTTGTCACATGGGTATGTTTGAAAGCCAGCAACTGCACCAAGTGCTCCATTAACTAGTCCTTGGTCCACCTCAAGGTTACGTTTAATTATTACTCTACAGTTTAAAGATAATTTTAATATTTTCTCCAAACCAGCTGTGTTCGAGATAGTGTTTTCTAAGGTATTTAGCCTTGTTGTGGCTTGTTGACACATGGGTATTGTCATACCATGTACGTCCAGTTTGTCTGTGGAGCAAATTTGAAGTATTGGTTGCATTTCTTTTTTTAACATTGTTTCATTAAATAAAGGAAATACAGTTTACATTTTTGTGTGCTAATTGTTCCATGACATCAGTAGCACATGCGTTATGCCATAGAGTGCATGGATGTGCCTGTTTTTAAATATAGATTGTGCTTCTTGAGATAGTACACCAACTCTAATACTTTTCAAAATGTTGGTGTATTTGAGGTCTGCAGACTGACGCATGTTTTCAGTTAATTCTCTGTATTGGAAATGTTGCCAAAGGAGTTTTACGGCATAGTTTGTGCCCTAAGGTTTTAAAAATAGGTTCACCTTTAACTGGTGTTAATTGAAGAAGATCTCTGAAAACTATAATGTGTTTTCCTCCAAAGAGTTCTTCATAGTCTGTTTTTAGGACCTCTTGTAATCTGAGATGAATGAAGGCTAACATTAGATTGGAAACCATGCTTACTTCATCTATTAGCAGCATTTTCATTTGTTTGAAAACTCTGTGTCGTTCCATTGCAGCTTCTGGAGAAAGTTTGTAATAGTCTAATTTGTTTTGGTGTTCTACTGGAAGTAGTAGTAATCGGTGTAAAGTAACACCGCTTATGTTGTTGGAAGCTAAACCTGTGGGGGAAGTTACAACAGCTGACAGTTTGTTGTTTGTCAATTGTTGGAGGAACTTGCTGATGATTTTGATTAAGAACATTTTGCCTGAACCAGCATGAACACTCACGTATAGCAGTATAGGTTTGTAGTCTTGGCAAGTACAATTTTTACTTTCATGCTGCATACCATATTCAGTTTGTTTTGTTATTTCTTGGAAAATGGTATGCTGCTCATTGTTTAGTTGTGATTTTAGTAGAGCAATGTCTTCTGTAGATTGCTCATACTGACACATAGGGCCTCATTACGAGTTTGGAGGTAGCCACGCGGCTATTTGCGGCATGGCTGCCTCCAAACTCGGGTCCAGGTTCCTTGAATGATGAATTACCAGGCCATTCCAACCTTGGAGGACCCGGTAATTCCTCATTCAATTTACCCATCCCCATTCCCATTGAGCCCTTATAGGGCTCAATGGGAATGGGGAGAGAGCTAACAATGGGCCTGTTAATAACGTGTCCATTGTTAACTCCCTGGTCCCCTCGTGGGACACGCAAAAGGACGTCTGGTCTGACCAGACGTCCAGAGCGTGTCCCGCGAGGGAACCTCGTAATAGGGCGGAATGGGTTTAACGGCATCGGCACCATTACCAGCGCCGTTAAACCCATTCCGCCAGGGTCATAATGAGGCCCATAGTGTTTTCTACTTCTGTCATTGCTAATTCTGCCTCATTTTCTATCTAGTTGTGACTGGAGTTCTTCATCTTGTTGCTGTTTATTGTGCAACATTGTTTTGTACTGTGTAAAGTTTATGTCTGTTACAGTGCTTTCATTTGATTTGAAAGCGTCTTCATAGGATCATAGGTATCTAGTAAATCTTCTTCTTTTCTCCATGGTTTAAAAAGTTGTAGCAGGGACATATAATACTGTTCTTTATGTTAAGGAGTTTTTAATGACAATTTGATATGATTAATTAAGCTTTGTTTGGTAAGTTTCACTAATCTGCCACAATTTTCCACTCTGTATTTACATTTCTTCTGGACTGGTTTAACATTATCTTTGTATATGAAGTTTTTGACTACGTGGTATAAACACAGGGGCCTCATTAATAAGGGCATGGCTGTCTCCATACAAGATTCCAGTACCGGGTTCCTCCAATGAGGACTTACCGGGCTATTACAACCATGGAGGACCCGGTAAATCCTCATTGGAAAAACCCATCCCCTTTCGCATTTGATCCCCCATAGGGCTCAATGGGAATGGGGAGGGAGCTAATAATGGGCCCGTTAATAACTGGCCCGTTATTAGCTCCCTGGTCCCCTCGTGGGACCTGCTAAGGACGTCTGGTTTTTACCAGGCGCCCTTACCGGATCCCGCAAGGGAACCTCGTAATAGGGCGAGCGCCATGGCCGGAATGAGGCCCATAGTTCCCAAAGTGGTACTCCTGTTTGGATAGTATGTGTCCAGTAAATTGTTTTTCAAAATGTCTTGGCTGTTGGGATCATTTTTGGCTATTGTTTCTATGTCTTCATATGATTTGAGAACTCTTTTTCTAGATTTAGCAGAACCAAGGTTTAGCCATACTATATTTTCAGATTTTTCATACAAGGCAGTACCAGTTAAATGGTCCGCAGGTTCATAGCAACCACGTTCTCTATGGGAGAACATGTTTATGCCTAAACTGTACAATTTCTGTGATAGTGTTTTATTAGATGATATGTCATCCCAGAGGTCGTGGAGCTCTGTTTTTTCTGCTTTGGTTAAGTAGGCTATGGCATATCATGCAACTGCAGTGGAGTTGTCTGCAATGTACCGCACATCCATATTTGCATTCCATAGGAGGGCAATGATTGCATTGTAATCATTGATGTATTTTGATCCTTCTGTTCTTTTTATGTAATATGTGTTATTCAGTGATTTGCCTTTGTAACTATGTCTAACTGAAGACATTAAGTTGTTTACTTGACCTGTTGTTGAAACTGGTCTAGAGAAACCAAAGCAGCATTTGTTGTAGTATTTCCCTTTGTTTTTATATTTGCGATGACAATACTTCCCACATTTGTGTCTTTGAAATTCTAAAATGTGTGCATGAAGGTCAATATGTGTCGTTTGTGAAGGGATTTCACAAGTGACATGTTTTTGGATGAACTGCAAAACAATGGCATCACTGTCCTGACCAAATTTAGGAGCACCTTTAATCCACAAAAGCATGTAGATGTGCGGTGCTCCTCTGGCTTGGTATTCTTTTCTCCAAAAGAAGTGTTGCACTTCTCCAAGGGGAGGAACAGTTTTATTACAAATGAATCTTAGCATAGCAATGAAGCGATGATGGAAATATCTTGCTACATTTACAGGATCTAGAGAGCAGAGTTCTCCTGGTGTTATTATATATATTTGTTTTGTTTTTGTTTGCTATGCGTAGGAAATCGTGTAAATCTTCCCATGCATATGCTGCACAACTTAATGTCACACAACAAATGGGTGGGACAAGGTTTCTTATCATACACCGTACATCTCCATGATGTCGGAACAAGTATTATTTTGTACCACGCATGTTTGCTAAAAAGATTTGTAATGCTTGACTGTAAAACCTCATCTTTTTCTTGCACTTTTTGTAGTAACTGCGTAGCTGACATATTTTGAAAATTGGTACCTGATTTCAATGTGTGTGCACTCTGTTGTATAGAGTTGCTACTTCACTTTCAAAGAGAAGGTGGAATATGTATTCCACGTTTTGTTCGAATCTGGGGTTTTCAGAATACATTTGTAAAGAGTGGTAATCTGATGCTGTTATTTGTGTGGGTTTGTCATCATACCTTCCTACTTTTTCAGTAGGAAAGAGTAGAGGAAAGGCACGTTCTTCTATACGTTTTTCTACAGTTTTGAACTATTCTTGTAAAAAGTCCTGCGGCAACACACATACAAACATGGTTTGGTACTTCAGCAGATGTACTTTTAAACTTTAGTATTTCTTTTTTGTATGTGTGTAGTAGAAGTTTGCCATCTGTAAAGTTGTTGCTAATCTGTTCTAAAGCAATTGCATTTAGCAAGTGGCTTTCACTTCCAAAATATTTCCTCTGGATATGCTCTAGTTCTTTTGCTGTACAATGTAGAAGATTGTTATTTCAATTGGCTAGTGCTAAAGCAGGACTTTTGGCATAGTACAGTTTATGAACCAGGTTTCTTATAGTTGAATGGTGTGTTGATATCATTTTGATATGTTGGAAGGTGCTTTTGCAAATAGGTCCAGAAATGCAGGCTAATGAATGTCCTTCTAGTCCTGTATTTGGGCACTTTCACAAACTGATTGAGGAACTGTCGTAAAGATCTAAAAGATGTTTTGGCTATGTTACACATTGATGTGAACAGCCATTTGTAGACTGGACGCATTGGTTCAGTGGAATAGAGAGTTGATACTAGGTTTTCTGGGGATATTTTTTTTTGCAGTGTTTCTTATTTTTTTTTAATTAAAAATGACAAACTTTTCATCGTTACGTTCATTAGTCAAAAGAAGAACAAAAGAAAAAATGTTATGATTGTGTTTCCAACTCATGCAAATTATTGTCCTTGTGAATTGTAATCCAGAATTGAATTACTGTTAGGATCAAATGTTTGTCATGGCCTTTTAGAAGGTGGTCCCATCGCTCTTGAGTGGTCATTTGTTTCATGGAGACTCAAAAAAAGTCTTTGTACAGGTTTCTTTTGTCCATTAGGTCAGGGCATATCATGATTACATGGAAAAGGGACTCTTTGGTATTCGCGATCTTGCAGAATCGACAATCAGCAGACATTATATTTGGATATTTTATCATGCTCAGAAATTCGCGGGTCGGCAGAATGTTTAAACGAATCGTAAAAAGAGGTTGCGAATAAGTCGATCCAGGAAGCATGCTAGGTAGGTTGGAAGTTCATGTAGAGCTCTTGATTCAATTGCACATTTCAGGAAACGTTTATAGTCTGTTTGCACATCAGTTGTTCTTATCCAATCATTTCTCTGGATTTTTCACTTTGAATATTATTGTGGTCTGTGTATTAGCATGTCTTCATCTTTCATTTGTTTCCTTATTTCACTAGACCAATGGTGCAGAGCTGTCATATGTAAAGCATTATTTTTTTCCTTTAGGATTTCTAGAGATGGAATTTGGTCTTGGCTGATAATTATTCTGGCTTGTATTCTTATTGGTTCTATTTTTTCTTTGTTTTCTACAGAGTTGCTTTTTAGTAGGCACTCTGTTCAGCCTGTTGGGAAAAAAGAAAGTTTGGGTTTGAAAGTTATGGGATATATGTGCATGTATTGTGGATGGGTTGTGGGTGTGATTGTAGAGATGAAGAGAGTGCTCTGTGATTGTTTGGTGCAATGGTAGGTGTAGTTGGGAAGGTTGTAAGAGTAAGAGCGTGTGCAGGTGTGATGGGCTTTGGTTAGTGAGTAATGAAGTGGTGGTGTGATTGAATAAATAGAAACATTATGATGTTTTGAGGAAAACAATGGTTGTTGAAATGGCAGTGCTCGGATGGGAATAGAAAGAGTGCGGATGTTGCAAGATAATAAGTACGAGTGAAATAAATGTTGATTTAAAAATAATACTCTAGGCTAATATATAGTGAAAGTACATTGTGACAATTAGAAAAATATACATGCTATATTGCTTACTTTGTAGGGTATGAAGTGTTCTTTTTTTGGTAGCTGTCCTTTGCAATCTTCTTCTTTCCTGTAATTGTAAAACAAGGTTAGTGGGTGCATGTGGTAATGGTGAAGTACTTTTATTAAGCAAGGTTGTTATTTATGAGGAATTGTTGGGTAAAATAGTTATTGAAGTTGTGTTATGGGTGGTGTACGAAAGTGTGTTAACTATGTTGTTCAAACAATTGGAGTATGAGTAGTGCAGTTTTGCACATTAGAAGGAACAAGGAAAAATGAGTGTCAGAAAAAGGTGCTTATCTAAGTTATTTTTCCACTGCTAATTTCAATAGAAATAGTGCTGTGTTTGTGGTGTAATGTATTTGTAATATGTTCCAGTGTGTTTAAAGAATACGAAACTGTGGCCTACTGATAATGCACTGGCAGATTGTTGTTGCAGCAGTGTTTAGTGTCTTATAGTAGAGGTTCGGAAAGAAGTATACTTTATATGCAAGGTGAAGTGTTGTATATAGATACTTTGGTGGTATATACATATGTGTGAGCAGGTGGGGACTGGTGGCAGTGTAGGGGATGTAATGAGTGAGGTTAGAAAGTGTGACATTTATAAGGAATGAAAAATTGAAAATGCTGATCGTTTAAAAATGTTTCTTTTTAGCAGCATGTTCATGAAAGTTAAAGAATACAGTTGTACATTTACAGCATCACTGTGTGTAACTTCTTTGTAAAAGAAAAGAACAGCAGATGGAAAATATTTGTAGCACATTTTTAAGTGGCAGTTGGTGTGTGGAAATTTGATAGGTTGGCAGTAAATGCATACTTGGCAACAAGATCCATTGCACTATGTGGGTGCTTATGAATTCTTGGTTTTTTCTTTGCATTCTGGAAGTTGTAGATGCACTTTTTTCATTAGAAAACTTGAACTGCATGTCCCAGAATGTTGAGAAAAACTAGGGATAAGCATGTACATATTGGAATGGGTCATGTTAGCAAGTATGCATGTAATGTCAAGACATTAAACTTCCACACAGTAAGTGACGCACATGTTTTGCTTCTGCTTTTTCTTTGTTTTGCAAAGAAGTTACACACAATGCTGTTGTAAATGTATATATGCATTTCTTAATTTTCAGTAAAATGCTCATGTAAAGAAATATATGTAAACTTGCAGCATTTTCCATTTTTTGATTTAATATAAATGTGACACTTTTGAATCTAGGCCTGGTTATTTTCTTGGCATTCTAGTCTGAGTTGTGCAATGGCATATGTGGTATTACAAGTCACAGAATGCAAAAGACTTGATAAGCAGCTATTGGGTGATATTGGCAAGTATGCATATACTGCCAACATATTAAACTGGAACACAACAAGTGCCACTTGAAAATGGTCAACACATCTTTTCTATCTGCTTTTCCTTTCTTTTATAAAAAAGTTACACAGTGTAACATATGTTTTATTATTTTATGCAGATGCTACTAAACATTTTTTTTTTAAACACACTGCATTGTAAGTAACTGTCACTTGATGTGAGCAGGTGCTGAATGCTGCAATACATGTTTTTTGCTAGAGTGGTCAAAAAAGAGAATATGCTTATTGAGAAGTTTATTACAGGGTAAGTGGCATGAAGCCTGTATGCATACATTTGTCAAAGAGTGAAAAAAATATACTTTAAAAACTATAAGGATACCTCTACTATGTTCTGTTAGATGCAGATGTTGAATCTGCAGATAGAAATATTGGAGAGTTTTACAGTAGTTTATGATGCAGGTGGCGATGATTAACAGGCAACATGTACTCTAAAATTTCAAGAGTACATCTGAAGTGTTGAACTGAGATGGCAGGGTTACATGTAGAGTTTTTGGATTTGATTGTTCGATGGATGTGTGACTGTTTAAAAGCAGCCAATGAGAGAGTGTTGGAAACCTGAAAATAGAAAGGATAAAAGGGCTGCCCTGTGTTACGGTGTCAGACAGCACAGTAATCCGCAGACACCGCACATGTCATCTGGGTCTTTTAAGAATGCCTGACACGGAAAGGGGACTGCGTAGACAGTGGACAGTGGTGTGTGTCCGTGGTCATTGGCAGATCAGCCAATCAGGTTTCCTGGGTGTGGTGTATAAGAAGAGAGCGTAGCAGGAGTTATTTTGGTGAGTACACTGAAGATGGCTATGGCTATTTATTTGAGGAAGCAGAGTGTATGGATTCTGGGAGACTCTTTTATCCATTGGTTGAAGGTGTATTCAGAGCACTGT
This sequence comes from Ambystoma mexicanum, assembly GCF_040938575.1. Classification (NCBI taxonomy): domain Eukaryota; kingdom Metazoa; phylum Chordata; class Amphibia; order Caudata; family Ambystomatidae; genus Ambystoma; species Ambystoma mexicanum. The sequence goes on along the minus strand of NC_090922.1, from coordinate 679,940,106 downwards.
GGATTGCCTGAGAATCTTGGATTCAAAGAATTTCATGATATGGAGTTGTATGTTCCTTTTTGCGGAGTGTTGGCATGACATCTTTTCCAAATGAAAATATAAAATTTGATATTGTCAACATTTTACGAAGAGGTGGAGTGCATCTAACTGATGGGGCAATCCCATTTTTCTGCAAAACATTCAAAATGCATTGAAACAATTTCTGTGAACACATACAATATGGATTCACTTTTTTGAAATTTGGAAAAAAGGATTAAGTTCTGTAAAATATGTGTTAGTTTAGTTCATAAAACCAAATAATAAAAAAAGTATAAAAGTCAAAAAGAGAAAAAAACGTTTCTTTTAAGAGCTACCATTTTTGAACGAAAAACCATTAAATCTATTTTCATTCTCCAACCCCACGCCTGGAATTTTCCAGTTGTCCGCAGACTACTGCACTCTCTGCCAACTATGCAGAGTGCAAAGGGCCTGTGATTTTTTTATTCACTTCTATTTTTTAACTTTGAAAGCTGGCTCCTAAATCAATGTTTTTTTGTGTTTTGTGATTTTGTATTTTTTGTGCTTTTTTCAGGAGAGGCAAGCTAAGGTGAGGGGAGGAAGGAAGGCACCAACCACAGAGATGAGAGGCATTTGGACCGATGAAGATGTTGGGTGGGCCTTGAATGTGAAGGTAGGTGGCAATATTTCTCATGCTCCTTGACCGCAGCCTCGAAAGCACTTAAAAATTGCTCCCCTTGCAGATCGGTGCTTCGCAGTACAAACATAGTACTGTGACCCTCAAAAGGTAAGGGTCAGCAGCATTCTGAATGGCCTGCGAGGCCTCCGCTGCACCCTCTGCCCCAGAGGAGTATTTGATGTGGTGGCAGGAGTGGTTGAGAAAAAAATGGGGTAGAGTTCATCAATCTGTTTCTCCCTGAGAAAGGAACAGCCTTTCTTAGAGCAGCCGATTGGAGTGGTTCCTTGTTCCAGGCCCTCCAGGTTGTTGTGGTAGTCGTGGCCCCTGGAAGGAGATATAGCCATGAAGATGCAATTTGATTAAGTTGTCAAAGTTCTGCATAGCAGGTCCTGTCCTAGTACTCTCTCCTAGGTAGCCAGATTAAGATTGACTAAAGGCAATGGGTGGGACCCTTCAGAGGAACTGTCAGCAGACTGTGCTACTGTCTGTGGACTACTGAGTCAAAAACAGGCCTTGGAAAGTTGTAAAAGATTGCCAGATCCACTAGGACTGGGTCTAAGAGCTCTGGCAGGGAAAAATGCTGGTCAGATAGCACATTGAGTAGAGCGCTAGCTTTGACATCTGTGCAGAGCCTGCTGATGCCGGGTGGAATCCTGGCAGGGCCAAAAGTCTGCCTTTCATCCTTCCGAGTTCGATAAATGAGCACCACACACTGTAGGTAATAAGTAGCGCTCAGATGCCTGCTATATAAATATTTTTTTTAAAATAAAGATTTTAAACTCGAAACACCCTATTTTGTCCAAAAATCCAGTTTTAAACTGTTCGCAGAGCACAGACCAGTTTGCGAGCAGGATATCATGCCGCACAGGTGCGGTCATATGTTGATGTACGGGATGTCCACGGTGCTGATAGCTGTTCACAGACACCCATCAGACTGGAGACACAGGGCGCATGCGCATGGGTGTCTGCAAAAGAGCGCGATGTACGCAGACTAATTAAAAAGGCGTCATGCGCAGGGGCTGTCTGCACACAACCTATTTTGTAAAATGAACACCCTGAACAGTCATACAGTCTGGGGACTGTTAATGGGGACACTGTGGGATGTGTACTTTTCAAGTTATCTTTATAAAGCAGAGCATTGTTGAAAGGCAGACATGGGGGTGAGGAGGGGAAATTATGAGAGGGCAAGTAAGTCATGAGTATTTGACAAGGATGTGGCAGGAGAGTTTGCAATTCTGACCACTGGTGCAGTTATTTCCCCCTGATTGATATTGATATTTTATTTCTATCGTGCTCGTACACAAGTGTTTCAGAACGCGACAAGGCAAGGGTGGGGAACAGGGTAGAACAAAACAGAGATCTGCCTAGGCCCAGTGACATCGAGAACGCACAAGTGCATGGGAGAAGGGGAGGGGAAAAGTGCATGGAAAGGGGGTGAAGTGGAAAGTGTGAAGCAGCGGAGAAACAGATATATAACAATAAATAAATAATAAAGGCAAAAAACAGTGGTAGTGCAGTCAGCAATTTGCAAGTGCTAGGTTGAAGAAAAAGGGGGGGCTGTATGGGTACAGATACAGACCCCAGTGCAAGGGGTGGCCTGGAGGCAGTGTGGGAGGGTGACAGGGTGAGCACATACCTGGCCAGGAGGACAGAGGGTGGCTAGGTGCACAGTGCCAAGAGAGAACAGATCAGCAGTGGAGAGGGGGAGCGAAGGCAGAAGAAAAGAGGATGGTCTTGAGGTGCTTCCGGAACCGGAGATGGTTCTCCTCAAGATTTAAAGTGGCAGGGAGGCTGTTCCAGAGGGAGGCCCCAGCTGAAGACAGAGATCTACCCCCAGCTCGTCTCTTTGAAAAACGACTGACCCTGAGGGAGTTGGAGGTAGAGGAGTGAAGAGCTCGAGCAGGGAGGTATTTGCGGAGGGATAGCTGAAGGTATTTTGGGCCCAGGCCCCACAAAGCCTTGTGGACAATGCAGAGGGTTTTGAATGTAATCCTTGCATCCACTGGGAGCCAATAGAGATATTTCAGAGCTGAAGAGATACAATCCCAGGGCTTGAGGCCAAGGACATGTCTCTCAGTCCTGTTCTAGATTAGTTGCAGAGGACGGAGAGTAGCGTCAGGTAGATTTAGAAAGAGGCTGTTACAATAGTCCAAGCTAGAGAACCAGAGCTTGGGATACCATGGACTTCTGGGGGAAGGAGAGGAAAGGCAGTGTACCTCTGAGGAGGTGCAGTAGGAAATTTGACTTTTTAGAGACCTCAGAGATATGGGCGGAGAAGGAAAGGGTGCAGTCAAAGATGACCCAGAGGTTCTTAGCCTCGCAGGTGGGGGTAGGAGGAGGGCCAAAGGAGGCTGGCCAGAGAGTGAGGGGAAAGGATGGTGAAGGTGTGCCGATGAGGAGGATCTCCGTCTTGCTGGCATTCAGACAAAGATCATTGGCAGCACACCAATCTTGAATGGCAGTTAGGCAATCAGAGATGAGAGAGGGAGAGGAGGTGGCAGAGAGCATCCTGAAAATGGGTTGTGTGTTGTCAGCGTAGTACTGGAAATTTGAGCAGAAAGTGGCAATGCAGTGGGCGAGAGTTGCCAGGTATTGGTTGAAAAGCTAGGGCGAGAGGTTAGACCCCTGGGGAACACCACAGGTAGAAAGGAAGATAGATGAAAGGAAGGACCCAAGTTGTAGCTGCTTCTCAGGGTACAGGTGAAGGACATATGTGGTGGACAGTGTAGCTTTTGTCTGAGGACGGATGCACCCCCTTGTGTTTTTTTTTTAGGTTGGCAAGCTTGTTCAAGTATTTGGCTACTAGGATTTTACTCAGGTTGTCATGTTCCCAGTGCAAACGCTTACCCACACGACCACAAGTACTTTGCTCACATTGAGATTTTGTTGTCTAACTAATTATATACACATGTTTTTTTTACAGACTGAAAAGTGAAAATGATGACATAATCACTGTGCACATGTCTGTTGCCATGGATAGTGTCTCTACCTCTGTACACCTATTGTATCCCACCCTCTTTACCACAACCATCCACCATACTCCCTCCCTCCTTATTCTCTCCCATCTTACCTAATCTTGACTACCCCACCCATCCACCATTTTGTACCACCATCATATCCCCACCATGTCCTTCCCCATCCATACACTTTAACCACACACTAGCTACTCTTACCCAGCATACTCCCACACTCTTGACCCCACCCCCACTACCGCTACAAAATCTATTTACGCGTCTGCACTGTTCTCCCATTAACTCTTATATTGTCTATATCTCAAAATACAATTTGCATGGACTACTGAATGCACACGTATATACATATGTAAATATATTTTGAAAAAATGCTATAGCCACAGCTTCATCACAAGCAATGTGATTAGGTGAGCCGCATTCATGCAACGACTGGAGAGCTTAACTGTGGCTATGAAAGCACCAATCACTGTGTGGAATGCATAGTCACAGCTATCCACAGCACCACATATAATCGCAGCTATATACAGCCCAATGGCACATCGGGTATGTTGGATGATGACATAGACACGGCTACCTGACATTTTGATTGAAACTGCATCACAAAAAGATGAGTGAGGGAATATGAGAGAGTAGGACAGTTAAGGAGCCCATCAGGGTAGTGGGTGGAGCTGGCATAGATGTTGGGAGCAATTAGTGAGGGTTTGGGGGTGCGGAAAAGCATTTAATTTCACAGTTTTTCTAGATAGCCCCAGCTCCAAAACAAATAATTTCAGGTGACAGCTTTACTGCTTTTGCGCTCATCCATTACATACGAGTTTTGACAATCAGAAATGTGTTATAACGTTTCCATTCTAGACGTATTTCTCTTTACAGAAATTTAGTTTGGATGTGTATGCTGCAGACTGAATACTGTTGAAACGTAGTGTGTTGGCAGAGAGAAAACCACTCTCAATTTGCATCTCGGGTCTTTGCTCCATGAGGAAACTACATTTCCCAGAATTACTAGATCCGCATTTGAAGAAATGTCAGGTGCTTCAGAGTTGGTGCTTCTGCGACTAGCTGGTCTTCACTAGCTATTTAAGAATGGTTTAGAAGGGAGTATTCAGGTAATGTCTTTACTGCTTTTGAGCTCATCCATTAGATACAAATATTGACAATTAGAAACCTGTTACAAATGTTCTATTCTAGATGCATTTTGCTTTACAGAACTTTAGTTTTAATGTGTATGCAATCTACTGAATACTGTTGAAACGTTGTGTGTTGGCAGAGTGAAAAACATTCAATTTGCATTTCTGGGATGTGCTCCATGAGGAAACTACATTTCCCATAATTGCCAGAGTCGCATTTGAAGAAAAGTAGGTGCTTCATTGCTGGCGCTTCTGCGACCAGACAGTATTAGAGGGTCATCAGCGTGAACAGCAATTCAGTGACCCACTCTTGCCGGCAATAGGTAAATCCAGAGGATTTTACTGTTTAGTGTTGTACTAAATACAATATTTACTTACAGAGAGATGGGGTTTCCCTCAGGAGTATCACTTTCCTTACTATTTCTCTGAGCAAACCGTATTGCTCTCATAAGCAAATTAAAATGGACATAATTGGATGCATTAGGTAACCCCCCCATGCCCAGCTGAACTTACGAGCAATCTCAACTCGAGTAACATCTAATCACCCCCTAGGATTTCCAGGAAGTAATTACAGTGGAATTACAAACTTCGCTGCAGGATTACATGAACACACTCAATTCATTACCTCCTGATACAACCAAAGGGATCATATTTTCGTGTGTAAAAGACACTGAAACCCACATAATTCCGGCAAACCAAATACACATCGTTGACTATGATCGTATGATTAGTAGCTCTATCACCCAAGAGCCCAGCTTCCTTACAACTACCTCAGAGGATATGCTTATTTTATGCTCTCAGCAACAAGGAAATGCCAATGAAGGTCATTTTCATTCCAAGGGTTAAAACTAAAAATAGCCATCTTGAATACCAGATATTTAAACCATCATGCTCGGGACATTCACAACCTGATCGTAGACAACAATCTCAATATGTTGTGCCTTAGAGAAACTTGGGTCAGAGACACCAGCGATCCACCGATAAGCCTAGCAGTACACCCAGGTTTCTCAATTTTTTGTAAAAACCGGAACAAGGCTTTGCGGGGGGATTAGCAATCATTGAAAAAGTGATCTAGGACCTTTTGTTTCACCAATCTCCTGTGAGGGCTATGAGATTCTACATGTTAAAATAACTACAAACCCCTACAGTTGTATGTATTTTGTCCTAATTTATCGACCACCTTTGTCTATGCTAGATTTCAATGAACAAATCACCGAGATCCTAAATTCTTTCGAGGGCCCAAACCATGCAACACTTTTCTTAGGAGATATAAATCGCTGGTGGGGTGACAAATTAGACACTTAAGCCATTGATTTAGGGAGAGAATTGAACAATATAAATGTTCAAGTTGTGAAAAATGAACCTATAACAGATAAACAACATATTTTAGAAGTCTTAAAATTGACATTGACCAGACCTGGCTTTGTATTGGTTGAACCATTATGTCATTGAATTCCATGTCATACTCCCAAGGGGCCTTGTTAAACACTAAAGCCCTGCAAAAGTAGTTGCAAGTCATAACTTTAAAACTATTTACTCTCAGGAACTATCAACTTGCCTTAATACAATTATGGCAGAGACCTCAAATTACAGACTCTGTAGAACATCTAGTCATGTCTTTCGTAAACAACTTAACAAAGATGTAGGAGAAAACAGCCCATATTCAAACTAGATCAGTATATGATAACCATGGGCACCAAAAATGGTTTACCCCATATCTTGGCGCGTTAAAAATGGAAATGCATAAATTGTAATCATTCTGGCATAAACATCAATCTCAGGAAAATAAAAAGGCTTGGAAATAAGCAGATAAAATGTATTAAAAGTACAATTGTAAAAACCAAAAATAACACCAGAAAACTTTTTGAGACCCTCAAACTTCTTATAAATCCTAATGCACCTCAAACTTCCTTCTTGCCTACAAATCAAGATTCCATAGCAGTCTAGACTGCGTTTGATGTCCAAATTGCTAACACAAGAGAGAAAATCAAAAAAGAGTTCAATACTGCAGCTAAACCTAACAAACATAAGCACACAGATCTTAAATTGCAAAATCGACCTCCCTTTTCTTTCTCCCAATATCTATATCCGATTGCAGAAAATGTTAACTTCTATGTGGCCAACTTTGTGTTCTGAAAACGTCCTGCCCCCAAAACTAATTTTAGAACAAAAAGATGTATTCTCCCCATTTCTTATGAAATTTGTGAATGCATCTTTTAGAGAATGTAGGATTCCTAATTTAATCAAGACTGTCTCCGTTACTCCACTACCAAAAAAAGCCAACCTAATTCAAAAGTTTACTAACAACCTCAGACCCATTACCAATTGTAACTTTCTCATTAAGATCCTTGACAAACCTACATGTTTGCAATTCCAATCATATGTAGAATCTAATACCATCCTTCATAGCAGACAATCAGGCTTTCAGCCCTGTTACAGCACAGAGATCTCCAATCACATATGCTGAAAATCATTGAGATGGGAAAAGTGTGGTTACTGGTTGGTTCTACTGGATTTGTCATTGACATTCGACTTGGTGAACCATGACCTCCTCCTTCATTGCCTTCGCCACCTGGGTCACTGAGGAGGTGGTCAATTGGCGCCATTCTTTTATTTCTGACCATGAATCTAGGATCTGGTGTGGAGTCCCACTGAGTGCAAGCCTGTCGCCCATCCTGTTTAACCTATAAATCAGACCTCTATTCTTACTTCTGAACGATCTGTGTGTATTTTTTACAAACTATACTCAGATTATGCGGTCCTATCTAACATCTACAAACAAATCGAATCCTGTATGTCATCAAATTTGCTCTGTCTCAATGCCAACAAAACAGAGCTTCTCATCTTTTGCTCAAAACAAACCCGGCAAAAAGGAATTCTGACTTTACGAGCTTCCAAATCAGAACTAACATCATCCCTGTACAGAATAAGGTAAAAACCCTTGGTATCCACCTAGAGGCTTCTTTAAACTCAGATGCATATGTCAACCAGCTTAGCAACAATGGCAATCACTATCTTCGTCCCCTCAAGAACATCCACCCTTACATTACTGAAAACAGTGCAATCATTGCTCGAGCTACCATCATATCAAAACTTGAATATTGTAACTCTTTATTGACAGGGGCCTCAACCCTCAACCTAAAGAAAAATCAAGTCTTGCAAAATGATGCAGTGTGCATTGTCAAGAAAATAACAAGTCGAGAAAATAACTCAAATCACATATGAGAACTACATTGGCTTCCGATCCAGGAATGTATTACTTTTAAAGAAGGAACTTTGGTTCACAGATGTGTCTATGGATCTGCTCCTGCTTATCTTAAATCATTAATGCCTCAGTATCACCCAACCAGAGTATTGCATTCTTCAAACAAAATGCAGATCGCCTGTCCAAGTCACAGGCATTCAGATGGCCTTGGAAGATCAGTAAAAACGGCTAACTTCAGGAATCATTACCTATTGCATTGAGAGCAAAACCTGTTTGCAGGAAATCCTTAAAAACCCTGCTCTTCAAGTATCTAGCTCCCTTTCCAAAATTCTGCTTTGGAATTTAATTTCGTCCTGTTTATTGATGCTTGTTCCTGTTGTGCAAATGTTGCTGCGCCTGCGCCTGCTGCCTGCAGGCATTCGGCACATTACAAACAAATAAATAAAACATATTGAAATTACAACCTAACATCCTTTCCCATTGACCATTCTCATCATTGTGAACCATTTCTCTCCCGTACACTTTTTGCGACTCATTGTTGGAAACATTACTTGCCTGGCTTCCTTTTTCATGATTTCATCTATCCTGGCTAATGTTTTCTGCTGTGGAGGTGAGGATATTCATCTTTGTGAGGTGCCTAACTAGATTCACAGACCTACACGTACTGTGTGCTCAGTTTAGTGTGAAGGGTTCCTGTCATTCATTAGCATTGTTAATACTTTTTTTATGTTTCCCTAACTATTGTTAAATGCAGCAGTTTTCACTATGGCACTGCGTTGTTTTCAGCTATTCATTTAATAGGCTATGATTCACTAAAACGTGGCTACTTGTGGTTTGTTGGGCCTGCACAAGGTAATCTCTTTGGGTGTGTGTGAGTGGCTTCTGGGTTCAATGCTGTGCGCTCATTTCACAAGGACTAACGCAGCTTGTACTTTCGTGCACATTTAGGCCACAGGATGTATTCTCCAATGCTGATGTTCCCTCCAGCATTCTCATACTCCCCAAAAGGTGTTTAAAATTGTTTGGCACTACTGTTGTAAATGGATACAATGCAGTGAAAATGTGTCACCCATTTTAGTACTTTGCTTACTATAGTCCTCTTTTTTGTGCTATTAATTTTGAAAGTATAAAAGCCACTGGTCTGTACACTTTTCTCATTCTGACTGCAGAATTCACACTGTGCACATGCTGACTGTGTGGCTGATGTGAAAGTATGAGTCAATAAATGTTTACATATGTAAAGGTTTATTTGCAGTGTTCTGTGTGTCAGCTATATTACCACTGCTATCAGGTGGCATATATTGCACACATTTTCCACCTGTTCACATCAAGAGGTAGTTAATTGTACTATAAAGTGTTCAGAAAGTACATTTGTCTTAACTTTATAGACTTAGAAACATGCTGGTGCTGCTCACTCACCTATGCATTGTCATAGCATCCTCTGGTATAAGGTGCATTGCACCTCCTCAGCATCTTTGCAATAGTGTGCCTTTACAGGCAAGTGCCTCCAACTGTCTGAGGAAGTCTTCAATCCTGTAGCCCTCTTCTGTGGTGGAGATGGATTAGGAACCCAGGTCACATTGTCCTCACTGCTGCTCGTTGGGCCAGACATTGTGTTAAACATCTCACCTTCTCTACATCCACCCTCTCTAACCCAATTACCACTTCCTCCTCTGTATCCCTACTCACGTTACCTAACACTGCTATCCCCACCCACTGGCCCTACAGACACCTTTTCTACCACCATTGTACCCTTACTGTATCTTCCCTCATCCATACTGCTTCCCCACACTCTCTCTACCCCTACCTACACTAACCCCACCCTCTTGACCCCTACCCACCGATTTTACTGCCATTGATTTTATTTAGCCTTGTTTTGGGAATGGTGGTCCTTCACAAGGAGCTCTCAGAAACTGTAAATGTATACCAAGGATTTTCTTTTTTGATTTTTTTAATCCATCTGGGATGATTCTCAAATGACCCAATGATTATTGTATGTGAAAACAACAACCATGTCCTACGCAGAAATGTTGAATGAAATATAGTGCAAACGATGTACTACTTATGAGGGTCAAAATATTAAACGTATGTGTACAACTGTAACTAACTGTTTTTCATAAAGTATGTTCTCTAACAAATTATATTGTCTTTTTTTACAGACAGAAAAGCAGACGTTATGACATAATCATGGAGGCCACATTACTGTGGCAATGGGGAGTGTCTCTACCTGTGTGTATGTTTTGTATCCCACCTTTGCTAGCACCCATCATACTCCCCTTGTTTATCCTCACCCAGCTTATCTAACCCCGACTACCCCGCCCACTTATACTACTGACACATTTTGTACCCACATTATACCCCTACCATGTCTTCCTTTGTTGGTTTACTGTATCCGCACTCTCTATACCCCAAGCAAGCCTATCCACACCCTTCTGACACCTACCCACCCATCCTACTGCTATAACATCTGTTCATGCTTCTGTACCCTATTCCCACCTTCTATTACACTCTATATATTTCAAAATACAACATACAAGGGCTTCTGAATACACACCTAATGTATGTATTTCAAATAAAATATATAAAGTCATAGCCAAGGCTACCACAGCAGCCAATGAGATACAAAGCTTTGGAGGTGGGTACAATCGCAGCAATCACTGCACAGCACACCCAGTCGCGTCTGCCTTTAGGAAGCACATTTAGCCACAGCTATGTTTAAGTCAGTGAACACTATATCCTCGGCAATAAAGAAACATTAAAAAAAAAATTGCAGTAACTCAAACTGCATAAAATAGATTACAAAAAAAGTTGCAATGTATCTTTGCCATCTGTGTTTCATTTAATTCATTTTTATAACTTAGAGCGTGGACTTTAAAAGGGCTATTTTGTAAACTGCACCTGCTGAAACAAACATTTTACGAAATAGGGTACAAATCTGATGCACTGCTGGCTGCCCAACTTAGGGAACAACAGGCAGAGCGCAGGGTGCTGGAGATAATCAAGGAAAGGCCTGACCTATTGACAAGCGAACCCACCATCCCCAAAGCTTTTGCTGCCTTCTACGAAACACTGTATACCCCGGAGCCGGATCCAGATCCACCCGGCATGGAGAATTATCTAGCTGCTATCAGCATGTCCAAAGTATCAGACATTGACTCGGCTCATTTAGAATCCCACATAACAGAAGAGGAGATACAGAATGCGATAAAAAGGCTGACACCAGGCAAATCCCCAGGGGAAGACAGATATACAGCCGGATTCTACAAATCCTTAGTACCTACCTTACACCATTCTTGGTTGAACTGTTTAACGAGACCTTAGAATCAGGGAGAGCCCCAGAGTCCTTTGTTAGAGCTCTTATAACAGTAATTCCCAAAGATGGAAGGGACCCCAAAAGGTTTGGATCGTATCGCCCCATATCTTTACTTAATGTAGATGCGAAAATGTATACTCGGGTGCTAGCCTCTAGACTGGAGACACTTATGCCTCATCTCATCCATCCTGACCAAGAGGGTTTCATACTCAGAGACAAGGAGCCGACACAATGCGAAAGACCCTGCACCTTGTCAACGCCTCCCAGAATATGACCAATGAGCCCGCCCTGCTCTCCATTGATGCGGAAAAGGCTTTTGACAGGGTGGAATGGGATTTCTTGACAGCAGTCCTACGCAGGGGATAGGGCCTAAATTTAGAAGAGGGATTCGGGCAGTTTATACAGCACCCAAAGCTTCCGTATTTGTAAACGGGGAATACTCTAGATGGTTTGAATTAAAACGAGGCACCAGGCAGGGATGCCCCCTTTCAGCTATCCTCTTTGCTCTCTCTTTGGAACCATTGGCACAGAAGATGAGCGAGGACAACCGGGTCGAGAGATTGCAACTAGGCCAGATCGAGTATAAGGTGGCATTGTATGCCGATGATATACTCCTTCATGTGGCCAACCCGAGAACATCCATCCCCAGAGCTCTGCACCTTCTTGAGGAATACGGCCGAATATCAGGTTTCAAAGTAAATAAAACCAAGTCGATTTTGTTCCCCCTACAGGGGTCCGCAGAGATAAATGAAGTCAAATACTCCTCACTGGGTCTCTTGATTGAACATAGTAAGTTGAAATATATAGGAATACGAATTACAAGAAAGATAGAAGACCTATATGAAGCCAACTTCCCAATACTCCTTCAAAGTTTCCACGTGGACCTTACTAGGTGGGACAAATTGACAATATCCAGGCTGGGGCGGCTCAATGCAATAAAAATGATCTTTCTCCCACGGTTCTTGTATCCCTTTCAAATGCTCCCCATCAAGATGCCAGGACACTTCTTTGTGGAAGTCAAGAAAGCGATTGTAAGATTTCTATGGCAAGGAAAAAGGGCTAGAATTGCATACGGTTCCCTGACATTTTCTAAGGACAAGGGTGGGGTGGGTCTCCCGGATCTTAGGAAATATTATGAGGCAGCCCAACTGCAGGTGTTAATTCCCCATCTCCATAATCAAAAAGAACTCCAGTGGATTTCAATAGACAACCACTACCTATCCCCGGCCACGGTCTCGGAATGGTTGTGGGCCCCAAGGAGGAAACTCTTAAATAGATTGAAAGCACACCCGATACTAGAAACCATATGGGAAATATGGAGGGAGGGCACAGAGATGAGGAACATTTCCACATGGCCATCACCGTTGAGCCCCCTGTGGTCCCCAGGTATTAATGAACATATACCCAGTGTAAAGAGATTTCAAACTTGGTACGAAGCGGGACTGGAGAGAGTGGGCCAACTTCTGAAAAATGACTTCTACATCATGCTCCCAGAGCTAGTGGAGGCCTTGGGAATAGGGGTACTGTCTGCATTCCAATTCCTGCAGATTATGAGCATCCTAACGAGAACAGAGTGGAAAGATAAATTGAGGAGAGTACTTACCCCCTTTGAAACACTATTGAACTCCAGGACAGAGATGAAGGGTTTGATATCAACTATTTACAAAACATTGATAGAGGCAGGTAGGGGAACTACGGAGCCTCTGAGAACTGGGAGAGAGATTTGGGGGATCATATTGATCCAGACACGTGGGGGAAAATGTGCCGAGCGGCGCTCAGTCAGCCAGCCCACTATATTGGCGTGAATGTGGTGAAGTTTGAGGACTATTGGCACATGTGGTGGGGATGTCCTCGAATCAAGGTGTACTGGGACGAAGTCCTGGATTGGATCAGAGACTTAAATGGTGTCCAAAGAATGGCATACCCCTACCTCATTTGTTTGGTTTTGAGAAGTATGAGGATGAGTGGATAAGTATTAAAGGTCTGGTCGCACAGCTGCTGCTAGCTGCTCGGGTCCTACAATCTATGAAGTGGAAATCCACAACAATCCCGAGCGAGCAAGAATGGGTCAATGTAGCAACAAACATATGCACCATGGAAAAAATAACGTTATCCCTACATGGAAGTTCTACGCAATGTGATACTCTGTGGATGGACTTCTTGAACAAATACATGCCAGGAATAATACATTAATGTGTAGAAATATAAATGGAAGCTGAATCTGCTACCTGGCTTGTCATGTAATATCCTCCCACTGTTTGACACTGTCTAATATGCAATCGAAATGTGATAGAGAAAAGTAAAGGGGAGGTCCTCAACAGGGGAGTCACCCAAAACCTGTTTGGGGTGTTTGGGGGCGGTAGGGGAAAGGGGGATGGGATCGGTCATTCCAAAGACTCGCAGACTGAAGTTGGGAAAGTATACCAAGTCTATGTTGAATTTTGAATCTCGATTGCAAAGTCCGCAACTCTGTCTTGCCTTTTTTCCTTTTTGTTACCTGTTTGTTTTCAAATCTAATAAAACTAAATTAAAACATAAATGGCTATTTTGGGGAGGTGGCGAGAGGGAGAAGGAACGAACATTAGGATAAAACATGTAACAAAGGGAATTAAAACAAAATGGAACATTTTTTCTTCATTATTATTTTTTTTTTTAAAGGGGAATTGCCACTTTCAAAAATAATAATAATAAAGATGGGAATTAATATGATGTTCTGAGATGCTCTTTTGCCAATTCTCTACTGTGGCACCTCCTGTGGCAACCCATTTGTGGCATGGAGTACACAAGACTTTCATGACTGATAAATTGGGTGCAAGTTGAATGGCAAAAGGTGGATGCAGGGTGCCAGGGGGTGAAGATGTGGCTACAATATTGGTTGGAGTTGTTGCTATAGTGGATGGAGGCGCTGATGGAGGAGTTGCAGTCACTCGCTGACGTAATGAATGTGATACATGCATCCGGATCTTGTGGTGCTGATGGGCTTTCCTGTAGGCATTGTCAACATCATCCCAGCGGACCCATACCAGATGAATAATAAGCACAGATGTCTCCAAGCTCTGTGAAGGAACATTCAAAGGGCCATGTCGTAGCATTGTCTGGCAGATGGTGCATTACACCTCATCAGCCTGTTTTCTGCACCAGTGTGACTTTACACAGAGGTATCTCCAACTTAATTCTTGTAGCTCTCTTCCATGGTGGGGTTGGATTTGGAACCCAGACTGCATCATCCTCACTGCTGCCAGATGGGTCTGACAGATTGTTAAAAGTCTGATGGTAGAGGAACAGACAATGCCACAAAAAATGTAAAACAATGTAAAAGAAAAGAAAAACTAAAACAAAAAACAGAACAAATAAGAAATACAAGGGAAAGGAGGATTAGGTAGAAAGTGGGTAAAAAGCATGAACAAATAAGGGAAGAGGAGCCACAAGTTCTTGCAGTTATTGAAGAAACCTGTCCACTTGCAAGCACTGAAAGCAATGATAAATATTATGTGATTTGTTTCGGTTGTGGTGAATATCGCAGGAAATTGAAAACACATCTCTTTCTATGAGCTCCTGATTAGTTTTGTATTTTGCTGATGGTGGTTCCTGCGCTAGCGTCATAATGCCTTCTGGCAAACTAGCACTCTATAAATTCTCCATCATCATCGTCATATCCATGGCTACATAATCTGTTCTAATTGGTCAGTTTTGCACACACGGATCTTGTCATATGGCATGGGCATATCTGCATCTATGCAGCGTGCGCTGTCATTGGTTGAATGTGTTGATGCAGATATATGTCATGTGTACCCGTTTATCTCAGTGCACGTTCAGATTGGTCAATTTCGACAAGCGGGTTATAGTCATATTGCAGAGTCTATGAAACTCGACAAATAATTGGTTAGGGATGTTGATGCGGATAAATGCCATGTGTACCCATGCAGCCGCAGCATGCATTCTGATTTGTCAATTTAAAACGTGTGGCTTTTGTCATATGGCAGGGGCGTAGCCACGTCAATGAACAAAGCTGCCTGATTGGGCCCTTTCGTTGACACAGCTATATTGTGAGCACAATCCACTTGTTTGGCACGAAAGGCACAAATGCAAATTGCTGTTACAATGAACAGCGTCGCCTGATTTGTCAATTTCGCACAAGCAGATTTAATTGTATCTCGTGGGCGTAGACACGTCAATGAACCATGCTGCCTGATTGGGCCTTTCATTGACACAGATATATGTCATGTGTACCCGCCCAGCTACAGGGCATATTCTGATTCGTTAATGATGTGAGGGCAAATTTCATCATAACCTCGGCTATGAAAAGCGCACAGTGATTGGTTTGTGGATGTAGCCACAGATGCCCTCTATAGTCTTCTGGAAGCCCCTTTACTTTTCCTCATCTGTGTAATCCTCAAAGAACTGTCCACAATTAAAAACCTTATTTTTCCAACCCATTCTTTTCCTCATTTACTCCTAAAAGACTTTCCTCTGTCTTGTGTTTTGTGTTTGGTATACATTTATTATTTTACTTTATACTTTTATTTTTTTTAAGTTTTTTCATTTTAGGTGAAAATGTCTTTTTTGTGGTGTCTTTAAAAATTATTTCATTTTCCTCACTGTTCGACATGTCATCTGAACACTGCAGTGATGAGGACGTTGTTTGGGTCTCTATTGCATTACCTCACTGCAAGATGCATTGTGGGATGAATAAAACAGCAGACAGATGGAAATATTTTATAGTCCAATAACCCCATAGCAAGAACGAGGTAGAGGATGTCATGTGCACTTTGCAATGAGCACAAAAACACTGCAGATGTTTTGCATGTTGGCACTCTCTCAAAGTCTGGGGACTTCTGCACTAATTCAGCACCTAGCCGGAGTTCACTGGCATGACATGGATGAGCTATACTGGCTAGCTCATTTTAAACATGAACTAAAGGCACACAAACCCCAGGCGGTACAGCAGTATCTTAGAAACACCTCCACTGCTGTCCCTACAACATCTTCTGTACTTCTGGCTGCATCACCATCAGATAGAAGTCCATCTTTAGCTGATACCACATAGTGTCATAGTACACCTGCTCACACCATGTTCGACATACCAGTGTTGTAGGAATGTTTTACAATTGCTTTATCCTTACTTGTAAAAAAGGTTCAAATGGTGGGGCTTTCTAATTCACCTATGCATTTTCTTTACTTTTTATAATGTACTGTTAAACAAATACTTAAAAAAAAGAATAGCATTCAATTTCAACGAGTTCACTTTTTCAACGCACGTTACTTAAAAAAAATATTACGTGGACAGAAAAGTGCAAATTATGACATAATCAATGTGCACATATTACTGTGGCCATGACTGGGAAAATGCAATCATGGAATATAGTGCATATGATTTACATCACTTCTTTATTTTGATTTGCAGTGCATAGGAAGTCACTTAAATCATTGCATGCACATTCTGCACAATTGAGTGTAACAAACCATGTGGGGGACCTAGGTTCCTTAGCATGTAACAAACTTCAGTGTGATGTCAAAACCATTATTCTGTTATGCCACGCATATTTGCCAAGATATTTGTACATCTTGACTCCAACACTTCATCTTTTTTCTTTTTTCTATTGAAGTAGCTCATTAGCTGACATATTTGTAAAGTGGGTTCCAATCTTTTTAGTGTTTGCAACTCCATAGCATAGAGTTGCAAGTTCACTTTCAAATAAAAGATGGAAAATGTATTCAAATCTTCAGACTACATCAAAAGACGACAATACTCTTATTCACTGTTTTTACAGATCGTTCATCATGCCTTCCTCCTTTAGGGAAGAGTAGTAGAAAACCACATAATTATGAACTCTTTTCCCATACACTCATTTGACAACCTTTGGCATGACGCACTTGCTATGTTTCTAATGCATCCTGCATGGTGTCTCTTGAATATAGTGGGTGGATTGTGTAGTGGCCAATCATGTTGTCTGTACTGTAATGAACAACTTGTTCAAATTGACCAGTTTGTGGTGTCTCTTCATATATCTTTGTTGTTTCTTTGTAGTGTTTGCTGTGCTTCTTGAGATAATAAAGCCTTGTTTAGCATACTTGATTACTTTTGAAAGTTATAACTATGGGATGTCTTCTTTGATGTTGATGGTTGTAGATCCTGGAAGGGGAAATGTGCAGAAGTTTCAAAAGTAGCTTGTGATAGAGCAGGCTTTGGACCAATGCAAAAACGCACTCTCAGAGTTGAAAGCTACATCTGAAATTTTGAACTGAGATGAGATGGTTATATAGTGGATTTTTGGATGTGATTGGTGAATGGCTCTATGACAGCCTGGATGCAACCAAGCAAAGTGTGTTACAGGGATTAGGGTAGAAACAGAAGAAGGGATGGTGTGTGTCCCTCACCGATGTCTGTGGACACATGCAGTTCTTTGCAGATTGATCATACCTGCCATCCGGTCATTTTGCCATGTCTTTTTTATACCCTGCAGGGATGGTGGTGCTCACAGGCACCAGTGACATCGGTAGGCTCAGCCTATCAGGAGTTATGTTGGTGGAGGAAGATTTGGACAGGATAGGAAAAGACAGCAATTGCTCCATTTCTTTTCCTGCATCTTAAAGCTTGAAGCCCTACAAGACAACTGCTTGGATCATTGAAGATTCATGGATTTATTGATTGGAGATGTATTGAAAGCAGCTTGGCATCTCACATACGCTTGGTTTTGAAAATGTGGAGGTGCTATGGTACATAGATTGTGATATGAAATGGAATCAAGTGTTACCAATGTGTAAGAACATGGTGAATTGCAAACACCCACATGTGATTATTGTTTATTTGTGGAGTTAATAGATTAAGGCATGCTACTGGAATATCTTTGCAGTTGGCCATAAAAGATACATCTGGAGCTGTGATGGCTTACAAAGACAAGTGTGGAAAAGTTCTAAACTACATTTTTTGAAAATGCAAACATTTGACATGAAGCACTGAATATGTTTTAAAACAATAGAATATATACTAATAACCGTGGCAAATATTTTTTCTGTGCAATATTCATAAATGTGGTGAATATGCTTTTGTGAAAAAATATTTACAATACCCAATGTAAAGTGACAAAATCTAACTCTGGATCCCGAACCTATAGATATTGGCAATACCGTCTTACAAAACCCAAAGACTCTTTAAATAGCCACCCTTAAATAGTTCAACAATGGACTGGTGTTGATAAAGTTTCCATTCCCTATTTTTGAAACATTTGGTCTACAGACATTTCCACCTGTCCCTGGACAGCGCAGAGGTTTACATATGGCGGTACATTAAATGCATTATTTGTAATACTTTCTCTTTTTGAGGGGGACACACTGACAGCAGAAATTGAAGAGAAGGACATAAGGAGGTGGGAAGAAAAAGGGCACTTGTGATGTTAAATTATAGAAGGGGCAATTCTCATCATATATGTTTACTGCCGCCTCAAAGGCACTATAGAATTGCTCCCGCCAACAAATGAACAGCTCACAGTGTATACAAAGCACAGTGGTCACTTGGAGGTGCCGGTCAACTAGCTCTTGTGTATACTGTGAAGGGGCAGGAGGAACTCTCTGCCCAATTGAAGTATTTCAACTGTGGGCAGAGGTGGAAGGTGGTGGCTGACGTTGTTAAGGAAGTCTGATGTCCCCTGAAAGGAATAGCCTTTATCTATATGATTTGGAAGTGGTTTATAGATTGTTTTCCGTTTGTGATTCTCTTTTGCTTCATCATGTCCCACTTTATTCTCCAACATCTAATGCCTGGTTACATGTATGGTTACTTAGACATCTCATTCCAACCTAAAGGAGGTGGTAAATACTGGCAGGCAGTTGTAATTACAACTGTTATGGGCAAACACATGCATGATAATCACAAGGATAATCACACAATACATTATAACATGACAAACAAAATCAAAACCCCATCGATCCCGACAATGAATATACTGCCATTATAACATTGTCCCAGAACAGCAACATATTACAAGTTAAAACAAAAAAAATTGAGAAAATGCTTCAAAGTGTATATACATTCTCAACGTAGTTTTTTGTTTCAAAATAGTCATCAATAATGCAGAGTGTTTGCGTAAAAACAGAGGCCCTCATTTTTTTAAAAATTTAGTTTATACAAACTTTTGAAACACTTAAAACTTAATACTTTACTAAATACATAGTCATACAAACATAACTTCTTAAAATTCTCACAGTTCCTTGGTTTATCGTTCATACTTCTGAGGTCACACCAGACAATGCTACACGTCTTTCATTATATTTCTTCTGGATTCATATCTTTTTCTTATTACATCCACAGACCTGCTCATGAATTTCTTGGTCTTTTTCGACCATCATGCTCTCCATCTGTTGCAAGAACAAAGCAAGCGCCAGTGACAATTTTTTGTGGGAACTGCAATGCAAGCGTGCCCAACAGTCCTCGGCACTATATGTTGCAACCAGATTTCTTTCTTGGGCCAAATGTTTAGTTCGTAGGTCTTTGAGCTCTGTGCAAAACAATACCAAGTGCTTCAGTGTTTCATTTTCATCTTGGCAGAAATTACATTTCAATTCATTACCAGGCAACGCCCTTCGGTGGCTTTTACCTTCTCTCGTTTTGTACAAGTTCAATCTGAATCTCAGGTAGTTTCTTCTTAGACTTTTGCACGGAAACACGTCCATATATTGAGATATATGATTAACACCCTTTGCTTCCACTGGGATGTTTACCATGCATTTGTGAGATCTTCTTATTTCCAATGTTCTGATCCAGTCGTGTTTGAGGAGTTTCTTCTTTACTGCGATCGGGTTAGTTATCAGCATCTTAACATCGGACCCTATACCATGCAGGATCTTTCTGCAAATGAATCTCCATTGTTGGAGTATAGGCTGGGTCCGCAATGATTTTGCTCTGCCAGTAACACAAATTGGGGTACAGAGATTTCAATCATCTTACCATATAATGATAACATATTCCATGTGATTCTGGCATTCAGGGTCACCACTCCGACTTCATATAGGGCACAAGCCGTTGGATAACTTGCTGGTATTTGCAGAATCTTTTTCCAAAACATGTCCTCACATCGAGCCCAGATCTCATGTGAACAACCGAACATGCTTTCTGCTGCGAAAGTTAGTGCTGGAACTACTTTGCTTTTTTAAAAGTTTATCACAGGCCTATATGAGAATTTCCCATATTTACTGTGTCTCGCCATGGCTTGTGCTGTTAGTTGTTTAAATTTGCTTAGTGTTTTGAGTGCAATTGGTCCATCGCATATGCTTGAATTGATGTAAACTCCCAAGTATCTGCAGCACTTCACTTTTTTTAGTTGTTCTTCTCCCAGCGTCCAATTACATTTTCATTTTTTCAAGGCTGCTCCTTTTAGATTTTCTAAGATCAATATCTCTGATTTTGCTGTGTTCACTTCCAGACCCATCTTCCCAGTATAGGCTTTCAGAGCTGTGAGTTTCCGTTGCAGACCTATCGTGTAAGATCTAATAACACAATATCGTCTGCTTACAGGATCCAGCTAATTTGCGTCCCGTTCAGTGTAGGTGGTGTGCCTCTTACATCGTCAAACGCTTTCCCCACTTTGGCAATATAGAAATTAAATAGCGTTGCACCCAATGGGCACCCTTGGTTTTTTCCTCGGGCGGTTGGTATTGCCTTTGAGTGATGACCTTGATAATCTAGCCAGATCTTTACCGTGGTTTGTGAGTACAGTTCTTTTATCGCCAATATAAGGCTGATGGGACATCCCCACTTTTTTAAGTTCAACCACAGGGTTTCGCGGTCCACGCCGTCAAAAGCGCGTGCAAGATCAATTAATGCTAGGTATACTTTCTGATCTGAGAGAATCGCCTCCATTCTTAATAGGTTGAGCAAAAGGAGATTCAAGCTACACCCTACTCCCTTCACAAACCCCGTTTGTCTTGTGTCAGTCGCTTTGCTTGTTTTCAGCCAAACGGACAGCTTCTGCAGTAATAAGGTGGCAAAGATTTTCCTCACCACATCTAGCAGGGCTATAGGCCAGTAATTTGTTGGCTCCATTCGGCACCCTTTTGTTAAGATAGGTACTATGGTGCCCTCTTTCCATGTGAGTGATATTCGCACTTCCTGTGTTATATTTTTAAACAGCGTGTCACAGAACTCTGTCCATTCTTTGATGTTTTCTTTTAGCATCTTTTTTGATAGGCCATCTGGGCCCGCTGCTCGTGAGGCGCTGCATTTTTTAATACACTCCTTTATGTCTTTGTGATCGAATGTCAGGTCCGAGGGTTGTATCATTGGGAAATCTGAAGATTCGGTAGTCATTTGTTTTCGAACAAACAGCGGTAATGGGCTTCCCACTGGCTTTCATTTACCATGTTTTTAATCACCGCCTTTTGCGGGTTATCTGCTTCATTTATCAGCCACCAGAAACCTCTAGAGTTTCTTTGTGCAAGGGTCTTCAACATCACTTCAGCATCCTTTTGCTCCAACGTTGCTCTGTGGATCTTCACCCAATTCCTATATTTGTTCTTTAACGCTCTTATTTTTTGCATCTGGTCTTCCTTATTTTTGCTTCGAATTTTGCAACAGTTTTTTCTTAAGTCTCTTTTTCTTTCAGCAAGTTGTTCATCAAATGCATGTTTCGTATATTGATGCCTCCCCGGGCCTTTAAATATCACTCTGTAGATTTCCATAAATTCGCAGTACTCAATCAAATGTACGTTATGAGAACCGGGTTGGGGTTTTATCACTTCCGTCAGCGTTGTTTTGTCTTTGGCTCTCATTCTCAAATGATTCCGTTCCGGCTAAAGTTCAAGTCTTGGTTCAATTGTGGTTTTTTCTGGGGAATTGTTTGATTCCAGTTAATGGTCACCAAATTGTGATCGCTTTGAGAGGTCTTTATCACTTTCAGCATTGTTGTTTCTGATGCCATTACTTCAGTTAGAAAGATGTAGTCTAGGATTGACTTTTGGGTTCCTCTCTCCCACGTTTCAACAGGTGGGATGTCTCCCCTTGTGTTCCCATTCATCATATTCAGGGATCGATCGTCCATTTCTTCAAGCCAATATTTTTTTCATTTTTGACTCTTTTGTTGATGCTTTCCCGGCCTCTGATTTCTTTGCCTTTTTATCAATTAATTTTAAATTGAGATCGCCGCATATCACCATGTTCAGATCTAAATTGCTTGCCATCACACTGTCCACATCGTCCAGTAGTTCGTCCATTAGATTTTCTTGTTTTGGATCCTGATGGTTCCAATAAATATTGAAAATATGGACTGTTTCTTTCTGTTTACTCGTCGAGGGATTTGACTCCAATTTTGCGTATTGGAAATTAGATGACACATTTCTCATAGATTGTATACCAAATCCACAGTTGCGATTGACTAATATGAGCTGTCCTGACATAGGGCAACCAGTCTTCTGGACTACAGAGGGATTCATGGCCACCTCAAAACCTTCAATACATGGGCATTTAGACAACCATGTTTCTTGAAAACAGAGTATATCACATTTGCTAAGTACCTCAGCTGAACGGACTGCTAAGTGTGCAAAACCCCTGGGTTTCCAAGTTGCCCATGTAACCTGATTTCTTTCGTCTTGGCATTAGCTTCTCGGGGATTCATTTAGGGCCTTTGCTAACCAAGCCCAATTACTTTCGTCTTCCCTTATACTCTCGGTGTTTGTTGCTGTGCTGCTGGCACCAATAGCCCCTAGTGTATTGGGCACTGTAATTTCATTTTTTTTACTTTAAGATCATCACCCAAAGCAAGCTCGACACCCCTGGTTTGCTCTTTCACAAATTCCTTTCTCTGTGTCTCAACCCTTTCAGGGTTATGAGATTTAGGTATTGGGAGGTGTATTCATGGGCGATAAGGCGTTATCCACTTCATATATCTGAAATCTGGCTTCTATTAGCAGTTTTTCACACATAATCACTTGTTGTGTCATCTTTAATGACTCAATATATAACAGTGCAATTGCACAGCCAAATTCATTTAACAGTTCTACACGATTTATTTCTGCACTCTTAATTGCCCGCAAGGCCGGGATGAAGTGAAAAAGCTGTAGCACCAGATTTCTGTTTATCGGCTGGTCAGCCTTTTTTAGCTCAATTCTTTCGATCAGCAATCTGTAGGGCAAACCTGCCCTCTTAGATCTTTCAGAATCTTGATTGTTTGTCTTCGTCGGTCCCTTTTTATCCTGCTGGGCCTCATCTCTGTTTGCTACCGCTGCTGCTAGATTTTTATTACACACTTGCGATCGTACTTCTTTTGTGGATTGTACCGGCATTGTGCTTTCACCAACTGCAGCCTTTTTTGTGATCTTTTCATATTCCAATTGTTTTTCCTCAGACTTTGTTTCAGTTTTTCTTCTATCGTATAAAAGGATATTTCATTCTGAGAGTCAGCTTCACTCTCACTTGATTGCGCATCTTTCCTTTTTTCCGGAGAAGCTATTAGTCGAATCACTCTTTTTGTCAATGATTCATCCTACGAATTACCAGTCTCAGGTGTTTTTGTCTCTGCAGGAGCATCAGACTCTGCATTTTTCAGTGGTACCAGATCCTAATCGTTTGTCATCTCTTTATCTTGGTCATCATGGATGCTGTACACTGACATATTCATCAGTTCTGCCCCGTCACTCTCTTGGTCACTGACCTCTACCCTCCTCTTGTTCTGATCACACTTATCTATTGGAGCAATCATACTCAGCTAGCCGATTTTCTTTCGATCATCGACACCCTCCCTGTTGACGTCTCCCTCTTCAGCTCAGTATTGTTGATTGTCACGTTCAAGGCCTTAATGTTTCTAAAGAAGTTCGATGTGATTTTTGCATTTTTGTTCTTCAGCATCGCCATATTTTCTGTTTTCTTTTTACATTAGCCTTGATTAATTGCCCCTTAATTTACCTTTTTGTTTTCCTTAACTTTCTTTGTGGTGTGAGGTTTCTCAAATATCTCATACCACTCATGTTCATTGGACTTGTCTTTTTACAGCGAGTGGTTTGGCGGGTTTCCCGTTGTATCACGCTCCTCATTCTCTGGGGTTATGTTTATAGCAACTGGTGTTACACTTGTTGAGGGGTTGGGCCTCTTTGTTGGAATCTCAGACCTCACCACCTCTGCAGAGCTGACGGGGGGCTCCAGCCGCTCACTCGAGTCACCTCTATAGGGACAATAACCATCTGTATCCCGCTGAACATCCTTTGCCGGCAAGCTTGTCCTTTTTGGGTCACTCTTCTTTCTCTCCTTGTCAGCACTTGCGGTACTTGGGTCGGGCATTGTCCTACCTTTATTGGAATCCGCACTCTTGTCCTGTTTATCGCCTGGCGTTGCATTAATGAGAACTAGGTCATTATATTGTTTAGGCAGGTTTTGATTCTCTTGCGCGTCGAGTCCTGCCTTGAGCTGTTCATGATCCTGAACTTTAGCTCTCAGTTCTTGGGTACTAGTGAGCGCTATTCTTCTATCCTGCTGTTTATTTAGTATTGTCAATGCTTGTTTTGTGACCTCTGCCAACAGGCGTTTGTCCTCAGCATTACTTTTCAATGCTTCTATCAGGACTGATGTTGATTGCTCATTTGCACAACGCGTCATTTTGTTTTGCAAGGCCATTTCAAACAGATCACCTTCCAATTTGATCAATTTAGCATTTAATAGGGCAATCGAGGTATTTTGGTCCTTACAGGTGTCATTTAGCTGCTCATATAGTTTTGTGAGGGGTGCTATTGCAATTGTTGTTGCTGACATCAGGATCGCCCGTAGTTCATTCACTACTTTTTCAATTACTGCCACCATCCCATTGTGTTCTTTCCTGGATGGCAGATTAAAGATTTTCTCCTTCAGCTGAACTTCGGTTGATCTTTCCAAATCAGTCTCCGTGGTTGATGATGATGATGATGATTCAACCCTCTGGAGCAGGCTTCTAGCCTTGTTCTGTTCTTTGGTTATATCAATTTTTGTCAATTTAGTGTCCAGGCTTAGGTTTTTGGATCGTTTCTGCTAATGATGGAATTCGCTCTCAGAGCTAGCTTCGTTGTGGGCCCTTTTTGGCTGACCTTCTTTTCGTACCTCATTCGCCTTCACCATTTCATGGCTTGGGGCTGCCATGGTTGAGGATAATGTACCTCTGTGTGTGTCATTGGTTTTGTTCACTTCATCCAACCTTTGCGGTCGGCTGCTTGGTGACAGTGGGATCGGTATCGCCATCTTTGCATTCAAGTTTGCTAGATCTCTGATCACTTGGTCCGCTATTGCGATAGAATTACGTTGTGGTTGAATCTGAAGATTTGCAGAGTTTTCCTATTGCAAACAAGATGCAGAGACTGGCGACCATGTTGCTGCCTCTATTTGTTCATATGTAGGTGCTAGGCTAGTTTTTTCTGAGTAATGGGTCCACCCCTTCGAAGGGGTTACTCCGCTCAAGTTCATCTGAAGATGATTGCTCTTGTGTGGGCCGCCAAACCCGCTTGTTTTTTTTTTTTTTTCAAGGATCTTTGGGCGCTCATTTGGGGTATTATCCCAATCTTTGAGCGCTTTGGCACTGTCTCAGCGCTATCTTCAGCTCTACCCGTTCTTATTTGGGTGATTAGGGATGTTGGTTGTGCCGGAGCCATCCACTGTTTGGTTTTCTCTGACTCTGTAGGTGGCATATTTCTGTTTTCAATCTTTTTGGCGTTTACCCTCACAGAATTTTCTTTCTCCATTGCGTTTCTACCTGCTTCCTCGACCATCTTCCACGCCAGCATTTTCAATGTGTGTATGTTTAGCTTATGTGACGTTTACTGAATGAGCGGAGCTGAGCTCTCATTTCCTGAATAAATGATTGCGTTGTCTTCCACTTCTACATCACATAATTCAAGCTGAATAGCGATGTCTTTCATATTCTTGGATCTTCTTTTATCATTTACTGCCGGGCTGGATTGGTCACAATGTTGTTCTGGGCTTGCCACATGCTCCGCCCCCTCTTCGCCACTCACGTTCCTGCCTACCTCCTCCTCCTCCTCCTCGCTGCCAGACGCAGCGGGTGTTTTCAAACCTGCTGCGGCTCCCAACTCCAGGATCCCTCTCACGGTAAGATTAGTCACGTTTTTTTCATTTACTTTGTGGATTGCTTTTTCCCTTTTATCAGCTGCTTTCTTTGACCTTCACTGGGGTTATTTGTCTGCGCTATCTTTATCGCCACACTTCGGAGATCCTGCAGGTCCATGGAACATGAGGGGCGGGGCAACTGCTATAAGGCTTCAAGAGCTTCAAGTGCTACGAGTGCTTCCATGTCACTGACAGGCTCGGGGAGTAAACAGAGAGGGCCTGCCTTCTCACATAGGCCTTTTATTGACAGGGGCCAGACACCCTCCACTCCCTCCACCCGCGGATCACCCTCCTTCTCTTCATTCTAATGCAGCGCTGTTTGACCACGCCATTCTCTTCACTGGGGGAGCACAGGGAGGGCCAAAGACGGGGGCCCCCCCTGACGAGGGCCAAAGACGGGGTGACTCACCGCATTTCCTTGTAGATGATGGTTCTTTCTTCCTGCAGTGATTTCGCCACGCTCCACTTGTCTCAACTGAGCACGGGTCAGCGGGATACCCGTTCTCCCGGGCATATCTATTCGCACACCGCTCCACGGCCCACAGGGAACACGGGCAACACACTCCTGCCACACTCACACTCCGCGACGCTCCGCGTCTGACCAGGGGGTTTTGACTATTCTGCTCCTCCCACGACAATGGAACTGGAAGAAACACTGTAGCTGAGCTTGGTCCACAGGCAACACACTCCTGTCAAACTCAGAGGCCCTCAATAAACCAAATAAACTTCTCTCATAACCCCTTAAACTGCAAACTACTTAATTTGCCTATCTTAGTTCCTGATGCTTTCTGAACTCTGAATTTCTCTTTTAAAATATCCCAGTCACTGAATATGTTAGCCATTTTAGTAAAGTAAACTAAAGTGTAAATTGATGGGATAATCTTCCTAACATGCTGAGAAGCAAAGTATGCTTCTAATGGATCAATTATACTTTTCACAGCTAGATAAAAATGTATGTATTAATTATGACAATCTTCCTTTTTTCGATTTCCACACTACCTTTGATAATGCTATTAGGCCCTCATTACAGGTTTGCCGTTGCAAAAAAAATTCTGGTAAAATTGCAGGTAATTCTGACACTGTCACTTTTCCCGCACTGGCAAAACACATATTTGCCAGTGGGGGTCACTGATTTGCCTCCAGCCAAGAGCTGGAGGTAAATCAGGCCCCCAATGGAAAGTATCCATGCTGGAATTACTGGCGATGATTTTACCGGTGGCAGTAATTCTGTATATTCCTTGCATGGAGCCCTATGGGATTTCATGGAATGGGGATTTACTGCCCTTTCTGCCACCTCGAATATATCATTAATATATCAGGTGGTGGAAACGGTAGGGCAGTTTGCTGGTATCCCGCTGGAATTACCGGCGGGACACAAGCAAACTTGTAATTGTAATTAGAGCCTAAATTGGACTCCATTCTGTTTGTTTTTAAACCAATTAGTTGGTAAACATGAAAGCATGGGGCCACATTTTTTTAAACAAATGATTTACACTAAACATAGGATGAGTCATATTTTGAAAAGTCATTGGAATGGCACATCTTAGATGTGCATTTTCAAATAACCTTGTACACATTCAAATACCCTTTTTCACACCTTTGCACATTTACACAAATCAAGCGGTTTATGTATGCATTTTAAATGGCACCTTGATTTCACAAATGGCTATGTACTTGTTAATGTGCAGAAAACAAAGAGATTTCCATGGAGCTGTTTGGAACAGTTGAAGGGGAATTCACATTGGATGACATGGCCTGGAGGATAGCTCAGGAGCAACATGTTTGTCTTGGAAGCAAACAATGGATAGCAACACTGGTTCGAATCCTGGTCTTGCGTTTAGAAACCAGTCTCAGATATTACGCAAGTTATAAAAGAACAATTATAATTACTCTGTCATGGATTTTTTATAAAGTGGAACAGCTGTGGTATGTCCTGCTGTTGTCCCACTTGCATTTCTTTAAGTCAAACCTCGGCAGAAATGTTTATTTTATTGTTTTGAATTTCACAGTGAAAAACCTTTGAAGGGCTTGATTCTGTGAAATACACTCTCATTACACATGCACCAGAGCTTCTTTTTTGTTTGGTGTCTGTCAAACCCCATGAAATGGTCTCCTTTGAGAATGAGGTGAACTGCACTTTTCTAAAAGCAAACCAAATGAAAAAGTGCATCGTAGCATGGTTCACACATTATTAATTAAAACACAAAGCAATATTGTTATTAAGAGCAGTGCAGATTTAGTGTTGATTTTACTAGTAGACAAACAAAAACAATTAATTGATTTTCAAAATCATCTAAACACCAGTGGTCATATAGTGCAGGTAGCTCAGCCATTCTCCATGCCCTTTTTTGTATACAAAAGAAGCACACAGTTCCCTCCTCACCCTACCACAATTTGTTTCCCATTGTATTCATTGATGACATGTGACTACATTGAAGGTAGAGAAAACAGTTGTAGCAATCCTGCCTGCAGTTTTGTTCCTATTATTACATGAAATAGATTTCAAGAAGAAATTAAAGGAAAATAGCTTTCGGATCACCCAAACAGTGGAAAACATAGGGCATACGTTAGTGATTGCTCCATCACCACGATAGTGACAAGATATCTCTACATGAAGTAAACGTTTGTGAACAACTTCATATTTGAAATGTACTCATGATCATTTTATTCTGTTACTCTACAAACTTGGTATTACAAAATCTGCATTAGCTCACATAAAGAAAGGATTGAATGATATGAGTCATGCTGCCATCTTGTGAGATGCACACACCCCCTTCTAATTCTAATGTGATGTTTTTGAATAGGTTTCTCAAAAAAAAATGAATAGCAACCTTTTGAATTCCTTTGTACTATTAAAACCCTTAAAGCCTTTTTCTATATTAATCCCACTAATAATAGACTCAATGATTTAATTGCCAAACATACTTTGTTCAAAACAAATTGTACAGAGAAAAGCATACAGTACTTTCAATGAGTTCAATTGAAATATTGTAGTGGTTCTAACCAAGCAGGCAAAATGTAGGCTTCGTTTTTAAAGCACAAGAAAGATAAAACAAGATTATTTTTATAATTCATTCTTGAATGGTTATTTGCGGAATCTCAAGCATGCTTTGATTTATTTAGAAATGCATTTGTCGGTCCTGGTTTCAGTCAGCAGACTTGACTTATCTGGAAAATCATATAACTATTGGTGAAACAAATCAAACTTATTAATGATCTTAAATTAGGTAAAGCACCTGGTCCAGATGGTTTTTATACTGATTTTTGTAATGCCTTTACGCAGGGCCTTGCTTCACCTCAGCTCCAACTTCTTTTCCATTGCATATGTATAGGAGAGAGCCCTGGTTCCTTATCAAAAGCACTCTTAGTATTATTTCCAAATCCAGACACAGATTCCTCACTCACTAAGAATTATCAATCTATTTGGATTCTAACATGTATTCTAAAAGTCTATCTAATCATCTTTGGTTATTCCCGACCTTATTCATGAGGATCAAACTGGTTTCAATAAAGGCTTCTTTGCCAACCTGTAATACATGGATCCAATGTAACATTTTCACTCAGTCAAAAAATGCACCTTATCCTTTATTCTTACTTAATTTGTTGATGCTGATAAAACTTTTGATAGAGTTTCTTTGACATAGAATGTCTTTGCTCTTAGGGAGCCTAGTTTTGGTCTGAGGTTTCTTGGTCTTATCAATAGTTAGAATTCTTCCTCTTCATTTTCATTAGCAATTGTTTTTCTCCTACCGTCTCTGCTTTAAGTAATACTTATCAGGGGTGCACACTCTCTCCTTTACTTAAACTTTGAAACCCTTTTTTAAAGTATTAAAATCAATGAAAATATTTCTGCCGGTAATATTGGGAAATCATTGATGAATCTGTCAGTCAATGCTGATGATGTATTACTATTTTTTCAGTCCTTTGATTTCCATCTTGTATCTTCTTGATGCAATTGCCAGGTGTTCAGTGATTTATGGATATAAACATAATTTTGCTAAATTCAAGATTGTTTCCTTAACTAATGCCTGTTCTCTAGCTAATATTATGACTAGGGACGATATGCTGCTCCTATTGAATCAAATACTCTAGTATTATTTTCTTCAAAAAGCATTTCTACTATCCGAATGAGAACAGTGCTTCCATTTTGGGGAGAATTTCTGATTTTACCCCAAAATGTTTCCTACTACACATCTCTTAATGGGGTCAAATTGATCCCATTAAGATGATGTTAGTCCCTCGCATGCTATACACTCTATGTATGCTTCAACTTCCCTTTTCAAATTCTTCCTTTAAAATACTTGGCAGTTTACTTATCCAATTGTATTTAATAAAATAACTAATAACATTACCCTTGGCATACTTGAATTCCCTTAAATATGTGGAGCTACCACAGGTCCATCAGCTTGACCTATATTTTGGCTATGAAAAACATGGTCTTCAATTTCTTACATGGTCTACATTTCAATCTGATTTGATTGCTTCATTTCATTTGTATGAATTTCTTCAAATGAATTAGTGGAAAAATTAGGAAGTTTCCTCTTTTCACTTTTTAAAATTATTATGGGATATATGCAGTATTGAATCAACCACATTTAGCAACTGCCTTTTGGCTATTCTTTCATTTGGCATAGTAAGCATATCTCTACATTATACTCATGGAATAGTTCTTCATTATTTGTGCAATAAAGACATTTATCACATTTGTCATTTCTGCAATGGGAATTCCTTTCTCGTCTTTTTCATCATCATCTGCACCAGGTGCTAATGATCAAGTGTTTTAATAAATGGATTAGTTGTTCATGAAGGGCTTGTTCTTTTTCATAAACCCCCTTCTAAATATTTGCAAATCCTTTTGGATAACTCTACTACTAAGGCAGTTATATTATAGTGCATGAAAATAATATCTTTGAATTTAAAGTGATTCATAATTGGGAATGGGACTGAGGATTCACAATTCCTGCTCATACATTGAAAAAGCTTTGGCTAAAGTACTTAACCCTTCTGCTACTGCTAATTTAATACAAACTATGTATTCTGTTTTACAGCAACCTACCTCACCCAGGTGAATATCTCTAGACCCAACTTGTTCCAATCTACGGTGCGCTTGTCAATTACCAAATGCTGATTTCACTCATTAGATTTTTAAGTGCAAATATGTCCAGGCTTTTTTGGCTTCGCATTATTTGTATTTTGCAAATAAATCTTCAATTGTAGTGCTACTTTCATTCTCACTGTTGCTAATCTAATTATAGGTCCCTTGAGTGACACTGGTATCCTAAAATTAAATCTCCTAAATTATTTAATATTTTTGCTGCCATTGGATTTCAATTGCCATCATCCTATTGGAAATGTACTGTTAAGCTATATATAATGTGGTGTAGGTATATGCTCTATTCACAGAATTCAAAAGTGTTCCACTAAATCTGCTGCAGACCTTCAAAACTGTGATAACCAATGGCTTATTTTGACTAATGTTCTTAATGGCTGTGGACCTCTTGTCTTTGCTGATCAAATTATTAAATACATTCATGTTCCAAAGCCACCATAATGCAAATGTATCTATGTTATACCTGCTTTCTATTGAAACCATATCCTCCCTTCCACTTGTAGCTGTTTTTGTTGCGTTGTGCTTCCCCCTTAGCAGTAGTTCTTCACATTCACTTTTAATTGATTTTTATGTTTTTTAGCACTTGTGATTAATGAAGCGCAGGTATTTTCCCTTGCTAAATTCCTATCCATTTGATTGCTGTGTCATTATTTATTAGATGTGACTATTCTGTTGCTATAGCAAATTCTGTGTTGACCAAATCAAGATATTTGAAGAGTAACATAAAAATGACTTCCCCAATATTTAACTGAAAATCTTGAAAGTAACATTACCACGTCTTCTATCTAGCCTGCCATTTACTGTAAAGAATTATGGGCTAAGGCTTTGTCCCAACATGAGACAACAGTGGTACACAATAATATAAACAATACGTTTCATTTTTAGGTATCTCACCACCTTGTGATCATTCTGTTTCTCTGTAATTTTCTGTGGTGAGTAAATACGTGTTGTTTACACAAATATATATATTCTTCGACATACAAATGCATTCTTATACACATTGATAAAAGTATCATTGCATAGAATTGTTGAAAACAAATGTAAACACTGACACAAGCAACACATTTCTAACCAGGAAACATTTTATAGTATAATTTTGTTAGAAAGCTAATACAACTTTGAGTTCATAATTATTGAACAATGGTGGTAAGGCAGGCATTCTCCAATTGGGTTGCCCCTTCTGCGAGGGAGCCAGCTGTGCAGGTTGGGAGCCTGATCCTCACCTGATCACATAGCATCCCGGCCCCCCCAACATTGATGTCCCACTCAGCACCTCCAGGCGCAGTTACGTCCACAAACTGTGCACCAGCCCTAGACACATTCCTACCCCGGATGTATGCCTCACCCCCTGCTCCATCCTCACCCCCAACAAGCCCCATGGCCTCATCCACACATCCCTCACCCACCTCCCTCCAGTGTGCCCCCTTGAACACTAGATCTCTGCATGCCCATGCCCACAAAATCCTCAACCTTATCACTGATCAAAACCTCGACCTCCTGGCACTCACTGAAACACGGCTCACCCCCACATCTGGCCCTATTCTGTCCATAGCAATCCCAAATGGCTTGCCCTAGTCTGCACCCAGCACATTATATGGCCCACTCATACCCATGGCCACACCCTAGACTGGATTGTAGTTCATGACAGAAACATTGATGTCCTTTCCAACCATCCATGCCCATGGTCTGACTACGACACCATCACCTTCTCCACACCTATTCTTGCAATATCTTCCAACCCGGTAGCTAGCCCAGCCACCATTATGACCCGCAGCTCTCATAACCTCACCTCTCGCTGCTCCTGGACCAAACTATCCCCTTCACATACACCACCTAGCATCCCTCACAGCCAAGAAATCCCACAACATTGCTCACCACAACTCCTGGTTCACCCCCAACCTCCGCTTCATCAGAGCCTCCAAAAGAGCAGCCGAAGCTGCCTGGCGTAAAGAGCCCACCTTAGCAACAAAGATCACCTCTCCACCACCTCACTCCACTACAAACAATCCATCCTAACATCCTAACATCCAAAGCTGCAACCTACAATGATAGAATTTCCAAAGCCACATCCAGCTCCCGTGAACTCTTCTCCATCCTCAAGTAGTGCAACATCATCCAAGACACGCTCATGGGAAAAATCATTGACTTCAAGAAAAAATAAAACTTAAACAGCAAGCCCTTCCAGTTCATGCCTCCAAGCCCCCACCCACCCATCACTCGCCTGGCATCCCTCCCTTTCACTTCCAACCCATAAACCCACCCAGCCTGGCCAACATCATCAAATGCCTCAAGCCCTCTCAATGTAAGCGGAATATCTGCCCAGCCTCCCTCATCAAGGAATGTTCAGAACCTTAAATTCCACTTATTGCTGCCATTATCAATACCTCCTTAGCCTCAGTTACCGTCCCGGTCATGCTCAAAGAATCCTGGATCTCCCTGCTGTTATAAAAACCATCCTTCACCTAGCTACCCCCACCACCTTCTGCCCTATCACCACAATTCCCTTCCCTCTCAGAATCATGGGCAGAGTTGCCTAACTGCAGATCCTATCATTCCTGGAACTTCACCATATCCTAGGATCCCGACAATCAGGTTTCTGCCACAAGCATGGTACAGCAATGGCCCTCCTAGACCTCTAAAACCAGCTGGATGCAGCCAATGACCAGGGCTCTCTCTCATTCTGCCTACTGCTATACCTCCCTGCAGCATTTGACCTTGTGGACCATGAGATCTTATGCCAAGCACTGTCCACTTTCGCACATTTCTCGCTGGATGCAGCCAAATGGATTTCCTCCTTTCTGGCCAACAGATCATTCCAAAGTTTTTGCAGGGGAGGCCACTGCTACTCCATCACCTACCTCTTCTGGCGTCCATCAAGGCTCATGTCTATCTAAACAATGTGTACACCAAACCCCTATTCGACCACCTAGATGTCCTCAGTATCTCATACACAAACTATGCTGACGACACACAAAATCTCATACCCCTCTCAGGAGATTACCCCATAGATTCATGCTGCATCAATACCATTTACAAAAGCATCCAATCCTGGATGGCCGCACACAGCCAATGCCTCAACGATGAAAAAACTGAGCTCCTCATCACTGGCCCACCAGCACACCTATCCAAACTGCACAATGCCTACACAACTTTCACAATAACCGGTCACAACATTCCAGTAGCTTCGTCTGTTAAAACTCTCAGCATTTACCTGGATTATGCACTCACCATGACTACCATGACTCGCCATGTCAAACACATTGCTTCCTCCTCAGGGTATGCAACCAAACTCATCAACGCTAGCAAGCAGTTCCTCTCTACTCCAAATCAACTCGAAACTGCCCAAGCCATCCTTGAGTCCAAACTTGACTACTGCAACTTCCTACTCTGCCGAACATCAGAAAAAAACCTGCATAAACTCCAAAGTATACAAAACAATGCTCTCCAAGCTGCACTCAACATTGATAGACAAGCCCACTTATCAGAGCCCCAAAAGTCAGCCCACTGTCTCCCAGTTAAGTACAGAATTAAATTCAAGACGCTCTCAATCACCTACAAACGCATCACCAACGAGGCACCATAATACCTCACTAACACTTAAAAAAACGCTTGTCAACCAGACTGATCCGGTCATCCTACAGACGCCGTCTGATCACTCTGCGTTTCAACAGGAAACGAGCGGGCAGCACAGGCTTTTTAGCCCGTGGACCAGCACTTTTGAATGAGCTCCCTCCACACCTGTGTATGTTTCCATTTGGATATACTTTTTATTCAAATCCACCTCTAACAGAAAACTACAGCAGGTGAAAATATGTATTGTTACTTTTTCCTATAAAATAGGTCCAAAGAATGCTATTCAAAACTCAGATTAACTAAAAACAATGAAAAAAACAGGCGAATAAAACAAGCCACTTTGCAAAGTGTAGATAAACCCCACTCTAAAATAGGTGTAAATGTTTCCCTAGTCTAGAATATTGGTGAAAATAACAAATCCCAACCACCAAAAATGCACAGTAAATCACAGACAAGCAGGATACACCTGTCACTCACAATGTGGTTACACTTCACTGTTCCAAAAGCAACTTCTCCAAAAATGTTCACACCCTAAATAGCGTGCTCAGAACATTGAACATGTAAATAGATAAACGTGTAAAGTATTAGCACAAATTGTTGTTAAATATAGCAATAGTTTGTACATGTAAACTAAAAGGAAATCTTCATGTTCATCTTGGTCAGAATGACGTTTTTGATAATACTAGTAGCAGATCTTTAAAAGAGTGTTATAGTTGCACCTATAGTGAGTGCAATCAGTTTGGAAAACCAAGCTATTTCTCAATCAATAAGGTGTCACATTGTCAAAGAAACACACTGAGCCCTGAAGACAGTCCATGGATTTGTATTATAATTGTGGACTGTTCTTTGCAGCAAAGATTGACACTGGCAATTTTGTTATGTCCAAGGCACCGCCTCGCTGGGTCTGGGAAATGGTGCTAGGGATGTCCCTCTATCTCGTCTCTCTTGGATTTTCCTCCCTAACCCAGATGATTGTAACCCCTAGTTAGTACTACTGATCAGTAATCACTGCTGTCTGAACTCTTGGTCTTAATTTATATACATTATCCCTAAAGGCAGGCTCACTGACTCCCTCTGGGCTTTCTAATTTTCCTTTCTCTCGAAATGGGTTAGTGTTCCAATGGGAAATGGGGCAGTGCCTTGCAATTGCTCACAACGATTTTCCAAATTCCACACATGCCACAGTCACCTTGTTCTTCTACTTCCTGTTCTTATTGACTCCTAATGGCCAACCTTCTGTGGGGTTGATGTTTGTCTTTCCCTACGGCCTGCCTCCAACCTTTGATATTAACTCTTCTTCGCCTCTCAGTTAACTACTACCACTCCTCCTACTAAATCACTTTTACTCTTCCTCCTAAACAACTACTCCTCCTCCTACTACTAGGACTACTCCTTCTTTGGAATTCAAATCCCTATGCATAATCCATAACAGTCCGGGCCCAGGGATCACACCAACTCTCTGCGTGGAAAGCGTTTTGCTGAACAGAGGGCAGGGCTTTGTTCATTTTCCTGTGCTGGCTCCCTCCTGTGGAACTCTGCCCCCTCCCTCTGCGCCTTGAGCAGGATCTCCTTAAATTCCAGAAGCTCCTTAAAACTCTCCTCTTTACCACCTCCTTGCCTACCTCTCTCCCCAACTGTCCCTCTGTTGCTGCGATTGGTGTCCTGGGCCCTTATGCATCATTCCCTACATTTACAATAAGACAACCAAATAAGAGACACTAATGGACACACCCCGGTAGGGAATGAGACCAAGACCTATCGCGAGTGATGCAAAAGACAAGTTCAAAATGGGGCACGCAGAGGACTCTGCTACTCGGAGAGCGCTCTGCCCAAAACACAAAAAATACACATTATGTTACAAAAACAAGTCATCTATGGTGTGTGCTATAGGGGATACAGTTGTGTTCATTAGGCCAAGGGGACTGGGCATTATATGTTAGGTGGGGAGGTTGCTCCAGGATTGGTCAGCACTGCATTTGTAACTTCTTGAAGCACATGGGTCAGCTGGGCTCATCTGGGAGGAGGGCAGGATCAGGCAATGTCCACGTTGCTGTATTTCATTCTATCTAACTTTTGCCCTATTGGCCACACACATTTTATTTTGAATAACTGAGTCCTTTGCACAGTCTATCTGCATGAACATTACTTCATTCTGTCAACAGTTGTAAGGAACCTGGGGGCTCCTTTTGTGTAGTTTCTGCCGCATTTGACTACATACATTTTGAATGAGTTAAGCGCACCCATTATAGTCATTCCCCACCCAATTTGTCAGAAATGTTAGTGTTATACATCAATCTCAACACACAATATATAGCATTTGAACATTTGACCTGAACCACAAAAGGTAAGGTTACATGGGTTCAGGTATCTTATCTAACACAGTATTTGAAAAGCACATTAATCGAGTATCTCCTTGATCTATATTTCTTTTAGAAGTGGTCTGCTAGTGCAGAGGCAGGTTTATGGAGATGGATGTTTTTTTCCAGGGCCAGGCTCTAGCCTGGTCACACACAGGGCAGTGATGTCAAAGGAAGAGGAGAGATACAGTGATTAGCTCGCTACACTTCGCGCCCAAGCTTCCGTGTGAACAGGACAGCCGTGGAGGGGAAGAGGTGGGGGCTGGCATGCTGGCGGTGTGTGGAGAATGAAGGGGAGAGTTGCAGGCTGGAATTCAGCTTACACATGTGGCCTAGTAGAAAATGGAGTCGGTAGTTAACACAAAATTGAGTGTTCTGGCTCATAAACCATGCACCATTATGTGTCATTCAATGGCTACCTCAAACCTTGGCCAGAGGTGCGCTGTCAACCGTGGAATGAGCATATTGTGTGCCACAGTAGGAATGAAGGGGGGCCTGGGAGACCCTTCCTCCCTTACTTTCCCCCTTTCATTACTTAAGTAATGAATAATGTAAATCTGCCAAGCGTTTCTGCACATTCTCTTCAGCTACTGCTTGATCCCAAGCCGGAGTTCCCTTTCTTGGCATCCAGGCTCGACATACCGCCCTGAAGGTTTACCCTCCCTGTGCATATTCTTCTGGGCTACAAGTCATTTATATGCAGCCCCCGCACCCTTCCAGATCTACCCATACTTCGTCATACTATTCTAATTCATATGACTCCTTGATTGTGGTGTGATAAAGTGGATCTACAATGTACCCAGTGTTGTACATGACAGTCATCCTGTATTTCGGTTCTGAATCTTCCCCAGTCTGAACCTGGGCCTCGTGTGTTACCTGTACTACCCCTGCTGCATTGCCCATTGTCACCATCATCATTGCATTGTTAGGAATGGATTTTACACAGCACCTGAGTGTCAGTTGGCACTCACAAAAAATGTGTAAGAAAAAGACAATGATCGGTATCAGCAGCATCACAGCCATCCCAAGCCATGACGGGACCCACTCGAACAGTTTGTTGAACCATGTGCTGGACTGCACTCCACCTTCATCCTTCATTCTTTCTCTGAGATTGTGCACTGCTGCTATAACATCGGATAAAGTCCCATTGTCCGCATCGGCAGAAGGTACGAAAGTGCAACATGTACTGCTGATTTTTCACCAAATACCACTGTCCATTGCTGTTAGAAGGTCCAGGTTGTAACTGTTCTGCCTGGTCTTAAGCCACAGGGCTCTCAATTCCACCTTGATGACATTCAATCACTCTTCTGTTTCGTTGGCGAGCTGAATGAGTTTCCAGCGGATTATCTGGATCCGTTTCCCATTTGCTTGAGCTTGGATGCTTGGAACGAGGGACGCAAAGAAAGTCTATGCTGATGTGAACGACGTACATTTATTGGGTATTTGCTCCAAGAGTTCAGAGGATTCTGCGGAGCTATAGTTTGATGATCTCCGTTTTCTGGATACTTTGCTTTGCAGCTTTTCTTCCGATAGGACGTTATATGCAGGGGGTTCTTCGGTCGTTGACGGGGGTGCCTGGGACATCTTTGCTGGCACCCTCACCCCACAAATGTGGCTTTCTGATATCACCATCAGGGCTGGGTGCAGCATTGCCAGAGTGCAGGTGCCCCTCCCTGACGGTGGAAGGTGCAGATACGCCTGTTTGTCGCATACACAGTAAGTGTCCATTAGCAGAGCTGTTCCTTTCTTCACGTCTGGTATGATGAGTGTTTTGCTACAGTTCTTGTTTGTGTCTAGGGGCACTTTTCCTTCTCTGTGGAAGCACAGTTCGAATGCTATTTCACGTTGTACCTTGATTGGTTTCTGGACAGCCATTACCCATGTTAGCCTGGTGAGGTGCTGAGATCATATTGGAGTACATGTGCCTTTGATCCATTGGAGCTTTTCGTCCAATAGACCTCACAACGCCTCTGCTTTGCATGTCACTTGCTCCTCCTGTCACTTGTCGGAAAACATAGTCCCTTGTATGACAGAAAATGGCACCCTGATGCAGATAACTCCTTGTTGTTTGTTGTAAGAAGTCTTTTCATTCTGCAGCATTTGTAGTGCAATGGTGTGAGATTGATAGGTGCTTTTAATTCTACACAGTGCAAGATGGATTAGACACTGAGCCTCCACAATAGGCGTCTCCTGTGATAACAACTTTAGGGGTCCCGAGGCATGGGGTATCAAGGAGCACACATAGCAGCTTTCGTTAGTAGCTTGCTTTGCCATTGTGCTCATGTCTGCATACCATTTGTTAGCCTGGTCTGGGTGGCGTGGGTCTTTCACTGCATCTAAACCCAAACCATGATATTCGTCATGCCTTTTCTGTTCCATTCCCTTTTGGGCCTCCTGCTCCCCCCTGGACCACTTTAGTTTTCTAATAATGTTTGGGATCGGATCAGGAAAATTCCAGCCATTATCTTTGCACTCCTCCCCTCACTTTCCTGCCCATTCGTTTTGTCATATGCTTGGGTGGGGGCCTGTTTTTTATTATTTACATAATCACAACTTGAGGTAGGTTGTGTGGTTGTGTAGAGATCAACATGTGGCAATGTAAACGCGTAAGGGTTGGGCTCATTCATGTCATACACATTGAATTCATGCTCCGGCAGATGGCCAGTTGTCGAATAGTCAATCAATGGGGCTATAACATTTTTTTTTTAATGTATATTCGTAAGATTGGCAGGGATTTTGTGAGCTCATATTAGCTTAAAACCATCCCATACTAAGTGGGATCCTTCTTGTGTTATTTTTACTCCTCCTCCCCCCTCTTTTATGTCAGTAGATATAAAAGATATGGCCCAATACAATGTTAGACCAAACAATAATGTAAAAAAATACTGCAGAAAAGCAAAGGCCACACTAGAAAGAGTACATTCTTGTATTGCTCACATTTCTCCTATGACTATCTAATTTTGAGTCACTGGCATTGAGGTCCCTCGCTTCTGCCATTGTGGAACCTATAGAGTGAGACACAATTGGGTTAAGCCAGTGTTACTCAAACTGTGGGGCTCGACCATGTGGGGGGCCGCAGCCGCATCCCTGTGGGCCACCAGAGCCCAGCATGAAATGTAAAACAATAAAAATAAAAATAAACTTTGTTTTTAGATTGGAAGAAATGAGCAGGGGCGGCTCACATGGTCGGATTGAAGCATGACACTGTCTCAGGCACCAATAAAAAAGTGGCCCTCAGTTGTAAATGGTTATTCATTAACAGACTGTTTGAATATTACCCAAGGGAGTGCTTTGTGTTAAACAATGGTCAAAATTACTAACTGCATAGTGAAGTAACTCATAAAACTGGCCCACATTGGCCAAAAGGTTGCCCATTTTACCTGGCCAACACTAGCATCTTGTATTTTTGGTACAGGCATTGCCCTGTAGGCCAGTCTGAGCCTGTGGCCCCCTCACCCATTATGGAGGAGCTAAGGAGTCAGCCCAGTGAAACAATGAACACTCCCTCAGCTGCTTTTTCCAGCTCAGGGAGTGCTCCTGGGCTGGCTGAACTGTTAAAGGGAAACCCTATTTCCCTTTGACAGTTCAGTTCATTCCCCAGTCACACATTCTCACTGAGCCATGCAAGGCTGGGGCGTTTTGCTTCGCCAGCATTGCAGAGCTCATTGGATATGCTGGCTGGGGCAATGCATGTCTGTATGTGCGAGGGGGAGCTCCTGCGCCTCCTCGCACATACGGACAGAGCAGCCTGGAACAGCGTGTTTCAGCACCCACATGCAGGCCAATGCAGAAGGTATGTT
The DNA here is from genome assembly GCF_040938575.1 of Ambystoma mexicanum. Classification (NCBI taxonomy): domain Eukaryota; kingdom Metazoa; phylum Chordata; class Amphibia; order Caudata; family Ambystomatidae; genus Ambystoma; species Ambystoma mexicanum. Next base: position 679,898,900 of record NC_090922.1, on the reverse strand, counting down.
TATGTTCATTTTTTTATTGAAACCTGTGTATGGATGCGTGAATTCTTGTGTTATGTGTGAGTTTATGGTGATGGATGCTTGTGTGAATGATAGAGCGATTGCTGTATGAATGTGTGTGTGTGTGTTTGTTTTGGTCCGTTGAGCTGATTTTGGCAAGTGGTGGATAGAGGGAGGAAGGAGGGTTGTACAGCAAAGGCATTTTAAAAATGCCTAAATGCCTTTGCTACCGACAGACCTGCCAAAATCAGCTCTCCTTCTGAGGTGCTGTGGAGCCCAGGGGACATGGATGGTATTTTTTTACTGGCTTTCTATCTCAGATTTCCAGTCAAAAATGGCATGCTTTCCCCCTTGGCACCCCAGCGCCTTGCATACACACATAACCACATTGATTGTGTTAGGCCTAGTGGGGCCCAAGGGACAGGCATGGTATAATTTTGCTGGACATCTATCATAAATGCCTGTCCTCTGGGCCCCCCTAGCAGCAATTGCAAACTCTTTGAATATTTACCCATTTATTTTTTAATGAATATCTACAATGCAACATTTAACCCATTATTTTGTAAAGAAATTCACGGGGGAGAAACCCCCAGAACCCCTCTCGATTCGTTCAGACACCCTCACTGCGCTCAGTCGCTATTTCATTTTTGGGGGAAATAGTTTTACCCCTCCACTTAAAAAATTCACGAGCCGTCACTGGCTCTCGGTCTGTGTTGGGAATGGGATGGGGGAGCCCAGGGACTGTGGTGGGAGCAGGATGGGTGGGAAGCATGGGATAGTGGTGGGATCAGGGTGGGGAGAGCCCATGGTGTTTGATGGTGTGGGGAGAGCCCAGGGACTGGGTAGGAGTGGGATGAGGGAGTCCAGCCACTGTGATGAAAGTAGGCCTCCCAGATTTTGCTCGGGGGGGGGGGCCCAGGCCAAAATATTTTGAAGACCACTGGCCTAGTGGATTTACAATGTGATGCAAGTTCTTTGATTGTCATGCTCGTCAGAGTCTCATATAGAAAGCAATCCAGTGTGCTCGTGTATGGACATCACACATTTTACAGCTATACAGATGAAAAAAATAACACCAACACAGAGGGGTGGGGCAGGGGGTCCTGAAAAATTCATTGTTTGCTCAGGGGGGCCTTGGCATAAAAAGTTTGAAGACCGCTTTGTTAAGCATACACTATTTTCTTTTTACTGTACATTTTACTCAAATTATATATACTTTTCATAGAACGTATTTTATAGCATAGTCAACATATATACTGGAAGGGTGGAAAGTCATGAGAGAGAGAGAGAGTTTAATTACGAACATGGGTGCTCCACTACCTGCAGGATCAATGTCTTTATATACATTTTATTACATGCATTTTTCTTTTATATATTTCATTTCTTTTCACATCTGCTAATATTTCTGTGTTTTATCTAGCACTGCATCATTAATTTCTGTGTGAATGCTAGTACTACATTTGTGTTGTTCTTTCCTCAGCATTTTGATCCCCTTCCATTACAACACTCTCATGTGCCTTTTGTACGTCCGATAGATGGATCCAGTATTTCAGCCCTTTCACCTTTACTGCAGTAGGCGTACAATATATAACCTCATATGGGCCATGGAATCGTGGAGCATTCCATTGTTGTATGAAACTGCGCACATATACCATCCGCCCAGGCATTAGGTGTACATTTGGACTGTGTCCTGCTGGTGTTACTGTGTCACTTTCATTTTCTCGTGTAAAGGGTGGAGCTATTTGCTTTGCTATGATCCTTGCTGCTTTAGTCAATTTTCTCAGGTAATCTTGAAACTCCTCACCCAGGAATGTAGCTGTTCTGTGTGCATCTGACATTCACCTTAAAGATGATATAGGGGTATGCATGCACCCCCCTGTCACTATTTCATGGGGTGACAAGTGGTGGTCTTTGCTAGGCTGGTTTCTTAACTCAAATAGAGCCAACGGCAAGTAGTACACCCAGTATATATTGTGGGTGTGACATAGTTTTGACAATCTGCTCTTAAGGAGGCCATTGATTTTTCCACAACCCCATTAGCTTGTGGTAGATAAATCGAACACAGTTTGTGGGTAATCCCTAGCAGTGCAGTTACTGTTTTGAATAAGTCATTGACGAAATGCATCCCATTATCGGAGTGTATGACGTCACAAATCCCCCACCGGGAAAACAATTCCCTTACCGGAAACTTTGCCGAGTATTTCGCATCCACGGTGGGCGCAGGGTCCCACTTACAAACAAACGGGAGAAGGGGAAGATCACCATAATCATATATCATGCTCCATTATACCTTTCTCCCATGTCTGCATAATCAATATGCAGTTGACAAAATGTTCCAATGGGGCGGGGCAATGTTCCTCTCAATGTTCTCAGAGTCATTCCTGAATTGTATGTATGACAAGTTGTACGTTCTATCGTTAGCTGTGCCACATGTTTCTGTAACCCCGGCACACTCAATGTTCCTGTATATCTGCAGCTATGTATTGTTTTGCTGTGTGTGTGGGAAAGTGTAACTGCTGAAATGTTATCTCTAGTAATTCTACAGGCCTTACTACCTTTCCTATACAATTTTGTCACCAGACGAGGTCAGTGGATGACTGTGTACACCTTCTTTTGTCCATAATTCCTGTTCCTCTGGTGGAGCCTGTTCTGTAAATCAATTATTTGTGTTATTGGCATCAAATTGTAGCCCTCACATTTCCCTTCTTCCACAATTCCTTTTATTATGAATTCTCTTTGTACTTCCTTTCCTAAGTAAGCTACTTTTTTGGTGGCAGCATCCGCGGCTGCGTTTCCCAGGGATATCATGTCACTACTGTTCGTGTGGGCCAGGCATTTAACCAGGGCCACCATTGTTGGTTTGGGTAATGCTTCTATTAGCTCTATCAGAAGCTCAGCATGTTGTACCGTCGTCCCATCTGCCCTCCTGAACCCCCTCCTCCCTCATCGAGACAACCCCCTTGTACTGTTGTGGTCATATAGGCTGAATCTGTGTAAATAGTTACTGCACACCCTTTTGCTGTATGTAAGGCCTCAATTTGCGCTACCAATTCTGCTGCTTGGGCTGAAAAGTGTTTTGGTAATCTCCTCTGTACAATTGTCAAATACTCCCCATCTTCCAGCTGCTGCTCCTACGTGTTTTTCTCCTGTTTCTGAGTTTATTGATGCTGACCCATCTATGAAATATACCTCTCCCTCCTCCAGGGCATTCTCATTTGCTTTGGGCATGTTATGATCCTCCCCTGGTATGTGGCACAGTGAATGTTCAATGAACAACATCACTGAACATCCCATTACAATGGTGGCACTTTTTTCAATTGCAAATGCGGCAGATGCAAGGCTTGTGCCCTAGTGATGTTTTTTGTGTCAGTACTGCTGTCATTAACATTCCATCACAGTGTGAGAACAAGTAGAACTCCTGGTCATAATCAAGGGTTGCTAAAACTGGTGCTGTTGAAAACAACTCTGAGTGTGTCAAAAGCTGTACTCATTTCTGGGGTCCACTGTAGAGTGGTGTTTTATTTGTGCTTCTTTTAATGCGTGCAATAGGGGTCTCGTATATGCTGCATAGTCTAGTATCCATGCTCGACAATAATTGCACACGGCAAGGACATTTTGCATTTGTTTTACTGTTCTGGGCTTGCTCACTGCTGCTCTGTCTGGCATGATTCTCTTGCCATCTTTTGATATCAGTTGTCCCAAATATAACACTTCGGTTAGACAGTACTGCAATTTCTGTTTGTCTACTTTGTACTCCTTGTGGGAGAGCAACGTGAGCAATATTACTGAATCATTCCTACACTCCTACTCATTCTTTCCGCAAATTAACAAATCCTCAACGTAATGAATAATAGTACTCTTTGTGTCAATGTTCCCGAGGTCTTCATGGAGTATTCTGTTGAAGATACTTGGAGCTTTCACAATATCCCTGAGGCAACCGGCAATGTTCGTATCTCTTCCCTCCAAGGTAAATGCTGTTAGGAATCGAGATTTGGGGTCCAGTGGTACAGAGAAAAACACATTTTTAAGTCTACCCCAGTGAAGCATGTTTCAGACTTTGGGATGTTACACAAAATGGATGCTGGGTTTGGGACAAGTGGGAACTCCTTTAGTATGACATCATTGAGAGGCCTTAAATCCTGTATCATGCTCCAAGCGCTGCCCCAGAAAACCCCAGCATCTCCATTTTTCGATCCAAGAGTGGAAACTTGCCTTCCTTTAGACACGATTTTTCTGCTCCAGTGTCCACCATAAAGATGAACTGTTTGTTTCCTATCTCCGCCCCCACCAGTGGTTCCTCGTCTGTGCGGAGGGTTGTTGATAGTACTGGACAGGCAAGTTTTCTCTGTGGGATGTCCTATGCTGGGTGTCTCATTGTCTCATTGTTGTGGAAAACATTGTCGCTCACCACTGCTGCCCCCCTGAATGGTGCTGGTGCGCAATTTGCTTTGGTGGCAAATGGGTTACCAAGTGTGGGTGTCATGTGAGTCTATGGCAGTGGGTATTGCTGCATACCCTTTGGGGGTGCTCTGTGCTCATACGCATACCGGGGGTCTTCTTTTTCCTCGTGTCTATATCCGCCCATAGGCAGGCCGTAGGGGCTACCTGGGTGGGGTGACCATACTGTTGTTCATTCTGATAAGGTGCCATAGGGCAGCTGCGGCATTCCCTTGAGAAATGGCCCCATCTACCACAGTTCCAGCACACTCCTTGCCCTCCCCCTCTGGGCCCTTGGCCTCCATACCCTCTTTGTGGCCCTCTGTACCCACCTTGTCCTCCTCTTCTGGCCCTTCCTTGCCATTGTGGCCCATTGTACTGTTCCTTGCCAACCCATTGCTCCTGCCTGTTTGCTGCCCAAATTGCCACCATTCGTGCCTGTATTGCTATTGGCCCATCTCCCTGTCATTCTGTGGGGTGGGCAGCAGCTACTGCTGTGACCTTCATCAATTTTGTTTGTACTAACTTTGCTTTGTCTGCCAACCTTTTCTGCAATATCGCCTTTTCCCTCTTTGATCCTCCTACAGTGGTGTACTATGATGCTCTGCATTTCCATCCCAGCAATTTTATCCAGTGCCTTCTTTACTTCCTTTAGGAGGTCTCTCTTAATTATGAAGTAAAACAGGGAGGTGGATTTATCCCAAGCCGTGCCTGTTTCCGCCCTCCACATGTCCTGCACCAGAAGAATGTAAGTTGCAGCATCCTTCTCCCATCGTACACTGCATTACTGACTGTAAATCAGGAGTGTCTGGAAATGTGCTTCTCAATGCATCCCATACCGGGTCTCTCACTGTGTTAAATGATGCTCCATCATGGCGGTCGCAGTCGAGTGTGACCCCAGGGAACCGTGCTTCTGCCCACACCATGTTAGCCTGATCGCCCACTGCTGATACCAGCAAACTTTTAACATCTCCTATTGCCAGGGGTACCTCAGCTGTATTTTTCTCAAATGCGTATATCCATTTACTCGCTCCGCCTGAAAATGGAGGCAATGTTTTCAGTAGATTGGCGTTGTCCTTTTGCGCCCACAGGACATAATGCAGCCTCCCTGCTCCCTTATGTATCTATGGCATCTGTAACTTGCTCTTCCCTTTTCCCGCACTCACCCTTCCTCCCTTTTTTTCGTGCTACCGCCACCCTTCCCATTCTATTTCTCAATCTCCCTTGATGCCACTCTTCATCTTCCCCTTGTTCGCCAAGTGCTGATCCTCTAAGCAGTGACACTTCACCTGTTCCATCCCCCTCCTCTTCTTCATCTAGATCGCTCCAGTATTCCTCCTCCCTTTCTGATGACATGGTCTCCTGTCTCATACTCGCCTGCTGCTCCCCTTGTTCCAATTGTATTATTCTAGCTGGGGCATTATTAATGCGGAAAAGGATCTCCCCCTTTTTCCAGTTTTCTCCCAATATGTTTACTTGGGCTTCGGACGCCTGTGGTGACCAGGTCTGCTCGCTCCTCTGTAAGGGTGTGCTCTGTTCACATATCCCTCTAAGCCGTGTTAGTTCTGCTTGTGTCATTGTTAATCATGTCTCTAAATCCTGTGTTATTTGTTCAATATTTTTCAGAGGGGTTCACATTTGTCGAAACAACCCTTTTGGATCGTAAGGGGGTGGGGCTGTTGCTGATGAATTGGGCGGTGTACTTGGCTTAGGTACATACATGGGTTACTATATCCTTCTGCAGGTTTCGTCAGCAGTGGGTATATCATTTTTGGCTCTGTTACCTGTTCCTTATTCGCCTACCCTGTCACATTGTTATTTGTCACCTGGGGCAATGAACCATGGCTCTTATTTTTGCTCAGGGGTATCTCTTTGAATAATCTTCACAAATCTAACACCTCTCTTCTGTTTTGGAGCTGTTTTCCTTTGTATTTGATGGTTAAGTATGTTGCTACCATAACTAACACTGATTTATCAGATGACCTACCTTCAGGCCATACCTGGGGCATACCTTCCCCTTACATTTCTGTACGCTCCTGTTTGTGGTATTTCTTAATTTTTTCACTATACACCAGTAAACTCTGGTATATATGCATAAGTGGTGTTTCCACCCCCATCGTGCCTTGATTACAACATTTGGAGTATGCGTGCAAGTATGGACAATCTAAAACCAATTTTAACTAATTTCTTAGGAAACAAGAGCTTTTTAACACATTTATAACAATATTTTTCACAAAATACTTTTTCTTAGACCTTCAATTACCACATTTTGTCATATTCAAACCAAAATAGAACAAGACATTGGCCACTTGACATATAACGCACAGTTTGATATACACAACATTGATCATGTAACATTAAACTAAACGTGGCGCACAAACATTAAAACATAGATCCCGCCTGCCTATCTTCCCCTATTCCCCCATTCCCTTATTTTACCCAAAGTCTCACCCCGGTCTTGGTCCCTCTTGGGCCTCCCCCTCAAAGACAAAAAAGAAGAGAGGAAAAATAGAAAACACTATTCCGAATCTTCTCCTTACACAAGACTCATACTTTATTTACTTTTTCACCATTTAATCTCCTGTACTAGTTGAGATAGTACTATGCGGTGCCACCTTCTAGGCCCTCAAGGAGCTAGGTTCCTGTACCTCTGTTCACCTTATCATCTCTATATAAAAAAACCTAATGGCCATATGCAGAAAAGAGAAGTAAAGAAAAGACCCCCGCTTTTATCCCCACCAGATATTCCCAGAACACCTCAATCTGACTCCCTTCCCGCTACCCTCACCTTCTTTTAGGATCTCTCGTAATTGCTACTCATGTGTCCATCTTGATCCGAGAGCCTCCGGACCCAGTTTGTCAAGGTGCCGCCCCACACTCAATGGCCAAACCCAGCTCCAGCATGCGGTACGGTTAGGTATTTGCAAAGCCGGGACCCATTGAACCTTCTGTCCTATTGTGCGCACTTCTAAGGGTACCAGTTGCTGTAGGTTGGCAGCCTTGATGGGGGAACCCTGGATCATGCTGTTGTGGCCGGGGGACGTCTTGTACCAAAAGAACAAAAGAACGCTATTGCATCGGGGTCACCAAATGAAAGCTGGTATTCCCCAAATTTATAATAAGACAACCAAATAAAAGACACTAGTGGACACACGCCAGTAGGGAATGAGACCAGGACCAATTGCAAGTGATGCAAAAGACAAGACTTTATATAAAGTTCAAAATGGGGCACGGAGACGACTCTGCTACTCCGAGAGCGCTCTGCCCAAAACACAAAAAATACACATTATATTACAAAAACACATCATTTAGGATGTGTGCTATATGAGATACAGTATGTTGTGCTCTTTGGGCCAAGGGGACTGGATATTATACGTTAGGTGGGGAGTTTGCGCCAGGATTGGTCCGCACTCGATTTGTAACTTCTTGAAGCACATGGGTCAGCTGGGCTCATCTGGGAGGTGTGCGGGGTCAGGCAATGTCCACGTTGCTGTATTTCATTCTATCTAACTTTTGCCCTTTGGCCACACACATGTTAGTGTCATACATCAGTCTCAACACACAATATATATCATTTGAAGATTTGACCTGAACCACAAAAGGTAAGGGTACATTGGTCCAGGTGTCTTATCTAACACAGTACTTCAAAAGTACATTAATTGAGTATCTCCTTGGATCTAACGCAGGTGTTTCACTCTTTGTTAGTACAAGATGAATGTATGGCTCCGTGGGATTAGTAATATGGGGTGAGCTGGAGTGGCACAAGAGCATGGGGCTTACAACTGTTACATCAAAGTAGTGTAGGATTAGGGGGCTTGTGGTCTATATTTCTTTTAGAAGGGGTCTGCCAGTGCAGAGGCAGGTTTGTGGAGACGGATGTTTTTTTCCAGGGCCAGGCTCTAGCCTGGTCACACACAGGGGAATGATTTCAAAGGAAGAGGAGATAGGCAGTGTTTAGCTCGCTACACTTCGTGCCCAAGCTTCCTTGTGAACAGGACAGCCGTTGAGACGGCAGAGGGGAGGATGTGGGGGGCTGGAATGCTGGCTGCGCATGGAGAATGAAGGGGAGTGGTGCAGGCTGGCATTCAGCTTTTACATGTGGCCTAGTAGAAAATGGAGTCGTAGTTAAAAAAAAAACGGAGTCTCCTGGCTCATTAGGCATGCACCGTTATGTGTCATTCAATGGCTACCCACACCTTGGCCAGAGGTGCGCTGTCAACCTCGGAATGAGCATATATCGTGTGCAATAGTAGGAATGAAGGGGGCATGGGAGACCCTTCCTACCTTACACCTCCTGCACCCAATCGGCCCAGCTCCTCTCTATTCTCTGCACTTGCACTTACACCCTCTGCACTGGAGGCTCACACTTACACCCCTCGCAGCTCCAGGCTGTGTAGAACTCAACATTCCCAGCACTTCATCAGTGGCTCACCCATGAGCTCAGACTCCCCAGCACTTATCCCCCTGCCCTCCTTCTTGCTGCACTTGCACGTTCTGAATACTCTCAAGGCATAGTAGGTTTGTCCTCTTTTCTTTTCCCCCCACTGCTTTTAAGTATTGTGTTTTATGTATTTTAATGTATTTCCCACTCCTACTCCCTCCCTTTGAAATAGTATTTCTTATTTTATAAGCGCCTAACAGGCAAAAAATAAAATGAAATAAATAAATAAATAGAGGCAGGCGGGCCAGTGAGGGGGCCAGCATTATTAAAAGGGTGGCTGTGGCCACCCTTGGCCACCCCTTGGTGCCGCCTGTGGGTATAGGTTCTGAAATGTTCAATAGAACAATGATGGCAAATCAAACTCTCATTCTACTTGCAGCAGTCATTGATCCCAACACTTCAATTAATGACCAGCACCTCCTGTATTCAAATCAAAATGCACACACAGTGCAATGGTTATCCAAAATCTTTCTAAATCCTAAGAATTGTCCAAAACTATATACATGTAAAGTACAGAACAAACAATAAAATCCCCCGAATCTGCAATTCTTGTCTTAATTTGCTCAGACATAGTGGCTTACACAGACATTCCTTGGTCTACCTTTCAAAAAGCTGGGTGTAAAAATACTTTCATTCCAGATCTAGATGCTGGTTGCACATGACTCTACAATAAAACACCTGTACAGTGCTATGATCTCAGCTCTCGATTTTCTCAAATTAGGCATCACATTATTTCACACACTTTTGATGTTGAAGAGGCAGTGGAAAACAACACATCTCTTGAAAGTCCAGCACAGAAGTTGGTGACAAAACACTTTCTGAATACCATAAATCAGAAAGTGTAGGGCAATGACTACTGCCCCCAGAAATACAGGCAGAAGGCATTGCACTCCTCTGCCGATGACACGCACATTTGTGCTAGGCTAAATAACCCTCCAGAAGCCATTAACCAGGTGCTAGCGTGTGCGCAAAAAATAAAACACGGCATGCTTGAAAATAAACTCCAGCTTAATCTTTCTAAGACCGAGGTCATTGTGTTTGGGCCAAAAAGAAAATAGAATGACTAGTTTCCATTCTGTGATTCCCTTTCCTACCATGTTTGATATTTCGACCACTTGTTCTACTAAGGTTAAAAACATAGGTTGTTTCTTGCAGGCAAATCTAGGCTGCCAGACACATGTTAGTGAAGCGTTCAAATACATTTAGTATTAACTCAGATTATTGAGACTCATTTTGCCTCTTGTTGCTAAATCAGACCATTCATTTATAGGGACCCTGGTCAATTCCAGGCTGGATTGCTGCAAAGGTCTATTATTGGGCATTCCAGTTGGTCAGATTCAATGTCTCTAGGTTACTCAGAAGGCTGCAGACTTCTCCACAATTTTCCTAGATCTGCTTCTATTTCTCCATGTCACAGATATGTTCACTGGATTCCTGTCCAGCAGAAGATTCCTTTTAAGATCCTAAGTTTGATTTTCAAGTATCTTCATGGTACTACCCTCAGTCTGGCATCCAACATTTCTCCACACAGTCCATCTGGCTCCGTTCGATTGACTAGTCAAAATCTGTTATCCATTCTTTTTTCCCATGTTGTGCACTGGGGAGACAGATATTTTTCAATCAGTGTTCCCGTGCTTGGAATCTCTTTCTTATCGAAGTCCGAAAGATCGACTCTTTTGCCCTTGTTTTGGAAAAAGCTGACCATGTAATTATTTTTTTAGTGATTTTCCTTAGCTCATTCCTTACTATTTTCTATTCCTGATAGTTTGAATTTTGCATCTGCACCTAAATGCAGTTCCTGCTTCTTTCCTCACAGATTTGTGATCTATGCATTCAAAAATCAATTCACGAGAAATTATGAGAAGGAATTCTCAGCTCTAACTCTGCCCCACACAACTAATAGAACAGAAGTGATATCAGACATGAATATGAAAATGACGACATGAATGGCATACCTCCTCTGCATCTTTACAGTAGGCAGGCTATACGATGTATGTATGAGATGTATATGGAATGCAGACTTTGTGAGAAAAGGGTACTCTGGTCATAGAAGAAAAGGGATCTACCGGTAAATAGTCTTGTATAACATTCAATCAAGTTCAAAAATATTTTTTGAAAGCATAAAAAGGGGTATTACATTTCACTAGGGCCCATTGAAGAAGAACATGGGTCCAGAACAACTAATGTATGTATACCTCGTATCTTCTTTCACTATCTCAACAGCGTGGAACCGGGTTTCTGAACTCTTTCCTGGGTGTTAAATTGGTTTTAAGTTGGTGAACTGGCTCGATGGGATTCCAGAATGTAATGTGGTTAAAAGAAGATTTATATATGCTGGCAATGTTGAGTCGACATAGCTTGAAGGTTTGATGGGTTCTCGATGCAAGTAAACCAAAGATTCAGCTTTTAAAAAAGTGGCAACAGCTTATGGCTTGGAGAAGCTTGAAACAGCCAGTCAATGTTCAGGTCAGCATAGCTCAAAGGTGTTTGAAGAGTCTTGAAGTTAAGAGAATGTCAAATGCAGCTACTTTCAGTCATGGCAGTGGCTCGAAGGAATTTGGAGCTCTCAAAACTACTCAAAGAAGTTTGAACTTCTTTAGAGAGCTCCTAGGCAGCATCCTTTGATCCTACAAGTGTCCAGCAGCAGACAGGTATGCACTCCAGCAGATCACGTCACATTTTACCTTAAAGCAGTTAGGGTGAGCATCTGCATGCTCCTTGGAAGTACTTGTCTTCACCAAATGGATGGGCTCTTTGGGCAGTCTCTACCCCAGATAGGCATAAGTGTAATCCTCTTTGAGTTGTTATGATATGATATGGCATGTATAACACACCTGTACACAAATGTTTCTAGGTGCGACAAGACAAGGAGGGGAAACAGAGGGAGAACAAAACAAAACAACAATCTTACTAAGCCTTGTGTCATTCAGATTGAGCAAAAGGCAGAGGGAAGGGGAAGAGGAGAAGTTCAAAGGGGGTGGAGAAGTGCAGGTAATCAAAAGTGCAGCCAGCGGGTGACTCAGTGCAGGTAATCAGAAAGTGCAGCCAGCGGATGGCTCATAAGTGCAGAGAGAGGGGACGGTAGGGTTACAGATACAGACCACAATTGCTGGGGGAGGCAAGAGGCAGTATGAGGTGCAACTGGACAGGAAGGGACCTGGGCCCAAGTTCAGAGGGTGGCAAGGTTAACAGTGCATGGAACAGAAGGGTCATTAGCAGTGGAGAGGAAGAGAGAAAGTGGAAGAGAAGAGGAAGCTCTTGGGTTGCTTCCAGAACCAGAGATGGTTCTGCTCAAGTTTGAGAGAGGCAGGGAGGCTGTTCCAGATGGAGGCCCCAGCCAAAGAAAGAGATGTGCCTCCAACTCTCTACTTGGAAAAGTGACTGACCCTCAGAGAGTTGGTGGTGGGTGGGTGGAGAGTTGGATGCAGTGCGGTCCCAGGACCCAGAAAGCCTTGTGGACAATGCAGAGGGTCTAGAACTTGATCCTTGCCCCCACTGGAAGCCAATAAAGAGATTTCAGAGCTGGAGAGAGGCCAAGGATAGGTCTAGCAGTTCTGTTTTGGATAGGTTGTAGTGAACGGAGAGCAGAGGCTGGAAGGTTTAGAAAGAGGCTGTTGCAGAAGTCCAGCCTTGAGAGAACCAGAGCTCTGGAGACAGTGAGCTTCTGGGGGTAAGTGAGGAAAAACTGTCTCTGAGGAGATGCAGCTGATAGTTTTACTTCTCAGAGACGATGGAGATGTTAGGAGAGAAGGAGGGGGTGGAATTGAAGATGACCCCAAGGTTTTTAGCCTCACAGACATGAGCAGGAAGAGGACCAAGAATGGGCAGCCAGAGAGAGAGAGAGAGAGGAAAGGCGGGAGCTGGTGTTCCAATGAGGAGGATTTCCGTTCTCTGTTTGGCATTGAGGCAGAGATCATTGGCAGCACACCACTCCTGAATTGCAGGCAGTTAGGAATGAGAGAAGGAGTAGAGGCGGCCGAGGGGAGCCTGAAAGAGAGCTGGGTGTCATCTACATAACATTGAAAGTTGGAGGAGAGAGCAGTGATACGGTGGGAAAGAGGTGCCATGCATTGGTTGAACAGCCAGGGAGAGAGGTTAGACCCCTGGGGAACACTACAGGTAGAGAGAGAGAGATAGAAAAGAGGAAGGACCCCAGTTGGACCTGAGAGGGTTGTTCAGTGAGAAAGGAGGTCAGCCAGGCCAGGGCTTGATCAGTGATACCCAGGTTATCACGGAGGCGCTTGAGCAGGATGGCATGGTTGACAGTGTTGAAAGCAGAAGAAATATTAAGGAGAATGAGGACAAAAGGAAGGTTAGAATCAAGGTTTTAGAGCAGATCTTCACGGATGTCCAGGAGAGCAGTTTCCGTGCTTCTAGCTGCTCTGAAGCCAGACTGATTATCATGGAGACAACCAACAGAGTGAATATGAAGGTTAAGCTGTGAGATGTTTGCCCAGGAAAGGGGTAATAGAGATCAGGCGATAGTTAGCCAGAAATGAAGGAGGGTTTCTTTAAGAGGAGTGCACAAGGGAGTGCTTCAGGGGGGGAGGGGAAGGTTCCAGTGGCAAACGACTGATTGCAGAAATTGGCCAAGGCTGTAGCAAGGGTTTCGATGTGGTCCTTGATGGTTCTGTAAGAACAGGGAAGAATCTGTAATGATGAGACTTTTATAGATCGGACTTGTCTAGAAAAATCATCAGGTGTAAAGAAGGGAAAGGAGGATAAGGAAGGAGGGGAGCCGGTCACAAGAAGGCCAGGAGGGGAGGAGGATGAAGAAGAGAAAGAAAGGGTGGGCACGATGTCTTGAGTTTTAGTGATGAAATGAGAAGCCAAGGCCATAGAGAGGTCATTGGAGGAAACAGGAGCAGTAGAGACTGCAGCAGGATTGGCCAGCTCCTTGCAGATTTTGAAGAGTTTGGCCGAGTTGTTACATGCCACATAGGCACAGGCTTGGGTGTGAGCTCTCTTCTCGGTGAGGACTGAGAGTCTTTACTGCCTTTGGAGCAGGTGGCAGGGCAGTTTGTCAGAGGGTGCACCTGTTGCTCTCCACTTCCTCTCCACCACCCTGCCCTTGAGTTTAAGGGTGAAGAGGTTGGAGTCATACCAGGAGTTGCACTTGGATTAGAGCTTCAAGCCGATCCTCATGACAGGGGCAAGTACATTAAAAGTGTCAGAGATAGAAAGATGAATGTCGGAAAGGGCTGTGTCAGGGTGTGAGTCAGCCAAAGGTGCAGAAGGAGGCAAGAAAGTAGTGGCAAAAGCCTCCACTGACACACGCTTCATGGGTCGAATGACCGAGAAGGTAGGTGGCAGTGCTGGAGTTGGCTTGGCCTGAGATGGGAGGAAAGGAGAAAGTGATTACTCCAGGAGACAGGAGTGGTGAGAGCGTTGGAGAGGGGCAGGTCTGAGGAGATCAGAACATCCAGGGTGTGCCCTTCAGATTGAGTTGGGCCAGATGGAATAATAGAGAGAGAGAGAGGGAGTCACAGAGTTTAAAAAAGAGTCTTGCAATAGGACAAGAAGCATCCAAGTGAATGTTATGGTCTTTGAGGAGGAGAAGTTGAGAGGCAGAGGCGAGAAGGGAGGAGCAGAGATCTGCCCACTTAGAGAGGAAGGAGGCCACCTGGCCGGGCGGCTGGTAGATACTGACCATAGTGAGAGAAAGGCCTGGCGAGAGAGAGAGTCTTCAGACCAGGCATTCAAAGGAGGAATAGTCCTGTATAGGAATGATTGAAGCAGGGGTCCACTCCGGGAAGATCAAGACTACACCCCCACGGAGATGGTTGGTCCTGTGCATGGAGAGGATCTTGTAGCCTTGAGGAAGGACAGTGTCAAAGCTTGTTGCAGAGCTAGCTGTGAACCATGTCTCGGTCAGACCAAGAACATCCAGATCGAGCTCTTCCAGGAGACGGCAGATTTCAAAGGAGTGTTTGACAGCTGAGCGAGAGTTGAGAGTGGCAATGTGGAGCAAGTTGCCCCCTTTAGAGGACTTCCGTGGAGGGTTACATGTCAGAGGTATGCCCTGACGAAGTGTTGAAGGTGCCCTAGGATGGGCAGAGGGGGAAGGAGGAGAAGGCAAGGTAGCCAAGGAAGAGGAGGTGGGTGCCAGAGGTGTGGCAGAAGAGGGAGACGACTGGGTGACCGGAGAAGCACCCGTGGCAGCCATAGAGGTGGCAGAGGATGGAGGAGGCAGAGGAGTGGAAAGAAGGAACAGCAGGAGAGGAAAGGCGCAGGAAGCATCTATCAAAAAGGGGGCGGTTGGCCTGAGGGCCTTGGATCAAGATGGTGCTGTTTAGGTAAAAATTAATTCACATCTTGGAGGAGTGGAAGGGGGCAGGGCTGCCTCCCACTGGGGGACACTATTAATGGGTGAATAGGAAAAATGAGAGAGAACAGAGACCATATGGGGGGGTCCATATGCATGGATAGGGACCGACAAAGAGGATTTCGTTAAGGGTCTGTCTGGAGGAAGCACTGGTGTAGCTGTCAGCAATAGGGAGGCCTGGTTTGGAGACCAAGATATCCCTTTGTAACTTCTTCCTACTAGACTTAGTGAGAAGGATATCATAGTTCATAGAAAAGCAGTTAGAGAAGATAGGAGGAACAGAGAACATCACAGAAGGTGCAGAGGGCAGGGTAGGGGGAAGGGATAGTGGAGAGTCGGGGTTTGTTAGGGGGCAGGCAGGAGAGGGGGAACAGTAGGACGGGGGATACAGAAGGAGGAGGGGAACACAGCAGAGAGAACAATGACTGAAACTCAGATGCAATAAATAGACAAGGCAGGTGCTGATGGAACCTAGAAGCACAAAATTAACACAGCAGGGAAGCCGGCAATACAATGTAAGCAAACAACCAAGGAAAAACAAAAAAGGCCAAAAACAGAACAATCGACCAGGAAACCTAGAATGAACAGCAGGGATGCAGACAATACAATGTAAGCAAACATCCAGGAGAAGCAACATGTCAAAAAACAGAACAATCGACCATGGAACATAGAAGAAAGAATGAACAGCAGGGATGCAGGCAGTAATATGTAAGCAAGCAACCATGGTAGTAAAACACCACAAAGGAAGAACAACTACTGAGGGAACCTAGAGGGAAAGAATGCAACAACCATGGTGAACAGAATCACAGAAAGTACAAAATAGGTCAGGGGAAGGGGGTAGGAAAGGGGGAAGGAGGGGCTGGCAGCATGCACGGCCGAGTGGAGAAGAAAGGCCTAGGGTTGCAAGGGAGCGTACGCAGTCTAGGATTGTGAGGGAATGCACAAGGCCTACAACGCAAGGGCACGAACGCAGTCCGGGATTGCGAGGGAATGCACGCTGCCTAGGATATGAGGGTTCACATGCAATCAATGATTGCAAAGGAACACACGCGGCTTAAGATGCGAGTGAATGCAGCAAATCTAGGACTGCGAGGGAACGCAAGCCGACTAAAGGTGTGATTGGGCAAATGCAATCAGGGATTGCAAAGGTGCCTAGTGAGCACAGGGTGTGGGGGCAGAGGACAGATCATGGAGGAAACAACAATTTGAGTGCAAGAGTGAGAAAACGCACCACATCAGGGGGTTTATGTGGAGTGAAGCAAGCAAACTCTCCCTGCAACCTCTTACCTGGCCGCATCAGACAGTAGGGTGAGTCCTCCGCATTCACTGTCTACGCCACATACCCTTCGCTGCCAAACAGCTACGTCACTCAACACTGTGCCCTTGTCCTGCAAGGGCTATTTGTTCCAAGATGACTCCAAGATGAATTCTAAAGATGATTCTGAAAGTTGCATTAACAAAGGAACCACAAAGATAAGTCCCTTAAGGGGGGTCTCACACCAACATACAGGCACTTTGGCACAGTATATGGGACCATTCCAAGCCTTCTGTAGGGGGCTAATATTTACTGTTGTAACAAGGAATAATTCTTGTGATGTCTGCTCCCAGAATGTCTACTCTGCAGGGAGTGAAGGGGGTATGAGGAAGGAAGTAGGGGCTTGGCAATTCCAAGGGGGCTGACCCTTCTCTACTACCCCATACCTTGAGCATGTATGTCCTGTTCTCTTGGGAAGAAGTCAAAGCATCCCAACCGAGAACAAAGAGTTTCATGGGCAAGCTACAATGTGTTGTGGATGGAACCCCGAGGCCCATATTCAATACACAAAAGTATATTCAGTTTCAGGTCACATGAGAAACCACGTGGATAATGAAAATACAAGATTGGGTTTTTGCAATCTTAACTACTTTTCCTCATATAGCAATATGTCTAACAGATATATAGTATATTTATGTTTCACCAAAGAACTGCTACCAAGCAATGAGAAGATGAGATTAAAGGTATTTGGCAACATTGTTGCCAGCAATATTCATTTTGATTCGAGCAAGCTGTTTTAGGAAGGCACATTTTACTCTGTAGCAGCCATGTTGCCAACTCACATTGCAGCTTCTGGTGTGTCCGTTGCCAGAGCCCAGCAGAGTGTACATGTGTGCACTATTTGTTTCAGCATCGAGCATTCTTTCAAATTGTGGTCTCTTTATTGAGGGCAACTTTCTGAGAGAGAAAAGCACCATCATTTTTCATAGGTCAGGATTGCACATTCTGGCAGATGTCATTCTCTTACAGAAAGGAATAGAACATGTGAATGCCAGTTCCGCAGAGCTTAGTGTCTGTTGACATTTTACATTGTACAAGTCAAGTACAACATCAGTTGTTATTTCCCCAATAACTGAAAAAAATGAACACTCCAAGTGGTTTCAGTTGACCTTTTACTTACCTTGCAGTGGAAAACAAGTATAACCTGGCAGAACTGTTGTTCTTCTTCACCTAATCCTACAATAAACTAAATGACAATCACATGCCCTTGAGCTGTCAGTAACTATTTGAATTATATCTCATTCTCAAAACTCTTCATCAATTGAATGTATATGAATGCATAATAATTGAATGATACAACCTCTTAGAACACTGCTAAACTGTATCCCTCTGAAATACTAGGCTTCACTCGAGACAATGTTGACTATTACCGCTATTACCGCTAGAACTGAAAGAGATTATTGGCAACTCTGTGATTGTTGGTTAATGGTGTGCCAACCAAAGAGAACATGATCTGACAATAACTAAATGATGTGACCAAATCTAAACAGCACATATCACTGAGATGGATGTTGAGGAAGACATAGCTATTGCTTTACAGATATATAAAGAGATCTCGAAAACTGGCCAATTTGGATCCTTTGCTCCTGATGCTTTGGAAGCCATGTAGAACCCATACAGCATCCACACATTGATTTCCTAAACTGTCACTGGAAGCACCTTTGAAATATACCAAATACATCAGGCAAAACGGTGCATGTGTGGCAAAAAAAAAGCATGGGAGCTCATTGGTTTCTCTTCCTTTGCCTTTCTGGAAAAAGAGGAAAATGTGATCAGAGGCTAGTATGATCCGAGACTTATGCAGATCGTGCATCAGAGTACCACTCTCCTTCAGATTGCCTGTTGCTCCTAATTGTAATTTGATGGCTAGGACCTTTTCCGTTTGCAGTCCAGTACATGTTGCAGTCCAGGTCCCTGCAGCCAAATATTTGTCATTTGCACAGTTGAGTGCAAATGTGCAGGACAAAAGGCGGCATACACTCCACTGTGCAAAGTGAGTAAACACTACCTGGGATGCTCACATGCTAGGCACGGTTTAAATTTAATTGTACACACTGCCCGCCATGATACCATGGAAGGCATTGTGTGCAATTACAATGAAACACTGCTAGACATGCTATGGTAAGCAGCATTCACAGTTCCAAGAACACGATTTACAAGCCTCATGTCGGACACCGTTTATTTGGTTATTGGCATGGCTGGCAGCGTGCACCATCAAACCCTATAGAGTCTGCCAGCTTTATGCTGGTGCATAAAGCTGGTTGACCCCTAGCGATATCCAGAATTTTGCGCCGGCATGAAAATCCATGCCGGTGCAAATGCTGGAGCTTTTGTACAGTGTAGAGGAAGCAAATGCTATTCAATGGATCCAGTGAACATTTTCCAATAGTTTTATCACTGCTTTATTGCCATATTGTATGATGCTGATAAGGATGCCCCCAAATGTGGCCATGATGCTGACTATTCAGTTTTGCAGTTCAGGGAAAAACATGTGACATATGCCATTCACTCTGAAAAGGCAAGACATAATGTAAAGGCCGAGGTGCCATGTTAGTGATGACAAAGTGTGTGGTAAATATCGCTGGCGCTGTAACAGAAACAAAGAAACATACTATTTTGAATGTTTTGTTTCCCAACGTCTATATGTACAAAACCCCAGGTAAATAGTTTCATATCTGCTGTCAGGTACATACTTACGGGTAAGTGTCCAAACATCTAGAGAAGTGAGGCCTCCAAGGGTATCAATGATTATAACCATGTTAAATTCCTTGCATTATGAACTTTCCTACTTCATACAAGTTGAGAAGAGCAAGTTTAAAAACTTATGGGAAGACATTTTATGTATGCATTTGACAAAAAATTCATTCAACTCCGCAAAGAAAACTGTTGACACGCATAGAGCTTAGATGGCCATAGGCCATTTAACGGGAAGGGCAATGAACAGCTGATCAGAGATCATAATTTGGCTTAGTG
The DNA here is from genome assembly GCF_040938575.1 of Ambystoma mexicanum. Taxonomy (NCBI): domain Eukaryota; kingdom Metazoa; phylum Chordata; class Amphibia; order Caudata; family Ambystomatidae; genus Ambystoma; species Ambystoma mexicanum. The sequence goes on along the minus strand of NC_090922.1, from coordinate 679,879,412 downwards.
TCAATCAGGCTTCTTCTCACAAAAGAGGAATAAGAGCATTCCAAGCAATTAAAGCTCTTGCTGAGCATGATCCATAGAGTGAAGACATTGTAAATATCAGTCTCATTGACACACATTATCCATGTAAAGTGCTAAAAACCTTGTGGTTGTAAAAGGTAGTTCAGCACTGCACATTCAAAAATATTCTGTAGGTGAGGCAACTAGGAGATATGACATTCACAACTTTGAAGGTTGTTAGGCAAACATTCGAAAGCCATGTGGATGTTATCTTACCAGCATGCCGACAAAAACATGTTTGCATTACATTGCTCTTCTGCAGTGCAGCACTGGGCACCTAAACGAAAGTTGAAAGGAGAGTACAATATTTCCAGCCAGCTTTAAAGTAGTGCAAAGACCCATCCAGTACAACATGTTGCACCTTATAAGCACAGGTTAAAAGTTGAAGACTGTAAAGAAGAGAAAATAAATTCCCAACTTGCACAAAACAAGCTGAATGAAGTAAGGCATCTGCTGGAGGAAGTCAAGATCCCCTCAGAGGAAAACTCTTTCGAAATGAAGCAAAGAATTACATTTATGTACTCATATATTACATGCTACAAGCCCAACAGAATGAAGGATATTTGAATCTTTGACAGCTCTTGTCCCTCAATTGAATGAGGAACAACTGAGCATGTACTTTAGTGAATAAAGGCCTTATTCATAGACTATGCCACAACAAGAAAAAATGAATGTGCACCTAACACAGACCCTCTTCTAATTCGAGTAATGCATATATTCTTACACCATGAGAAAGGTAACAACCTCTCAGGCGTTGGTACAGTCTCCACAGGACTGTTTTCTCACATCATAAACAATGCAACTTTACATCATCCCAACTCTTGAACATCAATTTGAACACCTGGAATTTTAAATTGAGTTCACATTATGATTGTTAATGCGTTTGTCTCATCAAGACTGGATCTTGATAATTATGCCTATCCTGGGCTCAAGGTAAACATATTTCTAGATTGGAGCATCTAGACTTTTATTTCATCAGGGACATTTGATCATTTTTCCCCTGGTCTGTATTCTCTGGATTGGCTACCGGTGAAACAAAGGCTTACCATTCAATGCATGTGTCTCGTCCTTCAATTGTACAAGGCGGCCACAACAACCCTTTATCAAACAAACTACAGCACTACTGACCTTCTAGTCTGTTAAGACATCAAGACTTCTATCTCGTGATTAAGCCAAAGGTTCATAAAGTATGGATGGGTAACTGCACGGCCGTTAGGTGCAGGGCCTCGAAACTTTGGAACAATTTGCCTCATGCCATCGTTCTATATACTTACATTCAGGAAACCTTGGAACACTGTCCTGTCTTGTACCGTAAAGGACACTACCCTTCTGTTCTGACATGGCATCATGTCTTTTTGGACCTCACCTATCTCTTTGCCAATCCTTCTACAGCGTCAAGATACCTTTGGGTGGACGATTGGACATTATAAAACTCACATACAATACAATACAATACAATACAATACAATACAATACAATACAGCAGCTGAATTGCTAAGAGAACAACACATTGGGCCTCATTCCGAGTACGGCGCTAACCAATGGCGCTATTAACGCCTTGGTTGACGCCGTACCCGGACCGGCAGCGCCTTGGTGGATGGCGGAATTACAGCCCCATTCCAAGGTTGGCGGGGCGGTAATTCCCCATTCACCAAGGCTCTTCCCCATTCCCAAATGAGCCCCCATAGGGCTCAATGGGAATGGGGAAGATGCAAATAACGGTGACCGTTCATTACGGTCACCGTTATTGGCTTGGAGGCCCCTTTGCGCCCTCGACTTTAACACCTGCTCAAAGCAGGTGTTAAGGGCGAGGGCGCAAAGGGAACCTCAGAGTATGGCGGTAAGGGATTACTGCCACCGGTCTCGTTACCGGTGGCCGCTATCCCTTACCGCCATACTCGGAATGAGGCCCATTGTCACCAGAAGCGGCAAACGTATTTGGCAGAGTTCTACGTGAAATGGAGGCTTTCCTTAGGGATGAGGTAAGTATTTTTCCAACAAAATACAAGCCTTCACTCAACTGGAAAAGGAATGCTAACGAGTGGATATGAACAACTGTTAGGAGGAAAATAGCTCAATGTGTTTGACAACCTACGTTAGTTGATAGTCAGAGGCCTGCAAGGTTTTAGATTTTTAACACACAATGAATGTTTGTAGCAATTTAGGGACCATAGGAAATGGCAAACTCTTACTAAACGCATAGTGCAGTGAGATTGTTCAAAATATGTGCAGCCTTTTCACTAGAAATGTAATCTGGAGATAACCTAATGGATCAGTTTGCATGCCAAAACGTACCATCTTTCTGCTTGATGTTGACATTGGCCCACTGTACAAATTACTGAACACGTACTTGAGACTAAAAAGCAGACCATAGTCTATATAACATGTGTGGACTAATTAGGGTGACCAGATTTCCAAAGCGAAAAACCGGGACAGCCAACAACATAAAAGAGGGACTACCCCATTGCAGCCCACCAATTACCGCCTCTCCCCCAACAAGCCCCCACAACCACCACCCAACCATATTTTCAGCCCTTCTCCTTTCTATAAACTATATATGATCTCATTTGTGCAGTCTTGTCTGTGAATCTTGGCATGCTAATTCAAAACAAGCGTTAGCTCTGATTGATATTACATGGCTTGGTGTACAACGATTTCCAAGTCAGTCTCTGTGGCACAGTCAGTAAGTGTTGTGACTTGGGTTCGAGCCAAACCTTCAACTTCAAAATTCTGTAAGCGTTGTGAAAAATAAGCACGATTTTAATTACCGTGGCCACCCAACCATGCAAACCCCGTACGGGGTTTCTAAAATGAAGAAAACTCCTGGGACCCCGGGACGGAAGGTGATTTCCCCAGACTGTCCCAGGAAAACCGGGACGTCTGGTCACCCTAGAATAGAAGTACATGGTAAGACTTTGGCTTTGTGGCAAGAAGCCAATGCATGCCTCAATGATCAGAAAAAGTCTATGTTCAAAACTGCCAGTTTCAAGAATGTGTTATCATTTTGCCCAGAATTGCACAGTCTTTCTAAAAGGTAAACTAGACATACACCACTTCGGGAGGAGGTTATGCTTGGTGATTCACTCATTTAGCTGTGTGGTAATGTGTGATGTTTACCAATGAAGCATAGGTGTATGATGAGCCAGTAGTATGCTAAGTGTTTTAGTTCATGTGGTTTTAGTCAGCAAACGTAGAATCTATCCTGTCTTCAGTGTGTCTGGTAAAATGCCTTGTTTGGGAGAGGCAGTGAAGAAGAACACAGGTAGGATCAGGGATTCAACTGGGATGGATTTGAGGATGGAGGCATAGATACTGTAATCCCGATGTGAGGCAGCTAAGAGGGAAATGATGATGCATACAGTTCTTTCCGGGAGATGGGCAGTGCCGGCTCAACCCCTAGGCAGTCGAAATGTTGGGCACCTTCTCGCAAATGTTATCCTAATACGTTTTTTGTTTTCTGCACTGCTTTATATTGATCCGTTGTTGTGGGGTCCCTAAAAGGAGTCGGGTCCATCGGCTGGTGCCTACTTGGCCCAGTTGATTTTCCGGCACTGGAAATCTTCCCATGTAGTTGGGTATTTTACAATGGTTGTCATCGATTGTGGATGGCGTGTTATTATGTGCACTGTTTGTTTTCTCCCTGGGAAAGGGATTCATGCAGTGTTTGATTTAAGAGGTTTGCTTTCGTTGGAGCTTCACAGTTGATGACTGTGATGTAGATTACAGTTTGGATGGTCTGGTTTCCACCTGCTGAGCAGAGAGATTTTAGCCTATCAATGTCTTCAGGAGGTTCATGCTCCAACAGTTTTGTATCTACTATCTGAACATTCCTATCATGCACCTGTCATTCTATCTCGCCGGGCTTCTCACAAATGCATCATACTGTGCCTTGTGCAGGTTACATAACTCTATACACACTTCATCTTGTGCAATTGCTTGGGTCGCCAACCCCATCGGCTAGTACTTGCTTGAAAGGCCACCAAGCTGCAGGACTTTGTGCTTTACACACCATTTATTTTATTTATTTATTTATTTTATTTTGGCATTTATAAAGCGCACCAAGCCGTGGGCATCTGGGCGCTGGCTGGAATAAACAAAAGATACTGGTTAGGTTACCTGTGCTACGGGCCATGATGGTGGCTGGTGTGCTGGTGGGTGCCACAGCAATGAGACTAGGTTGGTTAGGGAGAGGGATTGAGAAGATAATAGTGTTGGGGTCTGACCACGGGCAGGGAAGATTGAAGAGGATATTGGGGTTGCATTTGTTGTCCAGGATCCAGTCCAGAGTTCGGCCCTGGGCATGTGTGAGCCTGGTGACCAACTGAGTGTAGTCGAGGGCTGCTATAGTGTTAGCCAGTGAGGTGGCCTCTGGGTCCAGATGGTCGTAGTGGCCGAGGTTAAGGTTGCCCAAGATTAAGGTTTGGGTGGAAGGTTTTAGGTTGGTCAGAGCAAGCAGGGAGAGTTCTTCTGCAAATGAGGCTGGTGGGCAGGGGGCCAGTAGATAAGGTGGAGAGTGAAGGAGGCATTAGGGGAGTGTGTGAGTTTGACTGACAGGGATTTTCTGTTGGGAAGTGGGGCAGCAGTAAGGGAGTGTAAGCACATGGTGCCTATGTAAAGTAGGACTACACCACACCCTTTTTTATGGATTTTGTCATTGCAAAGTATGGCCCAGCCACTGGGGACCACTATGGAGATCACATGGCCAGAGGTGGGTGTGAGCCATGCATGTTTCGGTCAGAGTGAGGATATCCAGTTTATTTGGATAATAAGATCAAGGATCTCATGTGCATTCGCTGCCAGGGATCTGGTGTTAAGTAAGGCACAGAATAGAGGGGGGCCTGAGATTTGGGGGTGGACGGAGGGTTATTGGTGGGGGGTGGTGTTTGGAGAAGTGGTCTTGGGTGACTCAGGGGTAAGATGCAACCTTGACTGGTGTGCTGTGCGATATTTTAAGTGAGTATTGTGATGTTTGATGGGGGTGGCAATGCGTAGTCTGTGGGCGTGATAGCACGTGCAGCAAGGTGGGTGATTCAATCACAGTGATGTGAGCTTGGTGTGTCCCTGGTGAGCTGAGCTGGCAAGTGGGTGATGTGAGGCAGTGTGACTGTGTATGAGTCAGAATGTCTAGATGTTTTGGATCCAAATCTTTAGACATTATTCTCACAGGAATCTGGACGCTGCCATTACTGGTGTCTATACCTGGATCAAAACGTGATGCAGCATATGCCCCATATCTAGTGTTGACTTTGGCGATCTCGTTTATCGCTTCAGCAGTCATTCCAGTGCCCAAACTACTCTCTCACCCCACAGATATTAACTTCTGGCACAATGTTAGCTTGAAAAGCCAAAGACACGCAGGCATGCATGTTGGTATCCACGGTTAAAGCAGCAATAACTCTTGTTGCAGAGATGACTACAGTAAGGATGTCAGAAATGTCACCCTGCCATTCTGAAGCAGAAACACTAATACAAAGTCATCCACACCATGAAACTTGAATTGTTTCTGTAAATGAATGGCAATACAATGCATGCTTTCATCAAGGTTATTAGTGTTGAATTAACGAGTTGTGGTGAGGATCAACCTGCTGTGGCTATATGGGGGAATTACAGCAAATACAAACCTGAGCAAGGTTGTCAGTATATTATTTGCTATTTTGAAGAATTGCAAAACATGCACAGAAATCATAATGAAATAAAACAAAAATGTTATAATTTGCATTCCTCACAAAATCTGATTGTTTGAGCAGTTGCTATTACAGTAGAAGCATTTCACGTCTTAATTCTGATTTTAAAAAGGATATAACAATTAATTTCTCTCATATGCTCAAAATATTGTTGAACATTGATCATTGAGTTAGATTTTAGAGTGTCTTATTTGATTAAAGGTTGATATACGAATTGAGATATAATTGCGCATGTAGCACTTGCAGGACACCATGATAATGGCTTGGGTAGCCCAAAGTCTTCTGCAGTACAGGATATCGATGAAGTTGCATACTGCAATCTTACAGTGAAAGAATCATACTGACCTAAATAGATGCCAAGCCTTGTCTCTTGGCCTTTATAAATATAAACTGTATTTAAGATTTCATGTTAGATGTCTCACTTTGATTTTCGCTATTTTGCAGTTTGCAGAAAACAAAGCCCTATAATTGTGTTTTAATTGAAGGCGACTGCTGGGGCTGTTTTTATTAAGTTGGTATTCATTTGCATGCTTTCACAGCAGGCCCTGGGCAGTTTTCTCCTGCTCCCCACTAGCATTGCTCTGATCGGATGTGACAGCGTAAATGCTTTGCAACATTTTCGCAACATTTACAAAAGCCCTATGAACACACATTACATATCAATCCTATACAATACTTTAAGGGAAGTGTACACATTTATACCACCAATACCTACCATGAAATACATGTTTGTATGTAAGGCTTGTCCAGAAAAAACACATTCTATACTCATTGGCACTAATCCTTTAAGCATACAAACAGTTATACATAGAAATGAACAAACACTAGTCCATATAATGTACACAATCTATCTCAAATCACTCGAAATGACTACTAACTCAACAAATGTGTTCTTCTTTAAAAAATAATGTTAAGTACTCGATCAGTCATAGACAATATTGTAACTTGTTCACTGAATACACGGTTTGGAAAAAAAAATAGGGCCATCATCCGAGTTTGGCTGTAGTGGTAGAAACAGGAGGTAATTCTGTGAGTGCTTTTTTTAACACTAAGTTTGATTTTGGGTTTTGGAAACCATGGACAAGACACTTGTGAGTGGAGGTAATAACACCACTTTCATATAGATGTGACACTCTCCACTCGTGACTTCCCCATCTGGCACCTGCCGGCAGCAGCCAGCCCTTTTTGCCCACTAGCGACCTCCTGCCCTTCCTGTGTCCTACCCAAGAACTCCAGACATCAAACCCATGCGGGCTGATTATGCCAAGACCTCCAAAGTTGTGAAGGCCTCAGAGGGGCGATGAGGCACATGTGTGATTGGATAACATCAGTGATTTGTGATTAAGTGGCACGCAATCATCAAACCCCTTTTCCTGCTCACACATCTGAAGACACAAGGTGAATACCGATACCACCTCTTCTCACACATATGGGGCAATTCCCTCTTGTCATTCCTCACATGTTGGGAGAGACATTGTGCAATATTCCTAGTACATTTTGTCAATAGATGATGACAGGGCAATGGGGGGCACCAAACCCCACTCCTAAGTACAAACATATGTTCTTCTGTAGTTATGGTGTTTGTATTGTTTCATGTTTCAAATGTGCTTAAATAGAGATGAAGTGAAGTGAACTCCAAGCAAATCCCCACACACCATTACTGTCTGCCCGGCGGTGACAGACTCATGTGTGAATGGTACACTGGCACAACTCAGCCTTGCATTCAGTAGAACACAGTCAATGCTGTGGAGGAACCATGCATCCCATGTGCGGTTGGCCAAGCAATGATACACAAGTCAGACATAAATGGATTGATTCCATCTGAGTGATCTTTATTACACATTATTTTAGTGGTCGGGGTTGGATAAACGGCTCAAGGATGCAGGGAGACCTACAACTAATAAGTATTCCCCTAAGTAAAACAGTGAATAGGATAGGGCATCACAAAGAGTTATTTTTTTTCAAGTGTCAGGCATATCCAGTGCGTCCCTTACCAAGGTAGGTGAATTATACCTTATTCATACAAGTCTGTACTTTCCTGTTACACCTTATTCTACTTGGGAAAGCCTTTAAAAAGTATGGACAATTTAAAGTAAAAATCCTAATCCCAATACATGCTTAGCCTGCTGGCTATCATATTCTATGCAACAGAAAGATCTTAGGATTGTCCAAACAAAAAAGTTGACAAGCCTACTCTTTTATATGTCCAACCAAATTCTAATGTAAAACACACTATACTTTTTAATGCAGACTTCTGGTACTCATGTTCCTATCATACTCATGTAGCCTCTCTGGTCTCTCCTGTACTCCAAAGATCCCAGTCTCCATTTGGTCTCTGTCGCACGCACTGCAGCACAGCACTAAACTGAAGGCTGGGGGCTTATGCCGCAGTGACGTGGAATTTGTGTAAATATTTGAAGAAAAAATGGGAGATAGTTCAAAAATCGGCTGTATGAAAAGTACATACAGACGAAAATGTCGAATAAATCCCCCATTCGTTGTCATTATAGTGAACAAGGGGAGCAGGGCTGCAGGGGTGTCCACCTCACCCTTGTTCACTATGTAATGGGGGTTGCGGGTGTGTCCCCGTTCCCGATTAAACAAAGTTTTAAAAAAAGAGAACCTGCTGTGGGGGTTCCTTTGCATGTAACTTAAGGGAACATGCATCACAGAGGAATGCAGGCAACACAAAAGGAGGTGTGCCACCAACAGGTAAGGTGAGGAGGTGAGGGTTACCAGAAATGTTTGGGTGAGTGAAAACCGAAAGTTATTTTCATTCAAATGACTTTTGGTTTTTTTTCTCCCTCGAATATTTCTTATTCAATCCATTCATGGACCACCCAGTGATGCATGGCGTGGCACCTTCATCAATGCTGCCTTGGACCGCCTTACTTCTCAGCTCTTTTCTGGCGGGCTTCCATGCCTAGGCCCATCAGTGGCATTTGCAGCTTTATATTTTTCAAACAGAACATGCGCATAGGACCAGCAGCCCCTCTCAAGGCATGGGTATTGAGCACCATGCACTGGACACTGATGCAGCCTTAGTCCCATGCCGCTACCAACGAAAAAGGAGGATTTGAGCCAGAGCCTTGCATCATTAACTCATCCTATTCTTCATTGTGGCAGACATTCTTCTTCTCCCCAGTTTTGTTTTCTGCTTCCCTGCTCCTTATTCTGCCCTGCTCTCTTCTTGTTCTGGCCTCTCACATGCCCTGGTTCCTTGTTGGTCTCTGATCATTCCTTGTGCCTGCTCGGCCCATGCTCCATGCTCTGCCTTCTGGAGTGCCATCCTGCTCCATCCTGTAGTCATAATCCTTGCAGCCTTACCACCTGCATATTCTGTGGCACCTTCCAACAACATGCCTCCAGATTGATTGCCCCTCACAGTTCTTGCACGGTCCCTTTTCCAGACCACCACGGACTTTCAGTGAACCTGTATAACAGGGAGTGTTTCATAGAAAAGCCGTAGTGTGCTCCCACATGGACTGCCTATATTCCACAGCACCAAACGCCACTCCTGAAGAACATCAGGTACGCAACAGCAGAATAACACATTACTTGACAGTCTCTCTACTTCAAGGGAACATAAGCAGTCATATTTACATCCTGACAGATCCTCTCAACCTATGAGGTTTCACAAAAACTTTTATCCTCTTTCAGGAGGGTCTTGGTCTCATGTCATAGTTCCCATTGGTTTTTCCTAATGTTTGTTTGAACCTGTGTTACCGATTGGTTATTTCCTAAGCGTTTCTCAATTCTACTTGTTGGAAATCATAATTTTCACATTCTTATTGGCAAACTATTTGATTGCCCTGATTAGTTTTAATTAGAGCAGGTGTGAAGTTAATTATGTATATAGCGTTCAGTGCCCTCTTGTAAACTCTTCCTCCATGCCATTAAGAGTTGCATGTCTCGGTCTTCATGCCAGTCCTTTGTTACCTGCCTCATGCTGGGAACAATGAAGTGTGATGTGCATATTTCTCCAAAGTTCATTGATGTTGTGGGTTCACAAAAGGGGTGGCATTTGAACAAGTTCCATTTATTATCTACCTCCCGACTAGTAGACATTGTGCTACACTGTATTTATGGCGAGTGGTTCTGAAAGTCATTCTCCCACGTAGGGACTTCAGATAAAGGAACATTGCACCTATGAGCTGGTTGCATAGCAATGGGATCCCACCTCATCTGCCTTTGGGGAGGCCATTGGGTAGAGGCTGAAACGTCTCTATCCCTAACAGCACAGAACACCCATATATCAACCTCGGGAGGTCCAGGAACTCATCACACCATTCAGGTATAACTGAATGGCTGTGTAAATTGACTTCAGACCCAATAAACACATTGGATTCTGCCACCTGTACAGAATGTTTTAACCCTCAGAGGAGAAAATGAAGGAGACAGGTTATTCATCAGCCGTCTGCTACCATACATGGTGATACACAGGGGAGGATAATACATCAATGTTAGGGTCCTATAAAGCCACATTTGTATTGTTGATCAGCAATCACACTAGAAACAGTAACTTACTACATGTACAGCAGATGCAGAGTCTATGCCTGCCATCTAACATGTACAATTGTGGGATGTATTGACCCACTCCGCTATGCTATGCAGCATCAACCTGCCAGTTGTGGGGAAAGAAACAGCAAGAATGGCAGCAAGACCCTTTTATGCGTGCCAAAAACCCACGAAAACCTACAAAAACGTGTGCTGCAGCACACACACACAAAAAAGAGGGATGCACAAACAGCCACCCATGGTGCATGTGCGGTGTAATAGAGCACACCCTGCAGAAATGTGCCAGTGGGCTCCATGACCAGCAAACAGAGTGCACTGAGAGAAGCAGCACTTTGCAAATGAAACCCAAAAATGTGCCTACAAATGACATTTGCTTTGTTGCCAAAAACTCAAAAAATGCCTATAACACAACACTTTTCAACATTCACAATCGTGCCTGGTGCTAAAATCCATGTATCAAATGAAACATTGTGAAAAAAAACAAAGTCTGGAAACTGACAGCCTCTATGCCAAAATTTGGGTGCAGTAACCGGGGCGACCTGAATGACAGTTGTCAGAGGAGTACTAAGCCAGCTTTAAAATGACCTAAAACTCAAATGTCTGCTGAATTAGCAAACATAAAAAGGGTTGTTGCCAAAAAGGAATACTGATTTTAGTTGTGTTTTTTATTCCACAGATTTTAACGCCAAGGAAGAAATGTATTTGTATGTGATGCAACAAATGTGGGTTTTGTTAAGTTTAAGAAGTAATTAGCTTGGCTGAAGTTGAAAAAAACTGGGAAAGCAGGTTTTTTCCCAGAAGGAGGGCCTTCCCCTGAGTAGAAACTCATGGGGAGATGTTAATTGCAGGGTTGGGACAGAATATTGTCTACAGAGAGCAAAGGAACAATGACAAGCTGCAGCTCAGTAAACTAGAAGTGTGAAGAGGGTTGTAAATGGCCTCTGGAAGGAACAAACAAGGAGGAGGATGCTCCTGGACTGCAGGGAGACAAAAAGAGGCAGAGCCAAGTGACCAACTGTTGCTGAACATGAACAAAGAACACTTTTTAAAAAACGTATTACTTGCTATTCAAAATGGTGAAAAATATAAAAATGATAGAGTTGTTAATTTAATTTCCGGCTGCAAGTGTGAAGTGGCGAGAAGTTCTGGACAGGAATGGCAAGAGATTTGATTTTACGCAAAATGTATTGTTGTTAGAATTGTGAGAATGTACACGCATATCCCTAAGTTAAACACACACACTTGTGGAAATTTGCAAAATAATTCGACAGTGTGCTCATAGTGAAAAGGGCAAAATTCTGTAGAAAGCGGAGACAAGTTCCCACAGCTACGGGGTTTTGAGGAATAGCTGCTATGTAAAATATGCAATCTGTGTATGTTATTTTTATAGAGGTTGCACATGTATAAATATATATTTTGCCAACATTAGACTTTGTGTTCCAGTGGCTAGGGGTGGATTCTCAGCATCATAAAATGATACCATAAGGATGACACTCTGTTTCTCTCCTCTTATCAAGGCAGAGAGTAGACTCTGACCCAATCACCTTTCACAGGGGCAAGTTTAGCTAAATCGGCCCATACACCCCTTTGTGATGTCATTTTTAAGGCATAAATAGAGACAGCTGAGAGAAAATAGGGACTTCCTGATCCAGCCACCTTCCTGATTGCAGTGAAGCACTCTGATCCAGCTTCCTACATCCAGCGTTAAATATTCTTCCAGATCCAGATGCCAAATCTCTTGCCAGAAAAGACACTATTGATTTCCAGCAAGGCCCCAATCCTCAAATGTATTCTCTCTACCCAGTAAAGCGCTGGGTGGTGTGAGAAGGCCTTTTGAACCAGTATCCAGAAATTCTCATGCTTGCCACCACTAGGCTTGCCTGAGGAACTCGCCATCCAGCTGATCCAAATACCCACAGACTAGGAGAGTAGATCCTGTGCCAATCCGGCGACCGGCCTAGAGGATCCAGTCCCGTACCTGACGTGCTGTTTTTCCTAGACCAGATCCAATCCTGACCAGAGCTGATGGTCCCATTTAAAAACTTATCCAGTGAGTATAAATAGGAAGAATTGTGTCACATAGCATATGTACTTTGTATAGTCTTATCCCTATTTCCAACCCATCCTATCTTTCATTTATAACAAGTATTGTTAGGAGTATCTTTGCCTTGTTTCATCCCTATCCAACCCATCATACCTTTCCTTCAGAACCAGTACTGTTAGAATTATCTTTACGCTGACCCTTTCTCATCTGGAGAAGTCGAGTTTCCTTATCAGGTGGGTCACCCTGATCCAGTGGCTGTAACATTCCTGTGTGGTATTTGCTTCTTCATAGTCATGCCCTAGTGTAAGCAAACCCATTTGTCATTTTCAAAAGTGCATTTCTGTTTTCAATTCTCGCGCCTATTTTACAAAAACAACCCTTACTAAAACCGCTATAAGTCCCTCCATTTTTGTGATAGAAACGAAATCAGTGCGATTCTCCCGTTATCATGAATATCACGCAATGAAAAGTTTGCCACGATTTAAAAAATCTGAAAGTTTTACACGTGTAGAATAGCTCTAAACTGTTTCTGACTTGGACCTTAAGATTTCAATTGTTTTCTGCTGACCAAATTATTGCTTGTGCTTGTGTGCAACTATTTAAAGTGGTACCATAGGAATTTATAACCATTTCAGTATTTTTTGACCAGATTTGGTGCTTTGCCCAGTCCATTCTAAAGACAATCTTAAAAGCCATTCTGACAGCTGGACAGTCAATTCCATTTTCTCTTGTGTTTGAAAGGGGGAAAGTGGGACTGATATTCTGTTTGATGTGTGCCATTCCTGAATACCTGCTCTCTCCTCCTGTCTCTTTACATTGCCTATTGGGGGTTGAGGGGTGTTGCAGGGGGAACTGCTAACCACAGTGCTATCTGATCTGAACCAACACAAAAGTATTATTTTCTGTACTGCAATTGTTTTGCTCATTACTTACTCCTCGTGTATTAAAGATAGTATTCAGTGTTCTGTCACCCCATTGGTTATTGTTGTTTATCTATTAAAACATATTGTGATTACATTTTAAATTCATAAATAAATATTTACCTTTGCGGGGGGGTTCCAGGAGAAGGGTGTGACATGAGTGGTATATCGTTCAGAATATTGAACTTTTAGACAAAAATAAATAAGGATTTCAGTTGTGCACTACATGCTGAGCTTTGACTTGGGTGTGTGCCGGATTGAAATCACTTACACAATCTTAAGAAATATAAGAAAATGTATTTTACAAATATTGTTCCGGTGAAGTATCCCATTATGAGTACTCAACAACCATATGAACAACTGCCGCTGTCATCATGCAAATATTAGATTACACCACCCTACTTGATAGAATGGACAGCGTTTGGCAGACAACAGTGTCATTCTCACATGAGCATAACATCCAACATTTCGATGGTGATGGCATTAATGTCTGAAACAAATGTGCACATGCACCTGAAGAGCAATTTGATGCACAAGACAGGCCACTGAAAGGTCAACTGACATTGGCCCAGCAAGGTGTGATGTGAATGAATCTTAACCTAGTCTAGCCTGCATGCTACTCACCCCTTTCATGTACAGTAACAAAGTTTGCATTTGTGAAATGTGTGATTCCACATTAGAACTCACAGTCACAAGTGCCAGGTAATCTAATTGAGCTTATTAAGCTGTTATCACATTTCTTGTTGATCACATTTAGGCTCGGTAAGGTGCACTGAGGGAAACAGTAAGATTGCTGGAAGATGTGACTGCTGGAATATGTGGATTCAACCCTTCCACCCAGAAGAGACAACTACTCCACCACCAGAATTTCCCCAATTGTAATGTCCATCAAACCCTGCCCATCACTATACAACCCATGGAGATGCAAACCAACAGTTATGCAACCACTAAAATCGAAGTGACTAACTTCGTCACCAGGGCCACCATAGTGCTGTAGAGGCTAAGGACAGGGGATATCCTGTTACATGTTAGTGATGTCACCATACCTTCTATAGAGCTATCGCGTTCCCTGTTAGGTAGGGAGGATGGCAGTGCTCTGGGTCCGCAGCAATGTTCCTTCCTAGTTAGAAAGCACACTTCATCCACCTCCCACCTCCTCTAGCCCTCCTTTAATCACCTTCTGTAGGCAGAGTCTTGGTGAACAGGTGTCTGGAGTGGGCACTCTTTTAGTGGTCTGCATATTAAAACCTCTGACCACCATATTTGATTTATGTTCTATGCAGTGAATGTGAACATTATTTCTGACTTTGACTTGGGGTGAACGTCAGTCCCCCAGACGTCCGTGGAGGCACAAGCCTCAGTCACTATTAGACCCGGTGTTCAGGACCGAGCTGGGGGAACATGTGGCCGACTATCTTAGGATAAACTCAGGTACAGTTAACTCCCTGGCTACCCTCTGGGATGCCTTCAAAGCTTACATCCGCTGCATAGCCTTGGCCAAGAATCTGGAATACTTAGGGCGACCTGCCAAAGCATTCGACATTCTGAGACCTCCCTTAAGCAACTTGAAACTCAATGGAGGTCATTATGACCTTGGTGCTAGTTGCACCAACTTTACCACCATGGTGTAAACTACGTTTACACCATGGTGGATGGCGGATTTACCGCCCCATTCCAAGGTGAGTGGGGCGGTAAATCCCCATTTCCCATTTTCCCTTCCCCATTCCCATTTTTGCCCCATAGGGCATAATGGGAGTGGGGAAGGCGCTAATTACGCCACCGTAAATTACGGCGGCGTAATTAGCACCATGGCGGGTTAGCGCCATGGATTTTAATGCCTGCTAAAAGCAAGCGTTAAAATCGGAATCAGGCGTTAAGGGTTAACGGTGGCATTAACCCTTAACGCCTGAGTTGTAATGAGGCCCAATATGCTACTGACCCGGCCTCCACTACTTAAGGTGACATCAAGGAGATGCTGGACAGCTTTAGAGAGCATGATGATAGGGAGCAGAGGTTACTTGTTGAACCAGGGGCTGCAAGTGGAGGTGGACGCCACATACCACTAATTGAGGACTCCGAAGGGGTTTTAGGGCCTAATTGCGACTTTGGAGGTAGCCATGGCGCTATTAGCACCATGGCTGCCTCCAGAATCGTGTCCGGGTCTGATCTGGTGGAGTGGGGACTTACCGGGACATTCCGCCCTAGGCGGACCCAGAAGTCCCCATTCCAAATGCCATTCCCCATTCCCATTGAGCCCCCATGGGGCTCAATGGGAATGGGAAGATGCCAATTACGGGCCTGCTAATGACAGGCCCGTAATTAGCGCCCTGGTCCCCTAACGGGACCCGTAAGGGACGTGTGGTCCGACCACACATCCCTTGCGATTCCTGCTAAGGGACCACAGAATTGGGCGGTAAGGGATTACCGGCACCGGTCTCCTTACCGGTGCCCGGTATCCCTTACCGCCCACCTCAGAATGAGGCCCTTAGTCCACACTGACTTAGGTGTAAACAAAGTATTTCATACTTTGTGCATGGCGCTTTACACAAACACAGATGAAGCACCAGACTCTGATATAGAAACAATGGGCTTCCACTATCAGAGCGCTCTAAAGACACCAGAGATGCCCTCGACAACCCGATCAGGGTCTGGGAGATATTACGTGCTATTGAAGCTTTGCCATCTGGTAAGGCCCCGGGCCCGGATGGCCTTTCTGTGACTTTTATAAATGCTATAAATTCTATAAGTCCCTCCTGGCCCCTCACTTATCTGCTTTATGGGAAGAAGCCTGCACAAAGGGGGAGATACCCCCACACTCAGGGAGGCAGTGATTACCATGCTCCTTAAACCTGGTAAACCCGGCTCGCACTGCGGCTAATATCAGCCCCTTTCACTCATCAGCAGTGATGTTAAAAAATTTGCAAAGGTCCTCACAATCTGGTTCGCTCCCTATATGACACACTTAATACACAATGGCCAATCTGGATTTGTTCCAGGCCGTTCTACGGCCCTTAACTTGAGGCGCCTCTTTAACATACTAGCTCGAAATTGTTTCGGATGTTAGTGCAGTTGCGGCTATACTGGATGTTCAAAACGCCTTTGATTTGGTGTCCTGGCGGTTTCTCTGGGCTGTGCTGGAATAAAGCAACTTTGGCCATGGCATAATTTTGTGGATATGGCTACATTATACAATGCCTGTGCCCAGAGTCTGCACCAATGGCTGGCTCTCTCAGACATTTAGCATCTGAAGAGGGACTAGACAGGGCTGCCCGCTTTCCCCACTTATATTTGCAATAGTTATAGCACCCTTGGTTGACTTGATGCGACAAAAACAAGCACAAAGCGGGATACGCTCTATGGCTCTCCTGAGATTATTTTGTTGTGTGCAGATGATGCATTGCTTTACATCAGAGATTCTTCATTTCGGCATTTATCTGGACTCCGGATCAACTATGCCATGTCAGAACTTTTTCCTTTGACTGACACCACCTCAGCCCCAAATGACCTTATGGGGTTCACTTTTGCCCCTACTGAGATTAAGTATCTCAAAACCATAATCACAAGACAGCAGGGCTCACTGTAGTATCAGAACTATGGACTACTTGCTACAGCTCAAGCCCATAAACCTCGCTGGCAAGGTATCACTCCTTAAAATGATAGTGCTGCCACAATTACTGTACCGTTTTCTCAAAGTGCCATTATGGCCCGGTAACACACTGTTTGATGAGCTGAAGTCAGTGATAGATGGCTTCCTATGGCATTCTGGCATGGTAAGATTAAAATGGGCCACACTTGTGAAGCCATACAATCAGGGAGGTCTGGCAGCCCCAGATTTCGAGAAATACTGGTTGGCATCCCAACCTCACAACGCTGCATATTGGTTCACTGAATGCCCTCTGCTCTCACGCGTAAGGATCGAACGAAATGCGTCAGGACCCTGTTACCTCCACTCCTTGGTTCTACCGCCATTGTGGAGAGATCCCAGGGTGCCCAGCTCAGCAGCCATCACAGCACTGGCATGGGATATAATAGAGAGGCTGATTGATATCCCTCATCCTTTTCATGGGGACCTGCCACTATGGAACCTCTGCCTGGGATTCCCTACAATAAGCAAAGCCGCTGTGGACATGTGGGTAGCCGACAGCTACTCCACAATGGGAAACATGTTCAAAACTTGCTCCTTCGCAGCATGGCCTGATCTTCCTAAACACCCAAGCAAGCACTTCTCCCAGTGGTAGCAATATGCTGGGTTTCGCCACGCAGCCAGTAAGACGTGGAGGGAGTTTCCCTCGCTGCCTCCAGATGAACTGCTTTTAGCATTAATTGCAGATAGTGCAGTACCAACGGGGATAGCATCTAGACTGTACAAGCAGCTACAAGACCAGATCAATAAGCTGCTATCTAAGCTCTGTGATGCATGGGGTTCTGAACTGGGTATTGACATAACTTACGCAAAGTGGGAGGCTATGTGCATGTGGACTCGGGAGGTTTCCCCAAAGGCCAGGTTTCGACTGATTCAGTTCAAGGTTGTCCATAGATTTCACTACTCCCCAGTCAGACTGCACACTTCCTGCTGCCTCGGATGTCTTGTGGATGATGCAGGCTACCTCCAACTGCTCTGGGCTTGTCCCAGAATTGTGGGGTATTGGACAGGAGTCTGTACTGCTGTATCCAAAATGCCTGATTGCCCTATTGACCCAAATCCTATGAACTGCTTGATCCACAAGCTCTCACCACTCCAGGGAACCAGTCGTAAACTTGCTAGCCTCTGTATGATCCTTGCTGTGCACTGTATACTGTTATTATGGCTCAGACCCACTAGCCCCACCATCGAACTGTGACTTTGCGTTGTCACCTGGGCATCAGA
This sequence comes from Ambystoma mexicanum, assembly GCF_040938575.1. Classification (NCBI taxonomy): domain Eukaryota; kingdom Metazoa; phylum Chordata; class Amphibia; order Caudata; family Ambystomatidae; genus Ambystoma; species Ambystoma mexicanum. The sequence goes on along the minus strand of NC_090922.1, from coordinate 679,861,322 downwards.
TACTGAAGAACGATGGATCTCCATGCAACAAGCTAGTAGCGAGCCTCTGCACGTATGGCCACCCTTCCGAGCTTACCTACATACAGTCACCACTGATGATCTGAAAGAAACGGGTCCTCAAGACCCCCCTTGTTTCCCCTGAGGCCTGGTTGCCGACTTGGTTGCGCATGTACTCTCGATTTACTGTTATGTTCCTCAAGATACAACATACTGTAACAAAACTGGAAAATGTGGTCAATGTTAATATGTATCATCTTGCATAATGCTACCGATATGGTTGCCCTTGTTACCTTGTGAAGCAGTTAATAAAGAACGTTTTCAACAAATAAAAATACGATTCAAGAATTGTGTTTTTCAGGATAGGAATTATAGAGTCATGCTCGAAACGAGATGGAACAATAGCAGTAGAAAGAAACATATTGAAGAGTGCAGTAAGATAATGTAGAAGTAAAGAATAAACCAAAAGTATTAAGGAGAAGGAAGGGAATCATCAGGGGAAGAGGTTCGATGAGCCCTAGCTAGGGCTAAAGAAATATCAGCATCAACAAGAGGTTGGAATGTTGATAAGAAAGGAAGAGAAGAATCAGATTTAGTCAAGAATATAAAGGAGTTACAACCGAAGTAGAGATAGAAGAATGGAGTAAAGACATTTTTGCGTTAAAGTAATTAGCAAAATCAGATGCAGTAAGGGAGGAAGAAGATGAAGGATCCATAGACAAAGGAGAAACAATACATTTCAGATTTTGAAAAAGATGACAAGGATGTGAAGCAAGTGAAGCAAAAAGAGACTGAAAAACCTGCTGCTTAGCAGAAAGAAGAAGGGCGCCATAGATAGAATGGAGTGCAGCTAAAGAAAAATTAATTGGTTGCTGCGCCTTACGGCAGCACCATTAATCCTGACGAAGGAAGCAGCGAGCAGCCCAAAGAGAAGGCCCCATCCAAGGTTGGGGGGGGGGCCTATGTGATGGAGAAAACGTCACAAAAGGATAAAGAAGATCGAAAGAATCAGATGAAGTATCAAACAGGATAGAAGAGGCAAAATCAACAGGAAGAGAAGAAAAGTTGATGATAGAAGGAAGGGTTGAGGTAACAGCAGAGGAAAAGGAAACACGATCAAAAGGATCTAAGACAGTGGAAAATAGTTGGAGATACGGGCACAGAGAGAGAAGACGGAAGAGAAAAAGAAAAAGAAAAGTGACAGAGTAGATGTAAGACTAGAAGAAAAGATGAGATCAAGAGAGGACCCAGATATATGAGGAGGAGGTGTTTGAATTAGTAATAGAGAATATGAATGAAGAATAGAGAGAAGTGGAACAGTAGCATGAGTAGAAGGTGAATGATGCTGATGATAAGGATGATGATAGTTTTGGGCCCAGATATGACGTAACATTTATAAGGACTGTACCAGGCATCTGATGGCATTATTTGGGCATTTCAGGATGCAGATGACAGCAGCTGCACAAGTGTTGGCATAGGATGCATATGGTGATATACCGGGCATATGATTGCATTTTTTGGGAATGTATGCTGCACTTGCCATCTGGGGGCCGTACCTGCACAGCTCTCCTTCACATATGGTAGTGTGCCAGAATGTGATGGCATTGAGCATTTGTACATGAACTTGGGACATGAAGCAACTTGCGTGCTGTCATCCCTTTCGCATGGTGGCATCGCAGATATATGATGACATTATAGGGCATATGACATTGCACGTGGCATATGATGGCAGCGGCAGAACATGTGGGATTATATATGAGCAAATACTGACTGCACAAGGCATATGATGGAGTTGTTGCAGCATTTGGGGCTTCACTTTGCTCATGACAACCAAAACCTATTGATGTAATCAATGCGTGTTTTATTTTGTCCTGTATAAAATAAATATCGGACAAACACATATTGGGGCAAGTCAATGTCACAGAATTTGTGATGCTGACCCACACCCCGGGAGTAATGTTACACCTTAATGTTTTTGAAGATTGTTTTCATGGGAATAGGGATGGAGCAATGCATCAAATAGAGATAATTGAAATCATCTTTTAAACTAATTCATAATTGAATGTGTGTCTGTTACTGTTTAAAATTGATATATTTTTATGCTATAGATTAGCAATGTGTATTTCATCGTATTTTCTTTATGCCTCTTTCGGTGCACTGTTCATATTTAAAAATAAATGTGCTTTCATGGAATATCGTCTTATTCACAAAGGTGACCTGCACATGTCCAGGGGGCAGTCTGCCATCGCAAATTATGAACTGCCTATTTGCATACATTAGTGTCACGAGTACGCCCCTCCCACACGTGTATGACAGGCTGCCAGCACCCATTCGGTTGTTAGCAGCACATTTCTCAGTGAACGGAGCATTAAAGATGTTTGCAGTGTGAAATGACTAAACAACAAGAAAAAAAGAATGAAAAGAAATTCTATTCAAGTTTATGGTATACAAATGTGAACGGGGCAGCATTGGTCCACACCCATGCTATAACACTTCAAATGAATGTATACACGCGTCAGAAATGAGCCCTCATCCATTGTGCATCCCATGGGACTGTTCCAACAGGCACAGGGCAGTGCTATTGTTTTCTGCGTATTGTAAAGGCCATCTGTCCATGAATGTGAGCTGCACTTTGAAATGTGCAGAATAGCACTTAATTTAAAAAATTCACAAAGTGCATGAAAAAGGGCCTCTGGATATGTGCATAATTCGTTTGTAAATGTTGTGCAACCCATTTTGGCATAAGCGAACATCACGCCTTGTGCCAGATATTGGTTTGCCACGCCAGCTTTTCTAATGCGATGAGTAATATTTACATCCATGAATCAATTATCACAATACCTCAAAGAAAGTTGCAGTTGGATAGTCTTGAACCCCTTCAAAAGCTGGGTGCTTTGCTCAGTATTTACCTTCATTTCATCAAATCCCTTCCACGCTTTCTTGTTCTTGTAAACTGCCCTTTGGTAAGCGCTTTCCTTGCAATCAAAGCGCATTCGTTTTCTAACCCAGGGTTGTCAGCCTTTCACTTCTGCCAGTGGGAAACTATGTGTGAAATTAGAAAGAAAGTCCAATTTAAATGCATGGGAAAAATCTTCCTTTTGAGGTGTGCTTCACCAAAACAATTGCTTTTAATTCTGAGTGATGTTCACTAGGGGTGACACTTGGAAGGTATACTCTCTGTCCATCCCTTACGTCCAGTTGTCGCTCTTTCTTTTGCTTTTCTTTGCACACCAGTTCTCTTGCAAATTACATATCACGGCCCCTCTGCTTCATCTTGTTGTAGCCCCACCCCGTTCGTCCATCAGCAGTAACAAGGAGGGCCTGGTAAGTTTCCAATGGCTGGCTTCATTTTCCACCCATTGCATATGAGTTCCAAGAAACATCTGAACTTTATCAACATAGTATTATTATTATTATTATTATTATTATTATTAACAAACTTCTAAAGCGCTGCTTGGACCTGAGGGCATCATGGCGCTGATGCCAGTCATTTCTTAGAAAGCGTAAAGTGCATCCCAAAACAAATATTATTGCATATAAGTCAGAAGCAAGGCACTCCTTCCCTCATTCCAAAATGTAAAGATCCATAAGGCAAAGAAAAGATGGGCCAATGCTTTTCATCTTTGCTGACCTCGGGAGGAACAGTCGAGGTCTTGGCAGTGAGCTGAAGTCCTGGGTGAACTTATTCGTGTAAACACCAAACCACATCATTTCGATAGATTTGGCCAGGCCTCACTTTCCTGAACATCAACCTGCATTCCGGTGGCCAGGAAGATGGCGTGGGTGAGCTCAGCCTGGCAGGTTGTATGAAGCACCCCTTTGGCCTTCCTGATCAGTCTTGTAGGCAGAAGCAGGAGGCTTCTGGCGGCCTCAGTCGTGTTGGCACATTGAAAGGTTGTATTTTGAGTTACATTAGGGTAGTTAGGGAGAGGTGGAATTAGGATAGTGTGCTTTTTTTACAGATCAAAGAGTTGGTTGGAGGGAAGAGATTACACTACTTTTGTGTGTAATACCTGAACCATGTTTTTGTGACAACAAGATAGGGGATAATTTTTTAAACAAGGAAAAATACCAGTAAACACCATGCATGACATAACAAGATGTGACATTTAATGAATGTCAGCGACATCTACAGACTAAATGTTCCTAGAGTGGGTTGTAGGCAGCACATTTCAATAAATGGTTGTGACAGTGTGACATATTTTCATGACTAGGGAATAGAGAATACAAGTCACCACTTTGTATGACATACACAAACAAAACATGTGGTTTTAATGAATACTTGTTGTAATGCAGAAGAGAATTGATGGACTCCAGAAAAAGACCTGCCCATGGCAAAGTCCAGGTAACTTTAAATTACATATATACGGTTACTTTCAGTCTCCAATTACTCATTACAATGACACACAGTGTGACCAGTAGCAGTCCTCCTCATGTACTCCAGCTCAGACACAGGTGACACATTCGAAGCATCAGCATGCCTAACACTCAACGACATTCTCCTGTGCTGTTATTCATGGACTTGCACCATGATTTTATCAGTATTAATAGAAGACCAGCAGGACAAGACAATATTCATTAAGTCATAACATCTACCTGCCTTATGGGCAACACAAACCCAACATCCAGTGACCTAACAGCATAAAACTTAGGCACAAAAAACAAACACATGCAACTGTGGGGCTGCCAGATCACAACCAAAGCAAACCTAACACTACAGAAATACAATGCAAGCGTTCAGGGTTATGGCAGCAGGGAACCATAGGTCACCACTACAACAACGGCTCGGATGCATCTGCCTGTTGATGTAGTGCCATGCATGTCAATGTAGGACAAAAAGAGGGGGGTGCAAGCAAAAGCTTCAAAAGAGGCTAGGGCACTAGAAAACCTAAACTAGGTTAATAATACCCAAAAAAAGAAGTAAAATACCCTCTGACCATGTATAACAATACACGTTTGAACAAAAGCAATCTTTCAATGGATACAAAGAACGCAATACTTTATTTTGTCCAAAAAACAAAAACACAATTCAAATTGAACATAAAAAATATGCTTAACAATGAAAGAACATTTGTATTCCTAATCGAAATACAATGATGACACTGCCAACCAAGCATTCCTCAACACACATACTTTCATACCACTCTTACATACCACAAGCAGACATAACATAAGCAATCATCAACAACCAAATACATTTTCAAATCATATAGAATTGTCTATTACAAAACCAATTGCATGAATGAAGCCATTACATTATTCATACCGGTAACCAAAATTCTGCAATATTTTACTATTGTTATGTACCAATTGTACAATGTTTACACATTTTCAACTTCTTGAAATAAAATATGAATCTAGGGTCTTCGTCTACTCGAGTTTCGGCTTAACAGGGGTCCTCAAGATGCTTGATGGACCAGCCTCATCAGGACAAAGTGGATAGAAGGTGGTAAAAGGGATGGCTTGTTTGTACTGGAAAACACGCATTGTGCGTAAAAGGAACATATTGTCACTTCTTGATGGACGGCGCTTTGGCAGAGTTTTGTTGTACTTGAGTCCTTTCCACCGCTAGGATGCGTGTGTCATCAATTTAGGTTCATAAATCCTCCCATCAGATATTCAAACATTTCCCTGCAGCTGTATGCAGTAATTCACGGTGGATGTGGATAGAAGCTAAAAGAACGTGCACCGCATTGCGTGTTGCATTATTTGCGCATGTGTCACTGAAATGGCACTGTGATACAAAGTGTGACCAGTAGCAGTCATCCTCATGTCCTCCAGCTCAGACTCCCAAGTGACACATTCAATGCATCCTCATGCCTAACACTCAGTGACATTCTTCTGTGCTGTTATTCATAGACTTGCACCATCATTCTGTCAGTATTAATACATGACCAGCAGGACAAGACATATTCATTAAGTCACAACATCTACCTGCCTTATGGACAACACAAACCCAATATCCAGTGACCAAACAACAAAAAACAAACACATGCAACTGTGTGGCTGCCAGATCACAACCAAAACAAACCTAACACTACAGAAGTACAATCCAAGCATTCAGGGTTACGGCAGCAGGGAACCATAGGTCACCACTACAACAACGATTAGGATGCATCTGCCTGTGTATGTATTGCCATGCATGCCAATGTAGACAGCCCAATGCACAAACAATACTTGCTGCCTCCAAGCGGCATCACACCCATCAGGCGGGTCATCAGAAACAGCCTTCCACTATCCAATAAATAAAACCAAACCAGTGAAACCACTTCCACTGGTGGGTAACTACAGTAGACCTTGAAATTAATGCAGCTACCCAAATTATAGACGGACCCAAAGAATAGGTATCCGAAATAAGTGCTTGCAAAACACACAAAAGGCTGCATGCTCTAAGAACTTGAAGCAAGCATGCACACGATCAACCATACACACAAACACCTGTGTTTCCAGACACCTTATGCCACCAGATGCGGTTAAAAATATCAACAAACGCGCACCATGTTAAGATCCTCAAATGCTGTGCATGCATTCAGGCATGCTGATACACGCTGCATGTTTTCCAACATGCATTTGTGCCATCAGATACTGCTCTCACTAATATGGTACCTCCTGGAACGGTACATAATCTAAAAGTGCTCCAATAACTTGACAAATAACATGGATCCAGTGGTAACCTAGCAACAGTTTAAACAAAGCCCATGCTAACCCACATGTGCCCGATATCAATGTATAAGGTTACACTTTTCTTTTCTCTGTTGCCTGTTCCTAAGGCCTATACCGGAGAAAGAACCCATGGTATCCCTTCACCTAGTTACATGAAAAATAAAATATGATCCAAAGTTGCTGATGTGTTCCATGAAAGGTGGGGCTTTGATTTGGCTGCCTCACGCTGGAACTTCCATACCCTTGCCCTTTTCCCAAATCACCTTTGGAGGATGGGTGAAACCTTTGGGGGTGATTGGTGGTCTCACCTTTGCTGCTCCACCCACCATGGCTCTGCTTACTGTTTTCTTTTAGTTCCTGGGGGGTCCCTTACCACTCAGCAACAATATTGTAATTCGAAAGGGGGATTGATTTACTCCAGACACAGAAGAGATTTAAGTCTCTACATAGGAAACGCCCAGGTAGCTTGCCTTTACATATTTACAGTTATTTTAAGGTTAAAGTACCCCATATATGTTACACAATGAGAGACCAACAATTGGAAATACTCACCCAATTCACTTCAGGCTCCCAACTGACACATTCAGAATATTCACACACCAAGCATTCATATAGCCGTCACCCCCGCATCCTGGGGGCGTACAAGTCTAGTAACGGCCTATTAGCCTGGCAGCCTATGCCTTGGCAGGCTCGAGCAAAGCATTTCCCGCCATGTATGTCCCTCGACAAGGGGGTGATAGCTAATCGCACCCCAGGGTGTGCCCAGAGTGCAAATAGTTTAATTTTGTTTTTAATGGGAGATGGGCTCCATGTGTATTGGGTGGGCCCGATCTCCCATAAAAAACAAGATGGGCATTGCCATAGGAAAAGGAACTTAGCCTCTTTTTTCAGCAGCAGGCGGGAGGAGCACCCGGACCGAAGCACAAAGCTCCAGTCCAGCATGTACGTGGGGAAGGAGGGAGGGGGGTGGGGAAAGGGAGCGGGATGTCTATGGGGTGGGAGGGAGGCAGGGGACATGTGGAGGCAACAGGGAGAGGCTTCCTGTTGCCTCCCCACAAACTAGATGATGCCACCTGTGGAAGAGCTTTGAGTGGCTGAAAAATGTGGGTGGTACAATATTCAACCACTCACAAACAGCTATGAATGTGAGAATACCAGAGCTGGTTGGATCCAAGAGATTACATTGAGTGGCTGCACATGAGTGTGCACTGCTTTTGTAGCTGCTAGTGCAGAGAGAATCCAAGTGGCCACCTTGCATAACATCAACACATTTGGCATCAGTTCCTTATCATTGTCTACAAAGGAGGGGAAAACCACCAGTTCCACCTCGCTGCTCCCATGCCAGATCACACTCCTCCATCCACACCACAACTTCACGCCCTCCACAATCTATACCAAATATGCACAAAAAGTCCACTTTCCACAAAAATTAAGCTGCCCTACAACATGAGGCTGGCCCAGCAATCACTACACAAATAAACATACTATGGCTGTCTTCCCAACTCATAGTGAAGTTACTGGTACTCTACTGGAGTGTCGGAAGTGGCTAGAGCGAGAGCGAGAGAGAGAGAATAGTGCAGCTTGACACACTGGTGTGGGTCCTTTCCTCTTATTGGATTTGGATTTGGCGGGCTGCTGGAGTGTTGGAATCGAGGAACCGAGGAGCTGGTATGACTAGGGCAGCTGGAGGCTAGCAATGTATACGCTGCTTCAATCAATAGTGGCTGGAGGAAAGGTGAGCCACTTGCCACTGCCGAGCAGAGCAGAGCAGAGCTGTAGCCATAGCCAAGCAGGAGGAAATAATTTTGGAGCAGCTGTCATAATGTTGGTGAGGCTGCTGATTTGCGGCTGATTTGAGCAACAGAGCGGGCTAAGCACTGAACTGAGTGGTGTGCTCGGGTTTGTTGCGCGGTGCGGGCTGACAGCAGGCGGAAATCAGGTGTGACTTTATTGAGCGGGAGACTGTCGGGGTTTGACCCCTTTGACTCTGCTCACAAAACACTGGGTCCCTGTTTGTGACTACGTAGGATTGGTTTTGTGAGACTCTTATTTCTCATTTTGCAGATAAACTAGTGGAGTCCAACCCTCCCTGTTTGGCCATCAAACAACACAGATAGTGTGGTCAAATATCTGGTCAATATCTGGGGGGCTCAAATACTAACTGCGTGTGAGAAGGAGAGTGACGGTGCCTGTTATCATGCGCAGTACCTACTAGGCCCCTTCTTTAGAATTACTTGGCCTTTGTTCTGTCATTTGGAGAGGGTGGATAAGCAAGTGGGGTCATTTATAGTCTAGGAGCAAAGGTGGAAAATGAAATGAAATCTACCTCCCTGGTGAGTGCTCCTGCCTGCATCTACCCCCGTACATCAACAGACACGAAAATGAAGTTACATAGTACAGCACTTCAGGATGACCTGAGATCACCAGAGTGGGAGGGTTCACCTACAAGGTCATCAGCAGTTGGTAACCTAAATTCTGTGTCAGCTCCCCATGTGGTTGATACTACTCCAGTTTCAAATTCAAACCAATACAATAATCTTATCCAGGCTCAAGTCCATGGGATATCGCTGCCCCAAACAACAGTAGCAGGGCCTGGTAGAGTTCCAGAGCAGCAGGTGATTGTACATTCATGGAAGAGAGGGCTTGAATGCACGGTTACAAGAAAAAAGATACAGAGGAAAATAGTTGATCACTTTGGGAAAAGGAGAAGTAAGAGTGTTAATGAGGAGGAAATACTTACTGTAAATAAAGACTATAAGCAACAGCATTGGGATGAAGAGAGTGTGGGTGGGCATCTCTGGGATCTCTTCCTTGCGAATGGGATCTTCTTGGAGGGAGAAGGTCTAGAAGTCTCTGACATGGGGGCAGGATCTAGTAACAATGTCCTTGTAGGCCCATTGCTAGAAGAGAGTTGCTCTGAAGTTCAAAGGGAGCTTTCTCCACATCAGATAACCCCCCCTAGCTCAGGTTTTTGAACTACTAAGGAATGATGTCCAGGCATAGGCGGGGGTCCTTTTGGAATTGACAAAGGAAATAGCTAATCTCAATTGCTCTGTAGTAGGGTGCAGCAATGCTGTAAACTCCTCCTTGGTGCTGGCCATAAAGTATCTTAGTCTGGAAGTAACTAAACAAGGTCCGGACCTGTCAGCGGTCCAATTATCCCTTGCCACAAAAAGGCAAGATGAAGGTGAACATAACATGCTTTTGCAAGAGACTCTAATGCAACTTTCAATGGGGTCCAACAGGGGAATGGAGGTGGGCAAGGGCGTTAGGGTGGAAGGGGCAATCATAGATTTTGACGATACTCCCCTCTCAGACTCAGTCCTCAAAGAGTTTGGAATGCTAGCCAATGTGGTAGAAGGGCTCCAGGAGGAAGACACATCTCAGCCCCAGACCGCAGAAGATCTTGTACTAAAAGAACAGGTACCCCCTAGGCCTAATAATGAAGAACCTGGCCACTACTGCTCGAAGGGCAGAAGAAGACTGAGGAAGAGAGAGGTACGCAGGAGGAAGAGGAATAAAGACTCTTTGCCACCTCGAGAGGAGCAGAAGAAAACGAAGAATCAGAAATGCATTAAAAAAAAAACAGACACAAATACCTTTTTGAAATCTATCTCCAGATCCTCCTCTATAACCATCACGGAGAGTGATGATTTTCTCAATTCTACGATTTCCACAAGGAAGGAAGAGAGAGGAGGAACGGGAAAGGAGGGGAAGACAAAAACAGGAAAACAAATTGGGAGAGGCAAGAGTCATCAATTGGATGACTTGCAACAAGAAGGAACACACATTATAAATGCAAGTATAGGGCTCCAAACAGACTGGAGATTCCTAGAAGATAACACTAGAAGTGAGCCTATGAAAGGAAACGAGGAGTCTGGCTCCAGAACAGCTTTGAAGGGCCATTATAAATTGAAGGTTCACAAAAATGGCCGGGTGACTAATAGCCAGGATGCCCCAATAGCCCCAATCTTTCTGAGGAGCATGTAAGAAGATTCAATTCAACACTACAGCTAAGTCAATGCCTAGTCTGGGATACTGAATGGAAACCCTTATTGATATATCTTTATGTCCAGTTCATGAGTTCTGGATGACTACCCCTATATAACACCCCTCTCTTAGAATCCCCCTGACCCCACTGAGCCAAGAAGTAGTTATGTTTTGCAAGTTTAAAAGGTTTATTTGAGAATTTAAACAATATATATATATCACACTTTATAATAAATTAATATCTGATAGTACACTTAGAGATATGATGTTGATCAACAATGGGTAATCTGGCACTAGCACACTTCTTTACAATCAATGAGGAGTTAGTATAGGATGGATAAAGTAGCAAAACTACTTTTATGATTTCAAGGGAAAAGCAATGAGGAATAAAATGCAGTACAGAAATACTTGATATGATTTTAGCAAAAGATAAAATAATCACTTTTTCTCTGGCAATTCACCCCCTCCCCTATGCAATGTAAGAAATGGAAGGAGATGGAAGTAACAAACACAGTTCTTAGGAATGCAATCAAATATAATTCAGTTCACCCCAGCAAGCTTAGACCACAGATAGAAGTTTGAAACACAGGCCCAAAATGCTTTTGAAAAGTGATGGCAATGAAGTGAGAAATATGCTGAAAATGGTTTTAATTCCCTTTAGGGGGCTCAGGGGGAGTGGTAGCTACTTGGGATAAGTTCAGGCTCACTTTAGCAATGATTCAGAGATGATGATTAAGAGGCAAACTAATTTTTAGCAAGGAAAGAAATGACTGCTGATGGTTACACGTGGCTGGATTTTTAACCAAATCGCAAATCGCGGTAAAATTTGCGAGTGCGTGAATCGTGATTGCAGAAAAAGTATAAGGAGTAGGAAGTCGGTTCTAGGCTTGTTGGAAAGCTTAGATTCTAAGCTTTCAGAGGAAAGTTAAACCAAGTTCGGTTCCAGAGATACGGACGATTAAATAAAGGTAGTTGTTCGGATTTAAAGTAAACTCAAAATGACAAGTGACAGTATGCAGCTGCAGAATTGACAAGTGACAGTGGTGCAGCTTTACAAAATGACAAGTGACAACTTCTAGGAGGCAGTTCTGGTTAGATTAAAATAGTTTGGATTAGATTATTTTAAACTAAGAGCTTATTTCTGTCACAATCTGACCTAAGTACTCACAATATATTTTGGAAGGACTGGACCTCGTCACGGATCTGATCAATCAGGCTAGCGGCACTTCACAGTGATCTGGTCTCTGGGTCTGCGGTTCTGCACGGTCTGGTCTGGTCTGGCACTGGTCTGGTCTGTCCGGATACAGCGGTCTCTGCACGGCTCCTGGATCTCTGCACTGGTCCTGGCAAAAGTTCTTGGCAAGGGATTCAAGCAGCTCGCCCGGCTGTGAGTAGCTTGCAATGATTTGAGGCATGCTGCAGAGAACTCAGCTTGTGGTTTTAGGCCTCTGATTTAGGTTCTAAAGTATAAGTTCTAGGTTCTGGAGTATGTAGCTGGAGTCAGTCTGGAACTGGTATCTTCTGGATGTTGTGTGGTCCGGCAAAACGCTCCGCGGCAACTGGATTTGAATCTCTCTACCTGTCCCAGCAGTCTCTTTTTATGTGTTTTGGAAGTGGGTGTGTGCCTGGGCCTAGCTAAGCCTGCACCTCTCTACTTGTCATTGGCCCAATTCTCCCCTCTCCCATGATTGGGTGAAGGAAATGTGAGTCAGAGTGATGCTGTAGGTTTTATGAGTCAGAGGATCCTCCCCTGGTCAGTTTGACCACAAATCTATATTTGATTCAAATACATCCTTCCCAGATATTCAATTTGTTGAAATTACATGTGCACATTATATATTCCTTATGGTCCATGCTTGTCCGCCTCTGATCTTCCTGGGGGCTTGCATTCAGAAATGGCAACATTTTGCGCTTTTTAACTGGTTTTGCAATATCGGACACTTACCCAAAATTACACACATGTGCGCAAGGAGAATGGACATTAATTGATGAAGTGTCAGATTTTTAACATGCAGACATTTGGAGTGACAACCTCTTTTCCGCTCGTAACCCCCCAGATCATACCACCGGGTCCTAAAACCTCTTAAAATGTGGGCAGAAAAATCACAAGAATTATGGTATCATTTAGATAAAGTCCGCACCATGAGTTATACATCTTTCTTAAAATCATATTCGGGCCAACAGGGGTGTGTCTTCCCAGGTCACATGGTGGAGAAACCAGTCTATCCACTTTCTTTAAGCTCAGCCTGTCCTCAGAGGGGGCTGCCCCTCCCCGTTTCTGCCAAGAGGAAGCCACTTTTACGATGCCCCCAATATAACATTTGCCTGAGTCCAGGACAGGCCTTTGTTCAACTCCCTGTAGCTGCTCCACCCCTAATCTAATCAGAGAGGTGACAATTCCTTTTGGCAAGGGGAAGAGTGGCTGAGCAGGTTTTAACTCCTGTGGGGGTAGATGTCAGGCAGAATTGGAATCTCTTTAAGCCAGTTTTTAGCTACATGTCATTTTTTTGTTCCCAGTTTAAATCACTTACGATTTTTACATACACATTAAATAATTACTCCCTTCAAGTCATTTCAGAATATAGTTTTACATTGTATCCACATCTAAGCAAGTCTTTCCTTGGTCTGATTTTGTTTCATTTGTTCAGTTTTACACAAAAGTCTGGTGCTTTTAAAACGCCGGCTTTCTGATAGTGGTGAGTACTGGTAATGCAACCATTTTTGGGATTTAAGAAAATGAATTCCCCACAGTTCTGGGTTGCTTTTGGCAATCAGCATTGCCATTCCCAATGGTTTCAGGCTACTGTGTGGGTAGCCCAATGGTGGTTTTAGGCAGTGCCCTCCTGTGCTCACAACATAGGCAAAAATGGGTGGCAGCCTATTCTTCATGCATTTCCCTGTGCATTTTCTGGGAAGTTCTGGCCATCATGATGTTTTCCATGCCAGTACTGCACAGTTTTCCTATTCTGGCGTACATGTGGGCTTTTTGGCCATCTTGGATTTTCTAAGCCCACAGCACCAAATGTTGCAGCATGATAGCTCAAACGTGGGTCAGGACACCCAACAAGCAAATGTCAATCAGAGCTAAAACAGGTAGACACAATTGGGGCTGTGTCAACATCAGGGGGGGGTGAACATGAAAATTGCTCTGATATTTCAGAAAAAAAAGAAATATCCCTCCCAAATGAAGAAGTGACACTGGGCCAAGGGAGGTACTGTTTGTTGGGTGTGAACTGTAATGGAGCAGGGAAACTATAAAAAATAGAGGATAGGGCCCACCTGGACGTTCCACCTTGGAGGGAATCAACATGGGAGGCTTTGCAGGAAAAAGCTGAAGACAAGACAACATATGCCATGTCAAAATTATGGCTTACCCTAAACTCGAACAAAAACAATATAATATCTCTCTGTAGGGCGGTAAACCTCTCATTCTTTAAAAAAAAACGTTTATATCTTTTTGGTTCTGCAGATACTGAATTTGTTCCATTTCCGGATCACCAGAATGCCTACCATGTGGAAGTAGGTTTTAGGTCTCGAGAAGGCCAAGATGCAATAATGGTGGTAGCAAGAGAACTAGAGGGGCAAGGCCTCTTGATCACCCGCTCATACCCAGCGGAAAGTCAAAAGACAATCTGTCCAGTTCCAAAGTGGTCTTCGAGGGCAGGGGTATGGGAGGGAGCTGGGCTCTCCCCGAATTCACCCCCAAGAGGACTAATGAATAGGGAAGGGATCCCCCAAGATAGTATTATCTCTTTGCTGCCAGAAATACTGACCTAGGTGCTTCTCAAATTGGGAGTGGGTCCGAAGCCTCTTTAACCAGTTGGGGCTAAATGTGATCTGCTGGAATACATTCACCTCAAGGAAAATGAAAGAACATCTGTTCCACAATGGAGATTGGAGACACTGTAATGCTTCGAAATAACAAAATAAGCATTCAAGTTTGTAAGGCATCCATAAAACATCAAAAGTCATTCCTTGAGTTGATCTTTCTCAACATATATTGGAACCCTGCGTGTTCCAACCAGCAGGACTTTTTGGCTGCATTGGCACTGTGATTGGAAAGGATCAAGTTGAATCATAGGGAAGTGGAAATAATCTTGGCTGGGGATTTAAAAACCCAATGTATTCCCCTGTCAAAAGAGATTACCAAACAGGTCCCACGTAGAATATCAGAGAAGGGAAGAACATGGGTGGAGTTCCTGGCGGGATGGGGTTTGAAAATGACAAATGGGTCATTACCGGGGGTTACCCCGGGAAACCCAACTAGGCATCAGGGTCTCGCTATCTCTACCCTGGACTATATTTTTTATGTCAGTCGATCTCTTTACACGCAATGTCTCACTGAAGATTGTGCAGGAGGGGGGAGTGATCACTCCGGTTAAGAGTCGTCCTTTCTGGATTTTGCGTTTAGGGCCCAAGATAGACAGAGGCAGTTCATCATTAATAGGAAGGGTAGAGTCTGCCTCCTTAAATACAAGTGGGGAGTGGTAGCTCTCAATGATCGCCACACTGAGACCTCAGAAAGAACTCAATGGGAAAACTGTCACCTTGATGGCTTCATCAAATTGATTTGGTCTACGTACCGTCTGAGTGAAGGGGGAGGGAGGCTCAGACAGTTTCATAAACACTTATTTGATGAAGAAACTATGTTGAGGAAGAAGCAGCTAAATCAGAGGTTGAGACAAGTAAAAAAGTGGGATTTAAGTGGGGAGACTATAAAAGAGAAATGAAGGGTCTGCGGCAGGCCTATAAGCATTGGTCACTGGGAAGAAGGATGCTGCGTCTCCAGCGGGATGGGGAACAAATGCTGAAGTAGATTGCCAATGGAGACATGCAGACTCTAGAGACTTCTGGTCAATTATACACCGGCTGGAGGGAGAACCTAGAAGCTTGCAATGTAACCTGGTTTCGGACGGAGGGTGGATTGAGAATTTGTCAGAGGTTTTTGAAAATTCTCTCAGAACTGTCTTCGCACCCAATAGTGAAGTAGTATGGAGTCTCTCTTTTGACGAACAGACTGTGGGCTAATTACGAGCTGCTCATCATCGAAAGCAGCCGGTCCAAACAGGCTAACATACCAGGTTTTCAAAAACAACACTCCTCTTTGGGCACAATTATTGCTGTGGAAATTTAGAAGGATTCTAGCAGAGCAAAGGTTCCCCCTTTCATGGAAATATGCAATAATTATTCCTTTCTTTGAGGGGGGTGACCGGTCGATACCAATGAATTATCGACCGATCAACCTTCTGGACATCGAGAGTAAGTTGTTTATGCAAAAATCCTTCTGGGGGAGACCTGGGTGAAGGGAGCTGGAATCCTTTCCAGGTGCCAGACAGGATTTAGGTGGGGCTTCTCCACAGCGTTAAATGGAGTGGCATTGAACATCTCAAGTGAAAAGAAAGCAACTAATGGAGAGCAACAGCTTTATGGGGCCTGGGTTGACTTCTCGAAAGCATTTGATCAGGTCGATAGAAATCGCATAGGGTCAAAATTAAGATCGTGGGGTATTCCAGAGGGGATCCTAGCAATGTTGGTTGAAATCCAGTGAGACACTACAGTTAGAGTCCGTTTGGATGAGGAGCCCATTAGGGTTGAGAGAGGGGATCATTAGGGCTGCCTGGGTGCTCCCCTTTTCTTTAATTTGTATTTGGCAGATGTGGGGGATTTCTTGAGGTCATCAGCGTTGGCCAGTCCTAAGATTAACTGATCAAAGATCCACTGGCCTACGCCGATGATGTCGTCCTGCTGGACAAGACGGCAGTAGGGCTGCAGCATCTCCTGAATAGTCTGACTTGCTATGCTGAGGAAAATGGTCTCGCATTAAACCCTAAAAAATCGAGAATCTTGGTCTTTAGACATTGGAATAAAAGGATCATATATCCTGGATGGGAGATGGGAGGCAGCTTATTATAAGAGTTGAAGATCTGATCTATCTGGGCTACAAAGTGTATGCTTCGCCGGCAACATGTAAGGTGGAGCAGGATGTCCACAATAAAATCATGCAGCTCATCCCACAGATGAAAAAGTCTTAATGAAATATTGTAGATTCTCACTCATCCCTTTAATCAAATATTATCAAGTAAAGGTGGTTCCTGTCGTTCTATATGGTTTGGAGGCAAAACCTCTCATGTGGAATGGCAACTGGCAAAAATGGGAGGGCATCATTTGGAAGAATGTTCTTGGCCTCCCTCTGAGCCTGGCTATGCCATGTCTTAGGTTTGAATTGGGCTTACGCTCACTCAAGGCCCAGGCAGGTTGGAAAATGATCTCCCTCCTTCGGCTTATTGTTACGGCTGAAGAGGGGATATTGTATGCAGACATCAGACGCCATATGGAAAACTCCTGTTCCAAAATGCTAATAAATCTGAAAGCTTGGGTTATTCATTGGCTATCTAAAGCGGACATGGACATGTAAACTCTAATTGATAACCCATTGAAGGTAAAAAAGTTGTGGGATGAAATAGACTGGATAGGTACAATAGACAATCTGCGTTCCATGGCCTGTACAAACCTGTTTTTGAAAGTAGATAAAAAGCAAGGGCATTTAGCAAAATATCTGGTGAAATTACCTGATTAGAAGATCAGGAAAGATTTCCTCAGAGCTTGTTTGAATGTGGTCCGCACCGGGGAGGTACTTTCTAAAAGGGGATTGGGTGACACTGCAACTCCCCTTTGTGATGTTTGTAAGAATCCTGCAACCAATCCCTCAAACATTTGTTAATGAACTGTGAAGGGACGCAGCATATAAGATCTTTGCTATTTGCCAGGTTTGGATTTGGCGCTGAGTCTTTTTTACCGGAGCTATTCTGGGACAGACTGATCTCAGGGCAGGTTCAAGCTCTTACAATTTCAATCGACAGGTTTTGGCAAGATGCAAGATAGTGTTCTAAAAATGTTATTCCGGCTTTGTGGCTCATCGAGTTTAGTCGCTCCTTCCCTGTTAGTGGGCTATTTGAGTTGGTCCATTGACGTAGGGTTGAGAAGGGAGATGTGGTGTGGTGGCCTATCTTATGTATCTTTGATCTCCTCTGTGCTTCTTCTCTCCCTTTTTGCCTCATTATGTCTCCTCTCTCTTCTCCTCCCTCTTCTATTTTTTTTTATCTTCTCAGGAGTAATTGGACACTAGTTTTTTATGAGCCATATCCTGAATCTTATGATATGTATTTCATTTTTTTATCCTCTCTGTTTTACTTTTATCTCCTATTATAAATGTGCATAGGAATTAATCATTTTGTGTTTTATGAATTGTTTTCGCTTAAATTAAGTTATCCTTTTCTTTATTATTACCCCGTAAGAAGGTGCCCCACGTGATCTTTCCCAACCTGTGTCAGAAGATATCTCTTATCTCATCTGCTTCTCTCATCAGAATCCCCCATTATACAAAATAACCCCTTCCCCATTTTCACCATGTCTATGTCAGATTTCCATCTGTGGATCCACTAAGGGTCTTCTTTATCAAGTGTCTCGTAACCAGCCAGCTACCCTCTGCCCTACGGGGCATCCTGCGGGGACTGTACAATAATTGTGTCCCAGGGTGCTCCTTTCAACCTCTCTCTGTTGCTTGTGATACACCGCTCTTCACAGGCCACCTCTGTAGTCTTTGGGCCATGGCAGGGATCCTTGCTGCCAAAAGACTCACCTCCACAGAGAGAGAGAGAAAATTCAAGGACCACCAATAGATATGGACAAAGCAAAATGTTTTATGTAGGCACTTTACCAGCTCCAGGTTCTTACTGGCTATTGGAAACAAATGCTAAGCGTGAGCTATTGGGGGCCATTGTGCAGCTACATGCAGGAGGAAGAAAATAATAAACTATTTGGGATTGAGAGTAAACATACTCTCCATATACTATCCTATCCCAGAAGCCGTTGGAATCATTAAAGTGTCATGGTCTAATGTGCTGTCTTGGGAAACTGGGTGTAAAGGATCATAAGGGATTTGAAGTAACTATGATAATGCTACTGGATGTCACACAATTGGTGGTAGAATTCAAAGGATGTGTGGCACCATTAGAGCTGCATGTGGCAAAGAAAGAGACAAATATCCTTTGCTGGAAAGACCAAGGAATCTAATGCTGGATCCAAATGGAGAAGAACAGGTACTAGCCATTAGGAGAAGCATATATACATTGGAGGATGAATTTTCAGAAGTATTTACGCAGAAAATGAGTTTCCTGGAGGGATACATCCATAAGTTTAAATTGAAGGAAGGTACCAAATTGTTAGCGCACAGGGGAAGGAACATCCCCTTTGCTATAAGGGTTGAGTTGGATGACAAACTCAAATGGTTGATGGCGCATAATATAATTAAACAGAGAGAGAGCAGAATAGTTTGCTCCTATTTTGGTTGCACAAAAACCTAATGGTAAAAATATGACATATGTGGATTAAGGGATAGCAACGAAGACATGGTGGTGGACTGGTTCCCAGTGCCAATTACATCATAGATGCTTAACTTTATAAAGTATGCAAACACAAGTCAAATTGGTTTATTTCGAATTACAGAAATCAATAAAACGGCACACTATCAATTAAAGACACATAATAGTGCATAGGCAAAAACAAAATGTCAAACAGGATCTCTTCACATCAATGGTTAAAACATTCCCAAAGTGAAATTTTAAAAAAATGTTGAGATTAAAAAAGCAATTACTGCTTAACTATTCCAAAAAAGTTTGGATCTTTGATACCATGCAGATTGTAAAAATTCTGCAAAAGCAAAAGCAACCCCAGAGTCAGGAAGAGACAACAGTAGCAAAAATGCAAGTCTCCATTGCCATAGCCCACTTTTCCTAAGCACATTCAGCAGAAAATGTCCCAGAGCACCATTATAAAACGGACAAAAATCACAAAGTGCTGCAATGTTTCCTTCTTGACAAAAAAACAGTGCCCATCACAGTGCCCATCACCTGGATTAGTAGCGCCCAACCATTTACATGTTAAAACCAATACCACCAGGCCCTAGTCAAAAGAGTCAAGTGATATTGGTTTGAGATCCTGATAAGGTACTCAGCTAGCCTACTCCACTAGCAAGACGCAGGCGAAAGATATATCCTCACAGGTCTCTTCTTCCCTGAAATTGTCCGGAACAGTCCAGAATGTCTCTTTAAGATGCTGGATAGAGATACCAACAATGCTTTCAGGGTTTTCAAAGTAACACACCAAACCAAAATGTCCCAAGTAACCTTTTGCTAAAAAGCAGCCAACACATCTTGTGGTAGTTCCCCATAGTTAAAATATTCCTTGCGTGTCATCTAGTTAGTGTGCCCTCTTCACTAACCCACACAGAATGCTAAAATAGGATTGGCCTGAAAGCCAACAGATCTGTAGGATATCTATCTCTCTGTTACTTAGCAGATCATACATTTCCGTAGTGTGCTTGGACATTTATCTGGCATTGACTAGGTTGCAGTGTATCTTTTTGTTTCTTGTGGTCTGTTTAGTCTTTGGCTGTTTATTTTGGAGGTTGTATTGGTCATTTTTTCCATTGGATTGCGAGTTCAGGTCTGTTGATGCTGTTTCCTCCTTGAATATCACAGCCAGGTTTAACATTGGGTTGATCTATTATTCGTAGTGGTCTCCCTATTGATGTTGGTGGTACTGTTTGTCATGCCAATCTTTTGTTTCCTTCCGGCTTGAGTCTGCACATTATACCTCTTCCCCTGGGCATTCTACAATCCTGCTAATGTGCTTGAGATTTGGGAGGAAAGGAGGTTGTTCGAGTGGGTGGTAGGTTGACAGGTAAGGTATTAAGTAGAGTGATGTTCTGGCAAATGGAACTGTTTCTGTTGAACATGTAGGTGAATTATTGCTTGGTATGCATCTGTTCATAGGTATTGTGCTCAAAGATTGTTCCACTTTGTTTGTTCTCTATTGGTTGTTCCTTGTGCATCTGTCTTTCCTGGTACCAAACTTGTGTGTCCTCACAGGTTTGTAATTGTGTTTGTATGGGGTTCACAGTTGCAAATGCCTCCCTATGGTATCCTTTGGTTCAATTTTCCCTTGAGGGGACCTGTCGATTAGTAGTTGTAGCTGTGTCGGGCTCACAGTGGCGAAAGCTTCCCTATGATGACCTGTGGTTTAATTATTACATTATGGTTTCCTGTTTGGGTGACTTCCTTAGTGGGCTCTTGTATTGAGTTTAACACTGGTGAGTGCCTCAATGTGGTGGCCAGTGGTGTCCTGAGGTAAGCTCTTCCTTTGTGGGGTCCTTTGTGGCTGTCTCTCCTTGTGAGTTCCTCTGGTTTATGTCATATCCAGGTCACAGAGGCAGTGGCCTTCCTGTGGTGATCTGTGGTTTTGTAGTTGTATCAATGTTGTAGTTGTGGTTGTCTCTTCTTTAGGGACCTGTCTTTTTTGTCATATCTTGTTCACAGAGGTGGTGGCCTTGCTGTGGTGATCTGTGGTTTTGTAGTGGTGGTTGCATCTCTTTCACAATGGTGAGGTCCTTCCTTCCTTTTGGTGACCTGCAGTGTCCCTTTCTTTCCTTGTGCGGTTCTGTATGGTTTTCTACTTTAGTGGGTTCAGCTTGTATCGGGTCCCACCATGGCAAAAGCCTCCCTGTAGTGACCTATGGTTGTTGATCCTGTGTGCCTGTCTCTCCTTACGGGGCTGAAAAGTGGCTGTGTTGTGAGGATTCACCTAGATTTAACAGTTGCTGTATTGGAACGTTCATATGAGTTCAACAATGGCTTGTATTGTGAAAGTTCACCTAGATTTAACAGTGGCTATATTGTAGGATTCACATGAGTTCAAACAGTGGCTACATTGAAAACATTCACCGAGATTTGACCGTGGCTATGCTCTGTATATATTGTAAGATTCACATGAGTTCACCAGTGTATGTGGTGTGCATATTCACCTAGATTCGACATTGGCTTTGCTCAGATCATAGAGGAATTCAAAACAGAGGCCTGCTGTGGGGCTCAGCAAGGTTCAGTACAATGGCCAACCAAGGAGCGCAACAAGGCTCCACAAAATGGCAACAACAGTAATTGTAATTGGTTATTTATAATGTGCTTAATACCCAGAGGTTTCTAAGCACGGACCCGGGGATCGGACTTGTGTTGCTCTGCGTTGTCTTGCTTCCAAGGCAAGCACGTTGCCCCTGAGCTATCCTCCCGAGAATTGTGCCAAGTGGGTTTCAACACAATGTCTAACTAGATGTCCATGCACAGTTCAACACAATGGTCATCTAGAGAGTGCAGTACAGTTAAATCCAATGGCCAACTAGAGAGCGCAGCATAGTTCAACACAATGACTAACTAGAAGGTGAAGCACAGGTCAACACAATGGCTAAATAGAATGCATTGCACAGTTTGACACAATGGCAAACTAGAGAGCGCAGGAAGGTTCAACACAATTACAACCATAGTGCAAAGTGGGGTTCAACAGAATGGGTAACTAGAGAGCACAGCACAGTTTTACACAAAGGCTAAGCAGGGGGCTTAGCACAGTTGAATGCAATGTCTAACTAGGGAGTGCAGGACAGTTGAAAACAATGGGCCTCATTCCGAGGTTGGCGCAAAGGGATTACCGGCACTGGTAAGGACACAGGTGCCAGTAATCCCTTTGTGCCCTATTCTGAGGTCCCTTTGCGGGTCCTGCTAAGGCCGCCTGGTTTTACCAGGCGGACTTAGCGGGAGCCGCAAAGGGTCCAGGGAGCAAATAACGGTACCGCAAATTGCGGTACCGTTATTTGCACCTTCCCCATTCCCATTGAGCCATATGGGGGCTCAAATGGGAATGGGGAATGGTATTTCCAATGAGGATTTACCGGTCCCACAAAGGTCTGACTAGACCGGTAAGTCCCCATTGAATGAGGGCGGACTCGGTACCGTTATTGGAGGCAACCATGGCGCTATTAGCGCCATGGCTACCTCCAATCTCGGAATGAGGCCCAATGGCTAACTAGAGGGTGAAGCACAGTTCATAAATAATGTCTAACTAGAGGGCAGAGAACGCAGGGTTAGGAGTGGGATGTAGTATTGCAAAAGTGATAGGGTTTTACCAGAGCACAGTAATGGCTGTATTCCCCACCCATACCACCTTACCTGGTTGTAGCTGTAGGATGTCCCGTCAGGCGTCCATGGTGAACAGGGTCAAACAGGGAATGGGAGCTGCCCTAGGAAGCTGCCCTTTGCTGTAGCCCTTTCGCTGGCTGCCTCGGAAAGGCTGCCCATTTTGAGCTTCTAAAGATGGGGTCTCCATGCACACAGACCAATGGAGAGAAACGAGGGTGGGAAGAGAGAGGACAGGAAGGCGGGAAAGGGAATGAACCTGCAAGGAAAGAAAAAACAGAGGCTGCAGCACCAAAATTAACAAGCAAAATGAATACAGTGAGATACCCAAGTGTAAAAAACATGGGCAGATCCGCTTACCAGGCAAGTGGATTTAAAATTTGAGTGCTTGAGCCCCGGTGCAAGAATTAGGGCACTCTGGTTCTTGGTAGGGTTTTTGGCTTGTTCACGCATATGGACACATGGGGAGAGACAAGGTCGGGAAGGGGGAGGAAAGGAAGGTGGGACAGGGAGTGAGCTGGCGAGGGAAGGACAAATAGAAGATGAATCACCAATATTAACAAGCAACATGAATACAGTGAGGTACCGATGTGTAGAAAACATGGGCAGAAGTGCTTACCAGGTAGGAGAATAGTGAGTTTAAGCATGAGGCTTCAAGAGTATGACTACATAATAGAGTATGTTCCAGGAAGACAAAATTGTATTCCATATTGCTTATCAAGATTAGCCCTTCCACTTGGAAAAGAAGAAACACAAAAGATGGAATATGTCAGAGTAGGCCTGGTTGATGCACAGTAGATGAGTGCCATCTCCACAGAGGAGTGGAAAATAGAAACAATTGAAGACCCCATATTATGAAGGTTCAAGGGATGGACTAGAGATGGTCAGACACAGGATTGTTTGGTGTTTTTGGAGACAAGACTTTAAATATCAGAGGAAAGGGGATTATTTCTTTGAGTGTACACGGTCATTCCACCATTGAGTATTAGTGATAGACTAACATAATTGGGCACCTAGGCATTACAATAGCCAAGCAAAGGTAAGATTGAGAAATTGGTCACTAGAAATGAAAACAGAAATATAAAGAATGGCAAGGAACTGCTGGCTGTGTACAAACTTGACAAAAGCAGACATGTACAAAATCACTCCTTAATCTCATCCCGGTACCTGAGAGGCCCTAGCGAACAGCTGGCATTGACATAATGTAACCCTACGAAGGAATAAGCAAGATAAAGGAGTTTATAATTACAATGATAGACCACTGTTTGAAAACTGCCAGAGGTGGTGTGGTGGAGAAATTCACAGGAGGGTAAGTTGTGGAATTTATGGAAAGGGTAATCAGGAAAAAGGGATTCTCAGAAGCTATTATAAGTAAAAATAGCCCTCAATTTGTAGGGAGGGATGTAGCCATGTACTATGAGAAGAGAGGTATATCATCTGCAAATTAATGGTATGTTGGATCCCCTTATTAGGGCAACTGGAGTGTATATCGGGTAAGTGAATGGGGTGTACCCCAAGATGGCACTTAAGGGCATTTTATGGAGCATACACATGTCCCCTAATGTCATCATGTGAGTCTGCCCATTCAGAATTATGTGAGTGAGGCAAACACAAAACGTTGATAAATAAAATAAAAACCAGCCAGATTTAAAGGGGATCAAGAAAAAGATGAAAATAGCCAAGAGAATCAGTAAGGCAAGGTGTTGGGTATTTTGTGAAATTTCTTAGGTATTTTGTGAGGTTTCCTAGCTTGCCACAAAACACTGGGCTAGACATACATTGGGATAATTTTCTGAAACCAAAAGCAGGATTTAGGACTGCACCAGCAACACAATGTGCCTACCTTACTTATATTGGATTGCAAGGTAATTACCCAGCGCAGTATTATCAAGTTACTTGTAAAATGATGTATTCATCACACATGAACGGGGGAAGAAAGACAGCAAACCAAGAAACCTGCGCAAGGAGGACGATATCCATGACCTTTTCCAGCGAGAAACTGTTGCTTTCCAGAACCCATCAGCTTAAAAAGACTGAAGAATCCTGTATTGTGTGTCGGAGATACCTAGGGCCCTTCTGCATGGGTGACTGAGTCAGGGAGGAACAGCAGCTACTGTGGTACCTTCCTTGGCTCCAAGATCAAAGCAGCGCCAGAGAGATCAACACAGCTGGTGTATTGGGGAGACTGATTCAAGACCGGTCTTTGTTGTCAAGGTTGCAAGCGGCAACATTGTATAAGAGAGCGCAAAAACGAAGATTGGTAATGCGTGTGATGAAAGACACTGGGAAAGCTTAATTGCTGATGGATGTTTGAACATTTACAGAGAAAGATACAATACCAGTGACAGAGTGGTCCGGCACCACGTGGGTTCTCAATCGAAGGTCTCTGTAAGGTATCTCGCCAAGAAGTGGTAGAAACCAAGTAGAAGATTGATAAAAACATTGTGTGAAGTTAATCAAAGTGGTCCTCCGACAGTTTTAGCAAAACCCATCACACATTTGAAAGTCTTAGATTTTTTTTGTTTAAGAGGAAAATGTAGGAAGTGAGATTACACAGTCCGTGCCCGAATGAGGGAGACCAAATGTGAATATTGTGCTAAAGGAATCTGAGCCCGAATGAGGGAGATCCCTGGTCTGAGCCTGAACGAGGGAGACCAATTGTAAACATTGTGGTAAAAAGGGGTCGAAGCCTGAAGGAGGGAGACCCATGACGAACATTGGAAGTGAGAACATGTTCATGTGAAAATCCTGATAAGAATGGAACTTTGGTGCTTGTTTGTTATTACAGGCTCTCTGCAGTAAGAGACTGCTACTTGAAAGGAGGCTTTGGCAGAAGGCCCTGATACCTATGCTTTGAACTGTATCCTCGTGTCAGAGAAGACAGAGTGTGGACGAAGCTTGAACGTGCCGCCTTGCCCCGTACTGAAAACATGGGGAAGGGAATCCAACTGCTCAACTATCCTGACATATTATTTCTTGAACACTTTTCTTTTTGTATACACTATTGTCCCAAAACATTTTGTATTTAGAAGTAAGGATTGGCAATAGGTTTATTAGTATAGGCTTTTTTATTTTGACAGAGACTCGACAAGGACTGCGTTATTATTATTTGATGGTCGTAGCTTTCACCCATCCTTAGCTTTAGGTTTAGATAAGTGTTCACTCAACCCATTGAAGTTCAATAAACAACCTTGTACTGTGATCACTTTTGTCTGTCTTAACTGTTTGAAAGCATGCCTTCCTTACAGTACCCAGATGCAACACTCACCCCACAATATTCTATCACTCATAAACACATTGTAATGTTCTCACTTGGTTACTTATGTGCTTAACCAGGTGTCTGAAGGATCTGTGCTTGCAGAGCCAGCAAAGGTCAGGCTCTGTGCCTTTGGTCTCAGCACAGCTTTGAATTACTCCTCTGGCTCCCTCCTTTTCTCTTCTGCAGGAAAGACCTCTACCACAGTCAGCAATGATCTGTCTGCCTCCAATCGTGCCCAACTCACCTCCTCTTTCTGCAATTTTCCTTCTCCCTCTTTTTGCAGCCAAACATAAAAAGACCCTTCTTTTACTCAGTGTCTTCTTTTTAAAGCCTCCTTTCCACCTGCCCACTTCAAGTATATTCCCCTACACAAAGTGTAAAACTGCCTGCCTATGACTGTGATATGATATGATATGGCATTTGTAACGCGCCTATACACAGGTGTTTCAAGGCGCGACGAGGCAGGGAGGGGAGGAACAAGGGGAGACAGACAACGATCCTACTAGGCCAGGTGTCATTCAGATCGCGCAAGTGCAGGGGTGGGGGAGGGGGAAAAGTGCAAGGGGGAGGTGAGGGGGGAAGTGCAGTACAAGGTAAGTGGCGTAAAGTAATAGATAAATAGGGCCAGCTGGTGGCAAGTGCAAGGTAAGTGCAAAAAAAGTGCTGGAAAGGGGGGGGGCTGTAGGGATACAGAGACAGTCCCGCAGTGCAGAGGGGATTCCAGGGCATCAGTGCAAGTGGAGAGTGGCTGGGCCCAGGACCGAGGCCATTAAGAGTGATCCAGTTGCAGAATCAGTGCAGTTTCAGTGAAGAATATTAGCTGTTCAGCAGGGGAGAGGGAGAGAGAAAGCAGAAGCAAAGAGGAAGGTTTTGAGGTGCTTCCGGAACCGGAGATGGTTCTCCTCAAGTTTCAGGGAGGCAGGAAGGCTGTTCCAGAGGGAGGCCCCTGCCGCGGAGAGAGATCTACCCCCAGCTCGTTGCTTCGAGAAGCGGCTGACCCTGAGGGAGTTGGAGGCGGATGAGCGAAGGGCTCGGGAAGGAAGATATTTGGGAAGAGAGAGTTGAAGGTATTTAGGACCAAGGCCCCAGAAGGCCTTGTGGACAATGCAGAGGGTTTTGAACTTTATCCTCGCAGCCACTGGGAGCCAGTGTAGAGATTTCAGTCCTGGAGAGATACGGTCCCTGGGCTTGAGGCCAAGGACAAGTCTCGCAGTTCTGTTCTGGATGAGTTGCAGAGGGCGGAGAGTGGAGGCAGGCAGATTAAGATAGAGGCTGTTACAGTAATCCAGCTTCGAGAGAACCAGGGCTCGGGAGACAGTGAGCTTCTGGGGGAAGGAGAGGAAGGGAAGAATACCTCTGAGGAGGTGCAGCTGGTAGTGTGACTTCTTAGCGACGTCAGAAATATGAGGAGAGAAGGAGAGTGTGGAGTCGAAGATGACCCCAAGGTTTTTTGCATTGCAGGTAGGAGCAGGGAGGGGGCCAAGGGAGGCAGGCCAGAGAGCTGCAGGGAAGGAGGGAGTGGGTGTACCGATGAGTAGAATCTCAGTCTTACTGGCATTAAGGCAGAGGTCATTGGCGGCACACCATTCCTGGATAGCAGACAGACAGTCAGAGATGAGGGAAGGAGAGCGGGAGGCTGAGGGTAGCCTGAAAATGAGCTGGGTATCGTCCGCATAGCACTGGAAATTAGGGCAGAGGGCGGCGATGCGGTGGGCAAGGAGTGCCGGATACTGGTTGAACAGCCAGGGAGAGAGATTAGAGCCCTGGGGGACACCACAGGTGGAGAAAAAGATGTCGGAGAGGAAGGACCCCAGTTGGACCTGGGAGGGTCGATTTGAAAGGAAAGAGGTCAGCCACGCCAGAGCCTGACCAGTGATACCCAGGTTTTCACGGAGACGGTTGAGCAGGATGGCATGGTTGACAGTGTCAAAGGCAGAGGAGAGATCGAGCAGAATGAGAACACACAGAGTGTTGGAATCGAGGTTCAAGAGCAGGTCTTCACGGATGTTCAGGAGAGCAGTTTCCGTGCTTCTGGCAGCTCTGAAACCAGATTGATGGTCATGAAGACTACCAACAGATTCAGCATGGAGGTTAAGCTGGGAGATGGCCAGTTTCTCCAGGAGCTTGCCCAGGAAGGGAGTGATGGAGATAGGGCGATAGTTAGCCGGGCAGGAGGGGTCGGAGGAGGGTTTCTTGAGAAGAGGGTGCACAAGGGAGTGCTTGAGGGGGGAAGGGAAGACTCCAGAGGAGAAGGAGTGGTTGCAAAAGTCAGCCAGGGCAGGAGCCAGGGAGTCGATGTGGTCCTTGATAGTTTTGGAGGAGCAGGGGTGAACCTGTTTAGACGAGACTTTCATAGATCGGACTTGTCTGGAAACCTCGTCAGCAGAGAAAAGTGGAAAGGCAGAGAAAGAGGGAGGAGGGGTGACTGCAGAAGGGCCAGAGGAAGAGCCGGGAAGGGAGGGAGGGAGGTGAAAGGAGGAGAGCGAGGACAGGATGTCCTGAGTTTTAGAGATGAAGTGAGAGGCCAATGCAGTGCAGAGGGCCTGGGAGGGGACAGGAGAGGTAGAGACTGCAACAGGGTTGGCCAGCTCCTTGCAGATTTTAAAGAGTTCGGCGGAGTTGTTAGATGCCGCAGAGATGCGGGCTTGGATAAGGGCTCTCTTCTTGGTGAGAACGGAGAGCCGATACTGCCTTTGGAGCAGGCGGCAGGCCAGTTTGTCAGAGGATGAACATGAAGCACGCCATTTCCTCTCTGCAACCCTGCACTTGCGTTTTAGGGTGGCGAGATCCGAGTCATACCAGGAGTTACATTTGGCTTTGGGCTTCAGGCGGATTCTCATGACGGGGGCAAGGATATCAAGAGTAACAGATATAGCAGAGTGGAGCATGGAGAGGGCTGTGTCAGGGTGGGAGTCAGCCGAAGGGGCAGGGGGGGGCGAGAAGGTAGCAGCGAAAGCCTCAACTGACACACGCTTCATGGGTCGGATGACCGAGAAGGTGGGTGGCAGTGAAGAGGGTGGCTTTGCCTGTGGGGTAGGGAGGGTGAGGTGGGAGGATAGGAGAAAGTGATCACTCAAGGAGAGGGGAGTGGAGAGAGGGACGGAGAGGGGAAGGTCAGAAGAGATCAGAGCATCAAGAGTGTGCCCAGCAGAGTGAGTAGGCCCAGACGGGAGAATAGAGAGTGAGAGAGAGTCGCAGAGGTCACGAAAGAGAGCAGTGGGGGGACTGGAGACATCAAGGAGGATGTTGAAGTCGCCAAGAAAGAGGAGTTGAGTGGTTGAGGATAGGAGTGAGGAGGAGAGGTCAGCCCACTCAGAGAGGAAGGAGGAAATTTGACCAGGTGGCCGATAGATAGTAGCCACGGTAAGGGAATGGCTAGGAGAGAGAGAGAGTCGGCAGACAAGACATTCAAAAGAGGAGTAGGTCTGCGTAGGAGTGACAGTGGCAGGAATCCACTCAGGGAAGATAAGGGCAACACCACCCCCTGCACGGTTAGGCCTGGGCATGGAGAGGATCTTGTAGCCGTCAGGTAGGAGAGTGTCAAAGCTGGTGGCAGAGCTGGCTGTGAACCATGTCTCAGTGAGACAGAGGACGTCGATGTCCAGTTCCTCAAGAAGGTGACAGATATCAGAGGAGTGCTTGATGGCAGAGCGAGAATTTAGAGTGGCAATGTGGAGAAGGTTGCCCTCCTTGAAGAACTTCCGGGGAGGGGTACAGATCAGAGGTACGCCCTGCGGAGGTGTTGAAGAAGGAGGTGAAGAAGGAGCACGAGAGGGGGCAGGGAGGGAGGGTAGAGGCAAGGAAGCCAAGGATAGAGGAGGGGGGACAGCAGGAGAGGAGAGGAAGTTGATGAGGTGTGGGAAGCGTCTATCAAAGAGGAGAAGGTTGGCCTGAGGGCCTTGGACCAAGATGGTCCCATTAGCGTAGACATTAATGATGGCCTTAGAGGAGCGGAAGGGGGCCAAGAGGACATCCCAACGGGTGCCACCATTAATGGGAGAGGAGGAGAAAGGAGTGAGCACAGAGACCATATGAAGGGTCCATAGGTCAGGCGAAGGCACGAAAAAGAGGATGTCAGTGAGAGTTTCCTTAGAGCAGGCACTAGTGTAGGTGTCAGCGATAGGGAGGCCTGGGTTGGAGACCAGGATGTCCTTTTTAAACTTTTTCCTACCAGATTTAGTGAGGAGAGCAGGATAGTCAATGGAGAAGCAGTTAGAGAAGATAGGTGAGATAGAGAGCACCATGGAGTAGGAGGGAGGGGGGGGGGACAGACGAAACGAGAGCACGCAGACAGGAAGTGAGCGGCAAGCACAAGTTACCACAATTAGAGCAAACAAACAGTAAAGCGTATTAGGTACCGGGCCACCTAGGTTTGAGAATCCTGCGAGGGGAGGATAGCACCCTAGTTTACCTCAACTGTGAATACAGTGAGGCAAGGCCCCATGCGGATGTAACCAGGAGTAGGAGGGGTGGGCCGGGGAACGGAGAACAGGTGGACTGGCGCCTGGCGTCCCCTGCGGACACCTGCAGACACACAGGGAGCCGCACTGTAGGAGTCGCCTTTGGCCTGGGGCCCTTAGCCGCGGGGGCTGCCGGGCAGAGGGCTGCCCAGGAGGGGGGAGGTTATAGGCAGAGGGAGAGGAAGGGGGGTGTGGGCGGGCAGGGAGGCGGGGAGGGAGAGGAGGACCAGGAAGTGGGAGGGGGGAGCAGGAGCAGGCCAAACACCGCGCTCAGAGCGGGAAAGCAAATTATACAAAAATTATTTTAAAAAACACTCACGGAGGCCCAGGCAGGGCTTCCCAGGCCTGCTGTTCCCCTAGGGCCACCGGCGACCGCTCTCCACGCTCAGCTGAAGAAAGAAGCGAGCGGGGGGAACGGCCGTCGAGTAGGCCAGAGGGGAAGCAGGCACACAGCCAATCAGAGGGGGGGGTGGGCGGGCAGGGAGGCTGTGATGTCATATGTCAATCAGACACCCCCTCTGATAGCCAAACCTCATGCTAACTTCCAAAAGTCCCTATTTTATTCTACTGTCACCTTTGAACAGGGTTTTAGTTCAATGAATGCTGGAATCAATGTGTTACATTTCTTATTCTGGCTTCCTGCACTAGAACATGGACAATGGGCCTACTTTGAGCAACATGATTTTGCACATTCTGAAGTCTCTAACCCTCGTGTCTGCTCATTGCAAGAGCAGCTTTAATTCTTACATTTATTTCCTAAGCAGCATTTCAAAGCCTTTGT
This sequence comes from Ambystoma mexicanum, assembly GCF_040938575.1. Lineage (NCBI taxonomy): Eukaryota > Metazoa > Chordata > Amphibia > Caudata > Ambystomatidae > Ambystoma > Ambystoma mexicanum. The sequence continues at coordinate 679,830,152 of NC_090922.1, read as the reverse complement.
CTGCAGTCCCATTTGTATCCCAGTTTGTACCCTAAGGCTGCACCAACGATTTGCACAAAGTTATATGGACTCAGCTGTCTTATTCTAAAAATGAATTGTATTAACTTTTTTGGGGATCCTCTGTGGCCTGCATATATGGCATCATGGGCATGACGAAGCATCAGTCCACAAAATGACAATGGTACCACCCATTGAATTGGGCCTGACATGGATTCCCGACTCATCAGTCCATTCTGTAATCAAATTCTCTTTTTGTTATTTAGCAACACCCTGAGTTCCTCTTTCCCTTTGCAGTCCTCCTCAGTCAGATGACATTGTTCTGCATCTAGCAAATGGTTATGTAATAGGCCTTAAATATGTTCTTCTTTTTGTGCATTGACCAATTCCTGATCAGGGATATCAAAACTCCATTGTGCCACCGGCTGGTCAACTATTCTCCAAGTTTTTTTTAGCATGTTATTACATCCACCTGGATTTCACCAAGTAGGTGCTCAAAAGGAAACAACTCCCCCATCACAGCCCACATTTTGGCTAATTGATCTGCCTTGTCATTCCCTTCCTTGTCTTCCTGTGCTGTTTTCAGATGGCCTTGTAATTTCCTCCAGTGGATGATCATGTCATTTTCTGAAACAAGTTTATCTACGGCTTGGATCATTTTGCCATATTTAAGTGTTTTTTTTTATTTTTATAAGTGACCATTCCTCTCAATTTCCACCCAGGTAAATATTCCACAAAACTATTTCATGCATAATCAGAATCAGTGACTAAGTCATTTTCTTTGAATTTATTTTCTACTGCTGTGGATATTGCTTTATAAATGGCAGCCAGTTCTGCAAATTGACTGTTTTTAGGTCCCAATCCCATGCTTACTCTTGGAATGCCATCACACTTGACCCACACATGTCCTATTCCTGCCACTAATTCTTTTCAGTATCATCTTCCATGTGGTATGCACATCCATCCACGTACACAGTTGGGAGATCCCTGCATGTTTCTTCATTGAATGTCTTGTGTTTACATTCAGTTACATTTGTTTCCAGCTCTGTGTCATCAGATGCACAGGCAGCTTATCAGTGAGGTAAATTTGCCAGCCCCTCCGCAACTAGGTTCATTTTTATTCTGTCAGTATCTTACTTCAACCGGGAATCCCTGCAATGCCAATGTCAATGACAGGATTCTTGACTGGGTCAAACTCTCTGATCTGATCCTTTTTCTCTGTAAAAATGTTAGAGGCTGATGACTTGTTTCAACGATCACCTGCTACCCTTGAATAACAGGACTGAAATGTTGTAATGCCCAGACAGTGGTCAAAAGTGCTTTTTCACATTCGCTAAATTTAATTTCCACCAGTGGCAATGCTTTACTAGAATATGCAATGGTTTTGTTAATTGCATCTTGTTTGTGGTACAGGACAGCTGACATGCATTGATCTGTGAATCCTATCTCCATGAAGTCTCCATTCTTCATTTGATAAGCTAAACATGGGGCTTTCATCAATAATTTAGTCAAAGGTTGTGTGATTTCAGCATAATCTTTCATTAATTTTCTGTTGTAACTCGTCATTCCTAACAAACTCCTCAAGCCAGTTGGTGGGATCTATTATTTTTTCAATAGCTTCTACATTCTTCTTTTGTGGATTTAACCCATGCTCTGTTACTTCATGCCCTAGAAAGATTGTATACACCACTGTGCTTTCTGTAAAGATATTTTTGCTCCAGCTTTTTGTAACTGACCAAGCACATGTCTAGTTTCATTAAAGTGACTTTTTAAGTCATTCTTGATTAGCACAGTATCCACATTTGGGAGTGCTTTACTTAGGAATATCCAAACCTCACTACCATTATTGATATTGCCAATGGGGGTACGGTACAACCCCATGCATTCTGCAAGTGATTAAAGGAGAAGGCAAAAAGATTGTGCATGTCTTAAGCTAGTGGCACACACCAGTACCCTGCTGTAAGGTCCAGAGTGGTAAATATCTTTGACCCCTGGACTTGTGCGAGGCCTTGATCAATATATGGAAGAGGCCACCTTGAAAAAGGTACCCTCTTGTTTAGTTCTATCAGGTCTGCACACAAGCACCATTGGCCAATGGGCTTTAGCACACCTAATATTGTAGTATTTGAAGCACTGTGAATAGGCCTAATGATTTAATGATTCCTCTGGCCTCTACATTTTTTTTTTTTGCTAGAGACTCCGGGCAGGCCAAGAGTAACCTCTATTGTCGCACACATACTGGCTCTATACCATATCCTTCGGGTAGTATGGCAGCATGCAAATCTGTAAGCCTGCTATCAAAGGCGCCTTTAGCAAACCTTCTTGAATTCCATAAAGATTTTTTTTATTGGTCTTTTCCCCTTCATTTGTGCAAGCATCTGCAGCTTGAATTTTCTCCTCTACCATTTTATAGAATTCTGGGAAGTCCTCCAAATTACAGACTTCTGTCCTTTCCTCTAGCTGTGTGACAGTGTCTCTTCTGAGAGTCACCACACTCAAGTTTCTTGGCACATTAGCCTCAATTTCAACTTGCTGCATTTCACCCTGCTGTTCTTCTCTTTCAGATTCATTTATTTTGAATAGGATGCAATTGTCCTGACAACAGCATATTACATCTTTTGGTTCATAGGGGTAAACAGATTGTGTCCTGAAAATCCTGTTTTGTTTGGAATCCAATGATTTAGGCAATTCACCCTGTAAAATTACATAGCTTTCAGGGATGTTCCCAATCACAGGGTTGTTTAAATCACCAGTGTAGTGGGATTCCTTCACTGCCATCACTAATGCAGTATTTTCCTCCAAATGAATGTCCTGGAATCCCTTGTTATTCACCAGTATTCAACTGGGGCCATCCCCAATCTCTACTAATGGTATATATTCACATTCTAGTCCTTGCTGTCTCATGGATTCATTTAGTCACACAAATGTATCAAGCCCTTTTATCTGTTGTCCCTTTCTGTAGTTTAATGCTATTGGAAATTGTCTGGCGAGAGCAGGAATAGCTTTTGGCGCCAATTGTGATTCTCAATATGCACATTCCCACAGTTCTTTTCCCCAATTCAGTGTCATCCAGACCAAAGGTTTGTTGATTTTTTTATTTTAAAACTTGGTATTTCCTCTCTGCCAAGCGTTTGGTTAAACATATTTTAATTAATGAAACTCTTTTCCTGCTCTAGGGAAAGCACTGTTTCAACCATTTCTGGATGCCATTCACATGCACCTGGATCCAGGCAGGTCCTTCTTCCATGTGTATCTCTGCAATTGTCGCAATATATCTTTCCTGATCTTACTCTACAGCAACATTTGGTTTGCAATTTTCCTCATTTAGATAAAAACGCAATGTGTTTTCATCTATCCGTGTCTGCCTATTTTTCTTGGGGTCCAGAAGAATATCTAAAGATTGCTTTTCCTTTTCTCCTTGCATTTCACCCTGGGGCATGAGGATGACAGTGACACTAGGCACACATGCTTTTTGAAGGTACACTTCCACTGCACTTTCCAATCGAACAATGGTGTGACATTATTTTGCACTGCTGCTCTGGCTCATTTCTGTTTTAGGTTTCAGGGCTTTTTTGGCCAAAGACCACAATTCCCTATGTACACCATCAATAAGAGGTGACAATCTCTTGAGGCAATTTGTTCCTACAAGAAATGCTATCTCATCAATGGGTGTGACCACACTCCCTGTCTCATTCTAGGTCTCCCTATTTTGATGTCAACTTCAGTGACACCCTCCGATGGTATTTTCTCCCCATTGAATTTAAGGATGGGGCCCACATTCTGCCTCAATATCAGCATTTTCTGTGAGGATTTTCCACCATTTATGCTTGGCATTAATTTCTTTGACATCACATTTGCCTGGGCACCTGTGTCAATAATTGCAAATGTGTCACACCTTTCTTCAATAGTAATAGGGGCATACTGTCTATCCTCGTATTCTTCTAGTATACATAAGAAATGTGAATTGTTACTCATGTCAGCGCTTACTTTCCTTGGGCCGGCCTGGATTCTTGCTAGGCAAAGGGGCATATAACATTACATTTTACCACCTTTTTCCCCTTCTCTCTTTGTGTCTCTTTGTTTATTTTTTTAGACTCAGAACCCTTTTGGAGCACAGCCACTGACTGCCCCTCTGTCTCAGGACCACCAGTGTTCATCGCCCATTCCTCTACTGATTTTCCCCCATTATCTGGGTCCTCTCCACTTACCTCCGTTCTAGAACCTAGTAATTCTGTATTTTCACAAGTGTAATGTGGCAGCATGTCAGTTTCTGGTGTGTGACACTTACCTACATGCTGTAAAGCACCTGTCATTTCTGAAACATCTGTGGCTCAAAATATTCTTCAGGTGACTGACCGGCACCTGTCTCTTGGGGCATTTTAATTTCGGTGGTGGTATGAACAGTATTTTGGTTATCAAATAAGGATACGTGGTCACTTGTTTGTTTGTTTGTTTTAATTTCCCATTGCTGAGACATTCAGTGACCAATATCCCTGCAATGATCCACATGGTCACACACCATCATATGTTTGACGGCATTTATCTCATCATTTTCATATTGCACTTTTGTTTAGATTGCGTTCTGATGCCTTGTTCTTTTGGTTTTTCTTGTTCATTTTTCCTTTCCTGTCCCTTATTTTCACACTCTTGAATGGTGTGGTTCAAGTGTACGTTAAACCACACTTCCCTTTTGCGTGTGTTACTGTTCTCTACCTCACTTTCATTTGTTTCTTTTTATCCTTTTAAATATCTATGCAAATCAGTGTGTTCATTCAAAGGTGAATCATGGTCATCTGTGTTCTCATCATGGCAAATATGAATGACAAGTCACTTATTGTCACTCCATGCAAGATCACTCCTATGACATTCTGCACCTTCATTTGAATGTTTTTTCTGTACTTCACACCATTTCCCTATTTTCTCAGACAACATTTTTACCTGAGCCGCTAAACATTGGAATCTGTCCATGTGCCTAAACTCCTCCCTCTGTGCTCTAGGTCGTTAGTGGTGGAATTCATCCATATCTGGCCTGTTCTGGTGCCTATCAGGAGACTAATTTCTAACTGTATTTTCCTTGAATTCCCATGACACAGGAGGTGGGGAACGTGGGGTGACCACCGTTTGACCATGGTCAACCTGTGGTGGGGACTGGCTATATTGGCGAGGTGCATAGCTCACATTCTGTCTTTCATGTGGCTGGAATTGTTCCCTCTGGAGACTTCTATTTTCAATTAACCTATTGACATATCTCAGTCTCGCATCACTGCCAATTTGGCAGGGTCAAACCTACTCTGGGCCCCTAATGCCTGAAATGTCCTGTCATACATCTGATTATGGGTGTTCTTTAGCCTTGGCATATCATAGCAAAAAATCCCGCCATGAGAGGAATAATGAGATGCTGAGGACTGATGTACGTTTTTCTGTCACTGAGATCTATGGATTGGATCATAGAGGTTTGTGGTGGTCCCTTTTGGGAGGCCCCGCCCCTCTGTTTGTGTGGTGTGTCCAGTTTTATTTGATTTTGAGCTGTCTCTAATAGCATCTTTCCAGATTTCACCTCTAGAATTGCGGTTGTAGACTTGTTGGTTTTTTTCCTGGATTCCTTACCCTTAGTCTGTTCCTTCTTATTGGAGATTATATCATAAATCCAAGTGGCTTGTTCAATGATACATTCTATGGAGTGAGTGTCATAGGCCATATCAAAACGTGAAAATGCCCTCTTTAAATTTTGTATGAACTGGCGAGAAGACTCATTTGGCTGGGCTGACATGCTGTAAGCAGCCTTCTTCGCCTCTTGAATGGAACGATATGTTGAGAATTGCTGTCCGATCTCTTTCTCAAAATCTTCCCAAGACAGATTCTGTTGCTCATTTAGGCCTTGAATAATACTGCCAGAAGCCGGGTCTAGGATAAGATAGAAATAACAGCCATATTGTGCCCTAGGGATCTGAAGTATGGGGAAACAGGGTAGGAGTGCATATATATATATTTATTATGTTGTTACAACTAGTAAAATTAAGTATTATTATTAAATATGAAGGGGACATGAAATGTACGTCTTCTCTCCTTCTCTCCTCTTCCAACTGACATCCGAGCCAACGTTCCAGGCCTCTTCACCTCGCTTTCTTCCACGTGCGTCCCCTCGTGCAAATGCACGAGCTATGTACAGTGTACTAGGACACTACACATCTCCCTTCTTTATAGGACAATAGTTTGAACGTTTTATTCTACATAGTCATACAGGTAACTTGGTGGTCTGTATTTTCTTCCCGTCCTGGACCTTATCCTGTCACTTCCTTCAGGGTAGTTATCTGAGTCTGTTGCCAAGGAAGAAACTCTCCAAGACATTCTGCACAACCTATCATTCTCTCCCCGCACATCCCCATCATCTTTGTCATTAGTTTGACACTTTCTCCTTCTCTCCTTGCTCACTTCAACCACTTCATCGGTACTCTCCACCCATTGATCTCTCATATCCATCACTCTCTCATTGTTCCATACTCTACCATCTTGAGTTTTAACAGCATGAGAGTATATCTCTACCACTCTCACTGGCTTGGACCATTGGCATCCACCTTGTCTCAGGTTTACAGGAAGTTTTATCCTCACCCAACTACCCACTTGGAACTCAGGTCTTTTCCGGAAGCGCTTCTTATCGTGCAGCATTTTATTGTTCATTTGTCTCTGCAGAATACTCTCTTTCGCTTCCTCTATACTAATCTCGTTTCTCACCAGATCACTCATCCACCCTGGAAATATTTTTGTATTAGCTTTCCTGCCCCTACTCAACTCAAAGGGTGTAACTCCTGTGGAGCTGTGAGGAGTGAATCTGTGAGCTAACATGGTTTCTTTAACTACTCCCTTCCATTCCTTTCCGTTAGCCCATGCTAATTTAATGGCATCCTTTATTATTCTGTTGAACCTCTCCACAATACCGTTGGTTTGTGGGTGGTAAATGGCACACAATTTATGATCGATAGCTTTATGTCTCAGATATGTTCCCATTTCTTTGGATTTAAATTGGGGACCATTGTCTGTGAGGACTACTTTAGGATACCCCTCTCTTTCACACACTTCTTCCATGAAATCTATAACATTCCGTGTGGTGACTTGGGGTAGAAAATTAATTTCAGCCCACCTTGTTAACATGTCAATTATCACCAAACAGAAAGTCGCACAGCCATCACTCCAGACTGGACCTATCACATCCATAGCTATTTTATTCCACGGACTCTCAGGGATATCCCTCAACACCATCGGATAATCAGCACCCCTGCATACTTTATCACTTTTGGAGCAAAGGATACATTTCCTGACTTGATCCTCGATCTGCCGATCACAACCGGGCCACCAATAGGTACTTCTAATTCTTCTTTTAGTCTTTACAATGCCTTGATGACCCTCATGGGCCATTACTATAATCTTCTCTCTTAGGCTGGCAGGAGGTATTATCTTGTCTCCTTTCATCAGATATTCACTTTGCAGATACAACTCTTCTCGTACATCCCAGAATGCTTTGACCTCTGTGCAAAGTATCTCATTCTTCCTCCACCTTCCTTCTTTGACTTTCTTCACAACTTCTAGTAAGGCGTCATCCTTCTCCATTCCATCACTCCAATCTTGTTCGGATATAGCTTGACTTGATATTTCGCAAACAGCTTCTTGTTCTCCAGCATCCTCTTCCATATCATTTAGACTAGTCAAACGAGATAAGCAATCCGCTGTAATGTTTTTTGAACCTGGAATGTGTGTAATTTGGAAATTAAACTCCTGTAGTCTCGTGACCCATCTTCTGATTCTGCTGGATACTTTGTCAAGGCCCTTGGTACTGAAAATGTCTACTAACGGTTTGTGATCTGTATGAATGGTAAATTGTACTCCCCAGACAAAGGATCAGAACTTTTCGGTAGCCCACTTAATTGCCAAAGCCTCCTTCTCAATTGTAGCATAATTCTTTTCTGCTCCTTTTAGCAGCCTGGACGCAAAAGCGATTACTAGTTCTTGTCCATTATGATATTGCGATAAAGATGCACCTAGTCCCACATCGCTTGCATCTGTGGTTATTACAGTCTTCCTGCCTCTAACATAGCTTTGAAGTGCTGGGGCTTGAGCTAAGGCTTTTTTTATGAAATGAAATTCCTTCTCGCTCTTCTCATTCCATACAAATTTCTTGTTCATTTTCATTAGGCTTCTCATCTCCACTGTGTGGTCTGAAAAGTTCTCTATAAACTTAGCATAATATTCTGCCATCCCAAGAAAGGTTCTGAGTTGATCTTTGTTCTCTGGTATATTCATGGATTTGATAGATTCTGCCAAGTCTTTCTTGGGTTTGATGCCATCGCCAGATATTACGTGTCCTAAATATTCGATTTTCTTTCTGTCTATTTTCGATTTGGCCTTACTCAACACCATTCCTGCCTGGTGTAATCTCTGCAGAACTCTATTCAGCCTCACATCATGTTCGTGTTGATCGTTTGCATAAACCAAAACGTCATCTTGGAAAAACACTACTCCTTCCATGTCACCAAGTATTTTCTGCATGACTCTTTGAAAAACTGAGGCCGCTGATATTAGCCCAAACGGCATCCTACGAAATTGATAGAGTCCTTCTGGCGTGATAAAAGCTGTAAAATTTTTTGAGTCTTCATGCAGTTTGATTTGGTGGTATGCTGCCGTGAGATCTAAAGTAGAGAATACTTTTGCAGGCCCTAGAGTAGATATTAGTTCTTGTATGTTGGGCAATGGGTGTCTGTCGGGAATCACACATTTGTTCAACTCCCTCATGTCGACACATACTCTTATTTTTCCCGTAGTTTTCCTTACTATGACCAATGGCGATACCCATTCTGCTGCATCAACCTTCTCAATAATGCCCTGCCTCTCCAATTTGGTTAGTTCCTCTTTGACTTCCCTCTTGAGAGCTAAAGGTACATTCCTGAGTTTCTGGGCTACAGGTTTTGAACCTGTCTTTAGTAATATACGATGCGAAAAACCTTTTAAGCATCCGATTACTTCATCTCTGAATATTTCATTCTTTATTTTCTGAATGTCTTCAATGTACGACCCATCAATTTGGTAGACCATTTCATCAGCGTTGGGATCTAATCGCACCTTGAGTAGTTTTTGGTGAGTCCAACTGAGTAGAGCAGTCTCTCCTCTCTTAGACACATAAATGCGACCACTCGCTTGCCTGCCTTTAAATTCTAAACTGGCAACAAACCAACCAATCAATTCAATCCTGATCCCACCATAAGCTTTAGGCTTGATGTCTACTTCATGTAGGTATTCTGGTCCGCATTTCCTCCACATTTCCTCTGGTATCAGTGTATATTTTGCCCCTGAGTCAACCATCATATTGACTGAAAACCCATTCACAGCAATTTTAGTTCTGGGACTCTCAACATGTGTGTCTCCGTCATCAACCATGAACACACATTCCTCTTCTTCGTCATCATCTCCAATCCAGTTGGACGCATGTTCTTCGCCTGGATTGCTTCTACAGCATTTTGCTATATGTCCTTTACCCCCACATCTCCTGCAGATCATTTTGAAAGCGGGACACTCTTTATTGTCGGCCCAGTGACTTGGGCTGCCACATCGGTAACACCCTCTTTGTCTGGTTCTCCCTCTGCCATCTTGGGGAAATTGGCCTTTGTTTTGACGTTCTCCTCCTAATACAGGCATCCTGTTCATGTTGAATCTGTTTCCTCTACTGGCTTCTACCTTGTCAGGTCTCCTTGTTGAGAATTGATTCTTGTATGTATCTCCACTTCGCGAAGTCCTTCGCCGCAAATTGCTGTTGCTGGACAAAGACCCGTCTTTTCGTAATATCATTTTCTTTTTTCTGCCGCCTCTTACTATTCCTATCTCGTCATCTTGATCAGATTGCACAACACTGATCGATGAGTTGACTGATATGTCCTTCACTCTGTTTTCCAAAGTTGAAACACACGTCTCCGTGTGCTCCACTTCTTTGGCCAATCTTAACACTACATCAAGTGTAGGGTCATCTTCAGACCATAGTCTCTCCCTAACCTTGCTGCTCCTGCATTCCAGCATAAATTGGTCCCTGATCCTCTCATCTAGTTGCTGGTTGAACTTGCAATTTCGAGCCATTTTCCTTAGCGCAGTAACATACTGTTCTACGCATTCTTCTTTCTCTTGAACTCGTTTACCGAATTTGTATCTTTCTAGGATAGTGCTCATTTTTTTGTCATAGTGCTTATTAAGTTTGGCGATGGCAATCTCGTACATGTTCATGTCCCCTATCTCATCTCCTATAAGTTCAGGCAAATCTTCAAATTTCTCTTGGCCAGCTGGGCCCAGGCAATGCAGCAGTAGAGACTTTTTTCTTTCTATACTGTAGTTTGCTCCACACACTACATGCGCATAGTGTTCAAAAGCTTTAAGCCATCGCTTCCACGGAAGTGTAGGTTCCCCAACCTCTGGTAGAAACATATGTGGGGGTTGTACTCCTTGCATCGCCATTTATTTCCGTGGATGTGTCTCTCAGGGACTAGCTCTTGCAATCAGGGTATGTAGGCGATGAGAATTAGCAAGAGCTATGGAATTTACTGTAAAAATGTGATCTTCTCTTTGTGTTGTTAGAAATATCCTCATAAGGAAGAAAAAAAACTGCGAAGAAGAAGGATTGCAGAGTAGTGAGGATTGTCAGCATGAAGGAAATCACTGCGAAGAGGAAGAATGGCAGGAGTAATGAAGATTATCAGCCACCGGCGGCAGTAGGGTTAATGTTATTGCCGGCAGCAACAGGGCCCGCCTCCTTCCAGTGTCACGGAAGCGTAAGTCCTTCGCCTTGCTCAAAAAGACAGTGGGCGGACGGCAGTTCGTAATGGAGGCAACAAAGTGGAGTGAATAAATGAATAAATTAAAAGCAGCTGGAAGCTTTCGGAAACGCACACCACAGTTAGTGGGCGTGGCAGGCGATCGCGGTTTGAGAGACAGCCGGAGCAGTGAATAAATGAATAAATTAATATCAGCTGGCAGCTCTAGAAAGTGCAGTGGGCGGTGACTGCCGATCGCGGATTGGGGAACAGCCGCGCTCCTACCTACAGTGCGGCCGGAGATCCCTCTCAACGGCCACAAAAGGTTCTTCTCCTCGTCGCCACTGAAGTATGGGGAAACAGGGTAGGAGTCCATATATATATATTTATTATGTTGTTACAACTAGTAAAATTAAGTATTATTATTAAATATGAAGGGGACATGAAATGTACGTCTTCTCTCCTTCTCTCCTCTTCCAACTGACATCCGAGCCAACGTTCCAGGCCTCTTCACCTCGCTTTCTTCCACGTGCGTCCCCTCGTGCAAATGCACGAGCTATGTACAGTGTACTAGGACACTACAGGATCGCAAGTATTTGAAACGTTTCAGTTACAACCTGAAGGTGGTCTGCGATACACCTATCTGACTCTTTTTGAATGGTTCAACCAAAGCCGTGATACACTTATTACCTCCAGTGCATTGTGTGGTGTACTGCCCAGTGTAGTGCTTTGCCCCCTCACTCTGTGCTGGGACAGCAGACTCAGGCTCCAGCATTGGAGAACGGCCAGTTCTTGCTGGCTGTATATCAACTTGTCAATTTCCCAGACTGTGACTGCATTCAGTCTCTGTGAAATATTGCAGGATTTGAGGACGGCTCTGTACTCTTATCACCACTGACACTGAATACTCATCTTTCCACCGTGCACTTGGCTTGGAGATCCTGGGTTTAAATGTAAAGGGCAGAAACCTCTCTTCTCAAATGAACAATTTCACCCAGCATTTCAGTAACCTGTATTTTGCAATGATCAACTTCCCGGACTTTTCTATCATTTTCATCTATAAGTCTAAAAATGGCATCTTCCAATACTTGCAATTTCTTGGCTTTTTCACTACCACCCTTTCTGAGTGTCTGGATTTCTGCAATTGGTATGTCCCTATCTTTCCAGACACCATCGAAAATGGTATTTAAATGCATTCATTCTTCCTCACTCTCTGAAAACTGTCTTTCTGAATCAACTGTGCACTGACATCATCACATTTGGCTCGTATCTGCACATCGATATCTCTCTGTTTCAACTCTGCTATCATTTGTAACAGTTGTACGCACTCTGCGTCCAAATCACATTATAATTTAGCAATCACATCAGAGTATTTTTCTCGCAAATTCATAAGTTTGTGTAATGAAAACCAAATCTTGACACACAAACTGATAAGACAGTCGATCTCCTGTTTCCAATCCCCTACCTGGAATATCCAAGAAAGAAACATCTGTAAAACACTGCCTTCAGCTAAAAGCTTTCTAAAAACTTCCTTTCCGATTTCAGCATTTATTCTTTACCACCAAGTTGATATTGTATCGGATGACCATGATGCTGAGGCGAATAATTTTGACTCTGCATAATTACACAGATCAGTAAAGTCAACTTCAATCTAGTCATATTTGAACCCAGTGCCGGCAAAGCAAAGAAGAGAAACTCAGTGTGCAGCCAGCACAATCAGAAACCAATCAGGTCTTAGGACTGCTCCAGGTACGGACAATCTCTACCTTATTTATATTGGATTGCTAGGTAATTATCTAGTGCAGCCAAGTTAATTGTAAAATGATGCATTCATAACATGGGGAATCTCAGCTTGCAAATATACTCACTATATCCGGGACCTCTTGGAGAGAGGCTCAGGTTCTGACACAGTGCTGGACATGTAATATCTTTATCATGGAAATATACTCACAATAAACAGCCACACACGTTGCTTTTTTAAAACTTTTAATGTATATTTTCTCAAAATAAGGACAATGCGCAAATCCAGTTAATTTGTGTCCTTAGAAATATAGAGAGAAAGCACATTTAGCAGGAAACAAAGTCAGTTCATATTTCACACATTGTCATCTGCAATCCACATAGCTCAAGAAAAACAAAAGTATTCTGAAACCTTTTTTTACAAAGCCTCCCACCAGATGTTTTGCAAGCGAACACAGAATTATCTGTGGAACTTTGACCTACTTTCAATGGTTTCACCAGCTTGAAACTGGGTACCCACACACAACACTCACCCCACACTATTTTATCGCACACAAACACAATGTCATGTCCTCACTTGGTTACTTATATGGTTACCCAGGTGCCTGAAAGATCTAGGCTTGCAAAGCCAGAAAAGGATAGGATCTGTGCCTATGTTCTCACCACATGATTGAATTCCCCCTCTGGCTGCAGAAAAGGCCTCTCTACCACAGTCAGCCCTGGCCTGTCTTCCTCTGATTGTGCCCAATTCACCTCCTCTTTCTGCAATTTTTCTTCTCCCACTTTCGGCAGCCAAAAGCAAAAATCCCATCCTTTTTCTCTGTGTCTTCTTTTTAAAGCCGAAACAACAATTGGGCTCCTGGTTGGGAACCTATTCTACCCAGGAGGGTTGTGTAGGGAACAAACATTACAGTTGAATAGGTACAAAATCAACTGTGCTCAAAATATACTCCTAATCCTTATCAACCTCTGCATGTATATAGAGAAAAGGAAACACTCTCTCAGGCTATAAAAAACCAATCTTGTTTTTATATGTTCAAAATAGTATAAATCAACATAAAATATATTTTTAAGAGATATGACATCACACGGTGCTAAACTGAAAATACAGACAAGAATATTTACAACACACGAAGCCAAAACATTTTATGGCACACCTGCCAATTTGTGTGTGTAAGACAAGCTCAATATCAATCATGGTCTGTCAAACGAAATCACATATTGTAGTGTACATCTCAACAATTCAACATTATAACATCACATTGGGATATTGAAGACAAAAAATTCTATTTGTATCAAACCGTGTTACTGTACTGTAATTCGGGGTAATGCGTCTACACCGGGGTGTTTCAGCCGTTTTAGGTAAGCTTGATGTGCCTCATCTTGTACACGGCCTTCATCAGGACGAGGAGCTGTAAAATATGATGTCAGTGCTATGGCTTAAACTAAATCCACAGGCACTGTTATGGAGATCCAATTGCCTCAAGGCCTGATCTCTACGTTTTGCTCTGAATTTTGAGGTCAGTATCTAATAATGTCAGCCAGTTTCAGAGTTAGTTTCTATTTTTCTTTTTTCACTCTTTGTTTCATTAAATGACACTCATTGAGACAAGTGGAAAAGTCATAACTCGATCCCAGATCCGTGGCTGTCAGGTCTTCCATGATAATTATTCACAAAACGATTTGCAGTTGTATTTCTTCTCACAAGAACCATATAAATGGACTAGTCTCTGACCATTTTTATGAATGGAAGGGGCTTCATTCAGGTGTAAATGGTTAAAAATAGGCATCCACTGAGAAGTACCACTCAGAAAAGCAAACACTGGATGGGGAATTGTGCGAATCGCATCAGTGTTACTTTCAGTACTTCCATGACATTCAAATCATTTAAGCATGACTTTTTACGATGGATTGGATCAAAGATCCCAGAAAATAACCCCAGGATTAAACAATAAACAGTGGTGTGGTGTGGGGAAACAAACCATCATAACTGGAAGGGCAACGAGTTTGTCTTGCAAGCTAGACAACGCAGAGCAGCACAGGTTTGAATACCGGTCCTTCCAGCATTATGCACGATATAAGAGCGGAATTTTTTATTTTTTATTTAGCAATGAGATAATAATAGCATTATGGCAGGGGTAAGGGACACGAATGGTACATTCTCTCCCCACGACATAAATGGAAAAACGCAACTTTGCTCAAACTCCAAAATATATAGTCCCAAAAAGAGCACAATTGGTGTGATTTCATTCACTCAGCACACGGTCTGCACAACAGAAAATGAACCATAAACAAATGCAAAGACAAGATTACTCACAACATGGAAGAGGAAAAAAAGAATGGGAAAGGGATTAACTTGCTCAACAAGGACATGGCTCCCTCCAAAACAACCTGTGGGGTTTGAGACATGTAGCCTAGTCTCCACAAACCAAACGAAAAGCTTTGGCCAACAATGGATAATGGCAGGGGTATTAAACATTCTCAGAAGGTCATTGGTTCCAATTTAAATATAAACCCCACCCTTCATAATGTTTATTGCACATAGTATGTACTAATAATCCCATAAATTGCAGACACCCTTTCTCCAAATCTCAAGTAGGGTAGAATCACAATGCACAGAGGCCCAAGGCAAGATGGATCCCTGAAACGCCTGATACAGGGGGAGGCAAGCAGCTCTAGACAGGAGACTAGTCCATTATTTTTTCTTTCTTTTTCTGGGTGGATCCCAACGTGTCACACTCCCTGCACTCTGAATTCTTTAATACGTTCTCAGCCGTCTTGAAGGGATCTGGAAATGCAGCTGCCCAGTCACCACACAGCCAACCTTATTGTGCCCAGATGTGCTGAGGCAATTGTAGTGAAAGGGAGAGCTAGACAAGATTGAGAATGATATTTGTCAACTAATTTTTAAATTAATTATTTAATGTCTTTAAGTAAGGCTTCCAAACCATTTTTGTTGAACGGCGAAATACTTAAATAGATCTGGGTTATGTTTAATATTTTCTATATCATGAAGCATCGATCAAAATATTGCGAGGATCATGCAATTGAGTTTGAACTGCCATAAGGAATTTTATTGACATTATAATGCATGGGATCTAATTGAAAAAAGCTGTGTTGATGGCCACCAAGGACCATATTGGAATTAATAGCAGGAAAAAGCATCCCCTATGGGCTCCACTTTACGAAAACACTTCCAAAATGAAATCAACGCCATGGCATTCCTAATTTACCTCATTATTCATCAGAATTTCAGAGGTGCTTTAGTTTTCTGTTCCCGAATGCAATTTTAATAATTTATTTTCTGTGCTAATTATGGTGTTCCGTTCAGAATCCCTGAATACCTTGGTAGCATATGGTATCATTAGACTAAAACAAGAGACAGTCACATTGTCCATTGTTACCTGTTTTGCATTTCACTGCTTTAATGCAGTACAATAAACTCCATGTAACCAATTGATTTGGTGAAGAAATGTGTTAATTCATTGATCTTTTGATGAATTGAGCAAATTATGATATCTAAACTATGCCTATTTTATTGATTGCCTTGGCATCAACATCTCATGCATAGTACCATGCATTACATGCTGGCTAATAAAAGACAGGGCCATTTCATTTATGAAACCTGTAAATATGATGGGCGTGTTGCTGCCACCTTAAGTGCCAGAAAAAGTATCAGCCAGTGGGTTCTACGCGATTCCATTGAGTTTTCTACATCGTAGGAGAATTCATCTAATTCCTTTTTTCTTTTATGACATTTTGCCACAAATGTATGCAGTGGGGGACCCCCGCAATACCCCCCCAAGCACCCTCGACCTTAATTATTACCTTAACCCACCCCACCTACATTTGTGGCAAAACTCAATGAAAAGAATGTGACGAATGGAAAATCCACCGATGGAGCCTCCCTATCCCTGCAAGTGAACGAGGCACACGCCATGATGTTTTGGAGTTACATTGCCATCTTTTTCTTTCTTTTCACATGCACTATCTCTATCCTTTCTTTAACTTCTCACATACATTTTATTTCGTGAGGGTGCCACCTACCTGCTTCATTGTGTATGTGTTTCTTTGTTCCCCCAATTGTTCACCTTTCCCACTTATAAGTCCTTGGGCCAGCACACACATGTCTTTCATCTTCCCATGACTCATCCTGCCCCGGGTGTTTCAACATGCACCACATATTAAACGTTCGTGGCCACCCTTGCAGACCCTGTCATGTGAACGCCTACAGTTATATAATGATTCCCTGGCTGGTAATGTGACCGGGCTGGAGATTTATTCTGTTTTATTGGAAGGTGAATATGTGTCGCATATGCTGAAAGCAATTGTTTATGGTAAATGTAAAATGATGAGGGGAGGGTTCATTACTGCTGCAGTTATAGTCAAGCTTTGGATGGAGCCTTATTGGCCCCGAGTCACTGGAAGCTCTAGTGCAATGCCTGCTGTTTGCTACAGCCCTTTGGGGAGGGCACGCAGTGCATGGGACAAAGCTTTGTCTCACTGAGTGAGGTACTTCCATTGATCTACTTGCTCAAAATAAACCTGTCCAGAAAAGCAATGGAACATAATAACACGGGTGAGTCAGACATTGTGCAGCTGGTTTAAGACCTGTTTGCAATCCTTTAAAATGACACACACATGAAAGACATGAAAGGAAACATTGAATATCTTTTGGAATCATTCAGTGATACCTGGATTAAGGTAAAGGGGCTGCATTCCAGACTGTGGCCAGTAGGAGACACATACAGAAGACATATTTGGAAGGTGCAATACTGCACTCAAGAGGCTTTTGCAAGATCACTTGCTTGCAGAGCAGAGGCTTGAACAACAAGCAACAACAACAACTGAACACCCCTAACAGCCAGTAAGTAATCTGTCTTCATTTGACAGTGTTCACTCCACTACAACTGTGTAAGGTGCAGGGGCACCCGGTGTAGGGTGTGCAACTGTCACACACACCTGTGGGACTCACTTTCATATTCTGCATTTGTCAATGTGTCTGAGCTTAGGAGATCAAAAGGTCGTGGTAGTGGGTTTACAGCTACAACGAAGGTGGATGCATATCTGGGTGACACATGCCAGCATGGCAAAGACAATGGCCCACTACAGTATTGGTTCTCCAAGCTGCCTGTGTGGCCAGCAGCACTTGTCTCTTTAGCCATTGACATCTAAAACTGCCTCATTATACAGTCAGAGCACATTTTTAGTGCTACTGGCACTATTGTCTCTGACCACAGGAAAAGCCCCTCTATTGCTAATGTATTGACATTCATTACAATGCATGATCACCAATCTCAGTTGACTATGAAAAGGTAGTAGCACAATAACAGGATTCTCAAAATCAGCAGCAGATCATAGTTGAGGTAGAGACTGACCTGCTGTGTCCCAGGGAAATGGACAGCATGGAAAGTGGAGGGGGTGGTGATAATTGTTGTGTCCATTGATACTATTAGGTCAGACCCTGGAGATTATATAATATTATTGTGGTAATGATGGATGATAATGACCGAGGGGGTGATGGACAGAAATGTTGGTGATACACCAGCCCAGATTGTGAAGTACCAAGTATGTTCAATTTACAGTAGATTTTCCAATGATTGAACAGTCACTCATTCACTCAGTGTTTGTGTCTCTACTGTCTCACACTCAATTTTGACATCACTCCTGTATCACAGGGGGTGTGGAGGGGAAACAAAGGAGAAAAAGTACATAACAGACTGACTACACCTCTCTAGAAATCCACTGCTGGTATCTGTGCTGATGCCTGTTAAAAAACGGCAAAGGTGTCACTATTAGCTTGAGCATTTCGATGGACTTTTATGTTACACTTCATGTATGCATTTTTTGAAAAAAATGTGATGCTACCTTACTGAATCTAACTTAACCAGATAATGGTTATTATTTTATTTTGTTTTGGCGTGATATACCCTAGTCGCCATGCAGGGTATCTAACAGCATATTGCCGTATGATATTTCTGTAAAAATGTTCTAACTGGTAACTTTGCCCCAACACATTTTGAGGGCTGTGTGTTGTTATATGTAATTTGAGCTTCAGTCAAAACCATGGGCTTTTTTAGCCTTGTAGCGGTCAGCTAGACATGTATAGCGCTGCTTGGTAATCAGAAAGTCATGGTTCCGGTAGATACATGGGTTTTTGTGCGCGTGTAACTATATTGTTTTGCAGCGTTCACATTAAGTTAAACACGCGTTCGAGGGCTTACCTGTTTCAGAAGTCTCAACTGGCTTATGTCTTGCTCGCTGCAGTCGGCAAGACGGATGCAGTGTCTTCTGTACACGTATCGGATTGTTTATGGCACGCAGATCCTTTTAAAGGTCACCTGATTACAGGTGTGTTAACGTGAAAGATCACGTGACAGTGTGTGCGGAATGAAAGGTATGACTGGTTCAAGTAAAAGTTAATAATGTGTTTTAAGATGTTTTTATGAATCATCATTAAAGAGATTTATGTTTTTGCAAAATTGCATTCAGTTGAAATAATTCTCCCACAAGGTGTTCAGTCTGCAAAATACGAAAGCAGTCTCTCTGTACCTAAACCTGTGTCCACAGAGTACTTCTAGAGAGGAGTAGTCAGCCTGCTATGTACTTATTCTCTCTGTAGACTTTATCCCCACAAACGCTATGGTGAGACCAGCTATTGTAGTATTCGAACAAAGAATCTCTCACGAAATTCAGGGTGTGATAAAAACCAAAAAACATTCGAAAGACAATTTGAGTAAAGCTGAAAGAGAAGCCCTGAAAGTCCTACAATCAAACAATTCCTTCATCATTAAGCCTGCCGATAAGGGGGGAGGGATTGTCTTGTGGGAAAAAAGTGCTTACGAAATTGAAGTCCTGAAACATCTAAATGACAAAACTGCTTATAAAGAACTGGCACGAGACCCCACACTCAGGCTCCAAGAAGAAATAGAAAGTCTCATGAAACATGCAGTGGAAGAAGGCTGAATAGACCCTGATGAAAAAGATTTCTTGGTCAACCAACATCCAACCACGCCAGCCTTCTATATTCTCCCAAAAATTCACAAAAAGGATAAAACACCCCCGGGAGACCAATTGTGGCAGCCATAAATTCCATTCTCGAACCACTGTCAATCTATTCTGACTGGTTCCTCAGACCTTTTGTGCCTTAAATGGCATCATATGTGAAAGATACCACTAGCATGTTAAAACTATTAGAGACAATTCAATTGAATCCAACTGACATCTTGGTAACCCTGGATGTGGTCAGTCTCTACACCAGCATTCCTCAAAATGACTGTTTAAAGGTGATGGCTAAATATCTGGACAAACGCACCACGACACTCAACCAAGTCCCAACTGCATTCATTCTAGAATGTATCAGGCTAGCATTAACATAAAATGTCTTCTTGTATAATGAACATTTCTACAACCAACTAACAGGGACAAGTATGGGAGCGACATTCACCCCCGACCTTGCAAAACTGTACATGGACGATCTTGAGCAACAATTCATTTTCAGCCCTATCAATCCATTCTCCATCTTCATCAAAAACTGGCTATGGTACATTGATGATATTTGTTTGATTTGGAGCGGTACATCTGACACACTTCTGCTGCACCATGACATTTTGGTTTTTTAACATCCCTGTTTCCAAAAGGTATTCCACCACGTTCTGGGAAAGCTCTGCTATTCAAGCGTTTTCATCATAACCTATGCCCCAATTGCGAGGGGTTTCTACTAGCCATTGATGAATTAATAGTGGCAAGTGACACGCACATCACTAGGTGGGCATTAATTTTCACCCCTTAAACACATAATCTGTGAATATATCGAAGGATTGTGTCCCTTTCTCTTGTCTTTTCACTCATTGAAAGGACCACAACAAATATAGTATTTATCCTGATAAAGCATGCTTCAATTACTTTCTGCCACACCTAAATTGCAACAAGAGTAACACATAGCACAATCAGTCGTCTGTTAAATACGCACACAAACAGACGAGCATTAGCATTAGAATCACGCTCTGCAGCGCCGCATACACTGTCACGTGATCTTTCACGTTAACACACTTGTAATCAGGTGACCTTTAAAAGGATCTGAGTGCCATAAACAATCCGATATGTGTACGGAAGACACTGCATCCGTCCTGCCGACTGCAGCGAGCAAGACATAAGCGAGTTGAGACTTCTGAAACAGGTAAGCCCTCGAAAACGTGTTTAACTTAATGTGAACGCTGCAAAACACTATAGTTACACGCACACAAAAAGCTGTGTATTTACTGGAACCATGACTTTTTGATTACCAAGCAGCGCTATACATCTCTAGCTGACCGCTACAAGGCTAAAAAAGCCCATGGTTTTGACTGAAGCTCATATTGCATATAACAACACACAGCCCTCAAAATATGTTGGGGCAAAGTTACAAATTAGAAAATGTTTACAGAAATATTGTATGGCAATATGCTGTTAGATACCCTGCATGGCGATTAGGGTATATCACGCCAAAACAAAATAAAATAATAAACATTATCTGGTTAAGTTAGATTCAGTAAAGTAGCATCACACTTTTTTCAAAAAATGCATGCATGAAGTGTAACATAAAAGTCCATCGAAATGCCCAAGGTAATAGGGACACCTTTGCCTTTTTTTAACAGGCATGAGCACAGATACCAGCAGTGGATCATTGCTTTGATTAGGGAAGCTGTCCACCATCCACCTTCACTAAACCAAGAGTGGCATCGAAGACACACCTACGCACAGGTGTCCTCCGTAAGTTCCTTAGTCATTAGGAAATATTTCTACAAAAGTAATAAATAGGCAACTCACTAGGTCCTTATCGCTTTTTGTTCCCTTCTATGTAGGGTCCTGGACACTGGATGATAAATCATACACCCAGCAGTCCTAGCTCAGTGGTCCTAACTACAAGGTGCGGATCACAGATGGGTACAGTGCATTGGTCTAGATTAAAACAAACTAGCCGTCACCTCTAAACAACCAAACTGGGAAACACTTTTTCACATTGTAATATATGTATAATTTATATTTTAGATCTGGCACTTTATGTGAATGAGGAACGAAACTAATCTTCTAAGAAAAAATAATTGTCCTAAAGATGGCCCAACACTTGTTTTATTGACCACCGCAGACAATGGTGGTACACCATCAAGGGCCAAAACATATGTCGACCTAAAAGGAAAACTAAATGCTCTTTTCCTATGTCATGCATATCAAGAATAATTACTATACTGGAAGAAAATTCAAGTTGTAGAACCCTGTTTTTGTAAAAAGTATGAGTGGAATGAAAGGTATGACTGGTTCAAGTACAAGTTAATAATGTGTTTTAAGATGTTTTTATGAATAATCATTAAAGAGATTTATGTTTTTGCAAAATTGCATTCAGTTGAAATAATTCTCCCACAAGGTGTCCAGTCTGCAAAATACGAAATCAGTCTCTATGTACCTAAACCTGTGTCCACACAGGACTTCTAGAGCGGGGTAGTCAGTCTGTTATGTATTTTTTCTCTCCGTAGACTCTCCCTTCCAACAGACCTGACCCCACGTTAACAAAAATAAGGGAGTCTCCATTCACATAGCCCATCACAGGGGGTGTGGACACACACTCAATTTGTATGCCTCTCCTGTTTTTCAGGGATACAGGCATAGGATCAATTTTATGTCTCTCGTTTCTTGTAGGGGTGTGGACACACTCTCTAATTGTATGGTTCCTTCTGCCTTGCAGAGGTGAAAGCTCAGCCTTAATTGTTATGTCTCTAATGTCTGGCAGGTGTTAGGGCGCATCTACATTTTTAGGTCCCTCCTGTCTCCCAAGGGCGTTGAAACAGATTTAACACTTAGGTCTGTACTGTCTCACAGGGTGTGGAAAAAGCCTAAATAAAAATGTCCTGTATTGCAAGGTGAGGGCACACACTCAATATTTATGCCTCTCCAGTCTCACAGGGGTGGGGGGCAAAGACTACATTTTTACATCTCTCCTATATCACATGGGTGAAGGCACACATTTTGTCATCTTCCCTGTTATGCAATGGTGGGGTCACAAACTTCTAAATGTACCTCTCTCCTGTCTTGCAAGAGGGAGTGGGGGAACATAAACAATGTTTGCATCTCTCCTGTCTGAAAGGGGTGAGGGAATGGATTACACGTGTACCTCTCTCGTGTCTTCCAGGGCTGAGGGAACACTCTCATTGTATATATCTCTCCTATATAGTAGGAGAGAGTGCACAGCCAGAATCATAATGCCTCTCCTATCTCACAGGAGTGAGGGCATCCCATCACTGTTATGTCTATCCTGTCTAACTGTAGTGGGAGCACACACTCAATTGCAATGTCTGCCCTGTCTCACTGAGCTGAGAGCACATAATGAATTTGTACCATTCTCCTATCTCACACAGTCAGTATTTAAGTTTTGCTCATCTCGCAGGGTTATGTGCACAGCTTCAATTTTTACATCACTGCTAGATCAGATGGGTGAGAGTACACGGTCAATTGTTATGTCTTCACCGTCTCACAGGGGTGAGGTTGTACACTGATTATTATGTCTCACCTGCCTCGCAGGAGTGGTGGCACAGCCTTAATATGTATATCTCTCCTGTCTTGCAGGGGTGATGGTACACACTCAGTTTGTATATCAATATTCACGCAGGCATCACAGCCTCAGTTTTTACATCTCTCCTTTATCTCAGGGTATGGGCACACATTAGAATTGTATATCCAACCTATCTTGCAGGGTTTGGGACACAGACTGAATTTCTACATGCTATTTTACACCTCTCCAGTCTCTCAGAGGTAAGGGAACAAGCTCAATTTTTGTGTTTCTTCTGTCTCACAGGGGTGAGGGCACTCACTCAATGTGTGAGTCACTTCTGTCAGGTAAGGGTGAGGGACAACAAATAAGTGTAACACTGGGAAAACATATAGCTACAAAGTGGTAAGACAAGTTCTTGGTCGGAACTGTCAAAGTTTAGGATGGGTTATAAAGTCAATGAATCCCATCTCAACCATTCCACATACCTGGACTGTAAGCATCCACATGATTCGAAAATGGATGCGTACATCAGGTATCCCAATTTCGAAGACAGAATATGTGAAAAGTAGTGGAAAAACAGAGACTGCTATTTTAAAGAGTGATGAAAATTAAGTACCATATAAAATATGACTTTATTAACAACAGTAACATTTGTCGTTAAAATACACTAGAAAAAAACAAATTAATTAAGTTGAAACATAAAGCAAGACAAAACCGATGTGAATCAATTCAAAACATAAACTGCGAGATGACCAGTAATTAAAACAAGTTATCTATGTAACCGGCTTCCTAGCATGGGTCATAGGATACCACGGGCAGGAAAGGCAGAGAAAGGAAAAGGAGAGACAAGAAATTAAAGTATAAAGAGAAATCATGTCATAGTTGACATTGCTTCTATATTCCTATTACTGTTGAATTACAAATTCCTTCTGAACATGAAAATAAAATGTGGTTACTATCAGGTAGATACTATATTTGCTGTACTTTAGTACATTTAAACTTACGTTTACGTCTGATTATAATCCAGAACAAGGGAGGGTTGAGTTGCAAAGGTCTATTTACACTCAGCGCAGTCCCCCTGACCGTCTCAGGATATGCGCCTGGGGGAGAAGGGGGTAAAAATGTTTTTAAGTGTCTGTCAGCCCACCGACGTGAGAGACAGGGATGCATCCAAATGTGTGTATGGAGCTGGTGGCTCTTGGGCGTGTGGTCCCTGCTGAGGTCACATTTCGGTGGTACTTGGACTGTGTGTGCCGCTCAGGTTAGATGACCCCTCCAGTTATGGAACCTATTCCTTGGTCCCACTCACTGCGGAGAAAGGTGCTGCAGATAGTGAGTCAGCCTCAGCATGCTAGTGTGTGGACTTCTCCCAAGCGGGCTATGTAGGAGGCAGGTCCCTGAATCAGTGGGTCTGTGCCAGGGAGGGTTGGTCTGTTCCTCTGGCATTGTGCTGATGTGCCGTCTCACAATCACCAGTATTTCTCTCCAACTGTCCCCCAGACACTAGCCGTGGCTGTCCAAGCCAGAAGTCGTTTTCCATGATCTGCTTTGAGCGGCCAGAGACGTAAATCACGTCCTAAAACACTCTACTTTGGCAGCGGTCTCCTCACTTTGCTGAGTAAAACACACTTGTACACGATACGGCATGGATTTCTAGTTTGTTAGCTGCGAGGTCGTCTCAATTGCAGTGTGTAGTCCACACTCATTGCCGTGCTCCCCCTAGAGCCTATTCGCACTTAGGGGTGAGGGCACACACTCAAATTTGACGACTCTTCTGTCTAAAAGAAGTGGGAGCACACACTGAATTTCTACTTGTATCCGGTTTCACAGGGGCTGGGGGCATATGCTGAATGTTTTACTCTCGGGGACACGAGGAGGCATGAGACCAAAAAAAGAGGATTGGCTCAATGTACCCCTCTCAAGCTCTGAAGTCTGAGCTGACAACCTTCACATGGTGGGGATTCACAAGTGGCTTGGCAGGTTTTGGGGATATTGAGAAGTCTCACTTATAATGAGGGGATCTGATGCCATTTTGCTCCTGGGCAGAGGATTCCCTGGGCATAAGGGACAGCGATTATTATTGAAATAAGGTGGCGCGGATCATGGACGGGGATGCACATGTGATCCAGTTAACACGGACAGATATACAGCCAACCTAAAAGTAGGTGCTGAGTGGTATGTCCACAGCTTCAGAAGGGTGAACTAGTGAGTCCTCCCTACCACATTCTGTGGCCAGATTACAGAAGGACTGGGCTCTGCTATGTACAGTGCCTAGCTTCCCTCATGCTAGATTTAGTGCCAGTTGGGGCACAGCGCTCGCTCATGTGTCGAACCAGCTGTGTACTGTGCAGAAGGCAGCACCCACTTTCTGTGACTAGGGCCTGACTTTATTTCCATTGTTTGTTTACCAATACGTATGATTGCGATAACCCTAAATCAATTTTAAGAAAAAAATTCCTGTTATACATTTAATACCAACCAAGTCTTTTTTTGGTGCTTTTGGACTAATCCACTGCAACTATTAACTCTTCACATACTTACAGAAAGGTAATAATAGTACGTGTATGGTATAGGATGCTGAGTCATAGGGCCTCAATACGACCCGTGCGGCAACCATGGCGCTAGTAGCGCCATGGTTGCCGGCCGTATTTTACCGATTCCGCCATGGTGAATGGCAGAATTACCGCCCCATTCCAAGGTTGGCGGGGCGGTAATTTCCCATTCACCATTGCCCCTTCTCCATTCCCATCTTTGCCCCATAGGGCTCAATGGAAATGGGGAAGGTGGTAGTTACGGTACCGCAAATTGTGGTACCGTAATTACCTCCAAAGTCCCTTTGCGGGTCCAATCCTTAACGGCTGGTAAAACCAGCCATTATGGTAGGGACCCGCAAAGGGACCTCGTAATTAGGCGTTAAGGGGTTAACGGCGCTGCCACCTTTTACAGCGCCATTAACCCCTTACCGCCTGGGTCGTAATGAGGCCCAAAGTGATAACTGTGCATTTTGCATAAATTACAGTGGTAGAACATACACATGATTCCCTATTGCCTATTTCCTTGTGCATTCCAATACCCAAAGGCATAGAATTTGGCAGGAAAGATCTGGGGGTCTGCCTTGTGCAGGTGTGCTTATGCAGGAACCGGACTGGAGAGGATGCCTTTGGCCTGTGATTATTAAGAAGAAGACATAACCACCCGTATCCAGCAGCGGTTGGTTCCGCACCGTTATTCTGCACCGAAGAGAATGCAGCAAATGATACACGAAAAGTGGGTGAAGACATAGTTTCGACTCTGTCCAAATAATGAATGACGGATGGAGTGCTTCATTAAAGCTGAGTCCCCAATGCGTTTAGGCACCTCATTAGTTACTGGTAAAGACAGCCCTCGCGTGTTCACTTCCAGACCTCCTGATTCCTGTGTGTAGAGGGATAAACCAAACACGGCAGTGTATTTGAAGGGGTGCAGATTGTATGGCGGTATTGCCAAAAGTCTCATTAACGCCTAAAACAACGCGTTCATCGTAGTCACACATTTCAAAAGCCACAGAAATATATGGCATGTACATTCTTGTCTTATTCTGTAGTCATTCCTTTTTAGTTACCACTTACACGTTTATAACAAGTGGCACATTCAGGTATTTCACAAACTCTACATGCACTACTTGCCATCGAGCTATCAAGGACCATCCAGCACAAAAGGCGTCCTTTGTTAGATGCGAGGCACTGGGGGCCTCATTCATGGAATGTTTAGAGCAGAGCAAAATTACTTTAAACTGCTAAATAACACGATCCGACGTGCCTAATTCACAAAGCCATGCAAAGTTTATTTTTGATCGAGCAAAGTCATTTTGCACTGCAAAAGTACTCTTTGCAATGCGCTAAATGGACCTAATTCACAAAAGAAACTCTTTGCAATGTGCCAAATGGGCCTAATTCACGCTAACTGGGCCTAATTCACCAAAAAATCACTAGAGCTGTGCAAAGAGTACTTTTTCAGTGCAAAGTGACTTTCCTCCGCAAAAATATACTTTGCACCGCTCTTTAAGTCACTTGCTCCGCTGTAAACGTTCCATCAATTACGTAACTGTTGCTGGCACCCCGACAACATGCGTATGATACTTTGCAACTCGGCATGAACTCAGAAATCTGTGTGCAAACTCCTGTAAACTGTTGCTGCACCCTGCAACACTGCATATGCCCACCCCTAAGTTAGATCAGAACCCCAGGTGCGTACACGCACCCCTAAATCCGACATGTAAACCCACCTCTGTGCTGCGATTCCTATGCGCAAGTGTCTTTACGCCTGCCTTCGGGTGGCATATATCTCAAGGGATTTGCGTGCCCGTTTCCATGCTGAGAGGCTGCATGGGTGGTTCCATGAATATGTGTCCTTTGGTGCAGTTCTGGGTGTGCAGGGGACTGCCTGCGGGCTGTCCCTCATAACGCCCACTTTTTCACATGTTCTACCCCATTTTTGATGTTCCACCCCCTTCCCAGCCCTCTGCACAAGCCATGCCCATGCTCTGCGTGGTGTCTCACGCAAGGCGCTTGACGGCTCACAGAAATGTGTTGAGCCGGTGCGAACTCCGGACAGGTCCTGGAACAGTCACGTGCATTCCATAAATCAATTAACAGGATTTTGCATGTAGTTTGGCATGCAAGTTCACTATTTCTCGCGCAAATAATTCCATGAATCAGGAATTCATACTTTTTGGAGTTTCCTGAAAATAGGGCCTCTAGCTTCCACTCTTAGCAAACAGTATCCACACATAAGGGCGTGTGTCTAATATTTAAAATCTTGCTTCATCTAAAAGAAACAGGTACATTTATTGGAGCATTTGCCAAATAACATGATTTTCCTCTTGTTAAAATTCAAAGGTTGCATACTAGGATTAAAATACTTCCTAGAAGAAATATGCTAAGCTCTGTTGAAGCCCTTCCAGTGTCGGATTATTCAAAGCTGTATCTTAATCATTGGGCAAAGAGCTACATTAGCAACCATTAATGAGTGAGAATATACTCTAACAGATGTGACCTTGTAGCCACAATTACATAAGAATACAATAAACAACAGTGGTAGAGAGCGCTGTTGACTGATCCTCAGAGAACTGTCATGTATAGTTTATTACACACATCTGTTGACTTCCCTGCACTAAACAATTGAATCATCTGTAAACTCCTCCCAGGAACCCTAAATGTTTCCAACCTCATCCATAGGTGATTCCAATAAATGGAGTTGAAAGCCTATGCAAAATGCACGAAGGATACATATACAGGTCCATCTCTGGTCCTAGTATATTTATCGATGATGGCATTTAAAAAAAGGCAATGCTAAATCATTCTCAACCCTTCTTGGAACCCACCTTGGTTTTCTGGAATAATAGTGTTTGATTCTGTCGTATCTTAAAGCCTTTAGAGGAAAAACTTGGTAAAAATCTTTCCAACTATATCTAGAAGTGGAATTGGCTGATAGTAGTGTGGATCTGTTATCAGATTATGATGCCAAGATGTTTGAACAGTTCTCTCAAAAACAATATCTTTAAAAACCTGCTCCATCAGCTTTGCCCGTCATATTGGAAACCAAGAGAATATATATTATCTAATGCCATCCATCCAAGCTGCTTTACTTGATGTAACTCCTTGCACATATCATAAAACGTCATCTGCCACAGGTTGCATTAGTATACCTTGTGTATGTATATAAGGTTTGCATCATCTCACAAGGCTGGCTGGCGATTTCGTGCACTCACCGTCCCTGGGGGAACTGTGCTGAAGTTGCAGGCAGGCTGAAATGAAACATTCAAAGTGCAACTCCTTTGCCGTTACTTGACCAGTGAGGAATGAGCCTTGCTATAATTAGGCTATAAGATGTTCTTCTAAGCAGTAAATGAGACTTTCCTGCAATGGGTACCTCCATTGCTTCAAAGCTGGGTACCTCTCCGCTGTTGTGGATGGGGTATGCAAATGATATCGTGTAAATGGACCTTACTGAAGACCTTTTCTGATTCTAACTCCTAGGTTGTTATTATCAATAAAACCAAGGTTATGGTCTTCAGTCTCTGTCATTGTAAAACTAAACAAATGGGATGGCGTCTGGATGGCAGCCCGTTGGAAGTGGTCTGTGAATATAAATATCTTGGCATTCTATTAGATCGTGACTTATCCGGTTCCCGCCACATGGTATATCTTAAAGTGAAAGGTGCCCAGGTTATAGGGCAGCTGAAGAAACTGGCTTGCAAGGGCGGGGTTACTCTGTGGGCATTCTGTAATAATTGTATTCGGCTAAACTCCTGCCTATTTTCGTGTATGGAGTGGAAAGTTGGGCTTTTGCAAACATCGCTCAACTATCTAAACTACAGGGTGTACTTCTGAAGCAGCTGCTTCGACTTCCGATGTGTACACTGATGGAAAGTATCCACCTGGAATTAAGTATGGTTTCATGTGTAGCAAGAGTCCAGCTTTATAGCCTTAACACCCATTGGAAACTGGCCAATGCTCCAATTGCCAGCTTAAACATCTCATTTGTGAAGCTACGCGGACCCAAGGCTCTTATATGCCACATAGAAATTTGGCTCAAATCATCTCTGCCCCTACTAGATGACACCCTATGGTTTTGGTCGACCCTTTGAAGCTCCATTTTCAGTGCTACAAATCTGAGATGGGAAAGAAGGTTGTTGCATTTCATTGTGAGTTGCAAACTATGGAACTCCAGACTAAGAATAAGTGCTACCAGTTCCTCGAATACATCACAACCAGAGAGAGCCCACTGGGTGACCTTCAGGAGTTTGTGGGTAATTCCCTGGTCTGGGATTACTTGAGGTTAAAATTGAGTGCTGTCAAAACCTTCGAAAGTACTGGAGGATGGATTAACACTCTGTGAAACCAACGTTTTTGTTGCTTGTGTGGAGATCCTTGTCTGGAAACACTAAGACACTGAATGATGAAGTGTGATGCCTTGATCGCACTGAGATCAACTGCCCTAAAGACAGCTGGAATTGGTCACGATTTAGGGGAGGAAGAGCTACGGTCACCACTGATGAATGGCAATGATGAGTCTTGCATTATATTCTAAACAATTTTGTGGAAAAAAATAGTATTGATTCTGGAAGTCCTTGGTGTGTACTGAGTGGGCGTAGCGGGTGACCATAGCGGTCAGGTGGGGAGACTGCCATTGGCTTAACCTGTGTTCATCTGGGAGGAGAGACTGGTGAAATGCCTTTGTGGTTTTTTTGCAGGGACTCAAGGGAGGGATGGGGCGAATGTTGTGTTTGGGTTTGTCAAATTGTGTTAAAAAGGGGGGAGACTGCCACTTGCCTAACCTGCCTTCATCTGGGAGGAGAGACTGGTGAAATGTCTTTGTGGTCTTTTTGCAGGGACTTGAGGGAGGGATGGTGTGGATATTGTGTTTTGGTTTGTCAAATTGTGTTGAAAAGTTGTCTTTGGTACAGCTGTATAACACGTTAATAATTTTTTTTAAAAAAAGGAAAAAGGAAAAGGGCAATGTTAAATCATACTCAACCCTTCTTGGAACCCACCTTTGTTTTTTGCAATAATATTGTTTGATTCTGCCATATCTTGAAGTCTTCAGAGGAAAAACCTGGTAAAGTTCTTTCCAACTACATCTAGAAATGAAATTGGCTGATAGTAGTGTGGATCTGTTATTTAATTTAAATTGAGTGATTATCAAACTATGATGCCAAGATGTTTGAACAGTTCTCTCAAAAAGAATTTCTTTAAAAACCTGTTCCATCAGCTTTGCCCATCATATTGGAAACCAAGAGAATATTTATATGATCCAATGCCATTGATCCTAGCTGCTTTCCTTGATGTAACTCCGTGCACATATCATAAAGCGTCATCAGATGGTAGAACTAACATGAAACATCTTGGGAGCCACAGGTTGCATTAGTATACATTGTTTATTTATATGTTTGACAACATAAAGTTTGAGTCATCTCACAAGGCTGGCAGGGTCGATTTAGAGCACTCACCATCCCTGGAAGAAATGTGCAGCAGTTACAGTCAGGCTCAAATGAAACATTCAAAGCGCAACTCACTTGCCATTACTTGTCCTGCAAGGAATGAGCCTTGCTATAATTAGGTGTCAAGATGTTACTCTATGTAGTAGCTGAGCCTTTCCCGCAATGGGTTTCAAAACACTCTATTTGCGATAGATGCCCAAAGTTGTACTAAAATTTCACAACTAATCTTGGCCGAGCATAAGCTTCTATTACATCTGAATTTTTTGCATTAATGGAGAAGAATGTGAAAACAGCTAACTATGTTTAAAAATGCAAGCACATCTTTCTAAGCTGTAACTGTTTAAAATGCATTCATTTAGAGCCCTTGAATAACACAAACATATGTTAATCTATGACAACATTCGCCACTTCACACTCCTCAATTTAACTGGAACTCACTGAAGAAATAATACTTGATTGTGTGTGTGCACCCCGGACTGCATCAAACCTCTGTCTGTCTGCCCGGCCTGGAGAAGTTTTTATCTGGTTTACTCCCCTCTGAGCTTGAATACATTCTGCAAAGCCTTCTGACAGCCTGCCTGCAACTGCCGCACACTTCCCCCATGGATGGTGAGTGCTCGAAATCGCCAACCAGACAGAGAGAGAGTGCCCAGCCACCCTCCTGCAAGCCTTTCTAAACCCTCTGCCTGACACTGCCCATGGATATAGATCTTACATACATAAAATGGGAAAGTGCCTGCCTTTCTCTGTGATGTAATTCTGCATCAGACCCACATCCCTTTCAATCAACCACCCTCCAGACATTTCCAAAGCACGTGATTAGCACAAGCTGCTTGGAATGGCAGCAAAACGGATGTGAAGTGTTACATTGCCCTGCACTGCATTCCAGTTCTGCAAAGTGAACAATGGGCCTACTTTGAGCAGATCGCCTCACATCACGTATACTGTGGTCAATCTCATTTTGTCACATTTATTTCCATTTCAAATGTATTTTGCAAAGCAGAAATGCCTGGACATTCAGTTATCAATCTGCACCAAAGTTTGTACACAACAATCGTGGACTGATTTGCCCTGAATATTAATAGGGGATATGTTAATGGTTAGGGACTAATAATTAGTACTTGTTAGCCTTTATGCTTCAGTACAACTCAGTCCATCCTACTCTGGTGTAGTGCATAATGATAACATCAGCTGTTATATAATGCCAAATTCAAAACCTTCCTTTTTGCTGGCATGTGCTCTATGCATTCATAATGCTGACATACACCAGATTCAACACAGTGTCTCACAGCTGAGTCTCACACCCTTCCTCACTACTGGGATCAGTTTTCATCCCTGTTGAAATGTGGATCCTTAGCTAAAATATGGAGCCTCCTCTCCCTACAGGCCCGATGCTTTGACCCTTATTGAAGAACAAGGTGCAATTTAGGGGATAATCAGCTTTTTTGAAAGGCTGTGTCCAGCTTTTATTGGTTATAATAGCACCTTCCCACAATTCAAATTCACACCAGTCACCAACTTGGAAGTCCTAAAAATGATCACTAGCCTCAAACCCACAAGGTGCCAAGGTGACCCTTGCCCGGTGGCGGGTATCAAAGACTGTGTGACCAATCTAACTCCCTTCATTTCGAGTCTTATCAACGCTTCTTTAGAAACAGCACAGTCCCAACCAACCTTACAAAATGTGTGGGAACTCCCCTTACTAAAAAAGCCTTTGCTTGACCCCAACATACCCACAAACTATCGGCCTATTACAAGAGTGCCTTTCCTACTTAAAACACTAGATAGAGTAACCTATCTCCAGATCCAAAACTACTTGGAAGCCAACAACCTCCTTGGCCTTCGACAATCAGGCTTCCGACCAAGGCATGGGACAGAAACAGCACTTCTAGACTTGAAAATCCACAGACCTCTCCACAGTGTTTCATCTGGTCAATCATAAAATACTCTGTAATCATCTATCGTCAGCGATCCAAACTTGATGACTCCTTGAAGGCTTTCAATATAGACGATAACATCATGAAGGTATCTAAAGAAGTGAAAACCTTAGGTTTCTACCTGGACTTAGTCCTGACCCTAACCATACAAGTTAACATCACTGCCTCAGCAGCAGCCAACAATTCCAAGATGATCAATTCTTGCAAACCCTTTCTGTCTCCCGCCAGTTGCATCACTTTAGCCAGAGCACTCATCCTGTCCAGATGGGACTATTGCAATGCCCTCTACGCGGGCACTACGAAGCACAATATAAAAAAAACTAGAGGTAATGCAAAATAATGCACTCAGAGCAGCTCTAAATATACTTAGAAACACCCATATCTCCATGATAAGAAGAAACGCCCGTTGGCTTCCGGTGCAAGAGCGTATAGTCTTTAAAACTCTCACCCTGACACACACAAATGTCTTGTGCTGTTAATTGTGCACCTTTTCCACCAAAATCAAAGATATACTGGGTTTGAGTGAATGAAGGGGATGTACACAGAGCAAAACCCTGTCACCATCGGAATTATGTGGCCACCCAGTGTCCACTTGAAATTTGGCACCCGACGTCCAGGCTTCCTAAAATTCATGATCTTAGATTTCACTGGGTTAATTGACAAATCATTGGCCAAAGCATAATTCCCCAAAGAATTTGAAAGGCACTGCAAGCCAATGGTGGTGCGGTCCAGGAGGACAATTTCATCGGTATAAGCAAACCACCTAATGGGCCGAAGGCCAGTCTTTGGACTAGCCAATGACTACGAGTCCAATGCTCCTTCCAGATCTGCCAGATGTAGGTTGAAGGTGTAGGTTGAAGAGGCGTGGTGTCCCCATACATCCCTGCCTCACTCGACTCACCACTCTAACCACCTCATATAGGTGTCCCATTGCATCCAGCCTCACCCACAAGGATATGTACTTGTGTAAACTCGAGAGTATGGCCAAAATGGGTCTCGGGACCCCCAATTTTCCACCTGGTCCCACAACCGATCCCTATTCACCATATCAAAATTTCCTAATAAATCTATCCAGGCTCTGAACAACAGTGGGCCCCCCTTATCCCATGAGCCTTCACCCAAGATTTCCAGGATTGTCCAATTTAGGCTCATTGAGAAGCCTTTCCGGAATCTTTCCTGGAACCTTGAGAGAATGTTGTTTTGCCTTTCTCACTGTTCCAAGTCACCCAACCCGCAAATATTTTACTTTCCAGGTCAAGGAGGGAGATCAGACGGTAATTCACTGGTTCTGTGCCACCCCCCTCCTTAAAAATAGGTATTACTATTGAGGTTTTCTGGAAAGGTGGGAACATTATTTCCTTTAGAATATTACAGAAAAGGCAGGCTAGGAGCCTTGACCACATAGCCACATCTCCCTTCAAGACCTGATAAGTCAGGCCGTTAGGACCGGCACCCTTGAGGAGGATGACCTACAAATGAATTCCATTATACTACTTTCAGAGCAGTCCATTTCCCATGCTGTATCTGGGACCCCGAATATCGATTTTGTAGGAGTCTTTCTGTAGAACTGTGCAAAGTAGTTACACCAGTTTCTCTCAGAGACTGCATTCCCATGGAAACTAGCCTGGAGGGATGTTCTCTTATTTAGTAAGCCCCAGAAATTCTGAGCTCTTATTTAACAATGCAATGAGCACAGAGGGCTCTCTGTCTCAATGACAAATTCCTATAACTCTTCCTCAGGTGACCTAGCCTTATTTTATAATCAGCAATTTTGAGCTGTTCTGCCCCCATTTCCCTCACCGCTTTGCGTAGTTCCCATTTCTTTGCCCAGGTTGCCTCATCAAACACATGGGCATGGACTGGATGTGCTGCTAAGCCTGTCCTCCCCGAACAATCGACTGGCCACATAAAATCCAAGAAGGTCCCCAGGCTACAGCCACTCAACAAGATGTGCTCACACTATTCATCACTATACCTCAGCAGCCTATTATTCAAGTTTATTATGTCCCTTCTGTACTTTACCAATCTATTCCCACTGTTTTTGACTACTACTGGTTGCTGGTAGCATGGCACTTTCCCACAGTTTTCCCTCCACATAGTTGCCTCCAGCCTACTGTGGTCACTGCATCCTCCCTCTATGACCTGAAGGTTATGACAACTCTCAAAAATGCCAGGGGAAAAAAGATATAGTCATGACTGAGCTTGCCTCTCCCCTTCTCCAGGTTGCTGATGGTAGAGCATCCACCTCTATCAATCCATTTGCTATCTGCAGGTTCCAGTCAGCAAACAAATGATACCCACCATCTTCCCACAGCCATCTGTCTTTTTGGACCTGAACCTTCTCGCTGCAATGGCAAATCTATACATTGGGAATTAAAATCTCCTGCCAGAAGAATATTCACACCTGAGCAATCTAAGTTTACCCTTGTCATCACTTCTGACTGTGATTCCAGGAATGTTGCGGGATCGGACGGTCAGGGTTCCAATATATGTTAAAAACTGTCAGGGAGGAGCTCTGAGGTCTTTCCAGAGGTCCCAACTTTGCTGCCAATATTCCCTTCATTGTAACAGGGATTGGAACCAGAGCTGCAAATATGGATTTATGGGTGGGGATGGTCAGGCCCCCCAAGCGTCTCCCTCCATTTTCACGAGTGGCCACCTGGTGTGTTATTAGGAATCCATCCAGTTCAAATACACTCAGCAGTCAGGTTTTCTGGAGGAAGACTACATCTTTCTATCCAAAGATGACCTCCTTCATAGACCCAAGTTTAATTGAATTTGGGCCCCTCCAACTCACAAAAGACCACTCATTTTTACTAAAGAGGTGCCCCCTAACCTCCAGCTTCTGGTGTACCTGGGAAAGAATCTAGTGCAATAAAGTCGTGGCCTTCACTTGGACATCATTTTGGTACGTTTGACCCCCCCGCCAACACCTCCACCTCCACCTCTTCATTATAGTCAACTTCTGACCATCCCAAACTAGCTCCTCCCACCCCCATGCTCCCATTATCTAGATTTGGTTCTCTCTCAATGCCACGTTCCCATAAAACATTCTGTAATTGTTTATATGGAAGTCCATTGCTTTATCTCTTTCCCTTGGACTTACGTCCTT
The DNA here is from genome assembly GCF_040938575.1 of Ambystoma mexicanum. NCBI lineage: Eukaryota > Metazoa > Chordata > Amphibia > Caudata > Ambystomatidae > Ambystoma > Ambystoma mexicanum. The sequence goes on along the minus strand of NC_090922.1, from coordinate 679,794,076 downwards.
GGCAGTTCTCTCCACTGTGGTACTACCCTCTTAATGCTCTTAGACCCTTGTAAGGCTCCTGTTTGTGCTTTGGATTGCCAATCTGGTCAACCCCCAGGGCACTGTCAGAGCATTGAAGAAACTGGAAGATTGTCCAGTTTTTGGTTCTTTGTTTTCCTTTCTACAAGATGCCCTGTAGCCTACTTCCTTTTTTTGTCCCTGTTTTCTTTTAGCATTCCCCTACCTTCCTATCATTACAAAATCAGTGACTGGTGTTAGAAACCTGAAGGTGTCTCACCAGCTAGTCCCTGGGAATCTGTCATCAGGTGGCCAGGACACGGCCATCGCTTTTGGATCCAGGCCCTGGGGTGGACCGGTGCGGGAGGATCACCTGGATGAGGGGTATTCGGGTAATGGAAGTGGGACACCGAAGGGTGAGATATGGTATTCCCTTCCCTGTAACACCTTTTCCCCATCCTACTAGGTAGGATACCTAGAAGTTCAAGCCCCTGCCCCTTTCCCGACACAAACACTTTCTCACAGACAGTTCACCGTGATTGACAACTGACTTACACCAGAGCCGTACACCTGACATGTCCCATCACCATGGTCAGGTAAGGTCAGGCAATTACTGATCATTACACACACCTGACTCCCATCACACTTTCCCACATGGATAAAAGGCAGAGCACAAAAACACACTAGGAAGCAGCAATTTCAAGATGGCAGTTTAACACAAGAAGAAAGGTGACGAGACCAGAGAGGTTTGCAAGGAGGGAAGTGCCCTTCACCTCTAGAAACTGTTACTTTCATAAAGCTTGGAAAGTGAGAAGCCTAAAACCGGGAACAAAAGCTGAACAAAACTACACTGTGCATCAAAGGTATCAAGGGGCTCTCTGTGTTGATAACCCAGGCAAGGAGGAGTAATTGGTGCTGAGGTACTGTCCTTGGCTCCTACAACAACGCCATACCAGTAAACACAGCACAGCCACTGAGTCAGAGAGACTGATAGCAAAGCAGTGTGTGTTGGAACCAAGGTTGCAAGCAGCAACATTGTATGAAGAAATTCGCAAAAGACAGTGTGTGAAACGCATGTGATGAGCGGCGCAAGCAATTGGAAACAAAAGGAGTGAATGAACTTTGAAGTTCAAGTACAGAGTGGTCCAGCACCATGTGGGTGCTCATTCGAAGGTCTCTGTTAGGTATCCAGCTGAATGGCAAATGTATTGTGAAAAGAAACTTTGTATTGAAGTGGTCCTGCCAAGGGTCAAGCTAAACCCTGTGCACATTCGAAAGTCTTAGATAAGTATAAAATGAACTGCAATTGGTCTGAGCCCGGCTGAGGGGGACTAATTGAATACAAAGAAGGATCTGAGCCTGGCTGAGGGGCATCCAGGGTGAACCGTGGGTCATCCGAGAAAGAATATATTCTGAATGTTAAAATACACGGATCTGAGCCCAGAAGAGGGGTATCTTCAGTAACGGAAAAGGGATCCGAGCCCAGCGGATGAGGCTCCAGGGTGTGACAGCCGAATTAGAAAATTGTAAGAAGAAAATAACTTTCTATTTTGTTTTGTACATCAGGCCCTCTGAATCAAGAGACTTTGATGAGAAAAGATACTTGGGAACAGAAGGTCTTGCTGCTAGAAATAGAACTGTATCCTTCTGTCAAAGAAGTCAGGGTGTTATTGTTATTGTTATTTACACTGATAGTGTGCCGGAAGCCTGCAGGCATCAGGAAGCAAGAGAAGAAAGAGCAGATGACAGAATTTACAAACAAGAATGACAACAAAGGGATGCTCAACCTAAACGAACAGTTTTCACTCCCTTTCCAAACTTCAGAAGATCTGTTTCAGCACGAAGAGACACAGGCAGCTTATTCCACAAAGGGGCAACCTGCAAAACAAATGACATGCCCAGCCCTCTAGCTCTCTTACTGCTAGGGGCTGAAATGCCAATTCTTTGACACAATCTAGTAAACCTGGTCGGAGTACAGGTATTAACAAGTTCTTTGATGTAGCTAGGGGCATCTCCATTCATGCATTTATGCACTAGTGTCAAAGCCTTAAACTGAATACAAGCCTCCACAGGAAGCCAATCAAGACTTTTCCTGTGGCGAGCAATAGGCTCATGTCTCAGAACATTCTCCACAATGTGTACCGCATCATACTGCAGGACTTGGAGTCGTCTGATATTATTTTTGCTAGAACCCAGCATAAGGACATTCCAATAGCCCAGCCGGGGCATCACAAGGTAATGTACCAATGTTGCACAGTTTGCCTTTGGGACATAAGGTTTAACTAACCTTAAGAGCCACAGTATATACTGTGCCTTATTCACTACACTCTCGGTGTTGCCGTTAATATTTAGGGAAGACTTACAAATTATTTGGTACACATTAAAAAGACATTGGGACATGCAGGCACCATGAGGTAGCCCCCCATTTCAGGAGATCCTCAGGAGACCATGCATTGGCCCACACAATCCGTGACAAGTGACCCATCAAAAAAGACCTGATCCATGCCTGATATGCCAACCGAAACCCTCAACCCGTCCAGCAGCTTGTAATGGTTGGGATGGTCAAAGGCTGCTAATAAGTCCAACCAACATCAGCAGCCTGGCCTTGCCTTGATCCATGACCTGAAGCATCTCTGACTTCATGTCCAACAATGCACTCTCCATCCCAAAAGTGCGAGAAAGAGCATAACACTGATTGTCTTGCATGAAAAGCTCCAGATTTTTAGAGGTATTCCTGGAACTGTGAAGTGCTCACTTTGTCCAAAATCCTCAAGATAAAAGGGGCATTAGTTATAGGCCTGAAATTAGTATAGTCTTTGGGATCAAGGCCCGTTTTTTTTTAAATAAAGGAGTAACATAGAGCCTCTTCAAAGCCTCAAGGACACAACTGTCCCGGAAGCTAGCGTCAAAAAGGCCAATGAGAAAAGTAAGCAAAAGAGTCTTATTTGTCAAGATTCTGGATGGCAGGAGCTCTTCTGCACAAGTAGGTGGCCTCATATTAGTCATGAAATTAGCCAGAGCATCCTTGGTTATACTCCTAAATTCATACCCCAAGTAGTGGGATTGATCGAGGGCATCAGTCAAGATAGTGGAGTTCCTATGCCCCCTCCCCACCAGATTAGACTGGATTTTAGCTTGGGCTGTCGATATTTTAGCTGCTAAGGCAGCTTGGATATTTTCACAGTCAGCATTAGTAGGAATACATTTTTGTAGCATAGCTGGTGGCTTTTCTAGGTCCCTCAGGCTCTGAAACAATGTATTTGAGTTATTTTATGCTTGGGTGATTTGGTTACCTAGGAAAAGTTTTTTTAGTGCATAAAAAATCTGATCTATATGTTCTCTCAATAATTTTACATTTCGCCCTATTTGCTGGAGATTGGTCTTTCATGCAGGCTCTGTCCGCTTTCCTTTTTTTCTTTTTAAGACTTGTAACTCCTCACTATTCCATTTTTTATTATTTTCTTTCTCTCTTATACTTTTGCAGGTAATGGGGGCAACACGATCTAACATATCCAGAAAGCATCTGTCGAACTCTGACACCAGAAAACTGGGGAATCTGAAACAGATGTAGATGACACCAGTGAGGGCAAACAAGATTCCAAATTGTCTTGACCAATTTTATTACAGTTACAACTACATACCTTGCACATGGGGTTCCTTTTCTGACGATGAATGCATGGTAGCATAAAATCAGATAAAATAAAAAGATGGTCTGGCCAGAGACAAGGCTGAACAACAACCAGACTTAGGATAATTTCGACTAGACAGCTATGTTGCCCAAGTTGTGAGTAGTTTCCTTTCTATTAGCAATGACAAATGTATTAGTCTCAAGCAGTTTCTCAAGCAAGAGAGCTTGAGGATCAGTCAAATTAAACCGTCAGTTGTTGTAGTCACCCAACAAAATTGAAGCTGCATTAGGTCTATGTAGTGATGACAACAGTTCAGCAAAATCCTCCTGAAAATGTAATGTTTCATGAGGGATGCCGATGCAACAGTACAATATTTAGACAGTTATTGGGAGAAGGGGTATTTTTGAGAAACAAAACTTCAGCACCCGACAGGCGACCAACGTTTGAAAGTAATTAAGATGGGAGTGAGCTATAATAGCCACCCCGCCCCACTTCTGTTCCCATCGCTGTTCTGGAAGAAGAAGGAAAAACCGGGTGGGGTAGCTAAGTCAATGGGACTCATTAGGAGTATGGCGGTAAGGCAACAACGGCTCCGGTATCGCTACCGGCACCGTTGCTACCATACCGCCATACAAGGACTTCTGCTCGATTCGCCCTAGCAGCCACCTGGTCTGACTAGGTGGCCATGCTGGCACCCACGAGCAGAACATGATGGTAGCACCGGTACCATTATAAATGGTACCGCTGCTACCATCCTTCCCATTCCCATTGAGCCCGATAGTGGCAAAACAAAAGAGTTGATGGCTGGAAGGTTTAGAATAAATCTTGACCTCTGGCATTGCTCTGGGCAACCCTCCAGACCATCGTTCTTCTCCTGCCAAGCCATTACAAAAGGGGAAAAACCAGATGCAAATCAGGCTTGGTCCCACCCCAAAAGGGGTAGTCCAGCCCGAACTGCTGGGTCACATACCTTTTGCACGAGACCACAAGCATCCCCAGACATGTTTCAGCCTTGTTGGGCATCATCAGTGAGGGGTAGCTTGGGTCTCTAGGCCCAGCAGGCAAGGGACCCACGTCTGGGCATACCCTTCGCACTTGGGGTGACAATAGCAAAACAAAAGAGTTGATGGCTGGAAGGTTTAGAATAAATCTTGACCTCTGGCATTGCTCTGGGCAACCCTCCAGACCATTGTTCGTCTCCTGCCAAGCCATTACAAAAGGGGAAAAACCAGATGCAAATCAGGCTTGGTCCCACCCCCAAAGGGGTAGTCCAGCCCAAATTGCTAGGTCACATCCCTTTTGCATGAGACCACAAGCATCCCCAGACATGTTTCAGCCTTGGTGGGCGTCATCAGTGAGGGGTAGCTTGGGTCTCTAGGCCCAGCAGGCAAGGGACCCACGTCTGGGCATACCCTTCCCACTCGGGGTGACAATAGCAAAACAAAAGAGTTGATGGCTGGAAGGTTTAGAATAAATCCTGACCCCTGGCATTGCTCTGGGCAACCATCCAGACCATCGTTCTTCTCCTGCCAAGCCATTACAAAAGGGGAAAAACCAGATGCAAATCAGGCTTGGTCCCACCCCCAAAGGGGTAGTCCAGCCCGAACTGCTAGGTCACATCCCTTTTGCATGAGACCACAAGCATCCCCAGACATGTTTCAGCCTTGTTGGGCGTCATCAGTGAGGGGTAGCTTGGTCTCTAGGCCCAGCAGGCAAGGGACCCACGTCTGGGCATACCCTTCCCACTCGGGGTGACAATAGCAAAACAAAAGAGTTGATGGCTGGAAGGTTTAGAATAAATCTTGACCTCTGGCATTGCTCTGGGCAACCATCCAGACCATCGTTCTTCTCCTGCCAAGCCATTACAAAAGGGGAAAAACCAGATGCAAATCAGGCTTGGTCCCACCCCCAAAGGGGTAGTCCAGCCCGAACTGCTAGGTCACATCCCTTATGCATGAGACCACAAGCATCCCCAGACATGTTTCAGCCTTGTTGGGCGTCATCAGTGAGGGGTAGCTTGGGTCTCTAGGCCCAGCAGGCAAGGGACCCACGTCTGGGCATACCCTTCCCACTCGGGGTGACAATAGCAAAACAAAAGAGTTGATGGCTGGAAGGTTTAGAATAAATCATGACCTCTGGCATTGCTCTGGGCAACCCTCCAGACCATCGTTCTTCTCCTGCTAAGCCATTACAAAAGGGGAAAAAACAGATGCAAGTCAGGCTTGGTCCCAACCCTAAAGGGGTAGTCCAGCCCGAACTGCTAAGTCACATCCTTTTTGCACGAGACCACAAGCATCCCCAGACATATTTCAGCCTTGTTGGGCGTCATCAGTGAGGGGTAGCTTGGGTCTCTAGGCCCAGCAGGCAAGTGACCCACGTCTGGGCATACCCTTCCCACTCGGGGTGACAATAGCAAAACAAAAGAGTTGATGGCTGGAAGGTTTAGAATAAATCTTGACCTCTGGCATTGCTCTGGGCAACCCTCCAGACCATCGTTCTTCTCCTGCCAAGCCATTACAAAAGGGGAAAAACCAGATGCAAATCCGGCTTGGTCCCACCCCCAAAGGGGTAGTCCAGCACGAACTGCTAGGTCACATCCCTTATGCACGAGACCGCAAGCATACCCAGACATGTTTCAGCCTTGTTGGGCGTCATCAGTGAGGGGGAGCTTGGGTCTCTAGGCCCAGCAGGCAAGGGACCCACGTCTGGGCATACCCTTCCCACTCGGGGTGACAATAGCAAAACAAAAGAGTTGATGGCTTGAAGGTTTAGAATAAATCTTGACCTCTGGCATTGCTCTGGGCAACCCTCCAGACCATCGTTCTTCTCCTGCCAAGCCATTACAAAAGGGGAAAAACTAGATGCAAATCAGGCTTGGTCCCACCCCCAAAGGGGTAGTCCAGCCCGAACTGCTAGGTCACATCCATTTTGCACGAGACCACAAGCATCCCCAGACATGTTTCAGGCTTGTTGGGAGTCATCAGTGAGGGGTAGCTTGGGTCTCTAGGCCCAGCAGGCAAGGGACCCACGTCTAGGCATACCCTTCCCACTCGGGGTGACAATAGCAAAACAAAAGAGTTGATGGCTGGAAGGTTTAGAATAAATCTTGACCTCTGGCATTGCTCTGGGCAACCTTCCAGACCATCGTTCTTCTCCTGCCAAGCCATTACAAAAGGGGAAAAAACCAGATGCAAATCAGGCTTGGTCCCACCCCCAAAGGGGTAGTCCAGTCCGAACTGCTAGGTCGCATCCCTTTTGCACGAGACCACAAGCATCCCCAGACATGTTTCAGCCTTGTTGGGTGTCATCAGTGAGGGGTAGCTTGGGTCTCTAGGCCCAGCAGGCAAGGGACCCACGTCTGGGCATGCCCTTCCAGCCATCACCTCTTTGTTTTTGCCCTATAGGGGCTCAATGGGAATGGGGACGTACCGGGTCTGGCACCCGCGCAAGGGGAATTACTGGGTCTGATGAGGTTGGAGTGGCCTGGTGATTACCCTTTCGCAGATGTTGAGCCAGATGCGTGTTTGGGTGTAGCTTTTCCAGTAAAACTGGCAAGGCTACCTCCAACTTCATACTGTAACCACGTTTCTGTAATGGCCATAATGTCAATCTCCTGGTCTATAAAATCGTCCTGCTCTTCCAGTGTGTGTTTGTCCAGTGATCTCGTATTAAGTAGCCCCAATTTAATAGGCATGGTGTTTTTGCCCAAAGGAGGGATTTCTTTTCTGCAGACCCAGGCTTTGCTAAATACCTGCTCATGAGGTTTGTGAACACCAGGCAAAACTTCACAAATATCCCTTACCACGTCCATAAGGCAACTTCTCCCGTTCTCCTGGCAAGACATCCAGTAAATAAGGTGATTGGACTACAACTCAACTGGGAGTTGTAGTTCACAATACCGCATACAAGAAACAGCAGGGCGAGTCCCTGAGGAGCTGTGAGCAAGAAGGTATGTACTAAAGTACCTAACAAGAATCAGCTAACAATATCAAGGTGCAACGTTCTACAATTTCCAATTTCTATTAGCAAATGATCCAAATCTAGGCAGGTTAACACAGTGAATATAAGTTGTGTATTAAAACTGGTACTTCATAAACAGGTACTAAAACAGAGTAAAATCACTAATGAACAGCACCTAAGACATGGCTAAATAGAAAATGAGGTGCAGGCGCTAAATCAGGGTTTGTATACTAGCAAAGACTTGCTAGTCTCTGGCGTGCCGGCACTGACGTGCCTGAATGTAAATAAGAAGGTGATTGGACTACAAGTTCACAATACTGCGTATTTGATAACAGCAGGGGGAGTCCCCTAGGTGCTGCGAGCAAGATGGTATGTACTCAAGTAATGGCTAAATAGTTGTGTGCTTGGCTCGAGTGAACTGCCTTGCCCTGTGCTGAAAACGTGGGGAAGGGAGACCAACGGCCCAAACATCCTGACTTATCATTTGGTGAACACTTCTTTCTTTTGAATAAACATTACCCCACACTATTTGTAAAAGAGCAATGGCCTTCCAACTCGGAATCCATCAACCGAGAGGTCGAGTCATCTACAAACAGCACTATGGGGTCTAGATAGCCCATACTCCGGCACTCCGATAAGGGGAAGAAATCCCAGATTTTCCACTTAATGTTAGTGGCTGTGAATGTATACTCCAGGCTACGAGCAAATAAGTTGCCTGCGACTGCCACATTCATTGGTGTGCTTCCCCTCTTTTGGGCTTAGTTTTCATTCTCCTGTGCGTGCACAAGACATTAGATTGTTTCTCTCTTCCAGACTGTATTGGCAGCTGAAGGTGTGGCTGATGCCTCTTCAATACACCACCCTCCATGATCACACAGTCAACCTTGGGGGCTCGCAAGTAATCAGCCAAAGCACCACTCCGGAGGTGATAGTAGTTTGATGGCATGGGAGGCATGAAAAATATAGCAGATATATTTGGTGAATGCGAGTTGCTAATTAATGTATATGTCCAAATTTGTAGCACGCTCCTGCTGACTATTTCATTTTTTTTAAACAATTTTGATTAACTTTTATAACAACCAATCAACACACAAAAACAAATTTAGCGGTGCATGTTACACATTTTGAATATTTCCTATTCTGGTTAAACTATAACCGCTGCCCACCCTTTACCCTCCCCCCTTAACTTGAGCCTACTCCATTTCGCCTTTCGCTGTTACATCCTCTCGGGGTGTTCCCTCCTCCGTGCTCTGGGAAGTATCATCCCTGCTTAGGCAAACCCATGACTGATTAATTTAAAGTGAAAATGACCTTGTTAAAAAGTCTGTACCCCATGGATGACCGGCCCAAAGACTAAACGGAGCCCTGCAGTCACTGTGCGCAAAACCTACCGACGGCTCAAAGGGAGATGCCCCACAGTCAACATGCACAAGAGCCTTTCCACAAATCCATATTCTAACAGTCTGACTAAGCGGTGTTCCCAATTCAAGATGTTAATGTGGTCTGTGCTCAGTTGTTCACTCCAGACTCCAGATTGGCCCCCTGGATGCCCCTTCATGTCTTTGCCTTGGTTCTTAGTTTATGTCGTTCTAATCAGGCTCATGACTTGTTACTTAATATTGGTTGTGCACTATCTGATATAGGAAATCAGCGTTCAATCACAGTCGTTAGTTCGATTTCCATGATTGTTTTGACATACCTGTCGTCAGTCACTGCTGCCGGTTCTCCCCCGCAGTCCACGGTAGGCCACTTGCTGTTCCACTTTCTGCTCCGCATTCCGCAGAGGTAATGAGTTTAAATGCAAGCTGCTGCTGCTTAATGCTCCAGAGCCACTCCTCCAACAATAAACAGAGAAAACAAGTTGTGACCATAGCAGTCCACTTGCCGTTCCACTTTCCTCTAATGTTGTTCTGATGCTGCCTGGAAACTGAAAAGGAGCGTTTTAAGGGAATATTAGAACACTGCTCAATAAAGGTATGCCTTCTAAAAAGGTTTATGTCAGGCATCCATTCAAATTGTGAGGATGAGATTCAATATAAATAACATGAGCCTACCTCTTATGGGAAACAACACTTGTTTGCAGTCATGATAAAAGAACTGTACGAATCGCCAAGAAGGTCATTTAAAGGTTGGATGGGGACCATCTGATGATGCATGATGTTGACATTCAACTGTTGACTGAAGTCATAGGTAGAGTAGGGATTTAACAGAGAAAGTTAGTCGATGCTCTCTGTCCAATGTTCAAAACACAATGCTTTCAAAAACAAATGTGAACAAAGACTTGCTGTGCTAAAGTGACCTTTGCGCTTATCTTCTCTTTTGAACGATATCAATGTCAACCCTCTTGGAACAAAAGCCCACATCAAAACAGTTGTAAGATAAAGAGCATATGCCCGGACAAAGACAGATTCAAAAATATGAAAAGCGTATTAGTAAAAGGCCAACACAAGGGTAAATTGAGAAAGCAATTAAGCAAAACATTCAATAGAAATTGTGTACCTGTTATTATAAAAAATAATTTTAAGGGCCATTTAAAAACTATAAGAATGTTGACAGGTGTCCAGTCATAATTTCGAATGAAAAATTTCGAAAGACAAAAAAGTCGAATCAAAAATGTCGAAAAAAAATGTCGAATTATTGTTTTTTTCGCAATTTTTTTTTGGTTCTAGTTTATATAAAAAAATAGGCATAAATAAAAAGGGGGGCGGTTTGGCGGGGGAACCCCCCCATTTCGAAAAAAAAACGTCATAAAAAAAATTTGACATTTTAATGTGCATTTCAAATACATATTTGCGTGTTATTCCTTTGAGCAGGATCAGGGTTTTCACACACCATGCAAATTATAAAATGGTAAACTAAATGCAGCTACATCCAAAAGTGAGTGGTGAGGTCAACGGTAGGTCCAGGGATGGGTCTGAAACAGACTGGAAGTTGCTCTATCATCCTCACAGGATCCCTTGGTGAAGATGTGTGCATCAAATGTGGTGTTAGCCATGGTCTCACACAGAGTGTGTTAGAATGTCATCATTGGCTGCTTCAAACAATCAGTAGAGTTTGGTATTCTTCTTCGATCAGGCTATCAAATGGAAAATACTTGCATACCATTATCTCTAGTGCTAGCATAATTTGTGGCAACTTGCAGATCCTACGGTATATGTGGAAATGATCCGAGATTTTCTGGAGCCCTTCTCCTCACCACACCAGAAATCTGTACCAAAGCTGAGCTGATGATATCATGTCTTCATGATCATAGTGTGTGGGGACCAAGGTTACCAATTTCTGCTTCAGGTTGTCTAGGTGTTTGATCTCTAGCAACTGGACAAGAAGCATGATGGGTAACTCTGGTCCTTCCGATGAGTCAAGGAAATCCCACATTCCCAGCATAGCAAATGTATAGTCATCTTACCAATACTCGTCTTCATTCTGTACCTCAAACATGTTTTAGTGGTAGGAGTCTCATCTTTCATGATATAGGGAAAGATCGAACCCCAATTGCTGGGGGTTTCTAGACTTGTTTGTTTGTTTGTTTGTTTGTTTATTCATTTGTTATGCCACCAAACCCATAGGTAAAAGGGCACAGCAAGTATGAAAATGCAAAGCTTACATAGTTACAAAATATACACCAGGTACAGATCTTACATGAATACAGAATATACAGAATGTGCAAATATATAGAGAAATAAAATAAAATAGCCTAAATAGTTACAAAGATAAACCATGATCAGTGAGCAGCGATACAAAGTGCAGAGTAATACCCTCTGAAAAACACTGGGGCTCGCAAGTAGGCTAGGTTAGTGGGCATGTTATAAAGGGTAGGAGGCTAAGGGTCTGTAGCGATAATGTGTTTTATAAAAAAATGTTCTGAAATGTAGGTAAGGTTGGTCAGCTCTCAGGTCTTGTGGTAGAGAGCTCCAACATTTAGCAGCCTGTACAGGGAAGCTATTACCACCAATAGTGGTAAGCTTGTATTTAGGTATGGTCAGGAAGATAGAATGACCAGCTCTGGTTAGTCAATAAGAAGTTCTTCTCTGCAGTTTGTCTGTGAGGTAGCTGGGGGCAGCATTATTAAGAGCTTTACGAGTCAAAGATAACGTCTTTAGCTGGATTCTATTGGCTGTGGATAACCATTTGTGGTGGCGTCTAATGTGGGAGATATGGGTTCTTTTGTTTATGCCTAAGGCTGCTCTTAATGCATTATTTTGTAAGGTTTGGAGCTTTTGAATAGTCGTTTTATTAGCACCACTGTATAGAGCATTGCAGTAATCAATTCTTGAGAGTATTAAGGCTCTGGCCAAGATCAGTCAGCTGTCATCAGAGAGGAATGGCTTGCCAGCTCTGAGTAGCTTACACGTGTATGCCGTAAATGAGGTCAGGGATTTGATCTGTTTATCAAAAGACAATGTGGAGTCCAAGTAGAAGCCAAGGGTTTTTAACTCCTTGGAGACTTTAATGGAATTCCCGTCAATGTTGAATGAATAAAATTCCTGGCCTAGTTTTTTAATGTTTGCCTGTGAGCCCAAAATTATCAACTCGGTCTTATCATTGTTCAAACATAGGCCATGAGTGGCCACTCATGCTTGGATGATAAGATAAACTTTGTTCACCAACCCTGTGTCCTTACTGTGATCCCTAGAAAGCCGGAAGAGAATCTGGGTATCATCTGCGTAATTGGTGTAGGTAATACCCAGATGGTCCAGATCATCGAACAAGAGTTTGGTGAAGATGTTGTACAGAGTTGGTGAGACGCAGGAGTCTTGAGGAACACCACACAGGATAGGGGTTGGGTCTGCTGCTGCCGAGGGAGAGAAGACTCTCATGGTTCTATCACTCAGGAAGGATTCAATCCATTTGATGGCTTCCGGGGAGAAGTGGGCAGCAGAGTCAAGGTGTCGGCAGAGGACCTTGTGGTTGACCAGGTCGAATGCGGCTGAAAGATCAAGTAGGAGCAGAAGTAGTGATTTCCCTTTGTCTTTCAGCTCCTCTATTTGGGACTTTAACTCTTGGCCATGCTCATTGGTGGTCTGTCAAGAAAGTGACCATTCTCTGCCTTATACTGCAACTCAAATAAGGCAAATGTGACACCAATGGCCTGATTCATTATCAGAGGTCAGTGACCATTATCCAGCTGAAAAGGATGCATACCTGAAAGATGTGCTGTGAAAATGCTGCAACCATGTTGGTTGTACATAGTAGTAGAACAAATCACTGCTGATATCTGAGTGTTTAGGCCTACAACAAGCTCCCCTGGAAAATGAACTCCAACTCAACTAAGTATGCTGGGGCGAAGAGAAAGAGAAAACGCAGAGAGAGTGACTAATACCTCGCCCTCTAAACAAATTGGTGTGATCACATATGGTCACTGAAGGTACTGATTTGTCCCACTGCACAGGTAAAAATGTGTTGTGTGACGGTGCCTTTTCTGCACCTGTGTTATTTCTTCTCATCAGTTTAGGTGCCTGTAGATAAACCAAGGCAAACAAAATGTGTTTTACAGTAGTGTTTATTTACATAGCTCAATGGTGCAAGAATGTTCAGACAAACATAGTGTACACTTAAAATTACCAATATGGCTCAAGAATAGCTAAGCACAGACTTTCTGTGCAATTTGAGTAAAAACGTATATATCATGTAATGAATTCACAAGAAGGGAAAGAAAATGTGACCAAAGCAGACAAGGGACATCAACATATAAAAATACAGCTACAGTAAAAGTCCATAAGAATGTGCACACGCATCTATTGAAGATTTCATTATAGGATGCGGAGAGGGTGAATACGGTGGTTGCATCTTGTGAGTCTGTCTCCTCTCACTCCTCCACTGAAATGCAACTCTTTTTGGTGGTGTGAATGGTCAGAGAAGGTAAGGTGGCAAGAACGGACCTGGAGTGCAATTCAGTGTTCACCTAGGCACGCTGAAAAATGTGAGGTATAAACACATGCACAGAAAAAGAACAAATAATAATCAGTGCTTAAGCTTCAAATATTTGCGGCCAAAAAGTACCACACATGGACATGGCTGAGATACAGAAAAATGAAATGGGGAAAACCAGTTAGCTGATATGTAATATGCACATATGTTCCCTAAAAGACAGCCACATCCGAGGTGACAAGAGACAATACTCTGGGGGCCAGGTCGATAATCCTGGTTCTGGACAAACATTAAAAACAATACAAAAAAGGCCCTTAGGCATATTGAGTTCCCAAACACACCTATGAAGCTCCGCCTGAAGTGCACACCAAACTGGAGCACTTGCACTTGCCTATTTAAAGATACGTCATATAGTAACCCACAACACAAAACCAAAATGCAACAACTGAAGGGTTATAACTAAACTAGTCCTGAAATTCAGGAATTTGTGGTGTTAATGTAAACATTAATTCAACATTCCTTGATGCAAGCATGGGTGATGGAGAATGACTCCCCTCATGCTTGCCCCCCCTTTAATATGTGTGAGTTACTGTTTAACCATGGCATCCCTTAGATGTTACCATAGTTTCTGCTCACTGGACTGGCTTCTGTCTGCATGCCCAGATGTCGATACACCACCAGTCATCTTATGCTAAAACCCCACAGCAGCTTATGCAACGCATGCACCGCAATGCATCCAGAGCGTTAATGATGGTAAAATGAGGACCTGACCAGTCTATCTAGCAATACAAAATATTTGTTGTCAAGGGCTGGAAAGCAAAGATTGCATTTTCCTTAGTTTTTAGATAATCAACGTTGTCAGCAAATTAATTAGTGTATACCCAACCTAGTTCTGCTATCAAACCCTTATTTAAATGCACAACATATTTTAAAACTATTTTAAAACAAATCATACATGGGAATGGTCTCAGTGATAGATGGAATAACATGAACAGCACAACTTGTTCAGTGATATTGTTTTTACTATTGTACCAACACGTATTATTCTAAAGAACTTGACCTAAGTGGATTCCTGCCTCTATCATTCCCACATAGACATACTCCTCTATTGAATGCCTTGTCTGCAGGCTTCCTCTCTCTCCTAGCCACTCTCTTACGGTTGCTACTCGCTACCAGCCCCCTGGTCAGATCACCTCATTTCTCTCTGAACAGGCGGACATCTCCTCCTCCATCCTGGCGTCAACCACTCAACTCCTCCTTCTTGGTGCCCTCAGTATCCTTCTAGACTCTCCTTGTTCCTCCTCTGTACTCTTCCATGATCTCTGTGACTCCCTCTCCCTTTCTATATTCCCCTCTGGCCCGACTCACTCTGCAGGGCACAAACTTAATGTCTTGATCTCCTCTGACCTCCCCCTGACCACTCCTCTCTCCGGAATTGATCGCTCCCACCTCTCCTCCCATATCTCCCTCTCTACCCTCCAGACCAAGCCAAGCCAAGCCAACCCCAAACCTAACACCTACCTTCTACGTCATATGGCCTATGAAGCGTGGGTCAGTTGAGGCTTTCCCCACCACCTTCTCTCCCTGCCCTCCACCTCTGGCTGACTCACATCGTGACACAGCCCTGTCTATGCTCTATGCTCTACTCTTCCATTTCTGACACTATTGATGCTCTTGCCCCTGTCATGAGGATCCGTTTTAAGCCCAAAGCCAAGTGCAATTCTTGGTATGACTCTGACCTAGCTACACTTAAACACAAGTGTAGGGTGGTTAAGAGGAAATGGAGGGCTTCTTTTTCATCCTTTGACAAATTGGCCTGTCGCCTGCTCCAAAGGCAATACCGACTCTCTGTTCAAACTAAGAAGAAAGCCCACATCCAAGCCTGTGTCTCTGCGGCTTCTAACAACTTGGCCTAACTCTTTAAAATCTGCAAGGAGCTGGCCAACCCTGCTGCAGCCTCTACCTCTCCTGTCGCCTCCCAGGCCCTTTGCATGGCCCTTGTCTCTCACTTCATCTGAAAAACCCAGGACATCCTCTTCACCCTCTCGTACCCCCCTATTCTGCCCTCTGCTTCTGTGAACTCTGGCCCTCCTACATCCCCCCTTCTCTTCCTTTCCTCTTTTTTCCCCTGACAAGGTCTCTGGACAAATTCGATCTATAAAAGTCTCCTCAAAAAAGGTTCCTCCCTGTTCTTCCAAGACCACATTGACACCCTTTCTCCTGCCCTGGCTGATTTCTGCAACCACTCCTTCACCTCAGGAGCCGTCCCCTACCCTCTGAAGCACTGTCATGTGCACCCTCTTCTCAAGAAACCCACAGCTGACCCTTCTTGCCTGGCTAACTATCGCCCAATCTCCATCACTCCTTTTCTGGGCAAACTCCTGGAAAAGCTGGCTATCTCTCAGCTTAACCTTCACTCTGATTCTGTTAGCTATCTCCATGACTATCAGACTTGCTTTAGAGCTGCCATAAGTATAGAAACTGCTCTCCTGAACATCCTTGAAGATCTGCTCTCCAACTCTAGCATCCCCTCTGTCCTCATCTTACTCAATCTCACGTCTGCCTTTGACACGGTCAACCATATGATCCTGCTCAACCATCTCTGTGACAACCTTCCGACTCCCACTTCCTCATTCCTCCCTCTCTCCTCCAGCTTCCCATCCCACCACCTTCCCCTGATTTGTCAGGTCACTGGGCATCACTGACCTTTGCTAGGGCAAACCTCTGCCAGGCAGCCTCTGTGGCTAAGGGCCCAAGGCAAAGGGCTGCTCCCACAGAGGCGGCTCTAGCTAGTGTCTGCAGGTGTCAGCAGGGGAAGCCAGTGGCCAGCCGTCAAGCAGCAGCAACTAAGCAGGGTAGGAGTGACCCGAGTAAGGAATAGAGCCTGTACTCTTCCCTGACAGCCGTGCCACATAGCGGACTCTCAGACTTAGGTGTGTTTCCTCCGGTATTTTGAAAAATTGCATTGTGAAAGTATTTAAAATTGCATTGTGAAATCTAGGGCTTTTCCCCTTATACAGGACTCTCAGACTTAGATGTGTTTTCTCTGGTCTAAACGACATTGTGAAAGTAGTGCCATTCTGTGGTTTTGACATTTTAGCAAAGCATTAATCTAGCAAACTTCTATCGTGGTCTGAGTGCCTGTCGTCTTGTCCAATTGACTACTATTGTCTCGTCTCTCTCTGTCTCGTCTGCTTGTGCCCCTCCCTGCATTCTTCCCTGGTGTTCTCCCCGCACCTCCCCCCCTTCCTCTCTTCTCCTCTCCCCAACTACTCTATTCTGCTCTCTGTATCTTTTCCAACTGCTTCTCTATCGACTATCATGCTTTCCTCACTAAATCTGGTAGGAATAAGTTTAAAAAGTACATCCTGGTCTCCAACCCAGGCCTCCCTACCGCTGACACCTATACCAGTTCCTACTCTAGGCAAACCCTCACCGACATCCTCTTTGTCATTCCCTCGCCAGACCTATGGACTCCTCATATTGTCTCTGTGCTTTCTCCTCTCTCTTCTTCTCCCATTAACGGTGGCACCCGGTGGGAGGCCCTCCTTGCCTCCTTCGACTCTTCTAAGGTCATCATAAATGTTTACGTGAATGGCACTGTCTTGGTCCAAGGGCCTCAGGCCAATCTTCTCCTCTTTGATAGACGCTTCCTGCGCCTCACCAATGTCCTTCCTTCTCCTGCTGTCCCCTCTCTTTCCTGCATGGCTTCCTTGACTCCACCTGCTGTCTCCTCCTTGGCTACCTTGCCTTCTCCTCCTTCCTCTTCTGCCCCCCTCGGGCTTCTTCTACACCTCTGCAGGGTGTACCTCTGATTTGTACCCCTCCCCAGAACTCTTTCAAAGATGGCAACTTTCTCCATATTGCCACTCTTAACTCTCGCTCAGCTGTCAAACACTCCTCTGACATCTGCCGCCTCCTGGAAGAACTTGACCTTGATGTCCTCGGTCTCACAGAGATATGGTTCACGGCCAGCTCTGTCATGAGCTTTGACACTCTCCTCCCTGATGGCTACAAGATCCTCTCTGCTCCCAGGTCTAACCGTTCCAGAGGGGGTATAGCATTGATCTTCCATGAGTGGATTCCTGCCTCTGTCATTCCTACGCAGGCCTCATCCACTTTTGAATGCCCAGTCTGCAGGCTCTCTCTCTCTCCTAGCTATTTCCTTACTGTGGCTACCATCTATCGGCCACCTGGTCAGATCTCCTCCTTCCTCTCTGAGTGGGCGGACCTCTCCTCTTCCCTCCTGGTCTCGACCACTCAACTCCTTCTTCTTGGAGACTTTAACATCCACCTGGATGCGTCCTGTCCTTCCTCTGGACTCTTTTGAGACCTCTGCGACTCTCTCTCACTCCCTATCCTACCCTCAGGCCTGATTCACTCTGCAGGGCACACTCTTGATGTTCTGATATCTACAGTCCTTCTCCTCTCTATCCCTCTCACCATTCCTCTCTCCTGGAGTTATCACTCTCCTTTCCTCCCAGCTCACTCTCTCAGCCAATCAGGACAAGCCAACTCCAGCACTGCCACCTACCTTCTTGATTATCTGACCCATGAAGCGTGTGTCAGTTGAGGCTTTCGACACCACTTTTTCATCCCCTCATCCCCCTTTGGCTGACTCACACCCTGGTTTAGCCCCCTCCATGCTCCACTCTGCTACATCTGATACTCTCCATGTTCTTGCCCCTGTCATGAGGATCCGTTTGAAGCCCAAAGCCATGTGCAACTCCTGGTACGACTCAGACCTCGCCACTCTTAAGCGCAAGTGCCTGGAGGCTGAGAGGAAATGGTGTGCTTCCGGCACATCCTCTGACAAACTGGCCTGCCGCCTGTGCCAAAGGCAATACCGGCTCTCTGTCCGCACCAAGAGGAGAGCCCACATCCAAGTCACCATCTCTATGGCACCCAACTACTCAGCCTATCTTTTTAAAATCTGCAAGGAGCTGGCCAATAATCTCTGCCTTAATGCCAGTAAGAACAAGATTCTCCTCATTGGCACACCTGCTCCTTCCTTTCCTGTCACTCTCGGGCCAGCCTCTCTTGGCCCTCTTCCAGCTCCCACCTGTGAGGCAAAAGACCTCAGGTCATCTTCAACTCCACACTCTCCTTCTCTCCTCACATCTCTGACATCTCTAAGAAGTCACACTACCAGCAGCACCTCCTCAGAGGGATTCTTCCTTTCCTCTCCTTCCCCCAGAAGCTCACTGTCTCCAGTGCCCTGGTTCTCTCTAGGCTGGACTACTGCAACAGTCTCTTTCTAAATCTGCCTGCGTCTACTCTCCGACCTCTACAACTCATCAGAACAGGACTGCGAGCCTCAAGCCCAGGGATCGTATCACTCCAGGACTGAAATCTCTGCACTGGCTCCCAGTGGCTGTGAGTATTAAATTCAAAACCCTCTGCATTGTCCACAAGGCCTTCAGGGGCCTCACTATTTTCAACTCTCTCTTCCTAAATATCTTACTTCTCAAGCTCTTCGCTCATCCGCCTCCAACTCCCTCATGGTCAGTCTCTTCTCCAAGCAACGAGTTGGTGGTAGATCTCTTTCTTCGGCTGGGCCCTCCCTCTGGAACAGCCTCCCTGCCTCCCTGAAACTTGAGGAGAACCATCTATGGTTTCCGGAAGCACCTCAAAACCTTCCCCTCTGCTTCTGCTTTGTCTCCTCCTCTCCCCTCCTGAACTCCTGGCTGAATCTGAAACTGCACTGGTCACCTGGCTACCCTCTGATCTCGAGCCCAGGTCCTCTCCCCACCAGTTGCACTCCTGCACTGCCTCCCTGGCATCCCCCACACTTGTGGACTGTTTTCTATATCCCTAAAACCCCCTACCAGCACTTGACACCTGATGTCTGCACTTACCCTTGCACTTGCCACCAGCTGGCCGCACTTTACTTATTTCTTTAATTTATTCTATTTATTTTTACTGTCAGTCCCATGTACTGCACTGCCCCCTCCCCCATACCCCTGCACTTTTCCCCTTCCCCTGCACTTGCGCGATCTCAATGTCACCTAGCCTAGTAAGATTGTTGTCTCGATCTTCATTCTGTTCCCCCTCCTTTGCCTCGTTACACCTTGAAATACTTGTGTATAGGCGCGTTTGTTTGTTTGTTTGTTTATTATTTGTAATGCGCAAAACATACCCTCAGGTATCAGGGCGCAGCCTTTACAAGAAATTGCAAAGCTTAGTTACACCAATCATAACATGTTACAGCAATCTTCATATGTACAAAACACAGTAAAGATACACAGGATAATATACAAATATACATATGTGCCGTTAGGCACATGTGGTAAGGCACACATGGTTACATTGTGTGCAAGTGATACATGTAGGTGAGATTTAGCACCTCAGTGAGTTGAGGCCTGTGTTATCCAGCCATTGTACTACCTTAGAGCGGAAATTTTGATAAGGCAAGTCCTTTCTAAGAGCTCGTGGCAAGGAGTTCCATAATTTGGCTGCTTTTACGGGGAAACTGTTGCCACCAATAGTAGAGCATTTGAAGTTGGGGACAGAGAGGCAGTCTTTGTAGGCTGTTCTTGTAGGTCTCAAGGAAGACTGTCTATGAAATGTGTCAACCAAATAGATTGGGGCTGCATTGTTAAGGTAATTATGAGTGAGTGATACCGTTTTCAGGAGGATTTTGTTTTTGATGGTCAGCCAGTTATGCTGTTGGCCATGGGCTGTAATATGCTCTCTTCTGGAGATGCCCAGGGCTGCTCTAAGAGCGTTGTTCTGAAGAGTTTGTAGTTTGCTAGTGATGGCTTTAGAAGCTCCCACATAAAGGGCATTGCAGTAGTCTAGGCGGGACAGTATAAGAGCTCTATCAATTTGCACGTGCAAGCTGTGGATGATACTAGAGAGCTCACCTGTATATTGAAGGAGAAGTTGGAGTCCAGGTAGAATCCTAATGTTTTGACCTCTTTTCCCACTTTGATGTTGTTGCCATCAATCACAAAGGAGCCGTAGGCAGGGCCTAGTTTCTTTAGGATAGTGGTAGTGCCTAAGATGATAAGTTCCGTTTTATCATCATTCAGGCATAGTCCATGTTTGGCCATCCATGCCTGGATGATGATGTACACTTTATTTACCAAGGCCATATCCTTTCCATAATCTCCAGAAAGCGGAAGGAGGATCTGGGTATCATCCTCATAGTTAGTGTAGGTGATACCGAGATGATCCAAATCATCGAAAAGGGGCTTCGTAAATATATTGTACAGTGTGGGGGAGACACAGGAGCCCTGTGGCACCCCACAGGTGATAGGTATAGGGTCTGCTGCTGCTGTCGGTGAAAAGACCCTCATGGTCTGCCGTTGAGGAATGAGCTGATCCAGGTAATGACCTCAGCAGAGAAGTGGGCTGAAGTGTGTAGGTGTGTGCACAAGACGGAGCGGTCGACCAAGTCGAAAGCAGCAGAGAGGTCAAGGAGGAGGAGTAGGGCAGAGCTTTCAGATCGATGAGGGCAGTTTCTGTCCCATGTTGAGGACGGAAGCATGATTGTCTGGTTTATAAAAGGTGATGTTCTTCCAAGTACTGCTGTATTTGCACATAGGCTACCTTATCCAGGATTTTTAGGAGGAAAGGTACAGTCGTTATGGGTCTGTAGTTGGTTGGCGTGGCTGGGTCAAGTGTAGGTTTTTTTAATAGAGAGAGTACCCAGGATTGTTTTAGATTAGTGGGGATGGAGCCAGTGGAGAAGGAAGCGTTAATTAGTTTTGTGATGAAAGGGGACAGGTCACGTCGGCATCTTTGATAAGATGTGCCAGGCATAGATCTCCTTGGCAATTAGAGGGTTTGAGAGACAGGATGATTTTCTCCACTTCAAGTGTGGTGACTTTGGAGAAATTGAAGCGAGTGATTTCTCTTATAGTAGGCCTCTCCGGTATTTTGGAGGGGGGAGTGAGGGTCGTTTAATGAAGCTTTTTTATGGGAGATTTTGTTCTGTAAGGTGGCGATCTTGTTAGCTAAGGCGTCTTGGATTTCTGAGCACCAATTCTTATTTTTGGTGCAGGTATCTGGTGGTACTATTGGGGTTTCTACCTCTTTAAGTATGGAGAATAGTTCCTTTGTACTTGATTTTGCTTGTGATATGCGGGAGTCGAAGGGAGTTCGTTTAGCTAGGTTTATTTCTTTTTTGTAGAGGGCAGTTAGTTTAGAAAGTTTGAGTTTGTTGGCTACTGACGGGAGATTTTTCCAAGTGGCCTCACAGTTTCTTTTTTGCTGCCTTAGGTTTTTGAGGAGTGGTGTGTACTAATTGTTTAGATGCATTTTGGGTTTGCTTGGTCTAAGTTTGAGGGGGGCGATGAGGTCCAATGAGGTGGCCATGATTTTGTTATACTCCTCGACCAGAATCTCTGGGTCCGAGTTTTCAGGGAGAGTGTTGAGAGTGGGGAGAAGGTTAGGGATAAGTCTCTCAACTGTAATGCTCTTTATATTTCTCGTGAGTGTAGGGGGGCCCTGATAGTCGGTGGGGGAGGGGGTCGGATGGTGGAGAGCGTGAACGATATCAGGTGGTGATCAGTCCAGGCTAAAGGTGAGATGTTAGTGATGTTTACTAGGCAGTTATAGTCAGCCACACAGTCGAGTATTCTACCTTTAGCATGTGTGGGTGTCATGCTTCTTTGTACAAAGCCTAATTCAGCTAGGGTGTTAGCTGTAGCCTTGGCGATTTGGTCTTACGGGTCATTGTATCCCATATTGAAATCCCCCAAGGTGAGTACTTGTGTGGAGCTTTTGAGGTTACTGGATAAGACGGTGTTAATGTCCTCATCGAAAGTGCCTATTGGGCCTGGAGGGCTATAGATCAGATGGATGTTGAGAATTTGAGTATGGGTGAGGGGGACTTTAACTGAGAGTATTTCACAAGATGGGACATTAATGGTTGTTGCTAGTCACATGGTGAGGCTACATTTATGGATAATGGCGACACCCCCTCCTCTGGAGTTAGGTCGATCTTGTTTCTGGATAGAATAGTTATCTGGGACTGCAAGCATAAGCATGGGACCTGCTGCTGGATGCAGCCAAGTCTCACTAATAGCAAGGAAGTCGAGGACTTCTTTAAGAATCAAATTGGCGATTTCTGTTGTGTGAGCTACCAATGATCTGTAGTTGATCAGGGCTCCCTTGATTTGGGTACTGGCTGTGGTTTTAGCAGTAGTGGGCTGGCCGTGGTCCTGTGTTGGTTCAGGAGTGCCCTGATTAATGGCACTAAGTGGCGGCGCAAGATAAGACTGGGGAGAGTTGGGTTTCCTGGTAGGTTGCCTGGGTCGGACTGGCAGGATTTTAGGTTTCAGAGTGGTAGGCAGTGAGCAGGCAAGGGGCTCATAAATTCTAGCTAGTCTGGATCTGAGTCCTGAATTCCTATCAGTAGTAGAGCACGGGAGGCTAGTATGTAGCAGTGGCTTTAGGTCATTTATATACTGGAGTAAATCACTAGATGACTTATTGTTGAGCATGGTCGAGTACATCATGGAAGGTAGGTGTGGAGCCATTCTGTATTGAACTACAGTATTTAGGCAGAGTAGGAGACAGGCGAGCAGGCTGGTGACCATGGGACACATACTGGGTATATGCTGAATAGTGGCGTTACCAAGGTGCATGGGCACTAGCCACAGTCAAGCAAAGCAGCGATGCAGGTTCAATTTCATTATTGGTATGGTAGAGAGAGGAGCATCATTGTTGTCCCAAATTTGCACCCTTAAGTTGAGGTGTAGTGGGTATCATCTAGATTTGAGATTGCACAGTAAAACTAGAGTACAGTAACGTAGCCACTGAGTTGGGGTGACAGTAGGCAACTTCTAAATTCGAAATTGCACAGTTTGGGTAAAGTACTACCTAAAGTACAGTAATTTAGCCCCTAAGTTCGAGGTAGCAATAGGTAACATCTAGATTCGAAGTTGCACAGTTAGCTAAAATACAGGAGTGCAGCCCTAAGTTTAAAGGTGACAATAGGTAGCATCTAGGTTTGAAATTGCACAGTTTGGGTAAAATACAATAGCATAGCCTCTAAATTTGAGGTAACAGTAGGTGGCATCTAGATCTGAGATTGCACAGTTAGCTAAAATACAATGGGGTAGCCCTACATTTGAGGTAACAGTAGGTAGCATCTAGATGCGAAATTATACATAAGGGTGAAATGCAATAACTGGATATAGTGGGATACATTAGGTAAGGTGCCAAGTATGGTAATGCTAAGATGTAATGGGCACTAGCTAGGCACAGTATACAGTTTGGATCGTGTACTGATGGTTTGGCTGTGTTGCAATGGCATAGCGCAAGATTTGAGTGCCACAGTTAGACTAAGGTTCGGTGGCCAGTAGCAGAATCAATGCGATAGCAGGCTAACAAAATCAATGTGAGAACAAGTCTAACATACAAAGGGCAGGCCCCGAGTTTACCTAGGATCCCTTAAGTTATAGTTGTGCAGTGCCTTGAGTCAGGTAGCACTGTTAGGTAAGGTGTCATATGACTAGAATCATAGTGATGCAGTGGGTTAAAATGCCATGAGGCAGCAATGTAAGACAATATGAACATTTATATTTAGATTGTGACATCGTACACATACCAGCCATAATGTTGTGGGTCCAAAATGTGCAGGTTGTAACACTCGTGGGCAATAATCAAGGGTTGCAATGAGGTCAAGTGAGCTTGTGGGTTTTACAACAAATTCTAAGGCTCAGTGGCGCAACGTAGTTCCAAGGGGCTTTGCAATTACCTTAGTGGGTATGCAAGAGGCCAGGGAGACAGGCAGACGACAGAAGTGGCAAGAACAGGCTGAGAACAGGCGACGGCCTTATTCTCGTGGGCCTTGTTGGAGGTGGGCCGGCTGTGCCTTCCGGCAGCCAATCTTGCTGAAGAAGGTGCAGACAGCCAATGAGGAGGTGGGTGGGTGCTGTTGTGGGCCTGGCGTTATAAATGCCACATTATATCATATCATTACCTGGGTATCACCAATCAGGCTCTGGCATGGCTGACCTCTTTCCTCTCTGATCGACACTCCCAGGTCCAACTTGGGTCCTTCCTTTCATCTATCTCCCTTTGTACTTGCGGTGTTCCCCTGGGGTCTAACCTCTCACTATGGCTTTTCAACCACAACCTGGCAACTTTCGCCCACTGCATTGCCATTTGCTGCTCCAATTTTCAGTCCTATGCTGATGACACTCAACCCATTTTGAGGATTCCATCGGCCACCTCTTCCCCTTCTCTTATCTCGGCTTGCCTATCCACCATTCAGGATTGGTGTGGCGCCAATGATTTCTGCCTGAATACCAGCAAGACGGAGATCCTCCTCATCAGCACATCTTCACCCTCCTTTCCTGTCACTCTCTGGCCGGCCTCCCTTGGCCCTCCTCCTGCGCCCACCTGCGAGGCTAGGAACCTTGGGGTCATCTTTGACTCCATGCTCTCCTGATTTGCCAATATCTCTGATGTCTCTAAAAGTTCAAACTTCCCACTGCACCTCCTCAGAGGTATTCTGCCTTTCCTCACCTTCCCCCAGAAGCTCACTTTCTCTCGAGCCCAGGTTCTCTATACGCTGGATTATTGCAACAGCCTCTTACTAAATCTACCTGCTTCTACTCTCTTCCCTTTGCAACTTATCCAGAATAGGACTGTGAGACTTGTCCTTGGCCTCAAGCCCTGGGATCATATCTCCCCAGCCCTGAAATCTTTCCACTGGCTCCCAGTGGCTGCAAGGATTAAATTCAAAACCCTTTACATTGTCCTCAAGGCTTTCTGGGGCCTGGGTCCAAAATACCTTCAGCTGTCCCTCCGTAAATACCTTCCATCCCAAGCTCTTCGCTCCTCCATCTCTAACTCCCCCAGGGTCAGTCGTTTCTCAAAGAAATGAGCTGGGGGTAGATCTCTGTCTTCGGCTGGGCCCCCCTCTGGAACAGCCTGCCCACCAGTCTGAAACTTGAGGAGAACAATCTCTGGTTCCGGAAGCACCACAAAACCTTCTTCTTTGCTTCTGCCTTCTCTCCTCCTCTCCCCAGTTGATCTGCTCTGTCTCGGCATCATGCACCTGGTTACCCGCTGACTTTCGGGCCCAGGTACCTGCTCACCCTGTCACCCACCTGCACTGCCTCCTTGCAATCCATTGCACTGGGGTCTGTATCTGTAACCCTACAAGCCCCCCTTTTTTTCTGCACTTATCACTGCACTTATTATACACACCGTATCTATCGCCTTAAACCTAGCACTTGCCACTGTTTGTTGCTTTTTATCATTGATTTATTAATGTTATATTTATTTTTACTCCTTTTGCTCAGCACTTTCCACTGCTCCCCTTCCCTTGCATTTTCCCCTTTCCCTCTTCCTGCGTGTTCTCAATGTCACTGGGCTTCTTCCCCTCATTGCGCTCTGAAATAAAATATCAATATCAATATCAATATCGAGATGTAGATACCGAATTTAAAAGATAAATTGCGAACACGATGTGGTTTGGCCTATTAAACTCATGAAAAGGGTTGTGTCGGCGTTGATTAGGCCAAAATTGATTCTTCAATGATTAGTGTTGAGCCCATGCAGGGGTGTTGCTAGGTCTGGAAAAGACCCGGGGCTACTCTGATGTTGGAACTGTTGAAACTGGGGGCTAGCTAGCCTTTTGGCTGTAGCTCCTGAGATTCTATCCGGGGCTACAACCAAAATACCAGGGGCTATAGCCCCCTTGCCCCCCCCTGGCACGCCTCTGAGCCCATGTATTTTGAAACCGCAATATTCAACTGTTAGTTCTTAAAGAGAAGTATTCTACAATAAAACCACAAGTTTTCAAATCAGTATTAATTAGTTGTTTTTTCCTTCACAATAATTTAAACTATCCAAATGAGTACCTACAATTCAATTCAAGAGAATCTATTGCTTTGCAATGACAATTTTACTTAGAAACGGGACTTCTCTTATTCAATATCCTCATGAAAACAATCCACATAGAATATGGGGAAATCAGTTATTCTGCAATTCATTGAGCCCATCTTATCACATTTTAATGAGTATGAACAAGTATACTTTAATGTCAGCTTTTATTTAGATCGGGTGCCCGCAGCTCGGTAGATTGCAGTGGGGCGGGCGTTCCAATACGGACTCTCGCCATTCTTATTATGAAGAAGATGGCTGGTGCACACAATGAACACTTGTTAATTTCCTCACTCTTTATGGCCATCAGTACTTCAGAACATACCTGAATTGTGGGCTTTCATTACGAAGGCACCAGCATTGTCTGGTGTACTGCTGTGCTGCCATTTAAAACGCACTGCAGAATCTCTCTTCGCCATCAGACTAGCAGAGATTACTGCCATGAACCGTCATCAGTATCTCAATCCTGGTTTAGTCAGTTTCATGATCAGTATAAAGCACCACCTCCAACTGAGGCGCCCATCAAAGAAATGCTACATTGGACTTTTGCTCAATATTCGATATCTACTGATATGATAGGATATGGCATTCATAACACGCCTGTTATATTTTTCATATTTGCATATTGCAAAATAGAATGATGGGAAGGGGCTTCCCCCTCCTGTGTCGTGCATCATAGTGCACTAGGATCAAGCCAGTAAATTAATTGCAATCAGCAAACCAGTGTCAAATGCTTAGGTTACTTATAAACAAAAAGGACGAGTCATGTTGTATGCATTTTCCAACTACCCATGAAGAGGAGTGATGGGATTATTTTTTTAATTTTTTTTTAAAAAAGTCTTTAATTGGCAAGGACTTGTCTGTCTAAGGGGCCATCAGTCAAACCTCATCTCTGTGACGACTGTGACAAGTAAGACACGCATTGGCAATGGCAACAGTTTGGACTTTGTGTGTAGGCATGGGAAAGACACTTCCCAGGTACTGTCATAGTGGCATTAACTGCCCATTGATCTTAGCAAGTGCAAAATGGTGTGAGTACCTGGGCATCTAATAGCAGTGCCTGGCAAATGTGTAATACTTATACACAAGCCAAAACTATTGGCTTTGTCAATGCTTGTTTGTAACAGTTCTTCAGTGATGGACATGCAGAGTGCTTATACATCGAATGGCTGTAGGGAGACTTGGTAAAACATTTTCATTACACCAGAAGACTGCTTTGAACAAACACTGGTAGGCACTTTGAGTGCAAAGTTTGATGCTAAGGCTTGATTAAAACAAGATCAAAGAGTTCCTATGAGGGGGTATTTTGGCAGGGAGAGGCGTGAACTGGGTGGGAATACCCTTAGGGATGAGCATGGACGTCGGCAGTCTGGTGAGCAAATAAACAAAAAACACTGACAGGCTGTGCGTACCTTCTCGTGTGCCATTCTTTACTTTCTGTACTGTAATGCAATCGTTTCAGCTTATGGATGTCGCACGTGAATAACCCAAACTAAAAACGACTGACAATAATTTGGATTATCAATAAGTAATCGGGCAGACCTGACGACTAAGAAGGCTCTCAGACTTCAAAGTGATCAGTGACATTGGTGGGCTACTTTCTCCTGGCAATCTGGTTATGACATTCAAGGTTATATTTTGATTAACTGCAAATGCATTCTGAAGAACGACCTGCTACTTAACAAAATGATACTGAAAATGGGAACACTGAGAGTGAATGTCAAATGCACCGCTAGTGGAATGGATCAGGCCCACAGCTCTCTGGCTCTCTTTAAAGTGCAATCTCACCTTCTTGTGTCCAGCTGTGTCGAATCCTGCGTACTCTAGAAAATGACAAGTCTCTTAACGTCAGCGTGTTGGTAGAAAGGTGTCAACTTAGAAAGAAATCCGGTTGCAAAGACTGTACTACATTTTGGGAGACAGAAGGCAATTCTGTTTGACTATTGTTTGTTGACTTGAAACGTATCCCACTAACCAAAGTACTGGAGTGTAGACACACATACATGGGTCTGACTGTAGAGGCGTATTAGGAGCTCAGCAAGACGAAAATTGCTTTTTAAATTAACATCGATTACTGTCCATTAAGTGCACGGGGTATTTACTGTGATGTCCAGGTAGCATACATTAGCAATGACAGGTTTTATCATAACCTCCTGCTCGTGCGCTTTCATGACATGTAAGAAATATTGCAACAAGCGAAGTGGCCATGTTAAACATGCTCTTATTGTCCAAATGCTGACTGAATATTAACGCTTGAAGCAGTAGATTGATTGCACGTGCACACGAGGTATACCTTTGTGAGCAAATATTGTTTGCTTTTTCCTCATTCAGCAGTGTCTTCAAGCACTTCAGTGACCTCGAGGCCATCGTGTTTGCCCTCAGATCAAGCACTTACAGTAAAGCCTGGGACCTAGTTTGCAGCATCCGGGCGACCTCTTGCAGCATTTGAAAAAGCCAAGGAGCTTCAGGAAACCAGGAAACATAATTATTACACGTGTTCTCCCAATACCCCTGATGGATAATTATCGTCCACTACAGGCCCTTGCTCTCGCTTTGCACCCCTCCCCCCACTGCAACTATTGTGAACTTTCAATGATGCATTTTTGTGCTCTGCCAAATTGCAAGTGTTGCACCTGGAACTTTTGGAAACTGCCTGCTTTGTGTGGTGGGCCTTTCCTCAACACAAAAGCAATACTGCATGGTCTAATGCACGTGCGCTATTTAACTCATGTTCCCAATCGGACCCCGAAATTGGGGAATACATGACGAGTCTGCATGATTATTTTTGGTGGTATTTTTGGTGGTATTACCAGAGGTAATTCTGTCAAACTCTTAATGATGCCCTAAGTATGTGCGCCCCTCACCTTTTTTTTAAACACAAGTAGCCTAAGTCACTAGTTCTGTGTTTTCTGTTGTTTATTGCCTTTTATGTCTATAGGCATGAATGCAGTAAGTACCTGGGTCTTAAATTATGTTAAATTAGTTTTAAATGTTTCGATTCATGTCTGCAAGTTGCTATTTGCAGAAATATACCTTTAGTAAATAAGCAACACAAATACTTCAAATCACAACATTGTACAACATTTTTGTTCAGTGTGTACCAATGCTGGTTTTAACGTTTTAAATAAATAGACAATGGTTTTTGTAACTGTAATTTCAAGACTGGAGGGCACAGAACATAACAACACTTGGACAAAAGATTTTAAGCACAGAGTAGGATCTGTAATTTCTTTTCCCCTCATTCTGAGAATTACAAGTGTCGGATTGCAAAGTAATACCACCCTACAAAATCGCCTTTGGCTCTTGCAATTGACATTCACAACATGATGAGTTATCAACAAAACCTGTTTTTTTTTTTTTAAATTTGGTTTTATTGGTTTTAACAAAGGAACAAACAAGATGGAATACATGTTACGTGTTTCACCATAGTAAGCATATGTTTGCAGAACAAGGAAGATATATTTGTTGTTAAAAGAAGAACAAGCATGGTTATGCAGCATATGTTACATTGGGTACCTCAGAGTATATCCATTTTAGTCTAATGAACCCTACCCTCCCTCCTCCCCCCTCCCTTTCTTGATTGAGCACACATCCATTGAAGTTTGTGAAGGCATGGGGATTTCCAAAGTGTTTTATTCAGAGGTCCATTGCGTGGTCGGTCAGGTGCTTCTTATTGCAGAGTCTCTTCCATTGTTTTCTGTCGAGTGTTGCCTTTTCATCAGGGTCCAATAGATTCCTCCGCTTGGAGCCCAGAGTCTATTATGAGATATTTATTTTTAAAGTCCATCCATAGAGCTTCGCATTGGGCGGCTTTGCCGTGCAGGGAGGCGGTTATTGTCTCCATTAAATAGATGTTTGTGGCTAGGGCGATCCATTCCCTCTTACCGGGTGACGTTGCTGATTTCCATTTAAGCACTAAGAGGGCCCTGGCTGCGAGCAGTAAATAGGGGGTCAAGCCTTTCACTCTGGTCCATTCATCTTCATCTTTTTCGAGGCCAAACAGTATTAGGTAGGGATCGGGGTCTCTTTGGATACCTTCTATTTCTTTAATCCACCCCAGGACCTCGTTCCAGAATACTTTGATGTGTTGGCAGCCCCACCACATGTGCCAGTAATTGGCTATTTCTCCGCATTCCCTCCAACATGTTGGACTCATTGTTTGGGACATTTTGGAAAGTCTAAGGGGGTCGTATTGCCATCTGTGTAGCAGTTTGATGGCATGAAGCTTGTATTGACTTGATATGGACGTTTTGGAGGCTGCCTTACACATTGTTTCCCATAGGTTGGAATGCATTTCTTCCCCAAAGTCTTTTTCCCATCTCTTCCGCAGGGGTTCCGTTGAGCCGTTTCCCGCCGCTATTAATTCTTGGTACATTGCGGATATGAGGCCTTTCATCTCGGATTTAGAGTCCAGGATTTTCTCAAATGGGGTGAGATCTCTGTTTAGTTTGTCTCTCCATTCTGCCTTCGTTAAGACCCCTTTCAGTTGGATGTACTGGAATGTAGATAGGGTGCCTATACCCAGCGCTTCCGTTAGATCTGGTAAAGTGATAAACGCGTCTTTTTTCTGTAGCTGTCCTACTCTCTCCAGGCCTGCCTCGTACCATGTTTGGAATCTGCCCACATCAGGTATATGGTTGTTTATGCCAGGCGACCATAAGTGGCTGAGCGGGGATGGCCAGGTGGTGATTTTGCGCATTTCTTTGCCTATGCGCCAAATACTCCATATAGTGCTTAGGATAGGGTGGCCCTTGATTTTCCGTTGAACCCTTTTGTGCGGGGTCCAGAGCCATTCCGATACTGTGGCAGGAGACAGATAATGATTGTCCATTTGGACCCATTGGAGGTTAGTATGGTCTCTAAGGTGTGGGATCAGGACACGCAGCTGAGCAGCTTTGTAGTAGGTTCTCAGGTCAGGAAGCCCGACTCCTCCCTTGTCCTTGGGGAGCGTTAGTGTGTTGTATGGGATTCTTGGTTTCTTCCCCTGCCATATGAATCTTACCATGATCTTTTTGGTTTCAATAAAAAACTCTTTGGGTATCTCAACCGGTAGCATTTGGAATGGGTACAGGAAACGGGAAAGGCATACCATCTTAACTGCATTGATTCGTCCAAGCCAGGAGATCGTGAGCTTCTCCCATTTTTTGAGGTTGGCTGCGAATCGCTGGAGGAGCGGAGGAAAATTGGCTTTGAAAAGATCGTCCAGGGTTTTGGTGATCTGTATGCCCAGATATTGTAGTGTGGCATGTTCGAGCTTGAGGCCAACCGGGAGGAACTTGGCGTCATTAACTTCTGCGGTTCCCTGAAGGGGGAACAAAATGGACTTGGTCCTATTTACCTTAAACCCAGCGAATTGGCCATATTCATCCATTAATTTGAGGGCATGAGGGATGGACTCTGTGGGGTTAGTTATGTGGAGGAGAATGTCATCTGCATAGAGGGCGGCTTTGTACTCTGTTGGCCCTAGCCGCATCCCCTCTATCAAAGGGTCCGCTCTCATCTTTTGTGCCAGGGGTTCTAGTGAGAGTGCAAACAGAATTGCGGAGAGGGGGCATCCCTGTCTAGTCCCGCGATGCAGTTCGAACCACCTGGAGTATTCCCCGTTAACGAATATCGCTGCCATGGGGGATGTGTATAATGCTCGTATTCCCTTTCTAGTTCTCGGGCCTATTCCCACTTTCTGCAGGACCGCTCCCAGAAAATCCCACTCCACTCTATCAAAGGCCTTCTCGGCATCAATCGATAGTAGGACAGGGTCGCCAGGGAGGTCATGGGCCGTGTGGATGAGGTGTAGTGTTTTGCGCATAGAATCAGCTCCCTGTCTCCCCAGTATAAACCCGACCTGGTCCGGGTGGATCAGGCGGGGCATTAGCGTTTCCAGTCTGGCAGCTATTACCCGAGCATAGATTTTGGCGTCGAGATTGAGGAGGGAAATGGGACGGTATGATCCACAGCACTTGGGGTCTCTCTCTTCCTTGGGGATCACTGTTATAAGTGCTCTTTTAAAGGAGGCTGGAGCCACACCTGTTTCTATGATTTCATTAAATAGTTCCGTTAGGAAGGGTGTTAGTTGGTTGCTGAAAGTTTTATAAAACCCAGCAGTGTAACCATCCTCCCCTGGGGACTTGCCGAGCGTTAACCTTTTAATTGCATCATGGATCTCCTGTTCACTAATGGGGGTGTCGAGGAGCTCGGTGTCAGCATGCGTTATTGTAGGCATAGTGATCGGGGATAAGTAAGCGGTTATGTCTAACTGGCCAGGGGTTATTTCGGAGGTGTAGAGTTTCTCATAAAAATTGGCAAAGGATTCCGGGATAGTCTGGGGGGTCTGGGAAAGGGGGACAGAGTCATCCAGTATTTTGGTCACCCTGCGCTCTGTCCTTTGTTCTTTGAGCCTGGCAGCTAATAGAGCATCGGCCTTGTCTCCTTTTTCGTAAAATTTCTGTTTTAAAAACTGCAGTTTGCGTACTACTTGGTCGCGCTCTAACAGCCTAAGTTCTTCCCTTTTCTGTTGGGCTATTTTCATTCTGTCTGGGTCTACCTCTGGGTCTTCCCTTATCTCACCCTCCAATTGACATATTTCGGTCCGTAGCCTATGTTCTATAATCTTCCGCTCCCTTTTTTTGGAGGACCCCTCTCGGATCAGAATGCCTCTCCATGTGGCCTTCCCTGCCTCCCATACCATTTGTTTGGAGACCTCCCCATTATTATTTATTTTAAAATATTCGTCAATTTCGGTCTCCATGGTGGTTTTGAAGACCTGATCTTTCCAAAGAGACTCGTTACATCGCCACTTTCCTCCGTTGACAGGTAGGTCCGCCCAATTGATATCGGTCAGAACCATGTCGTGGTCGGACCAGGTTATTGGGACTATGTCGGATTGCTGTGTCGTGGTTGTGAGAGCACTTGAGAGATATATATAGTCAATCCGTGTAAATGTGTGATGGGGGTTTGAGTAGAAGGTATATCCGCTTTCGGTGGGGTGCATGAGTCTCCACACGTCCTTCATGTCGTATAGAGCCATCATTGCAGCCAATTCGGTGGGCTCCCTCTTGTTTTGTTGTCTCGCTTCAGGTCTGCCTGGCTTCCAATCCTTGTGCGGGTCAGCCCATTGATTAAAGTCTCCTCCCAGGATGATATGCCCTGTGGCTTCTAGCATTATTTTAGGGATCGTTTTCTCAAGGAATGCAACCTGACCAGTGTTGGGTGCGTATACGGTGGCAATAGTCACCTGAGATTTTGCTATTTTGCCCGTTATGAGCAGGGCACGGCCCCCGACGTCGGACCATGTTTTATCCACTTCAAAGTTGATTCCTTTCTTGAGTAGAATTCCAACACCGCCTCTTCTGAGTGGGCCCGAACCCCAAAACTCGAGGCCTCCTCGCTTCCCCAGGATGCTCCGCTCCTCGCCCCTAGCATACTTGGTCTCCTGCAGGAGGAGTATGTCAATATTGGATCTACGAAATTCCCTAAGGACCAAGGATCTTTTAGTCGGGGAGTTCAAGCCTTTCACATTGATAGTCCCGACCCTGAGTGAGTCTCTCACCATGTGTTCATCAGATGTCGCCATTGTTGGGTACTTTTAGAGGATCGCTCACTTCAGGTGGCCAGACCGGTGTTTGATTCTTCCATCCCATGCCTTTGGTGGTAAAGCAAATTCGTTCAGATGTTGGTGTTACTGTTCTCAAGTTCCTCTTTTCCCTTCCCCCCCTTCCCCCCCTCTCCCTGAGTTGATGGTGTTCAAGTGAACCCAAGAACTGAAAGTGTGCCATTTTAGGCGCTTTGACGGCGTCCAATTCGGACTTGGTGGAAATGTTCAGTCCAGTATTGGACCACCAGTGGAGACCGTTACATCACGGTCCGATTCGAATATACTACCATAACATACCATTGAGCCCCCTTATCCCCCAGTCCCCCCACCCCCCATCATACTTTAATTCAACAATAACATTAAGAAAAGGGGAAACAAAGGTGTAACGATACGTGTGCACTCCGGCTCTTTTCTTCCGAAGCTCATTTCCCTCCTACTTCAGGAGGGGGTTTTGCGGCCGAGCGTCGTCGTCCAGCAAGTGAGCTCCTCCCTCTGTGACGATGGATGATCATTTCCGAACATTTGCAGGCGTGGGTTGCAGTCAGTTAGCTTGCAAGGTTCTTGAGATTCTCTTTCATTTTCCATTTTCGGGCGTATTGTTTGGTCGCATGAATTTCCTTGATCCTTTCACTCTTTTTCTTCTACTTCTAGGACCCTGAAGTTCCCATTGCATTACCGCTTGTTCATGCCCGTCCCTTTCACCTCCTCTAGGGGCCGTTCCGAGGATGTCCGCAATGCAGTCCTTGATCTCTTGCTCTGAACGAAGGACAATCTTCGAGCTACCGTGTTCAAATGTGAGGGAGAAAGGATATCCCCACCTGTATCTTGTGCCCTGTTCCTTGAGCCACTTCGTCAGGGGGCTGCAGAGGCGCCTCAGTGCCAGTGTAAGTGAGGATAGGTCCTGGAAGATGGTGATTTGCGCACCTCCCAGTGTAAGCGAGTCCCCGGATCTGGCCTTCATCAGGATCCTGTTCCTGTCCTGATACCGATGAAACCTTGCTAGGACAGAGCGTGGTCCACCAGGGGGCCCACCAGCCCTGTGTATCCGCTCCGTTTTAGGTTCATCTATCTCCTCGTCTGCCATTAAGATCTTTATGATGTTGTGTATTGTGGTTTTGAGTGAGTCCTCCGTTTCCCCCTCGGATTCCGGAATTCCGAAAAAGCGGAGGTTGCTCCTTCTCTCTCTGTTTTCCAAATCATCCATTTTGAGGCGTATCTCCTCTTCCCTTCGTTCGATGTTACGGATCCTCGTGTCCATTTGGGCTTCAAGGGTGTCAATCGAGGCCTGATTGTTCTCCACACCTTCTAACCTTTCCTCGAAATTGTCCATTCTCTGGGTGATCCTGTCGATTTTACCGCCTAGGTTGGCTCCGAGTGACTTTATCTCACTTAGCAATGCAGCAATGTCCCCTTTGGTGGCAGCGGCTCCCGCTTCCGCGGCGTCTGTTGACATTGTTGCTTTCTGTCGAGGATTCGGGGAGGATGGGGCGTAGGTGTATTTGGCGAGTCTACTTTTTGCGCTCATGGGGTGGGTCCCAGATCAGAGGAGGCACACGCCCCGTAGTCGGGGGCCTTACCCTCTTTGTCGGAGCGTGGGTGCCCACCTAGCAGGTTGAAAGTCCAAGGCACAGGGGACAATCCACTTTGTTGGTATTCCGCGAGGCGAGCGCTGGGCGTGGTGTATCCGGCAACGTCTTGGGTGGGAGTATCCCCCAAAAGAGTGTCTTCGTCTGATTTGGGTGCTTGTTGCAGGGTTAATAGCAGATGAAGGCTGGTGGAGGTAACGGTGCAATAAGGGTGACAGCCCTTGACGGCGCTTCTGGGTGTTTCGTGGTGTGGCAGGAATCAAGGGAAAGCGTTGGGGAGGGTCATATGCTCATTGATGGCCTTGATGCCCAGTGTCTTATAGGTGGGGTATCCATTCAATCGTGGGTATGTGGGGCCCCAATGATTGAGGCCTATGTGTTTTATTGTCTCCTTTCCTCTCCCCTCTCCCCTCTCCCCTTTCCTTTATTTGGGGGATTGCGCTGTTTCCACACAGTCAGGTGAGTGTTGAGGGGTGGATGGGTCCGTGGGCGGATCTCTTCTTCGTTCCGCGTACTCCTCCCCGAGCGTGAGTCTCTGGCGGGTGTCTGGAGCCGCGCCCGCGGGGCCTCTCGCGTGATACGCGGTTCCTCGAGGAGAGGAGAGGCGGCGCGTAGCTCCAGCTTCCCGCGACCGCTGGGGTGAAGGGGGGCACGGGGTGATCACTGTTCACAGGGGGTGTTGGGAGGGGGGGACGGCCACGTACCTTTCTCCCTTAGGCGGGCTCGCCCCGTGACCCAGTGGTCGCCTCCTTCAGCGCGGGCACCCGTGGCGTCGGCGTCTCCGCTGGCCCCTCCCGGGTAGAAAGCTGCTGTCTCAGGGGGATAGGCAGAGGAGGCTCCACCAGTCCCGGAGGTCCGAGGCCTGCCACTCGTTGCTGCCCAGGGTACTGGAGCGCCGCGGGGCCGTCACACGTCGCACGCGTTGAAAGGCACTTATCTCAGCCTTCCGAGCTCCGTTTTGGATCGGATTTTTTGCCGGCATGGGGGGGTGATCCTCCGACTACTGCTCCACTATTTTGTTCGTGGGGGGGGGTCCCAAGGAGGGGGCTCAATCTGCCTTATGGACCTACGGTGTCGGAGCTCACACAGAGGGAGGATCCATCCGTGCGCCCCCTGGTGGCCAGTCAACAAAACCTGTTTTACACTGTCACCTGTCCATCCTTGCCTTGCAGAAGATGGTTGGACTTGCAAGTCACCCTGTAAAAGGCGGTCAGTGATTCTGAGGGGAGTTCATAATCAACAATAACATTGACCTACTTGCCATCACAGAAACCTGGTTACATGAAGCCTCTGGCCCCGCCGTCACACTCCCACCAGGCTTTACCATCCTCAGACAAGATAGACCAGCCTGAGTGGGAGGCGGAGTAGCCCTCATCTTCAAAGAGCCTCCCTCTTTGATTTATCTGTCACCCCTCGACTAGCCACTCAGACATTCTGTCTGCCAAGCTTGCACTGTCCCTCAACAGCACCATCAACATTCATGTGCTATACCACCCCCCAGGTCTCCCATATACTTCCAGGGACACCTCATCCACCTACTCAGCAACAACATCTAAAGCTCCACCAAGACCCTTCTACTTGGAGACCTAAACCTAGGATTTAATGATTCTAAAGGCAAAGCTGCGGATACCTTCACTAAGGAACTTATTAACTTAGGATTCAAACAAAAAGTATTGAAACCTATGCATTCCAAAGGCTGCACCCTAGACTGGGTTGCAGACCATAATTGCCTCACCACTATCACTTCCAATACAGCCATGCCACGGATCGTGCACCACTGTACTGAATTCACTCCACCCATCACTGAAAGCCACAAAACTCTCAGCCGGCCCCAGCAGCTCAAGTGAGAAGCTCCAAGAAGCTCAATGAGGATAATATTCGCCCATACCTTGATATCCATGAGCTAACCCTCCCCCCCTTTCTCCAATGACCCTAATACCTTAGCAGACATCTACAAAGATATTCTCACCAAAGCCATTAATGCAATAACACCACTGGAATGCAAAAAAGAAAAGAAATCATTACACTCCAATTCAAGGTTCATTGAAGAACTACATCCCTGCGCTCCTGCAAAAGAGAGGCACAAAAAAACTGGCAAATTAACCCAAGTGACAGTGCCAAAAACATCTTTAACTTAATCTCCCACCAATACAAAGCAGCCATCACCAAAGCCAGAGCCAATGCATTTAATGCGCGCATTTCTAATGCTAAATTGCACTCGAAGGAAATCTTCACTATCTTCAACGAGCTCATCTCGCCACCCAACACACCAGACAAAATCTTCAAAATCTTCAAAGATGAAGCCTGGTGTGCCAGTATTCAATCTGCCATGCTAGATAAAATCTATCTCCTCCAAAAAAAAATCCAGGATCACTGCAAAGCCCTACCCCTTCATCTTGGGCCTAAGCAAACAAACTCAACTCCTGCCTCAACTAACTCCACTAAACCCGTCTTCACCTTCAGAGACATCACTGAACTAGACGTAAGGAACCTCCTCAAAAATCTCAAACCCGCTATGTGCAAAGGGGACATATGTCTGCCTAAACTCATTAAGGACTGCGCAGACCGTTTCGCACCGCACCTGACGGCCTTCATTCATGCTTCCTTCAGAACAGGCATTATCCCTGACATCCTCAAAGAGGTGTGGGTCTGCCCCCTCCTTAAAAAGCCTACTCTCGACCCTCTACAACCAAATAACTTCCGACCAATAGCCACTGTGCCCTTCCTCCTTAAGATACTGGACATAACCGCCCATAGCCAGATCCAACATTTCCTGGAAACCCACTCTATCCTCGGGACTAGTCAATCTGGTTTCCGAAAAGGACACAGCACTATAGCAGCCTTGGTGGATTAAGAGAATCAGATCACCCAAATCATGGACAAAGGCAAGCCAGCCCTATTGTTACTCCTAGACCTCTCGGCTGCTTTTGATCTGGTGGACCACAAGACCTTCACATTTCACCTTACACACTCAGCTAACTTTTCTAAAGAAGCGGCTCTCTAGGTCACTTCCTTAAAGGCAGATCAATTAAGGTATTCTCAAACACAGCAACCGCCTCCCCCACCACCATCCATTGCAAACTCCCACAGGACTCTTGCACAGCACCTACACTATACAACGTGTTTACAAAGCCTCTCTTCGACAAGCTCGACTCACTTGGTATCGCGTACACTAATTACGCTGGCGATACTCTAGTATTCTTGCCTCTCTCTGGCTCATACCACAAAGACGCCGAGGCACTTCACACTATTTACTCCACCATGCAGGCATGGATGTCAGTCAATGGCCTCTGCCTCAACAGGGATAAGACCGAAATAATTATACTAAGTGAAACAAATACTCTAGTCAAACTTGATAAACTATACGCCAACTTTACCATTAACAGCACTATCATCCCTGTGTCCACATCTGTCAAGGCCTTGGGGGACTACTTAGACTCCACACTATCCATGACCAGACAGGTTAATGCTATCACATCCTCATCCGCTCATACCACCAACCTCATTAACGCCATAAAACCATACCTTTCCAAACCCATTTGTCTATCAATAGCCAGAGAAACTATTGGGGCTAAACTAGACTATTGCAATGCTTTACTAGCAGGTACATTGGAAAAACCCCTAAACAGATTACAAGTCACACAGAACAATGCACTTCGTTCTGCTTTGAGCATCCCAAAAAGGGAGCATATTTCCCAGGCCAGACAATCAGCTAAATGGCTCCCGGTCAAAGAGCAAATCACTTTCAAAATCCTCACCCTCACACATAAATGCCTCACTCTCTCTGCACCATTATACCTATCAGAGACTATTACCATATCCTCCTCTACACGACCCACAGGACACAATACACCAACCAACTTCACATCTCACGAATCAATAGGGCCAAAGCGGGTGGCCTAGGCTTCCCATACATTGCAGCCAAATCCTGGAACCCACTACCCACAGACATTATAGCAGGAAACTTGTTCCTTGCCTTCCGAAGAAAACTCAAAACCTCACTTTCTGTACTGCAAATTGCAATTGTTATCTTAATTGTCACTTTAAATTGTCTGTAACAATAGCAATCATATTGTAAATTGCAAATGTTCATTTATTCTGTAACTAAGATATGTCTGTAACAAGCGCCACGATGCCCCCGGGCTGTTGCACGTTCTACAAATCTGAATAAATAAATAAAGTAGACTTCAGACAGAGTGACTCAAGTGCTTACTTCGATTTCCCTGTGGCCAGCCCACCTCTCAGGCCAGCTTCTTTTTGTGGTTGATAGGTAATACTGCATCTACGGTGTCAAGGCCACGAACCCAAGGCAGACAGAGCATGTTTGATTGGGGTATGACCTGGGGTGTTGTATGATGACGGGTGATGGGGTGTGCTAAGACAATGTGTGACACAGCTGATGGGATGTGATGGTGCAAGAGTTGGAGAGTGTGTAATGGTGCGAGAGTTGGGTGTGGATGCAAGAGAGTACATGCACACTTGCATGATGGAAGAAAAATATTGAGCAAAAGGAGGCAAATGTAGAAATTGGGTTGGCAAGGGAGGAAAGGCACAGGTAACACGGACCAAAAATGGCAAGAGACAGAAAAGGGGAAGCTGGGATGACACGAGTTATGGTGTAGAAAGACGCAAATGTAGGAAAAGTGACACAGGCAGAAAATGAACTACCAATCTGCGTAGTGATGAGGGGAGCAAACAGGGACGTTATGTGACCAAAATACCAGTGGTAGCAAAGGTGACATCACATAGCCCTTGACCTCTGATGACATCACAGGAAGTGATGTCATTTGACCAACCACCCGAAGCGACATCACAGGAAGTGATGGAACACAACCTTTCACCCTTTGACAAAACAGGAAGTGGCATCACGTAGCATTGTTCCTAAGTACACTATGAAAAATATATGGTACGATATCGCGGTAATGTGATAAACAATTCATACAAGAATGGAACACCATATGTATCGTTAATATCAGTTTGTATAGGTCCATATTACAAAATTACTGTGAGTGCAAGAAGACATCCAAGGTCAAATGATAATGATGTGTTATTATATAGCACTTATGCTTAAGAGCTTTATATAGAATAAATATACATACAATATCACCCAAACTGGGTTGGTTCTGATATATCAACCTCAGAAGGATGAAAGGCTGAGCTGGTATTGCCGGTATTTGAACATGCAACCTGCAGATCATTCATACACTGCAGCGGCAAGCGCTCAGTCCAATGAGCTATCTTACCACCCATAGTTATTTTACCGGCTATAGTAAAATGCGCAATTACATGTTCGAATGTACTCAAAGTCAGAAAGCAAATGACACTATGTAGTGGATACCATTAAACTGCTAACTGAGATTTGATAGCAGGGCAGTTCATCTGCAGGTCTGGTGCACATTTGGCCACATGCAAGCCTGCAGAGGTACTTGTCAGGCTTCAGAAGTTGGCAAAATACAATTTGGAGGGTTCATAACTGTTTAGTAAAGAATTTAGAGTAGTACTGGAAAAGCAGCCCGCTTACACGGCATCCCGTACTCTGGGCACTCGTTACTTCATCCATGCAACCATACATCCTGAACAGCATGCCATGGAGATTGGAAAGATAGACACTTTACAACAAAGCATTAATTGTGGCACAATGAAATCAAGGGCCACTTTATGTTCTATGGTGAAACATTTCTACGCTGTACACAACCTATCAGGCACAAGGATGTTGTCAAGTGACCAAGGATATTGAGATGGAATGTCTTGTGATGATAGTAACAGAGACAAGGGCAGAAAAAAACAAGCTATAACTGCAACTTGCGAGAAGCAAAAATACATAGTCTAAAGAGCATATTTTTTTCTACTCTAAATGCTTTTTGTATGTTTTTGTGTGCATTGTGAATTTGAAGTGTTTAACCCCTTAAGTGCCAAGGACGAGTATGCTTGTCATTTTTTGCACAGACTTGCATAATAGCCTGGCACTAGAAAAGACTAAATCAGTGACTCACCCACTGAAGTGTGCCAGAAATAAACTTTTTATGAGTCTAGCAATATTCAAATTAGGTGTTATTCATATTCTTTCTTATTTAGGGTCACTGCTCAAAGTATTACACTTGTGGAACCCCCAGTTTTTTTTAAGAGGTCTGAACAAGAAATCACTCCAGAAACAAACAGCCACATGGCACTGGCCACGGCCCAGGAGCTTCCATTTTTTTAAACATTTTTTTTATTTTTTTTAGCCGAAGCAAGGAAGACCTCAGGGGTAGCAATGGAGCCCTCAGGGGTCGCAGGTGGCACCCCTGGTGACACCCAAATGACGTCCCTGGGAGCAAAGCAGGAAGGAGTACAAAAATGAGGAAGGTGGGGTGCCAAGCGAAACAGATGGGGCAGTAAGAAGGCACATGGAGTCAGATTAGCATAATAGGGGAGGCATGGGATAAACGGGTGAAATGGAGGAAAGGGAAACAAGATGAAAATTTGCTGGCAAGAGAAGCAGTAGACGAAGAAGAAAGACTTAAGTTGTAGCAGCACTGACAGTCTGAATCCCAGGATGTGGCATGAGGGAGAGTGCATATGATGACGTACTGAAGTATGAAAGAGAGTACATGCGAGCGATGAAGAGTGTGCATGCCAGGGTATGAAGGAGAGTGAGTGCACCGCTGGTGTGACATCAGTGTGTGTGGTGGTGTGCATAATGAGATAGGCTGTCAATGGGAGGGAGGCACAAGGGGAAAGAAGCACATGGGTATTTGGACTAGAAATGTGGGGTGGGCATATTCAACTCAGCAGGATCAAGTGTGGCAAGAAGAAAAATGCGGGAGTGGCAAGAGGCACTCTCGGGAAAGAAGGCCCATATGGAGGTTGGATTGGCAAGGAGGGAGAGGAACAGGCAAAGCTATCCAAAAAAGAGGCAGGGGAAAAAGAGGAGTGTGGGTCAACAAGTCTGATGGGATGGAAAAAAAGCACCTGGACAAAATGAGGCAATGGTCGTACTTGCAAACTGTAAAGTGTCACAGGGAATAGAAAGGGAAGGTAGCTACAGAAGGAAAATGGGGAGCCAAGAGGAATGGGGACATTGGCAAGAAGCATATGGGCCTCGGAGGCTCATTTAGGGGGTGGGGAAATTAGCAAAGGGAGAAGAGGAAGGGACAAGAGGAGCCAAAAAAAGACAGAGTGTATGAACACAAAAAAGAAGATATTGGGGAGGTAAATAAAATGGGGAGACAAGAATGAGGCGAACTGTGCACTAGAAAAGAGAGGCTGGGGGTGATGAAGTATGCGAGAGAGGGTGTGTGCTGCTGTGCATGTGAG
Source organism: Ambystoma mexicanum (assembly GCF_040938575.1). Classification (NCBI taxonomy): domain Eukaryota; kingdom Metazoa; phylum Chordata; class Amphibia; order Caudata; family Ambystomatidae; genus Ambystoma; species Ambystoma mexicanum. The sequence continues at coordinate 679,751,300 of NC_090922.1, read as the reverse complement.
TGTTGAAGGGAGAGGTCATGTGCAAGAATGAGAGCAAGGACATAAGCGCGTTCAAGCAAGCAGGTGCAAGAGAATACATGCAATAATGCAAGAGAGGGGGAAATTGCATCAAGGGGTGTGACATGGGGTGCAAGGATTAGCGAGTGTGCATGAACAAGTCTAGTGTGACAGCACTGTTCGTGAAGGGTTTTTTGATGCAAGAGGCACAAGAGGAAAGCTGGCTCATGGGCATGGATGCACATGGGGGCTTGGAAAGGCAAGTCGGAGAGGCGTGTGAACAGGGTCCCAAAGCAATCCAGTGGTGCATCACGAGGTGTGAAGTTCATGGCAAGAAGCACATTGGGGAAATGAGAAACAACATTTCTCAACTGTTCTTCTAAACCTTATTTTGACATGTTCAAGTCATGGACCACCCTTCTCTCTTTGGCGACTACATTACGCTTGTCTCTGAGCCTTGCGTCTCCCTCGCATCACAGTGAAAAGGTGGACGTCATTTCTCCTCCTGTCTCTTCCCATTCCCTTATTTCTGCCTGCTTGCGCTTTTCCCCGAGGACCACCCTAATGGTCACCGCCCCTCGTCTTATTCTATTTTCCATCAAACATCTAAAACCTCTGTATTTACTTCACGTTGAGCTCAGTTTCCAAATAATGTCTCCGTTTTATCCACATTTTGTTTGATGTACAACACTCTGTAAAAAGACACTGTAGACATACAATTAAAAAATAAAAGTGAAATAGATGAAGGACTGCCTTTGCAAATATGTCCAGTCATTGCAATAGTCTCTTGACCTTGTGGCTGATCCCTGGAATTATGAATATAAGAAAACAGGAAGTAAATTCATTATGAGACTACATCTATTTGAATATCTCTCTTATGTATTGTCCAAGAACTTCCCCAATAATAAACATTACACAATATCAAGCACTGTATCGCAGGATACCACCAGTGCTTGGTCATTTTGACATGGGACCCTGGACATTTTTCACCAACATTCGCCCTGAACTGAACGACCAGTGCAAATGGTTATGTTTACATTCGAAAGACAAAGACAATGAAATGTATGCGCTGGTCAATGGGTGCAAACGTTTTGTTGCCCTTGTTGGTTGAGGAAAGTGTTGGTACAAAATCGAACGCCATCAGTGATAAATGAACCACCAGCACTAAAAACTGGTCCAGCATCAGTGGCGCAAAAACGCCCCCCTCCCCACCGTGAAATGTCGGTTTATGTTGACTTACAGGGTAATTCATAGAATTTTGAACAAAAGTGGCGCACGCGGCTGGCGCACCATGTGCGCGTGCGAATGTCTGCGCCAGCCGCGTGGAAAAATCGATTTCCGCGCACAGCGTATTCATGGATTTTCACCTCCAAAACCAGCCGTGGTGCAGAGTTGCGCAGCGACCCTGCAGCAGCACCAGTTACGCCCCCAAGAACGCCCCTAGTGCAAGGAAAAGCCATCAAAATCCCCAATCCAGCGCAAAGGGCTGCGCCAACCCTGGACCAGTTTACAGGGCTGCCAAACAGCAAACGCCAAGCGGGGAACGTGTATTACTGGGATTCACGTGAAGTTTCACATGCGAAAGGGCCTGTGCGTGTCGGGTACGTGTATACCTGGGGTTCGCGGGAAGTTTAACACGCGATTTCAGCAGAGTACGTGTATTACGGGGTTTTGCAGAAAGTTTCACAGGTGAAAGGGCCTGTGCGAGTGGGGTACGTGTATAACTGGGGTTCGCGGGAAGTTTCACACGCGATTTCAGCAGGGTACGTGTATTTCGGGGGTTCACGGGAAGTTTCACACGCGAAAGGGCCTGTGCGAGTGGGGTACGTGTATAACGGGTTCGTGGGAAGTTTCACACGTGATTTCAGCAGGGTATGTGTATTACGGGGATTCGCGGGACGTTTCACACGCGAAAGGGCCTGTGCGAGTGGGGTACGTGTATAACTGGGGTTCGCGGGAAGTTTCACACGTGATTTCAGCAGGGTACGTGTATTACGGGGGTTCGTGGGAAGTTTCACACGCGAAAGGGCCTGTGCGAGTGTGGTACGTGTATAACTGGGGTTCCCGGGAAGTTTCACATGCGATTTCAGCAGGGTATGTGTATTACGGGGTTCGCAGGAAGTTTCACACGCGAACGGGCCTGTGCAAGTGGGGTACGTGTATAACTGGGGTTCGCGGGAAGTTTCACACGCAATTTCAGCAGGGTACGTGTATTTCAGGGGTTCGCGGGAAGTTTCACACACGATTTTGCTGTCAGAGCGGGGTACGTGAATTTCAGGGGTGTGCAGTGAGTCCTACACGTGAATTGGCAGTGTGGGTCCTCCCAGGTGTTCCCTCTACACCCCCCACAGCACCTGCAGGCAGCCCACACCACAGGGGACTACCCCCCACCCCTGGTCATGTCCCCGAGGCAGCCCATCCACCATGGGCATGCCCCCCAGCCAAGCCACATGTCAGCTTGCACCCCCACCCCCACCCCCCAGCAGTCAGGGGCACCTGCCAGCAGGCCCCCACACATGTCCCCCTGCACCCCCATCCCCCAGCAGTCAGGGGCACCTGCCAGCAGGCCCCCACTCATGTCCCACACATGTCCTCCTGCACCCCCACCCCCCAGAAGTCAGCGGCACCTGCCAGCAGGCCTCCACACATGTCCCTCTGCACCCCCACCCCCCAGCAGTCAGGAGCACCTGCCAGCAGGCCCCCACACATGTCCCCCTGCACCCCCACCCCCCAGCAGTCAGGGGCACCTGCCAGCAGGCCCCCACACATGTCCCACACATGCCCCCTGCACCCCCACCCCCCAGCAGTCAGGGGAACCTGCCAGCAGGCCCCCACACATGTCCCACTGCACCCCCACCCCCCAGCAGTCAGGAGCACCTGCCAGCAGGCCCCCACTCATGTCCCACACATGTCCCCCTGCACCCCCACCCCCCAACAGTCAGGGGCACCTGCCAGCAGGACCCCACTCAAGTCCCACACATATCCCCCTGCACCCCCACCATCCAGCAGTCAGGGGCACCTGCCAGCAGGCCCCCACTCATGTCCCACACATGTCCCCCTGCACCGCCACCCCCCAGCTGTCAGGGGCACCTGCCAGCAGGCCCCCACACATGTCCCCCTGCACCCCACCCCCCAGCAGTCAGGGGCACCTGCCAGCAGGCCCCCACTCATGTCCCACACATGTCCCCCTGCACCCCCACCTCCCAGCAGTCAGGGGCACCTGCCAGCAGGCCCCCCTCATGTCCCACACATGTCCTCCTGTACCCCCAGCCCCAGCAGTCAGGGGCACCTGCCAGCAGGCCCCCACTCATGTCCCACACATGTCCCCCTGCACCCCCACCCCCAGCAGTCAGGGGCACCTGCCAGCAGGCCCCCACACATGTCCCCCTGCACCCCCACCCCCGAGCAGTCAGGGGCACCTGCCAGCAGGCCCCCACACATGTCCCCCTGCACCCCCACCCCCCAGCAGTCAGGGGCACCTGCCAGCAGGCCCCCACACATGTCCCACACATGTCCCCCTGCACCCCCACCCCCCAGCAGTCAGTGGCACCTGCCAGCAGGCCCCCACTCATGTCCCACACATGTCCCCCTGCACCCCCACCCCCCAGCAGTCAGGGGCACCTGCCAGCAGGCCCCCACTCATGTCCCACACATGTCCTCCTGCACCCCCACCCACCAGCAGTCAGGGGCACCTGCCAGCAGGCCCCCACACATGTCCCCTTGCACCCCCACCCCCCAGCAGTCAGGGCACCTGCCAGCAGGCCCCCCACACATGTCCCCCCCGACAGGTCATCACACTCCAGACCCATGCCCCTCATGGCCACCCAAATCCCACCCCAATCCAAACACCCCACATTGAATTCCCAAAGTCATGATAGAAAATACATAACCAGTATGGCCATGAATCAATGTCCCGCAGACCCACGTAATGGTGACACATGACTGTGAAAAGATCAACATTGTGACATGCACAAAACAAATGATATAAGACCACATCAGTAAAGTATATAATAAATGTTGTTTCAATAATTAACCAAATGAATAAAACAAAATCACACAATAATGGAAATAATGAAGAAAAAGATGCATGTCCAGAATATTCAAAAAAAATGGGTGAAAGCAGAATCCAAATCAATCCAAAAGCAAATGGGTCCAAAGAGTCTGTCTGTCCAACCAAATCCAAAATGTAAAAATAAGACACATCCATTGATCCATGGTAAAAAAGAAACTTAAATGAAGTGAAATCCAGTGTTGAGCTACATATAAAGTACAAATCCAGGGTCCATGAGCCCAACCATTGAAAGGAAACCTACAAAAACCCTACCTAATGAACAACTATATACAAAAAGGTGGGGCATTGTCCAAGCGCCCCAAATGAAATGAAAACCAAAAGAAAACCTAACATTAATTAACTATATACAATGGCAGCGGGCTAGTCCGACGGATCACTTCGTGATTTCCCGGGCCAGGGCATCATCGAACTCCTGCTCGATGTCCCGGAGGCGGTCCTCTTCCATGGCCCCGAGGGTTCGCAAGGATGATGACATCCGGACCTCCAGGTCCCTGCAAATTGCCTCGAGGCACTCAGCCCGCCTCAGAGCCCTTTGTATGGAGTTCTCGGCCCTGACCATTGTGAGCCGTGCCTCTTCCGCCCGCTGCCGCTCCGCATCTATAGCATGGCCTAACCACTGCCACACGGAAGACACTTCCCGTCCTGGGTCCTCCTGCCCTCTGGCCGATGCCTGCCCCTCTGATGTCCAAGGCCCAGAGCCATCATGGCTCCCACCTTGTTGCTGCTGCTGCTGTGCCTGTGCCCGTGCCCTGGCTCCTGCTGCCTGCACATCCTCCTCCGGCTGGGGTGCAGTTGTTGAGGTGGCCACCCCTGCTGGACGTCCGACTCCCGACTGTGGCAGGGATGTGTCCTCCACCAGCCTGGCCGCACGGTCAGAGGCAGCTCCACAGGGTACCCAGGTGATACATGGGTGAGAAGATGGCACGGAGGGGGTTCAGGTGAGGAGGGGGTCGAAGCAAGGTTCAGCAAACAGAGGAATCCGGCCTGGGTGACCTGTCCCAGTAGGCTGACGTGGTCAACGAGCCATTCGAGATGACGTGCAGTCTCCCCATGAAAAGACTGCAGGTCATCTCGCATGGCCCATTGAGGCAACGCCACCCCACCCAGGACAGGCTCAACCCGGTCCCGGATAGCCATGTCCGCAGGGAGAGGAAGGCCAGTTCTTGTAAGCGGTTCCCCTCCCGGAAAACGGGTCTGGACGTAGGCATCCCTGCTGGTGCGGGATGATGCAGTCACAGATGCTGCCTCCTGTCCCTGCCCCTGCACTGCACCACTGGCACCAGTGGAATCGCGACCTCCAGACCCCGTCTCTGTCGCTTGCACAGCCTCCTCCTCCACCAAACCCCCCACCAACCTGGATAACTCAGTGCCATCTTCCTTCGTCAGACCCTGTGGGGTCTCAGCTGCCCCTTCTGCTGCCGAGGAGTCCAACTCCGACCTCTGCCTCTTGGACCTACCCTCAGCAGCTGCAGCCTGGGACGCAGCACTGGACTCCTCACTCCCTGACGAGATCACAACCTGGGAGGGCAGCCGGGCCTTGCGTCTCCGGCTGGTGGTGTGATCCCCGCCGCTGTGCTCCACAGCACCCTCTCCGCCCTCTTCATCAGTTGACGCTGCAGACAGGGAGAGATAGGAGACAGGCATCAGGACACTGTACAATGGACTGATACACACATGCCAGTTGCACATGAGTGGCAGTGTCAAACTTCAGACATGGCATCACAATCCCCAACACATATGGCATGTCAACTCACACACATGAGCAATTCCACAGCCATATGGCAACATCCAGCACCAACCATACACATAAAACAGCATGAGCAGCCAAAGGTGAGCCAGACATCACATGAAACACAGGGAGTGCACTAGACATGCACACACGCCACCACACTTACATGCATGTGTACACCTCCACCAACTGTCTGTCGCATTGATGAGATCGGCATAGATGTCACATCTGGCAATCAGTCTTCTACAAATCAGTGTCCCAAGCATCCATGTTGCATCACTGTTGCACCCTTGTGAAATACACACACATGCACATGTACATGTGCAGATACATGCAGCTGGAACCGATATCCATGTGTGACACCACAACCATGCCAACTTACATACACAGTCATTCAAACATGTGTGCTCAAACATCTGCATTTGGCATGCAAGCTTACACACATGCACCATCCATGTGTCTCACACATGAGAGGACTTGCATGTGTTAGCCTCATGGCCCTGTACACACACATCCATACATGGCCCTACAAAACCACATGTGCAACCTACACACTACTGGCACACCACCACACGCACAGCTTACAATCAGTATGCATGTACACTTACCGCTCGACTCCAGACGGGTCTGCCTCTCAAGGACCGGGACGTGGAGCGCTGGGGATATGCGTTCCAGGACCCTCATTTGATGTTCCGACAGGTGGTCCCGGCTCTCCTTAGCATCCGCTGCCTTCAAGAGGCGCCGGGCCTTGTTGAGGGTCCTGGACCTGAAGTCCTCCCAGCACTTCTTGACATGTTTGAATTTGCGGACTGCCACCCCCTCCGCGTTGATGGCAGTCACGATGTCCGTCCAGATCCTGGTCCGTCCTTCCTTGTTGGTGCGCAAACTTCCGAAGAGGGCATCATACTGCCCCAGGACTTGCTCCACCAGGACACCTACTTCGGTGGTAGTGAAGCTCGTGGCCCTCTGCCTCTCTGGCTGGGGGTTGCCAGTGGTGCCAGATGGTGGTGTGCCCGACATGGCAACTCCAGAGGCAGGTGTGGGTGGGCAACTGGGTCCTGGGGCTGGGCTGTGGAGCGATGGTATCCCAGTCGGGAGTCTTCAGTTCCAGCAGGGGTGGTCACAGCAACTGCACCCCTGGCTGATGTGCAGGCAGCAAATAGGAGGGCACGTGGGCAGCAGGCAGGCAGCAGCAGATGGCAGGTGGGAGCGTGCTCGGGGCTCTTGAGGGCAGGAAAATGGCCTTCAGGGCAGGAGCGTGGTCTTCCGTGTGTTTTCGCGTGGCCAGCTTGATACGGAGTGATTTGGCACGTGAAAAAATTGCACGTCAGCGTGTCATTCGAGGAAAGGCCCTTAGCACGTGAGCACGTGTACACACGCACATGTTTCCTTTGGACCAAAGGCCCTTAGCGCGTAAGCGCGTCTGTGACGTATCGCGCACGCCCGTTGCCCTGGCAGGGCTTGAAGATCCCACGTGGATTTCCATTGCTCTGTACGTGCTTTTCGTGGGGTGCGGTGCGTGTGTTTTCCAGGAATTGGGGTTCACACAATATTACTTCACAGCAAGTTGTGGTTGGCTACGCGTTCTTCTATGCGCAAGGCAGACGGTGAGTGGTAGCCCACTTGCCCAGACCCAATCACGTGTAAAACTTCCCACGCACCCCTGAAATACACGTACCCTGCTGAAATCGCGTGTAAAACTTCCCGCGCACCCCGTAATACACGTACCCCACTCGCACAGGGCCCTTTCGCGTGTAAAACTTCCCAGGAACTCCAGTTAAACACGTACCCTGCAGAAATGGCGTGTGAGACTTCCCGCACACCCCAGGAATATTGGCCCTGTGCGAACAGGGTACGTGTATTACAGGGTGCGTGGGAAGTTTTACACGCAATTTCAACAGGGTACGTGCATTTCAGGGGTGTGTGGGAAGTTTTACACGCGATTTCAGCATGGTACGTGTATTTCAGGGGTGTGCAGGAAGTTCTACACGCGATTTCAGCAGGGTACGTGTATTTCAGGGGTGCGCGGGAAGTTTTACACGCGATTTCAGCAGGGTATGTGTATTTCAGGGGTGTGCGGGAAGTTTTACACATGATACCAGCAGGGTACGTGTATTTCAGGGGTGCGCAGGAAGTTTTACACGTGATTTCAGCAAGGTACGTGTATTTTGGGGGTGCAGGGGAGTCCTACACGTGATTTGGCAGTGTGGGTCCTCCCAGGTGTTCCCTCTACACCCTCCACGGACCCTGCAGGCAGCCCACACCACAGGGGACTACCCTGCACCCCTGGTCATGTCCCGCAGGCAGCCCATCCACCATGGGCATGCCCCCCAGCCAAGCCACATGTCACCTTGCACTACTGATCAACAGCGCACGACCCCCTGCACCCCCACCCCCCAGCAGTCACAGGCGCCTGCCAGCAGGCCCCCCACTCATGACCCCCTGCACCCCCACACCCCAGCAGTGCAGGGCACCTGCCAGCAGGCCCCCACTCATATCCCACTCATGACCGCCTGCACCCCCACACCCCAGCAGTCAGGGGCACCTGCCAGCAGGCCCCCACTCATGTCCCACTCATGACCCCCTGGACCCCCACCCCCCAGCAGTCAGGGGCACCTGCCAGCAGGCCCCCACTCATGTCCCACTCATGTCCCCAGCACCCCCACGCCCACATCATTGACAGGCACCTGCCAGCAGGCCCCGACACATGTCCCCCAGAACCCCCACCCCAGCATCATTGACAGGCACCTGCCAGCAGGCCCCGACACATGTCCCCCAGACAACACGTCATCACAATCCAGATCCCTGGCTCTTATGGCCACACAAATCCCACCCCACGCCACCCCAGTCCAAACACCCAACCAAGCTTAACATCCACTCCAAACTGAAATCACCATTACATGATAGATCACAAATAAGCAGTATGCGCATGAGTACAAGTCTGTCAGACCCACACAATGGCAACACATGACTGAGAAAACCCACATTGTGACATGCTTGAAACCAATGAGAGAAGACCACACATTGAAGTAAGAAACAAAAATGTATTCTGAAATGAAAACACACAATAATGCCAATAATAATCAAAATGCAGCATGTCCCAAAAAATGATAAATAAATAAAATGAGAATCCAAATTAATCCAAATGAAAATGTGTCCAAAGTCACCGTCCAACAAAGCAAATCCAAACGGAAAGAAAAGCGTAATATCCATTGCTCCATGGTGAAGAAAAATAAAGATGAAGAAGAAAAATTCACTGTAAAACTATGTACAAATAGCAAATCCAGGGTCAATGAGCCCAACGACATAAATGAAACCTACAATGAAACCTACCTAATTACTAACTATATACAAAAATGTGGGGAATAGTCCATGCGCCCCAAATGAAAGAAAAAAGAAATGAAACTTAACACTAATGAACTATATACAATGGTGGCGGGCATGACCAACGGCTCACTTGTTGATGTCATGGGCCAGGGCATCATCGAACTCCTGTTCAATGTCTTGGAGGCGGGCCTGTTCTCTGTCCCCGAGGTCTCGCAGGGATAACGCCATGTCCACCTCCAACTCCCAGCGAATTCCCTCGAGGCACTCAGTCCGCCTCAGCGCCCTGCGCATGGAGTTCTCCGCCCTGACCATTGTGAGCCGTGCCTCCTCCGCCCGCTGCCGCTCTGCACCTATCTGCTGGCCCAACCGCTGCCACATGGAAAACACTCCCATTCCAGGGTCCTCCTAGCCTCCAGCCGATGCCTGCCTCTCTGATGTAGATGGCCCCGAGCCATGATGCCTCCCACATTGAGCCTGCCGCTGCCTCCGACGCAACTGCCTCTGCCAGAACGACGGCATCCAGGCTGATGGAATCCACCAACGCTGTCGTGCACATGCCCTGCTCGATGATGCCGGCACATCCTCCATCTGCTGGGGTCCAGTTGCTGTGGTGTCCACCCCTGCTGGACCTCCAACTCCCGACTGTGGCAGGGATGGGATCCCCACCGAGCTGGCTGCGTTGGTCAGGGCGGGTCCACAGGGGGCCCTGGTGGCATCTGGGCCGGAAGACGGCATGGAAAATGACTGGCGCATCGTCTCCACAGAGGAGGAGAGGGCCGCCAGAGTGGCCGACACATGTACAAAACCCCTGACCATGGACACTCCCAACTGGGCCACGTTGGCACGCTGCTCTTCGTGATGACGTGCGTGCTCCCCCCGGGAAGCACGCACGTCATCCCGAATGTCACGCGTGCGCAACGCGACACCAATCAGGACCTTCTCCATATGGCCAGGGGTCCCCTCGTCCGCAGGTAGAGGAGTGTCAGATAACATGGACATCCCCCCTACCTGCGGACGGGCACGAGATGGGGCATCCCTGCTGGTGCATGGTGGTGCAGTCACAGGGTCAGGGACAGCGACATGCACAGGCCCCTCCGCGGTGACCTGTGCTGCCTCCTGCCCCTGCCCCTGGACTGCACCACTTGCACCAGTGGTACCACCCCCACCAGGCCCCATGTGTGGCTCAGTAGCGGCCTCCTCCTCCTCTGTGGAAACCACCAACCTGGATGGCTCCACACCGTCTTCCGCTGTTGCAAGCTCTTGTGAGGGCTCACCCACCCCTTCTGCTGCAACCGTAGTGGCAGACGCAGCACCAGTTCCCCACTCCCAGACGATGGTAATTCCTGGGAGGGTGACTGGGCCTTGCGTCGCCGGCCGGTGGGGGCATCCCTGCTGCTTTGCTCCACAGCGCCGTCTCCGCCCTCTTCATCACTTGCCGCTGTGTAGAGGGAGACATAGAACACAAGCATCAGGGTACTGTACAATGGTCCCATAGACAGGAAGCACTAGCAGATGAGTGGCACTGCCAAACATCACTTCCATCATGTCCCTCCACAACACATGGGTCAGTGCAGGCAAAACACATGCAGTAACAGGCACGGCGCATGCAATGAACATTAGCATACATGTCCAAGGGACTCTTGAAACATACAATGCTGGTTTGAAACACACATGCATCATGGGTCATGCCTATCACATGCACACACTTCACCATAGTTTCATCCATCTGGCCTCGTACACCCCAGACACAGTGGATACAAGGATGAGTAGGCTGCATCAGTGAATCTGAACATTGTCACAGACATATGTCATGCATCCATGGCATTTACAAGTCACAGACACGCAAGTCAGACACACAGACAAGGACACCATACATGTCCATGACAGCAGCACCCATCTCTCACACCCCATCCATGTCCAATAACAGACAGGCATGCATTAATGTGTGCATTCTGCCTGCTGCTCCGCATGTTGCATTGTAACACATGCACCAACCATGTGGTTCACACATTATTGGTCTCACATGCATGACCATGATGTCCCTGCACACACACAGATATGTACATGGCCTATGTCACACATACAGGCAAGTATCAGACAACCAGCACCCTGCAACATGCCCTGTCTCACACAGCAATGCTTTGCCACTTACCGCTAAACTCCGGACGGGTCTGCCTCCGAAGGATCTGGGCGTGGAGCACTGGGCCTACGCGTTCCAGGACCCTCATCTGGATGGTACTCATGCTGCCCCGGTCCCCCCTCCATGAGGCGCCGGGCCTTTATGAGGGTCCTGGACCTCAAGTCCTCGCAGCGCTTCTTGACTTGCTTGATGTTGCGGGTTGTCACCCCCTCCGCGTTGATGGCAACCACAAAGTCGTCCCAGATCCTATCCCGTCCTTCCTTGTTGGCACGTGATGTTCCAAAGAGGGCATCATAATGCCCCAGGACATGCTCCACCAGGACACCAACTTCCTTCTGACTGAAGCTGGTGGCCCTCTGCCCCTCTGGCTGGGGGTCACCAGTGGTCTCAGGTGGTGTTTGCCCTGACATGGCGACCCCCGAGGCAGTCGTGGGTGGGCAACTGGGTCCTGGGGCTGGGCTGTGGAGTGATATTATCCCATTCGGAAGTCTTCTGTTCCAGCATGGGTGGACACAGCCACTGGACCCCTGCAGATGGCTGATGTGCAGACACCAAATAGCAGGGCACATGGGCAGCAGGCAGTCCAGCAGCAGCAGATGGCAGGTGGGAGCGTGTTCGGGGCTCTGGGGGGCAGGAAAATGGCCTTCAGGGCAGGAGCATGGTCTTCCGTGTGTTTTCGCCTGGCCAGCTTGATACGGAGTGATTTGGCACGTGAAAATCTTGCATGTCAGCGTGTAATTCGAGGAAAGGGCCTTAGCGCATAAGCGCGTCAGCACACGCACATGATTCCATTGGACCAAAGGCCCCTAGCGCGTAGGCACGCAAGTTACATTACGCGCGCGGGCGTTTCCCTCATTGCACGTGATGACAGAGCACACGTGGAAAAACTGCACGTCCAAGTGTCATCGTGTGTAATTGGATGAAAGCGCCCGCATACACGCGTCTCTGACATGTACGCGTGGGCCGGTTTAAAAGCTGCGTGTAGGACGCCATTTCCTTGTACGTGCTTTTCGTGGAGAGCGAGTGGGTGAAATCTGTACTTCTTGTCAGTTCACACGAGATTACTTCACAGCGTTTCTAGTTCGTACTCCCTGTTACCTCTGACAGCTCTTTTCTGATTTTTTGTTGGGCCTTTTTCCTCAAACAGAGTTCACTTCTCCTTTTGTCCTGTCTCCTCAGACAGCGTAAAATTCTTCTTTTGGCGGGGGTGTTACCAACGCGCACATACGCATATTTTTCACGTTCTTTTTCCAGGCAGACAGTGAGTTCCGCACGTACTTAGCAACTGTGCTTGCCCCTTGTGTCGCGTTCACCTTCAGAGGTCATTGTAGGCTGTGTGTATTACGCGTACGCTTATTTTTGTGTTTCTGGGTGCCACAGCGTAGTGCAGGTTCATTTTTTTGCACACGTGGTCTACGAGGGGTTGCGTGCACGTTTATTTTTGATTTTGGGCTGCCTGTGCATTGCATGACCCGCCATCTTCCCCCAGGGGTCACAGACATCCTTGTTAGAGCACTAGGGTACGAATTCCATCTGGTATCCTACCCCTTTGACCCCCAATTGCTCAGGACAATAGTTTACTGCATCTCCCATACGCACAACATCAGTGCGATGGCTGGGAGGCGACCAAGCGGTAAGGGAGGCAAAGGTGGCCGACCCTCAAAAGGTGGGCGTGGTGGGCGCAGTAGGGGACGTGGCCGGGATTTGCAGGGTGCCCCTATGCCCCCATGTGTGGAGGAACAATCAGGGACACCCATGCCCCCCCCATGGTTGAGGGAAACGTGGCTGACACCATCCAAGCTCAGCCCCTGTTGGACCAGCCCATTGTGGTACCTGACCTGGCACAGGATGACTCCCTGGCTGACTTCCAGGTCAGCAAGTCTAGGCCACGTGTGGCGGTGCAAGTTGTTGTCACCAATCCATGTGGATCTGGGGCAGCTATGTCATCTGCTGCCCCAAGTATGCAGGGAGGGGAGGCTGCAGGGGCAGCTGGAGCTCCATCCGCCCCAGCTCTGACTCTCCCAGCCAGGACAGTGTCAGTCCCAGTCCATCAAACTGACGTTCCACCTGCCAACATTACCCTGGAACCAATGCCTGCATCAAGACCTATGGTCATTGTGCATTTACATACTCCTACTACCCAGTCCACTGGTGATTCTGCCCCTACTGACCAGAGCGGCGTAAGCCACTGTGGCTCTGCTCCACCTTTAAAGAAGAGGAAGAAGGGTGCTCTGGCACGACAGGTTGAGACCCTAGACACGGCTACACACTCCGGTACCTCAAGGAAGCCTTGCTTCAATGATACAGAACTTGATGCACTTGTGGGCTATGTGTCTGCACATAGCCACGAAATGGTGGTGAATGCAGAGTGCAAGACCACACCTGGTCAACGTAAGGCACACTGGCAGACCATCGCTGACCGCATAAGTGCCCTTGGATTTGTGAGGCGCTCAGCTGATGATTGCTACAAGCGGTGGAATGACCTGAAACGCAGAGCAAAGAACAAGCTGGCCTCAAATCATTCCGCTACTCTGGTGACTGGTGGTGGGTCTCCACAAGAGGACAACAAACTCACTGAACATGAGTCTGTTGATGGGGCCTTCGTCACAGAGGAACAGATCCAAGGTTTGGGAGGACTACCTGATTACGAAGCATTGTCCGGTGAGTGCCCATGCATGTGTGTGTAATGCATGTGTATGTTGTTTGGGTGACAGGTTCTGATTGAGTGCCAGGTGAGCGTGTGTGTGCCTGAGTGGTATGGGTCACCCATGTGCTTCATCCAAAACATTCAGCGGCCTTGGATTTGGGTGTGGCAGTATCCCTTCTGCCCACATTAGTAATTTGGCTCAACATTACGGCAGTTGCCCTTGAAGTGGCATCTTGCAACAACATTGTTTGTATTTTTCAGTGTTCGTTCAGGCTGATTGTTTCAATTCTCCCACTTTGGCTACGCATTCCTCAGCCCTATTGTCACATTTGCGGCATGCTTCTGTCATTGATGAACCCCACATTGGACCACATGTGTTACCTTTTTAGATGGATGATTTGACCATTCAGGCTAATTGAGTATTGGCCTGATCACAGGCATTTATGGGGCCTTTTTGAATGTGGAACAATGATATTTGTGTGCTATGGTGCTAATGCCTGTTTCCATTTTTTGTCTTTCAGGTTTTTGCAGGGGATGACGCACTTGATGCTGTTGAGGGGGAGGAGATGGTGCAGACCCAGGAGGAATCTCAGGCACGACCGGGCACCAGTGGGGGACGTGGTGTGGTGGTGGGTGAGAACCCAATCTTGCTGCAGAACATTCTGTCGAGGGGTGCCTCTGGGTGCACCTCCCCAGACCTCTATTCAGGTGCTGATTCAGATGATGAGACCTATGTGGCGTTGCAGGTAAGTGTTTTTGGCAGGGATTCTGTTCTGTCCAGCCCACCTGTACCAGGGGTAGAACCCTCTATGGGGATGTCAGTGTTGGTAAGTCCGCCTTTGGCGGTTACGGATGCAGGGTCACACTCCACAACATCTGATCCTGTTCCTGGGCCAGCAGATCAGAGGGGGAATGCAGTCCTGCAGCCTCAGGCAGTGCCGGCACAGCAAGGCGCAGATCACCTTGCCCCAAACAGGTGTGTTGCCCGCCGACGCGGTGGCCGTACGCCACCAGTCAATATGGCATGGGAACAATCCATTTACGGTATGGCCACCCAACAGGCAGCATCAGTTGAGATGATGGCTCAAGCAATGGAGAGGGTGGCCACTTCCATTGTCCCCCCTGAAAGGCAGATGGAGCTACTACAGCAGGCAACAGACTCCATTTGCCAATCACACAGGGAGGACATGTTGGCGTCCAACAGGGAAAGACGGGCGGCACTGGAGACTCTACGCCAATCGATATCAATAAAGTCCCAGGACCACAGGGAAGCCCTGAGGGTAGAACTCCATCACCTCAGGGAGACTCTTGATGACCTTGAGGCTTCTACTAACTTGAGGACAGAACAGCAGCTGGAGCGGCTCACATGTTCGCTCTCATCTGAGATGCAGGCAACTCGGGAGGAGATCCGTGCATCACGTCAAGTGCTGCATGGGGTCTCCGCACTATAATCCTCCAAAACAAGACCTTCCACACCCGCATGCTAGCCGCCATGGAGGACCATACCAGGGCTTTGCGTGGGCTGCCTCCCATTGCACCACCACCTCCTGTGGCAGCACCACCTCCTGTGGCAGCAGCAGAGGGTGATGATAGCGACAACAGCAGTTCTCTCACATTGGCATAGCCGTGCAGGCCATGAGCCCATGGAGGTGTTTTTTTTTTTCCAACATCCACACAGGTGGGTGATGGTGCACACCCTGTCCTTGGACCTCCTGGGCAGATGTTTTGGGGATTGCTTTGTTTGCTCTCACATAGCATGACATGCCATGGTGTGTTGGTTGGCGGTGCTGGGGAGGGGTTGGGTGACATGGCACTGTTGTCATGTTGTATTTTGCAAGGGGGTAATGATTTTTGCAGCATAGAAGTGTGTCTTTTGATGACACAGCATTGGTGGTGTTTGTGTAGGTAGGGCACACAATGTAACACTTCCAGGTAACCAATCTCAGGCTGGTATGGTTGTGACAGTTGACTGTCCCTTATGTCATCATCATTGATTGTCAGCTGGTATGTGCCAGGGCTGTGTGCACTCCACAGGGGTGTGATTTTAGGTGAAGTAATTATCCACCAGCTGCCTCACCTCGTGCCCTTTCCCTTCCCATGCGCAGCGGGCGTGCATGTGGGAGCACCACCACGTCCACGGGCAGGCCCTGGCGTGTTGCAACGTTGTGCAGGACACATGCTGCCACTATGATCCTGCACACTACTGGGGGAGCGTATAACAGCTGCCCGCCAGAACCGTCAAGGGAGCGAAAGCGTGACTTGAGCACTCCGAATGTGCTGTGGGATGTTTTTACCCATGCATCCAAGCCCTACCCCAAAACTGTGCAGTACTGACACGGAAAACATCATGATGGCCAGAGCTTCCCAGAAAATGCCCAGGGAAGTGCATGAAGAATAGGCTGCCACTCATTTTTGCCGATGTTATGGGCACAGAAGGGCACTGCCTAAATCCACCATTGGACTACCCACACAGTAGCCTGAAACCATTGGGAATGGCAATGCTGATTGCCAAAAGCAACCTAGAATTGTGGGGAATTCATTTTCTTAAATCCCAAAAATGGGTGCAGTACCAGTACTCACCACTATCAGAAAGCCGGCGTTTTAAAACACCAGATCTTTTTTCTTTTTGTGTAAAACTGAATAAATGAATGAAATAAATGAAGGCAGGCCAAAGAAAGACTTACTGAGAGGTGGATACAATCTAAAGTTATATTCGGAAGTGACTTGAAGGTTTATAACAAGACTGGCTGAGCTGTGGATTTCAGCAGTTTAAGTAAATTTGGACTGAAAAACTACCAAAAATCTAAATGTTTAAAAGAAATGAGTGACCTTCTTTGAGTGTCACATAGGTTGCAATTGTTTAAATGTCATAGTTTAAATTTAGAATCAGCATCCTAGCTGCATATGTAAAAAATTGTCTTGACTTAAACTGGGGAACAAAAGTGACATTTTATCTGAAACCCGGTTTAAGGAACTGAATTCTGCCCACCAGCTACCCCCGACAGGAGTTGAGACTTGCACAACAGCTGTGTTCCCAGGCTGACCTGCATTTTGCTGCTCCCACCAAAAGGGATATGACACTACTCTGATTGAATTACCTGGGCTCTGCAGGAAATTGAACAAAGCCCTGTCCTGACTCAGGCAAATGTTTTATTATGGGGGCCGTAAAAAGTGGCTTCCTCCTGGAAGAAAAGGGGAGGAGCACTGCCTGTGAGAGCAAGCTGGCTTGGCAGAACTGGAAAAAACAGAAATTCAACCTTGTGCTGGGGGGAAACCACACCCCTTTGGAGCAGGAATATGGTTTTAGAAAAAGATGAATAACTCATAGTACAGACTTGTCATAATTATTTAAATGATACCATAATTCTTGTGATTTTTCTGCCCACATTTTACCGGTGGCATGATCTGGGGGCAAGCTAGCAGTTAAGAGGGTATTACTTAAAATGTATGCGTGTTAAAAATCTGACACTTCATCAAGTAATGTCCATACTCCTTGCGCACATGTGTATAAATTTGGGGTAATGTCTGATATTGGTAACCCGATTAAAAAGTGAAATATGTCGCCATTTCTGAATGCAAGCTCCCAGGAAGAGCAGATTTGGACATGGTATACCTCCTGTGATATGTGATGGGTGCATGTAATTTTAAACAAATGTGTACCTGTGCAAATATGTCTTTTGGGTCAAAATATAGATTGTGTGTAATTTGACAGGGGTGGGTTCTCTGTACCATAAACAGACCTCATCATGATGACACTTCATTTCATTCCCCCAATCAAGGGGAAGAGGATGAAGTTGCCAATGACAAGTGGAGAGGGGTAGAGCCTAGTGATGCTGCTCACACACACCCATTTTCAAAACACATAAAAGCAGACAGACAGGACAGATAGGGACATTCAATTCCATTTGCTGCAACGCGCTCTGCCGGACCATACCACATCCAGAGATCCAGACTTCAAATCTATCAATATCCAGAATCCAGAGAGAGAGCAGAGCTGACCCAGACCACTGTGAAGTGCAGAGACCAGACCAGAGTCCAGTCTAAAACCTGACCAGATCCGTGGCGAGGCCCATTCTAATTCAAGAATATAGTGTGAGTACCTAGCAAGACTGTGCAGAACCAATCTCTTAGTTAAAATAATATAATTCAATCTATTTTTTTCTAAGTATAACTGTCTCCTAACTGTCACCTGTCATTTGTAAAGCTGTCACCTGTCATTTTCTAGTTGCAAGCTGCACTTGTCACTTTGAATTTTAACATTCCAAATCCGAAAAACTACCTTTATTTAATCGCTCATATCTCCGTAACCGTTTGTCCTAGAGACTAGCTTTCCTCTGAAGGCTTAGAATCTCAGCTTTTCAATGAACCTAGAACCGCATTCCGATTCCCTATAGTTTTGCCGAAATTGCGAAAAACGCACTCACGAATTTGCCGCGATTTGCAAAATGTCTTTACGTGTGAAAACAGCAGTTTTCTTGCTTTCAGTTGCCAAAAATTCGTTTAACCTGCTAGTTACTCCTAGATCCTTGCTAAAGTGAGCCTGGACTAATATTAACTTGATACCACTCACCCTGAACCTCTAGAGGGAATTAAAAGCAATTTAGCATATTTTTCACTTCATTGCCAGCACATATAAAAGCATTTTGGGCCTGTGTTTCCAACTTCTGTAGTGTAAGCTTGCTGGGGTGAACTGAATTACATTTGATTGCATTTCTGAGAACTGTGTGCTTTCCTTCCATTTCCTTGCATTGCATAAAGGGGGGAGGGGATTGCCATAGAAAAGTGATTACATTGTTTTGTTGAACGCATATTGAGTATTTTCTGTACTGCATTTTCATTCCACCTTGCATCCATTTGAAACCATAAAGTATTGTTGCTATCTTAGATATATCAATAAGGGTTTCCATTCAGTATCCCAGACTAGGCATTGACTTAGCTGTAGTGTTGAATTGATTCCTTTTACAGTGTGCTCCACTATGCCCCGGGTTTGCAATGTGGGCTGTGTTGTATCTTACATCGGGTGACGTGGTGTGGTTCCGAATTGGCGTCATCATGTGGGTGCTCAGAGGGTAGGCACTGTCCCCTGGGGAGGTGATGATGGGTATCATTAGTGGGGTTGTGACATTACTCAGTATCTGACATGCATGCATGTGCTGTGGCATTTATACTCACCGAGCAGCCATGTATCGCCATGCCGCCCAGCTTCTAGGTCCCGGTTTAGGGTTGACATTCTGTAAATAAAACTGTCATGGGTGGACCCTGGATAGTTGGCATATACTGAGGTGATGATTCCCTTGGCATCACATACTACCTGGACGTTGATGGAATGCCAGTGCTTGCGGTTTCTGTAGATGTGCTCTGATGCCCTGGGGGGACGTAGAGCCACATGGGTGCAGTCAATGGCACCTAGCACTTTGGGGTAGTGTGCCACCCCGTAAAAATCCTGGATGACAGCCTGCCTTTCTGCACGTGTTCTGGGCAGGTTTATGTGCCTGCGGACTGATGGGCGTGCAGTCATGTTGGCCAAGACCTGGAGTAGGCAGCGTGACTGCATGGCCTGTGACACCCCCCCCACTATAGCAGTTGTCCGTTGAAATGATCCAGTGGCCAAGAAGTGCAGTACATTGAGGACCTTATGCAGGGGGCTGAGTGCTTGGGAGCATAGGGTGGGTGATGTGAGGTCATCCTCCCACTCACTCACCAGGTTGAGTATTATGTGAGGTGGAAACCTGTACCTCCCATACACCTGGTCATCAGGCATCCCAAAAAGGCTGGTTCTGGGTGTAAAAATTCTGGGCCTGACTATCCTCCTCCTCCTCCTGCGGTATCCCACGAACACTGCTGCTAGGAACGGTATATTCATCCTGGCGTCTGTGCTTGTTTGTGCGCACTTTTATGCTGCGTGGGTCCACGTACGCCTGCTTCCTGCTGGCGTACGTGTTTCCCGATTAGCACGTCTTTTTTGGCGCACGCGTTAGCCCCGTTCGATTCCATGAATACGTGTTTTGAACATGCGTGTGGGCGTTCCGCGCACTTGCCTCCTGTACTTCCCCCGTGACGCCCACATTTTCCTGAGTTGTTCCCCATTCCGCGTGTCACGTCCCCTGTTCCTCCTACTTTTGTTGTGTGCACCACGCTATGTGCAATTTCGCTGTGCGCTTAGCGCACACTGTTTGGAGACGTGTGCGCCAGCGTGCGCCATGCAGAATTTTGGCGCACATCCTGGAATTTCCTCGCGCACGGACTTCCATGAATCGCTGTGCGTGGGTTTCGCTGCGATTTTCACACTGGCACTGCGATTCGCACGCTTTCGCACGCTTGCGCTGAATATTTCAGCGCACATTAATTCCATGAATCGGCCCGTTAATCTGCTGGAACAGACAGTACAGGAAATAAACAATAAACGTTGCAGCCGACAAAGGCCCAGCAATTACTAATGTAAAGCATTTCATTGTTAGCAACTGCATTTGTATGCATACATTTTGAGGCTTTTGAAATCGTAATGGGATGTTAGCACTTGCATGTCAGGGGAGCTTGGTCGGACTGGGACATACAATTGTTTTGGGCACCATCGAAAAGGTGGCCCACAGTTGTAAATGTGAATTAATTCCTTTTGTGACACTGTTTGAATAGAACCCAAGGAGAGGGGGGGGGTTGATAAAATGTGATGAAAGAATATTTATTCAGCAACACTGATCAAAACTATTAGCCGCGTAGTGAAGTAACTCATCAAACTAGCCCACATTGGCCAAAAAAGTGCCCCACTTTGACCCAAAAAACTGGCCCACACAAGCATTTTGCATTTTTGTTTCGGCCATGGGCTATATGCCCTATATGCCAGTCCATGCCTGCAGGGGATTGACTGGAAGAGTAGGAGGACAGGGGACAGCTCATTTTCACAGCAGTCCTTAAGTTTGCGGTTTCAGATGCAAAGGAGAGTTAACTGCGTGTAACATAATAACTGTAACAGAATAGTCCATGTAGAATGTGTAAAGAAGTTAGATGCCCCCAAACCGATAAATGTGTCCCTCCCGCACAGTATCCGAGGGTTGCCCCTCCCCCAACATTTGAAGAGTTAGCACCCTCATCCCCGCTGCAATTTTAGTCAAATTGCACCCCTGTTTGTCATGGGGAGCCTTTGTGTGATCAGGCCCTGCACTTATTTCTATAAATACCCAACAGTGTTATGCATTACTCTGTTGTGAAACCCTAGTAAGAGACTGGTTGTCACAATCTTCGACTCCACCAGCCATATATAGCTGAAAACTCAGTAGCACAATTTGGTGGCCTGCAGTCAAAACGCTTCTTATCCCATCACAGCTTTAAAGCTGCACAGTGTTGTTGTTTTTTTGCCAGGCTTGCGGTGGAAAAGATCAGTCTGCATTTCCTTCACGCGGCAAGGTGGGTGGAAGAAATACTAGCTAAAGTCTGCTCTCATATCTTTCAGCCAGAGCAGCGCCATTGTAATTCCGAATGCACAGCCCATATTTCCCTGTAATCATCTTTTTATATCCACTAGCACCACATATTGTGTTAAAGGCCCCAATAACCATGATTACATCTTTCCTTGGGGTTTTGTCAATCACTTCCTATAGCTGAGACTACAGAACATCCGCGCGCTGAATTATTTGCAGATGTGGAAAGCTGAGCCATACATCTGTATCGCAGACACATTTATTGTGTTAACTTTGCAACCTTCTATGATTTAATGTGTTCTTTGCTTTTGCTTCCAGTGACTGTATAGTGATGGGCCGGGCTTCAGAAGAGGAATAGGGTGCATTAGAAATCAGGATCTGTGCTTCCGCTGCTCTGGATGCGCCTGGGCTGGTCCTTATCGCCCTTCCAAAGGTTTCCATAAGGGCAGCGTGCAGCGGCAACATCAATTCCAGGAACTTATAAATGTGCCCTTATAACTGTTGCTGAAGTACCTTTTTAAAGTTCAGCGCATGCTTTTCCTCATAGTGGAGATGTACACGAATCAGCAGGCACTGGAGTTGCCTTGCCTCAGGTTTGCTCTCTTAGACCGTTGCTCACTCTTCTCAGGCCTTTAAACTTTTGTCTTCCCTTACTTTTGCCACAGAATTAAACTGCCTTGGGTTCACCATGGAAATCCCTATGTAGTGCCGTGGTGGAATTGTTTTTTTGTTTTGTTTAAAGTTTAATCTATTTTATTGTATTTGGTTTAAAGAAATAAAAAATGTAAACCTTTACAAAATATTTAGTACATTCACAACTTCCAAACTTAAGAATAAAGTCTTTTCAGATAAAAAAAACTTACGATATACATTAAATTCATGAAACTAAAGAAAAAACATCAACTACAATCCTAGAACATTCGTATTTTTCATTTTCCTCTAATAACTGACCGCTCTGTCAACTTCATACTGTCTCTTCTTTTGGGGCTTATACCAAGGACCCACGGCCTCAAGTAAGTGTTACATTTAATTTAATTAAACAACATCAATTTGCCAACTGCTGTCCACTTCCCAACATATCTAAGTAAGGAATTTCAGCACCTTAAATAATTCTACCACTGCTGATGTAAAGAGTACTTCCTGTCCTGAAATCATTCTGTCCCAAAGATGGTCTGATAGGCTTCCTTCCTCCCTTAAGACAAATCTTCTTAGCTTGTTCAAGCTCCAATCAACATGGTGGAATTGTCTAGTACTTAGACCCGGGCTCGTGGGCCCACTAAAACCCAGTCAGGTTTTCCAAATGACCAAAATAACATGCCGAACACTCCCTCTGAATTTGATTATCTATACAATTTACAATAGGTGTTCATTGTGAATATCTCGAAAGTCTGTCTGATTTTTTCTATTAGTTCTGTAAACGACCCCGGCCCTATAAGGAGCACGGGCAAAAGATGTACAGGAGCTCATTTCAAAATGATGTTTGGAAGCCTGCTTGCCTATAGCTGGGAAGCACCTCAGCTTATGCCAAGAAGGAAAATGCATTGATCTGGTATAGTGCACGTTTTCAAATGCAGAAAAGCAGTGGAAAAATAGAAAATCCGTTTTTGGGGCAAAAGCAGTTTCAGTTGGTATGGTTTCAGATCAGGTGTGGCGCACATGCCTGATCAGGAAATCAGTTCATTGTGAGGCTGGGGAAGAATTAATTTAGCGCATAATCAACAGCAGCTGGGCTGTTCATAGATCGCAATGGAGAACATGTTTCCTGATGCATGTTACAATGGGTGATGTCCCTGGCTTCACCATTAAGGTTGCATAACATGAGCCATATTGGACTTCATTAAACTCCAAGCATATTCACTGCCCCGCACACCATAGAGCTGAAAGCTGGGCGAAACATGTCTGTGATTATTGAACACCTTCTGGAAGGGTCTGTCTTTGGCCAGCAGTGCACATTTGAAGTGGCACAGCCTTTCGTTTTTGAAGAGTGATGCCTCTGGAGGGGGGATTATGTGCATACCTTCAGTCCCACCACCTGGCTTCATTCCGTAGAAAAATCCTAGATAAAGCAGTGCCGGGAGAGGGACAATAGCTGCAAAAGGCATGGGGCAGGTCTCCTTTGCATGACAGAATGTACCTAGCCATAACGTGATAGTGGAACTTACGTCATCCACTAAAGACGATCCAGGCAACTCAGTCAATGCTAGTGGGACACTGGCACATTGTTGCCCCACTCACAATGTGTTGTCACGGTAGTTCACACAGAGATTGTACTACACGTTAAAAGGGTGGACGTGGTCACATGGTGATAACCATTGCCTGGTGGCGATGTAGTCATCTTCCCATGCAACTGAATACAATCTTAACACAAATGCTTTAGTACATTGGAGATATGTTGGAAGAGTTTCCATCCACAACACCAAAAACGGGTAATGAAAATGAATGTGTTCTCAAATGGTCAATTAAGATGATATCATCACCCATGTTTCAGTTTATTTAGTGCCTTGTGTGTGAGAAAAATGAATGTATACATTGCAAGGTAGGAAACAGATTCCATTTGATTATTATTGGGGTACTTAATAATAAAAATAATAATAATTTGGCACTTATATAGCGCTACAAACCCTTGGGTACCTGAGCGCTGCTTATTATTACCCACGGTGTGTGGTGCTCATTTATCGACCTCGGAAGGATGAAAGGCTGAGTTTGGCCCCGCTGGGATTCGAACCTTGACCTTGTTGGCAAGCTCTGCACGGATGTCAAAGCGAGCGCTCTACTCGCTGTGCCACTTGATCAGCTTCATAGGATACTGGGACAAGGAAGTGTGAGGAGTCGGCAATGAGTTGGGATATTACTTGGATGAGGAAGAGTGAGGTGGGAATATTGAAATGGATTACTCATTAAGTACTGGGAGAGGAACGGCGATGGCGGTAATGCAACAAATTACTAATAGGCTCCTGGGAAGAGGAAGAAGAAGCCAGAGTTGAGAATGAATGTGTCATGATGAAGGAGAGGAAGGCAGGCCTATTATGGAGTACTGTGATGAGGAAGTGTGAGGCAGGGTTAATGCAACAAATTACTAATGTGGTACTGGTATGAGGATGCGAGAGATGATGATAATACAACAGAATACTATTGGGATACTAGGAGGATGAAGAGTGTGGCTCGGTAATGCAAACCGATTACTATTAGGTTAAGGGGAGCAGAAAAAGGAGTAGGGGATTACTTATGGGGTAATGGGATTAGGAATACTGAAGCAGTGCTAATGTAGTACCTGGATGAGGAAAAGAGGGGCAGGGTAATCAAGTACTTGTATGAGGAAGAGGGGGGTGTGATGATGGGCACCTTGGATAAGGAAGAGGGAGGCAGGGGTACTCAGGTACATAAATGTGGAATAAGGGGGTGGGGTTGATGTAATGGATTACTGATGGGATACTGGGACAAGAAAGATTTGTGTGGGGGCAATGGGGTACTTGTACAGGGAAGAGGGAAAGGAAGGTTGATGGGATACAGGGATGAGAAAGTGTGTGGTTGGCGTAATGCATCATACTGCCGGTGGGGTACTGGGATGAGGAAGAGTCATGTGATGGTAACAGCATTGTATACCAATGGAATGGAATGGAAATGGAATGGAAATAGAATGTGTAATGTGCATATTCAAAGAATCAAGCAAAAAATGCATCTGTGCAGAGTTAATATAGGAGGATGTAAGTCAGCAGCGGAGATATCCATTACTGGGCTACTGTAGCCAGGAAGGGGGGAGGAAGCAGTAATGCAATAGATTACTATTGGGGTATGAGGATGAAGAGCAGGGAGGCAGTGAAGATGTACTATGTGGTATGATGAGGAAGCCCTGGCTTAATGGCATACTGGGTGGAGGAATAGGGAAACTCTGGTAATGCGACAGAATACTAACTGAATACTGGGATGGGGAAGAGTGAGGTGGCGTTCATGCAATGTGTTACAGATGATGTACTGGGACAATGAAGGTGGAGGTAATGCAGCATATTTTTATTGGAATGACTGGGATGAGAAATAGTGATGCAGGGTAATGCAATGGATTTCTGATGAGGAAGAGCAGGTCAGGGTAATGCAGCAGATTACTAATGTGGTACTGGGACAAGCAAGAGTGAGGTGGGGTAAGCTGATACAGGGACAAGGAAGAGGGAGGTCGTCATAATGTAACAAAACAAATGGGGCACTGGCAAGAGGACAAAGGAGGCAGGGTAAAGGAATGGATTACTAATGGGGTACTGGAACGGAGAACAGTGAAGTGGGGTAATTCAATGGATCACTAACGGGGTACTGGGACAAGAAAGGTTAAGGCGGGATAATGACAAACAGAGACAGGGGGCAATGTGTATGGGTACAAGGAAGGGTGCCAAGGGTAAGATGAGCTATTTGTACGAGGAAGAGAGAGGCATTGGTAATGGGGTACACAGACAAGAAAAAGGAAGGTTGGCTAATGCAACAGAGTGAGGCAGGACTAATGAAATGGATTACTAATGGCATACTGGGATGAGGAAGAGTGAGGATGAGTAATGCAACAGTTAACTTGTGGGGAACTGACACAAAGAACAGAGATATGGGACAATGTGGTACTGTGATAAGGACGAGTGGAGATGGGGTTAATGGGCTAGTGGGATGAGCAAGAGGAAGGTAGGGTTAATAGGGTATATGGATGAGAAAGAAGGAGGCAGTGGTAATACAGCAAATGGCAAATCAGGTATTTGGACAAACAAGAGTGAGATTAGGTTAAGGGAGTACTGGGATGTGAAAGAGGCAGTCAAGGGAAAAAAAACGGCACTTGGATGAGGAAGAGAGTAGCTGAAGTAATGCAACAGATTACTAATGGGGATACTCGGACAAGGAAGAGTGAAGCTTGTTAATGGAATGGATTACAACTGGGGACTGGGACAAGGAGGAGGGAGGTCGCAGTAATGCAACAGGTTACAATTGGGTGACTGGGATGAAGACCAGGGAGTTGGGAATGATGGTGCCAGAGGGGGGTGTGTGAGCGCGTGTGTGTGTGTGTGTGTGTGTGTGTGTGTGTGTGTGTGTGTGTGTGTGTGTGAGCGTGTGTGTGTGTGTGTGTGAGCGCGTGTGTGTGTGTGTGTGTGTGTGTGGTGGGTAAACCTAACGCAACAAAACCCTTCAAATTCAGCACATTGGAAAACACAGGACCCGCTTAACTGTGTTCCAGTTGATCTCCCCCATAATGTCATACCCCCAAAATGCCATTTTGTATTGCATTTTACATTCATTCTCTTATAATATATAAGTGCTCTTGGGCTCTGCAACAGGAATGCAGCGTGTTAAGCCAGTCCTGAGTTTCCCAATGTGCTGCATTTCAAGGGGGGTTGATTTAACTTTACTCACCTTAACTGTACTTCAACTAAAGTGTTTTCCTGGCATTCCAGGGTTTTGTTATACCATCGATTTTTTCATGTCCACTGTATATTTCTCAGTGCCACTGGCCTTTGTCCGTGGCCACTATATTTTTCGGCACCACTGGCTACAGCTGGCCAACTGTATATTTTTGGTTCCATGTAATAATGGTCCAGCAAAAATGTCTCCTGACAAAAAAGTCGCTGTTTTTTGAGGAGATATTATTACATTGAACATGCGGGGGACACCCCTGCAACCACCAAATTGTTTTTCTTTTTTTAAAAGGGGAGCAGGGGACAACCCATCAACCTGTCCCCTTGCCTAATGTCTACATATATAATGTCACCAATGGCTTTTCCCTGTGACATTATGTATGGGGACATTGTGTATGGGGACATTATTACCTGATACCATATTTTTCTGGTGCCACTGGCCAGGGCCTTCGACTTTGCCTACTGTATATTTTCCAGCACCACTATCCATGGCCTCTAGCCATGGCCAGTGTCCATGGCCTTTGACCATGCCTAGTGTATATTTTTTGGCGCTACTGCCCATGGACCTTGGCCATGGCCGTGTCCACTGTATATTTTTCGTTGACGTGGGCCGTGCCTATTGTATATTTTAAAACACTAACTGCCACTAACCATGACCAGAAGCCATGGCCAGCATCTATGGCCTTCGGCAATGCCCATCTCAGTATTCACCATATTTATTTAGCACTAACATGCCACTGGCCACAGCCTTCGGCCATGCTGACTTTATATTTTACAACACTACCAGACCTTCAGCCATTTAAAATACTGCCAAGCCACCGGCCATAGCCTTTGGCCATGGGTAGTGATTGTTCACCCCCAGCGTCATTGTAGCTGTAAAAATATATACATTTTTTATAACTTTTTTTCTATAACCGCGGTTACATTGTAATGAACTACAAATACCCTTGGTTATACCCTCAGTAATTTGTAGTTAATATACCCATGTTATCGGGGGAAATGGAGAAAAGAAAAAAAATGTTGTGCTCTCCCAGGCACTCACCAAGTTCCCCCTTCATCTGTGCCTGCTTCCCCACTCCCCTCTTGGCCTTCTCACCTCCCCTGCCCTTTCCCAACCCCACCCCAACACTTGTTGTTTCTGTGACGCTGTTTCATCTGTGAAGTCGGGTTGCTGCAGTTATTCCTTCAATACCCGAGGGTATGGGAAAGCTTTGTGTTGCAAACTCTGTCCCTAGCCCACCTCCATCTCCAAAATTTCACTTAGTGTAGTCTTGCCTCCCTCCCACCTCTTGCCCAGTGGAATTTGCTTGTTTGGTGCCCTGCAAATGTCATTTTTTCTGCCTTTTCTTTTTCTGATAACCGAGAGAAAATAAAAGAGGGCAGTTTTTCCTTTTCATGTCGCAGAGCTTCATGGGAATATAGCCATAATGCTGGTAGAAGGGGCACCCCCTTCTCGATCAAATATTTTAAAAAAAACTACTGGGCAGAATAACCCCAAACCACAAAAGGATTGCGAAGCAATGCTTTGTGCTCTTGTTGTTTTGGACCTTGTTCAAATCCGTCCCGGGGTTTGGGCTTTGCTGTTGAGCAAAAAAATGTTGTCTATCGAAAAATGTATGGGGAGTATGCTGAAAGTTCTTTTTTTTGCTTTCTTAATATCTCTATCATTTATTAAGGAATCATACCCATACTTTCCAGTATGAGGGAGGGGATGAGGGTGGGGGAAAGCAGGGTCATACATAATTGTCTGCAAAGTTTCAGCCGAATCCGTTGCACGAGTCAAAGGTTATCAGCAATTCATTTTTAGATTTCATATGAAACTCACTACTCACCTTAACTATGGGGCGGCGACTGCCACTCTATAATATCTATATAGACTGTGTGTCTGTATCAGTGATGTCATCTATGATGCCATTTGTGAAGCCATCTATGACATCATGCTTGTTGGTATTAGCAGTGCATGGTGAGAGCGCAAGTTATGGTTGTGTAGCTTACAATAACTTGTGGATTTCTTTGGTTTATAGATTTCACCCTGCAACCATGTCATCCCATTAATAATGTTTTTTCACTGAATTCCATCCATTTTTGTTAAAACAACGTACCAGAATGTCCCTTTAACAATGATTTTTCAGTGAATTTCACAGGCATTTATTAAACTACGATAACCATAATATGCATTTAAAAAAAGTTTTTTTTCACTGCATTTCATATGTTTTTCTCCGAGCAACTTATTCATATCATTACTTTAGCAATCTCTGTACACTGACAATATTGTTGATAACTGCTATGTATATGGTAATCTTATTGTCCACCTTCAATTTTGTATTGCATTTGCGAACAGTCATTATTGTTCATGGACATTCATCATGGCAGGTGACATCAATGGTACACAAATAGAGAGGGGGTTCACTATGGTTTCATTGCAACCAAACAAATACAAATTACACATTTGTAAACATAATATCTTCTATCCATCTTCTAAATTTATGAATGAAAACATGTTTTTTAAATTACAATATCATCTTTAGAATTGTAGCATATACTGACGTACACTGGAAGCCATTTTCAAATTATTCACTTCAACACCCCACAGATGTTGAAACATATTACTTTGCTGCAGCGTACTTTCTTCTTTAAAAGCACATGAGGTGGGCAGCCAGTCAGTCAGGTGCCTTGATTGCGGGCTGAATATCACGATGATCCAAGCCCATGTTCCAAGCAACCTGAATGCTGCTCACCCACCCCACCATACCTTTCCTATACCCTCCCTCCCATTCCCTCCTCTCTACAGTGCCTCCCCTCGTTCTGACTCCACTTTCCTGATTCCTTTGGCAGCGGTGACACTGCCACCACCGCCTCCTCTCCAGCCCCTCAGGTTGCTGTGGGAATGAAAGAGGGCCTCCACAGGGAGTCCCACCTTCCAACTCCATGGCAGACATTTCAAGAACGTATTTTGTTTAAATGAACGGGAAGCCGCAAGCTTGTTGCGTTCATTCAAACAAAATACATTGCTGTCAGCACCCTTGGTTTTTGGATTGAAAACCAGGGTGCTAATAGCAATAAAACCCACTTTGACATGCTGGAACTGGTGGTAACTGCACTTTGGCCCATCGTTAAGGCCATTGCTGCACTCTGACCTATAACATGTGCCCTGCACCGCTACTACCGGTTCCAGGTTTTATTGCTTAAGTGCCACCCTCTTTTATAAACCAAGAATCATTTCCAGATTATTTATAATCATGCATGTAAGTTTACTAAAAACAGAAAACTTGTTTAAAAAACATAATTGAAAGGAAATTGTGTTCTGTTTTTTAAATCACCTTTTAAAACACCTCATGACACTATTTGAAATAATGTATTTTCATATTTATGCAGTATGTATGTTATTACAGAATGTACATTAAAAACAACAGCATCATAAGAATTGTTTAAAAACTCCAAAGTGTAATATTCCAAACGTGGTCAATTTATATACATAGAAAGAAGTAAGACATTTACAAAACTATAGCACAACTTACACATTAAGAAAAATATAAATATTTAGTAAGTTAAAAGTATACCTAATATATTTCATTATAATGTAAAATACATGACCATCTAGGGTATCGATTGTGCCAACTCACTGGATTTTAAATTAGTATAGTCTTAATAGCTTTTCTAATTTTTAACTTGTTTATTGAAAATCAATGTAAATAAACCATGCCAACACCTGTTTCAAGCTCTGCACTCTTCATGAGGGATTCTAAGATCATTGTATAATATTAGTATATGTTAGTGAGTGAATAGATTAAAAATGAAAATAAAATCGGATATAGAAAGCGAATTATAATGCAGGAATAATCAAAGCAGGATATCGAGACAAAGGAAAAAATGAGTATGAAAATCAGAGAAATGTAGATCACAAATAATAGAAACATATCTTGTGCTCCATAGATTGTGGGCACAGTATTGACTCTAAAGACGTAAATAGCCCCAAATATTCCATTTGTGATCCATCGACCAAATTGTAAGTGCAGCAACGTATGCATTGCATTTCCTACATTTACACAGCATGAACTAATCTAAGTCATCCAAAAATGCGAACATTACCTACTAGGAGTCAAATTATTCTGCTTTGTATATGATCATTAGGTTAGGTTCTTAGGTCTATGAAAAAAATACATGAGCAAGTCCTGACCATTGAGTCTAATATTATAGCAAGTTACAGGTCAAAACACAGCGAGGACCGTAACGATGAGCCCCGGTGCGTTAATACCCAATCTGGCCCACTGGATCGGGTTGTATTACTATTAGCAACCTGGGGTTTCAATACGCAAGCCTGGGGTGCTGGCAGCAATATATTTTGTCAGAATAAACGGGATGCACTTGCAGTGTCCTACGCTGGTTTTTCACCTCCAAGTTTGTATCCACTCTCACAGAAACCTATTTTACAAGAAAGACATTTTTTTAAAACTTGTCACAGCTTTTGAAAAGTACAGGAATTGCAACTAAAATTCTGTTCTGTACTGGGTCAAGCAGCAACTATTGTTATATAACAACTAAAGCATATTAAGAGATTAGACCAAAGTAGTGATATAATGTTCTCATTGCAGGTCATTATTAATGTCCCACCGGATCTGTAATTAACAAATTATGTATAGTCTTTTCTACAGGCCTTGTTCTAAATGCAGTGGCATTTACCTGTTTCCTAGATCAATTTATTTCAAGCTTAAATACACTGCTGTATTATTTGAAAGAGATCACTCTTGTTTATAGTAAAAACATGTAATGCTAGTATATTGTACATATAGTGCATTTGTACATGTAAAACATTGTGTAATGCAGCATCCTCTCATTCACTGCACAAACACACTCTCAGAGATCAAGAATATATCTGAACCTTTAATCTGAACTGAGAAGGTTAGATTGACAGTTTGTGCATCTGATTTGTAGACAACTCTTTAGCTTTTGAATGCAGCCAATCAGACAGATTGGAGATATAAAAGTAGAAATAGAAGAAATAAAGAATCATGCGTCCCCCTTATCCAATATAGATGAACACATGCGATTGTACACAGATTGATTGCATGCAGGAACGAGGACTGTCAATGCTCGTGGACACTCATCACTGTCCGCTGACAAAAACAGGGACAATAAAACAGTATGAAACATTATTGGCACACTTCATTGTATGGCTTACTTAAATCATGGAGAAAAACAAGAGGACTCTGTGTGTAAATGGACACTTGAGGATTCATGGACACATAGGTAAAACAGCTTAGAACATCAAATGGCCTTGTTTCTATTATTTAGGGGTTGATATAATACGTAATGTATACATGACAAACAACCACAATTGATGATAATTAATTTTGAAAGCAATCGTTTTTCATCTGACCTCAAATATCTTTCAATTTGCCATGCAAATCATGTGTACAGCTCGGATACCTCTTTTTCCACAAGCATGTTCAACCTTTCCAAAATTACTCAAAGACAATTGTGTATACAATCTAAACAAAACTTGTCACAAACATTAAAGTCCATGGTAATGTAAGCAAAGCTATCACTGGATTGTTTTGTGAGTATACCCTAGCATGTCTTAAAAGAATCTTCATCATGTGCAGACAGTGCCAGTTAACAATAACATGCACACAGCACACAGGAGTGCATATTTTTTATTTATTTTATTTTGTATATTTATAAGAAGCACACCAAGCCCGAGAGCATCTAGGCGGTGGTTACACAGAATAAACAGGGAGGCGAAGGGTACCAGTGGGCAGGCCAATATCATTGGCAAATAATAATACACCACTTTCTTAGCCTCTACCAACCCCAGATTTACTTTTCAAATATTCATACACAGCAAACTCTATTGCACCTGTAGATTAAAAATCTACAAACAACAAACAATTCAGCAAAATTCCCAATGAAGAGTAGATTCAGCCTTGCCTCTTTCAGGTTCCAGAGTTACTTTGCCAATGTTCATTCACAGCACAAACAACATCACAAGTCCAGAGAAAAGAAGCTCACTTTTTCCTGTCCGTAATTATGACAAAACCCACACCAACAAGAAAACGAAGTACAAGAAGGCCCATCATCTGCCCTGCAGCCACATCCTGAGCACCACATGTCCTTGATCCCAATTATAATAAAACCCACATCATAGACCAAGACGCCTCATTTTACAGTTAACTTATAAACTCTGTTTTGTAAATGCTTACCATTGCAAGCAGGGGAATCGAAAGTGTGTTAGTACTAATGGTGGTTGCCCCCTGCATGCAATTAGAAACCCACTTTTAACATATATTGTGAGAAGAGTATTTTGGTACCCTCCTTTTGTTCACTTTTACATTTACTGTAAAATGACCACAAAAATACTGCGATAATACTGCAAAATGACTATGAAAATGAATTGCACCAATGAACTGACAAAATGGACATTTTTCATTTCTGAAAAGTCTCAGATGTTGCAATGCACAATAGGAAACTTTTTTTTTTTAAACTACTCGAAGGATTTATACCAAAGCAACAAAAGACACATCTGCAACACTTTTGCTCCATTTTTTTCTTATTATCAGTGAAGTCATTTGTGATGTCAGAAGTGTGTTTACAGGCGACTCAATGGGGGCCTCATAGTTAAGCTCCCATAGCTTTCAGCACCTGCCGAATTCCATATTTTTAGCGGCGTTAAATCAGCACCTTAACATCACTTGAACTAAAAAAAAATCACAGAATTTCAAGGGTTTTGTTGCACTGAACTTATTCACCTTAACTGTCCCTTTTTTTTAACTGAATATAAACATACTATAGGGCAGCTGTTGCTACCGCATAATTAAGGTGATACCTATGAGTCAGAGGAAATCTGAAAATTATATTGCTAATAACATTTGACTTCCAGGATGAATGTGGTTGATATTTTCCCAACAAAAGGTTTGTCACGCCCCTCTATTCCTCCACCCTGCCTGGAAATTCTGGAAAAGATTGGTTTAAAAATGAAAAAGTTATTAACAAAGCAAATAAAATGCTGTTTTGGGCCGAATCCCATTCATTTTACTATGAAGAAAAAGTCCAGCTTTGAGAAGGCCAAAGCACAAAGACCACTGGGTAGATTTGAAACAAATAAAAAACTTGGGCACGAAGCATTAACTCGATTTCGGGACAGATTTGGGGTGAATCCATCCAGCAGTTTTATTTGACGGGAAAGGGGATGCACCTCGCTCCCAAACAAAAGTAGCCATGTCTCCCATGGTGCTTTGCAGCAGAGAGAATTGAAAATCAACCTTTTTTGTCTCAATGAGAGCAATTACCATAGTAGTACCTGGGGAATGCGAAAATGAAAAGTGCTCAAAAAGCGATTTGTGTATGAAAAAGGACATAGTCACATTAGGCTACAGATGGGGAGAGCAAAGAGGGCACTATGTGATTTTGGGTAGTTGGTGGTGGTCTGGGGAACCAGTTACAGCTCAGACATTTCTGGCTTAACGGGGAAATACCGGGGGAATTAGAAAGATTACTGCGGTAATAACACAAGAAGCACTCAGAAAAGAAAATGTGTCATAAGTAATGATAGTGGGCTTGGGAGGGAAGAAGTTGTAGATGGGAGAGGGTTGAACAAGGAAAGAGGAGTGGAGCACATGGTGAGAGGCTGTGAGGATGGGGACGAGATTTTCATTTTTTAGCATTTTTCAGTTCATTGTGGGGAATACCAGGGGATTACCATGGCAATTTGCACACATTTTTCCCATTTTTTGTGGAACACCAGAGGAGTACTGTGGGAATAGGGAGTGGAATGTGCATCATGTACACATGCCATGGCTGAAGACTTGGCTTTCTTAAAAATGGTGAACTTGAAAATTCTTTAATTATAAATATTCTTCCAATCATCTCTGACTCATTCATGTATGACAGAATATGATGGATAACAAAAAATAGCAATATTTTAGATGTAGAGTTAGGACAAACAATGCACTTATCGTCTGTATTCGATTTTTAAGCACTGCAGTGCTTTTAAAAAAAATATTTCAACTCTCTCATGTTCAGTTGTGGTCTTCTCTACCAATGATGTCATCAATGCTGTCATAGGTGAAGTCATTTGTAATGTCACACAACCATAACTCAAGCCCTCACCTTCTACTGCATTTATTGATACACATGACATCAGAAATGGCACCCTCAGAAGAACAGCCCATACCTTGTGAAAACAAAAACATTTGAAAAGAACACATCCCATAGACAAATCTGTTTTGATTACTTAAAAAGCCACATTGTGTCCCTCTGAGGTCTACCATCTCCCACCCGGTGGTCAGAATGGGCCTAAGATGGCTGATATGTGTATCTTTTAAAAAAATGTTGTACAGTAGTTGTTTATATCAGATCCATAGGAGCTGCAACAAGCCATCTATCTTTCTGGACTGTGAATCTTGTGGCCAATAATCACACTTATTTCACAAAAAACCCATATCCATATCCTGAGGTGTATCCTCCCCCATACTAGTGTCCACACATGCCCAATTGTGCTTCTATAGATCCATTTTCAATGTTTTTTCAAAGCACCTTTCAGCACCATATCTTCAGATCCTAGACTTCAAAATTGCGGGCACAAATCAGCCAATAAAATGAATCCCCTAGTCTGAGCTATGGATCTGTGAATGCCCACGATTATCGGTGGATCCAACACTAGCCAATCAAATTGAATTATTTTCTCCTTAGTCATTCAAATGGATGCTTTTCACTTCAAACGTACGACTCCTCAGATTTCACTTCAAAATGCTTAAGATTCTGGTGACACTGGACTGATTTTCACTTAACCAAGCAAATCAATCAAGTAGGACCAGACGCCTGCTCTGTTCAAAGGGTTTGTTCAAATCTGTCCAGTGTTGTTTTTCTCCAGTTGAGAACAAAAGTTCCCTTGGAGATTCTAATAG
The DNA here is from genome assembly GCF_040938575.1 of Ambystoma mexicanum. Taxonomy (NCBI): domain Eukaryota; kingdom Metazoa; phylum Chordata; class Amphibia; order Caudata; family Ambystomatidae; genus Ambystoma; species Ambystoma mexicanum. The sequence goes on along the minus strand of NC_090922.1, from coordinate 679,715,692 downwards.
TAAATGCAACCTTTGGGCTACTCCAACTTCATGAAACTTTCACAAACAAATTCACCGGGGTCTTATTGCAAGTTCTTCAAACTACAGGAAAGTTATAGGTATCTCAAAATTGTCGATACCTATGGAAACCCCATATTAACCATAACTACATATTCACTACTGCGACTTTCTAACATAAATCCAAGCAGCATTTAAGACTGGTATGTGCTGGTGCCTTTAGAGTCGGCTGCTGAGACAATCTGCCCTCATCCCCACCCCACTTTTCCATGCACATGAAAACAAGACTTAGGTCCTCACTACTAATTGCAAATGCTGCTTTTTATTGTGGCATACAGAGAATGTCCTAAGGCGACGGGATTACCTTAACACTACATTCCTCAAACAACGCTTTTAATTTCTGAAAGAGGACTGTCAGGTGCTAACTAGTGAGGACAATTAAAGCTCCATTTTATGGTACATGCTACCACAAACGCCACGGTGCGTTATCCAATAATTTGATCTGAATTACCTTATACACGAATAGTCGTAAAACAAATTTTATGTTGTTTCATTTTTGTTTCCTCGGTGCAACATAAACACCATCGTTGTGAGAATGTTTTTTATATTGAACAGGTTGTGGTACATATGTAAGAAATCCTTTTGCTAAAGTCAAGTATGTAATCTCAATATTTACAGACATTTGGAAATGTGTGCAAATTCCCTAAGGATACTACATCTGATGCTATATTAACTTGTTCCACAGATGACAAGAGGGTAAGAGCAGGTTTTAATGCAGGGAATGAGGGCTAAGAGGCTACAGGTGAGGTTGTTGTAATCCTATGGCATGGTGCCTGATGCCATGCCTGTGTGGATGTGAGTATAATGCCAAGTAAGGTGGAAGAGTTTTTGGAAAGTGTCAGCTGGAAGGTGGCTGGCTGAAGTCTAGGTGTGTCGATGATACTCTCTAGGGGTCTACCAGTGCTTTCTTCTGGCCTCACCTTTAACAAAGAATATAGGGTGCCCTGTTGTTCCTGTGAATGCTTCTTGGGACATACCATGTTACAGATCATGTGCAGCAGGTTGTATACGAATTGTTCGTTTTACAACTGTTCGATTACAATTGACCTTTTCACAATTGACCGAATTGTGAAGGTCAATTGTAACATATATGTGGGGGGAAACCACCCACAACCCCCCACCTAACGCCAAACCCCCAAAACCCCTATATATATAAATATATATTACCAGACAGATATATATATATATACGGTCAATTGTGAAATTGTGAAAAGGTCAATTGTGACCCTTTAAATTCGGTCAATTGTTAATTCGAACAATTGTAAACAAACAATTTGGGTAATATCGTGCAGAATACACCTTTGAAAGACAATGCTATTAAATCTCTCTATCAAGGCATAATCTAGCACTGCCAATGTGGCTAATATTTGGCTGTCTAATCAGAGTCAAGGACACCTTAGGTGCGGGCTGAAAATGACATCAGTAATAGAATTCACACATCACAATTGTAGCCTCGCTGCGACTTGCCTGTGGGGGGTTTATTCAGTCCTTATTTAAGCGCAGAATGTACATGTGATGAAGCATAACCTACGTAGCCTGGGCCTCATTACAAGTTTGTAGGTATCGTGCCGGTAAATCTGACGGCTACCACCAAACCTAATTACTGTTACCAGCACTCAGTCCAGCGGTGTTACCGCCGGATTACGACTGTCAGCAATGGTTATAAATCCCCATTCCATGGAGTCCCATTGAATCCATGAGGGGATTTGCCAGTATTAGCAGCACTGGTAATAACGGTGCCGCTGATACCAGTGATTTTGCCGGTAAGGCGCCTGACTTACCTTCAGCTGTTAGCTTGTTGCTTGCCGGTGCGGTAACATGCCAGTATGCAGTAAGACTAACACGTAAGGCGCTAGCCAACATTATAATGGGGCCAATGGTCTTCAACAACTTAATGGATGGGCTCTTTAAAATACCTAAACTAATATACAGATTATACATTTGAGCGGATTCCCTAACATTAATCCTGAATGGCAGCAAACGATAACTTTATTGTCAGCTTGAGTGGTGTGGTTTATAATGGAATATGACTGAACTCTATTAAAAGGGTTTCTTGAATCAATTTATTATCCATCCACTTTGTGTTCAACAAAGTGAAAAGAAACACCTCCAAACTGAATTTAAAAAAAAGCAGAATCCAGAATTCTATTGCATTTCAGTGACAGTTGTCTATTCGTTGTAGACCCCAGTGGTCTTTTTGGTCTGTAGATGGAGAATTGCAGGAATTTTGATCTTTGGCCATGAATGGCTCTGTGAACAATGCAGACTTTAGAAATAAATCTGTTTCTTGACCGGTAGCCAATGTAGAGATGGTAGCACTGGCCTGCAGTGTTCTCTCTTAAAACAGTGCGAGAGAAAGAAAGATCTCATATGAAGCCAGGGGTCACGTTAGTAAAATATAAAAAACTGGTCCATCAGTGTACTCGAACATCAGACTGTATTATAGGTTACATATTGCTGTGCAATGGCAGCTCTAAGAAAATGTCAGTTAACAATGGCTGCAATAGGAAACTGATGTGTTGCGTATGGCTTCCATTATGAACAATGCTTTAAGCCAACAACCGTTTTTTTGATGTTGCTTCCTCAAATTATCAACACGTTGCTTTTCCTACCTCTCCTGAAAAGAAGAGAAAATCTGATGGCCTGCTCCCTAGGAGCATTGCACAAAACAGCTTGACTGTCACAGAAACAGACCTACACTAGGGACAGGGCTGCTGTCAAGAAGAGAGCTGTTTCCTTTCTGACCAGGAGTTGCTCCCTGCAGGCCTATTACAGTGACTGGACTGCTGTTCCTGTCTGTCAGCAACAATATGCTATGGGTAAGGAGGAGCAGAGGGAGATTTTCAGGGTGAGAATGACATGTGGCAGGAGGCCAGGTGGTTGTGTTTGCGAGAGAGAAGAGGAAGATAGGCGGGAGAGTGTGGAAGAGATCAAGTTTTGTTATTTCAAATGTTGGCCTATTTACAAATCAAGGGAAGTCATCTCTGAGCGCCGATTCTCCAAAGTGATGTCTCCTTTCCCTGAATCTCTTTCCTCCAAACTATCAACTTTTGCAAAGATGATGAATTGGGTAAAAGCGGAGTAGTTTACTTGTGTTTTTTGTCCCCTCTCGCCAGCCAGTCTCCTTCACTTAGTATATCTCTCCACTGGTGCATGCCCTCCATTTTGAAGTACATGTACACTACCCATCTGTTCAGCTCTCTTAGGTTTATGAATGGCCTCGTCTTGTCCTTCCTCTTCACTAGAAACATGTTGCTGATAAAGCGAGGAGCTAGCCGACATAGTTCTATCAGCTCTTCGCTCTCTAACTGAACTAATTCCTGGTGGAGAATGTGGTGGTCTGTGCTGGTCATCCTGCATGGTCTGGAATACCCAGGCATCGATCTAAAGCGCTCGCCAGCTGCGCCAGAATAGGCCTGTCCTTCCCCCCACTGGAGGATAGGTAGTCGCTCTCAGCTGAGCTTGAGTTGTGCATTCTGCTGGATTCTCTTCCTCTGCGGCCCTTGCTGGGAAGAAAGTGTCTGCTGACTCCCTTACCAGTACTGGGCTCTACCACCTTGATGTCTTCTTGAGGAATGAAATCGGCCGGTCGGGCAACCCCTATGGCAACCAGTCCCTGTAAAAACTCTGTTCGGAAATATTTTCCTAATGGAGGCCTGTGCTTTCTCCAATGAAGTGCAAGTGCCGACAAATCTCCCCATTTCCTTTCCGAAGGCCTCTCCGAAAGGGAGGCCTTGAGCTACTCCGCCTGCCTCGTAAATCGTCAGGTCGCTTAACTTGCCGTCAATCTTCAGCAGCACTCCTCTCCTTCTCTATGAGGATATGGCACAGTTAGCATTACCTAGGAGACAGAACCCCCTCTGGACCCAGTTGGCCAGGATGTCTGGGTCGATCTCCTCCCAGTATCTCTAGCCCATTCCACCAGGTCCATTATCTTGGCCTGTGGTCCTGTCAGGTTGAGAACTTTCTCTTGACAGCTCTTTCATGACCTAACCATCCCTTTCCTTAGGTCTTTTGAGGCTTTGGTCATGAACACCAGAGTATTGGGGTCCAGTTCTGGTGCCTCACCCACTCTGCCCACTAGCTCTGCCCTGGGGCACTCCACCCTTATGCGCTGCCTTGTATCCATATCTAGGGGCTTGCTTACCCATTGCGCAATGTATTTGGCTACTCTTGGCGAGGACTGCCAGTCCAATGTCCTGGGGCTACTTATGAGGTCTGGATCGAACATGTCGGACATCTCAGGGTCCTCTGTTCTTCTCTTTTCTCTGCCTCTTACAGCTGGGTTTCACCCACTCTACCTCTGCCTTATTATTTATCTCCTGCAAGGAAGTTACAGAATCTGAGGACTTTTCCTCTGAGTCTGCCTCAAGCTTACCCATATTCTCTTCCCTTGGTGTGGGGGTCCAGAGGCATGACACTGCCAATCTCAGGAGGAATGCTTTCCTTAGTTAGCTAAAGGAATCGATTGCCTCTGGGGCCTCACTGTCTGGCGAGTACTGGTGGCCTAGGGGGTAGAAGTGTCTTTCCTCTTCCGGACCTCATTACCTCCCTGCGATCCTGCCTTATAGAAGGCCTTCGTGGGCGTGCCAACCTTCTCGGTTCTGGTGCCCCATTTCTGGCCCAGCAATGTCTCCAGTGTGGCGAATCTCTCCTGTAAGGGTTCGACCCCTTGTGCCATGGCATCCGCTAAACAACTTCCCAGCACCTCCTTAAAACTCGATGCCAGGTCCTGAGCCTGCTCCTCTTCCTCCCAGTCGTAGCTTGACATACTGAGGTGTAGGCTATAGTGTGCCAAGTGCCTGGCTTCCATGCTTATGTTCACATCCACTGCTCTTTAGAATACCTGATATGATGTGGCTGGCACCTGATGTGTCCCAGTAGCAATGTCTGCTTCCTGCTCCTGAGAGCTATCTTATTGGGAGCCGTAGTGTTTGTTTGTCACTTAATTAATCGATTGCACAGGAAATACGAGTAGTGCTTATGTACGCATCTACTCTCTGTTAGAATGTCTCATTGCTTGTGTGACACCGTATTCGAAGGAGGAGCCCTGCCTAAACAAGGGTGGGGACTTGCTCCTCTGTGTTCCTTAAGCCCTGCTGTTGGGTGGATGCCACGCCCCATGAGGGACGGGGCGCAGCAGGAGTTTGCGCTCTTTCATGCTGGCCCATGTCATGCGAAGGTCATGCCCCCGTAAGAGAGGGGGCCCTTCGAGAGCCTGGTGCTCTTTTGTGCTGGCTTGCTGCACAACAGGCAAAGGCCACGGCCGAGGGAGGGGGCCCTGCAAGTGCTCTACGCTCTTACGAGCTGGATTGGAGCAGCGCTCTCCGACCTCTCAGAGGCGAGGTAGAGCTTCTGTTGGGCACCCCTCTCTTCCTCTGTGTCGCTGCAAGCCCTGGGCATGCTTGTCATAAAGCACGGGCTCTGGTGGTGATTGAGGATCCACTTCCTATCCCGTCCTCTGCGGCGAGGACAGACTCCTCAACACAATAAAGATAACTGCTAAATGAAACGTTGTGAAAGTCTAATGGCAAGGTTTACACTTGTGATGTTGTGAAGCAGCTACCTACGCTTTGTTACTACTTCCTACTCATCTAAAAGTACACAATTCTTCATATTTATAGACAATAATGCTCTACATTGAGAAAGTGCTCATATCTTTCTGAAGAGCAGGAAAAGAAGAGGAGGATTTCAGAACAGGAGGTGACTCATACAGGGTCAGGAACGGCAGTGAACTACAGAAGACATTACAACACAGGCGTTAAGGGGTTAACAGCGCCGTAAAAGGTGGCGGCGCCATTAAACCCTTAACGCCTGATTACGAGGTCCCTTTGCGGGTGGCACTTTAACTCCTGCTTTTAGCAGGTGTTAAAAAACCAACCCGCAAAGGGACCTTGGTGCTAAGTACGGTGCCGCAATTTGCGGCACCATACTTAGCACCTTCCCCATTCCCATTGAGCCCTATGGGGCAAAAATGGGAATGGGGAAGGGCCATGGCGGCATGGGGGCCCCTCCAACCTCAGAATGGGGCGGTAATTCCCCATTCGGCCATGGCGGAGTCGGTAACTTACCGGCATGGACCATGGTGCTAATAGCACCATGGTCCAACGCCTGTGTCGTAATGAGGGCCATAGTGTTTAGAGGGACCTGTAGCTTCATTAAATTCAAGGTTCATTTTCAGCTATTTGGTTATTTGTTGAACCTGCTGAAGAGTAAGATTAAAGAATTTGAAGTATAATGCTCGCCTCCTGTCTTGACATAGAATCCATGCATAAAGAAGTCACAAGATGTCACAGGGTTTGATCGCAGTTTTTACAGTAAACTTGCCATGCATTCTTTCCATCCATCCAACATCCTTCTCATGGAACTGGCCACAGTCTCATTCTGGTTTATGTGTTTGGGCATTTTAATTAACACCGTTAGCACCATACAGTATTCATTGTCAAAACACTCCTTGATTGCATTAAAAATCGTCCATATCCTTTATATCAAATGTCAAAGGTCAGAGACCAAAACAATGGGGGTCATTACGAGTTTGGAGGCAGCCATGGCGCTATTAGCGTCATGGCTGCCTACAAACTCGTGCCTGGGTCCGGGTTCTCTGAATGGGGACTTACCGGGTCATTCCAACCCCATTCAGAAAATTATTCCCCATTCCCATTCGAGCCCCCATAGGGCTCAATGGGAATGGGGAGGGAGCTAATAACGGGCCCGTATATTACGGGCCCGTTATTAGCTTCCTGGTCCCTTAGCAGCCTTAGTGGGACCCGCTAAGGGACCTTGGAATGCGGGGGTAAGGGGTTAACGCACCAGCATCCTTACCGGTGCCGTTAACCCCGTACCGCTGCAGTCGTAATGACCCCCAATGTCTTCACTTGGGCTTTCCCCCTAGCCATCCCTATTGCAATGTAAGGATGGCTATTCGAAGGTCACCAACTGACTATAGACTTTTGTTTGATATTCATAACATTTAAGCACTTGCCCGCCACCCTTCCCTGGGGGCACCCCGTTCCTGCACTTCTCCCTCTACCCTCTCACCCCCTCCTCTTACCACCCTTTCAAGCACTTGCATGCTATGATTGTCACAAGACAAATATAACCGTTTTGTTGTTGTGATTCCCATGTCCCCCCCCACACCCATCTTGCCTTATGGCACCTGTAAACATTTATAAATACATATAAATAAAATGTGACCCAGGCCTTGAACACTTTATATCCCTCAAAAGTCATAGAAATAAATCTAATAAAGCTGAAACCAACACATTGTTTAGGACAGACTATAAGGTTCTGAAGTGGCCTGGCAGAGATGTTGCAAAGCAATGGACAACAGACAACCATCGAACCACATTGCTTGCAGAATACATTATTGAGACTACAAGAGGATCAATTAAAGAACCAAAGCAGCCTACCTGCAAAACAGAACTAGTGAAGCCGATAACAAATCTAAGGATCTCATTTGTGCTGTCAAACAGCTCAAGTGTCCAACCCAAGCATCTAATTCACAGGCTCCCTTTTAGCAATGCTCTGAAGGATTGGTTCAGTCGTTCCTGCCATAAAAATAACACTTCAGCTTTAGTACCATTTCTATTGCCTCTTTCCATCTGTATGTTGGGTATTCTCGACCATGCCCATAATCTTTCTGTGTTCTCCCACATACCAACAAGTACCTTCACCAAGAGCATTGGCGGATGGAGAATGTATTGATTGGAGGAGCATACATATTTCAGACAAATCTGTGTGATTGCCTGAGTGCAGTGAGGGAACCCAAATCAACCAAGGGCACTCGGGGGTGGGGGGTCAGGGGGAAGCAGGGGGTCTCCCCATAACATATTTTTGAATAATGGTGCATTAAACAGCACACTTTGTGAAACATTGGGAAAAAGGTCATACAGCTTGCAATCAGTTTCGTCGGGAAACTCATGGAAAAATCCAACACATGCAGGTCAACAACAGTGCATGGGAGCATTTCCCAAAGCATTTTAATTATGCCTTCCCAACAATATATGCCAGTATAAAAAATATTTCACGCTGCTTTGTCAATACATTTCCATGCACGCTGTACTAATATATACAAGTATTATCATACAAGAACATACACGTTTGCTTTGCGGCTAATGCCATTATTGCTTTGTGCATAATGCCAGTATCCCCTAGTAAGAACATACTACTGTTTGCTTGCCATTAAAAATGTCATGCCAAAGTAAAAATAAAAATTCCAAATTGGCTTCAACAATGCAAGCATATCTAGGCAAGTAATAACACTTACAATGCTTGCTTTACCATTGATTCTCAGTAAAATATGCTAGGCCGTAGTACAAGTCATAGCTATGTCCAGAACACACACACATGGACACTTGCACACAAACAGTCAGACACCCATACTGTTGCTCTCGATTATACACCACATCCAGCAGAACACTTCACTCAGGCATCTACACACACTCATCTATACATCTCACAAGCAGTTACCTTCCCCACACAGTATTTCTCAATCACTTAATGAGACCAGCAGAGTTCTCCCTTCCACTCTCAGTTGAAACATCCTCCTTGGAATCTCCATCCTAGTTGGTATCAAGACACAAAAATATACAGAGAACACCTATTGCAGGTTCCATCCGAACTATGGCTCTCATGGAACCTGGAATATTCAGTCAATGTAAATGATCTACACATAACACACCTCCCCCATTTATACATCACAAGTCAGCTGCTTCAGTTGACAGTCCTGGCTCTAGGGCTGCTTTCCTCTCTCCATCCTACCCTTGTTCCTCACTCTCTCATCATCTGTGATAACATCATCCTCTAACACTCTCCCAATCCATTGTCAGCCCCAAAACCGACTCTGTTACGGTGAAGTCAAACCTGATTTTTTCACTCAGACCAATTCTCTCTCCTGGAATATCCCTTCTGTACATTCTTTACCGTGTTACACCTCTTCTGCATCTTCCATCCCTTTATCCTGCAACATCCCTCTCAACCTGTGTTTATTCCACTCTATAAAGCTCTACAAAGCCCACACAACCCAACCAAGGAGAACACGCCTTGGTGTGTGACTTCCTCCTCCTCAGTACTTCAAATGGAATCAAACCAGTAAAGCCAGTAAAACCAGTAAAAGTATGGTATGCAAACCTGTAAGCACACACCCTTTGCCTCAACTCCTCCCGCCAACGTTTCCCTTTATACCTAGCCACCCTCATCACTTGCATCAGGGTGAGGTTGACTGCCCCAATTATTTCAGTATGGTGCAAAAAGGTTTTATGGTGCAACACAACTATGCCTTTCAGGAAGTCTTCAACTAACCTTGAAGTCAATTGAACTTAATTGTCAGTTTACAGTTTCCTCAGAAATCGTTATCTCGCAAAGGTGTAAAAAACGTACCACTGTTTTGGCATTTGCCTTCTTTATCACCTCCACCTCTGCCCCTTTCAAGGACAGGTCAATCAGGACTAACACATAATTTCTTCTAACCCTCTCTCCTCCCAGGAGCCCCAACACATACAATGCAACAAACTCCTATTGAAGACTAAGCAATTATAATGGCCAAAGTGGCTGTGATTACTGAGCATTTTTCCTGTTTCACTTCATTGCTCACAGATTAACACCATCACCTCCACTTCAGTATCCATCCTAGTTCACCAGCAATCAACACTCAAGACACCCTTTGTCTTGGTAATGCCAAGATGACCTTCATGAGCAGCATCCAATATTCTTCCATGTACCCCCTTCTGGTAAACCAACCTACCCAATTTTCAGAAATCTCTTTCCCAATGAAATTCCTCTCTGACTGCGTTCAATGAACACAGGCATTATTGCTATTTCTGTCATTCCACCTTCCACCTATAACCATCTCAACTGCCCTTCTTAATGCCTCTGCTTGACTGCTGTCCATTCTTCCTTCCCCACTACACCACCACACACTAGAAATAAGTGTTCAAGGGAAACGCTTCCTCTTCCTCCACTTCCACCACCTCTCCTTCATGACAACGTTCTCTGCAAAAAGCACATTCTTCTTCGCTAGTACTTGTACAGCAGTGAAATCCTGCCCCAGTAGCATGGTGACCCAATGCACAATCCTCAATGAAATCCCTTCCAATCCTTGGTTGTTGAACATTCCCACAACAGACTTATGGTCCATGAATATCTGGAACTTCTTCCTCCACATGGAAGCTTTAAATGTATTCACTGCCCAGATCACAACAAGGGCTTAATTTTCAATGACTGAATAACACACTCCACACCTCTCAGTGGCATATACACAGGTGCTACTATACAATCAGCTCCCTGCTCTGTCGGCATCAGCACAGCATCCAACCCAGATTCAATTGCATCCATCATTGCCCAAGCGTCACAGTGATTGTCAAAGTTCTAGAGTGCAGGATCCTTTTCTATCACTTCTTTAACATCCTTGAATTCTTCCTCACACTGCCTGACCACCAAAACTCAACTCTTCTTATCAACTCTCTTATTTGCCTCCATCTATCTGAGAAGTGCCTTATGAACATGGCATACCACTCAACTTATCCCAAAAAAGACATCTGTTTTGCCCGTTCCTCAGGGTCTCCACCCTCTTAAATGCCACAACCAATTCCTCCTTTGTCTTTAAGCTGTCAGTGCTCAGTTTGTGCTCCAGATAACCAATTGATTCCAATCTGAGCCTGCATTTCTTCCTCAGTAGTGTGAGTCCAGCTTCCTTTTGAATAACTCATGCATCACACTGAAAAAAGCAGCAGCTAAGACCAATCCAAATGACATCCTTTTAAACCTAAAATTGCCCTCATGTGTGTTGAACGTAGTATATTCCCTTGAACTGTGGTGCAGCCTAACCTGGTGATATGCTGAGGCCAAATCACATTTACTAAATACCTTCACCTCTTCCATAAAGCTCACCAGCTCTCCTATGTTTGGCAGGGAAAAGCTACCCTCCACTGTTGGCTTATCGAGACCTCTAAGATTAACACATAACCTGACTTGTCCATTCCCATTCTGCACTACAACTATGGGTGAAATCCATTCTGAAGTTTCCATTGCCTCAATGACACCCTGTTGCTCTAGCTGTTGAAGCTCAGATCAGATGTAACATCTTCCCTTAGAGGCATTTTTACATTCCTCACATTTGCCAACACTGGCTAAGCTCCCTCTTTCAGCCTATCCTTATGATGAAACCCTTTGAGAAATCCAAATTCTTGTTTGAACACATTCCCGTACCTATCCTCGGGGTTACCAACCTGATACCTATCCACTACCGCTTTTAATCCAGGTACGCTGGGGTCCAAGATTATGTTCAACTCGCTCGGTTCAAACCGGCCTATAAAACTCCTTCAATGGTTTGTCTATTTATTTATTTATGTGTGTGTTAGTTTGTTTGTAATGCGCCGGAGCCCACAGGCATCAGGGCACAGAGGAGAAGGAGGATAGGCAAACCAATGCCCCAAGAGAACAAGCCTGACATTGAATTTATTTGACTAAAGCTGTCTTCAATTGCTTCCTAAAAGTAGTTAGGTTGCTTTCGGCATGCAGATCCTTAGGGAGATTCTTCCACACCAGGGCTGCCTGTGTCAAGAAAGTCCTGCCAATGCCTCTAGTCTGTTTGCTATTAGGGACGATCAACCGTATAGCATTAGTAGACCTAGTGGTTTTCTCAGGTTTAAACACATTAATAGAGTCTTTTAAATATCTAGGTGCATTCCCATAAAGACATTTGTGCACAATAGTGCTAACCTTGTAGCAAATTGTAGCCTCCACAGCGAGCCAATGTAGGTTTCTCCTGTGGATGGATATTGGCTCGTGCCTGCTTACATTTATCATGATGCGTACAGCATTGTTTTGCACAATCTGAAGTTTCCCCAGGCTACCCTTACTTGCACCAGCTAACAATGTGCTACAATAATCGATTCTAGGCATAATTAAAGCACAGACTAGCTTAGTGCAGTTGGCTTCAGAAGCATAAGGTTTAACCAACAGGAGTAATCTCAAGTAATAATGGGCTGTGTTGGTGATATCATCTACATGAGCATCTGACCTCAAAGATGCTTTGAGAAGTACCCCTAAGGTCTTTACTTTGGCCACTGTTCTAATGCAATGGTTATCAATAAGAATTCCACAGTACTTGCTGCCTAATTTTAAGCATGCTTGTGATAACCCAAAAATCAAAAGCTATGTTTTTGCAGCATTTAGGCACATGCCATTAGTTGCCATCCAATGGATTTGTAGATCAGGGATATTCTCTCTGCATCACTTACATATTCACTGCTTAAGTCAATGACAAGCTGTGTGTCATCAGCGTAGTTGGAGAAACACACTCCCAGTTTTGTCAAAGGTCACATCGTGGCTGGCAATATACATTAAAAAAAGGGCTGGTGAGAGGCAGGTGCATTGCGCACTCCGTATCCTAAACAATCTGGTTGAGAACAGACTTCTCCTCAAACAACTTTGTATATTCTATTTTGAAGAAAGTATTTAATCCATGTGCCTGCATCACCAGAGAAATTTCCAACATCTTTGAGTCTATCCAAGAGCCTATCATGGTCCACCTGATCGAAGGCTGCTGAAAGATATAATAGCATCAGCAGCCCCGCCTTGCTATTGTCAATGATTTTCAGCATTTCAATTTGCAGGTCCAGTAATGCACTTTCTGTGACATGAAAATACCTGAACCCTAATTGCCTAGGATGATAGACTTCAGTCCTTTCCAAATGTTGTTGAAGTTGAATCGTGGCCATACTATCAACGATTTCAACGATTTTCATCAAAAAGGACCTGTAGTTTGTATACACCTTAGTATACAGTCCTGTTTTTTTTTATAAGCGGTGTCACTGACACATTTTTCAGTGAGTCTGCTAGTAGATTATCTTTAAAGGTTTCATTAATAAAGCGAACCAAAAAAGGGAGGAAAAAAGTATTAGCCAGGATGATCTTAGATGGGAGAACCTCGCCTTTATTTGTAGTGTGTCTTATTTTGTCAAGGACTTTGCCGAAGGTGGGATACCCACCTTTCTTATGTCCTCTATAGCCTGTGAGGGATTTGTACACTCGTCATGGCCCAGATAGTCCTTCATTTAGGGATGGACTGCAGCGATGTTATCCGCAAATGCTTTCTGCACTGCTTCACAGTCCACCTCTGTTGGTGTAAACTGATGGAGCATTGCTTTAGGTTTTTCCAATTCCCGGAGAATCTCAACACGTTTTCTAGAATCGTTTTTAGATGCATTCATTTGAGAGTCAAAGTAATTTGTTTTAGCCGCTAGGATTTCTCCACGGTATGGCTTTTCCATTGACTTCCACGTTTCTTTATGTCTCTGTGTCTGATCTTTTTGCCACTTACTTTCAGCTCTCCTTTTTTCATAGAGAAATACACATCAGACATCATGGTTTCCCCTTTGCCCTCTAATTTGGCATTGAAAACTTCTTTCAGATCAATGTGGGACCCACCATATGCACTGACTCAGGCTCTAAGGGCCAGAAGAAATAGGCCCATTAGGTTGAAGTGCTTGTCCCACACCTTCAGGTCTACTATCCGATCCTTAATCCACTAACATGGGTAACCCCACACCGTTCACATCACCAAGGCATGTGGCTCTCCACTCTTCCGGGAAACTCCGCCAACACTTGTCTAACAGAGAATTTCACTCCTTCGACTCCTTCACAGTCCTCACCATCACACAATGCTGCACCATTCCCACCACTAATTTATCTTACCCCTCCCTTGGAGATATATTCACAGTATCTGATAAAGTTCCCCATTCTTCCACATTTTGGACAGTCTGCCTGGAGACCCGGACAACTGGCCGAGCTTGTAAAATGGAAAGTACTTTTTGATTCCACTGCCTCAATCCAAAGTGTGCAGGTCCTCTTTTCTCTCTCCTCCCCTTTGCCCCCTTCTACTTCATACCCTTGAGTGTGCCACATTCCTTCACATTTTATTTGGGTTATTTTTCCCAGTTCTCTGACACACCCCATTATGTGTTCCATTTGCTTAGCTATGGCCTGAACCTCATCTAGGCCTGGGTCTTCTTTCCTCCATATCTCTTCTCTTATCTTGTTTTCTCTGACCTTGACCATGAATTGTTCCCTCACCCGCTCATCAAATGAGTGTTCAAAGTTGCACTTGTTAGCCAGTTCTCAGGCCAGTAACAAAGTCCTCTACTGTTTCCCCTTCATTTTGTTCTTGCATACCAAAGTAGTACCCTTTCAGACTTAAACTTGTTTTTTTTCAAAGTGCCATTCCTTCTTTTTGAGAATTTGCCTCATACCCATTTAGTACTTCTCCTCCTCATGCCTCCTGTCCTACAGCAGCAGATGTGCTATCCAGCTCTGGCAAACTCTTTAATTTTCTCCTACTTTCAAAACATAAACAATGCATGAGGAGAGCCCTCCTCTCAATGCTCCATGAGGGACAATGGGTATCCAGGATATAAACCAGGTCGTCCACCACCCACGTCCCCAATTTGATGGTGGGCTCTGCATGATAGGGCAAATGCAACATTTTACTAACAGATCCACACAGTGTATGTACTGCACAACTGGCTGGCCAACAGTGTTCTCTTTACACTCCTAACTGCTCACCACATGTAGGCTTCTGGACTCAGGGACCCTATTGCCTGCTGCAGCAGTACCTTACAGCTCCTGTGCCATAGCTGTGCAGGGCTGAGTGGTCCTCCCTCTCATCACTGCTCTGCAGTGTCTAACTGCTCCCACGTCATGGCCCCACCAGGTTGCTGTATTGATCAGTCCTCTTTCTTAGTGCCACACCATTGTGTCTGGCAGTTACATTCTTGGGAGCCTGTGGTGCATCCTGTCTTTCAGTTGCTGTTCTGTCCCACCAACTACCACTAATCTAGTCAAGCCGTACAGTGCCACAGCATCTTCAGTGTCAAGCTGCACCCCAAAATGACAGCCTGTGGTGACCAGCTAGTCTGTCAGTGAGCCTGTGTGCACATCTACAGCCCCCCCACTCGCTAGAAAGTCAGGCTCCGGATGTGCTTAGGACAGTCTCTTTGTTGCTTCGGTGGAATCTGGGAGCTTGGTTCCACTGAAAAAGATTGAGGTCCACGCAGCAGGTGGGCATATTGGTATCTTCTTGCCAGACAAAATGACTTGTTTTGTATAATGGTTAAAGAGAGCCCCATGAAACAGCACCCTCCCTTCCACTCTCAACTCCATCTGCCTTCTTGGAATCTCCTTCCTAGTTTGTATCAACACACACATACACAGGGAACACCCATTCCAGGTCCCATCATAACTATTTATCTCATGGAACCTCGACTATTGAATGTATACTTTTCTACACTTAACCAAGACCTTTTATTAAAATCGCCTCCTTCGCACAATCTGAGTCAATAAAGGATTACAGTACCTGTTTAGATAATTCAGGGCCTGAACCAAGGGCAAAGACACCTTGGAAATTACATTTAGTGAATAATTTGAGTTTGACTTATACTGCAAAACTTTGGGGGAAAAAACGAAATACCTGTTGTACCTTAGCATTTTCATTTAAGTTACTTGATTCTTAAAAATATGGGAAGGCTTAGTTTAATGGAGAAGGACCCCATTCTTATTACCGCTTTGCCTTGCTCCAGCATAGACAGAGTGGAGTTACACCTGCTGAAAAGCTCTCTCTATCTCTGTACACATTACAGAATAATTCCTCTTGATGTTTAGCCTAGCTAGGCTGTTGACTCAACTTGTTTGCACGACATAGTAAACATAGTCTCTCAGTTGACTGTAGACCACATCTATCTGATCATCCTAGGCAACTTTAATACTGGGGCCAAATATACTCTGCTCCCCTATACAAATACTGTTGGACAAGATGGAGAGTCTTGACCTCCATCAATATGCCAGTTTGTCAACCCTGTACCTGAACTTTATTTTGCATACATTGAAACTAGCATTAGCTCCCCAAATTCTATTTAGCTGCTCAAACCACTACTTGATCAAATTCTATTTGTCCTGCATTAACATCAAGGAGCATTTAGTAAATGTACCACAGATTCTTTGGTCAGCATTCAACATCAAAATCAGCTAGTAAGCAAATCAATATATCAAGAGATTTACTTTTTGAAAAAGCAAAATCCTGCGTTGATTGGGAGAGCCAGTAAGAGTTTAGGAGGGACAGGGGTGGTAGCATGAGTTAAGGAGTGCTGCGAGTTAGCCTTACCTTGCTCTTTCGGGTCCAGTGAGCATTGAAGATGTAAAGTAAACCCCTGCCGGTAACCGGGATGTGTAACCCTTATAAATTCAACAAGAGAAGACCTAGTAACCACTTAAGGAACCAACAAAAGTATAGGGAAACACAGCTGAACACAAATGGTAGGGGAACAACCCTGATGTAGCTGGTCAGCAGAGGTTCTAGGCTGGGATGAACTCAGGAAGATGCAGGAGATGAAGAAGTAGTCAGTCAGTATGAAGAATCCACTGGGACAAGGAAGGTGCGGCAGGAAAACAACAGAGTAGAGCAGAGGTTAGAGCTGAACATGAAAAAGAAATTAGGAGAGCAATGGAAGGAATGAGGACCAGGAGACAGCAGGGAACAAGGACAAGGATCCATAGGCATTGGAGATCAAGACAGAATAAAGGGGAGCATCTATTGGAGCAACTTACCAGTGTTGCAATACAGCAAGGTTTCCGTGAGCCAGGTCTAAGCATGGCGGGAAAGCAGAAACCGGAAAATAGCTAAACTGTCCATCAACATTTGTGATGAAAGTGATGGCATGTCTGGCATGACTGGCAGACCACTGCTGGAGCTGGTGTCCCGGCTGCATCCTCCAGCGCTGCCATAAAGACTGTTCCACAACAAGAGGTGGGGTAGGGGAAGTGGAAGGTGACTGGGAGGTATGGTTTGGGGTTTCCTATTGAGAGGACACAGGGGAGAGAGAGGAGGGGCAGGCACAAGGGAAGAAATTAGATGGTACAGGTCCTAGCAGGAGATCGAGGGACTGGCACACAGGGCAAGCATATGGGTAGAGCATCGTGGGATGAGGAACTGACGGGTCGGGACCGTATTGTGTGTCCATCGCACAAGAACAGGGTCGGTGAATAGAACTTAATTCCTGACAGCATCAAAACTGAACCCAGGAAAATGGATTTCAGAAACAGTGGCCTGCGGGGAATGTTCATGAAACTATGATTTAGCCGTGGCTCAGACTGGATTGAGTAAATGTGTACCCCAAAAAATATTGAAGTTGTTACAAAAATAGCAGCTATGGAATTATCTTGGAGACAGACCTGTGATATGCACTTTAAACTGAATATTTAAGGCGAACATACCTGTCATCCAAGTTTGTCATATCGGCCAAAGCATGATGCACCATTTGCTGCGCATTAAACTCATTGTCTTATCAAGTGAACTCTGGTTCAGATCTTTGTTTCTTCCCATTTTTGTTGTGCCTAAAAATAAACTAACTGAACCGCTACACAATAGCCACAGTGTGGACCTAGATTGAAACAAAGAACAATGTTTTGGCCAATCTGACTGCATGATGCTGCGTGGGGACATGCTAATGTTCATAGAAGCATCTACGACCTTTATGGCCATGGTATTGGATCTCTGAATGGTTACCACACAGGCCTTTCAATGAGATTTGAGTCTGAAAAACACCCTGTTTTTTTTATTGGCCTTGTGTATTTCATTTTATTGATTGCAGAACTGCAGAGCTAAAATAAACACACTTCTTTATTGAAATGTGTTCTCCACTTTTAATATTAAAATGGTGTTATAGACAAAACAGAATGAGGTGGCAGAATTTGCATGCTCTTAATTTTGTGTTGCGCATTGGGTCATAGCAATTCCATCAACACTTGCTTGGCACATTATATTATTTCAGTTGTGTCACAGTTGTACATAGACCCTCCATTTATTAGGCCTCGTAATCAGGCGTTAAGGGTTTAACAGCGCCATAAAAGGTGTCGGCGCTGTTAAACCCTTAACGCCTGATTACGAGGTCCATTTGCGGGACCCGACCTTAACAGCTGGTTTTACCAGCCGTTAAAGTTTGGTGCCGCAAAGGGACCTCGGTGCTAATTACGGTACCGCAATTTGCGGTACCGTACTTAGCGCCTTCCGCAGTCCCATTGAGCCCCATGGGGCAAAAATGAGAATGGGGAAGGGCCATGGTGAAATGGGGAAATACCGCCCCGCCAACCTTGGAATGGGGCAGTATTTCCCCATTCCACCATGGTGGACTCGTTACAACACCGGCACCAACCTAATAGCGCCATGGTTTAGCACCGGGGTTCTAATGAGGGCCAATGTGTCTCAAAACGTCAACATTGGAAACATCCATATGCAGCACATTTTAGCCTTTATCTACAAACAGCATTCCACTACTTGGGACATGCTCATTTCAATAGTTTCACCTTTTTCTATGATTTTCTTTTTTTCCTGCTCATAAAAATTACAACAACAAAAAACATGTGGCTGACTGCATTTGAGATGGCATGCCAATTCAAATCCACTTCAGTATTGCGGAGAAAAGAAATATTGGGATTTTACACGCTTTCTAACATGCACTCGAAACAATGCCTTCCTCCTGCCAAAGTGCCGCACACCCTCTCGTCTGCTCTTTAGGAGATTCATCACTACAGGTCCAAGAAAGAGACAGGCATTATGGGAAGGAAGGCCTTTAGAGGATGTTACTGTATATGTGTGACTTGTTCTTCCAACAAAGGCATCCCTCAAACATGGTCAACACACTTCCGACAGATAAATAAAGAAACTTTGGGCATGACATTGTTGTTGTTGCTCTTTGTTCTTGATAATTGCAGTATGAGGTAGGATGGATTGGGGTCTGATATCAAACTTCCCAATTCTTTGCCAGGACACAACAATAACGATGAGGCGCTTTAAAACAGAAACAACATTTCCAAACTGAGTAACGCTTTTTTGAACTCTGATTGTTAGTCATTGCCTCATTCTTATGAGGCGCGGTCGTGAGGACAGATGTCTATCATGGACACCACTTCACCTAGATGCCAGTGCAAACAGAAGTGGCATGGCATGAACATTGACACCTTTGGTGACTTAAGTGATGCCAGATGACCTTTGACCCTAATGTTATTCTAGGAAGTTACATCACGCAAGTAAAACATGTGATATTTAGTGTAAAGTTACTAAAGTACCGAACTGGTTCTAAAGCAGACAAAAAGCTAACTGAGGTGACGATCATGTATCATCCCTACATATATTGGCATCTGAAACGGGGGGACGTAAATACGGGGGGATCTTCATCTCTGTCTAGTTGCCTTTTTAAATGAGTAGCATGTTATTTCTGTAGAGATACACATCCCATAATGCATGAAAACCAGGCTGCTTCAGTGCTTGTGTGCTGAGATTAGCAACGGCTTCTCAAGCAGATTGGCTGAATAAACATAAACATGTAGATATAAAATAAGGCGTAGATTACAAGTAGGTGTTAAAATGGAGGGTCACCTATCTAATGACCTTCAATTAATTATATGAGGTGTGTTCAAGCCACCTGCTTATTTTACATACATTGAGGTCTGGCCCCATGTCATGTGTGATCGGTCAGTATGAGTGCTGTCTCAGGGCTTGGTGCCCTTGCAGTGATGTCTTTCTTGCAGAATATTCCAATAGTGACTGGGGAACTCAGCTGATATGTAATCATGTGTTAACCTCTTATAAAGTGCACAGTACTGCCTAGGCCGTTTGCAAGATGTTAAGTTGCAGTTGTTAAGCTGAGTGATTCCTCTCTACCTGGTATGTAAAGGCCTATCAGTCCAGATTATTAAGGCACCAAGCCTTTATAGCTGTACTTAACCTGGTACTCTATGAAATAATGTCCTTGCCCAAAAGACATTTAAAGGACCCAATTTGAAGACTGCATTCCTTATTTGTGTATTGCAACTTGTGTGGCCCAATGAATTGTGATACCAATTATAACATGCCAAGTGCTGTGACGCTGCCTCTTGCTCACTGGTCTCAGTACATGATCTTCCCCAAATCACCCATTGCTACTTTCCCCTCGGGGGCAGAAGGGTGGGTCAGTGCACACATATACCAATATGATTTTTATTTGAGGGGCCACCTCCCACCCAGGGGATTGGATCACCTTGACAATTGTATATTCCCCCTCACATCTCCATTATGCACCCCTCTCTCTGCTGGCCATTCCATGATTGCAACCACTACTAAATCCATGTACACCTATCTCACCAGACCCCTTAGTGCCATGCTCCCTGACCCATGCTATTGTTACCAGGGAAGAAAAGTATGCCAATGACCAAGCCCAATCGCTGCCTGTACCGAACTTATACATCACATGCCACTGACCCAAGCAGATCTACTGGGTCAATAGTGCCCACTGTGAGCTCTGGCATGGCAACGTTATCGGTCATTAGCAAAGCTCGGGTGCACTCCCAGCACCTGTATCTCTGCGATGCCATAGGTGGACATATGTGGTTGGCAGCCCCATTGTGAGACCCACGCATGGCAACCTTACCAACTTCTGCAGACCACTCGTGCTCTCCCGACACGTGTACCTCTGTGGTAGACCTATCGCACTATAGGATCTGCCCACCACCTCACCGCCCACTTCTGACCAATGGTACACACCCGACCTTAATACCCATGTAGCTGGCTTGATGACAACACACTACACACACCCAGTCTTGTGCACCTGTCAGTTGGGCCTCAGATATATTTAGATCAATTGTCAGCCTTTCACATGTTCTCAAAACCTCCAAGCTTACAGCTCCTATGTGCATCTCATCCCCAAACCAACCAAATCCCATCTATCTGGTCCACAGCCCTTTTGTAAGATCTGACATGACAAACCTTACTGGCCTATGATGACATGCGGTGAGCTCCTAAGCATGTACCTCTGTGGTGCCCCACGTGCACCTACTGGGTTAGCAGGTCCCCTGCAAGCTCCTGCATTACAACCTTACTGGCCTCGGCCAACCTTTGGTGTGCTCCCACCACCTGTACCTCTGTGGCATTCTGAGTGTGCCTATCAGATTGGCCGAAACCTAAAAGCAACCTTAACAGCCTCCCCCAACTAGTCCCATGCTTGCCACATTAACACCTATGTAGCAGGTGCTACTTCCACCCGCCCTTGTAAAACATGGGCTGATAACTCCCTAACCCATCAGTATGATTCCCCACCAGGCTGCATGCGAGCCATTCTCACTCAATAAGTTACCTATACATCAAGCCCAGTTTAGGTTCTAAATAAAAGCACATTAACTGACTGGCAGGACCAAAGCTGCTTTTTAAAAATATGTTTCCACACATAGAAACCACCAAGAAAACCAAAAGGTAGCCCATAGCTTAATGTGCACTGCAGAGTTATCTTTTAGGAAGCGTATGCATCCATTTGCCTACATTTCTTAATAGGTTGATATTGAAAGCCAGGACTTTAATATTACTTTCTTCCATGCCCTTCTGAAATATGAAGTGGTTCATTTAGTTCACGATTTCAATGACTGTAGATCATTAGAGTGGATTTTCCTCCAAGCTTCAAGGATCTATGAGCTACAGAACGAATCACCTCAGGAAAAGTAAAGAAATTAACATCCAAACCAATAAAGTAGCTTAGGGCGAAAGGTCTCTTTCATTGAAATTAGAGATGGGGCAAAATCCTACTTCTCTGATGTTATATATACTAACAGGCAGAGACAACACTTTGTTCAGTGCCAACCAACTAGTCCTCCACCTAGCATGCAAAATACTTATCCAACAAAACCAGTGACGTGCATTAGTCCCCGGTACTTAGACATTATTCCTATCCTTTATATAAATACACTCCTCACAAGCGAGAGATAATCTCTACCCAGGATTCGGTTCCCAGGAGCTCCAAGTCAGAATGTCTCAAGAGAAAGAAACCAATGATCTGCTACAATTATCAAGACTACTTCCTCCCACTTCCTACTGGGTTCCAGGATAATAGGTCCCAGTATCAGGATGATTGGTTTCCAAGCAATAGATACAACAGTTTTCAGAATTATCACAATTTCTCCTCCAGAAGAAACAATTATTTTCTAAAGGAGGAACACAAATAAGAAGAAAGATAAACAAGAAGGCAAGAGGGCAGAAAATAAAATTCTAATCGGATGATAGATAAAACTATCGACAGATGTGACTTTCCAAATACTGTGATCTCAGCAGGGACATCGTAATTGTAATGCTTGTAGATACACGGTTCAAACTAATTCAGTGGGACACAGTGGACACAAGTAGGAACATATTCCAAATGAAAATGCAAAGGGATTAAAAGACAAGAGGAATAGCATACTAAAGATACACTGCATGAAAATATCACTGAGTTTGCTTGAGAAATGTGTCTATCGCATAGATAAAGGATCACAAGCAACCTTCATGCCTTGAGAAGTACTCGTCATTTTGAACCAATGAAGAGGTGAACATCCTTGCATTACCCTCACACTGTTACTTGGAGTATAACCCAACTTGGAAACGTGATTCCAGTACTCAGAGTAACTGAAATGGAAAGTGATAACTGTGTCCCCTCAGTGCACACCTTTCATATTAGCGAACAATTTACTTCTAATGCTACATCTTTGATGGATTGCACAAACCAGGCCCTCTGGACTTAAACTAGCCACCCAATCAACTTGAAAAGAAGTGCCAATTATGTCAGTTTAAATGGTAAGTGTCACCTGATTAAAAAGCATTCAGACTTAGAGGAAATTAATCTCCAAAATGTTCATGTTCCTGACATCACTCTCACACCTGGTAACAACAATTTGATAGTTAGGGGGCTTCCACTCAACCTTTAAAAATGAGTATTCCACCAAATAACGAGTGGTTCTCCACTCTGGATGGGAACACATTGAATCCATGGTGGATGTTATTCACCACTCCGAAATAGGTCGAAGTTGCAGAGAAGTGACCGTGGAGATGATGGTACAAGAATCGATATTCAGCCTTCCATCCCAGCTCCCCTGAGTACAAGACGCAGGCTTCCTCAAAGAGGGGCTCTTTTCCACAATGTACCTCTCTGCTGTTTCAGTTGGGACAGACAGAGGTGTCAATTGAATAAAAGAGCGGGGAGAACACACACCGCCAATACCAATGCTGCAAAGGAATACAAAGATATTAGACAGTGTTGAGGTAAATGCAAATGATTAGAACAGTTGAATTAAATGGGCAACTACCTAGATAGATATTGGAGTGGAGCTTCCCCGGGGTGGATCTACAAGGAATAACACAAAATGAGTGGAAATGGTCTATGCAATATCGGTCCCAACTATATATAGAATGGATAACAACTAACCTGAATAAGGATATATTGAGGAAAGGAATCCAGTAAACAGATGACAACGACAGGAGAAAATAACAAACAGAGATGTTAGTATAGGGAGGTAGCCCCAGACGGCACGAGGGTCGCACTAGTGCCAGGTTGGTGCAGTATCAGAAAAGCGTTTATATGCACTTAAGGAATCTCCCAGGAAAGTCACTCAATGTCCCAGAATCCAACAGAAGACAAATATCCAGACAAGTCGTGTAGATAAACAGTAGCAGAGATGGGGAATAGCCAAAGAACCTTAGCACACATGTATCCCGAGTAGCTGTAGAAAAGATCTGGATAATAGACAGCAATTTGGTTCTGAGTGCAGAAGCGGCAACCAGGAATGAAGTACCGCAAGAGACAGAAGGGAGCCAGATCCAGTTACGTTCCGAGTCAAACAACCAGACGAGCACGACAGGAATGAAGGAAGAGACGAGGCAGTCCAGTAGTCAGGCAAAGGTCAAAACCAGGAGTTCAAATGAGGAATCGTGTAGGAAGACACGAAGAGGAAACAGACGAAACCGTGTGTAGCTTGTAACGCTAATAGCAGCAACGAGCCCCTTGGAAGACGGTGGTTTTATAGTCGTAAGAATGGCGTGTCTTGCCGTACATCTTCCACGTACAAGACGTATTACCTGACCCGGAGTCCGTCGAAGTTTGTACAGACGCCATGGTAGCCTATATCTGGTCCATAGAGGAGCTTGTAAAGAAGTCGTACTCTGCAAGGAGGACCGTGGGGAACCCTGAAGTGTAACAGCATCCTCCCCCAAAGACTCTGGCAACCCCTTGGCAGAATGGAAACTCCTCAGAAGATCCGGACAATGCAAATTGGAGAGAGGCTCCCAAGTACGGTCCTCAGGCCCATACCCTTTCCAAAGCATGAGGTAGAACAACGTACCCCTAGACACCCTGCAGTCCAGGATACGCGAGATCTCATATTCCTCCTCACCATCTACCAAGATCGGCGAAGGATGAGTAGGCAGACGGGTCCCCTGGATGAAAGGCTTAATCAGGGAGATGTGAAAGACTGGATGTATGCGCCATGATCGCGGCAGGGAAAGCTTAACCGCCACAGGATTGATAACATCAGTAATGACATAGGGTCCCACATATTTGGGCAGAAGCGAGCGTTTGCCTGCAATCCGCAAATTACGGGATGACAACCACACCTTCATGCCACTGCGATAGACTGGAGCAGGTGATCGATGTACATCAGCATACTTCTTGGCACGATCTTGAGCTCGAAGTAAATGACAGCGTACATCCCGATGAATCTTATCGAGATCTCTCCTACAATCTCTTGCTGCAGGATAAATGGCCGGTAATACTGGATCAAGTGGGAGTGCCCTAGGATGACCACCATACAAGTCAAATAAGGGAGAAACTCCAGTTGATGTATGCATAGAGTTGTTATATGCAAATTCTGCATAAGGCAGAGAAGTAAACCAAGACTGTTGGAACTGAAGGCATAAACAGCGTAGGTACTGTTCGATAGTAGCGTTAGTTCTCTCAGTCTGCCCATCCGTTTGAGGATGGTAAGCCGAGGAGTACCTGTCCTCAATACCCAGAGAAACTGTAAGAGCCCTCCAGAATCGTGACGTAAATTGTTTGCCACGATTGGAAATAATAACCGAGGGTAATCCAAAGAAACGAAACACATTCGTCAAGAACAGTCTCACCAATTCTGGAGCCGCGGGCAAACCAGAGCAAGGTATGAACAATGCATATTTTGTGAAATAATCAGCGATTACCCAAATATTGTCATGGCCCTGAACGTCAGGAAGTTCCACAATGAAATCCATTGACAGCATCTGCCAAGGTGTGTACGGAACAGGAAGAGGTTGTAACAAACCAACTGGTTTGACTCTAGAAGTTTTACACTGAGTGCATATGGAACAAGTCAAAATGTAGTCCTTTACATCACAAACCATGGAAGGCCACCAAGCCCAACGCCGTAAGGCTTCAAGAGTTTTTTGACTTCCTGGATGTGCAGCAATCAAAGAGTCGTGAGACCACTGAAGCGCTAAATCTCTAGCTTGACCTGAGGGTATATAGACGCGCCCTTGAATGAATGGCATACCCTGAACTATTTCCAGGTTGAGGTCAGTGATCTCTTTTGGATGGGTTGAGACCCAATCAAGGATGATTGAACGCAAAGAGGGCTGAACCGAACAACCACAAACAACTTTGTTCCGTAGAAGAGGAAGTGCTTCGATCTGTTGAGACTGGCCATCCGCATGTAAGCGAGAGAGAGTATCAGCCGAAACTTGAGCTTGAGCAGGACGGTACGTGATAACAAATTGGTATTGTGAAAAGAACAAATGCCACCGCGCCTGTCTAGCTGTAAGACATTTCATAGATTTGAAGGCTAACAGACTGTGGTGATCCGAGTATACTGTTGCAAGGTGTTTGGTCCCCAGAAGGTGATGTCTCCATTCCAAGAATGCGTCTCTGATGGCTAAAAGTTTGCGTTCTGTGATGGAATAATTTCTTTTCGTAAGCTGTAAATTTACGAGAGAAGTAGGCAACAGGATGAATCTCTCCCGAATGAGGACAGGTTTGAGACAACACCGCCCCAAGATCATACCCTGAAGCGTCAGCTTCAACAAAAAAGGAAGCTCAGGATCAGGATGTTTGAGGACAGGGGCGGAAGTGAAGGCTGACTTTAATTGATCGAAAGCTTTCTGAGCTTCTGAAGACCATACAAATGGCACCTTGGCACTCGTCAGAGAGGTAAGAGGTGCAGAGATTTCAGAAAATCCATTGATGAAGCGTCTATAAAAGTTTGCAAAACCCAGGAATGATTGTAAAGATTTGACTGAATTGGGCACAGGCCATTCTAGGATTGCACTAATTTTGGACTGACTCATGCGCACTCCACTGTTGGTAAGATCGTATCCCAAATATTCCACCTCTGAGGCATGAAATATGCATTTTTCGGCTTTTACAAACAATCTGTGTTCTCTCAGGCGTTGGAGTACTGTTTTGACATGTTTTTCGTGGTCTTCCTGGTTTTGTGAATAAATAAAAATATCATCCAGGTAGACAACAACAAATTGATCAAGAATGTCATAAAACAAATCGTTCATGAATGCCTGAAAGGTGGCCGGGGCATTACATAACCCAAAGGGCATGACAAGATACTCAAATAGACCGTAACGTGTTTTGAATGCGGTCTTCCATTCGTCCCCCTCTCTCATGCGGACGAGATTGTAAGCTCCTCTGAGATCAAGCTTAGTAAATATTTTGGAAGACCCAATTGATCAAGGAGGACAGAAATTAGAGGAAGAGGGCACTGGTTCTTTATGGTTGCTGCATTCAAAGCACGATAATCAATACAGGGACGTAGATCCCCTTCCTTCTTAGGAACAAAGAAAAGTGGTGATGAAATTGGTGATTTGGAAGGACGAATGAATCCCATGGCCAAGGCCTTGTCTATGTAATCTTTAAGGACTTCATCTTCTTTGAGAGTGAGGGAGTACACTCTGCCGGATGGTTTCTTTACTCCCGGTATTAGATCTATTGGGCAATCATAGGCTCTATGTGGGGGTAGAGTCTCCGCCATCCCTTTGTCAAAAACATCTGTGTAATATGCATATTGAGAAGGTATCACAGAGAAAACATTTTTAGAGACAGCTCCAATATGCATAGTAGGAGAAACCAGCGCCCTGACCGGACTATCCTGGGTAATACCGAGTAATGTAGTACATCGAGTATTGCATAAATTGGAAGGGAACCGAATCTGAGTTGTCGACCAGTCGATGGCAGGTTTATGAAGCTTCAACCATGGAATGCCCAGAATGACTTTGTAGGCTGTTGCTTTAATGATATCGAATGATATGTCTTCAGTATGGCCTTCATCGGTCTTCATATGCAGTGGAACCGTTTTATGAGTTACCATTCCTGAGACAAGAATTGAACCATCCACTGCATTTACTGTTTCAGGTATAGTTTTGCGAACCAGTGGTATTCTTGACATGGAGGCAAAGCATTGATCAACATAATTACCTGTTGCACCTGAATCAATCACGGCTGTTGGCTGGAATGAAACACCGTGATCTAAGGAAAATGTAACAGGTAAGCGGACTAAATGACTCGGATTCTGTAATGTAGAGTCCAAAGGTGAATTTCCCGACATAGGGACTCTGTCTACTGTCGGGATTTGGCGTTTCCGCCTTTCTTTTGGGTGTTTTGGAACATTCAGGCAATAAGTGATCAGAGGCCCCACAGTACATGCAGAGTTTGTGTGATCTACGATATTCTCGTTGAGCAGGGGTAAGTGGTCCCCTAACCACACCAATCTGCATAAGTTCTGGCGCAGGAAGTGAGGAAGACGAGGCCTCTGCTGAAACCGTGCTGAACAATGCTGGTTTCTTTTCACCACGTCTTTCGGATTTACGAGCATCAATCTGAAGGACTAAATCTAGCAGTTCCCCGAATGCCGTGGGGACTACTGGAACAGTGGAGAGGATGTCCTTTAATTCATCTGAGAGACCTTGATACGGCTGTCTTCTTTTCCTCAGGCCAGTCGGTTTCTGCTGCCAACTGATTGAACTGGGCCAAATAGACCAATAAAGAATTGTTCACTTGTCGATGCTTTAAGAGTTCCAGATCAGTAGCTTGAGTAGTATAACAAGTATCAAAAACTTTACTCATCATAGCAAGAAGGGCATCACAATTGTAGAGAACATGACTATTGGATTCCAACAATGGATTCGCCCATGCAGCTGCAGTGCCTCCTAAATGAGACAAGACAAAAGCCGCTTTAGTTGTAGAGGTGGGAAATGAAGCAGGGCGACACAAAAAATGCAGTTTGCATTGGTTAATGAATGTTCGATATTGTTTAGGGTCTCCTAGGAAGCGTTCAGGAGGTGCTAGAGGGAACTGGGTTGTAAGCATGATCGGGTTTGATTCCTGCTGCGGAGGTGGAAACCCTGTACCTGATGCTGTAGCACCAGCACCGGCCATCTGTGGCGCTGGTGTGGTAACCAAAGCCTGAATGGCGTCCATGCGTTGGCGCAGTGCCTCTTGTGCATTGGTCAAGTCAGTACGTAGATCCGTGACCATTTGCACGATTTGATTTAATGCGTCACTGGCCTCCGTGGACATTTTCGTGGCTGCTAATTCTGCTACTCACCACTCCGAAATAGGTCGAAGTTGCAGAGAAGTGACCTTGGAGATGATGGTACAAGAATCGATATTCAGCCTTCCATCCCAGCTCCCCTGAGTACAAGACTCAGGCTTCCTCAAAGAGGGGCTCTTTTCCACAATGTACCTCTCTGCTGTTTCAGTTGGGACAGACAGAGGTGTAAATTGAATAAAAGAGCGGGGAGAACACACACCACCAATACCAATGCTGGCAAGGAACACAAAGATATTAGACAGTGTTGAGGTAAATGCAAATGATTGGAACAGTTGAAATAAATGGGCAACTACCTAGATAGATATTGGGGTGGATTTACAAGGAATAACACAAAATGAGTGGAAATGGTCTAATTCAATATCTGTCCCAACTATATATAGAATGGATAACAACTAACCTGAATAAGGATATATTGAGGAAAGGAATCGAGGAAACAGATGACAATGACAGGAGAAAATAACAAACTGGGATGTTAGTATAGGGAGGTAGCCCCGGACGGCACGAGGGTCGCACTAGTGCCGGGTTGGTGCAGTATCAGGAAAGCATTTATATGCACTTAAGGAATCTCCCAGGAAAATCACTCAATGTCCAAGAATCCAACAGAAGACAAATATCCAAACAAGTCGTGTAGATAAACAGTAGCAGAGATAGGGAATAGCCAAAGTACCTTAGCACGCATGTATCCCGAGTAGCTGTAGAAAAGATCCGGATAATAGACAGCAATTTGGTTCTGAGTGCAGAAGCGGCAACCAGGAATTAAGTACCGCAAGAGACAGAAGGGAGCCAGATCCAGTAACGTTCCGAATCAAATAACCAGACGAGCACGACAGGAATGAAGGACGTGATGAGGCAGTCCAGTAGTCAGGCAAAGGTCAAAACCAGGAGTTCAAATGAGGAATCGTGTAGGAAGACACAAAGAGGAAACGGACGAAACCGTGTGTATCTTGTAATGCTAATTAGCAGCAACGAGCCCCTTGAAAGACAGTGGTTTTATAGTCGTAAGAGCGGCGTGTCTTGCCGTATGACTTCCACGTACAAGACGTGTCAGCTGACCCGGAGTCCGTCGAAGTTTGTACATACGCCATGGTAGCCTGTATCCATGGAGGAGCTTGTAAAGAAGTCGTACTCTGCAAGGAGGACCGCGGGGAAGCCTGAAGTGTAACAGTGGAGTTAAAATAAGTATTCTAGCAAAAGAAAGTAGAGCCCATAATATTACCCATTTGAATGAATGAAGGTAAGGATCTGGTCCTCTCAAAAGTTTTTTTATGATTAAAAAAAGAAGCTTAAATAGTGAAATTCTTTTTAAACAATTACACAAAGATGAACAGATTGCCACAGTTGATATGCTAGACACATGGGATATTTGTCTGGATACTGTGGATTCAAAACACCTGATCATTAGCTGGTGCATATTGAAGAACTCAATAGAGGCAAGGCAAACATGATTACTGGGCTATAGCAGATGTTATGTCTGCTTTCCTTTTTTTTTTTACCAGTAATGACTTAATATATCAATTAACAATGAATTTGGATTGTATTAAAAATGAAGCCATGTCCAGAATCAAGGGAAGCCTGATGGATTGTAATTATCTCAAGGAAGCACTTCCGTTAATTGATACCTTATTCTTATGAAGTCCCATATAAGTGGTAAGTCTTCCCTGAATGTCTGGCCAGATGAGTGCAACCATTGAACATTTGTTTGTGATTAAGATTTTCCATGTAAGTACTGAGGGGATGTTTCTTTCTCTCCCTTAAGCCAGACATTAAAATAACCTAGAATGTTGATGTTCCCATTTTGCACTACTAGGGTAGCTAAAGCACCCCCTGAAATTCTATACAACACTCGGATGGTATGTGGGTGATATGTATATGAGTTGGAAAAATAGGCAAATTTGGTGGCTGAGTTTGAAGTTGATGAGAGAGGATTCACAATCTTTGATGTTTGTTGATGTTTCAAATGAGACTATGAGGTTGTTTTTGGAAAATGTCAAGGCACCCTCTCATTCCTTATTTATTTTTCACTATTCTGTAGTCATTCAATAGCAATCTTTCTTCACAAAAAATAACAAACACAATTCGATCTTGCGCTTTTTCATCAATCTTTTGATGATGAATTGGCATTCAGCTTGTAGCGTGATATGGTGCTGAGACTTTTCATGGTTTGTGGTTCGGTGTCTAGGCAATGTAAATTGTGCTTGTGGATGTCTGCATTCTTTCATTGCTGAAGAGGAAGCTCATGCAGAAGACAATGTACATCAACAATCTATTTGGACATGTCCACTAAACCAGTTGTTTTTTACTAGATAACCTCTAGTTACTTGTAGCTCTCTGGTGAGAGCAGTTCTTTGAGCCTCTAACAATCCTTAGGTCTATAGTGGATGGACCCGCCTCCGTTGAATGGTGAACAAAACACAGACTGAATTTCTAAATGAGAGGACAGCCCAGTACCACTAAGACTGAGACAGCAGTGATCCACACACTGTTACTGAGAAAATATATGGTCAAGGCCTAATGTATTGTTTTTAATGGACTTTGCTGGTATGAATGAAGAGTAGATAGGGAGAGATTCTCTACTATCCCAGTTAGATAGGCGACACATCATCCGTAGCCTAGGGAAAGAATCCATAGACATGGACAAGGTGTTCTTCCAAGGGATAGTCGGTATGTGTGTGATCTCTTAGAGATACTGATATGGATGTGTGACCAGTAACTTAGAATAATTTCCAGACACCATTGAATAGTGTTACCCTACTTAAATGTAACGGTTGGATAAGTTCTGTGGACCATTTGTCCACTTACGAATGTGCCCTCGGTGCTTAGGTGTGTGAAGTCGATCATTCCTGTGTCAATGTCTTTTTGGTCTATGGTGTGGTATTTCTAGTCTTTTGTTATAAGGGGTGTGCTGGGTATTCAGGGTTTACTTGTTTTTCTATTTACTTCTTCCACAATTTCTAGTGTCTTTTGTGCAATGTAAATTTCTATTGTCAGATGTTCTGTATTATGTTGGCTTGGTTCTTTCCCTGAATAGTCCCTTCCGGTTGTCCATCTTGTTGCAGGTGGGGTGCAATTATAGGCTGAGATATATCATGCAATGTGCATGCTTTTTGGTCATGTTCTTGCAAAGGGGATTTTGATTGGAAAACTGTGGTACTGTGCTGTAGTGAAATTGGCAGACTATTCAGTTGGTCCTAGCATTTACCTTTGTCTGTATCACTTTTAGATCAGTTTTCCCCTTCTTGTCTGACTGTTTGTCTTGTACTTAGGCATTGTGGTAAGATGTTTTGAGAAAATCTCACATGGAACATCTGTCAGGAAGATTGTCAACCACAACACACTCCTTAGCCAATTTACGGATGATCACTGATAGTAATATTGAATGATTACCTCCAGAATGGCAGCACATCCATCTAGCCAAGGTCACTGTTATACCTCATAGAATAATTAGTCTTCTTCAGAGTTCCATTCATAAACAAAGGTAATTTTAATAGTGCACCATCTGCCAAAACAAACAAATCATTAAAGAAAGAAACACAATCCATTTCATTTGTCTTACATTCCCACACAATGATCAGTACCTTAATGTATAATTTCAATTTGATTATTATTTGACAGAAAATGTGCATGTTAATTGAAGAATATAATTTATGTTTTGCCCAACCTATCAATACTCCCAAATACATTATTTTTGTCATAATAGAGGCCTTCATAATTAAGGGGCATTAAGGAATATTTTAAGTGTTTCCAAACCCCGATAATATTGATAATATTGATGTTGTTTGCTAAACATACTCCAGCCTCAATGCTCAAACCAGAAGGATATCAGACTATACTGAACTAGTGATCCCTAGTAAGGGAAAAACACATATGCAGCTTTCAACAACCTTGAGAGATGTCTATATTATATTGATTAAGTTATGCATAAAAGCACAACGCTCGATAAGACAAAGACGCATTTCTGGAGTTAAACGCAAGAATTTCAGCTGAGTTGCATAGCTACATTGAATTGCTCAGTGGCTCTGAAATGGATTTGAATTTCCAGTGAACTATTTGTTCATGCTTTCTTTCCAAAGCCCACCATAACATTGATGTTCTGTAAGCCAAAATAAATTCAATTTATATGTCCCACCATGTATTAGTTTTAATATCAACAATGTCTGAAGAAACATAAACATCGATAGTGGACCATGGAAAAGAGAATGATGGAGAATTCTTTCAGAGTATGACAGCTAAAAAGAAATGAATTAGCCCAGTTGAAATCATGTGGGATTAATTAAAAGCAGTTTTTCATTGGCTCTACAAAAGAAACACAAAAAGTTAAAGATACATTTACATTAAGACATACATTACTGAAATTATGTCATAACAGAATTTGACTAGAATTGAAGCTGAAACAGATAGGCAATAATTAGCTATGCGAACAGAAGAGCTAATATAGCTATATAGGGGGAAATATTTTCACATGTCACTAAAATATCTTTACGCGATTTTAGAAGTATTTTTGGAAAAATCCTTGTCATGTATTGCCATACAAGGGAGTCTAAGAGCTACACATGCAAAAATATGGGCTACAAATGCAATCAAAATATCACAACCTGTTTTTAATATTACTGAAATCGACTTCAATGCTCTCAGATAAACTCCTTTACGCTCTAATACTACTTTTAACAAAAAATAATTGAACACTGTAAATATGGATTTGCTGTCAAATTATGCATTTAGTAGTAACAATATCTCAGAACTTGCATGAGCCTGATTTATGATTCATGAGTTGTTAATAAATAGCAAGCGATATCAGATTCCTGTTGTTGCACTAGAGGAGGGCTTTTTTAAAGACAGAGTTCACGTTGCATCTTCGGAAAGCCACATGTAATGGATATTGGGAAAATAAATCAGCTAGATTTTGACCTGTTCCTGGTTTGTGAACGAACTTGAAGTGATAATCCTGTAGGAGAAGATGCCAGTGTTCAATCCTAGGATGCCTTTTTGCTGTTCTATTTCCATAAAATGTAAGAAGGGTCTGATAAGTAGTCTTAATCATGATTGTTTCTATGTAAGAAAAGATGTTTGTAGGAGCACACTACTGCCAGGGTTTTTTTTTTATGTCTGCGAGTTGGCCTTCTGAGCCTCTGTCATACACCTGCTTAAATTTGATACTCTTCTTCTTTAGGTTTCTTGTCCAGGTGCAGACTGGATGTAATCTTTAATTCGAATGGGATAGTGAGTTAGATAGATAGATAGATAGATAGATAGATAGATAGATAGATAGATAGATAGATAGATAGATAGATAGATAGATAGATAGATGTGGATTAAAATAGGCCACGCCGTCTGTACTGGCAATTCCAGATGTGTTGTCTTGAAATGGATCCTGTCATGGTTGTGACCAAGCACAATCTTGCCTTTGTTGTTAGTGGTTTCTTAGAGAGTCACTGAGAGGGGCAAAGGTTTTGACACAGTAGCTTGTCATTTCTAGGAAGGAGTGTAATTCTGATTCTGATTCACACCATAAACGCTGGAGTTGATCTTAGCTTGGTCTGTGCACATGCCCTTGTAGCAAATGATGTGCCTACAATATTTCAGTGTGGGTTTGTAAAATTACAAAAATGTCAGCATTCAAAGAGAGTTGAGGCTCTCAAAGCACCATGCACACTCGCCTTATCATGCTGTTATTATTGTCTTTGTCCTTGCACAATACGAGGATTCCATCACTGCAATTTAAGCAGCTGGGAATGTGACAGATTACACTATGAACCTTCTTCTGGAAGAATTCTGCTACTGAAGAGACTACAAAGCTAAGGCTTTTCCATATATAGAGACCACGGTATGTTGCAACATTTGAAATAAACCTTGAATCAGGGTGACATATCCTTTTATGGGATCACGTTTTGAAAATACAGTGACCCCATTCACAAGGTGTGCCATGCTGCTTATTCTGGGTTCCAGCTGCTGTAGCATTTTTTATAGCTTGCTTTGTTTGCTTTATTCTGCACATAACTAAAATGTCTGACTATCATCCCCTTTTAGTATTGGGGAGATACCCAAGGGGTGGGGCCATATACGACATCAATGATGTCCTGTGTCAGCAGGGATTGTACTTCGGATTCAACTTGTTTATGTATATTGAAAGGTATGCCACTGTAACATTGGGTAACATGTCTAATAGCCTCTTCACCTCAGTGTCTAGTACCAACAACATCACTGTTCGTTCATTGTCTTTGTATTAGAGGTTTGTCTGATACATCCCTTTACATGATAAATCTTTGTCTGAGTCAAATGGGTAGATTTGTGTGATGGCTGACACAGTCAGTTTAAAAAACCGCATAACACATTGACATATTGACATATATGTTGTGTCTAATATTTGCTGCTTCTTCATGTCATTTGTAATAGTGGTGGAGTTTGTGCACACTAGCCTTATTGAACAAAAATGTTTAAGATGCATAATTTGCAAGACCGTTTACCAAATGCTACCCCCTTGGGTACTACCAGAACAGCCCACCTAACATATGGACAAGGAGAAGAGGGAGGATGGACTGGCAAGGAGCTTGTGGAGGACAGAAGTGAGGGAAGGTGGAAGGCTCATAGAGGAATGCTGAGATTAGGGACTGTGGGATGTATTGACCCACTCCGCTATGCTGTGCGGCATCACCCTGCCAGTTATGGTGAAAGAAACGGCAACAATGGCGGCAAAACCCTTGTGCGCGCCAAAAAGCGTGTCCTGCAACACACAAAAGAATTTTAGCAAAACCTGCCACCCATGGTGCATGTGGGGTGGAATAGAGCACACCCTACAGAAAATGTGCCAGTGGGCTCCATGACCAGCAAACAGGGTGCAGAGGGAGAAGCAGCGCTTTGCAAGTGAAACCCCAAAATGTGCCTACAAATGACATTTGCTTTGTTGCTAAAAACTCCAAAATGCATATAACAAAACACTTCTCAGCATTCAAAATCTTGCCTGGTGCTAAAATTCATGTATCTAATGAAGCATTGGGAACATACAAAGTCCTAATGTGAAGAGTAAAACCTTCATCAGACAAACTGGATTGTCTGTAAGCTGACAGCCCCTGTCAGAATCTGGGTGCAGTACCCTGGGCCACCTGAATGACATCTGTCAGATGAGTTACTGATGAAGCTTTAATGTGAGCTAAAACTAAGCTTGATTAGCAAACATAAAAATGATTTTTGCTAAAAGTAATACAGATCTTAGTTGTGTTTTGATCCCCAGATGTAAAGCCAAGAAAGTAATGTATTTAAGTTTGATGCAACAAGTTTGGGTTTTGCTGGATTTAAGAAGTTCATTGGCCTGGCTGAACTGCAAGAACTGGAAAAGTAGGTTTTCCCAGGGGGAGGGCTTTCCTCTCAGCAGAATCTCACCGGGAGGTTCTAATTGCTGGTTAGCCCAGACTTTTGTCTATAGAAAGGGAACAAAAAATGACACAGCTTCAGCCCAGGAAACGGAGGTATGAAGGTGCTCATAAATGGCTCTTGGAAGGAACAAACAAGGAGGGGGATGCTCCTGGACTGCAGGGAGACAGAAAGGGGTGGATCATCTGTTGCTAAACATGAACAAAGAACAATTCTTAAAGACTCATAACTTGTCATCCAAAAGGGTGAAAAATATAACAAGGACAGAGTTGTGAATATTATTTTTGCATGTGTGAAGAGGCGGTAGAAATGTGTGACATGTTCTGGACAGGAATGGCAATATATGTGGTTTTATGCAAAATGTATTAATGTTACAATTGTGAAAATTTAAACGCACATCCCTATGTCAAACACACACATTTGTGGAAATTTGCATAACGTTGGGAAATTGTGTTCATAGCAAAATAAACTGAATTCTGTAGAAAGTTGAAACAAGACCTCACAGCTGCGGGATTTTGAACAACAGATGCTACATGAAATATGGCATCTTTGTGTGTGATTTGTATAAAGGTGACCAATGTAGAAATGTGTGTTTAGTAAAAAATCCGATTTTGAGACCTGTGGGTAAAGGGAGGTCACTGAGGACTGTAAAGCAAACCATAAAATGTGATATCATCCGGCCTTGATCCAATCACCCAAATGGAAGGCGGAGATGAAGTTTTGATCCTATCCCAGCTCACAGGGGCAAGCTTAGCTAAGCCGGACCATTCACCCAATTTGTGATGTCTTTTTTAAGCATAAATAGAGACACCTGACAACACATAGGGGCTCACAGATCAACTCACTTTCCTGATTCCGGCAAAGCACACTGATCCAGCCTTCTACATCCAGCTTTAATATTCTTCCAGATCCAGATGCCAAGACTCTTGCTAGCAATAAAGAGCTATTGATTTCTGCAAGGCCTAATCCTCAAACGTATTCCCAAACCGCCAGAGAAAAAATGCTGTGGGATGAAAAGGCCTTGTGAACCAGTATCCTGAAATTCTCTGGCTTGCCACCACTAGGCTTGCCTGAGGAACTCACTATCCAGCTGATTAAAATACCCACAGACTAGGAGGGCAGATCCTGTGCAAATCTGGTGACCGGCCTAGCTAATACAGTCCATGCCTGATGTGCTGTTCTTTCTGGACCAGATCCAATCCATGACCGGAACTGACGGTCGAATCTAATCACTTATTTTGTAAGTATTATTAGGATGAAAAGTTACCCTAATATCTATGCATAGTCTTATCCCAATCTCAATTCATCCTATTTGTAATTTCAGAATCATAGGGCCTCATTCCGAGTTGTGCGGTAAGGGTTAACGGTCACCTGTAAGGAACCTGGTGCCAGTAAAACCTTACCGCCCAATGGTTTGACCACACCTCCTTTGCGGGTCCCGCTAAGGGACCAGGGCGCTAATAACGGGCCCGCTGTTTAAGGGCCTATAATTAGTACCTTCCCCCTTCCAATTGAAGCCTAATGGGGTTCAAATGGGAATGGGGAATGGTTGGTTGAATGGGGATTTACCGGGTCCGAAACAGGTCGGAATGTCCCAGTAAGTCTCCATTCAACCAGACCGGACCCGGACCCGGTTTTGGAGGCAGCCATGGTGCTAATAGCACCATGGCTGCCTCCAAACTTGGAATGAGGCCCATTTTATTGTTAGTACCTTTCTTGCGCTGATTTCTCTCATTTGTTTTATAAAATCATAAGTCATTAGTGATTTTGAGTAAGACAAGTAAATCCCAGAACGGAAACTAGAGTATCGCACGTGAAGGGTTACGCTGGCCACATAACTGTGGAAATTCACATGTGACATTCTCTTTTTCATAGTTATGATCTAGTGGAATCAAACCCATCTTTTATTTTCAAAGTGCATTTCCGTTTTCCATTTTTGCGCCTATTTTACAAAATCAACCTTTACTAAAACCTCTATAACTCCCTCAGTTTTTATGATAGAAACAAAATTTCCACTTGTACCTAACATCCATAGCTATCCATAGAAGGCAAAACTGCATTGCAAAAAAATGCGATTCTCCCGTTATCACGAATATCGCACAAGGACAAGTTTGCCGCGAATTACAATTCTGAAAGATTTCTACACGTGAGAAATAGGTTTAAATTGTTTCTTATTTGAACTTTAAGATTTCAAATGTTTTCTTTGGACTAAATCATTGTTTGTGACTGTTTGCAACTGTTCAAAGCGGCTCCCATAGGAATTTACAACAATTTAAGTATTTATGACCATATTTGGTGTTTTTGCCCAGTCAATTCTAAAGACAATTTTAAAGCCATCCTGACAGCTGAAAAGTCAATTCTGTTTTTCTCTAGTGTTTGAAGGGGGAGGAGGGACTGATATTCTGTTTGATTTGTGCTATTCCTGAATACCTGCTCTCTCCTCCCATCTCTTCACATTACCTATTGGGGGTAGAGAGGTGTTGCAGGGGGCACCTCTAACCATAGTACCATCTGTCCAAACCAAAACAAAAGTATTTTGTTCTGTGCTGCACTTGTTTTTGTGCTCATTCCTTGATTCATAGTGTATTAAAGATATTATTCTGTGTTCGGTCACCCCATTGGTGATTGTTGTTTACCCATTAAAATATATTGTGATTAAATTTTAAATACATAAATAAATATTTTCCTTTGCAAACTGGCCTGATTCCTGGTTCAGTGTGACCGCGGGGGCGTCCTCAGGAGGAGGGTTTGATATGAGTGGTATATCGTTCAGAATATTGAACTTACAGATAAAAATAAATAAGGGTTTCAGTTGTGCACTAGATGCTGGGCGAGACTTGGGTGTGTGCTGGATTGAAATCACTTACAGCTTAGGGGCTTGTTGCAGGATCCTGAATTAGACATACCACTCATGACAGTCTAACACAGCGTGCTAGCTGACGAGGTACATACACCTTGTTGGGTCACCATACTGTGCTACACTGTGCAAGCACCCCTCAAAAGAAATACTCAAAAATGTTCGGCCTGTTTGCAAAAGTAAAGTAACCCTGAGATAAGCCAGAAGGAAATTAATATTTCCAGAATGGCGACCCCAATGGAAATCAATATTGCAAGGGAACACTTACTGCACAAGTTGTTTGTCAGGGGTGAATGTCTAGAACAGGGCGAACAGGTAT
This sequence comes from Ambystoma mexicanum, assembly GCF_040938575.1. Lineage (NCBI taxonomy): Eukaryota > Metazoa > Chordata > Amphibia > Caudata > Ambystomatidae > Ambystoma > Ambystoma mexicanum. The sequence goes on along the minus strand of NC_090922.1, from coordinate 679,676,687 downwards.
GGCTGCAGGGAATAAAACAATAAGTCACTGAAATTAACCTTAATACTTGGCAGGATAAGGGTCCATTACATCAAGCACTTAGCCAATTGTATATGACCCCTAAAATAAAAGAGGAGCAATGCAAAATTGCCAAAATAGCAGCCTACCTGTACCTCCACATAGGAGTCATACAGGAAAAGTACACAGACCATGTAAATTTCACAAAGAGGCAAGGGGAAGCACTGCAGAAAATCCAGAGTAATCTGGACTCTGCAGAGCAAAGGCTCCAGGATAGTAAAGAATCTGAAACAGAGGCCAGGCAGTATGCCACCAAACTCCAAGAATATCTGGCTATCTTACTGCAAAACAATGCAGAGCAAGATACACAGATACAGACACTGCAAATAGAGTGTCAGGAAAGGCTTGACTCTTTAAAACAGATGTTTAAGAAAACAAGGGATAGTGTGTCCCTCTTTTTTCAGGGGGGCCTAAGTCATGAGGGGTTAACAATTAGATAGAAGGAGGGATTTAGGCTACCCCAGCTGTTTCACACTGGCCGGTTATGGATCCAGCACACACTTTTTACAGATCTCTGTATGTATGAGAACACCCAAAATGTATGCAATACAATTTACATTTATTTTGACATTGTGGTTAAAAATATAGCTTCACACAGTTATTAACAAAGACCTTTTGTTTGCCTGGAAAAACTGTGGTCAGTTCAGTCTCACAGGCTTGGTAATCAACATTATGCATTGGTACTTTACATTCACTGTTTTGTGGTGTGGGTTAGTAAGAGAAAGTGACTTAGAATGTGGTACAGTTGGCTTCACATCTGTCTAGTCGACGCAACACTGGTGTTTCTGGCACTCAGTTGCTAATGGTGTGGCTGGTGCCGTCTTCAGGACAAACTTGGTGTACTTGAGCTATCAACCGATTAGAACATCTAAAAAGTAAGTGGATACAGAAGGCAGTGAGAGACGGGTGTATCTCTACAGGGACAAATCTCCTGTCATGGTGTGCTGGGCGTTCGTCCTACCTGTGCCTTGGTAATTTGGTGTGACAGGTCAATGTGGCACTGGTTAGAGTGCTTCGTTTGTGGCGCCTTCAGTGCTCTGGATGTGTAGAGTCATGTGCTTCTAGGATGTATCAGTCAGCACGCTGGCTGTAAAGAAGATAGATAAATATCTTGTGAGGAAGCACAGGGCTGCGCTTGTGTGTCACATGTATCAAAAACCCGTGCGGCTGTGATAGTGACTTGCACTGTAATTGTGCCATTTTTTAAAACTTGTGTTTCATGCATGGGCGTAGTGACTAGGATGTATCAGTCAGCTCGCTGGCTATAAAGAAGATAGATAAATATCTCGTGAGGAAGCGCTGGGTTGCGCTTGTGTGTCACATGTATCAAAAAGCCGTGCGGCTGTGATAGTGACTTGCACTGTAATTGTGCCATTTTTTAAACCTAATCTTAACTGCATGGGCATAGTGTCTACTGCGAGTGCACCCGTAACTGCGAGCTGCAGTTACGAGAAGCTGGAGACAAGTAAGTACAGCCTTTTTAGAGCAGTCCTCCGCCCGCAACGGCTAGAGATAGCACTTTGGTGAGCGTACTCTGGTCCCCCATGGGCAAGCACCGAGATAGTTGCAAAAATGTGTAAAGTCCACTTTTACACCCGCGGGGTACACTCGCAGTAGACACTACGCCCATGCATGTAACAAGGGTTTAAAAAATGGCACAATTACAGTGCAAGTCACTATCACAGCCGCACAGCTTTTTGATACATGTGGCACACAAGCGCAATCCAGCGCTTCCTCACAAGATATGTATCTATCTTCTTTATAGCCAGCGAGCTGACTGATACATCCTAGTCACTACGCCGATGCATGAAACACGAGTTTTAAAAAATGGCACAATTACAGTGCAAGTCACTATCATAGCCGCACAGCTTTTTGATACATGTGACACACAAGCGCAGTCCCGTGCTTCCTCATGAGATATTTATCTATCTTCTTTAAAGCCAGCGAGCTGACTGATACATCCTAGATGCACAGGACTCTACAAATCCAGTGCACTGAAGGCGCCACAAATGAAGCACTCTAACCAGTGCCACGTTGACCTGTCACACCAAATTACCAAGGCACAGGTAGGATGAATGTCCAGCACACCATGACAGGAGATTTGTCCCTGAAGAGATACATCCGTCTCTCACTGCCTTCTGTATCCACTTACTTTTTAGATGTTCTAATCGGTTGACAGCCCAAGTCCACCAAATTTGCCCTGAAGACGGCACCAGCAACACCATTAGCAACTGAGTGCCAGAAACACCAGTGTTGTGTCGACTAGATAGATGTGAAGCCAACTGGACCACATTCTAAGTCACTTTCCCTTACTAACCCACAACACAAAACAGTGAATGTAAAGTACCAATGCATAATGTTGATTACCAAGCCTGTGAGACTGAACTGACCACAGTTTTTCCAGGCAAACAAAAGGTCTTTGTTAATAACTGTGTGAAGCTATATTTTAACCACAATGTCAAAATAAATGTAAATTGTATTGCATACATTTTGGGTGTTCTCATACATACAGACAAACCAACAGAGATCTGTAAAAAGTGTGTGCTGGATCTATAACCGGCCAGCGTGAAACAGGTGGGGTAGCCTAAGTCCCTCCTTCTCTCTAACTCTTTAAAACAGAATCAACAAAAACTGGCACATCCATTAACTTTTAACAGAGCATGCGCAGAACAGTTGGTCACTTTAGAGGGACGCCTGAGGCCAGGAAGTCAGCCAATTAAAAACAAAGTTGGAAGAAAGTAAGATTGCCATTCAAGAGTTTGGGGACATCAAAACTGATTATGAAAAGCTACTAGAGCACACCAGAGGGGTGGAGGATGCCTTAAAAAAGAATAATCAGACCAGTAAGGACCAAACTCAGGAGTTAAGTCTCCTGCAGCAGAACTTAGCCCAGTACTCCCAATTCAGGCAGGAAGCACAGAGAGACAATGAGTCTCTCTATGAAAAGAATCACAGGCTCCACGAACATATAGCCATGCAAGAACAACTCATAGAGTCCAGTAAGGCCTTAATAGAGAAGAAATAAGGTCAGATATTGGCAGGTCATCAGGACATAGGTGCTGAAAGAGATGAGATAAAATGGGAAAGAGAAACCCCTGAGCAAAACCTCATGGCCCCTGGCATGAGGGACTTTAATCCCTTCAATTCCATGGACTCTGCCACCCTCATGTCCACTGGCTCATATGAACCAAGGGCCACGGGGATGGAAGACTTCAACACAATGGGAAGTATGGGCCTGGCAGATCAGCACCTCCCAGAAATGGATGAGCGGGCATCTATGTACAGGTTCCCAAATGCTAGGGCCAGCTTCTCTGACCAGTGAGACTCCAGTGAGGGGAGAATCAGAGAACTGGATCCTCAGAAATATCACCTATCAAGAGATCAGTCATTTATATTTGGTGGTGAATTCCATGAAAATAGGCCCACAAAGAGCATCTTAAAAACCTATTCCCAGCTAGGACAGTGGGGCGGAGTACTCGGAAAATCCTGGGAGAAAGGGAGAGTCAGAAGACTCTTCTGCGCGCCACAGTTCTCAAGCGACAAGGCCTCCACATTCTGCCAGCCATTTCCAAGCCCACAGAATCAGGGAGAGCCTAGAGGATCAGACAGCCACCTCTGGTAAAAGTGCCTCTGAGTCAGAGGATGAGTGGACAAGGGTGACCAGAACTAAAAGGGCCAACAAAGTTAAGAGAGCTTTACTGAAAGATCCCCTGAAGCAATCAAGGCTATTAGGAGAGTCGTCACGCCCTACTATAAAAATGCCAAATATTCAGTTTAGGAGCACCTTGAGCTGTTTGAGCAAATGATGGAGACTTTAGACCTGAAGGACAGCCAAAGTTGTATTCAGTATGTCAAGTGGACATCTTCACCTGAGTACTCAACCCCCAAAACAACCCTTCTTTCTATCCCCACTTTCCTGAGCCCAGACAGCCCAATCTGGGAGAGGGGAGATCAAGGGTGGAAGGGTACCAAAACTATCCCAACCAAGGGTATTATGGAAGAAAGGACAGTTACCCTTCCCGTGATCAACCAAGGGTAGACCAGAGGACCCTGTACCAGCCAGAGCAGGTGTCCCAACTGGAGCGCCAGGTCCAGAACTTGGCACAGGATCTGGGTCACATGCTGAGGGCTCAACAGAACCCTCAGATGATCATTGCGACTCAGAACTCCTCAAATCAAGGGTCTGGTGCTCCAGAGCAATGACGGGGAGAGAACCTGACAAACCACCGGTTCCCAGGGAGGAGGCACAGGGGGAAGGTGGGGTGTAAAGCCTTAGAGGAAGCTTCCTTCCCCACTTGCGAAAAGCCCCTGGAAACCCAGGAACCGGAACCAAAATCTCCTGCCCCCGAAAATCTGCCACCTAAGGAACAGAGGGTGCGTAGGAGAAACAAAGAGCCTAAAAAGGCCCATTTTGTGGAGGAGGTTCGAATCTTCCCACTTGAAGGAGAGGGGTCGTCAGATGATTCTGGGAAAAGGATCTTCTCCTTCAGGGATGGGGGAACTCGTCCCAAAGAAAAATGGGTCCCAAGAAATCCTGATGAAGACTGGGTAGATGTGGGGACTGAGTTTAAACCACCCAACATTGAACCCCAGAATGACCAGCAAGAAAGTAACCTTGTTCAAACCAATTATGGGGACTGCCTCAAAAAAGGGAGGGGCAGCCCAGAATCAGAACCAGGGGAGCCCAAAACTCCCCCCATCTCCAACTGTCACCTTTTTCTTACAGGTTCCTAAGATCCCAAACAAAATCCTGCCCAAATCACCCCTCTTGCAGAATCCAAAGCAAAGAAATTAACCCACCAATTCACCAAAAATGTGCATTATTTTTGCCCCCTTGAGGAGAAGGAGGGAAGATGTTATGCCCCGGTCCAAATACAGGGGAAAAGTACATTTTTGGCACTGGTGGACACTGGATCCCAAGCCACCCTTCTGTCCAAAAGGGCCTTTGATCAGCTGAATTCGGGAACTGGGAAGAAATTCCAAATCCCTCTCACCCCTCTTCCTGGCCAACTTCAGAACTTCGATGGGAATGAATTTCCTGTCGACGGGACTGCGGATTTAGAGATCAAAATTGGGCAACACAAGGTGAAGCACCTGGTCATAGTTGTGACTCCAGAGGGCACACCATGTTTACTAGGGAATGACACTCTGCGTAGATTGTCTCCCCTCATAGATTATGGAAACAAGATCCTCTGGACCCAGACTAACTGACCAATAAAATTAAAACATAGTGTCAACCATGTTAGTTTAAATGGCAGATGCCACATGGTTGACCAAAAACCTGACCAAATTGAATTCCATTTCCAAAATAACCAAATCCCAGACATGACAGTAATTGCAGTAGGACAACAAACTGGTGAAGGGAAGTCCTCTCTATTTCTGAAAATCAACCTTCCTTCCAGTCTTAAGTGGCATTCCACACCCGAAGGAAACACTCTGAAATTCTGTACAAATTCACAATCAGAAAATTCCACTCCTATATTCCAAAATGATGAGAAACCAGCTCAAAAGTTTGACTGACATTCTGAAAATTTGAGAGCAGTTGTTCATCCCTATTCAGTTAAATGAGGGGAAGGACTCTGTTCTCGCCCGAGTGTGCGTGAACAACGGTAAGAGCTTCATCAGCGAGGCCATGTTCCGAAAACTCCCAAAAGATCCAGCCATTCCCACATTTAAATTAATAGACAAATGGGAAATGGACCTGGAAACACTCAATTCCAAACATATCCTGCCTAGCAGGTGTATGCTCAAAATTTCCATAGGCAACAAGAGCATAGTCCATAATTGTTCGGTCGTGCCAGATGTCCCTGTTCCATTTTATTTATCCAGCGACATTCTCAATCACTTTGCCATTAGTTTGGACCTAATAAACTTCAAAGCCTGGTCCGGATTAGCGGGTAATCCTATGGTCTTTCATGAACCAGAGAAAGCATTTTGGTCAGCTCAACTGCTGCCATATGCAGTTGAAATTCAGATTGGAAAGGAAGTCACCATTCCAGAACGGACCCGACAGTTCTCACTGGAAGTAAAAATTAAAAGAGGACAAAAATTGAAAAATCCTGACGCCTATGTTCATCTCAATGCTCATTTCCAACAGCAAGGGTTGGGGGTAAGCCCAACACCACTATCCAATACAGAACACAACACCATTCCAATAGAGGTGGATAACAGCGACCTAAAGAGTATCACTCTGGGCGCAGGCACCATTATTGGACCGACATTTTTCCATAGATTTAGGTAACAAACTGATAGGACCAATCCCCAATGACTGTTTTGACAATGATAGCGACAATAACACAACACCAGACAGGATCTTCACCCCGCATGGGGGGAATTTCCTGGCGTACTCTTCCTGCCCCTATGGTAAGGAAGATGTGACCTGTGACTTCAGGAGGGATGAGGTGATCTTTCAAGTCCACAGGACTGTCTTCCCCACCTGAAGCCATCAGTCCAAATCTGTACTTTGACCAGGGACTTTTCCACTCAGCTGGAGGAGGTCGCTGAGATAGCCAAACCAGAAGTATTTCTGGGCTTCAGGCAGATGTTTGAAGAGAGAGTCAACCCAGCTGATGCCTGTGAGACTATGGAGCAAAAGCAAAAATTGAAACAAGTTTGTTAGATTTTCAAGATCTCTTTGCGATGGACTCATATGACTGTGGTCGCACCGACATCGACACAACAACAAATACCACGGACCCTGGCATGACTCCAGTGTTTGTGAAGCAATTTTGCTTGCCCCTCGCATCAATGGAGTGCCTTACTGAAATAATTAGGAGCGTTGAGTCCCGTGGGATAATTCGTCCAGTAAACAGCAACTTCAATAATCCGGTGCTGGGGATTTTGAAATCGAACGGCCAGTGGAGACTTTGTGCTGGCCTAAGGGAGCTCAACAAATGGAATGGGTCCACACTTCCCGATGGCTACATTGACCAAGGGCTGGCCCAGATCCAGGGGTCAAAGGTATAAACTGCCATTGGCCTGACCAATGGGTACTGGACCGTACCTGTCAGTAGGGAAGACCAATACAAGCTGGCCTTTACCTTCGGGGGCAGCGGTACACTTGACCCGGACTCCATTTGGATACATCAACTCGGCAATGAATTTGACATCTTTCTGAATAAGGCCATGCCCGACTTGGGTGAAAGGGGTAACCTGGCCTATATAGATGATGTTTTAATCAAAAGCTCATCTGTGGAGGAACACATAGTGGAGATCTGTTATTTTCTGACACAGTTGAGAGCTGCCGGAGCAAAACTCTCTTTCCAAAAGACACAGTGGTGTAGGACCCGTGTCAATTTCTTGGGGCATGAGATAACTCCTGAAGGTCTCTGTGCAGGAAAAGAAAGTAGAAGCGCTCCAGAAAATAAAAGACCCCACAACTCTGCAGGAGCTAACGAGCCTCCTTTGACAGTCTAATTACACCAGAAAGTTCATTGATGATTACGCAGAGATCCCGAGACCCGTGATCCATCTGTTGAAGGGAGGATCAAGTGGGAGTGGGGTCCAGAACAAGCTGAGGCATTAAGACAACTCTAAAGAAACCTCTCTGAAGCGCCTTGCCTAGCTTACCCTGTAAAAAACAATGAGTTCTTCTTGGAGACAGTGTTCTGAAATGCATGCTTGACTGCAGTATTATATCAAAAGCATGACAAGGTCAATAAAGTAGTCTCCTATGTGTGTAAGACTTTATCCTCTGTGGATGAAAAATTCAATGATTGTGAGAAGGCTCTCCTGGCAATGGAGTGGGCATTGAAGAATTACCACCCGTTTATTCAGATGGAACACATCATAGTGGAGACTCCACAACAACCTTTGCAATATCTTCAAAGTGACATATCCGTGCCGGAAATGTGAGTAATTCCCAAATTACTTCCTGGATTCTGTCAATGCAAGGCTTTCCTGTGGAAGTCAGATATGGCCAAAACAAAAAGAGTCCCCTTGCGCAAGGTCTGGCTGACTTGCATGATTGTGCCAGAGAAAACTGGCTCGAGGACGAAAGTCTTAAAATCAAGGACAACATGGAGGCATACCTTAATTCCCCACACAAAGTCTATGAAGAAGACAAGTGTGAGGGAATGCCCACTGTCTATTGGATGGGTGCTCCTACCATGTTGACAAAAAAGGGGAAAAGGAACTTGTGGCTGGTGTGGGGAATGCATGGGTGAATGATACCCCAGAACCCTCCACTGGGTACAAAATTGGTCCCCAAAGTAGTCAAGTGGCAGAGCTGATGGCTGTGTATCAAGTCATCCTCACTGCTGTCCAAAACCAACTCCACAAACTGGTCATAATCACTGATTCAGATTATATACGGGACAGGTTCGAGGAGCACCTGGTTAATTGGAAAACCAGAGGCATGCTATGTGTTAATAGTAAAGCATTAAAACACGGAAAAATAATGTTGATGATTTGGTCACCTTGAATGGGATGACCATCTACTGGAAAAAGATAAAGGGTCATTCTGAAGTAGAGGGACCAGACAAAACTGGAAATTACCTAGCTGATCAGCTGGCCAAAACTGGAGCCATCCAAGGGGATCCACTTGAGATTGAGTCTCTGTTGGGGGAAATCCAGGTCACTGCTATCACTAGGTCCCAGACAAAACTCACAATGTACTCTCAACTGCATATTGGAGTAAGGAGACCCCAGATGCTGATTTGATTACGGCTCAAAAAGGGGATCCAATATTTGGTGAGTTTTATCAACACATTGAGGACCCTGAGAACTTTCCCCTGAAGGATACCGATTACATTTGGAAAGAGGACCTCAGAGTGTTGTTGAAATGTCCAAAAATTATCCAAATCCAAGATAATTTGCTGGTGAGGAGATCCATATCTGGGCATGACCAATGGGTGGTTCCTACCTCATTCCGAAGCCTGATGCTGTCACGCCCATGATGCGCCCACAGCCGGTCATCAGGGGTTTCATAAACATTAGAAATCTTGCGAGAGGTTGCATACTGGCCCCACATGGGGCAGGACCTTGACCAATACTTGAAGGGGTGTCTTGTGTGTGCACAATTTCAGCCAACATCACTCACACACTGTGCTCCCCTCCAAAAGAGGGGAAGACACTGCCTTGGTCAGGTTTGCAAGTCGATTTTATCGGGCCTGTGATTCGCTCCTCTAGGGGGAACAAGTACATGTTGACTGTAACATGCTTGTTCACTAAATGGGTGGAATGTCTCCCGGCCCCAAATTGCAAGGTAGAAACAGCAGCTGCTCTGATGATCAATCACATCTTCTCGTGTTTTGGACTACCCCAAAGGATTGTGTCAGACCGAGGTATCCACTTGACCAGTGAAGTGATGACAAAGATGTGGGAGATACTTTAGGTCAAAAGGAAACTACACCTTGCCTACCGGCGGTCCTCTAGTGGTGGAGTTAAGAGGTACAATAAAACTATTGTAAGCATATTAAAAAAGTTTGTGGTAGATTCTGGGCCAAGTTGGGACATTTGATTACCCCTTGTCCTGATGGCCTTCAGATCTACCCTTTCTTCTGCAACAAAAATGTCTCCATTTGAGCTGATGACTGGACAAAGGATGGTGCTACCCTAGCATCTTCTACAGAACCCAAAAGCAGACCTTGATAAATGCCTCCGGAACACATGAGAATGTTGAGAATCTGAGAAAACACCTTCAACATGCTTTTGCCTATGCTCAGTGGAATATAGAAAGATCTGCAGACAGTATGAAGACCCACTATGACCTTAAAACAACGAAAAAGGAATATCAAGTAGGAGACCAGGTCTGCTTGTACAATTTCCAAAGGAACCAAGCTGTCATGACCACTGCTTTCAAGGAGTCAGGACCTACCCAACACCCTTGGAAACAGGCTCATAACATGCCTTATCGGCACCAGCAAGTCCCAATAGGGACCTTTTGGACCTTGTCCTGGCACCGGTGGTGCCAGGCTCATAGTAAGGACCCGTCCCGGCACAGGAAGCGCCGGGCTCATATCAAGTGTAAAAGTGCTTGGGTGAACCTACCTGAAGCAGACCATGCTGCTTACTTACCAGCCAGATGATGCTTTACTCTCTTCTAACAGGGACTACTTTTCTTTCTGGGTGGGGCAGGCACCACTCCCTGGATCACTGATGCTGGAACTCTTCTGGAAGCAGGAACTCTTTTACCTGGGCGCGGCTGCTGTGGAAGAAGACACCTAAGTACTCCTATGGGCTATTTAAACCACACCCGATTGGTACCACATGCTTCGCGTTATTCTGCATCTGCAGCAGGACGCTCACCGTGTCAGCTCCAGCGAATCTTCAGCTCCGGATCCTGTAGTTACGAAAATTACCTGCTGGGAACCAATCTTCAATCTTCAGCAGCTCCTGCAAAACAAAAGGCACAGGTTAGACAAAGGCAAAGTTAGCGCTTCAACTCACCCGAGCCATCGGCAGCATCCAAGTCGTTTTCTTTTCTGCATTCCGCGTCCGGCATCGGGCCTGCAAAGACAAAGAACATTGGTTAGTAACGTTCAGTTACAATACTGCTTACCTGTGTTGCGCTTGCTCCAACTTTGTTTGCGCTGCATTCCGGCACCTGTAAAAACAAAAGGGGACATTAAGGTGCATTCTACGGCCCTAAAGCAGTCTTCCTACTTACGTGCCTTCGAATTCACCATCTTCTTGTTACGCTCTCTGCCACGAATCTGGGAGAGCATCTTCTTTGGCATCGACAGCATCCTAAAAGCAAAAGACATAGACATAAGGAAAAAGACATTTAAAGAGAGCAATCCAAAGAGAACTTTAATACTTACAAGTCACGCTCGTGCAGCAAAACGGCGGCATCGCTCTCACCTTCCCTCTGCAATCAAGAGGCGGAACTCACATCCAGTGAAGTAACTGGACCCAGCGCCCCTGCACAAGACGCAGGATGGAGAGGTCAACATTCACTTACTTAAGGTGAGCACAACAATCATCTGAGTACCACGGGGAGAAAGGGAGAGAGGGGCTAGGAACTTCTCCCATCCTTCCAGCCACTAATACCTTGATTTTCCACTTGCAGACACCTCACTCTGCAGGTCAAGCTTTCAGTGAGTAAGGGGCCAAATCCGGGAGCCAAACGAACCCTACGCCTAACTTTGAAGACGTTTGCAGCGCCCAGCCCAAGACCAGCGCCTCCGAGGGAACCAGGTGAGCGTTACACAAGCCAAAGAGCACAAATTCCTCCAAAGTTGGTGGGACCCTTTTGAAATTGTGGACATGATCTCACCAGTCACCTACAGAATCCACATCCCCATGGGCAGTTTGGCAGAAGGGGAAGACAAGTGGGTCCACATAAACCTGCTGAAGAGTTGCCATCCCAGGCATACTTTGTGTCAAATAGAGGAGCCAACCGGACACTCAGAGAGGGAAAATCCATAAACATAAAAGAATCACTAAATGCTCACCGTGTATGTGCCAGAAGAGTGTTAAGACCATTAGTAAACATAGATGGGGAATATCACCAATTGTAATCCATGCACGTGATTTTTCCACTGCTGATATCCCCAGATGACGTGTCGACACAGTAGTGGGAACATTTCCATAACCATGCTATGTTCTATCTTCTAGCATCTGGACTAAGAATCATCCCAAGGATTACCAAGGAGGACCACTCGGGGATCGGGAGGAAAGACCCAAGGAGCCCAGAGTTCAGCTCCATACTCACAACCAGAACCAGCAATACTCCTGACCAGAACCGGCGAGGAGAGCGGGTTGCTTCCAGCACTGACGGGAGAGGCGACTGAAGTTCTCCACACGGACAGAAAAAGAACATCTCAATCTCCCGACTTCCCCTTGATGGGTGGTCAAAACCAAGTCATGAGGGGGGGGCTCTGTGGGATGTATTGACCCACTCCACTATGCTATACGGCATCACCCTGCCAGTTATGGTGAAAGAAACAGCAACAATGACTGCAAAACCCTTGTGCGCACCAAAAACCTACATAAACCGCATCCGGCAACACACAAAAAATGGATGCACAACCTTCCACCCATGGTGCATGTGACATGGAATAGAGCACACCCTACAGAAAATGTGCCAGTCGCCATGACCAGGAAACATGGTGCATAGGGAGAAGCAGCGCTTTGCAAGTGAAACTCCAAAGTGTGCCTAAAAATGACATTTTCTTTGTTGCTAAAAACTCCAATATTCCTATAACACAACATTTCTCAAAATTCAAAATCTTGCCTGGTGCTAAAATTCATGTATCTAATGAAGCATTGGGAACATACAAAGCCCTAATGTGAAGAGAAAAACCTTCATCAGACAAACTGGATTGTCTGTAAACTGACAGCCTCTGTCAGAATCTGGGTGCAGTACCCTGGGCCACCTGAATGACAGCTGTCAGATGAGTTACAGATGAAGCTTTAAACTGTGCTAAAACTAAGCTTGATTATTAAACATAAAAAGGGGTTTTGCTAAAAGTAATACAGATCTTAGTTGTGTTTTGATCCCCAGATGTAAAGCCAAGAAAGTAATGTATGTATGTTTAATGCAACAAGTTTGGGTTTTGCTGGATTTAAGAAGTTAATTTGCCTGGCTGTACTGCAAAAAATGGAAAAGCAGGTGTTTCCCCGGGGGAGGACCTTCCTCTCAGCAGAAACTCACGGGGAGGTCATAATTGCGGGTTAGCCCAGACTTTTGTCCATAAAAAGAGAAGGAACAATGACACAGCTTCAGCCCAGGAAAACGAGGTATGAAGGTGGTCATAAATGGCTTTTGGAAGGAACAAACAAGGAGGGGGATGCATCTTGGACTGCAGGGAGACAAAAAGGGGTGGATTATCTGTTGCTAAACATGAACAAAGAACAATTCGTAAAGACTCATAACTTGTCATCCAAAAGGGTGAAAAATATAACAAGAACAGAGTTGTGAATCTAAGTTTTGCACGTGTGAAGAGGCGGTAGAAATGTGTGACATGTTCTGGACAGGAATGGCAATAGATGTGGTTTTATGCAAAATGTATTAATCTTACAATTGTGAAAATTTACACGCACATCCCTATGTCAAACACACACATTTGTGGAAATTTGCATAACGTTGGGAAATTGTGTTCATAGCAAAAAGAACAAATTATGTAGCACCTTAAAACAAGACCTCACAGCTGCGGGATTTCGAACAACAGATGCTACATAATATATGGCATCTTTGTGTGTGATGTGTATAAAGGTGACCAATGTAGAAAGGTGTGTTTAGTATAAAATCCGATTTTGCGACCAGTGGCTAAAGGGAGGTGTCTGAGGACTGTAAAGCAAACCATGAAATGTGACATTATCCGGCCTTGATCCAATCACCCAAATGCAAGGTGGAGATGAAGTTTAGATCCTATCCCAGCTCACAGGGGCAAGCTTAGCTAAGCCAGCCCATACACCCAATTTATGTCATTTTTAAGCATAAATAGAGACAACTGACAACACATAGGGGCTCACAGATCCACTCACTTTCCTGATTCCGGCGAAGCACACTGATCCAGCCTTCTACATCCAGCTTTAATATTCTTCCAGATCCAGATGCCAAGACTCTTGCCAGCAATAGAGAGCTATTGATATCTGCAAGGCCTATTCCTCAAACTTATTCCGAAACCCCCAGAGAAAAACACTGTAGGATGAGACGGCCTTGTCAACCAGTATCCTGACATTCTCTGGCTTGCCACCACTAGGCTTGCCTGAGGAACTCGCTATCCAGCTGATTAAAATACCCACAGACTAGGAGGGCAGATTTTGTGCAAATCTGGCAACCGGCCTAGCTGATCCAGTCCCGTACCTGATTTGCTGTTCTTCCTAGACCAGATCCAATCCATGACCAGAACTGACGGTCCAATCTAATAACTTATTTTGTAAGTATTAATAGGAAGAAAAGTGACCCTAATATCTCTGTATATTCTTATCCCAATCTCAATTCATCCTATCTGTAATTTCAGAATCATAGGGCCTCATTCCGAGTTCAGCGGTAAGGGTTAATGGTCACCGGTAAGGAACCCGGTGCCGGTAAACGCTTACCGCCCAATTCGGAGTTCCCTTAGCGGGACCCGCAAAGGACGTGTGGTCTGACCACACGTCCTTTGCGGGTCCCGCTAAGGGACCAGGGCGCTAATAACAGGCCCGGTATTTGCGGACCCGTAATTAGCACCTTCCCCATTCCCATTGAGCCCTATGGAGGCTCAAATGGGAATGGGGAATGGTTTGTTGAATGGGCACTTACTGGGTCTGAAACAGGTCGGAATGTCCCGGTAAGTCTCCATTCAACCAGACTGGACACGGACCCGGGTTTTGGAGGCAGCCATGGTGCTATTAGCACCATGGCTGCCTCCGAACTCGGAATGAGGCCCATGTATTGTCAGTACCCTTCTTGTGCTGATATTTCTCATTTGTTTTATAAAATCATAAGTCATTTGTGATTTTGAGTAAAACAAGTAAATCCCAGAACGGAAACTAGAGTATTGCACGTGAAGGGTTGCGCTGGCCACATAACTGTGGAAATTCACGTGTGACATTCTCCTTTTCATAGTTATAATCTAGTGGAATCAAAACCATCTTTCATTTTCAAAGTGTATTTCCGTTTTCCATTTTCGCGTCGATTTTACAAAAACAACCTTTACTAAAACCTCTATAACTCCCTCAGTATTTATTATAGAAACTAAATTCCCACTTGTAGCTAACATCCATAGCTATCCACAGAATGCAAAACTGCATTGCAAAACAATGCGATTCTCCCGTTATCACGAATATCGCGCAAGGAAATGTTTGCCGCGAATTATAATTCTGAAAGATTTCTACACCTGTGAAATAGCTTTAAATTGTTTCTTATTTGGACTTTAAGATTTCAAATGTTTTCTTTGGACTAAATCATTGTTTGTGACTGTGTGCAACTGTTCAAAGCGGCACCCATAGGAATTTACAACAATTTAAGTATTTTTGACCATATTTGGTGTTTTTGGCCAGACAGTTCTAAAGACAATTTTAAAGCCAACCTGACAGCTGAAAAGTCAATTTCATTTTTCTCTGGTGTTTGAAGGGGGAAGGAGGGACTGATATTCTGTTTGATTTGTGCTATTCCTGAATACCTGCTCTCTCCTCCCATCTCTTTACAATGCCTATTGGGGGTTGAGGGGTGTTGCAGGTGGCACCTCTAACCATTGTCCCATCTGTCCAAACCAACACAAAAGTATTCTGTTCTGTGCTGCATTTGTTTTTGTGCTCATTCCTTGATTCATAGTGTATTAAAGATATTATTCTGTGTTCTGTCACCCCATTGGTGATTGTTGTTTACCCATTAAAATATATTGTGATTACATGCAAAATAGCCTGATTCCTGGTTCAGTATGACCGGGGGGGAAGGGGTCCTCAGGAGAAGGGTGTGATATGAGTGGTATATTGTTCAGAATATTGAATTTACAGATAAAAATAAAGTTGTGCACTACATGCTGGGCGAGACTTGGGTGGGTGCTGGATTGAAATCACTTACAGCTTGGGGGCTCGTTCCAGGATCCTGAATTAGACATACCAATCGCCACAGTCTAAGACAGCGTGCTAGATGACGAGGTACATACACCTTGTTGGGTCACCATACTGTGCTACACTGTGCAAGCTCCCCTCAAAAGAAATACTCAAAGGAGTTGGGCCTGTTTGCAAAAGTAAAGTAACCCTGAGATAAGCTGGAAGGAAATTAATATTTCCAGAATTGCGACCCCAGTGGAAATCAATCAGCACATGTTGTTTGTCAGGGGTGAATGGCTAGAACAGGGCGAACAGGTATAGCTGCAGGGAATAAAACAAGAAGTCACTGAAATCAACCTTAATACCTGGCAGGATAAGGGTCCATTACATCAAGCACTTAGCAAATTGTATATGACCCCTAAAATAAAAGAGGAGCAATGCAAAATTGCCAAAATAGAGGCCTACCTGTACCTCCACATAGGAGTCATACAGGAAAAGTACACAGACCATGTAGATTTCACAAAGAGGCAAGGAGAAGCACTCCAGAAAATCCAGAGTAATCTGGACTCTGCAGAGCAAAGGCACCAGGATAGTAAAGAATCAGAAACAGAGGCCAGGCAGTATGCCACCAAACTCCAAGAATATCTAGCTATCTTACTCTTACTGCAAAATATTGCAGAGCAAGATACACATGTACAGACACTGCAAAAAGAGTGTCAGGAAAGGCTTGACTCTTTAAAACAGAGTCAACAAAAACTGGCACATCAATTCACTTTTAACAGAGCATGTGCAGAACAGCTGGTCACTTTAGAGAACCGCATTCTTTATGACATAATGACAAATTAAAAGAGAAAAATAATAAATTAATTAATAAAGACCTAGAATCCAAAGAAGAGTTTGATGAGGTGCGCCAACAATCTGGGGCACTTAAAAAGCAGAGGGATGACCTGGCTGCTCAGAGGGGCACTCTTAGCCAGGAGAGTGACGCATGAGGCCAGGAAGTGAGCCATTTAAAAACAAAGTTGGAAGAAAGTAAGATTGCCCTTCAGGGGTTTGAAGACATCAAAACTGATTTTGAAAAGCTACTAGAGCACACCAGAGGGGTGGAGGATGCCTTAGAAAAGAATAATCAGACCAGTAAGCCCAAACTCAGGAGGTGAGTCTCCTGCAGCAAAATTTAGCCCAATACTCCCAATTCAGGCAGGAAGCACAGAGAGACAATGAGGCTCTCTATGAAAAGAATCACAGGCTCCACAAGCATATAGCCATGCAAGAACAACTCCTAGAGACTAGTAAGGCCTTAATAGAGGAGCAATAAGGTCAGATATTGGCATGTCATCAGGACATAGGTGCTGAAAGAGATGAGGTAAGATGGGAAAGAGAAACCCCTGAGCAAAACCTCAGGACGCCTGGCATGAGGGACTTTAATCCTATCAATTCCATGGCCTCTGCCACCCTCATGTCCACTGGCTCATATGAACTAAGCGCCACGGGGATGGCAGACTTCAACACAATGGGAAGTATGGGACTGACAGATCAGCACCTCCCAGAAATGGATGGGCGGGCATCTATGTACTGGTTCCCAAATGCTAGGGCCAGCTTCTCTGACCAGGGAGACTCCAGTGAGGGGAGAATCAGAGAACTGGATCCTCAGAAATATTACCTACCAAGAGATCAGTCAGTTAAATTTGGTGGTGAATTCCATGAAAATAGGCCCACAAAGAGCATCTTAAAAACCCCTTCCCAGCTAGGACAGTGGGGGGGGGTACTCAGCCAATCCTGGGAGCAAGGGAGAGTCAGAAGACTCTTCTGAGCACCACAGGTCTCAAGAGACTAGGTCCCCACATTCTGCCAGCCATTCCCAAGCCCGCAGAATCAGGGAGAGCCTAGAGGATCAGACAGCCACCTCTGGTAACAGTGCCTCTGAGTCAGAGGATGAGTGGACCAGGGTGACAAGAACTAAAAAGGCCAACAAAGTTAAGAGTACTTTACTGAAACATCCCCCAAAGCAAATCAAGGCTATTAGGAGCATCATCACGCCTTACTATAAAAATGCCAAATATTCAGTTTGGGAGCACCTTTAGCTGTTTGAGCAAATGATGGAGACTTTCCACTTGAAGGACAGCCAAAGTTGTATTCAGTATGTCAAGTGGACATCTTCACCTGAGTACTCGAGCTTTGCAGGGCTGGAGGATCAGAATCACTTAAGATGGTCCACACATAGGGCGGCCATCTTAAAGCATTTTTCAATCCAGAGAAACCCTCAAAAGGCCCGCAAGGCAGCCTACAACCTGCAATGTGGGTAAGACCAAGCCCCACAAGAGTTTGTCCAAGAGCTGAAACGTGCCTTTGCGCAGACCAACAGGAGGGTGCGCACAGACAGCGGGGAGTTCGTCAATGCCTTCTTTCATGCACTCCCTAAATACATTATGACCCAGCTGGTGAGGAACTTTCATGAGAAAAGGTCACTAGTCTGGGTCATTGAACAAGCAACCCGCATTTTCGAAGTGCATAAGACACTAGAGAGTAAAAGTGCTAATAAAAGCCCAAAACCGACCAACACTCCTGCTGCTGCTAAGGTGGCAGAGGTGAAGGTTGCCCACATTTTATATCTGGAGATGGGGGGGGGGCTAAAAATGTTCCTGTGAAAAATCCCACTAACCAAAGACCCAGAAGGCCCTGGGCCAATCCCAAATAGGGAGTCAACACAAATAGGACCCCTAACTCCCCGGACTACATCAGCCTCCGTTACAAGGGCAACAGACCCATCCCCGGTTATGTGTGGACTCCCTCAGCCCAAGGGGGGATCCAATCAGGCAGCTGCCAACCCAGGAAACTTCCCCCCTCACTTTCCCCATGAGGGCAGTAATCCCCCAAATGCCAGGCTGAGTTTCTTTTCCTGGTACGCGCTAAACCTCAACCCCCAAAACAACCCTTCTTTCCCCACTTTCCTGAGCCGAGACAGCCCAATCTGGGAGAGGGGAGGCCAAGGGTGGAGGGGTAGCAAAACTATCCCAACCAAGGGTATTATGGAAGAAAGGACAGTTACCCTTCCCGTGATCAACCAAGGGTAAAGCAGAGGACCCCGCACCAGCCAGCTCAGGTGTCCCAACTGGAGCGCCAGGTCCAGGACTTGGCACAGGATCTGGGTCGCATGCTGAGGCTCAACAGAACCCTCAGATGAGCATGGTGACTCAGAACTCCTCAAATCAAGGGTCTGGTGCTCCAGAGCAATGACGGGGAGAGAACCCCGATAACCCATAGTTTCCCAGGGAGGAGGCACAGTGGGAAGGGGGGTGTAAAGCTTTAGAGGAAGCTTCCTTCCACACTTGCAAAAAGCCCCTGGAAACCCAGGAACCGGAACCAAAATCTCCTGCCCCCAAAATCTGCCACCTAAGGAACAGAGAGAGGTGCGTAGGAGAAATAAAGAGCCTAAAAGGGCCCATTTTGTGGAGGAGGTTCGAACCTTCCCATTTGAAGGAGAGGGGTCCTCAGAGGATTCTGGGAAAATGATCTTCTCCTTCAGGGATGGGGAACTCCTCCCAAAGAAAAATGGGTCCCAAATAATCCTAATGAAGACTGGGTAGATGTGGGGACTGAGTTTAAACCTCCCAACATTGAACCCCAGAATGACCAGCAAGAAAGTCACCTTGTTCAAACCAATTCTGGGGACTGCCTTAAAAAAGGTCAGGGGGGAGCCCAGAATCAGAACCAGGGGAGTCCAAAACTCCCCCATCTCCAACTTTCACCTTTTTATTACAGGTTCCCAAGATCCCAAACCAAATCCTGCCCAAATCACCCCTCTGTCAGAGTCCAAAGCAAAGAAATGAACCCACCAATTGGCCAAAAAATGCGTACTATCTTTGCCCCCTTGATTAGAAGGAGAGAAGATTTTGTGCCCCGGTTCAAATACAGGGGCAATGTACATTTTTGCCATTGGTGGACACTGGATTCCAAGCCACCCTTCTGTCCAAAACGGCCTTTGATCAGCTGAATTCGGGAAGTGGGGCGAAATACCAAATCCATCTCACCCCCCTTCCTGGACAACTTCAGAACTTCGATGGGAATGAATTTCCTGTCGAGGGGACTGCGGATTTAGACATTAAAATTGGGCGACACAAGGTGAAGCACCAGGTCATAGTTGTGACTCTAGAGGGCACACCATGTTTACTAGGGAATGACATTCTGCGTAGATTGTCTCCCCTCATAGATTGTGTAAACAAGGTCCTCTGGACCCAGACTAACCAACCAATAAAATTAAAACATAGTGTCAACCATGTTAGTTTAAATGGCAGATGCCACATGGTTGAACAAAAACCTGACCAAATTTAATTCCATTTCCAAAATAACCAAATCCCAGATGTGACAGTAATTGCAGTAGGACAACAAACTGGTGAAGGGAAGTCCTCTCTATTTCTGAAAATCAACCTTCCTTCCAGTCTAAAGTGGCATTCCACACTGTCAGGAAACACTCTGAAATTCTGTACAAATTCACAATCATAAATTCCAATCCTATAGTCCACAATGATGAGAAACCAGCTCAAGGTTTGGCTGACATTCTGATAATTGGAGAGCAGTTGTTCATCCCTATTCAGTTAAATGAGGGGAAGGACTATGTTCTTGCCCGAATGTGCGTGAACAACGGTAAGAGCTTCATCAGCGAGGCCATGTTCCGAAAACTCCCAAAAGATCCAGCCATTCCCACATTTAAATTGATAGACAAATGGGAAATGGACCTGGAAACACTCAACCCAAACATATCCTGCCTAGGAGGTGTATCCTCAAAATGTCCATAGGCAACAAAAGCATAGTCCATAATTGTTGGGTCGTGCAGGATGTCCCTGCTGTATTTTATTTAGGCAGCAACATTCTCAATCGCTTTGCCATTAGTTTGGACCTAATAAACTTCAAAGCCTGGTCCCGATTAGCGGGTAATCCTGTGGACTTTGATGACCCAGAGAAAGCATTTTGGTCAGCTCAACTGCTGCCATATGCAGTTGAAATTCAGATTGGAAAGGAAGTCACCATTCCAGAACGGACCTGACAATTCTCACTGGAGGTAAAAATTAAAAGAGGACAGAAAATGAAAAATCCTGACGCCTATGTTCATCTCAATGCTCATTTCCAACAGCAAGGGTTGGGGGTAAACCCAACGCCACTAGTCAATACAGAACACAACACCATTCCAATAGAGGTGGATAACAGCGACCTAAAGGGTATCAATCTGGGCGCAGGCACCATTATTGGACTGACATTTTTCCATAGATTTAGGTAACTAACTGATAGGACCAATCCCCAATGACTGTTTTGACAGTGATAGTGACAATAACACCACACCAGACAGGATCTTCACCCGGCATTGGGGGAATTTCCTGGTGTACTCTTCCTGCCCTTATGGTAAGGAAGAAGAGACCTGTGACTTCAGGAGGGATGAGGTGATCTTTCAAGTCCACCAGGACTGTCTTCGCCATCTGAAGCCATCAATCCAAATCAGTACTTTGCCCAGGGACTTCTCCACTCAGCTGGAGGAGGCTGCTGAGATAGCCAAACCAGAAGTATTTCCGGGCTTCAGGCAGATGGTTGAAGAGAGAGTCAACCTAGCTGATGCCTGTGAGACTCTGGAGCAAAAGCAAAAATTGAAACAAGTTTTCTTAGATTTTCAAGATCTCTTTGCGATGGACGCATATGACTGTGGTCGCACCGACATCCACACAACAACAAATCCTACTGACCCTGGCATGAATCCAGTGTTTGTGAAGCAATGTTGCTTGCCCCGCGCATCAATGGAGTCCATTACTGAAATAATTAAGAACCTTGAATCCCGTGGGATAATTCGTCCAGTAAACAGCAAATTCAATATTCCGGTGCTGGGGATTTTGAAACCGAATGGCCGGTGGAGACTCTGTACTGACCTAAGGGAGCTCAACAAACGGGTCCACACTTCCCGACGGCCTGTTCCCTATATTGATCAAGAGCTGGCCCAGATCCAGGGGTCAAAGGTATAAACTGCCATTGGCCTGACCAATGGGTACTGGACTGTACCTGTCAGTAGGGAGTACCAATACAAGCTGGCCTTTACCTCAGGGGCATCGGTACACTTGGACCCGGACTCCCTTCGGATACATCAACTCGGCAATGAATTTAACATCTTTCTGCATAAGGCCATGCCCGACTTGGGTGAAAGGGGTAACCTGGCCTATGTATTTTAATCAAAAGCTCAACTGTGGAGGAACACATAGCGGAGATCTGTTATGTTCTGACACAGTTGAGAGCTGCTGGAGCAAAACTCTCTTTCCAAAAGGCACAGTGGTGCAGGACCTGTGTCAATTTATTGGGGCATGAGATAACTCCTGAAGATCTCTGTCCCCAGGAAAACAAAGTAGAAGCGCTCCAGAAAATAAAAGACCCCACAACTCTGCGGGAACTGACGAGCCTCCTTGGACTGACTAATTACAGCAGAGAGTTCATTGAGGACTACGCAGAGTTCACGAGACCTGTGATCCATCTGTTGAAGGGGGGGTCAAGTGGGAGTGGGATCCACAACAAGCAGAGGCAGTAAGACAACTCGAAAGAAGCCTCTCACAAGCGCCTTGCCTAGCTTACCCTGTCAAAACAAAGGAGTTCTTCTTGGAGACAGTGTTCTCAAATACATGCTTCACTGCAGTATTATTTCAAAAGCATGACAAGGTCAATAAAGTAATCACCTACGCGAGTAAGATTTATATCCTCTGTGGAGGAAAAATTCAACGATTGTGAGAAGGCTCTCCTGGCAATGGTGTGGGCATTGAAGAATTACCGCCTGTTTATTCAGGGGGAACACATCAAAGTGGAGACTCCACAACAACCTTTGCAATATCTTCAAAGTGACAGAATCCGTGCCGGAAATGTGAGTAATTCCCAAATTGCTTCCTGGATTGCAAGACTATCTTGCAGAGGTCAGATAAGGCCAAAACAAGAAGAGTCCCATTGCGCAAGGTCTGGCTGACCTGCATGATTGTGCCAGAGAAAACTGGCTCGAGACGAAAGTCTTAAAATCAAGGACAACATGGAGGCATACCTTAATTCACCACACAAAGTCTATGAAGAAGACAAGTGTGAGGGAATGCCCACTGTCTATGTGGATGGGTGCTCCTACCATGTGGACAACAATGGGGAAAAGGAACTTGTGGCCGGCGTGGGGAATGGATGGGTGAATGATGCACCAGAACTCTCCATTGGATACAAAATTGGTCCTCAAAGTAGTCAAGTGGCATTGCTGATGGCTGTGTATGAAGTCATCCTCGCTGCTGTCCAAAACCAACTCCACAAACTGGTCATAATCACTGATTCAGATTATGTACGGGACGGGTTCGTGGAGCACCTGGTTAATTGCAAAACCAGAGGCATGCTATGTGCTAATAGCAAACCATTAAAACACGGAAAATGAATACAAAATGTTGATGATCTGGTCACCTTGAATGGGATGACCATCTACTGGAAAAAGATAAAGGGACATTCTGAAGTAGAGGGACCAGACAAAAATGGAAATGACCTAGCTGATCAGCTGGCCAAAAAGGAGCCATCCAAGGGGATCTACTTGAGATCAAGTCTCGCTTGGGGGAAATCCAGGTCACTGCTATCACTAGGTCCCAGACAAATGCTCACAATGAACACTGAACTGCACATTGGAGTAAGGAGACCGCAGATGCTGATTTGAATACGGCTCAAAAAGGGGATTACATTTGGAAAGAGGACCTCAGAGTGTTGATGAAAAGTCCAAAAATGTTCTGAATCCAAGACGGTTTGCTGGTGAGGAGATCCATATCTGGGCATGACCAATGGGTGGTTCCTTTCTCATTCCGAAGCCTTATGCTAAGTCACGCCCATGATGCGGCCACAGCCGGTCATCAGGGGTTTCATACAACATTAGAAATCTTGCGAGAGGTTGCATACTGGCCACACATGGGGCAGGACCTCGACCAATACTTGAAGGGGTGTGCACAACTTCAGCCAATATCACTCACACACTGTGCTCCGCTCCATAAGGGGGATGACACTGCCTTGGTCAGATTTGCAAGTCAATTTTATTGGGCCCGTGATTCGCTCCTCTAGGGGGAACAAGTACATGTTGACCGTAACATGCTTGTTCACTAAATGGGTGGAATGTCTCCCGGCCCCAAATTGCAAGGCAGAAACAGCAGCTGCCCTGATGATCAATCACATCTTTTCGTGTTTTGGTCTACCCCAAAGGATTGAGTCAGACCAAGGTAGCCACTTCACCAGTGAAGTGATGACAAAGATGTGGGAGATACTTGGGGTCAAAAGGAAACTACACATTGCCTACCGGCGGTCCTCTAATGGTGGAGTTAAGAGGTACAATAAAACTATTGTGAGCATATTAAAAGGGTTTGTGGTAGATTCTGGGATAAGTTGGGACATTTGATTACCCCTTGTCCTGATGGCCATCAGATCTACCCCTTATTCTGCAACAAAAATGTCTCCATTTGAGCTGATGACTGGACGAAGGATGGTTCTACCCCAGCATCTGCTCTACAGAACCCAAGAGCAGATCTTGATAAATGCCTCCAGAATTTATGAGTATGTTGAGAATCTGAGAAAACACCTTCAACATGCTTTTGCCTATGCTCAGCGGAGTCTAGAAAGATCTGCAGACAATATGAAGACCCGGTATGACCTTAAGACAACTAAAAAGAAATATCAAGTAGGAGACCGGGTCTGCTTGTACAATTTCCAAAGTAACCAAGCCAAAGAGTGCAAATTCCTCCAAAGTTGGTGGGATCCTTTTCAAATTGTGGACAGAATCTCACCAGTCGCCTAAAGAATCCACATCCCCAAGGGCAGTTTGACAGAAGGGGAAGACAAGTGGGTCCACATAAACCAGATGAAGAGTTTCCATCCCAGGCATACTTTGTGTCAAATAGAGGAGCCAACCGGAAACCTAGAGGGGGAAAATCCGCAAAGATAAAAGAATCACTAAATGCTCACTGTGTATGTGCCAAACGAGTGTTAAGTCCATTAGTAAACATAGATGGGGAATATCACCAATTGTAATCTATGCACATGTCTTTCCCACTGCTGATATCCCCAGATGACGTGTGGACACAGTAGTGGGAACATTTCCATAACCATGCTATGTTCTATCTTCTAGCATCTGGACTAAGAATCATCCCAAGGATTACCAAGGAGGACCACTCGGGGACCGGGAGGAAAGACCCAAGGAGCCCGGAGTTCCGCTCCATACTCACAACCAGAACCAGCAATACACCCAACCAGAACCAGCAATACTCCTGACCAAACCGGCGAGGAGAGCAGGTTGCTTCCAGCTCTGATGGGAGAAGCGACTGAAGTTCTCCATTCTGACAGAAAAAGAACATCCCAATCTCCCAACTTCCCCTTGAAGGGAGGTCAAAACCAAGTTGGGAGGGGGGGCTCTGTGGGATGTATTGACCCACTCCGCTTTGCTATCTGGCATTACCCTGCCAGTTATGGTGAAAGAAACAGCAACAATGGCGGCAAAAACCTTTGTGAGCACCACAACCCTACAACAACCGCATCCTGCAACACACAAAAAATGGATGCACAACCTGCCACCCATGGTGCATGTGGGGTGGAATAGAGCACACCCTACAGAAAATGTGCCAGTGGGCTCCATGACCAGCAAACAGGGTGCATAGGGAGAAGCAGCGCTTTGCAAGTGGAACTCCAAAATGTGACTACAAATGACATTTGCTTTGTTGCTAAAAACTCCAAAATGCCTATAACACAACACTTCTCAACATTCAAAATCTTGCCTGGTGCTAAAATTCATGTATCGAATGAAGCATTGGGAACATACAAAGACCTAATGTGAAGAGCAAAACCTTCATCGGGCAAACTGGTTTGTCTGTAAACTGACAGCCTCTGTCAGAATCGGGGTGCAGTACCCTGGGCCACCTGAATGACAGCTGTCAGATGAGTTACTGATGAAGCTTTAAAGTGAGCTACAACTAAAAAGTCTGCTGGATTAGCAAACATAAAAAGGACTTTTGCTAAAAGGAATACAGATCTTAGTTGTGTTTTGATCCCCAAATATAAAGCCAAGAAAGTAATGTATTTATGTTTGATGCAACAAGTCTGGGTTTTGCTGGATTTAAGAAGTTAATTAGCCTGGCTGAGCTGCATGAACTGGAAAAGCATGTTTATCTCAGGGGGATGGCCTTCCTCTCAGCAGAATCTCACGGGGCGGTCCTAATTGCGGGTTAGCCCAGACCTTTGTCTATAGAAAGAGAAGGAACAATGACACAGCTTCAGCCCAGGAAACGGAAGTGTGAATGTGGTCGTAAATGGCTCCTGGTAGGAACAAACAAGGAGGGAGATGCTCCTGGACTGCAGGGAGACAAAAAGGGGTGGACCATCTGTTGCTAAACATGAACAAAGAACAATTCTTAAAGACTCTTAACTTGTCATCCAAATGGGTGAAAAATATACCAAGGATAGAGTTGTTAATCTAATTTATGGATGCACGTGTGAAGAGGCGGTAGAACTGTATGACATGTTCTGGACAGGAATGGCAATATATGTGGTTTTATGCACAATGTATTAATGTCAGAATTGTGAAAATTTACATGCACATCCCTATGTCTAACACATACATTTGTGGAAATGTGTATAAAGTTTGGAAATTGTGTTCATAGCAAAAAGGGCAACATTCTGTAGAAAGTTAAAACAAGACCCCACAGATGTGGGATTTTGAGCAACAGATGCTACATATAATATGGCATCTTTGTGTGTGATTTGTATAAAGGTGACCAATGTAGAAATGTGTGTTTAGTTTGAAATTCTATTTTGATACCAGTGGCTAAAGCGAGGTCTCTGAGGACTGTAAAGCGAAACATAAAATGTGACATCATCCGGCCTTGATCCAATCACTCAAATGCAAGGCGGAGATAAAGTTTTGATCCTATCCCAGCTCACGAGGTGCAAGCTTAGCTAAGCCGGCGCATGCACCCACTTTATGATGTAATTTTTAAGAATAAATAGAGACAACTGACAACACATAGGGACTCGCAGATCCACTCAATTTCCTGAATCTGGCAAAGCACTCAGATCCAGTCTTCTACATCCATCTTTAATATTTTTCCCGATCTAGATGCCAAGACTCTTGCCTGCAATAGGAAGCTATTGATTTCTGCAAGGCCTAATCCTCAAACTTATTCCCAAACCCGCAGAGAAGCGCAGTGGGATGAGAAGGCTTTGTGAACCAGTATCCTGGAATTCTCTGGCTTGCCACCACTAGGCTTGCCTTAGGAACTCGCTATCCAGCTGATTAAAATACCCACAGACTAGGAGGGCAGATCTTGTGCAAATCCGGTGACCGGCCTAGCTGATCCAGTCCCGTGCCTGAGGTGCTGTTCTTCCTAGACCAGACCCAATCCATGACCAGAACTGACGGACCAATCTAATAACTTATTTTGTAAGTATTAATAGGAAGAAAAGTGACCCTAATATCTCTGCATAGTCTTATCCCAATCTCAATTCATCCTATCTGTAAATTCAGAATCATAGTATTGTCAGGACCTTTCTTGTGCTGATTTTTCGCAATGTATTTAAAATAAAATAATAAGTCATTAGTGATTTTGAGTAAGACAAGTATATCCCAGAACGGAAAGGGAGTTTCGCTCATGAAGGGTTACGCTGGCCAAATAACTGTGGAAATTCAAGTGTGACATTCTCTTTTTCATAGTCATAATCTAGTGGAATCAAAACCATCTTTCATTTTCAAAGTGCATTTCCGTTTTCCATTTCCGTTTTCCATTCTCGCCCTTATTTTACAAAAACGACCTTTACTAAAACCTCTATAACTCCCTCAGTTTTTACGATAGAAATGAAATTTCAAAAACAAAACTGCGATTCTCCCGTTATCGCAAATATCGCGTAAGGAAAAGTTTGCCGCAAATTACATTTCTGAAAGATTTCTACATGTGTGAAATAGCTTTAAATTGTTTCTTATTTGGACTTTAAGATTTCAAATGTTTTCTTTGGACTAAATCATTGTTTGTGACTGTGTGCAACTGTTCAAATTGGCTCCCATAGGAATTTACAACAATTGAAGTATTTTTGACCATATTTGGTCTTTTTGCCCAGTCAATTCTAAAGAAATTTTTAAAGCCATCCTGACAGCTGAAAAGTCAATTCTGTTTTTCTCTGGTGTTTGAAGAGAGAAGGGTGGACTGATATTCTGTTTGATTTGTGCTATTCCTGAATACCTGCTATCTCCTCCCATCTCTTTACATTGCCTATTGGGGGTTTAGGTGTGTTGCAGGAGGAACCTCTAACCATAGTGCCATCTGTCCAAACCAACACAAAAGTATTCTGTTCTGTGCTGCATTTGTTTTTGTGCTCATTCCTGGATTCATAGTGTATTAAAGATAATATACTGTGTTCTGTCACCCCATTGGTGATTGTTGTTTACCCATTAAAATATATTGTGATTAAATTTTAAATACATAAATACATATTTATCTTTGCAAACTGGCCTGATTCCTGGTTCAGTGTGACCGGGGGGGGGGGTCTCAGGAGAAGGATGTGATATGAGTAGTATATCGTTTAGAATATTGAACCTCTAGATCAAAATAAATATGGTTTCAGTTGTGCACTACATGCTGGGCGAGACTTGGGTGTGTTCCGGATTGAAATCACTTACAAGACTTGGGAGAGTATACTGAGCAAAGACTTGCTGACCCATGGCATCAGAGGGGAACACATGAGGTAAAAACAAATGTTGTGTAGCTTTTAGAAAGTCACACTGAAAATCCATGAAGTGCCACATTAAAAAGACACACTGCATGCTGGAAGTTAGAACCAGGTTCCGACTGGCCTATAGGGCAATAGGACAATGCCCAAAACAAAAACACAAAATGGAAGTACGAGACATATATTTTGTTCAAAGTGGGCCACGTTTCTGCCCCAGGTGGACCAGTTCGATAAGTTACTTCACCATGCGACTAGTAGTTTTGACCCGTGCTACCGAATAAATATTCTTTAGAATGCACAATTTCCATCACATTTTTATCAAAAACCTTCTCCTACGCAGTCTGTCACAAAAGCAATGAATTGCCATTTGCAACTCAGTAGGCACTTTTTTTTTATTGGTGCCGTGCCAGAGAGACCATTTTATGCCCCAATCCGACCCTGTACTGGTCCATTCCACAGTAGTATCTCCTTCTCTATCAGCATCCCTACACATTGCCACAGTTCTATGGGAGTGCACTGGTTTTTTGGATGTCAAATTGCAACACTATTTTAACAGGTTTGAAAGGGCATGAGCTGTGCATTATTATTTTGGATGTGGCTTTAAAACTAGCCGGTGCGTGCCTGGAGGATTTCTAGATCCTCACAGATGCTTAAGGGAAGATTCTACCAACATTGAGCTCTTAGATTTGTAGTTGGTAAACATTAAAAGCCCTTTGGGGGTTGAAAGGAACGTAACCAGTTTCAAAGTATACAGGTAAATCCAGCTCAGAGCTTTGCACCCTGCCACTGCAAGTACTGGCGACATACACTTCTCCTAGTCGAGACACGGGCCGCCTTACTCACAGATGTCACATCACATGCCCCACTTCTGTTCTATGCCAAGTTAATATGCGTTATGTTAAGAAAACTCAGAGAGGAGCAGAGGTGTTGCTAGGTCTGGAAAAGGTCAGGGGCTAAGCTAATGTCAGCACTGGTGGGACTCGGGGCTAGCTAGGATTTTGGTTGTAACACATGAGCTTCTATCTGGTGCTACAAACAAAAGACATGGGTCTATAGCCTCTTCAGCCCCACATAGCAACGCCTCTGGAGAGGAGTAAACAAGGTCAATATTTGCGCCGCCAGTTCACTCGCATCCACGCAAAATAATGTTCAGGTTTCTCTGTCAGAAGAGAGTTTGCTATGGATTGGCTCCTCATCCACAACACTTATACATATTATTAAATGTTTTTGGTAGAACGAGCGCCAAGTATGTTATTTGTGCTTGCTGTTTTGCATACACAATTTAAACTTCTGTGAGCTACGTATATGCTTGCAAAAGAGGGTAGAAACTTGTTTTCCACATTTATACTGGTTTGTTCAGGAAAGTAGATGTTTGATCAACGTGCCAACATCTTAAATAACTCACATAGGCAGATCCCCTTTCCGTCAGCCTGAATTTAGATGTGTGTCACACGTTGTTATTTGTTACTGTCCATAGGACCATTTGCCAATTAGTGCCCTGTTTTTACACTCTCAACCACCCCTACAAATGCCACAGCAACTGTATTCACACAACACAATCAGACTCTACACCAGGCTTTACTGACTGGGCCACATTTTGACCACCAGGAACATCAGATGAATTCTCCTTGCTGTACAGGAGCGCAGGTGCTATGTCAGAGCAGTGGACTTTTGGCCAGCCTCGGGAGACCTTTCTTTCCTTACCTCAGCCTGTGTGGCTAGTACTGACTCTCTCTGGTGCTGCTGACCTGCTGGCTGCTGCTGGCCCTGACCTAACCTGGTCCACCTGCTCACTCACAGTCAGTTGGGGCAGGCAGGTGGCGGGCCTTGTGTCAGCGGCAGGCGTGAATGTGAGTCTGCCACCTACCTCAACCTCCCTCTCTAATCCTAGCTCCTGCTGTTGAGTTCAGTTCTGTGGAATCTGTGCACTGCAGGTCACTATGTGCACATGCACCAGATCCGGATACGGCGGTGGGGGTAAGTGACCCTGATTCCTCCTCCTCTTGCCTGTCTCATAATAGTCAGGGCAGGCTGCCTGGCTGGCTGCCACGCCCTGGTGCCTGTCAGACGAGAGCCCAGTCATACAGAGGGCACTTTGCTCCTCTGCAGTCAGCATGCATAGTTTTGCTTCCTTTTGATTGAAAAATTCAACAAAAGGACATGAAACAAAACCGAATGCCAAATGGCCTGCTAGTGTTCTCCCCTGTGGACCACATGGGCGCTTACTTTTAACATTACAACAGGAGGAAACTAAACAAAATAGCAGGCTCAATGACCAGGAGGCTAAGAGCGAGGCAGTTGCCTTAGAGCCTGGTGGCGCTGCCTCTGCGTAATATCATGGGCATGGTTTAATGACCCTGGCTGTTGGCGGTGTTGGAAGAATTCAGAATTGGGCACATATAGCTGAGATGGGTCAGATTATTATACTATAAACCAATGGCGCGAGTCAGAACGGGTGCAAGCATTTCAGAACAGTGGCAACTGAGTAAAGGCACCAGACAAGGTTGTCCATACTCCCTGATGCATTAGAACCCATAGCGGCATATTAAAAGCAGCAATATTGGGAAGTAGGAACCAGCACTAAAGGAGGGCAACACTTGATATTGCTGTATGCCGATGACATGCTGTTTTACCTGAAGTACCCAGAAGAGAATTTGCATTACATTCTGCAGGTTATGGAGCAGTATGCAAGGTTGTCGGGCTTAACAGTTAACCCAAAAAAGTCAAGTATATTCCCCCTAGGGAGATACGTATGGATGCCGAAAGACACACCGCCGGTACTACAGATGAGGTGGGAAACGGTGACGTTTAGATACCTGGGGATAGATATATATCATAATACTGAAGACGAACATAGGCAAAATACAGTGAAGGCGGTATCTAAAATAGAAAATAGTATGTATGGTATTTTGGGCATATATATATATATATATATATGTATATAAACACTTTTAAACAGCCAGTGTGTGTGAATATTTTTGGCCCCTAAGTTGCAAATAAAAACCGTCCCACTCAGCTCTCCATTGTATTCGGCCCCAGGCCGAATGCCCAACTGCTCAGTCCGACACTGGTGGGACTGTGATCAGTGGAAGTGTTATTTCATAGTGCATATATGTAATAACTCACAGATGTGCAACAATTTCATTATGAAGTTTGACCTTATTATGGTGCATTCTTTGTTGATTTATTGTGTCATGTTGTGTGGGCCAGCATGGCCTTAAAGTCTTTATTTTGTTCTTTAATTTTTTGGCAAAGCAGGATGTCTTGGCACCAAGGCTGGCCATACTGATTCAGAGTGGTCACTTTTCCTGCATGACTTGCATGTCTGTCCTATGGCTGGAAATTTGCGTCCATGAGGGAATTCAAACCTGCATTGAAAACATGTCTGTTTTCCTGATTTGAGTTTCTTGGGAGGACCATTAGTCTTGTGAATCAACTCAGGTTGTGTTTTCTTGGCAGCTGCTTTGTTTGTGGCGTGCACTTGCATGTCTGTCGCTGATTCAGCTCACACCATGGTTAGTATCATATCATGGGAGCATATTGTCTGAACTACCTTCTTCTAAAATAAAGCACATATGCAGCCAGGCATGATTTGGGATTTCAATTCTTCCTTATTTGAATATGAGTCAAAGTCATATGGGCTTAATTACGAGGTTGGAAGTAACCCGCCGGTGCTGCCAGTGTTTTGCCGCCAACCCTGTAACACTGATTCTGCCACTTGATAAATCGGTGCCACCGGGATATCACAAGTGACGGCGGAACAATAAATACACATTCCCATAGGACTCTATGATGTTAATTTCAATTGTAGATGAACTTGTGGTATGACAAGGATTCAAATGATCTGTGTGGTTCCTGCATGGCCGAAAACACTCATGTTATGCGTCTTACACTTCATGAAACCGCCACAAATATCAGTGGAAAAGAAGCATCGGTCTGGTTCTACTGTACCTCCTGTTGTTACATGTGTGACAGTCACTGGAAAATAGCATATATGGTGAGATTTGGACTATGTAAAGCTGCTCAAAGGTGCATAAGGAAAGAGAAGGCGGTTAGATCCTAGTGTGACTGCTATTGATGGATGTAGATCAATCCCTATGCTCCTACCAGACTCTCTGTACTCTGCACAATGTAATTGCTGTGGGTAAGAAGAGGCCGATTCATGGAATAATTAGCGCGGCGCAAGTGGGCAAAAACGTGCGAATCGCAGTGGAATAGCGAAAATCGCAGTGCAAGTGCGAAAATCGCACGAAAAGCAGCGCACGTCGATTCATGGAAGGCCGTGCGCGAGAAAACCAGCGGATGTGCGATAAAAAAGTGCGCGGCGCACGTTGGCGCACGTTGGCGCACAGGCCATCTAACAGCGTGCGCCAGGTCACAGCGAAAATCGCACAGGCCACAGCGAAATTCGCACATAGCGCGGCGCACGCAATAAAAGTAGGCGGAACACGGGCGTAACACTCGGAATGGGGAACAACTTGCCAAAACGTGGGCGTCACGGCGGAAGTACAGGGCACAAGTGCGCGGAACGCCCACACGCTCGCCTACAACACGTATTCATGGAATAGAATAGGTGAAAAAAGCGCACGCTCAAACCAGCGCACAGGCACAAACACGACCGCCACAAGAAAGGAGGCGGTAGCGTCTCTGCGGCTGTAAGAAATGTGCGCCAAAAGGTGCGCCAACAAATAGCACCTATATACTGCCATGATGAATGTCCCATACTGTGGGCCTCCAGGAAAAATGACGTGCAAAGGGGTACCCACAAACACGGACACCCGCTGACAAAAAATACGTGTGCATGTATACCGGGGTGCGCGGGAAGTGTCACACGCAATTTGCAGGGTACGTGCATCACAGGGGTTCGCGTGAAGTCATTCACGCGATCGGGCCTGGGGGAGCGGGCTATGTGTATTACAGGGGTTCGCGTGAAGTTCCTCACGCGATCGGGCCTGGGGGAGCGGTCTACGTGTATTACAGGGGTTCGCGTGAAGTTCCTCACGCGATCGAGCCTGGGGGAGCGGGCTACGTGTATTACAGGGGTTCGCGTGAAGTTCCACACGCGATCGGGCCTGGGGGAGCGGGCTACGTGTATTACAGGGGTTCGCGGGAAGTTCCACACGCGAATAGCCTGGGCGCGTGTATTTCAGGGGTTCGCGGGAAGTTCCACACGCGAATAGCCTGGGCGCGTGTATTTCAGGGGTGCGCGGGAAGTTCCACACGCGAATAGCCTGGGCGCGTGTATTTCAGGGGTGCGCGGGAAGTTCCACACGCGAATAGCCTGGGCGCGTGTATTTCAGGGGTGCGCGGGAAGTTCCACACGCGAATAGCCTGGGCGCGTGTATTTCAGGGGTGCGCGGGAAGTTCCACACACGAATAGCCTGGGCGCGTGTATTTCAGGGGTGCGCGGGAAGTTCCACACGCGAATAGCCTGGGCGCGTGTATTTCAGGGGTTCGCGGGAAGTTCCACACGCGAATAGCCTGGGCGCGTGAATTTGAGGGGTGCGCGGGAAGTTCCACACGCGATCGGGCCTGGGGGAGCGGGCTACGTGTATTACAGGGGTTCGCGGGAAGTTCCACACGCGAATAGCCTGGGCGCGTGTATTTCAGGGGTTCGCGGGAAGTTCCACACGCGAATAGCCTGGGCGCGTGTATTTCAGCGGTGCGCGGGAAGTTTTACACGCGATTTATGCACGGTACGTGTATTTCAGGGGTGCCGGGGAGTCCCACATGTGATTTGACAGTGTGGGTCCTCCCAGGTGTACCCTGTACACCCTCCACGGCCCCTGCAGGCAGCACACACCACAGGGGACTACCCTGCATCCCTGGTCATGTCCCGCAGGCAGCCCACCCAACATGGGCATGCCCCCCAGCAAAGGCACATGTCTCCTTGAACTAATGAACACCAACACATGTCCCCTTGCACCCCCACCCCCCAGCACTGTGGGGCACATGCCAGCAGTCCCCCACCCATGTCCAACTC
The DNA here is from genome assembly GCF_040938575.1 of Ambystoma mexicanum. Lineage (NCBI taxonomy): Eukaryota > Metazoa > Chordata > Amphibia > Caudata > Ambystomatidae > Ambystoma > Ambystoma mexicanum. Next base: position 679,642,489 of record NC_090922.1, on the reverse strand, counting down.
ATGTCTCCCACCACCCCCACCCGCCAGCACTGTGGGGCACCTGCCAGCAGGCCCCCACCCATGTCCAACTCATGTCACCCACCACCCCCACCCCCCAGCACTGTGGGGCACCTGCCAGTAGGCCCCCACCCATGTCCAACTCATGTCTCCCACCACCCCCACCCCCCAGCCACCAGGGTCACCCTCCACCAGGGCCCCACTCATGTCTCCCACCACCCCCACCCCCCAGCACTGTGGGGCACCTGCCAGCAGGCCCACACCCATGTCCAACTCATGTCTCCCACCACCCCCACCCCCCAGCCGTGCAGGGGCAGCCTCCACCAGGCCCCCACTCATGTCCCCTATCACCCCCACCCCCCCGCCACCAGGGGCACCCTCCACCAGTCCCCCACTCATGTCTCCCACCACCCCCACCCCCCAGCAGTGCAGGGGCAGCCTCCACCAGGCCCCAACTCATGTCTCCCACCACCCCCACCCCCCAGCCACCAGGGTCACCCTCCACCAGGGCCCCACTCATGTCTCCGACCACCCCACCCCCCAGCACTGTGGGGCACCTGCCAGCAGGCCCCCACCCATGTCCAACTCATGTCTCCCACCACCCCCACCCCCCAGCACTGTGGGGCACCTGCCAGTAGGCCCCCACCCATGTCCAACTCATGTCTCCCACCACCCCCACCCCCACCCCCCAGCACTGTGGGGCACCTGCCAGCAGGCCCCCACCCATGTCCAACTCATGTCTCCCACCACCCCCACACCCCAGCACTGTGGGGCACCTGCCAGCAGGCCCCCACCCATGTCCAACTCATGTCTCCCACCACCCCCACCCCCCAGCACTGTGGGGCACCTGCCAGCAGGCCCCCACCCATGTCCAACTCATGTCTCCCACCACCCCCACACCCCAGCACTGTGGGGCACCTGCCAGCAGGCCCCCACCCATGTCCAACTCATGTCTCCCACCACCCCCACCCCCCAGCCACCAGGGTCACCCTCCACCAGGGCCCCACTCATGTCTCCCACCACCCCCACCCCCAGCAGTGCAGGGTCACCCTTCACCAGGGCCCCACTCATGTCTCCCACCACCCCCACCCCCCAGCACTGTGGGGCACCTGCCAGCAGGCCCCCACCCATGTCCAACTCATGTCCCCCACCACCCCCACCCCCCAGCACTGTGGGGCACCTGCCAGTAGGCCCCCACCCATGTCCAACTCATGTCTCCCACCACCCCCACCCCCCAGCCACCAGGGTCACCCTCCACCAGGGCCCCACTCATGTCTCTCACCACCCCCACCCCCCAGCACTGTGGGGCACCTGCCAGCAGGCCCCCACCCATGTCCAACTCATGTCTCCCACCACCCCCACCCCCCAGCACTGTGGGGCACCTGCCAGTAGGCCCCCACCCATGTCCAACTCATGTCTCCCACCACCCCCACCCCCCAGCACTGTGGGGCACCTGCCAGCAGGCCCCCACCCATGTCCAACTCATGTCTCCCACCACCCCCACACCCCAGCACTGTGGGGCACCTGCCAGCAGGCCCCCACCCATGTCCAACTCATGTCTCCCACCACCCCCACCCCCCAGCCGTGCAGGGGCAGCCTCCACCAGGCCCCCACTCATGTCCCCTATCACCCCCACCCCCCCGCCACCAGGGGCACCCTCCACCAGTCCCCCACTCATCTCTCCCACCACCCCCACCCCCCAGCAGTGCAGGGGCAGCCTCCACCAGGCCCCCACTCATGTCTCCCACCACCCCCACCCCCCAGCCACCAGGGTCACCCTCCACCAGGGCCCCACTCATGTCTCCCACCACCCCCACCCCCCAGCAGTGCAGGGTCACCCTTCACCAGGGCCCCACTCATGTCTCCCACCACCCCCACCCCCCAGCACTGTGGGGCACCTGCCAGCAGGCCCCCACCCATGTCCAACTCATGTCTCCCACCACCCCCACCCCCCAGCACTGTGGGGCACCTGCCAGTAGGCCCCCACCCATGTCCAACTCATGTCTCCCACCACCCCCACCCCCCAGCACTGTGGGGCACCTGCCAGCAGTCCCCCACCCATGTCCAACTCATGTCCCCCACCACCCCCACCCCCCAGCACTGTGGGGCACCTGCCAGCAGTCCCCCACCCATGTCCAATTCATGTCTCCCACCACCCCCACACCCCAGCAGTGCAGGCTCAACCTCCACCAGGCCCCCACTCATGTCCCCCTGCACCCCCACCCCCCTGCCACCATGTGCAGCCCCCACCAGGTCCTCACAATCCCCAATCATGTGCGTAATGGTCAGCCTCCACAGCCAAAAAGACCTACCAAGTAACCCATTCACCCACATGGAAATGGAAATCACATGTTACACCCCCAATGTACATGAAGCAAATGAACCCATGTCCGTCACACACAAATTATCAAATTGAATGGGAAAACACACAACATGACATGCATGAAACCAATGAGATGAAACCACACAGTGAACAATGGAAAAAAAAATGTATTGAAAAAAATACAAATGCCAAAGAAAGAAAACTAACTACAATGTAAATGTGAAAAAATAAGCTGCATGTCCGCATAAAAACACAAAACTAGAAAATCAAATCAAAAAAATTATGTCCAAAGTGAAATGTAAAAACTCTCCATGCAACAAAGAACTATGTACAAAAATAACAAGGGTCCATCATCACAACTGAACTAAGGAAACCTCCTAAAAAACCTACCTAAATATCAACTATATACAAAAAGTGGAGCAGTGTCCGTCGACTCCAAATAATAATAAGAACGAAAGGAAACCTAAAACTAAAGAACTATATACAAAGGCGGCGGGCAAGTCCAGCGGCTCACTCTGTGGTGTTCCGGGCCAGGGCATCATCGAACTCCTGTTCGATGTCCCGGAGGCGGTCCAGTTCCATGGCCCCGAGGGTCCGCAGGGACGACGCTGTGTCCTCCTCCAACCCCCTGCGGATTGCCTCGAGGCACTCGGCCCGCCTCAGGGCCCTCCGCATGGAGTTCTCCGCCCTGACCATTGTGAGCCGCACCTCTTCCGCCCGCCGCCGCTCCGCACCTATGGCGTGGCCCAACCGCTGCCACACGGAAGACACTCTCTGTCCTGGGTCCTCCTGCCCTCCGGCCGATGCCTGCCCCTCCGATGTCGAAGGCCCCGAGCCTTCATGGCTCCCACCATCTTGCTGCTGCTGCTGCTCTGCCTCTGCCCGTGCACTGCCTCCTGCTGCCTGCACATCCTCCGCCGGCTGGGGTGCACCTGTTGATGTGGCCACCCCTGCTGGACGTCCGACTCCCGACTGTGGCAGGGATGCCTCCTCCACCAGCCTGGCCGCACTGTCAGAGGCAGCTCCACAGGGCACCCAGGTGACTGATGGGTGGGAAGATGGCACAGAGGACGACTGGCGCGTAGGGGGTCCAGTTGAGGAGGGGGTCGGAGCAAGCCCCATCAGACAGCGGAATCCGGCCTGGGTGACCTGTCCCAGCAGGCTGACGTGGTCAACGAGCCATTCGAGATGACGTGCAGTCTCTCCATGAAAAGACTGCAGGTCACCTCGCATGGCCCGTTGACGCAACGCCACACCAGCCAGGACAGGCTCAACCCGGTCCTGGATGGCCACGTCCGCAGGCAGAGGAAGGCCAGTTGACGTCAGCTCATCCCCTGCCTGAAAACGGGTCTGGACGTAGGCATCCCTGCTGGTGCAAGATGATGCAGGGACAGGATCGGGGACAGGATTGCACACAGGCACCTCCGCGGCCGCCTGTGCTGCCTCCTGTCCCTGGTCCTGCACTGCACCACTAGCACCAGTGGGATCCCCACCTCCAGACCCTGTCTCTGGTGCTTGCGCGGCCCCCTCCTCCACCAAACCCCCCACCAACCTGGATGACTCTGTGCCATCTTCCCCTGTTGGGCCCTGTGGGGTCCCAGCTGCCCCTTCTGCTGCCGAGGAGTCCAACTGCAACCTCCGCCTCTTGGACCTCCCCCCGGCAGCTGCGGCCTGGGACGCGGCACCGGACTCCTCACTCCCCGACGAGATGACAACACGGGAGGGGAGCCGGGCCTTGCGTCTCCGGCTGGCGGTCGGATCCCCGCCGCTGTGCTCCACAGCACCTTCTCCGCCCTCTTCATCAGTTGACGCTGCAGACAGGGAGAAACAAAACACAGGCATCAGGGCACTGTACAATGGACACATACACGCATGACAGTTGCACATGAGTGGCATTGGCAAACCTCAGACATGTCATCACAATCCCCAACACACATGTCATTGCAACTGGCACACATGAGCCATACAACAGCCATATCGCAACTGCCACCACCATCCCCACACATACAACAGCATCAGCAGCCAAAGGGGAGCCATACATCACATGCAACACAGGAAGTGCACCACACATGTACACACACCACCACACTTGCATGCATGTCTACACCTCTGCCAAGTGTCGCACTGTTCAGACGGGCATCCATGTCACATCTGCCAATCAGGCTTCCACATACCGCTGTCACATGCATCCATGTAGCATCACTGTTGCACCTTTGACAAATACACACACATGCACATGTACACAGTGCTCATACATGCAGCCGAAAACAACATACATGCCTGACATCACGGACATGTCTACTTACATACACATTCATCCAAACATGTGTGCACGCACAACTGCATTTGCCATGCAAGCCCACACACACAAGCACCATCCATGTCTCACACATTACAGCCCTCGCATGTGTCAGCCCCACGGCCCTGTACACCCCCACCCATACTCCACCCCATACAAACAGATGTGCAACTGGCACAATGGGGAATGATCACCACACGCCCTGCTCACAACCAGGATGCATGTACACTCACCGCTCGACTCCAGACGGCTCTGCTTCTCTAGGACCTGGACGTGGAGCGCTGGGGATATGCGTTCCAGGACCCCCATCTGTTCTTCCGACAAGTGGCCCCGGCGCCCCTTGGCATCCGCTGCCTTCAAGAGGCGCCGGGCCTTGTTCAGGGTCCTGGACCTGAAGTCCTCCCAGCGCTTCCTGACATGTTGTAAGTCCCGGACTGCCACCCCCTCCGCGTTGATGGCAGTCACGATGTCTGTCCAGATCCGAGTCCGTCCTTCCTTGTCGGCGCGGGAACTTCCAAAGAGGGCATCATACTGCCCCAGGACTTGCTCCACCAGGACACCAACTTCGGTGGCACTGAAGCTGGTGCCCCTCTGCCTCTCTGGCCGGGGGTTGTCAGTGGTCACAGATGGTGTTAGCCCCGACATGACAACCCCAGAGGCAGGAGTGGGTGGGCAACTGGGTCCTGGGGCTGGGCTGTGGAGCGATGGAATTCCAGTCGGGAGTCTTCTGTTCCAGCAGGGGTGGTCACAGCAACAGCACCCCTGGCTGATGTGCAGGCAGCAAATGGCAGTGCACGTGGGCAGCAGGCAGTCAGGCAGCAGCAGATAGCAGGTGGGAGCGTGCTCGGGGCTCTGGGGGGCAGTAATTCGGCCTTCTGGGCAGGAGCGTGGTCTCCCGTGTGCTCACGCGTGGCCAGCTTGGTACGGAGTGAATTGGCACGTGAAAATCCTGCACGTCAGCGTGAAAACCGAGGAAAGGCCCTTAGCGCGTAAGCGCGTCAGCACGCATACGCGATTCCATTGGACCAAAGGCCCTCAGCGCGTAAGCGCGTCTGTGACGTGACCCGCACGGGTGTTTCCCACACAGCACGTGATGACAGAGCACACGTGGAAAGACTGCACGTCAGAGTCTCATTGCGTGTGATTGGTGGAAATGGCCGTACACCGGGATACAGGTGCGCTGACGTACTTGCGTGTGTAAGTGTCCGCGCACACCTCATATACACGTACATAGGCCAATCGCGTGTACACGCACTTTTGTCCAATTACACGCGATGAGACTCTGACGTGCAGTCTTTCCACGTGTGCTCTGTCATCACGTGCTGTGTGGGAAACACCCGTGCGGGTCACGTCACAGACGCGCTTACGCGCTGAGGGCCTTTGGTCCAATGGAATCGCGTATGCGTGCTGACGCGCTTACGCGCTAAGGGCCTTTCCTCGGTTTTCACGCTGACGTGCAGGATTTTCACGTGCCAATTCACTCCGTACCAAGCTGGCCACGCGTGAGCACACGGGAGACCACGCTCCTGCCCAGAAGGCCGAATTACTGCCCCCCAGAGCCCCGAGCACGCTCCCACCTGCTATCTGCTGCTGCCTGACTGCCTGCTGCCCACGTGCACTGCCATTTGCTGCCTGCACATCAGCCAGGGGTGCTGTTGCTGTGACCACCCCTGCTGGAACAGAAGACTCCCGACTGGAATTCCATCGCTCCACAGCCCAGCCCCAGGACCCAGTTGCCCACCCACTCCTGCCTCTGGGGTTGTCATGTCGGGGCTAACACCATCTGTGATCACTGACAACCCCCGGCCAGAGAGGCAGAGGGGCCCCAGCTTCAGTGCCACCGAAGTTGGTGTCCTGGTGGAGCAAGTCCTGGGGCAGTATGATGCCCTCTTTGGAAGTTCCCGCGCCGACAAGGAAGGACGGACTCGGATCTGGACAGACATCGTGACTGCCATCAACGCGGAGGGGGTGGCAGTCCGGGACTTACAACATGTCAGGAAGCGCTGGGAGGACTTCAGGTCCAGGACCCTGAACAAGGCCCGGCGCCTCTTGAAGGCAGCGGATGCCAAGGGGCGCCGGGGCCACTTGTCGGAAGAACAGATGGGGGTCCTGGAACGCATATCCCCAGCGCTCCACGTCCAGGTCCTAGAGAAGCAGAGCCGTCTGGAGTCGAGCGGTGAGTGTACATGCATCCTGGTTGTGAGCAGGGCGTGTGGTGATCATTCCCCATTGTGCCAGTTGCACATCTGTTTGTATGGGGTGGAGTATGGGTGGGGGTGTACAGGGCCGTGGGGCTGACACATGCGAGGGCTGTAATGTGTGAGACATGGATGGTGCTTGTGTGTGTGGGCTTGCATGGCAAATGCAGTTGTGCGTGCACACATGTTTGGATGAATGTATATGTAAGTAGACATGTCCGTGATGTCAGGCATGTATGTTGTTTTCGGCTGCATGTATGAGCACTGTGTACATGTGCATGTGTGTGTATTTGTCAAAGGTGCAACAGTGATGCTACATGGATGCATGTGACAGCGGTATGTGGAAGCCTGATTGGCAGATGTGACATGGATGCCCGTCTGAACAGTGCGACACTTGGCAGAGGTGTAGACATGCATGCAAGTGTGGTGGTGTGTGTACATGTGTGGTGCACTTCCTGTGTTGCATGTGATGTATGGCTCCCCTTTGGCTGCTGATGCTGTTGTATGTGTGGGGATGGTGGTGGCAGTTGCGATATGGCTGTGGTATGGCTCATGTGTGCCAGTTGCAATGACATGTGTGTTGGGGATTGTGATGACATGTCTGAGGTTTGCCAATGCCACTCATGTGCAACTGTCATGCGTGTATGTGTCCATTGTACAGTGCCCTGATGCCTGTGTTTTGTTTCTCCCTGTCTGCAGCGTCAACTGATGAAGAGGGCGGAGAAGGTGCTGTGGAGCACAGCGGCGGGGATCCGACCGTCAGCCGGAGACGCAAGGCCCGGCTCCCCTCCCGTGTTGTCATCTCGTCGGGGAGTGAGGAGTCCGGTGCCGCGTCCCAGGCCGCAGCTGCCGGGGGGAGGTCCAAGAGGCGGAGGTTGCAGTTGGACTCCTCGGCAGCAGAAGGGGCAGCTGGGACCCCACAGGGCCCAACAGGGGAAGATGGCACAGAGTCATCCAGGTTGGTGGGGGGTCTGGTGGAGGAGGAGGCCGTGCAAGCACCAGAGACGGGGTCTGGAGGTGGGGATCCCACTGGTGCTAGTGGTGCAGTCCAGGACCAGGGACAGGAGGCAGCACAGGCGGCCGCGGAGGTGCCTGTGTGCAATCCTGTCCCCGATCCTGTCCCTGCATCATCTTGCACCAGCAGGGATGCCTACGTCCAGACCCGTTTTCAGGCAGGGGATGAGCTGACGTCAACTGGCCTTCCTCTGCCTGCGGACGTGGCTATCCAGGTCCGGGTTGAGCCTGTCCTGGCTGGTGTGGCGTTGCGTCAATGGGCCATGCGAGGTGACCTGCAGTCTTTTCATGGAGAGACTGCACGTCATCTCGAATGGCTCGTTGACCACGTCAGCCTGCTGGGACAGGTCACCCAGACCGGATTCCTCCGTCTGATGGGGCTTGTTCCGACCCCCTCCTCAACTGGACCCCCTACGCGCCAGTCGTCCTCTGTGCCATCTTCCCACCCATCAGTCACCTGGGTGCCCTGTGGAGCTGCCTCTGACAGTGCGGCCAGGCTGGTGGAGGAGGCATCTCTGCCACAGTCGGGAGTCGGACGTCCAGCAGGGGTGGCCACATCAACAACTGCACCCCAGCCGGCGGAGGATGTGCAGGCAGCAGGAGGCAGTGCACGGGCAGAGGCAGAGCAGCAGCAGCAGCAAGATGGTGGGAGCCATGAAGGCTCGGGGCCTTCGACATCGGAGGGGCAGGCATCGGCCGGAGGGCAGGAGGACCCAGGACAGAGAGTGTCTTCCGTGTGGCAGCGGTTGGGCCACGCCATAGGTGCGGAGCGGCGGCGGGCGGAAGAGGCGCGGCTCACAATGGTCAGGGCGGAGAACTCCATGCGGAGGGCCCTGAGGCGGGCCGAGTGCCTCGAGGCAATCCGCAGGGGGTTGGAGGAGGACACGGCGTCGTCCCTGCGGACCCTCGGGGCCATGGAACTGGACCGCCTCCGGGACATCGAACAGGAGTTCGATGATGCCCTGGCCCGGAACACCACAGAGTGAGCCGCTGGACTTGCCCGCCGCCTTTGTATATAGTTCTTTAGTTTTAGGTTTCCTTTGTTTTTTCTTATGATTTGGAGTCGACGGACACTGCTCCACTTTTTGTATATAGTTGATATTTAGGTAGGTTTTTTAGGAGGTTTCCTTAGTTCTGTTGTGATGATGGACCCTTGTTATTTTTGTACATAGTTCTTTGTTGCACGGAGAGTTTTGACATTTCACTTTGGACAACATTTTTTGGATTAGATTTTCTAGTTTTGTGTTTTTATGCGGACATGCAGCTTCTTTTTTCACATTTACATTGTAGTTAGTTTTCTTTCTTTAGCATTCGTATTTTTTTCTAATACATTTTTTTTTACATTGTTCAGTGTGTGGTTTCATCTCATTGGTTTCATGCATGTCATGTTGTGTGTTTTCCCATTCAATTGGAAAATATGTGTGTGACGGACATGGGTTCATTTGCTTCATGAACATTGGGGGTGTAACATGTGATTTCCATTTCCATGTGGGTGAATGGGTTACTTGGTAGGGCTTTTTGGCTGTGGAGGCTGACCAATACGCACATTGTGAGGACCTGGTGGGGGCTGCACATGGTGGCAGGGGGGTGGGGGTGGTGGGAGACATGAGTGGGGGCCTGGTGGAGGGTGCCCCTGCACTGCTGGGGGGTGGGGGTGGTGGGAGACATATGTGGGGGCCTGGTGGAGGGTGCCCCTGGTGGCGGGGGGGTGGGGGTGATAGGGGACATGAGTGGGGGCCTGGTGGAGGCTGCCCCTGCACTGCTGGGGGGTGTGGGTGGTGGGAGACATATGTGGGGGCCTGGTGGAGGGTGCCCCTGGTGGCGGGGGGGTGGGGGTGATAGGGGACATGAGTGGGGGCCTGGTGGAGGCTGCCCCTGCACTGCTGGGGGGTGGGGGTGGTGGGAGACATGAGTGGGGGCCTGGTGGAGGGTGCCCCTGGTGGCGGGGGGGTGGGGGTGATAGGGGACATGAGTGGGGGCCTGGTGGAGGCTGCCCCTGCACTGCTGGGGGGTGGGGGTGGTGGGAGACATGAGTGGGGGCCTGGTGGAGGCTGCCCCTGCACTGCTGGGGGGTGGGGGTGGTGGGAGACATGAGTGGGGGCCTGGTGGAGGGTGCCCCTGGTGGCTGGGGGGTGGGGGTGGTGGGAGACATGAGTGGGGGCCTGGTGGAGGGTGCCCCTGCACTGCTGGGGGGTGGGGGTTGTGGGAGACATGAGTGGGGGCCTGGTGGAGGGTGCCCCTGGTGGCTGGGGGGTGGGGGTGGTGGGAGACATGAGTGGGGGCCTGGTGGAGGGTGCCCCTGCACTGCTGGGGGGTGTGGGTGGTGGGAGACATATGTGGGGGCCTGGTGGAGGGTGCCCCTGGTGGCGGGGGGGTGGGGGTGATAGGGGACATGAGTGGGGGCCTGGTGGAGGCTGCCCCTGCACTGCTGGGGGGTGGGGGTGGTGGGAGACATATGTGGGGGCCTGGTGGAGGGTGCCCCTGGTGGCGGGGGGGTGGGGGTGATAGGGGACATGAGTGGGGGCCTGGTGGAGGCTGCCCCTGCACTGCTGGGGGGTGGGGGTGGTGGGAGACATGAGTGGGGGCCTGGTGGAGGCTGCCCCTGCACTGCTGGGGGGTGGGGGTGGTGGGAGACATGAGTGGGGGCCTGGTGGAGGGTGACCCTGGTGGCTGGGGGGTGGGGGTGGTGGGAGACATGAGTGGGGGCCTGGTGGAGGGTGCCCCTGCACTGCTGGGGGGTGGGGGTGGTGGGAGACATGAGTGGGGGCCTGGTGGAGGGTGCCCCTGCACTGCTGGGGGGTGGGGGTGGTGGGAGACATGAGTGGGGGCCTGGTGGAGGGTGACCCTGGTGGCTGGGGGGTGGGGGTGGTGGGAGACATGAGTGGGGGCCTGGTGGAGGGTGCCCCTGCACTGCTGGGGGGTGGGGGTGGTGGGAGACATGAGTGGGGGCCTGGTGGAGGGTGCCCCTGGTGGCTGGGGGGTGGGGGTGGTGGGAGACATGAGTGGGGGCCTGGTGGAGGGTGCCCCTGCACTGCTGGGGGGTGTGGGTGGTGGGAGACATATGTGGGGGCCTGGTGGAGGGTGCCCCTGGTGGCGGGGGGGTGGGGGTGATAGGGGACATGAGTGGGGGCCTGGTGGAGGGTGCCCCTGGTGGCTGGGGGGTGGGGGTGGTGGGAGACATGAGTGGGGGCCTGGTGGAGGGTGCCCCTGCACTGCTGGGGGGTGGGGGTGGTGGGAGACATGAGTGGGGGCCTGGTGGAGGGTGACCCTGGTGGCTGGGGGGTGGGGGTGGTGGGAGACATGAGTGGGGGCCTGGTGGAGGGTGCCCCTGCACTGCTGGGGGGTGGGGGTGGTGGGAGACATGAGTGGGGGCCTGGTGGAGGGTGCCCCTGGTGGCTGGGGGGTGGGGGTGGTGGGAGACATGAGTGGGGGCCTGGTGGAGGGTGCCCCTGCACTGCTGGGGGGTGTGGGTGGTGGGTGACATATGTGGGGGCCTGGTGGAGGGTGCCCCTGGTGGCGGGGGGGTGGGGGTGATAGGGGACATGAGTGGGGGCCTGGTGGAGGGTGCCCCTGGTGGCTGGGGGGTGGGGGTGGTGGGAGACATGAGTGGGGGCCTGGTGGAGGGTGCCCCTGCACTGCTGGGGGGTGGGGGTGCAGGGGGACATGAGCAGGTGTGCAGGGTAGTCCCCTGTTTTGTGGGCTGCCTGCAGGGGCTGTGGAGGGTGTACAGGGAACACCTGTGAGGACCCACCCAGCCTAATTGCGTGTGATAATTCCCGCACACCCCTGTAATACACGTACCAAGCCAAATCGCGTGTGATAATTCCCACGCACCCCTGTAATACACGTACCTGGCCAAATCGCATGTGAAACTTCCCGCATACCCCTGTAATACACGTACCCTGGCCAATCGCGTGTTGAACTTCCCGCGTACCCTTGTAATACACTTACCCTGGCTAATCGCGTGTTAAACTTCCCGCGTACCCCTGTGATACACGTACCCTGGCCAATCGCGTGTTAAACTTCCCGCGTACCCCTGTAATACACGTACCCTGGCTAATCGCGTGTTAAACTTCCCGCGTACCCCTGTAATATACGTACCCTGGCTAATCGCGTGTATAACTTCCCGCGTACCCCTGTAATACACGTACCCTGGCCAGTCGCGTGTTAAACTTCCCACGTACCCCTGTAATACACGTACCCTGGCCAATCGCGTGTTAAACTTCCCGCGTACCCCTGTAATACACTTACCCTGGCTAATCGCGTGTTAAACTTCCCGCGTACCCCTGTAATACACGTACCCTGGCCAATCGCGTGTTAAACTTCCTGCGTACCCCTGTAATACACGTACCCTGGCTAATCGCGTGTATGACTTCACGTGTACCCCTGTAATACACTTACACTGGCTAATCGCGTGTTAAACTTCCCGCGTACCCCTTTGATACACGTACCCTGGCCAATCGCGTGTTAAACTTCCCGCGTACCCCTGTAATACACGTACCCTGGCCAATCGCGTGTTAAACTTCCCGCGTACCCCTGTAATACACGTACCCTGGCCAATCGCGTGTTGAACTTCCCGCGTACCCCTGTAATACACTTACCCTGGCTAATCGCGTGTTAAACTTCCCGCGTACCCCTGTGATACACGTACCCTGGCCAATCGCGTGTTAAACTTCCCGCGTACCCCTGTAATACACGTACCCTGGCTAATCGCGTGTTAAACTTCCCGCGTACCCCTGTAATATACGTACCCTGGCTAATCGCGTGTATAACTTCCCGCGTACCCCTGTAATACACGTACCCTGGCCAATCGCGTGTTAAACTTCCCGCGTACCCCTGTAATACACGTACCCTGGCCAATCGCGTGTTAAACTTCCTGCGTACCCCTGTAATACACGTACCCTGGCTAATCGCGTGTTAAACTTCCCGCGTACCCCTGTAATACACTTACCCTGGCTAATCGCGTGTTAAACTTCCCGCGTACCCCTGTAATACGCGTACCCTGGCCAATCGCGTGTTAAACTTCCCGCGTACCCCTGTAATACACGTACCCTGGCTAATCGCGTGTATGACTTCACGTGTACCCCTGTAATACACTTACACTGGCTAATCGCGTGTTAAACTTCCCGCGTACCCCTTTGATACACGTACCCTGGCCAATCGCGTGTTAAACTTCCCGCGTACCCCTGTAATACACGTACCCTGGCCAATCGCGTGTTAAACTTCCCGCGCACCCCTGTAATACACGTACCCTGGCTAATCGCGTGTATAACTTCACGTGTACCCCTGTAATACACTTACCCTGGCTAATCGCGTGTTGAACTTCCCGCGTACCCCTGTAATACACGTACCCTGGCCAATCGCGTGTTAAACTTCCCGCGTACCCCTGTAATACACGTACCCTGGCCAATCGCGTGTTAAACTTCCCGCGTACCCCTGTAATACACGTACCCTGGCTAATCGCGTGTATGACTTCACGTGTACCCCTGTAATACACTTACCCTGGCTAATCGCGTGTATGACTTCACGTGTACCCCTGATATGCACGTTACCCGCTTTGCGTTCCTTGTTTGGCTGCCCTGTAAACTGGTCCAGGGTTAGCGCAGCCCTTTGCGATGATTTAGCGATTTTGCTGGCTTTTCCTTGCGCGAGGGCGTTCTTGGGGGCGTTACTGGCGCTGCTGCAGGGTCGCTGCGATACTCTGCGCCACGGCTGGTTTGGGAGCATGAAATCCATGAATACGCTGTGCGCGGAAATCGGTTTTATCGCACGTGCCTGGCACAGTCAATCGCACGCGGACACTCTGCGCCAGCCGCTTGCGACACTTTTCTGCGAAATTCTATGAATTACCCTGTCAATTGTGGATGATGAGCCAATAATTATAGCAGTCTGCTCTACCGTTAGGGCTCATGTCGGCTCATTACTTCAGGTAAGATGGTGGTTGTATTCACCTCCCATTTCTTCATTTCATTTTTTCTCTAGCATGTGTGTGCATCACCTCATCCACTTCGGGTGAGGTTGCTTGAATCAGTTATGCGTAATATTATAGCAATTGCAATTATATTCTGTTAATAATAGGGTATTTTTTAAAGCCATTACTGAGGAAGAATTGTTAGACATAGATTATTTGTCACCAGAAGACATTGACATTACAGCTCACTTGACTAATTAAGTGAGAGAACAGTGCACTCAAACACAGCAGTGAATGACAGTTCTCCTGCTGTAGATAAATAGGAAGGCACATGTTATTAAATATTGTTAAAGTGTTCAAATGAATATCCAAGGCATTGACTTAACAGAGGAAACATCACAAGTAGTCTTTGTAATTTCCTCATCATTCAATGAGGTAAATAGGAAAACATGTCCCCAGAGGACCGAGAGCCATACAAGTTTGGGTCTGAGTGTGAAGCATGCAGATGCGGCACATGATTAAATGTTAGGGTTCTGGATGATTGCCATTGATGAAATATCAACAGAAGCCCATTCTAGGCAAGCACCTGAAGCAGCTCTGCACAATGGTGTCTGGGCAGATGAACAATCTGGCTGAGCACCAGCAACAGGCACTAGAGGTCAGAGGAATTTAGAAAGCACTGCTCCAAATATGAACCGCTGATGCCTGTGTCATCAGGAAAAATAAGTGGGCAGCAGAATAAGGCTCCTTCCCTCATTTCCAGATGTAGTGTTCTTGTGTGAGAGAAATGCAAGAGTAGACAAATGAAAGCAGGAGCACTGACTTGGTTAAAATAATCTCCTTTATTCTCTTTCCTCACCTTACTGACTGTGTGCTTCCTTTTTCCTCCCACCCCTTCCTATCCCCCCAACTTCCATCATATCCTTTCTTGAATGTGTACACAGGAAGACAAACCCACATAACGAGGAAGATACACCTGCTGAAAGGGGTGGAGCAAAGCAATATGAGAGAAAAAAGCAAAAGAAAAACATATTCCACTGTTGGCACTAAGTCAATATTAATATTTGCCCTTGTGATAAGAGCTCAAGCATTTGCGTGTAGCTGTATAAAAAGCCTTTTCATATAGGCCCACATTGTTCGATGGGTTGATCGAAAAAGCCTTACATTGTCTGTCTACTGAAAAGATATTACTATAGGCATTAATATTCCATACAATATGGTCAAATAAATTGTCTTTCTGAGTCACTAAATGTTGATGATTGCTGGTTGATGATTGCTGGTGTTTTGTGTATGAGATAGCCTTTAGTCTTTTTTTAACAATCACCACGTTATGGTTATGCGAATTGCTGAACATCCAAGCAACCCAAATTTCTAAATTAAGCAACATGGAACCTCTAGGATAAAAGGCTAACAAATATCTCCTTAAACACGTTCATATCCTTTTTATGTTCACAACATCCACCGGAAACCAAGCAATAATTAATCACACAGATGTGTGTATAGAATGTGTATTACCTGTACTGGTGTTATCTAATGCACAAATTAAACCTTTCACCCATGTACAACGGTTAAAACATGATTCATACATAACACATAAAACATAGAACATGATTTTCATTATAAATAGACAATTTGTATATTAAAATTCATATTCTACAAACCTCTACCTTCCAATCAGCAAAACCCACATAAATTGTCCTAGCCTACAAGTACAGCATCCAACTCCTTGTTTGATTTTCTTTAGAGTATATTGACTACATGTTATTGAGTAATTTTATGCTTTTTATACCCAATGGACCTTCTGGCGTCCCTCCCTGTCTGACCCTCCCAGTAAGTCATCAAATCTGATCAAGGCCAGTATCATCAATACTGTATTGCCCCCCCCCCATAAATAGTAACCACCAGTCATTTACTGTGAGCATTTCCATTTCATCAAAGAACCTTCCCAGAAAAAATGTCCTTTTCCAATTAAACCAGTATATGACAATAGCAAATGGTAATATGTTTCTCGTGATTCAGGATAATCACAGAACCTACAGCGCTAGTTAGTTCCCTTCCATTGCTTCCTAGCAATCATAATCTCCTTTGTGGGGTACATCTCAATGTGAGAACGCATGAATTGTGATCTAGAAGCTGCAAGGGAGCTTCAAAAGGTACGTCAGCAAGGTGCTATATGGGCAGCACTCAACTGAGCAATTTTGGCACAGTTTGAATTTCGCTCTCTTATCCACTGTTTCTACTCAGTCTTTTCTCCACAGTTTAAGTTTCACTACAGTCGGATTAGTAATCAGTATTTCTTCAGTTGTTCGAGATCTGCTATTACAGCACAACAGGCCCCCCAGCATTCCTCAAAAATTGGTTTGCTCTGACCTGTCAAAGCTCCCTTCACCAAACAAAAGCCCCTTAGAGGGGATTTTAAGATACACTTTCAATATAGCGAGAGGGACTTCCACATGGCCATCGCATATAATGAGATGAGGCCCAGGTCACATCTCAATATTTGCATCAGGGTTCCCCTAGGAAGTTGCATAACTCTCCTCCAAAAGAGACCCTCTAATACAGGCCAAATTGAGAGTGGGGTAGAAAGAAAGGTCTCTACACCATAAGTCAAAATGGCCACGATTCATCAAATAAAAGGCCACCATGGGGGTTAGCGAAAACAAACAAAATCTCTCAGTAGAATTGTGGCCTGGGAGGCCAGATTTTTAACTTTTGTCCTCAATTGTGCGACCCTAGCTGCATCGTTCTGGCTAATGTTTATTAGCATTATTAGCAGCAGGTAAAAGACTTGACTCTGGTGTTTTGTTCATGGTTCAGGCTCCTCGTCATAAGCTAAGCTCTCCTTCCCACAGCTGACTGAGCTACTGGGACTTTCGTTTTTGAAACATTTATTGTTTGTTGGTTGCTACATACAGCTCAAGGGCATTTAATTGCCTATCTAGCCCAATAGGCATCTGACCTATAAGGACCAGATCATCTGCGAAAAGCAGATGCCCAAAAGGCCTACCTCCCAAACTCAGAGGGAATGATCTAGGCTCTCCTAAAATGTCAGCAACGTCGGATATAAATACATTGAAAAGGGCAGGAGCGAGTGGGAAACCTTGTTTTAGGCCTCTCTTGGTCAATATGGGTTGTGATAAATTACCTCTATTGTCCAATTTTACCTCTAAAGAGATGTCGATGTACAAGGCCTTAATAACATGGACCGTTCACACTGGACAACCCCATCTTGTCAATTTCACCTAGAGGAAGTCTCTATTCAGCGAGTCAAATGCTTGTTCAAAGTCGATAAAAGTAAAATATGTTCTCCCTTCTCCCATAATACAGTGAGTCATTAGTATGATTAGTAGTAGAACTTTTTTAGGCTAGGGCCAACCTCCTTCACAGAATCAGACTGGTAAGAATCGAATCTACCAGAGATTGACACCCAACCTACCAGCCTCTCCAAGAGGAGTGAGGCAAACAACTGCACATCTAGGAGTGTATTTGTATTTTTTGTATTTATTTTATTTGTAGTGCGCACCTTGCCCCGGGGCATCTGGGCGCATGTTTAAGAAGCAGTTAGAGGTTACAGCAAATAGATCGAATGTACAATTACATTTACAAGTATTTACAAGTATTTACATAATGAGGAAGGCAGCAGGTCTAAGTATACAGTATATGCACTCTAAACAGTGAACAGTTGGAATGGGTGAGAAAACAATAGTAAGGATTATAGAGCAGCAGATGAGGCATCCTGTTCATGTAACCACCGTATGGTTCTAGTTTTGAAGGAATGGAAGAAAGGAACGTTTCTAAGAGCATTGGGTAGGGTGTTCCAAAGCGTGGCAGCAAGGACTGGGAAGCTCGACCCCCCTGCTGTTCGTAGCTTGAAGCTAGGAATAGTCAATGTGTGGGCCTGGGCAGATCTCAGGGGTCTGATTGCTGTATGTTGAGTGAAACGCGAGGATAGGTAGGCAGGGGCTGCATTGTTCTGTGCCTTGTGGGTGAGATTGAGTGCTTTGAGGGATATGCGGTGAGTGATAGGTAGCCAATGTAGGTTACGTCTGGTGTTGGAGATGTGAGAGCGCCTGGGTATGTTGAGAGCTTCCCTTATGGCGTTATTCTGCGTGACCTGGAGTTTATCAAGGTTTTTTTGTCTAGTTCCTAGGTAG
Organism: Ambystoma mexicanum; assembly: GCF_040938575.1. NCBI lineage: Eukaryota > Metazoa > Chordata > Amphibia > Caudata > Ambystomatidae > Ambystoma > Ambystoma mexicanum. Next base: position 679,624,593 of record NC_090922.1, on the reverse strand, counting down.
AGGGCGTTGCAATAGTCGATTTTAGACATGATGAGGGTTCTGGCGAGAATCTGGGTCGACAAGCTGTAATCAATTTACAAGTATATGATGATGCAGAGACAACTGCGTTGGTTTGTCGATTGAGTGATAAGGTGGAGCCTAGATATATTCCAAGAGTTTTTGTAACGTTGTAGACTTTGATATCATTCCCGTCAATAGTGAAGGAAGTGTATTTAGGGTCGAGTTTCATGAGTTTGGGTTGAGCGCCTAGTATGTCTAGCTCTGTTTTTTCATCATTGAGGCAGAGCCCATGATGTGCCTTCCAAGCCTGGATGACAGTGTAGACTGCATTGAGAGCTTTGGCATCGGTTACATAGTCACCAGTGATAGGGATGAGTATCTGGGTGTCATCCGCATAGTTTGTGTAGGAGACACCCAGATAGTCAAGTATATCAAAAAGTGGTTTGGTAAACACATTATAGAGAGTGGGAGATACACAAGTTCCTTGTGGGACTCCCCACGGGACATGGGCAGGGTCAGCTGCGGCTAGAGAGGAGAAGACTGTCATAGTTCTATTTGATAGGAAGGAGCTGATCCAAGATGTGGCTGCGTCCGAAAAGTGGGCAGCAGTCTTGAGGTGGTGGCAGAGGATTTGATGATCGACCAAATCAAAAGCTGCTGAAAGATCAAGGAGGAACAGGAGTGCCTGCTTGCCCTTGTCTTTAAGAACCTCAATTTGGGTTTTCAAATCAATTAAGGCTGTCTCGGTGCCGTGTCTAGGACGAATCTGGATTGTCTGAGCCCTAATAGGTTGTTGGTTTCAGGGTAATCCTGGATTTGGATATAGGCTGCTCGATCAAGAATTTTGAGGAGGTAAGGCACCGGGGTAATAGGTCTGTAGTTAGACGGGTTACTAAAATCAAGATTAGGTTTTTTGATTAGAGGGATGGCCCAGGCATCCTTGAGGTTGTCGGTTACGGTGCCCAATTTGAAGGAGGCATTAATGAATGAGGTAATGAAGGGGGCGAGATCATGTGCGGCATCCTTTATGACTGGTGCAGGACATGCATCACCATGGCAGTTGGAAGGTTTGAGCTTCGTAATGATGTTCTCAACTTCCCTGGTGGTGAGGGGTGAGAAGCAGAAAGGTTTGAATTAATGTTTAGGTGAGGCCGTTTTGTAGGAGGGGGGATTACCAGTTGAGTCTGAGAGGAGTTTTTTTGTGTTAATTTTGGCTTGGAGCAAGGCAATTTTGTCAAGATGGGACTTTTGTATATTAGAGCACCATTCAGTGTCAGGTGTGCATGTGACGAGCGGGGCAACTGGGGACTCGAGTTCCTTGATGATCTTGAAGAGATCCCTAGTATTAGATTGCGCTTGAATGATCCTTTTATTATAAACTTCCTTTTTTGCAGCTAGTATGGCTTCTTTGTAGGTAAAGGCGGCTAAGGTAAGGTTATTTTTGTTAGCTAGAGAAGGTAAACTTTTCCAGTGAGCCTCAGCTTTTCTTTTTTCTTTACGCAGGTCGCATAGGTGCGGAGTGAACCATGAATTGAAGTGGGGCTGCAGTTTTTGTTTGCGCAATTTGAGGGGGGCAATGGAGTTGAGAGCTTTTAACATAGCGCAGCTACAAGTGTCTACCAATACAGTGGGGTCCGAGCAGGTGGAGGACGCCTGATTAAGTAGAGGGAGGATAAGAGGGAGAAGTTTCTCAGCCGTAATAACCTTTTTGTTGCGTGTGTAAGTGGGAGGGGCAAGGTTAGGTTTAACTGTAGATGGACTGGCATTAATAGAAAATGATGTTTTGTGGTGATCAGACCACGCGCAGGAAGACACAGATGTGACATTGAGTGCACAGTTCATGTCTGCAATCCAGTCAAGAGTGCAGCCTTTGATATGGGTGGGCATCCTGACATGTTGGGTAAGGCCGAAGTCATCTAGGACACTTTGTAGGTCGATGGATTTAGCGTCATTTGCATCCTGGTAGCCTAGATTGAGGTCTCCCAGTATAATAATTTGAGAGTTAAGCTTGGTGCTAGTGGCTAAGATAGATGATATGTCCTCTATGGGTGGGGCCAGGAGGCCTGTATATGAGATGCACTGTAGCCGTGTGATTAGGTGAGATTGGCAAGTTAATAGACAGTAATTCCGCTGATGGTAGTTGGAGGCTGTTATTGGCTCTAAGGTTAAGTGAGCTCTTAAATATGAAGGCTAGTCCTCCCCCCTTAGTTTGGTTGTTGTCCCTATCGCACCTGATGATGGTATATTTTTCAGGGATGGCCGAGGTCAGGGTGGGGCCGCAGGCCGCATGCAGCCAGGTTTCTGTGATTGCTAGAAAGTCAAGGTTTTCAGAGACAATTAAATCAGTAATATCTAGGTCATGGGCGGGGACGGAGCGTGCGTTGATGAGCGCGCCTTTGAGTTTAGAAGGAGTGGTGGCATTGTGAGCATGAAGGTGAGCGTCAGTTTTTGGATCTAGATGGGCTGTGGTTTTGTTAACACTAGAATTGGACATTTTTTTTTATTGCAGGGTTGTTCGCATGGTAGGACCAACGATGACATCTAGAGGCTAATCTTTGGTTTCTGACTGAAGAGGCACATGGTAAACTGGATTGGATTTGTGAGGTTGCCAAAGTGTTGTGGTGCAGTGTGGGACCATTGGCCATTGAGTGCACCTGAGAAAGAGTAGATCGAGGACTTGCCACAAGGTACAGTAAACCTAGGGTCGGCACAGTGTGGTGACTGGCTAGGGTTACTGTGTTATTGAATGTTGTAGTTTGGTGGTGAGGTAATTGGTGCAAGCGTGAACCGATTCTGGAATTTCTAATGAGGGTGGGGCATGGTTGATTAGGGGTGGGTTTGGTGGCAAAATGTAGTAGCCTATTGGGCCGGTGCATTAAGATAAGGATTAGGGACTGTCATGGTGAAGGTGATCGAAGGTTTGCGAGATGTTGATGTGCTAGTTGTGACAGAGGGGAGGCGGTGAGCGGTGTGGTGGTAGTGCAGACCGGTGACCAGGTTAGGACCTGGGAGGTGAGCAATAGGTGTATGGCAAGATGTAGTATAGTCAGATGTACAGGCTTTGGTGCAATGACATGAGAGGAAAAGTTGTGAGGGTGAGCAACAAAGGTATAATGCATTTTAGAGGCAGGGCCAGTAGTAAAGTGAGGTATAGGTGGACTGAGAATTATTAACCTGAACAGCAAGTCAGTCTCAATTAGCTCGGAAGGTGCAATAAGATGTGGGAAGGGATAGCGTGCAAGGTTCAAATGTAGGCAAGAGAGGCGGGCTATAGTTGCAGGGTGAGACGGCTAGGTAAGAAAAAAATCAAATGACTTACAGGGCGTAATAAAAACAATTCAATTTGACAGGTAGTGTACAAGTGCAGGAGGCCTAAGGTGTCAACCGGCCAAAAGAGGCAGGTGATCTGTGTATGCAAGAGACATTACAAATTGACTGGCATGGCAAGGGCATATGCAATAAGCAACAAAGTGTGACAACCGACCAAAGGCACAGCAGAAAAACAATACAGTTAGCAGGGTATGCAGTCACTGTGTATGGAGCGGCAACCAACTAGGAGAGGCATGGAGACCAGGCTATGCTTGATACACAATAGAAAGACAGGCCAGGAGCGCGAGGAGGCACTGAGAGACAACCGATACAAATACGTCATGGGTATGCTGAACAGAAATACAAGATGAACTACTAGACAAGGCATACATACTCGTACATACGAGTGACTAGCGACATGGCGATTGTAAACAGACAACAGAGGGGCTCAAGAACCCGGAAGGGAGTTAATACGTGTGGCAACAATGTATGTAATGACTGAGTCCAGAGTGGTCGACTATACAGTGAAAAGTATCTGTATTGCGCTACAAAACGATGCTGGTACCGCATATGAAACGGCCAGGGGTCCGGGCTGATGGCTGGGCAGTCATAGACAGGCTGAGGACAGGAAGCGAGCCTTCTCTCATGGGCCTTCCCGAAAGTGAGCCGGCTTTGCCTGCCGGCTGTTGATTGGCGCAGAAGTATAGTCTGCTGGCCAATCTGGGTGCATGTTTCCTGGAAAAAGTAGGAAGTCAGGCAGTCAGGCGGCGTCGGAGTACCAGGCGGCCATTACCCAAAGTGGTACTCCTCGTGTGTGCTAATGGTGGCGCTGGGGCACCAGAGCCTAAATGGCCATGGCCACACTGTTTAGAGGCAGTAAATGAATTACCTTGCAGGTAGATGCAGGTGGGCTCCTCCGATAATGATGCATGGAGCAGGGCGTCATAGAGCGCTGTTATGCTGCTAACACTTGTGCTGCAGACAAGGATGAGGCAGACAGGGCCTAGAGGCACTGCTCATGCAGTGTTGCGGAGCTCGTGCTCCACCCGAATCGTAGTGTGGTAAGCCAATAATTCTTAGGGTCGTCCCTGATGCCTTTCTTAAAACTTGGGACCACTATTGTTGTTTTCCAAGAGCCAGGAATGTTTCTCAACGTAGTGAATGAGAAACCCACAAGAAAACCTGCATGGAAGTTCAGAATCACTCAAATCTATTTGAAATCCAGCTTGTAAATATCTTTTCCAGGATATCTAGGAGGGCTTTTGGCCTGAACAACGCAGGTCAAGGGCATTTCCAAGAATCTGGTAAACTGCTTTTCTCAATGGTGGCTGCAACACCTGCACCAGAATCAGAGCTCAGCATTCTTGACAAGCTAGCATCATTTCAGGTTGTAAACGTTACGGCCACAGGCTTTTCCTCATTCAAAAGATCTGAGTGTTTCTTTAAGTAAGCAATAAACCATGTTACAGGGGCCATTACCAGGTCAGGGAATGCCCTGGGGCCTATGTTACACTTAGTGTTAGCCCTTTGGCATTACCTGAACCCGGTAATGCCCTCAACCCTTATATTGGGGTTTATTGCTATTCGCATCCTGGCATGTAATACCCGGATGCTAATAGTTTTATTTTTCAAGTTGAGAAGCGGTGTGTTTGCCGTCTGTCAACTTCAAAAAAACTACAAACGAAGATGGCCACCACAGATTAGGGAGAAGGGAATTGCACACAGTCCCTTCTCCCTTTTCATGGCAGGCGTTGCCTCGACGGACATTTGTTGGGAACAGTGAGTGTTCCAGGAACTGGTGAGGGACAAATGGGGCACATGGTAAATTGGATTGGGGTGGTGGTGGTTGATGGATGTGGAAATTGAGAGGGAGGGTTGGGGGGCGTGAGGTAAGTGGAAATGGGTGCACTTAACTGATTTGCAGCGGGGAAGATTACAGCCTACCACGTCCGAGGAGGATTGGAGAGGGGCTTTACCATGAGGCAAAGACCCCGTTCTGAGCCTCTGAGCCTCCAGATTGGCTAAGACCTCCTGAACCTTGTTGAGTTTGAATCTTCAATACTGTTTTGGGGCCAACTTTGATTGGTACTCATACAATTTACCCTGAATGGCCAAGGTGGATCAAGTTCTCACCAGCAGGTACATTGAACAAGCAATCTACTGGACTGATTCTGTGTTCTTTTCTTTCACTATTCACCTTGTACCTGTGGCTTCACCTAATGTTTGTAACATTAGAATGACTAATTTCTTGGAGCATAATGGCATACATGGGGATGTGTTTTCTGCTAGCACATGTAGAAGCCAAGACTGTTTGGTCGGGCAATGAAAGGAATGTTCTTTTCTTTCTCCTCTTTTACAAGATACAGATGTTTCCATTCTTTTAATGACAACTAGCAAAAGGACATGGCTCTGGCAATTATATCTGAGATTTATTTGAAAGATCTGCTACGTATTAAAATTGCACTAGTTTTCACAGAGTGTAGAACAGACTGTGGTCTGCTTTGGTATTTTGTGATCCTCGTTCTGCTGCTCCTTGCAACAGTGTTTCTTCACTTTCTACTTTCTACTGTGCAGGCAGAGATCCCTTTCATCCACATAATCCCACTCTGGCATGGAGTGCGGTGCAGAGTGTAGAGCAGACTGTGGCTTGCTGTGGTATCCTGTGATCTGGATTCTGCTTCTCCTTGCAACATTGTTCCTTCACTTTCTACTTTAAAATGTGCAGGCAGAGCTCCCTTTCATCCACATAATCCCACTACGGTGTGGAACGTGACATGGAGTGTAGAGGAGAGTTTGGTCTGCTGTGGTCTGCTGGTGACTGGCAAATATTTGTTGGCCTTCTACCGCTTTGCTAATAATAGCGCAATGTCTACAGCGAAAAACAATAGGGCTGCAACTAGGGACACTCAACAGTAGGGAGGAGCCGTGGACATTGCATTGGCTGCTCCAACTCGTGGTAAGTTGCAACTTCAGAATGAGAGTATGCAACTGAAAAAAACATATTTAAGAAACAATGAAAGTATGGCTTAAGGTAAGGAGCATTCCAAGAGCGATGAAAATCTCTCTGCAGTACTTTGGTGTGTGAGATCAAAATGACTGCTGCTTCACTGCCTGAGTCCCAACTTGATGCTATTATGAGTGGGGTGTAAGATGTAGTCAACAGAGCTGGTTGTAGCTCAAGGGAACTCTTTTCTTTAAACATGATACTGTTAGTAGCGCTGGACCTGGCAAGGGAGCCTGGGAGCCTTTGGATATTGTCAGCAAGGCTATCCACAGACAATCAACATTGATGTGAAATTTCTCTGAGCTACCCATATGCAGTAGTGAATTATATACACTATTCCTCAGGTATGATTCTTCAGTATCTAAAAGACACGAATACCATCCATGATGGGACAAGAGAGGTAATAACAGTCTCTCTGCTGTCCCGTCTTTTACAGTATATCCAATGGAATCAGAGAAACATTGCTTTTGAGCATCACATGATTGCTACATCTGCTATACAAGGTACATAGAAATCCGTTTATGGATACTTAACAATTAGACTGCTCATTAAGTTACCTTACGGTGAAACTTTGAATATTTGTGATAGGTAGATACTGGACCCATGTGTCACGCGCAGCCGCCCGTGGCAGATTTGGTTTAGTTAGAGGAGCGTTCTTCCTTTTTGCTTCCTGTTGGATTCATGGAGCTCTCGCGCTCTGTTCCGCTTGTTTGGTTGATGGCTTCTGTCTGATGCTGGGGGAGGTTCTCTCTTCATGGGATGTCTCTGTTTTCCTCCTGGGATCGCCCATCCACAGGACAGTCTTCTCAGCTTCTAGGCATTTCCTTCATTCTTCTGGCAGTCTCACGCAGGACACTATCCTTTCCCTGTTTGATGTCCTCAATACACCCACATTATACTTCAGAAAGACCCTGGATCTCAGCAGTCTACTGGTCCTTACGGACTGGATCCTTCATTGTCAACAACTGAAAGGGGGTTTTCGGAGAAGAGGCCCCTTGTCTGCCCGTACTCCTCAGCAGACAGAGTGGATTCCCTTTGAGGTAGGCCATACCTCTTCCAGAAAAAAGAAGAAGCTGTTGAACCCGGGACAGCCGACCCAGCCCTATAAGCGAGGTAGCAATACCTTGAGTTGAATGGGGATGCAGAAGATACTCAAACATCAATAATCAAAACGACTCAGGAAGTTGGAAAAGTTAACTGTATTAAGATCAATTATATAAAGCAGGGAGTACAACAGACATCAACAGACGTCTCATAGCATGGTATCTCAATGTGTTTCATAAAAAACATTCTTTTTATAACAAAAACTCGTCATTGATGACATAACCTACAGATTTGCTGACAACATCCTACGTGGCAAACTACAAAAAGCTAGTGACAAATGTGTAAGGCTTAAGGGGAACATCTAAGTATACGTTCCATACTAGTCTAAGAAAGTGATAGGCTCCTTAACATCAGGTGGGACTACAAAGCCCACCCTTCAAACAAGTCACTATGAACGTCACTAAATACACAACATCCCATTGGCTACACAAACTGTAGGCCTTTAATTACGCGGACCCTTACAATTGGTTGGCACTTTTACATCCGTCAGTACTTTTCCACCCACATTAGCAGCACAGAGGCTGGACTTCCAGGTGCTGGTGAGCTGGTCATAACCATAGCTTCCCACCAATTAGCATATAATCTATCATCACCTCAGTGGTCTGAACGTTAATTAAGGCTTTGAACTTGACCTTGGAAATGTTCCTTGTTCTGGAGAATTCAAGGGAGTAGAGGCATGCTCTGACTCTCTGCGTAGGTGGGGTTTGTCATGTTTGTCCAGTTTCATCTCGCCACGTGACTGAAGACCACAAATGTGAGCTCTGGTGCATTTAAAATACTACTATTTGATCTTCCTTATTTTCGTCCATGTCTTCTGAACAGGAGTTTCATTCGTTCACACAATTGAAACTAATGTATGCTCATCCCTGTCCGATAAGACCTTGGCTTATTTGAGCTGATCCTGCCTTGCCTTTCTGAGATTCACTTCTATAATTCAATTGTTTATCAACTGCGACACACTGGAAAAGGCCTTCTCTGGTCCAGCTCTGCTATAACATGTAGTGGAAACATCCATTCTTTACTTTCTCCTATATATGTATATGTTGGCGCTTCCTGCAATCTATTCACTACGTAGCTAGCCTCAAGAATACTTTGTCTGCTTGTGTTTCTTTGAATCTGTACACGTGTAAAATGACTTGATATCTTCATCGTTTCTGTAGCATAAGCTTTTTCATCTCGAGCCTGAGATGTCACTTATCTTTGATACTTTCCTTATGCCTTATAGACTATCTTCACTTTCGTGTCTCTGCATCTCTTCTAGGTGCATCAGTATTACTTTGCATGATGTCACCAATCTGCTCTTTTGCTCTCTATTCATGCTTCTTCTGTGATATCATTCAAATGGCCATCCCACTGTCTTGTATGCAAGTATGGCTTTCTCAATGGGACCCTTGCTTCCAGGATTCTCCTTGGTATTGGTATTTTCACTGGTACTGCACGTGTTTCAAATTCTGGTTCCCACCATGTAGGCAATATGGGCGAGATGCTTGAGGTGGGGGTACTTGGATCCTTCTCTACACCATCACACAAGAAAAAGAAAGGAAGACACAAGGATTCCTCTTCAAGCCCAGACCAATCAGGTGAGGAACCAGAATATAGGTATGATTGGGGAGAGGATTCTGACACCATGTGAATGAATCAGTGAGACTAACAGACCAGAACACACATTTCACACATTTGGAACTTGCTCCGACTCCGATTCATTAATACCTTGATGTCAGTCAGGTGGTTAGATTTGCTATCCTCTAAATTGAGTATGTGCCTAAGGAAATGTATAAACATATTAAATGTGGAAGATATTACAAATATTGATATAATTAAAATTGTACACATATTCTTCAGATACCGTATATTTAGTGAAGAAATATAATTTGCAAGAGGAATTTTCTCCTGAGAAAGGGCCTTGCACGAAAAGTGTCGAACTCATCATTTTATTGTATTCTCTTGTGTTGATAAAACATATATTTTTTAAATTATTTTCTTATTTTCAACATGACAACCATACAGCTCAATACACCATTGTACACATTAACTCCTACGTACAGTTTCATGATGCATTTCCCTCCCTCAATCCCCCAACTTCCCCCCTAGCCTACAGCACCTCTCGATCTTCCCCCGCCCGCGTCTACTGACGTTCCCACCGCTACCCCATCCCTAATGGGCTATCTTCTCTGGGGTTAACCCGGTCTGACACGGATAATGTCACTATTAGTTGTCTCCAGGCGACCAACATGTCTGTTTCTATCACCCCACCTATGCCTACTGCTTCGTACCCTACCGTTGTTACAGCATTCGCCCATTTCTTAAGATCTTGCCACCAGACCTGTGCCAGTGGTTTCCTACTCACTTTCCAGCTCATTGCTATTCTGTGTTTAGCTAGTATTTATTCCAGGTCTTTAGGTTTGCTCACGTGTTTAGCTCTACGAGGCCTGGGGAACCCCCCCAACAGGCATGCCTAAGGAACACACGTCCAAGTTTATCTCTTTTCCTGCCATGAGGTGGGCCACCTCCTTCCGCAAATCTCCTATTTTGGGGAATGACCAAAACATGTGTACCATTCCTGCATCCACCTTGCCACATTTGGGACATTTCTTTGCACCTGCGTGTTTAAACTGAGCTATTTTCTTAGGGGTCATCTTTGCCCTGTGGGTGATGTATGCCCTGTAGGTGACGTATAACTGAATCTGTTGCAAATGCGCATTTCTCGATAACTTTTTCTGGTATCTCTGCACTCTAACCCACAGTCTATATTCCGTTGCTTCGCCCACATCCTCCTCCCAGTTCAGTGTCTCATCTGGACCACTTATTTCCCAACCTTAGACATCAGCAACTCATATATACGTGAGACTTCATGGCCCCCATCAGCCACGTCATAAAATGTTTCTATGACTGCCTCGGGCAGTTGGGCCAACACCACTTCGGGCCACGTACCTTTGATAATCCTCACCAGCCTAAAACATATAATATACTGTCCCTGATGCAAGCCTGTGTATTCCACCAGTGGATCATACTCCTCAACCTTCCTGTCTCGCCACAAGTCCCCCATTGTCACTATGCCTGCCGGTTCCTAATTTCATCTGATGTTCAGCCTCATTTGCTCATGTATTCCTTCTAGCATCACTAGCGGAATCTGCGGGGACCACAGGGACGGGTTCTCCAGTAACTATCAAGCTCTCCGCCACATCTTCGCTCCCAGGCTTAACAGTCTGCCCCCTCCCACTCTCTGTTGTTTAGGCAACAACATCCTCTCGTTCAAGAAATAGGGGGTACATTCAGCACTCAACAGTTCAGACTCGATTGTTTGATCTTCTGATAGCCACCTTGCTACATATTGGAGTTGACTAACCATATAGTATACTTCAAAGTTTGGCAATTTAATGCCTCCTTGCTCATACAAGTTTTGCAACTTCCATAATGCTATTCTGTTCCTGATGTTATGCCAAATAAAACCCCTGCATAGGCTCTGTGGAATGTTTGCAAAATAATGTAATATCCTTGGCAGTACCACCATCTTTAATAACGCCACTCTTCCCATCATAGTCAAAGGTAGTTTGGCCCAAAATACCATACTATTTTCTATTTTAGATACCGCCTTCACTGTATTTTGCCTATGTTCGTCTTCAGTATTATGATATACGTCTATCCCCAGGTATCTAAACGTCACTGTTTCTCACTTCATCTGTAGTACCGGCAGTGTGTGTTTCGGCATCCCTACGTATCTCCATAGGGGGAATAAACTTGACTTTTTTGGGTTAACTGTTATGCCCGACAACCTTGCATACTGCTCCATAACCTCCAGAATGTATTGGAAATTCTCTTCTGGGTACTTCAGGTAAAACAGCATGTCATTCACATACAGCGATATCAAAAGTTGCCCTCCTTTAGTGCTGATTCCTACTTCCCGATATTGCTGCCTTTAATATGTCGCTAAGGGTTTTAATGCATCAGGGACCATGGACAACCTTGTCTGGTGCCTTTGCTCAGTTGCAACTGTTCTGAAATACTTGCACCCATTCTGACTCACGCCATTGGTTTAAGGTATAATAATCTGACCCATCTCAGCTATACGTGCCCAATTCTGAATTCTTCCAACACCGCTAACAGCCAGGGCCATTAAACCGAGTCAAAGGCTTTCACCGCATTCAGTGAGATTATCGCTGCCTCTTGGGAGCTCCCTTGGACATAGTCTATAACACGATGGAGCCTCTGCAGGTTGTTGGATATGTTCCTACGTGGGACATACCCTGTTTGTTCCCAGTGTATGAGTTTGTTTATGACTGGTTTTAACCTATTCGCCATCACTGCGGTCAGGATCTTGCTGTCCTGATTGAGCAGCGAGAGCGGTCTATAGGACCCGCACTCCGTGTCCAGTTTGTTGGGTTTGAGGAGAAGAATAATGATCACAATGTACCTGTGCCAAACGCTTCATTTAGCATTGCTATCATTGGGGGGAGTATTGATGTCTTATAGGCTTTATAGAATTCACTCAGGAGTCCATCTTCCCCTGGGGCCTTGCTTGTGGGCAGTATGTTGATTATTTGTTCAAGCTCTTCTGTCGTTATCGGGACCTCTAGGTTCTCCTTTTCTGTCTCCTCAAGTTTAGGGAGTGTGATCTCTGTTAATCCTTTCAGTAGGTGTATCTCTTCTCCTTCAGTGGGGTCTGCATATAGACTCCTATAGAAAAAGAGAATTTGTTTACTCCAGCCTGGGATTCTCGTATATGACCATCCATCCCTTGCCTTGCTCTAATAGTTTGTCTAGAGGTCTCACTTTTGTATAACCAGGTCAGTAATCTGTCTGGCTTGTCACCTTCAGCATGCTGCCTCTCCACATATTTACTATAAATTAGGTTGCTTAGCCTCTCCCAGTGATCCCTGCACTTTTGTAATTGGTTTATGGTCTTGGCCTCTCCTGGGGATTCCGTTCCCTCCTGCATCTTTGTTTCTAACTCATATTCTGCATTTTGTAATTCCAGTTTTATACCGTCTTGCAACCCCTTTGATTTAGATATTGCCGATCTCCTCACTACTACTTTAAGTGCCTCCCACACTGTCCCAGCCAAATCCACACTACCCGTGTTATGTACGAAATACTCCTCTATCTCTTTTCTCAAGTCCTCTCCTCTCTGAACACTGTATCTTTTAATGATTCGGCCCTGAGTCTCCATGTCAGGAATCTAGCTCTAGGTGGTAGAATCTGCCATGTTGCCACCAGCGGGGTGTGATCAGAGAGGACCATGGCTTTGTATTCTTCTTGTGTTGCTTCTTTTGTGAACTTTGTTCCCATAAATATATAATCTAGCCTTGTATGTAGGATCTGTGGGGCTGAGTAGTGTGAGTATCCCCTGCCTTGTGGGTTTTGCAATCTCTAAACATCTGCTAGCCAAAAACCTTTTAATAGGGTGCTTAGGGCCTTTGCTGCCGGGGTCGGTTGTGTGATCTTTCCATCTGACTGATCCATCGCCAGAACAAGAGTACAGTTAAAGTCCTCCACACACCACCGCTCCTTCCATGTACAAACTTATCTTGGTATAGAGGGTTCTAAAGTAAGGTGTAGTATCTTGATTCAGGGCATACACGTTGATGATACACACTTCTTTATTTTCTACCAGCCTCCTTATTAATAACATTCTACCATCTTTATCTATGGTGGACTGTAGCAGCTTGAACGGGACATGTGGCACTATCCATGTTATGACCCGTCTAGCTGAATATGTTGCTCCCCGGGTTATCCCTTTCCATTTCCTTGTTATCACATCCTGCTTTTCCTTTGTCACATGGGTTTCCTGCCACAATGCTATATCTATTTTCTGTCTCTTCAAATACATCATAACCCTGTTATGTTTAATATAGTTTTTGAGCCCCCTCACATTCTAGGTTGCTATATTCATTTCTCCCATCTGATCCATTTTCCATTCCTCCCATCTCCGCCCCCACCCACCTCATCCCACATTTTTGGCTTGTGTCTGTAGGCTAGTCCCCTTTTAACTTCCCCATCTCCCCCCTCCTCTAATTACACCAACTCCCTTTCTTCCCTATACCCCCACAAACCACAACTTTTGGCCAGCTCCATCCCTGGATCTCAAGCTACCCCACATCTAGTCCCTTTCTCAGCTACTTGCCGATACTCGGGGCTCAGCAGGAGGATACCGAACTACCAGTGTCCTGACTACACTAACCAGTGGGAGTGGTAGCATGTTCCCTAGTGCTGCGTTCTCCATGGCAGCACCTGTATCTCCTGCATTCGGCCAACAGTAAATGGCACATTGTGTGTATTTAAACCCTTATACAGACATTTCCCACTAGTCTCGACATATTCTGCATTATTCTCTAGTCCCATAGTCGCTATCTTGCTTTAATCATTACCCCACTGCATCCGCTCTGTCCAAAAGATCGCCTCCATGAAAATACAGGTTCACTTCTCCATACGGCTCTCCGTCTGGTTGTCCGGCCCCACCAGGCAGTTCATCCTATCCATCCATTTCGCGACCTCTGGAGTATCGAAGAAAATCACTTTGTCTTAATGCAGGACCTTCAGTTTCGCAAGGTACAGCAGCATATATTTGAGGCCAGACTCACACATCCTTCTTTTAACTGACACACAGCTCAGATATTGCTTTTGCACCAAGAAAGTGTAGTCCAGATACACCATGATAGTCACAAATGCTCTGCTTATTGTACCTCCTTTGCAAAAATGCTCCAAAATCTTCTCTCTATCCTTATAGTTCAAAATCTTGGCTATGATCGGCCAGGGAGGGGCCCCTGGCGGTGCCTTCCTTGCCAGGGCTCTGTGTGCTCTCTCCACTATGACCCCTGCGTGAGCGAGCCACCACTTATTTCTTGCAGCAGCATTTTTTCGATATAGTTAGTTGGGTCTGAACTCTCCATGCCTTCTGGATGTCCTACAATGCATATATTGTTCCTACGTGCCCGTCCTTTGTCTTCTTCTGCTCTGTACTCCAGTTTGCGCACTTGTTGTTGTAATGTGGAGACCTCTTTGGCGTTAGTGGTGCAAATGTTCATGTTTGTTTTAACCTCTTTTTCAAGTCCTCCTGTGTGTTCGGCTAACACCCGAACATCTTGTCTTAGAAGACCAATTGATGATTAAATAACGTATTGTTTTTTTAACACTGCAGAAAGAGTATTCTTTACAATTGAATGTCCATAACAAGTACTCGTTGAAGAATGAATTTAGATGACACAATGTGCATTATGAATTTCTACAATTACTATTTGACTGATTTCAATTAGGAAGGTGTACTGGGGATGGGAGTGTTCACCACTTTAGGACACTATCAAGCTTTACGTTATTGGAACGGCTTTTTGTGCCAGAGCTCCCGAGCACAGCTCCCCAGCCCAGCCCAGCTCCCCAGATTCTCCCCAGCACCCATACAGCAATTGAACCATCAGAAGTCACTTCAAACTCCTCTTTTAAACATAAAATAAACTGGTGTGCCGGACACAACCAACCTTGGATAAAGTACTACTTTATTCTCAGTTTAATAAAGCACGCTCAACTGGCAAACATCATATGGACGCTTGCACACTGACACACAAACTTTATTACACAGAGGTCTTCTACCACAATATGCGTCATCCAACATGACAAACCATAAAGTGTATTAGTGGTAGGTATTGTTTAGGGAACATGTCTACTTATAGAATGTATATGAGTTAGTACTTCAATGGCTGTCTCTTATCTGTAAGACACATCTCGAACTACCTCTTGTCATGATGCCTACCCCCGGAGCACCAGGCCAGGCCCAGCACCCCCAGGAGCAGGCATCACGCCCCCGGGTAAAATCCCAGCGGCCCTTTATAGGGGCTCTTTGGACTCTGTCCTGGCGCCGTTGGCGCCAGGCTCATAAGGGGAAGTGTTTGGTGCACTTACCTGAAGCAGACCATGCTGCATACTCACCTGATGCAGACCATGCTGCATGAAGAACCAAGCCAAATGAGGCTTAGGAGGGACTATTTTTCTGAAGGAACTATTTTGTTACTTGGGTGGGGCTGTGGAAGAATACTCACCTGGAACTTCTTCCAAGGCTATTTAAGCCACGCCCGGACAGCCACACGTGCTTCGCGTTGTTCTGCCTCCCAGCAGCTGAACGCTCACCGTATCAGCTCCTGCACCTGGACTCCAGCCACGCCCGCCTCGAACCTGGAACACCTGTAAGGAAAGAAGAGAAGAGAAAGGTGAAAACCAAGAACTTATTCAATCTTCTTACCTGCATCCGGAATCTTCACGCCAGCATTCCTGAAGGAAGACTTCCATTTAAAAGCACCGCGTTGCTCGCTGCAGCGCCGCGCTTCACTCACCTGTTCCCGAGACGCCGCCCGGCTTCATCGCGGCTCCCAGCACCGGTCGCCACATCCCTGCACCTAGGGGCGAGAAGAAGAGACAAAAGGTGAGCAAGGGAACACAAGAGGAGAGCCGAATTTTCAGCCATATTACTTAACCGGCTTTTCTTGGTGAACCATTCTACATCTCGGGTCGGCGCCGCATCTTTGACAGGTACTGCACCCCGGCCCCTATGGGGAAAGGACAAAAGACATTACTGGGGTATTATAAAGACATTTAGAGGGGTCGCCCTCAGCACTAACTCACCTGATTTTACCACCGGCAATTTAACCCCTCAACGCATCGCCTTCGTTTTGCACCTGAAATAAAGGGCAGATCACAGGTTAGGAAAAAACAACATAAAAGGAGGCTCACACTTGAACTTTTGCATCTTCATACTTACGACGTATCGCTCAGAAAAGTCAAGTGGATTTGCCAGCGCCATTCTGAAAACCAGTGAAGTAACTTGACGAACGCGCGCCCCTGCACCAGAAGCAGGATGGAGAGTTCATCCTTCCAAACCATAAGGTGAGCTTAAAGCGGGGGTTTTGGAGGAAGTGAGAGAAAAACGAAGGGGGAAAGAGGGGAGCAAGCACACTATTCAGCAGACAGTTAATCCCCTTTCTCATCTGCAGAAGGATATTCCTACGGGCCAGACAAGCAAGATTTGGGGGTCCTGTTCAATCGGTGGTCGGAATTCTGCGCATCACGCTTGAAGAGGCCACAGCAACCCAGACCAGACCAGCGCCTCCGTGGGAGCCAGGTGAGTGTTACACCTCTAAATATGTATAATACTAATTATAGTGAACCAAATGCCAGCGGATTGGTCTATGCAACATTGTATACCCATAGACCCACTGATTGGTTGGTATTCTCACCCAAACTTGGACCTGGGGATCAGCTAGCAGCAGGTAAGGAAACCAAAACCCAGGTTCTTGAATCACATTAATTCCCTTCTTTCTTCCGCAATCAGTCCATAATCTTTCATCGGACCGGCCATGAGCCAGAGTTTCCCATGTGATGTTCACCCTGTAGCCTGCTCCCTGTTCTAGGACATTGAAGGGAGCGAAAGCATATCACTATCTTCATCCAAGGCTTAATAAATAGCTCTTGTTTTCAACTTCTGAGACCACGCATTTGTACTTTTCAGTCTCTTATTTACTGCTATTTCATTTAATTATACTGAGTGTCATTGCTCCTCTTGGCCTCCAGTAGACTTGCTCACTCTGCCTTTTATAGACGTTATACACATTTCATTGTCCAATACTTAGCTCTTGCAGATGTTTTCTTTTTCTTTAATCTAAGAGAAATATGTATCATCCACGGCTTATCAGTCTGCCTCCCTTCATGCTTTGCAGCTACTCCTTAAAAATAGCACACTTGATCCCAAGCCAACATAGGGCCTCATTACAAGTTTGGCAGTATCCATGCCCTTAATAAGGGCACTGCTTCCTGCCAAACTCGCTACCAGCACCGACACCCATGAATGGGCAATCGCCGGCCCATTACGAGTTGAATGGGCCATTAATTGCCCATTCGCGGGTGCTGGTATGGCCGGGCTTCCGATCCCCATTCTGCCCCACAAGGCAGAATCGGGGTGGGTAGCATGGTTGCACGGGCACCATTAATAACAGTGCCAGTGCAATCACGAGTTCTGCTCGTGTGTGCCGGTCTGCACGCCTGGTCAGGTCAGGTGTGCAGTCCGGCACCTGCGAGCAAAACTTGTAATGTGGCGGTAAGCTAACAATGGTGCCGGTAGCACTACCAACGCTGTTGTTGCCTTACCGCCATGGTCTTAATGAGGCCCATAGACTGCTCTTTGTTTTTCATACAAAGCTGTTCTTCTAGTATATCCTGACTTTGCAACCCTGATCTGTTTCTGAGGTAGTTGAATTGAATATTTACATGAGCCGGTGTCCTTTCCAACTTTGGCCATCCTTGCCAAGTTATATATTCCTGTATAGCAAGGTTCAATGTATCTTTTCTACTTTGCGTTAATGCATATTTTCCCTTATTGGTCAGCAAGTTACTTTGTCTTCTTTTGGATTCATGATTTCTTTATCATTTCGTACATGTTTCTCTTATTGCTTCAGTTACAATGTCACTCTAATATTTCATATCGTTTCAGTATGGCTTTGTATATCTTCTTTATGACATAACTCTATCCATGTCAGATTTCACTCAGCACTCTGTGATGTCCAATGGTGCATGCTGACATTCTTCCAAATGGCATCCTTCCACACTTTCAGAGTGAGAGGGTACATTCGATAAAGTTGTCTGAGTGCATATTGTCTATCGTTAACTCAATGCGGTATAGGCATAACACATGGAGTCTCACATAGGGCCTTTCTCCTGCTGTTCCAGTATGAAGGAAGCGAGGGGGCCGAAGTTAGAGAGAATATGTCCAACTGCTCCTCTACAGTACCCCCCTGTTTGAGTCCTCGATCTTTTCAACCCATATATCAGGTGACCTGCATTCTTTATATGTTCATCCACATTCCAGGACAGATTAGCCACCATCCGACAAATGTGTTATGCTCTTTGGGATAGTAGAACTTTGTTCCTGGAGCTGCAAGAATACTTTTCTTTATTTTCTCATGGGTACTTTCCTCATGTTGCATCTGCTAACCATTTCCAGCATCTAAATCAATCATGATCTTCATCCCAATAGATTTATTGGCTTCTGGAAATGTCCCAAGATGATCCTTATGAAACAAAATCCTAGCACTATCAACATTAGTACTGCTTCAAGTAATTTCAAGGCATTTACCAACCAAGTTGGAATCCATGAAAACAAAGACTAAAACCAGCGGTCCTCTTCAGTCTTGTCAACTACATCCTCCATCTTCGTATTCAGGGTTGACAACCTCGTTATTGCTTCTGTCAAAGTCTCATTGTCTTCATCATTGGCAGTTGTAAATGTACAGCAAGAAGGTCTGATCTTGGCGCACACGCCTCATTCCATTGCTGTAATTAAGCCCAGTACATACCTCTTCTGGAGGACCATGATCCTGATTGCAGTCAACTCGTCTATGATTGCATTAAATTGTTTTATTGTCATTTTGATTGTTTGCAGCAGCTCCAATCTGGTGATTTGTAGCCACTTGGCATCCACTGCAGTCTGAATTCCAGGCAGAAAAATTGCTATAAATATCACTCTTGTTCTGCTGAACATCTTGTGCTCATCTGGAATGTCATTATAGGCTTCTATTGATTTTGCTGAGAAGTAATTATCTCTCCTCTGACTGCTTTGATAAAACTATTTGTTCTTCCTCAGCTGTGTGCCCATTTTTGGGAAGTCTGTAATCTGTTAGTAACTTTGTGGTACTGCTAAGACTTGTATGCTTATCAGTATTAATGAACCATTGGTGACAAATTTATATATGCTCTTGATTCACAGGCCCAATAATAATCCATCAGGACAGCTGTTGCTTCCTTCATGCCTGGTATATCAAAAACTCGGATACACTTGAGGTTTTCTCCAACTTTCACTGTGCCATTATTTATTAAGCAAACATTCACATTCTTCAGTGGTAGTATATGCAATGGTCCTTCCTCATCATTGACCCATGTCAACAATTTTGCAATTTTAGGCCATTGGGTACTCCATTCCTTACCTGCTTTTGCCACAACTACTTCCCATTGTCCAGTTAATGCCATTGCTTTGCACACAGCCAATCCTTCAGCCCATTCTTTGGGGTTAAGCACTGTTCCTTCAATTTGTAGTTGGCCTCTTTCTCAGCATGTTTGTATTTTTTTCCCGTTCTTATCCTTGAATTGTAACATCTTGTTTTCTTCAATCTTGATTCTTACTCCGTGTATTTCAAGCTGTTTTGTATTGTATTATTTGATGCATTGTTTTTGGCTTCTCTCTTGTCTTTATATCTTGGACATAATTGTCTTCTCTTTGAGATGTTTTTTTTTTGATCCACACCATGGATGCTGTTCTGCCTTGGAACTGTCCTATGGTTAGGCAAAGTGCAAGGTGGGTCAGACAATGTGACATTTTCGCTAATACGTCTATTGCTATAAATATTTTAGAGGTTCCCAAAGAATAAGGTATAAAGGAACACACATAGAAGCATTCACCTGACGTCCTCCTTCCCTCCTTTTTCATGTGCTGATACCATAGGTTATTCTTTAAATGTGCTGAATTGTCAAGATACACATATAAACCTTCAAGATTTTCCTCAACATCCATTTTAAATCAAAATAAATGCCTACTAAAATTATAAAATATACTGTTTATGATTTCATCAGGGGCAACAGTAAACGTTTCATTGCCCTCCACCAAATCTGTATTGTTTCTATAACTTGTTTAAATGTCATAATAATCAGGAGGAAAACACAAATCGTATTGCAAAATGATGCCACAATTATTATTCCATGAAAACTCATCGGTTTTCTTAATGACAATGAGCCTCTTATATTCTGAAACGTCCTCATGTTTGCTCAAACTTTTAATATGCAACTCTGTGGGCCTCATTCCGAGTACGGCGCTAACCAATGGCGCTATTAACGCCTTGGTTGACGCCGTACCCGGACCGGCAGCGCCTTGGTGGTTGGCGGAATTACCGCCCCATTCCAAGGTTGGCGGGGCGGTAATTCCCCAATCCCCATTTACCCTTCCCCATTCCCATTCTTGCCCCATAGGGCATAATGGGAGTGGGGAAGGCGTCAATTACGCCACCGTAAATTACGGTGGCGTAATTAACATCAAGGTCCCTTAGCGCCATGGTATTTAACGCCTGCTAAAAGCAGGTGTTAAAAGCACCATGGCGCTAAGGGAACTCGGAGTATGGCGGTAAGGGATTACCGCCACCGCTCTCGTTAGCGGTGGCCGCTATCCCTTACCGCCATACTCGGAATGAGGCCCTGTATGTCTCTATGAATCACACCTTTATATCAAGAATTGCAAGATGCTTGCAAAAATTACTCTAAGAATAATATGATTGTTCTTAGGATTTCCAAGAAACTTTATGATATTCATTAGAGCTGAAAAAGACTGTAATATATATGTAAAAACAGCATACAAGATGTGTGTGATTTTAATATAGTAGGTAATGTAAAGATGAAGTGTGTTTTCTTCTTTGAGCTCTGGTACTTCAATGCATTGTGTCTTGAGTCTACCTAAAAAAGTTCCAGGATAACTGTAAGTCTGTTTACTCATTGTCAAATGTTAAAAGATATCATCCTTTAGTCTACGTGTGTTCTTCACTTGGCCATAGAACGAGCCTGCCTTTGTGGAACTTCTTCTCTTGCTTCACTGTGGGAAGTTGCAGGAAGGGTCGAGGTTTCACCTTTATATGTTTTGATGTCATGCAAATTAAGCCAGGCTCATCGTCCTTTTAACTTGGCTCTGTGGGTGTGACTTCTTTCACCTCGTATAGACACTCAAAGCGGGGAGTGCTCCAACAGTATACAAACATTCCTACCAGCACCTGGTCTCTTAGGTATTGACTTGGTTGTTTTTACCAAATCCTCTGCTTCAATTGGTTGATCATCGTTGTTGTTTTTCTTTGACCCCTCCCTTCTATTCTTGACCTGTTGAGACATTAAATAAACTCTTGCACTCATTGTTGTTAGGTAATCATGCATCTTGTCATGTAATGTCTTAGCTACACTATGGGCATCAGTTTGTAACCTAGTTGGAGGAGCAAGGGGGGTTCTCATGCAGCGTCCAGTCACCAATTCTTGAGGATTCAGATGGTGATCTGAGCCAGGCTGGTTCCTTAAAGCATATAAGGGTAGGGGTAGGCAATGCAGCAATCCCTTCTTCAAAGTTATCTTTATTTTTGCAATCCTTTCCTTCAATAATCTGTTTAATCATTTACAAACATCATTTGTCTGTGGGTGATAAGTCGAGGAAAATGTATGATTAATGCCTAATAGGAGAACTATTTGCTCAAACAACTCAGTTACAAAATGCGGTCCATTATCAGACTGCAAAACCTCACACACGCCCTATCTTGGGAACACTTCATGGACAAGGAACTTGGCAGCACATGTGGCATCAGTTTATGTGCATGGACCTGCCTTGATCCATCTAAAAAAGGACATACCTGGACAAGCATATATCTGTAACCATTGCATGTCTGCAGCATATCCACATAGTCTATATGTAGGTGCTGATATGGGCCATCTGGTCTAGGAATTGCTCTTTTCACTGTTCTCAAAGTGTGCTCTGCAGTACATTTCTGGCACATGATGAAATTTACAATAAACTGTGCCATGTGCTCCAACAGATTTGGTGAAAACCACTCTTCTGCTATTATAGCAGCTAGACTCTCTCGAGTCACATGCGCAGGGTAGTGGAGCTGCTCCAGCACTACCCTCAATAATGCTGGAGGCATAACTGGCTTTCCAGGGCTATCCTTTGGGGCTTGCCCTTATATCTCAATTAACTGCACAATAGACAACGTGTTAAAGCTCTCCTTTACCAACATGCATCGTCCTGTCATCTGTTTAACACTTTCTTTTCAAAATTAGAAATGGTTATGAAATAGGTTGCCTTTTTGGCTTCTAAATCTGCAGTTTCATTTCCGCAAGAAATTGAATCTGTCCTTTTAGAATGCAGTGCACATTTCTTTACGACTGCTAGAGTCAATGGGAGGGCTATAACTTCAATAGGTTTTTGAAATAGGGCTGCATGTTGCACTGAAGTTCAGTCTGCACAGAGGAGCACCATCCTTTTTCAGCATGACAGACCTGTGTGTACCGTGGACATAGCATAGGGTGAGTCAAAGTACAACATCACTTCCACATCCACGTATCTCCAAAGCACAACGAGAAGAGCCACTAATTCTGCAGCCTACACTGAGCTATGTGAAGGCAATCTCGTGTTTGTCACTACTTCAAATTCACCCTTGTGGTTCAGCTTTACTACCGCTGATCCAGTATGCCTTTCACTAGTCATTTGGTCAATTTTTGAAAAACCATCAATAAAAACAACTTCCCCCCTCCCGAGGGCACTTTCTCTAGCTTGAGGAATTTCATTAAAGTTCTCATTCTACGTTGTACAACCCTGTACAGAGTCATCCCCCCGCTACTGGTTCAGCTATGAGCGTTGCTGGGTTCACTGTCTTACATCTGACAATTGTAATCACAGGATTATATATTATCACCTCGTATCATGATGCTCTTTGTGTGGTCAATGTACTTTTGTGTTTCTCTAAAATCGCAAATAATGCATGCTCAACAAATAATGCTATTGAACACCCCATTGTTGTACTTGAAGCTTTTTCAATTACAAATGCAGCAGCAGCTAAAGACTGCTCACAGGGGTAATCCCCTTTCATAACTGGATCTAAATTTCCACTATAATAGGCTAATGGTTTGTGTCCATGTCCTAATGTTGTTTTCTGTTTAAGGACTGCTGTTATGACTTCTCCATTTGAATGGGAAAATTAATACAATTCTTCATGATAATCTGGAATTCCCAACACAGGGGCTGTACTGATGGCAATTTTTAATTCTTCAAATCTTCAGTCATTTCATCTGTCGATATTATTTACTCTTGCCCACATGTGCTTCTTTAAGTCATTTTAAAAGTAGTTGAATATAGGTACTGTAATTGAAAACCCAGCCCCTACAGTAATTGCATAGACATTAAAACTGTTGCATTTCCCTCACTGTTTTAGATTTTAGGTTCTGAGGTCTTCATAATTGCTTCGGTTCTTTCAGGTGTCACTTTCCTCTTCTCTTGAAAAATCAACTGTCCAATATATAAGACTTGTTCCGAACAGTATTGAAGCTTCTCATTGTCCACTGATTATCTTTTTTTCTGAGAGGATAGTCGTAACCTTAATTGAATCTTCTCTACATCTTTCTTCTGTCTGACTGTATACCAAAATGTCCTCTGCACATTGGACTATTGAACTTTTGAGCTGAACATTGCCTAAGTCCATGTGGAGGACTCTATTAAAGATTGAAGGGGACTCACAGTACCCCTGGTGTAATCGAGTATGTTGCGACTGATCAATCTATACGAAAAGGAAGTTCAATCCTGTGAGTCTTCATGGAGTGCATGTTTTGAATCTATGACTATATGTAGAATATTTACCCTTAGATGGGATTGTTGCTGGATTTGGAACTAAACAAAACTTAGCTTCCACTATATTCTTTAGAGGGTGAAGGTCCTAAATAGATCTCCACAACCCCATTGATTTTCTCACTGGGTACAAAACCATGTTACATGGAGAATCGGATGGTACCAACGCTGCTTGCTTCATCAATGCAAAAATGGTCTCAAAAATACCTGCATCCGCCTCTCTGGAAATGGGGTATTGCTTTGCAGGTAGCAAAAGTGCTCCTGTTTTAAGCTTGATTTTAACTGTTCCTACACCTACTCATTTTAATAGACCCACATCATATGGACTTGTGGTCCACAAAATCTTTGTCACTTTCTCTAAACCTTTCTCAAAAGGAAATGCTGTCTTTTTTATCAATGCCACTCTCTGCGGTATTTCTCTATTCTCTACTTTTATCCTATAAGTAAGACTTATGAAAAATACTAATTCATCATCTGAGTACTCATCCTTAAACAACTCCTTGAATGTCAAATCTGTCAACCTTTGTCTTTCACTGAGGGCTATCACTGTTCTCCATCCTCTTCCCTCATTGTTAGGGAGAATTCTCTGTTTAGGCTGAATTTCCTAACCTAGTGAGTCCCCCAGCAGCTTTGCTGGATTTCTGGAGTTTGTTTTTTTCTCCTGCCAAGAGTGAGTCTCTTTTTCTCACACTCTTGGACATGATTTGAGGGGTTCCTTTGACTGTTAATGTGTTTATGGGCTATGGGGTCTTTTACTCCATAGGGTCTCATGTGTATTTACTATGTGTGTTACACAGCACCCTCAGTGCAGTGACACAGGGGTGTCATAGTGACACCCCACCATAGACTCCATACCCTTGGATTGACTACTATCTCCCAGGGCATGTAAAGTCACCATTGGCTTTACTAGTCCCAAATTATGAACAGAAACCAGTACAAACCATCATATTGTGGATGTACTGGTTGGGGCAATTCGATTGCCCCGGGGTCTGTTATTCGAGGGGGCATGTCTCCGTCCCCCCTGATCGAGTTTTGGCTGGAGGCAGTGGATACTACTTTTTATATTCGACCGAGAATATATCTCTATGGGATTTTCCCATTGTTCGAAGATACCAACTTTAATTATTTAATTCACATAGCCTCGAACATACCGCCGGTTTATTTATTTAATATTAATTTGCCGGTTGGTATTTTTTGCCAGAACTCGATTCTAAAATGGCGTTTGTGTTCTCTTCTGTGACTCCAACCCAAGTCGAGCCCTTTGTTCCACTTTTTGGCAGGCTTCTCCACAGAAGCCTCCAAAAGTGTGCCACTCTGTCTGGGTACCACAGGGGGTGTGGGAGGGGGTTTAGGCACCCTGGACTGAGTTACCTTGGTAACTCAAGTCGCACTTTTGCGTGATTGGCCCAAGTGGTGAGCCGGCCGGCTCACCACTTAGCATGTTTGATTGACAGCTAGGCTGAGTGAATGGGGGTGTGCTGCATAAAAGCAGGGCTTTTGGGACTGGAACTTTAGAAGTCGCCACAGGACCTGAAAATCCGACGAGGGAGAAGCTGAGCTGACCTGCTACGACGACACCACCGGCAGAGCCCTGCGGAAACAACTCACTACTTCCCAATGACAGAGAAGATCTCCCGGCTGGAGAGTCTTCTTCCCCTGTCTGGTGGGCACAACCAGTTTACCTTCTTTTTCTCGCATCCCAGGATGTATTGTGGTCGAATTGCCTGTGCCAAGCACCCCGGCAAGCGGATAGCCACTTACCACTGGACCGCGAATGAAAGGACCGCTCCTTTTAACTGAGAACTCTGCGGCTGCTTTCTTCCCTGGCAGTGCAACAGACTCCTGTCTTCCTCCCCGATGAGATCCTCTCCTCCCCCGGACGAAGCACCGACTTGCATCCGCTGCCAGGAACAACTGCCCCCGCTGGAGTATTCTCACCACCTTAAGGTACCGTGTCCGCCAGGCCTCCCTTTCTAAAGATTGCTACAAGGTAATAATAATCCCTTAACCTTCTGGACTGGGCTGGCCGCCTTGACCATCTAACTGGTCCCTTTCTTTTGGTCCAACTCTTTCTGAACTGATTGCGAGACTTTTGGGCACTGAACCGTGTGACCTTGGACACATTTTGACCGGAGCCTCTTAAAGTGGGTCCGGCCTTGTTAACTTTGACCTTACGGTTTTAACCTGCCTTCTTCTCCTACTGTGTTCTTCCGAAAGTGTTGGGATCTGTTTCTATCTTTGCTCTGCCTTTCTCTCACTTTTAAATTGATTGATTAGAGTGCCATCTTCGTTAAGCGCTCACCGCTGTCCGAAAATAAGTGTTGCCTTACTTAAGACTTGTCTAACTTATCGTTGAAGGGAGTGTATATCTTTTAGTGACCGTGTTTTTGAACTGCTTGATATTAGTGCCAGTGTGTTTTATTAGATGTGGTTTTAAATACATAATTATATCTCTTTTTACACCAAGCTCTGGTCAGTGTTTGCTTGTTCTACTGTGTTCTTTTAACCTATTGTGAATACTCTGTATACTGCCTAACTCTTCCTGAGGGACGTCTGACTGCTCAGCCACAGCTACCAAGTGAATCTGTGTGGTACAGACTGCTACCAAGTGGGTTTACTGCCAAACACCTGTAGTCTTAAATCTTTTGCAGCGGTCCCAGAGGGAACTGCAGAGGTTTCTGCCTAACACTGGTGTACAGCGGTGGAATTTGTATTGAGTATACACTTTAGTGTGCTTTTTGAATACTTTAGGACAACTAACCACAAAGCTTAGCACTAAAAAGCTGAATTTCTAACTATGTCTGCTATGGAGAGTTATACCCTAGAATCATTGTCTGACAAAACTGCTGATTGCTTAAGAGTATTGTGTAGACATAAGAATCTCTCTGAGAAGGGCAAGAAAATGGAACTTATAGAAAGATTGTTAGAAAACCAAAGTATGGGTGGTACAGAGGAATCTGCCCCCCCCCTGCAGCAAATGTAGAAAACAGTGATGCTATTGATCTCAATCAACTCAATCAAAGCCTTGATAATGAGTCAGAAGAGGAAAGTGAACCTAATGAAGTTAGCCACTCTGAGCCTCTGTCTGCCTTACCTACTGTACCTACTGGGCCTCTACCAGGTCCTACATGTAACCCTGCTTATTTTGAACTTGAAAAAATGAAGCTTGTATTAGAGTACAAATGTTTTATTGCTCAATCTGAACGAAACCAAGAGCTAGAGTTCAGAAGAATGAATGCCCAAGCTGAGCAGAAGCAAGCTGAGTTAAGACTCAGAGAAATAGAGCTTAATCATGAACTAGAAATGAAGAAGTTGTCTGTGGAAAATGCTTCTCTCTCCTCTGGTTCCTCTTGGAGTTCCAGTCCCAAAAGACCTCGGATGCCTAAGGAATTAGTGGGTATGTATGAGCCTAAGTTGGATGTGTTGGATTGGTTAACATTTTTTGAGTATAATCACGGGCTCCAGGACATCACAGGGAATGAAATACTTCCCTGGTTGTTCTCTAGGCTTCCCCCTGTTGCAATTGATGTGGTAATGGAGTTGGGGGAGGTGGATAAGAAGGATTTGAATGTGTGAAACTAGCTTTAAATCTAGATTTGGGAAAACCCCTTCCCAGTACCTTAAGAGGTATAGGACCCTCAAAAAGCATTATGGTACCCCTTGGGCTATCTGGGTGAGTGAAGGTTTGAAAAACTTAGAGGGATGGATTAAGGGTTACAGTGTTAACACTTATGAAGGAATGAAGAATCTTGTAATGTTGGAGTCAATTTATGATGCCTGCTCTCCTGAGCTCAGACAACACTTGGCTGATTGAAAGGAATTGGATTCCAGGAAGTTAGCTAAGGCTGCTGATTTGTGGGTTGCCACCAGGGCCACTCACAAGGATTCTGGGGCTACTCAGAAAAAGGATGAGGGAAAACAGCCAAAAAAGGACTCCAAAGAGAATTCTAATAATTCCAATTCCAAAGAGGGCCCCAAACAAAACCAAAAGGTAAGCCACAAGGGAAACCAAATCAGGCTAGTGTACCTTCTGGTGCCAAACCAGAAGGAGGTCAGAACAAGCCACCATTCCAGAAAGCATTTGGTAAATGCTTTGTTTGTGGCTCTACTGACCATGTGAAAGGAGATCCCAGATGTAAGGGTAAACCTTCAGGGGTCCAGCTTGTCTCCTTAGCCTTCGCTCCAGAGGAGGAAGTACAAATGGCAAGTGGAAACTTTCTATTGCTGGCTGATGAACCCATTGGAGTCTCAGCCAGTGTTTCTTTAGTGTCTCTGGGTGTGTGGGAACAACAGAACTTAGGTGTCTATAATTCTATCCCAGATAATACTAAAGAATATTATAAGGACAGTGTCCAGGTGAATGGTCAGGAGACTCCTGCCATTAGGGACACTGGGCACAGCATAACTGTGGTGGACAAATCATTTTTTTCAGGCTGAGGATGTTGCTAAGGCACCCAAACGCCTCACCAAGTTAGCTGGAGGGCCTGTGCGATGCTTCCCCAATTACGAGTTCTCATCCAGTGTAATGACATGACTGTGAAGATACCTGTCAGCATACAAAGTGAGGTGCCTTGAAGGGTTCTGTTGGGTAATGACTTGAAAACTCTTGGAGTAGTGTCACATACCCCCAGACCTCCTAGTAAAAGGTAACAGGAGCTCACCAGACTTGCAAGGGAGAGAACCATGAGAGGTGCTCCCAAGGAGATGATGAAGAAAGAGATCACTCCTGCTCCACTGGAGATGTCAGCTGCTGTCTCTAAGAAACTAGAAGAAAAAGGGAAACCTAAAACTTCTAAAAAGAACCTCACAGCCAGCACTCCAGTGCAGCCAACAAGGACTTCCCCTAGGTTGTCCAAAGTTACACCAGTAACTCCCCCTCCAGCTGAGGCTGAGAGGGAGGTACAACCCTGTGTGGTTGAACTAGACTCTGAGGAAGAGCTAGTGGAAGGCCAGGAACTCATTGGAGATCTGGATCCAGTTGACCATCCTGAGCTGCAGTCTTTACTGGCAGAAGGTGGACCCAACAGGGCAGACTTCAGTAAGGGAGAGAGAGAATGTCCAACTCTGGAAGGTCTTCACCACCAGGCAGATGCTCAGGCTGAAGGGCAAGAGCCTGGGAAATATAGGTTACACTGGGAAGATGGCCTCTTCTACAGTGAACCAACGGAATCTGCACCTGGGGACAACAAACGACTTGTAGTACCCCAAGAGAACAGACCACAGTTCTTGCAGTTAGCCCATGAGATTCCTTTGGCTGGTCACTTGAGTTTCAAGAAGACTAAGGAAAGGCTCTCACTCTACTTTTATTGGCCAAAGATGGGGGCTGAAGTAGATAAGTACTGCAGGAGCTGCCACACCTGCCAGACTTCTGGTAAGGTTGGCTCCAAGAATGTGGCACCTTTAGTGCCTCTCCCTGTAGTGGGAGTCCCATTTGAGAGAGTAGGGATTGACATGGTTGGTCCCCTTGATCATCCAACCTCCTCAGGCAACAGGTTTATACTTGTTCTAGTAGACCATGCTACTAGGTACCCTGAGGCAATTCCTATGAGGACTGTTACAGCTCCGGCTGTGGCTAAGGCCCTCCTTGGTATTTTTACCAGGGTTGGGTTTCCTAAGGAAGTAATCTCTGACAGGGGGTCGAATTTTATGTCCCACTACATGAAAGAAATGTGGAAAATCTGCCGAGTTACTTACAAGTTCTCAACCGCATACAACCCTCAGACAAATGGGCTGGTTGAAAGGTTCAACAGAACCATGAAGAGCATGATAGGTGCTTTAGAGGACCCCCTTAAAAGAAAGTGGGACCTTCTACTGCCATGCCTTCTCTTTGCTTATAGAGAAGTCCCTCAGAATTTCTTTATGGTCATCCGGTCAGAGGTCCATTGGCCCTGATCAAGGAGGGGTTAGAGAGTGCTCCTTCCCCCAAGCCAGTCAGAGTGACTGACTATGTGATAGGTCTCCGAAGGAGAATGTCGCAAATGATGGCAGAAGCAAGTGATAACTTGAAAGCTGGACAAGCACTAGCATGACCAAAAGGTTAACATGGTTGAGTTTACTCAGGACCAGCTAGTTCTCGTTATGATTCCAACAAGGCAGAGGGCCTTGCAAGACAAATGGATGGGACCCTTCAAGGTTGTGGGTAAACCTGGAGAGGCCAACTATCTGGTGGACTTGGGCAATCCCAAGAAGGCTCCAACAGTCTTCCACACCAACAGACTAAAAGCGTATGTCTCCAGACCTGATGTAGGAGCTTTGCTTCTAGCATCATCAGAGGAAGAAGAAGAGAGTGAAGCTCTTCCTGATCTCCTAAGAGGCTTACCTTTAGACGAAAAGATTGAAGGAGTAAATCTCTCTTCAAATCTGACACCTGAGCAACAGGAAGACTGCAAATCTATGTTAAATCAGTTTGCCTCCCTGTTCTCACTTTCACCAGGCTTGACCCCTTGGGAACAGCATGACATACTCACTGGTGACTGTCTGCCAGTCAAAAGCAGAGGATATCGAATGTCAGAGAATGTAAGAACCCACATCAAAGGTGAGGTCAGCAAAATGCTTGATCTCGGGGTAATAGAGCCCTCTACTAGTCCATGGTCTAGCCCAATTGTGTTAATACCAAAGGCAGGATCTAAAGAACTTAGATTCTGTGTGGATTACAGAGCTCTTAATGCAGTCACTAAGACTGATGCCCACCCTTTGCCAAGGACAGATGAGTTGGTGGATAGACTTGGTGCAGCCAAGTTCCTCAGCACATTTGACTTGACGTCAGGCTATTGGCAAATAGCCCTGACAGACCATGCCAAGGAGAAAACTGCATTTTCTACCCCAGTTGGCTTATACCAGTTTAAGGTTATGCCTTTTGGATTGAAAAATGCACCTGCTACATTTCAAATGATGGTAAACCAGGTTCTGAATGGGATGGAGGACTTCTGCATGGCATACTTGGATGACATAGCAGTGTTCAGCAATTCCTGGGAAGAACATGTGGACCACCTGAGATATGTTTTGCAGGCTTTTGGAAAGGCCAATCTGACCAAAAAGGCAAGTAAATGCCAGATTGGACAGACTAAAGTGGTCTACCTTGGACATGAGATAGGAGGTGGAGAAATAAGGCCTTTGCCCAGTAAGATTGAAGCTGTGCAAAATTGGACAACACCTACTACTCAGACCCAGGTGAGAGCCTTATTAGGCCTCACAGGATACTACAGGAATTTCATAGAGAACTATGGGTCCATAGCTTCTCCACTGAATGTCATATCCTCTCTAAAAGAAAAAGGTAAGGTGGAATGAGGAATGCAAACAGGCCTTTGAAACCCTGAAAAAGGCTCTTTGCCAAGCCCCAGTACTCAGAGCTCCTGACTACCACCAAACTTTCATTGTGCAAACAGATGCTTCAAATGTAGGAATAGGTGCAGTCCTCAGTCAACTGGATGGGAAAGGTAGGGAGCACCCCATTTGCTTCATCAGTAGAAAACTGAAGGATCTTGAAACAAGGTGGGCAACCATTGAACTAGAGTCTTTTGCTATTGCGTGGGCTCTGAAGAAGTTTAGGCCATACTTGTATGGTTCTACTTTTGTCATTCAGACTGACCCCCAACCCTAGAGATGGTTAATACAAATGAAAGGGGAAAACCCAAAACTATTGAGATGGTCAATCTGCCTGCAAGGGTTTGATTTCACCATTGAGCACAGGTCAGGGTGTCACCACCAAAATGCTGATGGTCTCTCTAGGATGTATGTCATCGACTAGAGGTATGAGATTCATCCAGGAGTGGATTAAATCATCCTGTCCCTTAGTCTAGGGGGGGGAGGGCGAGTGTCAGGGAGAATTCTCTGTTTAGGCTGAATTTCCTAACCTAGTGAGTCCCCCAGCAGCTTTGCTGGATTTCTGGAGTTTGTTTTTTTCTCCTGCCAAGAGTGAGTCTCTTTTTCTCACACTCTTGGACATGATTTGAGGGGTTTCTTTGGCTATTAATGTGTTTTATGGGCTATGGGGTCTTTTACTCCATAGGGTGTCATGTGTTTTTACTATGTGTGTTACACAGCACCCTCAGTGCAGTGACACAGGGGTGTCATAGTGACACCCCACCATAGACTCCATACCCTTGGACTGACTACTGTCTCCCAGGGAATGTAAAGTCACCATTGGCTTTACTAGTCCCAAATTATGAACAGAAACCAGTACAAACCATCATATTGTGGATGTACTGGTTGGGGCAATTCGATTGCCCCGGGGTCTGTTATTCGAGGGGGCATGTCTCCGTCCCCCCTGATCGAGTTTTGGCTGGAGGCAGTGGATACTACTTTTTATATTCGACCGAGAATATATCTCTATGGGATTTTCCCATTGTT
Source organism: Ambystoma mexicanum (assembly GCF_040938575.1). NCBI lineage: Eukaryota > Metazoa > Chordata > Amphibia > Caudata > Ambystomatidae > Ambystoma > Ambystoma mexicanum. Next base: position 679,592,437 of record NC_090922.1, on the reverse strand, counting down.
CGAAGATACCAACTTTAATTATTTAATTCACATAGCCTCGAACATACCGCCGGTTTATTTATTTAATATTAATTTGCCGGTTGGTATTTTTTGCCAGAACTCGATTCTAAAATGGCGTTTGTGTTCTCTTCTGTGACTCCAACCCAAGTCGAGCCCTTTGTTCCACTTTTTGGCAGGCTTCTCCACAGAAGCCTCCAAAAGTGTGCCACTCTGTCTGGGTACCACAGGGGGTGTGGGAGGGGGTTTAGGCACCCTGGACTGAGTTACCTTGGTAACTCAAGTCGCACTTTTGCGTGATTGGCCCAAGTGGTGAGCCGGCCGGCTCACCACTTAGCATGTTTGATTGACAGCTAGGCTGAGTGAATGGGGGTGTGCTGCATAAAAGCAGGGCTTTTGGGACTGGAACTTTAGAAGTCGCCACAGGACCTGAAAATCCGACGAGGGAGAAGCTGAGCTGACCTGCTACGACGACACCACCGGCAGAGCCCTGCGGAAACAACTCACTACTTCCCAATGACAGAGAAGATCTCCCGGCTGGAGAGTCTTCTTCCCCTGTCTGGTGGGCACAACCAGTTTACCTTCTTTTTCTCGCATCCCAGGATGTATTGTGGTCGAATTGCCTGTGCCAAGCACCCCGGCAAGCGGATAGCCACTTACCACTGGACCGCGAATGAAAGGACCGCTCCTTTTAACTGAGAACTCTGCGGCTGCTTTCTTCCCTGGCAGTGCAACAGACTCCTGTCTTCCTCCCCGATGAGATCCTCTCCTCCCCCGGACGAAGCACCGACTTGCATCCGCTGCCAGGAACAACTGCCCCCGCTGGAGTATTCTCACCACCTTAAGGTACCGTGTCCGCCAGGCCTCCCTTTCTAAAGATTGCTACAAGGTAATAATAATCCCTTAACCTTCTGGACTGGGCTGGCCGCCTTGACCATCTAACTGGTCCCTTTCTTTTGGTCCAACTCTTTCTGAACTGATTGCGAGACTTTTGGGCACTGAACCGTGTGACCTTGGACACATTTTGACCGGAGCCTCTTAAAGTGGGTCCGGCCTTGTTAACTTTGACCTTACGGTTTTAACCTGCCTTCTTCTCCTACTGTGTTCTTCCGAAAGTGTTGGGATCTGTTTCTATCTTTGCTCTGCCTTTCTCTCACTTTTAAATTGATTGATTAGAGTGCCATCTTCGTTAAGCGCTCACCGCTGTCCGAAAATAAGTGTTGCCTTACTTAAGACTTGTCTAACTTATCATTGAAGGGAGTGTTTTTGTAATCGTTAGTGACTGTGTTTTTGAACTGCTTGATATTAGTGCTAGTGGGTTTTATTAGTTGTGGTTTTAAATAAATAATTATATCTCTTTTTCACCAAGCTCTGGTCAGTGTTTGCTTGTTCTACTGTGTTCCTTTGATATATTGTGAATACACTGTATACTGCCTAACTCTTCTTGAGGGAGGTCTGACTGCTCAGCCACAGCTACCAAGTGAATTTGTGTGGTACAGACTGCTACCAAGTGGGTTTACTGCCAAACACCTGTAGTCTTAAATCTTTTGCAGTGGTCCTAGAGGGAACTGCACAGGTTTCTGCCTAACACTCATCTGTCCTATGAAGAACCACCATTTTCTCTCTAATAACTGCTGCTTCTAACTCCAAGTGGAGAATCTGCCCCTCACATTCATCCATAGGGATTTCTGGTCAGAACAAAAAACTTATTAGGTATTCTTAATAGTTTACCTATCAATCTGGGCATTCACAATAATAAGACAGTCACTCCATACAAATATACTTCTGGGTCTAAAGGGACCACTCGTAATGCGTACTGGCCTGTGAAGGCTAATATAAACTCTCTCACATTCATATAATATATCCCTGGAGTAGAACACACAATCCAATGTCAGAAAAATATATAATTGTTTTAAGTTTAGTCATTAAGTTACACCCCAATATGTTAACTGGTGTTTTCCTGCAATATAGCAATGGCATAGACATGTCGGGTTTTCCTATAGAGATTGGTATATCATCTGTAAAATGAACTAAACACATGCCCCAGAGAATCCCTGTCCATTCATTGCAATACCTGGCATTAGGTAGTTTCCCTCAGGGACACCGGAACAAGTTGCTCCAGTGTCCACAAGAAATGTGGTCTGATTGTCACTGATAGTACTGAACACATCAGGTCGCTCTGTGGGCTGTCCTATTGTGGATATAAACCCATCCCTGTACCTGCGAAAGGATTTCCTCCTACCACAGTCACCCTCCCTAATGTGGGTGCAGGTACTTGCTGAACTCCTGTAGTTATATTCTATTGTGGCACCATAGCCTGCTGTGTCTGTGCTTGCTGCATTAGTACCTGTTTTGCCTGAATGGGGACTTGCTGTGATTACCCTTGTGGTGATTGAATTTGTAATGGTGCTTGCTGCATTTGCTGTGGTTGCAGCACATATGTCTGAACCTGCATGTGATCTTGGGCATACTATTCCTTTGGTTCTGTATTATATTGCAAAGTATAGCCCATCCTCCTCTAGGAGCTTACCAATTTTGCTGCATGCCTCCTCTGCTTCTACATGTTCTAGCTATGTGTCCTATTTGTCCGCAATTCCAACATTACTAGGGTTGCCCTCCATTAAATCCTCCTCTTCCCTGAGGGTTTCGAAATTCACCATGTCTTCCCCCTCTCAGCTTATTTCCTCTTACCCTTGGCCAAACATTGTAACCACTCTGATTTGTGGGATACACTGCGTTGTTTTGCAGCACTGATTGCATCGCCTGCATCACCCCACCTTCATTACTCATCAATACTGCTCCCTCTATGGCTATTTTTGACAACTTCCTATGAACTAACTTCACTTCTTCCTGCTTTCTACTCTCGGCGTTCTTCTTATTGTTCTCCTGCATTAATCGCCAAGTGATGCACGATCGTCAATTGTATTTCTGGCCATGGCTTCACTTCCATTTCCACCTGTTTCTTCAGTTGCTGTTGCACTGGCTCAGGCAGTCCCTGACAAAAAATGTGGTAATATATACTGGTTTATCCCATTGGTCATGCGTCTCAAAGTGCCAGTATTTTTGAACATCTTGAATGTAAGATACAGGGTCTTCCTCCTCCCCCATTTTCGTAGTCATAATCGCAACCATGTCTGATGTATTGGGGTATAGCACCCTGTCTGCCAGCCATACATCTGCTCTGCAATTATTAAATGGGGCTCCATCGTGTGTCATGTTTTGTGCAGTCACACCTGCATATTCTGCTTGTTTCCAAATGTTGTCTGCTCTCTCTCTCCTATGATTGCTGCTACCAAGCATTTTATGACACCTATAGCTATTGTGTCATTCCTGATGTCATTCTTTCAAACTCATAGATCAATTTTCCTGTAATTTACATCTGAAATTGTCTTTATCCATTTGTGGCCACTGTATATATTCTGGTCGTCGACCACCTTTCTCTAATAATGGGAATTGTGAAAATCCTGATCCCTAATCAAACCTGCCTACACTTCTTGTCTTCCAGTGAGGGCTAATCTCGCCCATTTGTGTCCGCCCTAGTAATGCCCTTAATCTGCATACATAACGCTGGGATACATCCCCTGCACTGCACGATCGTGCTTGTGGTCACTCAGTATATGGTATCAATTCTGGTGAGCTCTTTTTGGGGTCTTGTAAATCTGTCAATTATCCCCCTTTTTCTACACTCGATTCTTTTGAAAACCCACATCTGCTCTTTTAGCCCTGCTTCACGCTCTCTCCAGTCTTCGTCTGACATATTATGCCCCAGCTTGTATGACTATTATCCTTTTCTGAACCTTCTAGATCTAGTCTACTTAAAGACTGCATTCTATGCTTGTCTGTTATGATGTCATCTGACCTATCTCCAGTTTCTCTCGAAAGAGATTCCTCCACGCTGTCTTGTGTACCCCCTCTTTGGAGTCTATATAGTGCCTACCCTAACATCCCCTTAGGACCGGGAAAGTGAGGTATCTACTGCTCTTCTTCATAATCCATCAAAATCCTGTCACTTTTATGCATACAGTATTTACAACACTGTCCCTCCGCTTATTTTTGCCATTTTCAATGTTCAATGTTCCACTTGTTTGTTTGTTTGTTTATTTGGTAATGCACACCAAACCCGTAGGTAACTGGGTGCAGCAGATAAGAATACTTTAGACTTAGTTACACCAAGGTATGGATACAGTACAAAACAGGGCAGCTACAGGCAGGTTACATTAATTATGCAGTAAGATACATAGATTCAAGAAGGGGTGCAGTAGAATGAGTCCATACATGTCAGGCATACTGGAGGATACAACAGGTGTCCAAGGTTATGTGTCGTTGGACCGACCCAGTGAGTTGCGCCTGAAGCTAAAATAGGATTGATCAATTCTAAGGCTCAGAGGTAGTGTATTCCAGTGTTGTGCAGCTTTAACTGGAAAGCTGCCTCCTGCAGATTTGGTTAGTTTGAACCTAGGTATCTCTAGACAATGAGAGTCTGCTCTGGACAGGCAAATCAAAGTTTTTCTGGTCATTCCTTCTGTGAGCTATGGGGGAGCTGCATTGTTGAGGCATTTGTATGTGAGTGATATGGTTTTAAATGTGATCCTATTGCTTATTTTTCACCAGTGGTGGTCTCTTCTGATGTTAGAGATATGTTCTCTATTGGTTAGAATGAGGGCAGTTCTCAGGGCATTATTTTGAAGGGGTGGAATTTGTTGAGGATATATTTGTTGGCTCCTAGATATAGGGCATTGCAATCTAATTTTGACAATATTAGAACATTGGCGAGGGTGATACAACTAGCATTAGTTAGATAGGGTCAGCAAGCTCTGATAAGCTTGCCTGTGTAAGCAGTGGAGGAAGCCAAGGAATTAACCTGTTTCCTTAGAGATAAGGTGGAATCAAGCTAAAATCCTAGTGTTTTTACCTCATGTACTGCTTTGATTATGTTTCCGTCTATGTTGAATGAGGTGTAGGTGGGGCTTAGTTTTTTTAGATTGGCTTTGGAGCCGAGGATCAGGATCTCTGTTTGATCGTCATTCAGGCAGAGGCCCTAGGATGCCATTCATGCCTGAATGAGGAGGTATATTTCATTTACCAAGGCCGTATCCTTATCAAAATTGCCCAAAAGGGGAATGAGGATCTGGGTGTCATCTGCATAATTAGTGTAGGTGACACCAAGTCTGTCCAATTTATCAAATAGGGGCTTGGTAAAAATATTATACATGGTGGACGAGACATAGAATCCTTGCGGGACACCCCGCATAGTTTGAATCGGGTCAGCTGATGCCAAAGGGGAAAAGACTCTCATTGTTCTATTTGCTAGAAAGGACTGGACTCAGGCTATTGCGTCACTCGAGAAGTGGACAGCCAACGCTAGGTGTTTCTTACATCCGTTTCAATGCTCGAGTCCCTTGGCATCGACTATCCCTCAATTGACCAGTTCGCCTTCCGTCCATGGGGAACCTGATGGGGATCTGGCAGGAACTTTGTCAAAGGGGGACCTGCCAACCATATCCTTTCACACGTGTATTGTTGCATGCTGTTCTCATTAGGAAGCTCTGTGGTCTTCTGGCTAATGACGGGAGCTGAAATAAGTCAGAGGATCTAGCTATGGCCCTAGGTCGGCTAGACCTGAACCATTCGTACTGCTACCAACATGTGCTCTAGCACCTTGAAGCGTATTTTGTGCTAGATGACATTACCAATAAAGATCTCAGAGCAAATAACCAGACAGACTCAAAGAATACGGCAAAGTACTTCTTTATTCTCAGTTTAATAAAGCAGTGTCAACATGCAAACATCAGACAGATGCCTGCACACTCACCCACAAACTTGATTACACAGAGGTCTTATATCACAATACGCGTCATCCCTGATGTCATCCTACATGTCAAACTATAAAATGTATTAGCGGGAGGGATAGGTTAAGGGAACATGTCTAATTATGGAATGTATATGGGTTAGTACTTCATTGGCTGTCTATTGTCTGTAAAACACATCTCAAACTGTGTCTAAATATGTATAATTCTGATTATAGTGAACAAAATTGCAGCAGAATGGTCTATGCAACATTGCACAGCAGGTTTCCCCATATACCCACTAATTGGTTGACATTCTCACCCAACCTTGGACTCTTGGCCCAGCTAGGAGCATTTAAGGAAATCAAAACCCAGGTGCTTGATTCACGTCAGATTACTCTCTATTTCCCAATTACTCCATCATCTCTGATCAGACCGGCCATGAGCCAAAGTTTCCCATCTGTAGTTGACTTTGTAGCCTGCTCTCTGTTCTAGGACATTCAAGGGAGTAAAGCACATTACTATCTTCATCCAAGGCTTAATGAATAGCCCTTGTTTTTGACTTCTGGGTCACATGTGAAGAGATCACACATTCGTCCATTTCAGCCCCTTATTTATTGCTATTTGATTTAATGTCCTTGATCCTCTTGGCCTCTAGAGACTTTCTAACTCTACATCGTATAGACTTTATACACATTTAATTGTCCAAAACTTGGCTCTTGCAGATGTTTTCTTCTTCTTTAATCTAAGAGAAATATGTCTCATCCATGGCTTATCCGTCTGCATCCCTTTGTGCTTTGCAGCTATTCCTTAAAAATAGCATACTTGATCCCAAGCCAACAAAGATTGCTCTTTGTTTTGCACACAAAGCTGTTCTTCCAGTGTCTCCTGACTCTGCAACCCTAATCTGTTTGATGTATTTGAATTGAATATTTACATGAGCTGATGTCCATTTTCTAATTATGTCCGTCCTTGCCAAGTTATAGATTACTCTATAGCAAGCTTCTATGTATCTTTTCTACCTTGCGTTACTGAGTTTTTACACGTATTGATGAGCAAGTTACTTTGTTGTCTTTTGCATTCATTTTTACTTTATCATTTTGTTTCTCTTATTGCTTCAGTTATATCATCACTCTTGAGTATTTTCATATTGTTTCAGTATGGCTTTGTATATCTTCTTTGTGACATCATTCTATCCATGTCATGTTTCACTCACGGCTCCATGATGTCCAATGGTTCATGCTGACATCCTTCCATATGGCATCCTTACACACTTTCAGTGCAAGTGTACATTCCATACGGTTTTCTGAGTGCATATCATCTCTCGTACACTCGATGCATTATAAGCATAACACATGGAATCTCACAATTGGCCCTTCTCCTGCTGTTCCAGTATGACGGCAGTGAAGGGGCGGCAGTTTGGGAAAATGTATCCAACTGCTCCTCTACACATCTAACAGACCCAATAATTCACCCATACAGCAGGCCTCACCCATAACACAGGACTCACATCACTTATAAACTAATGCTGTACTAGACATTACAATAACAGCATAGGAACAGCCAAATAATCGCCGCCTAAATACTCATTATCTGCATGCTTCTTCCTCAGCTTTGAGGTGAAATACTCCTCACAGATTAACTTCTTCTCTGCCACAGTACTTTACTAAAAGCAAAGAAACCTGCACCATCTATCACAGATAAAACCACACCAGCCATCATAGCTGCACCCACCTTCATAGAGGAACAACCTTCATCCAACCGACCTCTTTGATTGTAGTGACATGCACTTCATGTTCTCCTGCTAAATCCCCCAACCAACAAATTGTCTTCTCCTGTGATCCCTGATTCCTGTTAAGTCTCATCCTAGATTTGCCACATCAGACCACACTTGCGTGCACTGGTGCACAGAAACTTCTTTGTTAAGCACAGTCCAATGTCATGTTATCTGAAAAAGGACCATGCCACGTGAACATGGTGTAGGCCATGTTCGCTTTTTTGATTCGGAGTGCTAGGGCATGTGTGGTTCTGACCAATCATCATTAGTCCTCTGTGGAGTGTGCAGTGTGTGCAATGACAGTGCAACAGTTCCTGATTGCCTACGGGGAATTTGTGGAGTGTTTCTTTCATGTCCATCATTTTCTTGGAGGAGTAGCAGACTGCTTTTAATCACACACACAGCATGGAGATACGTGGCAACAAAGTGTGTGCAAACAATTGACTCTTGTCTTGTCAGATTCACCCTCTCATCCGTTTCACTGCTCCAACCGTGGACTCTTTGGGTTCATCCTCTCTGCTAACTAGCTCCATGTCCTGTTCCTTGGAAGACTGCACATATAATCTTAGAAGCAGGGCAAAGGGTCCCCCCAGCCATGATTTTGGTTTGTATGGTGTCTGACACCGAATTACTTCAACTGGCGTCGGAGCTTCCCCTTCCCCCCTCACCACGCTACAAGTCTCCATTCGGGCAAAGTCTTTCAACTCCCAACTCAGCTCCTTACCCTTGTTCTAGGATGACAGAATCAGTGCTTTCAAGGGGATCAGCAAATTGTAAAGGACATGGTGAGAAAGATGGTGGAAAGATAACCGCTTATTTTAAGCTTTTAATGGGGCCCCGGTCCAGGTTCCAAGGGGAAATAGGGGAGGGCCATGTTGTCATCTCCACCCCAAGACGGAGTGTGAATTGGTGCTTCCCATCTCACACTGATGTCAGCAATCTTATTGGAGAATCAGACCTTACCAGCATGTGGCTGGAGGTCATTAAACAAGGTCAAAGCCTTCTTTTTGCTTCTCTGGATCTTGACAAAATTACAGTCCACAACACATGTTTTTTCTCCTTCTTTGTTTCTATGTCATTCCATTGTCCAACAAGCCATTTAATGACTGAATCGAGACCAGCAGCTGTTAATATTTTGGAAGTTGAAGCGAGAAACCTTCATCCCGTCCTTGAACAAATAGATCAGGTGCTGGGTATCCTAGTCTCTTTGTACAAGGGTTTAAAAGTGGAGGTGAAATCCCAATCAACACTCCTGGAGTCTTTGTTGTTTAAGTTTAATAATGTTGGCTTACAGAGCAAGTTAAAAGAATTTGTTGTGTCCAGCTTGAAGCTTAATGACCTCAACCTGGCTGCCAGAACTTTGGCTTCACAAATGGTGTCAACTGCCATTCAGGAAAATTACTAATCACTTCATAATTCCAGTGGTATTTTGAAAGAAAGCATGGTCTAGACTGAGGGAGATGGTTCTGTTGTTTTGGTGTTATTGCCAGAGCCCTGTTCATTGACTGTGGACTGTTATCAACCAGATGCAGCAGCTGTGAGGCTGCCCTATCCTTTGCATTGTTCTCACTCTATATCCTTGGTGACTGAGGAGCCTACTGAATATCAGCCTACATTGCCACTCACTGGGGTACAAACAACAAGGAAACGATCATGAACAGAAAATGGTACTTCTCACAGTGCATCAAATATCTGCTTTAATACCCTACTTGGGTCATTGGGGGTCATTATGAGATTGGAGGTAGTCATGGCGCAATTTGCGCCCTGACTGCCTCCAATAATGGGACCGAGTCCGGTGTGGTGCAATGGGGACTTACAGGTCTAGTCCGACCCTGGCGGGACAGGTAAGTCCCCATTGCGCCAACCATTCCCCCATTCCCATATGAGCCCCCATAGGGCTCAATGGGAATGGGGAAGGCGCTATTTAAGGGCCTGCTAGTGGATTTCAGGATACTGGTTGGAAAGGCCTTCTCACACCACACATCGCTTTACTGGGTAGAGAGAATAAATTTGAGGATTTGGGCCTTGCTGGAAATCAAGGGTCTCTATTTCTAGCAAGAGTTTTGGCGACTATTAAAGCTGGATGTCGGATGCTGGGTCAGAGTGCTTCGCCGGAATCAGGAAAGTGGCTGGATCAGTGACTCCCTATGTGTTGACAGCTGTCTCTATTTATGCTATAGGATGATATGACAAAGGGGGTATTTGGGCCGGTTTAGCTAAGATTGCCCCTGTGAATGGTGATTGGGTCAGAGTCTACTCTCTGCCTTGATAGGAGGAGAGAAACAAAGTGCCATCTTTATGGTATAATTTTATGATGCTGAGAATCCACCCCTAGCCATTGGAAATCAAAGTCTAATTTTGGCAAAATACATATTTACACATGTGCAACCTCTATAAAATTCACATACACAGATTGCATATTTTATGGAGTATCTGCTCCTCAAAATCCCACAGCTCTGAGACTTTGTTTCAACTTTCTGCAGAATTTTGTCAATTTTGTAATGAGAACATGTTCCAATATTTCTGTAAATTTCCACAAATATGCATGTTTACCATAGGAATGTGTGTATAAAGTTTCACAATTCTAGCTGAAATACAGTCCCCATAAACCTACATTTATTGCCATTCATGTTTAGAAAAAGCTACATGGTTGTACTAAGTTTTCAAAGGTAGTGCAAAAATGTAGGTTAATTAATCTGCCATTTTCAGATTTTGCACCCCTTTCTGATAATAAGTTATACACCTTCTAAAAATGTCCATTACATATCCTGTTAACACCAAATGGTCAGTATTTGTCACTCCTTGAAGCATGTGGTAGCCCCCTCCTTTGGAATTTTCTTCTGTCAGACAGGAGTTTTCCTGAGCTGTAGCAGTTTTATGACCTTTCACACCTTCAATATCCTCGGTTGCAGCTTTGTCATTGGGCCTCATTCCGAGTACGGCGCTAACCAATGGCGCTATTAACGCCTTGGTTGACGCCATACCCGGACCGGCAGCGCCTTGGTGGATGGCGGAATCACCGCCCCATTCCAAGGTTGGCGGGGCGGTAATTCCCCATTCACCAAGGCTCTTCCCCATTCCCAAATGAGCCCCCATAGGGCTCAATGGGAATGGGGAAGATGCAAATAACGGTGACCGTTCATTACGGTCACCGTTATTGGCTTGGAGGCCCCTTTGCGCCCTCGACTTTAACACCTGCTCAAAGCAGGCATTAAGGGCGAGGGCGCAGAGGGAACTCGGAGTATGGCGGTAAGGGAATACCACCACCGGTCTCGTTACCGGTGGCCGATATCCCTTACCGCCATACTCGGAATGAGGCCCATTGTTCCTTTGCTTTCTGTAGACAAGATCTGTTCTAACCCACAATTAACACCTCGCAGTGAGTTTCTGCTTAGAGGAAGGCCCTCCTTCTGGGAGAAAAACCTGCTTTTCTAGTTCTTGCAGCTTCAGCCAGGCTAATTAACTTCTTAAATCCAGCAAAACCCAAGTTTGTTACATCAAACATAAATACATTTCTTTCTTGGCCTTAAATTCTGTTGAAAAAAAACAAAACTAAAATCTGTATTCCTTTTTGGCAACAATCCTTTTTATGTTTGCTATTCCAGCAGACTTTTTACTTTTAGGTCACTTTTAAAGTATCATCAGTACTCATCTGACAGCTGTCATTCAGGTATCCCTGATCTGCACCCAGATTGTGGCATAGGCTGTCAGTTCACAGACTTTGGATGTTTTGCAATGCTTCATTTGATACATGAATTTTATCACCAGGCAAGATTGTGAATGTTGAAAAGTGTTGTGTTATGGGCATTTTGGAGTTTTTTGGCAACAAAGCAAATGTCATTTGTAGGCACATTTTGGGGTTTCGCTTGTAAAGTGGTGCTTTTCTCTCTGCACTCTGTTTGCTGGTCATGGAGTCCACTGGCACATTTTTGCATGGTGTGCCCTATTCCACCGCACATGTACCATGGGTGGCAGGTTGTACATCCCTCTTTTTGTGTGCTGAAGCACACGATTTTTGTAGGCTTTTGGCACACTCAAGGGTTTTCCCGCCATTGTTGCTGTTTCTTTCACCATAACTGGCAGGGTGATGCTGCATAGCATAGCGGAGTGGGTCAATACATCCACCAATGGGAAATCAATGGAAAGGAGCTGGAGGAGGTTTGCTCCTATAAATATCTGGGAATGCAACAGAACTACAGGCTGACCAGTTGGACACACCTTGAATACATCAGCCTGAAGGCAAACGTGTCCATGGGAGGCTTCTGCACTTTCTTGTGCAGAGGAGGAGGATTTTCACTAGGGTGCATGATCAACCTCTACCAGACTAAAGTATTGTCCCTGCTACTCTACGGAGCATAGGTTTGGTCACTCTCCAGCATAGTCAAGTTGGCTAAACTACAGCGATGTTTGTTAAGAGCCCTGCTACATCTGCCCCAATGCACTCCAATAGAAAGTATTCTACTGGAATTTAAGGTCATTTCTAATTAAAGTTGAATCATCTTAGGGTGCCTAACCTCTTTTTGGAAATTATCCAATACTCCACCTGCCACTCTCTCACGGTGAATACTTGAAGCCTATTGGCCCAGATCAACCCTGATGGCTACCAGTAATGTGGGCAAACTCAGCTCCCTGGCTAATAACTGGCTGTTCTTGGCAACAGTAAACTAGATTAAAAACCCCCTACTGACATAAAAGAAGGCAATGAAAGAGATTTTGGTTACGTATGACCACAAACAAGCACTGGTTAACCTGAGCACAAAAAACATTGCTGCAGAATATGTGTCTCATATTTTATTCAACCAGATCCAGCTTATGTACATTGATCAATTCGTGGGCAACTACTTAATATGGGACTATCTAAGAATTAAATTCCCTTTGGTGGCAACTAGAGAATCAGAAAGCGTTTTGCGCCGATCATCTAAAGCCCCCCAAAACTGCAGTCTTTGCGGGGAGGGGGTTTTGGAAACTCAGAGACATCTGCTATGTGCATGCACTTCTCTACATAAGTTAAGGCAGGGAGCAACGTGTCCCACCGGCCTGACGGGTATCCTCTCTGAGAACTCTCTCTAGCAGGAATTTATGACGGGTGATAACCATGCAAGCATCATGTATTTTTCTTTGTTATCGAAATAAATTGTGAACATGTTTAATATTTTATCATGGAATGTGTGATTCTAGATCTTAATTCTATTAGAGGAACACTATTTATGAATGTTATCTCCTCTGGATTTTAGCTGTGTAAAGTTGAACAAACTATATCACAATACAATAACAACAAAAAAATGTTTGTCAGGTCAATACTGCTTTTGAAGAATGGTGTAATTTAGCGACTGATGATTGGACAGTCAGTACTCTGAATGTGGAATCCTTTCAGCAACTTGTGAATAATATTTTGTCCAAAGTCTTTAAATTTGGCCTAGATAAATTGATACGCCCTAGATTTCTCCATCTGCATACGATTGATCTTGATCGGGTTGCTATATAAAAAGTTCATTCGACTTGACATTAAAGAAATCACGGATAGGTGGGAAGCGAGCCTGCCATGATGTTCCTGGAAATTATGAAATTGTGCCTAACATATCATAATTCGACTAGAGGTAAAAGAGCTCTCCTCTTCTAGCAAGATAGTGACAACATGCTGGAGGTTTTAAGGAGTAAAGACTCTTCAATGTTTTGGTGTATTATTAACGGGAACTCCAATCCACAAGTTCACAAGCAACTAAACGCAGTGTCGAACCAGAATGGGTTGCGCCCTTTGAAGGGGTATTTTCCTGTGACATCACAAATGATAGTCTTCTGTTTTTAGAAGAATTTGGAGATTGGCATTTGGAGATGGAGGAGGAGACCATTTGAAATATTCTCTCTAAATTAAGATCATCACGAACCCCTGGCACAAACACACTTGCCAATTCCATGGTGACTCATAAATGTGTGCAAACGTTTTTACTTACCTATTAAAAAACATTGTGGACACAAATTGTTTCCCTGACAGTTGGCGGAGTGCTCACGTAATTCCTATTTACAAACGTGGCCCCTAATCTGACCCAAAAACTTCACCCAATCTCGAATCTTGACACTGACAAGGTGTTTGCTGCCTTGCTTTTGCGTCAAGTCGAAGATTGGGGCAAAGGAGACAAGTAGGCTTCAGAAGTGGCAAGTTGGTTTCAGAAAGTTCATGGGCACCACACTAAATGGCTTCTTGTTGAAATTTCTTCCAACAGCAGCATGTGCCAAAACGTACACATCTGTATGTATTGTGACTATTGACCTACTGCCGCTTTTGACAGTGTAAATAGGGACATTTTATGTAAGAAACTACATGGCTGGGGAATGCCATTGGGTCTGTTGAGGCTACTTATTGGCCTGCATGAGAATTCCGTGATACAAGTCCAATTAAATCAGCTGGGCTTTATCAAGCCAGATTAAATTAAACCAAAAGATTTTCGATCCTGCAAGTGACTCACTGTTTTGTGACCTGACCCAACTAAAATCAAGGCAGAATATTCCATACCTAAAGGACTTGATGAGCTTGTGTAGGGAAACTCTGTGTAAAATCAGTGTCACGTGTTGGCTTGTTTTGTTGTCTTATTGGTTAAAAGTTATTTTTATAGCTATATGACCAAATAAATGAATAACAAAAAAAAAAATGAGTCCTCTCATTGCCCAACAGGATGGGATGGAGCTCTGTCAATGCTCCCACATCTCTGTTGCTGACACGTTCTCACCATGGGACAGGAAGTGGCTTGCCTGCTGAAGCCCCCAACTTAGCTTTGACCAACCTGGAGCATTCCGCCCTGTTCGCCCCATCCTGCGAGCACAACAGTATGGATCACTGCCAATGCTCCCACATTTGCGTTGGGTGCCCCTTTTGGCACAGCACTTCTTCTACAGGCTTCAGCTGTAACTATGTTCTTTAGCCATACCATTCTGCTTCTTCTACTGCACTGTCACAGAAGAAAATTAAGGTAAGCCTTCAAACCATGAGGCAGCCCCTCACATGGTGACCACCATACCAGTACGACCACCACATTTCTCCAATTTCAGCCACCTTTGGTGTTGAGAAGTAGGTCTCCTCAACCTGCCTGTCCTTGTGCAACGTCAAATAGACCACTTGGAGGCACTTAACTTCCACATCAGAGAGACCACTTTCAAGCTGACTCTTCCTTTAGCTTCAGAGACCACTTTGAGGCTGGCTCTTAACCTTACTTCAGAGAGAGAGTATCTTCTGGGTTTGGGAGGCGGTGGATGACCCCTACTTCATGCTGTCCCCCGAGCACAGCGCCAGGCCTCAGCACCACGATGGTTTGCGCAACTCGTTGCCAATAATCAAATAGTACCTAAGTCCACAGATGACACAGTAGCCACAGTACAAAGGGACATTTTCTTTCCTTGGTTTCAGGTTACTAAGCTTCAGTTACAGATTAACAAGACAGGTACAATGGTAACACATTCACCGATCACCCTCTCTCTCACAGCTAGCTTCTCATCAATTGTCAGTCAGAGAACACTCAGCAGAGAAAATCGACCCAACATTCCACATCCAGGCTCTTATGGCATCGCTGACATATGGAGCACAGTAAAAGGGAAAGGCAAGTCACAACAGTACCTCAGTCCACAATGAGCAAAAACCTAGCTCTCCTTCCCTCACCTCGACCAACAAGCATGCCCATAAACTGCCACCAAATGTCTGTGAACAATATAATGCTCTTTCTGAATGCCTAGCCAGAAGATATTTAATTGTTCTTACCTAAGTGGTTTGCTTAGCACTTCATAACCACTTCTCTCCAGCTAGGTGAGCAGTTAAGTAATAAGGCCCGAGCTGGGGGGGAGGTGGAGGGGCATTACCGCGTACAATACATACACAGAAAGAGTGTGTGGATCGAATAACACGTCCTCCTTTGAGATCACCCAATCTTCCGCTCCCACCACCCATCCAACACGCATGACCTTTAACTGCTAGTTTAACTCATGTACGCAATCTCAAACTGTTCCTGCTGCCTGTGCACACGACCCTAAATATGTCTTTTAGTGCCTTTTCTGGCTAGGTTGGCGCTATATAGGTACACTTTACAATACCTATACATAACGTGTGTGTGTGTGTACACAATAATGGATCTTTGTGACAAACTGGTGCAGTCGTGGTTGATAGCACATCTGAGCGCCTCCCGGAATTATATTTTCCACACACCATGAAATATTGACTTTCTGGCGGAGTCTCTGAATCTACACATGGCGTATTTTTCATAGAATTATATCACCAAAGTGCAGTTGTGCTAGCACAAAAATAAAGCCACCGATGTTCAATGTTTTGCTAAACAGCCAACCAGTTCATTTGTTGGAAAGGAAGTGGGGGTAGGACAGCATGCGTTAGGAAGCACACAAGGTCCCACTGAAAGTCAAAGGCATCTCACATGCGCTCCCCCTGATGACCTTGTGGAACAGCGCCGTAGGCTCTTTTTAATTTCACTCGTCTGCGGATGCATCGGAAGCATACTGTCACTCACACATAAATGTGTTGTAATAGGTTTGTGGGAAAGACCCGGCCTGCCTTCCCATCTGCACCTTCTGCTGGTTGCAGCCGAACAGCCCTTGGTGCCATCCCACATAACATTTAATTATTTAGCTTGCTAAATCTTTCGGCATCGCACATCTTCTGTCCATCTGTTAAGCCCTAGCGTCCCTTTCTTAGGAGCTGTTTGTTGCATCTGTCAGATGTAAGCACCCCCGCAACCCGCCCCGTTTCTTTATTCATGATCACCACTGAGAGAGAGAGTGCATGCTGCAGAAACATCCTGTTAATATGATGTGGTTCACTTAAGTGGAAGGTGACATGGCTGTGCTGTGTGTGTGTGACCCCTGCTGCCCCACATATCCATCCTTCACAATCCAGGCATGTGTGGGCATGCTCCAGCATGTCTGCTGTCAATCATGCCCCATGCAAACCTTTGTTAAATATGGAACAGTAGATGGTAGCCATGTAAAGCCTCTCTTGCATCGAGGTCATAGAAGAATGATGGATGAAAATACACGTTTGCATCAGTTGAAGATACATGGGACCATGTTTTACTGCTTGTGGTGGTTAAATGGCAATCGATGATGCAGTCGCAAAAGCAAGTGCATGTTTTGAAAGTTATATATATATATATATATATATATATATATATATATATATATATATTTATGTTTTTAATCATATTTATGTGTGTGCTTCATGAGCGAGGGTGGCTTTTTTATTCCTTTCAGAATATATGGCATGAAGCACCTTCACTTTATGAGTCTACGAATGTATATGCAAGTAGCTCACATTATTAGAACGACTCACAAATTCAATGTTATTTCGGTAACATGTTTGCTCGTCTGCGAATGATCACCTCTACACTCATTGAGCTGCTTAGGCCGGACATCTTCTTGCACGCAATACGTTATTACCCATTCATGCGCTTCCTTTACATACCAGGCACTACTCAAAGCACTCCCCCAGGCTCACCACCTCTGAGGAGTGGCCATAAAATCAGGCCCTTTCGAGAGTTTATTATTTAGTTTTGACTGTCTCTCGGATAGGTAAACTGTGACCCTGGATAATACGGACTACGTTCCATTCTTTTTCATTTCTCATGGAACAATAGTCTGTGTGGAGAAGAATACACTGAGGCAGAGTGTGCTATGTGTGGTGGGACCCCACAGGGTTTGCACATTAGCTAAGTGGGAAAAGGCACATGTACCAGGCGATAAGGCAGGCTGATAGCGGGTCTGCATATGTTTGATGAAACTGGAAGCTCCTTCAGGGTTTTGGGTGAACCAAAGCTGTGGTGTCATGTGCTATATTGTGTGTTGTACTCAGATCTCCAATTAGAGGAGCCACTACCTAGACTTCCTGTTGATGTTGTGTATCCCTACCAGCTTCAACACTGGCAATTAATTCAGCAGTGTGAGACATTAGGGCAGGAGTAAAGCTGTACCAGACTTCCAAAGTACTAATAGACATCACCTTAACACTGGAAACACAAGTTAGCGCAGTAGTAAAAAAGAGCTTCTAACAGCAACACCTAATCAAATGGATACTACCTTTACTCACGGTTTTCACACAAAACACTCATCGTCATCTCCCTCGTCATATCAGGAATAGAACACAACAACAGCATATATCTGGGAATGTCACACTACCTCACCAAAAAACTTCAGTGAATACGGAACACATTGGCAAGACTACTCCTCAGACTCGCCAAGAGAGAATACTTTACACAGGCACTGAAGCCCACCTGTCAAAATCATGTACTTCAAAACCCTCTGCATACCTCAGCCAACAAGGCATGGCCAAGGAGCAGATTTCATACAGGAAAAAATCTCTGTCTAAAACCAAAGAGAGCCCTGTGATCTAGCACTGACATCTGCCTTGAACCAAACCAATATTCAAACCAATATTCAAAACTAAAAATTGGAGGATCAGCATTCTCTTGCATTTCAGCAAAACTCTGGAACTCACTCCCCATGGATATACGAACAACAGAAGAACACCTAAAACTCAGAAAACTGCTAAAAAAACGGTATACACGCATTTCACTGTGGTATTTTTCATCGCATGTTTTTCATCGCCGTTTTTATTTTTTAAAAAAACGTGTTTTTTTGGGAGGGGGTTAAAAAATTAAATATATGGTTGTGGGTGTAAGGGAATAAAAAAAACAAAAAAAGGGGGGTGGGGGGGAAAACCCCCCAAAAAAAAAACAAAAAAAAAACCACGATGAAAAAACCCGCGATGAAAAATACCGCGGCGAAATAACGGAGAACCAAAAAAACACGACTCTTCAACTCACCCACCTAAACAAGAAGTACTATCAAAGAGAAACACCTACCGTGAGGCAAGGAGGTACACCAAAAACCAAAACTGAACAAACTAAATCTGTGCTGGCCCAACGAAGGGAAAGAAATGTAATGCCAAAGACCATACAAGGAATTGAGCCCAATCAAATCTAAGCAACCCACAAGGATGCAAAAAACCACTAGCCCGGCTAAGACCTTAACATTTCCTACAAACTCACCAACAAACGCTGATCAAAACAGAAACATAACCCAATCACAGCACAATCATGAAATCACACAGCAAGTGACACACCCCTTAACGCCTGAGTCAAACCCAACACACTAAGCCTCTGCTGAAATCTACACCACAGACTCACAAAACAATCCCATACAGACACACACCAAAACAACAGCAAATCCATACCAACTAGAAGCAAACCTAACATACAGTCACAGGTGTTACAGAGCCGATGCTACCAACAGCACAGCAAAAGCTTTCATGCACTCTCATGTGCTCTCCCACACCATCCCACTTACTAACCCACCCTAACCCTACTGCCTTTCCAGATCTATCTGAGCACCGGGAGGCCATGAAATTGGCAGAGGTTTGTGGTATAAATCTCAGTAACATGACAAAACATCTTAAGTGTATGACATATCAATACCCAATTGTAGGATGTAGGAGTGGACAAACTAATTCATTAGAATATCAAATCACCTGAATTTCAGCTCATTCAACCAGTTCATACTTTGATCAAACATTTTGTAAGAACTTGGACTGATTTTGACTGTGTGGCCTATTAAGAGTACATGGTTTTCAGTCCTAGGCAGCTTTCAGCGAAGCAGGAGGTAGTTGCTGGAGGAAGGCCTTAGGAACTTAGGAAAGAGTTCATAAAATGCAGTTGACATCAAATTGTTCATTCGAAAGAAGGATAGGGACAGGTAGTATTGGTGAGGATCTCATTCAGAGATTTGAAGTGTATGGACACACAAGTGGCATCTTGTGTGTTTAGGAAGAGAGAAGCCTACGAGAGAGAGCAGTGTGGGTGACCATGAGAGACAGATTTGCCTCTTGAAGGTGTTTCACACCACTAGAGGTCTGGAGAAAATAGCAGTGAATTGTGGATGCTGCAGGGGAAAACAGGTGATTAGTTTCTCAATGACTCTAAGCGGCTCAGGAGCCATGAGAAAACAAAATATGCCCATCTTGTACTTCACACTAGGGAAAAGGATGAGTAGGGAATCAATGCATGCTACAGGTGTGAGATTCACACTAATTGCTTTTGTGATATGAAGTAGCAACCATTCTGGAAAGTATGGCATACCTGTCAATGTCCGTCTCTTGAAGTGAGTGGAGGAGGAGACGAAAACACATGAATGAAGCCTGTTTGAGACACATGCTCATGTGATATTTTGTGGGAGGAGGTAGCAGAGATTCAGGGAAGTGGTTGATACACCAGTCAGAATCCGTCTCTTGAAAAGTGTGTGTGAGGCAGATGCCTTGAGGTGGTACCTGGAGGTAAGCCTGGGTGAATACATTTGCTGTACCATGTATCACCTGAATTTTCACGGTATTCTGCTTGGTCCGACAAACATTTTGAGAGGTTTGGGTGACAGGTTTTGGTTAGGAGTATGCCATTTTAAATTGATGAGATGTTGCTCTAAGCATTTGGTTGAAGAGGTCGGATATTTTCCAGCACATATTCAAAGAAAGAAAAAAATTATACATTTAATGGAATAGGTCAAAAGTTAAAAACATGTTCAGCTAGGGATTCCAAAAGAAAGCAAAGTGTCTAAAAGACTAATGACTTACGTCTGGCTTTTTTGCTAACAGAATAACACAGAAAGCAAAGTAAACTCTTTGTTTGCAGTTGACAACAATTGTAATCTTTAATAAAAACAGTGTAGAAATCACAAAAAGAATTGCAAATTAAAAATGTGAAGAATAAGCACGTTATATTTGCATTACTTTGAGAAATGCGCAACTCCCCTTTTTTTCACAAAGCTGGATTGTGGATTTCCATGAGCCTTTGCGCAGCACAAATTATGTGTTTGCCAGCCCCTTGCAGACATTAGAGTCCAGAGCATATGTTGCTCTCCCTGAACCATAGACCCTCAAAGTAAATAACAGTTAAGTGTTTTTTCCTAGGTACAAAGCTCATAACATTGCAATCCTACCTGAATAAATGGTGTTCCCCAGGAGCGTAAGAATCTGGACCATTAATGCTAAACATGGGGCTGACTCTGCCTCAGCCACACTGGCCTTTCTGAGGTCATTAACCTGCGACCATGGACACTTGCTAACATTATAAATAACCTCAGCAGTAGCCTTCATGGAAGTACACTCAGCTGGATGAAACCTTTATACAGCCCTAATGCATGAATGACTCTTCCCCAGCCCTGAAGAGTTTTCAGAGGTCTAAGATGGTTATGAATTCCCTAGATTGTAATATTATAAACCTAAAAAATACTCAATGTGTTGACCATTCATTGATGAAAAGTATTTCGAGGCATGACTTACATGTGGCTGGTCTGGCATGCAATCTTACAATACCCCACTTCAACTTTACTAATTTTATCAGGAGGATAAAAGGCTCAGTTCTTCTTATCCAGATTTAATCCTGGGACCTGGAGGTCACACTAGAAAACACCAATTGGCATGCCCTGTGTGTTCAAATGCGGATGGCAACAGGAAGGCTTGGGCATGACGTGCAGTTTTCTGCAGAAACAAACGTTCATTGCTATTGTGCAGGTGCAGTCATTATGTGTTGCCCTTTTCAGTGTTGGCCTGCCATTGGTCACCTCTAAAGGCATGCAGATCATTGAAACACCAATCAAAGTGGTTCTACTACATTAATCCTTTGCATTGACATGGTTGTATTTGACACTTCACCACAGCCAGCATAAACCCACATGGCCTTATAACAGAGTACACTGCAAACGGGAACATAATCCACAATCTCCTTTTGTCACAAACCAGGAAAATGTGTAAATCCTGCAGTTGTCCGTTTAGGTGCAGACTGAATCTGGGGGGGAAAGGGTTTGGGCTTGGGGGCTCTAATTTGCAGATATCAAGTGTAGGCCATGGCTATTGTGTATTATCTCACATTCTGTCACACCCATTGTATCTTTCATCCCTTCCAATCCTACAAACTTTGATGTTGAGGAAGCAAATGCTGAAGCTGTTGAAAACCAAATGTTTGACTATGCTCACTTTAAGAGAACACCCGAAAAGATCTTTCAGAGAAAAGATGGTGCGGAGTTAACCCCAGAAAGAACAGTGACGAAATGGAAGAACAAGAACCATCTGAATTTCTCACTAACACCACCACAACTCACATACATTGCAGAGTGCAAAAAAAACACAAAACATTCATCCAGTTGAAAATCTCTTTTAAACACCTTAGACACCTCAAAATGTAAGTGTACAATATTACATCACCAAACAATACAACACCACTAACTAATACTATCACAGAAACTGGATGACAGTAAACCAGTGAAACCTGTACACTTTGATGAGCATCATATTTGCTCTATCACATCCCAAACGCACATGGTACCTAGCCTTCCACAATATATAAGGTTTACGTAGAGTTATTTTGTGCAGAGTGAAAAGCTGTGTCTTGCCATATGCACCTTTTGCACTAAATCTGTTTCCCGTTGTAGGCCATTTGCTAATCTGTGAACCTCATCCATGCACGCCCATGTTAAGTGACATCATCCACATCATTGGGAACAGCATACAGATCAGTCCCCCTGGAATCCAGGATACTGTCAAAGGTGTTGTCAGTGGACCATCTTGCTCATTTCTGGAAAATAAAGGTTTTGGTAGCTGCTGGAATACACGTATAATTGCTGTCAATTTCCCATTTAGAGTCACAGTTAATGTAAACTGTACCCCTCAGTTGGGTGATGCAATGGACCTATAAAAGGGTATTCAAGTCCACTTCATCGTGGACGTGTAGCAGTAGGGAAAGGAATGACTACAAGGCAGTAATAGCAAACTGGGTACATTTGCCCGTTAGGCAACTGAAGGGGAGATATACAATGGTACATCCAGTCTGATAACAAGGCAAGTTTTAATTGCATTATCCAAAGGCCAGCAGATATATGGGGGAAAGCAGAGCAAAATGGCAAAATAACTTCTTTCCCCCATCTACACTACTTGTCCTCAGCATTTTTAAGATAATTTTTAAGTGCTGTACACTTTCCCACAAAAAATCCCTGAATCGCTGCTAGCCACCTCCTAGACACGTATTTATTTATTTATTTATTTATTGTTTTCCCATTATGTTCCCATTGTCAATAAACCAAAAGAAACCAAACTGCAACTCTCCCCCAGCTGTGGAGCTAGAGGAAAGCCACACGCCCCTTCTGTAAGGTTGAGTTATGCCCTACATTTCAAAATATTTTAAGTATTGTCTTAGAAGACATAGAATGTCATCCCAAGCATTGCATTTGGCCATTGAAAAATAGGAGATGGTCTCAAACCTCTCTGCCACTGCTGTACATTTTAATTTGATATTTGATCTGTTTCAAATGAAAACTCGTATGAGTTTTCTATTACTATTACTATTAAAACAAAAAGATGGAAAATAAGGGGTCCATTACAGGGAACCGCTAAAAGGGAAAGCCATGAGTGTTGGGTTCACAGTGGCTTAGCTTTCATTTGTTTACTAATGCCATGCCCTATGTCATGCACCATTGCCTAGTCTTTCTTGCATGCTCATGTACTCCTGACTGGAGTGCCCCACCGATATGGAATCATGTATTGGTTTGCTTCAAAGTGCATTATACCTCATTGAGATCGTGTAGTCCGTGGCATTTTACTGCTTGTAATCTGTGGTTGTACACCATTCAGATTTGAAGCATGATTACATGACTACTGCCATGCAGGAGTACAGAGATGAGTAATATCCAAAAAGCCGACACAGCTTAACACTAGTACAAAACTAGCACTGATTGCAAGGATGGAGGTGAAACAGGCACCACCTCTTTTAGTGATGTGGGCGGATGACAGGCTACATTCTTCCTGAGGGTTGTGAGCTGGTACAGTGGTAAAACAAAGATCAATATTATAGTGATACCAAAATACATAGAATGTGCAACCAAGGTACTATAAAAATAGGATCTTCATTTGAACTAATAATTGCACGTACATAAGGAAAACACTACTGGCCAACCCTGTAAAGCTGATAGGTGCTCAGGCAAACAATTTCGGCAGCCAGTGTCATGTTCTAGAATATGTTGATTAAAAGGCAAAGAGGGGCGGAGGGGATAAGAGGTCACTAAGTGACACATTTTGTAAGTGATTTCAGCCTTGTCTATGACATGTTTGCTGTGGCACACACACTGTGCTTGTATTTGAGCTGTCCATACAGCATTGACCTTATCTGTGCCAACATGCCATAACCCAATATTACCCATGACTAACCACCTATATGAGCAACACAATGCTGTTTATGACCACAACCTTACTTACAGATGAGTAATGGATTAGCTTGCTTCGCACCTACTTATTGACAACTCAGGTGCAATGTATGCTCAGTGATTGACATCCAAGTTTTAGCTTGTTGTCATTTGATATAATTCCTAGATATGTCCATAACGGCAGCAGAGGATGTAAAACATGGGTTTCTCATTCAGTGTGTAGCCGGTGAGACAACTGCTGCCAATATTTCTCGGGGAACCATGCTAAAAACATGTGAATAAATATTGAGTATATATGACCAATGTTTTCTTTGCTCTTGCTTTACAGTTAACGTAGCAGCAATTAGCCTGCTGGAAAAGGGCATGTGAATACACAGTGCAAATGTGCATGTTGCATTTGAGAGGCACATGCAGAACCACTATCTTGCACATCAGAGTCCGAACGCACAGGCAATAGCTAAGCACCCCCAGCAAACAGAATGCACTCTAACATTTGGAGCTTCCCTCTTACCTCCTGAAACTGTGCCTGGCTCAAAAGAAACAAATATATGGTGTGCAACTCTCATGCATATACCCCTGTGGGACTTGAGTCACAATTCTGCAATCTTCAATGTCTCTGGGCCAGAGTGTACAACAGCTAGCAGGCCTTCATCTACACAGATGGCAGATGCATCTTTAAATGCCATGTGCCTGATCACAACGGGTGATGATCCACTTATATACTACTTTGCAGTCTATATTGACAGCATCACTTGTCTTTGTAGCTATTGTAACCATAGGCTGCACACAGCTTTAATATTATTATTATTATTATTATTATTGGTAGTAGTATGATATTTATGGAGCGCAGACATAGCTTCAGGAAGCTACAAAACATGTTTCAAGTCATAGGTGGAAGGACACAGCGAGAGAAGCAGAGATGCAAGGGAGTGGGGATCTAACAGAGGGGGGTGGTGGGCATTTTAGCAGCAAGGGATCAGCAAGCAAATAGGGGAGGAAACAGCAGGGGAGCAGATCACCTAGTCTAAGGTTAGGTTGGGCGTGCAGGGTGTGTGGACCCTGGTGTTGCGGGGAGCCATTCCTTGAAGGGGGCGGGGGGGATGCTTGAGCTCATTCCTGAAATGTAGAAGATAGGGGGTGAGTCCGGTGCTGACAGGGAGGGAGGAGGTTCCAGGATCTGTGTGCTCGTTGAAAGATTAAGCCAGCAGGGATTCCAAAGAGCAGTTCTAAATTGTTTTCCATCCTATCTTTGTGATGGACTATAGACTGTGGCCCTGCCGCATTTAGAACTATAACAAGCTCCTCTAACTTGTTTTTTTTACAAGGCTCAGAACTGTCACCACAGCTGTATAATTTTGAAGTGTTTCCACAAGCTATTCTAGACCTCTCCTCGTGATCATGCTATTACACACATGGGGATGACAGGCAGATTATCGTACTTTAGGAAGACAGCAGTTTTGTCACAGTAGACAACTTTAAAGAATGACAAATACTTTCATGGATGTGTGAAACATGTGAGAAGTATAATGGTGGAAAGCGGGCTATCCCTCTATTAAATAAAAATGCATGCACAGGTGATTTCTGGCACCCTGTTATGGGTCCATTGCCCAAGATCCCAACGTGGTATTGGAATGAAGGTGTAATTCAAATAAGAATGATATAGTTTATTTTAATAAAAAGAAATACTTTTGTAGCTACATTCTACTGGCTTTATCACAGACAATTCAAGCTTGTAAACATAAAACATATATCAAGAATACATAATACATATGTAAAGCGCAGTGTGCAAAACATGCAAAAAGTGCATTCCCAATGGACATGGAATAGGAAAAGTCTAAAGTGCAAAAGTAGCCATCACCACCTGATAAATAAGGATAAGAAGGATTCCAAATTGATTCACAATTTAAAACATAGAGTTAATACAACAGACAAGCACGTTTGATTGAGTAGCAGTCATTAAAACATTGTCTTCATTATGCCAAAGTCTCCTATGCGAGACAATCTACTGTTATGGAGTTGTCTTCAAAGTGTCATCTTAGCTTTGTCGGAGGATGTAATGATGTTTCCTCCTTCCTAGTTTCAACAATCACCCAATAGTTATATGGGACTGTTTTCCTCAGGACATACTGCTGTAAAAAATTGAAAATCACTGCTAAGTAATCATGTGTTTAAATCACAACAAGATTGTTTCTGTGCTTAAAAATCATTAGGGTGTCGTGTAATAAAGTGAAGAATTAGCCACACTCACTTATAACTTTCGGAAATGCGTAGGTTACATTGGCTCAAAAAACCTAATCAACAAACAAAGCATAAAAAACACATTACTCATCTTTCTGCAATGTGGTCTAAACCTGCTTGCCCACCAGCACAAGGGGGAGACAATACTTACAGTGTCTACATGTGAGGTCAGGGACATGTGGTTAGTAGTTTAACATAGGTTCCTGTCATCTGTGATTATCAAGAATTAGTGAAATAGACATGAGTGAATGAGCTAGCGCTCATCTACACGTTTGTACCAGAGGGACAGGAAGACGACATGTTGAAACAACCATCTGGCGGGTGAGGGGGGGGCTGTTTAAAGCTTACCCCTGCATCGAGTAAAACATGTTGTCCACGAGTTTGCATGAGCAAATGTCCCTGGAGCTCGTCCAAGCACCCGTATTATGCCGGCCACAAAGATGTGTGCCTGGCGTCCGTTCCGCTGAGGTGGTGCTGCGAACAGGATAACCTTTTGTGGAAATGGCAAAGCGTACGTCATGTGACCGAAGTCACACACTTGCCATGTTGCAGTCCATTCCGGTGTTCCAACTTCAGAGCAAGACCGCTAACGGCATAATGGTCTACCAGCTGCACACAGATGAAGAGGGAAAAATAATACCACTGTGCTGGAAAACTGCCAAAGGGAGCCACTAGGTCTCCAAAACATACGTGGTCATTAAAAAAACATTAAGATAGGAAAACCCCAATGATCATGTCCTTAGTCCACAAATGAGAACAGATTGTATAAGAAAAATACAATCATATAAAAGATGTACTGTATAAAAAGAACAATTATACTTTGAGTGGTTCCAATCCTATAGAACATAATAATTATGATAGCCCCTTTTAGCTGGGACCCAAATTGACAATTTGGGTAGGGGCGGAGAGATGTAACAAAAAGGCCCAGGTGTGAATGTGAGAATGTTCAATGGACAACATATGGGGTAGATCAGGTTGTGTAATCCCACAATTAAACACACTCCCAAAGTGACTTCACAGGGTAAATGAGCAATAATGGCCTATATGACATGCACAAGGGCTGCCATTCTAAAAGGTATAGATGTTCAATAAACAACACGTGAGAAGGAACAGTTTATGTGATCAAACATTTCAATGCCCCTCCAAGTTGACTTCCCTGGCTAAATGGGTAATCATGAGATAAGTAACAAAACCCAAAGTCAGCCAAAAAGAATTAGCAGGATCAACGTAGCTTCATTACAGACCCAAAGGCTGCCACTCTTCCTGCTGGTTAATCCAGATTGATGACTGTTTAACGTATACATCAAGAATTGTCCTTTCCATGCTAGTAGTTGTTCTGCATTCCTTTTGTCTCTTCTTGTCACTTTGTCAATGGCCCACCACTTAATGTCATCCTCACTGTGGGCCATTGTCAAAAAGTGTTCCACTAGTGGTGCTGTTGCTGTTCTACTTCTGATTTTAGACCAATGTTCTGTAATTCTGACCTGTATTTTCCGTTTGGTGTTACCATCATACATCTTCAAACAAGGGCATAGAATCACATGAATTACATTGGTGCTTTTACAAGTGCTGTGAAACTTAAATTGCCATTCCTTGCGGTTGACTTCAAAGTTCAATTTGACCATGGTGAGTTTACATGCAGTACAACCTCCACGAGTAGTGTCCTTTCATATGCATTAACCCCACAAATGATCTCAGATTAGCCTGCATTTTGGCCTCGATCCTATCAGCACTAAAAAATTTTTGCTTGACGTGTTTACCTCTTTTAAAAGGAAGCAACGGAGCTTCCATTAGCAGGTTGTTCAGTTGCAGGATATGCCAATTTTTAATAATTAGTTTTTTTATTGCATTACTTTGAGGACTAAATGCCATCACACAAACAGTCCTGGAGATATCTTTCTTGCTTTCCGACTTCTCTAGCTAGATTCATAGCTCTTTTTTGGATCTTCTGAGAGTGTGCCTGGGGTAAACTTTATTGAGTGCAATATCAGGTTCCTTTTTGAAGTCTTACACTAGAGTACAATTTCTCTTAATGCAGCGAAACGGACCAAAGGTCATATTTTCCCTGGGGGCCTTGGGGTGGTAGCTTTGATGGTGAAGGATTGTATTACGGTCAGTGGGCTTTCTATAGAGACTAACGCCAAGGAAGCCGCCTATTTCTATAATGACCAGATCTCAAAATGGGATACATACTGCATTTTTAACCAGAGTGAATCTAAGGTTTTAATTAAGGTTGTTGATCCAGTTATGAAACTCATTAATATTAGCTACTCTGGAGTCCGAGATGATCAAGATGTCATCAATGTACATCTTGTATAGGTGCAAGGCCACAGGAAAAGGATCGGAAGCATGGAATCAAAAGCTCTTCAATGTAGGAAGTGGCCAAATTGATGCAACAGATGCCCCGTGGCCATCCCTTTGGTTTGTACGTAAAACTGGCTTTTGAAACGAAAAAAGATTGTATTGAGGACCACTTCCAAAAGCTCCAAAATTAAATCAGTAGGAACATTGTGTGGTTGGGCTCTCTCATTATCAGGGCCTCACCCTGCAGAATGTAGGTATAAAGAGATTCTACATCCAAGGTCACCAGAAGATCATGGTCAGACTCAAAAGGGAGCCCTTAAATGATGTTGATGACATCCATGGTATCAGCCAGACAGTAGATAGTCTATGCAGCTAAAGGATTTAGAAATAAATCAATACATGTTCTCAAAGGTTCCAACACCGTGCTGCACAATGAAACAATGGGTCTACCTGATGTCTGGCCATATCTTTGTGCACCTTGGTTAAGATATAGAACAAATGAGTTCTGGGACTTGTAGGATTCAGGAACTGTAGTGCCTTGGTGGTAAGGAATCATGCCTCTAATCCAGACTTGGTGATGTCAGCAATCAGGACCTGAATGGGGGGAGTTGGATCTCCCTGTAATACGCCATAGGTGTGAACTTGGTTAAGGATTTGAATGGCCTAAATGTCATAGAAAGCCCTATCCACAACAACCACCCCCCACCTGTATCTGCAACTTTTATCACAATACTTGCATCATTATTTAGGGGGAGGAGAATGTTTTTATGCCTTTGTTCAAAATAAAACTTTTGCATGTGAGTGTTACCCTGAAAAGGTGTCTCAACACCTCTAAGAATTATTCTTTCAAATGTGAGGACTTCCTTGGAGACCATATTGTTGTATGGGGTAAATTTGGATTTAGGACAAAAAGGGGTGTACCCTACCTCCATACCCTGGCTCTCTTGACCATCAAAAATATCCTGCAGGTGGATTTTGTGAAAGAAATTGTCTCTGTTCAATTTCCAACCCCATTTTGGAGGTGCTACACATGGGGACATAAGAAAGGCCTAATTCAAGCACTGCCTCTTCATTCCCTAGTCAATATTTTTTGGCATATATTGAACACTGGGGAAGCATGCCTATCTCAGGTATGCTTTATTCCTTGTCTCCATAGGATTTGGCTGATGTAAAGGGGTATCAGTGGTGGAGGAGGCATTTCTGCCTACAGGGGAAGAAGGAAGTGTTGGGGTTCAAACTCCCCTCTTTGCCTTTGTCTCCACCGTGCCTAAAAAAGACTCCTGAACAGGAATCAGAAAAGGTGACCCATTTCTTCTGATAACCCCCTCCATTACCCAGTCTGGTCAAATGGGAGAAACATCTCAGAGTAAAAATTGAATATGCACTCTCACGGTCCGATAGGATTGTATCTGTAGTGCAAGTTGGCTTCTTTCAGTTGATACTGCTACAGAAGAGTATTAAGTATTTATTTGTAAATGCTCAAACTATTCTTGTTAATAGCATTATTTTGTTTGGCTAGATTATTTCAATTCTAACTATCTAGTCCTGCCCGGGGAAAGTAGACAGCCTCTAAAGTGGATGTAAAATCTTGATGCTTATCTGCTCTTTACAGTTAATTGGTACCCAGTGACCATGTTCCCTGCTCTTGCATGGATTAGCTGGCTTCAGGTAAAATGCAAAATCCAGTACAGCAAACTATGTTTAGTCCTCAAGGTGTTGAATTGGTCTCTTCCAGTGATTCTGACTAACAAATTCAAATGGTTCGCCCTGTCATGAGGACTGTGTGCTTCAATGTATAAGTTATTAAAAATCCATGTCTTCCTCCTCAACGAAATAGGTGGAAGAAGATTATTGTGTCAATCATCCAGATTTTGGAACATGCTTCTTTAACACATTAGGGCAACACTTGATTGTCGTAAACTTCACAGCATAATAAATAAAGTGGCTGTCTCCTTCTTAAAATAACTGATACTAAGTTGGGTATGTGCTACCTCCTATATCATGTTTGCCATTATCCCAAAAATACCACAAAGTGACTCTGTGAGTACGAATGCAATAACTAGAAAATAAAAATAGAATGACATTTCAGTGTTACTCATGATATTGAATCCTCACCACAATCAAAATATGTATGTGACTCATGCAGAACATGTCATATTTATCAGAAATACGGTACACTATGCATCATGTCAACCATGGGCTAGGAGGATAGCTCAGGGGTAACACGCTCCCCTTGGAAGCTAGACAACTTGGAGCAACAAAAGTTCAATCCCCGGGTCCGCGCTTAGAAACCTCTGGGTATTAGGGGCATTATAAATACCCAATAACAATTACAACACAATAGTGCCTGAACAAGCACTGCAAATACACCATCAAAATCAGCAGATCTTAGAGACACTCTGCTTCACAGAAAAAGGCAGATCAGCCAAGTAGTGGCATAGTGGCATCTGGTGGTGCCCACCGTTGCTTCCTCTGATACTACTAGCTCTGATGTCCAAATGATATGATGGTGGTGCTTACTGGTGAGGTGATGATTAACAATGTTGATTATACTCAAGTGTCGGAAATACCAATCATGCCACATATGTTGGTGTCTTTGGTCATAAATTAATGCCAGGCAGGCGTATGCAATAGATTTGCCAGGCCCTGTCAAATTAGTTAATAGCCCAAACATGTTTTAACAAGCTGTTTTTGATGAATTGTACAAATCAATGTTCCACTTGCATAGCTTACATAAGTAAAGAAGATGGCAAGTAAAAATCATATCTGATGAATCACTAATAACAAAAAACAAACAACACACCTTGCACAAACCATAGAGGGGGGGGTCAATCTCACTGCTTACAAGAACTCTCATCTTATCCTCCAAACCGCCATTGACCCTCCCAAATCCTCCTACTACTTTGATCTAATATATTTTCTCTGCTCTTACCCTTGCAAATTTATCATGGCCTTCCATGAAAAGTTTGCACACCCACATTTTGCTCCATCGTGTCCTTCTTCTTTGTGAGTACATTTCCCTACTACTTCTCTTATGACCTCATTAAAATATGTGACACCGCCCTCCATCATCTCTCCCCTTTCCAACTCTCGATTACTAAATTACTCTACATCCCCAACCTTTCTTCCCTATCTTAGTTCTCTTCTAATTACCCCATGAAACCCATACCCATCCCATCCACTGCTCAGCTAACTGCTCATAGACTTCAATATCCTCTGTACATCAAATGATTAAACACTACTAACCACCACAACTCCCTCTTTAAGCTCTCTCTGTCAACTGACATGTGTCTGATTACAACAAGGTAGCCAGGATAATAACCCTCTTAAAAAAGATTGCTGACCCTGAAAACTGTCCCCATTCTGTCTCACCACTCCACTCTACTTTAGAGAAGTATCTTCAACCGTACAGCAATGCCACCAATAGTGGCTGATAGGCTCTAAACACAACATGAGCATTAAATTACATAATCAACTATTTTGTGGAAAATGTTCAGTCTCAACTCGTCTAGGCTGGATTCCACAGCAAGGTGAAAGTGCTCCGAGCCATACCTACCTAACCTACCAGAGATCAACACTGCCATCTCCCCTCCATCCTCTTCTTTCTTCGTGTCTGTGTGGCCTTTCACCATGTGGATCTTCCCACCCTCATAAATACTCACTCTTAAAGGACACTGTACATAAATGGATGGCCTCAAATATCATTTGCTTCTCCATTTCCTTGGAGACTAAAACCTCCTCCCTCACCCACTTTGAGTGGGCATCCCACATAGATATGTCTTGGGCCTATTGCTATTCACTCTATATATCTTTTTCGTGGACAACCTCACATATTCTTTGACTCCTATTACCACCCTTGATGAGGACACCCATAAATTGATACATTCTTTTTCCGCATCGCACCTGGCATCTTTGAGTTCATCACCCTTTGGATGGCACTACCTTCCATCAGGCAAATGTCTTCTAAATTGGAAATCATCTTCCTACCAGCATCCAATGCAAAGCCCACTTTTCAACCCCTACCTCTTTTCCTCCTGAACTCTTCAGGCCATTATTCAATGCTTGCATTCTTGGGGTCCTCTCTGATAGCAAAGACAAGATACATGACTTAAGTACTGCCACCGGGGACAGGATCAGCATCAAGAAAATTAATCTACTCCTCACCCACCACCCTGCTTAAATTCTCATCTCCACATAGGTCCTCCATAAATGTGACTATTGCTCAACTTACTCATAGGACTCCCCCTCTACTATTTTACCACCTGAATAATACATTCAATATCATATTTTGCACCCTTTATATACTTTGTAGATGTTCTGCCACTTTAGCGTACCATCACCATGTGGGAAACCAGTGCCATATTATCTTCATGTTGCCATTTCTGCTCTTTATATATTTCCATGGCTGAAGGCCCCCTCCCCAGCCCCTCAACTACATGGGCAAAACCACCTCTCGCTACTCCCTTACTCAGGCTTCCTATCCTCACACTATTAAAAGCATCTTTGTCCCACATGTCCCCCCCACCTTCACCTCCTTTTCCTATTGTACTGCCTTCAATGCAATGCTCTCTCTTTTGACATATAACCAATTTGTTCAGTGGAAGACTTTCAGATTAGGCCAAAGCTCCGCCTTCTAGAGAGTGATGGTTCATCTGTCACCCATCTCTAGGCCTTCCCCCAGACCACTCTGCCCACCTGAACCCTACACAAAACAACTGTAAAGATGTATTGACACAACTAATGTGGTCTATAGGAGTCACAGACTACCCCCTACTCCAGCTGCAATGAAGTTGACGCAAATCTCAACTCGCAGTGACCAAACTCAAAACTTCATGTTTTCAAAAAAGGAAACAGTAATTTTAGGAGGTAGTCTGTGATTCCTATAGAACACGTTACATGTACCCCTTACATCACAGACCCCTTGATAACAAAAAATATGCGGGTATGATGTGCTGTATATTGACACAACCAAAGGCACAAGTCCTAAAAGGTACAGTTACTTTTGTCTGTCATTTTTTAACATTATGTCCCCTTTTCATGTCTCCAGGCTACACCGATACCGTGATTCACCACTGCACTCAGTAGCATTCGGTGTTTATGTTATTAAGGCACCTTGCAAGGGGAATGCCTCTGCCGCCTTTTTTCAGTCTTTGCTTTGCACGTCTGGTAGAAGTGCCAATACCTGTCAAACAACAAACACAATGCATATAACATAAGCAAAATGTGCGACACAACACATGTGATGATCCTCATATAACCTGCCACATAAACAGAAACATATAAACACACACCATTATCTACTGAAAAATAACCATTGTTTCATAGGAGAGAGAACACATCTGAGGTTGATATTTTCTATGGAAATAAGAAAGCCAAGGAGAGCAAATACGAAAAATCTCTTTCTATACCTGATCAAGCAACAACAATGCCCTTTGTATTAGCCATAGAAACTGTAGCTGTCCCAAACTATGCGAAAATATAATATTCATGCGCTACAGTCAGTTTTGCAGGATAACACTGTATCTCTCTCCCCACCAGTGTTTTTCTAAAATTCAGAAACTTTTTCCATTTCATTGAATAGGTATAGGAGCAATGGGTCCGAAAACATAAGAATCAACACCACTATTTCAGAAGCAGAGACTCCTCTCTTCCTACGGAGAACTAATTCTTTCCTCAACTTCATAGGCACTCTGGACAGATTCACTTCACTGGTTAGGAATGTATGTGCATTTAGTAAGTTCTCACTGGACCCCAAGCTCTGTCCAAACAAGATTGCTTCTTTAGCTTACTCTTCAGGTCATAGATGACTTTCGATGAGGACTGTTGACATCCTTTAAATGTGGCCTGGAGAGACACTATTCGATTTGTAATTTTCCCCACCACACAATTGACTCCACAACAGGCATTCTACCCTCCAGCTTAATCTCAATCCTCACCAGATTGCTATTTATCTCATACGTTTCTGGCACAGTCCATTCAATGAGGACTTTAAAGTTATGTGCATCCCATTACACTCCACAGTGTATTTTTTTACTGCCTGGAGAGCCACCACAAAGGGAACAAAAGTCCTTTGAGGCGTTGCCTTTTTGTCTCACCTCTTGGACATCTCCTAAACAGTAGAGGTCTGCAATTCTGGGAGGGCTGTTACTGAGAAGAGCCATTTTATGCTTATGTTGCTCATCTCCCTCCCTCACCTGTTTCTCAGACTTCCCCTGTGGATGCACCAGCAAATTGTGCCCACTGCAGCGCCTGCAGCACCTGCTATTCACTTCATTTCTGCCTAACTTCTGGATGACACCCAATAGCCCTAATCCATGGGTTTGGAGATTGCCATTGGTACCATTGTATTTACTTTGTAGGGGGAAGCAATAAAGAATTATCTTTATCCAGCAACATTTGCTGCACTTCCGGGTAGAGGGACACACACACAGACACACAGATACACAGACAGACACAGACACAAACACACGTGTTTACCACACTCTTAGGTAACAGAGTCACACATCCAAACCATTGTGCCCTTCCACGGTGGAGAGGGGGACAACACATTATTTCTTGGTGCACCCCAGTGATGAGTGGGATATACAATTTTTTTGGCACTTCCACAACGGTCAAATAGATACTCATGCAATTGCTTGCTCACTCATTAAGAGGACAGTAGCACACGGCTTTAGTGTTTTCTGCACTCCTGTATGCCACAGGGTTGCACACACACTGCAAGGTTTTTCCATACTCCCGTGGACAGCTGTCCAACAACGTGTATGCTTCCCAGAAGCCATGACCCCGAATTGAGAGCACAGTTGATGTATGCATCCACTCTCATGTCCAAGTTGAATACATGTGATGGGGCAACGCTTTTGCTGTTTTTTGAACGCTTGTAGACCGTGAAATAGAAAATGTCAGGAATATCATGAGAGGTACTGCTTGATGATTGCATACATTTGTTGTCTTATGGAGGGTGCCCCTGCTTCCTCAGTTATAAGAGAAGAAGGAGAGGGCCAAAGGGGTATACCTGTGAATGCAGAGCCAGGATTAGCTATGAAGTTAGAAAAGTCAGGTTATTGGAAACTCAAAAAACAATTATTGCTTTAATGTGAGCACAGCTATGGAGGTTGCCTGACCCAGACCGGGTCTTTATTTGACCTATTACCTGTACCCCACATCTTGGAACCCTTGGTATCTCCTCTCTCATATGCTTTTAAGAATACCCATATTCTATCAACCCCATGTTATTTATTGAATACAATTACTGTATCCTCTTGTATGTTATGTTATCTGCACTTGTAAAGCACACAGTCACCCAAAGGCATCATGGCGCTGGAGAGGGAGGGCTGACCAATTTACACAGACACATAAAGTAAGGTGCTAGAAGAGAGTGGTCTTAAGCGCTCTTCTAAAGGGAAGATGATTGGGAATTTTCCTCGTTGCAGAGGGGAGACCATTCCAAAGGGTGGCCGCGGCTATGGAGAAGGCGCTTCCTCCAACCCTAGCACAATGATATCAAGAAGGTCTGCAGTGGATGAGCGTAAGTCCCGCTCTGGGAGATAACGGGAGAATTTGATCTGCAAAAACTCGGCCCCTTGACCGTGGATAGCCCGATGGACTATACACAGGTCCTTGAAGCAGACTCCTTGGCAGACTGGCAGCCAATGAAGTGAGCGCAGCACCGGGGTGATATGGGCTCCACACGTAGTGCCCGTCGCCAGCCTAGCTGCCAGATTCTGTATACGCTGTAGCCGTTGTGTCAAGTCAAAAGGATGTGACCGATACAGCGAGTTACAGTAATCGAAGTGGGAAAGGACTAGTGCTGCGACTACCGGAGGGCGCATAGGTTTGGGTATCAAAGGTAGAACCTTCTTCAAAACTCTGAGTTGGTGGTGACCAGCTTGGCACACAGCCATTACTTGATCAGACATGGAAAAGGAGGCAGAGAGAATAACGCCAAGGTTTTTCACTTACTAGGGTGGGGAGGGGACCCAGGGAAGAGGGCCAAAAGGCAGTAGTCCACAGTGAGAATCCGTATGTACTTGTACAAGCTTCCCAACTAGTTCTCCCTATAGAAATCCCAATACCTATTCACACACATACTCTTAAATGCATATATGAATACATACATGCATGCATACAAATGCAATTATGGATGCTGTTTATATTTTTGGTGTTGGTGGAGTAAACCTCCTCATAGTGCCAGTGTCTTGGGCATGGAAAAACAATGCACTTTAAAAAATTGCAAAAAAGAGTGAAGAACTAGTCAACACATTTTGGTCTTGTCTGATTCATCAGGACTATGTAATGCCAGCTATCTATGGAATATATTTTGTATGTATAATACTTCATTTACATAGAAATGTCCCTGATATAATGTCCCCCCACCATGACAATACCACCCCACCATCTTGTCACAAATCGGTATACAGACTCCTAGCCAGGTAGAGAATCCTGCTTCCCAAGGGACCCAATATTACTTTAATGACACTACTTGCTACCCTGGCAGAGGCTAGGCTTCTCTCTGTCACGATTTAGGAGAAGCAATAGCAACTGAAACAGGAGAGAACAGAATGTCTCACTGTGTGCTCAGAGTTGACTTTTGCTTTCACAACAAATTTCAATGTGTGGGCAACACTCTCTCATAGCATTTTGAACAAACCCAAGAACCTTGAAATATATTCACAGATGCAGCTATTTCTCAGTCAGCTGTTTGACTTGACCTAGTGCACAGAAGAAGGAAGCAGAGAGGCATAGAATAGACAATAGAATGCTTTTGATAAGCAGTCTTCAACAATAATCTGGTGCACACTCACTGCACCATCCCAAGAGGAGGCAAGAAACAGAAAGGCGGCTTATACAACAATAAGACAATTTATTTGCATTTGTCAGAACAATATCCCTCAATAACTCTCACTAGTTTAAATGAGTTCTGACTCAAACCAGAACCCACTGAGTTGACATAACACATCATCACATTACATGTGTAACCAACTGCTGAACCACAATATACTTGACATCTATGTACTCTAACAACACCTTCAAAGGTACTGGCATTGGAACTCTGCTAGTAGATACATCTACAGTTTGTAGCGAGCATCACTTCACTTCCAAAATCTATCAAATTATTTGTTATTAATCCAAAATTCAAAGCTTCAGAATCTGAGAAAGCAAGGCACATTGTAATATCACTCATAAAAGGTAGGCAAATAGTCAGCATGGAAACTATAACTTTGTACATTCATAAACTAACATGACAAACAAACAGCTAAAGCATATCATCCCTTGCTCTCTGCATTCAGCATCAGCTCCATTCTTTGAGTTGAAGGGAGTTTTATTTAGTTTTTAATCTTGGAAATCTCCTACTTACCAAATGTCTATTAGGCCATCCATTGTTGGATGTGCCACCTCAAGCTTCTAATCCCAGAGTCCTGGGTTGGTTACCTCCCTATATTCTTTGAGATTTAATAACAATAACAATAGGCCTCATTACCAGGTTGGTGGTAACACGTTAGTGCCACTGGTGGGTCACCGCCGATCACGTAACACTGAATCCGGTGCCTGACTTTGAGGTGCCACCAGGAAATCAGGCACCAGATTTTATACGTCCCCATAAGCACCAACACCGTTGCTGACGGTGACGCTGCTTCAATATCCTTCTTTCCAGACTGCCACACTTATAATGAGGACCAATGTCTTTGGTAACACCTCTTATTCCTGAAACACAAACAAAAACATTATTCGAGCATATTTCTCCACTCTGACTTCTGAATGGTCCCTTTCGAAGGTCTTCACATGACTGGTGAAATACTTCAGCTATGCAATGGGCTTTAAACATGTTGAACTCAAGTCTAGATGCTTAATGTAATAGAAAACCAGAGGCCTACTCTGCTGTCATTCTGAATACAGCTGTGCTTTATACTAATTTGGGGTTGTCTGAAATACACACTCCTATCCCAGCTAAACTACATACATGTGGATATATATGATGTATATGCTGTTGCCTGAATCTGCTTAGCACCCTGCTATGCTACCATCAATGAGCTACACGGTTAAATGAATGCTAACTTAATAACACATCACTTAGTATAAAAAAGCCTAATTCTGTATTGAAGCTGCATTCTACTACAAATCTATTACGGGCCCTTATTAGCATCTTGAAACAAAAGTGACTTCCTTAGGCTGCAGGTAAGTTCCATTTAGCTTTAGTGCATACTCTTATAGTTACATCAGGCAAGCTTATCAGGAACAGTTACTAGGAGCAGACACTGGCTCCCATCATCCAGGCAGGGCTTCTCCAGCTGCCTGGGCTTAGAACCCTCACCACAAGCATTCCCTCATTCACACCATAACATTCCACTTTACATCACAATCTTCCGCATACCCTTCCTAGTACCTCACAACACATCTCCCTTTCTTCCAGGATCATCA
Organism: Ambystoma mexicanum; assembly: GCF_040938575.1. Taxonomy (NCBI): domain Eukaryota; kingdom Metazoa; phylum Chordata; class Amphibia; order Caudata; family Ambystomatidae; genus Ambystoma; species Ambystoma mexicanum. The sequence goes on along the minus strand of NC_090922.1, from coordinate 679,553,689 downwards.
CACACACAAAACACACCACACCACATCTCGCTTTCTTCCAGCAATCACCACATACAAACAGAGCGCATCACACGTTCACCAGCACATACACAATCACACTGTGTGCCTATTTTAGAGAGAGGCGCAACTCTGTATAAATAACAATGAGAACTGTGGATCCGCAACTCAGAAGGCGTCCCCCCTCTCTACTCTTGCTGACTTTTTCTGCAGCACTCTTATAACAATGCAGGGTGCACACACACACACACACACACCTATCAACACAAGTTGGTGAGAACTTGCACGATCACTCACTTTATACGGATTCACTTCCACTTTTACTATGGAAGGCATGACCCCCTGTCAACACCGGTGGGAAACACACAATTCCCATCCACTTGAAAAGCGGAAGACAATACCCTCCTATCTACCCTGGTCGGAAACACACAATTCCTGACCACTATATTGTGGAAGGCATGACCCTCCCTATCAACCTTGGTGGGAAACACACAATTCCCGACCACTATCAATGGTGGAAGGTATGAACCCCTGATCTACCCTGGTGGGATCTACCCTGGTGGGAACACAATTACCAACCACTATAAAGCGGAAGGCATGACCCCCCTATATACCCCTGGTTATGACACACTCTGTTCATAACTAGTTCACAACCAATTCACAATCACTACACATTAGTCATTCAACATGTCAGTACTAGACACATTAGAATGTTTCTACAGTCATGTATAACGCACAACTCCATTCAGCAAGAGATAATATTTACAGCGCATATCTCTATATCCCAAATGAGCAACAACATTACAAATGCAATTCTTCACAGAGGCACGTCTTTGTTTTTTACAACCTTAAAAGTCCGTGTTGCTTACGCAACCTGATGCTGCAATTCCTCAAATTCTGTTATGACTGTGACATTGCATGACATCGCGTTTCCTTTGACATTGCCAACATCTTCACATATACTGCGGCAAACTGTATAGTCAGGCAAACTTAAACAACTGCAAATTACCACATGCTCTCACCAGGCACCATAGGGCACAATCCCAAACATCCACAGGTAACATTACTGTAACAACTGCACACCTTTCAAATTAACAAGCAATGTTAATACACAATGCCTTGCCAATTCATATTACGATTTCCACCACTGCATCTTAATTTTAAAAATGACAGCATCAGAATAAAGCACGACCAGCACAAACAGATGCTTCATTTTTTTTGCCGCTGGAACCTGAATCCTATCGACTTTCAAATCGCTGAGCAAAAAAAAGAAAACATTTTCCGGCACACTTAGACACAGTCCCTCTACCATGTATGTCTTCATTCCCCCCATCGTGGTCCATATTGCGAGATGTGTCTCAGTGTTTGCCTTGCTGGGCATTCCATACAGTGTCTGTTTTGCTGTGATCTGCCGCACAGCTCTACGAATGCCTGCCCGTAATCAGCTTTCCTATATAAGACGCACTGGTGCCTCCACTTCTTGGATCTCTTCCGATATGACGAGACCCATGTCACATCACGCATGGCGTTAGGATGCCGAGAGGTCCTTCCTCTGTAGCATTCGCAGTCTTGACCAGAGAACGGTGAGATGTCACATTACACACTATCGCCAACTCCCCCTACAAGTGACATGACGTCACCATCAGTTTCTCCTCCACAGCAAGGACAACATCTCTCCTGAAACAATCATCACCCTGGGCGACCACCGCAACTACCAACGGATCTACAGTACCACTGGATTCCGCAGTAATTAAACTGTTACATGCAGATCCCTCCAGATGCCATTCTTTACTTCAGGGCACTATTTTTACTGCTTCTCCATCCCATACGTTTCACAGGAAGAATTCTAAGTGCAACCCCCTTTTATTTTAGCCGTGGCTTTGCAGCGCTGCACATTTCCTTGTTAAAGGTTGCTAAATGATCTGCTCCCATTTCTTTAACCTCCCTGGATACAGCAAGGCTGCAGCTCCCTTATCCTTGCTCTGAACTTGCCCAAAGTGCTAAGACTACTGCACTTCTTTCTTTCAATTATATACAGTCGTGCAACTCCCCCTTATCATTGGGTCGGATCTCACTGGAGCACACCTTCCCCTCTCCTTCACCCTGATGGCTTGCAGGACCAGTACTCTCCCCTCATTATCGCCTTGGGTGGTGGGACTTACATGGGTGGGGGAAGTGTGTTCCTTTCCTTCTTTTCTGCAGCCCCTCACCCCCACAGCAGACTGGTTGCTTAAAATGTCACTCTTTTGCTTTGCAGGTCCATTTCATGTCTCTTTGAATCCCATCATCATCGCCAGTGAAACACATTGACTTCCTTAGGCTGCAGGTAAGTTCCATTTAGCTTTATAACATACTCTTATAGTTACATCAGGTAAGCTTATCAGAAACAGTTACTAGGAACAGACACTGGCTCCTCTTAGGAAATGAAGCCCAGACCGTGGACAACAGTTAAAAGCTTTATTAAGCAAGAGCCAAGGTGACAGCAGGCGCCCCCTAGAGAGGCAGGCTCCAACTGAACTCATATAGAACACAAAGTAAAAAATAACACTCCATTGTGAAACATTGGATCATCACAATACATGGAGTGAAGAACATCCTCAGTTGCTATTACACAACTTCTTAACACATATTTATGCATTCCGAAGAAACATATAAGTCAAACCCCAACAGCTCCCATCACCCAGGCAGGGGTTCTCCAGCTGCCTAGGCTTAGAACCCTCATCACAAGCATTCCCTCATTCACACCATAACATTCCTCTTTACATCACAATCTTCTGCCTACCCTTCCTAGTACATCATAACACTTCTTTTATTCCTTAAAGAGCTTTGAGCCCTTCAAGTACACAGTTGCAGGTTTAAGCATTACTGTCTAAACTGACATCAGGCCTATACCACAATGCTCACAATTCTGTATTTGCTACCTACACTAATCAGACATAGTGAGATATGTCTACACAGGATACATAATATAAGGAATGGTTTGCTTACCCCTGTCAGAGAGCTCCATTCTACCTACAACACTAGAGCCCTTTCTAAAAAAGTATAATATGAACAAATAGGATGAATGAGTTTGTGGTTTTCCTACTCCCTTTCTACATCCAGGGCAGAATAGGTCAAATATCATGACAATCTGTGGCAAGAAACAGGCTCTTTTTAATCTGAATATTTATTTTGAATTAAAGTCTGGTCCCCTAATGTTGAATGATGGGGAGGTTATCCACAATTTATCACATGAATACATGCAGCTGGACTACAGAATGAAAGCCACCACCTGCTTGTTATTTCTTCGCTAACATTTTCATTCCAATTCACATGAACATCCATACATAGAAAAATCAATATGAATGACTATTCTAGAAAATTAGATAGTATACTCCATAATGCAGACCACACATTGCCATTGATGTTCATAAAAGTTAATTCACACAATCTACAATATGGAATTATAATTACATTTTAGCGTGCGATTATTTTATATTTGTATATGCTGTATGTATATTATATTTCCTTTATGAACTCTATTTAAAATGGTAACACACTGTTGTTGTTGCTTTTGTTGTGTACATGTTTAATGGATATTATCTGAATAAACTTATTTTGATTGGAATATAATTGTATACTTGGACACCTCCCGCCCACTTAAACAAAAGGTGATGGAGTTCTATAGTCAAGTTGAAAGCAAAAATCTTACATAGTTCTCTCTGAAACCATTGATAAGTATTGCCGTCAGAGGCAACTATTTACTTTAACACATGGTTCCTTTATTTCTTGGGCTAATTCAAATCTAAAATGTTCGGCACTATCTATGACATTCTATTGGTCCTTAGCTTGGGCATAGATATATAAATGTTGGACAATATTTTTTGTGGTTTTGGTTTGGTTGCAATTAATAATGCTTGGGTTCAGGAATTATGTTTCTTATTGGGATGTAAAGACATCAGCGCATAACTCTCTCACTGTTCTCAAGGAATCAGGTTCACCCACTCAAAACTCCAGTTCTATGTGCTCATTTAAGAAAGAGATTTAAAATGACTTGTTATTCCACATTTCAATGTGAGATGTCTATAGATTTCAGAGGCCCCACATTTCAGGAGACAGCCCCTAATACAATGATGCTACTTAGGGTGTCAATGCGTAATTCTAAATCAGAAAACACATGCACATTGTTCTATATTCACTCTATGCTTGTAAGCAGGGTTCCCCCAAAATACTTCTAATTTCTAAATGGGATTTAATTTGTTCTTTGGACATTTCTCTATATACGCTGGTGTCATTGGACTAATGTTTGGTTTGTCTTTCAAAGGCCCTGGACAAGGAGGAAAATCAACCCAGTTCAGGAAGCACAACTAGATATGCTTTTCTATTTAGTCTGTTCACCTGCTCCCAAAATCCCTATCAGTAAGTTTTATTTTTTCTTGCGGAGAACTCTGCATTTAGTCCCTTCTTGACTGAATGAGATTGTCCATCAACCACTTCCAGTTGTAGACCTAATCAGCCATTCTCCTATCGGATTGGATCTCTTTTGGATCTCTTTCTTTTCTGCTTTCCCCAAATTACCTAGCATACTACATTCATGCAGTATCCTTTGACACAGCAATTTTTGGATTGGAAAGAGCTTATGATAGGTTCCATTTATTTACTGACAGCCCCCATGATCTCTGCCCTTCATGTTGTTGGCCAATTGAATTATCAGTGTCATAAAGGGATGTGTTAGCTATGAGTTAGCCCACTGTTCAGGAATGAGGACTCAAATTAGACTGAAACATTCATTTTTCTTATAATTCCTCATATGGTGATTTGACATTAATACGAGTGGTATATTCAGGTTTGCAAAAATATTAAACTCTGAAGACATTCTCTATGTGTATCTCACTGAATGCATAACAGAGTCATTAAAATATGTTAGTGTATACATAGTGCCTGCATTTTAATGTATCCTTTTTAAATGCGCATGACTTGTGTTTTCGCACAGAAGTAAGATCTGCAAATGATTTTCGATTCTGCTGATTGGTTCCAAAATGTACAGCCGAAAAATCGATTTCCATGGGTCAATTCAAATGCATCTCTTTTGTTGCACATTTTAATGCTCCTGCCATTGTGTCTGAATGGATTTGCATTAGTGTGTGGACTAAGTCAATGGGCCTCATTACATGGACAGCGGTAAGGGTTTACCGGTACCGGTAAGGGCAACGGTACGGTAAACCCTTACCACCTTACTACGAGGTCCCTTTGAGGGTTGGTACTTTAACGCCTGCTATTTAGCAGGCGTTAAAAACCAACCCGCAAAGGGACCAGGGTGCTATTTACGGTACCGCAATTTGCGGCACCGTAATTAGCGCCTTCCCCATTCCCATAGAGCCCTATGGGGCAAAAATGGGAATGGGGAAGGGCAATGGGGCGGTACCGGTATTTTACCGGCATGGACCATGGTGCTATTAGCACCTTGGTCCTCTGCCTACCATGTAATGAGGCCGAATGCCTCTAAAATATCTGCTGTTATGAACAAAGGACTGGATTTGTTTATATGTATGTTTATCTTTATTTATATAGCATCCAAACCCAAAAGCATAAGAACATTATTAACAGGCTGCTTTAATGAGGCTGATGAATAGTCTTCCTGGAGCTTTATTACTCTGTCACATTCGGCAGGTTTTTTTTTTTTTAAATTATTTATTTATATTATATACAATATATACAACATATCAGCAACAGCAATATTAACAAAAACCAAAAACAGGAAGTACACAAAAAGAATTAATAAAAAAATATAAGCAATGAAGAAATAACCTAAAAGAAGTCATTAAACACATTCCAGATCTTCCCATATGTAGAACATTTACATTTCAATTTGTAAATCAATTTCTCCGTCCGTGACAGGTTATGCATTTCCTGTATCCACTCCTCATAGGAAGGTGAGACCCGCCCTTTCCACCCACGGAGAATCAACCTCTTGGCCACAATGAAAGCACGAAAAATCCACTTCTTGAGAGCTGAGCTGACATCACCCAACCCGGAATCATCACCTAGGATTACCGTCCTAAAATCAAGGACCAGCCCACCTCCTGCAATCCTGTCACACACATTACAAACTTCACTCCAAAAATCTCTGACTCTCACACAATCCTACCACATGTGTTCCAATGACCCGACTGCCTGGACGCACCCCCAACAGTTAGAATTGTCAGACGTGCCTCTTTTATGCAATGTTTCAGGGCACCAATATACCCTGTTCAGGATCTTGATCTGTCGAGACCGTTCACCTAGATTCAGAGAGCACAAAGATACATTACTACACATATTCTGCCAATCATCCAAATCAATCTCTGATCCAATTTTCTCACTCCATACTCTCCGCAAATTGTCATTACTCCGAAAATGTGACACCATTAGTTTGTAAAGCCGACTGGCCAGACCGCCACACTTCCCAGTAGAGTCTGTCAGCAAAGTGCACACATCCAAAGAGTCGGACCAGTCAACCTCACCAACCGCCCTCTTAAACCGACTATATGCAGAGTCTGATAAACCCTCAAAATTCCATCTCTCTCTCAGCTATGCTGCAGTCAACCATCGATCATCATTCCCCAAATCAGAAACCTGTTTAATATCCATCAAAAACCATTCAGGCCAAAAAACTGTCCTCAAAGTGTCCCTAATCTTAGGATTCAACCAGATAGAGGCACTCTTACACTTTAATGCATCCCAACCAAGCCATGATAAAACTGCAATCCAAGAATTGCGCAAAAATGACGTTGCCAACAAATCACCACCCTGAATCTTGGTATTTGTGGTCAACAAGGCTGTCGGTCCCAGCGGCCCATAGGGACTCGATTCTGCCACCGCCCAGCTGTCTAATTCACCAGTTAAAAATAGAACAAAAGAATGAGCAGAAAAGGCCAAATGGTAGGCTCGAAAATTCGGTACCCCCAGTCCACCTAAATGAACTGGAAGCTGCAACTTCCATAGACCAAGTCTTGGTGGCTTTTTATCCCACAAAAATTCCTGAACTAGGCGGTCCAAATCATTCCAGTAACAGCTCTTAATTTTTAGAGGAAGCATACTAGATATAAAGTTGATCTTAGGAGTTGTATTCATCTTCAGGGCATTAACTTTACCCCACAAAGAAAGATTAAGCAAAGACCACCTCTCTAATTCCGATTTACATTCTCGAATAACGACACTCATATTCTCATCTACCATCTTGGAAAGAGGATACATCAGCCATACCCCCAAATAACGCAAGCGAACCTCACACCATGTAAACCCCTGCCCCGTAACCAGGGTCTTATCACATCTGTTCGTCAGAGGCAACACTTCAGATTTCAAACGGTTAATTTTATAGCCTGAACAATCATGAAATTCAGACAAAAGCCTCATCAAACTGGGTATGGACACTTGCAAATTCTCCAGTAATAATAAAAGGTCGTCTGCATAAAGCCAAGCCTTTTGTGTCACACCCCAACAACTCACTCTGCGCAAATCTGGGTCATGTTTGATGCTAACAGCAAGAGGCTCAATTGCCAAAATGAACAACAGAGGAGAGAAAGGACAACCTTGACGCGTGCCGCGCTCCAAACTGAAAGGTTCTGAAATTACTCCACTAGTCCTAACGGCAGCAGTCGGTCTGGAATATAGAAGAGCAACCCAAGAGATGAACTGCTCACCCAAATTCATCCTCCTCAGCACTGAATATAAATAATCCCAACTAACTCTGTCGAACGCTTTTTCTGCATCAAGCGACAGGACAGCGGCATCACAGTTCGTCCTCTCCGCCATTTCCATAGTAAGCAATAACCTCCTGATGTTACTAGATGTACGCCTATTTTTCATGAAACCTGATTGTTCCTCTAAAATCAAAGTAGGCAATAACTGCACCAGGCGCATAGCTAGGACCTTAGCAAGAATCTTATTATCTGTATTGATTAGGCTAATCGGACGATAACTTGCCGGGAGATTACAATCTCTACCTTTTTTCAAAAATACCGAAATAGATGCATGATTAGTACTTTTAGGCAGCCTCCCAGTCTGTTTGCTAGAAACAAACACATCTCTCAAGAGCTCCAAGGCTGAGTTCGGAAGAATCCTATAAAACTCACAAGGGAGGCCATCAGGACCCAGGGATTTGCCTGTATTCAGCGCAGATATCGCCCCTTTGATCTCATCCACCGTAATCTCAACACCAAGTAGATCCCGATCGTATTCCAAGACCTCCGGCATCGGCAAATTACCAAAGAAGTTCTCACCCTCACCAGTAATACCCGCCTCATTGCTATACAGATTCTCATAGAAGTCACGAAATATCAAGTTAATTTTATTTGGATCAAATTAATCCTACCATCCTTGTCAACTATAGACGTAATTGCAGACTCCGAAATCCTTTTCTTCAACCTGTATGCCAACCATCTTTCACAACGCTCCCCTTTCTCAAAATATGAACATTTAGAATAGAACAAGCCTCGTTCAGCCCTCATCGTCAAAAAGTCTTCCATTTCTTTTTTAAGTTTCTTCAAAGTTGCCAAAAAAAACAGAGTTAGTCGGATTAAGCATCAGATCCCTCGAGATCCCACTAATACATAGATCTAGATCACGCCTCTTACACTCCTCCTTTTTCCGTTTACCACACGACAGCCCTAAACAGACACCACGCATACAGCATTTAAAGGCTTCCCACATGTTCTCTACACTGATCTCCTCCACGCGATTCTCCATAACAAAGTAATTCGCCTCTGAAACAATCCGTTCTAAAATGTCATCATCTAACAGGATAGACGTGTTCATCTTCCATGAGAAACTTCTTTTACACTGAAACTTATGTCTCAATTTCATCTCAAAAGGGGCATGATCACTCAATAAAATATTACCAATACCACTTGAGACAACACTCTCCGAAACATTCCCACCAGTAAACATCATGTCCAATCTAGAGAACACACCATGCGCACTAGAAAAGAAACTGTATTGTCGCTTGTCTAGGTTCTCCAGATGCCACGTATCTTTCAAATCATGTTCCTCCAAAAGTGAATGAAGCGCCTGATGATGATAATCACAACGTAACACACGCCTGACCTGACTTCTATCCAGATCAGGATCAAATACCGTATTGAAGTCCCCCCCAAGTAGAATATTAGGATTATTCAAATCCAAAAGGGTCTGTGCCACCATTCTAAAGAAGGAGCCATCATCTACAGTAGAAGCATACACATTACAGAGGGATAATAACTCCCCCTGAATCTCAACCATTAATGCAATCATCCTACCATCCTTATCAGCACATTCCTTCAAAATTTTAACAGGCAGTTTCTTACGAAACAAAATTGCCACTCCCCTCGACCTTGACGAAAAAGAGGAACCATAAGCCGAACCCACCCACTCCTTTTCCAACTTAGAAATCTCATCCTTCAAAATATGAGTCTCCTGCAAGAAACAGATATCAGCATGCATGTCCTGTAACATGTGAAGTACCTTCTTTTTCTTTAACAAATTATTGACCCCATTCACATTCCAAGAAACTACACACAGGTGGTCATTAGCAGACCTATCCGTTTGAGAGGTCGCCATTATACCTCGAAGGTCTGGAGCATCAAAAGCAAAAATACAACCTAAAAAAAAATAAAAACGACACAAAAACAAAAAAGAACAAAAAACAAAGAAAAACAAACACAAAGAATAGTCAAGACAGCGAAGTCTGTCCAGCCCAAACAATAAATGGTACAACATTCAGAACCATTCCCAGGACCCCTCCCAAGTAACAATAATAAAACAACAAAGCATCATTACCCTACTTATAAAAAATAAAACAGTGCATAAGTGAAATCCAAAAAACTAACATTGATGTACCCCCAAACCCCCGCCCATTGGGCAGTTTTAGGTCTGTTCAAGGCATCTACTTCTAGGAATGAACTTACTGATCCTCTAGACATCGATCTTGTTGATCTTCCAGTCAGCTTAGAAATACGAGACAACGGAATTGGTCTGAATGCCCAATATCAATCTTGCATTCAGTGCATAGTTTGCATTTTTTAAACAATGCCATTGTCTTCATGTAAGTAAATATGTGTCACTAACCTTGTTAATCCAAGTAAATGTAATGGTGGTCTGGAATTCCTGTTTTGAAGAAAGATGACACATATACAAACTTACAGTTTCGTTTGAACCAAATGTGCTATTTCCATAGTCTGTACTCAAAATGACAATATGACAATATGCATGTTCTGTTTATAAATATACTAGACATCTTTTATATTTAATAATGGCTTTCTGTGTGCTATTTTATCATTGAATACTACAATTCAAATTGCACAATTTATTATATTCCCTTTCACATGAAAGTTCTTTTGCGTACCTTGTTTCATTTTCAGTAAAGACTCCAAAATAGCCTGCTTTGTCTGAATAACATTATTTACATGGCATTTCACTGTAAAGCCATTCTAGATTTGCATTATTTCATGGAGACCATTTAATTTAATGACATTTTACACAAAAACTAGCAATTTCAACAAATGAAATTCATGTGTTATGTAATCCATTCTATTACAAGACATGTACAATAATCTATTTGCCATCATTTTTTGCAGTTCAGTAGTGACCAGAATAGCCATAATGTCAAATCCCTTATTTTAAGCATTGTTACTTGAAAGCAATTTATAGCCTTATGATGACTTTAGAAAAAGATATTTGTGCCATGTTTTGAATATAGGACACTGCGTACCCTATTGTAATCCTTGGTGAACTTACTAATGATCAAACTCAGCACTGAATTCTGTGTTTTGTGGTCTTGAAACCACCCATGCATTTTGAAGGCAGTGTGATGTCTTGCAGTAATTGTGTAAATCAGCTCTGTAGGATAATCAACACTGTTGAACATCTGGGAGAGATTTGGCACGCCAATCAAAGCCACATACGCGCTAGGTGAGTTCAGAGTTCATATTGAAGGCCAATATCATTTTTTTTTTTAATTCTCTCTGAGTTGTGCTTGATGTTAGAGGGAAGAACAGGGCTGATTCACAAATGGAAAGAACATGAGTACTTGTTAAGCTATTAAAAGCATGTTTGTGCATTTTGCACATTTAATAACATGTATGAAATTATAAATGATTTTGCAAACTTCATTAAATGTTTACTCTGCCTTTGAAAATCCTTTGTGAAAACATTGTGAATGTGTTTCTATCTCTTTCACCTGAACGTTCTCCTTCCACCCACAAAAAGATTAAGAGTAACAAAGCACTCCATGTGAAAGCCATTGGGAAAACCTTTGTGACAGCCTTTGAGATTATTCTTTTAACTCCCTTTTGCTGATTTCTCTTCTTTTCACCATACAAAAAAAACAATAATAACAGAAACCATCACTGGAACACTTTTGGGATCTTTTAAATGATTTTCCGTGCCCTATCTCCTGATAATAATGAAAGCCATTGAATGTGATCTCATGCCATGAAACATTTCTATGATTTTCTCTCTGCAATTATTCTTTCTAGTCACAAATTGTTGACACACTCAGTGACAGCATATGAACATAATCTCTTGCCTTCAGATGATTCTCTATTGTCCTCTTTGCTATTATTCTCTTTCCTGTTAAACAATTAGGTCAGACTTAGGCACAGCAAATGTACATAACTTGCTGTCTTAAACAAATCTATGATTTTCTCTCAGGTAGTATTCTATTTCTTCAGAAGAAGATGGCACATTCAGGTTACAGTCCCTGAATGTAATCTCCTGCTTGCCTCCAATGAAGTCTGGGGTTTTCTCTTCCCTCATAGTCACTGGCAAGACATGTCATGTGCGTGATTGCTATGCAAGATGGTAATTGTTTTTCTCTACTCCAAAGTAGTCACAAAAAGATGGCTTTCCCTCCTTCACTTTGAAACTTTCCTCAACCTAAATCATATTTTTATTTTCAACTTCAGCATCATCTAAATCATATTTCTGCTTTCTACCTCTCCCTTTATGGTGCAGTTTAGCTTGCACATTAGCATGTATTGGAGGTTCTGTATAGTTTGCCTGGTGTTTGTGTCAGTGTTAGGTTTAACTTTACTGTGACTGTGGGACAGGGTTTTGAGTTGGATGGCCTTGTATATGATACAGAGTAATTTGAAAACAATTATCTGGCGTAAAGTGAGTGCAGCTGGGCCCAAGCTGGGGTTATGAATGAGTGTTTGGGTATGAGTGCAAAGATTCTTGCTACTGCATTCACCATGTTTTTCAGTGGAGTGAGAGTGTTTTGTATACGTCCATTGAGGAGGGTGTTTCTATAGTCCTGATTGGAGAGGACTAGTGCCGGGAATGTGGTCCAGAAGTATTCAAAGTGAACAAAGTGTTACATCTTGTGTATGAGGTGTAGCTGTTAGCTGCATACTTAAGTGACATCAGCTATGTGGACTTTGAAGGATAAGCAGGAGTTGATGGCAAAGCCTATGAACTTTACTGGTCTGAAAATGGTTATGTGTGTGTTGTCTATGGTTAGTTCTTTGATCGAGAAGGTGAGGTCAGGTTTCTCTAAGGGGGCAGATGAGAAAGTACTATGTTTTATATGTGTTCAGTTTTAGGAACTTGGCGGCCATTCAGGTGGTGATTGTGAAGGGTCAGTTTTTGATGGTGTGACGTTCTGAGGGAGGACCTTGCAGTGAATTTGCATTAAGTATGTCAAGGGTCAAACTGGATGTTGAGGCTGCCTAGAGTTTGCCAAAGTGATGCAACATATAGGTTGAACAAGAGGGGAGTTAGGGAAGTTCCTTAACAACTTCTGGGAGCGTGGGGTCAAGGGATGGTTTCTTCATGAGGGTGGGTTTTGTCATGTTTCTAGTGTGGGAGTGGTGGTATGCAAGATAATATTGACCCAGTGTAGGGCCACGATGGTGATGCAGTTTGTTGTGGCCTGAGCTAGGCACACGCCATCCAAGAAGTGCCCAGGATTTGTTTTGGCAGTAAGTGTGATGAGTGTGTCTTGATCGATAGGGTGGAATGTGTCCCATATATTTTATGGTTTAGAAGTAACTGTGAAGTGGACAGCTTGTCTGATGTGTATTTTGGAGTGAAAATAGTCCATGAGGAAGTTGCATACTGAATTATATGTGGCATGTTAGGGGGTGGTGATTTAGAGATTTGGTTGATGATAATGAAATGTTTCTGCATGCATTATGGGGCATTCCAAAGTTCTTGGAAGTAGTAGGAGGCTTTAGCGTATCTGTATTAGCAATGGTTGAGGGGTTTTCTGGTGGAGGGTTATGGGTTGCATTGACATGCTCTTTCTAAACACCTTCATGACTTGTAGTTTTGAGTATGAGCTTTCTGTTTTTAGGGCAGATACATGGTGAGGCCTTTGGTGATGTTGTAATTGATGAGAAGTTAGGTGGAGTTGGTGTGAGGGGCAAGAGGATGCTGTGAGTCGTGTGAAAGCTGTGTGTGAAATGTTTAATTTTCCTAGCTTATCAGCAGGTTGTTTGTGGCAGGTGGGAGATGTCATAAGGGCTACTAAGTGTGAAGGGGATGGCAAAGTGATATGAATACAATGCCTACATTTTATTTTGCCTAGAAACCATATTTTTGGCAGAGAGGAGTGGAGTCAAGTCGTCCTTCGTGGTCCAGTGAAAGGAGTGTTTTTCCATTTCAACTACTAAGGAGGAGTGTTCGACCTGTGTGTACCTGTTACTGCATTTAATCCCCAGAACAGAGCAGAGCGTGCGCTGAGAGAAGTGGAGTCAAGTGTTCCTTCATGGTCCTGTGAACAGACTGTTTTTTTCCATTTCATATACTAAGGAGGAGCATTCTACCTGTGTGTGTCTGTTACTGCATTTAATCCCCAGAACAGCGTGGAGCACGTGTGGAGAGAAGTGGAGTCAAGTGGTCCTTTGTGGTCACTCGTGGACAAGAGGGTAAGATCCTGATATAATCTGAGGAGGGGCGGGATTGAGAAAGAGCCGGCAGCTACTAACAAAAATCATCAAATACAGCCCAATGAAAAGGGACTATATCTGCATTATTCCAGAAAAATACAGTTAAAGCTAAAAACACGGTGCCATTGGAGGAAAAGCCAACAATGTCACATAATGGCAGCCAGCCACGCGATATTGCAAACTATGACGAAATAGACAAGCATTCTTTGCTGTCAATACAGAGATTTATGGCAACTACGACTAGCAAGGAACCAGTGTCAAGAGGGGAGGAATTTACTGTTGAAGCACAGGTCGTGCAATCAGCGGACAAGTCACCATCAATTGACAGATCAGTTTGACTCTCTGCATCACCAAATTTGGTAATTGACACTGGAGTGTCCGACAACCTGGAAGAGTCTAGTCATATAGTAGGCTTGCAGTCTCATATGGCAGTAATGGCTGAGTTACAAGCATCCATGGCGTCGATGCAATTCGCCATGAAAATCCTGCTGAAGTTATGCGGGAGGATTCATGTGAATTCTGTACTCCATCTTAATATACCGACTATTCCAATAGACAAATCCTATCAGGAACCAGAAGAAGAATGTTTGGAAGCAGAACGAGATTATTCAGAACCATTGCCAGAGAAGGAAGAAATTAAAGACACTAGTGAGAGCTTGGTAGTTTTCTATTCTAGGAAACAGAGAAGTTTGGCAAAGAGAGCGGCGGTGCAGCAATTACCATGTGTGGAGGCTTCACCCCTATCCGACATTGCACGCCACCCTTGAAGAAATCCAAAAGAGCCCATAAAAAGTCTACAAGAGCAAAAAAAACAAAAGGTCAAAGATCCTGGGACACTTACAAGTTGGATAATACTGGAAAAGACCAACAAGATCTCTTTGTGATAATCAGGATAATCAGGATTTGGTGCTTTCACAAAGTTTGGAACATAAAGAAAACAAAGTTTGCACACAATAAAGGAAGGCTAGGATTGTTGACCAGGACAGTACTCAATCCATAGAAGAACTGGAAACACTGAGTGACTGTAACCTTGTGGAAAATAAGATATGTTGCATAAAGAACTTAAATCAGAAAGAGAAAGGCTGATGGTTACCAAGAATGTCCTTTGTCACTAACTCCATCTTAATCCACAGTTACGTGTCATAAGATTTGAAGATTTCAATTTTGTGAAGCTGCTTAGCAGCATTAATCCTAATGTCACTGCATTGCATTGTAAAGTCCTCACTACAAGGCAACTGATGCAGAAGCATAAGAAGAGCCTGGCACAAGTGGGGATAGAAATTGATGGTAACCCCAAAGAAGTGGACCTTAAGTTGAGTGAGAAGGAAAATATTCCATTAAATTAAAAATTGACCAATCCTGAAATTACCTGTGGGCAAAAATGTTCAAATGAGTGACATGCAAACGATGCAGAAGTGGTTCGCGGAATCTTTACCACTAGCAGTACCAAATCGTTGAGCTTGGTCTCTTCTTACTTGGTACACCCGCAGCTTTACTCATCTTCTGTCAGAGACTGGTTCCCTTCCAAAGATTACTAACTATGCTTGCTTTCTACTCCAAGAGTCGTGGTTGCTTTCTCCCATCATGATAGATGCTTAGATTCTGTATCAAACTGCAGCCACGAAAGGCTTTCGTGAGTGGCCTTATGGTGGGCTGATAATTGGGGTCTGAACGTCACTAAATCCCAGAAAAATACCTACCTTGGATGAAGATAACATTTGCGCTGTCAAGGTGACATTTATGTTCAAAGACAACTGGGAAAGATTACTACTGGTGAATATCTACAACCTTCCGGGGGGGGGTGTAAAGATCCAGGATTCTTTACATTGTCTGCTAAATCGTTGGATATTTGACTCAAACAGCAATTATATTATTGTGAAGGGAGACCTTAATTGTCATTATAAGGGGGGGATGAGGTATTGCCACTAATGCACGACTCCAGCCCCACAACGTTATGGAACATAATATAGATGACAAGGAAGGTGAATGCTGGCGACGTTTCTTTAACAACTGTGAATTAGAAATCATTTATGGTCGTACCCCGAGTGAATGTCCCGGTAAAGCTACCTGGAAAGCGGTGCTGCTAAGAGCACCTTGGACAATATTTTTACCAGTTGTGAAATGGCATCCCTTGTTAATAACATGTCTGTAACTGTAAATGATTGGAGTGATCATGAGGCATTATCTATGAACGTTGGCGCTATGGAACAGACTCCGGTAACTATTAATACTGGAAATTTGTTAGTGAATCATGCCGCTACAAGGATACTATGGTCTGATAATAACATCTCTAAAGCAGAAATTACCATCCTAGGCTGTAATGTTGATTTCCTTTCCAGGTTTGAATCCATGACAATTGAGGAAATAGAGAGCTCAATCTGTACGTTCTCAGGGGTGCATGCCACATCTAAATCATTCATGGTGGTAAAGAATTCTCTAACCAAGGCCCCTTACGATAGAGAAATCAGAGACGCTAAGAGAAAATTAAGAAAGGAAATTTGTATAGCCAAAAGAACATGTAACTCTCTGATTAACTTACATAAGTCCACAAGAATATTAAAAAACAAATATAGGTTGTGGTTAAAACTGAGGAAAAGAGATAAGCTAAATGAAGCTTGGCAACACACGGTAAAAGTGATGTGCGTGCGGAATTCTCGCAGTATTTGTCCGCTACAGGGGGGTGCCAGGGGTGATAGGCAGCAACCTCTGGTGAACCCTACTGGGGCCCAGGTTTGGGAAGAATTCCTTGAGAGTTGTAATGAGCTGGGCTGCACTCATTGTGGTAGGACTATGCAGTCGTCTCACCTGTGGAGGTGACAGTGGCAGATCTGGAACATAAAATTAACAACTTGAAATGCTCACAGGCATCAGGTCCCAATGGCTTGTCCAACATAGTACTAAAAAAAATGCTGGGCTATGGGCGAGTCTACTCAAAGTTTTATTTGAGAGTGTAATGCGAGAAGGAACTATCCCTAACACTTATGAACAGCTATCTTTGTACCAGTGTATAAAAAAAGGATCAAAACTGATCCTGGCAACTACTGACTGCTTTCTATGCTCGACTATACAGGAAAGCAGTTTGCCTCTAGTCCTGTACCACTTTCAGAGTTGTTTCAGAGGAGGGTATTCCACTTCTCAAAATCTGATGATCATGAGCACATTGAGGAGTAGAGCATTACAATCTAAAAGCCCACCTTTCTATGCATTATACATTGACTTTAAAGCAGCTTTCGATGTCATTAGCAGAGACAGACTATGGCTCAAACTCCATAAATTAGGATGCTCTGAGGGAGCACTTTATTTCCTCAAAATGCCACATGAGGATACCTCTGTCTGGTTGAAATTGGACAGTGGAGGTACCATGACTAAAGGAATAACATAGAATAGGGGTGTTAAGCAGGGTTGCATTTAACGTCCCTCCTAAAATTGGTACTAGGCATTGTTATGGCAGATCCAGATGACCTAGTGGTCTTTGATCATACCTTCAGTGGGTGAATGAGATCTGTGGAAAATCTGTGGCAATATGCAGAGACCAATGGTCTTGTGATCAACCAAGAAAAGACCCAGATACCGTATATTCCAGTGGAAATATTGCGCAATCTCGTCCCTGTATTAGTTCACTAGAGATACAGCATGCAACTTCCTATAAGGACCTAGGAGTAGAGTTTGATGTGAAAGGGGGTCATTATTAGTGTAAACAAGCCTGCAAAGTGAAGGCCTCCCAATTAACGACTTTAATCTATCAGTTTACATGTAAACAAAGTGTTTTTTCTATTTGGGGTGGGGACTGTCAGCTGTATATACAATGAATGAAACATATGATTTGTTATGGCTTGGAGTCACTCTGTGATATGGACTTAGAGTGGCTACAGATACTTGAAGGTAAATTCTGGAGGAAATTATTGGGGTTACCCCAGTCCATTCCAATGGCCATCATAAGGATGGAGCTCGAGTAACTTTCTTTTAAATCATTGGTGCTGAAAAAGAGGGCTGAGCCATACATTAAAAATTCTAATAACCACATTAACTTGCTACTTTCCAGTCTGGGTGAAGAGATTTGTAACACAAAATTGTCTGGCCTTAGTGATAACATGGACCAACTTGTCAAGGATATCTGTTGGACCCCTCAGTGGAGGGAAAAACATGAGAACTTGAAATGTGCTCTTGGTAAACGTATGGACACCTGGGATTGACAAAGTAACTTTAACCATCTTTAGAAATTGAAAAGTTATAAGCATTTAACTTATATGCTCTACTCTTTTAAGCAGGCACAAAAATACCTAAATCTCTGTCCTTTGATTAATTTTAGGAGATATATGTTATTATTGTGACTTAACCATCTACCTGTATTGGCGGTAGTGAGTAAACAGTGCCAACTGCCTCGGGTTGAGCGATCATGTCGACTGTGTAATAATAGTAAGAAGTTAGAAACTGCAAAACATATATTAACACAGTGTCAAGTGTTGGGATCTGAGTACTTTAAACATTATGGGAAATTTGTACATAACCCTAATTATATTAAAGATCGTGAGTTTTGGTACCAAAACATTAATACTCTTAATGCTAGTCACCAGATCTCCTTATATAATGTATGGTCTACTGCTGAAACTAGAATGACTGCCGACATTATTGGAAAGTAGCGACAATCAATGGGGTTGTAATGAGCATTAATGAGGATGTGAAATGGCGGGTACATTAACTTTATGCCCACGAGCAACTAGGGCCATATAAGGGAGGAGATTGACAATGACACTGAGTTGCACCAAGGATTGGCCCCTTTGGCAAATGAGCTATGAGATCTCTGCACCTATTACTTGTGAATTTGAAATGTGTGATTTGATTTTATTTATCTGATGATGTTATATGTGATATGCTTGATGTTATATGAATTTTGGATTCTGAATTGTGTGTCTTCAGTTATGAGTGAAATGATTTGATTTGATTGTATTTTACATTTTATAGTTTTATTTTTCAATAAGTTGTATTGTTTTATATGACTTGATTTATGTGTAAAGTTTTTTTTATTTAAAAAACGGTATCACATTAAATTAAATACATGAATAAATATTTTGCATTATATATGTGCAGTGTAAGTGATGTGTCAGGTTAGGTTGTAGGAGAAGAGTGGAGTGAGTGTGGTGCTAAATATGTTATATCGATTTTGGAACAGGGTGAGGAGTGGCTGTTTGTAATTAAGCATGACCATTCATAGTGGAAGGTTTCTGTATGGGGGCAGATCAGAAGGTATTCATTTTTATATGGGTTCAGTTTTAGGAACTTGGTTGCGGTCCTGGTGGTGATTGTGAAGGGACAGTTTTTGAGGGTGTGGTATTCTGAGGGGGGACCTTGCATTGAATTTGCATTAGGTATGTCATGGGTCAAACTGGATGTTGAGGCTGCTTAGAGTTTGCCCAAGGGATTGAACATATAGATTGAACAAGAGGGGAGTTAGGGAAGTTCCTTAACAACTTAAGTCCGGATTACAAGCTATCTTGTTCACTGCACTACGTTCACAGCGCAAAGGACGGGATAGCTCGTCCTTTGCACTACTCACCTCTGGGAGGGCTGATCGCCACTAACCCCCAGTCTGTGAAGGGGAAGACCTCCACTTCAGTGCCTGGGTGTTGGAATGCAGCCATGATGACATCAGTACGTGCTACCTGCGCCAACGTCATCAGGAAATTAAATGTATATGCTGAAGCCGAAAGGCTTCGGATTCTAAATTTCACAGACATGCTTTTGCATGCTGCAAGGGCATTTATGTGGCCGATTTCCTTGAGTGAGGGCTCATTGGAAACGGGAGACTCTCACCTTTCCAATAAGCCCTTTCTCAAGGAGATCGCTGGTCGAGGAGCATTCGATTGTCGACCAGCAATGACCACTAGACCACAAGGACATTGATTTTGGGGGATGCTCCCCATCCAGGCTAAACAGCCCCCCACCACCACAAAAAAATGGCACAATGTTTTGCCTTCTTTGGGGGCAGATGGGTGCTGTTTTTGTAAAGGCATTCTAGGGGCAATTAGGGGGCTGGCCATGTGCCTGTGGGCCAGCCCCCCAGAAATCTTCCAAGGGAGGGCCATATTCTTACTGCTTCCCTGGGGGGGCAACAATGAAGGCCTCACCCCATTGTGCCACCCCAGCGAAGCAGCAAGGACAACTAGGACATAGAAGATTTAATCTTGGGGTGGGGGGCAGGCCAATCATCTCCCAAAGCCCAGAAAATGGTACCCAGATGGCATAATGTTGGAAGGCAAAACACCATTACACTTCACATATAGTGGAATGTTTGGGAGTATTAGGGGGCTGGCCCCGTGCCTTTGGGCCAGTCCCCTTAGGACTCCCCCAAAGATGGGCACACCCTTGCTGCTTCCCTGGGGGGCGGAAATGGGGTCCATACCCCATTTTGCCACCCCGGGAAAGGAGCAAGGACCACTAGGCCACCAGTGATATGATCTTGTGGGTGGGCTTTCCAGTCCCCCACCCTCACCCCCAGAAGATGCCAACAAGATGGCATAATGTTGTTTTGCGTTCTTTAGGGGCAAATTAGTGCTGTTTGCACCCATTTTCCTCCAAGGAAGGCAAAACAACATAGGGCAATTTTGCCACAGGCACACTTGAGGCCATCAGGGGGCTGGCCCTATGCCTGTAGAGACAGCCCCCTTACGAATCCCGCATGAGGGGCAGATCCTTTCTGCTTCCCTGGGGGCACAATTGAGGGTCTGGTCCCATTTTGCCAACCCTGGAAGCAGTAAAGAGCACTAAGCCACCAGGGAAAAGCCCTGGGTCGCTGGCCTAACTGTAATACAGGTTTTCCCTCCAGGGAGGGATGAGGACCCTACAGGTCATAAAAAATGTGCTCTTCCCAGGCCCTTTGGTGTGCAAGTGGTTTAGCCTTTTCCCTTAGCGCCCAGGTAATTACACCCATACATGTGAGGAACCGTTTTCATTGGGATAGCTGTGGAAACATATGAAGGATGGAAATGTGTTGTTGCTGGTGTGTTTCGGTAACTACCTGGTGGCAAATGTCTGAAAACTGTATATGTTTCCCTGCATTTTGGAATTTGCTGGGTCTTTTGGTTAATACAGGCGAGGGCGATTAGCGCAATTCAAACATCTTTGGATTCCCAAAAGTGTTGTCTGTCCATAAAGGCATGGAGTTTTCCTTGATGGCTGTGACACCCCAGGCCGAAATCTGTGGGCTGTCCACAAAGCCAAATCCATTCTTCCCCAGGGCATTTGATGTACCAGTGGTTTAGCCTTTTCCCTTTGCATACAGGTCAGTGCTTCCACACATGTAAGGGACAGTTTTTTTCAGCAGACCAGTACAAACGTGGGAAGCTAGGACATGCATTGTTGTCGCTGTGTTTCAGTGGTTTTCTGGCAGCAAATTTTTGCACTACTTTTTGGACTTTTCCGAGCCTTGTGGGTAATACATTCTAGGTTGATTTGCACAAGTCAGACCTCTTTGGATTCCCACAGGTGTCTTCTTTTCATAAATGCATGGGTTTTCCTCTTTCTTTTGGATGCTGCGGCACCCCAAATCTCTAGGTTGTCCACAAGACCAAATCCATTAAAAATGTGGTCTTCCCAGGAGTTTAATTTGCCAGTAGTTTTGCCTTTCCCTTTGCACACAGGTAAGTGCACCCACACATTCAAGGTACTGTTTCATTGGGTCACCAGTGGGAATGTGGGAAGGTAGGACATACATTGTTACATGAGTGTTTCAGTGGTTTCCTGGTGGCAAATGACTAAAAATTGTGTTTTTTTTCACTACATTTTTGAATTTGCCAGGACTTGTGGGTAATACATTTTGGTGAGATTTGTGCAAGTCAGACCGCTCTGGATTCCCATACGTGTCTACTTTAAAAAAATGAATGGCTTTCCCTGTTTTCCTTGGGGGTTGCGACACCCCAAGCCCAAATCTGTGGGTTGTCCACAATGCCAAATCCAGTCTTCCACAGGGCGTTTGATATACCAGTGGTTTAGCCTTTTTCCTTTGCGCCCAGGTCAGTACACCCACACATCTGAGGTACAATTTTTCTTGGGAAATCTGAAAGAACATGGGAAGGTAGGGCGTGTGTTGTTGCCAGCATTTCTCACTGGTTTTCCTGATTTTTTAATTTTCCAGGCCTTTTGTGTAATAAAATCTAGGCTGATTTGTGCAAGTCAGACTGCTTTGGATTTCCACGGGTGTCTTTTTTTCAGAAATGCAAGGGGTTCCCTGCTTCCTTTGCTGGCCCTAACACCCCAGGCCCAAATCTGTGGGTTGCCCACAAAGCCAAATCCATTCTTCCCTCAGGGCATTTGATGTACCAGTGGTTTAGGCGTTTCCCTTTGCACCGAGGTCAGTGCACCCACACATGTGAGGTACAATAATATAGGGACACCTTTGGGAATCTGGGATGGTAGGACATTTGTTGTTTTCTCTTGGTTTTTATAACGTTTTCGTATATTTCCTACTGCACTTTACTACGCAACCCTTTAATTTCCGAAATGTGACCTACTTTTAGTCACTGCTTTAGGCATGGTATGCTTTGGTAACTTGCGCAAGTCACCTATTCTTCAAAAGGTCTACCTGTGCTCTTTCAAATAATGTATGATTGCCATTCTTCACCAGATTTGTTTTGCTTATGTTCAAATGCTAAATACATCTGTTTAGGCCTCAGCACACAAATCCTGTGTACCAAGGCTCAGTTTTTGTCTCGTGCTATTGCTTGTTTTGTGAAACATTATGAAAAATGTGTGATTTCCCAACTAGAAGAGTCGAGGGAATGTAGTGGTGCATTGTTTTTCTCAATATTCACAGAAGCCATTATCTACAAGTGCAAACATGTCCAGCACATACTTTCTTTCTGTCACTTTTCCAATTTGTACTCAAACTATGGGAATTTTAGATACAAGGTTGTTGACTGACCTGCACAAATGACCCCTTCCTGAAATTGGAATGTTGTCTTCTTTCCAGAATTATATTCCTTTGTGTGCTACCATGTATGTTTCTTATCCTTCTCTTCCATTCCATCCAAACATGTCCTATTAAAAAAAGGGAAACATTGACTAACTCTAATAAAACTTATAGTAACCTTATGAAAAACATGTTTTTTTTGTTTCCAGTCAGTCTGTTCTTGAAGATTTGGAAATTGGTGAATTTGGAACTGCAAACCATTTTTCCGTAGCTCTTACAAGAAAAAAAAAAACACGACTTCTTTTTACATCATTGCATTGGCATTTTCTGAAAAAACACAGAATGTGGTCACTTTTTTGTTACTTTCTCACACCCCTCTACAGCAAACGACCAATCCATGGTGGTGTTACAACCACCTACATGTGGGTAGAAAAGGGTGCCAATTTGGCTGTGGGATACAAAAAATGTTACAGGGGAATGAATGTGACATACCGAAATGTCCAAAAATGGGCTCAGCAAATGGAGCGAAAACCCTCAGCAGTTAAGGGGTTAATTAACCCACCATAAGATCGGGAAGATCCTTATGGATCCCGATACATGAATGGGGAGGGATATGCTTGATAGGGGGTCATGCAGACAAAGTGTGTCCTATCTGTGATTAAGGAGATACACCAGTTGAGAAGGGTGCCTGAGTGTTTCATTCTATGGGAAATGATGGTTCGGAGGATGTGTGGTGTAAAGACCGGTAGGGGGTGTCTGTACTTACGTTTTCTATACGGTAGAGGAGAGGATCAGGGGACCCCAGCCAAGATTCTCTATTATTGGTAACGTAGTCGAACAATCAAGGCCTAGCTTCTCAGGAGGTGATGCAGGCTGTTTCTTAAGTATAGTGTAGTCCCTGAACCCCCACAAAGTGATGTCCACACACTGTATTACTGAAAACACAGTCTTTATATAATTAATATTCAAAAGTATGTACACGATCACAATAACACACTTTGTACTTGGAAGTCAATAATGATAAATATATACAGTTCTAAAGTGGTACCACTAATGTTATCGAATCTCATTAAAGTGCATCAACTGTACGGTTAAAATGTCACACAGATTAATAACGAGGAAACCAGCAATAGAGATAGGCAGGAACGTAAAATGGTTGAAACAATAGGCAGAATGCTGACCCCTACCGCTAGGCACAGTTCTGTGTGGAGATCCCCCCACCTGGGCAACCTGTAAATAAAGATATATAGCACAAGCCCAGGCCCTATGTTCGATAGTCTCACTTCTTCCTATTAAGGTTTTACCCCCCCAATGTACCTGGTGGAGTAGAGTTCTCCGACGCTGCATCGACCGATCCTTCTTGAGTGCCTCCCTTTCAGGCGGGAGCCACGGATCGTCGAAAGGTGTCGGGGAACTTGGTGTCCGGTGTCAGGGAATCAACGGCCCTTCTTGAGTGCCCTCCCTTTAAGGCGGGAGTCACGGGTCGTCGAACGTCCGACAGTGAACAGGTTGAACTACGGCAGGGAAGTTGCCGCTTCGTTCCTAGCGGTGCTTGTCGATGACAGAGCGTTGGCGTCCTGCAAGGAAGAGGTGTGCGGGGCACCTCGGTGATGATAGTTCGGGACCGCAAAGAGATGATGAAGAACTGTGGCCCGGCACGGGCGTCGAGTCGTCGGCGTCTCTGTGGTCTTTAGGTGACGGGAAACCCACCGGTGGATGCTCCTCGGCGCGTCGACGGTCAGGTCCTCTCCAATGGGAGACAAGCGGGTGACGATGCAGATGAGAGCGTCCGATGATCAATGGAAGTTCTTAAGCAAACTGGAGCACGCCGGCTCCGGTCAGCGACGGCGGTCGTCGACAGTGGCGGACAACAGTCTGGGCGCTTCTCCTTGGAGTTCCGCAGCAGTCCCCGTATCGGGGCGGCAGCCTGTCGAAGGTCTGTGTACCAGGGAGCGTTGGCAAAGATCAGCTGTGCACGATGGTCCCTCGTAGCTCGGGAAGAGGGCGCCTTACCAGGTCCTCTCTGGGTCAGTCCTTGGAGACACAGTAGCTTTCAGATTGTGAAGGAGAGCAACAGCATTTCTTCTCGTCCAGCAGGGCTTCAAGGTCAAGCGTCAGTTAATCCAGTTACTCGTCGTAGTGGACTTGAGCTTCTGAACACGATTCCTAGCAGTGAGAGGTCCCCAGATATACTGTTGATCTCCCCTTCATTCCGCTGGGTCACACTCAAGCATCCCATCACGACTACGGGCATTTAGGCAGGCAGGCAGCCAATCAGGCACACGAGGTATTCAGGCCATTCACTTCTCTCCAGATACTCACAACAGGTTATGTGTATTGGGACAAGTACCGAGCCATTCAACACTCCAAGCTGCATTCATACCGGTTTCGGGCAGGGTTGTCTCAGTCATTGTGTCAACCACCAGATACTAGACACCCACAACACAGAATGCAAATTTGTCATACACTCTATTCACCCAGGTCCCACCCACAGGAGATACCCACAACATACATCACCGGGAAGGCTCCAGCTAGTCTGGCCGGGCCTTCACAACAACACCATATATGACATTTCCACCCAACAGCCAGTCAGGGGGAAGGGACAGAGTCAGGGCTTCCCAGGACTTTGGGAAAACAAGGTAATGGGTAATAGAAAGCAAGAGGCCACAGGGGCCATCTTGTTTTCCATCAGGAATCAACGGATCCCAATGGCAGGGCCGGGGTATCCCAAAACAGAGGATACTCCGCGCACCTGTCAAGTTCAGCATGGAGCTGCCACCAGCCCATACCCTGTTCTGCGGGCCACCCACAGGTGCCCAGAAACATACACTAGGGGCACAGGTTTGTACCCCCGCCCATGGGTTCCATAAGAGTATCCCACTGGTCCGTTCACCAAACCAAAAGAAAGAGAGCTGCACCACCAGGAGTCCCACATGAACTCCTGCGTGGAAAACACGACAGAACACACGATAAAAAGCAGTAAAGGACAAGGATACGGAGGTCCTGTCCCTCCGATGCATTTCCAGCATCACATGTGGTCAGCTGTGTTGAAAGCTGCAGAGAGTTTGAGGAATAGCCTGTCCTTTGTCAGTGTCAGTGATGTTGTGGAGAACATCCAAGATATGACAGGATGAAGTCTTGGTGTTGTGGCCGGGCATTAACCTGATTGAAATGGATTGAGCAGGTTCATTGCTTTGATGTGATATTGGAGTTGGCTTGTAAAAACGTGTTACTTTATTCTGCATGGCAGTATTGTATTGAGTTGGTAGTGTTTGAGGAGGGTGGAGACAATGGATGGTTTCTTCATGAGAATGGGTTTTATCCTGTTTTTAATGTGGGGGATGGTGCCATGTAAGATAATATTGACCCATATCGGGCCATGATGGTGATGCAGTTTGTTTTGGCCTGACCTAGGCACATGTCGTCCAAGAAGTGGGCAGGATTTGTTTTGGCAGTGAATGTGTCTTGATAGATAGAGTGGAATGTGTCCCACATATTTTATGGTTTAGATGTAAGTCTGTGGAGGGGACAGCTTGTCTGGTGTGTATTATGGAGTGGAAATAGAGGTGACTTAGAGGGTTGGTTGATGATGTTGAAAAGTCTCTGCATGCAATTGGGGGCATTCTGACGTTCTTGATGCAGTGGGTGGAGTTAGCATTATTTATGGCCTTCTTGTATTTGTATTAGCAATGTTATGTTTGAGGGGTTTCCTGGTGGAGGGTTATGGGTTGCATTGACATGCTAGTTCTAAACACCTTATTGGCTTGTAGTGGTGGATATGATCATTCTGTTTTTAGGGTAACTACATGGTGAGTGTTTTGGTGATGTTGTAATTGTTGAGAAGTAAGGTAGGGTTGGTGTGAGGGGAAAGAGGATGCTGTGAGTGATGTCAAAGCTGTGTGTGTGATGTGTTTAATTTTCCTAGCTTAGAAGCATGTGTTTTGTGGTGGGTGGGAGCTGTTATAAGGGCTAGTAAGTGTGAAGGGGATGACAAAGTGGTATGAATGCAACACCTAGATTTAGTTTTGTGTAGAAACAACATTTTGTCATATATCTGTATGGTGTAAGTGATGTGTTAGGTACGGTTGTAGGAAGACTGGAGTGAGTGTGGTGCTAAATATGTTATTGTCTGTGTGGGAAATCAATAAGGTCAATTTTGGAACAGAGTGAGGTGTGGCTGTTTGTAGTAAGCCAGACCATTCAGAGTGAAAATTAGGGTTGGTAAATTAGGTCAAAGAAAGTGGGCTGTGTATGTGATGGTGGAGAGAAACTGATAGAGAGGGATTCAAAGGATGTGTAGGATGTGTGAGTGAGGTTGTTGTGTTGGAGTATGTTTTGTCAATGATAGTGATGCCACCAACTGTTTTGTTTGGGTGATCCCTGTGATGGATGAGGTAGTGTGGGATAGCATGTTGGGGAGACTGTGGATTCAGCCCTGTTTTTGTGAGCTAGAGCATGACAGGGAAGTGGGGTGCTGTGGTTTTATATATCATGAGTGCATACCGGTGCAGATTGGAAGTTGAGAGGAATGTATGTAGATCTGAACCGATGTTTCAGTGAAGATAAAATGTGTTTGCAGTTGGCATTTGCGTGCTGTGTTTGTGTCATATTTGTGGCAGACATGGACAGACAGGGGCAAAAAGTGGTCAGGGAAAAATATAGAGAAAGATATGTACTTCTGCCCTTAACTATGTTTGTCCATTGCTTATTATGCCCTAGTGATGTGACACCCTAAGGAAACAACTTTCATTCCCAAGTTAACCCTGCAGTTTTTCTAAAGGAAGCATTTAAAAATGGGTATTAACAAGCCTGTCTTCTTTTTGGTATATCGGAATCAGAATTGCTTGATTGAGAAAAGGAGATGAAGGGAGGATGGTTTAGGAGACATCCAGGCTGCTAGATGTTGGCTGTGGGGAATTACAAAGTAACGCTAACTGCAAGATAGAAGAGAAGAAATAACAGTCAGGAAAATGCAGATCGGAAATAAAGGGACACAATGTGTGAGTGTACTGGGGACATACAGGTTACAAGATGGTGGTTGTGTGGCACTGGTGATAGATAGTAACCTTAAGGTCAATCTTCTAGAAGATTCAAATCATCCTTTAAATGATAAAAAATTGAGATAATGTCTTCCTTATGATGAGCAGTGATCCGTTCCCTTCATAGGGTATAGGTGACACATTTATGCTAAAATAATAGAACTGCGGTTGCATTTTGAACCATAACAATGTTCCACTAATATAGAGGAGAAATTTCCTGTATGTGAATTGAACTTAATATTTAGAAAGCATAATCCCAACATATATATTTTTTATAAACAACATGGGTAGTGGTGCACTCATTTGAAAATGATGAGGCTCATTGTATGGTAACTGTCTATGAAGCAAATTATATAAGATTTCAATTTCTAAATGAAAATGGTTGATTAGGAACCCAATATTTATACTTTTCTTAACAGAATAAGGAATTATTTCAGTGTTATTATACATAAAGTCTAGATAAATATTCATGTGCTAGATTAGCTCTGATTCGATACCATGTAGCTTGAATGTACTATAAAACTAAGCAGTGAGCTTTGGGTATCCTAACATGTATGCGTATGCAAGTGTCATCTTTCCTGAAAACAGGCCCCCTTATCCATCACTGCAATCAAGGCATTAAATCAATAATGACACAGCTGCATGTTTCCAGGTCAAAGGTTTGCGTTAAAAATATGAAAAGAAACAAGCCAAAATGCAAAAATGAAATATTAAAACAGTATTTTTCATGGTCCTGTTTTTGAAAGTTCACTTGGAGGGCCACTCTGGTAAGAGATTCATGTATGCATTGTCAGATAATAATGGCAACTCATGAAGTGTGTGTCTGTTTCATTAAGTAGCCTATTGAAATGGTTGTTTGTTTTAATGAAAGCACATGTCTCTATGATGGGGTGGGTCAAAAGCAATGGAAATGCAAGTTAAGAAATCCATACAACAAACACCTATTTAAAATGTGCTGCACAAAACAATGCATTTAGAGGACAAGTGGGAAATAAGAATTCAGTTACAACTTTGGAATCCGTCGCTTGAATACAAATTTGGATATAGATAGGGATTTGGCAGAACAGCTAAATGCATACAATAAGCATACATTAAAATATATGAATGATTAATACATTTGCATTTTTGAATAACTCTATTTGCCTGCAGTCACAAAAATATAAAGGATGTCTATGTATTATTCTTTCAAATCTGAATATTTAATGATTACTAACCCCTTAACTGCCATAGGTTTTCTCCCCCAGTGCCAAAGCCTTTTTGGTGATTTTGGTATGTTGCCATTCAATGCCTTGTAACATTTTTGTTACATGAGATATCTCAGCCAAATTTTGCCCCTTTCTTTCACACGTGTCAGCAGTCGTAACGCCACCAAGGAATCCTAGTTTGCTGTAGGGGGGTGAGAGAAAATAACCAAAAGGGAGAAAAAAAATTTTTTTCAGAAAATGCCAATAAAATAGTGTACAAAGAAGCCAGTATTTTTTTTTCCTTGTAAGTGCCAGGAACAACTGGTTTGCTGTGCTGAATTCCCCATGTTCCATGCTTTCAACAACAAGTTGAGTGGAAACCAGAAAAACATACTTTGATATGGTTACCAACCGTTTTGTGAGAGGTAGGCGATTTTGGCCTTTTTTCTAATAGGACATGCGTGGACGGAATGGATAAAATGGGAAGGAAAGCTGAATGGGAGAATAGAAAGGCATACATTTCTGAAAAGTAGACCAAATTCCACGTTTAGGAAGGGGTGATTTGCGCAGGTCAGGCAACAACTATTTAGGGAAATATTCCATAGTTTGGGGAAAAATCGGGAAAATGAC
The DNA here is from genome assembly GCF_040938575.1 of Ambystoma mexicanum. NCBI lineage: Eukaryota > Metazoa > Chordata > Amphibia > Caudata > Ambystomatidae > Ambystoma > Ambystoma mexicanum. The sequence goes on along the minus strand of NC_090922.1, from coordinate 679,524,048 downwards.
AGTAAAAAGGTATGTGGTGGACATGGTTGGCCTGGTAAGGCAATGGTTTCTGTGAATTTTGTGAAAAACAGTGTTCCGCTACTTTCCTGACTCTTCCAGTTCGGAAATCACATGTTTTTGTAATGTTTCACGAAACAAGCAGTACCACAAGCCAAAAACAGAGCCATGTTGCACAGGTGTTGTATGTTTACGTCCTAAACAGATGTACTTAGTATGTGTAAATAAGGAAAACAAATGTGTGAGGAAGGGCAAGCATACATTTTTTGAAAGAGCACAGGCTGACCTTTTGAAGGGTAGGTGACGTGTCCAGGTTACAAAAATGTGTGGTGCCTAAAGCAGTGACTAAATGTAGGTCACATTTGGAAAATTAAAGGGTTGTGTGACAAAGGACAGCAGTAAATGGGCCGAAATGTTATGCAAACCATGCAAACACACTAAATGTCATACCTTTCCCTGTTCCCACTGGTGTACCGATGAAAACAGTACCTCACGTGTGTGGGTTCACCTACCGGGGTGCATAGGGAAAAGGCTAAAACCCTGGTAACCCCAAGTCTTTCAGAACAGCAGATTTTCAGGAATTTTGCTCATGCGGACAACCTACAGATTTGGGCCTATGGTGTAGATCCACTAAGGAAAACAGGGAACCCCATACATTTCTGAAAAGAGGACACCTGTGGGAATCCACAGAGGTCTAACTTGCACAAATCGGCCAGGATAGTATTACCCACAACCACCGGCAAAGTCCAAAATGTAGCGAAAAAAACAGCATTTTTGCACATTTCACACTGCTCACCCACCGTAACACGCCGCCAACAACACATGGTCTACCTTCCTGCGATCCCAAAGGTGTCCTGACAAAAACGGTACCTCTGATGTGTGGGTGCACCTACCTGTGCGCAAGGGGAAAAGGCTAAAACATTGGTAACCCCAAGTCTTTCGACACAGCAGATTTTCTGGAATTTTGCTCATGCGGACAACCTACAGATTTGGGCCTACAGTGTCAAAGCCACCAAGGAAAACAGGTAACCCCATACATTTCTGAAAAGAGGACAACTGTGGGAATCCAGAGATCTGACTTGCGCAATTAAGCCCCCAATTTATTACCCACAACTCCCAGCAAAGTCTGAAATGTGGCAAAAAAAACACAATTTGCGCACATTTCCCTTTGCTCACCCACTGAAACACTCTGCCAACAACACATGGCCTACCTTCCCACTTTCCACAGGTGTCCCAACAAAAACAGTACCTCACATGTGTGGGTGCACCTACCTGGGCGCAAAGGGCAATGACTAAGACGTGGGTAACCCCAAGTATTTCGGCACAGCAAATTTTCAGGAATTTTGCTCATGCAGACAACCTACAGATTTGGGCTAGTGTGTTGAAGCCACCAAGGAAAACAGGGAACACATGCATTTCCGAAATGAGGACACACATGGGAATCTACAGAGGTCTGACTTGTGCGAATCGTCCCAGAATGTATTACCCACAACCCCCAGCAAATTCCGAATTGTGTCAAAAAAACTCAATTTTCGCACATTTCACTCTACTCACCCACCGAAACACGCAGCCAACAACACATGGCCTACCTTCCCGCGTTTCCACAGGTGTCCTGATGAAAATGGCACCTCACATGTGTGGGTGCACCTACCTGGGCGCAAAGGGAAAAAGGCTAAAACACTGGTAACCCCAAGTCTTTTGGCAGAGCATATATTCAGGAACTTTGCTCATGTGGACAACCTACAAATTTGGGCCAAAGGTGTTGAAGCCACCAAAAAAAACAGGGAACCCTATGTGTTTGCCAAAAGAGGACACCTGAGGTCTGGCTTGTGAGAATCGGCCCAGAATGTATTACCCACAACCCACGGCAAAGACTGAAATGTGTCGAAAACAACACAATTCTTGCACATTGCACTCTGCACACCCACCGAAACACGCTGCCAACACCATGTGTGTTTTTGATATAAATTTCAACTGGTGGTGTAGTGGGAGGGCACTCCCCAAAACAAACCATTTTTCTATTTTTTATTTTGTTGCCCTTCCCTAGGGGCACCCATATGCCCCGGGGGGGGGGGGGCTAATCTGCAGGCCCCATCCTTAAGGGGGCCTGCCCACACTTTTCTGGTCCACAGAAATGGATGGGGGCATCCCATGTAGTCCTCCCAGGGAGGGCTACATGAGGTGCCCCCCATCCACTTGGGGTGGGGGTAGAGGGCCACCACCCTTTCAATATAAAAATCACCTGGTGGTCTAGTAAAACCAACAATTTTTATGTTGCTTTTTGGGGGGGTTGGGCCCTTCCCTGGGCACCCATACCCATCTGCCCCAAGGGGCCCTAACCTGCAGGTCCCATCCTTTGGGGGGCCTGTCCATATTTTCCTGGTGTCCCTCTCCCCCCAAAAAATGAAATGGATGAGGGCACCTCATGTAGTCCTCCCTTAGGGCAGATGGCCCTTCCTGGGGCAGAAATCTGCCCCCAGGGAGGGCTACATGTGGTGCCCCCATCCACTGAGGTGAGGGGGAGAGGGCCCTCCCCCTTTCCATAAGAAATGTCCCTGGTGGGCCCTCCCCCAAAGCCATCCATTCTTCATTTTTGGGGGGCATCTGCCCCCAGGTGGTCCCAACCCTACAACCCCATGCTTTGTGGGCTTGGGGAGAGGGGGCCACTTACCTAGTAAGCAGGCCCCCCTCCTCCCACATCACAAAAACACTCATTCTGTTTCAGAGGCATTGCTGCCCGCGGATCAAGTGCTCTGCTCCTGATCGACAACCAGCAATGCCTCAAAGTCTCCCCTTTCAAATGACACCTCCCTCAATCTCAACGGCTCCATAAAGCTGGAGATCAAGAGAGAGGGTGAGGAGGGTGAGGAGGACTCACCTTCTCTGTTGGCGGGGAAGCCGAAAATGGCTGCCGCTTTGAAATTACTTTCAGTTTCATGTCGGAGTGTGTTACGCACGCAGACATCAAACCCCCAAGCCATGAGGAGGGACCAACCCCTCACATAGCCCAGGGTTGGAATTATGTTTGAGGGATCGCACAAAAAGGGCAAAAAAGGACGAGCTATCACGTCCTTGGCACTACGAACGTAATGTCAAGGACGAGACAGCTCATCCTTGCCACTTAAGGAGTTAATATCACATGTCCAAAACAAGAATTATAATGCAAACAAATATTTCAGCCCAATTTTGATTTTACATTCCTGACTCTGGAGGGCTAACTCATGGCTAACACACCCCCTTATCACACAGAGATTTCAATGTGCCAATTGAGCAAAGAGGAGGACACTAGTGGGTGTGAGTAATGGAAGGAAACATATCACAGGCTCTGTTCAATCCAAACTTCTGCATCAAATGATAATCCATGGGCGGTATTTGTTGGGTATTTAAACTCAAACACACAAACACATAGGAAGTAGCAAAGAGTTTGAGAAAAGCTGATTGGGCCTTCAACTGGATTTAGATAATGGAATATTTCATTATGAAGGCTTTTTTTGATTTGCCTGAATGCATCGTCTTCACAAAGGCACTGAAAGAAAGAACCTATCTGGAAGTGATGCTTTCAACAGGTTGATATCTCTACCTCTCCTTAGTCTTTTAAAGACAAACCAGACATGAGCTCAATCATCCCAGAGCATTTAGACAAATCCTCCAATGATGAATTAATTAAATCTCATACAGCAAATTAAAGGTACTTTAGGGTACTATAAAAATTTAAATGCAACTTTGTGGAAATATATTTAAAATAGATTGCCCTAGAATGTATTACTGCTTATTAAATATTTGTTTCTGATGGCAATACATTATTAGTTTTCTATGAGTGCTTTTACAGGAACAAACTGTATCTGGGTTTGTGAGGGTTGTGTACGACACACCACACAGATTTCCAGAGATTATAAATGTATTCAACTGTGAAAATAATAGTCTTCATAACAAAATCTGAAAGGAGCTTTCTACTAAAAATGTGGAATAGGAAAGAAGGTAATGTTCTGTCCTTCAATGCCAAAAAATAACCATTATCATTTTGCCACATAACCTTGCACAGAAAAAGACGCATTCGGCTTTAGGTGGAATCCAAATGCCAACTAAAGTTAAATTACTCATATTTTTCAGTAGAACTTTAATACATCAATGCGTTTTTACTCTCCAAAATAAAACCTTCTAACTGGTAGGACTTTCTATTTGTTTCAACAGGAAAACCTCAGTGATTTCCAAAAGCCTCATTCATGATGCTGATGTAAAAAACTTTTTTGCAAATCACAACATACTTACAATACTATTTGTCACTTAAAATGACAATGATCTAGAAATTATTGGGTGAGATTTTGGGAACATATCTCTTTCAACAATAGGTTGTGGGTACAGTATGATAAGTGCACAATAGAATTATGATCATATTAGTAAACTGTTTCTTCTGAGTTATATGTTATTTTAACAGAGAATTAAGTATTCAGTTTTGAGTAGCAACAGATACTAGAAGATTTAAGTCATTTATATTTGATTATATACACAAATGAGTGCTGGTCTGATTATGCAAAATAGGTTTGATATTGTTTTGTGAATGCCAACATAAGTGAGACACAGAAAGCATGTTGCATTTTACTTTCTGTAGGCAAGCTGGCTGTGTGTAATTTCATGATTTATTAATTTAAATATAACAGAACATTTCAATTAAACAGCCTGTTTCTTCCCCCAATATTGTGGAGTGGGATTGTTGTTATGGGGGTTATTAAATCAGTGATTTTTCTCAATATAACAAACCATTGGAAATGTTTAATATATTCCATAGGAACACGTTTTGTTTACAATATCTGGGGAATCAGGATTGAGTTGTCTAAATCTAAATCTAGATGTAGCATGTGCCAATGTTTGCATAAGGTTTTATACATGTGAGTTCTGTGGCAAGAATATTATGAGCTAAATGTGCCATATCTGCTATGTATTGAATTTTGGGAGCGATAAATGTAGATTGGTTGACATTGGATGCTTTCATGTATGCTTTCTTGTACTCTGTGTCTTTCTACCCTCCTATAGAAAACCTGGTCACGGTCAGGACTTTGTAGGCTTTTGTTTAACAAGTCCTGGACAATACTAGACTTTTATTTAATGTTGATACGTTGCTCATAGGAAACTGTTGTTTTACAGTATCCACATGCACACTCTTAATTGGGAATATCGAATTAGGCGCTGCAGTCTGCTTAAGAATATTACCCTGTAACATTTTGTAGGACACATAAAACTGTAGCTCTCTGAAGGTGATGGCCTTTTAACTACAAGATAAAGCAAATTCAGTATTCCAATTAATTCAATTCAAATTTATCACAGGCTCATTCAGCTCAAATTCAGAAACCTCTCAAATATGCCAAATGTAATTTGTATAAGTGCCCCAGTAAAGAGGTATCTGAAACAGATGTAAAACAGGACTGTAACATATTTGCTCCTTCTCATACCAACCCACAAACTGGGCAGAATAATGGGGGAGGATCGAGTTCTCACTACACACTGTTCAATGTATTTAGATAATTGTGTTTGTGCTAGCTTGCTGTCTTTTATCTGGTAATAATCCAGTGCTTAGCTGTTCCTGTCCTCTGGTTGTTGTCTGCCCTGCTCAACTGCCTCTCTTAAACAACAGTTTGGAATTATGGTCGTATTTCTTTTTCCAGCTGTTTGTCTGATATTACTATCTGTTTCAAAGGCATGCATATCACTTGAAGAAGAATCTGCCTCAGATGGGGACGAGGATGATTTTTCCTGCTTCAGAGAATACATTCCATTCTTTCTGTATTTCCAGGCACGGTATGTATTTGGCTTGGTTCTTACATTTGAGCATGTCTTTGGAGCCTTCCAAATGTGCTTTGTTGATTGATTCATGTGGCCAATGCTTTAATGATGGATAACTGCAGAGAGAAAATATTTGGCATCAACTAAAAGGAAGGACAATTACATGTTTGCAACACATGTTTAGGTAATTGTGATTTATGGAATCAAATGCATAAGTGAAATATATAAGTCAGAAAATAAACAGGAGAGTCAAATTTGGTGAACTAATGCTCATACATTTATGAATGATCACGTTAAGTAATCCTCGGCAGGGAGATATTTTTTTAAGAGAAAGTCTGTTATGTCTTCTAGACACAAGTACAGATACTCTACATAATAGGAAAGCCACCCAAATTTGGAAAAAGATCAAAACAAATTATTTTAGAGGTATAGTTGGTCAAGACATTGTGCTTTGGCTCAGATTGGAATGAATACATTTCTGGATAACATTACTTTATTTAGGAATGGCCCATTACCTGATATATTATTCTGTTACAGATATGTACGTACTGATGTGTTAGTAATGGCACAATCCATATTTTAATTTTAACTTAGGTATTTTGTATTATTCCTAATGATTTATCTACCCACATTAGAAATCTAAGATGAATAAATGATGGCTGGTTGATTCCGGTAAATCTTTCTAACAGAGACGTTCTAGAAAATGGAGGGTGTAACTATGGCTAAACTGCTAAAATATCCACAGCAATTAACACATTCTTGTTATGGTCATTTAGGAGAGTATATTGTCAATCTGTCAGTTTCCTGCACATTAATTGCTAGAGAAAAAGAATAAGGAGAAAAAAGGACTGTCTATATAATATGTCTTCATCATGATTGTTAATTTTAGCATATGCAGAAGGATCAATATAAAAATGAATGTTTCTGTCAGTTTTTTATGACACTCTGGGTGTTTTTTCCTGATAAGAGATCAAATTATTCAAATTGAGTAGAGGCAATGAGGCTTTTTGGTGGATGTGGCAAAATGATGAAGGAGAAGGGCATTCCATGAGCTCCACCGAGTCTCTAACCACATACCACGTAGTCCAGGAACAAATGTGGAAGTTTTCAAAAGGAGTCTTCATGCTGGGTTTACCGTACTGTTCAGGAAATCCTGAGGCCTCTCGGCCAGATCAGTATTATGAAGCCCAATACTGTTGCTTGTTTTTTTACAACTGTTAAGAAGTAGGTGTAGTCTCTCATAGACTGTAGTAGTACATTGTGTAGTAGAGTGTAGTAACAGTCGGCATGTTTTTCACTGCTGCTGACATTTATGATCAAGGTGCACAAAGAAGACCTGCAGGCGTGTATGTCAAAGAGCCATAAGGACTCACCTCATTACCAGTAATAGGTGTGGGAACTGGGGGTCCATCCAGATTACCATTACCTTTGCTTCTCATACAGTTTATCAATCAAATCTGGAAACCATGGCCAGGACTATGTAGCAGGAATGGTGCTCATGGTCTGCTGGATTCTCCAGCTCCATTACATTGAGCTCCTACGGAGAAAACAGCTACGGTTATTTTACCAATCAAGAATAATGGTATTACAATGAAGAACATGTTAAAATACATATGAGGGATGTGGTATGTAGAACCTAAATTAAAACAAAATAATAATGAAGTCTGTTTTGTTATCTTTTCAAGTCACACAATTGACCTACAGCCATATTTCTGATAGCGATTTTCAAACATTTGTTTTGACTACATCATTAATGTTGAAAAGATGTTTTTACAATATTTTAAAAGACTATCATGTGCTACTGCTGTAGTTTCTTACACAAAAGTCCAATTAAAATACATGATGCAATAGTTAGTGATTAGAGTTAGCTAGTGGTGGGTTTTATGCTACTATTGCTTCCTGTGTCATGGTTTATGGTGTGAACAATGCAACCATGTGTCAGGAGGCTGATGATGGTGAGGTCACACTGTTAAGCACCCAATTTCTGAGGATTTCAGTGTAGGAGAGGGTCATTGTTATGATCACTGAAGAGGGGTTGTGGTGTGGCTGCAGCATTCATAAGAAAGTGTTGCTTAGTGGATATTGTTCACAGTGGTTACTTGGCATGATCAAATAACTGACTAGCAGTACAGACTTCAGGGTTTGGCTACAGGAAGCTTTGGCAGTCGAGGAAATACACCCACAGGTGAACTTCAATTGAGGGAGATTGTGGTATGCAGTAATATTCCTTCTGCAAATTAGCTGTGTTCTTTTAGACCAAAAAAAGACTTCCTGAAATATCATGAACCTCTATGGAGGACAGTAAAAAAACTACAAAATAGATTTGGAAAATAGGCAGTGAATCAGATTCCATAACTTCAGAAATATGCTCACACTTGCCTGCGTACATACACTGTCATGTTTTTGATATGTTGATATTTGTGTATGGGTTCTTTTGTGTTGTGGTGAGTTTTTTTGTAATACATTATATAAGATATGTTCGGACAACGCAGCTTAGACTACACATGTCGTGAATGTATCAATTTATATAAAACATTTCAAAAATGAAAAACAGGCTGATGCATAATTGAAAATAAATCTATATAATGCATATTGTTCATCAGAGATGGCCATAGACACTGAGAGAGGGAGTCCAGGTTTGATAACGTATAGTATTGTTGATCTGGGAGATCTACCACACTGTGTTGCAGAGGCAGCACATGCCGGATTACTCATAAATGCCCCCCTTCTAAATTTCAGGTCCAATTTATTATGATGGTGCTTATATATAAACTACCTTTGTCCACCCTTCATGTCAGAAGTGGTTCAAGTGTTGACTTATGGTTCTGAATCCAATTAAAATCAGTTTTAACAATTTTCATGACAAAGTCCATGCATCTTCTTCTGTTTTTCCAGATTCTCAGATTCACGTCAAGCTGTTTATATGCCGTCAACATTAGTTACAGGTCCCAGAGCACCCACACTGTTATGTTCATGGTCCCTGAAATTCAGACCAACTCTTGAGTGCTGTTACCAGAATACAGTGTTTCCTCATATCAAAATTCCATCCATTATAGCAGATACGATTTACAAATTGGCTCTTGAGTGACTGAAGAAGTGAGAGACTGATACATGATTTAGAGAATACCTGAGTCGGGCATCCCACGAAGGAGACATTTGGGTGAGTGTGTGAGAAAGATTGGGACTTGGTAAATGTACAAATGAATAACTGAGTAAGTGGGTGTGTGAATTTGTGGGTAGGTTGGATGCATACGTTAATTTGAAGGTGGGTTCAATGAGTGTCTGAGTGAGTGATATTGAATGTGCATTCAAACTTGCATGCAACAATGTCAGACACTGCATCTCCATTTTCTGTAGTGATTTCAACTATCAAAGGTATCAATTTTGAATATTTGTTTTATGGAGTAACGTCTCCTGACCTAATACCATCTACTACACAAATCCCAAACCAACATTCTGGGACATGAAGCAGGCTGTTTCGAATCTGAATGTTCTGAAATACTTAATCCAAATGATTAAAGTTGGACCAATAACTTTGATGCCAGGTCATTACCTACAATAGTCCATATGAATACAGACAGTTTTTCTGCAAAAGAGAAATATAACCTGCCTGCTATTGTCTCACTAATTACTACATTCACAATGCGCACACACATCTGCTTGTCTAGAAAGTGTAAGTGAGTATTCTAAAATAAAATGCCATACCCTTCATTGTGGCAAACAAAAGAAACCTCCTCAGGCTTGATTCAAAACTCATAACGAAACTATGATAAGTCAAAAGTGTGAGGGTTGAATGGAAATGTGGTCGTTTGAAGAATTGTTTCACTAAGAGGCACGCCCATTAACTTTTGATCCGGCAACTGGTGAACATCACAAAACTGGGGTTTCTGGAAAGGATGAGCCCTATTTTCCTGTATTTATAAGATTGAACGTATGTTTTGAACATCCACAGCTCTGTCTGTTCAACATAGCTATCGGACTAGTTACTGATCAATGGGGTGCATTGTGATACAAACAAGGTGAACTTTGGACTTTTAATCTTGGGAACTGAGCTTTAATGTATACAGACCAGATTTCCAAGATTCCAGTTGCCTTTAAAGTGACAAACATACAAGCAGAAAACAATTGTCATGCTGTACTTTGCACTTCACCATAACGTAATGATATATTGATTATCAATAATGTCATTCAATATGTATCATGCATGTACTATTTAGTTACTTTCTCACACCTATTAAAATGCACTGTTAGATCATTTGTGTAATGTAGATGCACAAAGGAACACTGTTTACATTGTTTACATTGAACACTTGCTTGGAAAATCGTGTTTTGAGAGATTAACATCAGGGTGATAAAAAGCCATGCATTGATTCAATACATTTAATTCTGTAAATATGTGTTACATGTTTATTAAATAAACGTGATCGTTTACTGTCCTGAATGGTGAAGCTCCCATCTGCACGATCTTCAGATCAGGACATATGATGGACCTAAGAATATCAATGTATCAAGTTGCAGTGTTCCATGCACCTGGGTAGAGAAGGAACTATCTAAGCACCCTCACCAAACCTGCTGTGGTATAAAGCATGAAAGAAACAATTGAGGTAGGAAGGAGAAAAATCTCTTTTGAAATCAGTGATCAATTTAACAGCTTTACTTTCTCATACATGCTTTCACAGTGAGTCTTTTTTTCAAAGAAATGTGCCTTAAATCATTGGCTACATGTGTTGCTTTAAATAATACCAGCAACATTGTTGTAGTTAATGAGAATATCAATTACGTAAACATGTTACTAAAAACAGTGTGTGGGCGTGTAAATCTCTTAAGTTTTGTGACCCCGCCTACCACTCAGGTCAAGTGATAGGAAACACACAACCTTACACCATTAAACTGCATCACAACAGTGCCACTTAGTTGTTCGGCAATTGTGGTGGGGACCTCTCTTTGCACCCATAAATATGTTGAATGTTTTTGCTTTCTGTCTGCCTCTCCTAAATGCGACTGTGTGAGATGTCAATTTTGCAGAAGATGAAAAGCCATTGACCAATAAGTCATTAATGGAGACTGTATGTACTGTGGTTATTGAAGTGATATTGGCCAGTACCAGAGGAGACACAGCCAATGCTGCATTATTTGGAAGTCGAGTGATGAGTTAAGAGTCACAGAGCTGAACAGGTAGCACAGCAGGAATGTGACTCTTGCTGATATCTAATCTGTTCAAAACTGGCTGCAATTCATATAGCTTATGTTTCAATTTCTTATCAAAACAGTGCTGTAAAATGCACTATATTGATCCGTACTTCAAAATAATTATTGTGGGATAAACCCCACTGATTCCGTGCTTGAATAACAGTCCATTGGTGTTTCACTCTATTGCTTGCTCATATCTGTGGAGCAGTTCAGGGGGGAAGAAATTCTGCGTTGTTGTGAAAATCAAACGTTGGCACCCATCCCTATTAGAACTGAAGCTGTTCTTGATCGAATTTGACATAATACTCAGTCACACTGAACTGAGGCATTCCCATGGGCACCAGCCTTGAACCCCTTCTGCAAATCACTCGGGTGTGGTTGAAAGGCGTTGTGTAACTTCTCATGTAAAGCTATACAATAATGGACACAGTTTTGAACTCCTGCCTGCTGAGCGAGAGTGTACTAAATCAAAACCTCCAAAAAAAGAAGCATTTCTCCCCCTTAGCTGTTGGGACACAAACCCACGCCCCCGCGCTTACCTTGCGAGTAACAGCGCTTTGATTGTATATGGTCGGCGATTGTTTCAAGACCAGTAAAAATAATGAATATGACTTTAAATTCTATAAACGCAGGTTCCTACTGTATGCGCACAATAGACGCAATGCAGCGTTGAAGTGTTGGAAAGAGGCTGCAAAGTTTCCTTGGTAAACATCAAGTATGTTTTGCCAAACGTTTTTATTTTAAAGTTTTCCATTTAAAAAAATAAAAAAACGTGTCGTGCCGAAAGAAATGAAAACAGTGCCACATGGGGAGAAAAAGTGGAGCGTAAGACCGCTAAACAAAAGGCGCGAAAGAAACAAAATCACAAAATAACCGGGATCTGTTTCAAATAGATTGCGCACGGAATGCATTAGGCACAGTCTTCCCTGCGTTAGTGAGCTTGTCTACAAATGTGGCGATTAATCACTCGTGTCAGACACTCTAATCCCATTCAATGAAAAACAAACGGGATGGCACAGGGCCCCTGTCTGAAGCAATTAGCATGTTTACAGGAAGCTTCGAGAAAGGGCCCGTGACAAAGACGGGTTAAAATGGATTCCGAAAATGAATCCTTTTAAAACTCACATGGGAAACTTATGCTCCATGCCACGAAAGCCATTCCGCATTGTCATAGTGGGGGACAAGAACGCACATGTGAGTAATTATTTACATTGAATAGCCCTATCGGTGCTTCTTTTGATCTTCTTGTGGCGCGTATCAAAGACTGCTGTACACATACCGAATACCACCGGAACTAATTGCGCCACGTGATCACTACCACCCAGGATGAGGATTTTAGTTTTGCCTGATCTAAAAAGCGAGTTGGTGTTGCTGGATTGCCACATGTTCACCCGCCTCCCGCTTTCACTGTCACTGGCAGCGGAAATGGAGAGGAGGGCCGCTAGAATGATGCGTCATCACTCATGGTGGCTTCCAAGTCAATGCCCATGCTGTAAAGAGTGAAGCCACGATGGACTCTTCTGCCACACATTAGCTTACAGAAGAATAGCAGCAGGGTTCAGAGAAAGGACGTTGGCTATGACAGCGGTGGCAATCCTTAAAATGTTTCTAGAACATGGGCCCTTCAAGGAAATCCTTTAAAATTGTCCATTGCCCCAGCATTTGATTACAATCTGTATCTATGCAGAACATTCCTTGGTTGATGTTGGAAGTCTATGGCATTTGAGAAAGTTTCTGGGCATTTCATGACCAAACTTGGCAATAGGTCCAGTACCTATTATTTTTTTATTAAGTTGGCAACTACCTGGGCATTAGATATGCACCCCTTCCCAAAGATGCAAGCACCTTTGCAGTTGATGGTAATCACGGGCAATGGGGTAAGGTCCAGGGCATGTGAGAACAATCCTTGGCAAAGCAGTGTCTTCCTTCGACAATGTCAGCCGCCTCCCCACCCTCTCTTCCAGGGACCTGAAAAAGCAGTGTACATTACAAAAGTGATTGCTTATACAATATCCAAATCTATTTGATTCTTGGTTCTTTAAAATAGACCCGGACAACGGAAAATCCTTTCACCCCAGTTGAGACCTACTCCCCTACTGTACCCCATGCACCACTTGAACTGCCAAGAAGAGTAAGTAGACCACAACATTATTCCAAGCCCATAAACAGTGGAACAATTACAATTTAATTCATATAAATAATTGATAAAAATGATGTCAGTCAGCTACCTGCCCTTAATTGATAGGCATTTTGCCCTGTTCTGATGAATTAGAAATTCATCCCTACCAAAAACTCTTGATGGCCTCATGACAAAGCAAATTGCAACAGAAAACATGGCAACCACTGCAGCAGCAGTTATTAGAGAAACAATTGAAACCCAAAACATCAACGATGGCAGGAAGAGCGGGAAAGTAAGTAGTGATTGGTCTGCGGGGCAGGAAGGACAACGAGTAGAAGGTGCACCGAAGGCCCATTTGATGTCTGTCCACGCCCAAACACTCAGAACTCTGCAAAAAACAAGCTGCAACCTCTGGAGCTGGAGGCGACTGTGACAAGGAAATGCAGGCTCACTACCTAAGCTGAAATGAATCTGCTGCCATGAGGCCCGAGTCCTCTGTGCCGTCCTCAGATCCTCCAGGCCTAACAGTGCTTCCTTTGACAAGTGGTCCTGGGCTGGTGGTATTACAGACATTCTGCAGCGGTGCCAAAGCAGTTAGGACTAGGGAAGAAATTGCCGTAGTACAATAAACATGTTCCTTCAATACGTTTTTTAACCAGAACATTGTTTGTGCAAGTTGTAGTCCTTTGCCCTGTTGCGAAATGCATCGAAAAAGCATATATATTTTTTTTATGCCCTGGCCAAATGTTTGTCCCAATGGTTAATGCATAAGCACACAGGGACGTCATTTCACCAAAATGCCAGAGGTAGCGTAAGTGACATCACACGACCCTTGACTCCCTGGTGACATCACAGGAAGTGATGTCATTTGATCCCACCCCGAAGTGATATCGCGGGATGCGATGGAACGCAATCTTTCACCCGTTGATAAAACAGGAAGTGCTATCGCATAGCATTGTACACTACAAAAAATATGGTTACGATATCACTATAATGTGATGTACATTTCATACAAGAATGGATCACCATATGTATCGTTAAGATCAGTGTTTATAGGCCCATATTACCAAATTACTGTGAATGCAAGCACCATGACCAAATGATGATGTGTTGTTATATAGCACTTAAGCTTAAGTGCTTTATATAGAAAAAATATACACCCACTATCACCCAACCTGTGTTGGTACTCATGTATCGACCTCAGAAGGATGAAAGGCTGATTTGAGGCGTTTAAGAACAGACTAATTCAGTGACTCACCCCCTGAAGTGTGCCTGAAATAAATCTTTAATGAGTATCAATTATTGTATAGAATTCCAGAAAGACACTTTATTTGGTATTCCTAATCTTTCTTATTTAGGGTCAGTGCTGAAAGTGTTAGACTTGTGTCACTCCTTTTCTTCTTTTTCTTCTTTTTTTAAGGGGCTTTAACAAGAAAGCCAGCCACTCCAAAACTAAAGAGCCACGTGGTGCTGGCCACAGCCCATGAGCTTGCATTACAAAAAAAAAAAAGTAAAAAAAAAATAGTTTAAAAAAAAACATTTTTTTTTCTTTTTTTTTCTAGAGGTCGCACGGGTGACCACAGAGGTCGCAAGGGAGACCTCAGAGGTTGCATTTGCGACCTCTGGCGACCCCCAAATGACGTCCCTGTAAGCACAAGTGCAAACATTCGGTAATACTGCTCTGGAGCTTTTCAGAACAGGCCAGAGAAATAAACAAGATCATCTATGACCACATGTAAGCAAAATACGTTTGAGTATCTTTTTTTTTTTAATTGAAATTTAGCAGAAATAAATCTACTTTTTTCAATTTTTAAGAAAATTTACAAAATCTTTACAAAATCTTTAGCATTTAACAATCAGATAAAAAACATTCTTAATATATACACATCATGACATAGATCTACTAGTCATACTAATTTACAGAAATAAAGAAAAGAAAGGAAACATTGGGGCATTTACAGATCATCAACAGAGTTGCCTTAACTATTTACATGATTAACATAGTTACAAAACATAAATAAATAACTTGAAAACTAAGATGAGAAAGAAAAACCTTGCTATGTACATATTACCCAATTTAATTTTCCTGACACAGTGTGTTGAAAAAATTTGCCAAGGCTATAATCAAACTCATGTTGTTGGTATTAAGAAGAAAGACCCATCTTAGTTCAGGCTGCACATTTGCAACAAGGGACATATGCTTCACAAACATTTTGTTTCTCGGAGAAATCAGCCCTGAACACTCGATTGTTAGGTGTTCTAGTGTTTCTTTTTGTACTGAATCATTGCAAAATCTACAAAAGTTCTCTGACACAGGAATTCGTTGAGCCAAAACAACGCGGGTAAGCCATAGATTGAATCGAGTTCTCACCATAGCCATACGAATATGCAGAGAGGGAGATTTAATCAAATGCGAGGCAACAACTCCCATTCTCTTGTCAGCATAACCTTTAAAATGTTTATACTGTAGGCATAATGAACGTGTGAGAATCCAATCACAAAGAAAGATATTCTGTTTAGCTCTAACTGGATTCATTATGAGCGTTTCCAAGTCCACGTCTGCCATTGCTAATACTTGATACACATATTTAGTCCATTAAAAGCATGGTTTGACGTTCGAATATCACTTGTCCTTGAGGTTCTGTTATTTCAGGCACTGTTGCCAGTTGGAGTGTTTGTGAAAAAGGGTTCTTGCTGCGCAATTTGAGTTTGTCTCTTATCATATTGCAACCCATTTTAGTTTATAATGCAATTTAATTCAATGCAGGCCTTTTTTTCGTTCACATCAATGAAACGTTCCCATATTGATGCTGGCACAACTAATTAAGGGCTGAGTAGCTCTCCAAACCGCCATCCCAGGTACCAGCACTCTTTTCATCTGGTAACCACTGCCACTATACCAATGAGGGCCTATTACTTTCCACTGTCAGACCATCATTCAGAGCCGTGGGTAATGCTTACTACACATTGGAATGGTGAATTTAACAAACATTTACAAAGTGCCTCTTAGTGACATGTGCCGAGTATTGCAAGTCATGTGAAAACAATGGGAATCATGGGAATTGGAGGAACTGGTGTGGAAGGTGCTGAAGTAGGAGCTCGACTACACAGGCACCTTACAAGGAAAACAGCCCATTAGTTAGCCAAATTCTGCGTTTAGCCTAAGGGTATAGGGTAGCCATATTTTATATTTCACCCATCTGCGCTATTTAGCCGTATTGTGCATTCGTTTAGCACTTAGATCCTCTGTGAAACATAGCACTGCTCTTTGTACATAGATGGAACCCAGGATGTAGACGTTGTTTGTACAGCTATACCATTTTCTCTGCTTGCAGACCACACCTTCGTAACTTAGCGTAAGACACAGGCTCATTCCACACACCCTGCACTCACCTATAATGCAAACACTACTGCACAACACCTGTGCCATTAGAATGAAGCTACCTTTAATGACAAAATTCGAAATGTAGCTTCTCGAATAATTCTCTATCTCCTTCAAAACAACCCACCCCTGTTTAGTTCAAAGTTTACCTCCACTATGCCCATCCACACTCCTTTCAGACATGGGTGGGTGGGGGTGTTGCACTGATTGCCAAATCATCCCTACACATCAGTCCTATCCCTACGCCGCCAATGACCGGCTATGAAACCTTGATTCTGAAACTCACAGTCAACCCCCAAACAACCTATAACATACTACTCTTATACCGGCAAACAAATTCCCACAGCCATCTGGAATCTGACATCCGTCTCCTTAACAACCAGCCTTCATTAAGCCCAATACTAAATGCATCCTAATGGGTGACTTCAATCTGGGCTTCAATAACCTGGCTGACTGTAGCGTGACTGCTCTTACTCACGCTCTGAAGGAAAGAAGCTTCACTCAATTGATTGCCACCCCCACACATGCCAAAGGACGAATACTTGACTGGATCCTCACGTCCAACTTAACTATCAACATCTCCTCCATTAGCCTGGTTCTCTGGACAGACAGCTCTGTAATAAAATGTGAACTCTCCCATGCAAAATCCGCCACCTCCCACCTCAATCTCATACTGGTCCTCAACATCCGCAAGCATAGCCTGGAGTTAATTGAACCCAACCTCCTACCTCTGCTCACGCCCCTACCACCAGCAAACAAATGCCCCCTCGACCCTTTCTGGGCGACTAGCAGGGTCTTGGCCAACCTCACATAACTTAAATGGCTGAAATGCACACATGATAATAGCACTTCCCAACTTCTCCCAAATGTGGACTCTGGTCACTCCGAGGGCTTTCAGCCAACAGCACATTGGGACTATAATTGTGGTAAATGGCACTATACAAATGACAAAATGAATGAGTGAGTGAATGAATGATGAAACACAGAGTGCATGAAAAACAGAGGGATTGAATTCAAGAGCAACTAATGCAAAAATCAGCTTTTGAGTTGCCCAAAGACTGAATGGCATTCGCCTCAGAGTTGTCACTATGTCAGCATGCAGTACAGGCCGTGGTTTGTAGCACAAACCCAATTTGAGTAATGAGTCCTTCGGAGGCGACATTAAGGAAGTATACCCACAATGTAAGTGTTCATATAGCGGTGTGAAAGGCCCACTCAGACCCTTATCCTTTCAAGTTTCATAAAATGAGTACCATTGAGTTGGGTAGCAATACAAATATGTTATCCGTCAATTATGTAAAGATGCCCCGTGTGGGTCAATGTGCACTCTACAAGTTAACTTGTTATGTTATGCTATAGATATGGGAGACGCCAGAGGAGAAGGAAGTCAGTACACAAGCAATATCACGGTCATCTATGGTATGACGCGTCCATACTCTCCTTAGAATTTCGGAAGGACATTTCAAACTCTAAGATCTCTAACAGTGGGTAGGCACACAGTGCAAAATGACACAGACTATCAGGTGAAAGGTTAAAGATGGCCAGGCAGTGACATGGAAGGATGGGTCTCAGGTCAAGTTATGCTATGTTATTGTGATTTATATTGCACACAACGGCCATTTTAACTGTCTCTAGACACTGTGGCAGATCTGAAAAGATAGAGGGGTAGGGGTGGTTTGTTAGTGGGAGGAGAGGGAGTGTGGAAGATTGTTTTCTTCTGTTCTGTTGGTAGTTTCAGTTTGGAAAATCTGATCTGTGTTTGTTGGGTTAACTTCTAGGTGGTATGGGTTGGCAAGCGTTTGGGTGTGTGTGTGTGCCACGATTGTTTTGTGTGCCTGTGGTATGGGGTTGGAATTAAACGTGTTAGGATTACGTAGTTATTGGAGGAGCTTTATATTTTTCTGGATCTTTTACAGTTGGTGTTGTGGTAGTCAAGTGTCGGTGTTGTATTCTGTAGGTGTGTAGTGTGCTTGGAGATGTATAGTCACCCCTGTCCCTGAATAAACTGTTCAAACAATATGATATTCTGAGACCCAGTTGGCCCCCAACTCTATGCCCATACCTACCATGAAACATTAAGCAAATTCTTGGATATAATCTAAAGAGGAAAGGGGAGGAGATGCCCGGTACAGCAGAAAACAGAATCAATTAAATGTGCCACAGCAAAAGGAGTAACCCATGGTAACGGACGGGAGCACTTGTGGAAAAACACCAAAAACCTGCACTTCCATAGAAGGAAAATATTTCAGCAAATAGAATGCCTGGCCTAAATATGGGTGGGAGGTGACAATTGATGAGTCATCTATTTGAACAATGTGATTCCAAAACTAAATGGATAAAAGGATTGTATTTTCCTACACCGGGTTGAATAAAAAATTGAGACGGTAGAGAGGGAATTATTTCCTCCTCCTCCTGCCTGAATCATGAAAGGATGTATACTATATTATCTACACCACACTATCCTAATTGTCATAATAAACAAAACCTACCCACCTCTTCTCACTTGGCGTATCTTTGGTGCTGACCCAAAAAGAGCCTCAACATAAAATAAATGCCCATTTGTGTAAAAATCAGAAAATACTTCCTAGTTTTTATTCACCTTGCTCTGTGTGTCTGAGAAACATGTCCAATAGTCTGTGTGCGTTTCTTGTGAATCAATTTGTTTGCCCTAGTCAGTCCCTTCTGTCAGTTCTTTTTTGCTATTGTTTCATTTAATTTAGTTTTATTTTTTCAAATTGTCATAAAAGCATCATAAGAGCATAACGCCAATATCAACAATTCATCACTGTGGTTACATAAATAAAAACAAGTTACACCAAACACAGGAATACAACTGTGCAGTTTTCAAGCATGATGCAAGTACACAAACAAAAGAACGTCGGGTTTATAGCATGCCATATATTTTTCTTTATTCAATGTATTAGAGCATTTATTAAAAAAACACAGGATTGTTCCACAATTCAGCTACCCCCAGTTTATACCAGCTTGTTTTGATATGGTTCAACCAGGGAGTTTGTGCAATTCCTGGTTGTCAGAGAAGGTCAAACAATGCATCTCTATAACTTATCAATGCATTTTGGTTGTTCAATTTAAACCAGTAACCAGCCTTAGTACAAGTGGTTCAATCAGTGATTATCCTAACTCTTAATGGACAGGGACATTTGATGCAGAAAGGGGACGTCCCTTCAGTTGCTTAAAATATGTATTTTCTCCCACCGTCAAAGATTTGGTTTTAGAAATCCTCCAGATTTGTGCACCGTAGATGGATGCTTGTCTGGCTTTGCATTTATAAACATTCAGTGCCGGCTTTACTAACCCTCCCCCTTTTGACAAGCACATTGTAATACTGTACCAGCATTTTGTTTAAAATTAAATTTGATTTGACACATTGGTCCTGGCAAGTTCCCCTTTTTTCAGTCAAAAGCCACTTTTGGAAAATCGTTAGTACATAAAGTGAGGCTCTTAACCTTCCTTTTAACCCCACAGCAGACCATACATTTGGTTTTATAATAATGTAAGCGGAGCTCGGGCAGAGTTCCAGTCTGCTCCAGTGAATGCTCCTGTGAGGACGTACTTTGCTGCTCTCCTGTTCTGTTCCACGGACTGCTGCTGTTACCTGCACCTTTAAGGAAAAACATCCTGCACCACCTTTAAAAACTCTCCCTGCGCGCGGAGCGCGCGCGGAGCTCGGTCAGAGTTCCAGTCTGCTCCAGTCCGCTTCTGGCCGGTGAAGTGGAGGTGGTTCTCTGACCGAACGGGAGGTAGGCTGCACTCTTATCTACCCCCGTTTTGTGTTTGTGCAAGGACGCCTCGCAGTGTGACCTATTTACGGTCTGTTTGTTCTGTGACCTCCTCCGCTGATTCAACCAGCGTTTGAAACCAACGTTTGCCGGCGGCGGCGGAAAGGCGGCCCGCGCTCTCGATTTCCTTCCCTCTGTATCTCGGTCTTTTCCATCCTCCTTCCCTCCTCCCTCCCCCCTCCTCCCCTCCTCCTCCCTTTTTCCTCTCCTCCATTAGATTGTCGTTTGTGTCTTTGTTTTTATTTTCCCATCTCTCTCTGTCTCCCACCTTTTCTTTCCCTCCCCTCCTCCTTACCCTCCTCATCCTCCTCACCCTTGTGCTTTTTCTTTCCCTCTCCTCCCGTGGTCTTTCCTTCCCCTTCCCCCCTTGTCCCCCCTTTTCCCGCCCTACCGTCGCCAGTAATTCCCTGTTTTCGCTTTCCCTCTGTCCTTCCCTTCCCTTCCCGCTGCCCCCCCCCTTCCCTTCCCGTTTCCACACCCTCCTGTACTTACCCATCTCCTCTGCTTTTCCCGGGCTATGGATGAAGACTCGGAGCAGCGCCTTTTGAGAAGTTGCATCAAAAAAAATCTGCTATTAATGCAGAACAGTTCATCAATGACTTCCACTACAGACTTGCCAGTCGCTTCTTCGACCGTGCCCTTGTCGTCGGCAGGCCAAGTCCGGGCCCATACGTCCACCAGTCCTCTTAGGCGGCAAGATGCGTCTAATGAAATGAAAGCTCCAAAGGCTGTGCCGCTTTCTGGTTTGGCACTGGCGACATTGAAATCTGCGGCACCCAATAGTGTCTTTAATGGTCCTTTGCCACAGACCCTAGCGACAGATCTTAAAGACCATCCACTCTTTTCTAACGGCGCCTCCAACTACGATGTGGAACCACACATGATCCCGCTAGCCAGTACCGCCCACCCCGATACCGCCTTGGCGAGCGGCCCTCCCTCTGTGAGGGTCAGAGGATCCACGGGTGAGGAACTGGGGGGGTGTTACTGGCGGGCAGGTTGGCTCAGGCGGGCGTGCACTTGGTGCCTACAGCTGCATTGCTTGATCTGCCCGAGCCCCTGGAGCCGTCCCCTCCCTCACAAACCACCATGGCTATGATGCACTCGCCGCTGGTGGACTTAGCCATAGAAATCAATGAGCCAGGGAAAACTGTTCCCACAATGTCTCGTAGGCCTTCAGCAACACTGACTTCGGCTGACACGGAACCAGAATCTTCTTCAATATTGGATATACCCACCGGACGAGCATCATCAATGAATGAGGTGCGGACCATGGCGGCCCGGTCTGCCGCGAAAAGGGCTATAGGCCCCCCCGAACTCATTTCGGAATCAGACTCTGATTCAGTTTCGGATCAGTCTTCTACATCGCTGGCGAGTCCTGGGCCGTCTCAACAGCCAAACATAAAAAGACCTTTTTATAAAAAAAAAGGAAAGGCGACCCTGAGAAACATCCAGTGCCAAGGCCCCATTGTTAAGAGTTTTCCATTCAATAAAACACAGCAAAACCAAATGGAGCTCAAAGGAAAGAACAGCAAACAGATGAAACAATTAGGGCCATCTGCAGGTAACAAAAAAAAACCTCCGGGGAAAAGTCTCCTCTCAACTCCCATGCTCTCAAATGCCCTTTTGAATTTCTTCAAGACGCAGGGGAAAAGAAAAGCAGTGACTGACTTCGAACCATCGGACGCTGAGATCCTGGAAGCTATGAAGCAAACCCCTCCGGCCTGTAAATGTAGGAAAACAGCTGGGGTGTCAGTCCCCCATTTACCGATAACTGAGCCAGATGCAGGCCAGGCGCTGGATATCCGGCAAACCCCCATGATGTCTCCATGGACGGCGTCAGCGCAATCACAAACTCCATCGACTATTACCCCCGCTCATTTAATATCTCCTCAAGCAGGGCTAACGTCACTTAATCTTACTGTCCTGCCATGTAAACCCCTGCAGTCCCCTGCTATTGAGGCTGGGCCACCCCCTAACGGAGTCTCAGAGATCCTGGAGCTGCTTCAGCCTAAAGTTTATCCGACTCAAAGAGAGATGTCTGCTCAACCATGGACAACAGCCCATTTGAATACACCGAAAGCAGTTTCTTCACCACAGGAACTTAGCCTTAGACACAGGCACTCAGTTGCCAATGCAACTTCTATAGATCCAAAGTCCACACCTGCCAGGAATGGAAGATTAAATGACAATGAATCACCGAGGCATAAAGAATCACCAACCATAAGGAAAGACATGACTACAATCATGTCTGCCATAACCATAGCAATGGCACCTTTCTGCAAACTTTATGAATCCCTGGGCGATACATCAAAAGACAATACGCCATCTCTAGCCATTATCCAATCAAAGTTAACCTTTTTGGAGGGTTACATCTCGGCAATAGACTTAAAATACGACATTCAATCCAAAAAAGGGACCTTCCGGAGCGAGTCATGCCCAATCCATCATCATGTACATGCACCAAACGAGGTCTGGCAGAAGTGGCGGTTCATAAATCGACAAAGACCCAGCCATTTACATACAATGAGGAACTGGCTCCATTGTTCCGCAACAAGTCCTCTGCCACAACCCCGTCAAACAGGCCTTCTGCTAGTGGGGCTTTGACAGGGGGTCCTGGCCTCAGCCAGTTGCAACTCCCGATTTAGTGCAAAAAAACACTGAAACTAAGTAGGAAAGAAGAGGTGGAACGGCCGATTGTCCAGCCCCTACATCAGGATTCGGAACCTAGCAGGATATTCTCGCGGTCTCATTCAGAGGTGGGCATATCAGCTGTAAGGGGCAGCCTGGCAGCCTCCGTAACTGACCTAACCCAGTCGCCTAAATCAGCAGAGGATTTCCTGGACTCAAGCCTTTTATCGAACGTCTGTGCACAGCTTGACGAAGTCCAACTGCCAGAAGACCATAAACTGAAGGAAGTGTTGAAGCCTCCTACTGTTTCAAGCAGTCCTCCACGGAAACTACAATCTATGAAGAGCTTAACCCTCCAAAGCTCAGCCAGGGAGGACACCGCGGCTCGGCCGCTGGTCCCAAGGGACAGTCCCGCACGGAGATCTCATCAAAATGGATCCGTATCAACTTGTCATCATAATTCTGACAACCACTCAGAATCCCAAGAGACAGACGTGAATAGGGGAAACCAGATCCGTCTGTTTAAAATTGAACAAGCTTCCCGCAAAGACAGCTTCAAGATTCTGAATCGTAGAACAGTACTGAAAATCACATCCTCGACAGCCTAAAGAAACTGAAATCCGAGGACTTTAGATGGATTCAGCCTTACCATAGCGACAAGAAGGCCAAGGCATACCTGTATATATATGCCACCGCAATACAAGATCTCTCCCGCAAAACAGGAGATGAACTAAAATCACTGGGGTTTCTTCTATCAGAAATAAAATCCCCGGGAAACAGCAACTATGTGACAAAGGATAAGGCTTTGACCACCACTCGTAAACCACGAAGCCCAGCCCTCCACTACTCTGCACGGAGAGAAGCTTTGAAAGCACATTTCTTTGATTTACCAGATAAGAACAATACCCCTAGGAATCAAATCCAGCAAAGAGCTTGCTTTCCGGAAACAATTCGCCGGACAATCAACCGTCCACAAACACCTGAGGCAATCCGGCGAAGAGACCATCATGCTCGAACCAACGCAGAAGTTACATCAGACTTCTCTAATAGGAGAGGCCGAAACGAAAATAATAGAGACAGCTCGCCAGAACGACGCATGGATAAGCATCGCACCTATTCAACAAGACAAATCACCAGAGATTATTCTCTGTACACAAGAAAGGACACTCAAAGAAAACATCCACAAGGCTCGGCAAGCAGGAACTCAGAAAATCGTTGTGAATTTCCCAAAAAAACATCTCCCTTAGGTGTTACATGGAATTGGATCAAAGGAGCGCTGAGTTCTAAACGACCTACATAGCAACCATCTTCCGAAGCCAGAGAAGTGTGTGCCCGTAAGACTTTGACGCTGGCCTCATGGAACACGAGAGGACACGCCCACTTAGCTGAATCCAGCACCATTGACTTAGCCTTGTTCGACATTTTCTGTCTCCAAGAGACGTGGCTCCAAGACAAGCCGTCCATGGACGGATTCGAAATTGAGATTTCGCCAGCCACAAAGGGTTTGCTAGGCCGTTCCTCAGCCGGCCTCCTCATGGCGGTACGCTCTGGGTCCAACTTGAGAATCATCAAGACCACGAAGAGGGCTTATGGGGTCGTAGCCGTCCTTATTGAGTGGAACTACGCTGTGGAAAATCTTCACCCTCGTTCTAAGCTTTATGTAAAGCACCCCTTAGCAGTGATAACCACGTATTGGAACCCGCAAAGAACGTCATCCGCAGACTTTTGCCACACCATGACAGAAACTGTAGATGCAATAATGCAGGAATGGAACACCCCTTTCGCAATAATTTGCGGAGATTTGAACGCCAACTGTATCCACCCTACCCAACAAGTTTTTGCTCCAACCACGCAAGCAGAACACAGAGGGCAAGCCTGGATGGACCTAATGGCAGCGAGAGGGCTGCATAACACGGAATGGATTTTGGGCGGAGACCATCATATTCCGACCTGGGCAGGAGGCCAGTCATCGGCAACCCTGGACTACATCTTTGTCTCGCAGGCCCTAACCGCAGCAATCCAAGATTATCAGGTGGTGAAAACCGAGGCAAGCAATCACAACATGCTCACCTTGGAATGGGCAGCCAATGTCCATGCTGAGCAGGTGAGCTGAGCCTCGTGTAAGACCCTCTGGGCCTATTTGTGGCATTATTTCCTGACCCCAGGCCCGTGTGCACCCTTCTCCCTCCCTGACCGCTGACTTCCTTGTTCCCGCCTCCCAATCCCTCCCACCGCCCCCGGATTGGTCCACTGGATTGTTGCTGCCTTGCGGGTCTAACGGCCCTTCTCGTTCCCTGCCAGCACTGTCTACCATGCTGAGCAGGTATGCAGAGCCTCGTATAAGACCCTCTGGGCCTTTTTACTTAACTTGTAGGTGTTTTTTCCTGACCATGTGCACCCCTCTAACTCCCTGACCCCTGACTTACGTGTTTCCTCCTCCCAGACCCTCCCACCACCCCCCTTGATTGTTCCCCTGTCCGATCTTAACTAGCCCTCCCAGGGCAGTCCCCCACCCGGCAACCGTTGTGGCTAAGGGACCCTAGGCAAAAGGCGGCTCCCATTGTGGCGGCTCCAGCTGTGTCTGCAGGTGTCCGCAGGGGAAGCCAGTGGCCAGCCATCCACCAGGGTTAACCTGCATGAGACCCTTACCCCTGTCCACCTAGCAGACTCTCAAACTTAGGTGTGGGTTTCTCTGGCTTTAAAATTGCATTGTGAAAATATTTAAAATTGCATTGTGAAACCTAGGCCCTTTTCCCCTCTATTCGGACATTCCCTAGTGTTCTGCCCTTCACTCTCCCTTTCTCTTCTCTCCTCTCCTTACCTACTCTATGGTGCTCTTTGTCTCTCCTATCTTCTCTAACTGCTTCTCTATTGACTATGCTGCTATCCTCACTAAATCTGGTATGAAGAAGTTTAAAAAGGACATCCTGGTCTCCAACCCAGACCTCCCTGTCGCCGACACCTATATCAGTGTCTCCTCCGGCAAACTTTTACTGATATCCTCTTTGTCAATCCCTCCCCAACCTATGGACCCTACATATGGTCTCTGTGTTCTCTCCTTTCTCTTCATCTCCCATTAATGGTGGCACCAGGTGGGAGGCCCTCATGGCCTCCTTCCACTGCTGTAAGGTCATCATTAATATTTATGTGAATGGTACCATCTTGGTCCAAGGCCCTTAGCCCAACCTTCTCCTCTTCGATAGATGCTTCCCACACCTCATCAATTTCCTTGCTGCTCCTGCTGTCCCCTCCCCGCCTCTATGGCTTCCTCGCCTCTCCCTGTTGCCTCCTCCTTGGATACCTTGCCCTCTCCTCCTTCGCTTTCTGCCCACCCTCGGGCTTGTTCTACACCTCTGCAGGGCGTACCTCTGATTTGCACTCCTCCCTGGAAGTCTTTTAAGGACGGAAACCTTCTCCATATTGCCACGCTTAACTCTCACTCAGCTGTCAAACACTCCTCCGACATCTGCCACCTTCTGGAGGAACTTGACCTCGATGTCCTCGGTCTCACCGAGACATGGTTCATGACCAGCTCTGTCACAAGCCTTGACACTATCCTCCCTGACGGCTACAAGATCCTCTCCGCACCCTGGTCCAACCGATCTGGAGGGGGTGTAGCCCTGATCTGCCACACGTGGATTTCTGCCTCTGACCTCTCCTCTTCACTCCTGGTCTCGACCACTCAACTCCTCCTTCTTGGAGACTTCAAAATCCCCCTGGATGCTTCCTGTCCTTCCTCTGGACTCTTTTGTGATCTTTGCGACTCTCTCTCACTCTCTATTCTCCCCTCTGGCCCGACGCAGGGCATACTCTGGATGTTCTGATCCCCTCACCCCTTCCCCTTTCTATCCTTCTCACCACTCCTCTATCCTGGAGTGATCACTTTCTCCGCTTCTCCCAGCTCACCCTCTCTTCCCCCAGGCCAAGCCAACTCCATCATTGCCAACCACCTTCTTTGTCATCTGACCCATGAAGCGTGTGTTAGTTGAGGCTTTCAACACCACTTTCTCACCCTTTGACTGACTCACACCCTGACACAGCCCTCTCCATGCTCCACTATGCTCTATCTGATACTCTCGATGTTCTTGCCCCCGTCATGAGGATCTGCCTGAAGCCCAAAGACAAGTGAAACTTCTGGTACGACTCAGACCTCATCACCCTTAAACGCAAGTGCAGGGTGGCTGAGAAGAAATGGCGTGCTTCATGTACATCCTCTGACAAACTGGCCTGCCGCCTGCTCCAAAGGCAATACTGGCTCTCTGTCCTCACCAAAAAGTGAACTCACATAAAAGCCTGTGTCTCTGCGGCATCTAACAACTTGACTGAACTCTTTAAAATCTGCAAGGAACTGGCCAATCCTGCCACGGTCTCTACCTCTCCTGTCCACTCCCAGGCCCTCTGCATGGCACTGGCTTATTATTTCATCTCTAAAACTCAGGACATCCTGTCAACTCGTTCCTCCTCTCCCCTTACTCCCTCCACTCTCTGCTCTTCCTCTGGCCCTTCCTCAGCCACCACTCCTCCCTCCTGCTCTACCTTTCCCCTGTTCTCCCCAGATGAGGTTTCTAGATTTCTAGATAAGTCCGATCTATGAAAGTCTCATCAAAACAGGTTCATCCCTGTTCCTCCAAAACCATCAAGGACCAAATTGATTCCCTGGCCCCTGCTCTGGCCGACTTCTGCAACCACTCCTTCACCACTGGAGTCTTCCCTTCCCCCTGAAGCACTCCCTTGTGCACCCCCTTCTTAAGAAACCCTCTGCCAACCCTTCCTGCCCGGCTAACTATCGCCCAATCTCCATCACTCCTTTCCTGGGCAAACCTTTAGAAAAGCTGGCCATCTCCCAGCCCAATCTTCACACTGAATCTGTTGATTTTCTCCATGATCATCTGTCTAGCTTCAGAGCTGCCAGAAGCACGAAAACTACTCTCCTGAACATTTGTGAAGATCTGCTCTCCAACCTTGATTCCAATACCCCCTGTGTCCTCATCTTACTTGATCTCTCTTCTGCCTTTGACACAGTCAACCATGACATCCTGCTCAACCGTCTCCGTGATAACCTGGGATCACCAGTCAGGCCCTAGCATGGCTGACTTCTTTCCTCTCTGATCGACCCTCTCAAGTTCAACTTGGGTCCTTCCTCTCCTCTGTCTCTATCTCTACCTGTGGTGTTCCCCAGGGGTTTAACCTCTCTCCCTGGCTGTTCAACCAATATCTGACACTTCTTGCCCACTGCATTGCCACGCTCTGCCCCAACGTCCAGTGCTATGCGAATGACACTAAGCTAATTTTCAGGCTACCTTCAGCCACTTCTTCTCCCCCTCTTATCTCTGATTGTCTTTCACCATCCAGGAGTGGTGCTGCGCCAATGATCTGTGCCTTAATGGCAGTAAGACCGAGATTCTCCTCATCAGCATACCCACGCCCTCCTCTCATGTCACTCTCTGACCGGCCTCTCTTGGCCCTCTTCCTGCTCCCACATGTGAGGCTAAAAACCTCAGGGTCATCTTCGACTCCTCACTCTCCTTCTCTCCTCACATCTCCGATGTCTCGAAGAAATCACACTACCAGTTGCATCTCCTCAGAGGTATTTTTCCTTTCCTCTCCTTCCCCCAGAAGCTCACTGTCTCCAGAGCTCTGGGTTTCTCTAGGCTGGACTACTGCAACAGCCTTTTTCTAAATCTGCCTGCTTCTACTCTCCGCCCTCTGCAACTCATCCAGAACAAGACTGCAAGACTTGTCCTTGGCCTTAAGCCCAGGATCGTATCTCTCCAGGACTGAAATCCCTGCACTGGCTCCCAGTGGCTGCGAGGATTAAGTACAAAACCATCTGCATTGTTCACAAGGCCTTCTGGGGCGTCGGGCCTCAATGCCTTCAACTTTCTCTTCCTAAATACCTTCCTTTTCGAGCTCTTCGCTCATCTGCCTCCAACTCCCTCATGGTCAGTCGCTTCTCCAAGCAACAAGTTGGTGGTAGATCTCTGTCTTCAGCTGGGGCATCCCTCTGGAACAGCCTCCCTGCCTCCCTGAAACTTGAGGAGAACCACCTCCGGTTCTGGAAGCACCTCAAAACCTTTCTCTTTGCTTCTGCTTTTTCTCCTCCTCCCCCTTGTTGACCTCCTGGCTGAAACTGAAACTGCACTGGTTACCTGGCCACCCTCTGATCTCGGGCCCAGGTCCCCTCCCCCGCCAGTCACACACCTGCACTGCCATCCTGGAAACCCTTGCACTTGGGGACTGTTTTCTGTATCCCTACAGTCCCATTACCAGCATTTGACTCCTTATGCCTACACTTACCCTTGCCACCTGCTGGCCTTACTTTTACTTATTGTTATTTATTCTATTCTCCCATGTACTGCACTGTCCCCTCCCCGCACTTTCCCCCATTCCCCCTTCCCATGCACTTGCGCGATCTGAATGACACCTGGCATAGTAGGATCGTTTTCTGTCTTCCCTCCTTTCCCCCTCCCTTGCCTTGTCGCACCTTGAAACACTTGTGTATAGGCGCGTTATAAATGCCATATCATTTCATATCATATGTGGGCCTTGCGGGAGTGTCATCTTTAAAACTGACATTTAGCACTCTCATCCCAGCTCTAAGCCATACCTGGGCTTGTTTCAAGACTGAACAATGTACTTTCTTGGGGTATGGAATCTTCGTGTCTGGAATATTATATGCTAAATCCTCTTCATCAGAAATTTCATTCAGAATATTAAGAAGTTTAAACTGGACATTTAGGTCACCCAGAATCAGGCATATCACCTCACCCACTTTCTTACACAACTTGGTCCATTTGTTTGGTAATATTTTCTGCTGCATACAAAGTATTCATACCTGGACCTTTCCAAGATCTGTTTTAGATGTATAGAATTATTTGGTGCACTCCTGCTGGTACCTCGAGGGCAACAGCTAGGACATTGCTGGATTCACTCTTCAGATGATGCATTTTTGGAGGTGTATTTATTGTCTATTGTAGTCCATCCTTAGAGAGCAATTGAAATCATGAAGTGGCATGGGATTTTGTATTTGAAAGTCTAGGAGGAAGAGGAGGCTCTCTTCTCAGAGGACAAGGATGTTTTCAGGTCTTAGGGTTAAATGCTATTCCTTCTCTGCATGTGGATATATGGGTACCAGACACCCACAGCCACACAGCTGTTGCCTAAGGTGGAAGAATCATTGGAGAGTGCGGGGTGGACGAGTAAATTAGTCAGGACTGTCAAAGGAGTGATTATCACAGGGGATGGAGTGGCAGTAGGAAGGTGGTGAAAGAGGAATGGCTGACTAAGAAGGGAATTCGACTGAAACAGGAGGAAGTAGCAGTGTCTTCAGTGAGGACCATGAATGGAGTCCTTTTGCCAGAGGTGGTGGAAGGAATTGGTGAGGTGTCTGGGGATTGCACTGCACTAGCTGACTTAAAGCAAGAGGAGGCCACGGTAGCTGCAGAATATCTAGAGTTGTTGTTGGTCAATGCATTTGGGGAGAAGGTGGTGGCGTCTTTTTAAGGAAAGGGTACAGCAGACATGTGGCGCATCTCAGAGATGGATGTGGAGAGGGTACAGGTGGTAATGCAGCAGTGGAGGAAAATGCAGCATGTGGAGGAGACAAACTGTCCCCAGCAGAGGACTCAGAAAGAGGAAGAGACCAAGTTCCTTGTACCTGTGCCTGACCTTCCAGTGGAGAAAAGTAAGACACAGACTCTGTCATGTTTCAAGTGGAAAAGGGGACATCTATTCCCCAGAAGGTTCCCATCTCTTCATCAGTCTGGGGCTATGCTAGCTTGCCCATGGAGAGGAGCGTGAAGGAGGACAAAGGCACAGTGAAGTGCTACCTGTGCAAAACGACAGTCAACAAGGGATGTAAAGGAAGGAGTGTGCCTTGGGAATCACGCTAATGCACAAGAATGTGCAATTGTGGCACGGTCTGATTAGTCCAAAGTCAACTATTGCAAATTTAATTGACCTCTCTTCAACATCAGCTTCCAGAGATGAGTATGGCAATGATGGAGATTCTTCAGGTTCCTCATAAGAAGAAACACTTGTGGCTGTATACTGGGCCAAAATACCCTCAGATCCCAAGCTCTCCAATCCTTGCAAAGAGCTTCTGCCTTGTGTGCATACTGCAGCAGTGGCACCATCCTAGACTCTTGTACAAGACTTACTGAGCATTGGGAAAGAGAATAGAAATAGAGAAGGTGGGCGATTGCACTCTGAGCAAAAGGGATAGTCCCCACATTTTACAGTAGCTTCTCTCCAGCTGTTATGTTATTGGAGGTTATATCACTTTCATCTGTCATTTGCATGGACACAAATGCTCGGGTGGGGGTCTGAAAGAGCGAGTAGTGTATTAGTTTAGTTGAGGGAGAGTGAAAAGGCAACAGAGATTTGTTGTTGCGCTGATGTACAACAACCAGAAATACTCTGAGCTCTATGAGTGCATCCTTTCGTAGGTGTTCTGTGCTGAGAGCATAGAGGCATTTGAGTGCAAAGGAGAGCTTTGGGTGTCTATGGTGCTAGGAAGCATTGGCCAGGACTCTGGGATGTAAATTGGTTGTAGAGGTATAGTGTGCTTATGTTTTATGTCTTTTGGGAGGGGTGTGTATATGCTATGTGTATTGTGTGTTGGAACATAGAATTTGAGTGTGTTAGT
Source organism: Ambystoma mexicanum (assembly GCF_040938575.1). Classification (NCBI taxonomy): domain Eukaryota; kingdom Metazoa; phylum Chordata; class Amphibia; order Caudata; family Ambystomatidae; genus Ambystoma; species Ambystoma mexicanum. The sequence continues at coordinate 679,492,507 of NC_090922.1, read as the reverse complement.
GCAGGCAGCTGTCAAAAAGCGCAATGGGCAGGTCTATAGGGGGCGAAGATAACCCCAAATCCACGTATAGTGAACTATAACATGGCATAAAAAGGTACTGAAAAGGCATGAAAATCATAACAAAGCCTTAGACGTCAGAGCTAGATTTGAAAAAGTCCTAACAGGGCAAACCAACTTGTTTCCCCCTCTGCTGTTACCACTGCCCTCTGCACCTACCTACCATTCCACTGTGTCACTTAACCACTGTCAAAACCCCTTCACTCCCTCTCTCTCTCTCTCTCTCTCTCTCTCTCTCTCTCTCTCTCTCTCTATCTCTCTCTCTCTCTTTCTATCTCTCTGTCTGTCTCTCTCACTCTCTTGCTCTTTGTTTTTCTTTGTCACTCTCCTTCTCACAAATAGACACATTGTACACCATATGCAATAAGGATCTGTGAATTGGCAAATTAATGGAGGGGGTAATCTAGAGACTTCACTCATTACCATAAGTGGAGAGCTAAAGCTTATGGAGGCATGTACTTTTGGTCCAGAGAAAGCGCTGCCTGAGATATGAAAACACCAAGCATTAATTGAACCTTCTTTAGTTTGCAGGCTTAGAGCCATCTCATACCTCACTCTAAGTGGATCAGTTGCTGTGCTCAGAAGATAGATGGGTCTTTTTCCTTTTAATGCAACGTTTGTTGGAGCAACAGTGTATTTTGGTATTCATCAGGTGATCAGTGCGGGGGCAAAGATCTCTGGTTATTTCTATCAATGGTACCCAAGTGTCTCCCACAATCCTCACACCCACCTCACATAATGCATGCACACAGCCACAGGCCAAAATTAAACTGCTACCATCTGAACCCAACAATCCTCATCTGGATTTAGGGCAGGTATGCAGCGTTGGTTTCAGAATGTTTCTGTCACTCTTCAGGGGGTTCTCCATGTTAAGATGAGGCTGAGGAAATATATAAGGTGGACTGTGGATCACCCAAAGTGCCCCACGAAGCTGAGTGCAGCATCGTGTGGCAGAGAAGGGGTGCCACTGCTCCAGGAAGCTGAAGAGATGCAAGCTAACAGTGAAAGAAAGTGGGGTGGTGGATTACAAAGGGGCAATCCAATAACACTGCATTATTGCCATTGTGCTAGTGGGTCACAATGACTTACTGAAGCATCTTTTTTTTTACAGCCTGTTGTTTTTTGGAATAGAATGCAACCATACTGAACACTGGACGTTGTGCCACTGTCTGAAGAGTTGAACAGGGAGGGGGTAAAGGTGAGAAAGGAGTACAGAAGATAACCCAAGTTAGAGGGGTTATCCCGTAATCAATGTAATAGAGAACAGTTTGGTCCATGAGGGCACATGAGCGAGAACATGTGACTTGTTCTAATGTCATATGAAGGTAGAACTCCAATGAATCAAGTTCAGTTTTCACAACATGAAAAACACAGCTGTCTGTAATGGGCACCTTGAGTAATTCAATTTTCTGTCATGGACCTAGGAAAGAAAACTAATCACGCCTATGTTTAATCCACTCTTAATGTTAGCCGGGGTAGACAAAGAAGAAGCCAAACAAGGTAGCACTTTGAAGAGGCTATGGGGTGGTCTTATACAACAGCAGACATTCTGGTATAATTGCTTGAACATCTTGGCTAGCTCTGAAAACATGCCCTCTTACAATTGATAGCCCTGAGACTGGTGATATGTTTATTGAAGCAACTGTTTATGAAAATGCAATTTTGGAAAAGCACAAGAAAGAAGTTAATGCTGTAGAACATTGAATCGTTAGGCACTTTTAAATGAGGTAGCGCATCGTTAGATGGATGGGGATGCAGAATAACTCTTAAACCAATAATAAGATGACTCAGGAATTTGGCAAAAGTAATCTGTTTTAATATCAATTGTAACACTGTTATAGTAAAAACTCATCATACCTGACATCATACTACATGGCAAACTAAGAAAACTTACTTGGGATTGTGATAGGTCTACAGTGATCATCTTGATATACCTTCTGTGGGGGATTGGATTGTGATTTGATCTCTAAAATCAGGTGGACCACTATGCCCACCACTAGTGCAAGTCATCTTCACAATCATAAAATACACAACATCTCATTGGCTCTTAAACTATAGGGCTCTTCAAAACATGGCCCTCTATCATCGGTTGGCACGCTGTACCATTCTGGAATATTCAACTCGCTAGCAGCACGTAAGCTGGTACCCCAGGTGCTGGTGGGTGGACTTGAACATGCCTCCCCCCAATTAGCACATAATCCATCATCACTCATGCCTTCTGCCATTTGAATTGTCTTTGAAATTGGCCTTGCAAAGTATCACTTCTTCTGAGAATAGAAGGTAGTGCAAGCACATTCTTATCTTCAAGCCTCGATGCGTCTTGCCCATTTTCTATTTTCATCTGCCGCACGTGACAGGAGACTGTGTTTTCAGCTCCTTTTTTTGCATTTTATGGTATTAAATTCATAAAACATGGCACTCATGGTGTCTTTCCTTCGCACCTTAAAAGGGGCTCATCTTGCTTCTCATGTCTTTTGTATCTTCATAGATAGATAACCAATTCTTGGCTGCCTCAACCCTTGACCCCGGGCCAGACAGCCTTCTTGATCCGTCCTCAATCTTCAGCTGTTTTCCCTACTACGCCACACTTTCGGCCCTTCTCTTTCATGGGTCATGGTTTACTAAAGTTGCAACATTGAATATCAAGATTCTATATAATGGCAGCACTGCCTGCAGTCTATTCACCATACATAGCCAGCCTTCATGATTATTTAGTCTACTTGCATCTGTGCAGTTAGAAAATGGCCTGCATTTTCTTCAGTGCTCTTTGAACATGCAATCTTCATTCCGCACATGGAAGGTTACTTGATTCTTCACTCTGACATCAGATTCCATAAGGTCTATACATTCTCTTCCTTGGCATCTCTACTTGGTGCATCATCTTTACTTCATGTGACGCCAGCCATCTTCTCTTTCATTCATCTTTACACTTCTTTAGGGACCTCCCCTAAGAGATTGTCATCTCTCCATGGGTACATTTTAGAGGGCTTTCTAAGTGTATACCTTGCTCCTCCTTTACACTCGCCCCTCTGGTGGATTCATCGACCACTCTTCCATCAGTATTCACATATAGACATCCTTTTTCTGAAAAAGTGCTTCTTTGGAGTCCATATGTTCACAACTCCTTTCTTTCAGAGATCCTGCTGATTTTACATGGCCATCAACACTCCAGGTCGTATGGCTACATTGTCCATTCGGGTTACAATAGATCCATCATCCCACATACTTTTTGTGGTTTCTTAGATACAGTAACTTTTTTCCGTCATGTGTTTGAATGCTTACTTCTATATATTTTCTGATTTATTCCTTTCTTAGCTCCTTGGCTCCAAACCCAGACCCAACATCGATCATGATCTTCATTCCTACTGCTTTCTTTGCTGTCTTCTTATATTGTGTGGTTATTATCCAGATCACACAGAATCCAATCATGATCATCACCAATAGTGCTCCTAGAAACTTGAAGATATTCATCATCCATTGTGGAACCCATAGGAAGATTGATGCAAAGCAGCTGTCATCTGCAGTATCTTCTACCTCATCGTCCATCTTGACATGCAAGTCTCAGCAACATTATGGCCTCGGTCAAGCTCACTTTCTCATCTTGAGAAGGTATGAATGGGCAACATGATTCCCCAATTTTGGCATAAACACCTCCATCCATTGCTGTAATCATGTCCACGACATACCTATTCTGGAGAGTAATCAGTCTTATGGCTCTCAATTCTTCTTTGATTGCGTTGAATTCCTTTATAGCAGTGTTGATTGTCTGCAGGAGCTCCCAGAGAGTGATTTGCAACCACTTTGCATTCGCCATCATCTGTATTCTTGGCATAAAGATAGTTGTGAATATTGCTGAAGTCTGATTGAACAATCTGTGTTCATAAGGAATAGAATCAAAGGCTTCTTTCGATTTAGGTGGGAAGTAATTTACCCGTTTTATCCGGTTGACAAATCCAAATGATCTCCTTTTCCTCATATGAGCATTTAGTTTTGGAAACTCTTCAATGTTCAGATCACTCTTTGGAATCACTAAGCTGGAATATGAAAAAGTACTATAGAACACAGCCCTCCTCAATCTTTGGGCAACTTCATATAAGCTCTGGATCCACAGGCCCAGTAGTGGTCCATTAACACTATTGTTCCATCCTGCATGCCTGGTACATCGAAAATTCGGCCACACTGCTGATTCATTCCAACTTTTCTTGTGCCTTTGTTTCTGAAACACAGGGATGCACTAGCTAGAGGTACTATTTGCAAAGGTCCTCCTCCATCATCGAACCAAGTCAGCAACTTCACAATTTTCGGCCAATGATGTTTGCACTCATTCTCTGCAGTATCTATGACTGCCTCATGATATCCTGTTAGTGGTAATGCTTTACATATGATCAGGCCTTCAGCCCATCCTTCTGGAGTCAGCACTGTTGACTGGATTTGCAGCTGACCTCTTTCCTTGCATCTTCCTATTTCTTCGTGGTTCTTTCCATGACAATTTAGCATTTAGTTTTCTTCTCTTCTGATTCTTGCTCTGATCATTCCAGGCTGTTAAAATGGTATCACTCGATTCCTTGTCTCTGAATTATCTCTTGTCTTTAAATCTTGCACCTAGTTATCTTCTCTTGAAGATGTCTTCTTAGTCACCCATACCAAGGATGCTGTTCGGCCCTGGAACTGTCCTCTTGTCTGGCAAAGTGCAATGTGCATCAGGCAATGAGCTTTCTGGACTGCTACTTCCATAGTTATGAATATCTTTGAGGTCCCCATGGCATAAGGTATGAGAGCACAGAAATAGCAACTCTCTTTGGACGTACTCTCTCCCACCTCTTTCATGTGCTGATACCACATGTTATTACCCAAGTGTGCTGTACTGTCTAAATAATTATTTAATTCATTATTATCTTCCCTTCTGCTTCTCCTGTGTCTCACTTTCACAAAGTAAGTGCTTGCATAATAAACAAGAAGCATATCATAAAGAGTTCACTTTTCAGGGGGAACCCTTGGAACATTTGTCTCAGCACTAGGCAACTCTACACGAGCTACTTGAGTGAGAAAAATCACAAAAGGTCTTGACTTTTCAGTAATAGACAATTCTACGTGAGTCACTTGAGTGGGAAGAATCAAAAGGACTTCTACTTGGCTTGGAAAAACAAAATAAATACTATAGATCAAAAGAACCTGGAAAACAAGGATAAATGCTGAGCATGCATATATTATGCACCAATACATTATCCCCCACCATTTATGATTCTATTAACTTTGTTGGGCTTGCTCGCTTTCAAAAACTGTACCCTTTTCAGCATTCCTCATTGTGCTTGTATACTGCCTTAAGGAATGAAAAAACCTTTTTAATCAGGAAACTCTGGAAAATCAGGTAACTGTAGGATCTGTTCAACTATCAACATAAGCAGCCTCCTGATCGAAGGTCCATTTTTAGGATCATGCAGAAAAGTAAGTATGTCAACACTACACCAAACAAGAACAGGATAAGCTTGAAGAATGAATATGAAAACAGCGTGTAGGCGTTTATGGGCATCGTCGTTTGTCGGAACCATCGACTCAACCAAACAATTTGGTTGTACGAAAAGAATCAGCGTATTGTTCACTCTTACAATTTCTTAACAGATGTTGAGGCTCAAACATATGGACAACATGTCAACATTTTTCTAAAGTTCATTTTCCAAAGATTCCTGAGGCTCAAGAACTGAATTTGTACTCACTATAATAAAGAGTGTCTGGGGCGAGCGACAGTCCAAATGCACACTTGCATCTATTTATTCAGCAACCTTAGCATCCTTCTTCCTCGTCATTGATCGGGTCTGCACATTCTTGTCTTACTTCTGAATCGATCGTTAGGGGTACGACGGTCTCACCAGTGTGGAGTATAAGGTCATTCAGATGAATCCAAGCTCATCTTCCTTGAACATTTATTGCTGAGGGAGTAACTGTCTCCACAATGTAAGGTCCAACAAATCGCGGCTCATGCCACCTTCTGGTGAAATTCTGAATCAATATTGTGTCCCCATCAAAAAGTCTAGGTGCAGGTAATACTTAAGAAATTCTGGTTGCTGAATGGTCTGCATTGTGTTCTGAGACCCACCCCCTTAGTGCTTGAGTGGATCTGAAATGACAGAGATACTAGCGGTCATACATGTCAAGTACACACATAACTCATTTCCTAACATTTCTGCAGTCTTCTGGGCATCACTTCTGCTCATCGATGGAGGAGACAAAGACGTTCTCATTCGCCTCCCTGTCACTAGTTTGTGGGGTGTGAGCTGGTGGTCCGACCCAGGCTGATTCCTTAATGCATATAAGGCTATGGGTAGATAATGTAGCCATCCCTTCTTCAGTGTCAATTTAAGCTTTGCGATCCTCTTTTTAAGAAGACCACTGAGTCTCTCACATATTCTGTTCACTTGCGGGTGATAAACAGAAGAAAACCTGTGCTTAATATTCAATAATAAGCTAATCTGTTCAAATACTTAATTAACAAAATGGGGCCCTCAGCATCTCACACACTCCCCATCTTGGAAAGACTTCTCGTACTAAAAACCTTGCTGCACAAGTGGCATCAAGGTGTGTACATGGACCTGCTTCGATCCACCTAGAAAAGGGACACCCCACCACTATCACATACCTATATCCATTACATGCAGCATATCAACTTAGTCAATACAAGTCAAAACAGAGAAACTGCTCATTGGTAACCACTCTCAAATTAACAACCTATCCAATGACTACAATGCTTTCATTATTGACGGTAACACCATTAACACCTCCAAAGAGCTTAAAACACCTGGCTTGTACTTAGACTCCTCAGTCACCATGACCAGGCAGGTCAATGCTATCGCACCGGCAGCAGCTTACACAACCAAGCTGATCAATATCAGCAGACCGTTCTTGACCATTGATAATTGCATCACACTTGCCAGAGCATTAATACTATCCAGAATTGACTACTGCAACTCTCTATTTGCAGGCTGCAATACCAAAAATATCAAAAAACTCCAAATAATTAAAAAGAATGCAATAAGAACAGTGCTCGACGTACCTAGAAGGGAGCATGTCTCTGCAGCCGGATGGAAACTCCACTAGCTACCGATAAGGGAGTGCATTACATTCAAATTCCTCTCCCTAATGCACAAATGCCTGTCTAAGAGCACCCTGTTACGTGTCGAACCAAATCACCAAAACCCAATCAATCAGGCCCACCAGAGCTGCCTATTCCTTCTGCCTTGACATCCCCATTTTCAAGCAGCAAAAAGTCAGTGACAGCAGTTTTCCAGTGATAGCAGCTAAACACTAGAACGCCCTATCAGTAGCACTAAGAGCTGACCCATCTCTCTGGTCCTTCTGGAAAGAACTAAAAACCTCGCTCTTCAACCTAGGGAACTAGTGACAATCTCACAACTGTATAACACTAATGAACTTGATCCCCTGCGTGTTTTCCTGCACCCCTACATGATCAATGTCTAACCAATTTTTACTTAGATCTTCACTGCAAAACCTGTGTAATTCTGTAACATTAAGCAACATGAGAAACTATGTGTAAACAGCATAACCAATTTACCCTAAGATCTGTACTGTAAATACATATAAAACAGTAACCATAAGCAATATAAGTAATCATCTAACCAACATGCTACTGTAACCAGTGCCTAGATGACCGCGGGCTAAGTGTGCTTAACAAATGTCAAAATAAATAAATAAATAAATAAATAAATTACATGTAAATGCTGTAAAGGACCATTTGTAGTGCATGCCCAGCAGTAAACCTTTGACATACGATGCAATTTATTACATAAAATGCAATGTGTTCTAACAGGTTCGGTACAAACCGGTCCTCCACAATAGTTGCTGCAAGGCTTTCCCTAGTTACATGCACAGGGTAGTGCAGCTTTTCAAGCACTACCATTAACAAAGCTCCTGGCATTACTGGCTTTCATGTGTTGTTTTGTCACCATAATGCTTCTGAGGGGAAAAAGAACACCCCTCTGTTTCCATAAATCTTGCTCTTCCTGTGGTGCACTGCCCCGGATTTCCATCAACTGTTTTCTCGATAAATTATTAAATCCTTCATTCACTACCATAATCGTGACTACTTTCTCCTTTACATCTGGAGTATCAAAACTTAAAATATCTGGCGAATATGCAACCCTTTTGGCTTCTACATCTGCATCTTAATTCCAGTGAGAAATAAATTCAGTTTGCTTAGTATGTGCTGCACATTTAACTATCGCTATGGCTACTGGGAGTTGTAGTGCCTTAATAAGCCTGTCCAATAATGCTACATGTTGCACTGGAGTGCTGTCCGCTTGGAGGTAGCCCCTCCTTTTCCAACGTGCTATTCCAGCGGGTATGGTTGACGACACATAGGCGGATTCACTGTACACCGTCACTTCCTGGTCTGCATGATTTTTAAGCATGGCAATAAGCACCACCAATTCTGATGGTTGCGCTGAAAAGTGAGATGTTGTCTTGCACTTGCTACAACCTCAAATTCACCATTTGCTGTATGTCTCACCACAGCTGCCCCAGAATGTGTTTTTCCACTAGTTTGATCGATTTTCAAAGAACCATCAATAAAGAGAATCTCTTCTCCTGTCAATGCATTCTCTTTTATGTGTGGTATGTCATCGTAGAATTCCTTGTAGTTTGTGCAATCATGCACATGCTCACCCTCTGACACAGTCTCAGCTACAAATGTGGCAGGGTTCACTAATTTACATCTAACTATTTTAATTGCTTGATTTGATACAATCACCTCATAAGCAGAAGCACTATGAGATGCCAATGTACCCTTGGGTTTTTCCAAAATAGCAAACAAAGCATGTTCTGCAAAAAGCATCATAGAACAAAACATTACAATACTGGTTGACATCTCAATTGCGAATGTGGTTCTGAAAGCGACTGTTTGTAAGGAAAATGTCCTTTCATAACTGGATCTAGAATCCCAGTGTAATATGCCAGAGGTTTATACCCTAGTGTAGTCCTCTGTGTAACCACTGCTGTCATAACTGTCCCATTGGTGTGTGCAAACAAAAAGAACTCCTCAGCATAATTGCGGATTCCTAAAACAGGAGCTGTACAAGTTGCTTTCTTCAACTCTTTAAACCCTCCCTCCATTTCCTCAGTTCATTCGATTTTCTCTTTGTTTACCTGTGCTCCCTTTAGAGCTTGCAAAGGGGGTCTTGTGTACGAGCTATAATCAAAAACCCATGCTCTAACATAATTGCATAGTCCCAAAAACGACTGCATTTGCTTTACCATGTGCGTTTGTTCTGTTTTCATGATCACCTCAGCTCTTTCATGTGTGACCCTTTCTCCCTCATGTGAGATCAACTGGCCTGCATACAAAAGTTCTTCTTGGCAGTATTGTAACTTCTCTTTATCTACCTTGTATCACTTGTCTGCTAGGATGTCATTAACTGAATCGAGTCTTGCCTGCACTCATCTTCTATAGTGCTGCAAATCAGAATGTCATCTACGTACTGTATCACAACACTCTTCAAATCATTATTGCCTAGGTCCATCTGAAGGACCCTATTAAAGATCGATGGGGACGCACAGTACCCTTGAGGCAAACAAGTGTGTTTCAGTCATATTTGGTGTAACGACAAGGAAGTCAAGTCTTGTGAGTCCTTGTGCAACGGGATTGAGAAAAACACATTTTTCAAATCACTCACCATGAAATATCGCGCTTCTACTGGGATACTACATGATATCGTCGCCGGATTAGGAACTAAAGGAAACTCTGCCTTTACAATCTGGTTAATTGGTCTTATATCCTGAAGAAATCTCCACGACCCCCCCTTTGATTTCTTGATTGGATACACCACGGGATTGCAAAATGACTCTGTTGGTACCAGAATGCCTTGTTCCATCAGTGCTTGAAATAGTTTTCAAATTCCCTTCATCTGCCTTTCGAGACATGGGTTACTGTCTTGCTCAATGTAAAATTGCTCCTGGCTTCAGCTTTATCTTAACCTCTTTAACCTCTCCTATCCCCTTCAGTAGGCCCATGTCATCAGGTCCTGTAGTCCATAAAGCGCTCAGCACGTTTTCCAAGTCTTCACCAAAAAATGCTGGATGCTGCTGCACTGTCGCCATTTGCTGTGGTCTCTCTCTTTTCTCTATTCTAATCCAATATGTAATACTCATCTCAAATGTTACTTCATCATCTGATGGATCATCTCTAAACATGTCATCGTCAGTGATGTCAGTCAGTCTACCTTGACTCTAAGTTCAGCCACTTCAACTATGCTTGAATTCGGACAAACCAGAGCTACTCTTAGTAGGCACAAATGAAACTCTCAGAAACCTTTACCCTAAATTCAGCCACTTCAACATTGACTCTATCAATATCCCAGTTGCTAACACAGTAAAAACTTTGGGAGTTTACCTTGATTCCAAACTATCAATGACTAGACATGTCAATGCCATCGCCTCAGTGGCAGCCTACCATGCCAAACATTTGACAGCAGCGAGACCATTCCTATCCAAAGAAAACTCCATTACCATTGCACAAGCCATAACTGGCTCAAGACAGGACTATTGTAATGCTCTCTTCCTAGGAACCTCTACAAAATACATGGCCAAACTACAGGTCATTCAAAACAATGTCTTCCGCATAGCCCTAGGCATCCCAAAAAGTGAGCACATCATGGCTGCAAGGAAACACGCTCATTGGCTCCCAGTCAAAGAAAGAATCCTCTTCAAAGCCCTTGTTTTAACTCATAAATGCATCCACCAAGCCGCCCCTTTTTACCTCTCTGAGAGAATCCACCCCATCTCTGTGGCCAGACCTACAAGAACACCATGAAGCAACATGCTTTCCGTGCCCAGATTCAATAGAGCACGAGCTGGTGGCATCAGTTTCTCCTACTTAGCATCCACACACTGGAATGCACTACCACCTCAACTTGGTGCAGAAGTCTCACACCTGGCATTCAAGAAAGCGGTAAAAACACTTCTCTTCATCTAACCAATGCCCACACCACAGGAAAATCTTTACTCCTACTCGCTATGTACGCATAATGAAATGACTCCTACTTCACAAGAATTGTAATGTATTGTTTCCTTTTCTGTAACCAAGTGTAATTACAAGTAACAGCGCTGCGATGCCCAGGAGCTGCCTTGTGCGCTATACAAATGCACTAATTAAATAAATAAAAATAAAATACACCCTTCCCCAATAGCAATCACTGTTCTCCATGGCCTGCCCTCGTCATCTGTTCCCTCAAGCATTGCCATTTCCCCTCGTACTATGGCTGCATCTAACTCTAGGGGAATAGTCTGTCCCCCCTCTTCGTCCATAGGTATCTGTGGCCTGAACAGAAATTAATCAGGTATTCTTATAATTTTTCCCACTAAGCCGGGTAGCCATGTCAACAGAATGCGTACTTATTATTTATTTATTTATTTATTTGTTTGTTTATTTATATAGCACACCTGACCCAAGGGTATCTGGGCGCATTCTTGGGAAAACAGTTAGTTACAGCATGGATAGACACATTACATAGCATTTTTAAGTACCGAAAAGTTGCAGATAAGTGATACATTACGATACAATGAGTACACAGAGATAGATAGTATGATGGGCATTGCATGGCCGAGTAGTTCCCTTAGTGAGCGTAAATCAGTTTATGTGTGTAAATGTACCCCATAAAGAAAAACCTCCAGTTACAGTGACATCCCTTGCAGAGCCATTTTCCCTGTAAATGCCAATATAATATCACCCACATTCATATAATGCATCCCTGGAGGAGAGCACACTATGCTTTCGTCAGTGAAAGAAATCGTCATGTTAAATTTTGTCATTAAGTCTCATCCAGAATGTTAACTGGTGTCTGCCCTGAATACAATAATGGAATAGACATGTCACACTCTCTTGTGGAGACTGGTAATTCGTCAGTAAAAGGAACTCGACTTGTAACTCCAGAGAATCCCTGAGCATACATGGCAATGCCCAACATTGGGTATTTTCCCTCTCGTATACATGAGCGAGTTGCGCCAGTGTCTACTTAAAAAGTAAAAGATTTGCCTCCTATTGTCACATCAACCCTTGGTTCTTCTTGGGGGTCTTGTGTCACCGATAGTACTGAACACATCAAGTCGCTCTGTGAGCTGTCCTATTGTGGATACATGTATGCCCCTGTACTTGTAAAAGGACTTCGTCCCACCACAGTGACAATAGCTGTCCTGTGTTTACTTTCTGCTGTATCTGCATGGGTGCATGCTGTGACTGCCCATGCAATGGATTCAGTGGTCCTTGCTGTGGCTGCAATGCCTGTTACATTTGTGACCCTTGTTCTTGATACACTGTCTGATCTTGGGCCAACCTATCCCTTCCTTTGAGCTATATGCTGGAGGATAAGATGTCTGCCCTCTTGAGAATTTGCCATTCTGTACATACCCTTGGCTTCCACATACACGCGCAATGTGCCCTGTCATCCCACATGTCCAACAGACAGGGGGAGCCCTCTTGACTAGTCCTCATTGGTTAAATCCTCCTCGCGCGTTCTGATTATCATTCTGGATATTCTGAAACCTGCCTTTGTGATTATGAAAATCACCCCTTCCTCTGTAGCCCATTCCTCTGCCTCATGGCACAAATCCATTCACCCCTTGGTCTCTCTAGCGCTGATTATTCGCCAATGATGTACCCATTGCTTGCTGTATTCCCAGTCCTTCTCCACTTGTTAATACCTCCCCTTCTTTGGCATATTTTGACAATTTCTTCTGTACTAACTTGGCTTCCTCAAATTTTCTAGAATCTTCCTTCTTCCTGTTTTTCTCCTGTAACAGCAGACAGTGATGCACTATAATAAACTGTATCTTTGCCCACGGCTTCGCTTCCATTCCCACTAGTTTCTTGAGTTGCCTCTCTGTCTGTTCGGGCAACCCCTGACATAAAATATGATAGAATACTGCCACTGTTTTTCCCCATGGTTCAAGAGTTTCAAGAGTCCAGTGCTCCTGAATGTCCTGAATGTAAGCAAGCGGATCATCTTCTTTCATTTTACGTGTCAAAATTGCACCCATATCAGATGTGTCAGGATACTGCACCCTAAGCCCTCTCCAAACATCTGCCTTACAATTATTAAATGGTGTTCCATTGTGCGCTGTGTTCTGTGCCATGATACTTGAATAGCCTGCTCTCATCCAAATGTCATCAGCTCTTTCCCTAAGAATGGCTGCTAGGAGACCATTAAGGCCCCCTATTGCCAGAGTATTTCCCCCTGTCAGTTTCTCTAATTCACAAATCAATTTTCCTGCACCCACCATTAAACTAGGGTTTTTGCATCCTAAATTATCCTTATCCATTTGTGGCCACAGAATACACTGTGGTCTGACCCCTCCTTTCTCCAATAAAGGGAACTGTGTGAACCCCAATCCACAATAGGTTCCCATTGTGGATTGGGGCAATGACCTCAGCCTGCTCACATATGGTGGTGATTCTCCCTTCTTACTATACGATCGCTCCTTAGGATGCTCTAGATACGCCATGGCATCTGGCATTCTATCCTTAGGTTCTCTAAATCAGACCATCTTACTTCCTTGTCTGCCTGCAGGCACACATCGGGGCCACAGGCACTCTCTCCTTCCATCCCACGGAATGTGTCTCTCTCTTTGTCTGACATATATAACCCCCAGCTAGTATGGCTTTCGCTCACTTCGCCCTTACCTAAGGTCATCCTTTCTAAGGATAAGGTCCTATGCCGAGACTGAACGGGCCTCTTTCTCGCTACATGACTGGAAGAACAGGGATCAATATCCCTTCCCTCGGCTTCCCGATTTGCTACCTTCTGTTAAGTCTTGATAGGCCTTATCGATCCTATCTCAAATGCTCCCTATATCAAAATTCTCTTCTAGGGCTACTCTAGATGGCCCTGGCATTGCCTCATTTAATGGAATGCACTCCTCTATTTTGCCCCATTGTATTACTGGACTCAGTTCCATTAACTCCTTCTGAATGCGATCAATATCACGCTCCCGCTGTCTCCTTTTTCATTCCATTTCTTTGTCTAGTTCTCTACGCTTCCTTGCATCCCATCTAACTCTTTCATCTTCTTGTCTTTTCTCCTCTCTTCTTTCGTTTGCACTTCACTCTTCCTCGTCCCTTCGTCTCTGCATCCCTTTATCCCTTAGTCTCTGCACTTTCTCGTCTTCTCTTTTTCTTTTTTTTGCCTGTCTCATTCTTCGATTGCTCTCTGCCTCTTGTCATACTTTCTTTGTTCCTGTGCCCTATCTTCCTTCTTGCTGCTCTTCCTGACACATATTTTCGTGCCTCTGTCTGCTCTTTCGCTTGTGTTCATCCTCTTTCAATCTCTTATCTTGTTCCCTTCCCTTTCTGTCCTGTTCATCTTGATCTTCCCTTTGCCTGACTTCCTCAAAACCTTTCCCATCGAGCTTGAGTAATAACTGTCCTCCCATCCATTCGTTCTGTACTAGTATTTTCCTTGGCCCAAGATGGACAAGGATAATTTAAGATGTACACTCCCTAGTTTAATGGCGGGTGCGGGAAAATGGATCTATGAGTTAGAGAAGATGACCGCAGGAACTACTCTAGCCATAGGAGACATTTAGGGTCTCCTAGCAGCTATTCTTGGGGAAAGGGCTGAGGACATTTGGATGAGAGCAGGATACTCAAATGTCATGGCACAGAACAAAGCTCATGATGGAGTGGCATTTAATAATTGTAGGGCGGCTGTTTGGAAAGCGCTCAGGGAACAATATCCTGATACGCCAGATATGGGTGCAATTATGGCATGTAAAATGAAAGATGGTGAAGATCCGCTTGCTTGCATTCAAAGTATTCAGGAACGCTGGACTTTGGAAATGTGGGAGCCTTGGGGGAAATCAGTACCAGTATTTTACCACATTTTCTGCCTGATTCATGGAATTATGTGCGCCGAAAACGCAGATGTGCGCTACTTTCTGGCCGAAAATCCCTGTTTAAAGTATGGGGATTTTCGGCCAGAAAGTCGCGCAAATCTGCATTTTCGGCGCACATAATTCCATGAATCAGGCTGTAAGTGTCAAGGATTGACAGAACAGGTACACCTCAAGAAATTAGTGGGAATAGAAGAAAAGCCATGGGCAGAGATACAGTTGACTATCGCGCATCATTGCCAATTGATGCAAGAGAAAAAATAAGAAGAAAGAGAATGTGCAGAAACTTGAGAAGGCTGAGTTAGTACAGAGGAAATTGTCAAAGTATGCCATAAAAGGAGCGGTTTTGGCAAGCGGAGAAGGGTTGAAAATGCAGCAAGCAGTGGGTACATCACATGCAAATAATCAATGGCAATCAGATCAAGAAGGGGCTTGTGCCGTGAGGCAGAGGAATGGGTTGCAGAGGAAGAGGTGGTTTCCAGAATAACCAAGGCGGGTTTTCAGAATCTGCAGAATGACAATCAAAATATGCAAGAAGGGTAAATTAGAAGGTTCCCCCCTATATGTTGGACATGTGGTATGACAGGGCACATCGCGCAAACATGTGGGAGCCAAGCGTATGTACAGAATGGGCAATTTTCAAGAGGGGTGACAGCTTATCCTCCAGCATATAGCTCACAAAGTAGGGATGGATTTTCCCAAGATCAGACAGTGTATCAAGCTCACACAACACAAATGCAACAGGCTTTTCAACCACAGCAAGCACCATTGAATCCACTGCAAGGGCAGCCACAGCACCACCCATGCAGATATAGCAGAGTGCAAACACACGACAGGTATTGACACCTAGAGTAGGGGGTGTCACTGTCATGGGAGGAAGTCCTTTTAAAGGTAAGGGGATAAATATGTACCCACAATAGGATAGCTCACGGGTGACTTGATGTGTTCAATACTATCAGTGACACCGAATCCCCAAGAAGAACCTAGGGTTGATGTCACCATAGGAAGCAAATCTTTTTCTTTTTTAGTACAAACTGGGGCAACGCGCACATGTATACAAGAAGGAAATATCCGTTATCGGGAAATGCCATGAATGCTCAGGGCTTCTCTGGAGCTACAAATAGAGAGTAGAGTTCCTTTTACTAATGAATTACTAGTCTCTATAGGAGAATGTGACATGTCTGTACCATTATCATATTCTAAACAGACACTGGCTAATATTCTGGGCCGAGATCTAATGATGAAGTTAAATATGACAATCTCCTTCACTGATGAAGGCATAGTGTGTTCCACTCCAGGAATGCATTATTTGAATGTCGGCAAATTTATCATGGTGTTTACAGGGCAAATAGCTCTGCGAGGGATGCCATTAGAGCCAGAAGTCTTTCTGTATGGTGTATGCATTTTGTTGACATGGCTACCTGGTCTAGTGTGAAAGATTATGAGAATACCTGATGAGTTCCTGCTCAGGCCACAGGTACCTATCAACGAAGAGGGGGGGGCATATTATTACCCTAGAGTTACAGGCAGCTATAGTGCGAGGGGAATTGGCCATGCTCAAAGGAACCAATGATGAGGGAATGCCTTGGAGAGCGGTAATTGCCATTGGGGTAGGGCATATATTGACTGACATCACAGATGAAGATATGTTTAAAGATGATCCATCAGATGATGACTTAGTATTCTAGATGAGGATTACATATTGGATCAGAATAGAGAGAAAGGAGATCCCACCACGAATGGTGATAGTACAACAGTACAACAGCGTTTGATGGGGACATGGAAAAAGTGCCAACCTCTTTATGGACTACAGGCCCCTATTACATAGGCCTACTGAAGGGTGTGAGAGAAGTTAAGATTAAGCTGAAACCATGAGCAATTTTACCTCAAGCAAGGCAGTACTCAATGTCTCGAGAGGCGGATGAGTGTATTTTTAAGACTATATTTGCTATGTTGGAACATGGTATTTTAGTGATCCCAGATTCACTGTGTAATACTGCTGTATACCCTGTGAGGAAATCGAATCATGGAGATTAATTCAGGACATGAGACCAATCAACCAGATTGTAGAGGCAGAATTTCCTCTAGACCCAAATCCTGCAACAATTTTGTGTAGCATCCACACAGAGGCATGATTGACTTTTGCATAAGGACTATCAAGACCTTAAATCATTTACGTTTCGTCAGACTAAGCTGAAGAGTAATTGTTTGCCTCAGGGGTACTGTGAGTCTCCATGGATCTTTAATAGGGTCCTGCAGATGGACCTAAGCAATATCGATTTAGAAAGTGTTGTGCTGCAGTATGTAGATGCCATTTCAATTTGTAGCACGACAGAAGATGAGTGCAGACGAGATTCGATTCAGTTAATGACTATCCTAGCAGACAAGGGATATAAAGTAGATAAGAAGAAATTGCAATTTTGCCACGAAGAGGTCTTGTTCATAGGCCAGTTAATCTTGCATGAGGGATAGAAAGTTACACCTGAAACAGCTGAGTCGATTATGAAAACAAGACAACCACACACAATAAAGCAAATGCAGCAGTTTCTGGGATTGTGTAACTATGTTAGAGCATGGGTACTTGATTATAGTTCATATACAAGACCCGTTTTGCAGGATTTAAAGAAAGCCCAAGTGAACAAGGAGAAAATAAATGGACTGAAGAAATGGAGGAAGGGTTTGAGGAGTTGAAAAAAGCAATTTGTACAGCTCCAGTTTTAGCACTTCCCAATTATTCTGAGGAGTTCTTCCATTTTTTGCACATGATTGGGACAGTTATGACAGCAGTCCTTACCTAAAGGACTACACTTGGGTGTAAACCTCTGGCATATTCCCTTGCAAACAATCACTCATAGCAGCCACGTTTGCTATTGAGAAGTCAGCATTGTGATGGGGTGTTCTATAACAGTGTTTGTTGAGCATGCATTGTTTGTTGTTTTGGAGAAACCTAAGGGTACACTGACATCGTAGAGGGCTTCTGCATATGAGGTAGGTATATTGAATCCAGCGATTAAAATAGTCAGGTGTAAAATAGTGAGCCCTGCCATGTTCGTAGCCGAACCTGTGACAGCGGATGAGCAAGTGCTTGATTGGTCTAACTATGAAGAGTTTTATGATGAGATCCCAAGGGTAAAGGAGAATGCTGTAGCGGGGGGAAGTTTGCTTTATTGATGGGTCATCAAACATTTATCAAACTGATGGAAAAAGGTATTCAGGTTCAGCTGTGGTAAGGCAGTGCTAGCAAGTGCAAGACTATGTCTCACTTTTCGGCACAGGCAATAGATTTGGTGGCTGTCACACCCGAGAAACATGCAGGGTAGGAGGTAACGGTGTACAGTGACTCCGCCTATGTGATGGCAACCATACATGCAGGGTTAGCATGTTGGAAAAGAAGGGGCTACCACCGAATGGACGGCAAGCCAGTGCAACACGCTGCATTATTGGACATGCTTATTAAAGCACTACAACTCCCAGTAGCCATTACAATAGTTAAATGCGCGACACATTAAATGACTGTATCTCATGCAAGAACAAAGCCGCAGACAAAGAGGCCAAAAGTGTGGCATATTCTCCAGATATTTCCATTTTTGATACTCCAGATGTGAAGGAAAAAGTGGTTAAAATTATGATGGTAAATGGAGGGTTTAATCATTTGTCCAGAACACATTTGATGGAAGTTCAATGTAGTGCTCCTCAAGTAGACCTTGAGAGGGTGTTCTTTATCCCTCTCTGAAGCATTGTGGTGACAGGACAGCACTGGAAAGCCAGTGATGCCTGTAGCCTTATTAAGTGTAACGTTAGAACAACTACTAGGGAGAGTCTTGCAGCCGCTATTGCAGAGGACTGGTTCGTACCGAACCTGTTAGAACACGCTGCATTCTATGCAGTAAATTGCATCGTATGTCAAAAGTTTACCGCTGGGCACACATTGCAAACAATCAGAGGAGTAATTCCTTGGCCAAATGGTCCTTTTCAGCATTTACATATCGATTATGTTGATATGCTGCAAGTATGTAGTGGATATAGGTATATGATAGTGGTGGTGTGCCCCATTTTGGAGCTGGTCTATGTACACACCCTAATGCCACTTGCGCTGTTCTTAGTCAGAGAAGTAGTTCCTAGATGGGGAGTATGTGAAGTGCTGAGATCCGACAATGGGCCGCATTTTGTTAATGAAGTGTTTGAACAGATCAATCTATTGCTTAGTATAAAACACAAGTTTTCATCTGCTTATCACCTGCAAGCGAAGAGATATGTGAGAGACTCAATGTTCTTCTCAAAGAGAGAATTGGCAAATTGAAATTAACACTGAAAAAGGAATGCCTCTATTGCCTGCCCCTTGCATCATATGCATTAAGGAATTAGCCTGCGTCAGACCACCACCTCACACCACATGAGTTAGTGACGGGAAGGCAAATGAGAACACTTATGTCCCCTCCATCGAGGGGTAGAAGTGATGCCCAGATGACTGCAGAATTGTTAGGTAAGAGCTACGTGCATATTTAACATATGTGAACGCTAGTATTTCTGTAATTTCAGATCAACTCAAGCGTAAGGGGTATCAGTTTCAGGACACAGATGAAGACCATTCATCAACTGGATCTAAAGAACTACCTGTACCCAAATTATTTGGCAGAGATCTAATTTTAATACACAACATCAAAAGGAAGTGGCATGATCCCCAATTTAGTGGACTATACATAGTGGAGAATATCACTCCACCTGCAGTAAAAGTCCAAGAAAGGTGCGTCTGGATTCACTTGGGCAACGGGAAGCCATATGCTGGTGAGACCGGAACACCCCCATCTGATTCGGAAGCAAGGCAAGAACAAGCAGTTCAGCATGTGCAGACTCGATTGATGATGAGGAAGAAGCTCGCTAAGGTTGCTGATTAAATAAATGCAAGTGTGCATTTGGACTGTGGCTTACCCCGGACACTCTTTATAGATAGATATTTTAGCAATAGTGCACAAAGTAACTGTTCTTGAGCCACAGAACGCGTGTCAATTTGATTTTAGAGGTGCTGGTGTGAAAAGAATTCCAGTCTTGACTTCCTATTTGACGACTGGAAAAGGGAGCAGTTCCCTGATTCGCTTCCCACTGAGTTTTTCTTTGGTCAGATTCATGGTACTGTCAGATATTGATATCCATAGACTCCTTCTCGATCTCTTCATTTTTATACTCCAAGCTTAACCTGCTCTTGTTGGGCATAGCACTGACATTCGTACTTTTGTGCAGGATCCTAAGAATGGCCCTGCAATTAGAAGATTGTTGGCATCGATAATTGAGCAAATTCGACAGCTACCTGAGCATTTAACAAAGCTCCAGATTAAAAAGGTTTTTTCCTTACAAGTACTACACAGGCACCATGTGGTCCGTTGAAAATTATGCAGTTCCAGAAAGTTAGCAGACTCAACGTCGTGTGGCGAGACCCCAATGGTGGGTTCTCATGTACTGGTGCCTAATATATGTGTGCACAGCATCTATCATTGTTTTTCTGTTTCTGCTAATACACGCTGTTTACCTTGTTAGTCCCAGAGAGGAAGGAGTTCCTCTGATTCTCCCCACTCCAGTGACCTATGCAGAGTTAGATGTTGTAAGGAGACCAAAGTCATGTGTGATTATCCCTTCCCCAGTGACACATGTAGGGTCACCTATTTCTCTGACAAGTGTTCCTATGATTCATCCTGTAAGAAAAATAATGACTGATATACTCCATGAGCATTATGCAAGCACTTTTTGGCAAGAAAGAGACCCAAGAGCAGTGCAAGATTAGATGATTATGAGTTAAATGATTATCTAGACAGCACAGCACATTTGTGGAACAACATGTGTCATGAAGGAAGTTGGAAAGAGAACTTCTGAGGAGGATTGGTGTGTCTGTGCTCTCCTACCTTATGCTATGGGGAAGTCCAAGATATTCATATCTACAGAGATAGATGTCCGGACGGCTCATTGCCTGACTCACCTGGCACTCTGCTATACAAGAGGTCAATTCCATGGTCGATCGACATCCTTGGTATGAGTGATTGAATGGTCAGCTCCAGAAGAAGATGATTATGTTCAGGATTTAAGGACAAGAGCAAGAGCACACACCAGACATCATGTGATAAGATACAAACAGCCTGGAATGAAGGAGCAGGAAACTGATGGGAAATAAATAGAAAGCTCAATTGTCAAGGAAAGAGTGATGAAGAATTATGAAGATGCAAGGAAAACACTGTTCGGTTTTCAGATGTTTGGGAAGAAGGCATAGTCATATGCAGAGCTGTGGCAGTAACAGGACATCACAAACCAGCTATAGATTGTGTGGGAAACAGATGCAAACCCCTCTGGCCGAAACTAGCAAAGCTCCTGACATGTGTCAAAGACAAAGGAGGCACGTTGTAGATACTACCTCTAGCTAGCTATGCTTTGAAATAATGGCACAAGAAAAGTTGGAGAGAATCAGCAGTGCAGTCGAATCTTCGATGTACCAAGAATGAAGTATGGGACAGTAGTGATAATGGATCACTACTAGGCCTGTGGATCTGGAGCACACATGAAGCTGCCCAGAGACTAGGTAGCACTTTGTTCTATGGTGATTGTTCATGTTTCAGCATTAGTGAATCTGCAGAAAGACTTGAATCTCTGTCAGTTTCCAAAAGCAGATGCTCACCTGAGAAAGAAGAGAACAATTGGATTCCTCAATCGAACAAGAAGGGAGAATTACTTCTCAGCTAATCGATAGAAGCTTTCAACTCTATTCCGTATGAACACAGGTTGTTCAGCCAGACTACAGCAGTACTCGCAACAATCTTCATGCCAGGGATCCAGACGATGGCAAATACCAAATGGTTACAGATAACCAGATGGGAGCTCGTACAGACAATCAACACTACCATAAAGGGATTCAGTGCTATCAAGGAAGAGCTGAGAGCCATAAGATTGATGACTCTTCAGTACAGATATGTCCTGGATATGATTACAGCTATGGATGGTGGTGTTTGCACCAAAAATGGAGAATCATTTTGCACATTCATACCTTCTCACGATGACGAGAATGGGACCTTGACAGAGGCCATAACAATGTTGACAAACTTGCACGTCAAGATGGAAGATGAAGTGTTAGACATTGCAGATGACAGCTTGTTTGCATCAAGCTTCTCATGGGTTCCGGATGGCAAATATTTTCAAGTTCCTTGGAGCCTTGATGGTGATGATCATGTTTGGATTCTGTGTGATAAGTATAATAATCACACAGTGCAAGAAGACTGCAAAGAAAGCAACAGGAATGAAGATCATGATTGCAGTTGAGTATGGGTTTAGACCCAAAGAGCTGGCAGATGAGGAAATCAGAGACTATGTAAAGACCAGTATTCATGCACCTGAAGGAACATATGTGGTAAGATGGTTCTACTGCAGTGCAGCCCGAGTGGACAATATAGTCTTATGACCGGGAGTGTTGATGAACATGTGAAATCAGCAGGAGGTCTGAAAGGAGTGATGAAAATATGGACTCCACAGATGCACTTCTTCAGAAAAGGATTTCTAGATGTGAAGACTGATGGGGGAGTGGTTGATAAATCAACCAGACGGGGGAGTGTAGAGGAGTAGCCAAGCACCTCTACCAGAAGTCCCACCCCCATTCTGCCTATATTTTGGCAACCGGAAATTGCGACATGCGCAAAGCCAATAATGGTACCTATACCACAAAGAGCCCTTGAAACAAGGTATCCATTGAGAAAATCCTATATGTATCCATGGAGAAAAGAAAGCCTTCTGAAGGAAGTCCTGGAAGAAGTGTGAAAATGAGTGAAAGAGAAGACTGGTTTTGTCACAAGAAGCTGAAATGATGCACCTAGAAGAGATGCCAATGAAGAAAGAATATAAACTTTATAGAATCTGATGATGAAGTAACAAAGAAAGCAACATTTCGGGAGCGAAATGAAGATTGCATCTGCGGAGAAGCACTGAAGAAAATGCAAAGCCATTTTACAAAGGTACAGATGCAGTAATGCAAGTAGACGAAGTAATCATGAGACTGGTTATGTACTGAATAGATTTCAAGCAGTTCCGCCAATGTGTATATATAGGAATGTATAGAATCTGGATTTTCCACAACGCATTTTAGCAAACTTGGACCCTGTGAATGAAAGGGGTGGAGTGTGGCGCAGTTGAATAAAATAACTGATGACGAATGAAGATTCGAGAAGGCTTACCTGGCCCAGTGTCAAGAGTGGTGGCCGCCAAGAGCCTGCTTATCTATTTGAGAAGATACAGTGAACGAGTTTGAGGTGCAACAGAGAAACACTAGAAGTGCCAAGATTTCTTCATTTAATAGTATTTAATACAACGAAGAAGCTCAAAACGTGGTGTCTAGTCACGTGGTCAGATGAAAATAGACTTTGGGGAGAGCTACACTCTGACCAGAAGAAAAAGCCATGCCTACACTCCCTTTTATTCTCAGGCACACAAGTCTTCACAAGGCCGAGTTCAAAACAAAGTAATTGAATGGCAGACCACAGGAGTGATGATGGATGTTGGGCTAATTGGGTGGGGAGGCCTGGCCATGCCAAGCCCCCATCACCTGAGGTACCAGCTTGCGTTCTGCTAGCGTCTGCAATATTCAAAAAGGGTACAAGTGTGCCAACCAACTGTAGAGGGCCACATAGTAAGCAGCCTTATAGTTTGAGAAGCCAATAGTATATTGTGTATAAGTGTAACGTAAAGATGACTTGCACTTGGGATGGACTTAGTTGTCCACCTGATCTTAGAGTCCCAATCACGACCCTATACCCAATAGAAAGTATGTTCCCTTTAGGCCTATCACAACCCCTAGTAGGTTTTCTTATTTTGCCACCTAGTATGACATCACTTATGATGACTTTTTTGTATAAAGTTGTGTTTTTTATGAAATGTTTTCAAGAACTCGTTGAGTGAGTTATGCGGCATCCATTGATGTCCGTTGTACTCCTTGTTTTAAAGACTTGTTATTAAAACAGTCAATGTTTGCCAACTTCCTGAGTCGGTCTGATTATTTATGTATGAATGAGATCTGCATCCCCATCCATCTCAGGATCCAGCAAAAAGCTGGAGGTAAAGCACCCAGTTTTTGCCCCAACTCGAGATTGGGCAGAATGGTAAATGCAGCGGTCATAGCATTACCACCACATTTACCACCCCCCCCGACTCATGATGCAGACTGATGTCTCATTTCACTAACGGACCAC
Source organism: Ambystoma mexicanum (assembly GCF_040938575.1). Taxonomy (NCBI): domain Eukaryota; kingdom Metazoa; phylum Chordata; class Amphibia; order Caudata; family Ambystomatidae; genus Ambystoma; species Ambystoma mexicanum. The sequence continues at coordinate 679,468,346 of NC_090922.1, read as the reverse complement.
ATCATCCTGTTAGGGCAAACATTTCTTTTGCTTGTTGTTAAGGGAAAAGTGTTCATAAGAAAAACCCAGTTAAAAGTGAGAGAACATTTCTTTCTAAAACATTGTAGGCTTTTATATTAAACAGCAGTATGGATAGACAAACATTCCAGGCTTGTAGAAAAGGATAAGTGTAAACAAAAGGACAAGACCAAGAAGAATAGGATGACCATGGGGAACATTTGTTGTTTCTCCCATACTTTAAAAGTGGCACCTGTTTTCTTTGAGTTATCCTCTTTAAAGGAGGTTGGACTAACTGTTTCTGTATTCATGGAAGGTTTATATGTTCCTTTATTATTCTTGCTGTTGATTGGCCCTCGTCATTGACCTTCTTTGGGGTCTTATTGCATCTTCTTCATTGTTAGGCCCGATGTTGGTGGACTGTAGAGTTTGACATCGCCGAGATGGATGCAGGCATGCCTTCCTTGGATCTTTACTGCAGACCGAGTGACAGCCTTCACTATGAACAGTCCCTCGAAGCGTGGTTTGTGCAACTTCCTTGTAAAGTTCCGGCGCAATACCTTGTCCCCGAAATAATGCTAATGATCTCAACAAAATGTGTAGATCAATTTGTTCATATGCTCATCAATCTTCATCAAACCCCCCTGCTGCGCCTGTACCTGTCGAGACACACATTTAAGAGATTCCATCATAGCTGCCAAATAATCATTGATTTCTTTCCCTAACACAGCAGTATCATCCTCTGCAGCAGTCTGAGCTTGAGTGGGAGGAGCAAGGGGAGTGTGTATTCGGAGGTCCGTCACCAGCTACTTATGAGGAGTCAGGTGATGGCTTGAACTGGGCTGATTGCGTAATGCGAATAGGGCTAAAGGAAGGCAATGTAGCTCATCTTTTTTCAACGTCTCGTTTAGTTTGGCAATTCACTTCTTTAAGAGGCCATTGAGGTGCTGACAAATTATGTTTGCCTGAGGGTGGGAAGCAGATGAGAATGTATGCTTTGTGCCCAAAAGGACAGTGGTCCTTTATCAGACATGAACACTTTGCACAATCCCCACCTTGGAAATACCTCACATACAAGCAAATCTGCGGCAGATGTGGCATCTGGATGTTTGCATGCACCTGCTTCGATGCATTGGGAAAAAGGGCATACAACCACCAGCATATATCTGTAGCCGTTACACATTTGGAGCATATCTACATAGTGGATATGTAAGTGCTGAAATGTTCAAAGTAGGATGGGGTATTGCTCCTCTAACTGTCCACAAAGTATTGCCAGCCATACATTTCTGGCATGTCAAACAATTTATGACAAAAATAGCACATGTTCTGCCAAACTGAGGACAAACCTGTCCTCCAAAATCAGTACTGTTCTGCTCTCACATTGCATCTCTTGGGGGCAATGAGCACCCTCTTCTTTTCCATAACTCTTGTTCTTAAAGTGCCGCCCTCCCCAGCAATTCAGTAATTTGTGCTGTTGGTAGTGTATTAAAGTCTTCCTTCATCACTTGCATGCACATGTATACTTGTTTGGTGCATTTGCAATGTCAGATATTTCTGGAAAATATGCTTCTATTTCAGCTGCCTCGTTGCCACAAGAAATCAAATCTGCACCACTGGTGTGCACTGCACACTTCACCACAGTGATGGCTGATAGAATTTGAAGTGGGTCTATGAGCCTGTCTAATAATGGCACATGGTGCACTGGTGTGCTCTATGCACACTGGAAGCCCCTCCTTTTCCAACGTGACAATCTTGCATGTACTGATGATGTCACATAGGTATGTCAGAATACATGGCTACTGCATCATCATCATGTGCATCGAGCACTAAAATCAGTGCTACAAATTCTGCTGTGCTTGTGCTGAGAAATGCACTAGCAATCTCCCACATTTCATTGTCTCAAAGCTGTCATTCTCTCCCGGCTTTACCACTGCTGTCCCACTGTGCAGTTTGACAGTGCTCTGGTCTATTGATGATGATCCATCAATTAGGAGAATTAGCACCTATGGTATGTCATCATAATATTCCAGTTATTTAGTGCAATCATGCAGATAATCTCCCTCCTTCACTAGTTCTGATATAAACCTGACTGGGTTTACCACTCACCACCTGACAATGTTAATCAATGGGTTTGATATAATTACTTCATAACCAGAGGCTCTCTGTGTGGTCAATGTACTTTTGGGCATTTAAAGGATGGCAAATAAAGCATTTTCAACATATAATATACAGCAACCAAATTAGGGCACTAGCATAAGGGTATCACTCTGCTCAACAAGACAAATCAATTGTAGCCTGCTGCATGTGCTGGGGTTCTGGTGGGGTAGTGCCCTTACATCCCAGGTGAGGCTTCAGCTAATCTACAGGGGATAGCCTTTGTCACATGCGCTGGGTAATTATTTATTTCAGAATGAAATGTCTGTGATCATAACAAAACACGGCCTGGTTGGTTTTGCACAACCTATGTTTCGACCCTCCTGCGTCATTATCAAGGCAATCTTAAAGGCGGAGTGTATTACTTGGTGGGCAGGGATACAGAGCACAACTTCTGGAGATGGTCAATAGAATCTGTAAATCAGGAATTTGTTAGGTTTGCTGGGGAGTTAGTTGCTCTTAGTGCTTTCTGGCCATAAAATGATGTTATGAATTCTTGTTCATTCACATAATGGATCCATGGGGTCGATCATATTATTCCCTGGTCCATAATTTATATTGTCATGTTTAATTTACTCATCATGTCTCTCCGCAAAATGTTAACAGATGCCTTGTGGGAATATTATAATGGCATAGACATATCATGTCTTCCTATGGTAATGGGTAATTTGTCAGTTAAAAGAACCGTGGTTGGCGCTGCAGAAAACCCTTGTGCATTCATAGCAATGTCTGATGTTGGGTACTTCCCTTCTCTAACACAGTATTGAGTTGCCCCTGTATCTACTAGGAAGTCAAATGTTGTGTCACCCATGGTCACTCTCACCCTTGGTTACTCTTGTGAGTCTGGTTTAATTGATAGGATGGAACACATCATGTCTTTCTGTAGACTTGCCTATTGTGGATACATGTCCAGTCCTGTGCCAATGAAAGGATTCCCTCCCACTACTTTCACAACAACTATCCTAGGTGTAGGTGCCTGTGGCAATATGTCAATGTATTCTGTTGTGCTAGTAAATGCATCTGCATTGGCGCTTGCTGTTTCTGCTTTGGTGCTTGCGGTGTGTGCATCAGCACTTGCTGTGTTTCTAGTGGCATCCCTGATCGAGTCTGTTCTATTTGCAGCACTTGTGCCTGATACTGTGTGTGAGCATGTGTCATGCCTGCCAAATTTGCTCAAGTGGTTTCAAGTTCATCTTCCAGATGGGGTAACGCCGTTACATGCAAACAGCAGTTTGCTCATAGAACGGCAGCAAGTCCATTCTATTCCAGGTATAGGATTTCTGGTTTGTTTTGGAAACAGCATCTGTTGAGGGGACGCTGATAACAACAATAGACCTGTATGTCACATGACGCTGTTCACATGTTTGGGGGTGTGTCACATTTAAGCTTGGCCTTGGCAGGAGCCCAGTGCTTCTTATTAGGTTGATGAAGCTCTGGTTGCTCCTCGCCTTCGGTCTGAGCAACTAGCTCCCGTGGATTTCCATTTCCATTGTGAAAAGCATTTGGACTCCTTTCATGTTCTGGAGCCGTGGCGTTCTGCCCGAAGTGTTTCTCCAGCCTACTATTGTTTTCAGCTGTTCTCACCGCAGCACTCTTCAGCTGTGCCCTCTAGCAGCATTTCTTTGGCATGTCCCTGCCTGAAATTCTCTGGATGCAACTTCTAACAGCGTTCCACTCTGCAGCGCTTCTCGCCTACAATCTTCACTGTATCCCCGCTGTGCTTACTCGCAGCGGTCTTGGCTACTTTCTGCACAGCAACAGTGACAGTTAAGGAACGATTCTGCTGCAGCTAAACAGCAAGTATCGCACTTCGTTCTTGAAATGTAAATATACAGCTGGTGATTTTCTGTTACCTAATGCAAGCACATTTTCCCATTGAAATGAGCATGCCACGCGGTTATTCTTGTTTACCTTCTATCCATGGTTGGCTATCCTCCTGATAGCATTACTTGTATAGACAGCATCAGCAGTGAATTCTCATATCATTCGCCACATCTCAGCGGATTCTATTTCTTTCTTTCAACTGGATTCTACCTCACTTGAAATCACAGAAATGTGGGTTGTTATTATTGGAACAGTTTGTGTCTTCATAACGTGCACTGACTCAAAGATACTTTTTAGGGGAATTGGTGCACCAACCTGACCCTAGTGCTTCCCCCGTGCCGTGCGGGATATAGTACCTTACTAACCACCCTTGCCTATTCGTTTCCCTGGATTCCTCATTTGGTGATAGACCTTCAGTTACTTTCAGTCAAGGAGAATCACATTCTTCAGTTACTTTCAGTCAAGGTAGGGAACATTTCCTTTGTGACTCATGTGAAAAGGAAGGTTGGGGGCTAGTTGACTTAAAGCCTTACCATACTATTTGGTCTTCTTTTAGGAGAATCTACAATCCCGCTGAATCCACTACCGCCATATCCTGGCTCTCCTCGTAATAGGAAACACCATGCCCTTTCCAGTCATCCACTGCACTGACTTTACCTTCTATTCAGCCAGTGGAGGAGATTGCTAGGAAGGTTTCTAATCATCATAGAATCCTTCCATCATGTCAGGGCCCAGTGATCCGCATTAGGACAAGAGTAGAAGCACCGGTAAGTCACTGTTTAATGCAACTGGTTGTATTCTGTGTGCCCTGCGTAACAGAATAAGAAGCCAACAGAAAGGATGTCCAGGAGAGTCAGGCATTTTTTTACAATTTATTACAGATCTGAGGAACGATATGACCATGGCACAGGACGCAATGCGTCATCGTATTGATGTATTACAGGACGAAATCAAGGCACCTGTTCAAGGGGGTGTTTTACCTGGCGCTGCTGCATCTGGTTTCCGACCACCCTGTCAGGATCCAGTACCCTTGTTCGTGTCTACACAGTTCCCATTGGCTCTACCAGAGAGGTTCACAGGTGATCCAAAAAACTATAGGACCTTTGTGAATCAATGTAGGTTACACTTTCTGTGTCTTCCAACATCATTCCCGGATTCTACAACTAAGGCGGCTTTTGTGCTCTCTTATTTAGGAGAGACTGCTGCATCCTGGACTAACCCATTGTTAGAAAACAACCATGCTTTCCTATATGATGGTGATGCCCTCCTTACTGCTTTGAGCAGGGTGTTTGACATGCGACATGCCACGCAGGCTACTTATTTAGAGTTACTCAATTTACATCAAGGCAATCTGTCCTTTTTGGCATATTTGGCCCAATTCAATCAATTGGCAGCCGAGACTGACTAGCCCGAGGGAAAGAAATCTGCAGTTGTTTTACAAAGGCCTTTCTGAGGAACTAAAGGACACTCGTTCAACGGTTCCCATGGTTGCCACAGCCTTTGGTGAATTAGTAGATCTAGCTCTTCAGATTGACGCTAGAAGATCTACTGGAAAGGGTGAGAAGAGAACCCTACCCTTAGCTGTTCCCCAGTCTGCTATACCGGTTTCTACTTCTACACAACCAGAACCCATGCAAATTGGGGCAGTTCGAGGCTGATTATCCACGTCAGAAAGGGAAAACCGAAGGAGGAGTAACCTTTGTATGTATTGCGATTCTGTTGAACATCTTCTGGTCGCTTGTCCCAAAAACCCCACAAAGAAGCAGGGAAACTCCAGAGCCCGGCAATAATAGGACCCTCATTGTCGTGTTTATGTCCTGACTCCTTTGGTCCTTCTACTCATTCACCTATTGAGTGCCAATTATGTTGACTTTTTGTGACAAGACAAAATAGGCCAACCCAGTCCTGGATTCAGGGCCAACTAAGAATTATATGGATAAGCAACACTCCTCCATTCTAGGGAGATGCTTACAGACTAAAGACAGCCCCAAAACAGTCAATGCTGTGGATGGTACGGCTGTGGCTTCCGGTTTGGTTATGGAAGAACCTATTCCGATATGCATGTTCACCCATGAAGGGTATACCAAGAACATAGTATTTGTTATCATTGCCACTCCACAATACAAGGTGGTATTGGGGTTAGCATGGTTAACATTACATAATCAAGTTGTTGAGTGGGTGAATCAGGATTTACAATTCCCTCCCTCATATTGTAATGACCATTGTTTCTTTACTCAGGAAATTTACTGGAGGTCACCTTGTCTAGAATTGATGGACCTTGCTCCAGTAGTTGGTTTCGTATCCAGTAAAGAAGTAAATATACCTCGTGAATACACTTCCTTAAGGTTATAGCGGAACAACTCCCTCCACACAGACCCTACGACTGCCCTATTGAGCTGGTCCAAGGAGCCAAAATCCCTGCAGGATTCCTTAACACAAAAGGAAGATCAAGTCTTTAAACAGTACATAGACAAAGCATTGCAGCTGGGATACATATGCCTGTCCAAGTCACCTACAGCATCGCCTTTATTTTTTGTGCCAAAGAAAGAAGGTGACCTACAGCCTTGTATAGATTATAGGGCTCTGAATTGCATCACAGTTTAAAATCAATATCCCCTGCCACTGTTATCTGTCCTTTTAGTTCAACTAGGGTCATCTGCTGTTTTCACTAAGTTGGATCTCCGTGGAGCTTATAACTTAGTCCACATCCATCAAGGCGATGAATGCAAGATGGCATTCAAGAACCAGTATGGTCTTTTTGAGTACTAGTGATGCCATTTGGCCTTTGTAATGCCCCTAAAACGTTTCAGTTTTTTATTAATGACATATTCAGTGATATTATGGATCAATACGTCATCATTTATCTAGATGACATCTTGATATATTCTCCATCATTTAAACAATGTCTTGCTTATGTCACCACAGTACTGCAATGATTTCGTGAGCATCATTTGTATGTCAAAGCTGAAAAGTGTGTTTTCCATTCACAAGAGGTGGAATTCCTTGGTTACAGCATAACCAATCATGGAGTGAGAATGAATCATTTCAAGGTTAAAGCCACCCTGGAGTGGCCCACACCTACTACCATTAAAACACTACAGTAATTTTTGGTTTTCGCCAATTTTTACTGGCGTTTCATTTGTTCTTTCTCATCTTTGGTGGCTCCCCTTATGGCTTTGACCAGTATTAAAACACTGTTTTGTTAGAATTAAACAGCACAGGCAGCATTTAAATTCCTGAAAAAGGATTTCACCACTGCATGAATTCTTCAACATCCGGACTCCTCCCTACCATTCCTGGTTGAGGCTGATGCCTCTAGCATCGCTGTTGGTGCCATTTTGTCTCAAGAGTGTCCTGACACCAAAACGGTACATCTGGTAGAGTATTTTTCATGCAAGCTCACTCCATAAGAACTGAACTATACGTCACAGAATGGGAGTTATTTGCAGTTAAAGGCGCTTCTATGAAATGGCGACATCATCTTATGGGAGCATTACATCCAGTGGTGGTATATTCTGATCATCGCAACTTACAAGCATTCAAAACCATGAAATGCTTAAAGGCCCGTCAAGCCAGATGGCATGCTCTCTTTGCACAATTCAACTTTCATATCACCTACAGACCTGTACGTCACATTGCTAAAGCAGATGCCTTGTCCCTATTGGACTCTGGGGCTCCTCTGGACATTCCTGTAAAAATCAATGTCCTTTCTGAACAGCTGGTCTGTAGTTGCAGTGTAAATCACAATTTGAGAAAAGAACTGCAAGAATGGGTAGCTCAACATCCAAAGGAGGTACATGAATACAATCTTGGTATAATCAACGGTCTACCTTTTATCCAAGGCGTGTTGTTTTTGTCTACTGACAAAACCCGCTCCGGACATTGCAGTGGGGGCATGATTCTTCGGTAGCTGCGCACCCAGGTCAAAAGAAGACACTTGAATTACTACACATATGTTGTTGGTGGCCAAATAGGAATCATGATGTGGTGGATTATGTGGTGTCTTGTTCTGTTTGTGTTCAGTATAAATCCACCCCAGGAAAACCAATGGGGTTGTTAAATCTGCTTCCCTTGCCAAATAAACTGTGGCATATGGTATTGATGGATTTCGTTGTTGAATTGCCTGTCGAGCATGGTTATGATACCATCTGGGTTATAGTTGACTATTTTACCAAGATGGCGCTGTTGTTCCATGTGTAGGTCTATGTACAGCACCCATTCTGGCTGATCTGTTTATGTCACAGGTTTTTCAGGTTTTTGGTCTACCTTCCATCATTATTGCAGACAGAGGATCGCAGTTCACATTTCATTTTTGGAAAGCATTAAGTTCGGCCTTCCTCATTGACGACAGGCTGTCTAGTGCATATCATCCACAGGTGGATGGGCAAACTGAACACACCAACAGAACAATGGAACAATACCTCTGATGCCTATGTTTACAACACGAATCAACATGGTTGTCCGTATTACCTTCGGCAGAGTTTGCATACAACAATTCTTTGCATACTTCCACTGGTACTTCGCCGTTTATTACTTTGTACAGCCAGCATCCACAATCCATTCCACTGGACCCACAGTTGACTACCACCAACCCTGCCGCAGGCTCGTGTTTTCGAGATTTGGTTTCTTTGCACAGTAAAATCAAATTTCGTTTGCGTCGGGCACAAGAACACGCCAAGCGGTATGCGTACTCTCATAGATCCAAGGCTCCATCATACGAAGTTGGTATGAAGGTGTGGTTGTCCTCCAAGAATCTGAAGATCCCAGGCAAAAAGTCACTTCTGCCTAGATTTGTGGGTCCATATCTCATCTCCAAAATTATAAACCTGGTAGCAGTGCGGTTACAGCTCCTGGCCCAATGGAGAGTCCATCCGGTGTTTCATGTCTCCTTGATCAAGCCATGTGACTCCTCGATCCGATTATCTGTTCGTCCGATCTCGGTCAATGTCTGTGGTTCTGATGAGTATGAAGTGAAAGCCATATTGGACATGGGGTTTTGGGCTGGTAAGCCCTATTACTTGATCAATTGGAAGGATTACTGCATTTAAGATTGTACTTGGGAACCTTTGTCTAGTATCCATGCTCCCGCTTTGCTTCAACGCTTTCATGCTTCCCAGGGCATGGCAGGGCTTTTGTGGGGTGGTACTGTCATGCCTGCCCGATTTGCTCCAGTGGTTTCCTCAAGTTCATCTTCCAGATAATGCTGTTACATGCAAACAGCAGTTTGCTCATAGAACGGCAGCAAGGCCGTTCTATTCCAGGTACAGGATTTCAGCTTTGTTTTTGAAACACCGTCTTTTGAGGGGATGCTGTTTCCAAAATTAGACCTGTACGTCACGGGACGCTGGTCACGTGTTTGGGGGTGTGTTAAATTTAAGCTTGGCCGTGGCAGGAGCCCAGTGCTTCTTATTAGGTTATTGAAGCTCCGGCTGCTCCTCGCCTTTGGTCTGAGCAACTAGCTCCTGTGACTCTCCATTTCCAGTTTGGAAAGCATTTGTGCTTGTTTCAAGGTCTGGAGCCGTGGTGTTCTGCCCGCAGCGTGTCTCCAGTCTCCTATTGTTTTCAACTGTTTGCACCGCAACGCTCTTCGGCTGCACTCTCTAGCAGCATTTCTTCGTCATGTCTCTGCCTGAAACTCCCTGTATGCGACTTCTGACAGTGTTCCACTCTGCAACGCTTCCCACCTACAATCTTCACTGTATCTCCGCTGTGCTTAATCACAGTGCTCTTGGCTACTTTCTGCACAGCAACAGTGACAGTTAAGGAACCATTCTGCTGCAGCTAAACAGCAAGTATCGCACAGCATTCTTGAAATATAAATAGACAGCTGCTGAGTTTCTGTTACCTAATGCAACCGCACTTTCCCATTGAACTGAGCATGACCCGCGGGTATTCTTGTTTACCTTCTATCCATGGTTGGCTATCCACCTGATAGCATTACTTGCATGGACAGCATCAGCAGTGAATTCTCATATCAATCTCCACATTTTAGCGGTTTCTATTTCTTTCTTTCAACTGGATTATACCTCACTTGAAATCACAGAAATGTGGGTTGTTATTATTGCAACAGTTTGTGTCTTCATAACATGCACTGACTCAAAGATGCTTTTTAGGGGAATTGGTGCACCAACCCGACTCTAGTGCATCCCTCGTGCCGTGCGGGATATAGTACCTTACTAACCACCCTTGCCTATTCGTTTCCCTGGATTTCTCATTTGGTGATAGACCTTCAGTTACTTTCAGTCAAGGAGAATCGCATTCTACAGTTACTTCCAGTCAAGGTAGGGAACATTTCCTTTGTGACTCATGTGAAAAGGAAGATTGGGGGCTAGTTGACTTAAAGCCTTACTATACTATTTGGTCCTCTTTTAGGAGAATCTACAATCCCGTTGAATCGGCTACCGCCATATCCTCACTCTCCCCGTAAGAGGGAACTCTGTGCCCTTTCCGTTGATCCACTGCACTGGCTTTAGGTTCTATTCAGCCAGTGGAGAAGATTGCTAGGAAGGTTTCCAATCATCATAGAATCCCTCCATCACCTCAGAGCCCAGTGATCTGCATTAGGACAAGAGTAGAAGCACTGGTAAATCACTGTTTAATGTAACTCGTTGTATTCTGTGTGCCCCGTGTAACAGCTTGGGCATCATTTTTGGATGACTCCGCACTATATGATGGTGGTATGTCTTCCCCCCTCTTGAATCTGCTGCTTACCAGTTCTGTTGCATCCCTCCCTTGCTTTGGCATATGCGTGAAATATGCCCAATCTTCCAACATGTCCAACCACAGCTGGGGCTGTCTTCCAAATCTGGGCTGTCCCCCATTAAAAGCCCACCCTTGAGGAGCTTGGAATCCAAACCCTCTGCCCCTGCGTGCAAAACATTGCCCTCAGGAAAATTATTATACTGTCCTCTTCCTGCTAAGTTTCTGTTCACTGTTGGCTGTACCTGCTGTGTCCTTTGTGTGTTATACATTTCTCCCCTACTTGTTTATACCTCCCCTTTCACTGACAACTTTGAACATTATTTCATAACTAGTTTTGCTTCCTCAATCTTCCTGTCCTCAACTTTCTGTCTTTCTCATGTTTTAACTGAAAATGGTGAGCAAAAGTCAACTGAATCTCCACCCTTGGCTGTGCTTCAATTCCTACAATCTTTCTCAAATTTCTTTGCACTTCCTTAGGAAATCCCAGGCATAAAATGTGATTTGAAATAGTGCTGTTTCAGTCCCATGGTCTCTAGATTTTAGCTGCCATTTTTCTTGAATATCCTGAATATAAGCAGTCGGGTTCTCATTTGCTCTCATTTTGAGGGTCATAATGGCACTCATGTCTGATGAGTCTGGATACTGTACCCTAAGTGCTCTCCATACGTCAGCTCGGCAATTATTAAAAGGTGCCCCATCATGGTTAGTATTTAGTGCCGTCCCCTCAGGATATCCTGCTCATTCCCAAACGTCATCTTATTGCTCCCCTAATATTGTAGCGAGCAGGGTCTTTATGACTACTACTGCTAAGGTCATCCCAGCTGTCAATCTCTCATTCATAGATCCATTTGCCTTCCCCTGATGCGAGTAATGGCAATTTGTAAATTACATTATTTGTGTCCATCTGTGATCACTATATATACTGTAGCAGTCCTCCCTTTTCCCCCCAATAAGGGGAATTTTGTGAATCCCACGCCCTCTCCGAGTGCAGCAGCCCCCTTTGTCATGGTCACTAAGTCTTTCATACTCTCTTTCATCCAGGTAAATTCCTCAGCCTACTCATGTACAGTGTTCTCTCCTCTAAACTGTTTGATCACAACTTTGTGCATCTGGGAATTTCAACAGGCTCTGATCTCACCAGTTCTTCCTAAATCAAACCAAAATATCTCTTCTCCTACCCCCATGCTTGTAGAAGGGGCCTGTGTGGGCTCCTCTACACTTTCTTCCTCTCTTCATCTTCTAGAATAGTTTCTTCACTGTCCTCAATTTCATCATCCTCTCTATCTTCCAATTCTACTCTTCCAAGGGGACTCGTCCTATATGTTCCACTCATCACATCCTCCAATATATTCATTCCTCCAACTTGCGGAGACCCTCCCCTACTCACCTTTATGATGATGGTGTCATTCCTCCTGCTCCTGTACAGATTCCCAATGCTCCATTGTATAGCCCCTTCCTCCTCTTCATCTTGAATGTTATGTTTTTTAAGAATCTCATCAATGTACTTGCAATGTATCTCTAAGCTCCTCCTTCTTTCTCTCCATTCCTGCTTCCTGTCTCTCTGTCTGGCTGTGTATGCCCTCTAGTAATATCATCTACTTTTTTTGTTGCCTTTCCCTATTTGTTTCTGCATCTCATGGTCTCTCCCTTTCTATTTCTTCCTCTTTTTTCCTTTCTCTTTCCCTCTTTTCACTTCTTTGTTTCTGTTTCCTTTCTTCTTCTCATCTGTTCTCTCATTCTGCCTCCCACTTCTCTTCCCTCTCCCTTTCTTCTTCATTCTGTCTTTCTGTCCCTTCCTCCTTCCTTTTCCACTCTATTTCTCTCTTCTATGCCATTTTTGCCAGTAGTAAGGCATGTATCTTCAAACAAAGACCTATGACTTTTTTTCCTCAATCCTCTACACCTTCCATTATTCCTGGACCTCAAACACACTAAGCAGCACAATACACCATGCAAACAATATTTTAGCTCCTTACATCTCCTTTGTCTCACAAATATGAATCAGAATTCAGCAATTGATTGAAGTCTTCTGCCAATTGACTTTTGTCAATGGAGGCGCATTCTAACAAGGTCAACTTTCCCTTTGACAGTGTCACACACATGTACTCTGCCACTGCCGTGCTCAACTAACATTCACAATGTGACAGAAATCAATAAATACAATAAATCTCAAAAATATGCATTTCAATATTTCAATCAAGTCCTTAACAGGAGATAAGAATCTGGGATTGCCTGCCTCCATGGATTAGCACTTAACAACGTTGTCACTGCTGTTATAGCTTGTCTCGCCCATTTGAACCTTTAACTTAACCAGACCCGAACTACACTTAGGTTGATTTAACAGTGAACTAAATTCAGTCATATACATTCACGCCAGCACTAAAAACTTTAAAATATTTGTTACCTTCACTAAATAAACTTGGGTGTAAATACATGCACTGCTAACAATGCAAGGATGGTGGTCCTCTAATCAAATGGGAAAATATCAAAGAAACCAAAAGGAAACTGGAAAAGGAAAAAAGCCTGTAGCATGGAGGGGATGGGGGTACTGGCATTAAAAAAACAGCAACAGTCAATGATAATGCCCAAATATTGTAAAAAGCGTTCAATTAATTTACTGACATATGTTGCAGAAGTTCATAAAAAACACTTTTTGGCATCATCCCAACATTTGAATTGCAGACTTAAAATTACTAGTAACATGTCAGCAGCCTCACAATAGCCCCACAGCCCAAAGCGATGCTGTAGGAGCAACCCAACTACCTTGCAGCAAAATCTATGGCATGCCACAGTACTTTTAATCAACAATCACATTAACATAAAGGCTGACCCCCTACACAATTTTACCTTATCTGCGAACCCTAAGATTCTTAACATCAAAGTGCACGAAATATAAAATCAGATGAGCATGGGATAGTACAGAAGAGCCGACGCAGCGGCCAGTGGCAAAGGTTAGTCAAAACTGGGTGAGGGGGTGAACATGGCAAATCCAAAAGGGTGGATGCTGACATGAGAAGAGCCTTCAGCTGGAGGAAGCGAAAAGGGGGAAATGTAGTGAAACAGTAGACCACTGAAGAGAGGAGCTGAAGATACCAGCACTACAAATGGATGAGTGGCAACAATGAACCGCGAAGGGGGTGGGAAGTAGGGGGTGAGCAGCAAGCATGACCACCATAATCTACAGTAGGCTTAGAGAGACTAGAAAGAGAACACGTTTTTTGTTTTTAATTATTATTATTGCGTTACAATTTACATAAAACTTTTAGCAATTAGACTAAACAAAAGAGGGACAAAGCGAGTGTCCTATGTTCTAGTCCTTCCGCTCATCTTACTTCTTTCTTGGCCCCTCTTATCCAAAGTGAACCATCTATGTTCTTAGGTTATCAGCGATGTCTTTCGCTGTGAGCTCTTTTTCCAATACAGCTCTGCAAAAGCCAACTGTGGCAATTACCGTTGAGGTCTTCAGCCCTGTCAGCAGGAATTTCCACCATGCGTCTGCTGTTACTGTGCAGTAGTCTTTTAAAAGATGCCCAAAGAATCTTGTCCTTTGTCTTGAAAAATAGAAACAAATGGTGGAGAGATGCATACAGCCGCCAGGCCTGATGGAGTTTTAGCTGAGCTACCTCCTCTGTTGTAATAATCCAGTCTCCTTGTCTTCGTTTTTTCTTTGTTTTAGTGGGAGATTGAATTAACTCTTCCAGTTGGCTTCCCAAGTCTTCTAGTGTTTCTACACACTCTTTGACCCATTTCCCAATTTCAGGGTCTGTACCATATAGAGGTTCCTGCTGGATCCCCTCAATCATAGACATATGGGGATGGTTTAGACATTTCGCAAACAGGATCAGTTTTTTCCAATAGACTGACAAAGATATTGAGCATAGGCCTAGTTCTTTCCTGATAACCTGAATCAGTAGGGTTCATGGCAAAGCAAGTACTTTTTTCCAAAAACGACCCTCCATTCTGGGCCACCATTTTGATGGTAAGTTAACAAATACTTTGGATCCATAAGTGAGTGTGGAATTACCTTTGATCTGTAGAATTCTAGTATTGCTGTTAATGAATATCTACAGTATTCCCACTTCAGTATCAACACCTGACTTGCCAAAGCCCTGGTCTTGGTGTTTAGCACGTCTGCAACTTGGGTCTCTACGACTATGTTTGAAATCGTAATTCCAAGATATTTGAATGATGGAGTACTTACTATTTCTGGTTGTTTAGGTACCATTTGAATTGTTTCTTTTTGTGAGTGTTGCTTCTTTTCATGGTTAAGATTTTCTTTTTTTCTGTGTTAACATCAAAGTTATTTGGGTCCGCATATTTCTGCAAGCCGTCCAGCTGGCATTGTAGGCCTATTTCAGTCTAGTCCAAGAGGACCAAGTCATCCGCATAAAGTAGGAGGGTCACTTGCATCTTTTCTATTCGAGGGGGGAAGGTTTGCATGGAATTCAGGTACTCTCCGAGAAAAATGATACCTTGCAATGTGTGTGCTCTCATAAAGGAAGGCCGCATGTCTTCTTCACGACGTGAACAAGAGGAAATCTCTAATCTTAAGTGAGAAGGGATGAGCAAGCAAAGGAAGGATCACTATGCCACAACAGGATGAAAGCGCATGCTTTCCAACAAGCCTCTTGATAGGGAGAATTGCAGTAAAAAAACACACACACATTGGTTTAAATGGCCCAGGTACACACAAAATAACATTTTATGATGCAGCAAATGAATTGCAGAGCATTTCCAGTTACCACATCAACCAGACATTTTGTAACTGAAAACCAATGCCTCTTTCTTATGTTAGCGAGGCTTTGCTGCATAGGCGGCTTTGCCACCATATGCGCCAAAACCAAAAATGTAGAGCAGTCTTTATGCACCTCTCTGCCTTCTGCAGGCCGTACACTTGCCTGACTGTATTTTTCACCTCAGGGTCACACTTTCACATCTTCCCTTGGCCCCCACCCATCAGACACTTCGAAAACCTTTGTCAGCTTTCAGAAAAGTTAAAGAATGCGGTAAAAGCATCCTCACTTTCACCAGTCGTTCTAATAGTGCTGTGTCCATGTGTCCAAAAGTGGAAAGCTGACATGGTATGGTTAATGTGTTAGAACAATGCATATTTCAGTCGTGTAAACTTTGTTTGTGCTCCTAATAAATGCTTGCTATCTCAAGAATTTCTCAAATGATTTAACAGTTGACACCACGCTCCACGCTCCGTTCAAGGTGCTGAAATGTACTGCAGGCTCCACTTCATTGGCTATTGGTGCAGCACGTTCAGACTGCATCCTCATGTCCAACATCATCTAGTGATCTTTGTGAGGGGGTCTAGAATACAATACACATACATATCACATGGATCATATAACACATACAGGAACAAAATCATGTTTTAATTCTGATTGTAAGCATGTCTAGCAATTGGAATGATACAGCACATATTATAAATGACCATTCAGAAAGCTGGCTAACTTGATTTCTTATGGCTGCACACGGTAATCTTTAGGAATACATCCTCTATTTCCCTCTTTTGGTTAACATTAGATTGATATTGTGAGGCGAATTTAGAAGGGGAGATAAGGGGACAGACAGTAAGGAGAGAGGTGGTACAGAGGCAAAGCATGGTGGGATAGAATAATAAAAAGGGGCTGCACATTGGAAGTAGGCTCTGGAGTTGAAAGAGACATGACGCGGTCCGTAAAGGTATGCACTACAGAAAGGTGGTGGGTAAAGAAAGGGACATAAACAAGGAACAGAAAATGAGAGACAGCAAAGACAAAGAGGTGGACAAATAGATCAGTGTGCGCCAGAAAAGCAAGGAGGACAGACACAGACACAGAAGAAATAGAGATGCACAGAGACTGGTGGCAGAGAGAAATACAGGAAGCACAGAGTCACACTTGAAGAAGTAGAAAGAAAGATAACTAGAAGGAGATACAAAATAAAAGCAGAGAGAAACACAGTGAGCTACAGGAGGCACAGAGAAAAAGGTTGACGTTACTTCTGATGCTCATCTTCTGACACATTAATTCTAATGAACATATTTTAAGGACATGCCATTTTGATGCTCTTTTCACCTCCTGTAACATTAGAGGATACTTCATGGAAGCCATTTTTCAGGCACATACATCTTGTGCAAAATATTTCAGCTACTTCGTATTTAATTTTTAATTTAGCTAGTAAAAGGTTTCACTCTTTCGATATTTTCCATTCGTATGTTGCACACAGCCAAGAATAGTGTATACACACTTCTCATTTCCCACACAGAGTAAAATAATTAGAGGGGAACAATGCTCACTGACTCCTCTGTCCAATTTAACTTCTCTCTATTCTCAAAGGAGCACATCTCAGTTTAACATGTATCTCCTTACTTAGTTAGGGTCTTCTCATCTGCCACCCACCTGGCAACCTGAACCTCTTCTTCTCTGACCTGGATATGTTCCTTGAAAATGTCCTAGACTGCATCCAAGATGTTATTATGGGAAAGCTCAACTTGACAGAATTAACCAAGGCCAAGCAATGCTACTAGAATCCCCCTGTATGAGTTCTCACTAGCCACTCTTGAATAACTCTCATGTCCTTCTTTTCCTTTGCTCTTCTCTCAACTCCTCTGCTGTGTCCATTGATGCATCACCCTCTGGCCACTCAGTCTGCCACCTTACTATCTCAGCACTCTCTCGCACTCTCTCCATCCTCAACTATCACCAAATGAACATTTACACCTTAACTACTGGTCCATTATCTTAAACAAGTCAGGATCTACCTCCAAGCGTACTCTTTTCCGTTTATTGACTTCAATACTGCACTGGCTGTCCCCTTCATTGCAGGCTATGATGCTTGCTCCTTCACCGCCTGCTCACACGATCCCCAAACATAGATCTCTCCAGCCATTCAGCATCTTGTGTTTCCACCCGTGCCACTAGAGTAAGACCTACTCCCCTGCTCTTTATATGGTGAACATGTCCTTCCTACTGCTTTCAGCAATGCTGAATCCTCATACGACCTCAATCTTTTACTCTCTCTGCTCGCACCCTTGAAAAGCAGTCTATCAATTGGCAGACCATTCTGCACATCTTGGAACTGGAAAATCTTTAATGCCAATCCAGTTTGAGCAGGTGTGTTCAAAGACCAATCCTGAACAAATTATATTCACCATCTACTCCTGCTGGCTAAACTCAATTCGTCGGTTGGCATCTGATTCCACCATGTTGCCAAAAAAAAAACCCCCTTATTTTCTATGCCTCACCGGAGACAGCACAGATCATCGCCAACTGCATCTCCACCATTCCTGTTTGAAAGGCTCCAGTCTGCCTAATGCTCTCTCATCCAATAAGGAAATCATCGTTCTTCCAGACAAACTACATTGTCTGTACTTCCTTTCATCCTTACTTCTTGACTTAATGACCCAAGCCTTAAACCTTGAGGTCTTCCTTTCAGCCAACTCGCCCTCTATGAATTCATCACTGCTGTTGAAGCTAGGATTATATTTCTATCAGGAACATCTTCCAGCACCTCACTCACCATTTGGCTAAATCTCTAATCTCTACCCTGGACCTTTGCAAACTCGACCATTGCTGATACACGCTCTCAGGCTTTTCATTCTACTTCTTTTCCCTTCACAGCAAAGTATTCAACTTTGCTAAATGGACTTATTTCTAGATCCTCTCCCAGCTAAAACTGCAACCACCACAGTGGAAGGCTTTCTATGCAAATCCCCACACTGTTCAAATTCCTACTCCTTGCCTTCAGATAACTTCATGACCTCGTCCCCATATCTAGCTGACTGTATCTCTCTAAGCTATCCTTCTTGAGCTTTATGCACATCTTCTCTGAGTAACATGTCTGTACCACACACCACACACTGCCCCTCTACCACCCCTGCACAATTCAAGTTGCCCATCAATTATAAGACGTTTTAATCACAAGGATCTATTTTGCCTCATCACAAAAGAATGCTATCAAATTAAAGGCACTGAAAAAAATCATCTCAGCCTGCCTCCACTGAATTCCAAGACAGTTTTTTTTCTTGACACTAAAATATGGCCCACCCAATTACGGCCACTGAATGTAATCTACTGCCTGCCTTTAAGCAATTCAAAATGTTCTTCTTCCTCCCCACTCTAACAAGAAATGCCACATGTGTTCATATTATGGAAGTAGGCTACTGGGCTTTTCTAATTCCCTAGTAGCAGTGACAAAAAGATGGGCCAGCCTATTTCAATTTTCTACCAATCCTGCAACTAAATCAACTTTAGGTTTCTAACTGTCCTAGACCAAAGGCTATTTTAATTGTCCCCCGTTCCCTCCACTACATCATCCCTTAGTTTTCTACCACTCCGTCCACTAAAGAATATTCTCTCAATGTATCTAAGAGCCTCTGCTTCTCAAGCCAAGAACCCTTTGACCTGCTCGTCAGCGCTGCGCTACTATTGGTGAGTTTCTGGAGCCAGAAAGAAACCCAGTAGCGTGCGGGTGGCTGGAGCGGGAGCAGGAGCATTAAGAAAGGTGAACAACCCTGTTAGCAAAAGTGAGAAAAGCCAAAGCAAAGCAAGAAAAAGGGAAACGCCAAAGCTAAATAAGCGAAAGCAAAGGAAGCAAAAGCAAAGTGAAGCAAGTGAAATCTGAAAAGCGGGAAGAAAGCAAAATGGAATAGCAGAAAATGTGCTAGAGGTGCGTAAATAAAGAGAGACAGAACAAGTGTGCTGGTGGCATGGAAACAGCCAAGAAAGTGACCGGAAACCGCGTAAGACAGTAAACAGACAGAGAAAAGAAAACTGGATAGCCAAAAGAGGATGAAAGCGACCCAAATGTGCGAAAAAGGGTTCACACAACCCGACATAGATGAACAGAGTGCAAGAGACATTTAAATGAGAAAAGACAGTAAGACAGTAAACAGACAGAGAGAAGAAAACTGGATAGCCAAAAGAGGATGAAAGCGACCCAAATGTGCGAAAAAGGGTTTACACAACCCGACATAGATGAACAGAGTGCAAGAGACATGTAAATGAGAAAAGACAGTAAGACAGTAAACAGACAGAGAGAAGAAAACTGGATAGCCAAAAGAGGATGAAAGCGACACGAATGTGCAAAAGAGGGTTCAAACGACCCGAAATAGACGCGGAGAGTGCAAGAGACATGTAAATGAGAAAATGAGGGTGCAAGAGCACACAATGAGCTAAAGCTAAATAAGCGAAAGCAAAGGAAGCAAAAGCAAAGTGAAGCAAGTGAAAGCTGAAAAGAGGGAAGAAAGCAAAGTGGAGTAGCAGAAAAAGCACTAGAGGTGCGTAAATAAAGAGAGACAGAACAAGTGTGCTGGTGGCATGGAAACAGCCAAGAAAGTGACCGGAAACCGCGTAAGACAGTAAACAGACAGAGAGAAGAAAACTGGATAGCCAAAAGAGGATGAAAGCGACCCGAATGTGCAAAAGAGGTTTCAAACGACCCGAAATAGGTGCAGAGAGTGCAAGAGACATGTAAATGAGAAAATGAGGGTGCAAGAGAACACAATGAGAAAATGAAGGTGCAAGAGAGCACAGTGAAAAGCAAAGAGCAGTGTGCAAGATGCACAGGAAGGTGAAATGTAAGGAGCAGTGTGCAAGAGGCACGGAAAGGTGGAAAGAAGGTGCAAGTGTGCACAAAAAAGAAAGTGTGCAGGAAGCACAGCAAAGAGGAAAAGGACAGAGTGGAAGAGGCACAGAAGAAGAAGAGGTGCCAGAGAGTAAGGAGGGGGTTAGAGGTCAGAGTTGTCGCATCTGGTTTGAGCAAAGAACCCACTGTTCTAAAAGGTCTCTGATACTACCCACATGAAAGAACTTTACAGTGAAAGGTACATCCTGACAAATGGAACTATTTGTTTGTTTGTTGAACTGTGTAAAGAGGGTCCTAGGCCTGGAGAAGGGAACCCTAAAAAGCCCACTAAAGACATTTTTGATCTTTGTTAAAATAGGTCTATACTTGGGGAAGGTGACCCTGAGAGGCCTAACAGGAACTGTGCCTTTGTGTTTGGAACGTGGATCAGCAAAACCTGGGGAAGGGAACCACAAGACACCCAGAGTCATTTAGAACTCTAATGACTTGCTGCAAGAGCCGTACGAGGAAAGTTCCAAGAGAAACACTTTTGAATTGAACTACTTTGAACTGGCAGAACTCCACCTATGTTTAAGACTACCTGAAACAGGCTGTGGTTTACATTACCTTTTGAATCACCATTTTTCCCTTAAGAAGATCCCTATCACATTCAATTTAAGAGTAAGGGCAAGTATAGGTTTGGACACAGATGAAATTTGGTTGTGGACTTACGGACATCGACGTCTCTTAGAAGCATCAGTTGATGGAATAATTCTCTTACAGCTATGGACATGTAGGCATTACATGAACCCCACAAAGTTTGATAATAAAGGTTTTCAAATTGATGCTTTTGAGTCTGTGTTTCTCTTGATACCATGCCTGTCTCACATAAGGTGTCAGGAATGGGATGCAACTCAACAGAAATAGGTTGGGTGACCACGGAATATGCAAAACTAAGTGATAGAGGCTCCAACCCCATAGTGGTGACTAAAGGTTCAAGTGGGTTTGATCTTTGTAGTAGCCAGTCAAAAATGATCCTGCCAAAAGAAACCCGTCTCATCCCTACTGATCTTGTCCTTATTCCATCTCCCAGAACCTACATCAGGTTGGCATCCAAATCAGGACTCGCTTAGAATTTTGGCGTCAATGTCCTGGATGGTTTGATCGACCCTGATTTTAGAGGGGATGTGAAAGTATTACTCCACAATTAGGGGGAAGGGTACTTTCAGATCCAGGCAGGGGATCAAATAGCCAAGGGTACAATTTAGAGTCTGATGCTACCTGTTCTCAAAGAAGAGGCTGTGAAAGATAACACGGAGAGAGGTGCTTTATGTCTTGGGGAAATTGATGCCCAATCTAGTTCTATTCAACCTCCATCTATCAGTGCTGAACGTTCTGACACACTCCCCGATTTGGCCTTTGTGGAGTAAAAGATAATTTACTCACTGAAGAACTCCTCCAAGTTGTAGATGAATCTGAGGGTCAGAAGGGAGAGGGGCCATATCTCTTTCTAAAGAAAGGACTCCTGTATGAAGGGGATGTTACTTCAGAGGGGATACCAAAAACACAACTGGTGGTTCCCTGAAGTCACAAACAGATAGTGCTTGAGATCGCACACTTACATCTTAAAGGGGGACATTTGGGGCAAACCAATACTCAGGCTCATCTAACCAGCAAATTCTACTGGCCAGGGATACATGGTGATATGAATAATTTCATCAAGACTTGTGAAATATGTCAACGTGCCAGCACTCACTTACCATCTCCAGTCCCTTTGAATCCATTACCCATCGTCGAAGTACTATTCTCGAGGATTGGGAAAGATATTATTGACCCCTTGAAAAGTCTAAGTTAGGGAACAAATAGGTCCTAGTGAAACTCAACTATGACGCCCGATACCAGGAGACATTTCCCCTGTGCAATAATACCACCCAGCAGATACTCCCCTTCTTCTCTCGAGTGGGCTTCCCTAAAGAAATTTGGACCGGAGAACCACCTTTATGAGTAAGCTCATCGGGGAGGTAAAAGAGCTACTTCAAATAACCACCTTGAGGACGTTCGTTTACCAGCCCCAAACGGACAGGTTATTTGAACGGTTTAACAAGACCCTTAAGACCATTCTTAGAAAATAAGTCGATGAAGACAGGACCAACTGGGATTAAATCATTCTGTGGGCCTTATTTGCCATAAGAAAAACACCTCAAGCGTCCACCGGTTTATCACCCTTATTATATGGGCGAGAAGCCAGAGATGTTTTAGATCTGCTTCGAGAAACATGAGTTGAAAGGGAAGAAGCTCCAATACCACTCTCAGAGACATCCTCTCGGTTAAAAGAATATATGGCATCTGTTCGATCCCTGGTACAAGGCCACATTAGTAGTGCCCAGAGTCAACAAAAGTTGTCTTATGACACAAAAGTCTCCCTTAGGTCCTTCTCCATTGGGTAAAAAGGTCCTTGTACTTCTCCCTACTTCAGACAACAAGCTTATTTGTAAATAGCATGAGCCATATGAGCTATTGGACAAGACAGAACCATGTAATTATAAGATCACCCAACCAGACTGTTGGCCAGATGAAGACTTAGGCATTGTATTGGATCAGCATCTTAACATGAGAGTGCCAGTGAGCCACTTGGTATCCTCATCTGCATACCATCTAAAATTACTTAAACAGATCTGTCCCTTTATTTCTAAAGCCAACTGCGAAATCATAGCTAGATCGATTATTGGATCTAAGATGGATTACTGTGGCAGTCTTCTTTTGGGCATCAACAAGACAGAGTTTATAAGACTACAGGTCATACAGAACAGCACAGTCAGAGCCATCACAGGGCTAACAAGATCTTACCATGTAACCAAAGCAAGAAGAGACTTACATTGGTTACCATGCCATGCCATATCATACCCATTGTAGATAGGGTACAATTTTGGGTACTTGTTATGATACACAAGTGCATCACATGCATGGGACCTGTATATCTTTCAAGGGACCTGCATGTGAAGTTGAATACAATAACGCTTAGATCAAATGGCACACTACAGCTCAAAGAACCGAGATGCACACTGTCGCAGGTTAAACAGAGCGCTTTTCACACAGCAGTACCAAAGTAAAGTAAATTGCCAGAAGATGCAGATTTACCATGTAAACTTGTTGGAAGAGTGGAAGGAGAACATCGCTGAGTCCAATGCCATGGTGTTATCTTGTTTGATACCGGAAGAGGTGACTGATAATACTATAATTCCCTCTGATATTACGAACACTGAACAACAAGATCTCCATAAGTTGCTAGAACAATTTCCAGATTTTTTCTGTCAAAGCCTTTCAGTGTGAAAGGAATATACAATCATATCTGAACTCCTGCAATCAAGGTAGTATATCTTAAACCATATTGACTACCTGAGGCCTGTAGAAATATTGGCATCAAAGAGGTAGAGCAAATGCTCAAGGCCAACATAATTGAATCATTTACCAGTCCATGGTCCTCTCCCATCGTGCCAGTGGAAAAACCAGACAAAAATTGGAGGTTTTGTAGAGACTTCTGGAAGGTGAACAACATCTCAGCCTTCAATGCCTACCCAACGCCTTGCATTGATGATCTTATCAATAAATTGGGTAGCACCGTCTATTTGTCCACCCTAGACTCAACCAAGGGTTACTGGAAAGTCCCAATACACAGATCAGAGAAAGAAGAGACCACCTTTGCCAGCATGATAGGTCTCTATCAGTTTAAAGTCTTACCCTCCGGGTTGCATGGTGACTAAGCAACTTTCCAAAGGTGGATGGATAAGATTCTCAAACCGTACTCAGAATTTTGCTGGGAACACATCAACAACATTGTAATCCACAGTCCAACCTGGGAAGACCATCTATACCATGTATACACTGTAGTAAGAGCCTTGAGAAAAGTGAGATTAACAGCCAAAGCAAGAAAATGCAAGTTCGCCCAACTGCCGTTAAATACCTAGGGTTTTTGGTCAGAAATGGGAGTGTTCAACCTCAAGACAAAAAGGTTAGAGCTGTCTTAGAATACCCTACGCCAAAAACTAAAAGGGACTTAAGATCTTTCCTAGGGTTAATTGGGTACTATCAGAGATTCATAGCTTCCTTTTCCAGTAAAACTGCCAGACTGACAGACAAATTACGAAAACGCAGAACCCCAGAATTTTAAATGGGACGAAGAGGAAGAAATATGCTATCAGGTCTTCAAGCAAATACTTTGCCATAGCCCTAGGATCAAAGTAGCAGACTTTTGGAATTATTTCACATTACAGAGTGATGCCTCTTTGACTGGTTTAGGTGCAGTATTATCTTAGGATCATGGCGAGCTAGAACATCCCATTCTATATGCTTGTTGAAAGCTGTTCCCCAGGGAAAATAACTATTCAGTGTTCGAATTTGAAACTGTAGCTATCATATGAGCCATAATACATGTCAAGTATGAATCACTAGGCCGGAACTTTAGATTGATCACCGACCAGTCCCCCTCTACTATGGGTCAGTCAAAGAAAAGAATATAACCCAAGGGTTATGCAGTGGTTCTTGGACTTGCAACCCGATTGCTTTTCAGTATAACATTGAAAGGGTTGAGAACAAGGAAACTTAGATTTCCTTTTGAGGTTCCCCTCTGAAGCAATTCAGTCCAAACCGCATAGGAGAAGAGTCTGTGAGAAACATGTTGGTATTCTTCCACCTACTTCCCCGGGATCTTCCATTCATGTGGCCAGGGAAGGGCCATCACTTTTGAATCCCGACCCTGGGGTTGGACAAGCGAGGGAGGATCACCTGAGTGGAGGGTCACAGGGGATTGGGAGGAGAATACCCAAGGGCGAGACATGTTATTCCCCCTTTCCTAATTGCCCACTAACCCATTCTCCTTCAGTCTTCATGGCGTATTCCCACTCTCACCCCATCTCCTGCTCTCCATTTCCAATAAATACTGGGATGAGTAAGAGGCAACCGGGAGCAATGAGGATTACCAATAGACACAACATACAAAGGGAGGCCTACCATCTAAACCCTTGGAATTGTCCCACTAATAGAGTCAGGAGAGTTCAGGCACATTGCTCC
This sequence comes from Ambystoma mexicanum, assembly GCF_040938575.1. NCBI lineage: Eukaryota > Metazoa > Chordata > Amphibia > Caudata > Ambystomatidae > Ambystoma > Ambystoma mexicanum. The sequence continues at coordinate 679,443,047 of NC_090922.1, read as the reverse complement.
AATTGTGCACACCTAACTACAATTGACTCTCACCTCAATATAAAAAGGGTGGTTCTGCCAGAGTCAGAGAGTGATCTGGGGTTGCTGACTGGACCAGAGGAGCCAAGGAGCAGAATGATGCAGGAAGAGGAGCCCGAAGGACTGGTGGTGTGCAGGGCACTGAAATGCTGCGCTGGCGTCTGAAAAGGGCTGCACCATGGTGAGGGAGCCATGTCTCCAGGAAGCCGGAGCGGGACGGAAGGCAGTCTGTTGGCATTGTTCAGACAAGTGCTTATTCCCCTGCGATGGGTGCCGGTACCAGGGGTCTCCAAGGGGCAGGTGGTGAGACCATGACCTCGACCCAAGAACCCATTCACCTGCTCGACAGCACTGAGCTACTCTTGGTGAGTATCGGGAGAAAGAAAGAAACTCAGTAAGGTGACAGTGTCTGGAGGGGAGCAGGAGCGTTGAGATAGGTGAACAGCCCAGTGAGCGAAATTGGGAAAATCCAAAGCAAAGTAAGCAAAAGCAAATCAAAGGAAGCAAAAGCAAAGCAAGCGAAAGCTGAAAAGCAGGAAGAAAGCAAAGCGGAGTAACAGAAAATGCGCTAGTGGCGTGGAAATAAAGAGAGACAGAACAAGTGTGCAGATATGATATCCCCATTCCACCGGATCAAATGCTTTCTCAGTGCCTAGTGAAAGCACTATACTGGGTTCCGTCCCTCTCCTCTACTGCCATAGTACATGTAGCAGCAGCCTGATAATATTCCTCGCTGGCCTACCTGTGATAAACCCTGCTTGTGTCTCATGGATTAACTTTGTATGACCTTCTTCAGTCTCGTAGCTTAAAACTTGAGCGAAAAGTTTGATTTCTGCATTGATCAACGATATTGATCAGTAGTTGCTGCAAAAGAGAGAGTTTCCTGCCTGGCTTCTGGAGTACCATTATTAGCAGCTCATTGAACTCTGCTCAGAGCCTGTGCCAGCTTGGCGGCCAACTTGATCCCCCTACCTTGTACGATTCTACTGCTACGCCATCCTCTCCCGGAGATCTCACACTACTCATGCTAACAATGATTTCCCCTACTTCCCCTACTTCCTCTGACTTTATCGGGCACCCCAGCATCACCTGATCCTCCAGCTCTAATTGAGGCATGGGCAATGGATCAAGAAACTGCTTTTCTGATGTCAGGTCATCTGTTGTCTCTGCTGTATAAAGCACCTTGTAAGAAGCCCATGTTCGAAACAGTGAGTATTCTACCTTCTGAGTGAAGTGCGTATTGACTTTGTATTTGGCCTTCCTCAGTGCCAGCCAAGACACACCCTTGGGCTCACTTTCATATTTACTTTACTATTTACTTTCACTTTCACTTTCAGTCCAATTTGCATCGCGGGAGGGTAGGAGCCCCTGCGTCCTTGTCTTCACCTTGCTCCCTAAGGAGCACTTCCAGCTGGCTAGACCCTGTCTAAAGTTGATGACAACGAAACCACTGCTGCACACGAAGTGCACCCAATGCCAGCAGGGCGTGAAGCCTGTTTGGTAACCTCTCCAGCTTGATCCAAATATTGATGCCCGCTGGATCGGTCAGCTGTTCTGGGCCTACAGACCGTGTGGAGCTGAGAAATTACGTGCCGCAAAATGCCGCCACCACTTTGTGAGAGCGTTGCTAGGCAACACCTGAGCCTCGAATTGGCTCTGATCCCGCACTTCCCGACCACCACCCGACCAAAACGCGTGAGCCGGGTCCCGCAGCAGAAGGCTTGCGGCAAAAGGCTCTGAGCCTGTCCTTGCCCCCTCAGTCCAATTCGCGTTGCGGGAGGGCAAGAGCCCCCGCGTCCTTGTCTTCACAATGATCCCAGATGAGCACTTCCAGCTGGCTAGACCCTGACTACAGTTGATGACAACGAAAACACTGCTGCACATGAAGTGCACCCAATGTTAGCAGTGTGTGAAGCCTGTTTGGTAACCTCTCCAGCTTGATCCAAATATTGATGCCTGCTGGATCGATCAGCTGCTCTGCGCCCCAGACCGTGTGGAGCCGAGAAATTACCTGCCGCAAAATGGCCACCGCCACTTTGTTAGAGCGTTGCTAGGCAACGCTCGAGCCTCGGATTGGCTCTGATCCCGCACTTCCCGACCACCACCCGACCGGAAGGCGAGAGCCGGTCCCGCACAACAAAAGGCTCTGAGCCTGTCCTTGCCTGTCACTGCCTGGAATTACTGGCCAGAACTCCCCATCCCCACTAAACTTCATCAGGATAGCCTATGGCCACTTGTCATACCCACAAGTGCCTGCCTAAACGGGTTGACATACCCTGTGTCTACAACGTAGCTATTACTCTGTCCCACTCACAACATAGCACGCACTGGTGCCGGCCTTCCAAACCAGCAAGCCGCATTCGTCTCTCTACTGCGCTAATTACCATCAGTGCACAAGACATTCCACCTTCCAGCAACAAACTCATATCCACACTTCTCCTCACTGTGAGTATGCACCTGCTGACCGCATCATACTGTCCACATTAATGTAAAATGTCAACGGTAATGCATGAATGTGTCTGCATATAATTGTTTTAGGACAATAGCATCTCACGCTCACATGCATATTATATTGACAACGATAGTTGAAACAGCCCACCCCTTGAGTGTAACTGTCCATTCTCTAAACAGCTCACTGTACTATTCCAGTAGATCTCCCCCTGATTGTAAAGAAAAGACCGACATAGCCCAGCTTATTTGCTGTGTACTCTGATCATCTTAATCACCTGCCAGAAAGGGAAATAACACGATTCTTGGAATGATTACTCTCTTGCCTAGTGTGAATTGAAATAGCCTACCTTATCCCCTGTACTGTGAAAACTGAAATAGCATATTTTTCCCATACTTTGTGAAAGTTGATGTAGCCTGTTTTTAACCCTGCATTGTGAAAACTGAAATAGCCTATTCTTCCCATACCCATATTGCCCCAATCCACCCCATGCTCAAGTGGTCATTTCATCAAGATAAACAAAGGACTAGCCAAACGGGGCTGCCTGCGCCACCAGCCGTTCCCCTCCCCCACCCCATTCCTGCCTACACTACCTCCATTCCCACTTCAACGGTACCCAGAAACAGTACCTTGGCCAACATTATGAATGAGACAACCTCAAGCATCTCTAGCCCAAGGCACTACCCCGCCTCACACCCTAGACCTAATGAGATTAATAACAAAACCATACCTATTCTGGGTATCGACAGACTTAACAGACTCAGGACCAGAACAAAGACTATCCCACGAGACACTGCTCCAACAAACCTACCTGGTAAACTAGACACTAGTTCATATATCCGCCTATCCAAAAACCACTCCAATAAACCCATCAAACCCCAAACCAAATCCAGAACCAACATTCAAGCCCCCAACCCAGGCAACACCTCGGGAAACACACCACCTCTTTCTCCTACAACCACTCTCAATGACGCACTCATCAACGCGCGATCTCTAGGAGCTCATGCCACAGAAATACAATACCTCATTGTGGACCAACAACTTGAAAAATTGGTGGTCACTGAAACATGGATGCACCCTGCCACAGGCCCACATTTAGCGCTTGCTATCCCTCCAGGATCCAGTATACACAGAACAGACAGTACTAACACCCAATGAGGCAGAGTCACCCTAATAGCCAAAAGCACCCTACAATTAGAGCATGTCCATTGGATCAAATACAAGGCTATGAATTACGACTAGTTAAATATACATAGGGCCTCATTACACGGTAGGCGGTGAGCCATGGCGCTGTTAGCGCCATGGCTCATGCCGGTAAAATACCGGCACCGCCTTGGTGGAAAGGGGATTTACCGCCCCATTCCAAGGTTGGAGGGGCGGTAAATCCCCCTTCCACCATTGCCCATCCCCATTCCCATTTCTGCCCCATAGGGCTCTATGGGAATGGGGAAGGCGCTAATTACGGCACCGCAATTTTGCGGTGCCGTAATTAGCTCCGAGGTCCCTTTGCGGGTTGGATTTTAACGCCTGCAAAAAGCAGGCGTTAAATCCCCCAACCCGCAAAGGGACCTCGCAGTAAGGCGGTAAGGATTTACCGGTACCGGTATTTCCGGTACCGGTAAATCCTTACCGCCATCCTTGTAATGAGGCCCATACAACCCCAAAACCACTACTAACATCCTGGTAGTGTATAGATCACTGAACAAAAATAGCCACCCTAAGTTGGACATCCCCCTGCTATTAACACCCATTATCAAACCCAACACCAAATGCATCATCCTCTGATACATCAACATAGGATTTAATGATCCGTTTGATCCTGTTGCATCAGCCTTCCACATTGCAAAGCTAGACATGAATTTCACACAGTTGATAAATTATCCCACCCAGTCCAAAGGAAGAACCCTGGACTGGCTCCTCACTGAATTCACAAGTCACTATCGACTCTATTCTCTCTGTAGAGTGGTCAGACCATCTCGTTATCAACTTGACACTGAAAAACGACACCCCAGACCACACTGCCTCTAAAAAACCTGAAACTTTTGAAACTAGAAACATCAAAAAGCTCTCAGCAGATAACCTCTCTCCTATCCTCAAAGCAGCATTAGCCAACACCTCCCCTGATACCAACAACCGTACTTACCTAGTGGAACGTTACCAACAGAGCCTCACCAATACTAGTGACCTACTCGCCCCCATCACTACCAAAACTCACAAAGCAGACAAACTTTCTTGCTTTTGGTTCAATGAGGAACTAGTCTCACTGAGACGCACAAAAAGATCACTTGAACACATTCACTGGAAAGCTAACACTATAGAATCAGCAAAAGCCTTTGACCAAGCCAATAAAAAGTACATATCAACCATAATCTCACAAAAAGCCAATGCCCTGAGCCAGCGCATTATGAACGCCTCCTCAGACAGTAAAGAATTATTCTCCATCCTCAGAGAGTTAGAAAACCCTTGCCAAGTTATGGCACCCTCGAACGCTAGCAAAGCCTGGTGCACCACAATACAAGATGCCTTAGCAGCTAAAATCCTACTACTGCAAAAAAAAATAGATAGTAGAAAAACCCTCTTAGCAGAAAAAACTACAAATAGTGGACTTACAAAGAACCTATCTTAATCAACCACTGGCAAGCTGTTTCATTTCACTACGGTCTCACACAAAGAAGTGTCTGACATTATAGCCAAACTCAAAGCACCCAATTGCAAAGAAGACCAATTCCCATCTCACCTAGTCAAACTTCGCGTCCCCACTCTCACACCCATCATTACTGAATTTGTCAATGCCTCATTCAACACCAACTCAGTCCCTACCAGCATTAAGAAGGCATGGGTGACCCCTCTCCTAATAAACCTACCTTAGACCCGTCAATCCCCACAAACTACCAACCCATTACAACGGTAACCTTTCTACTAAAAATAATTGACAAGATAGCTTACTCACAAATACAAAATCACCTTGAACAGCACCAATTACTGGGAGACCGACAGTCAGGATTCCGCCCCAATCATAGTACAGAGACAGCCCTACTCGGTCTGAAGATACAAATGGACGCCACCAGAGATGCAGGCAAACTCTGACTACTAATACTATTGGATCTCTCAGCAGCATTCAATTTGGTAGACAAACTCTGCAGCACACTAGCAAATAGTTTTAATCTGTCTAAGGATGCCACAGACTGGATCAATGCCCTGCTCATGCCCCGTGTGTTCTCCTGTCTCCCCTCACCCCCCGCTCATGCCCCGTGTCTCTCTCCTGTTCCCCCAAACCCCCACTCATGCCCTGTGTGTTCCCCTGTCTCCCCCACCCTCTGATCATGCCCCGTGTGTTCTCCTAATCCCCCTACCCCCTGCTCATGCCCCTTGTGTTCTCCTGTCTCCCCCCACCCCTCTCTCATGCCCAGTGTCTCTTTCCTGTCTCACCCCTCCCCCTGCTCATGCCCCGTGTGTTCTCCTATTCCCCCCACCCCCCGCTCATGCCCTGTGTCTCTCTCCTGTCTCCCCCCTCCCCGCTCATGCCCTGTGTGTTCTCCTATTCCCCCCACCCCCCGCACATGCCCCGTGTCGCTGTCCTGTCTCCCCCCTCCCCCGCTCATTCCCCGTGTGTTCTCCTATTCCCCCACCCCCTGCTCATGCCCGGTGTCTCTCTCCTGTCTCCCCCCTCCCCCGCTCATGCCCCGTGTGTTCTCCTATTCCCCCCACCCCCCGCTCATTCCCCGTGTGTTCTCCTGTCAACCCCCCCGCTCATGCCCTGTGTGTTCTCCTGTCTCCCCCTTCCCCGCTCATGCCCCGTGTGTTCTCCTGTCTCCCCCACCCCCGCTCATGCCCCGTGTTGTTCTCCTGTTTCCCCCACACCCCGCTCATGTCCCGTGTTGTTCTCCTGTTTCCCCCCACCCCTATGATGCCCCTTGTTGTTCTCCTTTTCACACCACCCCTTAGGATGCCCCGTGTTGTCTCCTTGTACCTTCACCCACCTCAGAATCGCCATGTTCTCTCTGTATCCCCTCCTCCTTTACCCTCTGCTGTCTCTTTGTGTCCCCCACCCACTTGCGGTCAATATAGTCTTGTGTCTGTGCCCTCGAGCCCACCCCTCATTGTTTTGTTGGCTCTGTGCCCTTATGTACATCTTGTTTGCCCCCCACTGCCTCTTGCGTCTTTTCATGTGTTCCCCCCTTTTGCCCTTGCATCCACTGTTGCTTGTCCCCCCCGCCACATGTTCATCTTTGTTCCCCCATGTATCCCTCTGATTCCCCCTCTGGCTCATCTTCCTTTTTTTTCCTCCCCCTTTCCCTTTCTTCCTCCTGCTCCCTCATCCTTGCCTTTGCCTCCTCTTGTCCCCCTCACCCCTCCCTTCCTTCCTCCCCCTCCCCCACTCTGTTTAGTCTCCGGCACTACCCCCAATTGCCATCAGGCATATTAAGTGTAGCACCTGCTTTCTGCTTCCATCCTCCCTTCTTCCCTTTGTCCTTCTATTTTACAAGCACTTACTCTTATCACTGTCCTTGACTTCTGATAAAGAGCTTGTCTGTTTCCCCCTCCTCCTTCTTGTTTTCTCCTCCCCTCCCCCTAGCACTAACTTGATTGTTCATTGACCCTCAAGATAGTTCACCCGTTTGTTCCTCTCCCCTCCCACTCCATCCCCTCCCCCACCTCCTGCCCTCCTCCCCCCTCCTTTTGTCATTTTTGCACTGCAACAATTGCCGTCAGGCATAGTAATGCTACTGCTTGTATTGTCTCCTTTTTTCCTCCCTCAACTCTCTGTTATTTGTTCCATGCACTTATACTATCAGCTATGATATGATAGTTGTTTCTCATATTCTGATTCGCTTCAAGGACCTGTAAGAATGTATTGTATTTTCCCTTGTTTCCCTCTCTCCTTGAAGCGCTTTGAAACAAATTGTGTATAGGCGCTATACAAATAAACAATCAATCAATCAAATCCTTCTTAGCAGACAGGATATTAAGAGTGTCCATCGGTGAAGAATCAGCCTATATCAGTTCCCATAGGCGTTCCGCAAGGTTGTTGTCTTTCCTCTATATTGTACAATGCTTATACTAAGTTGCTCTTCGCAGCCCTGGATACCATGGGTGTCATCTACACCAACTTTGCAAATGGCACCCAGATCCTTATCCCACTCACAGGCAATCACGAGCAAGATTCACTGCTCATCAATAAAATGTACTCAATTATCCAAAACTGGATGGCTAACAATAGCCTTTGCCTCAATGATGACAAAACAGAGCTACTCATAGTAGGCTCACTCTCCAATATTAATGTGCTTCAGCCAGCCTACAAATCATTTGTCATTGATGGCACCACAATCCCGGTACTTCAACAAGTGAAGACACTCAGTGTATACTTAGATGCCACTTTAACTATGTCAAAACAAGTTAACACACTAGCCTCCTCTACTTCCTACACGTCCAAATTTACCTCCCTCAGTCGTAAATTTCTCTCACCTAATAACTGCATGACATTAGCAAGAGTACTCATATTATCAAAACGTGAGTACTGTAACATCCTTTTCCTCTGCACCTCCAAAACCAACATAGCCAAACTTCAGCTTATGTAGAATAAAGCTCTCTGAGCTACCCCAGTCATAAAAAAATCTGAAAATATCTCTAATATCCAAAGAGATAACCACTGGCTCCCCATCCAAGCTAGGTTACTATTCAAAACTCTAAGAATAACACAGAAATGCATTACGAACAAAGCCCCCAAATACCTCACCAATACAGTCCTGATGAAATCTCAGACCAGACTTCTCAGATCCAACAATAATGCTCAACTCGAAATCCTCCAATAAAAAAGAGAGAAATCCAGGGGCAACAGCTTCAAGGTCCTAGCTACCAAACATTGGAATTCCCTACCCACCAATATCAAGAATGAAACGTCCTACCCACAATATAAAAAAGCACTGAAAACCTGGTTATTTAATAAATACTAAATTGAACTTTGCTATGTCCATTATATATACCATGCATGGAACATTACCTTTGTCTGCAATTTTATTGTACTATAATTAAGCCTGTTTTTACGCACTGTCTGTAATGACGCCATGATACCTCAGAGCCTGGGCCTATTATAAATGTAATAAATAAAATAAATACATTTTAAAAATCCATTTGTTTATGGCTTCAAACCGCTTTCTAGCCCTACCAGCTTATTCTTGTCCCCCTTCTTCTTCTGAGCCCCCTTCTGAATTGGTATCCCCGGCAGATAAGCTTTCCCTGCTGCCCATAAAGTGACTGCCCTTCGTACCGCGGCCTCATTGTGTGCATAAAAGTCATCTGTTATGTCCCTCACCTCCTTTTTGTATTTCGGGTTCTTCAGCAGGCTGATATTCAACCTCCACCTCTTAGAGACTTCATGTTTCATGGTCTGAAATGCCGCCCAGGAGTATTTCCCCCTGCGCCAGTTGAGGCACTCCTCATCGTGACACTAAGAAGTCTATTCTTGATTGTGTGCCATACTCACAAGATGTAAATGTGTATTCCCTGTCTGTGGAGTGTATTAGTCTCCAGGCGCCCACTAGCCCACAATCCCTTATGACCAGCTTTAAAATGTCCCTTTCTCTCTTCAGCCCGTCCACATGCTTATCTGATTTATCCAGGAAGGGATCCAGGGCAAAGTTCCAGCCCCCCCCTCCCAATACTATGTTGGTGACGTGCATCTCATGCAGTGTTCTGGTGGGGTATGTGAAAATGTGTTGTTTATCCAGTGTGGGCGCAAACACTGACCCCAACACTAATGTGATGTCTCCTAGCTGCATTTTGATCGCTACTAGGCGGCCTTCCCCATCTGATCACATCTTACTAACCATGGTGGGTAAGCACTTGCTGATAAGAATGGCTAGCCTGCAGCTACAATACGCTTTCCTCACCCAACCCTGATGCAGCTTTTCAGCCTCTGCCTTCACTAGATGGGTCTTGTGAAAAACCAGAGGGTGTTTCACAACCTAGTCCCTGGGAATCCCGTACTCAGTTGGCCAGGGAAAGGCCATCACTCTTGGATCCCGACCCTGCGGCTGGACAAGTGAGGGAGGATCACCTGGGTAGGGGGTCCTCGGGGAGTGGGGAAGAAGAACCTGATGGTGAGACATGGTATCCCCCTTCGCACAGCCCATCTAACCCCTGTCCCTACCTATTTTATTGGAAACTACAGCTCTCATAATTCCTCCCCACCTCACACTGACAACACAACTGAGCCGAGGGTGATGAGGAATCGGGGCAGGAAGATTACTTCTAGTAACTTGCAATGGCTCTGTCCCTTTAATGAGATCAGGCAGAGTCAGGCACGTAATCCTAACTACACACACCTGACATTTGTTAACACTCCATGTCAGGATAAAATATGGTGCACACAAGCCCACTCTGAGCGAGGCTGGGTACGAGAAGGAGCATGTCTTCCGGGGCTGATTCTAACCAGGCTATCAAAGTTGGAAGGCCAAGTGGCTGATCTGCACTTGCAGAGAATGAGAGAAAGCCAGGTGAGAATTCCATATTTTCGGAAAGCTATAAGTGTTACAAGACTGAAAGCGATTGAGAAGAAAGGATATACCTTCAAAGTGCTTCAAGGCAGCCCTCTACCCTCCCGGGTGAATGACAAAGTCGGGGAGGAGCAGAGGAGGTATTGGTGGTATTGAAGGTATACCAGCCTCAGGCCAACAGCATTGTTGAGAAACTGAATTGCCGCTTAAAGTGCCAATTGTCAATGTTATGTGTTACTCTCAAGAAGAATTTGGTCCACATTTTGCCGCTGGCCCTTTTCAGTTTTAGGATGCAGCCCTTTAAGGACCTTTACCTCTCGCCTCACAAGATGGTGACAGGAAAGAGAATGAACACACCACTTTTACCCATACATAGTGCATCTGATGCTCACAGGGCTGCCACCATTTTCCGAGATTAATTTGCAGGATGTTTGCGTCAGTTAACCAGATGCATAAAAGTTCTTTCTTGCCAGATAGCGCCAAGAAGAGAAGGAGCAGACGAATGCATGGTGCCCGTCCCTGCATGCTTGCCACAGCTTCAGTTGTTCCCCGGTAATACAATATACATCAGAAACGTTATCCACTGCTGGAGCCAGTCGAGATCTAATGGCCCATGCATGGTAGTTTTTGCCACCCCGTTTGAAAATAAAGGATTTGCAGTATTGGGTGCAACTTTCTGAAGTGAAGGCCTCCCATAAAGCTCCCCCTTTGCCAGACTCCCAGCGCCTGTCTAAATGAAGTGATAATTGACTGAGTAAAGTTGTCAGCTCTTGTTATCCTTCGTAACTGACAATTCCAGAAAATGATGTGTTTTCCTTTTAGGACTATCTTCTTCCAGTATTATAAAGGATTTATTTTGATATTGTGCAACAGGACAAATTCTGTGATTATTGCATGGTTGTCTCGTTCTTCTCATCCTCTGCAGATTACGCATCACAGGTATAGTGAAATAATGTCTATACTGTACATATGTTTAGGATTTATTGTAGGATTATGCATATATACGTTAAACCAGTTTATATGGTGGGGCATTTAAATGGGGGTGTATTATATGGTGTACAGACCATGATGTTTTTTTACTATGACAATGCTCAAAGTGATGTTGGTCAAAATGAGTTAGTAAATATGAAAAGAACCTGGACATTTGATAAGGTTCCATGGCGCTGGAAGCCACGCATCAGTAGAGTGTTTGAAGAATAGAAGGAATACAACCAATATAAAGGAGTAATATTTGACACAATGACTGATGTGCACCATCCAGAATTTAGTAACTTGTGGTGTGGTGCAGTCATGTGCACTCAGTGGGGAAGCAGAGGTCAAATGGGAGATGTTGTGTTTATTCTCTCATCCTGTATGCGCCAGGGGCACCCAAACTGTTAGTACCACAAGAGATGCCTAGAAGCCTAGTGTTTAGTCCATTTGGCAATGTGTCGGTTACAAATCATGTCCCAAGTGCATGGTGCACAAGTTGTATTGATGGACAAAGACGAGGGAAAATATGCAAAAGATGAAAAAAGTCCTTGTTTCAAGACACGGCCATATCTGCAGATGGACAGAGTTTTGTTTGAATCCAACATATAGGAGGAATCAGTAGTAAGCTGTGTGGCAGGGGGGTTGTTGGGCTACGATGAAGAAATCATATGGAACATAAACAAGCACTGTCTAACCATATGGGTCATTTATGTATCAAAATGAATGTGGATTGAAACAAAATAAACTCCAGTGAAAGTGCATGGGGCTGTTCCTGGTGCCAAACCCCCAAAACAAAGAAAGAAGCGCTCAATTGGAAGAAAATGTCAAAAGCGATCAAATTATTTATCTGAAGACTCTATTGAAAGCAATCCCAGATCATTATTGCCAGTATACCAAAACAGAAGTGTTATTTGACTCACTCCTACTGCCAGGTGTCCTGATCGTAGCCAATGCCAAATGGCTGCACATAGTGCAGTGGAAAATTATCCAGTTGGAAAACACCGAAGAACGGGAGTTGAATTCGATGAAAAGCAAAATCCATGCAATACGGCTGATGACTCTACAAAACAGGTACATCTTGGACTTATTAAGGGCAAAGGGGGCATGTGAAAGAAAATTGGATTGTCATGTTGTACATACAACCACCCAAGTAATGCAGAAAATGTTACCTTCTCACATGTAATAGGGGTCCAACACAAGCTGAAGACAGGAATGGAACCTGAAGCAGGAGTTGAATTTGAAGATTGGTTCTATACAATGTTCGTGTGGGCTCCAATTTAGCTAGGAATCGCAGTGAAAATACTTGTTCCTATCATGGTGTTCCTATATTTAATGTTCTGCACATGCCAAATGATACTCCGGTGCTGCACAAAGGCTCTCCCAAACATGACTATGATGATGGTTTTGATAAGGGCAGGCATAGCTTCTGCTCTCATAAAACACCAATTCACCCAGATGGATAAGTGGGATGAAAATGTACCAAGGATCGCAATATTAGATCGCCCCCTCGATCCCCCAGGGACATTGTTCACATGCCCGCAGAACTCAGAAAATTACCAAGAATGGTGGGTCGATTTAGCAGGAGATGGAGGGTGTTGTTTTATAACCGGCACTCCAGAAAAGTATGCTTGAGGTGGGGGAAGTTTAAGTAATGTGTTCAGAGCACGGGTCCCCAAAGATGAAGAGTACAGAAGGAGGGAGGCTGCTGGGTTAATTATTGAAGGATTAACTAAAAGGAGGGATGGTGGGATGCACGTTCAGCGCCCCATTCCCCAACATAATGAACCCACGTAGGGAGGCGTTGAAAGCAGCTCAATTGTTGTGAAAGGAAGTACGTTCTGGGTGGTTGTGGAAAAAGAAATCTTCAATAAAAGACCTTGTTGTTTCAATAAAATAGAAATTTTCAATAAGGGAAGAATTACATTTCCATTTTGGGGAGAGTTTAGGGATATGCATTCATTCTAAAATGGTAGAGGCAGGAGCATGATCGGAAATGGTTATGGACGCAATTTCTGAATTAATAATGGTAGAAGTTAGTGACGGGTTAACGAAAATGTAGTCCAATCTAGAAAATGATTGATGTGGGGGAGAATAAAAGGTAAAGTCTTTCACACCTTGATGACATAAACGCCAGGAGTCAATCAAATTAAGGTTATTTAGCATATTGAGAAGATTTCTATGGGACTTGGAACTGACAAAGTAGGATCCAGAGTGAAATCAACAACATGGTTAATGTCTCTGCACAGAATAAGTCTGTCTGAGTTCTTTTGAACAGGTTTCAATTTGAAGTTGGTCCAGAAAATGGGGCCAGGAGCAGAATTTAGGTGAGGTTCTTGAAGGCAGGCAACGCCAACCTTGAATTTTGCAAGTTGGGTAATAATTTTGTGGTGTTTGATGGGATGATTTAGTCCTTTGACATTCCATGTGACAAACTTAATAGACATTGGTAAATGTAAAATGATAGATTATTGACCAAGGGGTGCAGCAAAAATGACAGCAGAAACATGACCAAATGAAATGTATGGTGTTATAGTAGTTGTTGAATGAGTACCATGTTGAATTCCATGTCTTGTAGTGATATTGGGATGGAAAGGGAAGTACAGAAGGATGTGAACATGACAACAGTAAGAATAATATATCATGAAATGTAGAGATTATACTAAGATTAATGTGGAAATGTTCAGAAGTCAAGATTGGAGAGAAGAAGAGTATCCACATGAAGTGACAATACCAAAGGAGTATCATTGGAGATGTAAGAGCACAGTGATGAGCAGTGCGAAAGCAAAGGAAAGCAGGTACACAGGAGATAACAATAACTAACAATGTTGTACAAAAAGAAAACTAGGGCAACATGTGAAGTAACCGGCCTATGATATAAAGACTATGTAAACATAATTGGCCTCATTACGAGTCCGGCGGTAATCGCGGCGGTAAAACCACCTGGTTACTGCCGGACTCATATTACCATTCCGCCTCCGTGACTCCGGGAATTACCAGGGCATTACAGCCCCGGTGTCCCGGGAGTCACGGAGGCGGAATGGTGTTAATCCCCATTCCCATTGAGTCCCATCAGACTCAATGGGAATGGGGAAGTGGAAACACCGGCACCATCTCGTGATGGTGCTGGTGTTTCCACGTCCGCCTGCAGGCGGGAGGTGTTCAACCCGCCAGATCAGACCTGGCGGGAAGATCACCTCCCGCCTGCAGGACTTGGGATCGGGCAGTCCGGAATTAACAGTGGCGGTGGGTTTACCACCACTGTTAATTCCGGACCGCCTGACCCGTAATGAGGCCCAATGTATAGGCTGTTAACATGAATTAAAATAGTTAGAACATTTTGACTAAAATTGTATTCGAGTTTGTAGATAACCTGTAATTGTCTCTGCAGCAACTAGGATTGGAAGAAGAGGCCAATGGTGTAGATGAAGCAGATCTACTTCGTGTATAATTAAACTTGCTTTGTTGATTTTTTAATCTTTTATATGAAGGTAGTTGATGCTGAGGGTCTGGTTTGGATGAGCAGGATGTTGAATCTGAAGAAGAAGTATCAATCAGAGTAGCTTGAGGAGACTAGAGTAAATTGAAGAGATCGCTGGGTTCAGTGAATTCTTTAGGCAGGCGATCCAGGTTTGTAATTGTCATTTTTGCAGGTTCAAGCAATCCGTATCTGATGCCAAGGGTCTTCAAGATCTCATGTAAATATTTTTTACCTTGAAGAAGAATAGGGGAGTTTTTCTTGGCAACTAATATGGTCTGGCATGCTTGCTGATGTCTCAGAAAGCAAGCAATAAATGGTATGGGCGTAACGTTGTTGGTAGAAAAGCAAGGCTTTACCCAGTGAGCTCTCTGCAGTTCCAATGGAGGTGAACTGTGCTGCCTAAAGTTGAAGGGATCCATTTGGTAAGAAAATGGAGGGTAATCCAACTCTATTTTCTCAGGCATCTCATAAAAATGTAGGTTATCTCTCCTATTTCTGTTCTTTAATTCAGTGTGATCAAGTTCCAATTGGTGATTTTTTTATTGCATGTTTTCTAGGCCTTCCATCCTATCTTCAACAAAAGAAATTCTCTCTTCAGCCTCATCTAGTCTGCCTGATAACATTTTAATGCCATGTTTGAAACCTTTGATGTTGAATGTTGAAAGAACAAGAGTCAAGAGTAGATATGGAGGAGCGAATATTGCTGAGCTCCTCTAAGATCTTCTCCAAACAAGAGTTGAAGTAAGAATTATCCAATGGACGTGAGGTATTGGTGCTTTTAGCCATATTTGTATTGAAAAAGAAACAGTAATAATGAGCCAGAAATAAAAAGATAAAGTTAATACAAGGTACGTAATATCTTATTTTGACTCCGGGTGTCAGTGTTGAGTAGGCCACTGAAGTGTTGTAGCAGTGGGGGAGTAATATAGTTTGCGACACCGAGGAACAGGAAGCAGACAGCCGAGTGAGGTAGAAGGGCAACAAAAGAGAGTCTCTTAGAGAGCAATATGCAGAAGGAGCAAACACGGACCACACAGATGTAATTGGAAAAACCCCAGTGAGACCGTTACAGGGGCTGAATCAAGGTAAACATTGAACCCTACATGGGTGGAGAATTTGCACCACAGAAGAGGAACATCGCCAACACAAGAAATTCTTACCGGAATTAAGAGTCTATTGTCCTGAGCCATTCCGGAGCACAACAGGATGCCAATTAATATTTTCCCTCGTCAGCAGTGGTTGGCCTCACCTGCAAAGATGTTGGATATGTGTAGAGACCAGTTTCCAGAGATATGAAAGCAGCGTTTCTTCACATGCAGAGCAGACAACAGCACATTAAGAGCATTCTTTTACTGCCACAGCCCGAAAATTCATCAAAAATGCATGGTTGCTGCTTTTTAATAGTTCATGTTGATACTTTAGAGGTAGTAAAGTTATGAGATATTGGCCCTCATTACAACACCGGCACTAAACCATGGCACTATTAGCACCATGGTTGGGGTTGTAACGAGTCCGCCATGGTGAAATGGAGAAATACCGCCCCATTCCAAGGTTGGCGGGGCGATATTTCCCCATTTCACCATGGCCCTTCCCCATTCCCATTTTTGCCCCATAGGGCTCAATGGGAATGGGGAAGGCGGCAATTACGGTACCGCAAATTGCGGTACCGTAATTGCCTGTGAGGTCCCTTTGCGGGTCCCTACTTTAACGGCTGGTCCAGACCAGCCGTTCAGGTCGGGTCCCGCAAAGGGACCTTGTAGTAAGGCGCTAAGTGGTTAACGGCGCCGCAGTCTTTTACGGCACCGTTAACCACTTAGCGCCTGGGTCGTAATGAGGCCCATTGACCAAATTTAAGAAATGATCTCTCTTTGAGATGGAGCTTCTCACTTACTCACCTTTGCTGCCCGTTGACGGAGACAAGACCTCTTCCCAGCGCACGTTTTGCACATTATAAGGAAATAAACCCATTTATGGCCTTCTGGTTCATACTAATCCATCAAAAGGAACCTGACAGTATTCAGCAATAGCAATAACGACCTCCGATGCACAAACAGCTGATGCCAAACTGTGTCAACACCGCAGAGGTTAACTCAAGTTACCTTTGAGAGGAGGTTTGAGTATAACAAGCCCACAACCAACAAAACAAATCCCATCAATCCGGCTTCCTCCCTTTGGGTTCTAAAACTGTCTGTGACGACAAAAAATTGCATACATAAACCACCTTTATCTCATTCAGGTAGACACACAAGATATCTCAAAAAATATACATATTTTAATCTCTATCACATAAAACCATAAAATTACAACCATCATCAGTGTCTCTACTATACACCATTTCCTTAAACGCAAATTTGCATTTTTAACACATTATGATCTGTGTACAGTTTCACAAAATCCTATTCTACACAATCTTTACAAAATTCCCCATTTATGGGAAGTATAGTGTGTCGCAGTTGGAGAACATACGGAGTTTCCAATTTCTGCCCTTTAAAACAATTTCTTTTATGTTGGAAGTCAGACAACACACTGAGCATTTACCACACTTGTAGTGGCCTACTACAGGCTGTGTATTCCACAATGTGGACTGAACTCCATTCTTTTCCAGACCGGCTGAATCATATGTATGGACCAATTTGTCACGTAAATTCGTCATCCGTTTAAAGGCAAAGCGTGGTTTGCATATCGTGAAATCCTCCGTGTTTATCATCCCCCAATTCTTCAGTATACTGCGTCGTAGCGCATTGCTTATGGGCGAGAACGTCGATACACACGTGACTTTGTCTTCTTTAATCCTTGGCCGTTTCACAAGGCATTCCTGCCTATTAGTGTTTCTAGCCCTTTTCAATGATCTCCTTATTACATGAGATGGATAGCCCCTGGCTTTCAGTCTTGTAGACAGATCTTTACTACTTACATCGAAATCCTCTCTTTGGGTACAGTTTCTACGAATACGTAGAAATTGACCGAAAGGCACATTTTCGCGCAAACTTGCTGGATGGTAACTGTCGAAAACCAGTAAGGAGTTTTTGTCTGTTGGTTTTCTAAACAGTCGGGTGCCCACTGTGTTGTTATCTCCTTTATAGATCTCTAAATCCAAAAAGGCAATCTGATCACTACTATTGGTCATGGTGAAATTAATGCATCGTTCTTGTGCATTCAACCATGTCAAAAAAAGAGTCAAATCCTGTATACTACCGGACCACACCATAAAGACATCGTCAATATATCTGTGCCATGTTTTCATTAGGTGTCTAAATGGATTGGTCTCTGCATAGACTGAACGATTCTCTAAATCGTCCATAAAAAGATTGGCCAGATCTGGAGCAAAAGTTGACCCCATACTCGTACCATGTTGTTGTAGGTAAAAAGTGCCATTAACAATAAAATAATTATTAGTCAAGGCTATTCTAATACATTCAGTGATGAAGTTGGACGGAACCTTTTTGTCCACTCGTTTTTCCAAAAAGGTATGCATGATGTCGATGCATTTTTGCTGAGGGATACTCGTATATAATGCCTCCACATCCAATGTTACCAAAATGTCGTCCGCCCTAACTTCCACATTCTCCAAAATATGGATCATGTGTGTCGTGTCTTGGATGTATGATTTCATTTTGGTAACAAAAGGCCTCAAGAAAAAATCTGCGTAAACTGACAATGGTTCCAAAACTGAACCGATTGCTGCCACAATAGGTCTACCCGGTGGACAAGTTGTATTTTTGTGCATTTTAGGCAGACAATATAGGGCTGGGACAGTCGAGTTAGATTGTATTAAAAAAGATTTTTCCTCACTGTCTATCCAGCCTTCCATTTCAGCGTGGGTCATCAGACTCGTTATTTCTTCCACAATCCTTGCCGTGGGGTCTCTTGGAAGTTTCTTGTAGAAGACCTCGTTATTTAGTTGTTTATTGATTTCCTCATTATACCCCTCTATTCCCCACAACACAATGCCTCCTCCCTTGTCCGCCGGTTTTATAACAAACCGCTTGTTATCAGCCAGATCCTTCATTGCTTGTCTCTCTCCTCTTGATAAATTATCTTTATAGTTATTTTTCGTATTTATCAATGTTTTCATCTCTCGAAGGATCTTATTTTCAAAACTAAGAATTTCCGATGACACCATTGAAGAGGCTGGGACAAAGGTAGACGGGGGCTTGAGCCCCGAACTACTCTGATTCTTTGGGCGCGTCTCTGATGCATTCCGAAAGAAATATCGCAAACGAATAATACGAAAGAAATTTCTCATCTCAATCTCGGTATTAAACATATCAGCCTTATTAGCCGGTACAAAAGTGAGGCCTTTACTCAGAACCTGAATCTCAGAGGGAGTAAGAACATGAGTGCTCAAATTAAAAATAGGCATTACCATATCTGTGGCGGTGGCTGCCACTGTCGAGTTCGCATGCCATGATGTCCTAGCTGTCGCGACCTCCCTCGAGGGCCCCGACCCTGAAAAGGACGTCTTCTCGGTGGCCCCCCGTTTGAATTATTCTGTGAATCAGTTGAGGACCCTGTATCACTACTATTCGAAGAGTTCGAAAAAGTTACAAATTTTTTGGGGCGTCTCTGATTGTTCCCCCCACCTCCCTGATTATTATAGCTTTGAGTGAAAAAACCAGGAACAAGGTATGGGTAAGTCTTCTCTTCCCTATAATTTTGAACATCTTTTTTCAATTTTTCTAATTTCTTATCAATGGTAAATGTTTTAAATTTTTTCATGTCTTGCTCTATTTTTTCCAACAGAACTTTAATGTCTGGTAATGTAGACTCATCTTGAATTTTCTTTCCCAAAGTAGCGAGTTCTTCTTTCTGCTTTTTGGCCTCTTGTTCTGCCGTTGCAATCACCAGAATCACCCAGTCCCGGGAGCATTTGTTTCCAACACCACTAAAATCAGCCATGAATTTAGGGTTATCAAGAAATATCCTAGGGATATTTCTGACCTGTAGACCCTCCGGAATCACTCCTAGTTTGAGGTACTCTACCATTAACTGACCATGTGATTCCGTCCGAATCAATTTTTTATTTTTTTGGGTCAGTAGCTCTATATCATTGGTTTTGGGTGGTGTGGTCACATCCGCTACCGGTACCGGCCGTTCCAGGAGGGACGGCAAATCAAAAAACCGTTTGAATTCTTCGTCCGTGAATGAGACAATATTTACATTCTCCATATCTAGGAATCTATATAGAATCTCTAAACTCTACCAACCAAGGGGTTGTCCTTACACAACACTAGACCAGAGCTGTCATGTCCTCTTTTTAGGGGCCGTATGGGAGAGGACTAAAACATACAACCAACAAAACAAATCCCATCAATCCGGCTTCCTCCCTTTGGGTTCTAAAACTGTCTGTGACGACAAAAAATTGCATACATAAACCACCTTTATCTCATTCAGGTAGACACACAAGATATCTCAAAAAATATACATATTTTAATCTCTATCACATAAAACCATAAAATTACAACCATCATCAGTGTCTCTACTATACACCATTTCCTTAAACGCAAATTTGCATTTTTAACACATTATGATCTGTGTACAGTTTCACAAAATCCTATTCTACACAATCTTTACAAAATTCCCCATTTATGGGAAGTATAGTGTGTCGCAGTTGGAGAACATACGGAGTTTCCAATTTCTGCCCTTTAAAACAATTTCTTTTATGTTGGAAGTCAGACAACACACTGAGCATTTACCACACTTGTAGTGGCCTACTACAGGCTGTGTATTCCACAATGTGGACTGAACTCCATTCTTTTCCAGACCGGCTGAATCATATGTATGGACCAATTTGTCACGTAAATTCGTCATCCGTTTAAAGGCAAAGCGTGGTTTGCATATCGTGAAATCCTCCGTGTTTATCATCCCCCAATTCTTCAGTATACTGCGTCGTAGCGCATTGCTTATGGGCGAGAACGTCGATACACACGTGACTTTGTCTTCTTTAATCCTTGGCCGTTTCACAAGGCATTCCTGCCTATTAGTGTTTCTAGCCCTTTTCAATGATCTCCTTATTACATGAGATGGATAGCCCCTGGCTTTCAGTCTTGTAGACAGATCTTTACTACTTACATCGAAATCCTCTCTTTGGGTACAGTTTCTACGAATACGTAGAAATTGACCGAAAGGCAAATTTTCGCGCAAACTTGCTGGATGGTAACTGTCGAAAACCAGTAAGGAGTTTTTGTCTGTTGGTTTTCTAAACAGTCGGGTGCCCACTGTGTTGTTATCTCCTTTATAGATCTCTAAATCCAAAAAGGCAATCTGATCACTACTATTGGTCATGGTGAAATTAATGCATCGTTCTTGTGCATTCAACCATGTCAAAAAAAGAGTCAAATCCTGTATACTACCGGACCACACCATAAAGACATCGTCAATATATCTGTGCCATGTTTTCATTAGGTGTCTAAATGGATTGGTCTCTGCATAGACTGAACGATTCTCTAAATCGTCCATAAAAAGATTGGCCAGATCTGGAGCAAAAGTTGACCCCATACTCGTACCATGTTGTTGTAGGTAAAAAGTGCCATTAACAATAAAATAATTATTAGTCAAGGCTATTCTAATACATTCAGTGATGAAGTTGGACGGAACCTTTTTGTCCACTCGTTTTTCCAAAAAGGTATGCATGATGTCGATGCATTTTTGCTGAGGGATACTCGTATATAATGCCTCCACATCCAATGTTACCAAAATGTCGTCCGCCCTAACTTCCACATTCTCCAAAATATGGATCATGTGTGTCGTGTCTTGGATGTATGATTTCATTTTGGTAACAAAAGGCCTCAAGAAAAAATCTGCGTAAACTGACAATGGTTCCAAAACTGAACCGATTGCTGCCACAATAGGTCTACCCGGTGGACAAGTTGTATTTTTGTGCATTTTAGGCAGACAATATAGGGCTGGGACAGTCGAGTTAGATTGTATTAAAAAAGATTTTTCCTCACTGTCTATCCAGCCTTCCATTTCAGCGTGGGTCATCAGACTCGTTATTTCTTCCACAATCCTTGCCGTGGGGTCTCTTGGAAGTTTCTTGTAGAAGACCTCGTTATTTAGTTGTTTATTGATTTCCTCATTATACCCCTCTATTCCCCACAACACAATGCCTCCTCCCTTGTCCGCCGGTTTTATAACAAACCGCTTGTTATCAGCCAGATCCTTCATTGCTTGTCTCTCTCCTCTTGATAAATTATCTTTATAGTTATTTTTCGTATTTATCAATGTTTTCATCTCTCGAAGGATCTTATTTTCAAAACTAAGAATTTCCGATGACACCATTGAAGAGGCTGGGACAAAGGTAGACGGGGGCTTGAGCCCCGAACTACTCTGATTCTTTGGGCGCGTCTCTGATGCATTCCGAAAGAAATATCGCAAACGAATAATACGAAAGAAATTTCTCATCTCAATCTCGGTATTAAACATATCAGCCTTATTAGCCGGTACAAAAGTGAGGCCTTTACTCAGAACCTGAATCTCAGAGGGAGTAAGAACATGAGTGCTCAAATTAAAAATAGGCATTACCATATCTGTGGCGGTGGCTGCCACTGTCGAGTTCGCATGCCATGATGTCCTAGCTGTCGCGACCTCCCTCGAGGGCCCCGACCCTGAAAAGGACGTCTTCTCGGTGGCCCCCCGTTTGAATTATTCTGTGAATCAGTTGAGGACCCTGTATCACTACTATTCGAAGAGTTCGAAAAAGTTACACATTTTTTGGGGCGTCTCTGATTGTTCCCCCCACCTCCCTGATTATTATAGCTTTGAGTGAAAAAACCAGGAACAAGGTATGGGTAAGTCTTCTCTTCCCTATAATTTTGAACATCTTTTTTCAATTTTTCTAATTTCTTATCAATGGTAAATGTTTTAAATTTTTTCATGTCTTGCTCTATTTTTTCCAACAGAACTTTAATGTCTGGTAATGTAGACTCATCTTGAATTTTCTTTCCCAAAGTAGCGAGTTCTTCTTTCTGCTTTTTGGCCTCTTGTTCTGCCGTTGACCCCACGGCAAGGATTGTGGAAGAAATAACGAGTCTGATGACCCACGCTGAAATGGAAGGCTGGATAGACAGTGAGGAAAAATCTTTTTTAATACAATCTAACTCGACTGTCCCAGCCCTATATTGTCTGCCTAAAATGCACAAAAATACAACTTGTCCACCGGGTAGACCTATTGTGGCAGCAATCGGTTCAGTTTTGGAACCATTGTCAGTTTACGCAGATTTTTTCTTGAGGCCTTTTGTTACCAAAATGAAATCATACATCCAAGACACGACACACATGATCCATATTTTGGAGAATGTGGAAGTTAGGGTGGACGACATTTTGGTAACATTGGATGTGGAGGCATTATATACGAGTATCCCTCAGCAAAAATGCATCGACATCATGCATACCTTTTTGGAAAAACGAGTGGACAAAAAGGTTCCGTCCAACTTCATCACTGAATGTATTAGAATAGCCTTGACTAATAATTATTTTATTGTTAATGGCACTTTTTACCTACAACAACATGGTACGAGTATGGGGTCAACTTTTGCTCCAGATCTGGCCAATCTTTTTATGGACGATTTAGAGAATCGTTCAGTCTATGCAGAGACCAATCCATTTAGACACCTAATGAAAACATGGCACAGATATATTGACGATGTCTTTATGGTGTGGTCCGGTAGTATACAGGATTTGACTCTTTTTTTGACATGGTTGAATGCACAAGAACGATGCATTAATTTCACCATGACCAATAGTAGTGATCAGATTGCCTTTTTGGATTTAGAGATCTATAAAGGAGATAACAACACAGTGGGCACCCGACTGTTTAGAAAACCAACAGACAAAAACTCCTTACTGGTTTTCGACAGTTACCATCCAGCAAGTTTGCGCGAAAATTTGCCTTTCGGTCAATTTCTACGTATTCGTAGAAACTGTACCCAAAGAGAGGATTTCGATGTAAGTAGTAAAGATCTGTCTACAAGACTGAAAGCCAGGGGCTATCCATCTCATGTAATAAGGAGATCATTGAAAAGGGCTAGAAACACTAATAGGCAGGAATGCCTTGTGAAACGGCCAAGGATTAAAGAAGACAAAGTCACGTGTGTATCGACGTTCTCGCCCATAAGCAATGCGCTACGACGCAGTATACTGAAGAATTGGGGGATGATAAACACGGAGGATTTCACGATATGCAAACCACGCTTTGCCTTTAAACGGATGACGAATTTACGTGACAAATTGGTCCATACATATGATTCAGCCGGTCTGGAAAAGAATGGAGTTCAGTCCACATTGTGGAATACACAGCCTGTAGTAGGCCACTACAAGTGTGGTAAATGCTCAGTGTGTTGTCTGACTTCCAACATAAAAGAAATTGTTTTAAAGGGCAGAAATTGGAAACTCCGTATGTTCTCCAACTGCGACACACTATACTTCCCATAAATGGGGAATTTTGTAAAGATTGTGTAGAATAGGATTTTGTGAAACTGTACACAGATCATAATGTGTTAAAAATGCAAATTTGCGTTTAAGGAAATGGTGTATAGTAGAGACACTGATGATGGTTGTAATTTTATGGTTTTATGTGATAGAGATTAAAATATGTATATTTTTTGAGATATCTTGTGTGTCTACCTGAATGAGATAAAGGTGGTTTATGTATGCAATTTTTTGTCGTCACAGACAGTTTTAGAACCCAAAGGGAGGAAGCCGGATTGATGGGATTTGTTTTGTTGGTTGTATGTTTTAGTCCTCTCCCATACGGCCCCTAAAAAGAGGACATGACAGCTCTGGTCTAGTGTTGTGTAAGGACAACCCCTTGGTTGGTAGAGTTTAGAGATTCTATATAGATTCCTAGATATGGAGAATGTAAATATTGTCTCATTCACGGACGAAGAATTCAAACGGTTTTTTGATTTGCCGTCCCTCCTGGAACGGCCGGTACCGGTAGCGGATGTGACCACACCACCCAAAACCAATGATATAGAGCTACTGACCCAAAAAAATAAAAAATTGATTCGGACGGAATCACATGGTCAGTTAATGGTAGAGTACCTCAAACTAGGAGTGATTCCGGAGGGTCTACAGGTCAGAAATATCCCTAGGATATTTCTTGATAACCCTAAATTCATGGCTGATTTTAGTGGTGTTGGAAACAAATGCTCCCGGGACTGGGTGATTCTGGTGATTGCAACGGCAGAACAAGAGGCCAAAAAGCAGAAAGAAGAACTCGCTACTTTGGGAAAGAAAATTCAAGATGAGTCTACATTACCAGACATTAAAGTTCTGTTGGAAAAAATAGAGCAAGACATGAAAAAATTTAAAACATTTACCATTGATAAGAAATTAGAAAAATTGAAAAAAGATGTTCAAAATTATAGGGAAGAGAAGACTTACCCATACCTTGTTCCTGGTTTTTTCACTCAAAGCTATAATAATCAGGGAGGTGGGGGGAACAATCAGAGACGCCCCAAAAAATTTGTAACTTTTTCGAACTCTTCGAATAGTAGTGATACAGGGTCCTCAACTGATTCACAGAATAATTCAAACGGGGGGCCACCGAGAAGACGTCCTTTTCAGGGTCGGGGCCCTCGAGGGAGGTCGCGACAGCTAGGACATCATGGCATGCGAACTCGACAGTGGCAGCCACCGCCACAGATATGGTAATGCCTATTTTTAATTTGAGCACTCATGTTCTTACTCCCTCTGAGATTCAGGTTCTGAGTAAAGGCCTCACTTTTGTACCGGCTAATAAGGCTGATATGTTTAATACCGAGATTGAGATGAGAAATTTCTTTCGTATTATTCGTTTGCGATATTTCTTTCGGAATGCATCAGAGACGCGCCCAAAGAATCAGAGTAGTTCGGGGCTCAAGCCCCCGTCTACCTTTGTCCCAGCCTCTTCAATGGTGTCATCGGAAATTCTTAGTTTTGAAAATAAGATCCTTCGAGAGATGAAAACATTGATAAATACGAAAAATAACTATAAAGATAATTTATCAAGAGGAGAGAGACAAGCAATGAAGGATCTGGCTGATAACAAGCGGTTTGTTATAAAACCGGCGGACAAGGGAGGAGGCATTGTGTTGTGGGGAATAGAGGGGTATAATGAGGAAATCAATAAACAACTAAATAACGAGGTCTTCTACAAGAAACTTCCAAGAGACCCCACGGCAAGGATTGTGGAAGAAATAACGAGTCTGATGACCCACGCTGAAATGGAAGGCTGGATAGACAGTGAGGAAAAATCTTTTTTAATACAATCTAACTCGACTGTCCCAGCCCTATATTGTCTGCCTAAAATGCACAAAAATACAACTTGTCCACCGGGTAGACCTATTGTGGCAGCAATCGGTTCAGTTTTGGAACCATTGTCAGTTTACGCAGATTTTTTCTTGAGGCCTTTTGTTACCAAAATGAAATCATACATCCAAGACACGACACACATGATCCATATTTTGGAGAATGTGGAAGTTAGGGCGGACGACATTTTGGTAACATTGGATGTGGAGGCATTATATACGAGTATCCCTCAGCAAAAATGCATCGACATCATGCATACCTTTTTGGAAAAACGAGTGGACAAAAAGGTTCCGTCCAACTTCATCACTGAATGTATTAGAATAGCCTTGACTAATAATTATTTTATTGTTAATGGCACTTTTTACCTACAACAACATGGTACGAGTATGGGGTCAACTTTTGCTCCAGATCTGGCCAATCTTTTTATGGACGATTTAGAGAATCGTTCAGTCTATGCAGAGACCAATCCATTTAGACACCTAATGAAAACATGGCACAGATATATTGACAATGTCTTTATGGTGTGGTCCGGTAGTATACAGGTTTTGACTCTTTTTTTGACATGGTTGAATGCACAAGAACGATGCATTAATTTCACCATGACCAATAGTAGTGATCAGATTGCCTTTTTGGATTTAGAGATCTATAAAGGAGATAACAACACAGTGGGCACCCGACTGTTTAGAAAACCAACAGACAAAAACTCCTTACTGGTTTTCGACAGTTACCATCCAGCAAGTTTGCGCGAAAATTTGCCTTTCGGTCAATTTCTACGTATTCGTAGAAACTGTACCCAAAGAGAGGATTTCGATGTAAGTAGTAAAGATCTGTCTACAAGACTGAAAGCCAGGGGCTATCCATCTCATGTAATAAGGAGATCATTGAAAAGGGCTAGAAACACTAATAGGCAGGAATGCCTTGTGAAACGGCCAAGGATTAAAGAAGACAAAGTCACGTGTGTATCGACGTTCTCGCCCATAAGCAATGCGCTACGACGCAGTATACTGAAGAATTGGGGGATGATAAACACGGAGGATTTCACGATATGCAAACCACGCTTTGCCTTTAAACGGATGACGAATTTACGTGACAAATTGGTCCATACATATGATTCAGCCGGTCTGGAAAAGAATGGAGTTCAGTCCACATTGTGGAATACACAGCCTGTAGTAGGCCACTACAAGTGTGGTAAATGCTCAGTGTGTTGTCTGACTTCCAACATAAAAGAAATTGTTTTAAAGGGCAGAAATTGGAAACTCCATATGTTCTCCAACTGCGACACACTATACTTCCCATAAATGGGGAATTTTGTAAAGATTGTGTAGAATAGGATTTTGTGAAACTGTACACAGATCATAATGTGTTAAAAATGCAAATTTGCGTTTAAGGAAATGGTGTATAGTAGAGACACTGATGATGGTTGTAATTTTATGGTTTTATGTGATAGAGATTAAAATATGTATATTTTTTGAGATATCTTGTGTGTCTACCTGAATGAGATAAAGGTGGTTTATGTATGCAATTTTTTGTCGTCACAGACAGTTTTAGAACCCAAAGGGAGGAAGCCGGATTGATGGGATTTGTTTTGTTGGTTGTATGTTTTAGTCCTCTCCCATACGGCCCCTAAAAAGAGGACATGACAGCTCTGGTCTAGTGTTGTATAACAAGCCCAGACAGCGAGACAATCGCAGTGCATTCAAGAAAGAATCCTAGTCACACAAATACAAGATGTGGACATATGTGTGTGTGTACTAAAGGGGAACAAGATTGATCAACCACAAAGCAATTGGTGTCCTGAAGATGGCCCTATACTTATTCTAGTGACCACTGCTGACAAAAGTGGTATATTATAACGGGCCAAAACATATGTCGACTGTTTAAGGAAAATCCAATGTTTTTTTCCCCATGTCAAAAATGCATACTCTGACTAAAATGTTATGCCAACAAAGACTTTTTTCCACTTTAGAACTCCCCTGTTAGATGCGATGAATGTAGAATGAATGATATGATTGAGAATCAATTTAGAAATGTTTTTTAAGATGTTTTATAATCATTAAAGAGATAGAACTTTTGTTACAAGTTGCAGCGTTCAGTGCAGTTTTTCTCCACCAGCGACTTCCTAACCAATGACGCAGTTAGGTGGCCTTTAACTCTCACTTAAGATCCATACAAGACTAAAAGAGAGGGGTAGTCAATCTGTTTTTCATTTTCTCCTTTAAAGACTGTCCCTTCCTTCAGATTAGACCCCCCGTTAACAAAAAATAGGGATTACCCATTACTTTAAGCTTCTCACTTAAGCCACCATCTTATGTGCATTTGTTCATGCCCCTGCTTCTATTCTTTTAGTGACACTTAATTGAAAAACTATGAAATAATGATTTGATCCAGAATGAAATAAGCTAACCTAGTTAGGTTAATGTCCTCTGTATGTTAAAATGGCTACCTAATCTGCGGGTAACCTGTTTTACACCTTTTTCATCTTATCATCCGCAAACCCTCCCTAGCACCACCCTTTTTGTGAACTGAAGTGTTGAGTAATCATGCAAAAGCTTAAAAAAAGAAAAGAATAACTAAATAAAATATATTTGCTCACCATCCACTAAACCATGATGCAGGCATAAAGGAGTGATCCAAAATGAGTGAACAGACCTTGACAGAATCCGCCAAAATCAAACCTGGTTTCAGTTTTAAACCGTTCGTGTTTTTTTTTTTATAAAATAAGCAATATAACAGGTTTTTTAAATAGCCATTTCTTTTTTTTTTCTTTTTATGGTTACATTTATGGTTTACAGCAAACCTTACACAAAATAGAAACATTTACAAATCAGACTTCAATTCCTACATGAAGCAAACATAAAATCATACATTAGCCATCAAAATAATTCTCAGAAAATTGATCAAAGCTAAAAATAAATGAAACATGTGTCCCCCACATTAACCTACACCAGAACAGATTCATTGAGGTATCAGAGTTGTCCCTGCATTTTCTCTTAAATATAAAAAAAAAAAAACGGACAGGCAAAAACCCAATGTTTAAGAGTTTCCGTTGTGTCAGCATTGTTACAGAATCTGTAAAGTGATGGATTGCTAAGCAGTTGTGAAATATTTCAATGCTTTGTTCTTTCCCTTGTGTGGAACTGGTTCAGCCTAAAACGTAGATAATTAGCACATGCTTTGTCGCATGGAAATCGTTGTAAATACAGCAGAATACACTCTCTCGCATGAGTGTACATAGAATATTCCACGTATGTACCATATGTGCCAGTGTAATCTACTGTTTCAGACCAATCTGACCTAAACAAACTTCTTTTTACAACCCCTGGTCTCAGTATTAAATCCAAATCGGACGCCCCAATTGAAATTAATATGCCTTGCATCTTAGATTTATATGAATTAACAGAGGCAATTGTTTCCACCTTCATAACTGGATTTAGATCCACATACAATGAGTTCTCGAGGGGATCAAGAAGTTTCTTATAGGTCAGTAGTTGTTTCCACACAAAACGTGCCTTCAGGGAGGTCAGGCATAGTTCATGTCTGATCAATGCCTTTGGGATTGCCAAATATAAACACAAAACCTCCTTCCACAATTTGCCTTGTATTGTATCCAGCAAACCAATTCCCCAAATAATGTAGACAGATGTCTAAGCCATATAAAAGCACTGGTTCTACCGTAGCCAGATAAAAACGGTGAATTGGTAATATGGAGAACTTGCACAGTCTGGCCAGCAAACAATTCATTTAAGAAGCACGTTTTCTCGTTTTAGCATATAAAATGGTCTTCCACGCTTCCGCTGAAACCTTGTTAATAAGATTATATCCCAGATAAATCACAGATATTACTTGTTCTACTTGTTCATAGCCCATCAAACAAAGCGTAACCTTTGTTTTGGAGTCCTTAGAGAAAACAACCACCTTGCATTTAGATTAATTTGGGGAAAGATTGTTGGCCAATGCATACCTACATACCTAAATAAATTAAAGATTCAGCTTACATTGAAGACCCCTAGCCGTTCGATCAAAAAAGATGAAATCATCAGCAACGGCTAGCCAGTCCAACTTAAGACTGCCCAGCCCTGCTGGCGAGATAGACGGCCCATGTCACAGGCTTTCAATGTCACTTGCATACAGGTTAAATAGGATTGGTGCCAATGTACAGCCTTGTTTGAGACCCACATAAGAGTTAACTGGCCTAGACAATGACCCCTCTTTAGTCAAGCGCACTCTTAGTGTGGTGTCAGTATGAAGGAGAGCAAGCAGTTGCATTAATGTTCTGGGTACATTCACGTTGATGAGTTCTGACCACAGCGTAGATCTAACTACACAGTCAAATGCGCTGGACATGTCCAGGGAGGCCAGCTAGACAGACCCAGCTTGACTATGATGGATGTTATGGGGTAAATGTGCCAAAAGGGTAGCATTACGGGAAGTTCCCAATTGCTGCCCAAACCCCACCTGAAATCTGCTCAGTAGATGGGACTGTCTGATAAACAGATTAAGGTCCCTCAAAAGCAATATAGCAAAGACCTTACTAGTAGCATCAATGAGGGCAATAGGCCTGTAGTTATTAGGGTCCCGAGGATCGCCCTTCTTTAGAATCGGAAAATAATGATGGATTGTGCGCAGGAGACAGGAATAGTGTGGGTCAGGTATATTTGGTCAAACATAGGTTTCAAAAGCCCTGACCAGATCCGAGGAGCATCCTTCAGAACAAATAGTGGAATTCCATCTGGACCTGGCACACAAGGTGGCTTAAGTCTACGTATTGCCCACATTATATCGTCTTCCTCCAATCGGCAAGTGCCCAAACTAACCCGGACGCAGAACCAAGTCATGGGTAACTTTGAAGCAATCAGGCATGGAATATTTGTTTGCATAAAAGTCTACCCAGGATTGTTCCTCAATCGGAGAGTCCATACTCGGTCCTTTTAGGCCCAAGGTTCGGTTGATTGTAGCCTAGAACTTTTTTGACCTGCTGTTGCAAAGTTAACTAAAAGCGTGGACTGATGATTGCAAAGGTTTGATTTGATCTTAACTGATATAACTAGATTTTTATGCAATTGGCACATCTTTTTCCTAGCAGTGATGTAGTCTGCTGAAGACAGTCCCTGCTTCTTTAGCACGGCAGGATCTTTCCATTTGAGACTTTTCGAGTGCAACATTCTAGTATCTGGCAAGTACCTGGGAGTCCCTCTCTGTGCAAGGGGTTTCTTTCGGATGAGTCTTTTCACGCAGTCCATGATAATTTCATAGGGTGCGTTTACGCAAACTATCCCCCATGCCAAAGTCATTAAAACGTATACTCAAGTTCCAGAATGAGTCAGTCAAGAGTTGTGTCAATTTCGCCACAGTCCTACAACTCCATTGGAGGGCAAGCTGTCCCCTGGCCACCGAGAGGCCAACAAGGTCAGGTCTTAGATAAAAGGTCAAAGGTGAATAACCTTTTTTTTTTAAATAGAGAGCAAATTAAAAAAATGGGGCTTGAAAAAGGGAAATGGTGGCACTGCAAAGAGCACTGAATGGGCAGGAGACCACATTTTGTAGAATCATTAGAAAAAAGCCCTAACTTGATTTTTCTTTAAGCTTTTTTTGACTACCTACCGTCTGACATATTTTCACTTTTCTGGTCTTGAGCTTTTTCCTGTGCCAAGGTTCTGCTGAGCCCACATGGGGGTTCTTTTATGGAGATGGTCCATATTCTTTGCAACTCTCAGCCGCCATGCATTTTTCCTTGTGGCCGGATGCCATCTGCAAGGGTACAACCCTGAGCTTAATGGATGTTTGCCATGCAAAGTGATGGTGGATTCTCTGCAGGAAAGTGTGGCTGATAAACAGCTATCTTTTCCATATATGGTATTTTGCTAAGTAAATACTGTCAGTGATTATACATGGGATGGTTCCAGGCCTTGCGAGTATGTAACATGGTCACCGGCAGTCATATATCAGACACATGTATAATTCTGCTGTGCACAGATTTTAAGGATCCCAGCAGCTGAAATGTGAATTGGCCACGTTTCAAAGGAAAGTATCACTCACTTCAAATGTGCACAAGCAGGGACTGAGCGGCAGCCATTAATGTGAGTTTCCTTTGAAAAACTCTATTGGTGGTGATGAACCACTTTCATAATCTAAAGCTGTCTAGTGATGCCCCTTACCTTCCTAATAAAATATTATAAGCTAAGAGAATGTATGGTATGATATACAAACAGGTGGCTAATGTTAAATTCATCTTTAGCAGCACTGGGGGACACCTTCAAATGTGCCGCAGACTATTTTACAAAATGGAAACCCATTTTTTGGTTTCCAAACCTGGTACAAAGGTTAGTTCCTGAACACTTCAGGCAGGTGGCCCCCAAAGACTGTATTTCTAGCATGTCTTGAAATACGGTTATGCTAAATTCTGCATTAGCCTCCTATGGAAGACAAATGGAAATGCATTTAGGGTAAGAAAACTGGCTTCAATTGTTAAATGTTAAATTCATGAATGTAGTCCCTTATAAATGTAAAGACCACGAGTTGATGCTTGGTGGACGGATCTTAAACTCTGGTCTATGATCGAAACTAAAGTATGGTAAAGGAATGTGCATAAGGGAATACAAGAAGTGAACGATACTATCTTGGCCTGGAACTCACTCATACAGTCACTGTTATATCCATCTGATGACATACCTCCTTGAATGCCTGATCATTCTTGTGCAGTTATGCTTCATTGCTTCTGCTGACACGACCTGGGGCCTTCCGGAGAATGTGGCGCTGAGCTAAATTGACATGCGGGCAATGGTTGCTTGTTCCACTGGTATATAATACAGAAGCCTTTTATGCTGTTTGAGACAAATTGGGCCTTATTAGAAGTGTGCCGGTCCGGAAACAACACTGTTTCCGGACCGCCACACTGCAACTCTGTGGGCTGGTGCCGTCCTGCCTGGCAGGTCAGACCTGCCCCAGAGTTTTCACGGAAGCACAGGCACTGTTAATAATGGTGCTCGTGTTACAATGGTCCCCACTTCCATAGAGTCCTAGCAGACTCTATGGGAATGGTGACTTACAATTTACCGGCGCCTGGCTTTCTGGCCCGCCGGGGGTTGTAATCACCCGGTGTTACCAGGAAGTCAGGCACCGGTAAATCCTTACAGATCCGGCTAACCCGCCAGTATCACCGGCACAGTTACTGCCGGACCAGTAATGAGGACCCATGATTGATGGCAAGCTGTTCTTTTATAAATTGTATCCTGCTTGTTTGTTTTACAAAAATGATGGCATTTGAATGATATAATTCCTGCTGCAGTATTGTTGCATTTAAATACCAATACAAATATTTTAAATGAAAGGATAGTACTAAAGGTAGGATTCATTTATATCTTATTAAAATACAGATATACTGATTACAGGTATTACTATAAACAGCCAAAACTGAACTTGCTAGCAATACCCTAATCCCTCACTCTGGCTTTATACTTGGACTACGGATAAAATAAACATCTGATGCAGGATTCTTCAATTGAAGATGTTACACAACACCTGCCCCCAGTCACACCTGGAAATATATTGTTCTCTTGGTGAGAAAACCAACACCTTCCCCGGGTGGGGGACTGGTTGTCCCAGGTGCTATGGCTTTGAGCAGAGATAAATAGGGGATCCTTGAAAGGGGATAGTTATCATGGAGACCCTTTTATGTTGGACAGACAAGGGTGACGAGGGGCCAATTGAATCCAAGAGGCCAAAAAATGAAAGGAAAAAGAGTTTTGCATCTTGATACTAAGCATCATAACCCTCCATACTTCCTGCAAATCAAGGACTTTTGTTATGACACAGCAGATGAGGGAACAACTGTTACTGAGTATTGGATTGGCTTTTAAAAGAAGGTTTGGAAAAAAAAGACCCCTGTTAAGATTTGACTTTATATGCAGGTGAAACCCCCCACTTGGTGAACCTTTGTTTGGTATCATCTTAACAGAAGAAGGGTCAAGATAAAACTCTTGTTGGAACTACAGTTGTTCAAAGTGCCTTGCATAGGTTGAAGGCAATATTCCCAGGGGAGCTGGCATCTCCCTTCGTAACCACTTCTGAGACATAAGAGAAGTGGCTGCTGGGAGTAAAGCTTGCCTGCCATTGAAGATTGCTGCAACATATGGAGCCTGCCCAGGGCCGTAACTGGCCCTGCAAGCCCCTCTCGAGTATGTCCCTGGACAAGGAAAAGCAGGGCAAGCATAATTTTCCTTCAATGGACCTGGTGAAAGGATCCACGGTGCCGCAAGACCAAAGCTGCTGCCTTTGGCAATGTTTGTAGCAAAACCAAGAAATTCCTTATTCTGCCACATTGAGCCGTTCGAGCGAACATCAAAATACCAACGAGCTGCTGATGCAAACAGACTTCTCCATCACTGGTGCTCCAAACTACATTTCATCATATGCAGCTTCCTGGAGAATCCAGTTGATTGGTGAACGCCAATCACTGCTGATTGGGTACCTTCGCAACTGACTCACTGAACTGAAACATCAAGTCCGAATTGCCTGCTTTTTCATCATCGAACCATTCCTCAGGTCATTGGAAAAGCACTGAGAAGACCTGCTTGACACTGTCGAGCAACTACAAAAGACTAAGGTAGAGTTGTGAATGGACTTAAGGGCCGGAAAAAGGCTTTTCTAGGTTCTGCCAGTAACCTTCATACCATGGACCCTAGAGGCAGTTACAACACCATTCTCTAACTTTAAAGACATTTTGAAAGTAATAATTTCGAATTGCTAAATTTCTTCTTCCTTTTTCTCGCTCCTGTCATTTATACTGAGAGTTATCAGCACATATATATGTTTCCTTTTAACTGTGTATTTGATTTCAAGGCATGGGATTGTTCAGTGTTTTAGTCCATGCATCCGTGTTGGAGCAAATTATCTATATTCAATGTGAATCATGTGGACGCTCATTTTATGTTGGTACCACACTACTATTGTTGTTTGGATGCTTCCGTACTGACTCAAATCCCCAGAGAGTGTATGGCCTGCAATCAACCCAAGTTACCATAAGAGGTGAAGGAGCTATACAATTAATTCGAGTACTGTTTTCGCCATTATGAACGGATCACTGAAGAGTAAGTGAACTGGGTGGATCATAACCTTTGGAAAACACCACTCTCACCTTAACTATTGCTGGGCAATTGTCATTTTATCGAAGTTCTATGTAATCGCATTCTGCCTGACACTCAGGGCATTGGCATCGAAAAATCAATTTCATGTTGTATGTATGCCGCAAAAATTGAAATAGACTTTTCACTTTGGTACAGCTCTCAACCTGGTTTGTCCCCAGAGAATGTGAAGTGAGATGGCATAAAGGGTGGTTTCACTGCCATGAACAGAGATTAAAAATACATTAGAATGTAATGATAGTTTACTGGAAGGGAGATCTCATGAAAGGATACAGGCCATTTTTATTGTTTGGTGGGTGAGGACGTGAACAAGATGGTTAATTCCTGCAAATGAGGGTGACATGGGCATGGTGTATGTTGTGGTGCCCCTAGACCAGAATTAACCACTTCTTGTCCCTTTTGACACCCATTATGCCTCCTCAGCTGGTGCCACCTGGTGTCCTATAGCTGCTGTCTTGGGGGATCGCACCTGACTCTCGAACCCTACAGCTCCTTTACACTATCATGCAGAAACATCTATTTGTCGCCAGAAGAAATATTGCTATGATGGAGCAAATCAAAGCTGGCCATCAAAGTGGGAGCAGCAGGAAGGCATCTTGCATGAGAAGAAAGCGGAGCAGATGAGTATCATGTCAACTGAGGCTTAAGCTATGAAGCATGCCAGCCTGCAATCAATGTATATTTATCAAAAATAACTAAACAGCCTGGGAATCACATTCCCAGTCACAAAAGGCGTATGGTATAAAATTGGCAGTCTGCATGCTGAATGGATGTTCCACGGCTGCAATTAAATGAATTACTGTTAATGACCTGCCTAAAAAGTACTCAACAATCGGCACTTGAGAGTAACATCAGTAGATATCAGTCCCTTTTATTGGCTAAATTGACCATATCGCCAACGTATTTCACCACTATTTACTCCACAATATATTAGCTGAAAAAGGCAGTTGCGAGCAGTGGATGCAATCTGAGAGAGAAAGGAAAGACAAGGGTAAAAAATGACCCCCAATTTGCGAGCAGAAGTAGAAAAGGGTATAAGAGATGGGGGAAGGAAATCAATGGGAGAGAGGGAGACAGGTGAATAGTAGAAGATGGAAAAAAAGAGGATTACAGTTTTAGCTGGATTAATGTGAGGGCACCAAGAACACATCCAAGATTGAACTGCTTGCAGACAGTAAGAGATGTCATTGTGGATAGAATCAGATAAAGCAGAGATAGATCTGAGTATCGTCTGCATAAAAGTGGCAGGTGAGACCAAAGGATTAAATAACTTGGCCAAATGGGGCAGTGTAAAGAGGAAAAAAAGAGGCCGAGGACTGAGCTTTGGGGATTCCTGTGGAGGGGATCAGGAGTGGACATTTTATCTGACCAAGAAGCAGAAAATAAGATCTTCAAGATAAGAGGGCATCTCTTTGGCGACGGACAGAAACACCTAGAGAAGAAAAAGAAAGAAGAAGAGAGTGATCCCGATGCCAAAGGCAGCCGAGAGATCAAGAGGACTAAAACTAGAGAAAAGTTTTGCGTGACGAGCAGTGTGAAGAACATCATTGAAAGCAAGTAATGCAGGTTCTGGTGAGTGAAGAGGGCGGAACTTAGATAGAAAAGGAGAGAGAAGGGAGTTATGATCAAGGTAGGTAGAGAGTTGAGAGTATACAATGTGTTCCAGGAGTTTGTAGAAATATGGCAGGAGAGATAGGTACAGAAAATCTGCAGGAACAGAAGAGTAAGGTGTAGGTTTCTTGAACATAAGAAGAATCACAGCATTTTTAAAGGAAGAAGGAAAAGAGGATATGGAAAGAGAGAGATTGAATAATGATATGAGAAAAGGGATCAGGAAAGGAAAGACTTTTGGAATCAAAGAAGAAGGAATGGGATCCAACGGAGTAGCGGGTGTGTGTGCTGTAGCAATCAAATTAGCAGTTTCAAAGTCAGTGAGAGAAGGGAAAGAAGAACATGCAGATGAAGGAGCCAGATGGGGGGTGGGTGAAGCAAGGTGCGCTAGGCATGAGGGCTCATGTCTGGGGGTGTTTCTATTGTAACTCGGGCAGCCATTATGTTTTGGCCTGAGATGGATGTGAGTGACAGCTGCCTGACTAAACTGGAATTGAGGAGGAGGCAGGTGAGTGGGAATTCAAACCTGGCCAGACCTGTTGACAAATCATCCTCAAGACTTCATTTTGTTGCCCCTAATGTGTTGGTTGTGATTCCTCGCTTAGTGGGCATGCACAAAATACAATATTGTGGCCCTCAGATAAACAGGCAGGGGAGATATGTTGTCCCACCCATTAAAGCTAACTTTTGTCAACCTTTTTATCTTGATAATGTTCAAATATGGCAGGCGCTTGAAGAGTTTGGAAATCGGCTTGCCAGGGGATTGTTTGCAGACACTTGCGAAGACCTGTTCCTCCTCTGGGCGAATGGCATGCAATGGGTAGTCTGGCAAGGTGGAACCCGTGTTCTTCTTATAGAGCATGCAGCGTAACTGTGATAAGGATTTTCAAGGAGGGATGGGGATTGTTATGTTGCTGTTGCCCAGTAGACAGGTTTGCAGGACTGTTGATGACGGAGTCATGGACAATGTGGTCCATGTGGTCAATGGGATAGAGTTTGTGAGGATTGTTAAGAAGGATGTCTCTAGGCGACTAAAATCATGTCGAATGGGAACGTTAATGAGAAGACAGAGGTACTTGGATGATTAGTAAAGATATCTATCAGTGCTGAGTAACATGGCATGGAATGATTGAGTACAAGTTATGGTTGTGGACTGTTTGCAACTCTACTGCAGCCTGATCTATGCTTCCTCTGCACCATCCTCCTTAGGTATGCCTAGTTCCTGAAGGGACATAAATGTACACCTTGGTTCATTCTTCACACCTCCACCCCATTGCCGAGATTATATGTTCGCTGGTCTTGCACCCGAGCGTTCTCTCCCTCAATAATGTCATTCAGTGGCAAATGTTCATCCTGGAAATCATCCCGCAGTAGCAGAAGTGTTGGCTTTAAAGCAACGCTGCTGATGACAATAGAAAACTAACGGGACACTTGTAATGGGCTCTAAAGACAAAAACACAAAATACTCTACTGTATCATCATACATAACAAACCCTTCCAATGCCAATAGCCCTTCTGATGGCACTACAAATGGAAAATACATTATTTTAAGCTGGGGGAAATACAGAAAGTGCGGCAGATTCCCGAGGCAGTAAATAGGGTTCTATGATGATTCCCTGCTGGCCATTTCAGTG
Source organism: Ambystoma mexicanum (assembly GCF_040938575.1). NCBI lineage: Eukaryota > Metazoa > Chordata > Amphibia > Caudata > Ambystomatidae > Ambystoma > Ambystoma mexicanum. The sequence continues at coordinate 679,404,957 of NC_090922.1, read as the reverse complement.
CTGCTGGGTATCATAATCCCCTTTTAGCGCCCCCTTCCCTGTTCTTTCATAATGCGGAGGACACTCCAGCAACCCCCATTCCCACCCTCCTCCCTCCAGGCCCAGTCATGTATTGGCGTGGGAAACCTCTGCCACCCCGTCCCCGACCTGCCCTCCCATTCCCATGACGCGCCCTCCTGTTCCCCACATTCAAACACACAGGCACCCCACATACACATACGCAAACACATACACACACCCTTACCCCTTCCGAAAACCCTCCTTAAGTCACAGTCAGGGACGTTATTTCACCAAAATGCCAGGGGTAGCGGAAGTGACATCACACTGCCCCTGATGACATCACAGAGCGTGATGTCATTTGACCCCACCCCCGAAGTGACCTCATGGGAAGTGAAGGAAGACAACCTTTCACCCCTCAACAAAACAGAAAGTGGCATCACATGGCATACACTATAAAATATATGGTTACGATATGACTGTAAAGTGATATACATTTCATACAAGTATGGATCGCCATATGTATTGTTAATATCAGTGTGTATAGACCCATATTACCAAATCACTGTGAATGCAAGCAGATGTCCAAGGACAAACCATAATGATGTGTCATTATATAGCACGTACACTTAAGCACTTCATATAGAACAAAATATACATACAATATCACCCAACCTGTGTTGGTACTCATTTAGCACCCTCAGCACGATGAAAGGCTGAGTTGACCTTGCTGGGGGTTGAACCTGCAATCTGCAGATCACACACACATTGCAGCAGCCAGCACTCAACCCACTGAGCTATTTTACTGGCTATAGCTACCATAAAACGAGCCACTCCAGAAACAAAGAGCCAATTAAAAAAGAAATCTATATTTGTTTTGCATTTCTTTTAGGGGTAGCAAGTGATACCACAGAGGCAGCAAGGGGTAGCAAGTGGTAGCAAGGGAGAGCTCAGGGTTCGCAGTTGCGACCCCTGGTGACCCCTAAATGACGTCCATGGCCACAGTCCTCCACTGCTTCCTCATTGCAAAGTAAATTGATGCACAGTTCACCGCCAGGCCGCTGTTTGATGAATGTGGCCTGACAGGGAAATAGTCATGGTGAAATAGGGCATTTCCATAAATAGGTTGTTGTGCTTCGTTGGATGGACTTTTTGATGGACTTCTGACTGGGTGGGTGAAATTTCCACAGGCAAAGCAAAATGGTCAAATTTCATCTTACATTTTTCTTTCAACATATTGTCGGGGGAAACATATTTCACACAGCCACTTTTGGCAGTGTGAAACACACAATTTGGAGGATCTCACTGCTCAAATTGCCACCATTTCACAATTTTGTAGCAATTTGGCCATTTGAAATTGCAAGCACTTTATGCTGGAAACTTCAACTTTAGGCTCCAGTAAAATTGCACTACAGAGGCACATTTTGCCCATATTTGTATGACAATACTGCAGAAAGATTCACTCCTTCTTCCGAGGTCTCCCTAATTGATTGGAAGGCTTCTGAGTTCAAAACATTGTGCTATTGATGAAGACAAGCTTTGGTCCACTGCATGTTGTAGAGCCTGCATTGGAGATTGGAGCTGAAAACACTTCATGTCTTGGTAAATGCTGTTTTCAGAATTGAAACAGCAGTGACGTTGCACTTGGCAGTCTCGCCATCAGTGTCAAGAGCTTTACGGGCCATTGTCAAGTTCTATTTTGCCAATACCTTAACTTTTTTGTCTGTTTGGAATGCTGCCATGCGCTGCTAGACAGACATTTCGAAGGAATCCGTCACTCTCCGCAGGAAAGATATCGTAGTGTCGCAGCGCTACGCACAGTTCATGGCCTTTGTGGCCTTATTGGGCTGAAGACTGTAGACCTCAGCACTTAGTCAGCGGTGCAGGGGTGCATGTGCATGGGTGAGGGAAACGGAGAGCAGCAAGGGGAGGGCAGCTTTAGTTCAAAGAACATTTTGAAAAAGCTGGTTCTGGGGAGAGGTAGGTTAGAGAAATACAGATGGTTTCTGTGTCCAGTATGCGATGCCTTTCCAAGTTGCCTTTGCAAACGCTAACTAAGTAGACATTCACCAGACTCGAACCATGGCACCCATCATTTATGGGTGGACCAATGTGACAGAGTCGCCAGCCGTTGCCTGGGATGGTGGACAGGGTTGCAAGGGAGGCTGAACTGGGTGCCCCCACACATGGTGTGATGCAGTGTCAAAGGGAGTACACAGGGAAATCCCTGGGCTCCTCCACCATGCCTCAGGCCTTTGGCAGAGGACCGTCACTGGGTGCTCGAACAATGAGAAATTGCCTATTTTCTGGCAATCAATCTGTGTTACCGTGCAGATTGCCAGTAGCATGACATATGCTGCCCTGATATACTGGCAGCCCATGGTGCCCAGATCCGTCAGCTGACTTTCAGGTGAGTGCAAACACTGTTGCAGTTACACAGTGCACAACAGTGTAGGGGTGGCCAACAACCTACCACCTCCAATGTGCATCAAAATGTACAAATCAACAAGACACAAGCACGCTATTAATTTCTTTGCATTTTGCTGAACCTGGGTGGGGCTAGATCTAAAAGGAAAAGAAAACAAGGTCACACCAAAGGACATTACTACACATTACTATACACATTGCATTACTACTGTATGTTGGGATACGCAGAACAGAAATAGGGACCACAGGTTTTCAAGCACAATTGCGTCTCATGGGGTGTTTTGCACTGCGACTCCCATCATCCCTCCCCATTACATATCTTGGGTGCGGATGATGGGAATGTGGGTCTGAAGCAATTCTAAAAGGCTTGTCAACCAACAGCAGGGAAGAAGTTCATTCGTTATCTGAATGTGTGCAGACATGGGGTAGACAGGAAATGAAAACAAAGCATATGTTTTTTAAATGTTATTTATTGCATTTGTTGTATGCCCAAACCCAAGGGTATCACGGCATATTTTACAAGTATACTTGGTCTTAATTATTGCATGTACAGAAAATTGCATTGGTGCAGTGTAATTACATAGGATGAGAACAAGAAACGAATACTTCCTTACAAGGTAGTCTAGGCTAATTGAAGACGTGTTACTTAGGTGGGGACTTTGTTACTTGGTGGAGTATCAACAAGGTAGTGCTAACTCTAGTGCCCAAAAGACACACAATCATGCTAGTTACCTTTGACATTACTGAGCATTTATTAACACGTTGCATTAATACTAAATGCTGGCATATGCATACTGAAGTGAGTGGTTGGGGGGATTGCAAATGCAGCCTGCAGCTAACAAGATGTTTCGAGCTACCCCTTTCATCAGCCCTCATCATTGAATGTTCAGTGCCGGCGGAAGTTGTAGTAAAACACCCCATGGGGATATGCATGCCTGAACGAGTGCAGCATGTTCTCACCCTCCTAAACCCGCCATCTAGCAAAGATAAAGGCCACACACCTACAAAACATGCATCATTGTGAGCTCAGCTCAGCCAAAATCCTGCACACGGGCGGCACAGTGTCCACCAAAGAGAAAGGGTATCAGATCGGGACAAAGGGTGCATGGCTTCTCGGCAGATATTTCAATTGTTGATGATACGTGCTGTAGCACCACTTCCATCCACCTGCTCGTGAGCCCTTCACAATAACACAGGGCAGCCCCCCTGCAGCTCTCCCAGCCTGCTCATCACATCCACAACCTCAGCGATAGCTATCCCCAACCCCACCTCTTCTTCACACGACAGGCTGGATCACCGGAAACACAGCTGACAATGAAGTCAAAGGACATATAAATGAAATATTATCCCTAATGGTCACATGTGCATCTGTTATGTATGTTGTCACATCATAAACACATTGTGCATGTGGATAGCTACACTGTGCAATGTCTATGTTCCAATCAGGGAAAACTCCTTGAAGAAATGAACTAAACAGAAGCTGGCATGCTTCAGGAGTCAGCTGATCTACAGCTAATCCCTATGAGATAGTTCCTGCAATAGGCAAGCGTAAGAGTAATCCCTCTCCAGTCACTCCTATAAACACGCATTTGCAATGCCAACAGTTGGGGCTTTTGTGTAGGTATGGGAAAAGGCACTTGACAGGCCCAGCTGTAGTTGTATTAACTGACCAGAAATGGTAGCAACTGCAAAACGGTGCGAGTGCCTGGGCATATAATACCATTGTCTGGCAAATTGCTAGTACTTACACCCAAGCCAAAACAGCTGGTGTTGCTTGTGCTTGTTTTTAAGAGGACTTCAGTGAAGGACAGGCATAGTGCTTATAAATCGAGTGTCTGAAGGCAGGCCTGGTTAAGATATTTTATTACAACAGTAAAGCTTTTACAGTTCCAATTAAGACATTAACTCACAGGAGGATGGGTTCAGGCTCAGACTGGCCTATAGGACAATAGGCCCATGGCCGAACCAAAAAGGCAAAATGCTGTTATAGGCCCTTTTTTTTGGTCAAAGTGGGCCACTTTTTTGGCAATGTGGGCCAGTTTGATGAGTTACTTCACTATGTGGCTAATAGTTTTGACCAGTGTTGCTGAATAAAATGCACAATTTGCATCACATTTTATCCAAAAACTATGCATTGTGCGTGATTCAAAGAGTGCCACAAAAGGAATGAATTGCCATTTACAACTGTGGGCCACTTTTTCATTGCTGACCGAGACAATTTAATGTCCCAGTCCGACCCTGGATGGGTTTTAGGCGGGGAGGGGCAGAAAGTGGGTAGGAATGGCCATAAGGATGAGCATGGCCATAAGCAGTAAATGGATGGATAAATGAGCAAACAACATCTAAAATCGGTATGTCCCCCTAGCCGAACTGTAATGCAATAGTTTCAGCTTTTCACTTTACCACCATCTAATAGCCAAACCAAACAAATATTCACACCCACGCTATCATCGAACGTTTCGATTACTGTCAGGCACTGCACTGAAAAGACCCCTGTTCCCCAGCACCTGGCCTGAGACAAGGCAAACCTGACCCAACAAAAAGAATGCCACTTTGGGAAAGCATTGTGTTGTGAATCGGTGATACACCCTGAGATGCACTAGTAACTACACAGCATGCCGATTAACTCAGATTTTGGATTAGTGCCACATTTCATGTGCAAAAGCCCACTGCATGCTTGAAGATTTTGTTTCTTTCCCCACCTATATAAGCAGCTGACTTAAGCAAGACGGGGCATACTTTTGTGAATCCAGCCCATTGTCTGCATTTTTTAAATTAGTGGCAGGGTCGGAAATGGGAGACATTAAGTAGACCTCGAAAATATCTCTAAAACAACAATCGCAAGTGTAAAATCATTTAAAAATTCTACTGTTGAGGTTTTGATTTGTAACTTGATGCATGGTAACAGTTCATACATTTATCTTTTATATATTATATGTTGAACCTGACATCAGAATAATAACTTCATTTTACATGAGTTACCTACTTCCAACAAAAGTGTTTCTTAACTTATTTGTAAGTTGTACGTTAAACTTCATGGAAGACTAAAAATAAAACACAGGAGATAATATCAGTTCTAAGAAACTGTTTGTGCATTTACTTTCAAAAGACATTATAAAGGTGGAATTCTATGTCAAGACCGGAGGCGAGCATTATGCTTCAACTTCCAATTATTTCCTGTCTCCAGCACTTTCAACAATCAAACATTGAAACTTTTGAAACATACTTTTTTTTGCTTCAAAAAACTACATTTCCCTTCAATTTCAGTCTTTCTGTAGTCCATTGAGACCAGTCACGTGTTCCTACTCCTTCCTGTACCTCCTCTTCTTTTCCTGCTCTTCAGCAGATAAGTCGCCTATTTCTCTACTGAGCATAGCACGATATTGATATTGTGTATTGCAAGTTTAATATAACAAGCTTAGTGTGCGCAACTAGCTGCAATGCTCATGATCAGCTGGCGCGTATGGATCAGCGTGCGACGGTTCCACAATATAAATAAACAATTAGATTTCACACCCAGAGCCAGCGCAGTACCTTGCTGTACTCTCGGCATGCCCAGGGACCCGCTGAACTCTGGGTGAGATAGAGAGCCTCGACCCCCTCCAACAAGGAGGTTGGAGCCGGAGGGGGGAGACGGCCCCTACCCTGGGGAGGGGGGCGCAGTCACATCGCACAAAGCCCGCACATTAGCTTTAATTACGAGCACAAGGATTGGAGGAAAAGAGGGAGCAGCAACAGCCCCCACCCTCAGAGCGCAGGAGTCACTCCTGGAGCCAGCAGAACGTTATTACAACACCAAAAACCTCAGAGAGAACGCAGAGGATAAACAAATAAGATTAAGAGTTTTTCGCATACACAGAGTCAACTCTGACACTCCCACGAGGCAGAGAGAGGTTGCATATCGTTCTCCAAAGCAAATAAAGGCACTGAGATACCGCACTTGGATGAGCAGTGAGAACTGCCTGAGGAAGTTCAAAGTGCGAGCACAGACCCCACAGATACGGCCAATAAGGTGCTAGCCACAAGACAAGTTCACAACAGTACATTGGACGTACCACAAGATCTGAGACCAGGTAAAAAAAAGGCAAAACCACCCTAAAGAATGGCAGAATTTGAGTGGAGTGAGGAGAAGCAGGCTGAAGACCTGGCCTACAGCTTCCAAGAGGTGCTGGGCAACTCGCTGGTAGATGCAATGGCTCAAGGGGTAAGTCCCCTGCAGGAAAGACTATAGACGATTGAAACTTTCTAAAGAGAGACAAGATCACTGACAAACTGAAAAGCATGTCCACAAAGGCCAAGAGAGAAGGCCTATAGGGGTGTAATTAGACCCGGAAGAGGAAAACATCTTCTGACCACCCGGGTCAATCAGACGGGGCAGATGAGGAGGCCCCAGAGGCTACCAACGCCTTCAAGAAATGAAGGGATGCATTTATGCGCAAGTCAGCAGCGCCGAGCCTCATGACCCCCGACCCAGGGGAGGAAAATACGGGGAATGAAGGGCAAGACCCGCAGGAACAGCCTCAACAGCTGCCAGAGCCGGCACACTCCTCCCAAGAAGGAGAGGACGTAGCGGAGGAGGACGAGCCACAACTCCCCGCAAGAAAAAAATTGAGGAAAGACAAGAACATTGAGGAGTCGGATGAGCCCCATAACTAGACCCCAAGATGCTGGCCTTCGTCTCAAAAATATCTACAGATCTAGGAAAGGGATAGACAGGTCCTGGCGGAGCTGCCAGGAGAAAGTTCTTGACATGGCAGGCCCCGTGGCAAAAATAATGGACCTGGTGGAGAGGTCCTGAGATACGGGAGAGGAAGTTGACCCTGAGACACTAGCGAATTGGGTACAGAGAGCAGTGTGCTTATTAGGTAAAGCCAACTCCTCCATCTCGTCAGAGAGGAGATGGGGATTATGTCTGAAGATCGACCCCAGCACAAAGCAGGGGAGGCATCCCAGGGGCTCCTGTTTGATGAGACATTCGGGAAAGAAATGGGCAGATTTGTGGGCACATATACCTCACTAGAAAAAGCTCAGGCACCCATCAAGAACATGTTTCCGGGTAGAGTTTTTGCCGGGACTGGGCACTATCGAGGTCGAGCGCCCGGTCAGTATCAAGGTGCGAGAAGACTTCCAATGAACACAGCCTATTAATGGGACAATAGGCAGCAAGACACATTCTTGCCCCTGAGAGGGAGATACCCGTGAGGATGCAGAGGGAGAGATCGGGAAGAGGACAGAACTTCCCCATAGGTGAGACAAGGCACATACCTGCCAGTAGGTGGGAGGACTCAACAATGCTTTCTAGCGACACCTGGGTGCGGCAGACAGGAAGGACTACTGCTAGAATTCATCCACACACCGCACCAGACACATATCCCCTCCCCAGATTCATATGGCGCAAGTAGAGAGAAAGAGTCTAGACAGCGAACTGCAGCGCTTAGAGCAGAAGAATGCTATATAGGTATGCATTCAGACACCGAAGTTTGTCAGCAAAATGTTCCTGGTACACAGGAAAGAGAAGGTCAGACCCGTAATAAACTTAGGAGAGCTAAACAGTATACCATCACTTCAAGATGGAAGGAATACATCAGCTGCAAGACACACTGAGGAAAGGAGACTGGCTGGCGAGGATAGATTTGAAGGACGCTTAGCTCACGATCCCAGTACACGAGCAATGCTGCCCCTTTTTAGCATTCGTTTGGGATGCACAATTCTGTCAATTCATGACAATGCCATTTGACCTAGCCTCTGTGCCGTGGGCCTTCACAAAGCTCATGAGACAGATAGCAGCAGCTATCAGGGAGAAAAGGATTTGTATGATTATATATCTAGACGACATCCTATTGATGGCAGATGGCAAAGAGACCCTGATTTTCAGACGAAATGGGTCACAAACCTCCTATCGTTGCTCGAATGCCTGGTAAATGTAAAGAAGTCAGACATGACCCAGACGAGGCGCATAGACTTCCTCGGATTCGTCATGGACACCAGGACATCCACATTAGAGTTTCCAGCCAGCAAAGTGACAGATATCAAAAGGGAGATCAGGAGCTGCCTAGACAAAAGTGTAGTATCGCTGAGGATAATAGCGAGAATTGTAGGACTCCTAGCAGCATCAATACAAGTGATATTTCTGGGGCCTCTGCACTAGCGAGTCCTGCAAAGACTAAAGATAAGACATCTATAATAGGGGCTAAAATACCAGCAAGCGGTACCCCTCGATGGCAAATCCAGAAGAGAGCTGGTGTGGTGGCTCCAGAATATGGACGCCTGGAACGGGAAAGCCACATTCAGAGACCGGCCCAACCTAATAATAGATTCAGACACCAGCAGAGCTGGTTGGGGAGTCTGTTGCATAGAGTTGGAGATGGGAGGCAGATGGAGCTCGGAGGATCTCCAGCTGCACATAAACTGCCTGTAGATGTTAGTGAGATCCTTGGCGATCGAAGCTTTCACGGAGGGCAAGGTGAACTCTTGTATTTTGCTAAAGATGGACAACATCGCATCAGTCAGATCCATCAACCATCTAGGGGGAATGAAGTCCAGGCTTCAAGGACCTTTGGCATTACTGTCTGCAGTTGGGGACATCAGTGACAGCAGAGATATGCCCGGGGCACTCAATGTAGTGGCAGACTGGAACTCCAGACACTTGTCCGATCCCAGTGACTGGAAACTAGACGTAGCAGTATTCCAGCGAATAGAGAACCTGTGAGGCCAGTGCACACAGACCTATTCGCCTCCAGATTGAACACACAGAAAAGCAAATATTTCACTTGGAGGTTAGACCCATTGGTGCAGGGAGCAGACACCTTCCTCCAAGACTGGAGAGGGAACCTGCATTATGCTTTCCCTCTGTTTGTGATGATGAGCAGAGTTCTAGCGAAAGCTTGCAGGGAAGCAGCGGACATCATCATAGTGGCCCCACTATGGAAGTCCCAAGTATGGTTCCCATCACTGTCGGAACTACTGACAGACTTTCCAAGAATACTACCAGCAGGAAAACACCTGCTCACAGACCCAATTGGGTCATATCATCCTCTGAGAGTGAGAGGGATGCTACCGCTGATGGTGTGCAAAATTTTGGAGCAAGCTGCATGGCTCATCGCAGAATCTTGGGCCCCATCCACTAGACAGCGCTACAAGGCAGCTTGGAATAGATGGTTGCGGTGGTGCAAAAGGAGAAATTTTCATCCCGTTTCTGCCCCTTTAGTAGCAATACTGAACTTCCTAGCAGAACTTCTACAGGATGGGAAGGCATTTAGAACCATAGTAGTATACAGATCTGCCATTTCTGCAGGGCATCAGCCAGTCGACAGGATACCAGTGGGAGAGAACACCACAGTGATCAGGCTCATTAAAGGAGTCTGGTTCAGGAAACCCCCAGAGCTGAAGTATAATCACTTGTGGGATGTGACAGTGGTGCTGCGGCTTCTGTCCCGTTGGCCGGGGAACAAGTACCTATCCCTGAAACAGCTATCGGGAAGCTCGCCATGCTGCTCAGCCTGATATCATGCAGAAGAGTGGTAGACGTTAAGGCCCTAGACGTTAACAGAAATATATACGGACACAAAGGAGTCACCTTCACACTAGTGCAGAGAACAAAGACTGGTTCAGCCACAATATCATAGCCCTATTTACATGAGCATCCCAAGTGGTGCGTAGTAACATGCATAAGGGACTACGAGAATAGGACAGCAGAAATGCCAGCAACAGCGACCACGCAATTACTAATAGCGCATAGGAAACCACATAAAGAAGTAGCATCAGCCACCATAGCCGGATGGGTGTGAGAGGTGGTGAAACTGGCTTGTATAGATATGTCAAAGTTTGGGGCACGCTCAGTGAGAGGGGCAATGGTTTCTAAAGCACTCGCGCAGGGAGCAAACTTCAACAGATTGTGCAAGCGGCCGACTGGGCCAGCGACAATACTTTTAGAATGTTTTACTTTAAGCCTGTGCAATCAATGGCAGCAACTGTAATGAGTAGCTTTGAAGAAGCATAATGCTCGCCTCCAGTATTGACATATAATGAAGATTACCCCTGCTATTAGCGGAGGGAGTCTTGATTCTATTAAAGACAAGGAGGCGAGCATTACTTTCCCGCCTAAGATACACGGGGAGTGGAAAAGTTGTATTACAATCCTCACTAATGACTGCTTTCCTCTAACAAACAGTAGGGTAAGTGTATCCCCGCCCTAATGCATTATTGTACCTTATTAGGAGATGACCAGAAGAACAGTTGATGCATCCTAGTGCGAGAGCAGGCCTAGAGATCGACAGATAAGACGATCCGAGCGAGTGGGAGCAGGACAGATCCGCGATAGATCACGTTCTCCACGGTTCTACAAGTTGACAGTTCAGTGGCGAGAGAGTGTGCAGTTTAGAGCATTCAAAGAAGAGGAGGAACAGGAAGGAGTAGGAACACGTGACTGGGTCACAAGGGACTACAGAAAGACTAAAATTGAAGGGAAATGTTTTTTGAAGAAAAAAATGTATGTTTCAAAAGTTTAAATGTTTGATTGTTGAAACTGCTGGAGACAGGAAATAAATAGAAGTTGAAGCATAATGCTCACCTCCTTGTCTTTAATAGAATCAAGACTCCCTGTCCTATTAGCAGGGGTAATCTTCATTGGCAAAAATACATGATGTGTGAGCTGCAACATCAATGACAAGGCTTCAACCTATTGAAAATTAAAAAGCAGAAGACCAAGGACCTAGCTCCAACTACTCTTCATTTTAAAAGGGCATCCGTTACAATTGAAAAATGACTTCAACTATATATTGGAAAAGAGAATTAAACTGCACCTGCAGAAGTAAGCCAAACATGCTCAGTGAACGTAGGATCTAGAGTTATCCAACTATACTACTGACTTGGTGAGTTCATTCATTTTTCAGATAATTGAACATGTTCCAATGTTTTCGAAAATCACACCCCAGAGGTGGATATAGAGTAACAAAATGGCCGCGCAGACGTGGCAATTTACAAGAGAAACATATGAATATCTTTTTCAAGAGCAGGCTCCTGATGTGCGCAATGTAATCAAAGCCAGTTTAAAATGTGCTGTGGATGCTCTGGGAAAGGAATGAAGGCATTACCACCCTGGAAGGGAACGTGCAATATTAATGTAACAAATGACTCGCAACGTATTTTACCATTTCAGCTGTTGCATATAGCAGCATGACATTATATGAGGTATTTCTTAAATTAAACGTGCATACCTAGATGGCAAGATGCATCTGAGAATACAGTAAAATCTAATATCGGGATTACATTAAAGAGGGGGTGCAAGCCCAACATGCAGCAGAATATGGCCGCTGGCGATAGGGTCATCAATGAAGCCTACCGCTCATCCGCTATTTCTACGTTTAGATGTGAGTGACTAGTGCTGTGATCCATGGAGCTGCACATACCGTTTATGATATAAACATGCGACAATCAGGAGATGCAATTCATCCAAGAAATCACTCCTTTTGCGTGAGAGAATGGTACTCCATTTTGTTAAGGTAAAAACAGTGCAACCTGTTAAAATATCTGAAATCAACGTGCGAACCAAGTTATAAATATAGCAAAGTTTATTATTTTATTACAATACCAGATGGAGAAAATTCATAAAAAGAACCCCCACAAAAAAATAACTTTAACCCGTAAAATACAATTCAATGGAATCACAAGGAACAAGGGATCCTCTGGAGAACAATTTTAATCAATGCAAAAGTGAAAACGTTGATGTTTCAGACTGGTTCTTCAGACTAGGACCATGATTAACATGTATGCAACCAAGTTTCCTCTAGAAAAACAGGAAGCACTCAAACAACATTCTTGATCTGTTTCATTTGCATCCATCATTTCCTGTGGAAATCACATGAATATGTGAGAGCAATGTGGCAGTCTTATTATTAGGGAGTAAAGGTCATTTATCAAATGTTGGAAACCACAGCTATAAGATTGAAACATCCAGGAAACAGTAATTCCCCTGCCTTTCACAAGGTTTATGGAAGACGTTACTAATTCAGATAAGACTTTACATCTCCACCCGGCACAGTAAGGCTACTCTTCATAGAACATCTTGCTAAGGGTATCACTGAACCTTACTTCTTCTCACTCCCTCTGGTGCTTCCCAATCCCCTGCTCCTCATACCCATCCCAGCAATCGCTGGTTCACCCACAACTAATGGAAACCCACTGGGTGTATCCCCTAAATTCAGTGTTCCATTGTTTCCAACTAGCTCTGTGCTAACGAAAGGCCACAAGTGTATATATTCCATACATACAGTGGTGTGATTGGCAATGTAACCCCTGTTTTTTGGCATCATCGTAATTCAAACCTTTTACGGAACAAATGTGCTACTCCTTTTTCTTTATGACAGTCTTGTAAGAGTGAGTTTGCTTTTTTATTGCCTCACACAAATGAGATACTAAGACTGATTAAATGTGTCTGTAATGCAATCTTTTTACGGAGAAGATATCATAGTTAAGAGACAAGATATTGTGTACACCTGTCCCATATAAAAAATGATTGACTCATTTTGGGTGAACTTGTGAGGGAACTAGTGAGCCAAAAACATAAAAAGTAGAACACTGTCTTCACTTACAGGCAAATGCACTGATGTTGTTTAAAATCTTCATTTTGATAACCCTACTCAGCCTCATTAAGATCTTAATATGATATCAGTCTACCACAGAGGTCTGTAACCTTTGACTTTCTAATGTTTTAGACTACAACTCCCATCAGCCCTAACCAGTTGAGGTATCCTGTGAGTACTACTACCAAACATCTGGAGAGCAACAAGTTGCAGAAAACTGGCCCAAAAGAGGCCCAAGGTTAGCCTTGCGGTACTTGCTTGTTAACCATCAGGTCAAATACAAGCGAAGTGGGCTAGGATCACTGGAAACAGAAAGCTCCTCCTGACTCCATGTGAAATGTGTTGATTACTTTTCTCCACTGTGTGGATGGCAGAAAGCACACTTGTAACATTCAGACACAGTGATGACCCATTGGCATGATCATTCATTGGTCCTGCACCTTGAACCCAACTAGAAATCATAGAGCACCAGATTGTAATAGGAGACCACTGACACACTATTTTCTCCCTATTGATATGTTGTTTCAAGTGTGATTTAATCAATTAATAAATATGTACATTTTGATATGAAAAAAAAGAAGTCCACAAGAGATTTTCTTTCTATAGAAAACACTGTTGGCAAATGAAACACTAAGACGTATGGATTTGAACTGTTTGGAAGAACGAAAAGTTTATTTAGATTTGTGTTCTACATTATTTCAAGCCTTGACGTAATAAGGTGTACGTGTGAAAACTGTAATTTATGTTTTAGGAATGGAGGGGAAAAAAACGAAAACAGGATTGGCCATGTTCAAATATGTTTTGAAGATAGACAAAGAAGATTGTATTTAGTGCAACATTAGCAAGGCAGATGGCATTGACAAGTCAGATGGAAAGCACTCAATCAAACACTAACAAGAAGAGTTTTGCCAAGTTTACCGGCTCAACAAATGTTCATATCCACATTAAAACACAAGTAGCACACTGTTAACGTATGTCATGGTTTGTATTATGTTTATTTTTATTTTTTTTGTTGCCAATCTATACAGAGCCAACATGTAAAACATTTCACTTTACAATGCTAAAAGTTGAATAAGAAATGATGGCAACCCTCCTCTCCTGCAATAATGTCTTTCTTTGCCTCCACTTGGCCTGATGAGATTCCTGACCTTCTCCTCAGGGTTAACCCTTCTTGTGCCCCCATCAACACCCTATCCCAGCACAAAGTAACACTCATAGCTCCCAGTGTTCCTCCATGTCTTACTTCCCTCTTCCACTGCTCTCTATACAGTGTCACTTTTCCATCATCCTAAAAATTGGCTACTGTCTTCCTATCCTTAAGAAACCTGGCCCTAGATCCTAACTGTCCAGCCACATTTTGTACTGTGCCTCTTCTGCCTCACTATTCCAAAGTCATACAGCGTTTAGCTGATTGACACACAAAACCTCTGGGATCCTCTTCCATCTGGCTTCTGACCTCTGCATTCTACTGAGTCAGCTCTCCTCATTGACAGCAATTAAATTTCATTTGCTTGTCATGCTAACCATTCATCTATTCTTGTTCTTCTCAAATGTATGAGGAGATCAAGGCGCTTTCCTGGAGCCTTGATCTCCTCATATGGCTTCTCCATCAACCTTTCTGACCTTCTGTCAACACTATCTCACCTACACATTAGGGACAAGGCCCTCACTTGGTTTGCTTCATATTTCACCCCCAGACACTTCCTGGTGTCCTGTAACAGCCTTAACTTCCCACTCACTGGCTTACTATTAGTGTTCCCCAAGGTCAGTCTGGGTACACTTCTCTTCACTCTATATACCTCTCGTATTGGCACCTTGATCTCCTCATATGGCGTCTCCTATTAACTCTTTGCTGGTGACACTCAGATCTTCTCCTTTTCCTCCTGATCTTTTGAGTTACAGCAAAAAATGTATAATTGTATCTCCACCATCAAATTCTGGATGCCATCTCACTCACTCATGCTCAACTCCACTAATACTGAAGTTCTGTACTTCCCATCCAAACAGGCTATCTCTTCATCTCCCCTGTATTCATATATCCAGACTAACTCCCCTAACCTGCTTCTGCGTGCAACCTTGGTGTCATCTTTGACCCATCTCACAACTTCTCAATCTTCATCTCCAAATCTGACACTGCGGCTGCAATTAATCGCCTCAAGACCAGAAAAATAAGACATCTTCTCCCATTCAACACTGCTAAACACCTAATCTCCTCTTTAGTACTCTCTCAATCTGACTACTGTACCAGCCTACTCACTTCCTTACCACCTGTCAGGTCCCTTCCACTCCCTTTTGTTTACGCTCTCACCCGCTCCTTGCTCCCTTATTCTGTAACACTCTTCCTCCCCTTCCCCTTACTACTCCTGCTCTATCTCTATTTAAATCCAACCTTCTAGCTCTCCTCCTTTCTGAAGAACCACTTTCATAGCATTCTACGCCACCACATCTTCCTATTCTCCTCTCCCCTACCTCTCTACAACAACCACACAACAGCACTTATCCCTCACCCTTTCATCCTAAATTGTAGCAGTTCCTCCACTTTCCCGTTTCTATATCATGCACTAATCTCCTTGTCCCTGGTTCTTGTAATAAATAAATAAATTAAAAAAGTATAATTTCAGAAATTAATTACAAAAAAACGTCAATGCATTTAAAAGGTATAGATTTATCAGCACATCCTGAAGCACTGTGAAACAGGGCCCAAAATCAGCACAGCCCTCTATCTGGTATTTGCAAATAAAAGAGACAACACTTAGGGGATTGTGGTATACAAAATGGAGGGGAACCCAGCTTTATAAGCAATGTAAAGCTGGGGGAAAAACAAGATCAACAGATGAGCTCTCTAATTAAAGTTTTACTCCAGCATTTCAACAGGAAACAGTGGTTTATATAGTCATTCTGCTGTCATCACGATCACTGAGTTATGAAAACCTATCGCTCCTAGTCATTGGTTCCCTCTGCTAAGCTACATATATAATCGTATATGTCCCACAATAATGATTGAATAACTCTTTATCTAAGATCCCACCCATAAAACATCCCTTTAAATGTGCTACATCATCATGCTTGAATATGATTGGTAAGTTCTAAATGACTTCTGCAGTGAAAAAGACATGCTTATCGGTTAACATGCAGTGACACTTTCCTTGAACTGCCGGGGTATAAAGAATTATGGATGCAGATGGGGAGAAGACTTAGGGGGTAATTCATAGAATTCAGCGCACAAGTGGCGCATGTGGCTGGCGCAAAGTGTGCGCGTGCAACATTCTGCGCCAGCCGCGTGTGCCAAAATCCGTTTCTGCGCACAGCGTATTCATGGATTTTAACATCCAAAACCAACCGTGGCGCAGAGTGGCGCAGCGACCCTGCAGCAGCGCCAGTTACTCCCCCAACCCCTCCCCGTGCACCATTACAGTGCACATATCCCGTACATGGCGCACAAGCCATTGGACCAGCATACACCCCCCCAACCACGAAAACACCTGTAAAACTCCCTGCGCACCCCTCCGAATACATGTACACCCCTGTACGGGGAGTTTCACAATCGATTGGGTCTGTGTAAGTGGGGTACGTGTATTACTGGGGTTCGCGGGGAGTTTCACGCGCGATTGTGCCTGTGCGAGCGGGGTACGTGTATTACTGGGGTTCGTGGGGAGTTTCACACGCGAATGGGCCTGTGCGAGCGGGGTACGTGTATTACTGGGGTTTGTGGGGAGTTTCACACGCAATTGGGCCTGTGCGAGCGGGATACGTGTATTTCGGGAGTTTGCGGGAAGTTTCACACGCGATTGGCCCTGAGCGAGTGGGGTACGTGTATTTCGGGTGTTCGTGGGGAGTTTCACACGCGATTGGGCCTGTGAGAGCGGGGTATGTGTATTTCGGGGGTTCGTGGGAAGTTTCACATGCGATTGGCCCAGTGCGAGCGGGGTACATGTATTTCAGGGGTTCGCTGGAAGTTTCACACGCGAATGGCCCTGTGCGAGCAGGGTACGTGTATTACTGGGGTTCGTGGGAAGTTTCACACGTGATTGGGCCTGTGCGAGCGGGGTACGTGTATTTCGGGGGTTCGCGGGAAGTTTCACATGCAATTGTCCCAGTGCGAGCGGGGTACGTGTATTTTGGGGGTTTGTGGGAAGTTTCACACGCGAATGGCTCTGTGCGAGCGGGGTATGTGTATTTCGGGGGTTCGCGGGAAATTTCACACGCGAATGGCCCTGTGCGAGCGGGGTACATGTAGTACTGGGGTTCGCCGGGAGTTTCACACGCGATTTCACTGTCAGAGAGGGGGACGTGTATCCAGTGGGGTGCGCGGGGAGTCCCACACATGACTTGGCAGTGTGGGTCCTCCCAGGTGTGCCCTCTACCCCCTCCACGGCCCCTGCAGGCAGCCCAAACCACAGGGGACTACCCAGCACCCCTGGTCATGCCCCCCAGCCAGCCCACATATCAGCTTGCACTAGTGATCACCAACTCATGTCCCCCAGCACCCCCACCCACCCAGCATTGACGGGCACCTGCCACCAGGCCCCGACTCATGTCCCCCAGAACCCCCACCCACACAGCATTGACAGGCACCTGCCAGCAGGCCCCGACTCACGTCCCCCAGCATTGACGGGCACCTGCCAGCAGGCCCCGACTCATGTCTCCCAGCACCCCCTCCCACCCAGCATTGACCGGCACCTGCCAGTAGGCCCCGACTCATGTCCCCCAGCACCCCCACCCCCCAGCAGTGAGGCTCAGACCCTGACTCATGTCCCCCAGCACCCCCACCCCTCAGAATTGATGGGCACCTGCCAGCAGGCCCGACTCATTTCCCCCAGCACCCCCACCCACCATTGACAGGCACCTGCCAGCAGGCCCCGACTCATATCCCCCAACACATCATCATGATCCACAATCATGGGCCTCGTGGCCTCCCAAATCCCACCGCACGCCACCCCTGTGCAAAGACCCAACCAAGTATCCCATCCACCGCACATTGAAATGCCCATTACATGATACCACCCAAATGGCAAGAATGTACATCAACACATGTCTGTCACACACACAGAATGGGTGCTGGTGATTGTGAAAACCTACACCATGACATGCATGAAACCAATGAGAGAATACCACACATCAAAGTAATATACCAAAATGTATTGAACTCAAAAAGAATGTAATCAAATGAAAACATGAAAAACATTTTTGAAAAAAAGATGAAATGCAGCAGGTCCAAAACACAAAAAGAAAAACATGAAGTCTGAATCCAAATAAATCGAAATGAAAATGTGTCCAAAGTCTCCAGCCACCAAATCAAGTCCAAAGGAAACGGAAACAGTAAAATCCATTGCTCCATGGTGAGAAATAAAATCATAGATAAATACACTGTTCAACTATGTACAAAGAAGTAATCCAGGGTCCATGAGTCCAACGAATGAAATGAAACCTAGCAAAAAAACTACCTAATAAAGAACTATATACAAAAAGGCGGGGCATAGTCCAAGCGCCCCAATTGAATGAAAAAGATAAAGGAAACCTAAAACTACAAACTATATACAATGGTGGCGGGCTAGTCTGACGGCTCACTTCCCGATTTCCCGGGCCAGGGCATCATCGAACTCCTGCTCGATGTCCTGCAGGCGGTCCTCTTCCATGGCCCCGAGGGTTCGCAGGGACGATGCCATGTTGGACTCCAACTCCCTGCGAATGGCCTCGAGGCACTCGGCCCGCCTCAGTGCCCTCCGCATGGAGTTCTCCACCCTGACCATTGTGAGCTGTGCCTATTCCGCCCGCCGCCGCTCCGCACCTATGGCCTGGCCCAACCGCTGCCACACGGAAGACACTTGTAATCCTGGGTCCTAGTGCCTCTGGCCGATGTCTGCCCCTCGGATGTTGAAGGCCACAAGCCATCATGGCTCCCACCTTGTTGCTGCTGCTGCTGTGCCTGTGCCCTGGCTCTTGCTGCCTGCACGTCCTCCTCCGGCTGAGGTGCAGTTGTTTAGGTGGCCACCACTGCTGGACGTCCGACTCCCGACTGTGGCAGGGATGTGTCCTCCACCAGCCTGGCCGCAGGGTCAGAGGCAGCTCCACAGGGTACCCAGGTGATACATGGGTGGGAAGATGGCATGGAGGACGACTGGCACATAGGGGGTTCAGGTGAGGAGGGGGTCGGAACAGGGTCCAGCATAGGGAGGAATCCAGCCCTGGTGACCTGTCCCAGTAGGTCAACGCGGTCAATGAGGCATCCGAGATGACGTGCAATGTCTTCACAAAAACACTGCAGGTCACCTCGCATGCCCCATTGACGTAACGCCATCCCAGACAGGACAGGCTCAACCCGTCCCAGATTGACACGTCCGCAGGGGGAGGAAGGCCAGTTGTTGTGTGCTCATCCCCTCCCTGAAAACGGGTCTGGACGTAGGCATCCCTGTTGGTGCAGGATGATGCAGTCACAGGATCGGAGACAGGATTACACACAGGCACCTCCATGGCGGCCTGTGTGGCCTCCTGTCCCTGCCCCTGCACTGCACCACTAGCACAAGTGGAATCCCCACCTCCATACCCTGTGTGTGTCCCTTCCACGGCCTCCTCCTCCACCAAACCCCCCACCAACCTGGATGACTCCATGCCATCTTCCTCCATCGGACCCTGTGGGGTCTCAGCTGCCCCTCTGCTGCCGAGGAGTCCACCTCCGACCTCAACTTCTTGGACATACCCTCGGCAGCTGCGGCCTGGGACGCTGCACCAGACTCCTCACTCCCCGACGAGATGACAACCTGGGAGGGGAGCCGGGCCTTGCATCTTCGGCTGGTGGTGCAATCCCTGCCGCTTTGCTCCACAGCACCCTCCTCGCCCTCTTCATCAGTTGATGGTGCAGACAGGGAGAGATATAACACAAGCATCAGGGCACTGTACAATGGACTGATACACACATGACAGTTGCACATGAGTGACAGTGTAAAACTACAGACATGGCATCACACTCCCCAAGACACATCTCATTTCAACTCACACACATGAGCAAATCCACAGGAATATTGCACCAGGCAGCACCGTCCATACAAAAACAACAGCACGAGCAGCCAAAGGTGAGCCTGACATCACATGAAACACAGGGAGTGCCAACACATGCACACATGACACCAGACTGACATGCATCTGTACATCTCCACCACTGCAGTGATAATGTCACCATCCATGTCACATCTGGCAATCAGCCTCCTACATGTCAGTGTCACATGCAACCATGTTGCATCACAGTTGCACACTTGTCAAATACACACACATGCACATGTACACAGTGCAGATAAATGCAGCAGGAACCACCATCCATGTGTGACACCACAACCATGCCAACGTATATACACAGAAATTCAAACATGTGTGCTACCACAGCTGCATTTGGCCAGCATGCTTAGCAACACATACAGCATCGATGTGTCTCACACATGAGAAGACTCACATGGGGCAGCCTCACTCCCCTGTACATACACATCCATACATGGCCCTACAAAAACACATGTGCAACCTGCACACTACTGGCACACCACAACACGCACAGTGTCCAATCAGCATGCATGTACACTTACCGCTCGACTCCAGACAGGTCTGCCTCTGAAGGACCTGGACGTGGAGTGCTGGGCGTATGCGTTCCAGGACCCTCATTTGGTGGTCGGACAGGTGACCCCGGCGCCCCTCCGCATCCGCTGCCTTCAAGAGGCGCCGGGCCTTGTCGAGGGTCCTGGACCTGAAGCCATACCAGCGCTTCTAGACATGTTTGATGTTGCGGACTGCCACCCCCTCCTCGTTGACGGCAGTCACGATGTCCATCCAGATCCTGGTCCGTCCTTCATTGTTGGTGCGCAAACTTCCAACGAGGGCATCATACTGCCCCAGGACTTGCTCCACCAGGACACCAACTTCCCTGGCACTGAAGCTGGTGGCCCTCTGCCTCTCTGGCTGGGGGTTGCCAGTGGGGCCAGATGGTGTTGTGCCTGACATGGCAACCCCAGAGGCAGGTGTGGGTGGGCAACTGGGTCCTGGGGCTGGGCTGTGGAGCGATGGTATCCCAGTCGGGAGTTTTCAGTTCCAGCAGGGGTGGTCACAGCAACTGCACCCCTGACCCCTGGCTGACGTGCAGGCACCAAATAGCAGGGCACATGGGCAGCAGGCAGGCAGCAGCAAATGGCAGGTGGGAGCGTGCTCGGGGCTTTGGGGGCAGTAATTCAGCCTTCTGGGCAGGAGCGTGGTCTTCCGTGTGTTGTTGTGTGGCCAGCTTGATACTAAGTGATTTGGCACGTGAAAAAATTGCACGTCAGCGTATAATTCGAGGAAAGGCCCTTAGCGCGTAAGCGAGTCTGTGACGCGACACGTGCAGGTGTTTCCCTCGTAACGTGGGCAAAGTGGTTCAGCGCGCGCATGAAAAAACTGCACGTCCGCATGTGAATGCATGTAATCCGAGGAAAGGGCCTACTCGCGTAAGTGACGTGATGCGCGCGGGTGTTTCCCTCAGCACGGGTTAAAGGTGAGCGGGGCCAGCTGTACGTGCCTTTCGTGGAGACCAACGTGTGTTGCTACTTCGTGTTGTTTCATGTGCCATCACAACTTCACAGCGGATCAAGGACGTATCTCTTCCTTTTGCGGGGGTATTGGCTACGCGTGTTTTTCATTATCACGCTAGTCAGACGGTGAGCCGCGCATGCTATTTTTCCCACTGCGGGTGCCCCTGTGTATCGCACCCGTTTTCGAGGTAATAGTAGCCTGCGTGCCCCAGGACTATGTGTTTTTCGTGTTACTGGGTGCCACCGCATACTGCGGGAGGTTGATTCCACGCACGTAGGCTGCAGGGTTGCGTGCACGGTTTTACTGCATTTTTGGGGTGCCTGAGCGTTGCGTGACCCGTCACTACATCACCGGGGTCACATACAGCCTTCAGGTGCAGGGGGGCTGTTAACATCTTGCATCCCACCCCTTCACCCCAATTTCCCAGGACAATTGTGGCGTACACCTCCCATTGGCACTCCTCCATCTGTGCCGGCACTACTCCATCTGTGCCATGGTTGGGAGGCCACCAAAGGTGAGGGGCGCCTCAGCTGGGCATCCTCCTCATGGCGGGCATGGTCAGGGACGTGGCCGGGGTGACCAGGGAGTAGGGGGACTCCAGGGTGTCCAGGGTGGCCGCAGAGGGGGAAGAGGCAGGGGTGTGCCACTTAAGCACGCTGTTGTGCCATGTGTCGGTGCAGTCATGCCACCACCCCCTGTGGTTCCGGGAGATGCAGTTTCTGCATCTGGCACTGGCGCCTGTGTAACCCGGCAGTCTGTTTCATCGACTGCCACGGGCCCAAGAGTAGTGGTAGCTGCAGGTGCAGCTGTGGACACCCCCACCCAGGCTCAGAGTCTGCCAGTGCAGGCTGCGTTGGCACATGAAGAGCCCTTGGAAGATTTCCAACAGGCCAGGAGGGAAACTATAGGTGCACGCAGGGCTGCCCTGACCAAGACACGTGTCCCTGGGGCAGTAATGTCATCTGCTGCCCTGAACAGCCGGGTGTTGGCAAGTGCGGGGGCAGATGCAGCCAACAACACCCCGGTTGTGAGTCTTCCAACCAGGACAGTCGCGGTCAATGACCCTGCCACAGCGGATGTTGCTGCGCAGGGTCCATTAGAGGGCACCCAGCTGCCACTGATGCAAGCCAGGCCTTTGGTCGTCCCTCCACCTGCCACTCCCTTGGCTCAATCCACCGATGCTACTGGCCATAGTGATCAGGGCAGCATTTGCCAGCCAGGGTCTGCACCACAATCCAAGAGGAGGAAGGTTGCACCTGCAGCACAGGCTGGGACCCCACACGCAGCCACGACCTCCGGCACGTTGAGGAAGAAGCCTTTCTGCAACCAGGAACTGGACTACCTCATGGACTACGTGTTGGACCACAGCCGTGACATGCTAGTGCGTCCTAATTGTCAGACTACGGCTGCCCACCGTGATAACCACTGGAAGCAAGTTGCGGAACATTTGAGTGCATTCGGCAATGAGGAGCGCACGGCGCAAGAGTGCAAAAAGCGTTTGGATGACCTCAAACGCAGCGCTAAGGCTAAGCGTGCCTCAAATTACAACTTGACTCTGGTGACTGGCAGTGGGCCGGCACCTGAGGAAGAAGACCTCACTCCGCATGAGTCACTCGTTGCGGAGTTCATACCATCTGAATCGGTCGAAGGAGTGGGAGAGATGCCGGAATTTGATGCTCAGTCCAGTGAGTGTTGCTGCGTGTTTGTTGTGGACATGTGTGTTTTACTTGTGTGATGTGTTGGGCATGACTGCTACTACATGTCACGTGTACATGGTTCTGATGTGCAAGTAATGCAATGCTTCCCTGATGCATGTCTGCTCTGCTGGATGGTGGACATGTGGAGCGGATGGGGACTGTCCGCATCACCAATATTGCACCCTACTCACATGCTGGTCACCAGGATGCCCCTCAAGTCCATGTTCCAGCTCAATGGTCCTTCTGCATGTAGCGTGGGGTGACCTGCCTCTCAGCCCAGGGACTATGTCATAGCATGACTGACGTGCATGTGTCCTCTGCCTGCATGCGGGTACTCCATGTAGGCATGCTCCCTTGCCCCTCCAACCCCCCCTCTGCACCCCAATTCCACCTTAGCACTGGTCTGCTTCAATTTTGCCAGTGAGTACTTTCCTGTTCATGCGTCCTGTGTACATGCCAACTTCCAGCAGCCAATCTGCCAGACATATGCTGTGTGGTACATCCTTTGTACTTGATGAAGGGTGTCTCACCTGGACTGTGCAGAGGTCAGATGCCCCGCAGGGACATGAGTGCCCATTCATGCTCCGTGTGTATTCCACTCATGCCCCTATGTGTCCTTGACTGGATGATCATTGTAGTAGGAGTCCAGGGGAACCTACATTGCATGGCATTTCATCAGCCTTCCCATGTCCACTGTGGCTCAGTCCTGCGTCGCACACATGTTTAGGGTGTGACAGTCTGTGTGGGTCACAGCCCTCAGCCTGTTTAATGGCCAATGACTCTGTCCAACTGGTGCAGTGTCTTCTTCACACGTGGGTATACTCTGAAGGTTTCATCATGTGTCCTGATTACTGTCCCATCATCATTTGCTGTGTTGTCACTTGACTCACATGATGCAGTTGATGCTAGTCTATACTGTCTGTCAATACACAGGTCTATGGTTAGCCTTTTGATACCATGCTAAGCATCCCTGCATTTGCACCTGGGGGGAGGGGTGGTTTGCTTGTAGCCATGCTAGCCATTGAATGCACATTGCACGTGATGGCTGAAGGTGACATTGCACTGCCTTCACATTTTCAGATACACATCATGGAGTACTTGTACATGTAGACAGTGAGTAACGTACAGAATTGCTGCACTGCATCAACCCACTTCTGTGCAAAATGACACCATTCTACATGCCTAATCACATAAGCAGTGTCAAGTTGACCCAGCATGCATGGCAGGTTCTCTTTTGTGTGTGACATGTCTGCTTGATGTGTTTGGTGTCTGTGTGATGTCTGTGTGTGTGTGTGTGTGTGTGTGTGTGCGTGTGTTGTGTGCTTCTAACATATGTAGTGACCTTTTTTCTCTCTACTTTTCAGATGATGACGCAATGGAGCCAGAGGATGGTGTTGTCATGCCAGGCACAGGGTTGTTATCACTACAGCAACCCGGCACAAGTGGTGGTCGTGGGTTGGTAGGCCACAAAAACCCACATGTGCTACAGTCCATCTTGTCTCTGGCTGGCAATGAGTCCAGCCCTGATGACCACTTTGACGTCCATGTCGAGTTGGATGAGCATCAGGTCCATATGTCAGGGGTGAGTGATTCTGATGTGGGCACTCCTCTGTCCGCGACACCTGCACTGAGGGGTGAGACAGTCTTGGAACCTCCACCTGTGGTGGATCGGGACACAGGGTCACCCTCCGCACCAGTCACTGATGTGCCTGGGCCATCATGTCGACGGGGGCATGTAGTCGTGCAGCCGTGGGCAGTGCCAACACAACAAGGACACTCAGTCCTTGGGTCCTGCAGGGGTCAAGCCCAGCAACACCACTGCTGTATACTGAGTGGGAGCAAGACAAGACTGCCAATTCTGAACTCCAGGGGGCAGCAATGGAGAACATCGCTGTGAGCATGGAGTGTGCGGCCCAATCCGTGCTCCCCCTGCTAGGCAGGTGCTTCTCCAGCTGAGAGTGTGTCTTTGCATCAAGCAATTGCTGCTCACACAGTGGCACACATGGAGGCCCTGAGGGAGGAGTATGCTTCCCTCAGATCCACTCTGGGTGTCCTTATGATGTCCCAGAGGGAGCGGGCAGAGGAGAGGTTTGCGCAGCTTGAGCGTACCATCTCTGCTGAGCTACATGCTTGCCAGGAGGTGCAACAGTTGTACAGCCAGGCCTTGCAGGAGGAACTCTGTGTTACACGTGTTACCTTGCAAGAGGAAGCACGCGTATCATGTGAGGTCCAGCATGCAGACCTACGTGTGATCGCCGCACAGAACCAGGCTCACCCATCCGGCAGTCTTGCTGCCGACGAGGGGCAAGCTGCGGCTAGGCGTGGTCAGGCTCCTGTGCCACATCCTCCTTTCCAGGAAGAGCCAGACTCGGACGACAATCTATCTCCCACATAGGTCTGGCTGTGCAGGCGTTGAGCCCATGGAGGTTTTTTTTTTTCCTCAACATCATTGCATGTGGGTGTTGAGCAGCACCCTGTACCTCCCCCCTCCTGGGTGCCTCCCCCCCCGGGTCGTATGTGGCCATTTTTAATTTTTCTTTTAGTTTAGTTAGTTAAGTTTCTATTTGATAGTTTGTTTAATTAGGTAATGTAGGTTTTTCATAGTTAGTGTAATTAGTTAATATAGTTTAAAATTGCTTGTCTATTGTGCTTTCATGTGACGGTGTGGTGCTTTGTGGCTTTTGAAAGCAACCACTGTCTGTTCCAGCTGGGCCCTTCAAGCTTGTCTTGTGTATGTCTTTGCAGCTTGGGGTCCTTGACTCACATATGCCACTCCTGCTTCCCTTATCCATGGGCTCGCAAGGATGGTTTAGTGTAACAGCCTATTACACAAGGGCTTTGGACTGTCATATCTGTGGCATGCCTGCTGCTGTCGAACTTGTGTTAACACCCCTAGTGGGGATGATAGGGGTGTTATTGATCACTGTTCTTTTTTTGCTAGATGGGGGTTTCATGATTCATGTGTACATTCATTGCTATGCATTGTGTAGTATGTTTCTTATCTTTACTGTACATGTGCTTGTTGCAATTCATGCCGTAGATAGTGTGTTCAACACTTTGCCTGTGAAAGACGGACTGATTGTAACGCTCACCTGATTCCCGTAGAGGCGCTGGTCTTGACTGGGCGTATACCGTATCTTCAAAGGTGATGTGTAACACACGGCTGGCTCTTTGGGCTGGACCTCTGTGCACTGTATGTCTGACTTGAAGGGTAAGATGTCTGCAGATAGAAAATATGGGATTAAGGAACTGGGTTATTGAATGTCTCTCTCTTCTTCCCTTTCTCTTCTCCTGTAGAACCCCAAAGGTTAACGCTCTCACCTTAGGTAAGTGAACGCCGTGCTCTCCATCTGCCTCGGGGCAGGGTGCTGAAACCAGTTTCTTCACTGGATAAGGGGAGCAGGCCTCTTGACTTCAGAGGACTGCTGTCCGTCGTTTACTGCACGAACGGTAAGTTTCGAGTAATTCTAATGTCTTTAAAGTCTTTAGTAATGATGTTTCTTGTTTTGCAGGGTTCCGGCGATGGCGGATGACGGGCTGAAGTGAGTTGAAGATGGAGCCCGTGTGATGAATAGAAGCGCCTGGAAGCACGTAAATAAGCGCTTGTTGCCTGCTTCACAATGCGCTCTAACTGTCTTTTTATTTTGCAGGTACAAGTTCCGAGCAGCTGCAGGGTGCCGGAATACCCACTGGGTTAGATGTGGAAAGGAGTAATGGCACGTGAGTATTAAAGTTCCCCAATGTCTTTAAACGCACCTTGTTTTGTCTTTCAGATGCGGGATGCAGCGCCGAAGGCCTCCGGAGCATGCGAAGAGTTGGTAAGCTTTTGTCTTTCAGATGCCGGAATGCAGTGTGAAGACCTCCGGAGCGCACGAGGAGTAGGTAAGCCTTTGTCTTTCAGATGCCGGAATGCAGCGCGAGGCGTTGGTGACAGCCGATGGACCTGGTAAGTGAAGAGCTGTCACTGAAGACCGTAATGCTAACCTGTTCTTTCTTGTCTTTATAGGTGTTGCTGAAGACTGGATTCAGGATGGTAAGCCTTTTTCCTTAGGCCCAGGATCGGATGCAGAAGACACGATGAGCGTTCTGCTGCAGAGGATGCAGAATAACGCAAAGCAAGATTCATCCATCGGGTGTGGTTTAAATAGCCTTCTGTAGTGCTTAGGTGTCTCCTTCCACAGCCACGCCTAGGTAAGAAAAGAGTTCCTGCTTTCCAGAAGAGTTCCAGTGTTCTGAATCTAGGGAGTGGCTCCTGCCCCACCCAACAGGAAAAGTAGTTCCAAACAGAAGAGGATCAGAGGCTCAACTGGCAGGCAAGTAAGCAGCATGGTCTGCTGCAGGTAAGTCCACCCAAGCATTATGAGCCCGGCGCTTCCAGCGCTGGGACTGGGCATATTTATGAGCCTGGTGCCACTGGCGCCAGGACTGGGTCCAAAAGGTCCCGATTGGGACTGGTTGGCACTCGGAACCTGGGTTATGGATCTGCTTCCAAGGGAGTTGGGAAAACCCTGACCTTTTGGAAGCAGAGATCGTGACAGTACCCCCCCTCAAGGCCCCTCCCAAACCGGGCTCCTCCGGGGGTTTTGGCTTGTCAGGAAATGTTCGGTGAAATCTTTTGATTAGGCGAGGAGCGTGGACATATTCAGCAGGTTCCCAGGATCTCTCTTGGGGGCCGTAGCCTTTCCAGTCAATTAGGTAAAATAGTTTAGATTTGGAGATCTTGGAGTCCAGAATGCTTTTGACTTCAAACTCGAGTTCTCCATCAACTAGGATAGGTTTTGGAGATTTAGTTAGTCGGGTTTGAGGTTGCACGGGTTTTAATAGAGAGACGTGGAAGACCGGATGTATCTTCATGTGCGGGGGCAAGTCCAACTTGACCGCTACTGGGTTTACTATGGTAGTGATGGAATAGGGACCAAGGTATCTTGGGTTGAATGTGCGTGGCCCTTTTAGAGGTAGATATTTGGTGGATAACCAGACTTGATCCCCTACTTGATATTGAGGGGCTTCCTTCCGATGTTGATCTGCTCCTTTCTTGTATTGTTCTTTAGCCCTTTGAAGGTGAGAAACAGCTTCCTTAAAGGCTTGGGTGATTGTAGAATGCAGGTAGTCTACTGCTGGTGTTTCAAGATCTTGGAGGGGATCCAACTCCGAGGTTCGAGGGTGACTGCCGTACAAAAGAAAAAACGGGGTTTTCCCAGTTCCCGAATGGACAGAGTTATTGTAGGCATATTCGGCTATCCAAAGGATGTCTTTCCAAGTTTTTTCAGTTTGTTGCAGCATGCAGCGTAAATACTGTTCCAGAGTTTGATTGGTCCTCTCGGTTTGTCCGTCGGTCTGAGGGTGATGACTGGTCGATAGTCTCACATCAATTTGAGCCGACCGACAGCAACTTCGCCAAAAATGAGAAATAAATTGACTACCTCGATCCGAAATTAGAACCGAAGGAAAACCGTGCAGTCGGACGATGTTTTCAAGAAATTCTCGGGCCAGAGTTGCTGCTGTTGGCAAGCCTTTGAGCGGAATGAAATGCGCCATCTTGGAGAATAAGTCCACGATTACTAGAATCGTATTGTATCCGGAGCATGGAGGTAGATCGGTGATGAAGTCCATAGAAAGCGTATGCCAAGGGCGAGGTGGGATGTCAATAGGGCGTAAGAGGCCTGCTGGTCTTTCCTTTTGACTCTTGTTTTGGGCGCATACTCCACAGGACATTATAAAGTCTCTGATATCTTTTTTCCAAGACGGCCACCAGAAGTAGCGCTTGATCTTTTCTGAGGTCTTGGCCATACCGGGATGTCCTTCCATTAAAGAATCGTGATAACAAGAGATTACTTTTTTCTGTAAATCTGTGCTGGGTAGGTATAATCGTTCTTGGAAATACAATAAGTTGTCCTTTACTGCAAAGTCCTTTCCCTGCAGATGCCAATTCTGTATGTCTGCTGGAGTTACAAGTTGCCTGGCTTTATCCTTAACTTCCTCTATGGATTCTGTGGCGATTACACCCAGAATTCTTTGTTCAGGAATGATTGGTACAGGTTTAGGGTTGATCAAGTGTTCTTCCACTCCCATCCGAGAAAGGGCATCAGCTTTACCGTTCTTTGTACCAGGTCGATAGGTAATTATGAAGTCAAACTCGGCAAAGAATAATGCCCAACGGAGTTGTCTAGAGGATTGGGCTTTTGCGGTTTTCAAATATTGCAGGTTTCGGTGATCCGTAATCACAGTAACGGTGTGTCGGGCCCCCAGCAGATAATGCCGCCAAGCCTTAAAGGCAGACTTGATAGACAGAAGTTCCTTGTCAGTAATCGTGTAATTGATTTCAGGAGGCGAGAATTTGCGGGACCAAAATGCCACGGGATGCAACTGATTGGTTACCGGGTCCTTTTGTGATAGAACTGCCCCCATGGCAAGGCTTGAAGCATCAGTTTCCACGATGTAGGGGAGTTCGGGGCGAGGGTGTTTTAAGATTGGTGCAGAGATAAATTTAGTCTTCAAATCCTGGAAAGCTTGTTCCGCCTCGGTACACCATTCAAAACGTTTGTTTTTCTTTAACAAGGCAGTGATGGGCTGGACTATTCGAGAGAATTCGGGGATAAACCTGCGGTAAAAGTTAGCGAAGCCTAACATGCTTTGCACACCTTTTACGGAGGATGGTGATGGCCATTTGAGAACTGCATCGACCTTCTTTGAATCCATACGCACTCCGCCAGGTGATAATATGAATCCCAAGAATTCAACTTCAGTCACGTTGAAAACACATTTTTCCAACTTAGCGAAAAGTTTGTGTTGACGCAATCTTTCGAGGACCATTTTCACGTGTTTCCGATGTTCAGATTCCGATGAAGAATAAACGAGGATGTCGTCAATGTAAACAACAACACACACATCTATGAGCTCTCTGAGGACATCGTTCATAAAATATTGAAAGGCGGCCAGGGCATTGCAAAGTCCGAAGGGCATGACCTGATATTCAAATAGCCCATACTTGGTGCGGAAGGCCGTCTTCCATTCATCGCCCTCTTTTACTCGTACCAAGTGGTAAGCTCCTCTAAGATCCAGCTTTGTATATATGCATGCTTTTCTGACTTGGTCCAGGAGTTCAGGGATCAAAGGTAACGGATATCTATTCTTAACGGTGATCTGGTTCAGGGAGCGATAATCTATACAAGTTCTAAGGTCTCCTTCCTTTTTTGGAACGAAGAACAAAGCTGAAGAAGCAGGGGACTTGGAAGGACGAATAAACCCATTTGCCAGGTACTGATCCAGGTATTGTCGAAGGTGAAGGTTCTCAGGCTTGGTGAGGGCATAAATTCTACTACAAGGAGGAGTAGATCCAGGTATCAGGTCTATCTGGCAGTCATAAGACCTATGAGGAGGTAGAGAGTTAGCCTGATCCTTCCGGAAAACATCTTGGTATTCTAGGTATTCGGGAGGTAACTGGGGAGTCTCTGAAGAAATTGCTGCCAGTGCAACACCAGGTGGAGGGTGACAAGTAGAGACACATTCTGGAAACTGGACCGTTCTTGCTCGCCAATCGATCAGAGGATTGTGTTTCTCTAACCAAGGTATTCCTAGAATAATCTGAAACTGAGGGGCCTTGATCACATCGAACACGATCTTCTCATGGTGTCCATCTTGACTTACTAGCGTCACCTCTTGAGTGGTATGCGTTACTGGCCCGGAGGCTATCTCCGTACCATCCACCGTAGTAATGACGTCCTTTACAGCCTTGGTACAAAGAGTTAGATTCATCCTCAAAACCATTTCATGATCCACATAATTGCCGATGGCACCGCTGTCGACGTAAGCTTCAATTGCATGTAATCGATCCGGATTATCAGGGCTAATGAGGACCATAGGTATCACGAAATGCGAGGTCACGGAACTGGTTTTCACGCTCGGCAAGAGGACCTCTATTCTTGTCGGGCGAGGTTGTTTCCCTGCTCAGAGTTTGTAACTTTGGTAACTGCAGCTCCTACTGCCTTCTTGGCAGGTTTCACCGGACAGTCTCGAAGAAAGTGCCTGAGTTTCCGCAATAGAGGCATAATTGCAACTGTTTTCTCATTTCCCGCTCCTTTTGTGTTAGAGGACCTTTCAGACCCCCTATTTGCATGGGTTCCCCGGAGTCTACTCCTTTGGAAGGAGTTGGCGGTTTGGAAAATACTCGAGCATCAAACTTGGAACGATCGGCCTTCCTGTTCTGCAGTCTGTGATCTATTTGAACGACTAAGTCTATATAGTCCGAACAATCTTGTGGGGGATTCACTACTTGGGCTAACACATCTTTGAGCTCTCCACGTAGACCTCTATAAAACAGCGTAATCCTTTTGTCCTTGGGCCATTGAGTTTCCACTATCAGTCTGTTGAAAGACGCAATATAAGCCAAAAGGTCTTGATTACCTTGTCGCAACGAAAGAAGCTCATTGTCCAAGGCCTGCCCCTGTGAATGTCTTGCGAACAGTTTTTCCATACTGAGCTGAAAAGCTTGAAAATCATGGAGGACCGGATCATCTTGATTTACTAGAGGGATCGACCAGTCTGCCGCATTGCCACTAAGGTACAAAAGCACGAAAGCTACTTTAGCTTGATCAGTTGGAAAGGCTGCTGGCCGGCATAAGAAATGCAACCGGCACTGATTGATAAATACTGCAAACCTCTTTGGGTCACCAGAAAATTGTTCGGGCGGAGCCAGAGGTACATTCCCAGGTAGGTTGATCTGCACTGGATTCATAGAGGATGTAGAAGGAAGATTTCCCCCAGATGCGGGTAACGGGGTCTGTCCGGCTTGTGACT
Source organism: Ambystoma mexicanum (assembly GCF_040938575.1). NCBI lineage: Eukaryota > Metazoa > Chordata > Amphibia > Caudata > Ambystomatidae > Ambystoma > Ambystoma mexicanum. The sequence continues at coordinate 679,372,916 of NC_090922.1, read as the reverse complement.
GTAGCAATTGTCTAGCGAGATCATCTGTTCGCTCCTTGGAAATAATCAGTTCCCTTCTTAGAGCGTTCGTTTCCTGACGGGCGGCATGCACTTCTGCCCTTAGTTCCCCAAGTAACTGGGCTAGCTGGTCGGTATCCGAGGTTTCCATAGCACCTGGACGGGAGTTTTGTGGTTGGCTTTGCGTTCTGTAATGCTCACCTGATTCCCGTAGAGGCGCTGGTCTTGACTGGGCGTATACCGTATCTTCAAAGGTGATGTGTAACACACGGCTGGCTCTTTGGGCTGGACCTCTGTGCTCTGTATGTCTGACTTGAAGGGTAAGATGTCTGCAGATAGAAAATATGGGATTAAGGAACTGGGTTATTGAATGTCTCTCTCTTCTTCTCTTTCTCTTCTCCTGTAGAACCCCAAAGGTTAACGCTCTCACCTTAGGTAAGTGAACGCCGTGCTCTCCATCTGCCTCGGGGCAGGGTGCTGAAACCAGTTTCTTCACTGGATAAGGGGAGCAGGCCTCTTGACTTCAGAGGACTGCTGTCCTTCGTTTACTGCACGAACTGTAAGTTTCGAGTAATTCTAATGTCTTTAAAGTCTTTAGTAATGATGTTTCGTGTTTTGCAGGGTTCCGGCGATGGCGGATGACGGGCTGAAGTGAGTTGAAGATGGAGCCCGTGTGATGAATAGAAGCGCCTGGAAGCACGTAAGTAAGCGCTTGTTGCCTGCTTCACGATGCGCTCTAACTGTCTTTTTATTTTGCAGGTACAAGTTCGGAGCGGCTGCAGGGTGCCGGAATACCCACTGGGTTAGATGTGGAAAGGAGTAATGGCACGTGAGTATTAAAGTTCCCCAATGTCTTTAAACGCACCTTGTTTTGTCTTTCAGATGCGGGATGCAGCGCCGAAGGCCTCCGGAGCGTGCGAAGAGTTGGTAAGCTTTTGTCTTTCAGATGCCGGAATGCAGTGTGAAGACCTCCGGAGCGCACGAGGAGTAGGTAAGCCTTTGTCTTTCAGATGCCGGAATGCAGCGCGAGGCGTTGGTGACAGCCGATGGACCTGGTAAGTGAAGAGCTGTCACTGAAGACCGTAATGCTAACCTGTTCTTTCTTGTCTTTATAGGTGTTGCTGAAGACTGGATTCAGGATGGTAAGCCTTTTTCCTTAGGCCCAGGATCGGATGCAGAAGACACGATGAGCGTTCTGCTGCAGAGGATGCAGAATAACGCAAAGCAAGATTCATCCATCGGGTGTGGTTTAAATAGCCTTCTGTAGTGCTTAGGTGTCTCCTTCCACAGCCACGCCTAGGTAAGAAAAGAGTTCCTGCTTTCCAGAAGAGTTCCAGTGTTCTGAATCTAGGGAGTGGCTCCTGCCCCACCCAACAGGAAAAGTAGTTCCAAACAGAAGAGGATCAGAGGCTCAACTGGCAGGCAAGTAAGCAGCATGGTCTGCTGCAGGTAAGTCCACCCAAGCATTATGAGCCCGGCGCTTCCAGCGCTGGGACTGGGCATATTTATGAGCCTGGTGCCACTGGCGCCAGGACTGGGTCCAAAAGGTCCCAATTGGGACTGGTTGGCACTCGGAACCTGGGTTATGGATCTGCTTCCAAGGGAGTTGGGAAAACCCTGACCTTTTGGAAGCAGAGATCGTGACACTGATGGTGTGATTTCTGATGTACGTCTCTGACATGGTCCAGTCATGAAATGCCTGGAGAGACACACACAGATGAATTTAAAGCATTAATCATGTGTTTCATGCCCTTTCTGCAGGGGGATGAGCCTCCAGACCAACTTTGCCAGCAGACATGGGCCATTGGACGTCTGCAAGCTCGACACGTTTGGTGGTGCCGACATGCGCATGTTTGCGCAAGCAGAGGCACAGGGATTGCGCTCATATATCCGAAAACAGCTGACGTGTTTCAAGGGACTCCAGGCAAGGTGAGTAGCACAGGGGGGCCACAACACAGCAAACCTTCCCCCAGGCTAGTTGCACATACATGCTTAGTAGCAGCACTGACGGTGAGTTTGGACAAATATTTGTGTTGAACCGCACTATACAGCTGAGATGTGTTGGTGGACTAATGGCTAGTTGATTGGAAAGTTGTCTGGGGCACCTGCAGGGGCAGTGGCACATACCCTACGGTCCACCATAGTCCATTGAGGCACTTGTATTAACCATGAGGCGTTGCGAGACATGGAAAGAAGCAGCTCACAGGGACAGAGAGCAAGGGACAGACTCGTGTGCAGTGCATTTAATTTCCATGTTGAATTTGACACATGCTCTACCTACTTTATTTAGGTCATGGTGGAACACGACTTGTTCTGAAGTCATACCTTGCTGTATGCGTCTGGCTGCTTACCCAGGGAACATTGCATGTTGTGTAAATCGTGACACATTGGTCTTCCATTTTCCACGCACCCACCGGCGCCTGACTTACTGCATTGACTGTGTATGAACCATCACAGTGGTAATGTTACGTATGGGTATGAAGCATCCACACCAGATTGTTTGTTTGTAGAGTAGTTTGTTAGTTTGGGGCATATATGGTGGTGTGTTTGTGTGTTATGGGCACGCACAGATTAGTAACTGTGGCTCTCTTTGCAGCATTGAACTGCTCCTGTTACCGGACCTGAGAGTGCGCAGGCAGGAGGCCAGCACTCACCCCAGAGATAAGTTTCTCTTTTTCTTCCATTTGAGTAATTTGTTACTGTGTGCATGATGATCAGGTTTGGTGTACTTGTGTATGTGTTAATGTGAGTAGTACAGTTTTGTGCTTTTCCTACTTTCCTGTGTCAATCCTACTCCCCTCTCCTGCCCCGCATTCCAGTTATCCAGTATAGCAATACCTGTCCCGACTGCATATCCCTGACCCTCCTTCCCCACCAGGGTCTCAGAGGCCTGTGTGAATTTGACCTTGCAGGCACCAAGACCACGGTGGGGGTGGTTGGTTTGTGCCACTCCTGTGCCTGTACACGGGAGCTGTGACAGTACACATCAGTTTGTGGTGCATCATTCTGTGTTATGTACCACACATGGTACAAATCCTTTTGTGACATTGTTTTACTGTGCTACCTTGGTTGTTACGTCATTGTGGTAGTACTTGGGCTTTGTGATGTACTGCTACTTCAAGTCATCTACTGGAGGCTGTTGTGGTTAGTTTTTCTGCCTGCAGGCTTTTTGCTTGGCTTCTGTGTTGGCCTGCTTTGAGTTCTCTTTGATTCAGTGTTTTCGCAAGTCAAGGTGGCCTATCAGGGTGCTGGACGCTTTTTGCACACAAGGTGGGAGATGGTGACAAAGGGGAAGGGTGATCCTGTGGCCAGGTGAAAATCAAGGATGAAGGTTACTTAACCCAGGTGCAGTTGTTCAGTGGGTCATGGTGATTTGTGAGGGATGGGGGGGTGTTTTGTTGTTGACAGTTGCCTTGCCCTACAGTGTGATGCGAACCCTGACATTGTAATTGCGGTATCCTATGTACATGATGTATTCTGCTGATCAATGCCTGTTCATGTGTTGTGTTTACCTTTCAGGTGTGAGGGAATAGTTGTGGCTTGACATGCTGGGGTGTACACATGGTGAATGTTCACATGTGATGTGTAGAGGAAACTGATGGTCACTTGTTGCACATGCATACATTGAGTGCATGTCCCTACTGACCCACACACTCGCACTATGATCCACTACATGTACAATCATCCTTCCATGTCCACATGTACACTCTGTTTGCCTTCTGGTGCCCACTGTGTCCCTGCAGCACATGATCTATGACCAATTGTGGATCCTGTACATGCGTAATTTGCTTTTTGATGTAGTTTGTCGCTTAGATGTGATGCTCAGGGTGTGTGTCACACACAATGGCTGTTCACTATGCTGTGCGCTGAGCAGTGTGTTGTAGGAGGTGGGCACGGCACACAGAAGCTGCAGTGTTGATTTTGCAATGCACAATGTGCATGTAGACAGGCATTCATTGTTATGCTACAACTACAACTGTTGGAATGCATTTGGGTATGACTTCTTTTGGGTGGGAGGTTGTTTATCAGTCATTTCATCTGGTTTCATGTCAGGCATCATTGTCTGATGCCACTTTACATTTTTCACATGTCAATGTGTACCTTATTGGTACTGTGTTGGTGTATAGCTATTGCTTTCCATGTATTGTTGTGGTTTGGGAGGGTTTGGGTAACATACCAGTGATAGTCATGGCCTGTTTTGCAGGTCTGTGTGATTCACACCTTGCATGTGTGACTTTTGGTCACACAGGATTGCTTATGTTTAAGTAGCTATGGATGCACACAATGTGGCACTTCCATGGCAACATTCTCAGGGTGGTAAGGTTGTGACAGTTGACTGTCTCTTTGTCATCATCGATTGTCACCTGGTATGTGTCAGGCCTATGTGCACACCACAGGGGTGGGAGTTTAGGTGAAAAATGTGGCCACAAGCTGGGTCCGGGCTTCCTCGCCACGTGCCCTGTCCCCTCCCATGTGCAGCGCCTGTGCCTGTGGTTGGGGATGTGGGGGCACCACCATGTTCACCGGTACGCCCTGCCGTGTTGCAACGTTGTGCAGCACACATGCTGCCACAATGATCCTGCACACTACTGGAGGTGCATAGAGTAGCTGCCCGCCAGAGCGGTCAAGGGAGCGGAAGCGTGACTTGAGCACTCCGAATGTGCGCTCCACTATGGCCGTGGTTGCAATATGGGCAGCGTTGTATTTTACCTGGGGTGGTCTGGTGGGGTTCTGGATTTGCGTCATCATGTGGTTGCTCAGAGGGTAGGCACTGTCCCCTGGAGAGGTGATGATGGTTGTGATTATTTGGGTTTGTGTATTTGTATGTGTGTCTGACATGCATGCATGTGCACAGGCATTTGTACTCACCTAGGAGCCATGTGTCGCATTGCTGCCCAGCTTCCAGGGCCCGCCTCAGGGCGGACATTCTGTATATGAAAATGTCATGGGTGGAGCCAGGGTAGTTTGCATAGACAGAGGCGATGATTCCCTTTGCATCGCATACCACCTGCACGTTGATGGAATGCGGTTTCGGTAGATGTGCTCAGTGGCCCTATGTGGACGTAGGGCCACATGGGTGCAATCTATGGCACCAAGCACTTTGGGGAAGTGTGCCACCCTGTAAAAGTCTTGGACAACGGCCTGCCTTTCTGCGGGTGTTCTGGGCATGTATATGTGCCTGCGGACTGAGGGGCGCGCTGTCATGATTGCCAAGACCTCGTGTAGGCAGCGTGACTGCGTGGCCTGTAAGACCCCCCCCCACTATGGCAGTAGTCCGCTGAAATGACCCAGTGGCCATAAAATGCAGGACATTGAGCACCTTCTCCAAGGGGCTTAATGCTTGGGAGCAGAGGGTGGGGGATTTAAGGTCATCTTCCCACTCCCTGACCAGGTCTAGGATGATACGAGGTGGAAACCTATACCGGCTGTAGACCTAGTCATCAGGCTTCCCAAAAAGGCTTGTCCTGGGTGAAAAAATGCGTGCCCTGGCTATTCTCGTCCTCCTGCGGTATCCCACGATCAGTGCTGCGACAAATGGGGCATTCATCGTAGCTGTATATACGTGTTTGTTGTTTGCGCGCACTTTTATACTGTGCGTGGGGATGCTTCTGCCTGCCTTCCTGTGGTGGACGCGTTGACGCCTATGTGCGTCTTTTGCCGTGCGCAGGTTTCCCGTATTTGAATCCATGAATACGGGTTGTTCGCGTGCGTGTGGGCGTTCCGTGTAGTTCCCTGCAGTACTTCGCCAGTTACGCCTTCTTTTTCACGCGTTGTTCCCCATTCCGTGTTTTATGCCCACTGTTCCACCCACTTTTGTTGTGTGCACCGCACTATGTGCGCTTTCGCTGTGCCTGTAGCGCATGCCGTTTGATGACGTGTGCGCCCACGTGCGCCACGCACGGATTTGGGGCACAACCAGTGGTATACACGCGCAGCGCCTTCCTTGAATCGCACGCATGCGCTTGCTTTCTCATGCTTGCGCCAACTTGCGCCTGCTTGCGCTGGGATTTTCGGCGCAAGTTTGTTCCATGAATCGGCCCCTAGGGGAGTTGCTCTCAGTTCCTAATTAAATAAAACAACCCATGTTATCTCAGTCATGATGTCTCAGAGTTTCAAAGAATATGCATTTGCTCAATTGTCAAGTTCCAGCTTCCCCTGTCTTGTCCCAGTAGACGCGCCATCCTGCCTTGACACATTATGAATGACTATTGTTATGAGTCATTCTGCTTTGACCATGTTTCATATTTTCATCTATTTGTGATTTTGCTGCATCCATGTGTGTGTGCGTTACGCGTAGCTGATTGCAGAGCCACTAACCTGTTAATTATCAAGATATTTTGTAGGCAACTCCTTGTCCGATGGACTTGAAATCAATCTGCTGTATTATCACACCTACTTCACCTCAATGGTTGAACGGCCACAGCCAGAGACACTGATATCTTGTTTCTTTATGAAAACCCTCTTTTCCAGTTCCCTTGGCCTTGGATATTCCTTTGAGGCAGCCATCGTCCAGCAACTACAGATTTAAAGAATTAACTATTTCTGTTTCAGAAGCTACTGAAACAAAAATAATTAATTCTGAAAAATCTGTAGTTGCTGGACGATGGCTGCCTCAAAGGAATACAGCCGAATACACTGATACCTTGTTTCTTTATGAAAATCCTCCTTTCCAGTTCCCTTGGCCTTGGATATTCCTTTGAGGCAGCCATCGTCCAGCAACTACAGATTTTTCAGAATTAACTATTTTTGTTTCAGTAGCATGCTTGCTGTAAGGCACTCTTAAAGCTACAGGACTGTCTTCTCTACTGTGCTTGTGCAGTTTTAAATAGCATTGCTTGTCACGTGTTATCCTTGCAGGACACATTCACTTTACTATCAACCTATTTCCTGATGCATGCCTGTCATATGTCCTCCCTTCCTATGGGTATGCAGCATCCTTTATCGACCTGCAATCTTCTAATCTACTTGTGTAGTGAGCCCCTTATTTTTGTACATGACTTCCTGTCACCTAATCTACTCCTTTTTAAAGCACACTACTTCTGCATGATAATGCCTTCTTGCTAGGCCCTATCTCGCGCCTAATAATGTGTAGCACCAAATATCTTAATCTTTATGACAGCTGCATTTTCAGGAGACTTTAAAGTACAGTTTCAAATTTGTCTTTCGCACGTTATAACTTTGCTTTTTCTGTGGAAGGTAGGGGCGGGTCAGCTTGCAATAACTGCCCCACTACATTCTCCCCTCTGGTTGAGTCCTCAACCATTCCTTCTTTTGGTCCCATCACATTATAGCCATGCTTGCGCTGCCACACTTTGGTGACCCCCATCACATTACCTCCTTATGATACGTATTCTGCTGGACTGCTTGTCATAAGCTAGCACTCGCCATTTTCATCACATTTCATCCAGCGCTCATTGTAATTGTGGATATCTGTTGGACATGAAAACAATGTCCCTGGTTGTTTAGCTTACTGACACAATGGGTATATGGGGCAATAATGTCCAACATCAGTTTGAGTGTATTGATGTACTGTGTCACCCACATTAACCATTATTGTCATTTGGAGTGCCTTTTGCCAGCCTTTTTACATTGACCTATTGCTATTTTCAAAATGCAAAAAGCCATTAGGACCAGCACCAGAATTGCTAAAAGTAATGGTAATCTGTCAGCCAGGTAGGCATCCAAGAGAATAGATAACTGAACCAGCTAACATCCTCAATGTCATCCACTTCCTCCTCCATTCTATTGTGCAGCTCTTGCAAGGAGAAAATGCATGTTGGCCCTATCTTTGAGCACACTCCTCCTTCCATAGCTTTGAAGAAGTCCAGAACATATCTGTTCTGTAAGGCCATCAAGCTGACCACTAGTAACTCCTCCTTAATGCCATTGAAACCTTTCATTCTGGCATTGCAAATGCCATATCATATCATATCATATCATATCATTAATAGTTTGTAACAGTTCACACCTAGTGTTCTGTATCCAGTGTGCATTTACTGTTGCTGCTTGCAGGCCAGGCATTAGAAAAGATGTGAAGAAAGTTGTTGTTTTACCAAATATCCTATGCTCCTCTGGTATTTCCTCGAATGCAGCATTGGCCTTCTTGGGAAAATTGTTAGTTCTATTCATGCGTTCTAGGTCTAGGGATCTTTTCTTCCTGGTGTGTGCCATTGAAGGAAAAGTCCCAACCTCACTTTGTGCTATTATCAATGCTGGTGCATTCAGTAATACTATTGAACACATACCTCCCCAGTGGGTGGTAGTTGCATGTAAGCACTTGTACCACAGGCCCAGTAATGGTCCATAAGTACAGCTGTGCCAACTTCCATACCTGGTAAATCCATAATATGTGTACACAGTTCATTGTTACCAAGCTTTACTGACCCATTATTTCTGAAGCATAATGCTGGTGCTTGTAGTTTGGTTATGGGTAGTGGTCCTGCTTCATCTTCCACCTATGTTAAAAACTTGGCAGTGTGTTTCCATTCTTCATGGCACACTCTATCTGCATTTTCTATCACCTCTACTGGTGAAGTGTGCCCTGCCTCTGCTTTGCAACTTATTATTCCATCAATTAGGTGCTCCTGTGGCTTGGACAGCCATGGAATAGGCTGTGAGCCCCGTGTGCTCCGTGTACCGACATCCTGATCCGTGCAACAAATGCATGAATTTCACTTGAATCTGGAAGCAAAACACACACAAGCGTGTGGGAAGGTGCCGGGAAGAATGTGAGCGGATGAGCGGCTCGCGGGAGACTGGAGAACAGCCGAACGGACACATAGTATCCTGGGGAGAGGCTGCAGACGAAAACATCAAAATGGCGGCGCTCCCAGAGAACAAAGGGATCTAACAGGACGTGGCAGCGAAATGAAACTGTCGGTCCTCTGATGCAGTCACTGTATCGAGCGACAGCCACGGATCAGAGTAAAGACATTTTCAACCGCGCCCAGCAGCTGACATGGCTGAGACATGCGAGTGTGTAACACACTATTACCAGAACATACCCCGGTCTGGCACAACCTACATGTGACTAGGCCATTGCAAAGGAGGTGAGCAGCTGTTGAGTTCTGTGTGGCACCTCGAAGTACGTTGATGGCGCATGGATGATTGCGCGCAGCAGAATACATGGGAAAAGACAGCCCACTTGAATACATAGCTGCGCTCTACAGCACAACGCAACCCGCTGCAACTAGCGCCCTAGCATTTGAGGGACCAGAGCACGACACATCAGCATCGCAGTGTGGGGGCCAGAAACGATAGAGAATCGTGAGATGTCAGTGAAAGGACTGAGAGCCAAATCCAAACAATCCACAATGGAGGTCTTGGTGAAAACGCAGCGAACCCCCACGGCAGCGGCGCAAAGCACGGGCGCGGCCTCCGCTGACGGTGCCGCAGAAGGAGATAACCGTCAGGTCCTGGCAGCCATAATGGATTTGAGCAGCAAATGGGGCACAGCGATGGCGGACTTGCGGACGGCCCTGGAAAATAAAATTGACGCTGTGGGAATCGAAGTTACTCTGCTGCGTCAAGATGTCCGTGCGTTAGCGAAGAGAACAAGTGGCCTGGGAAGCACAGTGAAAGCCAACACGGAGGTCAGCACAAGTAATGCAAAGGAGGTCCATGTGCTAAAACAGCAGGTCGCCAACCTTGAAAATCTAGTGGAGGAGGCAGAAGGAAGAGCGAGGAGGAACAACATACGTGTGGTAGGACTGCCCGAGGGGGAGGAAGGCCTGGACCCCACGGACTATGTAGAAAACATGATCCTCCAGGGGATAGGAGCAGAAAAACTCTCACAGGGGTTTACTGTTGAGCGGGCCCATTGGGCCTTGATGAGGAGGCCACGACCTGGAGCTCCGCCGAGGCCAATAATCGCAAGGATCCTGAACTACAAAGACAGGGAGAAGATCCTGGAATATTTCCATAAGGGCGGGACAATTGAAAGAGCATCCACCAAGATAACGGCATACCCAGATTATATTATGCTGGTGCAGAGGCAGAGGTATAGTTACGTGGCCATCAAGAGGAGGCTACGTGCTGCAGGCATCAAATATATGCTACTGTACCCGGCGAGGTTAAAGGTGCTGCATAAGAGCAAGGTGCTTTTTTTCGACACCCCAGAGGAGGCGGCATCGTGGCTGGACTTGCAGGGCTGCCCGGAACAGGAGGCTGACCGAGGAGATCGAGCGTGACAAGTTAGGAGCCGGTGCCATGGACATTAAAGGGATAAGTGGGAAGGTGGACTTGTATTGGGAACACAGGAGATTTAAGTGAATTTTTAGCTCTTGGACCTTGTGCTCTGGCTGGACTGGAATTAGAGTATCAACCGCATGCTGGAACTGAATAGCATTAACATCATGCATTACAGTATGCGTAGTAGGAGCAATGGGATGGTAGCAACCTACCCCCGAGATTCGATAGTTAAGTAGCCATTAGGGCGACTTTACCCCGCTGAGCCCTGAGTATAGACTTTCTAGGCAGGGCTAGATGTGGGGGTGCCTGTGATCCAGGGATGGAGCTGGACAATGGTTGGGGAGGGTGTTGTTGGGTGTGGGTGGGCAAGGAGGGGAAGGTTGTGGTGTATATAGTTTTGGGGAGTTTTAGTTTGAGTTTGTGTGTGAGCCCACAGGGAAATGACGAACAAATCAATGGCATCGGGTAATCTCAGAATTGTGACCTGGAATGTGCGGGGCCTTAATAGCTATCTGAAACGTAACAAGGTGATGATGTACCTAAAGAGGATGCAGATTGACATAGCTCTGCTACAAGAAACCCACCTCACTAAAGAGATTTTGGAGGTGATCAGGAAGAAATGGAGGGGTACGGTCATGGGGGCCGCATATTCGGCATATGCAAGAGGGGTGATTACATGGGTGGCACCGCATGTACCATTTCAGCTGCTTAGCTCGACAAGACCCGGAAGGCAGAATGGTGGGGGTGGTGGGGCTCTTGGAGAACAGAGAAGTGAATATCATAAATTTGTATGCCCCTAACCATGATTCAGTGGTATATATTAGGTCTTTATATGGTAAAATCAGCCCCCTGGCGGGTGGCACGATGGTGTGGGGAGGGGGCTTTAAATACACTCTGAGCCCGAGGTTAGATGGGTCAGACGGCAAGTTAGAAAAGCCGGCGCCGGCAGCTAGGGCGCTGAGGACACTGTTGATGGACCTCGGCCTAGAGGATCTGTGGAGAAGGCTACACCCAACGGATAGGCAATACTCGCACTATGCAGCACCACACGACCTGCACACAAGGCTAGATTACGTGTTCGCATCTCCCGAGATAGTGGAAGAAATGGTGGGGGCGGAATACAAAGCCCGGGTACTCTCTGACCATTCGCCTTTGGTCATAGAATGGCGACATCAGCCCCCCAGGGCACGGATCCCGACATGGTGGCTCAGGACTGAGGCTCTACAGGATGCGGGCTTCCGGGAGGATTTGAGGGAGGCCATCGAGGAATACTTTGAAATTAATACGGGCAGTGTAAGTTCGGTGGAAACAGTATGGGAGGCATTCAAGGTGGTGGTGCGGGGAGTAGCAATATCTAAATCCAAAGGGCTCCAAGGTGGTATTGAGTGGGAACTGCAAGAGACAGAAAGAGAGCTAGAGGACCTGATACGTAATGAGGGGACCACCCGCACGAACAGGGCTAAAATAAAGGACTTACAGCTAGCTTGTAGTGAACTCTGGGACAGACTATGCAAACTGAACTTTAAGAAATACACGGAGAGACTGCATGCTGGGGGGGATAAGCCGGGTAGGTTATTGGCTTGGTTTTACAAGAATGAGACTCCCCGCTCGGTGATCAGAGAGATCAGGGATGCGGAGGGCCAAATCCACAATACCCAGGAAGGGGTAAATGAGGTAAATTACAGACGATTATACGAGGACACAGGTGAGGACATGAGTCAAGATATACTAGATACGATAGAGGACATAGGGCTGCCCACCTTGGATGACCGAGAACGAGCGGACCTGGACGCCCTCATTACCGTGGACGAACTGGAGGCGGTGATCCAACACCTGCCCACATGTAAAGCGCCTGGGGCGGATGGGTTACCCAGCAAGTTTTATAAAACGTGCAAGCAGGAGCTACTCCAGCCGCTGCTGGCCATGTTTAATAAAGCATATGAGCGGGGGGAACTGCCGGTGTCCCTCCGCGAGGTGGTGCTAATTCCGCTCCTGAAACCAGGCAAACCAGACGCGGAATGCATATCCTACAGGCCCTTGACTATGCTCAATCAGGATAGTAAGATACTCACGGCAATGCTAGCTAAAAGGTTGAAGAGGGTAATTGGTAAGTTGATACACCCAGACCAAACGGGCTATGTCCCCGGTAGAAATATTACAGATAACTAACTACAGGAGGCTACATCATATTATTGACCAAACTGAGGGAGACTCGAGCGAGCTTGCTATCGTGTCGCTGGACACGGTGAAAGCTTTTGATTCAGTGCGGTGCCCGCGGTTGAAGCCGACCCTGAAAGGATACGGGATGGGACCAGGATACATTAGATGGGTCCAGATGTTATAAAGTACCCCGACGACGAGAGTCAAAACCGGAACCACAATCTCAGATAAATGGCAACTTGGCATGGGGACCAGACAGGGATGCCCCTGGTCACCAATGTTATACATCCTGGCATTAGAGCCGCTGGCAATATGCCTGCGGCAACAATACGGGGAGGTGGGGATCCGCACGACAGGGGGCACACACCTGATATCATTGTATGCAGATGATGTGCTTCTCTACTTGCGCTACCCGGAGGAGAACCTGCAATATGTGTTGAGGTGATGGGTCATTACGCCACCCTCTTGGGCATATTGGTGAACCCCGGGAAGTCCAGTTTGTTCCCCCTGGGAAGGTACAAGAGCACCCCCTTGGAGAGGCTGCCCGTCTTGCAGATACCCTGGCAGGCCGTGACGTTCAGGTATCTGGGCGTAAATGTCTACCACAATATAGAGACAGAGCACAAACATAACACAGAGTAGGTGATGGAGGGAGTTAAGAATAGCATGGTGTTCTGATCTAAATTACCCCTAGCCATGATGGGGAGAGCAGCTCTACTCAAAATGGTGGTCTTGCCCAGACTCTTGCACTTTTTTGTGAATGTCCCGTACCTAATCCCCAAACGCTTTTTTGCGAAACTTCATGGCATGTGCAGGGGCTTCATATGGGGCAACTCCAGAAATAGGTGGCCCTGTGGAAACAGAATACATGTGATAAGGGGAGCATAAACCTACCGAATTTTGAGCTGTATTACATGGCAGGACAGTTGTTGTATGTGACTAGGTGGTTGTCGGCAGAAGACTCGGCAGAAGCTAGGCTTTTGCAAGGTGAATCGGCTCCTTACATTTTGAGGGAGACAGTATGGCTGCGCAAAAATAAAATGGCGAAGATGGGTAGATTACTGAAGCTGGGCTGGGAAGTATGGCGCAGGACATAGAGAACGGTGGGTGACCCAGATCTGCTTTCCCAGCAGGCCCCGCTGGCGGTGCTATGCGGGGACGACTCTCAGTTGTTTGAAGAGGTCCGTAGGTACTGGGAACCAGTGGGATTGGCCACCCTTGGAGACATATGGCAGGAGGGGGAGGCGTTGGGATTCCAGAAGCTCCAGGATGAGACAGGGGTGCATAGAGGCCAATTTATTACTTATACCAGGCTTATGAAAAAGGTGAGAGAGAGGTGGCCTGAGACTGTGCCAGAGGAAGAACCCGATGCCTCCCTAGAAACGATTTATGATGTCTCGGAGGGTGGGCATGAAATATCTAGGATATATGAGCTCCTGAGGGTGAAGACGGGGAAGGAGCTGCTCCAAATGAGGCATTACTGGGAGGAGGAGGTGGGGGTACCCATGACAGAAGGACAGTGGGATAGAGCCCAAAGGTACCATAAAAAGGTGTCCCTTAATGCGAGACTCCAGCAGATCCAGCTGTATGTCACTCATAGAGCTTACCTAACTCCCAGTAGAATAGCTAGGTTTGGAGGCTCGGCAGTACAAAAATGCCCCAGGTGCGGGGGGGAAGAGGCAGGACTACTACACATGTTCTGGGCCTGCCCTGAGGTGCACAGATTCTGGGAGGAAATAAAGATGAAAATGGCTGGTCGGGGAGTGGTACTGGATGTAGGATCTGCTTGGGCTTGCATGCTCGGAAGTTTCCCCAGGTCACGTAATTCGAAGCATATTAGTAAAATGAAGGACCTGGCCTATATTTTGGCTAAACGCAGAATCGCAATGTTCTGGAAAGCGGCCCACAGACCCAGAGTGGAGATATGGTGGGCGGACCTCTTGAGATGGGCGGAAGCAGAAACTGTGGTATGGTTTGAAGCTGTCACCAAGGGGGGGAGGAGGAAGCGGGCCCCCTGATAGCCTGGAGACAGCTGATGACCTCAATGGTTAGCCCCCACCAGGTCAATCATGATACAGAAGACTCAGATGAGTCAACGAACACAGAGATTCCCATAAATGCTCATGTAGATGATGAAGCTATGATGGCTCGAGTTTGTGGGGAAGGAGGGGGGAGGACGGGAAGCAACAATGCATAATGTGATGTTTTGATATTGATTATGTATGTCCTAAAAGTTACCATGGTTGACGTGCTTGTTATAAAACAATAAAAATTGTTTTAAAAAAAAAATTAGGCGCACATCTAAGGAGTGCCCTAATGAGTGCTGTTTGGCTGCTGAGCTGCGGGGAGGACTTTTGTCGGCAGCACCGATTTCTGCATAGCTTCGAAACCTCTTTTTGCGTGTTTACTTACATGGAGACTGATTCAAAATTGTGGCCACGCCCCATTACATACCGTAACGCCATAAAACCAAAGATGTACTGTTAGGGAGAATTCTCCAGAATGGCTCATTTCCCTTACCTACTGAGTCCCTCAGCAGCTTTGCTGGATTTCTAGGATTTATTTTTTTCACCTGCTAAGAGTGTGAGCCTTTTTTCCCACTCTTACATGTGTTTTGCTGTGTGTGTTTATCAATTATTTTCTTGTGTTCATAGACTGTGGAGCCTCACCTACTCCATAGGCATCCTCTTTTTACTGTGTGTTACACAGCACCTTCAGTGCAGTGACAAAGGGTTATCTTTTTCAGACTTCCCACTTTAAACTCCATTTTCTGGGACTGACTACTGTCTCCCAGAACATGTAAAGTTGCTATTCACTTTATTACTTTTTTTTAAAATCCACAGACCCAGTACAAACTATCTTACATAGAGTTCTGGAAAGGGTTAATTGTTATCCCTTTTTGTCTGTTTCTCATGGAACATTGTTTCGTTTCCTTTTCATTAAGATTTGGCTGGTGGCAGTGGTATCTACTTTACTTTTTTCTACTGCAGTTATTTTAAATAGCTTTGGTATTGTTTTAGGCTATCTTAGTAGCCTCAAACTTAAATCCTCTGGACCATATTTACTTTTATTTATTTTTATACGGTTCCAGCTGGGTTTATTCGCCATTTCTTTTTATTCTGTGCGCCAAACCAGGTTTGATTCCTTTGTTTGCCGACCTTTGGCGAGCTTCTGCACAGAAGCCATCCTTAGGTGCCTGAATGTCTGAGGGGGACAGGATGTGAGGAAGGGGTTTGAGACTCCCTGCACAGTGTCTCCTTGGAGACCCATGTCGCACTCTGGTATGATTGGCTGAGGTGAGTGTCCCGGTGGGACAGCCACCCTGCTGTGTGATTGACAGCCAGGCTGTGTGAATGGGGGAAAACTGCATTAAAAGCAGGTCTCTGGGACTGAGAAGGAGTCACCACTGGATCGAGAGAAGCTGACAGAAGAGGACCTTTACCACGACTGAACTTCCCGGTGAAGCCCTGCTGCGGGTCTGAATCTTCAAACTTCGATGACAGGGAAGATCTGCAAGGAATCTTCTCCCCTTGAGAGTGGGAACAACCAGTTCGCCAAACTGCAAGCCAGGGCTCCCTCCTCTGGTCGAATTTGCTGTGCACAGCTACAGTGAACCGGATAGCCAGGAGGATCGGACCCTGCTTGGGTTTTAAGGAGCGCACCTTTTATTCGTTGCTTTGCTCTGCTGCTGGTTTCTTCCCTGGGCAGTGCAGGAGCCTCCAGTCTTCCTACTTTGTGTCAGTCCGACAGTCGCTTCAGGAACCGTGAGCCTGCAGGACCACCAGGAACGGCTGCCTCAGCTGCAGCCTTCTTCTCCATTTAAGGTATGTCAGGTTTCCTTCCTCTATTCAGGCTATTTTCCCTTATTCAATTTTATTTCCCATTATTTCTCTTTATTATCCTTTTTTAGATTAGCCTTGTGTGGGTGGGAAGTTTTCTATTGTAGTTGGTTTGGCCTTAACTTCCTGATTCAGAATCCTGGTTCTGACCCAAGGCTAAATGGAGTTTCACACTGACAGCTCTGATTGGTTAGAAAACACTGCAGAACAACAATGAACATTCTAAACTGTCACTCTTTGCCTTTCATCATCTAAGCCCCAGCTGAGAGGACGTGTGTAGTGGCTGCTCCTGCTTAAGACTTGGGCCTGGTGGATTTTATCCTTCAGGCGCTAGCAGTTGAGCGGCTACTTTCTTGGGGGTTTCAGGAGAAGTTCTCAGCTATCAGGAATGCGATTTGAAGACAGGAAACTCTGAAGAGCTTTAGGAAATCGTTCTGGAGATAAGTGACTTTGTTTGGAGATTGTTGGACTGCCGCTCTGTTTATCTTAAAGACATTTTAGTGAGAACTTGTAAAATGTTTTCTTTGAATTTATATTTTGAACTGTTTGATTGCGCTGGAAATTTTGCGCGAGGTTAACGGGTGAACAATATTTGTTAAACACGTGCTACGTGTAATCTGAAACTAACCGTTGAACCTTTGCGCCTGTGAGTGAAAATAGTGCATGTGTTTTCAAGCGCATTGTTTTGGCGTGAGAATACCATTGCGCGTGTGTTTCCAGCGCGTGTACTTCCAGGCAAGAGAATTCAACTGCGTGTGTGTTTTCCAGCGCGTGTGCTTCCTAGCGCGAGAATCTGTTCGTCGCGTGAGAACTCTATTGCGCGTGTGTTTTCCGGCGTGTGTACTTCCTAGCGTGAGAATCTGTTCGTCGCGTGAGAACTCTATTGCGTGTGTGTTTTCCAGTGCGTGTGCTTCCTAGCGCGAGAATCTGTTCGCTGCGTGAGAACTCTATTGCGTGTGTGTTTTCAAGCGCGTGTGCTTCCGCGTGAGAACTCTATTGCGCGTGTGTTTTCAAGCGCATGTGCTTCCGTGCGAGAACTCAATTGCATGCGTGATTACCAGCGCGTGTGTTTTTTAACGCGTGAACCCGACCGCGTGTGAACTCTTTTGCGCGTGGGTTATACGGCGCGTGTGAATAGGTGTTAGGCGGAAACCTGTGCAGTTCCCTCTGGGACCACTGCAAAAGATTTAGGACTACAGGTGTTGCGATGAACCCGCTTGGTAGCAGTCTGTACCACACAGATCCAATTGGTAGCTGTGGCTGAGCAGTCAGACTTCTCTCAAGAAAAGTTGGTCAGTATAGGGAGTATACAAGATAGGGTAATTCTTCGCAGCAAAACGAGTAAACACGCAACCAGGCTTTAGTATAAAGATAGTAAGTTATTTATTAATAACAGAATGTCTACGAAAAATACTAAAGTGAACCACGGCAAACAAATCAAAATACAATTACTCTGCAGGATGGAATAAAGCTCAACCCCCCGAAACACTATATCGACAACTCTAGGTTCTACGGCACCACTTATTTTCAGACAGAGGTGTATACCTAAACCCAGATGACACTCGAATATTTTTAGTGAGGAAGTGAGAGAAGAGAAAGGCAGGTAACGAAGTCAACACGGTTCGTACTGAAGCGGGTAAAAATGCAAGGCAAGAAAGCATTAATCACACTAGATCATACAGCTCGGCGGCCAGGCCCACTCGGTGAGAGGCAAGGCACGATGTCCTGGAAAGTCTCTACGGATGATGCACTCAAGTCTTGTTTAGCAAATTGTTTAGCGACAGGTTGAACCAGTTCAGAACAAAGAGTGAATAAAGCTTGGAAGCAACCCAACGGAACGGAGAGGAATCAGATACCTCACACGAACCGATCGAAAAGGGAAGCCAGGCGGTTTACGGTACCTTGTGGGGGAAGACAGCTCCGACGGGGGCAGTTGTTTCTGGTGGGGGATGCACGACGGGTCTTGGCCAAGAGAAGAGATGCTCTCGTCGTCGAAGAGGAGATGTCCGGTGCACCACCAGGGAAGAAACCAGCCGCGGAGTGCTTCGTCACAAGGCACCACCTTTCGATCACGATGCAGGAGTAGTGGCTATCCGGTTGCCGGGTGCTCTGCACGGGCAATTCGACCACTGCGTCCTGGGCGATCAAAAAAGCGCAAAGAAGAAGAAGACTGGTTGTTCCCACCAGCCAGGGAAAGAGCCTCTCCGGCAGGGAGATCTCTTCTGTTGTCGGGAGATTGTGAGACGATTCCGCAGGGCTCCACCGGAGGTTTTGTCGTGCAGGTCGGCTCAGCGTTACCCTCGTCGGATTCTTTAGGTCCAGTGGCGACTTCCTGAAGATCCAGTCCCAAAGGCCCTGCTTTTATGCAGACGTCCCCCATTCATTCAGCCTAGCTTGTCAATCAACACATGCTAAGTGGTGAGCGGGAAGGCTCACCACCTGGGCCAATCACTCCAGAGTGCGACCTGAGTTGGCAAGGCAACTCGGTCCAGGGTGTCTAAACCCCCTCCCACACCCCTGAGGTAACCCAGACAGAATGGCGCCACCTTCGCGGGTCTCTGTCCAGAGGCCCGCCAAAAGTGGAACAAAGGGCTCAACCTTTGGTTTCGGAGTCACAGAGAAAAACACAGACGCCATTTTACAACCCGAGTTCTGGCAGAAAATACCACTCGATAAACTTATTTAAGATAAGTAGATCGGTGGTACGTTGGAGATTAACGAAAAACAGTATCAATCTTCAACAATGGGACGAATCCCATAGGGTTATGCTCGGGGCCGAACATAACAAGTAGTTTCCACTGCCACCAGCCAAAACTCGACGAGGGGGGACGGGACAGTGCCCCCTCGAGTAACAGATCCAGGAGTAATCGTATTACCCCTACTAGCACGTCCACAATAAGATGGTTGGTACTAGTTCTGTTAGTAAATTTAGGTCTAGTAAAGCCAATGGTGACTTTACATGCCCGGGGAGACAGTAGTCAGTCCCCGGGTATGGAGTCTATGGTGGGGGGACCTGCTAGGGCGCCCCCGTGTCACGACACGTAGGGTGCAGAGTGACACACATAGAAAAACTTATGAGACCCTATGGAGTAAAAGACCCCATAGCCCATCGAACACATTGACACCTCAAAGGAATTCCACACATACATGTCCAAGAGTGAGAGGAAAAGGGTCACACTCTTGGCAGGATGAAAAAAACAAACCCCAGAAATCCAGCAAAGCTGCTGGGGGACTCACTAGGTTAGGAAATTCAGCCTAAACAGAGAATTCTCCCTAACACTCGCCCCCCCAGACTAAGGGACAGGAGGATTTAATCCACTCCTGGATGAATCTCATACCTCTAGTCGATGATATACATCCTAGAGAGACCATCAGCATTTTGGTGGTGACACCCTGACCTGTGCTCAATGGTGAAATCGAACCCTTGCAGGCAGATCGACCATCTCAGTAGTTTTGGGTTTTCCCCTTTCATTTGCATTAACCATCTCAAGGGTTGGTGGTCAGTCTGAATAACAAAAGTAGAACCATACAAGTACGGCCTAAACTTCTTCAGAGCCCACACGATAGCAAAGCATTCTCTTTCGATTGTTGCCCACCTTGTTTCAGGATCCTTCAGCTTACGGCTGATGTAGCAAACGGGGTGCTCCCTACCTTTCCCATCCAGTTGACTGAGTACGGCACCTATCCCTACATTGGAAGCGTCTGTCTGCACAATGAAGTGTTGGCGGTAATCAGGAGCTCTGAGTACTGGGGCTTGGCAAAGAGCCTTTTTCAGGTTTTCAAACGCCTGATTGCACTCCTCGTTCCATTTAACCTTTTTAGGGAATTTGGGCGAGGAGATGACATTCAGTGGAGAATCTATGGTCCCATAGTTCTCTATGAAATTCCTGTAATACCCGGTGAGGCCTAGGAAGGCTCTCACCTGAGTCTGAGTAGTCGGTGTTGTCCAATTTTGCACAGCTTCAATCTTACTGAGCAAAGGCCTTATTTCTCCACCGCCTACCTCATGCCCAAGGTAGACTACCTTACTCTGTCCAATTTGGCATTTACTCGCCTTTATGGTCAGATTGGCTCGTCCAAGAGCCTGCAAAACATCTCTCAGGTGGGTTACATGTTCGTCCCAGGAATTGCTGAACACTGCTATGTCATCCAAGTATGCCATGCAGAAGTCCTCCATCCCGGTTAGAACCTGGTTTACCATCCGTTGAAACGTAGCAGGTGCATTTTTTAGTCCGAAGGGCATTACCGTAAACTGGTATAAACCAACGGGGGTAGAAAATGCAGTTTTCTCCTTGGCATGGTTGGTCAGGGCTATTTGCCAATAGCCTGATGTCAAGTCAAATGTGCTGAGGAACTTGGCGGCGCCAAGTTTATCCACCAACTCATCTGTTCTTGGCAAAGGATGGGCATCAGTCGTGGTGACTGCGTTAAGAGCTCTATAATCCACGCAGAATCTAAGTTCTTTAGATCCGGCCTTTGGTACTAACACAACTGGGCTAGACCATGGACTAGTAGAGGGCTCTATTACCCCGAGATCAAGCATCTTGCTGACCTCACCTTTGATGTGGGTTCTTACGTTTTCTGACATGCGATATCCTCTGCTTTTGACAGGCAGACAGTCACCAGTGAGTATCTCGTGTTGGCCCCAAGGGGTCAAGCCTGGTGAGAGCGAGAACAGGGAGGCAAACTGATTCAACATAGACTTGCACTCTTCTTGTTGCTCGGGTGTCAGATTGGAGGAGAGATTTACTCCTTCAATTTTTTCATCTAACGGTAAGCCTCTGAGGAGATCTGGAAGAGCTTCACTCTCTTCTTCTTCCTCGACCGATGCTAGAAGCAACGCTCCTACGTCAGGTCGTGAGACATACGCTTTAAGTCGGTTGGTGTGAAAGACTGTCGGAGCCTCCTTGGGGTTGCCCAAGTCCACCAGATAGTTAACCTCACCGAGCTTACCCACTACTCGGTAGGGTCCCATCCATTTATCTTGCAAGGCCCTCTGCCTTGTGGGGATCATAACAAGAACAAGCTGGTTTTGAGCGAACTCAACCATGTTAGCCTTTTGATCGTGCCAGTGCTTGACCAATGCTTGTCCAGCTTTCAAGTTATCGCTTGCTTCTGTCATCAGGTGCGACATTCTCCTCCGGAGACCTATCACGTAGTCAGTCACTCTGACTGGCTTGGGGGAAGGAGCACTCTCCAACCCCTCCTTAATCAGGGCCAATGGACCTCTGACGGGATGACCATAGAGCAGTTCGAAGGGAGAGTAGCCTACTCCCTCCTGAGGGACTTCTCTATAAGCAAAAAGAAGGCATGGCAATAGAAGGTCCCACTTACGCTTAAGGGGTTCTTCTAGAGCACCTATCATGCTCTTCATGGTTCGGTTGAACCGTTCTACCAACCCATTGGTTTGTGGGTGGTAAGCCGTTGAGAACTTGTAAGTTACTCCGCAGGTTTTCCACATGGCTTTCATGTAGTGGGACATAAAATTTGACCCCCTGTCAGAGATAACTTCCTTAGGAAATCCGACCCTAGTAAAAATACCAAGGAGGGCCTTAGCCACAGCCGGAGCTGTAACAGTCCTCATAGGAATTGCCTCAGGATACCTAGTAGCATGGCCTACTACAACAAGTATAAACCTGTTGCCTGAGGAGGTTGGAGGATCAAGGGGACCAACGATATCAATCCCTACTCTCTCAAATGGGACTCCCACAACGGGAAGAGGCACTAACGGTGCCACATTCTTGGACCCAACCTTACCAGAGATCTGGCAGGTATGGCAGCTTCTGCAGTGCTTTTCTACTTCGGCCCCCATTTTTGGCCAATAGAAGTAGAGTGAGAGCCTTTCCTTAGTCTTCTTGAAACTCAAGTGACCAGCCAAAGGAATCTCGTGGGCTAACTGCAAGAACTGTGGTCTGTTCTCTTGGGGTACTACAAGGCGTTTGTAGTCTCCAGGTGCAGACTCGGTCGGTTCACTATAGAAGAGGCCATCTTCCCAGTGCAACCTATGTTTCCCAGGCTCTTGCCCTTCAGCCTGAGTTTCTGCCTGACGGCGAAGACCTTCCAGAGTTGGACATTCTCTCTGTCCCTTACTGAAGTCTGCCCTGCTGGGTCCACCTTCTGCCAGTAACGACTGCAGCTCAGGATGGTCAACAGGATCCAGATCTCCAATGAGTTCCGGGCCTTCCATTAGCTCTTCTTCAGAGTCTAATTCTACCATGCAGGGTTGTACTTCCCCCTCAGCCTCAGCTGGAGGTGGAGTTACGGGTGTGACATTGGACAACCGCGGGGAAGTCCGTGTCGGCTGCATCGGAATGTGGGCTGTTGGTTTCGGTTTAGAAGTTTTAGGTTTCCCTTTGACTTCTGTGTTCCTAGAGACAGCGGCCGCCATTTCCAATGGAGCAGGAGTGATTTCTTTCTTCATCATCTCCCCGAGAGTACCGCGCAGGGTCCTCTCTCTTGCAGGTCTGGTTAGCTCCTGTAACCGTTTACTAGGAGGTCTGGGAGTATGCGATACAACTCCGAGAGTTTTCAAATCGTTACCCAACAGTACGCGTCCTGGTACCTCACTCTGTATGCTGACAGGTATCTTTACAGTCATGTCGTTACACTGGATGAGAACTGGTAATTGGGGAAGCATCTGCACAGGCCCTCCAGCTAACTTGGTGAGGCGTTTGGGTGCCTTAGCAACATCCTCAGCCTGAAAAAACGATTTATCCACCACAGTTATGCTGGCCCCAGTGTCCCTAATGGCAGGCGTCTCCTGACCATTCACCTGGACACTGTCCTTATAATACTCTTTAGTATTATCGGGGATAGAATTATAGACATCTAAATTCTGTTGTTCCCACAACCCCAGAGATACTAAAGAAACGCTGGCTGAGACTCCAATGGGTTCGTCAGCTAGCAGTAGAAAGTTTCCACTTGCCATTTGGACTTCCTCCTCTGGAGCGAAGGCTAAGGAGACAAGCTGGACCCCTGAAGGTTTACCCTTACATCTGGGATCTCCTTTCACGTGATGAGTCGAGCCACAAACAAAGCATTTCCAGAATGCTTTCTGGAATGGTGGCTTGTTCTGACCTCCTTCCGGTTTGGCACCAGAAGACACACTATTCTGCTGTGGTTTTCCCGGTGGCTTACCCTTCTGGTTTTGTTTGGGGCCCTCTTTGGAATGTGAGTTATTCGAATTCTCCTTTGAGTCTTTTTTAGGCTGTTTTCCCTCGTCCTTTTTCTGAGTTACCCCAGAATCCTTGTGAGTAGCCCTGTTGGCAACCCACAAGTCAGCAGCCTTAGCTAGAGCCCTGGAATCTAATTCCTTCGAATCAGCCAAGTGCTGTCTGAGCTCAGGAGAACAGGCATCATAAATCGACTCCAACATAAAAAGATTTCGCATACCCTCGTAAGTGTCAACTTTGTAACCCTTAATCCATCCCTCTAAGTTTTTCAACCCTTCACTCACCCAGGTAGCCCAAGGGGTACCATCATGCTTTTTGAGGGTTCTAAACCTCTTAAGATACTGGGAAGGGGTCTTCCCGAATCTAGCTATCAAAGCTAGTTTCACACTTTCGTAATCCGTCTTATCCACCTCCCCCAATTCCATTACCACATCAGTCGCAACAGGAGGAAGCCTAGAGAACAACCAGGGAAGCAACGCATTCCCGGTGATGTCCTGGAGCCCATGATTGTATTCAAACAGTTTCAACCAATCCAACACATCCAATCTCGGTTCGTACATACCCACTAATTCCTTCGGCATCCGGGGTCTTTTGGGACTGGAGCTCCTAGAGGAACCAGAGGAGAGAGAAGCATTTTCCATAGACAACTTTTTCATTTGTAACTCATGATTAAGCTCTATTTCCCTGAGTCTTAACTCAGCTTGTTTCTGCTCAGCCTGGGCATTCATTCGTCTGAACTCGAGCTCTTGGTTTCGTTCAGATTGAGCCAAGAACCGTTTATATTCTAATTCGAGCTTCATTTTTTCAAGTTCAAAATAAGCAGGGTTACTTGTGGGACCTGGTATTGGCCCCGTAGGCACAGTTGGTAAGGCAGGTAGAGGAACAGGTGAGACAGTTTCGTTAGCCTCGCCGTCCTCGTCAGCCTCTTCATCGCTATCATCAGAATTACGATTCAGATCAACACCATTACTGTTATCTACAGTTGCTGGAGAGTTTGGTTCCTCTGAACCAGTACCCAGACTTTGGTTCGCCAGCAATCTCTCTATCAGTTCTAACTTCTTGCCTTTTACAGGAAGATTCTCTTGTCTACAGAGAGCTCGCAGACTCTCAGTATTTTTATCCGACAAAGACTCTTGGCTGTACATTTCCATTGTAGACATGTTTTTTGAAAGTTGCTTTTGTAACGTTTTGTGGTTAGTCGTCCTACAGCGTCGAAAAACACTCTAAACTGTATACTCGATACTAATCCCACCGCTGTACACCAGTGTTAGGCAGAAACCTGTGCAGTTCCCTCTGGGACCACTGCAAAAGATTTAGGACTACAGGTGTTGCGATGAACCCGCTTGGTAGCAGTCTGTACCACACAGATCCAATTGGTAGCTGTGGCTGAGCAGTCAGACTTCTCTCAAGAAAAGTTGGTCAGTATAGGGAGTATACAAGATAGGGTAATTCTTCGCAGCAAAACGAGTAAACACGCAACCAGGCTTTAGTATAAAGATAGTAAGTTATTTATTAATAACAGAATGTCTACGAAAAATACTAAAGTGAACCACGGCAAACAAATCAAAATACAATTACTCTGCAGGATGGAATAAAGCTCAACCCCCCGAAACACTATATCGACAACTCTAGGTTCTACGGCACCACTTATTTTCAGACAGAGGTGTATACCTAAACCCAGATGACACTCGAATATTTTTAGTGAGGAAGTGAGAGAAGAGAAAGGCAGGTAACGAAGTCAACACGGTTCGTACTGAAGCGGGTAAAAATGCAAGGCAAGAAAGCATTAATCACACTAGATCATACAGCTCGGCGGCCAGGCCCACTCGGTGAGAGGCAAGGCACGATGTCCTGGAAAGTCTCTACGGATGATGCACTCAAGTCTTGTTTAGCAAATTGTTTAGCGACAGGTTGAACCAGTTCAGAACAAAGAGTGAATAAAGCTTGGAGGCAACCCAACGGAACGGAGAGGAATCAGATACCTCACACGAACCGATCGAAAAGGGAAGCCAGGCGGTTTACGGTACCTTGTGGGGGAAGACAGCTCCGACGGGGGCAGTTGTTCCTGGTGGGGGATGCACGACGGGTCTTGGCCAAGAGAAGAGATGCTCTCGTCGTCGAAGAGGAGATGTCCGGTGCACCACCAGGGAAGAAACCAGCCGCGGAGTGCTTCGTCACAAGGCACCACCTTTCGATCACGATGCAGGAGTAGTGGCTATCCGGTTGCCGGGTGCTCTGCACGGGCAATTCGACCACTGCGTCTTGGGCGATCAAAAAAGCGCAAAGAAGAAGAAGACTGGTTGTTCCCACCAGCCAGGGAAAGAGCCTCTCCGGCAGGGAGATCTCTTCTGTCGTCGGGAGATTGTGAGACGATTCCGCAGGGCTCCACCGGAGGTTTTGTCGTGCAGGTCGGCTCAGCGTTACCCTCGTCGGATTCTTTAGGTCCAGTGGCGACTTCCTGAAGATCCAGTCCCAAAGGCCCTGCTTTTATGCAGACGTCCCCCATTCATTCAGCCTAGCTTGTCAATCAACACATGCTAAGTGGTGAGCGGGAAGGCTCACCACCTGGGCCAATCACTCCAGAGTGCGACCTGAGTTGGCAAGGCAACTCGGTCCAGGGTGTCTAAACCCCCTCCCACACCCCTGAGGTAACCCAGACAGAATGGCGCCACCTTCGCGGGTCTCTGTCCAGAGGCCCGCCAAAAGTGGAACAAAGGGCTCAACCTTTGGTTTCGGAGTCACAGAGAAAAACACAGACGCCATTTTACAACCCGAGTTCTGGCAGAAAATACCACTCGATAAACTTATTTAAGATAAGTAGATCGGTGGTACGTTGGAGATTAACGAAAAACAGTATCAATCTTCAACAATGGGACGAATCCCATAGGGTTATGCTCGGGGCCGAACATAACAAGTAGTTTCCACTGCCACCAGCCAAAACTCGACGAGGGGGGACGGGACAGTGCCCCCTCGAGTAACAGATCCAGGAGTAATCGTATTACCCCTACTAGCACGTCCACAATAAGATGGTTGGTACTAGTTCTGTTAGTAAATTTAGGTCTAGTAAAGCCAATGGTGACTTTACATGCCCGGGGAGACAGTAGTCAGTCCCCGGGTATGGAGTCTATGGTGGGGGGACCTGCTAGGGCGCCCCCGTGTCACGACACGTAGGGTGCAGAGTGACACACATAGAAAAACTTATGAGACCCTATGGAGTAAAAGACCCCATAGCCCATCGAACACATTGACACCTCAAAGGAATTCCACACATACATGTCCAAGAGTGAGAGGAAAAGGGTCACACTCTTGGCAGGATGAAAAAAACAAACCCCAGAAATCCAGCAAAGCTGCTGGGGGACTCACTAGGTTAGGAAATTCAGCCTAAACAGAGAATTCTCCCTAACAATAGGCGCGGGAGTTCAGCAGCGCGTGTGTTTACAAGCACGTGTGTTATCTGCGTGAGAATCCGTTTGCGCGTGAATTCTGCTTCGCATGTGTTTACAAGCGCGTGTGTTTATCTTAAAGACATTTTAGTGAGAACTTGTAAAATATTTTCTTTGAATTTATATTTTGAACTGTTTGAGTGCGCTGGAAATTTTGCGAGAGGTTAACGGGTGAACGCTATTTGTTAAACACGTGCTACGTGTAATCTGAAACTAACCGTTGAACCTTTGCGCATGTTAGTGAAAATAGCGCGTGTGTTTTCAAGCGCGTTGTTTCGGCGTGAGAATACAATTGCGCGTGTGTTTCCAGCGCGTGTACTTCCAGGCGAGAGAATTCAACTGCGCGTGTGTTTTCCAGCGCGTGTGCTTCCTAGCGCGAGAATCTGTTCGTCGCGTGAGAACTCTATTGCGCGTGTGTTTTCCAGCGTGTGTACTTCCTAGCGCGAGAATCTGTTCGTCGCGTGAGAACTCTATTGCGTGTGTGTTTTCCAGCGCGTGTGCTTCCTAGCGCGAGAATCTGTTCACTGCGTGAGAACTCTATTGCGCGTGTGTTTTCAAGCGCGTGTGCTTCCGCGTGAGAACTCTATTGCGCGTGTGTTTTCAAGCGCGTGTGCTTCCGCGCGAGAACTCAATTGCGCGTTTGATTACCAGCGCGTGTGTTTTTTAACGCGTGAACCCCACCGCGTGTGAACTCTTTTGCGCGTGGTTTATAAGGCGCGTGTGAATAGGCGCGGGAGTTCAGCAGCGCATGTGTTTACAAGCACGTGTGTTATCTGCACGAGAATCTGTTTGCGCGTGAATTCTGCTTCGCGTGTGTTTACAAGCGCGTGTGTTTTCTGCGCGTGGACTTTTCTTACAGTGCGCATGTTCTTCAGCGCTGGAAGTTTTCAACGTGCAAATCTTCAGCATTGAGATCATCTGCGTGTGTGCTTGCACGTGTTTCTTCAAGAATTCTCTAACTCTTTTGAATTGTAAAAAGGTTTTGGAAAATAAATAAAAGTTTCAAAGAAAAAGAAAGAAAAAATATTAAAGACAATTTTTCTGGACAATTAATGAATTTTGGAAAAAAGGCAAAGAGCAAAACTTTCCAGGTTTGCCCAAAATAAGAAGTTGCTGTGAATTTTAAAATACTCAAGTAAGAGAGATTTTCAGCATCTTTACAAGCTTCTCTAAGAAATTTCAAGAGAAGAACCAGGTATGATTCTTACTTATTTGTTAAGGATTTAAAGTCTTTTCAACTCTAAAGGTTAAGTAAGTAATAAAAGGATTTGTAACTGCTTTTCTTATATCCTCTGCAGGTTCAGCTTTGGTTAGCCTTTACGCAGTCAACCTGGTGTTGTTATGTTATCCACTTCCCCCTTTCCCTTTGGGGTGTAGTTTGCAGAGCTGAATTAATATCTAGTTCTGGGAATTACATTTCTGGGGGATTGTCGGGGGTTCAGCAGCTTCCGCGGACACAGGACCTCTCAGCCTGACAGAATGAAAGGCCAATAATTTAGTCCGCCCGAGCTGTCATGAACCCCGACGAATCCATGGAGGCGTTAGGATCTTTGATCAGGGAGTTACGGGAGGAGTTGAAAAGATCTCGGGATGAAAATGCTTTACTTAGTCAAAAGGTGGATGACTAGAGTGTTAAAGTAACACAAATTCAACAGAGGGGAGAAAGGAGAGAGGATGAGGTTTCAGGGGGTGCTGGTTCTCCACCTAAGTTAGAAAGGGAAGGTGGAGATCGATTACCACAAATACAACAGGCCCCTCCAGTGGCAGAAGGGGTAAGGAGTTTAATTATGCCAGTACCTTTGGCGCCTCCAGAACGTTATCATGGGGACCCCAAGAGGTTTAGGGTTTTTTGACGCAATGTGAATTACATTTTATGAGTAGACCAGAGATCTTTCCCACGGATACATCTAAGATAACTTTCATGTTGCCCTATCTTTCTGGGGAGGCATCTGCTTGGGCTGGGTTGTTGGTGAGTCAAAAGAGTACGGTTTTAGGAAATTACACCAGTTTTTTAGAGATATTCCGAAAGATGTTTGATAGTAGACAGTTATCTATGGAAGTGGATGGTGAACTTTTAGAACTTAAACAAGGTAATAAAGACTTGATCGCCTATATAACACAATTTAAGTCCCTTGTGTTAGAAAGCAGGTGGCCTGAGGATAAACAGGCCTCGTTGTTTTATCGGGCCCTTAGAGATGAGTTAAAGGATGCATTGTCAGGAGTGATTGAGCACCCTTCTACTTGTGAAGCTCTGATTGATTTGGTTATTCAATTAGACTTTCGTTTGAGTGAAAGGAAGGCAGAGAGGTGATATTGCCAGAGTGACATAAAGTCTCTAGTTAGAGTGAATAGATCTAAAGTAGAGAGTAGATCCAAAGGGAATAATCCACCTCCCAGGTTCCGAGGTCCTTTAACTATGGAAGAAAGGGCTAGGAGGAGAGATAACAATCTGTGTTTATATTGTGGAAGAGGTGGGCACTTTTTAGGGAATTGTCCTTACACTCCCAAGAAGACTTCTACTTCAGCGGCCAAGGTACAACAGATCGCCAATACTGTGCAGGCAGCTGTTCCCCATATAACCGTAAATGTATCCTTGTTCTTTGAGTTGGAGTGTAAGGGAAATGGTCCCGTTGTTCTTGACTCAGGTGCCACCAGGAATTTCATGGATTGGGGTCTGGCAAAATCTTTGGGAATTCCAATTTTTCAGAAAGAGGTTGCAGAGCAAGTTAGGGGTGTTGATGGTACGTCTCTATCTTCTGGTCCCATTACTCACAGAACTGGTTCTTTAACTTTGGAGTTAACAGGAGGTCACAGAGAGATAGTTTTGTTCGTGTTAATTGATGCTCCTTTGTTAAAGATTATTTTGGGTATGCATGGGCTTACTCTCCATAATCCTTTGATTGATTGGAGTGCTAGGACAATTGACATTCAGTCAGATTTCTGTAAAGAGAATTGCTTTTCAGGAAGTCTCTTTGAGGAAGATGTCAAACAAAGTAATTCAGTGTCTAGCTTTCTGGCTGAGACTGGAATTGGATGTCATGATGTGGGAGCTGTAGTGGGTCAACTTCCCCAGTGTTACAAAGATTTTTGGTACGTATTTGATGAGAAAGTGGCAGGAGAATTACCATCCCATAGGCCCTTTCATTGTAAAATTGAGCTGGAGCCAGGAACAATTTTGCCTAGTAGTAGAGTATATGCTCTTACAGAGAAAGAGAATGATTATTTAAAAGAATATTTAAC
The DNA here is from genome assembly GCF_040938575.1 of Ambystoma mexicanum. Taxonomy (NCBI): domain Eukaryota; kingdom Metazoa; phylum Chordata; class Amphibia; order Caudata; family Ambystomatidae; genus Ambystoma; species Ambystoma mexicanum. Next base: position 679,342,874 of record NC_090922.1, on the reverse strand, counting down.
AGAAAACTTGGCCAAAGGGTTTATTCGTCACTCTAAGTTGCCAGCGGCCTCTCCTTTATTTTTTGTACCAAAACCAGATGGAACACTTCGAACTTGCATAGATTATCGAGCAGTTAACAGAGTCACTGTTAAGAACCGGTATCCTCTTCCTCTCATCTCGGAAATGCTTAATCAAATACAAGGAGCAAATATTTTCTCTAAATTAGATTTGAGAAGAGCTTACCATCTTGTGCGTGTGCAGGAAGGGGACGAATGGAAGACAGCGTGTAAGACCAGGTTTGGGCTGTATGAATACCAAGTTATGCCATTCGGTTTATGCAATGCTCCAGCGGCTTTCCAATTTTTTATTGACGAGGTTTTTAGAGAATTCCTGGATATTTTTGTTGTTGTGTATATCGATGACATTTTGATTTTCTCTTCTGACCTGGATCAACATCAGAAACATGTTCGCTGAGTCTTACAAAAGTTGCGAGAAAACCATTTGTTTGCCAAATTGGAAAAAAGTCAATTCCATACAGATTCTGTGGAGTTTTTAGGTTTTATAATTTCACCTAAGGGTTTAGAAATGAATCCTAAAAAGGTTCAAGCAGTTCTTGAATGGCCCACTCCTACTAAGGTTAAGGAAATACAACGTTTTTTAGCGTTTGCCAATTTTTATAGGAGATTTATCGAAGGTTTTTCTCAGCTGGTTGCTCATATAACGAGACTTTTGAAAAAAGGAGTGAAATTTGACTGGGACCTTGAAGCAGAAAAAGCTTTTCAAGAGTTAAAAGAAAAAAATACTTCTAGTCCGATTCTAATTCATCCTGATCTCTCTAAACCTTTTTTTGTGGAGGTGGACGCTTCAAATTTAGCGTTGGGGGCGGTGCTTTCTCAAAGGAATGAAACTACTGGTCAACTACATCCAGTTGCATTCTTTTCTAGGAAGTTTTCTGCGGCTGAAGTGAACTATACAATTGCAGATTGTGAACTGTTAGCAATAAAGTCCGCTTTTGAAGAATGGAGGCATTTTCTGAAAGGGGCAAGACATACTGGCCCTCATTACGACCCAGGCGCTAAGTAATCGAAATTACCGCCATGGCGTAATGAGCGTTAACGCCATGGTCCGATGGCGATAAGAGCGCCATATTACGACCCATAGCGCACGAGCATTATGCCATGGCGGTAATGTAAACTGCGCCATGGCGTTAATGCCCCCAAAACGGCACCTACCGGCATCGTATGCCGCGCAAGGTGCACCACCGCCACCCCGACCACCGTTCATAGCGGTGACCGTAGTTAGCGGTCACCGCAATTAGCGGTGACCGTAGATAAGCGGAACCGGAAGTAGCATCACCGCGGCGGAACGGGAAAGAGCACGGCGGCCATCTTTAAAAACACAATCCATTGCCATCCTCCGCAACCACTGGACATCCGAGCCTGGGACCCGGCAAATACCATCATCAACCTTCTTCCTGCAAGAAAATGCCTAAAGTGGTTAAGAAAGCCTGTGACCGCCAGCGGCAAGACCGCTTCACCAGAGAGGAGCTCACCATGCTTGCGGAGACCCTCCAGGAGAACGCCGCAGTGGTATTCTCCAACCAAATGACCAGACCGGCCATAGCCAAGAAGAAGGCCATATGGGCACTGGTAGCTCAGCGGGTTAGTGCCGTGGGAACAACACCCCACAATGTGAGACAGTGCCGCAAGCGGTGGGACGATCTCCGGCTCAGAGTCAGGAGCATACTATCGGCAAACAGAAACCTGGCCACAGCAACCGGGGGAGGATCGGAGTCCCCTATCAAATTGCAGCCATGGGAGGAAATCTGTGCCTCCACCATCGGAATGGAGAGCATAGAAGGAGTAGGAGGAATGGAGAGAGGAGCCCCGACATCAGGCGATGCAGGTAGGTGGCTCAAATCAAGCCATGCAAAATTCACCAAAGTCCATTCATGTGAAGGTCAATGTTGCCCCATAGTGTAAATGCAACACATCAGCAGGAGACTGCCCACAGATACATCCGATCTCCACCCTGTACACATGCAGTATGCACACCCTAACTGCAGGCACCCACATACCTCCATGCTACTTCCACACAAAAGGGAGACAACCTGTTTTCCCCTGCCTCAAATGTGCCGCATGTACTAACTGATAAGATGTCAGTCGTCACAATGCCCGCCCAATGTCCACAGACCCATCAATAACACTTTCCCTCCTTTGCTCCACCACAGGCTCAAATTCCGACCTTGAGGATGAGGACACCACTGTCTCCACACCCACCAAGAGGGCCAGGACAACTGTGCCAACACCACAACCCTCCACCTCTGCCGTCCCGAGGAAAACCCCACAGCAGCCAAAATCCATGCCAGGAAAACAGGACAGGGCACTGACAGCCACCCCAGCAGGTAACACAGAAGCAGCAGCAGCCATTACCCAAATCGTGCCCACAGAAGGGACAGGCTCTGCTGCAAGCAGCACTATTGGGGAAACTGCTGCCATCGCAGCCTCCTCCGATAGCGAAGCAGGGATCATTGAGGAGTTTGATGTCAGAAGCCCCACTGCCCACCCTCATTCCCCCTACCTGTCCCTAAGCAGCCCGCATGCGGGTGCTACACAGGGGCAGTCAGAGGATGACGATTGGCCAGGCTCTCCATCCCCGCTGCAGGAGGTGAGCAGCCCAATGGGAATACCACTGCCATTAGCCATGGCCCAGAAAGAACAACTAAGCCTGGAGGAGATCGTCACCCGGCAGCAGCAACTATCCTCGCTCCTCAATGAGCATGTTGCAGAATGTGGGGGGTCAACGGCAGCAATGGAGAAATGTGCGGAGACAGTGAAGGCTGCTATAGAGTCCTCCACAAAGGACATCTGCGCAGAACTCGCCGCTGTGCGGCACGTCATCACTGAACTTGTGCAGACAATTCGGGACATGCGTCCAAATGAGCAGGCAGGAACCTCCTCGGCTGCCAGCTCGACACCAAGCAGCCCCATCCGCCGATCGGGGAGGAACCTGCGCAGCACAGGCAGGGGTGCCCCGGGGGCCAGGGGAGGGGGCTGCCAATAGTGGCCGGACAGTGGAGAAATCCTGCATCAGACACTGCTGCACAGACTTACTCACACCTTTGTAGGGATTCGAGGGGAGAGGGTGGAAGGGGGAGTGGGTGTGTTGGGGAGTTCAGGGGGGAGGGGGGAGTGGGTGTGTTGGGGAGTTCAGGGGGGAGGGGGGAGTGGGTGTGTTGGGGAGTTCAGGGGGGAGGGGGGAGGGGGTGTGTTGGGGAGTTCAGGGGGGAGGGGGGAGTGGGTGTGTTGGGGAGTTCAGGGGGGAGGGGGGAGTGGGTGTGTTGGGGAGTTCAGGCGGGAGGGGGGAGTGGGTGTGTTGGGGAGTTCAGGGGGGAGGGGGGAGTGGGTGTGTTGGGGAGTTCAGGGGGGAGGGGGGAGTGGGTGTGTTGGGGAGTTCAGGGGGAGGGGGGAGTGGGCGTGTTGGGGAGTTCAGGGGGGAGGGGGGAGTGGGTGTGTTCAACAAAATCACTTTCACAATACACTTTTCATATTTGCACAAATCAGATGTGTGGACATTGCTCATTGCGTATGTGTGATGTATTGGTAAACAGTCCCCAGTGTCCATATAACAGACGCACACAGTGCCACAATCGTCATCTCCAGGTGACACCCCCCATTTGCGTGTGCTAGAATAATTGGTTGATCAGAGTACTACGCATTTCACGCCCCTCCTGTGCATCGCCGCCTCCATGAGGTGCTGCCGAATCCCCACCTTCATCATCCTCATCGACACGTGGTTGCAGTTCAGCATCAGGGGGCAGGGGCACATTGCGTCTGACGCACATATTGTGTAGCATGACACATGCCATGACGATCTTTGCCATCTTCTCATGGTGGTACAGGAGTGCCCCACCAGACCTGCTGAGGCAGCGAAACCGTGCCTTCAATAGGCCAAAAGCCTGCTCAATCACCACACGGGTACGTGTATGTGCACGGTTGGAGTCCTCCTCGTGCTGGTTCTGTGGGTTCCGGACTGGTGTAAGTAGCCACCTCTTCAGGGGATAGCCTGCATCACCTGTATGTGGGCGAGAATGTATGTGTCAGTCATGACGTCTATTTCAAAACATGATGTGCCACCATGGCTTGCATCCAACTGTTACTTCGGACCTCTTTTGAATGCACTAATTGATTCACACTATGCGACCAGTATATGCTCATGGCTCCTATGGAATGTGGTGCATGCCATCAACCAATGTATGCAGGGGGGTCAAGTGCCTTGTGAGTGTCCATCCACTGTGTTCGTTCATGCCGTTTGTTTTGGTGGCCTGGCACGTGTCCTGTGAGGTCAACGCTCACATCATTGCAACATTGCTGTCAGCATCATCATGACCCCAGTGAGCAATACTGATGTTGATAGGGACATTTTGTGGGCCTTGCTGTCTGTGTGATGGTGTGTTGATGTTTCTGTCCGTCATGTGTCTCATTCGTGCGCAGTTATGGGGACAGGCCTTTCAGTGGATGGTGTCTGGTGACGTGCATGTAGGTGCATTTCGTTGAGGTCAATGTGGTGTGAATTGGTACAATGCACTTGCAGATGGTTGTGTCAATGTTGGGGCACACCTTCATTCACGTGGTGGGGCTGCATACATCAGGCATTAGGTTTAGTGGTGTCAGCTGAGGTTTGTGCTGCTTTAGGGTATGATCTGGCTCCGTTGTCTCTGCTACTCACAGCCAGGTGGGGTATTCAGTAGGGGTGGGATGGCGGTTGGTGTTTCTATCATGCTGTTTGTGTATCATGTATACGATGGTGTTGATGGTGTCCCGGTCCAAACGGTACAGGGTGTGGATCTGCTCAGCGGTGAGGTTGAATGGACTGGCTCTGATGCGTGGGATTGTGGGCTGCCTGCGTGGTGCCACTGGCTGTGCTGGTGGGGCTTGCTGGCCCTGCCTTGCCCTCCTTCTCCTCCTGCGTCTCCTCTGTGCAGCCTATTGTTGTTGTTGTTGTTGTTGTAGTTGAAGTTGTAGCACTTGCATTGCTATCAGGTCCTCCAGCCCCAACATTGCTAGTCCTATTGGAATCATTGTGGAGTGTGACTGGGTCTGGGAAGGGGTTGGGTGTGCTCTTTTTGTACTTCCTGACTCTGTATTGCCTCCACCTGTGCTGATTCTGTGCGCCTGTGGCAGCTGGATTCACTGCACAAGGCCCTTTACGGTTGGTTCGCGATGGCGTAATTAGCACCATGGCGGTAAGGTACTTAACGGGCTGGGTGATGGCGTTAGGTGCATGTCCGCTTGGGTCGGCATTCGCGTACCTTTACGCCATGGCGCTAAGTACGGTGTGGGAAGTCGCGTGCGCGCGCCATTGGCGCAGTTAGCGGCAGCGTTAACTACGATGCCGCTAATGGCATCGTAGTTAACGGTCACGGGTCATGATCGGACCTAGCGGAAAACGATGGCGGTAACCATTTACCGCCATCGTTTTTCACTTAGCGCCAGGGTCGTAATGAGGGCCACAGTAACGGTTCTTACTGATCATCGAAATGTATTGTTTTTAAAATCTGCAAGAACCTTGTCTTCACGACAACTTCGGTGGTCCTTATTCTTTGCCGGTTATGATTTCGTTGTGACCTTTAAATCCGGAAGTCTGAACAAAAAAGCTGATGCCTTATCCCGCCAATTTCCTGGTAGTGAGGAGAGAGAGGTTCTGGAGCCAGAACCTCTAATTGCCCCAGAATGTTTTTTGTTAGCTGGAGCCATTAAAGGAATGGATTTTTTGAACGAAGTTCGCCAGAATATGTCCTTGCAGAAGATGGAGGAGTGGGTGAGACTGGATCCAGCCAGAAGTTTGAAAGACGGTCTTCCATTTTTTGATAACAAGCTTTATTTACCTACTGAAGAGTTAAGAGAAAAGGTTTTGAGAAATTGTCATGAATCCATTTTATCAGGACATCCTGGTTTCAGAAAAACTCTGGAATTGGTTCGAAGGAACTTTTGGTGGGAAAACATTTGCCAAGACACATTGAACTTTGTTAAAACATGTGTAGTCTGTGCACAAGCAAAAAGTCAAGTTGGGAAGCCGCATGGTTTATTGGAGCCGTTACCTGTTCCTCCTCGTCCTTGGCACACTATTTCTATGGATTTCATTGTTGATCTCCCTCAAGATAAGGGTTGTACTACCATTCTTGTTGTGGTGGATCTTCTTACTAAAGAAGCACATTTTTTACCAATGGAGGGAGAGGTTACTGCGGAAAAACTGGCTCATAGTTTCTTGCAAGGTGTGGTTAGACTACATGGACTCCCAAGTCAAGTTATCTCTGATAGGAGATCTCAATTTATTTCAAAATTTTGGAGGGTCTTCTGTAGGAAACTTGGGGTAGACGTTAGTTTAACTTCTGGGTATCATCCGGAGACTAATGGACAAGTGGAGAGAGTAAATCAGGAACTGGAGAAATTTTTAAGGTGTTACTTACAAGCTGGAGAGGAATGGGTTGATTTGGTATGGTTGGCAGAATTCTCTTACAACAATTGTGGTAAAGATGCTACTTCTATGTCCCCTTTCTTTTTGGGTCGTGGGTTTTATCCTCGCTTTCTGAGTTTTGAGGTATTGGAGGATTCCGGGAATCCTAGAGTGGAAGATCGTTTGCTGGTAATGAAGAATAACTTGGATAGAGCAAAAAAGGTGCTGGGAGAAAACAAGTTAAAATATAAAAGGTGTGCTGATTTGAGAAGGAAGGCTGGTCCTGAATATAAGGTGGGAGACTTAGTTTGGCTTTCTACCCGGTACCTAAAAATTAAAGGGAAGAATAAATTCAGTCCACGATTTGTAGGCCCATTCGAGGTAGAGAGAATCATCAACCCTTTGGCAGTACGATTTAAATTACCCAAGCATTTGAAGGTACATCCTACTTTCCATGTTAGCCTTTTAAAACCAGTTTGTTCAGAAACTAGATTTAGAACACCACCTTCCCCTGTGATTTTGGAGGATTCATCTGAGGAATTTGTGGTTAAACAAATTTTGGATTCCAGGGGAGTGAGGGGAAGGTTGAAGTATTTAATTGATTGGGAGGGATATGGACCTGAAGAACTACCTTGGGAAGATTCAGTTGATGTACATGCTCCCCGTTTAGTTGCTAATTTTCATGCTAATATAGTCCCAGGGACCGGGCATTAGGAGGAGGGTACTGTCAGGTTTCCTTCCTCTATTCAGGCTATTTTCCCTTATTCAAGTTTCTTTCCCATTATTTCTCTTTATTATCCTTTTTTAGATTAGCCTTGTGTGGGTGGGAAGTTTTCTATTGTAGTTGGTTTGGCCTTAACTTCCTGATTCAGAATCCTGGTTCTGACCCAAGGCAAAATGGAGTTTCACAGTGACAGCTCTGATTGGTTAGAAAACACTGCAGAACAACAATGAACATTCTAAACTGTCACTCTTTGCCTTTCATCATCTAAGCCCCAGCTGAGAAGACGTGTGTAGTGGCTGCTCCTGCTTAAGACTTGGGCCTGGTGGATTTTATCCTTCAGGCGCTAGCAGTTGAGCGGCTACTTTCTTGGGGGTTTCAGGAGAAGTTCTCAGCTATCAGGAATGCGATTTGAAGACAGGAAACTCTGAAGAGCTTTAGGAAATCGTTCTGGAGATAAGTGACTTTGTTTAGAGATTGTTGGACTGCCGCTCTGTTTATCTTAAAGACATTTTAGTGAGAACTTGTAAAATGTTTTCTTTGAATTTATATTTTGAACTGTTTGAGTGTGCTGGAAATTTTGCGCGAGGTTAACGGGTGAACAATATTTGTTAAACACGTGCTACGTGTAATCTGAAACTAACCGTTGAACCTTTGCGCGTGTGAGTGAAAATAGTGCATGTGTTTTCAAGCGCATTGTTTTGGCGTGAGAATATCATTGCGCGTGTGTTTCCAGCGCGTGTACTTCCAGGCGAGAGAATTCAACTGCGTGTGTGTTTTCCAGCGCGTGTGCTTCCTAGCGCGAGAATCTGTTCATCGCGTGAGAACTCTATTGCGCGTGTGTTTTCCAGCGTGTGTACTTCCTAGCGCGAGAATCTGTTCGTCGCGTGAGAACTCTATTGCCCATGTGTTTTCCAGTGCGTGTGCTTCCTAGCGCGAGAATCTGTTCGCTGCGTGAGAACTCTATTGCGTGTGTGTTTTCAAGCGCGTGTGCTTCCGCGTGAGAACTCTATTGCGCGTGTGTTTTCAAGCGCATGTGCTTCCGTGCGAGAACTCAATTGCACGCGTGATTACCAGCGCGTGTGTTTTTTAACGCGTGAACCCGACCGCGTGTGAACTCTTTTGCGCGTGGGTTATACTGCGCGTGTGAATAGGCGCGGGAGTTCAGCAGCGCGTGTGTTTAGAAGCACGTGTGTTATCTGCGTGAGAATCCGTTTGCGCGTGAATTCTGCTTCGCATGTGTTTTACAAGCGCGTGTTTTCTGCGCGTGGACTTTTCTTACAGTGCGCATGTTATTCAGCGCAGGAAGTTTTCAACGTGCAAATCTTCAGCATTGAGATCATCTGCGTGTGTGCTTGCACGTGTTTCTTCAAGAATTCTCAAACTCTTTTGAATTGTAAAAAGGTTTTGGAAAATAAAGAAAAGTTTCAAAGAAATAGAAAGAAAAAATATTAAAGACAATTTTTCTGGACAATTAATGAATTTTGGAAAAAAGGCAAAGAGCAAAACTTTCCAGGTTTGCCCAAAATAAGAAGTTGCTGTGAATTTTAAAAGACTCAAGTAAGAGATATTTTCAGCTTCTTTACAAGCTTCTCTAAGAAATTTCAAGAGAAGAACCAGGTATGATTCTTACTTATTAGTTAAGGATTTAAAGTCTTTTCAACTCTAAAGGTTAAGTAAGTAATACAAGGATTTGTATCTGTTTTTCTAATATCCTCTGCAGGTTCAGCTTTGGTTAGTCTTGACGCAGTCAACCTGGTGTTGTTATGTTATCCACTTCCCCCTTTCCCTTTGGGGTGTAGTTTGCAGAGCTGAATTAATATCTAGTTCTGGGAATTACATTTCAGGGGGATTGTCGGGGGTTCAGCAGCTTCCGCGGACACAGGACCTCTCAGCCTGACAAGGTACTGTTCAAATCCGGTCGTTCGTTCCGTCCGACCACGGTAAAAGTGTTTGAAATCTTTTGCCAATCCGAGGGCTTGTCCTTCTCTATTCTTTAAAGTAACTTTTTGTCTGACCAACTTCGTTCTGAACTCCTGGCAAAGACTTAACCGCAAACAACTGTGTGATCCTCTGCAAAGACTTTGGTCCACTGACTTTGGCCGAGGCCTCTTGATTTGATTTTCTCATTGTAGTTACTTTTTCTAGATTGCCCTGCTTACTTACTTGTTGGTGCTGCTCAACTTTTGTCTAACTGTGTCTTTCCCTCCCTTTTAAATTGCTGGAGTGCCATTTTGCTCACGCTTCATTTTGAGGTTAACTTGTCCAAAATCTATTGGGTGCGGTGTAGTGTATTAAGATTGTGATTTTTCAACTGCTTGATAATAGTGAAATGTTTTATAGCAGATGTGTAAATAAATGTATATTCTTTTACTCAGAAACCTTGAGTCAGTGTTTGTTTGAACCATATTAATTGCTGTACTTTGTGTAACTATTCATACTGCTCACTTTACTCTTCAGATAAGTCTGGCTGCTCAGCCATCACTAACACTTTACTGTGTAGTACAGGCTTGTACCAAAGGTGAATTTGTACTGTCACTTGTAGTCTTAATTCTGCGTGCTGATCCCAAAGGGTACTGCATATGATTCTGCCTAGCACTTGTGTAGAGCTGTGAGGATCAAGTATAGTGATTACACTTAGAGTGCTGCTATTACCTTTGATCAACTAACCACAAGGCTAAGCATCACTAAAACTCAATATTAATCATGTCTGATATGGAAAGCTACAGCCAGGAGACCCTCCTTAGTTACACTGTGGATTACATGAAAAATCTGTGTAGAGAAAGGAATCTCTCTGTTAAAGGCAAAAAGTCTGAATTGATTGAAAGGTTGTTAGAGAAACAAAGTCTGGAGGGTGGGTCTGAAATACCTAACCCCTCAGCAAATGTGGAACATGATGAGGATGATAATATGTGTATTATTGATGAGTTAGATGAAACAGGTGTGTCCCACAATGTAGGCCTCACAGCTCCTTTACCTGTTCAGCAACCTCAACCTTTGTCCACTGGGACCCCTACAAGCCCAACACTCAGTCCTGAATTCATTGCTCTAGAAAATATGAGGCTTGAATTGGAATTTAAACATTTAAATTCTCAAACTGAACAAAAGCATCATGAACTTAAGCTCAGAGAAATGGAGATGAACCATGCCTTAGAAATGAAAAAGTTGTCTATTGAAAATGCATCTCTCCCAGAGTCTTCTAGGTGTTCCAGTCCTAAGAGACCCTGTATGCCTAAAGAAATTGTGGGTATGTATGAGGCTAAGCTTGATATTTTGGATTGGTCTGACCAGACGTCCAGAGCGGGTCCCGCCAGGGAACCTCGTAATGAGGCGGTACGGGGTTAACGGTGCCGGTACCTTTATTGGTGCTGTTAACCCCTTACCGCCTCACTTATAATGAGGCCCTTAGAGTGGATATCTAAAGAGGTGACAAAAGCAATGGCCTTTTTCCTTGTAGCATGAAATTCTTATATCTGGTACATTCTGTCTATGGCCGTTATTGTAATAAGGAAGCGTAGAACACTGGCCTGACCTGCTGTTTCAGGCAATGAACAACCGCAGGAAATAGAGTACACTATTAGGTAACATAATATGTCAAAAATGCCTGGGATTCAAACATGAGTACTAGTGTAGAAATGCTACCTGCTAATTCACTTAAGCTTCCCTTTCTGAGACAATGACATATGTGTAACAATACATGACGTTACAAAAATTGGTTGACTGACTCATTAGGCCTCATTACGAGAATGGCGGTCCCCTAATGAACGGTGCCGGTACCGTTCATTACGGGCTGCCTGATAACGAGGTCCCCTAGCGGGACCCGGAACAGATATCTGGTAAAACCAGACATCCTTTCTGGGTCCTGCGAGTGCACCAAGGAGCTAATAAAGGGCCCGTTATCAACGGGCCCGTTATTAGCTCCATCCTCATTCCCATTGAGCCCTATGGGGGCTCAAATGGGAATGGGGAATGGTTCTGTGCATGAGGAATTACCGGGTCCTCCAAGGTCGGAATCACCCGGTAATTCCTCATTCACAGACCCCGGTATTGGTGCCCGGTATGGAGGCAGCCATGGCGCTAATAGCACCATGGCTACCTCCATTCTCGTAATGAGGCCCATTGTGTTGATAATTAATGTTTTGTTGTTTCCCCAAGTACTACGCGATTGTTCGTATATTGTATGTATTTGATATATCACTCAGCATTTTACACAGATGGGTTACATATGAACCAATCAAACCATGTCCCATCACATAATTAAACTATGCCCATACTCATAGAAATGCACCCTTACGAAATGCAATGACAGCGGTTTTCATTTGACTGCGCAACATCATTGTCCTTAGTTACAGCAGTCATGTTATCTGATCATCTGCAGGTCAGACGCAATTGCATTGTCTCCATAAGCATTCTGGCACCTCTTTTCTTGCCTCTAATCATGTAGCATACACCAACATGCGGCAGATGCAGGCAGAGCTTGCACACACACCCCTCAGAGGAGGACACATTGCAGCCCCTCGTTGGGCAACTCGATAGTGACAATGCATGTGGGCGGGGCTTCCACCATCACAAACATTTGTTTTTGAGTGATTGCCTAGACAACCCTCACTCAGCGTCTTCCCAAGTCAGGAACACGCTGTCGCGCTTGGATCCTCTGCAACCGTAGACGCATACCGCTGGCACCGGGCTTTCAAAGTAAGTCAAGCACCGGATTACGGGTCATTATGACTTTCTTGCACTGCTCTGAGCCACTACCCTGTTATTACTGAGTTATCTGCACAGCAGCACTTAATCTATGTTGATGTCTAGAATGAGACACCCATTATGCAGGATGGCCTCCATTTAGGACCATGCATGCCATGGCAAGTACTGTGCTGAGCCACTGTCGCATAATTACTGAGTTGTCACCCGCACAGTAGCACTGAATCTATGTTAGTATCTATAAAGAGATACACATTATGTGATATGGCCTCCATTTAGAACCATGCATGCCACGGCACCGCACAACTATGCCTTTGCACAAAATGGCAGATACTGTTTGTAGAGTATGTGGGTCCCTCACATGGCCCTAACTATACACAGCACCTACCTTGGTTATATAAAAAAATTCCGTGTCTCAAAATCTCTTTCATGATCAGTAGGGAAACATTGACACACTATATGTGTACTTTTGTCTTCTTTTAGATCAAATACATTTCAGCCCAACACTGTTTGTCTGCGTGGGACTTGAGCTACATGCTAGATCCATGATTAAACACATGGCATTAGGGAATTCATCCCCATAAGGTAAGAGCTCTTCCTCAAAAATGACACACACCTGAGCTTTTTTCTCCCAGCACTCCAACTGGGTTTACCTCTGTTTCTTTGGTCCTCCATAGGAGGATAGGACACCTTGCTATCATCATTCATTTGGTGGGGCACACAGGGCACAGTGCCTCCCACCAATCAAGAGAGGGCAATTTACGAGAATTTACTGCAGCAAACAATTACTGACAGTAAGCGTTACGATAACGGGATTGCACACATTGTCGTATTCTTTAGCTCCCACTTAATGAGCATCTAATAAGATTCATTTAAATTATGTATCAAACTCCTTGAGATCACACCATGTTCTAATTCACTCATTCATTGTCATTATTCTCTGACAGATACACTCGGGACATGGATAACACATCATCCCCCCATCCTGAAGAATGCCTATCCTACATAAGCTCCAACAATTAGCCTTAACTGGCCAAAACACTATAGTGTGGATGACCTCCTTTTGTAATATTCAGTGTTCAGTGTCACACTGTTTTTCTGTACTCCAGAAATTCACAACGTTCTGGATGGCACATGTTTTGTTGTAAATGTGTTATTGAATATGAAAGAAACATGTCTTGTATTTGTTTAATCCTTGTTATTTGATTGGTTGGTACACAGCTGTACTACAAATTTGAAAGTTACACAGTGTCCTCTTTGGTTTTGGTTTTTACTTACAGAAAATGGGTATGTTTAATAATTAACCCAGGGTCAAAGACTTTGCTGACCTAACATTAAAAGTTGCATTCTGTCTGTGTGTAGGAGCATATCAAAGAACTGTGTGTGTGATCTCGCACCCTGATTGTTCTGGATTACTTAATAGTTTATACCCAACTGGGTTAATCAGGGCTTAGCCAGGTGCCCTTGTTTTGAATTTTGTCTCCAATCATGATGTTGACTAAGACTACAGCGCCACAAATGCAACAGGCACAGCAAGAACAACAAGCACTGTTGAATCCACTGCAAGGGCAGTCACAGCATGCCCCCATGCAGTTAAAGCAGAACGCAAACACAGGACAATTGTTGACACCTAGAGTACGGGGTGTCACTGTGGTAGAGGGAAATCCTTTTACAAGTACGGAGATATGTATGTATGATATGATATGATATGATATGATATGATATGATATGATATGATGTGATATGATTGTTTATTTATATAGTGCCTATACATCCACAATAGGACAGCTCACGGGCGACTTGATGTGTTCAGTACTATCAGTGACACCTAACCCCCAAGCGGAACCAGGGTTTGATGTGACATTAGGAGGCACATCTTTTTCTTTTTTAGTATAATCTGGTGCAACTCGCTCATGTATACAAGAGGGAAAATATCCAATGTTGGGAATTGCCATGAATGCTCAGAGATTCTCTGGAGCTACGAGTCGAGTTCCTTTTATGGATGAACTACTAGTCTTCATAGGAGAGTGTGACATGTCTGTTACATTATTGTATTCACAGCAGACACCATTTAATATTCTGGGGCAAGATTTAATGACAAAGCTTAATATGACAATTTCTTTTACTGACGAAGGCATAGTGTGCTCCACTCCAGGGATACATTATTTGAATGTGGGTGAATTTATGCTGCCATTTACAAGGCAAATGGATCTGCGAAGAGTGCCAATGGAGCCAGTGGTTTTTCTTTATGGGGTGAGCATCCTGTTAACATTGCTACATGGCTTAGTGAAAAGAACTATGAGAATACCTGATTAATTTTTATTTAGGCCCCAGATACCTATGGATGAAGAAGGGGGACAGACTATTCCCTTAGAGTTAGATCCAGCCATAGTATGAGGGGGAAATGGCAATGCTCGGATGAACAGATGATGAAGGCAGGCCATAGAGAACAGTGATTGCCATTGAGGATGGGTGCGGACTGACTGACGTCAATGACGATGACATGTAAGAGATGACCCAGCAGATGATGGAGTGATATTTGAGATAAGTATTACATATTGGATCAGAATAGAGAAAAGAGATCCCACAGCAAATGGTGATAATGCAGCAAAATCCAGCATTTTTTTATGAGACTTGGAAGAGGTACCAAGCACTTTATGGACTACAGTCCCATATGACGTAGGCCTTTTGAAGGGCATAGGGTAGGTTAAGATAAATCTGAAGCCAGGAGCAATTTTACCTCAAGCAAAACATTACCCCATGTCTTGAGAGGCGGATGAAGGTATTTTTATAGCTATTTCAGCACTGATGGATCAGGGTGTCCAAGTACCATCAGAAGCATTGTGCAATATCGTGGTTTATCCTATCAAGAAATCAAAGGGGGGGGAGCTTTGAGATTCATACAAGACATGAGAACAATTAACCAGATTGTAGAGCCAGAGTTTCCTTTAGTTCCTAATCCGGCGATGATATTATGTAACATTCCAATAGAAGCACGATATTTCACGGTGCTTGACTTGAAAAATACATTTATCTCAATCCCGTTGCACAAGGACTCACAAGACTTGACTTCATTTACGTTCCACCAAATTCCACTGAAAATAACTCATTTGGCCCAAGGGTACTGTGAGACCCAGTCGATCTTTAATAGGGTCCTCCAGATGGAACTATGCAATATTGAATTGAAGAGCGTTGTGATACAATACGTAGATGACATTTTGATCCATAGCACGACGGAAGATGAGTGCAGGAAAGACTCGATTCAGTTAATAACTATCCTAGCAGACAAGGGATACAAGATAGACAAAGAGAAGTTACAATATTGTCAAGAACGGGTGTTGTCCATAGGCTAGTTGATCTCACATGAGGAAAAGAGGGTTACACCTGAAAGATCTGAGGCGATTATGATAACAGCAAAACTGCACATGGTAAAGAGAATGCAGCAGTTTTTGGGACTATACAACTATGTTAGAGCATGGGTGTTTGATTATAGTTCGCACACAAGACCCCTTTTGCAAGGGCTAAAGAAATCACAGGTAAACAAAGAGAAAATAGAATGGACTGAGGAAATGGCGGAAGGGTTTAAAGAGATGAAAAAAAGCAATTTGTAGAGCTCCAGTTTTAGGAATTCCCAATTATGCCGAGGAGTTTTTCTTGTTTTCACACAAGAATGGGACAGTCATGACAGCAGTGCTTACACAGAGGACTAAATTAGGGTATGAACCTCTGGCATATTATCTTGGGATTCTAGATCCAGTTATGCAAGGAGACTTTCCTTGTGAACAGTCATTGGCAGCAGCCGCATTCACGATTGATCAGTCTACCCGTATTGTATTGGGTTGTTCTATGATGCTTTTTGTAGAGCACACTTTTTTTGCTATTTTGGAGAAACCTAATGGTACATTGACATCCCAGAAAGCTTCAGTGTATGAGGTTATTATATTGAATCCAGCGATTAAAATAGTCAGATGTAAAATAGTGAACCCTGCCACATTTGTAGCTCAGCCCATGACAGAGGGCGAGCATGTCCATGACTTTGCTAATTATGTGGGGTTTTACCATGACAAACAGTGTGCAAAGGAAAACGCACTGTCAGTGTGATGATGGAAATGCATCAGAGGGACAGGGCCTCTGAATCCTTGTCCTTTATTGCATTATCATGTATGTTCTATCTTGTATTCCACGCAGGAGTTCATGTGGGACTCCTGGCGGTGCGGCTCTTCCTCTATTTGGTTTGGTGAACAGACCCTTGGGATACCCTTATGGCACCCATGGGTGGGAGTACAACCCTGTACTCCTATGTTTTTGGGCACATGTGTGTGGCCTACAGAGCAGGATATGGGCTGGTGGCAGCTCTGTGCTGAATTGACAGGTGCCCTGAGTGTCCTCCATTTTGGTATGCCCAGGCACTGTCATTGGAATTGGTAGATTCCTGATGGAGACAAGATGACCCCCGTGGCCTCTTGCTTTCCATCGCATGTTACCTTATTTCCTGAAGTGCTGGGAAGCCCTGCGTCTGTCCCTTCCCCCTGACTGATTGTTGGTTGGAAGTTCCATATATGGTGTTGTGGGGAAGTCCAGGCAAGACTGGCTGGAGCCTTTCCAATGACTGTATGTTGTGGGTACGCACGTGGGGTGGGACCTGGGTGAATGAAGTGTGTGATGAATATGCATTCTGGGTTGTGGGTGTCTAGTATCTGGAGGCTGACACAATGACTGAGACAGCCCTGCCCGTAACTGGTATGAATGCAGTTTGTAGGGCTGAATGGCAGAGTGCTTGTCCGAATCCACATTCTGTGTTGTGAGTGTCTGGATGGAGAAGAATGGCCTAAATGCACTGTGCGCCTGATTGGCTGTCTGACTGCCTGAATGCCCTTCTGAGTGATTGGTTGCCTGAGTGTGACCCAGAAGAGTGAATGGGAGATCAACAGTATATCTGGGGGCCTCTCACTGCTAGAAATCATTCAGAAGCTGTAGTAGAAAGTGATGCTTAACTTTGAAGCCCACTGGAAGAAGAAGAACTGCTGCTGCTGTCCTTCGCTAATCTGAAAGCTGCTGTGCCTTCAAGGAACTGATCTGAGAGAGGGCCTGCTTAGGAGACCTCTTCCCGAGCTACAAGGGACCATCGTGCACCAGCTGATTTTTGCCAAAGCTCCCTGGTAGACAGTCCTACGAAAGGCTGCCTACCGGAGAAGGGGACCACCGAGGAAAACGAAGAGAAGCACCGGACAGCCGTCCACCATCGCCGACCACTGTCACCAAACAGAGCCGCAGTGCTCCCTTTGCCTTAGAACATTTTGATACAAGTACTCCCTTGCTCATCCTCGTCGACTGCTTTCATCCTGCCAGAGAAAGTCAAGGCCGCCGACGACCGAGGAGAATCCGCCAGTGGGTTTTCCTCCACCCGCAGGCCTCACAGATGCTGACAAAGCTACTGAAGCCAGCCTTTGTCATGTCCCGCTTGTGAAAACAAAAAGAAGATATCGAGGCTGAGTACCCCAAAAGGAAATACACCAAACGCGGGTTACAAAGGAACATACAAAAGATCTTTATTTTATACTGAACAGTTTCAAAGGACAAAGCAACAGATAGCTATCGGCCCCCAGTACAACACAGCAAACTCCAGCTTAGTTCGGTGTGCTCAGTGAGTGGGACTTACATTAGAATAGTTGCACTTTTTATACTCTTGAAATCATGATGTTCAACCCATTCCCAAGTTAATATTAGTTAATACATTACGAATCTAGGGTTCGTGCCGAGTTCATGCATCTATACATTTAGGGTTTACCTTTAATGCATTCACTAACAAGTTAAAAATGGCAACAGTATGTCTTAGGATTTCTCGTAGAGCCTTCTCAAACAGTTTTATACTATGCTGTCAAACAAGCGTTCACATTTCGGTATTTGAATACATTGTGTTTAACATATGCTCATGGATTAGCTTCGTAGGCGCAAGTAATCCTTTACACACAGGTCAGCGAAGGACAAGGTCTCAGTTCATGAGCCCAACATGTGGCCTGCAGGCAAGTTACACATAAGTTTGTACACAGAGGTCAAGACGGCCATGTTACATTCGGAATGACACTGTCCACCATCTTAGAACACAGGGTGACTTTAGAGGGAGAATCTAAAATGGCAGATAGACGAAAAATGGCGGCTTACACTGATCTAAGGTCAAGACCTTGTAACGCGGTTTTCTTCGCAAGCGACTTGTAAGCAGCTTGGCGTAGGCCAATGTACATATATTCATACAGTATAGGAGACACGATATGATTTTCCCGTTCGACACGCTCGCCGATGCCAGACGCCGATGACCCGCTGTCCTTGCTGGGCCAAAGTTCTTCATAGACTCGCTGTGGCAATCAACACTCATCGTTGAGGTTCAACACGTCACGTCACAGGGCGTTTATGAGCTTTCATCAACAAGCACTGCAAATATGGAAGCTGCTCCCTCAACAACAATGTTCACCCTTTCTTCACCGGATCTCTATGACCCGCGGCTCCTGCCTGAAAGGGAGTGCACTCAAGAAGGGCCTGTCGGCGACTCACCGAAGAACTCTACGAAACCAGGTACTTTGGGGCAGTCGAACTTTTATAGAAGGAGATAAGACTCTAATAGACAATACATGTACTGGGCTTGTAGTGCATCTTCATTTACAGGTTGCCCAGGTGGGGGGATCCTCATACAGGACTGTACCTAGTGGTAGGGGCTCAGTATTCTGCCAATTGTCTAACCAACTTGTTTTCCTCCACATGTCTACTCGTAACATGGGGCATTAGGTAAGATCAAAAATGCCCTAGGCCAGCACGTAGGTCGGCGCACTGGGTTTATGGGTATCTGGGTGCAAAGGGTAGAATGCTTATATAACTTGTCAGTGAACTCGCTGAAGCACCCACATTCATGTCAAAATGTGATGCTTGTCATTTGTCACATGCCCTCATATCCAGTTATTGTAGCTTAGAAAGCTAGAAACGTAGTGCTTTACCAACAGGACCTTCACTCCACGGAGATGAGCCCAGCTGACCCACATGCTGTGGGATTGACACCCAAGCAACAGCCAATCCCGCATGGTCTCCCTTATAGATGTATAATCTATCATTGTGTCTCACCAGTTGTATTACAGAGCTGTGCACCTATAGTGTGGCATCATTAGTGACACGGTTTTCTCTTATAATCTGCTGCCCATGTAATGTTTGGCAGAACGCTCTCTAGGCAGCATATTTCTCTGCGTGCACAACTTATCTAATATAAAACTTTGTTCCACTTGCAATCCATCTCCTGGTCTCACATTCCTGTTGGGGAGTGTCCATTATTCGGGTTTTTTGGATATTGTGTAGGGGAATGGGCACCTTCATTTGGAGAACCACGATGTGAAATTCCTCAACGTCCCCATACTGCAGCAAGATCCAGGGTTTCACCAGAAGGGTCGACCCCTACCTAGGGCTGACTAGTTCCCAACAAACATGCGTACGCAGCAAAGAAGGTTTTGTGGGTCCCGGCTTTGCGAATGCCCAACTGCTCGCCGGAGCCAGACGGGCCACGACAGGGAGGCCTCACTTGTGAATAGACCACAAATGGAGGCTCTAGGAAGACCAAGGGCACATGAGTATTGATTGCAAGCGGAATATAAGGAGGGAAAGGGGGAAGGTTTGGAGCAGATTAATTAAAGGAAACACGCAAGGATTGGGTTGAATGTGATTGAATAGAGCGATTGTTGAAAACAAAGCGCTTCTCTTTTCTTTTTCATGGTCTTTAGTTTTTTTAAAAAAAAGAGTAAGGTGAGAAAATAAGAGGAGATACGGGAACCTAGCTCCAAAAGGCGGTGGAAGGCAACGCCGCAGAGCACCTATCAGACCGGTGCTGGAAATAAGTGAGGAAAAGGAGCAAAGTAGGAGCCTTGTATATTTAGTAGGCTTGGGAAATAGTAGTATTTATTATCTTTAGCATTCTATAACTTTGTGGAGGTATGCCCAGGAGGGGCAGAGGTGATGTGAGTCCTGAGTGTGAAAGAAAGGAAACTAGGGTTAAATGAAAAGGGGGTTAAGGGCATATGGGAATATTTTAAGGTTGTCTGTTCCATGTTTGGTGTTGTCAGTATATTTGGTGGTTTGTTCAGTTGAAATTTTCAATGATTTATGTTTCATGTGCTTGTCATGACTATGCATAAGTAATGTTTTGAAGTAAATAATTGAAAACTGTGAATAATACAACAGTGGTTGAACTTTGACAGTAAATAGGAGATAGGGTGGGAAGAAAAGGCCCTTTGACAAATATGGGTTTAGAAACAAAACTCTCACATATTTGTAAGCACCTCCCCTTGTACAGTGACCGAATAAAGAAATACCATGGGCAATGGGCAACGGAAATAAAAGACGAAGGGTCACCTCAGAGCTGGCCAGAAGAGGGGTCTTTTGAGAAAATGATATTGGACCATTTAGCCACTTATTTAATAGCAAAATACAAAGGGAAACAGCTCCTAAACAGACGAGAAGAGCTAGATTTGTGGAGGATGTTCGAGGAAATACCCCCTACAAATAATAAAGAAAAGGAGGCAGATCGCCCAGTGGTGACAAATGCGAAAGTAGGATGTAAGGAGAAAGAGAATGAAGAATCAAAGAAAATATACCCGTTGCTTACAAGACCTGCAGAGGGGTATGCTGACCCAGTGAACATGCCAGGGAGTATTGCACCAGCCGCGACAGTCACCGCACCACCCCCTCTATACGCTCCAACAAACATAACCCCTGTCACCGCAGGGCCCACCACCCGAGATATAGAAATTGTATTAACATCCACTCAAACAGAATTGGCCTAATTACGAACACTCTGCAAAACAACACTACCTCTACCCGAGGGCAGGCAACCACTGCTACAGCCCCCAGTAAAGAGTACCTGTGTATTACCAGAAGACAAATGGAAATCTGGGGATTTCCTTTTTCAAATAGAAAGCACCCCAATTAAAACAGTGCAGGTAGAACGAGAAGGTGAGATAGAAAGCGTGGAACATGATACAGTAGCTTCAGAGAGGGAGGAGGAATGTTGGAGCAACTTTGAGGAGTCCGAAGAAGGGGCGGTAGGAGGGATACAGTATATCCAGTGGGCAACTCCACAAGTAACAGAAGTAGAAGAAGGATGGGAGGGAAGGCTTCAAAACAGGTTAGGGAGAATAGCATTGGCAAAAAGGAATGGAGTAAAGGAAGTAAGGGGAAGGTGAGGTCAAAATTACAGATGCCCCTCATCCACAAAGAAGTGGGACGACCTCATTATATGCCTTGGGCACTGATGGATAAGAACAATCCCCTCAAAGCACTCCCACCGCTTTCAGGAGGTATAGGGAAATGGATAAATGCATTCGAAAAGAATACAGCGGGAGTCCCACTAGCGATTGGAGACATTAAAAGCCTTCTGATATCAGTAGTGGGAGATCAAGCAGACACAGTGTGGGTGAAGGCAGGGTTTCCGGGAGTGACCATGGGGAATGACATGCAGGATGGAGCATCCTTCAACAATGTAAGATCCCAAGTATGGAATATAGTGCGGAGGACCTTCTCTGACACCCCAGATTTACATTCTTTAATGCAATGTACCATGGGGGACGAGGAAGATGCTGTGTCATTTATTCTTCGGGTGCAGGAGATGTGGCGCGCGGAGAAGGGCACGGCCTGGGACCAATCCACCTCCCTCTTCTACTTAATCATTAAGAGAGGCCTCCCGAAGGAGGTACAGAAGGCCCTTGATAAAATAGCTGGGATATAAGACAAAGGGTGGCCAGATAATCAAAGCATCATAGTGCACCTTTGCAGGAGGATCAAAGAAAGATAAAAAGAAATAGCTCAGAGGAGATTAGCGGATGAAGTGGAGCTTGTGCAGAGTAAGTTGGTGAAGGTTGCGGCAGTAACTGTAGTGCCGCCCCCAGAACAACAAGGGGAAGAAAGGGTGGTGCTGGTGGCTATACACGCTAGGATGGCTGCAGCATGGGCAGATAATGGCCAGGAACAGTGGGGTGGAGAAGAACGATATGTGGGACCCCAGTGGCAAGAAAGACCTGCAAGAGGGAGTGGTTGGTAATGGGGTCAATGAGGAGGAGTAGAAGGATATAAATATTGAGGACAAGGGCCAAGGAGGGGCGGACCCGGACCATGTTGGTCGTGCGGGAGGTGGGGGCTTTTTTCAAGGGAATGTCGTTTCCGACCTGTGGCAAACTATCAAACTAACTGGAGATACAGCAACGAACAACAATACGACCACCCACACCCAGGTTGCCCATATGGCCTGCCCATAGGAAATTACGAACCAGATGGGCAACAGGAATGTAGACCTATACCACAGAACAACACACCTAGGCACCCCCCGCACTGCCTGCAATCCCATCCTACTGGTCAGACCCAAATGGCACAAATACATTCAAACCCATTCATCACTTATGCCAACGGTGCACCAACACCTTATCCGGGCACATTTGTATTAAGTGAAAATGTTTTTTCTTGCCCTGGGACAAACACCCACCCAGATTAGGACAGCCCACAGAGAGCCCTTGCGTGTCCAGTCCTATCAACTACCTTACACCCAGACGAGGAACTACTGGTGGGAGCAGAGATAGGAAGCAAACAGTTCATCTTTATGGTGGACTCGGGGTGGCGAAATCATGTCTATGTGAAGGTGATTTCCCGTTATTAGACAGAAATCTCGAGACGCAAGGATTCTATGGGGCTGTGGTCATGGTTCCTTACACAGAAAATCTAGATGTTAAAATCAGAGGAAGAACGGTACGAGCACCCCTATTTTATCATGAGAACTCACCTGTGAATCTATTTGGACGAGATTTACTCAGTAAGCTTCACATGACCATAGAATTTACAGACAGAGGGATAGTGTGGTCCACCCCAGGTATGTGCTCCATACAAGTGATGCTACTCATACAAACATTAGCAAATGAAACAGCCATTCAAGGGGTACCAACCAATGCAGACATGTTCATTCATGGCATACAGGTACTAGCAAGAGTGGTGCCAGAGATCACACGTAAAGATTGGAGAGTGCCCTCTGATTTTGTTTTCCACCCAGTAGCCACCCTCGAGATATTGCCTGGCACTGTCCTGTCTCTCGATCTGCAAGGGGTACAGGTTTCAGCAAAATGTATTGTGGCAATTGGCCTGGACACGCATGGTTGTGAATAGCGGACTGTACAATGTATTGACCCAAACATACCACTGCGCGAAAACGGTGGGCAGTATTTTCCAACATGTTCCCTCTTTAATGGATATTATAGCAAGTACTGGATTCCATGACATTATAGGTCACAGTATTCAGTACATTTGGCGATTCAGACACATTTTTGATCCTTCTGCAAAGCAAGTCACCTTATTCTTTGGAATCCTATGGGCATGTCTGGTCTACTGGGGTTCTTTGGTTCATGTTTTTTTGGGTGTCGAGCCCCAGACTGACTGCATGTCCCAGAGTTGCTAGTTGTCACGTGACAATTGCTTCAATGTCACCTCTGTAATGTGCATCATGGGTAAGAAGCATAATGTCTGCAAGGAGGGACACACAAAGAACTCCTGGGAGACTAGAGGTAATATTTATGTCGACCTCGTATGAACAGCCCTCTACCGAAAAAACAATAACAATACACAATGTTCACAGGGTCACTTGCTTCCCCAGTACCATTCGGGTTTTCTTATCTTTTGTGTATGCAATTCACACTCATATAATTATCACATACATATTGGATTTATATAAAAAAAATAGTTATTTATTTATTTTATGTATCAAATATTTGTAAAAAATATTTCACATCTACAATAATCTAGAATCTTTATACATAATATCATATCTAAGAAACAGACATTTCACAACAATATCATCAATTCTACTGTACAAATTCAATGTTTTATAGCACTCCAATTATTTAACAATTCATGACGGTAATTTCTCAATTAGGATCTGTTGATCGTTGTCCTCTCACATAGGAAAACACTCCCCAGTCCATACATTTTTTTAAAAAAACTGTGTTCATATCACTCATTCCTTCTCTCATACAACAGTCAAACCATACTCAACATGTTTCATTCCTATTCACTGTCAAACTTGTAGCTAGGAAATTCTTCAGCGGTTATGTAATACATTCATTAGAATTGCACATTTGTGTCTGTCTTCTTTTAGATTTTTGGGAAGGTAACTTCAAATGACCTCCCTTTATTCCTTTTCTTCAGGTCAAAGCACCAAACGAATATCTGTGGGAAGCAAGTATAGGATATTCGGATTTAATGCTCAAAAAACATCCCCGTTGTAATTATTATTACATACAACAAGCTGTACTAAATGTAGCAGCAGAAAGGAATGATTAACTTCAATAACTCCTTTTCATCTGTTCAGACATCATCTCTCTTATAACTTGGTACAGGGTTCACATGTTCAGGTTTATTCGTAATTAGTTTATCATCTATACATTTCTCGATGGAATATTTTGTATCATGATTTTATCAAACACTGCATGATCTCTCCTTTATTAGTATTTCTGGAAAAAAGTCACCCTATCTTTTTACCTTTGCGACGATCGCCTTGTCTCTTGATTCTGCTTTGGCTGGTATCGATTATGGCCACCCCTCCAAGTGAAAGCAGTGGGCAACAAATCCTCACCGCGTCTATTGGTCCAAATGGGAGCACCCCTAAATACAAACATAAGGTGTACACCATGAGTAATGTTTACACCTAACTCCTAGGACAATGGTTTCAGCATGATTGTCATGTGCTAACCTATATGGAATTGTTAACCCAGGTATCAGGATGTCGATTAGATAGCCTGTTTGGATTCTTCTGCTGAGTCCCTTTGTTATGCTGAGACTCTCTTAGTACTTCCTCTCGTTGAACTTTCTCACTCTGGGGGATACAACGCAGTATCAATTTACTGAAAAGCCTCTAACACCATTTTTAACCTGGCATATAATTAACTATGCGTTTTCTTTTTTTCAATAAATGCGCATTAGCAATTTTAATTCTTACCCTCAAGGGTCAGATTATTAATAGCTAGTAGTTGTCCCGGGCTTTATTGGTGAGGTGGCTTGATTGGCTTCTCTCAATGGAACTCCCAGTGTCGCTTGGGCAGGGAGTATGGAGCTCTCTAAGGGTATGGTAGTGAGTGACCTCCCACGTTGTGTCTAGAGGGAGGGAAAAACAATGAGGAAAAGAGAACTGGGTCAGCCCTCTTTCATTTAGCTGTTTCAGTCTGTTTATTCTCTCAGAATTCTAGGACAGCCTACTTTTGCTCACTTCTCCTAGAATCTTACCTGGGATATCACTTAGTCTTTCATCCCTCGTGCAGTTCAGGTTGTTCACCGCCCAGTTTCCATATGAGTCGTACACCTTGTCCTTTGTCTGCCTGATCCTCCATTAACGTCGCTGTTCGCCTATTTTTCATCCATGTGAAGCTCAGCTTTTTATTCGTTCTTGTCTTCACGTGATGACCTCATCACGTGATCGTACATCTTTCCGGTGCTTCATCCTTTTTCGATTTCTTGCCGTCGGGTCGTCTCCTGCCTTCGGCCCCCCGACTCGCAATGTTATTGGGCTCGAGCATTCGCTGAACAAGCGCTGCCCGGCGGCATACGCCGGGGCGCGAGTGATACTCGCGCTTGTCATGCCTGTGGCAGTCTGACACGTAAGTAATGTCTATGGGTTTAATCTTACGGGTCCTGCTTAGATTTTCAATCCCTACTGTACGATTAATCAGCCAGTCGACTTTGTCATCTACAGTTCCAATTTATGGGGCTAATAGTCCATCCTCACGTTGTTACTTCTTGGGTGTTTGGCATGGCCAAATTCACGTGCACACTACTCGCATCCCACATGGTGACATCTACTGCAACACTTATATTATGCTACATTTTCCATTTTAGCACAACGGTACACCTGTACATGGCTTTCTGTTAACTTCCACACTTGTGGAAAGAAACATAATCGGTTGAATCCGACTAAAGTGTTCCGTGGACTAGTGCTGTGACATCACACTAGTATCCGGGCGATCTAACTCAGATTCCCAGCCCACTGTAGTAGCGTTATTTATGACTACATTTTTTGTAACTACTATAAACACGAACTGAAAGAAACCTTAGTTTCCACCCGTCCTTCGTCTTATAGTTAAATATTCACCTCTTTAGAAGGTTGGCTTCCCATGTTTCTAATGGTACGTTTCACCAGTCCTGTAATTTGTGGGGAATCGGAAAGTCATCGGGACAATCACGTTAGCAGTTCTTATGCTAATCATGGGTCAGCAATGGTGGTTGTCTCAATTAAATGTCAAGTGGCAAGTTAAAGAAGAAGGTTAGCATCATCATTCTGTTTTTTCATTCAGGACCAGTTCTGTGCTTTTAGTTAAGAAGATTAGTTATTTTTCTTTCCGTGATAACTTTCTTCTATCAAGGTTGGTATCATTAGTGGGCCTCACTAGGTAGACAATCGACCACCTAAGGTCTTCAGCTTTGTGCAACATTCCAATAAAATGCCCAACCAAAGGGGCGGAGTGCACTCTGTTCTTAATACAACTTTTGTGTTCTGTGATCTGGGTCTTAATTTTTCTTTCTGTCTTCCCTACACAGATTTTCTTGCAGGGGCACCAGGTGACATACACCACAAAACAGGAATTACAATTTGTGAGTACTTTTTGCTTCAATGGGCTCTTCAGGCCTAGATCTATTTCGGTCGATTTTTTGGTTTGTTGGCAACATACACAAGAACCACACGGATAATGTCCCTCTGGTGCCCGCATACCCCATGTTTCTGTTAGGGTTGGTTGTGGCTGAATCTGTTTGGTAATATCATTTCCATGATCTGGTCCTTGATAGACCTGCTCCTCCGAAAAGCAATCAAAGGTCTTTGTAGAGGGACTTTCCCTTTTTCCAAAATGCCCCAGTTTCGGTGGACTATTTTTTGGATCCGATTTGAGAGATTACTATATGTGTTAACAAACACTAAGTTATCTTTATTCTTCTCTCTAGGGATTTGTTCAAGAATCGCTTCTCGATTATTATTATCGGCCCTCTTCATAGCTTTTCTTGTCAAGTTTGCTGGATACCACCTTCTCAAGAGGTTGGTTCTCAATTTATGGGCTCCTACTTTATAGTCTGCCCTGTTGGTGCTATTCTTTTTCAACCGCAGAAACTGACCAAAAGATAGGTTATCACGTGTGTGGGTTGAGTGGAAGCTCGTATAATGTAACAGCGCATTACGATCAGTGGTTTTTTTATATGGTTTTACAAAGAGTTCACCCTTTTGAGGGTCCACCTTGATTGTCACATCGAGGTAATTCACTTCCTTCTTACTGAAATTCTCCATGAATTTTAAATGTTGGTTTTGTTTGTTAATGCACTCAAAGAAAAGGATTGCAGTGCCTGCATCCCCTCTCCAAATAATACGGACATCATCTATGTACCTTTTCCATAGTAGTATATTCTTTTTATATGGATTGGTATCGCTGTAGATGCAGTTCCTTTCAAAAGCCTCCATGTACAGATTTGCGATACTCGGTGCCAGTGTGGCTCCCATGGCCGTGCCCTGAAGTTGTTTATAAAAGGTGCCATTGAAATGGAGGTAACTTTCCATCAGTGCCATTTCGTCACACCACATAATGAAAGACACAGGGGTGTTGGTATTCACCCTGTCTGTAAGTAGTCTCTCTTCCAACACCTCAAGTGAGACCCTCTGTGGTATATTTGTATAGAGAGCTGCTACGTCAAGACAAATCAAGATCTCCTTGGTTGTATCAAATGGTCTACCCTCTACCTCTTTTATGATCTAGGTGGTATCTTTTAGAAAAGAGGCCCTCTCCCTAACCATCGGCTGCATTAAATGGTCGGCGAATTTTGATAATGGCTCCAAGATTGAGTCACACCCAGAAACTATCGGTCTCCCTGGTGGTCTAGTGAGTGACTTGTGTATTTTTGGGAGCAAATAATATTGTGGAATCCTAGGTTTGTCTAATGTTAGGAAATCTGCCTCTTTTTTCATTATCCATCCCCTCTCTTCTGCTTTTGTTACTTTTTGATGGATCAATCTTTCCAATTTTTGTGTTGGGTTTCCTTCCAGTAGTTGATAGGTGTTACTATCCCCTAAATGATTCATACACTTTCCTACATAGTCTTTCCTGTTCAGAACCACCGTTGCTCCACCTGTATCCGCTTTTTCGGATTATTATCGAGTCATTAAATAACAGTTTCTTGAGTGTGGCCTTCTCAGACCGATTGAGGTTTTGGAAAAAAAAATATTTTTCTGTTTTCTTTTCCAAAATGGTGATCTCTTGTCTCACCCTGTTTTCAAATACACGGGCCTCTGCCTTTTGTGTTTGCGTTGGGGGGCAAAAGTCGGATTTTTTATGTAGCCCGCTGTCTGGTTCGATATTATCAATTTTATCATCGAAAAATTGGTTCTGATGGATTTTTCTCATACATTCTGAGAACTCTTCTCGGAATTTCAAGCAATTGTGTATATCGGTAGTCACAAAGCCTAGGCCTTTGTTGAGGGCCTGCATTTCATTTGCGGTAAGTTCGTAGTCAGAGAGATTCACCACAGTGTCTTCATGCTGCGAGTAATCATTCGTTCGTCTGGGTCCCATTCTTGTTGGTGCCGTCCTAAAAAATGTTGTCCATTCGGGTTTCCTCTGTTGCTGTTTCTTCTCGTACCACCTCCTCTCCTAAAGCCCCTTCGACCTGTGTTGAAATCAGGGGCACGTCCTCTTCTCCCTGTGTTATTGCCATCCCCCGTGCTATCTTCACTGGAGCACGTATTGTGGCAATTGGCCTGGACACGCATGGTTGTGAATAGCGGACTGTACAATGTATTGACCCAAACATACCACTGCGCGAAAACGGTGGGCAGTATTTTCCAACATGTTCCCTCTTTAATGGATATGATAGCAAGTACTGGATTCCATGACATTATAGGTCACAGTATTCAGTACATTTGGCGGTTCTGACACATTTTTATCCTTCTGCAAAGCAAGACACCTTTTTCTTTGGAATCCTATGGGCATGTCTGGTCTACTGGGGTTCTTTGGTTCATGTTTTTTGGGTGTCGAGCCCCAGACTGGCTGCATGTCCCAGAGTTGCTGGTTGTCACATGACAATTGCTTCAATGTCACCTCTGTAATGTGCATCATGGGTAAGAAGCATAATGTCTGCAAGGAGGGACACACACAGACACGCGTGCGTGCGAGGGCGCGCGCTGCACAGATTGATCAGTGTCTTCCTTTTATGTTTGCTCTAGCTACAGTACTGTTGCTCTAGTTATTTATTTACTCCGGGTCTACTCTGTTCTTTGTATATTCTCCAGGGTGGGCTCGGCCTTTCTGCATCTCAGGCTTTTCCACCGTTTACGCTCCTGGATTCTGCTAATATTTTCCTGTGCCCTCCCGATGTGCTCCTGGGGAAATACTTGCACTCGTGAAAGAAAAAACACACGCGCGCACACAGACTTCCAAACATGCTCAGCAAAACACATCGACGCACGTTCACACAGACACATGCACACATGCACTCATCACTGGCAAACACCAACACACGTGCCTAGCCAACACACGCATATACCGGCAGCAAAAATATCGGGCAACAAAAGCACACACGCAGTTCTAATCATATCGCCACATCTAAAAATAGCACCATGATATGAGTTCTCATTAGAAATTCCAAGTGGGCTGCCTTGAAGGGCGAGCCATTGTGGCCTCTATTGTACTGCAGACAATTCCAGCGGGTAGTAAGGTAGCATTTCATTCCTACTGAAAGTGCAAGCATTTAGCTCGAGTGCCTGTGTCCTCTGATGGCTGTTCTCCACTTGAGCAGAGCTGACATTTCTTGCTGCGCAGGATAAAGGCGCGTGCAGTTTAGCTGCATGTTTAATACCGTATCCCTTTCCCACCCAGCAGGGACCAGGCACAATTCCCCTCTTAGGCACAGCTAATTAAAACTATCAATGCAGTTTAAATAGGATTATGAGCAGAGGCACTGAGGTAGCACCTGGCATCCTCATCCGTGCTTTTAATTTCTAACAATCGCCACTTATTTGTAGTCGACATTTCTTTCATTAAAGCCCAGCTCAGGCATTTAATTAGCTTCGCTGCCTTTGTTTACCCAAGGAGCCGCTGAATCATATTCAGAATTGAGAAATGTCACTGCCACATTATCTCATCCCTCCAAACACATTAATAACGCCCAATCTAAACACAAGAGCTGCAGATGATTAATATTCATAACGAATTACAGCTGTGCTTGCCATGATAGAACCAGAGGGTATTGCTTTGTTGGGTCATTCCGTCATGCGTAGCTGTCAAGTTTGCCCTGTTTAATGAGTGAGACCTTAGGCCAGTTCTGGCTCCATAACTCTCATCCTAATGTGCGTTAATGCTGCCACTTTCATTTCCACAGTCACCGGCTTTGTGAAAATCGAGATTATGTACGCTGCTATCCAGCGAGGAAATTAAACTGGACAATCTGTCCTCGTTCAGTGCAATCGAGATTATAGTAATGTATTATTAGTCGCCTACTCGTCGTGAATGCAGAATGTATTCCTATAATAGGGGTGGCCATCTGCCCACACGAGAACCGCAGGTAAACACTGTGTCGCACGGTTTTTCTGTTGGCTCCGACCATTTTGCAAACGATGTTACTTAAATGCAGAGGACCACCAACAGTAACACATATGTGATGTTTGGTCCGCTGCATCCAATTTCAAATGTTCACAATACGGAGTGAACCACTAACGACTAAGGGGCTCATGTTCGTGTTCCCCATAAAAAAGACGACGTCGAACCCTGTTACGTTTCCACTTTAAAATAAAATAGAAGGTTCCCCGCCACCTTATTTTGGTCATTTGCAGAGCGGAGGGCAAAAAACAGCGTACACATGTGCGCCACCTTTTGCACTCCACCATGGAAACGGAGTTAACTGTGTCTGCCATGTATGCATGGTAGGCAGCGTTTACAATAGCTTCCTATTGCAGGTGCAAAAAGCCGGCGTACTCCATAGGAATCTCCAGCATTTGCGCCGGCATGAAAATCCAAGCATCTGCCCCGAGTCCCTATGAGCACCCCCAACCCAACAACAACTCACCAGGCCCCTGTGACCACCTCCTGCTCCCAGAGCCACCATTGTGCTCCTCCTGCCTTCAGCGTCGACCCCAAGATTACTCCTTCCCATCCTCAACCAGCCAACCCCAGATTGAAATATGATTCCCCATCCTGTGACCTTAACGTATGGCCTGCGTCACATCTGGCCAGCTAGCTTCCCTTTGAGCACCATTTCACTGGGCACCCACCAGGACCATGGCACAGTCATGCTGCCCCAATTTCAACTATGAGGAACTACAAGTCCTGATGGATCGTAAAGGAAGGATGCAGTGCACCTCACAGACCATGGGCCTCATTACGACCCAGGCGGAGGACCGTGGTGCTATTAGCACCATGGTCCATGCCGGTGTCCGCCATGGCGGAATGGGGAATTACCACCCCATTCCAAGGTTGGCGGGGTAGTAATTCCCCATGCCTCCATGGCCCTTCCCCATTCCCATTTTTGCCCCATAGGGCTCAATGGGAATGGGGAAAGCGCTAAGTACGGTGCCACAAATTGCGGCACCGCACTTAGCACCAAGGTCCCTTTGCGGGTCCCTACTTTAACGGCTGGTAAAACCGGGACCTCGTAATTAGGCGCTAATAGGTTAATGGCGCACAGCCTTTTGTGGCACCGTTAACCCATTAGTGCCTGGGTCGTAATGAGGCCCATGTAGATGTCTGCCCCCCAGCACAACAGGATCTGGGAATTCACTGTCAACAAGGCAACGGCTTTAGAGCCCACCTAACAGATCGTATCCCAGGTACAAAAGATGTGTGCCCATGATGGTTGCACAATACAAGAAGCAATGTCTGGCCACAGGAGGTAGCAAAGCACCACTTGATCTGGACCTGAGGTCATGAGAGGAGAAGGCCCTGAGAGTTGTTGACCTCAGTCATGTAGAGGGAATCTGAGGACTAGAGAATGGGGTTGAAGGTGAGTTCACCCTATGAATGCTGTTCAGAAACCATGAAGTGTCCTGCAAAATGTGTCTGACACAATGGTCCTCGTTACGAGTACGGCAGTAAGTGGAAAAAGTGTTGGTAACGGAATTAGCGCCACTTTTACCTCTATGCCGATGTAGGTGTTACAGAAAATGGGCACTGATTCTGCTGGCAGAATTAGCACCAGTAGAATTAACACTGGCCGAACTACCACTGAAATATTGCGGAATTAGCCCCAGCTCTAATACCACCAGCAGAATTAGCAAAAAGGATAAACATGGTAATTAGACTATATTAGAAGTGGAAATACCCCTGAAATACCACCAGAATTTAGGAGAGATGAATGTTTACAGGTGATAGAAATGAAGTCAAAGGTGCACTCAATGGACCCAGAAATGGTACGTAAGGCCCACACCTTGCTCAAACACACATTCCAAAACCAAAATCCCACTAGCAGTTGCTAACCTGGAAATCGAGCACCTGGTGCTGTACATTGAGTTGTAAAGGCAGAAAGAGCACCACGGATCACATTTTGCAGAGAAGTGGAGGAGACGCCATGCAAGGTGAGAGCCCATTCCCGGGTTAGGCCATCACCCTAGGCATTAACAGATGCGCAGCTCATAACTCTATACCAGCTCAACAGGGAGGCCACTCTACCTGATCCAGGATGACATCCAAATAGTATAAACATCCGAAAGGCATTACCACCACTGCTCAGGCACATGGCGATGCTGCATTTCCTAGCTACAGCTACCTACCAGCATGCTGTGGGCATGCTGCATGACGTGCCGCAGCCCACATTTTCAATTGCGTTTCAGCAGGTGCTGGATGCACTCTTGCAGCATGCATCCCAGCATATCTCCCTGCCCACCTCCCCAGCAGAGATAAATGCCATAAAGGCATGATTTTACTTCGCAGCCTAACGTCCTAGACTTCACCATGTGGCCTTGGTGATCCCCCACCAAGCGGAAGATATTTACCTCAACAGGAAGCAGTACCATTCGCTGAATGTACAGGTGAGCTGTGATGCTGATCTCACCACCACACACTGCTGCACCCGCTTTCCTGTTCCACCCACAATACTATGGTCCTGCAGAACAGCACACTGCCTGCTCACATGGAGAGCCACAAAGGGGAACGGACA
The DNA here is from genome assembly GCF_040938575.1 of Ambystoma mexicanum. Classification (NCBI taxonomy): domain Eukaryota; kingdom Metazoa; phylum Chordata; class Amphibia; order Caudata; family Ambystomatidae; genus Ambystoma; species Ambystoma mexicanum. The sequence continues at coordinate 679,309,836 of NC_090922.1, read as the reverse complement.
TGGATAGTGGGTAAGTACATTTGCCATCACAAATGAACTTGCATCACAAGTAAAATGATTCCTGAAGGGGGGGCATTACAATCGCTAATTAATGTATGCCCTGTCTAAGCCCTGTGCATGCAGGAACTGCTCTCCCCCCCACCCATTACAGCCACCAAACAACAGAACTAGGCCCTGCAGCACAATGCACTGGCATGACAGCAATGCATATTGAGCTTGCGCTAGCAAGTATCTAATCCACTAATAGAAGACTACAGGTACCACAATGCACAGGGACACCAAACCTAGACAGGCAGTAGCACAGTACATCACTGAACAATGATAACACAACACTTCCAGACAGTGATGGCACATACGCTGCAAACCATGAATGTCATTTCATAAGAGCAAGAACGCAGATACCATGAAAATGAACAATGACAACTGAACTCCCCTCAGGCACATGCACAACAGGACAGCATAGGGCCACCACACACAGCATGCACATTGATAATTCCATCACAGTGCATTAATGTTACAAAAGATGGTTGAGAGATGTGTGAACAGGGTATGCCAAGGTGACAATGCATATTTAAAGCCTGCAGTACAAGACAAATATATCTATGTAGGGATGTACAACCATGTTGTTCAACAATGCACCCTAACTTAATCAAGAGAGTGTTCATCAACATGCCATGACAAAATGTCGCACATCCTTGTTTTTCTGTTACTGATACCTTTGTCCTTCGCCCTGGCAGTTGACTCTGGATACCCACAGCTTCTGTGACTGATGACACCTGTGTGCAATCCACGTACATAGAAGTGTACCTACAATGAGGCACACATCAGGACCAGGATCTGCATTTAGCGGAGATTCAGCCTACTTAATGGACATTTCTGGTGTCTCCACCGGACCAGGGAGGCCCTGTTGTGTAGGCTATAGAACGTTGGGAAAATCTTTGTAGTCTGAGCCATGCTGCACAAGACGTGCCTAAGGCAACATATCTCCCTAGCCCCTGGTGTTGACAAGCCTCCCCCAGAGGACAACGACACACTTGCTGCCGATGAAGTACTGCCATGCTGTGAGCATGATGAAGGCAGGGACGGCCATCTAGTGCGGCAAGGACTCAAAGACAATTTCTATCAGACACATTTCTTTGCATCAACGTCAATCATTTATACATAGCCACGTATACAATAGTTCACTATAACTCAAAAAGCATAGTCCTTGAATGTGGTCGAGTTTACATGTGATTCATTTAGTAATGTGCGAAACTGCCATGCACTCCCACCTCCCACAATCACCAAAACACATTACCTCCCACAATCACCAACACCCATGCTCTCCCACCCCCTTGTTCCTAGTATAAATATGGAATATGAAGAAGTGTCATTTCCGTGCCCTCTTGGGCACGATATCCTCTTTAGGCCTTGAGCGGACCACGTTCCTCTGGAAACAGCAATGTGGGCTGCCAGGCAGTGAGCCCTCTATGGGGATGACATAGGTAGAAGGTTCTGACCGCAGATGCGCAGAATGGACAGGAGCATGGTGGTCTGCATATTTTCATATTTTCGGCCAATGCAGAGATTACCTCAGTCACATCCCTGACCCTCTGGCCCATAAGAGTATTGGTAGAAGTTGCCACTGACAGCTGTCGGCACTGCTGTTTCATGTACCTGGCAATCCTGCGGGATGAGCCTTTCACAGATTCATTGATTGCCTGCAGATGTTGTAGCTGCAGGTCAGCGATATTTTCAATCCACAACTGGCATTGTTCTATGGTATTCAGCTTCCTCCAGATGGCATCCTGTGGCACACACTCAGGGCTATGTACATGGCTTCGCCTGAAGCATGGAGATCTGAATCGCCTACCATCTGTATCTACTGGTCCAATGCCATCATACTCATCACTCCTATTGCCAGAGTCACGACGCTGATGGCATTGGATCAATGACTCAGGTGTGGAGAGGGAGTCAGGGTTAGATATGTGGGTGCACGTGTCAGCTCATTGGTGGCAGTAGTGGCATGTGGCTCCTCAAGTGCCTGCTCAGGGGCCGGCTGTGGAGTGGCCTCTGCAGCTGGTGGGCATGCAACTCTTGCAGCTGTGCTGGCTGTATAGCCATGTGGCGGTGTGCCAGCAGTTGCATGTGCAATGCTGGTTGAGGTACCGTTGCCACACTTGTTTCAATGTTTGCCGTATGTCTGATTTATCGAGCTGACATGCTGCTTGTGGCAGGTGTCTCACTCCTGGTTATCTTCCTGATGTTTAAATGGTTGGGGGATTCAGGGTTAGAGGTAGAGGTGCTTGGGGTGGTGGATGAGCCCTGGAATGTGCTGGTGCCAGCATCGTCTCCCAGAGTTCACTGTGAATCCGTTGGGTGCATCATGCACACGTACATGGTATAGCAATACACTCATGCACTATTATGGATGCTGATCCTAGACACCTGAGGTTTCACAACAGCTTAACATACTGCAGCATGTGTACAATATTTTCATCAGATAAGGCCTATGAGGCACACACACCTTACAAGATGTGAGACTGAATCTCGTGTGACATGGTGTTAGGTGATATGTGTCTTCCATGCATTGGGCATTGGGGTGACAAGGGATCATGGCCAGAGTAGTCTACCCTTTCAAGGTGGTACTAGGGTTAGTAGATGGTCCACAAATCATATACATGCCCTCAATGGCAGATGGCTTGCACAGATGGCTTACATTTATTGCAGCACTCATTGGCGTTGGTGTTGCCTATGTGGGTTGTTTGCCTTTTGGGTGTCTCAGTGATGGATGTGGGTGCAGGGGGTTCACTTTGGTACGTGGCCATTTCCTGCCCTCATGGGTGCATCACATGATTGCATGGGGTCAAATGCATATTTACACAATGGTGGCTATCGGTTTACACAGTGTCCCCCCTTCCCTTGCACATACATGTCACTGCAGTACCATTGGCCACATTGCCAATTTGTAGGGCATGTCCTTGTATATTGTGGCCATCTATGCTGAGAGACACATGCATGGGTTAAGGATTTTGGCAGTGCATTGTCATGGCAGGTTTCACATTCATACTCACCAGCCTCAGGTTGACTGCTTGCTCTGACTTTGCCCCCTCCTACTCCCTGAATGCCTTCCATTTGGTGGATGCTGCTGGTCTTTTCCTCCCATGGTGTGAGGGCGAGTGGCTCTATGGAGCCGCCTTCTGTGACAGCTGTCACCCGCTAGTAGTTTGACTGGAGACTGCAGACCTGGCCTTGAAGTAATTCCACCTCTTCTGGCAGTCCTCACTGTCATGTGATACGGCACCCACTGCCACCACCTTGTCCTGTATTGTGGACCAGATGGCATTCTACCTCTGGGCTGATGTTTTCCTCTGCCTTCCCCCAAAAACCTCCTCAGCATGGGCCATTATCTCATCAGCGAGGACCTGAAGCTCTGTCTCTCTGAATTTTTGTTTCCGCAGTCATATTTCGGGCACTTTGGATTTGGCTTTCTATTTTTCCACCAGTTGTGCATTTGGATGCCTACAGGAAATGGGAGATTTAAGACAGATTGGGCCTCATTACGACTTCGGCGGTAGCTGTACCGGTTAAACCGGCATGGCTACTGCCAGAGTCGTTTTTTTTCCAGCACCTGGAAAAGGGCAATTACCGGGTCATTACGGCCCTGCGGAACCCAGTAATTGCCCATTCCCAGGCACCGGAAAAAAATTCTCCCCATTCCCACTTGAGCCCCAAACTTATAATGAGGCTTATTGTATTTTTAAAGAGGGGCACCACTGAGATTCACATCTGTGAAATCATGCTATTTCCATTAAGTAGTAATTCCACCGGTGAATCACCACTCGGTAACTCCACTTCTTCACTGGTAACAATCATTCTGCCAATAAATAGAGGATTTACAATTCAAAGTTGATGTTCAGCAGTAATTCCATTGGACGGAATTACCATTACCGCTGATGGTTTATGCTCGCACCCGCCAACCTGTAATGTGGCAGTAATTTCAGCCAGAAAGCATGGTGGTAGTGGTAATTCCTCTGGTGGAATTACAGCCAAACCTACGCCCAACGTGTAATGCAAGCTAATGTTGGCAGTGTCACAACTGAAAAAACTAGTCATGTAAACCCTAACACAGCCACTCATCAACTGTCTTCACCAATGCCTCCCTCCAGTTACCTCACACATGAAGACTAACTTCCTGAAGACCCCAGTCTCCGGCTAAGACTAAACATCCTTCCAAACTATTATTATCATCCCCATAATTCACACAGAACACCTCATGAACTTCCAGGTAGCTCGGTGCAATGCCTTATTCCCAATTGAGGCATTGACTAAAACACACATGATAGAGTACCGTAGCCATGCTCCGGCCCAACTATGCAATGGCCATATCCTGTCTGCCGATGCCCATGCATGACTGCCCTCCTACCCACCATGTCACTACACCATGTCAGTGCTAGTAGGGGCACATTCATGGCAAAGACAAAGCAGAGTCCCTGCATAAGGGGGTCAAAATGCATTTCAGTCCTCCTAGAGTGTTGATCCAATGTATCACCTGTAAACAAGGTAACCTGCAGGCATGGCAAATTCCCTATTCACCACGAGTCATGACGGCGATCTCTGTGGTCACTGAACCCCTGCAGTCTCCCTTGTGACACCTATTATGAAGGTTCCTGGGAGCTCCTGCAGCCCCCATAGTGCAGGGGGGGAGCCTGTAACACCAGGTCTGGGGGGGTGCCAGCCATTATATTGGTATTCCAATATGGTGTATGTAGCTCTAAGCTACTTCAAGGCGCACATGCCCTTAGCAGGTTTCCTAGTGCTTTGTTCCACGTGTTGCAGTAAGCATGTGACCCTGTGGGACTGGAACAAAGTCTACGCTTAAACATTGCACAATGTGTTTGGTCCACTGGGATATGAACAGTTTGTTAGAAGGTTGAGCGTCAGCGAAGCAGACCTTACCGAGAGCGTCCCTGGATTCGGAATAAGAGCTCCTCAGAATTAAGGCACCGATTCATGGAATATTTGCCCGGTTCAAAGTGAATTTGCACTGCTGAAAAGTGACTTTGCACTGCAGACACAAACCCTGATTTATGGAACCGTTCAAAGTGTATGTTTCCTGTGCAAAGTCTGTTGCAAATTAATTGTGTACTGCGAAAAGGACTAGGAGATGACCTTGCCCGGTCTTTGCAATGCAAAAATACACTTTGCACGGTTCCATGAATCAGCGTTTGTGGCGGCACTGTAAATTAACTTTTCGGCAGTGCAACTTCACTTAGAACTCGGCAAATAATCCATGAATCGGGCCCTAAGTGTTTCCCGCGCAGGACGTGTATTATCTTTCTGACGCGCTGCCAAGGTTTGCGCTCCTTCCATGTGAAAGGCCTGATCCCTGGTAGGATTAATGCGCATGTAATAATACGCCTTTGCTGCTCCATTAGCATTTCTTGTGCCCGGTCCCGAGGAGTTGGCTCAGTCTACACTGTGTCGGCAAATAATCCATGAATCGGGCCCTAAGTGTTTCCCGCGCAGGACGTGTATTATCTTTCTGACGCGCTGCCAAGGTTTGCGCTCCTTCCATGTGAAATGCCTGATCCCTGGTAGGATTAATGCGCATGTAATAATACGCCTTTGCTGCTCCATTAGCATTTCTTGTGCCCGGTCCCGAGGAGTTGGCTCAGTCTACACTGTGCCGTCCCTAATGCTGCTAACCTGCCATCTTCTGCTTCGCTGTGCTGCATTGTCGGTGCTCCCTTACTAACAGAAACAGCGTGATTACGTTGCTATTCCCAGAAAGAGCCATACTTCCTGTGGGACCATCCATGAGAGATACTCAGTCGGCAAACTGCATCCACTTGTCTAGGCCACCCATCCCCAGGAACTGGCTCTGTGATATGTTCGAGGGGAGCACATGGGTGCTTTTTCATTCATCCTTTCTGTTGTTGTGGGTCACTGGCCAGTGCCCGGGGCTTGGAGCCGCAATCCCTACTGTTGTGACTTTAAACTTGGAGGAAGTGTGCAGTTGTGTCCTGTTGTGGTGTGCCTCTCTGAACTGCGCTCTGGGATTTTTTTCCTGTATGGAGATTCAGGGGCACCGCACCAGAGCAAGGAGAGGCCTGGCTGCAGAGGGTTTTGGAGGCAGATACGTCTGGGGTGCAGAGCTTTGCCCGTGAGGTGGGTGCCGCAAATGGATCTGATGTCCCTCCCAGAAGACAACCACAGTGAGAAAAAAAGGTTTGCTTAGCAGTGCTTTATATTACCTGGACAAGGTAGCACTCAGCAGGTCGGCGCCTCTGAGTGCAACGTGTAGGGCACACCGGGCCTACGGTGGCTGCACTCTTCTCGAGGTTAATAAAATGAGTACTGTCGTGACGATTTCTAAAATCAACCTACCTTCCACTCCAGGGATCCTAAAGCTTAAACAGATAAAACAGCGAGAGAAAAACACTTAGCCACGACACACCTGTATATCCAGTCTTAATTGTAACTGATTTCTGGGGCAATCGCAGGTGGAACAGAGCCTGCATATGCGATGTGCACAGGTAGACTGGCGCATCTTCTAGATAGCATTTACATAGGTCAGTAGAGGAATTCCTCTGCTCATGACATCATTTCTTAAACCGGTTTTCATATTCGAAGACCTGTTATTTACTGGGCTTCAAAAGTTGTGCTTCTAAATTAAAGTGTGTCTGAACGTGAGCTTGTAGCTAATTCAACGGTCATTTTCGCAAGTATAATTTTGACTTGAATATCATATAAACTTTGAATTATCCTTAATAACATATGGCCAATACTACCACTGGGAATACTAGCATATGTTGGTGGAGCCAGCATGGAAATGTATGGGCACAGCCAGCATGAAAATGTTTTTTTATAGTGTCATATATTGCCTTGACCGGCATGACAATGCATTACGAAATGCACCTGTGAACTTTTGGTGACTCTCATCTATTGCACTTTTTTTCATGAGTTACCCTACCGATTGCATGCCAGGGGAGTGATTGGAAGTGTATAAAGGGGACAGAAGATGGCTCCTTCTCGCAGCAGCCCTAAAGGGGGTGCTTTCAGACGGAGAGAATGAACTGCTTGTAACATTGAAGCTGCACTAGGATAGTCTTATTAGAATGCGTAAAGAAGTTAGATGTCCCCACACAAATATGTCTGCCCCTACCCTACTTCTCTGAAGTTACGCCCCCCCCCAACATTTGAAAGGATAGCCAGCCCCCAAATGTAGGTTTCGTTGCACCCCTAAGGCTAATCAAGCGAGATGTGACTTTGATATTTCATAGTACATGAGTGACTGGCTGGTGTGAGCGATGGATGTAGAGGGAATTCCAGATTGGAGGATAGGATAATGTGCAGGTGGAGGAGTGGGAGACTGGGAAATTTGGGTAGAGAGGGTAGAGCAGGGACCAAGTACTGATATTTAAGATGTGGTAACTGGAGGGCAGGCATCTGCGACAGCAACAGAAATTATGTTGCTCCCTGGGATCACTTCTTCATCTGTGGCCTCATGTTTCTGATGTAGTCAAACATTTTGCCACTTCCTTTTTTGTCAAGGGGTGAAAGGTTATGTGCCATTACTTCCTGTGATGTCACTTGGGGTGGGGTTAAATGGCTTCACTTTCTGTGATCTCATCAGAGGACAAGGATCGTGTGATGCCACTTCTGCTACCCTTGGCATTTTGGTGAAATGACGTTCCTGGTAACCTGCCTCACATCCAGACCTTATGTGCAATGCCATACCCTAGCATAGCATTCCAGCACCTCATCCTAAAAATGCAGACCTACACAGCCAACACCAATTTCCTCTACTGTACAAGCAAACAATTTGGCCTTTCTTGGGTGGGCAGATCCTCATTGTACCTGCTTTCATTTCTCATAGCACATCTCCAGCACACAGCAGAGACATGCAATTGGCATCTCTGTCATGTCAGTGGCCAGAGCTCTTCCAAAACAACCTCTGGCCATTATCAGAAGTGGAACTGACACAACCATTTCTCAAGTAGCCCCCACAACTTCAAAGAACAACTGAGCTCTGCTATTAGGGTATTATGCACCCAAAAAGTGCATTGTCTCTGGAGGATAACCCAGAGGCAACGTGCTCGACTTGGAAGCAAGATGACATGGAGCAACACAGGTTAGATCCCCCAGTCTGTGCTTACAAACCTCTGGGTATTAAGAGCATTATAAATAACCTATCATATCATATAATATCAAAGAATGACTACATGTAATTCATTTCATTAATTCATTTTCATTTCCTTTTATTGAATTTATAGAGTGCCTTTCCCCAAAGGCGCTGAAAAGAGTATATAAAAAGAAGTAGTACAATCACAAGAAAATGTTAATATGGGTAAAATCAGGAAAGGGAAAGCAGACATAATTAGCTGGCATGAGAAGATAAAATATTTGTTTTTATGTTTCATTGAAAAATACGAAGGGATGTGGGAGAGCAAAGTGAGTTCCAATGTTTAGCAACACTTTTAGTCCTATATATCTCAGACTTGGGAACAACTCAAGTAGCATCAATAGGAGACCCGCCAATTCCTAACTCTGTCAAAATTCCGTACATACTTTTTGCTGACGATATTGTCTTGTTTGATAAGACACAAATGGGGCTTCAAAAAAGATTGTCAGCATTAGTGCAATATACAGAACAAAACAATTTAAAAATTAACATCAAACAAAAAAACAGAGGTGATGGCACTGACAATTCGACCTAACCCAAAGAAGAAGCCATTGAGCATTTTCATCAAAGGAGAAACATTGTTCCCAGTACATCAAGTATTAAGGAGCGTGGGTCAATCAATCCAGAACAGATTCTGGATGGGTGGCCCATTTAAAAACAAAGTCATTGTCCCTACCCACCGTGACAAGCCCTAGCCATCCAGAAAAAGTATGGAAAATAAATAATAAATCCGGTGAGGACTGTCAAAAAGTAATAGCTATTTTGACCTACGGAAGCAAATCAGAAGCAAATCTGCAATAAATAATCTGCAATAAATATTTCAAGACAAGTTTGAACCAGAATAGAAGCCATCTTTTGGGGGAAAGTATTGTCTTGGTCAGCTTCATCCTAATGCAGAGAATAATATATGAGCTTGCACTACAATCCCTGGATTCCATAGTCATCTGGAAGTATCTAGATCTTTACAGGAAAACATTGGTAGACGACATTATTCCCCCAATCATCATTCTACATGACAAGTCAAACTCGAGAAACTCGACGGTAATTCATGTTTGAAAATCATATTGTAAACAATTAATGGAGGCTGCAGAAGTGACTGAATCGTCCACAGAAAGTAAAGGTAAAAGTAAAGGTAAAAATCCAAAGAAATGATTGGATTATGACACAACAAAATAAAACTGGAGTCCAAAATGTATCTACACTCCGATGTGGAATAAAGAGCTCTCAATCAAATGCTGCAATATTTAGATCCATTTCCGGATCAGCGCATGAGAGAGATAGTTCTAAAATTAAGATTGAACGCTGTCCCGACCCGTGAATATCTTGTATATACTCAACAACTTCTGATTGAAGAGGGTTCCTGTAGATTTTGTAAATGCCTCGAACAAACTGAATCCCTCTTCCATTTGATCATGGAATGTTCAGCAATAAGTGAGAAATGGAAAAGATACGCTGATATGCTCCCACAAGAGGTAAGACAAATGGACAGTAATGAACGCTGGGCATACATTATACTTGGAAGTGAGAAACTACTCACTTTTTAGAGTTATTCAATTTTGGGACTCATTAATGTTGAATAATGTTGAATAATATAGATACCAGAATCTCTGTATTCATTTAGTAGAATTTGGAGACAAAGTTTGAGGTTAAAGAAACTTTTCTTAATGAATGGAGTATATTCTATGTCAAAAAATAACTGTGATAAAATGTAAATCATTTTAATTAAAAAAATAATAATAATTTAAAAAAGGAAGAGACGATGGAGGAAAAAAGAGAACGGAGGGGGAAATGTAGGGGGAATAGTTGAGGCAGGAAAGAACAATCCTTGGTTTTAGAAGGGTTAATGTGGAGACAATTAGAATACATCCAGTTGTAAGGTAGCTCTCTAACAATCAGACATAGAAAAGAACTATTTTATGGGCAAAAAGGCCAAGTGCACCCTTTTTTGAGAAGAACAAGAGCTTATTTTTTTATAAATGCGAAAGGGTTTTATAAGTCCACTGCCGCACAGCTCTCTCTCATCATCAAAATGAACTTCACCTTATAAACATAGAAATCGTCTTTCATGACAAATTCAAAATGCAGCATTCATCCCCCACTCTCATTGGCTACCACCTATTTACATGCTAATAATCACATATAAGCCCCTCTCCAATTGATCGTGTCATCTTCTCCTCCATCTTCTCCACACGTGGGTAACGGCCTCTTCACCTCAAAGTGCTGAAAGTATATTCGTTAAACTTTAAAAGGCACCACCCTGTCTTTTACTTCTAACCACATGATGTGCACCTGGTCATTAACCTGAACAGAGCAGATAACTTCGACGTCAGCCTGGTCCTTGAAAACAAAGAAACTCTTTTCTCATCCTAGCCACACTGGCGCCTCCATCATGTCTCCCGACAGCAATCTTATAAGCATTGACATCACCCTTTGCTCTCCCTCGTACAAATCATGGACCTTGTTGTTCTCTGCTCTCCTCTATATCAGTTACCCCTCCCAAGAGGTAAGGCTGGTGTCCCACTAACCAGAGTGAACAGGATGACAAGAAAAACTATTATTCACTTCTAAAACAACATTTTATTTCTTTAATACAAAATAATCTATATGTGTTTAAAACAATACATAATATTTCAACAATTCCTACTAATCAATAACATGATTCATCTACTTCTGACCCAAAAACACACTCATCCATGCATATCTCTCACAGTCACTCATTCTTCCCTAATGTCTATAATGACAAAAAATGCTCTCTATTCAGTACTTTGCGATATTGAAGTTCATATACCGCTATCACAATAATTTTTATCAGCTGTTCAACCCGAGTGTTAATACAAGTGTTTTACTGTTCGTGTTACTTTAGAACAGTTTTGTACTCATCGACATATGTTTCGGTCTTTTTGGGGGTTTACACATTCGCCCCCTCGTTCTCGACCTTCTTCAGGGCATTTTTACAAAGAACTTGTTGACTCTTTGCCTCAAATAGACTAATATGGGTTCCTTCACCTAAATAAAAACATATAGAAACTATTTTAAAAACTACCTATACATCTTGTCATCCAAATTATTTTTTCTCCATTTTACTTGTATTCCACAACATTATAACTTAGTTGTTTTCACTTTCACTCACCTCCACATCTATTGTAGGAGATGCTTGAAGGCGTGAATTGGAGTAGATCCGTCACTAGAGCCAGAATTTGAGACAAAGATTTCTGCATACCTATATACCTATAAACAAGACAGGGTTAGACATGCTTCACCATACTTTGAACTTTCCTTAAACCATCACTTATCTGCTGTCGAACATTGCGGAAGCATCCATCTTCCATCTGGCCGCATCTCGCATCTCACAGCTGCATTGAGGCCGCATTTCCATCTAAGGGAAGAAAACAGAAGAGAGACATTAAACAGAATGAACAGCATCACAAGAGCTCAAGAAAGACTTACCAATCATAAGGAGAAGCATAGTCACAGCTGGACTGGATTCATCCTTATCAGTGATCAGTGAAGGAACTAGATCCCATTCGACGCGCCCCTGCCAGAAGTAGCAGGGCGGAGAGCTTATCTTCCATAATTCACAGGTGAGCTTTATGGCCGGCGTATGCTCACAGAAACCGTACTTTGGGGTGAAGGGTTCGAGAGGTACAACAATCACAGATTGGTGCACTCACACACTCTTATCTCCACGCAGGAGCATTATCACCACGTATCACCACTCACATCTTTTCTACTAAGGGAGAAGCCTGAAGGGGGTGATTCAAGTTCAGGGAGGGTTGCAACTGTACCCCAACGCCTCTGCAAAGACCAGGTGAGCGTAACAGCAAGGTGAGCAGGTACCCCAGCCCAAAGGACAGAGTGTGGCCAGGTGCACGGTGCCGAGAGAGAAAAACAGATCAGCAGGGGAGAAGAGTGGCAAAGGCAGAAGCGAAGAGGAAGGTCTTGAGGTGCTTCCAGAACCAGAAATGGTTCTCCTCAAGTTTCAAGGTGGCCCGGGAGGCTGTTCCAAAGGGAGGCCCCAGCTGAAGACAGATTGATGGCCAGTACACATGCACATTATTCATCCACAACTTGTCAGGTACTTGAGATGAATCTTCTGAAACAAAGAGGGGGCATTCCCTACTAATAACATGGACCAGGCTACATACCTATATTGTATCATTATCTCACAAGGAACGCCCACTTCCAATATTATATCCCCATCATTGTCTGTAATCTCAAAAAGGTCCTCATCAGAAACTTCTTTCATTGGTATAGTAGGATCAATACACAAAACTGTGCCATTATCAGAATCCACTGCTATCAACACAATCCTGTCCTTCGACAGTAGAACTCCTTCTATGTCAAGCATGATACTCATTCGTGCAGCTACTTCTTGAGATAGGGCTGGCCTAAACTAAAATTCAGAAGGTACTCACCAGCTCTTGTTAGCTACATGTGGCACTTCACTAAGAAGTATTGCTATACTGTGTATAAACAAATCACGGGCCACTGGTATTCCTCTCACTGGTGAGTAATGCCAAATGCATGCTAGGTCAACTTTACCCTCAAAGTACACATGCCAGGTGTCAAACACACCATGCTTCTTTCAGTGAACGAGATGGTCATGTTGAGTTTACTCAGAATGTCCCTGTCCAACAAATTGATCGGAGTTGCAATAGAGGACAACAATAGAGCCCACATCTCTCTGCCCCCACCTTAATGGGTTATCTTTTTCATAAATGGAACCAATTGAACTGCCCCAGAGAAGACCTGCATATCCATTACCTCACCTGACAAAGGAAATCCTCCCTCACAAATGCATGATTTGGTTGCACCTTTGTCTATCTCCACGCCCACCAAGCCTTTATCTTCGGGGTCGGCAGTGACTGATAGGACTGAGCATGCTAGGGCTCTCTGAGGCTGTCCTACGCTGGATATGTGTTTGTCCCTGGAAAAATGAATGGATTCCCTCCAACCACTTTTGCCCCTTGATAGTGTGTCTCTGTAGCATTAGGTACTGCATTACTATTCAGTATCTGAGGGCCCTGCTGTTGTTCTTGAGGCACTAAATATGGTGACATGTTACTGGAGCCTGGAGCTGACAACTGGGGAAATTATTGTGGGGGGCAGGTGAGACAATGTGCAATGGTGCACCATATGAAACTGCCTGGGGTAGCTGTCTGTAAGATTGGGGCTATGGGGAAGAACCTCCCTGGGGATGAAGATACATCTGTTACTGGGGATATGCAAATGTTGGCCTACTTCTGCATTCTCTTGAAAAATGGCCCATTCGCCCATGCTTCCAATATTGACCTGCTTCTCCTCTCTGTGGCTCCATTCCTCCAAAACCTCCTCGCCCTACCCAAGCCCCCAAGAACCCCCCTCTACCTCACTGAAACCCACCTTGAAATCCCCCTTGATGTTCGCCTTCCCGTATAGACCCGCTTGCACGACATCCTGAACTGTCTTGAGCACTGCCGGTCCTTTTGTCTGCACTGTCGCTACAGCCCCTTCCAATACAACTTTCGCTAACTTCTTCTGAACCAGTTTCACTTCCTCCACTTGCGCCTGCTGCTCTGCTTCCTTCTCCTTTTCTTTAAACTGTTTATAGTAGTGTATAATAACAGACTGAAATTCCGCCCAACCTTTTGCCTCAATCCCCACTATCTTGTTGAGGGCCTTCTGTACATCCTCCGGAAGACCCCTTTTTACAGCAAAGTAGACAAATGGAATTGCTCGATCCCAAGAATCTCCCATTTCTGCCCTCCTCATTTCCTGTCTGTGCAGTATATACTGAGCAGGATTCTTATCATCTCGCATCGTCCTCTGCAAGATTGATTGAAGATCACGCATATCTGGCTATCTGCGCCGTACTGTTGTCCACACTTGGGGCCTAATGTCATTAAAGTGTGCCCTGTCATGACTATTATCACATAACTTCACGCCCGGGTACCCAGCTTTAACCCATATGTCAGCAGCCTGATCTACCAGCATTGAAACAAATAGGTGTTTCAAAATCCCTACAGCCAAAGTCGTACCTGCTGTTTGCTTCTCAAAAGCATATATCCACTTACATGCTCCAGCGCGCGAGAGACGGGAGTGCCTTTATGATATTATTTTTATCCATATGGGCCCATGGTATCTACTGCACTCTCCCAGGTCCCTTGTGTAATAATGTAAACAGTGCTCCTACTGTCTTCACCACTTTCTTCTTTCCCGTCACCGATCTCTTAGCCACTGTCATGCGCCTGTATCTATTTCATAACCTAGGACCCCACAAGTTTTCTACTTGTGGGAAAATAACTGGTGACTGCTCCTTTTCTTCCAACTCATCTACAGTGTCCCACACCCCATCTCCCCCTCGCATCCGGTCAAACTTATCATCTGACCATACCGTAGCGTAATCCAAACTCTTGGCTTGCCTCCTCCTCTCCTCTCTCACCTTCTCTATGTGCACATCCTTTATAGCCATACTGCCTATTCGAAACAAAATATCTCCCGCTCTCCATTCTTCTGTTCCCATGTATGGGATTTATATATCCTAATGCAGCACACGTAGGATAGCATCCTTATGGAGGACGCTGAACTACCTTGGTGGGGGGTGCAGGGGCACCCGTTACAGTAGGCGTACAGGTTATCGGGGTGTAAGGGGTGACTAGCTCGTTCGCTGTCTTGAGGGGGTCTATAGAAACATCTTCCAAATCCTCCACCATTTTCCATAGTTCCAATACATCATTTCTTTTTTCCAATATTTGCCCCTCATATTTGACCACCAAAATTGTATACATGTGACTTAGTATGTCTCTGTCATTTGTTCCCCGTTCCGGCCATGGCTTATACATCCCTCTTTTGGTTTCCGTGAGCCATTACTTATGGTACTTCAGAATGTCTTTTTGATACAAACAGCCGCTGTACCCCATTTCCACTCTCCCACTGTCAATGCCAACCCCTCCCCTCAATTCTTAATCCTTTCCATGCTTCCTTCACGCTTACATCCACTCACTCCTCACAAAGCTCTTTTCACACAACACGGTAGGCCCTCCCTCGGCCTCTAGTCACAACAAAAAATAGCCAACAAAAATCACAATAAAGTCTCCTTTTCATTCCAACACCCCCTCTATCTCAGGTGAGGAGATCCCAGGCCCATAAGGACCTCTACTACAACCACTTATCGTTCTCACGCCCCCTTTGTACTGGACAGAGAGATCCCAGACCTCCTAAATGTACAGGGTCTCCATCCACATCCTTTTTCCTTTGTTACACAGCACTGTCTTCTTTTCGAATACCATTGGAAAGGGTCCTGTTACAACACAATCCTCTATACAACTTAACTTACAAACAACACCATGTGGTTGTCCAAAGTATCAATCCAGTCCTCCCACATCACACACCACTCTGCATACACTCAGACACTAATACTCCCTTCCCATACCCCAATTGGTTTTCTCAGAAGAAGGTACACTTACATCTAGGTGTTCACCCAAAGTCATCCATCACGGGGTCCCATTAACGACCTGCACAATCCAGGGACAGCGCCCCACTCCAAAGAACAGACAGGAATTCTGATAACACAGCTCCTGTAAACCTCTTGAGGGTACACACAAATGGGACTGGTTGCTGCAGGTGGGTGCAGCCCCTCCGGATTTGCTGCCAGGAATCCTCCATCTTTGGGGGGGAGTCTGGGATCACATCAGGGTCACCAATAATGTATGGTAACTCCACAACAATCAGACATAGAAAAAACAACTTGCTAGGGAAAAAGGCTAGGTGCACCCTTTTTCGAGCAAAACAAAAGCTTTATTTTGTATACAAAAAGGAAAATGGTGACATATAAGTCCATTGCCGCAGAGCTCTCTCTCGTCCTCAAAGTGAACTTCAGCTTATAAATTTAGAAATCATCATTCATGACGGATTTGATATACAGCATTCATCCCCCACCCTCACTGGCTACCACCTATTTACAGGGTAAAAGTCACATGTGGGCCCCCCTCCAATTGGTTGTGTCATCTTCTTCTCCATCTTCTCCACGTGTGGGTAACGGCCTCGTCACCTCAAAGAGCTGCAAGATAATTGGTTAAACTTTAAAAGGCACCACCCTGTCTTTTATGTGATGTGCACCTGGTCGTCAACATGAACACGGCAGATAACTTCGAGGTCAGCCTGGTCCTTTCAAACAAAGAAACTCTTTTCTCATCCCAGACATACAGACGCCCCATCATGCCTCCCCGCTGCAATCTTACAAACATTGGCATCAACCTTTTCTCTCCCTGGTACAATTCACAGACCTTGTTCCATGCGCTCCCCCTGTATCAGTTACCCCTTCCAAGTGGTAAGCCTGGTGTCCCACTATCGATCCAATTCATGAAGGATTTAAGAGTCATATTTGTGTACATCTGTTAGTTCAAATGGAATTACCGTTATTCTGGGTGGTGCTAGTGTCCTAAACTTCAGTTCATGTTTTGGCAGCTCAAGCTCCCTTGAGTATGACATTCGTACTGGGCCGCAGCCCTTCTTCCATTTGGCTGCTCACATTCCTATCTAGTTGTTCAAAGGTCTAGCTAGATATTTATGTGTGGGTGTATGTGCGTGTACTCTAGCATATGTGGGAAATGGAATGTGATAATCAAGCAAGAGAGGGGGCCTTGTTGTTCTGTGTCTCTGACATGGCCTGTGAGGATTCAGGCTTACTCCTAAACACAGTGTTAGTTCATGTTATAAATGTTGAGCACATACAATGCATTGTACGGCACACTATCGCGAAACAAATGATTTGTTTCCCCTGTTCTAAAATATGTTTGTCTCCCGACAGTTGCTTCCACCTATAAGGGTGCCCTCTTGCCCTAGACAACCCCCTACATGTTCTCCACATGTTAATATATTTTCCGCAATCTAAATCGTTTGGGAGGAGCAGTGATTTGAACATGCATCCCAACACAGTTTTGAACAGCCAAGACAGTTTTAAACAGTAGAGTGCAAAGAAGAGTCAAAGGACGAAAAGGAGACAATGATATGAGTTTCATCTACATACAGTTGAAAACATGGAATGAAGAGATAAGAGCAGAATGAGGAGCATTATAAGGAAAGGAAAGAAGAGGATCATGTACAGAGCCTTGGAGAACACCATTAGGAGAGGAAATGAAGGAGAAGAATGTCCGGCCCAGGTTACAGAGTAGGACCGTTGAGAAAGATAGGAGCGGAGCCATTCAAGAACAGACCCAAAATGCCCAAGGTAGAAAGAGAGGATCGAAGAAGAGAGTGACCAATGATATCAAATGTTGCAGACAAGTCAAAAAGAATACCAGCACAGCAGCAAGGGGCACATCACAATCCTGCCGAACAATAAGAGAACCTCTTGTCCATTCAGTGGATAACATATATGCTTGCGTTGGAAATTTTGAGACCCTCACATTCATCCTTGCATATACGTCACTCACCATTATGTTACTCGGGCACCATTTTGTGACCTAAGTGTGTACCATGACATCACCTTTGCTCTACGACTCATCACATCATTCCCCGTTTCAGCTCACATTGGCCCTATTTCCATTTTACCCAACAGACATCAGGTCCCATGCCATCCTGGGCAGGGTTACCATTCACCTTTAGATGGGAAGGTATTGGCACATGATGATAGCCACATCAATGATAGGTACACAATAGTGAACAGAGGACAAAATACAACATTTAGATAGTAAACACCCACATGATATTATCAAATTCATTGGGCATTCCTATTGTCACACACCACTACAATCTGCAATAGTGCCAGAATGCAATTTTTGGTGAAATGTTATCCTCACACTTGGCAGCACCAAAAGTGTCAAAACATGCATTGACTCCCCTCATCGATACATACTCTCAATGTGTGCTGAAATGAAGTTCATATTGTCCAGTCCCACAGATGAGCTATGTAAGAGAAACCAATATAATTTATCATACTGGGTTCTGCAGCTCTCTTTGCGTAAAATGCTAAAACTTTAACCCATGCACAGCCAACCTGGTGACCTACACAAGATGTCACCATGGCTAATTATTTACAGAATTACAACATTCTGAGCGGATTGCACATCCTAATCTTTCCAGATTTCACCAAGTCTCTTGATGCTGAACTCACGCAGAAATACGAGGGGAATCTAAACAATAGTTCTAAGATTATGATGGAACTTCTTGTAGAACATGCTTCTGGGGAACACAAGAGAATAGAATAGTAGAGCAGGATGAAGTGTTAAAAAAGAAATTTTGGAAATTGATTATTTTCAATCCACAAATGCTAAAAACTATCAAACAATGTATGATATTCCGACAGATTATCAAGATGATTTCATGCTGAGAACATCAAGGAAATACTTTCAAGATAACAGGGATAACAGGAAGGACCTTGTATACACGTTTCAAGAGAAATATAATGATAATGCAAGAACGCACTTGAGAGACAGCACACCAGAAACATCTCTGGGCAGTTCAGACACTGGCCCTCATTACGACCCTGGCGGAAAGTGACTGACTGGACCGCCACAGCGTAAATAGCGTTTCCGCCATTGCACGAAGGAGCAAAGTGCGGCCCATTCCGACCCATCGGGCACGAGCACCACGGCATGGCGGAAGTGCAAAGTCCGCGATGGCGGAAATGACCCCAAAACGGCCCACACCGCCGCCGTACGGCGCCCTAGGTGCAATACCGCCACCCATCACAGCGGACACCGCAGTGTGCGCCTACCGGAAAGTACGGTGACCGGAAATATACGGAAACGGAAGTTAAAACATGGGCCCGGAACGGGAAACATCCCGCCGTACACCTATAAAACCACTAAAACCACACAACCACTAAAAACACTACCCTGAGACACACCCCAACCCGTCATCCACCCTAGCGAAACCAAGAAAAATGGGAAAAGTAGCGAAGAAAGCGTGCGACCGCAAGCGGCAGGTCCACTTCTCCCGTGAGGAACTCACCGTGCTAACAGAGACCCTCCAGGAGAATGCTGCCGTCGTCTTCTGCACGCAAATGACCAGGACGGCACTTGCAAACAAGAAGGCCATATGGGCTCTGGTGGCACAGCGGGTAAGTGCGGTGGGGACCGCACCCCGCACCCCACAGCAATGCCGAAAGCGATGGGACGACCTGCGGATACGCGTCCGCAGCATACTCTCTGCCAACCGCAACATTGCCACAGCCACCGGGGGAGGTCCTGAATCACCCATCAAGTTGACCCCCTGGGAAGAAATCTGTGCCTCCACCATCGGAATGGAGAGCATAGAGGGAGTCGGAGGGATGGAGAAAGGAGTGCAGACATCCGAAGATTCAGGTAGGTGGGCCAGATAAAACAATGCCAAATCCACAAAGTCCATCCATGTGAAGTACCATGTGTCCACATAGTGCAACAGAAACACATGTCCAGGAGAACGTCCACACACATCGGCCTGATAGCGCACGTTAAAACCCACAATAAATACATAAATAATTAAAAACCCCTAAAACACGCACTACACGTGCAGCAGGCACACCCTAACTGCAGGCTGCCAAACAACTGCACCCTCACTCCACACACAAATGAAAGCACCTCCAAGGCCCCGACCCAAATCACCCTCAGGTACCACCCCAATGCATGTGATACAATGCCATTCCAATTCCCACAGACCCATCAATAACCCTAGCCCTCCTTTACTCCACCACAGGGTCCGATCCAAACGACGAGCATCAGGACACCCCTACCAGCACACCTGCAAAGAGGGCCAAGACCAACGGCCAAAGACCCTCCACCTCAGCTGCACGCATCAAGACACGGCAGCAGCACAAATCAGGTGGCAGCACAGAGGAGGGAACATCAACAGGCACCCCAGCAGCCAGCATGCCCACACCACCACCACCACAGGTCCCCCCAACGGATGCCACAGAAGGCACTGCCTCTGGTGGCAGCAGCACCATAGGTGACACCCCATTGATGGCAGCATGCTCCGACACAGAAGACGGGGATGTCGAAGTCAGATCCATCCATGACCTGTCCCAATCCCCCTGTCTGTCCCATCCCGTACAACATGAGGATACCACGCAGGGGCACCCACAAGACGACGACTGGCCATCCCCCACAAGCCCTGTGGCAAGGCAACATGAGGTCACCAGCCCCTCTGTGACACCCCCGCAAATGGCCATGGCCCAGCAGAGGCAACAGTCCCTCGACCAGTTAATCGTGCAACAGCAGCAACTGGCCACGCTCCTCAAGGACCATGCCGATGAATGTGGGGGCACTAAGGCAGACATAGAAACATCAACTGAGACACTTAGGGCAGAAATGGAGAGAGGTACAGAGACAGTAAGGGCACAAATGGAGAGTAGCACCGAGAGCCTGGGAGTCCAAATGGAGAGAAGCACCGAGAGCCTGAGGGGGGAACTGCATGCGACGTCCAAGGACGTATGTGCCGAACTTGCCGCAGTGCGCCGTGTGCTCACTGAGCTCTCGCAAACCCTTAGGGACATGCATGGACGTGAGCAGGCAGAGACATCATCCGTTGCAAGTTCCGT
Organism: Ambystoma mexicanum; assembly: GCF_040938575.1. Classification (NCBI taxonomy): domain Eukaryota; kingdom Metazoa; phylum Chordata; class Amphibia; order Caudata; family Ambystomatidae; genus Ambystoma; species Ambystoma mexicanum. Next base: position 679,289,170 of record NC_090922.1, on the reverse strand, counting down.
CCAGGGCAGCCCCCAACGTAGATCTGGGAGGAACCTGCGCTCCACAGGCAGGGGTGCCCCTGATACCCGCAGAGGGGGCTTGCAATAGCGACTGCCCACTGACAATGAGCATCTTTGGACACTGGTGTTCGGGGGGAGGTAGGAGGGTGGAGGGGGTGTGTTGGGCTCACTTGGGTGGCGGGTCGATAGGGTGTACAACATGATATCACATATGCCATAAACAGTGCACGATCAACCAATGAGATGTGTGGACATTGATCTTTGTGTACTAGGCCATCATAGGCGTACAGTCCATATTGTGCATGTCCCAGACACACACAGTGCCACGAGTCCCGTGTCCATGTATCAGCCACCAGGCGTGAGTGCTAGAAGCATACATCAATGAGATGCTGACGAATGTCACGGCCCTCCGGTGCCTCGCAGACTCCTTGAGGTGCTGCCACATCCCCACCCTCATCATGACCATCATCAGGTGCTTGCAGTTCTGCGTCAGGGGGCATGGGCACATTTCTACGTACGCACATGTTGTGGAGCATGACACATGCCATCACCATCTTTGCAACCTTCTCATGGCGGTACAGGAGTGCCCCGCCAGACCTGCTGAGGCAGCGGAAACGACCCTTCAGTAGGCCGAATGCCTGTTCAATGACTACACGGGTACGTGAGTGGGCATGGTTGTAGTCCTCCTCATGCTGGTCCCGTGGGTTCCGGACTGGTGTGAGGAGCCATCTCTTCAGTGGATATCCAGCATCACCTGTATGTGGACGATAAATGTATGATGTGGAATGCCATTGCTACGTACGCACACCCCCCCCCCTTCCTGCCAGGTCATTGCCGAATCACATACCCCACATTATCATGCATGTAATGAGACTCACCGAGTAGCCAGGATCTGTTCCCTGCGTGTCGCTCCATGTAGCGTGGTATTGTAGAGTTCCTCAAGACCATAGAATCATGGGTTGATCCAGGGAATCTGGCACAACAATGTGTAATGATCCTGTTGGAGTCACACACCATTTGTACATTCCGAGAATGAAATTGTTTTCGGTTGCGGTACTGGGCCTCCATGGCATGTGGGACGACCAATTCCACATGGGTGCAGTCGATGGCACCAATGCAACCCGGTATGCCGGCAAGTGCATGGAATCCCACTTTTGTGTTGGTAATTTCCTGCTCCGAGCGTGGTAGGGAGATGTAGTCGTCTGCGTGCTGCAGGAGGGCATCGAGCACTTGCAATAGTGTCCGTGAGAACAGTGGCTGGGAAATGCCATGCAACTGTCCGACTGTGTGCTGGTAGGTGCCTGTGGCCAGGAAGTGTAGTTCAGTATGGGTGGGATGGCGGTTGGGCTATCTATCATGCTGACAAGGTCAGCCTGTGTCATGTCCACAATGGCGGCTATGGTGTCCCGGTCCAGACGGTAGAGGGTGTGGATCTGCTCATCAGTGAGGTTGAACGGATGTGCTCGGAGGCGTGGGATTGCGGGCTGCCTGCGTGGTGGTAGTGGCTGTGCTGGCGGCCCTTGCTGGCCCTGCCTTGCCCTCCTCCTCCTCCTGCGTCTCCTCCGTGCGGCCGGTTGTAGTTGGTGTTCGTCTTCTTCTTGGAGTTCGAGTACTTGCAGTGCTATCATGTCCCCCAGGGCCAACATCGCGAGTCCTGCCGGTAGCATTTCGGTGTGGTTGTGGGAGGAGACTGGGTGTGCAATTTATGTGTTTTCAGGCTGTATGGCCTCCACCTGTGGTGATTCATTCCACCTGTGCAAACTGCTCTCCCCTTTGGCCGAGCACGTCCCACACACAACGCTGCAATTCGGGGAATGGCATCTTGCTATTGCAATCATGTATTTGTACCCGATGGCCGTGTAACATTGGTTGATATGTTCATTCTGCTGTGGTCCCATTGTTTCACATTCTATCTGTGCAGTCGCGAACAGACTTGTGAAGGGTCAGTGGAACGTAGTACTCGAGTAACGGTGGACCCTCATGCATCACTGTACCGAGTTGCAACGACGGGCGGGGCGTCCCATTTGTGGGTGAAGGCAGTTGCCATTTTCACACACAGCCGCACTCGATGGATTAATTAGTGATTTCAAACGGCCACAGATGCCTCTTCGACGTGATGTTGCAAATGAGGAATTCGAAGGGCGGCGCTTTCGGTTTTCAGCTAGCGGCGAGGAAATGCCCACAGGTCTGACTGCAAATATAACGTACTATTGTTCAATGTCCTTGGGACAGGGGCCATGGCGAGGATGCAATGATTGATATGAATGGTTTGGGATGCGCAATGGCGACGTGGGCGATGAGGCCGGACGTTCCCAAATACATGTTACTTCACTCACTGGAATTACGGGCTGGGGCACTGTGGATTTTGCAGGCTGCATAACGCACAGACTCAATGGATATTTCTAATGTTATGTGAGTAAATATTCAGGCGTTTTAATCCCGGGAAGAGGGAATGATGAATGGATGCATGGGCAGGTGATTTGATACAGAGTTTGCCATGTACAGGGCTTCTTGGAATCTATCCGCCTCCCCTACGCTATGTAATGCAGGGCTGCCATAGTGGGACCATCGTCTATCTGGCCTTGTTGAGCCCTCCCTGTCTCGACGCGCCCTCAGACACTTGTGTCCATGCACGTTACCAATCCCATCTGATGGATTCTGTTTTGACAGACGCATGCACAGGTACACTCGTTTGTGATGGTGTTTACACCTCGATATAGATAGTTATGAGTCGCAAGTGGTTTTTGGGTGGTGATGAACCTTTGGAGTGGGCTAGCATGCATATGGCTGTGGATTTAGTGTGATCATTGAAGTGAGTTGTTCGAATGTAGTTCTGATGGCCATTCTGTTCTTTTTCTTTTCTTTTGGTTGACAGGTATCTCCTCCCCTTTTGCCACTGCCATCTGTATGCCACTCCTGCAGATGGCTTTTACTCCCGACACCTGCTGCTTCGTGTTAATCAGTGGAGCAGCATTACGATCTTATGGGACGATCGCCAATGGGCCACATGCCCTTACGCAGTACTGGTGGCTCGGAGCAACATTTCGGCCTTTCAGCTGGACTAGTGCCTCCCCATTGGGACGGCCCTGCGGTTGTGTGCGCTTCCATGTTGCCTTTTCGTACGTGAATGTGGCTCTGTGTACCATGATGGAACAGGGCGTCACACAAGTAGTGGCTGGTCATTTCTTGCGGATGCAGCCCACAATGGTGAAATGTGTTTTGGAGTTCATGGCCTGATGGCTGTATGGGCTTGGTGATTTTGTTGTGCATTAAATTTCTATTCTGATTTGGCCCGTGTAGCGTTCTTCTTTGCAAGTGATGTGGCATATTCCTATTTGGGGAGCGATGTATTGTGAGGAGATCTGCATTGGGTTCCAGCTTCGGAGTTTAGTTGCGTGGTACTGTACTGGGCGCGTTTGCCTACGAAGCCCGTGAGGTCAGGGATGGGGGCTGCCAATATGACTGTTTGAATGTTGTCATGCTCAGGGGCGGGGGATTGGGTTTTGTGTAACAGATGCCGGTCAGCCAGGTGGACTGGTGGAATGATGTGATTTTCGGAATATTGCTGGTCACAGGTGCCTGTGTTTGCGTGCGTTTCTTGGTGGGGGACTGTGGTCATGTCCATTGGGATGGCTTCTGTATTCGTGCCATCTGTGCCCTGCAGCTCCCATTGGCCCCTCTTGTGTTTCTTTTGTTCGTTGGCATGCATGGGTGACTTGTACATTTCACTGGTTGCATTGTGACTTCATTGCACCTATGGGGAGTTGTACTTTGTGGGCAGGGAGCGGTGTACAGGCACTCAGTGGGGCCGTTTACGGTTGATTCGCGATGCCGTACTTCTCACCATGGCGGAATGGTACATTCCGCCATGCTTGATGGCGTTAGGTACATGTCCGCTAGGGTCGGAATTGGCGTACCCTTGCGCCATGGTGGTGTTTACGGTTTGGCATGGCGCGCGCGCGCGTTCTTGGTGCAGTTAGCGTTGGCGTTCACTACGGTGTCGCTAATGGCTTCGTACTTTGCGGTGACGGGTCATAGTCGCACCGAGCGCTATTCGATGGCGGTATTGCATTTCCGCCATCGTTTTCCGAATTCCGCCAGGGTCGTAATGAGGGCCACTGATTCCGAGCCAGATGGTGAAACAAGCAGTTAGGTTAATGCTACTACAAGTGACAATCATCAACCAGCAGGGGCCCTTCTGGCCAACAAGTTTTTTTTTCAATCAAATAAAAAGATACAAGAGGGGCAACCGAGGAACACATTTCAAGCAAGTCAGGTTTCAAGACCCAATAACTACAGATATGCCAACACAGGGGAGATGATAAACGAGAAGAGGGAAAGACAGACCCAGACATACAAGAAGAACAAACAAGGATAACTAGAGCAAGCTCCAGGGATCAATTAAGGAAAAGGAGATGAATAATCTTGTCACCAATCTCTCAAATAAAAACATACTCCAGTCAAAATGGCAGTACTCAGTAAGGGGTTATAATTAGTGCCATCAACATCTGGTGATTTAATCAACCCACAAATAGACTTATTCAAATTCACTCGTAAACTTAAGCTTAAAATATTATTTGCCGATAAGACCAGAGAGGCAGAGGAATTGGAAGGCTATGTTCCATCTAGCGATCAATTGGAGAGGAAGGTAGCAAAGTTATGTCAGACATATTGCAGGATCTAGACAGTACATCTAAAAACATAGAAATGGAGTAATTAAAACCAAGATCTAAATTTATCTGACCAACTCCAACCTATAGTGTCATTGACACCTTCTATAAGGCAGTTGTACTAGATATAAACAAACTTATTAATAACCAAACTTATTGATAACCAAAACGTGCTTTTCTGACAATCTCAAGACATCTGAATATTCAGTTTTGAAAAATCTAAGGACTGGGATATTGTTATAAAAAAGCAGACAAAGGAGACAACATTTCTATTATGAATACAAAAGATTACATAAAGATGCCAAATGAAAATTTGGATATCTCAGGCTGCTATCGGAAATTACAATCAAACCCGAGCAATGAAGTCCAATCCAAATTGTCTGAGCTCATCTTGAAATGATGGAGACAAGCTCTCCTGACAGACTCTGAGAAGGCATTCATTACAGTGACAGAGCCCACTATGCCAACAATGTATTTCTTGCCCAAAATACACAAGCCTTATGATGGCTTGGTTGGACCTATCGTGAGTGGAACAGGGTGGGCATCTGAAAAGATGTCCGAGTACCTTGGTGTCATCATCCGCCCTTATGCTGCTATACTACCATCCTTTCCAAAGGACACTACACAAGTAATAACGACCCTCAAAGGAATACAGTGGGTCTCTGATTAACATATTGATCACCCTAGATGTAAAGGTGCTTTATACATTGATACAACATCACCTAGCCATATTGGCAATTGGATACACGTTCAGGAACAGCTCAGCATCACACTACAGACATGTAAACATGCTAAAAGTTATGCTGCAATTCACGCTGGCCCACAAGTCTCTGTTTAATGACCAATACCATCAGCAGACTAAAGGAGTGACCATGTGGCAAAATATGCACCGCCTTTGGCAAATCGTTTAATGGGCAGTTTGAGGAATCCGTGTCCATCATGACCCCAGCTTTGAATCCCATGTTATCCTGTGACGCAGATACGTAGACAGTGTTATAATCATATGGAAGGGAGACCAGCGCGATCCAGATGGTTTTGTGAACAGGATAAATATCAATACATTTACTCAACATAGTGATAGCAGCACAACTCAAGTCCTGAATCTGTGCATCTATGTGAATGGTACTGATCTGAACACCTGCACTTACAGAAAAGCTACAGAGGTCAACTCAACATTATACGCCATCAGCTGCCACGAAAAGAGTATCATCAACAACATACACATAGGTGAATTTGTGAGAGCAGTATGAAATTACCAAGAACAAGATATGTTTGAAAAAGAATGCAACCTCATCACAAACAGATTTTGACAAAGAGTCTACCCGGAAGGTCGTATAAAGAAAACCTGAGAAAAAAGACAGACAACTGAAAGAAAAACAACTTTATTACTGAAAAATAAAGCAGGAAAAGATTCTCATACCACCCAATGCATTACCAAGTACTGCAAGGACAGCAACCATATATTCAAGATTCTAAGTAAGCACTTGCACCTGCTGCATTTAGACAAGGATTTGGCCAACTGTTTAGACGCAACACCAAAGATCATTTTTACCAAGGCCCACCCATTCTTAGAACCAAATTAAGTGTCTGTCAACACCGCAGATTGAGACCAGTTCTGCCATCAGCTGGTTGCAAGCAAGGAAGACTAGCTTTCGAAAATGTGGAGGTCTTTATTGTAACCTTACAAACTATAATTGTGTTTCTTAGGGCATGTAGAACCACAGGCTATCTGCACCTTACAGAGAGCTACGGATTGCTCAAACAAAGCGACATCATGTGACGTCACACTGTTTACATATAAATATATATGCGGGTTTCAAGATGGCGCCCTTGCCAAATGCACATGAGACTCCAATTCAGTAATAAGTCCCTCGGTAAAATGGGGACTTTAATCAGCCTAAAGCACATCAACTCTATAGAGGTATGTAGCACCTACAGTGCACAATGGAAATATTGTTTGGTATAACATTATCTGAAGGGGAGCCAGGCATATTTTGCAGTGGAAAAAATGACCTAGCACTATACATACACAACTGAATGGAAGACACATGCAATAAAATAATGATGCGTCATTGCATGCGTTCACTGCAAATATTATTTGATACATTATTACATGAAAGGGAGTCAAGTGCATTTAGCAGTGTCACTCAAATTACACTTAACATTAGGTGATATGAAGAAATGCCTTGGTATCGTATTTAAGCGATTAGATAAAATATGAATGCACTGATGAAAATACGGTGTCACAGAGTTAACTATCTGCTTTTACTGATAATAATATCAAGGTTTACGCAGACTTGGCCCTAACTAGACCTATGTAAACAAAACCAAGACCACAGTCCGAATTTCGGTAGAAGTCGGAAAGGGTCTGTTTCTGAAGCACAAGGAAATCCCTTTAATGTAGCAGAGAATGCATGACGTGTCCTCTATCTCACAGGTATTACCTACTCTACTTAATCAAATCATAGTTGGGGATCTCCCCTACAGAGCTGTTTTTCGGAAATAAGGTGAGCAGCAGTTGGCAGCTATGTGTCATCATCACGGGTAGACACACGGCTAGAAATGGTAAACCAACGGGGCAAGTCACTTTGAATCACATGGGTGAATGTTTAATTCTGCTTTGGCTCAAAGCCAGAAATCTATTTATATTGTGAACTTTAAATCTAGTGCTGGTTGTATTGAAGTCACGTGGGTGATGTCATTGTAGTACCTTAATGAACACTTCCATTTTAATTGCGGAATTACTCGCAGGTAATTTGAATATATTTGAATATAAAATTGCAAAATATAAAATTGCAGTGCGCACTAAGAGGTGACTTTGGGGAAATATGGACAGAAGGGTCATCACTCAGATAACTTATTCGAGCAATACCGTTGTGATCAAATGTCACATCCTCAAGCATGTATTGAATTTTAAAGGGGTCATTCCTATATATTCGTTATGATTGTTTTCTTTTTCTGGTTTCTCTCCCATCCCCCACCGGCATTCCTCTGTTACTGTTACCGTTGTATATCATGTGCGGATGAACCCAAATATTTTGAATGTATGTACATTATTTTCCTGGATTACCTTTAGTTTATATATATATATATATTGGGTCTCTTTTGTTTCTGTTTCCAATATGTGGTTGTTGTTTCACTGCTATTGTTAGTTTCTACAATATGTGCAATTAGCTCTGCATTGGTAAAGACCCAAATACGACTGAAACACGTGTTGGCCGATGGGAATTTGGGATTTGACACTAACGGAATAAATAATGTCAAGGAATTACAATAATCACTGATTCGTATTACTGAGAGGAAATACTAAATTACTGAAACTGTGAGTTCTCACGACCCTCTAAAATCTCAAACAAAATGAACAAACCCTTCGCGTTTTGAAACTTAGAGGACAAGCGCCAACAGGAGGTGCCACATTGCTTTATGCTACACAGAAATAAGTTAGATTCAAAACATGGTCGCTTGCTGACTGCTGAAATATATCAAGCAGTCCAACATTTCCTCATGTGGTTCCACATGCTACAACACTCTACTTTCACTGCACAACCATGACAGATTCAGGAATCGCCCAGTGTGGATCTCTCAGAGAATCCTACTCTTACAAGAAGGTGGTTGTATTGCCAGGCGACCCTACCCATGGCCTCAGCACACGCCAACATGTGTGTCCAAATTCATGATGTCAAGAACCTCCCAATGCTATGATGACTATGGCACTGTGGTGTTCCATGGAACTGGGGCGCACTGAGGGTGGCGTGTATGTACTGTATTCTCAAACAAATCACGTGTAGCTGGTGGAGCAATGTTAGCCACAGAAAATACTCCCCAATCCAATGTTGAATATAATACCAGGCGTCATACGCATCCACTCTGTTTTAAATGTATGCAGTCTAGCCATAAACACCATGCCATCATTGTTTGCATAGTGAATGTGCCCATGTACGCTCACATTCCATCAACTCTAAAGACATACTATCCCACTGTACACATGAGTGCAACTTACATCCAATGGACAACTGTCACTTCAGAAATTAATTCAGCAAAAGGTATATTGACTAGGAGGGAGACATTGCCAAGTGATGTGCAACAGAGAAACATGGCCCATATGTATGCCATGTGGAATGAGCCCAAAGGAAGCTGGACACTGGTTTCCTGTGTCCACCTATAGGAGACTACAATCAGGGACGTCTCTATGGGGGTGCAAATGGGGCACGTGCCCCGGGCCCCCCTTCCTGGTGGCCCTGGAGGGGGCCCCCCATGGGCGTCCCCCACAATCTTAAGTGGGGGGATACAATGCCCTTTATCCCCCCTGTTTGTGTGTCCTGTGTCCGTCTGTGCACTGATGCTTGCAACTTCAGACTCTGTCAGCAGGTGCGGGCCGACGCTGTGGTTTCGATTCCCATCCAAGCCATGGCATGATTGATTCACTGTACAACAACAGTGGGGGAGGGGGAAGAGGACGACGCAGGATCACGAGCAAGAGTTGTTGACAACAACTCTTGCTCGTGCGTTCCCCTCCTCAACCCACACCCAGGGAATACGGCACGTGCCAGTGCAGGCTGGGCTGTAGTGAGCAGTGCATTGTCTGCTGCTCAGCTCTCTCTGTCTCAAGTAGGTTGGCAATGGTGCAGTGTTGACCAGGACTCTGCCATTAGACTGTGACATGTCCTCATAGAAAATCATGTTATCAACCGTCTCTGTGGCGCAATGTTGGTGGTTCAAGCCCACCCAGGAACATATTTGTTTTCTTCATATTCCATTTTGTTTGATGCTGGCACTTCACCCCATTATACAGCCACCTCAGATACCGAGAACAGAGATGGCCCACAAAGGTGGCAGGCGCAGTCCCCAGTATTAATAGCAGCAGGTTCCTTTGCTTCCTTCCCAAACACATTTAACAGCTAAAAGCGTCTTATTTGTACAGTGCATTTCGGTACACCCAGCGCTCGACCAAAAGGTATACGGGTGACAATGCCCCTGTTGGCATGAGTGGGGTGGGGCTGTTTTCTGTGTGGGCCCCAATGTGCCCTGACATCACAGCAAGTTCCCTGAACATGTGACATGGCTGTTAGCGGTGCTGTGAACTCCCTCTTTTCCTCCGCTACTTTGTGCAGCAGGATTGCCCCAAGTGCACAACAAAAAGCATTAACCGCCGGACACTGGGGGGTCCTTCTCTGGGTGAACACGTAGGTTTATCAAACAGTTAAGAATTAAATCTGCGTCTTCTCTGCGCAGTATTTGGCAAAACGACCATGGGATTTAAAATAATGTTACTTTTAATCGCTCCAAAAATTGAGACTCACTTGACCCCAACGTGATTTGAACACACAACCTTCTGATCTGGAGTCAGACGCGCTACCATTGCACCACGAGGTCCTGTGTATGGGACCTCTTGAGGATCTCATCTGTGGTCAGCTCTGGCAGTGAGGCAGGAGCCACTTCATGCATCGACACTGAAAACGTACCAGAGTAAAGCATCAGGGGACGCAGCAAATGAAGGCAGTTTTCAAACGGAGCTGCTCCACAGAAGGTTTCTCACATGCGGCTCACCTGGGAAAATAAACCATGTTATAGTCAATTTGTCTTTATCCATCCCACACTCATGTACATGCCCGGAAACAGGGACTCACACCTTTCAGTTGCTTTGAAAGAGATGCATTTGTTCTTCCGTTCATTTCAAATCGTGTGCACATTTCCAATTGCCTTTCTAATTGATAAATAAACACAGAGCAGCCAATATTCTTCAAAAATTAATCCTTTATTCTGTCCCTGACACAGCCATAGGTTACGGAGGGGGGCGAGGGGTCTTTTCATGGGAGTCTCTGAAGTATCAGAAAAGCTGTGTGTTTTCTAATTGGTCAGACAAAATCTCCCAACTCACTACCCAGCACAGTTAATGTGTAGGATTATGGGAGTTGTAGTCTGAACTCTGAAACATATTGTGTGCCGCCGGATGCAAACCATGCCCTCGTTTCTGTTGGTATGGTTACGTCAGCAAAACCTAGCAACTCACTCCCTGAAGATTAGCAATGTTCATTGATGTGACTTTTATTTTATGTTCTGCAGGTTTGTCCCCCCCTGTAAAGAGCAGCTTGTTTTTGGCATCTTTTTTTGCAGATATTAATTCAACAGGAAAGCATAATTATATAAGTATATAAGTATATAGAGAAATATAAAGGAATGCATGAATACATTAATCTGTATTCATCAGGGGGCGTTTCTAAATAAGGTGGGTAGTCTTGTGGTTTGCAGGGTAGCGTCATTAGGTGTTGGCTCGATGAGGATGTGAGAGATACTTATTTTACTAAATGCTGTGGGGGAGGAAGCAGGGCAGTGGGGCCACAGAAGTTACCATTCATTTTGGTGGTGCATCGACAAGAATGAGTTCGGCGTGTGATCCCCAGTAAATCGCACATGCACAATGCAGAGTATTGTGGTCCTTATATTGCCTTGGTTTCCAGCCCATCAATATTATACCAAATGTAAAACTGTTCAGGTGCTTGAACACATCACTGATCATCTCACCCGGGATGGTACATTTGAAACTGCTAAAAATGTACTGCTCATTCTCTGGGGGTAATATCCCACAATGGCAAATGGGCTATGAGGTGGGTGCAGTGGATCTGTGCTGCCGCAGAGATTAACAAGGACAAGAGGTTGAAAAGAGGTGTGGGGTTTACTGCTGTGTAGATATCCAGTACAAAGGGTTGTGACAGTGCGTGGGAACTGCCACTGGTGGACCTGTCAATCAAGGGGATAGGTGGCATGGAGGGGGGCATGAATGGGAGCATGAAAGGGGCAACAGGCATGCCAGTGGGTGTCAAAGAGAGTATAGGCAGCACTGGGATGATGGAGAAGTGTGTAAGGGGTGGAAATGCCAAGAGCACAGGGGGTGCCAGCTGAAGATGCTGGGATACAATTGATGGAATGCTATGGCACATATTATTGTCTTGTGTTCTTTAAGCTCATGTTGATATATTATAAATCTTTCACACGAAAGAGACCAATATTGTAGCTGACCCTGTTCTGCAGCGTCCCAGGCTCATTGTGCACCACCCCCGGCCATTAACAGGCACACACTGTTTCTTATGAGGCATAATTGCCACTTCTGGCTCCACAGATCTGAGGCAATCCTCTGTATTCTGAAGTGCATGTGGCTGGCTTTTTTTTGTGGGCACACAAATGTCCTCCTTCTTCGTTTATATGGCATTCAAGCACGTGCTGAAGATAAACGTCAACATCTGAGTGAAATTCTGGCTGCAGCTCCTTGCCCCACTTCACGGTACAATCCACTGGCTTGTCCAGCATTGCATATTTACCCTTTCACTGGGGTCACAGCCTCACAGGCAAGTTGTTGTGGCCCCTGAGCTTTCTCCCATTATATGCTGTAGTGCAGTCGGAATGCATGCCGCAGCACTATGCCCACCGTTGGTAGGAGCAGCTGAGGTGTAGATAAGCTTGGCACTGCATTCCCAAATCTAGAAATTGCAGTAAGAATATTCCTCTCTATGATGGTGACAAATTGCAGTGGGGAGCGTTCATTTTCAAAATTGAAGTTGATAAAAAGTGAGCTACGAAATCGTATGCTTCAAGCCAGGCTGAATTCTTTGGATCTGTTAAGCATTGAATCTGAAATGGTTCAAGAGATACAATTTTCAGACATAATTAATGATTTTGCAATACGCAAATCTAGAAGGAAATACATAGTTTAATGTTGGTGGTGTAGAAACCATATCCTCACTGTCATCTCATTCTTTCTAGGATTACTTGAATGTGTTTGCCGTGCGCGCATGAACTGAAATGCCAAGTGAATTTTGATGTTTTGTTACATGCTTTTGTCATTTCTGTACTGCCTTATTTATTTCATGTTTTTCCAAGTGTTTGTACTTTGGACACATTCATACAATTCATACAGGCAAAAAAGTTCATGTTGAACTGTTAGGTTTTCATTTTGTTTAATAAATGCTTGCTTAAAATCCTTTTCCTTGATTTTCTTACAAAATATATTATTTGAAACAAAAACAAAGTGAAATGTCCTTAATATAGCATCCTCTTGGGGAAACTGATCACAGATGTATAATGTTTATATTTTATTAAAAACTAGATAATCCATTTAAAGCTTAGAGGAGTATCTGTTGAATTAGACTCGGGTGTCATGTTGCGGGGGGCGACATGGGTTTGGAGGGCAGTGGGAGTAGGACATTGGTTTTGGGGAGCAACATGGGTTTCGGGGCTGGGGGGGGGCCCAAGGCTGTCTGTGCCCCAGGGCCCCAAAACTGTTAGGATGGCCTTAACTACAATGACACACTGAGGGAGAGAGATAATGCGGATCGAAACAGCGAAAATGGGGGTGCACCCATGGAGGGACAAGCAGTTTGGAACCTAACTTGTATTATAAAACAGAGAATCCATTGGTAGCAATCCCCCAACCCCTCAGTGACATTGACATCCAGCCTTAAGCTAGTAAGAGTCAGCGTTTCCACAGTCAAGATGACAAGGGGTCACCAGAAAGTTCTCCAGGTAATGTCACCAAAGCTGAAACTAAGACAACATAATTGAGAGATAGGTACATCTTGGTGGTGGTGAGGAAACAACCCCTACTGTGGAGGTTCCCCTCCCCAAACCATTTATGGAACTTACAGCACCTCCTGCAGGACTACTGAGATTGATCCCCACTAGGGGCAGGTTTCATCAGCCCCCTTCATTCTCCCCATTTGTGCCTCCAGTGCCTGTGGCTGACACTTTCTTATCAGACATTATGGAGAGAGTGGCTGCTGTGGAGGCTGCACAGAGATAGAGATTGAGAGGGGAGTGGTGGATGCATGTTGCTCATTGGAACCTATTATAGCAGATTGTAACCTGTCCCTGAATAGTGTCCTGCAGTTGGAGGCAGGCAACACGCTTAGGAAACAATGGCTAGGGGAGGTGCAATCAGCTATCCAAGAGGCTAGAGAGGATGCCGACTGGCCTGGGAACAGGCATCTGCTGCAGCCGCTACAAATGCCCAGGAGTGGCAGAGGTCTGTGCTCAGCTGGAGAGGATGACCTACAGGCAGAGGAGTTGGACCGTAATGATGCTTTCTTGCCCTGAGAACAGGACTCAAGGCACAGCCAGGCTATCTGTCATGCTGTGTACAGCTCCTCTCAACCGCCCCGTAGCAATGCAACCCTCTGCCGTTGGATGGTGGGGCCCAGTCTGCTGCAGGTACAGCGACAGATTACATTTATTAAACTGGGTTGCTGACACACCAATAGCAGTCCCTTGCCCGGTATCAAGTGATTTCCTCGAATTCATAGCATCGAACGCAAAAGCCTCGAAAAAAATGCATCAACAAAAATGAATTGTTTTGTAGGTAAAGGTTTTTTTTTTTAAATTAAAGTGAGTTTTAAGGTGTAAAAAAAACAGGTGTTGCGATTGACGCCCATAAAAAAATGAAAAAAAAACATTTTTTCGATGCATTTTTTTTCGAGGCTTTTGCATTCGATGCTTTGAATGTGGAGGCTATCCCTAGCAACCCCTTGCCCACATACAGGACTTTGTAGGGATTAAATCAAACTCTACCTCTCCCTCAGCCCCCCTTCCTCACCAACTATTTTGTCGCATCAGTTTCCTGTCTGTCCCAGACAATATTGCCATCTTCAGCATCAGTACACTGGGTGTCCAAGAACACCAACCAAACAGGCGCCAGTGCATGAGCAGGAATGGAGGGAGAAATGAGGCCACCCTCCAAGCTCAACTGTCTTCCCTACATTTAATCCATAGCAGGATTGCCACTGCATCTTAGTTCTTGTATGACATCAGCACCCTGGTTTGTGTATCACACCATTGTAAGCTCATTTTATTTGCACACACCTGAAACTTGGCCGTTGACAATGGTATGTTTTGCACCCTTTCCTGTTATGGATGCTCCATCACACATTTATTCTGTTTCACCTAGCCTGCAACTCTGACGGGGCAGAAGTGTCCTTCCTCAACCTTTCCTGTGCAATACATCAATTTGTTGTTCCGTGGTTTTTGTAATTTCTTTGAGGCATTCATGCAAAAGAAGGGGATTTAGGGAGCAGAGATATGTTATTGTTCAGAGTGATGCACTCACCTCTATCAGAAGATGTTTATCACCTCATCCAGCAGCCCGAGCCCATCAACTTTGTCCTGTTGGGACTGCTGCCCTGGTGCCTCCCCATCCTCGTGTGGCATGGGCATGCTGCACCTGATGGCAAGGTTGCATACAAGAAACACATCACCTTTTCAGGCCACTCCATGAAAGCACCACCTGTATGATGCACACACCAACAGTGGTTATTGAGGACCCCATATGCTTTCTCAATGGGTTGTGGGTGCAGTTGTGGGTGGCTTTGTAGCAGCGCTTTCTGGGGTTCACAGGATTCCAAAGGTCCAAATGAGTGTCATTAACCATGAAAACATAGTTTCCAGTGTCACCTGTGTGGGTCAAAGGATGGCATTGATGATCGTTACATTTCTTCACTGTACAAATCACCTGCATATTAATGTGTATTTCCTTGCAACCCTTGAAGCAGAACCTGCTGCCTTGGACATCCTGTCATACCACGAGAACCACAGCACCTGCATACCCAGGCCTTCCAACATGGCTGCTGGGATCTCCAACTGCAACTGAGGCCTCCACCTGCATCCTTGGAGCAGCCTGATTGGCTGGGCAGTAGTTCTCAACTGCAATTGCCCGGGAGTGGCAGGCGAATGTTGCCTCCTCCTCCTAAGGGCCCCGACCTAAAGGCAGCTTTCCAATCTGTCTGGCCCTATCCGGGCCTGGAGAACCTTGAGGCCTGTCTGCCTGCAACTTAGCTGATTTCATTCTTGCCGCAATGGTTTGCCTGACCCACTGATAAGCATTCTCATCCTGAATTACGATCTGTTTTTTTCTCTACTGCCACTACTCTTGGCCACCTCCTGCTATACTTCTCAATCTAATTGTTATCTTGCTCCCTCAGTCCCCTGACTCCTTCCCATGATCGCAAGCACCCCTCATGTGCAGCGCTGATTCTTTTCCCACACTGCGCAGTCACAATGTTTAGCCCTCTTGATGATCTCTGATTGTTGGTGTGCTTTTACATCTTTGCATCTGCATTTTCTACTGTACCTGTGCTCGCTGGTAATATCGAGCTTAGGTGTGCTTTTACATCTGTACATCTCCATTTTGTGCTGTACCTTAGCTCGCTGTTCAAATCGAACTTAGGTGTGTTTTTACATCTGTGTATGTCCATTTTGTGCTGTACTTGTGCTCTCTGGTTAATTCCCAGGTCTGCCACCCCCTACTAAGTCCCCTCTCCACTGTGATTACTGTTGCTACTGCTGTGTAACTGCTGCCTTGTGCTTCGGTGTTGCTCCCTATTGTGTGACCCCCTTCCCTGCACTTTGTGTACTGCGCAGCGCTGGGTTGTGTGCCCCTCCTCCTCTCTCTCTCTCTCTCTCTCACTTCCTCCAACTTTCCTACTCTCACCCTCTATGGTGCTCTTCATTTCTCCCATCTTCTCAAACTGCTCGTCTATCTGCTATACTATCCTTCTAACTAAGTCTGGAAGGAAAATGTTCAAGAGGGATATCCTGGTCTCCAACCCTGACCTCCCTATTGCTGATACCTATATTAGCGCTGAATGGTAACGTCTTGGTCCAGGGCTCTCAGCCCAATCTCTTGCTTCTTAATAGGCATCTCCCGCATCTTAACAACTTCGTCCCTTCTATGCCACTCCCTCTACCACCTCTGTGCCTTCTCTGCCACTTCCACCCTCCACCACCGCCTCCCTGGTACCCATCTCCTCTTCTCTAGCCCATTTGCCACCTCCTGCATCTGCCTCTGTCCACTCTCAGGCCCCTCTAGCACTTCCACTGGGTGACCGTCACCCGTGTACGGCACCCCAGAAGTCTTTCAATTGTGGTAACCTTATTCACGTTTCTACTCTCAACGCTCTCTCTGCTATCAAACACTTGACATCTGCCACCTCCTAGAAGACCTTGTCCTTGATGTCCCCGCTGTCACAAATTTTGACACTCTCCTACCTGAAGGCTACAAGATTGTTTCCGTGCCCAGAAACAACCAACCCAGGGGCGAAGTGACTTTGATCTTTCCGGAGTGGGTCCCTGCATCTGCCATTCCTACACAGGCCTACTCCTCCTTTGAATGCTTAGTCTGCAGGCTCTCTGCCTGACCTTTCTCTTACTTCCTGTGGACATTTTTCCTCTCAGAGTGTGCTGACCTGTCATCTTCTCTCCTTGCCTCTACCTCTCAACTTCTCCTCGGAGACCTCAACATCCACATGGATGCCTCTAATCCCTCCTCTGGGCTCTTACACAACCTCTGTGACTCCTTCTCACTTTCCAATCTTGCCTCTGGTCTGACAAACTCTGACGGACACACCTTTGATGTTTTCTTCTCCTCAGGCATCCCTCTCTCTACTCCTCTCTTTTGGACTGATCACTTTCTGCTTTCCTCTCACCTGACTCTACATGTCCCTCAAACAAGGCCCTCCCCAGCGCTGCCACCTTCCTTCTCGGTCATTCGGGTGTCAGTGGACACCTTTGTCTATACCTTCTCTGCTCCTACTTCTCCTGCGGCTGACCCACACTATGACAGAGCCCTCTCTAACCTGCATCTTTCAATCTCCAACACTCTGGACATTCTTGCCCCTGACATGATAATCTGCCTGAAGCCTACGTCCAAGTGCAACTCTTAGTATGACTCTGACCTTGCCACCCAGAAATGGAAATACAGGGAGGCTGAGAGGAAGTGGAGGGCTTTGGGTGCATCCTCTGCTCAAAAGGCAATATAGACTCTATGTCCACTCCAAGAAGAGGGTCCATAGCCAAGCCCGTGTCTCTGCGGTCTCTACAGACAAGGCCAACAGCTTTAAAATCTGCAAAAAACATGCCAATCCTACTGCAGTCTCCAAATCTTCTGTTCCCTCCCAGTTCCTCTGTACGGCTCTGGTTTCTCATTTAACCACTAAAACTCAGGACATCATGTCCTTGCTCCCCTATTCCTCTCCCTCTACCTCTCTCAGGCCACCACTGGCTGCCTCTCCGCCTCCTCCTTTTTCCTCCTTCTCTTTGACAACACCTGATGATGTTTCTAGACAAGTCCGATCTATGAAAGTGTCGTACAAACAGGTGCCCCCCTGCTCCTCAAAACCATCAAGGACCACATTGCCATGCTCCCTCAAGCCTTGGCCGATTCATTCATTTACTCTTTCACCACTGGATCTTTCTCCTCTCTCCTCAAGCACTCTGTTGTACAATCCCTCTTTAAAAAGCCTTCAGCCGATCCAACTGGTCTGGCAAATTATTGCCTGATTTCTATCACTCCTTTCCTGGGCAAACTCCTGGAAATACTGTCCATCTCCCATCTTACTCTCCACACTGAATCTGTTGGTGTCTCCATTACCATCAGTCTGGCTTCATATCAGCCAGAGGCATATAAAATACTCTCTAATCTTGACTCCAGCTCTCCCTCATTCCTCGTCCTCCTTGATCTTTCCTCTGCTTTCAACATGATCAATCATGCCACCTTGATCAATCAACTCTGTGAGAACCTGGGCATCACGGATCAGGCCCTGGCATGGCTGACCTACTTCCTCCTGGACCTACCCACTCAAGTCCAACTTGGGTCCTTTCTCTCCATCACCTCTCCCTCCACATGTGTGTCCCCCATGGTTCTATATTCTTACCCTGGCTCTTCAATGCCTATCTGGCACCTTTGGCCCACTTGATCTCCAACTTCTCCTCTAACTTTCAGTGTCATGCAGATGGCACTCAGCTTTCCTTCAGGCTCACCTCAGTCTCCTCTCCTCCCTCGCTCATTCCGGACTATCCTTCTGTGATTCAGGCTTGGTGCACCTCTAATGATCTCTGCCTTAATGCCAGTAAGAGAGAGATTCTCCTCTTGGGACCCTTGCACCTGCATTCCCTCTCTCACTCTGGCCAACCTCCTTGGGCCCTCTTCCTTTAACTTCCTGTGAGGCAAAAAACCTAGTGTCATCTTTGACTCCACTCTCTCCTTCACCCCTTACATCACGGACCACGCCAAAAAGCCCAACTCCAGCTGCACCTCCTCAGAGTTATTCTACCTTTTCTCATCTTCCCCCAGAAGCTCACTGTCTTCAGAGTCCTGGTTCTCTCTAGGCTGGACTACTGAAACAGCCTCTTTCTCAATCTGCCTGCCTCCACTCTGCGCCCTGCGCAACTAATCCAGAACAGGACTGTGAGAATTATCCTTGGCCTTAAGTCCAGTATCTATCCATCCCTGAATTCTCTCCACTGTCTCCCAGTGGCTGCAAAGATCAAGTTCAAAACCCTCTGCATCGTCCACATGGGTTTCTGGGGCTGGGTCCCACACTACACCCAACTCTCTCTTCTGAAATACCTTGCTTATAGTGCCCTTTGCTCTGCTACGTCCAACTCTCTGAGGGTCAAACACTTCTCCAGGCAGACAGTGGGGGGTGGATCTATTTCCTCTGCAGGTGCCTCTCTCTGCAATGGCCTCCCTGCCCCTCTCAGACTTGAGCCGGACCACCTGAAGCTTTCTCAACTGCCTTCTCTCTCGTCTTTAATCTAACCTCCTGTCTGTTTTGCCGACTGGTTGCATGGTAGCCTCAAAGTCTCTCCAGGTACCAGGATCCTCCATGACCAGTCCCCCTTGCACTGTCTTCGGGCCCACTGCACTTAGGGGCTGTAACTGATCTGCATGGTTTCATGCCTCCTAGCACTGAACCAGAGAGTTATAAATGACATATCATATCACAGCAGTCCTCATTGTGTATATGCAAATTGCATGCAGGTGGAAAACAACATTGGCACTTGTGCAATGTTCTGCCCCTGTATGCACATTTGAACATTGGCAAGGGGGAGCTCAAAACAAAAGAGTCAAAAGAGCTGAAATCATCGTTTCTCCAGTCGTGGTGTGTAGGGCTAATTTTGAACTGGTCCATCCTAGCACATGGCAAAATGGATGCTCCATTCAAAGATGCCCTCTGCTAAAGACAGCAGAATTAAACAGAGCCCAAATCCCATGAGTTGAGAAGTGCTCAAATCACGGGATCCATGTTGGATGGCAAGGGTATTTAAGCCCCACCCATCCATGCACATGTTCTCAGCGTTCTGGCCACAAATAATGCAACAGCTCCTGTGGACCTCATAGCCCCCTTGGAAAAAGTACCTGGGCAAATATACTCATGGCAGCTCCAGACTTCTAATGACAACCTAGGAAGAAGAAGAAAACATGAGTTACTCTCCAAAAAAACCCATGCAGACCTAACACCTCTCTTGGTGTTACTTACCTTGCTTCCTGCCATCGAGGGAGTTCCTGGTACCTCTGCTTTCTCAGCTACCATTGGAAGCCAGCTCACGCCACGTCCCATACCTGCAAGGGAACAAAGCAACACATTAAAACCATTGATTGGACAATTCAGTATGCAGCACAAAGACACTAGCAACTCCTCCAGTAGAACAAGTACTTCCACAATCAGAGGGCCAAGGACTACCAGTAACAAGCCACATTTGGCATGACAAAACAAGGAAGGGAAGAAGAAGCCAGCCATAGCGGAACTGGGCTGTTGAACCAGTGAAGTAACTGGTTCAAGAAGCATCCTCCAAAGCCACTTTCAAGCGCTATGGTGAGTCAGCCAATCCCGGGGACAGGCCCTTCGAGAGGTGGCGGGGAAGCACAGTACACTTGTGACAAATCCTTTCTCTCTTTATAGAGGTAAGACCCACATCGATGGACAGAGATGAGGGGTGCAGCCTTCGACACCATACCATCCCCATCCCTTCCACCCAAACCATGCTTGTGCACCTCCCGAGTGCCATTCGTGGTTGGAGTGAGAGTAGTCAGGATGCTCATGTGGTGCTCCAGGATGGCCCGCAAGACTCCACAGTTGAGTGTTACAGAATGCTGTGCCCACAACAGTGTCTTGTCTGGGCATCATGGAGACCTCTGAGGTAGACACATTGGTCAAATTGCTGGGGGAGCTCAGGGCAGAAGTTCATGCAACCAGATCTGAGATTAATACCCTAAAATGGGAATTGGTGGTCAATAGAGAAAGGACTGAAGGCCTTGCTATATGCTTTAATCAAGCTCAGGCAGTCAGATACCACTGCCTGGGGCGGACACACATGAAGTCTGTAAAAGGGGGCGTGGTGAATCTGCTTACTCCTATTCAGGTGTTTTCACCTACTTCTGTTCCTTAGCACCTGGGGACCCTCAAAAGTAAGCAGTGTTTCTAAATGCAAATTGCATTTTTTATGTAAACTGGGAGCCTTTCCAAACAATCAGATCAAAGTGGCCCTCATTCTGTCCTATATTCGGGGGAACCCAGCCAACTGATCCATACCCCAAGTAGAGACGGATGAACCATTCCTACGGGATTTCAAGGTGAACTAGAAAAGCTCTTTACCAAGAAGACACAGATGCAAATGCTTGACAACGAATTGCTCTTGTTAAGACAGGTATCCGAAGACCTCTGTGCATACATTACCTACTCAACTATCTCGTCACTGAAACAAACTGGCCAGATTAAAAATGTACTACCCTATTTCATCGGGGGTAGCGTGGGAAGCCGAAGGACGTGATTCCCCAGGTCGTGACCCCCATAGATTGTTGTTCCGTTTATATAGACATGGTCTTGAAATTAGACCACCAATTGTCCAAACAGAAGGCAGATCGGACGTGTTCGGAAACATGCTCACTTTATGTTCATTCTGAGGATAGCCATACGCGCAGTGTGAAGTCACCACCTGAACCCATGTAGCTAGGTGGAGTGTGCACCCCACACAACCAGAGAGGAGCAGGAACAGCGCTAACAGCAGCAGTTATTTCTCTATTGCAAGAAGGCAGGGCATTTCTTGCTGACTGCTCTGTGAAGCCACCACATCAGGCAATAGGGGCCCTGGACACCACTCTCTCATGCTCTAGATCGAGAAACGAGGAAGCCCGGCAGGTGTAGAGACCAGCTTCTCGAATCACATACATTATCTCAGGTCTCCCATTTTGCAATTTCTATAGTTTTGGTCATCCAGCAGCAGAACCAGAAGGTGCATGGGGTTGAGGCATACCTGGACACCACTCTCTCGCACTCTAGATCGAGAAACGAGGAAGCCTGGCAGGTGTAGAAACCCACTTCTTCGGTGTACCTGGATTGTGACATAAATGGCAACTACATGTATTTGAGTGTAGTGGTCTGATTTGGTGTATCATACCCATCCAAAACCCAAATCTGAAAATGTCAGGACAGTAAATGATACACAGCTCGCTTCTTCCGGACCTGTGACAACTTGTACGGAATACCATATCATGTTTTGCCAGGCCAGACACCATGATACCATATCCTTTGACTTAATCAGTGCCCTGCAATTCAAAATCGTCTTGTGGATTCCATGGCTAGAGGTACACAGTACAAGCAATAACTGAAGGAAGTATACCCTGGTCTTCCGACATACCTGTGAAGTGGCATGCTAGATCAGTCCACCGGCAGGCTCGGTACAGCACCAACCCATGCAGATGAAGGCATATTGGGCATGATAGGGGAACTACCCAAGGAATATCACGATTATGGAGAATTGTTAAAGAAAGAACAGGCCAACATTTTGCCTCCACATCGCCCATACAACTGCCATATACACCTCATCCCTGGAGCACAAGTACCATGTAGTCATATTTACGCCTTGATGGCAAAAGCGAATAAACACCTATGTACCTTCCTGGAACAATACCTGACTAACAGATTCATTCAATCGTCAAAGTCCCACCGGTATCGCCCCGCTTTATTGTATCAAAAAGAGCGGGACATAAGAACTTGCATAGTTTATTGGCCCTTAAACCACACCACCATCAAGAAGTGCTATCTACTGCCCCTGATCCCAGTTCTCCCAGTCAGGTGACGAACGCTACCATCTATACTAAACTGTACATCAGAAGAGCGACGAGTCGAATACGGCCTTCTGTACGAAATACAGCCTCTATGACTACCAGGTAATGACCTTCGGGCTATGCAACAGTCTGGTGGCTACTCAATATTTTAAGAATTATGTATTTTAGGATTTACTCGACATCTGTGTTGCCGTCTTCATCCACTACTATCTATTCATCATCCATTTTGGAGCATGTAGGACATATATGAGTGGTTCTGGATCACCTGAGAAAAGACCACCTCTTAGCAAACTTTGAGAACTGTTCCTTTCACTTAACCAAGGTAGTATTCCTTGGCTTTATATTAACACCACAATGGATTCAGATGGATAACCGAAAACTAGAAGCCGTTCTCCAATGGACCTCCCCGACATCAGCCAAGGCCATCCAGAACTTCTTAGGGTTTGTCATCTTCTACCGGTGCTTCATTCCTGACTTCTCTGATGTGTGCACCTGATTTCTTCTGTAGTCTGGAAACACAAGGTATTTCACTGGAGCCAGGAGGCAGAACACTATTTTGTACATTGAAGGACCGATTTACTACAGCACCAATTTTGATACACCCCAACGGAACAGCCATAAGTGGTCGAGACGTATGCTTCAAATGTCACTATGGGTGCAGTCCTCTCCCAACTGAATGCGCAAACAGGTCACCTACACCCTGTTGCTTTGAGGTCGAAGAAATGTACACCTGCTGAAGTGAACTATAGAATCACAGACAAAGAACTCCTAGCTACAAAAGCGAGCCTTTAAGGAATGGGGTAATCATCGGTTAGATGCTAAACACCTTATCACTGTCTTCACAGATCACTGCAATTTACAGTACCTGAAGTGAGCACAGGCCCAGTCTGCATGCCAATTACTTTGGGCCCTATTCTTAGCAGAGTTCGATTTCATTATAACATTTTCTCCTGGAGTACGGAATGGGAAAGCGGATGCAGCTTCACAAGGTTGTAGTAAAGAAGAGGAAGAACAAGCTCATGCTCCACTGGAACTCCCACCAATATGTTCCACAGAACAAATCACTGGAGCCACTGAGACAAGACTAGACGGTTTTATGCGGTTGAGAGACGCCAGAGGGGATGCCTGTACACCTGCCAAACTACAAGCCTGGATTGTTTCAGATCCAAACAGCACAATTCAAGACTGCTTACCCTACCATCACAGCCAGGTGTACATCCCTAATGAAACATTACGTGATCACGATCTCAAGGAATATTTTTACATGTTACTAGAGAGCCATCCAGGTATCAAAAGAACCATTGGAAAAGTGCAGCAACATTACTGGTGGTGCACGTTATGGAAAGACATGACACGTTACGGCCCAGCTTGCAACATCTGTTCACAATGCAAGTTCCAATAACAAAAACCCCAAGGCCTCCTCCAACCTATACCAGTGCTGCTGTAACCATGCCACACTGTGTCAATTGATGTAATTTCTGAACTACCCAATAGTCGAAGGTATAACACAATCCTTGTAATAGCGGATTCATTGTCATAAATGCCACATTTCAGTGCCCTGAAAGGCCTACCAAATTCTACCATGTAGGCCCACATTTTTCTACAAAATGGTCGTCTGGCTCCATGGGTTTCTTTTGATAATTATATCGGATAGAGGGAGCCAGTTCCTGTCCTGCTTCTGGTCCTGATGTTGTACACTTGCCCAGATTGACATACGACTATCTACTAGCCATCACCTACAGACAGATGGGCAATCAGAAAGGACCGACCACAGCCTATAACAATACCTCTGTTACGTGCTTGCACAAACATACTACGATTGGGTGGTCCTTCTCTGGGTGGCAGAATAGGGTTAGAACAACAGCGTGCATAGCTATGTAGGGTATACCCCTTTCTTTTTGTTGCATGGACAACACCCCCAAGCATCCACGTACGATCCCACTGACCCCCTAGAAATGCTTGCTGTTCCTTCCATCACACCCTAGACACCCTAGACAAGGCAAAGCAAAACCTATAACATGCAAAATAAACATATAAGCAGTTTGCCTATCAAAAGAGGTGGCCTGCTCCAGCACGCCAGGTGGGAGACCGGGTTTGGTTTGCAACCAAACAGATCTTCCACAAAGGTCCTCGGAAGTTTCAGCCACAATACATTGGCCCATATCCCATCAGAGCACTAGTGGGTCATGTGAAAGGCAGACTCATCCTTCAGTCCTCCCTTTGCATTCCCCCAGTCGTTCATCTGTCCATACTGAAGCCTGCACTTTCAGAGAAATACCACACAATGTGCAAGCCACCACCAGCTCTCATCGACGGTCACCCTGAATATGAAGTGTGCAAAATACTTGACTCCATAAGAACAAGGTGGGTTTTGTACTACCAAATAGACTGTGGTGACAGATAGATCTTTTGAACCCACATCTGATGTCCACGCCCGCCGCTCGTGGCTTGCTCCCACAAAGACGTCCCTGATAAACCCAGACCGGGAGTGGAAAACCTTAAGGGGGGCAGTCATGATGGAGACCACTGGGGGAGCCTCCCAGTTATACCCTGAGTGCAGTCATATCCCACACATCGTAACCAGGGTGCACAAGAGAACCACACACTGGCAGCACACGAAAACATTGACCATCCTAGTGTGTGGATGTTGATGGATGCTCCATTCAAAGATCACTGCTGCCAAAGACAGCAGCCTTAAACAGAGCCCAAATCTCGTGAGAAGTGCTCAACTTATATTGGATGTCAAAGCTATTGTATCCCTGCCCATCCATGCTCAGCATTCCAGCCACAAACACTGCAACAGCTCCCATGAACCTTGCAGGATAAATCGGTTCCAGACGTCTAACGGCAACCTAGGAAGACGAAGAAAGCACACGTTACTCTCCAGAAAACCCCTGCAGACCTCATTTAATCTGTCTTTGAACTCTTTCTCTCTCTGCTCTACTTTGCATGCTTCTCACCATCCCGGGAGTACCTGGGAACATCTGCCTTCTCAGCTACCATCACAGGACTGCTCACGCCATGTCCTGGACCTGCAAGGTAATAAAGCAACACATTAAAACCATGGATTGGACATTTAAGTATGCAGCAGAGAGACACTAGAAACTCCTCCAGTGGGGAAAGGACTACCACAAAAGAGGAGCAAGGGCTACCCACTAACAAGCCACATTTGGCATGACAAAACAAGGAAGGCAATAAGAAGCAAGCCACCGTGGGATTTGGCTGGTGAATCGGTGAAGTAACTGGTTCAAAGCCACTTTCATACACGATGAGTCAGCCAATCCTGGGGACAGGCATTTTGGGTGTTGGCAGTGGAGCACAGTACACTTGTGGCCATTCATTTCTCTCCTTATAGAGGTAAGACCCACATCAAGGGACGGAGCCGATGGGTGCACCCTTGCACACCACACCATCCCCATCTCTTCCACCCTAACCGTGCTAGTGCACCTTCCGAGTGCCATTCATGGTTGAAGTGGGAGTGATGAGGGCTGCAGGATGTCCCCACAAGGCACTACAGGTGAGAATTACATATAGCTTAGACATATACTTTTCCGCACCACAATATTCAAAATGTGCTCTACAGTGTTTTGGAAATGTCACCTGGATTTGGCACCTGGCACTCATTGTTTTGTGGCTCAGTGCCATTGCAGCCCAAGCTACATCATGATAGGCTAGCCAGGCCACTTGACATCCACTTGATATACACATTGAGCCTGCCCTCACATCGACCTGGGCACTTTGATAAAAATTGAATCGTAAGAGTTCCAGGGTTTATGAGGATGTGTTCCTGTCTAGTCTTTGTTCATTCACAGGCCTATATGTATGCCCAATGCCCCTAAGGCGACCATCAGCCCCCTACTACATTGTGCATTTCAACATTATGTACATATTCTTTGTCTCATGGGTTGTTGCACACACCACACTAATTATCAACCTGGTTTTCTACCAGTAGTGTGCCTTTTACATTATTTGCCTGACCTATGGCCCTCCAGTCGTGTTCTTCCTTTTCTTGCATTTCTATTCTCTTACACTCTGTGACAACTTATCGTGTGTTACCTCTGTACACCCACCCAACTGTTACCACAATGATTAGTGTTGTTGTCAAATGCATGTTTGAATAACCCTACTGGTACGTCTTTGCTTCAGCATGTACTCAATCCTCATATAGTTGTTCTCATTCTCAGCTAATCCTATTGTGACCCAGCACTTTGACCCAACAACACACTGATTTTTGCCATGACTACTATCTTACTTATATTGTCCACGTCATGCCCCCCTGATGTCTCTGCACCCATGGCCAACAGCGGAAGTGTGATCCTCCCTCTTGTCTGTGCTATTTTTGCAGAATCGCTTATGCACTCTGATACCTGCCTTCACTCCACCAACTGTCTGGGTGTAGTGATCATTTTTGGTTGGAGGACGATAAGTCCCACACCTCTCATGTCCTTGCCAACTGCAGCTTGCACACTTTCTAGCGTGGCATGTATATCCCTTCATCTCCCCTCTGTCCTACCTCCTTCCTGCACAGTTCCTTTAACCTCCTTCTCTGATGCTAACACCACCCTTTCTCCCTTGGTTAGGAGGTCCCTATGGCCCATGGTGATGTACTGTGCAAGGACTGCATGTCTATCAATCCATTGTTCCCACCTCACCAAGCCTGTCTTAAGGAGGTATGGCTTCCACAGCTCGGGCCCTCCCATGATTACTTTCAATGGATCCATATGTTGTGGTATGAGTGTGCTGCATGCATTTGGGTCACATGCAGGGTTGGCTTGTGCGTGCATGCATTTATGAGGGGCGTTGTTTGCTGCAGTTAACCAGCAGCCATACCCAATATTGCTGTAATACCTTCTTGATGCATGGCAGGTTGCTTTGAGCCAGGACCATGGAGTCATGGGTGGATCTAAGAAATTTGGCACACAGGTGGGTGAAGAGCAGACATCTGCACTACAGACCACCTGCACATTGTTGGAGTGTTGCATACACTTGTTACAAAAGACCTGCCACCTGCCACTCGTGTGCAATTCACTACCCCAAACACACCAGGGAAACCCCCAATGGCTTAATATTGGGATTTGATGTGGTTTATGGCCACTGGATGAATGGTAAAGGAAATGCAGTGACGGATTTGTGTCATAATGGTGGACAACACCTGTTAGAGAGTGGAGGAGAAGCATTATTGTGTGATACCGTGCATCAGGGCCACCGTGTGCTAGAAAGGTACATTTGGCCCAAATATGGAGAGCTATAAGCAGCTCCAACAGGGGGATGGACATTTTAGTCTGTCTGTTTGACTTAATGTAGTACTACATTTCTGCCAGGAGGCTGTAGATGGTGGGCAGGTACAGGCGGTAAGTGTAAATGACCTCTTTGTCTGTGAGGTCATAGTGTGACAATCTGGGCCTGCACACCCTTGGTGTGTAGGGTCTTCTGCCTATCCTTCTCATGTGCTGAAGCCACTGCATGTGAGTGCTGGGGGCAGGCTGATGGGCTCCCTGCTGCGGGGGTTGGGGAGCAGGCTGATTGGCTTCCCGCTGAGGAGGCCAGGGGGCAGGCTGATGGACTGTGTGCTGGGTTGGTTTGGCACAAGCTAATTGGCTACCTGCACAGGTCAGGTGGGCAGACTTATCAGGTGCCTTCTGGTAGGGGTGGGTGGTGCAGTGCTACCTGCAACTGTGGCTTGGGGTAGGCTGATGTGAGTCCTGCTTGGGGGGCTGTGGGAAAGGCTAGTGAGTTGCCTGATGTTGTTGCTGCTGTGCCCTCTATGCTTGTAGCAGCATCCTTAGCCGGCTGAAATGTTTCTGCTCTTTCCATGTTGTTGGAAGAGGGAGTCTGATGTTTCTGTTTTGTTATGTTCTATTCAAACTCCCTAATTGCTGGTTTCATTTATGTGTGTCTAGTTCGAGGTTTCTGCAGTACTTGCTGAGCTGATTTTCCAATCTGTATGAAAGTCCACTTTTACAGCACCAAATTGCACATGCCCATGAGGTGGATCCAGAAGTGGATGGTAAATTAAGTGGTAAGGTGCTTGAAAATTGTATGATGGTACAAAGAGGGGTCTGCCCTGACGTCTATAGTACTGGGTTCTACTTGTTGAATGTAGTAGGCCTAGATTTATTCTATCATGTCACATACATGCAGAGCCATTCTAGATGTAGTAGTACTCATTACATTTGAGAAATACAGACAAAAATAGATGTAAAGGGTACAGCTTTTTTTATTTATTTTGCTGTAAATGCATTTCATAGTCATGCGTGTGTAATCTTTTTGTGATTTTTTTGTAAAAAGGTCCAGTACATTAAGGGTAGTTAATATTCACAAATCCTTGATGTAACTGAGTTAACAACTAAGTTGAATTCATACAAAGCTAAAAACAATATGGTGCTTTGGAAATCAATGTGTAACCACCACCTATAGTGACAAGTGATAGTACAGGTACATAACACAAAATCCAACCAAGCAGACAACAATACATGGTATAGCAGTTGGTTGCATGTAACCAGGCTAAAGGGTGACCTAACACGTGGTGAAAATTGTATGAGGCATTTTTCATAGGTGATTTGTTGAAGCGTAAAATGGAGGCATAAAGCGAAGAATAAACACAAGGTGTTACCATCATCCTGTGTTTACTCTTCTCTTGCAAAGCATTAAGTGTAGGGGTCAGGGACAACTTGTGCATCGTGAGGCAGCATGTAAAACCAAGCTGAAAAACATTTATACTTGAATTTTACACCTTGGTTTTTCACTTTGTCTGCCTATAAAATGAGGCTCTACATTGCATGCAGGGGATAGATAATGTTAGCCCTCATACTCCTGGGTCCTCTGCATGCAATTTTAAAGGTCCACGAGGCAGAGTGGAGAAGGAAAGTGTAAAAGCGAAGTGAAGTTGCTTTTAGTATTCAATGTTCTACTCTAAAACTGCAAAACCGAGGAAGATTTCATAGGAATCCATTCATTATATGACACCATAACATATCTTGCACTGATGAGGATGAAGATGAGGATTGCAAGGTGGAGATCTTATCTCTGCAGTGTTCCCCTCCTCTGACTCTGGCGGGATGTTAAATGGAGGAGAACAATTATTTCACCTTGCTTTTATGTCTCCATTCAAACAACTTGCCCATTTAAAATGAGGTTGCATTCGTTTTGCACTGGCATGAAAATCTCATGCAGGCGTTAAACGAAACACACGTACAAGAAAGAGGTGCCCAGCTCAGTTTGGAGCTTATAGCTGCTCTGTGCCCCACCAAAAACATACTTGCACTGTACCTGGTAGCAGGGAATCCTTGTAGCCCCACTCAGCCACAATTTCACACTGCACCCACTGCCATTCCTCAACTAATTTTAGAAAATACATCAAAACAGAGATAACTAAAGAACACGGATTCCTCAAACCAAGCACTCACTACCTCACTCAATCCCATTTCAGCCAAAAAATAATCTCATAACAAGATTAAATGCCCTTATGTGAAACTTAAACATACATGTCTTTCAGTGTGCAGGTTAGTAGAATGTAAAACTGTGACATGCATCTTAAAAGTTGGACTTAAAAGCAATCTTGTTTTGGTACAATTGTTTAATACAATATACAACTTTGACGTAGCAGACTTTCACAACTTGCCCAAACCCAGCCCTCAAACGAATTGATAAACACACCAAAAACAAATGACGGAAGATCAGGGAATCTTCAAAACCATCACTCACTCACTCACTCCCTGGCCAAGTAAATGATCTTGTAAAAAGATTGCATTTTCAGCCCACCATGCCATTACAGAAGGGCAAAGACCATATGCAAATCAGGATTTATCCCACCCGAAAAAGACCAGTGTAGACCAAACTGCTAGGTATGAACTTTTTATATGAGACCACAAACAACCCCAGAAATGTTTATGCCTCAATGTCAGTGGCTAAGATTAATTTAAATCTTCCAACCATCTTTTATTTGCGAACTAACCCCAAGTAGGATGGCGTGAGTCCTGAGCATGCTTTCCCTGTCTGTGGATCTTGTGTTTGCATGATGAAGCGGTGCGACCTGGCTGGACGTCACCTTTTGCTGCGGGACCAGTCCTGAATACAATTTGGTCTTTTCCTCTTTGCAATGGCATGGCAGTGTGTAAATATCTGTTCTAGGTGGTTGCCTAAAGCAATGCTAGTGCTCATGATAATTCAAGAAAAGCGATACAACTAAAACATGCAAAGCAATTAATTAGTACAAACTGGTGAATTTGTTACTTGAAAACATAAGCTCTGTTAGTAATAATGTTTTATTGTGTTAACAAAAATACCAGCTTAATCACTGAAATAGTTTAGCATGCCAAACAACTTGCCTCTACCGCACTAAATGGTAATGTTACATGTACATCTATTGACAGAAGCATTGTTACATGTGTGCCACATCCCAACACTGCTTCAGAAGCCAAGAAAATGACTAGGGAACAAATGCTGCCCGCGCTAGTGTAAAATGTACTATCAGTAACAAAGCTGCTATCTTACAAGAGCAACTACTATAAGAGTAGAAATCTCTACAAGAAAAACTATGTTAGTAAACAACTACTATAGTAAAGGAAAATACAATGTTTATAAGTAAACTGGGGTGGGTAAAAACCAACAGGCATGCATGGAAGATATCAACTTGGTAGATATACATTTCATCAAGAAGTTCTGAGTGACATGTCATAAACACAAAGAGGCAAGCTCCAAGCTTTTATTTTGTGGCTCCGAAATGTATGGTTGAGTACACCCCATAGTTGAAAACAAGTCATGGGGACTTTTGTGATGTGTGCAGTCAATCCCTATGCCTTTAAATATACCTCCACTGTAGTTGTAGACAAATATTTGCAGGGGAGGTATAATTCTAGCTGCCACCTCCTCTTAAATTGTTGTCATGTCATAGCAGTTGATTCGAAATCCCATACTTCTCTGCCATTAAGTCACTCAAACTCTATAAAGTATGGGAAAAGGAGCCTAAGCTAGTGTTTTTCCATGGTAGCCATACAAAACAAATGATTACCACTTAAATATCTACAAATAAACTTGATGGTTAATGCTAGTGATATGTTAATCCTCTTCATACAGGGAACATTTGTATGCATATTATTCATTTTAATCTAGTCAAATGAGTAATAGCTTATTGATTCCACTTGTATTATTGTTATTGCTAAGGAAGCACTGCTCATTTATCTATATCAGTATTTTGAATGTCATATACTAACTATGATAGCTTGGGATCAGAGGACTTGTATATTTAAAAACAATATAGATTGTACGTGCAGTTTGTGACTAGAAACTGGTCTAATATGTCCATAGTTGCATTTTATAGGGGTCATACATCCATGTATACAATTGTTTGATTGTACTTGCTCTATTATTGTTAAGAAATTGCTGCCAACCTGTTTTCTTTTGCATCTTTAATTACACATGTGAACTCTTTTAGCTCAGGGATTAGATTATCTGCATAAACTGAACATATAGATGACATTTGCATTTTTTTTATTGGAACGTTTTGGTAATCCGCATTTTAGTTTTATGTGCAAATTGTTTTATCAAAGGATTTCTTTTTAATGCCGGTTTTAATCCAATTTAAGATTGTATTTAATTCATTGAACAATTATATATTTGCAACTTTTATGGCAAAATCGATTAAATTTAATTATATGGAAACTAATACATGAGCGAACAGCAACACCTAAACATTGTACATTTCTATACATAAAGATCTCAATCCAGATGTAAATTTAAATGTGCATCATAGTTCTTGTGCCAGTCCACCAAACCAAAGAATTGACAGCCAGCCAGAATCTTCCAGTGGATGCATCTTCTTTGCTTTTACTTGTAAGTGACCTTTGCTTATTGGAAGCTCCCCACTGCATTCTCATCTCCGCCACATTCATGACAAAGCCAGACTTCAGATCACACACATCTGGCATTACACTCTCCACTGTGTGTTAGGAAAGGTGCCTCTTTACAGCACCTTTCCCTCCATATTTGTATGGACAACCAAACCTTTTGTTTTAATTTTTGAATCTGACCTAAACTATTTACAGTGCATTGAAGCCATCAGGTTCACTACACTGGCTTTTGCTCATTTGTCATGGGGAAACAGACATGTCCTCCAGGATGTCAGTACTGGTTTCACTTAGTCTTGTTACATTGTTGCCCCTTTTTGTAACTTGTAATATCAGCTTTGGTAACTTGTTAGCATTGTACAATGCATCTTACAATGCACTGCAATGGGGTACACGTTTTATGTTGCCCTAGACTAACACTCAGAGGATGTTTGGTTACTTTATGTGTGCCTAAAGGACAAGCTGATGGCATAAGTTGCTATTTTTATGGTGCATTTCTTTTAAGCCTAACCAAGTTTACCAAATGTGGCTACCTACTGTGGCCAGTGTCCAAACATGGCCATGCCATGAGGTTTTTTGTTTGTCCCTTGGCCATCTTGTCACTAATCCTTCTTGCTGACCTGTGAGGACAAAAATAAAACTTATATGGACTTCCAGTGCCCAGGAAAGCGGAGGTGTGTTGTGTGTGGGCTACTGCAGGGCCATGTGTGTTTGCTGCCAGGAAATGGGCTGGGACTGTCTGGTCCCAATCCACAAACTGGTTTCAGTGTGTCTGAATGTTATGCATGAGCTGTGCCACCAGTGGTCCTGATTGGACCACTGCTGGGGTGTGTGTGTGAGCCAGATCTTAGATAACTGCCTTTCTGGAATGGAAATGGACTCCTGCACCTGTTCCAGAGAGATCCTGGAAGAAACCTGAAGGAGCCAAGTATCCTGTCCAGATGCCAGACGTCTAAGGAGACCATGAACGTGTTGAATGAAGGCCTGGCGACCAACTTCTACTGCTTTCTTGGACGAGCCCTGTCTTGTAGGTGATCTTCAGAAGTAGTGTTGACCATTGGAGTGGAGGGAACATCCATTCTCAATGTCAGCTCAGAGGCCTGCGAAGAGCCCTCGCAAGTGCCCCTGGATCACCCAGTGGCTGCCCAGCTAAGAGTTTGGTCTACCGTGCTGCAGATGCTGCCATTCTCTGCTTAGACCTGGAACTTTGGGAATCAACAGCTTGTACTACATGCCTCATCCCTAATAATACTACATGGAGGTCAAGCCAACGGAAAGGCCAAAAAATTCATTCAAAGGACATCATTCAACCATATATACAAGGAAAGAGGCTCCCCCAGCTGCCCAACAGATCATCACACATAGAACAAACAATTAATTTGTAATGTTATATTTATTTTATACAAATAGTCTAAAAGAGTATTAAATTGTCTAAAGCTCTAGTACAATATACACAATTGTATCTTACAATTGGCTAAAAAGGTGCATACTGTTAGTAATATTAATGTCAAATAGTGACTACTGCGAAAGGTCGCAAGTCAGTTGATCACATGAAACCTAAGAATTAATCTGGGCATGCCGTGGGTGGTGCCCCAAGCGAGTGAAGGGAATCACTCAAGTGGGGGACCCCCAGTCGCTCTGACCAGACCAATTATATAAACAATCAAATAAATGTCAAAAATGCAGTCAAAATAATATTGAGTCCAGAAAACCAAACAAAGAAGGTTTCATTTCAATAATCAAATCAGGAACACAAAAGACCAAACTATGGAAAGAAATTGTATTGAATTCCAAACAACAAAACAGTAAAGCACACACACTAAAATCTGGGATGCTGTGCACATAGTTAGATTTTAGTGTGTGTGCTTTACTGTTTTGTTGTTTGGAATTCAATACAATTTCTTTCCATAGTTTGGTCTTTTGTGTTCCTGATTTGATTATTGAAATGAAACCTTCTTTGTTTGGTTTTCTGGACTCAATATTATTTTGACTGCATTTTTGACATTTATTTGATTGTTTATATAATTGGTCTGGTCAGAGCGACTGGGGGTCCCCCACTTGAGTGATTCCCTTCACTCGCTTGGGGCACCACCCACGGCATGCCCAGATTAATTCTTAGGTTTCATGTGATCAACTGACTTGCGACCTTTCGCAGTAGTCACTATTTGACATTAATATTACTAACAGTATGCAACTTTTTAGCCAATTGTAAGATACAATTTTGTATATTGTACTAGAGCTTTAGACAATTTAATACTCTTTTAGGCTATTTGTATAAAATAAATATAACATTACAAATTAATTGTTTGTTCTATGTGTGATGATCTGATGGGCAGCTGGGGGAGCCTCTTTCCTTGTATATATGGTTGAATGATGTCCTTTGAATGAATTTTTTGGCCTTTCCGTTGGCTTGACCTCCATGTAGTATTATTTGTTGCTTCCCTCCAGCCAGCGAAGTAGGGGAAACCCATCGTTTGTTTTGCTGACATTCCTCATCCCTGCCAAATTGTGTGATTCCAGCATCAAGGAGACCTGCGAAAGGAGGCAAAGTCCAACCATGACAAGTGTGTTCCACTGCGTTGCCGTTCATTGGTGGCTGTTGTCCAAAACAGCTTTCCTGCATCCAGTCATGTGCTGAGAGGGGCTCTGCATCAAGTTATTCTGCATTCTCCATACTGAACACCTTGCACCGGCCTTTGTCGCCGATCGTAAAAGTGCTCAAACCCGCAAGCCCATGGCATCAAGGACGGGAGCTGAAGGTGGGAAAAGTGAACTTTGACACTCTTCAGAAGACTTGTAAAGTCCTATGAAGTATCAGAGTATGGGGGTGATTTGTAACAGTACTTACCTGAAATCCTGTTTCCCCTTTAAAAGTTTGAAAACATTTGAAAATCTATCTGTTTTGCTTTGCCATTCCGAAAGTGTGAGACACTTTTATTAGCTAGGATAACTTGTCCTGTAACTCTTCATTGGACCCCAGAAGCCCTTCAATAACTTGTTCCCATCTCACAAAACTGTGTGGAACTTTGGTGAACTTTTGGGCACAAGGCCCTATACATCTTAGGATGGACTTCTAAAGTTAGTGTTGTATCTCTCTGGACCTATACTGCTTCATACTAATACTTACCTTCCTTTGCAGTTGTTTGTTATGTAGTTTGCCCTACTCCAGTGATTGTATATATGTATCTTTATTTAGTCATGTGATAATATTACAGGCTAGAAGTCATTTTTGCATAGTATTACATGACCATAAACAAACAAGTATTTTTATAACTGTTTGTCTAACTGTGCTCCTTGACTTATCACTGTGTGTACTCATTGAGGACCGCTTACCAGGTTCACCCCACCTGAGAATTAGCCTTGACCACTCGCTTTGCTAATCTGAACTGGTTTGGCTCACCTCCCAGAGTTGTCCCGGTCACTAAACTAGGTTGGCATTCTATATATCTGTCCACCATGCCAGAGTATAGAAAATCAGTCCTAACGCTATGTACCCAAGCAGACTCTCACTAAAATGCATCAATCTCACTCCTATCCTTCCATCAAATAAATATGCCACTCCCTCTGAAAGTTTCATAACAAATACCGATGCCATACATTCACCCAAAGGTATCCAATATTATTTTTAAAAAAAACATGTGAGAGCCCCTAAACTGAGAATGGACACAGAATATTTACTATTTTCGGAATGTCTAAATCCTTGTTAAGCTCACTGCACATTTCACAAACAAGAAATACACATTTGCATATCAGTCTAGTCTCACACACTGGGACAGTACAGCACCGAAATGCTAAGCAAATAATAAAGAATGTAACCTAAATAGTTTATTTTTTATAAGAGACCAATGTTGTGACCTATATTGTTTACTCAGCATATATAAACTTAGAGCACATACAATCTCTTAAAAACGATACATAAAAATGTATTACAAATGTTGTTTATCACATTAAAAAAAACATTTAAACAAACATGAAATCATGGGGCATACTTGTGCATACTTTTAGCTTGAAGCTTAGTGATTTAGTTTACACGTCTCTCTAGTGCCCTTACTCTGTAATTTCCTCCCTCAGTAGCTAAGCGATAGCAATGCTCATGTATCCTTTAGGAAAGCAGTACATGCAAAGCTGACAACTTGGTATAAAAGGAAAAACACAGAAAAGAGCACCTACCCAGAAAGTACAGCAAGGTGAACAGGAAGCAGACAGGTCTTTTGGCTCTCCAGAAAGCAATCTAGGAAGGAGCCAGGCAGAGTTTGTCTGGTAAAAAGTAGAAAAGGGAAGGAATGACCTGTCATCAAAGTCAAAGTGACAGGTTGCCATGCCCCCATGAAACCGGAAGACCCACCATAGACTTTTTTCTCCTGACCCGAAAATTTGGTCCCCTGACCTGGATGTTTTTCTCCCTAAAGTGATGTCATCCGGGTTGTGTGTGTAGACTACAGGGGGGTATCTGTACTTCTGCCCTATATATGGTTGGGACACAGGCACAGAGCACCCCAGTCAAGGTTCTCTATATGGTAGTTTGGATGAGCAACCAAGGCTTAAGCACTCAGGAGGTGATGCAGACTGCTTCGTAAGTACAGTGAGTCCCCATGCCCCCACAAAGGAGTGTCCACAAACTATGTTAGGTGATAGCACAGCTTCTTCACATATATATATATATATATATATATATATATATATATATATATATATATATATATATATATATATATATATTCAGTAAAAAACTTTGTTAAAGGGACGTTATGGTTAAGTTGTGCTACTAAAAACCTATGA
Source organism: Ambystoma mexicanum (assembly GCF_040938575.1). Taxonomy (NCBI): domain Eukaryota; kingdom Metazoa; phylum Chordata; class Amphibia; order Caudata; family Ambystomatidae; genus Ambystoma; species Ambystoma mexicanum. Next base: position 679,251,986 of record NC_090922.1, on the reverse strand, counting down.
AATTCAGTAAAAAAAATCTTTGTTAAAGGGATGTTATGGTTCCAAGTAAAACCGAAAAACACCAGCAATTCGCCTGTTACGGTAAGCTAAGTAACCATAACTCGCGCCACCACCGTGCATTGCTAAGACTAACACCTAGGACATCAAAGATGACATCACAAATGTCATTGATGACATTACTGATGACATCACATGTCTGATCCGCTCTTTTTTCATTTAGTGATATATCTTGACCAGTAATAGTTAGGAATAAAGAAATCAAAAAGTACTATATTTGTAGACTGATACTTCAAATATGTTCTTACAATACTGCACTTAGGGTCCACTCACAGCATATGAAACATATACATAGGAAAAATACACACTTAAAAGATAGCAATGCTTTCTGTGTATGAAGACAATCAGTAAGGTTATCAACACTTTCTTATTCTTCTGCTTTTTTTATTACTTCTCTGGATGTGCTCCTATTTTTTATTTGCATTACTTTCTTTAGGGTGCAGTCACATCATGTGATATTTGTAGATAGGGAAGTACATAGGGAAGTGGTAGGTTTGAAGCAGAGGAATCGTTTCTGTGCATAAAGATAATCAGTTAGGTTGTGGACACGTTCTGCTTCTACTGCTCATATTTGTATGTGTTGTGTCTTTGTGTTTTGTATGTAATAATTAAATTATGTAGTAAGTGGTTTTATTAGCTACTTATTACATGTTGCACAGTACACAAATCTCTAATAAGAAATCATTTATCATTTCACTATTCAACATGGGAAGATTATGAATACTGTACCTCCATCATGTATGCAGCACACAATGCTTGTATTTATACATGAGTAGCTTACTATACTGTAAAGAACTTAATAATAGAATGCTATTTATATCAATGCGTTGCCTAATGCACTACATAGCTCACGATATCTATTCCAATGATCCTTGACACTTTTTCTGTCAACATTATAAAAATCCCTTGTACAGAGTTTTCATGAAAAGTAAATGCACATGTGATGTCATCAGTGATGTCATCAATGACATTTGGAATGTCATCTTTGATGTCTTGGGTGTTAGTCTTAGCAATGCACGGTGGTGGCGCGAGTTATGGTTGCTTAGCTTACCATAACTGACGAATTTCAGGGGTTTTCCGGTTTTACTTGGAACCATAACGACCCTTTAACAAAGTTTCTTTACTGAATTTTATAGGTTTTTAGTAGTGCAACTTAACCATAATGTCCCTTTAACAAAGTTTCTTTACTGAATTTTATAGGTTTTTAGTAGTGCAACTTAACCATAACGTCCCTTTAACAAAGTTTTTTTACTGAATTTTATAGGTTTTTAATAGCGCAACTGGACCATAACCTTCCTTTATCAATTTTTATTTTATTGAATATACATATTCATATTGTGAATTTGATAGATGTTTACTAGAATTCACTGACTTTATATACATGTAACATAGAACATACTGAACCCCCAGCTAGTGATTTTGATGTCCGCAGACTCTACGTATGTCCGCGGATGGATGCGGACAACATCAACACTACCGAAAAACTCAGGGGGTATCATAAATTGTTCTATCAAGTCATATAAACATAAGTTCAAAAAGCAGCATATAAACACATTGTCATGCTTTCTGCCCCTCATATCCCAAGCCCTTCAAGATGTCAGGCTGGAGCCAGGCCACAATCACCTACATGGCCCTGAAGGCCTCTCCATCCCTCCAAAGACCCACTTGGAGTCAGACTTGGTGCTTGTGGTGCCAGACTCACTCACTCCCATAGGATAACATTGGGGATTGGACTTGTAGTGCATTGATGGGGACAAGATGGATGCCCCCACATATTTCGGTTCCCAGAACTGCATGTGCGGTCTAGTCTTTTGGGTGTGGTTCAGCCCAAAGACACCTGGGATACCCAGAGACTATTTAAGCCACACCCAGGCTGAGAAACATGCTTTGCGTTTTCTGCACCTGCAGCGTGACTCTCACCGTGTTCAGATCGGTCTCCAGTAGGCCTGCATCTTTCTTCTGCGCTCAGCTCCTGCAAGAACAAGAACACCGTTAGGAACAGCCTAACCTTGCGGTGCTTCTGCCCATCAGTCATCGCTCCTTCTGTTCTGCGGGCATCTTCGGCAGAGTCATTCCCATCCCGGCACGCCGCTTCCTAAGGAAAAGGTAAAAGAACAGAAAAAAGGCATTAGTAAGCATTCTGCAAACCTTTGCTTATTTTTAAATATTGTACGAGCTTCAAACGCTTACCTGAATCCAAGCCGCTCTGGGGGAACTCTGTCTCCGGAATTTCTCATCCATCTGCAAGAGGGAAAAGACACTCCAGGTTAGCGTGGAAACATCTAGAGGCGCCGCATACCACGCTTACCCACCGCATTTGTTCTTCATAACCAGCATCCACGCTGAAAACGTTGCGGCACCTAAAAGACACAGAAAAAGAACGCAGCTCAATGCAGATACGAAAGGGGTGCATCGCGCATCGCGCTCTCACTCACCTTCAGCCCTACTCATCTCAGCAGCATGCCGCTATCCTCGGATGCCGGCCATCATCTAAAGAAGGAAAGGAACGAAGTTAGAGAACTGTTCAAAAGACTCATTATACTTACCTGTCGGACTCTTGCCAGTGAAGTATCTAGGCAGCAAAGAGCCCGCATCAATAAACGCGCCCCTGCGCTGAAGGCAGAATGGAGAGCACACTATCCAAGAAAACAAGGTGAGCTGTGGATCAAAGGGAAGGGTTGGACCCCAGGGTAGAAGGGGTTCATGCACACAGAGACAATAGGGAGATTTAAACTCTACCAATCCTGTGTTTCAGGCCCAGTCTCCAGTCGAATAGCCTCCAGGGAAGGGTTTGAGGTTGTAAGAGGTCAGAACAGGCTGAGTGACGTCCCCGTGGATACCAGGTGAGTGTTACACACATTATTTGTAATTATAAATAAGAAGTGGAACCTATATATGTAACACATCAACCATCCATCAACCATCCATTTAAATACCATATGTACTAAAATGGAATATACCAAAACAAAAAAATGTATGCCTCCAATATAATTACCTCACAGAAACTGCACAGCTTGGAGCAACAGCATACCTACACAACAGTAAGAACACAACTTACCAGAAGCTAATAAGTAAACTTCATTTTTCTTATATATTACTAAACTTTCTGTATTAGGTAAGTAATATATATATTTTTTTTTACACAGAAATGGCCAGTACTTTGGAATGGCTTGAGGAACATTTTCCACGTGACGAAATGACTGAACATAGTGATACTAATGGTAAACACTTCTCTATATAACCAAATTAATAATCATAACTTTATGTGTACTTAATATATATTTTTTTTAACAGACCATACAAACATTGAGAATAATACACCCAAAGACACATTAGAACATACTCCGCAGCACATGGAAGAACAAATGGACATGCTAATGGAAAATTTCAATCATTTGAAACATTTTGTGGAGGACCACATAACAGAAAACATTAAATATCATTGTCCCACATGTACCTGTTCCCCCTCTCCATGTCCCATTCAACTATCCCCAAACCTTCCCCACCAAGAAAAATGTTACAATGAGACTTCCATCCCTTCATCTCCTCCCATCCATCCTCTCCAAACCCCCAATTCCCCCGTGTTTGTGTCAGTTTCTGCTTCCCCCTCTCTTGCATAAATTTGGCAGTTAAGATGCCCGCGGACAGCGCCGGTGTCCGGAATGTCCGTAATTAACCAAAATTAACCAAAATGGGGGTGTCCTATCCGTAATGTCCGCAGGCAAGTTGAAACTGTTCTAAGAACTTGTGCGGTGTCCGGGTTCTCCGTAATTAACCAAAATGGTGGTGTTCTAAGGACACTATGCCTGTCCGTACTACCTGCAGAACATCTGCGCACATGCGCACCACACCCATAAGTCCTACGAACATCACACCTGTCCGTAACTGTCCGTCTCACTTGTGTCGCACTTTTAATTAGTTTCAGGACCCGAACACTGTCCGTAGAACTCCTGCGCGAATGCGCACAGCCACTCCTGCACATTCCTTTCGCGGATGTGTTTGCGATGTCAGCATGTGACCGCACCCACGCTGAGCATGTGTCCTGAATTGGGGACACTGTCCAGGTCCCCGCAAATTTTAAAAGAATTTTTACAGGCAATCCAAAGTATTTTATAGTAAAAATTCACCATAGTACATGTCACAGACAATGACCCTGACTTTCTAAATACTTATTGGAACTTTTTTAGCCCTTTTGGGGTGTTCCATCTGTCCGCGGACAGTGCGGGTTAGCGCGGAGTGCACACCTGCACCCCGATAAAAGGCCACACCCCAGAGCTCATCTTCATTCTGTCTTCCTACTATTGAAGATTGACCTGCTTTTGCTGCCTTTGCTGTTGCATTTTCAAACCAGATGGCATCCATGGCTGCTGTACTTCCACCTGGTGCTTCATCTGCCTCAGCACCACCCCCAAACCCTCCACCACCACCACCTCCCCATGGACCTGAAGAGGGGAGCAGGCATGAAGATGTAGAGGAGGATGAAGAGGATGAAGAGGATGAGGTAGTGGAAGTCCCTACTACCAGCACTCGCCGTGAGTCTTGGGTGTGGCGGTTATTTACCATTCAAGGTGATGTACCAAAAGCACGTGCGAACAAGGTCACCTGCAACCAGTGCAAAATGGTGCTGAGTCGTGGGAGGCCTGGTTCGTACAGCTTTGGTACGACATCTATGAAGCGACACCTAAGGTCGTTCCACAGTGGGGCCATTCGCAAGGTTGTACCTTGTGATCAACGTAGTAGGTTGAGTTCCTCTACCACATCCTCCGTTTCCACTCCTGTCACCACAAGAGACACTCCTCTGGGACAGCGCATCCCTCCAGCTGCCTCACAGGCCATCCATGATGCTGATGACCCTTACCTTTCCAGGGTCGCAGTTTTGCAGTACTCTGCAGGAGGGCGAGACTTCGAAGTGCTTTCGAGACTGCGGTCAAAGAGCACAAGAAGACCTGCTCACTACCTAAGTAAGGCCCACCCTACATCTTCCTCTCTCCACCTGCCCTTTCTTATCACTGTGGTTGGTGTCGCCCCTTACCCTCCTTTCCCCTCCTCTCCTAGTGTGTCGTGTGTAAAAAAAAAATATAAAACAAAAAAAATCCCCCAAAAAAGGACCTTTTCAGAGCCGCCTTTCACAGTTTAATAATAGAAGTGACAAATAAATGGAGCAAGGCATTTTTTAGAAGTCAGCGGACAGTCCACTGACATCTAAATTCTTGGGGTGCTGCTCTATCAAAACCATTGCACATTTCTATGGGAGGAAGTGGTGGCTCTGAAAAGAGCCTTTTGGTGGTGTTTTCTTTGTGTTTGAAAAACTTAAATAGTCAACACCTCCTGCAAAATGGATGGTTGTAATTCCATAAAAGGTCACAGTGCATTTTGTACATTTCTCAGAAAAATCAGATTACCAGCATAAGTAAGATGAACTCCATCTCTACGAAAAATGTATGTGCTACGAAACATAATATTTTCATTGTGGAAAGAGGACATACCAACATCTCTTAGAAAGGCACAAACAGCCTTATTAACATTCCGCCTCGCTTTCTCCATTTGTGGACCAAATGAAGGAGAACGCAGCCACATTTGTCTCTGTACAATACGAGAAAAAATTACTTGGGAATTTGGAAACCTGTCCATGATCTTCCCAAGTCCTTCTTTCATCGCAAATTGCAAAGAAATTCCTGACACATGTCCTAAACTGTTCCCTCCACAATTAATTATAATTATGTCTAGATGAAGCTCTGTATCCAAACGAGCACAGAGAGGTACCAAGTCCAACCACTTCATTCCACGCACTCCATGCCAGTGTACTTCAACATGAGGGAATCCAAGATCTGCAGCTACCCCACAGCATTCTGCATGCACCTCTAACCAATGTATCCATGAGTCTCCCAAAATCCATATAATCTGTTTTCTGAAACACACAGCCACAGCTATCTGTTCTTCTCTCAGGAAAAAGATTTTCTGACAAACTCTCTCCTTACACAACACACCCAGTAAACTTTACTGACCAATCCCTTGCTCTGCTCGTTCTCATTTGCATGCCTCTCCACCCCAAAATCCCTGTATGTAATAAGCGGTGTCCACGGACTACCGCCATGCCCGCAGACATATCATACCTTGGGCAGCCCTTCTACCATTTCCACTTCACTCTCTGTGCCATTACCTCATTTGATACAGCTAACGAGTCACACAACCATCCACCAATCACATCCAAGACCTCTACATCTAACTCCATCATCAGAGTTCAGCACTTCAAATGTACTGTTGATCACTCTGAGTACAAGTCTCATATCATTGGAAAGCACCTACTACAAAAACTACTCAACAAGTCTCCAAGATTTCTACTTGCAGCTGCATGCATCTCCACATGCATGAATACAAACTACAGGTATGCGTATTTTCTGCACAGTAGATGTACAACTCTTATAAATGCATATAAACAAAGTAACTGCCACTTAACCTGTATAACCTTTACAATGAACTTACTGTCATTTTCCCATCTGCTATAATCAACTCTCACTTCCAAACCTGTCTGCTATCTATTTATTTTTTTACACACACACCTACCTAAAAAATTATAATATTAGAAGATGGGAGAAATAACAATATAATTGTGGAAAAATTACACACAGCCAGTAAAAGGTCATGCATCTTCATACACTCACACAAATAGACACTATGATTGAAAAGCTCCTCGCAGCAATAACACCACTACCTGTAAATCACATCCTTTAGCTTTATTACTCACACATTCACAAATACATACATTCCATTCTTTTCTATACAGTTTCTGCCATTTACCTTATAACAATTGCAAAATAAATATGTCATTATTTCTTCTTTCTCCTAACATCCTATACCACAGCTTTAAAAAACCAAGTGAGTTTCATACAGTTAATATTCTACTCATTTGAAAAGCATGTTGAACTAAAATATTGTAAATAAAATATAAATGCTGCACAGTCAAATGAAACTGCATGCATCCACTGTTCAGATATCAAACAAGAATGCTACTACAAAAACATAAAAATCAACGTCTCAATTAACATCAGTGCTATAAACACACAAAATTGCTAACTTCTTTCTTTTACAATTGCAGTGAAGACCACTCTCCTGGAACACAGCAGCATCTGAACTACAAACAACAACTCCAAAGAAACCTGCTCATTCCACAAAAAAAGAGTAAGTACAATACGATCTTAATTTCTCTGTCTAGTCTTTAAATTTCTCCATGGACTTGCTCCCCCTTATCTTTCCCCCTCCTCTCTTTCTACACTCCCTCCCACTCCCTTTGCTCTGCTGACCACTTCCTTTTCACTGTTCCTCCTTCCCCTTGTGCCACATCCTGTTTCTGCTCCTTTCATCTCCTAGTCCCCCTGCACTGGAACTCCTTACCTCTCTCACTCTGCTCTATTTCTACCTTTTCCTCATTCCACACTTCCCTCAAATCTCTCCATCTCCATTCCCCGCAATGAAACCCCTCCCCCTTCTTGCCCCCTCTCCCTTGCCTTATCTCCTTGATCAACTCCCTCCCCTCCCCCTCATCCCCCATTCTCACCCTTCACCCCATTCGTTTGCCTCCTCCTCCTCTTCCCCACCCCTCCCTCTCTCTCTCAGTTCTACTGCACTACTCTCCTTCTCCCCTTCAGTTTAATTGCTATACTTACTGTTTTGTTGTGCGGTTGATTCATGTAATTTGTGCAACAAAAAAATGAAGATTTGTGCACCATTCTGCCCACAAATCGCCATTTATTAAACAGGGATTAGCAGGTAGAATGACACACAAATCCCCATTTTTTGGAACACAAATATCATAACTCAGCCACTAGAATGTTAGTATTACAAAACAAAGAACTGTTTTAATTTGATACCATTAGATTTACTATTAGTGCTTCTCCTCACCACTAGCTCACTTTCTACTGACATCTGAACCGCAGTATAGTAACACACAAATAGAAGAATAGCCTTCCCATCTAATTGTAGCTGCCCAATGCACAATTACACACCACCACATACATCTTTACCATCATACTCAGACACTCATGCATACAGCACACATACATTGCACAACAGCCCAACCCATACCTTCTTTTTCTGTTTCAACAGACCCCACAGAATGCCTACCAGAAAGCAAGTCTGTAGAAAGCAACGCAGAAATAGAGCAAATGAAAATAAAAGTGTCCAAAATAAGCATCCATCTCTAGCAGAGTTTGTACAAAAAGTTCAAACAAAACAGCTAATTCAGTCATTTAGCAAAACAAAACAATTTCCCAGTACAGAAACTTTGCCTCCTCTATCAAAATGTAAAAGAAAACAGAAAATGATTAACAAGAATGCAGCTGCCACTACTGCTAAAACTGTCCCTATAAATCTTGATATAGTGGCAAGTAACCATACCAAAAAAGTATTTTAGCAAAAATGTTCCACCACAGAGTCCTTCAGAATCTTATAAAATCAGGAGACAAATCACGCACAACCCTTAAAACCTACCGTAGAAAATGAATCTTAGAAGCTTTGACAGACAGTGCAATCCTTCTCAAAAGAAAGTTATTTATTTTAGTGTTAAACAGAATGAAACCACTAACAAAACTCATTACTAAATTACTAAAATGACTTCTCAATAAACGGAATGTCAACAAAAATAACTTCTTAAATATCTGTGGAGGTGAATGGAGTCACACCACGAGCACAGAACCATATTTTAATGAAGAAGCATACAAACAAAATCAATCAAACACAATTGCCATACATAGCAGTGGACGAGGTTATGAAAAACTTAATAATACCATAATGCAACAAAAAATACTGCTTACAAAAATATCCCCAGAAAACTCAGTATCAACTCTCCATTCGACTGAACCAGAACGTCCAGTATACAAATTGCCATGCACGTCAATGTGTAACATTGCCAAAAAATCTTTAAAATCTTTACGCCAGTTCCTCAATCAATATGTGAAAGGCAAAGACAAAATCAAAATGAAACTGCTGCAAAAGATGGACACCTGTCCAGTGCGCAAATACACAGGACTACAAAGACATTAATTGGCCTGCATTTCAGGACCTATTTGCAAAAGCACCTTCCATCATATCAAAATGATATCAACACGTCGTTCAACTATAAGAAATCTAGTTTATAAACGGTGCTATGCTAAAAGTCCTGCTTTAGCACTAGCCAATTTAAATAACAATCTTCTACATGGTACAGCCAAAGACCTAATGGAAGAAATAGAGCATATCCAGAAAAAATATTTTGGAAGTGAAAGCCACTTACAAAATCCAGTAGCTGTACAACAAACTAGCAACAATTGTACAGATGGCAATCTTCTACTACACACATACAATCCGCTGAAGTACCAAACTGTCACAACTCAGGGCTGGTATCCCAGTTGTTGCGGATAATGTCTCCCAGTCTTTTGGGGAGGTTACCTTTCCTCCGGGAATATGGCGTCTTTATGCTGATGTGCCAAAGACTTCCCTTCCAAGAGCTCAGCCTACAGGGATCAACACACCTGGTAGGCCGGGGGCTTGAGTGAAAAGGCAGGAGCAGAATCGTCAGAGCTAGAGGGACAAAGAACAAAACAATTGTTCAAGAAATACAGCCATGTAGTGCCAAAATACAGACAGCCAACACCGCCCACAAGTACCCGCTCTTACCTGCTCCATAGAGAAAATATACCAGTAACCTACTACTATCGAGTGCAGAAACAAGGAGATTATAAAGTGAAGGAGGGGTGTGCCAATATTTTAGGAACACCGATGTGGAAACAGCAAGGCGTTCAAAGGTGTACCAAAGCAATCCAATGTTCAAAACAGCAAAGCGTCCCAAACTTGTGTAAAACAATCCAGGGTTGAGGCAGCAAAGCGTCCCAAAAGTGTACCAAAGCAATCCAATGTTCAAAACAGCAAAGCGTCCCAAAAGTGTGTAAAGCAATCCAGGGTTGAGGCAGCAAAGCGTCCAAAAGTGTACCACAGCAATCCAATGTTCAAAACAGCAAAGCTTCCCAAAAGTGTACCAAGGAATAAATACACGTGTCAAAAAATGTTGAACAAAACCACAAAAAATAGTAAAAGAAATATCCAGAGGAACGAGCGTTTGCCTCACGCTAGTTCCATTGCAGAATTGTTCAGGTTTATCAGGTCGCCCAAGTGTAAGGATTCAGAAATGGGAGGTCGAGGTGGAGAAGCCGGGTTCGAGTTTTCCAGGGGAGGCAGTCCGGGGAGGGAAGCGTCGGGAGACAGAAAAAGGGCAAGACAGAAGCAAGGTCTAGATTCAAATGCCAAGTATTCAATAACAAAACAGAAGTCCGGTAATAGAAGCTCACACCTAACAACAGTTTAGGAGCACTCGATCTCCGGATAGACGGGAGTTAAATGCAGTTCACAAACAAAGGAAAACACAGCAACGTCATGCGTGTATGTCACGTGGCTATAATAGCAAGAGTTGTGGGAGTTGTAGTTTCAAAGGGTTTTACGTGCCGGATAGCGCTCACACAACCGCCAGGGCAGTTTCCAATTTAGCCGAGACGTGACAGTACCCCTCCACAAAGAGCGCCTTCTCCTGTGCCTTCGCAAGCGTTGAGACCAAAAGGCACGCAACAAACGGGGTGCATTCAAATTAGAGGCTGGTTCCCAGGACCTGTCCTCTGGACCATACCCCTTCCAGTCAATCAGGTAAGACCGAACCCCACGAAATAGGCGAGTGTCCATGATTGCACGCACCTCATACTCGTCCTCTCCATGGACGTTAACTGGGGTAGGGACAGCAGGTAACCGTGTGCCAGGTACAAAAGGGCGAAGCAAGGAGACATGGAATACCGGGTGCACCCGCCAATGAGATGGAATGTCTAGACAAACAGTGACAGGGTTAAGGCACCGTAGAATCGTATAAGGACCCAGGTAACATGGCAACAGTTTCCTTTTACCCCTAATGGCCAGATGTTTTGTAGAGAGCCATACACGGTCACCACAAGAATACGAAGGAGCCGGTGCGCGTCGCTTGTCAGCCTGCATTTTGGTACGACGTTGCGCAGCTTGCAAATGGGTTAACACTGATTTATGGATGGCAAGCAGGGAATCCCTCACGGCATTAGCTGCGGGAAACTGCTTTAAAGAAGGCAAGACAGGCGGCAGAGTCCTTGGGTGCAGACAATATAAAGCATAAAATGGAGAGCAGCCAATTGATGAGTGTATAGAATTGTTATAGGCAAATTCTGCTGCACCTAGTAGCGAGAACCAGTTAGATTGATGTTGCAGACACAGACAGCGAAGAAACTGTTCCATAGTGCCATTGGTACGTTCGGTCTGGCCATCCGTCTGAGGATGGTAGGCCGAGGACAAGCGGGCATCGATACCCAAGGAGGAAGTGAGGGAGTGCCAAAAACGCAAGGTAAATTGAGACCCTCGGTCAGAAATCAGAACCGTAGGTAGTCCAAAAAAACGTACCACATGGTCAAAAAACAAACTCGCTAACATAGAAGCAGTAGGTATTCCTGAGCACGGTATAAATCGTGCCATCTTGGTAAAAACATCCACAACCACAAGAATGGTGGACATGCCCCCAATACAAGGGAGTTCCACCACAAAATCAAGGGTGACCCTATGCCACGGATACGGGGGTAATGGCATGCTCATTAGAAGACCTACGGGTTTGCCCGGTTGTCTTTTGCACTGTGTACATACGGCACACTTGGAGACATATTGTTCGGTGTCCTTCTTCATACCAGGCCACCAGCCCCATCGGTGGAGAAGATCATAGGTTTTGGCCCGGCCAGGGTGAGCTGCCAACGGGAGATCATGGGACCATTCGAGAGCCTTTCGCCGAGTTTGATTGTCAGGCAGGTATAGTAGACCCTTAACATATGGAAGACCGGTGATGAGTTTGGCGTCTATCTCCTTAAGAATAGGAGCATGGTCCTTAGCCCATCTCGTTAACCCGTCTATGATGGACAGAGAAACCGAACAAACACACACAACAGTCCCTGAGGGTAATACCGGGGTTGACTGCTTCGTAGTTTCCATATCTGTACCAATACGAGATAATGCGTCTGCCTTTCCATGTAATGGACCGGGGCGATATGTCACAGTGAAATCAAACATGGTAAAAAACAAATGCCAACGTATTTGCCTAGCATTGGTGCATTTCACATGGGACAATGCTTGAAGATTCTGATGGTCCGTATACACAGTAATGGGGTGCCTAGCACCTAATAGATGGTGTCTCCACTCTTTAAACGCCACCTTAATCGCCAGTAATTCCATCTCCATTATCGTATAATTACGTTCGGCTGACGTAAGTTTCCGAGAATGGAAAGCCACTGGATGTAGTCGATGAGTAGCTGGGCAAATCTGCGACAGGATGGCCCCCACTGCAATTGAAGAGGCATCGGCTTCCACGATAAATGGAAGCGATGGACTAGGGTGCTGCAAGACGGGAGCGGTGGTAAAAGCCTCCTTCAATTTCTGAAATGCGGACTGCGCTTTGTCATCCCAAAGGAAAGGGACGTTCGGACTGGTCAACCGAGTTAGTGGCGCAACTATTTCGGAAAAGGAGGCGATGAAACGTCTGTAGAAGTTAGAAAAACCCAAGAATGATTGAAGGGCTTTTACTGAAGTCGGGACAGGCCAATCCAGTACTGCCCGGACCTTGAAGGTGCACATAAGCACTCCCTTTTGGGAAATTTGAAACCCCAGGAACTCCACAGACGATGCATGGAACACACACTTCTCCAGTTTTGCAAAGAGGGAGTGCTCTCTTAGACAAAGTAGGACATAGCACACATGTTGTATGTGTTGAGACAAGGATTCTGAATATATCAGGATGTCGTCCAAATATATTACGACGTAAGAATCCAACAAGTCTCTGAAAACATTGTTTACAAAGTGTTGGAACGTCGCTGCGGCATTGCAAAGCCCAAAGGGCATTACACAATATTCATAAAGCGCGAATTTCGTCTTGAATGCAGTTTTCCATTCATCCCCCTTACGCATCCTCACCAAGTTGTATGCTCCCTGTAAGTCCAACTTGGTGAAGATAGTAGAGGAGGTCATTTTATCAAGGAGTTCCGTGATGAGCAGCAACGGATATTGGTTTTTGATCGTGACTTTATTGAGGGCACGATAATCCACACAGGGGCGTAAGTCCCCTTCCTTCTTAGGTACGAAGAATATCGGGGAGGCCGCTGGTGAACGGGACAGACGTATGTGTCCCAAGCGCAAAGCAGTGTCCACATAGTCTCGCAGGTGTTCCTCTTCCTTCTGAGTGAGTAAATACGGCCATGTGGAATGACTGCCCCAGGTATGAGATCAATGGGGCAGTCATGATCTCTGTGTGGGGGCAGTTTTTCTGACAGGCCTTTATCGAACACATCCGAGAACTCCCGGTATTCCAATGGAAGTACAGGGACCGGGATAGAGGACATGGCACTGATGGAAGGAACACTAGTCACCAGGGCCAGGCAGGGAGAAAAGGCTGCTACCTCATGAGATCCAAGGCATTTCTGTATGCAAAAAGAGGAAGAGAACCGCACAGTTTGTTCAACCCAATCAATTACAGGATTATGCGTTTGCAGCCAAGAAAGACCCAGAATCATGCCGAATTGGGGGGCCGTAATAAGGTCAAAGGTGATGGATTCTGAATGACCTTGTAGGGTGGACATTTGTAGTGAAGCCGTTTGCTCCGTAACCTGTCCGGATTCCAAACGGGAACCATCTACGGCATGTATGTCCTCAGGTCGTATTTTGGGAATTATGGGTAGTCCGTAATGTTCGTCCAACCTGGAATCCATATAATTCCCACTAGCCCCTGAGTCTATCATTACAGGGTTGGAAAAATCTTTGATGCCAGGGGCCTTGAAGCACATAGTAAGATAAACATGTGAAGACGGAAAAAAACTCATCCGAGCCCGGGTACATTTGACTCATCTTAAAGGCCCGGTTTACGGACGAGTCCTGGCGTTTCCCGCCGGCTTGGCGGGTCTTTTAGGACACAAACGAATATAATGACCTGACTGGCCACAATAGAAACAAAGGTTATTCAGTACCCGTTTCTCTCGTTCGGCCTTGGATAATGGACCCCTGATGGCCCCAATTTGCATGGGTTCGGCTTCACTTTGAGAAATAGGAGTAGTGCCATCTGGTCGGGAAGAGGTACGAATATCAGGATACCGACGTTCGCCCCGTCTTTGCCGAAGCCGAGCATCGACTTGAAGAACCAGGTCGAGCAACTCAGGAAAACCAGGTGGAAGGGCGGGCACCACTGATAGGGCATCTTTTAGGTCATCCGGCAAACCTTTATAGAAAACAGCCGCTTTTTTCTGTTCTGGCCACGTAGTCTCAGCCACCAACTGGTTGAAACGGGCTAGATAAGTCAAAAGATCTGTCTTGCCTTGCCTAATAGCCAAGAACTCCAAATCCGAAGTCTGTGCTTTGTATCGCATGTCAAAAACACAATTTATGGCTTGGATTAACCTATCAAAGTCGTACAGAGCCGGGTCATCGGCTTCCAGCAATGGATTAGCCCATGCCGCGGCAGTGCCAACTAGGTGGGAGAGAACGAATGCCGCCTTAGTAGTAGCGTTTTGGAACGCCAAGGGACGACAAAGAAAATGAAGGCGACATTGGTTCACAAAAGTCCGGTAAGTCTTAGGATCCCCCAAAAAACGCTCGGGTGGAGCCAAAGGAAAGGGCCCAGGAAGGACAACTGGGGCTGGAGCTGGAGGGGGTACGGGAGGAGGTGCCGCCGCAGCGGCATCACCAAACTCCTCGTCATGGGGCAATGGCTGCACGAAGCTCTGCAGTACATCCATGCGCTGATGTAAAGCCGCATGGGCGGATGCCATATCGGTACGTAAAGTAGAGAAAGCCTGCATGCGAGCTGTCATTGGATCAGATGCAGCCTCCATTACCGATAGGCGTTTAAATAGGGCTCCTAAATCTGTCACAACTCAGGGCTGGTACCAGTTGTTGCGGATAATGTCTCCCAGTCTTTTGGGGAGGTTACCTTTCCTCCTGGAATATGGAGTCTTTATGCTGATGTGCCAAAGACTTCCCTCCCAAGAGCTCAGCCTACAGGGATCAACACACCTGGTAGGCCGGGGCTTGAGTGAAAAGGCAGGAGCAGAATCGTCAGAGCTAGAGGGACAAAGAACAAAACAATTGTTCAAGAAATACAGCCATGTAGTGCCAAAATACAGACAGCCAACACCGCCCACAAGTACCCGCTCTTACCTGCTCCGTAGAGACAATATACCAGTAACCTACTAGTATCGAGTGCAGAAACAAGGAGATTGTAAAGTGAAGGAGGGGTGTGCCAATATTTTAGGAACACCGATGTGGAAACAGCAAGGCATCCAAAGGTGTACCAATGCAATCCAATCTTCAAAACAGCATAGCGTCCCAAACGTGTGTAAAGTAATCCAGGGTTGATGCAGCAAAGCGTCCCAAAAGTGTACCAAAGCAATCCAATGTTCAAAACAGCAAAGTGTCCCAAAAGTGTGTAAAGCAATCCAGGGTTGAGGCAGCAAAGCGTCCAAAAGTGTACCACAGCAATCCAATGTTCAAAACAGCAAAGCGTCCCAAAAGTGTACCAAGGAATAAACACACGTGCCAAAAAATGTTGAACAAAACCACAAAAAATACTAAAAGAAATATCCAGAGGAACAAGCGTTCGCCTCACGCTAGTTCCATTGCAGAATTGTTCAGGTTTATCAGGTCGCCCAAGTTTAAGGATTCAGAAATGGGAGGTCGAGGTGCAGAAGCCGGTTTCGAGTTTTCCAGGGGAGGCAGTCCGGGGAGGCAAGCGTCAGGAGACAGAAAAAGGGCAAGACAGAAGCAAGGTCTAGATTCAAATGCCAAGTATTCAATAACAAAACAGAAGTCCGGTAATAGAAGCTCACACCTAACAACAGTTTAGGAGCACTCGATCTGCGGATAGACGGGAGTTAAATGCAGTTCACAAACGAAGGAAAACACAGCAACGTCATGCGTGTATGTCACGTGGCTATAATAGCAAGAGTTGTGGGAGTTGCAGTTTCAAAGGGTTTTACGTGCCGGATAGCGCTCAGACAACCGCCAGGGCAGTTTCCAATTTAGCCGAGACGTGACAGTACCCCTCCACAAAGAGCGCCTTCTCCTGTGCCTTCGCAAGCGTTGAGACCAAAAGGCACGCAACAAATGGGGTGCATTCAAATTAGAGTCTGGTTCCCAGGACCTGTCCTCTGGACCATACCCCTTCCAGTCAATCAGGTAAGACCGAACCCCACGACATAGGCGAGTGTCCATGATTGCACGCACCTCATACTCGTCCTCTCCATGGACGTTAACTGGGGTAGGGACAGCAGGTAACCGCGTGCCAGGTACAAAAGGGCGAAGCAAGGAGACATGGAATACCGGGTGCACCCGCCAATGAGATGGATTGTCTAGACAAATAGTGACAGGGTTAAGGCACCGTAGAATCGTATAAGGACCCAGGTAACATGGCAACAGTTTCCTTTTACCCCTAATGGCCAGATGTTTTGTAGAGAGCCATACACGGTCACCACAAGAATATGAAGGAGCCGGTGCGCGTCGCTTGTCAGCCTGCATTTTGGTACGACGTTGCGCAGCTTGCAAATGGGTTAACACTGATTTATGGATGGCAAGCAGGGAATCCCTCACGGCATTAGCTGCGGGAAACTGCTTTAAAGAAGGCAAGACAGGCGGCAGAGTCCTTGGGTGCAGACCATATAAAGCATAAAATGGAGAGCAGCCAATTGATGAGTGTATAGAATTGTTATAGGCAAATTCTGCTGCACCTAGTAGCGAGAACCAGTTAGATTGATGTTGCAGACACAGACAGCGAAGAAACTGTTCCATAGTGCCATTGGTACGTTCGGTCTGGCCATCCGTCTGAGGATGGTAGGCCGAGGACAAGCGGGCATCGATACCCAAGGAGGAAGTGAGGGAGTGCCAAAAACGCAAGGTAAATTGAGACCCTCGGTCAGAAATCAGAACCGTAGGTAGTCCAAAAAAACGTACCACATGGTCAAAAAACAAACTCGCTAACATAGAAGCAGTAGGTATTCCTGAGCACGGTATAAATCGTGCCATCTTGGTAAAAACATCCACAACCACAAGAATGGGGGACATGCCCCCAATACAAGGGAGTTCCACCACAAAATCAAGGGTGACCCTATGCCACGGATACGGGGGTAATGGCATGCTCATTAGAAGACCTACGGGTTTGCCCGGTTGTCTTTTGCACTGTGTACATACGGCACACTTGGAGACATATTGTTCGGTGTCCTTCTTCATACCAGGCCACCAGCCCCATCGGTGGAGAAGATCATAGGTTTTGGCCCGGCCAGGGTGAGCTGCCAACGGGAGATCATGGGACCATTCGAGAGCCTTTCGCCGAGTTTGATTGTCAGGCAGGTATAGTAGACCCTTAACATATGGAAGACCGGTGATGAGTTTGGCGTCTATCTCCTTAAGAATAGGAGCATGGTCCTTAGCCCATCTCGTTAACCCGTCTATGATGGACAGAGAAACCGAACAAACACACACAACAGTCCCTGAGGGTAATACCGGGGTTGACTGCTTCGTAGTTTCCATATCTGTACCAATACGAGATAATGCGTCTGCCTTTCCATGTAATGGACCGGGGCGATATGTCACAGTGAAATCAAACATGGTAAAAAACAAATGCCAACGTATTTGCCTAGCATTGGTGCATTTCACATGGGACAATGCTTGAAGATTCTGATGGTCCGTATACACAGTAATGGGGTGCCTAGCACCTAATAGATGGTGTCTCCACTCTTTAAACGCCACCTTAATCGCCAGTAATTCCATCTCCATTATCGTATAATTACGTTCGGCTGACGTAAGTTTCCGAGAATGGAAAGCCACTGGATGTAGTCGATGAGTAGCTGGGCAAATCTGCGACAGGATGGCCCCCACTGCAATTGAAGAGGCATCGGCTTCCACGATAAATGGAAGCGATGGACTAGGGTGCTGCAAGACGGGAGCGGTGGTAAAAGCCTCCTTCAATTTCTGAAATGCGGACTGCGCTTTGTCATCCCAAAGGAAAGGGACGTTCGGACTGGTCAACCGAGTTAGTGGCGCAACTATTTCGGAAAAGGAGGCGATGAAACGTCTGTAGAAGTTAGAAAAACCCAAGAATGATTGAAGGGCTTTTACTGAAGTCGGGACAGGCCAATCCAGTACTGCCCGGACCTTGAAGGTGCACATAAGCACTCCCTTTTGGGAAATTTGAAACCCCAGGAACTCCACAGACGATGCATGGAACACACACTTCTCCAGTTTTGCAAAGAGGGAGTGCTCTCTTAGACGAAGTAGGACATAGCACACATGTTGTATGTGTTGAGACAAGGATTCTGAATATATCAGGATGTCGTCCAAATATATTACGACGTAAGAATCCAACAAGTCTCTGAAAACATTGTTTACAAAGTGTTGGAACGTCGCTGCGGCATTGCAAAGCCCAAAGGGCATTACACAATATTCATAAAGCGCGAATTTCGTCTTGAATGCAGTTTTCCATTCATCCCCCTTACGCATCCTCACCAAGTTGTATGCTCCCTGTAAGTCCAACTTGGTGAAGATAGTAGAGGAGGTCATTTTATCAAGGATTTCCGTGATGAGCAGCAACGGATATTGGTTTTTGATCGTTACTTTATTGAGGGCAAGATAATCCACACAGGGGCGTAAGTCCCCTTCCTTCTTAGGTACGAAGAATATCGGGGAGGCCGCTGGTGAACGGGACAGACGTATGTGTCCCAAGCGCAAAGCAGTGTCCACATAGTCTCGCAGGTGTTCCTCTTCCTTCTGAGTGAGTAAATACGGCCATGTGGAATGACTGCCCCAGGTATGAGATCAATGGGGCAGTCATGATCTCTGTGTGGGGGCAGTTTTTCTGACAGGCCTTTATCGAACACATCCGAGAACTCCCGGTATTCCAATGGAAGTACAGGGACCGGGATAGAGGACATGGCACTGATGGAAGGAACACTAGTCACCAGGGCCAGGCAGGGAGAAAAGGCTGCTACCTCATGAGATCCAAGGCATTTCTGTATGCAAAAAGAGGAAGAGAACCGCACAGTTTGTTCAACCCAATCAATTACAGGATTATGCGTTTGCAGCCAAGAAAGACCCAGAATCATGCCGAATTGGGGGGCCGTAATAAGGTCAAAGGTGATGGATTCTGAATGACCTTGTAGGGTGGACATTTGTAGTGAAGCCGTTTGCTCCGTAACCTGTCCGGATTCCAAACGGGAACCATCTACGGCATGTATGTCCTCAGGTCGTATTTTGGGAATTATGGGTAGTCCGTAATGTTCGTCCAACCTGGAATCCATATAATTCCCACTAGCCCCTGAGTCTATCATTACAGGGTTGGAAAAATCTTTGATGCCAGGGGCCTTGAAGCACATAGTAAGATAAACATGTGAAGACGGAAAAAAACTCATCCGAGCCCGGGTACATTTGACTCATCTTAAAGGCCCGGTTTACGGACGAGTCCTGGCGTTTTCCCGCCGGCTTGGCGGGTCTTTTAGGACACAAACGAATATAATGACCTGACTGGCCACAATAGAAACAAAGGTTATTCAGTACCCGTTTCTCTCGTTCGGCCTTGGATAATGGACCCCTGATGGCCCCAATTTGCATGGGTTCGGCTTCACTTTGAGAAATAGGAGTAGTGCCATCTGGTCGGGAAGAGGTACGAATATCAGGATACCGACGTTCGCCCCGTCTTTGCCGAAGCCGAGCATCGACTTGAAGAACCAGGTCGAGCAACTCAGGAAAACCAGGTGGAAGGGCGGGCACCACTGATAGGGCATCTTTTAGGTCATCCGGCAAACCTTTATAGAAAACAGCCGCTTTTTTCTGTTCTGGCCACGTAGTCTCATCCGCCAACTGGTTGAAACGGGCTAGATAAGTCAAAAGATCTGTCTTGCCTTGCCTAATAGCCAAGAACTCCAAATCCGAAGTCTGTGCTTTGTATCGCATGTCAAAAACACAATTCATGGCTTGGATTAACCTATCAAAGTCGTACAGAGCCGGGTCATCGGCTTCCAGCAATGGATTAGCCCATGCCGCGGCAGTGCCAACTAGGTGGGAGAGAACGAATGCCGCCTTAGTAGTAGCGTTTTGGAACGCCAAGGGACGACAAAGAAAATGAAGGCGACATTGGTTCACAAAAGTCCGGTAAGTCTTAGGATCCCCCAAAAAACGCTCGGGTGGAGCCAAAGGAAAGGGCCCAGGAAGGACAACTGGGGCTGGAGCTGGAGGGGGTACGGGAGGAGGTGCCGCCGCAGCGGCATCACCAAACTCCTCGTCATGGGGCAATGGCTGCACGAAGCTCTGCAGTACATCCATGCGCTGATGTAAAGCCGCATGGGCGGATGCCATATCGGTACGTAAAGTAGAGAAAGCCTGCATGCGAGCTGTCATTGGATCAGATGCAGCCTCCATTACCGATAGGCGTTTAAATAGGGCTCCTAAATCTGTCACAACTCAGGGCTGGTACCAGTTGTTGCGGATAATGTCTCCCAGTCTTTTGGGGAGGTTACCTTTCCTCCTGGAATATGGAGTCTTTATGCTGATGTGCCAAAGACTTCCCTCCCAAGAGCTCAGCCTACAGGGATCAACACACCTGGTAGGCCGGGGCTTGAGTGAAAAGGCAGGAGCAGAATCGTCAGAGCTAGAGGGACAAATAACAAAACAATTGTTCAAGAAATACAGCCATGTAGTGCCAAAATACAGACAGCCAACACCGCCCACAAGTACCCGCTCTTACCTGCTCCGTAGAGACAATATACCAGTAACCTACTAGTATCGAGTGCAGAAACAAGGAGATTGTAAAGTGAAGGAGGGGTGTGCCAATATTTTAGGAACACCGATGTGGAAACAGCAAGGCATCCAAAGGTGTACCAATGCAATCCAATCTTCAAAACAGCATAGCGTCCCAAACGTGTGTAAAGTAATCCAGGGTTGATGCAGCAAAGCGTCCCAAAAGTGTACCAAAGCAATCCAATGTTCAAAACAGCAAAGTGTCCCAAAAGTGTGTAAAGCAATCCAGGGTTGAGGCAGCAAAGCGTCCAAAAGTGTACCACAGCAATCCAATGTTCAAAACAGCAAAGCGTCCCAAAAGTGTACCAAGGAATAAACACACGTGCCAAAAAATGTTGAACAAAACCACAAAAAATACTAAAAGAAATATCCAGAGGAACAAGCGTTCGCCTCACGCTAGTTCCATTGCAGAATTGTTCAGGTTTATCAGGTCGCCCAAGTTTAAGGATTCAGAAATGGGAGGTCGAGGTGCAGAAGCCGGTTTCGAGTTTTCCAGGGGAGGCAGTCCGGGGAGGCAAGCGTCAGGAGACAGAAAAAGGGCAAGACAGAAGCAAGGTCTAGATTCAAATGCCAAGTATTCAATAACAAAACAGAAGTCCGGTAATAGAAGCTCACACCTAACAACAGTTTAGGAGCACTCGATCTGCGGATAGACGGGAGTTAAATGCAGTTCACAAACGAAGGAAAACACAGCAACGTCATGCGTGTATGTCACGTGGCTATAATAGCAAGAGTTGTGGGAGTTGCAGTTTCAAAGGGTTTTACGTGCCGGATAGCGCTCAGACAACCGCCAGGGCAGTTTCCAATTTAGCCGAGACGTGACAGTACCCCTCCACAAAGAGCGCCTTCTCCTGTGCCTTCGCAAGCGTTGAGACCAAAAGGCACGCAACAAATGGGGTGCATTCAAATTAGAGTCTGGTTCCCAGGACCTGTCCTCTGGACCATACCCCTTCCAGTCAATCAGGTAAGACCGAACCCCACGACATAGGCGAGTGTCCATGATTGCACGCACCTCATACTCGTCCTCTCCATGGACGTTAACTGGGGTAGGGACAGCAGGTAACCGCGTGCCAGGTACAAAAGGGCGAAGCAAGGAGACATGGAATACCGGGTGCACCCGCCAATGAGATGGATTGTCTAGACAAACAGTGACAGGGTTAAGGCACCGTAGAATCGTATAAGGACCCAGGTAACATGGCAACAGTTTCCTTTTACCCCTAATGGCCAGATGTTTTGTAGAGAGCCATACACGGTCACCACAAGAATACGAAGGAGCCGGTGCGTGTCGCTTGTCAGCCTGCATTTTGGTACGACGTTGCGCAGCTTGCAAATGGGTTAACACTGATTTATGGATGGCAAGCAGGGAATCCCTCACGGCATTAGCTGCGGGAAACTGCTTTAAAGAAGGCAAGACAGGCGGCAGAGTCCTTGGGTGAAGACCATATAAAGCATAAAATGGAGAGCAGCCAATTGATGAGTGTATAGAATTGTTATAGGCAAATTCTGCTGCACCTAGTAGCGAGAACCAGTTAGATTGATGTTACAGACACAGACAGCGAAGAAACTGTTCCATAGTGCCATTGGTACGTTCGGTCTGGCCATCCGTCTGAGGATGGTAGGCCGAGGACAAGCGGGCATCGATACCCAAGGAGGAAGTGAGGGAGTGCCAAAAACGCAAGGTAAATTGAGACCCTCGGTCAGAAATCAGAACCGTAGGTAGTCCAAAAAAACGTACCACATGGTCAAAAAACAAACTCGCTAACATAGAAGCAGTAGGTATTCCTGAGCACGGTATAAATCGTGCCATCTTGGTAAAAACATCCACAACCACAAGAATGGTGGACATGCCCACAATACAAGGGAGTTCCACCACAAAATCAAGGGTGACACTATGCCACGGATACGGGGGTAATGGCATGCTCATTAGAAGACCTACGGGTTTGCCCGGTTGTCTTTTGCACTGTGTACATACGGCACACTTGGAGACATATTGTTCGGTGTCCTTCTTCATACCAGGCCACCAGCCCCATCGGTGGAGAAGATCATAGGTTTTGGCCCGGCCAGGGTGAGCTGCCAACGGGAGATCATGGGACCATTCGAGAGCCTTTCGCCGAGTTTGATTGTCAGGCAGGTATGGTAGACCCTTAACATATGGAAGACCGGTGATGAGTTTGGCGTCTATCTCCTTAAGAATAGGAGCATGGTCCTTAGCCCATCTCGTTAACCCGTCTATGATGGACAGAGAAACCGAACAAACACACACAACAGTCCCTGAGGGTAATACCGGGGTTGACTGCTTCGTAGTTTCCATATCTGTACCAATACGAGATAATGCGTCTGCCTTTCCATGTAATGGACCGGGGCGATATGTCACAGTGAAATCAAACATGGTAAAAAACAAATGCCAACGTATTTGCCTAGCATTGGTGCATTTCACATGGGACAATGCTTGAAGATTCTGATGGTCCGTATACACAGTAATGGGGTGCCTAGCACCTAATAGATGGTGTCTCCACTCTTTAAACGCCACCTTAATCGCCAGTAATTCCATCTCCATTATCGTATAATTACGTTCGGCTGACGTAAGTTTCCGAGAATGGAAAGCCACTGGATGTAGTCGATGAGTAGCTGGGCAAATCTGCGACAGGATGGCCCCCACTGCAATTGAAGAGGCATCGGCTTCCACGATAAATGGAAGCGATGGACTAGGGTGCTGCAAGACGGGAGCGGTGGTAAAAGCCTCCTTCAATTTCTGAAATGCGGACTGCGCTTTGTCATCCCAAAGGAAAGGGACGTTCGGACTGGTCAACCGAGTTAGTGGCGCAACTATTTCGGAAAAGGAGGCGATGAAACGTCTGTAGAAGTTAGAAAAACCCAAGAATGATTGAAGGGCTTTTACTGAAGTCGGGACAGGCCAATCCAGTACTGCCCGGACCTTGAAGGTGCACATAAGCACTCCCTTTTGGGAAATTTGAAACCCCAGGAACTCCACAGACGATGCATGGAACACACACTTCTCCAGTTTTGCAAAGAGGGAGTGCTCTCTTAGACGAAGTAGGACATAGCACACATGTTGTATGTGTTGAGACAAGGATTCTGAATATATCAGGATGTCGTCCAAATATATTACGACGTAAGAATCCAACAAGTCTCTGAAAACATTGTTTACAAAGTGTTGGAACGTCGCTGCGGCATTGCAAAGCCCAAAGGGCATTACACAATATTCATAAAGCGCGAATTTCGTCTTGAATGCAGTTTTCCATTCATCCCCCTTACGCATCCTCACCAAGTTGTATGCTCCCTGTAAGTCCAACTTGGTGAAGATAGTAGAGGAGGTCATTTTATCAAGGAGTTCCGTGATGAGCAGCAACGGATATTGGTTTTTGATCGTGACTTTATTGAGGGCACGATAATCCACACAGGGGCGTAAGTCCCCTTCCTTCTTAGGTACGAAGAATATCGGTGAGGCCGCTGGTGAACGGGACAGACGTATGTGTCCCAAGCGCAAAGCAGTGTCCACATAGTCTCGCAGGTGTTCCTCTTCCTTCTGAGTGAGTAAATACGGCCATGTGGAATGACTGCCCCAGGTATGAGATCAATGGGGCAGTCATGATCTCTGTGTGGGGGCAGTTTTTCTGACAGGCCTTTATCGAACACATCCGAGAACTCCCGGTATTCCAATGGAAGTACAGGGACCGGGATAGAGGACATGGCACTGATGGAAGGAACACTAGTCACCAGGGCCAGGCAGGGAGAAAAGGCTGCTACCTCATGAGATCCAAGGCATTTCTGTATGCAAAAAGAGGAAGAGAACCGCACAGTTTGTTCAACCCAATCAATTACAGGATTATGCGTTTGCAGCCAAGAAAGACCCAGAATCATGCCGAATTGGGGGGCCGTAATAAGGTCAAAGGTGATGGATTCTGAATGACCTTGTAGGGTGGACATTTGTAGTGAAGCCGTTTGCTCCGTAACCTGTCCGGATTCCAAACGGGAACCATCTACGGCATGTATGTCCTCAGGTCGTATTTTGGGAATTATGGGTAGTCCGTAATGTTCGTCCAACCTGGAATCCATATAATTCCCACTAGCCCCTGAGTCTATCATTACAGGGTTGGAAAAATCTTTGATGCCAGGGGCCTTGAAGCACATAGTAAGATAAACATGTGAAGACGGAAAAAAACTCATCCGAGCCCGGGTACATTTGACTCATCTTAAAGGCCCGGTTTACGGACGAGTCCTGGCGTTTCCCGCCGGCTTGGCGGGTCTTTTAGGACACAAACGGATATAATGACCTGACTGGCCACAATAGAAACAAAGGTTATTCAGTACCCGTTTCTCTCGTTCGGCCTTGGATAATGGACCCCTGATGGCCCCAATTTGCATGGGTTCGGCTTCACTTTGAGAAATAGGAGTAGTGCCATCTGGTCGGGAAGAGGTACGAATATCAGGATACCGACGTTCGCCCCGTCTTTGCCGAAGCCGAGCATCGACTTGAAGAACCAGGTCGAGCAACTCAGGAAAACCAGGTGGAAGGGCGGGCACCACTGATAGGGCATCTTTTAGGTCATCCGGCAAACCTTTATAGAAAACAGCCGCTTTTTTCTGTTCTGGCCACGTAGTCTCAGCCGCCAACTGGTTGAAACGGGCTAGATAAGTCAAAAGATCTGTCTTGCCTTGCCTAATAGCCAAGAACTCCAAATCCGAAGTCTGTGCTTTGTATCGCATGTCAAAAACACAATTCATGGCTTGGATTAACCTATCAAAGTCGTACAGAGCCGGATCATCGGCTTCCAGCAATGGATTAGCCCATGCCGCGGCAGTGCCAACTAGGTGGGAGAGAACGAATGCCGCCTTAGTAGTAGCGTTTTGGAACGCCAAGGGACGACAAAGAAAATGAAGGCGACATTGGTTCACAAAAGTCCGGTAAGTCTTAGGATCCCCCAAAAAACGCTCGGGTGGAGCCAAAGGAAAGGGCCCAGGAAGGACAACTGGGGCTGGAGCTGGAGGGGGTACGGGAGGAGGTGCCGCCGCAGCGGCATCACCAAACTCCTCGTCATGGGGCAATGGCTGCACGAAGCTCTGCAGTACATCCATGCGCTGATGTAAAGCCGCATGGGCGGATGCCATATCGGTACGTAAAGTAGAGAAAGCCTGCATGCGAGCTGTCATTGGATCAGATGCAGCCTCCATTACCGATAGGCGTTTAAATAGGGCTCCTAAATCTGTCACAACTCAGGGCTGGTACCAGTTGTTGCGGATAATGTCTCCCAGTCTTTTGGGGAGGTTACCTTTCCTCCTGGAATATGGAGTCTTTATGCTGATGTGCCAAAGACTTCCCTCCCAAGAGCTCAGCCTACAGGGATCAACACACCTGGTAGGCCGGGGCTTGAGTGAAAAGGCAGGAGCAGAATCGTCAGAGCTAGAGGGACAAAGAACAAAACAATTGTTCAAGAAATACAGCCATGTAGTGCCAAAATACAGACAGCCAACACCGCCCACAAGTACCCGCTCTTACCTGCTCCGTAGAGACAATATACCAGTAACCTACTAGTATCGAGTGCAGAAACAAGGAGATTGTAAAGTGAAGGAGGGGTGTGCCAATATTTTAGGAACACCGATGTGGAAACAGCAAAACATCCAAAGGTGTACCAATGCAATCCAATCTTCAAAACAGCATAGCGTCCCAAACGTGTGTAAAGTAATCCAGGGTTGATGCAGCAAAGCGTCCCAAAAGTGTACCAAAGCAATCCAATGTTCAAAACAGCAAAGTGTCCCAAAAGTGTGTAAAGCAATCCAGGGTTGAGGCAGCAAAGCGTCCAAAAGTGTACCACAGCAATCCAATGTTCAAAACAGCAAAGCGTCCCAAAAGTGTACCAAGGAATAAACACACGTGCCAAAAAATGTTGAACAAAACCACAAAAAATACTAAAAGAAATATCCAGAGGAACAAGCGTTCACCTCACGCTAGTTCCATTGCAGAATTGTTCAGGTTTATCAGGTCGCCCAAGTTTAAGGATTCAGAAATGGGAGGTCGAGGTGCAGAAGCCGGTTTCGAGTTTTCCAGGGGAGGCAGTCCGGGGAGGCAAGCGTCAGGAGACAGAAAAAGGGCAAGACAGAAGCAAGGTCTAGATTCAAATGCCAAGTATTCAATAACAAAACAGAAGTCCGGTAATAGAAGCTCACACCTAACAACAGTTTAGGAGCACTCGATCTGCGGATAGACGGGAGTTAAATGCAGTTCACAAACGAAGGAAAACACAGCAACGTCATGCGTGTATGTCACGTGGCTATAATAGCAAGAGTTGTGGGAGTTGCAGTTTCAAAGGGTTTTACGTGCCGGATAGCGCTCAGACAACCGCCAGGGCAGTTTCCAATTTAGCCGAGACGTGACAGTACCCCTCCACAAAGAGCGCCTTCTCCTGTGCCTTCGCAAGCGTTGAGACCAAAAGGCATGCAACAAATGGGGTGCATTCAAATTAGAGTCTGGTTCCCAGGACCTGTCCTCTGGACCATACCCCTTCCAGTCAATCAGATAAGACCGAACCCCACGACATAGGCGAGTGTCCATGACTGCACGCACCTCATACTCGTCCTCTCCATGGACGTTAACTGGGGTAGGGACAGCAGGTAACCGCGTGCCAGGTACAAAATGGCGAAGCAAGGAGACATGGAATACCGGGTGCACCCGCCAATGAGATGGATTGTCTAGACAAACAGTGACAGGGTTAAGGCACCGTAGAATCGTATAAGGACCCAGGTAACATGGCAACAGTTTCCTTTTACCCCTAATGGCCAGATGTTTTGTAGAGAGCCATACACGGTCACCACAAGAATACGAAGGAGCTGGTGCGCGTCGCTTGTCAGCCTGCATTTTGGTACGACGTTGCGCAGCTTGCAAATGGGTTAACACTGATTTATGGATGGCAAGCAGGGAATCCCTCACGGCATTAGCTGCGGGAAACTGCTTTAAAGAAGGCAAGACAGGCGGCAGAGTCCTTGGGTGCAGACCATATAAAGCATACAATGGAGAGCAGCCAATTGATGAGTGTATAGAATTGTTATAGGCAAATTCTGCTGCACCTAGTAGCGAGAACCAGTTAGATTGATGTTGCAGACACAGACAGCGAAGAAACTGTTCCATAGTGCCATTGGTACGCTCGGTCTGGCCATCCGTCTGAGGATGGTAGGCCGAGGACAAGCGGGCATCGATACCCAAGGAGGAAGTGAGGGAGTGCCAAAAACGCAAGGTAAATTGAGACCCTCGGTCAGAAATCAGAACCGTAGGTAGTCCAAAAAAACGTACCACATGGTCAAAAAACAAACTCGCTAACATAGAAGCAGTAGGTATTCCTGAGCACGGTATAAATCGTGCCATCTTGGTAAAAACATCCACAACCACAAGAATGGTGGACATGCCCCCAATACAAGGGAGTTCCACCACAAAATCAAGGGTGACCCTATGCCACGGATACGGGGGTAATGGCATGCTCATTAGAAGACCTACGGGTTTGCCCGGTTGTCTTTTGCACTGTGTACATACGGCACACTTGGAGACATATTGTTCGGTGTCCTTCTTCATACCAGGCCACCAGCCCCATCGGTGGAGAAGATCATAGGTTTTGGCCCGGCCAGGGTGAGCTGCCAACGGGAGATCATGGGACCATTCGAGAGCCTTTCGCTGAGTTTGATTGTCAGGCAGGTATAGTAGACCCTTAACATATGGAAGACCGGTGATGAGTTTGGCGTCTATCTCCTTAAGAATAGGAGCATGGTCCTTAGCCCATCTCGTTAACCCGTCTATGATGGACAGAGAAACCGAACAAACACACACAACAGTCCCTGAGGGTAATACCGGGGTTGACTGCTTCGTAGTTTCCATATCTGTACCAATAAGAGATAATGCGTCTGCCTTTCCATGTAATGGACCGGGGCGATATGTCACAGTGAAATCAAACATGGTAAAAAACAAATGCCAACGTATTTGCCTAGCATTGGTGCATTTCACATGGGACAATGCTTGAAGATTCTGATGGTCCGTATACACAGTAATGGGGTGCCTAGCACCTAATAGATGGTGTCTCCACTCTTTAAACGCCACCTTAATCGCCAGTAATTCCATCTCCATTATCGTATAATTACGTTCGGCTGACGTAAGTTTCCGAGAATGGAAAGCCACTGGATGTAGTCGATGAGTAGCTGGGCAAATCTGCGACAGGATGGCCCCCACTGCAATTGAAGAGGCATCGGCTTCCACGATAAATGGAAGCAATGGACTAGGGTTCTGCAAGACGGGAGCGGTGGTAAAAGCCTCCTTCAATTTCTGAAATGCGGACTGCGCTTTGTCATCCCAAAGGAAAGGGACGTTCGGACTGGTCAACCGAGTTAGTGGCGCAACTATTTCGGAAAAGGAGGCGATGAAACGTCTGTAGAAGTTAGAAAAACCCAAGAATGATTGAAGGGCTTTTACTGAAGTCGGGACAGGCCAATCCAGTACTGCCCGGACCTTGAAGGTGCACATAAGCACTCCCTTTTGGGAAATTTGAAACCCCAGGAACTCCACAGACGATGCATGGAACACACACTTCTCCAGTTTTGCAAAGAGGGAGTGCTCTCTTAGACGAAGTAGGACATAGCACACATGTTGTATGTGTTGAGACAAGGATTCTGAATATATCAGGATGTCGTCCAAATATATTACGACGTAAGAATCCAACAAGTCTCTGAAAACATTGTTTACAAAGTGTTGGAACGTCGCTGCGGCATTGCAAAGCCCAAAGGGCATTACACAATATTCATAAAGCGCGAATTTCGTCTTGAATGCAGTTTTCCATTCATCCCCCTTACGCATCCTCACCAAGTTGTATGCTCCCTGTAAGTCCAACTTGGTGAAGATAGTAGAGGAGGTCATTTTATCAAGGAGTTCCGTGATGAGCAGCAACAGATATTGGTTTTTGATCATGACTTTATTGAGGGAACGATAATCCACACAGGGGCGTAAGTCCCCTTCCTTCTTAGGTACGAAGAATATCGGGGAGGCCGCTGGTGAACGGGACAGACGTATGTGTCCCAAGCGCAAAGCAGTGTCCACATAGTCTCGCAGGTGTTCCTCTTCCTTCTGAGTGAGTAAATACGGCCATGTGGAATGACTGCCCCAGGTATGAGATCAATGGGGCAGTCATGATCTCTGTGTGGGGGCAGTTTTTCTGACAGGCCTTTATCGAACACATCCGAGAACTCCCGGTATTCCAATGGAAGCACAGGGACCGGGATAGAGGACATGGCACTGATGGAAGGAACACTAGTCACCAGGGCCAGGCAGGGAGAAAAGGCTGCTACCTCATGAGATCCAAGGCATTTCTGTATGCAAAAAGAGGAAGAGAACCGCACAGTTTGTTCAACCCAATCAATTACAGGATTATGCGTTTGCAGCCAAGAAAGACCCAGAATCATGCCGAATTGGGGGGCCATAATAAGGTCAAAGGTGATGGATTCTGAATGACCTTGTAGGGTGGACATTTGTAGTGAAGCCGTTTGCTCCGTAACCTGTCCGGATTCCAAACGGGAACCATCTACGGCATGTATGTCCTCAGGTCGTATTTTGGGAATTATGGGTAGTCCGTAATGTTCGTCCAACCTGGAATCCATATAATTCCCACTAGCCCCTGAGTCTATCATTACAGGGTTGGAAAAATCTTTGATGCCAGGGGCCTTGAAGCACATAGTAAGATAAACATGTGAAGACGGAAAAAAACTCATCCGAGCCCGGGTACATTTGACTCATCTTAAAGGCCCGGTTTACGGACGAGTCCTGGCGTTTCCCGCCGGCTTGGCGGGTCTTTTAGGACACAAACGAATATAATGACCTGACTGGCCACAATAGAAACAAAGGTTATTCAGTACCCGTTTCTCTCGTTCGGCCTTGGATAATGGACCCCTGATGGCCCCAATTTGCATGGGTTCGGCTTCACTTTGAGAAATAGGAGTAGTGCCATCTGGTCGGGAAGAGGTACGAATATCAGGATACCGACGTTCGCCCCGTCTTTGCCGAAGCCGAGCATCGACTTGAAGAACCAGGTCGAGCAACTCAGGAAAACCAGGTGGAAGGGCGGGCACCACTGATAGGGCATCTTTTAGGTCATCCGGCAAACCTTTATAGAAAACAGCCGCTTTTTTCTGTTCTGGCCACGTAGTCTCAGCCGCCAACTGGTTGAAACGGGCTAGATAAGTCAAAAGATCTGTCTTGCCTTGCCTAATAGCCAAGAACTCCAAATCCGAAGTCTGTGCTTTGTATCGCATGTCAAAAACACAATTCATGGCTTGGATTAACCTATCAAAGTCGTACAGAGCCGGGTCATCGGCTTCCAGCAATGGATTAGCCCATGCCGCGGCAGTGCCAACTAGGTGGGAGAGAACGAATGCCGCCTTAGTAGTAGCGTTTTGGAACGCCAAGGGACGACAAAGAAAATGAAGGCGACATTGGTTCACAAAAGTCCGGTAAGTCTTAGGATCCCCCAAAAAACGCTCGGGTGGAGCCAAAGGAAAGGGCCCAGGAAGGACAACTGGGGCTGGAGCTGGAGGGGGTACGGGAGGAGGTGCCGCCGCAGCGGCATCACCAAACTCCTCGTCATGGGGCAATGGCTGCACGAAGCCCTGCAGTACATCCATGCGCTGATGTAAAGCCGCATGGGCGGATGCCATATCGGTACGTAAAGTAGAGAAAGCCTGCATGCGAGCTGTCATTGGATCAGATGCAGCCTCCATTACCGATAGGCGTTTAAATAGGGCTTCTAAATCTGTCACAACTCAGGGCTGGTACCAGTTGTTGCGGATAATGTCTCCCAGTCTTTTGGGGAGGTTACCTTTCCTCCTGGAATATGGAGTCTTTATGCTGATGTGCCAAAGACTTCCCTCCCAAGAGCTCAGCCTACAGGGATCAACTCACCTGGTAGGCCGGGGCTTGAGTGAAAAGGCAGGAGCAGAATCGTCAGAGCTAGAGGGACAAATAACAAAACAATTGTTCAAGAAATACAGCCATGTAGTGCCAAAATACAGACAGCCAACACCGCCCACAAGTACCCGCTCTTACCTGCTCCGTAGAGACAATATACCAGTAACCTACTAGTATCGAGTGCAGAAACAAGGAGATTGTAAAGTGAAGGAGGGGTGTGCCAATATTTTAGGAACACCGATGTGGAAACAGCAAGGCATCCAAAGGTGTACCAATGCAATCCAATCTTCAAAACAGCAAAGCGTCCCAAAAGTGTGTAAAGCAATCCAGGGTTGAGGCAGCAAAGCGTCCAAAAGTGTACCACAGCAATCCAATGTTCAAAACAGCAAAGCGTCCCAAAAGTGTACCAAGGAATAAACACACGTGTCAAAAAATGTTGAACAAAACCACAAAAAATAGTAAAAGAAATATCCAGAGGAACGAGCGTTCGCCTCACGCTAGTTCCATTGCAGAATTGTTCAGGTTTATCAGGTCGCCCAAGTATAAGGATTCAGAAATGGGAGGTTGAGGTGGAGAAGCCGGGTTCGAGTTTTCCGGGGGAGGCAGTCCGGGGAGGCAAGCGTCGGGAGACAGAAAAAGGGCAAGACAGAAGTAAGGTCTAGTTTCAAATGCCAAGTATTCAATAACAAAACAGAAGTCCGGTAATAGAAGCTCACACCGAAAAACAGTTTAGGAGCACTCGATCTCCGGATAGAAGGGAGTTAAATGCAGTTCACAAACGAAGGAAAACACAGCAACGTCATGCGTGTATGTCACGTGGCTGTAATAGCAAGAGTTGTGGAAGTTGTAGTTTCAAAGGGTTTTACGTGCCGGATAGCGCTCAGACAACCGCCAGGGCAGTTTCCAATTTAGCCGAGACGTGACACAAACCATGTGTGTGTGTGTTGCTGCAGAAATTTTTATAAAAGTAACACAAAAACTATAGATGTAACATACAAAACAGAAAACAATGAAGATTTCAAATGGTTTGAATTAGCTCTCTACCTTATTGCAGAAAACAAATACAAAATAACTGACCCCTTAATACTTTGCAGTTATTGCACTACAAAACTTGATAACAATCAAACTCCTTCACGTGCTATCACATATAATTTTGAATTATTCCCACTACCAAACCCCTTGAACAACTCAATTTATATGAGAGCATCATAATTCAAACAGTGCACCCATTTCAAGCAATACGCCTTCAACCAAAAACAGCAAAATTACCTCCCTCTGAATTGGTGAAAGGCATTCGTGGCAAAGTAGTTTATTTACCATTAGATCTACAAGAAAATGTGCACAATCTGGGAGTGCAACGTCCAATATCGCAATCTTTAATTGTCTTAGTAAATGGTGTACCTACAAAAGACAAAAGAAATTGGCAGCAACTCGTAGACTTACATGCATTAGAAACGTTCCAAATGTGACAAACCAAAGGATCACCAATCAGCATATGGGAAAAAAGTATAGAAGCACATGCTTTTCCTCTACTCTTTCCTACTGGCAAAGGAGGAAGGTACGATGATAGACCTATTCAGATAACAGCATCAGAATACCGCTTGTTACGAATGTATTCCAAAGATCCCAGATTTAGACAAAATGTGGAATACATATTCCACCTACTCCTTGAAAGTGAACTAGAAACTCTATGTTATGGAGTTGCAAACACATTAAAATCAGGAAACCACTTTCAAAATATGTCAGCTATGCAATTACCACAAAAAGTTCAAGAAAAAGATGAGGTTTTACAATCAAGCATTACAAATCTGTTAGCAAACATGCGTGGTACTAAAGAGTACTGGTTCTGATGTCACGGAGATGTACGTTGTATGATAAGAAACCTTGGCCCACCCACTTGGTTTGTTACATTAAGTTGTGCAGAATATGCATCGGAAGATTTACATGATTTCCTATGCATATCAAATAAAAACAAAACAAACATAGATATACTAACACCTGGAGAACTTTGCTCTCTAGATCATGTTAGTGTTTCAAGATATTTCCATCATTGCTTCATTGCTATGCTACACTTTATTTGTAATAAAACTGTTCCTCCCCTCAGAGAAGTGCAACACTTCTTTTGGAGAAAGGAATGCCAAGCCATAGGAGCACCACATACCACATGCTTTTATGGATTAAAGATGCTCCTAAATTTAGTCAAGACAGCGATGCCACTGTTTTACAGGTCATCGAAAAATATGTCACTTGTGAAATTCCATCAGAAGCAACAAATAGTGATCTTCATGCACAAATTGCACAATTCCAAAGACACAAATGTGGCAAATATTGTCGTTGCAAATACAAAAACAAAGAGAAATACTACACCAAATGCTGCTTTGGTTTCCCTAGACCGGTTACAGAAGAGGTGAAGTGAACAACTTCATGTCTTCAGTTAGACATAGGGCCTCATTACGACCCTGGGGCTCCCCTAATGAAGAGGGCCGGTACGGGACCGGCCCCCTTCATTACGGGAGCACCGATTACAAGCTTCCCATCAGGGCAACCGGATCGGATGCCTGGTTGAACCAGGCGTGCTTTCCGGGTCCTGCGAGGGGAAGAAGGAGGTAACAACGAGCCAGTTGTAATCTGCCCGTTGTTACCGCCATCACTATTCTCTTTGAGCCCTATGGGGGCTCAAATTTGAATGGGGAATGGTTCCTGCAAGGAGGAATTAGCGGGTCCTCCAATGTTGGAATGACCTGGTTATTCCTCATTGCAGGAACCCTGTAAATGAGCCCAGTTTGGTGGCAGCCATGGAACTAATATCTCCATGGCTACCAACAAACTCGTAATGAGGCCCATAGTGTTAAAGGTAAATCTCCTAAAAACACGTTACATAAAAAGAACAGAAGAAGCAAAATATATCAATGATTACAATGCAAACATTGCCCTATTATGGAATGCAAACATAGATGTGCAGTACATTGCAGACAATTACACTGCAGTTGCACGATATGTTACAGCCAACTTAAGCAGAAAAAACAGAGCTTCAAGACCTCTGGAATGAGCTATCATCAGACAAAACTCTGGGCCTCATTACAAGTGAGGCAGAACGGGTTAACAGGACCCGCTAAAGGAGGCGGACCCATTAAACCCGTTCTGCCTCATTAGAAGCTCCCCTTGCGGGACCCGGTAAGTAGCCAGGCATGCTTACCAGGTCCCGCGAGGGGATGAGGGAGCAAACAACGGGCTTCTCGTAATCGGCCCG
This sequence comes from Ambystoma mexicanum, assembly GCF_040938575.1. Classification (NCBI taxonomy): domain Eukaryota; kingdom Metazoa; phylum Chordata; class Amphibia; order Caudata; family Ambystomatidae; genus Ambystoma; species Ambystoma mexicanum. The sequence continues at coordinate 679,216,881 of NC_090922.1, read as the reverse complement.
TTGTTTGCTCCCTCCCCCATTCCCATTCAACCCTATGGGGGCTGAAATGGAAATGGGGAAGGTCCGGGCCCGGGTTCCTGGAGGGAGGAATTACCGGGCCCTCCAAACTCGGAATGGCCTGGTAATTCCCCATTCTGGGAACCCCACCCGATTTTGGCGGCAGCCATGCCGCCAATATCAGCATGGCTACCGCCAAAATCGTAATGAGGCCCACTTTCTCAGAAATTGGACAGCTTGAGCATAAAAATGCTCTCCCATAGAGAATGTGGCTGCTAAGAAGCTGCAGATCATTTAACCGGTACTGCTTTGTATAGAAAATCTGAAAATATAGTATTGCTAAGTCTTGGTCCTGCTAAATCTAGAAAATGAGTTCTCTAATCATACGATGACATAGAAACGATAGCCAAAAATGATCCCAACAGCCAAGACATTTTGAAAAACAATTTACTAGACACATAGGGGGTCATTACGAGGTTGGAGGTAGCCATGGCGCTATTAGCGCCATGGCTACCCCCTTACTGCATTCCGGGTCCAGGTTCCCAGAATAGGGACTTACCGGGTCATTCCGACCTTGGAGGACCAGGTAAGTCCCCATTCCGGGAACCATTCCCCATTCCCATTTGAGCCCCCATAGGGTCTCAATGGGAATGGGGATGGAGCTAATAACAGGCCCGCTATTAGCGGGCCCATTATTAGCTCTGAAGTAAAACCAGGCGTTAATGAAGGGACCCACTAAGGGACCTCGTAGTAGGGTGGTAAGGGATTACCGGCACCGGTGCCCTTACCGGTGCCGGTAATCCCTTACCGCCCACCTCGTAATGACCCCCATACTACCCAAACAGAAGTACCACTTTGAAAACCATGGGCCTCATTACGACCCTGGCGCTAACGGAATGAAGGGGGCTGGTATGGGACCGGCCCCCTTCATTCCATCAGGGCCGATTACGAGGTTCCCAATGCGGGACCCGGATCAGACGTCTGGTAAAACCAGACGTCTTTTCGGTGTCCAGCGAGGGAAAGAGGGAGGTAACAACGGGACACTTGTAATGTGCCCGTTGTTACCTCCATCCCCATTCCCATTGAGTCCTCTGGGGGCTCAAATGGGACTGGGGAATGGTTCCTGCAAGGAGGAATTACCGGGTCCTCCTATGTCAGAATGACCCGGTTATTCCTCATTGCTGGAACCCGTAATGGAGCCCGGTTTGGAGGCAGCCATGGAGCTAATAGCTCCATGGCTGCCTCCAAACTTGTAATGAGGCCCCATATGTCACCTCTATACCACATAGCCCAAAACTTCACATACAAAAATAATATAAAACCTGATGAAAAAAAGGTAGATACAGAGTGACAGATTGTGAATGCCGCTTAGTAAAACTTACCAAACCAAGTTTAATTAATCATATCAAATTGTCATTAAAAACTCCTCAACAGAAAGAACTATATTACATGTCCCTGCTACAACTCTGGTGAAAAGAAGAAGAGATACTAGATAACTATGACTCCTATGAAGACGCTTTCAAAGCAAATGAAAGCACTATAACCAATGTAAACTTTACATAGTACAAAACAATGTTGCACAATGAACAGCAACATGAAGAAGAACTCCAGGCCCAACTAGATAAGGACACTCCTGACAGTAGTCATCCTCCTGTACCAGGAAGCCAAGAACCACTGGGACAGCCACTAATAGCAAATGAGGCAGAATTAGCTATGACACAAGTAGAAAACACTATGTGTCACTATGAAGATACAGAAGGCTTAGCTGTACTACAATCAAAACTGAACAATGAGCAGCGTAGCATTTTTCAAGAAGTAACAAAAGAAATTGCACATGGTGTACAACATGAAAATAAAGAATGTACCTGCCAAAATTACAAACCTATACTACTATACGTCAGTGGTGAAGCTGGTTCAGGTAAAACATTCTTAATCAAAATCATCAGCAAGTTCCTTCAACAATTGACAAACAATAAACTGTCAGCTGTTGTAACTGGCCCCACAGGATTAGCTGCCTACAACATAGGCAGTGCCACTGTACACCGATTATTACTTCTTCCAGTAGAACACCAAAACAAATTAGAATATTACAAACTTTCTAACGAACCTGCAATGAAACTACGCAGAGTGTTAAAACAAATGAAAATGCTACTAATAGATGAAGTGAGCATGGTCTCCAACCTAATGTTGGCTTTGATTCATCTCAGATTACAAGAAGTACTCAAAACAAACTACGAAGAGCTCTTTGGAGGAAAACACATTGTTGTTTTCGGAGATCTTCTTCAATTGACACCAGTGAAATGTGAACCTATTTTTAAAACCTTAGGACACAAACTCTGCTGTAAAACTGTTGGCATCATAGGAAATGTCAACCTTTGGCAACATTTCCAATACAGAGAATTAACAGAAAACATGTGCCAGTCTGCAGACCTCACCTACATTTTAAAAAGTATTAGAGTTGGTGTACTATCTCAAGAAGCACAAGCAATATTAAAAACCCAGCACATCCATGCACTTTATGGCCGTAACTCATGTGCTACTGATGTCATGGAACAATTAGCACACACAAATGTCAATTGTATGTCCTTGATGCCAACTCTTACAAGCTGTTCCTCCAAATTCAATGAAACAATGTTGAAAAAAGAAATGCAACCAATAATTGAAATTTCCTCCACAGACAAACAGGACGTACATGGTATGACGCTACCAATGTGTCAACAAGCTACAACAAGACTAAATACCTTAGAAAATTCTATCTCCAACACAGCTGGTTTGGAGAAAATATTAAAATTATCTTTAAACTGTACAGTAATGCTTAAACGTAACCTTGATGTGGAGCAAGGACGAGTTAATGGAGCACTGGGTGCAGTTGTTGGCTTTCAAACATACCCACCTGACAACAACATTCAGTTTTTCAATATTCTCTTTGACAAACTTTCAGAAGTAAAAAGGATAGGTCGCTCAACAGTTCAATTCCTTCTCTTCAAAGACATGTATGTACCCAGAGAACAATGTTCTCTAATTCTAGCATACGCAGTCACCATTCACAAATCACAAGGTTTATCCTAGATAATCATTGATAGATATTTGGAACACAGTCTTTAAAGAAGGCATGAGCTACATAGCACTATCACGCTTACGTACACTTGACCGTCTATTTCTAATCAACTTTGATGCAAGTAAAGTAAATGCTGATATTCCTTGCATTTTAGAATACAATAGACTGCGTTCACTATAAATCCCCCATCTAAAAACATATCCTGTTCCACAAAAAGGAAAACGTTGTAAAAGAAAACTAATTCAAACAGAAATGCAACAGGACCTCACTGCAAATCCTGCAAAGAGAGTAAAAGAAGCTAATACTTAATCAATTACCACAACCAAAGAAGAACCTATTACTCAAAGTAACTCAAGTACTTCTTCAAAGAAGCAACATACACTCAGAAAAAATGACTTGGACACAGAACTATCTGGCCCATTCAAATCTTCAAATATAACTGGTGTAAGTTACTATGCAAATGTAGCAATCAAGATTCTATTTCAATTGCCACCAATTGTTGACAACATTTACTTACACAGTACAGGCCAGCTGTAGGCCATGCACCCAAGACTCTAGGCCCTGGCCACAACCACTGCAGCATATCACACCCATAGATCACACCCATAGAATCAAACATTTTAACTGTCTATATGGGCCCACCCATATCACACTTTTTGCAAAGATTGGTGAGAATTCATCAAGAGAGAGCGAAGTTATGAGCAAAACATGGTGGCTTATAACTTTGGTGCATATGACTTCGGTCTTGGGTGCATGGCCCTAGGCCATGCACCCAAGACACTAGGGCCTGGCCACAACCACCACAGCATATCACACCCATGGTGGCTTATAACTTCGATATAGAATCAAACATTTTAACTATGCAATATGGGCATTTTTTATGTCCGCGGACACCTAACATGTTCTAAGAACTGTTTTATTTTGCTTGTGTACAGCACGGACAGATATACTGTCCTTAGGACACCTCCATCTTGATTGCTTACAGACATCCCGGTCACAGCGTATGTTCTTAGAACAGTTTCAACTTGCCTGCGGACATTACAGACAGACATAGTGACCTTAGGACACCTCCATTTTGGTTAATTACGGACAACCCGGACACCGTGCCTGTTCTTAGAACAGTTTCAACTTGCCTGCGGACAGTACAGACAGGAATAGTGTCCTTAGGACAACTCCATTTTGGGTAATTGTGGACATCCCAGACACCACGCCTGTTCTCAGAACAGTTTCAACTTGCCTGCGGACACTATGGATAGGAATAGTATCCTTAGGACACCCCAATTTTGGTTAATTGCGGACATCCCGAACACCGAATAAGTTCTTAGAACAGTTTCAACTTTGCCTGAGGCCAGTACGAACAGGAATAGTGTCCTTAAGACACCCCGATCTTGGCTAATTACGGACATCCCAGACAGCGCGGCTGTCCGCTGATAAGTCGAACACAACAGGGGTGCCTGCCACCTAAATAAATACAGCATTTGACCCATCTCTTACTCCCCCACCCTCCCCAAATGCTATTACACACCAACACACTTGCCAAAGTTGTATTTCTCCACCATTTCTCACCGCGATGTCCAAGATGGCTGGTGTTTCCAAAAATCTGACGCACTTCACGCTCTTTGTCATCCAACTAACTACTAACTAACAACTAACGAACACGTTGCATGTCCGCGGGCATGACACAAGCCGATTAGCCAATCAGGACACTGTCCGCGGAGCAAACAGGGAAATGTTTCCGCGGAGCGGACATAGATATCAAACATTTTTTGTGACCTACTTTTTGGTCATTTAAAAAAAAACTACTGGACAGATTTTCACCAAATTTACAAAAGCACGCTTTCGGGACCAAGCCGCTGCTTCTGCCGCAAATTTGGTGAATATCCGTCCAGCGGTTTGGGCTGTAGGAGTGAGCAAAGTTTTTTTGCCTTTCAGTCTATGGGAAAAAATTAAGTTTTGGGACCCCCCCTATAACTTTGCCCCCCGGACCAAACTTCACCAAACTTTGCAAAAAATTCAGAGTGGGCCATATACTTCTTTTGCAAAGTTTGGTGAGGATTCGTCCAGGGAGAGCGAAGTTATAAGCCACCCAAAAATTGCTCTTCCTATGGGATTAGCAACTTAACCATAACTACACAGCCACTACCGTTGCTATATATATATATATATATATATATATATATATATATATATATATATATATATTCAGTGAAAAAACTTTGTTAAAGGGACGTTATGGTAAAGTTGCGCTACTAAAAACCTATGAAATTCAGTGAAAAAACTTTGTCAAAGGAACGTTATGGTTCCAAGTAAAACCGAAAAACCCTTGAAATTCGCCAGTTATGGTAAGCTAAGCAACCATAACTCGCGCCAACACCGTGCACTGCTAAGACTAACACCCAGGACATCAAAGATGACATCACAAATGTCATTGATGACATCACTGATGACATCACATGTGTATGTACTTTTCATGAAATATGTGTACAAAGGATTCTTATTATAATGTTGCGAAACAAGTGTCAAGGATCATTGCAATAAATATCATACCCTAATTAGTGCATTGAACGATGCATTGATATAAATAGCATTCTATTATGGGGTTCTATCTAGTATACTAAGCTACTGATACAGAAACATAACATGGTGTGCAGTGTACAAGATGAAGGTATAATATTCGTAATGTTAATATGTAGAATAATGAAATGATAATTGTTTTCTTAATAGATTTTTGTGTACTGTGAAATATGTAATACGTAGCTAATAAAACATTACTATAGACAAAACACAAAGACAAAAGAACACATACAAATATGGGTATATAAAGGGAAAGTGAAGTTAGCAAAAAAGCACAAGTAGTAGCAGAAACAATTCATAATTTAACTGATTATTTTCATGCAAATAAATGATTTCTCTGTTTCAAAGCTGCTATTTACCCTATGTATATGTATCACTTGATGTGATTGGACCCACAGGGAAAGTACAGCCATAAAAAAAAAACATCAGAACTATCAGAAAGTGCTCATAAGTCTATTGATTAGCTTTATGCACAGAAAGGATTGCTGTCTTTCAAGCTTGTGTCTTCCCGTATGTATATGTTTCATTTGATGTGACTGGACTCTAACAGAATTACTGTAAGAACCTACTTGAAGGATACGTCTACAAATAAAATAAAATGTTTAGTTTCTGACTGTTACTGAAGAAAACCATGTGGCCTAGATATGTCAGCAAAAGAAAAAAGAGTGAGCCAGACATGTGATGTCATCAGTGATGTCATCAATGACATTTGTGATGTCATCTTTGATGTCCTGGGTGTTAGTCTTAGCAGTGCACGGTGGTGGCGTGAGTTATGGTTGCTTAGCTTACCATAACTGGCGAATTTCAAGGGTTTTTCGGTTTTACTTGGAACCATAACGTTCCTTTGACAACGTTTTTTCACTGAATTTATAGGTTTTTAGTAGCGCAACTTTACCATAACGTCCCTTTAACAAAGTTTTTTCACTGAATTTCATAGGTTTTTAGTAGCGCAACTTAACCATAATGTCCCGTAACAAAGTTTTTTCATTGAATTTCATAGGTTTTTATTAGTACAATGTGACCATAACATCCTTTTCAATAGATGAAGATGACTAACATCTTATGTCCTCAAAGTGGGAATGCCGAGTGGTAAAAAAAACAAAAAGATTTTCCTTCCTACGCCGGGACGCCTGCGGCGTCTCGGTGTAGGAAGGAAAATCTTTTACCAAGATGGCCACCATGGAAAGGGAAGGCGGGGTGTATAAAGAACACAACGGCGCATGAGCGAGGTTGGGGGGGCACAGGGGAGACACATGGGCATGAGCGGGGGTGAGAGGGAACAGGGTACAAAGGGGCATGAGCAGCGGGTGGGGAGGAACATGAGGGAGACACAGGGTATGAGCAGGGGGTGGGGAGGAACACGAGGGAGACACAGGGCATGAGCGGGGGGGTACAGGGCACATACGGGACATGAGCAGGGGTGGGGAGGAAAGGAGAGAGACAAGGGGCATGAGCAGGGGGTGGGGGAACACGAGGGAGACACGGAGCATGAGCGGGGGCGGGGGGTAACACGAGGGATACACGGGGCATGAGCGGGGGGTGGGGGGAACACGAGGGAGACACGGGGCATGAGCGGGGGGTGGGGGGCAACAGGAGACAGACACGGGGCATGAGCAGGGGGTGGGGTCAGCAGGAGAGAGACACGGGGCATGAGCGGGGGGTGGGGGGGAACAGGAGACAGACACGGGGAATGAGCGGGGGGTGGGGGGCAACAGGAGACAGACACGGGGCATGAGTGGGGGGTGTGGGGGGCAACAGGAGAGAGACACGGGGCATGAGCGTGGAGTGGGGGAATGCAGGAGACAGACACGGGGCATGGGTGGGGGCAACAGGAGACAGACACGGGGCATGAGCGGGGTGTGGGGGGGAACAGAAGACAGACACTGGGCATGAGCGGGGGAGTCGGGGGCAACAGGAAAGAGACACGGGGCATGAGCGTGGGGTGAGGGGGTACAGGAGACAGACACGGGGCATGAGCGGGGGGTGGGGGGCAACAGGAGAGAGACACGGGACATGAGTGGGTGGGGGGAACAGGAGACAGACACGGGCCATGAGTGGGGGGGGCAACAGGAGACAGACACGGGGCATGAGCAGGGGTTGGGGGGGTACAGGAGACAGACAAGGGGCATGAGCGGCGGTGGGGGGGTACAGGAGACAGACACGGGGCATGAGCGGGGGTGGGGGGCAACAGGAGACAGACACGGGGCATGAGCGGGGGGTGGGGGGCAACAGGAGACAGACACGGGGCATGAGCGGGGGGTGGGGGGGAACAGGAGACAGACACGGAGCATGAGCCGGGGTGGGGAGAAATGGAGACAGACACGGGGCATGAGCGGGGGGTGGGGGGCAATAGGAGACAGACACAGGGCATGAGCGGGGGTGGGAGGAACAGGAGACAGACACGGGGCATGAGCGGGGGGTGGGGAGAACAGGAGACAGACACTGGGCATGAGCGAGGGGGTGGGGGGCAACAGGAGACAGACACGGGGCATGAGCGGGGGTGTGGGGGGCAACAGGAGAGAGACACGGGCATGAGCGTGGAGTGGGGGGGTACAGGAGACAGACACGGGGCATGGGTGGGAGCAAGAGGAGACAGACATGGGGCATGAGCGGGGGGTGGGGGGAACAGGAGACAGACAGGGGGCATGAGCGGGGGGTGGGGGGTACAGAAGACAGACACGGGGCATGAGCGGGGTAGTGGGGGGCAACAGGAGAGAGACATGGGGCATGAGCGGGGGGTGGGGGGGTACAGGAGACAGACACGGGGCATGAGCAGGGGGTGGGGGGCAACAGGAGAGAGACACAGGGCATGAGCGGGGGGTGGGGGGGTACAGGAGACAGACACGGGGCATGAGCAGGGGGTGGGGGGCAAGAGGAGAGAGACACGGGACATGAGCGGGTGGGGGGAACAGGAGACAGACACGGGGCATGAGCAGGGGGGGCAACAGGAGACAGACATGGGGCATGAGCGGGGGGTGGGGGGTACAGGAGACAGACAAGAGCATGAGCGGGGGTTGGCGGGGTACAGGAGACAGACACGGGGCATGAGCAGGGGGTGGGGGGCAACAGGAGACAGACACGGGGCATGAGCGGGAGGTGAGGGCAACAGGAGACAGACACGGGGCATGAGCAGGGGGTGGGGGGAACAGGAGACAGACACGGAGCATGAGTGGGGGGTGGGGAGAACAGGAGACAGACACGGGGCATGAGCGGGGGGTGGGGAGAACAAAAGAGACAGACACGGGGCATGTGCCGGGGGTGGGCGGGAGGGTGAAAGACACACGGGGCATGAGCGGGGGTGGGCGGGAGGGTGAAAGACACACGGGGCATGAGCGGGGTTGGGCGGGAGGGTGAAAGGCACACGGGGCATGAGCGGGGGTGGCCGGGAGGTCGAAAGACACGGGGCAAGAGCGGGGGTGGGCGGGAGGGAGAAAGACACGGGGCAAGAGCGGGGGTGGGTGGGAGGGTGATAGACACGGGACAAGAGCGGGGGTGGGCGGGAGGGTGATAGACACGGGGCAAGAGCGGGGGTGGGCGGGAGGGTGATAGACACGGGGCAAGAGTGGGGGTGGGCGGGAGGGTGATAGACACGCGGGGCAAGAGCTGGGGTAGGCGGGAGGGTGATAGACACGCGGAGCAAGAGCGGGGGTGGGCAGGAGGGTGAAAGACACGTGGGGCAAGAGCAGGGGTGGGCGGGAGGTTGAAAGACACGGGGCAAGAGCGGGGGTGGGCGGGAGGGGGAAGACATGGGGCAAGAGCGGGGGTGGGCGGGAGGGGGAAGACACGGGGCAAGAACGGGGTTGGGCGGGAGGGGGAAAGAGACACGGGGCAAGAGCGGGGGTGGGCGGGAGGGGGAAAGAGACACGGGGCAAGAGCGGGGGTGGGCGGGATGGTGAAAGACACGGGGCAAGAGCGGGGGAGGGTGGGAGGGTGAAAGACACGGGGCAAGAGCGAGGGTGGGCGGGAGGGTGAAAGGCAAGTGGCAAGAGCGGGGTGGGCGGGAGGGTGAAAGACACGGGGCATGAGCGGGGGTGGGCGGGAGGGAGAAAGACACGGGGCAAGAGCGGGGGTGGGCAGGAGGGAGAAAGACACGGGGCAAGAGCGGGGGTGGGCGGGAGGGAGAAAGACACGGGGCAAGAGCGGGGGTGGGCGGGAGGGTGATAGACACGGGACAAGAGCGGGGGTGGGCGGGAGGGTGATAGACACGGGGCAAGAGTGGGGGTGGGCGGGAGGGTGATAGACACGGGGCAAGAGTGGGGGTGGGCGGGAGGGTGATAGACACGCGGGGCAAGAGCCGGGGTAGGCGGGAGGGTGATAGACATGCGGAGCAAGAGCGGGGGTGGGCGGGAGGGGGAAAGAGACACGGGGCAAGAGCGGGGGTGGGCGGGAGGGGGAAAGAGACACGGGGCAAGAGCGGGGGTGGGCGGGAGGGGGAAAGACACACGGGGCAAGAGCGGGGGTGGGCGGGAGGGGGAAAGACACACGGGGCAAGAGCGGGGTTGGGCGGGAGGGGGAAAGACACACGGGGCAAGAGCAGGGGAGGCGGGAGGGGGAAAGACACATGGGGCAAGAGCGGGGGTGGGGGGGTGGGCGGGAGGGGGAAAGACACACGGGGCAAGAGCGGGGGTGGCGGGGAGGGAGACAGACACACGAGGCATGAGCGGGGGGTGGGGGAAGGGGAGAGACACGCGGGGCAAGAGCGGGGGGCGGGAGGGGGAGAGACACACGGGGCATGAGCGGGGGGTGGGCGGGAGGGGGAGAGACACACGGGGCATGAGTGGGGGGTGGGGGGAAGGAGAGAGAGACACACGGGGCATGAGCGGGGGTGGGGGGGAGGGAGAGAGACACACGGACATGAGCGGGGGTGGGCGGGAGGGGGAGACACACACGGGGCATGAGCGGGGGGTGAGCCGCGGGTCGGGAGGGACACACGGACATGAGCGGGGGTGGGGAGAGACACACGGACATGAGCGGGGGGTGGGCAGCAGGTGGTGAGAGACATACGGACATGAGCGGGGGGTGGGCGGCGGGTGGGGAGAGACACACGGACATGAGCGGGGGGTGGGCGGCGGGTGGAGAGAGACACACGGACATGAGCGGGCGGCGGGTGGGGAGAAACACACAGACATGAGCAGCGGGTGGTAGAGACACACGGGGGTGGGAGAGACACACGGGGCAAGAGTGGGGGGTTGGCGGTTGGGAGAGACGAGCGGGGCACGAGCGGGGCATGAGCGGGGGGTGGGCGGGAGGTAGAAAGACACACGGACATGAGCAGGGGTTGGCGGGAGGGAGAAAGACACACGGACATGAGCCGGCGGTGGGCGGGAGGGAGAAAGACACACGGACATGAGCGGGCGGTGGGAGGAACAGGAGACAGACACGGGCATGAGCGGGGTGGGGGACTTACTGTGCAGGCGGGATACAAAGCCTCTCATGCGGGGAACAAAGATGGCGGGCGTCTCTGAAGCCAGACGCACTGCACGCTTTCACGCATCCAATGAGAGAGCACGTCAGATGTCCACGGACTTCACGCAAGCTGCTTGCCCAATCACCGTCCTGTCCGCGGAGCAAACAGGGAAGTGTGTCCGTGAAGCGAACACAGATATCACAATTTTTTTTCACTTACATTTTTGTCATTTTTTTAATAACTACTGGACAGATTTACACCAAATAAAGCAAAGCACGCTTTCGGGACCAAGCCGCCGCTCCTGCCGCTAATTTGGTGTAAATCCGTCCAGCGGTTTGGTCTGTAGGCGTGAGCAAAGTTTTTTCCCATTATGTCTATGGGAAAAAAAAAAGTTTTGGGACCCCCCCCTATAACTTTGCCCCCCCTGGACGAATCCTCACCAAAGTTTGCAAAAAAATTCAGAGTGACCCAAATACTCTTCCTATGGAAACAGCAACTTAAACAGCAACTTAACCATAACTACATGGCCACTACCGTATACATGTAGATATGGTTAAGTTGCTGTTTCCATAGGAAGATCACTTTTTGGGCGGTTTATAACTTCGCTCTCCCTGGACGGATCCTCACCAAACTTTGCAAAATAAGTAGTTGGGTCACTCTAAATTTTATTGCAAAGTTTGGTGAGGATTCGTCCAGGGGGGCAAAGTTATAGGGGGGTTCCCAAAACTTTTTTTTTCCCATAGACTGAATGGGAAAAAACTTTGCGCACGGCTACAGCCCGAACCGCTGGACGGATTTACACCAAATTTGCGGCAGGAGCGGCGGCCTGGTCCCACAAGCGTGCTTTTGTAAATTTGGTGTAAATCCGTCCAGTAGTTTTTTAAAAAATGACTAAAATGTAAGGCAAAAAAATTAGTGATATCTGCGTTCGCTTCGCGGACGGACTTCCCTGTTCGCTTGGCCCGTGGGCTTGCGTCATGTCCGCGGACATGCAACGTGTTTGCTGATTGGACGGCGAGGGGCGTGGAGCGCGTCAGATTTTCTGTGGCGCCCGCCATCTTGTATTCGCAGTCGACCGCGTACAGCGCAGTGAAACGTGGATAAAAAATTGTATTTAGTGCCGTGTGTTGGTGTGTAAGAGTGTTTGGGGAAGGTGGGGGAGTATGAGATAGGTTCAATGCTTTGTTTTTTTATGTGCTAGATGTTTTTGTTGCGTTCGATTTGTCCGCGGAGAACACGGCTCTTTCTGACATTTTATAAATAAACTAAATGGTGGGGTGTTTAGAGGACGGAGTCTTGGGTGCATTTGGCCATGCACCCAAGACTTTATGCCCTGGCAACAACCACGGCAGCATATCACATTCATATTTGTTTATAAGTTTGGGTGAAAAACAAATGTATAAGGAACAAAGATATTAGATACTATGGATGTGATGTGCTGCTATGGTTGTCCTTATTATTGTATACTTACTGTTTGGTCTAGTAATGGGAGTCCATGTTTTTTTTCTTCATTTCTGTGATAAAAGAAAATAGCATATTAGTATTAGTATTTTGTAATGACTTATTACATTGTATAAGCAATATACTTTTATTTTTTTTCGACCCTCATATTTAGTAGAGTACAAATTAGAGTACTGTGCAATTTGCTCAGTTTCTGTATTTGTTGCTAAAATCATTGGGTCTGTGGGAGAAAAAAAAATCCATGTTGGATTTAAAAAAAAACCTTTTTCTGTTATGCTACAGTTTATTTGTTTTCAGTGTTCACTTGTTGTTTCTGGCTAATGCTTTATACTTTGCTTTGTTGTATTTCTTTTGGAACAGTAACAGATTCTTCATTTGTTTTGATATTATAAAATTTTGGAGCAGTTAGATACCAATTGGCGTATTCTAACTGTCTATTTTTTTAATATATAGTAGTGGTTTTCATTTACCTATTTGGATATTGTTAAATTTTGGGACAGTTAGATACCAATTGGCGTATTCTAACTGTGTATTTTTTGTCCTAATTTAGTGGTATTCATTTATCTGATTAGTTGTTGTGGAATCTTTAAGTGATAGACAGCTTTTGGAGTATTCTAACAGTTTATATTACTTTAACACACATTTATAATTTTGGGACAGTTAGATACCAATTGGCGTATTCTAACTGAATATTTTTTGGTCTAATTTAGTGGTATTCATTTATCTGATTAGTTGTTGTAGAATCTTTGAGCAGTTAGATAGGTTTTGGAGTATTCTAACAGTTTATATTTTTGTAACACAAATATACTGAAAGGTTTAAATACAGTTTATCAAATTTTGGTTTTAAGAACATCAAATAAGCATTTGTAAGATTTGCTGGTAATCTCTGCTTTAGAGTAATGGTACTATCATTACATTCAAACCATCCACATTTCTTTTTTATGTATGCAGTGTAGTGCCCTGACTTGGTTGTGGCTCCTGCGTGGTAGATTATACCTATTGTTGTGAAGGTTTTCTTACCAAGTGATATTTGACCATGTGTGAATCCAGTCAGCTTGCAGTTGTTTTTGGTACCATCTGCATTGTAACGTAGAAGCATTAGTATTACGTATTTACTATGTGTTTGTATTACTAACGTGGAGCGATTATCTGAATTGCAGGTAGAGCATAATCTACCATGGTTTGCATTTTGTACAAGTTGCTGAAATGGAATGTATTCACAATTTGGTATTGATATATATATGAAGCGTTCATTGGGGATTTCTTCTTGTGTCACATTGTTGCAGAGAGTGCATGTATGTTTCCACATGTATGAAATCTGAAAGATTTCATTTATAGGTATGTTTTTGTTTTCCAGTACTTGTAGTAAGTACATTAGAAATTCTTGTGGATCTTCCTGTGAGTTTATCGTGAATTTCACCATTCCAGCACAGTAGTCCAATTGTCGTCTTATTCCAAAAACACTATATGTGTTGTCAGGATTGTTTGCTGCATTTCTGTGAAGTACTAACATTTGCAAACACAATGGGTTTGTACTGTGTGAGTAAATGTTGTCAACAATTGGTGGTAATTGAAATAGAATATTCATTGCTACATTTGCATAGCAACTTACACCAACTAGATTTTGAGAATTTAAATGGTCCAGGTAGTTCTGTATCTAACTGCTTTTTTTGGAGTTTGTCTTCCTTCTTTAAAGAAGTACCTGGTTTACTTTCTCTAATTGATTCTTTTTTGTTTGTGGTACTTGATGGAGTATTAGTTTCTTTTACTCTCTTTGGAGGATTTCCAGTGACGTCCTGTTGCATTTCAGTTTGATTTAGTTTTCTTTTACAACGTTTTAGTTTTTGTGGAACAGAATATGTGTTTAGATGGGGAGTGTATAGTGAGCAAAGTCTATTATATTGTAAAATGCAAGGAATATCAGCGTTTACTTTACTTGCATCAAAGTTGATTAGAAATAGACCGTCAAGTGTACGTACGCATGATAGTGCTACGTAGCTCATGCCTTCTTTAAAGACTGTGTTACCAATATCTATCATTGCATTGTCTAGGGTAAGACCTTGTGATTTATGAATCGTGACTGCGTATGCAAGAGTTAGAGAAAATTGTTCTCTGCGTACATACATATCTTTGAAGAGAAGGAATCTAGCTGCTGAGCGTCCTATCCGTTTTACTTCTGAAAGTTTGTCAAAGAGTATATTGACAAACTGAATTTTGTTGTCACGTGGGTATGTTTGAAAGCCAACAACTGTACCCAGTGCTCCATTAACTAGTCCTTGGTCCACGTCAAGGTTACGTTTAGGCATTACTCTGCAATTTAAGGATAATTTTAACATCTTTTCTAAGCCTGCTGTGTTTGAGATTGATTTTTCTAAATTATTTAGTCTTGTTGTGGCTTGGTCACACATGGGTAGTGTCATACCATGTACATCTAGTTTGTCTGTGGCGCTAATTTCCATTATTGGTTGCATTTCTTTACTTAGCATGATTTCATTGAATTTGAAACAGCTTGCAAGAGTTGCCATTAAGGCCATACAATTGACATTTTTGTGGGCTAATTGTTCCTTAACATCTGTAGCACATGCATTATCGCCATAAAGTGCATTAATGTGCTGGGTTTTCAATGTTGCTTCTGCTTCTTTAGAAAGTATACCAACTCTCAAACTTTTTAAAATGTTGGCATAAGTGAGATCTGCAGATTGGTGCATGTTTTCTGTTAATTCTCTGTATTGGAAATGTTGCCAAAGGTTGACATTTCCAATGCTGCCAACAGTTTTACGGCAGAGTTTGTGCCCTAATGTTTTAAAAATAGGTTCACCTTTTACTGGTGTTAATTGAAGCAGATCTCCAAAAACAATAATGTGTTTTCCTGCAAAGAGCTCTTCATAGTCTGTTTTGAGTACTTCTTGTAATCTGAGGTGAATCAAAGCTAACATCAGGTTGGAGACCATGCTCACTTCATCTATTAGTAGCATTTTCATTTGTTTCAATACTCTGCGTAATTCCATTGCAGCTTCTGCAGAAAGTTTGTAATAGTCTAATTTGTTCTGGTGTTCTACTGGTAATAGTAGTAATCGGTGTAATGTAACACCACCTATGTTGTAGGCAGCTAAACCTGTGGGGGCAGTGACAACAGCTGACAGTTTGTTGTTTGTCAATTGTTGAAGGAACTTACTAATGATTTTGATTAGGAATGTTTTGCCAGAACCAGCTTCACCACTGACGTACAGTAGTATAGGTTTTTAATTATGGCAGGAACATTCTTTATTTTCATGTTTTACACCATGTGCAATTTGTTTTGTTACTTCTTGAAAAATGCTACTTTGCTCATTGTTTAGTTTTGATTGTAGTATAGTTAAGTCTTCCTTATCTTCATACTGACACATGGTGTTTTCTACTTCTATCATAGCTAATTCTGCCTCATTTGTTATTAGTGGTTCTCCCAGTGGTTCTTGGCTTCCTGTTACAGAAGGTTGACTACTGTCAGGAGTATCCTTATGTAGTTGGGCTTGGAGTTCTTCTTCGTGTTGCTGTTCATTGTGCAGCATTGTTTTGTACTGTGTAAAGTTTACATCAGTTATAGTGCTTTCATTTGCTTTGAAAGCATCCTCATATGAGTCATAGTTATCTAGTAATTGTTCTTCTTTTCTCCATGGTTTGAAGAGTTGTAGCAGGGACATGTAATATACTTCTTTATGTTGAGGAGTCTTCAATGACAATTTGATATGATTAATTAAATTTGGTTTAGTGAGTTTAACTAAGCTGCCTTCACAGTTTGTCACTCTATATTTACCTTTTTTTTTTTCATCGGGTTTCATATTATTTTTGTATGTGTAGTTTTGGGCTATTTGGTATAGACACATGTTTTCCAAAGTATTACTTCTGTTTGGGTAGTATGTGTCCAATAAATTGTTTTTTAAAATGTCTGGGCTGTTGGGATCATGTTTGGCTATTGTTTCTATATCTTCATATGATTTTAGAACTCTTTTTCTAGATTTAGCTGGACCAAGACTTAGCCATACTATATTTTCAGATTTACCATACAATGAAGTACCAGTTAAACGATCAGCTGCTTCATAAGATCCACATTCTCTATGGGTGAGCATTTTTATGCCCAAGCTGTATAATTTCTGAGATACTGTTTTATCTGATGACAGGTCATTCCAGAGGTCTTGGAGCTCTGTTTTTTCTGCTTTAGTTAAGTATGCTGTGACATATCGTGCAACTGCAGTAGAATTGTCTGCAATGTACTGCACATCTATGTTTGCATTCCATAAGTGGGCAATGATTGCATTATAATCATTGATATATTTTCCTTCTTCTTTTCTTTTTATGTAATATGTATTTTTAGGTGACTTTCCTTTAACAGAATGTCTAACTGAAGACATGAGGTTGTTTACTTGACCTGTATTTGTAACTGGTCTAGGGAAACCAAATCGGCATTTGGTGTAGTATTGGCCTTTGTTTTTGTATTTGCGACGACAATATTTTCCACATTTGTGTCTTTGAAATTGTAAAATTTGTGCACAAAGATCACTATTTGTGGCTTCTGATGGAATTTCACAAGTGACATATTTTTCAATAAACTGTAAAACAGTGGCATCACTGTCTTGACCAAATTTAGGAGCATCTTTAATCCATAAAAGTATGTGGATATGTGGTGCTCCTCTGGCTTGGTATTCCTTTCTCCAAAAGAAGTGTTGCACTTCTCCAAGGGGAGGAACAGTTTTATTACAAATAAAATGTAGCATAGCAATGAAGCGATGGTGAAAATATCTTGAAACATTAACAGGATCCAAAAAACAAAGTTCTCCAGGTGTTAGAATATCTATGTTTGTTTTGTTTTTATTTGATATGCGTAGGAAATCATGTAAATCTTCCCATGCATATTCTGCACAACTTAATGTAACAAACCAAATGAGTGGGCCAAGGTTTCTGATCATACAACGTACATCTCCATGACGTCGAAACCAGTACTCTTTAGTAGCACGCATATTTGCTAATAGATAAGTAATATTTGATTGTAAAACCTCATCCTTTTGTTGCACTTTCTCTAATAATTGTGTAACTGTCATATTTTGAAAGTGTGATCCGGATTTTAATATGTGTGCAACTCCGTAACATAAAGTTGCTAGTTCACTTTCAAAGAGTAGGTGGAATATGTATTCCACATTTTGTCTAAATCTGGGATCTTCAGAATACATCCGTAATGAGCGGTATTCTGAAGCTAATATTTGAATAGGTCTATCATCATACCTTCCTCCTTTGCCAGTAGGAAAGAGTAGAGGAAAAGCATGTGCTTCTATACTTTTTTCCCATATACTGATTGGCGATCCTTTTCTTAGACGCATTTGGTAAGTTTCCAGTACATCTTGTATGGTGTCATTACAGTGCAAAGGATGAATTGTATACTGGTCTAAAGTATTTGATATTGTAGCAGGATCTAGTAGCTCAAATTGACCAGCTTCTTGTGTTTCTTGAATTATTTCAGTTGTATCTTTCAAGTTTTCTTCAATATTAATTTCTTTGTAATATTCATTATTCTCTTTGAGATATTGGAAGGCTTGTCTAAATTTATATAAATCTACCAGCTGTTGCCATATTTTTTTGTCTTTTGTAGGTACTCCATTTACTAATATAATTAAATATTGGTGCATTGGACGTTGCACTCCTAGAGTATGCACATTTTCTTTTAGATTTAATGGTAAATAAACTACTTTTCCAAGAATGCCTTTTACCAATTCAGAGGGAGGTAATTTTGCTGTTTTTGGTTGAAGGCGTATTATTGCTTGAAATGGGTGTACTGTTTGAATTATTTTGCTCTCATATAAATTAAGTTGTTGTAGAGGTTTTGGTACTGGGTATAATTCCAAATTATTTGTGATAGAACGTGAAGGAGTTTGGTTGTTGTCAAGTTTTATGGTGCAATAACTGCAAAGTATTAAGGGCTCAGTTATTTCATATTTGTTTTCTGCTAGAAGGTAGAGAGCTAATTCAAACCATTTAGAATCTTCATTGTCTTCTATTTTGTATGATAGGTCCACAGTTTTTGTGTTACTTTTAAAAAAATTCTACGGCAACATACACATACATGGTTTGGTACTTCAGCTGATGTACTTTTAAATTTTAGTATTTCTTTTTTGTATGTGTTTAGCAAAAGGTTGCCATGTGTAGAATTGTTGCTTAATTGGTTTAAAGCTATTTCATTCTGTAAATGGCTTTCACTTCCAAAATATTTTTTCTGGATATAGTCAATTTCTTCAAGTAGGTCTTTTGCTGTACCATATAGAAGGATGTTATTTAACTTTGCTAGTGCTAAAGCAGGACTTTTAGCATAGTACAGTTTATCGACTAGATTTCTTATAGTTGAATGATGTGTTGATATCCTTTTGATATCATGGAAAGTGGTTTTACAAGTAGGTCCTGTAATGTAGGCCAATGAATGTCCTTGTAGTCCTGTGTACTTTCGCACTGGACAGGTATCTATATTTTGCAGTAATTTAATTTTGATTTTGTCTTTGCTTTTTACATATTTATTGAGGAATTGGTGTAAAGATTTGAAACATTGTTTGGGAATGTTACACATTGACGTGCATGGCCATTTGTTCACTAGACGTTCTGATTCAGTTGAATGGAGGGGTAATTCTAAGTTTTCGGGGCAAATTTTTGTAAGGAGTACTTCTTGTTCCATTATGGTATTATTCACTTTTTCATAACCTCGACCACTGCTATTTATGGCAATTGTATTAGTTTGCTTTTGTTTGTACGCTTCTTCATTAAAATATGGTTCTGTGCTCGCAGTGTGATTCCATTCACCTCCGCAGATACTTAAGAAGTTCTTTCTGTTGACATTTCGCTTATTGAGAAGTCTTTTTTGTAATTTAGTTATTAGTTTTGTTAGTGGTTTCATTTTGTTTAACAGTAAAATAAATAAATTTCTTTTGAAAAGAATTGCACTGTCCATCAATGCTTCTAAGATTAATTTCCTACGATAGGTTTTAAGCTTTGAACCTGATTTCTCTCCTGTTTTTATAAGATTTTGAAGGACTTTGTGACGGTATATTTTGGCTAAAATACTTTTCTTGGTATGCTTACTTTGCACTATTTTAAAATTTGAAGAAGTAGTTTTATCTGTACTGATAGCTGATTTTCTGTTAATTGTTTTTTGGTTTGTTTTACATATTGATAGAGGAAGCGAAGTTGTACTTGAAACTTCTTGTGTTTCATTAAATGATTGTATTAGCTGTTTTGTTTCAACTTTTTTTACAAATTCTGCTAGAGATGGATGCTTATGTTGGACTCCTTTATTTTCATTTGCTCTAATTTTGCGTTGCTTTCTACGGAGTTGTCTTTTGGTAGGCATTCTTTAGGGTCTGATGAAAAAAATAAAGAAGATATGGGTTGGGGTGTTCTGGAATGTATGTGTGCTGTGTGCATGAGTGTTTGAGTAAGATGATAAAGATGTATGTAATGGTGTGTGATTGTATATTGGGAACTAAAACTAGTAGGTATAGGTATTCTTGAACTTATGTGTCACTAAACTGGGGTTCAGATGACAAAAAAAAGTAAGCTAGTGGTGTGGAAAAGTACAAATAGTAAATCTAATGTATACAATTAAAACAGTTGTTTGTTCTATAATATGAAAATTGTAGTGGTTCAGTTGGCTAATTTGTGTGTCCAAAAATAGAAATTTGTGGGCCATTCTGGTTGTAAATCGCTGTTTACGACATGGAAATTTTTGGACAAAATGGTACTAAATCTCTATTTTAAGAAACCAAAATAGCTGGTATTAATGTTATAGTATATTCGATTAATAATATAAATATTATGGTGATATTTTACTTACTTTTTTTTTAAATTAACAGGTAACTTCTTAGTTTTTCTTTCTTCTTCGAATTCGGCTGCTTCTTTTCAGGAAACTGGTCTTCACTGCAACTGTAAAAGCTTCAAATTAGTAACTTTGTTTGTATATAGCACTGTTTTTAATTTAGAAATTGTTTTTTTTAATTGAAATCCTCAGTGCCTTCTGTCAAACCATTAAACTAATTTATTTACATAAGATACATTGCATTCAGTGTATATGATATGTACTTAATGAACAAATTGTATTGAATGACTAACTGTAGCAAAAATAAAATATATTTACTATGTCTTGTGAAATTTATAATATATTAGTGAATACCACTATTTCTGTAAGTAAACTGTTCTAGGTAATAGCGCCTCAATGTCATGTCTAATTTAAAGTAATTAAGTCAATAAATAAATAAAAACAAAAAATATGAAATTGTATAAGTATTTTTATAAAGGTTTAAACATAGATTGTGTTTGCATGCAATTTTGTTTGAATATATGTAGTCTACATATTTCATTTAAAAAATGTTAGTTTAACATGATTTGAGTGTGTGTGTTAAAGAAAGTAAAAAGTATAAAGGTGTATAAGTGGTAGTTGATTTTAGGAAATTGAAAAAAGTACAGTAAATTCATTTAACAGATTTTACAAGGTAAAAGTCTGTTTGAAAATGTG
Organism: Ambystoma mexicanum; assembly: GCF_040938575.1. NCBI lineage: Eukaryota > Metazoa > Chordata > Amphibia > Caudata > Ambystomatidae > Ambystoma > Ambystoma mexicanum. The sequence goes on along the minus strand of NC_090922.1, from coordinate 679,195,860 downwards.
TTCATCTACCATAGCTCTCAAGTCACACGCTTTTGGCGGGTGTCACACGCCTTGTAAAGGGCAGACTCACCCGCCAAGCCTCCTGGACGCCCATTCATTCCAATGGGCGTCTCACCCGCTAAAAACAAAATCGGGTGATTTCACCCGCCTGTAAAACAAAAATGGTTGAGAGCTATGTCATGTACTATACAGAAAATATGCATACCTGAAGTTTGTGTTCATGCATATGGATATGCGTGGAGCTGCAAGTAGAAATCTTGAAGACTTGTACAGTATTTCTGGTAGATGCTGCTTGCCAATGATATGACGCTTGTACTCAGAGAGATTCAGAGTACATTTGCAGTGCTGATCTATGATGATGCAGTTAGATGTAGAGGTCTTGAATGTGATTGGAGCATGGTCATGTGATTTTTGAGGTACATCCAATGAGGGAATGGCAGAGAGAGTGTAGTGGAAATGGTAGAAGGGCTGTTCATGTTACGATATGTCCGCGGACATGGCGGTAGTTCCCGGACATCGAGAGTTACATCCAGGGATTTTTGGGTTCAGAAGTCATGCAAATGAGAATAAGCACTGAAAGGGATTGGTTAGGAAAGTTTGGTGGGTGTGTTGTGCCAGGAGAGATTTTTTGAGATACTCTTTTTGCTGAGAGAACAAAAGATAGCTATGGCTGTGTGTTTCAGAAAACAGATTGTTTGGATTTTAGGAGATTCGTGGATACATTGGTTGAAGGTGCATGCAGAAAGCTGTGGAGTAGCTGTAGATCTTGGATTCCCACATGTGGAAGTACACTGGCATGGAGTACGTGGAATGAAGTGGTTGGACTTGCTACCTCTCTGTGCTACTTTGGAGACAGAGCAACATCCAGACATAATTGTAATTCATTGTGGAGGGAACAGTTTAGGGCATGTGACTGGAATTTTTTGCAATTTGCTATGAAAGAAGGACTGAGGAAGGTTATGGACATGTTTCCTAATTCGCAAGTGATATTTTCACGGATTGCGCAGAGACAAATGTGGCTTCGTTCTTCTTCATTTGGTCCACAAATGGAAAAAGCAAGGCGCAATGTTAATAAGGCTGTTTGTGGCTTTCTAAGAGATTTTGGCATGTCTTCTTTTCACAATGAAAATATTATGTTTTGTAGTACATACATTTTTCGCAGAGATGGAGTCCATCTTACTTATGCTGGCAATCAGATTTTTCTGAGAAATGTACAAAATGCATTGCGACCTTTTTTTGGAATTACAACAACGATTTTGAAGTAGATGTTAAGCATTTACAATTTTTGACTTACAAACACCACCCAAAGGCTCTTTTCAGAGCCACCACTTCTTTCCAGAGAAAATTACAATGTTTGTGATGGTGTAGTAACCCAATTTTTTTAATGTTCGCCAACTGTCCGCGGACTTCTAAAAAATAGAAAGAGCCCTGCTTCATTTATTTTCACTTCTATTTTTTAACTGGGAAAGGCGGCTCTGAAAAGAGCCTTATTTTTTGGGGATTTTTGTAATTTTGTATTTTTTTTTGGTTTTTCAGACACGACACACTAGGAGAGGAGGGTAAAGGAGGGTAAAGGGGGGGGCACCAACCACAGGGATAAGAAAGGGCTAGCTGAGAGAGGAAGATGTAGAGTGGGTTTTATTTGGGTAGTGAGCAGGTCTTCACGTGCTCTGAGACGATAGTCTCAAAAGCACTCCGAAGTCGCTCCCCCCTGCAGAGTACTGTGTCACAGTACATACATACAACTGTGACCCTCGAAAGGTAAGGGTCATCAGCATTCTGTATGGCCTGTGAGGCAGCTTCAGAAAGACGCTGTCCCACAGAGGTGGTCCTTGTGGTGACAGGATCAGAAACAGAGGATGAAGTAGAGGAAATCAACCTGCTACGTTCTTCGCAAGGTACAACCCTGCGAATAGCCCCAGAGTGAAATGACCTCAGGTGTCACTTCATAGTAGTGGTCCCAAAGCTGTAGTTACCGTGCTCCCCACGACTGAGTATCATTTTGCACTCATTGCAGGTAACATGGTTCGCACGAGCCTTAGGACCATTCCCATGAATGGTAAATAACCGCCACACCCAAGACTCACGCCTAGTGCGGGTAGTAGGGATTTCCTCTACCTCATTCACATCATCCTCTTCTTCCTCCTCCGCATCCTCACTCCTGTTCCCCTCTTCAGGCCCTTGGGGAGGTGGTGGTGGTGGAGGGGGTGGTGGTGGTGCTGAAGCAGGTGCAGCACCAAGTGGCAGTTCAGCAGCCAAGGATGCCATGTCTATGATGGTGTAGTCTGCAGGTGGCAGCAAAAATCACTGTGTTCTGAAGAATAGCCAGAAACACAATGGGAATAAGCTCTTGGGCGTGGTCTTTTATAGGGGTGCTTGTGCGCGGTCCGCGGACATGCGCACTGTGCGCGGACAGATCGAACACAAAAAAAGGATCGGAAAGTTTCAAAAGGTATATAGAAACTCAAGATTGCTATGTGGGACTTGTGGCATGGTGAGATTTTATTGAAAAATATTATGGATTAACTGAAAATGTACTTTTAAATTGTTCGGGGACACGAACAGTGTCCGCATTTCAGGACACACGATGAGCGTGAGCGCGGTCATATGATCTGTTTGCGAACTAGTCTGTGAAGGAAGCGCCTGACCGCAGGACACCAAGTGCACAGAGATTGGTTAGCGCATGCGCATTGATGTCCTACGGACACTGTTCGGGTTCTGAAGTAATTAAAAGTGCGTCACACGTGAAACAAACATTTCAGGACACCGCGTGTGTTCTTAGAACAGTTTAAACTTGGTAGCGAACAGTAAGGACAGATATAGTGTTCTTCAGGACACGTGTACTTTAGTTTATGTACGAACATTTCAGGACACCAATTGTTTTCTTGGAACACTTTCAATTGGGTAGCGAACACTACGAACAGTTGTACTGTTGTTCAGTACACATCATTTTCGTTTATTTACGAACATTTCAGGACAGCAATTGTGTTCTTCGGACAGTTTTAAGTTGATAGCAAACATTACGGACAGATATAGTGTTCTTTAGAACACTTTAATTTTCGTTTCTTTACGAACATTTCAGGACACTACGAGTGTTCTTAGAACATTTTGAACTTGCATGAGAACATTACGGACAGATGTAGTGTCCTCAGGACAGTTACATTTTCGTTTCTTTACGAACATTTCCGAACAACCGCGGTGTCCGTGGACACCTAAATTGGTTTTATTACAAGGAACTGAAAGTAATTACAACACAATATAAGAAAAGTAACTTTATTTAACATATATAAACAATTCATGACTGAGAAGGTGGGGCAGAAACGGAAACAAAAACAGGAGAATTAGGGTTTTCAATATTAGTGGGATCAGGTGAAGAAGGGATGCAAATCTCATCAAAACGTTGCGGTCCATGGAGAGAGTTTGGGGATAAATGAATGGGATATGGTGAGGGGGGACAAGTACAGGTGGGACAATGGTATGTTGTTGGTGGTTTTAGGTGATCTTCCACAAAGTTCTTTAAATCCATAAAACTTGCCATAAGTTGGTCCATTTTGTGGGTAATGTGTTCAAGAGTGTTATCCACCACTTCTTTTTCTTTGGTAGTTGCAATTTTTGTAGGGTCTGTAAAAAAAGAATGTATATATTGAATGTATACAAAATAATATTTATCAATTGGTTTATACAGTAAAGTGTGTACCATTAGGTGGACTATCTTCTAACATTTCGTCTCGTGGGAAATGGTCCTCTAGCCAGTTCAGAGTACTACACATTTCTGTGAGAAAACAAAGAAGTAATATGTTTTTTTTTTCTAATATAGAAAGTTTATAAATATATGAGTAAAAAGAAGTGCACTTACTATATCTGGTGAGATATGTAATCAGTAGTGTATACGTCTGGTCTTGCTGTTGGTTGTGGAGCGTCTGTGAGGTAATTATGGTGGAAGCCACTTTATCTTCTTTTGGTATATTCCATTTTAAAACATATTGGCCCTCATTACGACCCTGGCGGAGGACCATGGTGCAATTTGCACCATGGTCCATGGCGCAAAGCTGCCAACTCCGCCATGGGGGTTGGCGGACTTACCGCCCCATTCCGACCTTGGCGGGGCGGTAAGTCCCCAATCCCCATTTACCCTTCCCCATTCCCATTTTTGCCCCATAGGGTATAATGGGAGTGGGGAAGGCGTTAATTTCGCCACCGTAAATTACGGTGGCGTAATTAACGACAAGTCCCGTAGCGCCATGGATTTTTCCGCCTGCAAAAAGCAGGCGTGAAAATCACCATGGCGCTACGGGAACTCGTAGTCTGGCGGAAAGGTACGCCATGCTTTACGCCGGTGTAAACCCCTTTCCGCCAGGGTCCTAATGAGGGCCATTGTATTTACATGAATGGTTAGTGTGTTACATATATGGGTAACATTGTTTAAGTATTTCTACATATACTTTGTATGTGTGCTGCTTTGTGAATTTGTTAAATGTTCCTATGTTATGATATAACTATTACAAATACCTTCCCAGAGTTTTTAGGTGGTGGTACTGTTCTCCGAACATGTCAGCGAACATTAAATAAGTTCGCGGACATCAAGTTCATAAGAAGAGATCTAGTCAGTTCCATATGACATGTATATAAAGTCAAAGTCATTATTGTTAAGTTGTGCTACTAAAAAACTATGAAATTCAGTGAAAAAACTTTGTTAAAGGGACGTTATGGTTAAGTTGCGCTACTAAAAACCTATGAAATTCAGTGAAAAAAACTTTGTTAAAGGGACGTTATGGTTAAGTTGCGCTACTAAAAACCTATGAAATTCTGTGAAAAAACTTTGTTAAAGGGACGTTATGGTTCCAAGTAAAACCGAAAAACCCTTGAAATTCAGCAGTTATGGTAAGCTAAGCAACCATAACTCGCGCCGCCACCGTGCACTGCTAAGACTAACACCCAGGACATCAAAGATGACATCACAAATGTCATTGATGACATCACTGATGACATCACATGTGTATGTACTTCTCATGAAATATGTGTAGAAGGGATTCTTATTATGTTGCGAAAAAAGTGTCAAGAATCATTGCAAGAAATATACCCTAATAAGTGCATTGAACGATGCATTGATATAAATAGCATCCTATTATGGGGTTCTATCTAGTATACTGAGCTACTCATACAGAAACATAACATTGTGTGCAGCGTACAAGATGAAGGTATGATATTGGTAATGTTAATATGTTCAATAATGAAATGATAATTGTTTTCTAAATAGATTTTTGTATACTGTGAAATATGTAATAAGTAGCTAATAAACCCCATGTATTACATAATTGCATTACTATAGACAAAATACAAAGACACAAGAACACATACCAATATGGGTATATACAGGGAAAGTGAAGTTAGCAACAAGTAGTAGCAGAAACAACTCATAACTTAACTGATTAGTTTCATGCAAATAAATGATTGCTCTGTTTCAAAGCTGCTATTTACCCTATGTATATGTATCACTTGATGTGATTGGACCCACAGGGAAAGTACAGCCATAAAAAAACAACAGAACTATCAGAAAGTGCTCATAAATCTAGTGATTATCTTTATGCACAAAAAGGATTGCTGTCTTTCAAGCTTGTGTTTTCCCATATGTATATGTTTCATATGATGTGACTGTACTCTAAGAGAAATACTGTAAGAACCTACTAGAAGGATACGTCTACAAATAAAATATAATTCTTAGTTTCTGACTGTTACTGAAGAAAACCATGTGGCCTAGATATGTCAGCAAAAGAAAAAATAGTGAGCCAGACATGTGATGTCATCAATGACATTTGTGATGTCATCTTTGATGTCCTGGGTGTTAGTCTTAGCAGTGCACGGTGGCGGCGCGAGTTATGGTTGCTTAGCTTACCATAACTGCCGAATTTCAAGGGTTTTTCGGTTTTACTTGGAACCATAACGTCCCTTTAACAAAGTTTTTTCACAGAATTTCATAGGTTTTTAGTAGCGCAACTTAACCATAATGTCCCTTTAACAAAGTTTTTTCACTGAATATATATATATATATATATATATATATATATATATATATATATATATATATACATATGTTTATATAAAAGTGAACATTTGTGGGTTTATGGGTGTGTGATTTTGCGTATATTCCCTGTACAATTTCACACCATCTCACAACACAATCTGCACCAAATGTTGCACAGTCACCTGTTAGGACCCTCTGGACATTACTGTCTACATGACATCTGGACATCCCACCCTTTCATCTAATTTCAGCAAAAGTGAAAATTTGGGTGTGGCTTTGTGGGTTTTAGTATGTTCCCTATACAATTCCACACCGTGTCACCAATCTGCACCATAGTTTGCACAGTCACCTGTTACTATCATCTGGACATTACTGGCTACTTGACATCTGGACAACCCACTCCTTTCCCCCAATTTCAGCAAAAGTGTACATTTGGGTATGGGTTTGTGGCTTAGTTTATGTTCCCTATACAATATCACACTGTTTCACCAATCTGCACCAAATTCTGCACAATCACCTGTTAGGACCCTCTGGAGATTACTGGCTACATGACATTTGGACACCACACCCCTTCCCCGGATTTCACAAAAGTGAAAATGGAGGTGTGGCTTTGTGGCTTTGTGGATGCGCATATGTTCCCTGTACAATTCCACACTGTTTCACCAATCTGCACCACGTTTTGCTCAATAACCTGTTAGGACCCTCCAGACCATACTGGCTACATGACGGCTGGACATCCCACCTCTTTCCCCGGATTTGGGTTTGTGGCTTTGCGTCTGTTCCCTATACAATTCCACACAGTTTCACCAATCTGTACCAAATTTTGCACAGTCACTGTTAGGACTCTCAGGATATTACTGGATACATGACCTTTGGACATCTCGCCCCTTTACTTGGATTCCAGCAAAAGTCTTTGGGTTTGTGGCTTTGCGTATGTTCCCTATATAATTCCATATTGCTTCACTAATGTGCACCAAACTTTGCACAATCACCTGTTAGGACCCTCCAGGCATTACTGGTCACATGCCATTTGGACACCCCACCTCTTTCACGGGATTTCAGTAAAATACATTTTTTTGTGGGTTTGTGGGTTGTGCCTTGGCAAAGTATTGTTCCTTATTCAATTCCACACTGTTTCACCAATCTGCTCCAAATTTTGCACAGTTACGTGTACCTATGACGGAATTAAAGGCTACTCCGGGTAGATCCACTAGTCTAAAATAAAGTTCAGTAATGTATATAAATAAAATAATAACAGTTTTATACTCAGGAAGTTGTATTCAAAATATGGCAAATACGTACATATTCTATGTGGTAACACTCTAGACTTAAACCCAGTAAAAATGCACCAACTGCTGACCGTTTATAATAGGCATGTGAATTCTTAAGTCAGGTGTACTTTCATAGAGCAAGGAAGAAAGGCAGGTTAGTTGCAGAACATAGGCAGTATACTTTCATGAAACCAAATGGTAATACTGTGTGAGGATCCCCTCACCTGGGCAACCTGTAATGGAAGGGTTAGGGAGTACCTTATCTTGTCTTTTACAGCCCAGTGAAAATATGTTCAATAATACTCTGCTTTCTTTCTGCAAGTTCTAGCACCCCAATATACCTGAGATGCCACAGAAGAACAGGATCCAAGATGACTCTGGGACCCTGGGCCTACTCTTGAGGTTGGAAGAGGCTCTTCCTTGCCCCGGTACCTTTGGTGCCTTGACAGGCTAAGTGACAGGGTTTCTTGAAGGATGGACACACTTTGCAAGAAGGAGTCGCTGCGATGCCGAGGCCAAGAGAAAAAGAGGAACCAAGTACGTTCGGTAAAGCAGCAGTTTTGGTCTTTGCAGTGGTCTCCTTTGGATGGTTATTACTCAGTGGAAGTCCTAGGAAGGTGAAACTTGCTGTGGACTCCAAAAAGGCCTGGCTGAAGAAGGTAAGACCCCTGAGGACCTTGGATGCCTCTTGGTTAAAATGTGTGCAGTGGCAGAAGTAGGTGCGGGATTCAGGATTTCACGGTTCAGCGCCTTTTGGATCTTCCATGCTGCAGCCGCAGCACCAACCTCTGGATGGCTTCTGGCAAACTGGGTGTGACCACTGGACTAGACTACTCACCCTCACCAAGGCTGGACCCTCGGGACATCTTCTGACAAGTGGTCAAATGTCATGTCAGGGATGTCCCTTGAAGGATTCTTTCATCAAGTGGAATTTTTGCAAATACGGGTGTCATGCAGCACTATACCAGGGTACCCCCTCTTCTGGGTGCTAGACTGCAATCTGGCTTCCAGCGACCACAAACACTCTGCCAGACCCTGGGAGATACAACTGGACTACTTTTACTCAAGAGGTCGAAGGACTACTCTTTTGGAATCACAAAGACCCCTTCTCTGCACAGCAGACCCACAGGACTCGCTTCCACGGTACTTCTGATGATGAGAAGCAGGTGCATGATAGTCGCTTGTAGCTCGGGAAGAGGTATCCTATCCAGGTCCTCTCCTGGGTCAGTTCTTGAAGGAATGCAGAAGCTTTCTGATTATGTGAAGAAAATGCAGCAGCAGACTTCTTCCTCCAGCTGGGCTTCAAGGGAACAGCTTTTTCTTGCTACAGCTTTGACTTCAGCTTCTGAAAAAATTGGTGAGGGAGAGGTCTCCTGTTATAGACATTGGTTCCCCATTCACTCAGGTTGAGCCATGCTCAGCAACCATCATTCACAAGTACATTCATGCAGGCAGGCAGACAATCAGGCTCACAGGTATTCATTCCATTCACTTCACTCAGACACCCACAACACAGAATGTGGTTGGAGTAACCACCCAGCCTTTTAGCACACTACAATGCATTCACTCGAGTTTCAGTCGGGGCTGTCTCAGGCATTGTGTCATACAACCACACCCAGACACCAACAACACAGAATGTGAGTTCACTTCAGACTCCATTCTCACGGGTCCCACCCCAAGGGTGTACCCACAACACACAGCTCCTGGGAAGGCTCCACTCAGACTGACAGGAGGCAGCGCCTGAGTCATCTATGGTATTTTCACCAAATGGCCAGTCAGGAGGAAGAGACAGAGCCGGGGCTTCCCAGGACTTTGGGAAACAAGGTAAAAGGCTATAGATACCAAGAGGCTACAGTGAACATCTTGTCTTTCTTCATGAATCCACTGATTCATATGGCAGGGCCTGGGTGTCCCAAAAATGGAGTGCACTCAGAGCCACTGCCAAGTCAGCATGTAGCTACAACCAGCCCATACCCTGCTCTGTGGGAAACACACATTTGCCCAAAACACACAAGGGGTATAAGGGTCTACCCCATCCATAAGTGCCATAAGGGTATCCTATGGGCGTTGTTCACCAAAAGGAAAACATGATGAGCTGCACTGCCAGAGGTTCAGGCTGGACATCAGTGGCACAAAACAAAGAGGTGGCCAGGCCCCTCTGACCCCCACAGGACCTCGGAAGCTATTCCCCACTTTGTAACTGGTTGAGGCTGGAAGCCCCTTTCTTGAGCCCTTTGAACCCTGTCCCCTGACCCCAGAAGTCCATGCCCTGAACACCGCTGACCTGACCTATAAAGTAATTTCCCTGAGTCCCTTTGGTCCCTGACCTGAATGTCCTGCACCTCCCTCTTTCATCCCTGACCCAGCAATAACCTTCCCACCCTCTATGATGCCTAACCCTGGAAATACCCACACCTGAGCCCACTTTGACTTCTGGCCTAGAATGTTCCAACCCACCCCTCTATGGTCCCTGACCCTGGAAGTCCCATCCCTACTTCCTTGAACCCTGAAACCACAAGTCCTGCCCTCTATCTACCACAACCTGTCAAGTAAGCATAAACACACCCAGCCGTGTTTTCCAAAAGAAAAAACAAAAGTAACTGACACTCTAGGCCCTTTAAGAGAGGTGGCGCTCTATGGAATTGATGGGGATGCAGATCTTACTCTTGCACCAATAATCAGACTGACTCAGGAAGTTGGCAAATATTTAGCTGTTTTATTAACAAGTATCTAAAACAGGGAGTACAATGGTCATTAACGGACGCCGCACAAGCATTCTCAATGTTTCACATGATAAAACACATATTTATAACAACAATGTGTCATACCTGATGTCATACTATGTAGCAAAATAAGACAAAACATACAAGAGATTTTGATAGGCTCAGGGGGAACATGTAGGTATACTTTCTATGGCGTATGGGATCGTGTTGGGTCTAGACAGTCAGGTGGACAGCTATGCTCGCCCCTAGTGCAAGTTATCTTCCCTGTCATAAAAATACACGTTTCATTGGCTTTCAAACTATAGTGCTCTTTGCTACGTGGCCCTCTACAATTGGTTGGCATTCTTGTACCCTTATGGAATATTCCACTCGCTAGCAGCACTCAAGCTGGTACCCCAGATGCTGGAGGGTTAGACATGACCATGTCTTCTCACCCAATTAGCCCAACATCCATCATCACTCCTACTGTCTGCCACTCAATTAGTCCTTTGAGTTCGACCTTGCAAGTATCACTGCGTCTGAGACTAGAAGGGAGGAGTGTGAGCATGGTCTTATCTTCTGGTCTCTGTGCAACTCACCCAAAGTCTATTTTCATCCGACCATGCGACAGGAGACTGGGTTTTGAGCTTCTTCTTCGCATTTAACACTATTAAATGAATAAAACCTGGCACTTCCAGTGTTTTTCCATTACAATTCAACAGAAGCTCGCCTTGCTTCTCATGTTCATTGTATCTTCTCAAATAGATAACCAGTTTCTTGGCTGCCCCAACCCTTGACACCGGGCCATACAAGCCTTCTCGAATCTTCCTTCGCTGTCAGCTATTTTCTTTAACTGGACCACACTTTAAGACCATCTGATCATGGGGTCCTAGTTTGCCACATGTGTCGTGGAACATCCAGATTCTATACACACTTATATATATTGGCGGCACTGCCTGCAGTCTATTCACTATGCATAGCAAACCTTATGATTACTTAGTCTACTTGCATTTCAGCATCTGTACAATTATGAAATGGCTTTTCATTTTCTTCAGAGCTCTCCACACATGCAATCGTCAATTTGCTCATGAAATGTTGCTCAATTCTTTACTTTCGCCATCAGATTATATAAGGTCTATGTACTCTCTTCATTGGCATCTCTTCTGGGTGCGTCATTTCTGCTTCATGTGACGTAACCAGTCTTCTCTTTCATTCATCTTCACACTTCTTCCGGAACTTCCTTTAGAACATTGTCATTTCTTCGCGGGTACATCATGCAGGGTTTTCTCAATGGATACCTTGTTTCAGGGACTCTTCACGGTATAGGTACCATTACTGGCATTGCGCATGCCACAATTTCCAGTTTCCAACATATAGGCAGTATGGGGGCGGGACTACCGGTAGAGGCACTTGGCTCCTCCTCTACATAACTATCAAAAAGTGTACCCAACTTTAAAAGTAAGTGAGAACATGAGAAGCAAAAGAACACGTTTTATTATTTACAAAATGTCTAAAAATTCACAGGGATAAAAGCACAATTTTATTACAAATGTCTAGTACTTCACATGAGAAAATCACATGGGTATAAAAATGTGTAAAACTTAGCAGGAATTAAAACACTTCCTGAGTTACCAACTTATAATGCTAGATAGTAATAAACAAGATACATAAAATAAAAAATAAAACCCACAGGTTGGAACATTGAAAAGCCTATACTACATTTTAAATAGGAAGCTAGGTTGCCATTTTGTACTCTTTTTATATAGCACCGTCATTAAGTTTACATGATGAGCCAATGCAGAGATTTCTGGCGGATAGGAGATGTTGGTGTTTTGAATGTGTTTAGAATAGCAGAGATGTTTCAGGCTTCGGGGTAGAGAAGCAAATTAGAAGGGGTTTGATCCAGTATGTTCTAAAGCATCTAATAATTCTCTATTACCAACATTACCCACAACAGTGGAAGGAATGTTTAACTCTCTGACGGCCTGCATGAAAAGGTCCCAACCAATGATCCCCCAATTATTTTTCTATATGTGTGGAACCGGTTGGCTGTTGTGCGCACATTATTTTCCATGTGCGCAACTGACTAATGAGGTAAACCACTTTGTGAACTACCATCGCAGAAGAGAGTTTGGACAGGAATTCCCTCTTCCCAGCCACTGCAATTCTTTAAACATCTAACAACACTTTTTCCAAACACATAGGCTAAAATAAAATATGACATATATGATTATACAGAAAACTCATCAACCAGTCCAAGACTTCAATATCTGCCACAGTATCTTGCAAATGTACTTATGCGCAGAGAAAAATGTCAGCCTCATTACGAGTTTGGCGTAAAGTGGTAAAGTTGCAGTAACTCCATTACCGCCAACTTTACCAATATGCCAAATTCCGATTTCGGGCCTGGAGTGGAGGACTTGCCTCCAGGAAAATTCTGGAGGTAAATCCTCCAACTCAACGCTGAAATCATCACAGTTTCCGCTGCAGTAATTCTGCCAAAAAAGCTATAATATGAACTCAATATGAATGGGGAATTACACTGTAGACACCACTTGTAACCCGGCAGAAATTCCTCTGTACCAAGTGGTGGTAACAGTAATTCATTTGGGCGCTATTCTGCTAGATTTACGCTGGGATACCGCCCCAAGTCGTAATGCGGCCCTCTATGTTTTATGTCACTGGAAAATCACTCATTTGCATTACAAAACACAAATATCTCTTGCCATAACTGATATGGCTGTCAAGAAACTGAAACAGAATACTTTGCCGATGGATTCATGGCAATTAAAAGCAATGTGTCAAAAACATGCTGAAAGAAGTTCAAATGCCACTTTAAATAAAAGTAATTCAAGGGCCAGGAGAACATACTTCTAATTATTTGTGTAAGGATGATAATTGCATCAGAGTAACTGCACCTTAGAATATGATGATCCAACATTCCTGTGCCACTGCTTACTTATCCACATTACGTTCTCCTGTGGGTAGTGGTAACACCAGCCTTAGAGCTAAGAAACATATGCACTATGCATTTTTACTCCCTAAAAAAGGAAAGTGTGTCTAAGAAAAACAAGAAACAATGAACATATAATTGGTTCAACCCACAAAGCTCCAGTGATATTTCGAATAAGTGACCAGTAGAGCAGTGGCATAGGAAGGAAGTAATTCTAATAATATTAATGCCTGACCACAATGCGGAAAGAAAATCTTTTAATAAGCAGAAAGTATCCTTATTGCCAAAGTTAATTACTTTTTTACTCCCTGAAAAATCATTTGACTCCAAGTAGGGAGCCAAATCTGATTATGGCCATGCTTGTACCCCCGACATAGGGAATGAAATGACATGGCACATAATAAAGTGGATAGTTTTGCCCACCCTTCCGCACCACAGCCTAGATAACATTAAACAAGAGCCTTACTGAGGTTTATTATGGAGCCCTGTTGAAGAAAATCACACATACATTCATGTTAAATTAATTGCATCAATTAATCAGAGATACAAATGATTGAGTGCCTTCTTCTGTACCTATGGATCCCTCTTCTGTAATTCTTTGTGATCAGTTAAATAAGAGGCAGGGAGATGCTAGAGACTGCACACACAGAACATATGGTTTGAAAAGTCCTCTGCAGTTTAGCATAGACAGAGAAAGAAGGTGCTGTTGTCTAGATGGGTACTAGAATTTCCTATCCTTTAGCAAACACACAACACATTTCCTTTAGTGTACTTCTGAAACGCCTGACTTGTTCTTTGAAATGTGCTGTTTTGTTCATCACCTGCAAGGAGTGATGCTTCCACCCATACCCTACACTGGCCTCCATGCTTGCCTCCAATACTAGTTGATTGAGCACTGTAAAAAGTGAGGGATTGTAGCAGTAAACACTCACTGGGATATGTGCAGACCCACAATACTTTGCAAGAAAGGCCTATTTAAATGCCTCAACATATGATGTGCATTTTAAGAATGTCATGACTCTGAATGTACACAATTCTTCTACAGTGCATACAAGATTGTCATACCCCACGCTTATATAATCGTGTACGATTACACAAGTGCTCAGTTGAACTGTTTTTGTATAGAAGCGAGTTACCATATAATGTGTGAAGGTCTATGCCCCAGGGAATTCTGAAAACCTGTACACGATGCAGATTGTGTGAAAAGCATTCTTCTGTCTGCATATCTGGTGCCCTGATACTATGGACGAGTAATCCCAGGCAAAGTCCATACTCATTATCACTTGTAGGCTAAGTAAACTATATTGCAATGTTGCTCTCTACTCTCTAGGGTAATGTTAGTAATGCTAAAGTAGGAGACACCGAGCTTCACATTTGTCTTTTCAAAATCTTTAGAGGGCAAATTAATATTTGAGTTTTATAATGCATTAACATACAAGGGGACCACTTCAAAGCACTTTCGTGACATATATATAAAGAAGAGGAAGTATGGGATTTAATTACACATACAAGTAGCCTGCTTACTTACAGTCAGTATCCGATTTTTGAGCTGGTAGTTTGATTATATAATATGAGTGACACTTTTGCTAAGGCACAATGAATAACAGCAATTCTGGCGCGTGAACGTTATTATGTTACAACAAACATAAAACAAGTGGATGTAGGTACACATCTGCTAACCTTTCGCAAAGCCAAGAGAGGAAGACTCAAGGTTATCCGGTAGTATCTTAATATCCTCGGGGGCAGAAGTTAGTCATAAGGTAAAAGTGTGGTAGAGCCAGGTTTAGGAGGCATGGGTGGGGAGGGAACATTTTTGGTTAATGTGTGCAGGCACATCTTGGTTAGATTCTTCTGTTCATGGAGCCAGTTTTTCATATTAGTTTTTAACCTTTTGTCTTGTTAAATCTTTTTGAATAGGTGAGAATTGTCTGTGTGTGCTCCTAAAAATCTTCTGAGCGGCATCCAGGAGGGAGCTCGGCAAGCGCACATGCGCACATTTTAGAGGAAACATTGGTCCGATTCCCTAGTTGTTTTTTGTCACGCCATTGTGTGTTATGCCCTAGATTAGGTCATGTAGATGTGATGCTTTAATGGTCTGTGTCTTGTAGACAAACTCTCCTTTTTCAATCGAAGAAACAACATTTTTATCAAACCCCATTTAACTAAGTAAAAGCTTTGCATTTTGTCTTTAATGTTGACTCACCGAACCTAAAATCTCTTCAACAATGGGATCTCTACTTAGTAATGTTTCTGAGGGTAATTGCATTTTTGCAGGTTCAGAATATGGTGTTTATCGGGTCAGTTTTCTTTTCTCCTATTTCCCCTGTCCAAAGTAAGTGAGGTATTTATGAAGTACATCTGAGTATAGATTAGCTATGTCACATTCACTTACATTTTTATATGTTTAGAATGTCTCATTGCAGCTTTTCTAATATCCCCATTTTTATTAGGAGGAGTCCCCAGTTGCTCCGGTTGTTAACAGGTACATATTTTGGGCATACTCCATTAGTTCCAACCTAAAAGGATTGAACTGAAAGGAAATGCTGTGCTCAGGAGTGAACGTATGAAGCCACCAGACTGTTACAATCTTTCTTTTCAATGTCAGAGCTGTTCTTTTATTACTGGGTTTTATCACACTTCTTTTTTAACAACTGTAACTGATTGGCTTTAAATCATCTAAGGCCGCACAGTGCATGTCCTTTCACTGATGTGGAGTGGCTTGGACTAGCATTTTTAAACCAGTTAGATTTCTTTTGATCCTTGCTGACATGATGGCCTTATGTTGAGGACATTCACTGTAAATGAAAAAAAGAAAACTCTTAATCTTTTTTTCTATTGGTCTTTCAACTATTTTTCATGGTATGGTATGGGCAACGGGTAGAGATGGTGGAAAAATATCTGTGCGCAATCTATAATCCTCTAGGGTAGGTGTTTTTAAAGCCACCAACAAGTATGCATGGGGTTTTTGGGTAGCATTGTCAAACGTTTAAAGAAATGAATTTGCTTTTCCCAGGATAATTGTGTTTTGCTACTGATAGCTGCTGTTTATATCCAAGGTTCTTTAAAAGAACTCTATAGGCTGCACTGAGTGTTATAGAAGGGCAGCATTTACCCCTGTAGAATACGTTCTGTCCAATGTAAAAGCTGGTAAGCTCTCTATGGTGTGAGTGATGCGTAAAAGCATTTTCTATGTTTGAAATGTCTCCAGTTCCACCCATCAGGTCACCTACAATGAACTTGCTTACATGGTCTATAGGTCAATGGTGGGTGTGTGTATGTGCTGTGTGTGTGTGTGTGTGTGTGTGTGTGTGTGTGTGTGTGTGTGTGTGTGTGTGTGTGTGTGTGTGTGTGTGTGTGTGTGTGTGTGTGTGTGTGTGTGTGTGTGTGTGCGTAAAAACTCTAGAAGCATTTTCTAAAAGCTTTTTAATGAAATAGCTTTTACTGCATTGCTAAAATACAGAAAAACGGATGTTACAATCTAGTATCCATGATTTGTATTTGTATTTGTATTTATTAGTTTATAAGGCGCTTTATGCCAAAGCGCTGCACAATTGAACAACTTGATACAAAGAACATACCCTACTCTTTGGACTACCAGCTTCTCATCTTGCTCCCCTCAAATCTATATACGACTCAGCTATCCGTACCCTCTGTCTCCTTGCCCCTCATGACTCCATTTCCTCTTTGCTCTCCTCTCTTGGCTGGCTTCCCTTTCACTCCCAACTTAAATTTCATTTCCTCTGTCTAGTCTTTAAATCTCTCCATGGCCTGGCTCCCCCTTATCTCTCATCTCTTCTCTCTTTCTATAATCCCTCCTGCCCCCTCCGTTCAACCGATCACTTCCTTCTCACTGTCCCCCCTTCCCCATGTGCCTCCTCCCGTTTCCGCTCCTTCCAGCTCCTATCCCCCCTCCACTGGAACTCCTTACCTCTCTCGATCCGCTTCACACCTACCTTTTCCTCCTTTGGCACTTCCCTGAAATCTCTTCTTCTCCATTCCCCGCCTTGAAACCTTCCCATCCTCTCTCCTTCCCTCGAATCCCCCCTATGATCCTCTCCTCCCCCCTTTCCCTTATCCTTCCTCACTCCACCCTTATATCCCTTCTCCCCCCCCTCACCCTTCCCATCCCCTCCTCTCCTCTCCACCCTCACTGATGCTTACTGTTTTTATTGGTTTGATTCATTGTAAATTTCTTCTTGGTTATAATGTTCTATGTATTCTGTTGTTATAATGTAAAGCGCTTTTGGATGGAAGCTCTATATAAAAATAATAAATACAAATACAAATAAATACAATATAACGGTAGACGCAAATTACAGAATGAATCAATCAATTAACAAACCATTAAGAAGAGCACTAAGACTGGAGGGAATAGGGAGAGAAAAGCATTGGGAATGGGGGGGAGAAGAGAGGAGGGGAGGAGAAGGAGGAGAGGGGGGAGGGTGAGAGAAGGGTGGTAGGGAGTGGAGGGAGGGAATCAAGGAAAAGGAGAAAGAAAGGAAGGGGAGCAGGAAGGGGAGGGAGTTTCAAGGCGGGGGTGGAGAAGGAGAGATTTAAGGTAGGTGCGAAATGAGGAGAAAGTAGGAATAGAACGAATTGAGAGAGGTAGGGAGTTCCAGTGCAGGGGAGCTAGGAGCTGGAAGGAGCAGAAACGGGAGGGGGCACAAGGGGACGGAGGGCCAGTCAGAAGGAACTGATCAGCTGAACGAAGGGAGCAGGAGGGAGTGTAGAAAGAGAGGAGGGAGGAGAGGTAGGGGGAAGCGAGCCCATGGAGAGATTTGAAGACAAGGCAGAGGAAGTGAAATTTAATTTGAGAGTGAAATGGAAGCCATCCAAGGGAGGAGAGGGAAGCTGAGATAGAGTCACGGGAGGTAAGGAGACAGAGGGTACAGACAGCAGAGTGGTAGATAGACTTGAGATGATCAAGATGAGAAGTAGGTAGGCCAAAGAGTAAGGAGGAGCAGTAGAAGAGGCGAGAGAAGATAAGAGAGGAGATTAGAAGTTTAGTAGCATGAAAGGTGAGAGAAGGGCGGATTTTGCGAATATTGAAGAAGTGGTCACGACAGGCACGAGAAGTGAGAGAGATATGGTGGGAGAAAGAGAGAGAGGAGTCAAAGTGGATGCCTATGTTACGGGCGTGGAGAGAGATAGGGAGATTAGTGGGAGGGAAATTAATGAAAGGGGGAGGAGACAGAGGGGGCAGAGAGTTGGAGGGGAAAAAGACGACTTCAGTCTTGTCAGTGTTGAGGGAGAGAAAGCGAGAAGACATCCAGTTTTTTATGGCAGTAAGGCAGGAAGAGAGTTTCAGGTGGAGGTCGGATGAGAAGGAAGAGAAAGAAAGGAAGAGTTGAGTGCCGTTGGCATAGAAATGGTGGGAAATGCCAAACGAGGATATTACAGGGGAAAGAAGGGAGGTATAGAGTGAGAAAAGGAAAGGACCAAGCACTGAGCCCTGAGGTACGCCGTACTCAAGAAGTTGGGATGGAAAGGACCGGCCACCCCAGGAAAAAGTGAAAGAGCGGGAGGAGAGGTAGGAGGATAGCCAGTTAAGGACAGTGCCTGTGAATCCAAAGGAGGAGAGAGTGTTAAGAAGGAGGGGGTGATCGACACGGTGTTGAACGCAGCAGAGAGTTCAAGAAGAATGAGGACTGAGGATTGCTTAGAGTGTCGAGCAGAGAGAAGGGAGTTAAGGATATAGGTAAGAGCAGTTTCAGGAGAGTATTTAGGACAGAAGCCAGATTGGGAGGGGGGTAAGAGGGAGAGATTGGTGACAAAGGTTGAAAGCTGGGAGTAGGCAATGCGCTCTAACAGTTTAGAGAGGAATGGAAGAAGAGAAATAGGACGGAAGTTAGAGGTAAGAAGGGGATCAGCCAAAGGTTTCTTCAAAATAGGGATGATAGTGGCATGTCTGAAAGCAGAGGGGAAGGTGGCCGATGAAAGGCAGGTGTTGAAGAAGGAAGTAAGCTAGGGGATGAGAAGTGGGTGGATCTTGGGGATAAGGAGGGATGAGAGAGGGTCAGTAGGGGCGGATGTAGGTGTAACGCTCACCTGATTCCCACGGAGGCGCTGGTCTAGGCAGGAAGGAGTCTGTGACTCGAAAAGTGATGTGCAGGACTCGATTGGCTTCTGGGGCTGAGCCTCTTCACACTGTGTGTCGAACTCGAAGGGTGAGATTTCTGCAGATGAAATAATATATGGGGTTAAAGATCTGGGCAATTGAGTGTCCTTCTCTCTCTCTCTCTCTCTCTCGTCTAAGCTTCTCCGTAGAGCCCCCAGGTCAACGTGCTCACCTTAGATAGGTGAATGCTGGGCTCTCCATCTGCGTCTGGTGCAGGGTGCCGTTGCCAGTTCCTTCACTGGGTGAAACGTAGGCCTCTTAACATCAGAGGATCGTAACCGCCGTTAACAGCACGAGCGGTGAGTTTCCGGACACCTTTTAGTCCATATAGTCTTTAGGTGCGTGGACACGTAAGTATTGAACAGGGCTCGGAATAATGCTTTCTTCTATTTGTTTTGCAGGGCTCTAGCGTTAGAAGATGGAATGAAGAGAGACAAAGCTGGAGCCAGAGCCTTGGAAAGAAGCGCTTGGAAATGCGTGAGTAAATGCAAGCGCTTTAACTGTCTCTTTCCTTCACAGCTGTGAGTTCGTGCTGAAGAGGTGCTGGAAAACGCCGGAGTAGTTGCAGGCGCTCTATTGTGGAGAGCGCGATGGGCGTAAGTAAATACTTGTCTAATGTCTCTTCTTTTGTCTTTCAGATGCTGGGTTGCAGTGTTGAAAACATCCGGAATTCGCGGATTGCCAGTAAGTAATAACTATGCTTTTGTCTCCACAGGCGGAGGTGCAGCGTGAAGAAATGGTCGCTGCCGATGGACCAGGTAAGGAATGCGTTGCATGTGAAGTCGTCGTGCTAACCTGTTGTTTCTTGTCTTTTACAGGCGCTGCTGAAGACTGGATACTGGAATGGTAAGTATTGTTCTTGCAGGTACAGGATCGGAAGAAGAAAAGCTGGAACAGACTCGGTGAGCGTTCTGCTGCAGATGCAGAATAACGCGAAGCACGCTTCATCAATCGGGTGTGGTTGAAATAGCCTAGGAGTGATGAGGCGTCTTCCTCCACGGCCCCGCCTAGGTAAGAAAAGAGTTCCTGTTCCAGAAGAGTTCCAGTGTTGTATCCAGGGCGTGGAGCTTGCCCCACCCAGGTAAGAAAATAGTTCCGGCTTACAGAGGATTCCTATGTAGCTGGTAAGTAAGCAGCATGGTCTGCTGCAGGTAAGTCCACCCAAGCATCTTCACACATATTATGAGCCCGGCGCTTCCAGTGCCGGGACCGATGGCTTTGATGAGCCTGGTGCCACCGGCGCCAGGACAAAGTCCAAAAGGTCCCAGTAGGGACCGGCTGGTGCCTAGGCTTAGGATTAGGGGCCTGCTTCCAAGGACGTTGGGCTGGTCCTGGCTCCTTGGAAGCAGTGATCATGACAGCACCCCCCCTCAAGGCCCCTCCTAAGCGTGTCTTCTCCGGGGGTTTTGGCTTGTCGGGGTGATTCAGATGGAATTTCTTGACCAGACGAGGTGCGTGGACATATTCTGAGGGTTCCCAAGATCTTTCCTGGGGGCCGTATCCTTTCCAATCAATCAGGTAATATAATTTAGATTTGGCAATTTTGGAGTCTAGGATGTTCTTTACTTCGAATTCAAGTTCTCCTTCTACCAAAACAGGTTCTGGGAGTTTAGTCAATCGGGTTTCTGGTTGTACTGGTTTTAATAAGGAGACATGAAAGACTGGATGTATTTTCATATGCGCAGGTAATTTCAATTTGACAGCCACCGGATTTACTTTGGCAGAGATGAGATAGGGTCCAATGTATCTTGGGATGAAGGTGCGGGGTCCTTTTAGAGGCAGGTGTTTAGTGGATAACCAGACCTGGTCTCCTACTGCGTAGTGAGGGGCCTCTTTACGGTGTCGATCTGCTCCTTTTTTTAATTGAGCTTTAGCTCTTTGCAGATGGGCAGTGGCTTCCTTAAAAGCACAAGTGATCTCCGAGTGCAAGTAATCCACAGCAGGTGTTTCGAATTCTTGGGGAGGATCCAGGTTAGAGGTGCTAGGATGGCGTCCGTATAATAGGAAGAAGGGAGTCTTCCCGGTTCCAGAATGAGTCGAATTGTTGTAAGCGTATTCAGCGATCCAAAGAATATCCTTCCAAGGGTTTTCAGTTTGTTGGAGCATGCAACGTAGATATTGCTCTAAAGTCTGATTTGTCCTCTCGGTTTGTCCGTCAGTTTGGGGATGGTGACTGGTTGAAAGTCTTACATCAATTTGGGCTAGACGACAGCAACTTCGCCAAAAGTGGGAGATGTATTGACTTCCCCTATCGGAGACCAAAACCGAGGGAAAACCGTGTAACCGAACGATGTTTTCTAAGAATTCTCGGGCCAATACTGAAGCTGAAGGTAGGCCCTTCAGGGGAATGAAGAGAGCCATCTTGGAGAATAGATCCACGACTACTAAAATGGTATTATACCCTGAGCATGGAGGTAAGTCCGTGATGAAATCCATGGACAGGGTATGCCATGGACAGGGAGGGATGTCTAATGGGTGTAATAGGCCGGCTGATTTCTCCTTCTGACTTTTGTTCTGGGCACACACACCGCAGGAGATTACAAAGTCTCTAATATCCTTCTTCCATGATGGCCACCAGAAATGTCTTTTGATCTTTTCCATGGTTTTGGTAATGCCAGGGTGACCCTCCATTAGAGAGTCGTGATAACAGGAGATTACTTGTTTTTGTATTTTCTCACAGGGCAAGTACAATCGTCCTCGGAAATATGGTAGGTCTTGATCCACTGAGAATTCTTTTCCCTTTAATTGCCAGTCCTGCAAATCGGCCGGATTTAGGAGTGATTTGACTGTAGTCTTGATGTCTTCAAAGGATTGAGCGCTGACCAAACCCAAAATCCTTTGTTCTGGGATTATGGGTATTGGTTCTGGATTGGTCAAATGTTCATCTACTCCCATCCGGGAGAGAGCATCTGCCTTTCCGTTTTTACTGCCTGGTCGATAAGTAATTATAAAGTCAAACTCAGCCAGAAACAGAGCCCAGCGAAGCTGTCTGGAAGACTGAGCTTTGGCTGTCTTCAGATATTGTAAATTGCGGTGATCAGTCATTACGGTGACTGTGTGTCTGGCTCCCAAAAGATAATACCGCCAGGCTTTAAAGGCCGATCTGATGGCTAAAAGTTCCTTGTCTGTAATTGAATAGTTGATCTCGGGAGCCGAGAATTTGCGGGACCAAAAGGCTACAGGATGTAATTGGTGTGTGACCGGATCTCTTTGTGATAAAACTGCCCCCATAGCAAGACTAGAAGCATCCGTTTCCACGATGTAGGGGAGTTCTGGGCGAGGATGTTTTAGAACAGGTGCAGAAATGAATTTAGCTTTTAAGTCCTGAAAAGCTTGTTCTGCTTCAGTAGACCACTCAGAACGTTTGTTCTTCTTTAACAGAGCGGTGATGGGCTGGACTATCCGAGAGAATTCAGGAATGAATCTGCGGTAAAAGTTAGCGAAGCCTAACATGCTTTGAACTCCTTTTACAGAGGTTGGTGATGTCCACTTAATGATTGCATCGACTTTCTTTGAATCCATATGGACTCCGTCAGGTGACAATATGAATCCCAGGAACTCAACTTCAGTTACGTTGAAAACGCATTTTTCAAGCTTAGCAAAAAGGTTATGTTGACGCAATCTCTCGAGAACCTCTTTGACGTGTCTCTGGTGTTCCTCTTCAGATGATGAATAGACGAGGATGTCATCAATGTAGACAACAACACACACATCTATGAGTTCTCTAAGGACATCGTTCATAAAATACTGGAAAGCGGCAGGAGCGTTACAAAGTCCAAAGGGCATCACTTGATATTCGAACAGCCCATACTTGGTGCGGAATGCCGTCTTCCATTCATCGCCCTCTTTTATTCGTACCAAGTGGTAGGCTCCTCTGAGATCCAACTTTGTATAAATACATGCGTCTTTGACTTGGTCCAGGAGTTCAGGGATCAAAGGTAACGGGTATCTGTTTTTAACGATGATTTGATTCAGGGCGCGGTAATCTATGCAAGTCCTAAAGTCTCCTTCCTTTTTTCGGAACGAAGAACAAAGCCGAGGAAGTTGGAGATTTTGAAGGACGGATAAACCCGTTAGCTAGGTATTGGTCCAGATATTGTCTGAGGTGAAGATTCTCTGGCTCGGTGAGGGCATAAATTCTACTGCAAGGAGGAGTTGTTCCGGGTATCAGGTCTATTTGACAGTCGTAGGACCTATGAGGAGGCAGGGTGTTAGCTTGATCCTTCCGAAAGACGTCTTGGAATTCCTGGTATTCGGGAGGTAATTTGGGAACCTCGGAAGAGATCACTGCCAGTGAAACATCAGGCCGAGGATAACAAGTGGTAAAACATTCTGGAAACTGAACCGTCTTTGCTCGCCAATCGATCTGAGGATTGTGCTTCTCTAACCAAGGAATTCCCAGAATGATCTGGAACTGAGGGGCCTTGATCACATCGAACACGATTTTCTCCCGGTGTCCATCTTGGCTCACTAACGTCACTTCTTGGGTGGCATGCGTTACTGGTCCGGAGGCTATCTCCGTGCCATCCACTGTAGTAATGACGTCTTTTACTGCCTTAGGGACAAGAGGTAGATTCATCCTTGATACCATTTCACGGTCCACATAATTACCGATTGCTCCGCTGTCGATGTAAGCTTCAATTGCATGCAAACGATCCGGACGTTCTGGGCTAATGAGGACCATTGCACCACGAAATGCGAGGTCACGGGACAGATTTTAACGCTCGGCAAGAGGACCTCTACACTTGTCGGGCTAGGTCGTTTCCCTGCTCAGAATTTTGGGTACAGGTATCTGCGGCTCCTACAGCCTTCTTAGCTGGTTTCACTGGGCAGTCTCGAAGAAAGTGCCCCGAGTTTCCGCAATAGAGGCATAATTGCAGCTGTCTTCTTCTTTCCCGCTCCTTTTGAGTTAAAGGTCCTTTCATGCCCCCTAGTTGCATGGGTTCCACGGTGTCGGCTCCCCTAGTATAGGTCTGTGGTTTAGAAAATACTCGGGTATCAAATTTGGAACGATCAGCCTTCCTGTTCTGTAATCGGTGGTCTAATTGGACAACTAAGTCAATATAGTCTGAGCATTCTTGTGGAGGATTCACAATTTGAGCTAACACATCCTTGAGCTCTCCACGCAGGCCTCTGTAGAAAAGCGTTATTCTTTATCCTCCGGCCATATAGTTTCCACTATAAGTCTATTGAATGAGGCAATATAAGTCAAGAGGTCTTGATTACCCTGTCGTAACGAAAGGAGTTCATTGTCCAAGGCCTGCCCCTGGGCATGTCTTGCGAACAGTTTCTCCATGCTGGACTGGAAGGCCTGAAAATCGTGAAGGACCGGATCATCCTGAGTGACCAAAGGGATCGACCAATCTGCGACACTGCCACTGAGATAAGAAAGCACGAAAGCCACCTTGGTCTGGTCTGTTGGAAAGGCAACTGGGCAACATAAGAAGTGTAGGCGGCCCTGGTTGATAAACACTGCAAATTTCTTTGGGTCACCAGAAAAGTGTTCGGGTGGAGCCAAAGGCACATTACCGGGTAGATTGATTTACACTGGATTTGAGGATGCTGAAGGGTAACTTACTCCTGGAGCGGGCAAAGGAGTCTGTCCTGCCTGCGTTTGTAGTAATTGCCTAGCGAGGTTCTCCGTTCGCTCCTTGGATATTAGCAGCTCTCTTCTCAAAGAGTTTGTTTCCTGACGAGCTGCATGTACCTCTGCTTTTAGTTCCCCAAGCAATCGGGCCAGTTGGTCTGTGTCCGAGGTTTCCATTGCGCCTGGGTAGGAGTTTTGTGGTGGGCTTCGCGTTCTGTAACGCTCACCTGATTCCCACGGAGGCGCTGGTCTAGGCAGGAAGGAGTCTGTGACTCGAAAAGTGATGTGCAGGACTCGATTGGCTTCTGGGGCTGAGCCTCTTCGCACTGTGTGTCGAACTCGAAGGGTGAGATTTCTGCAGATGAAAGAATATATGGGGTTAAAGATCTGGGCAATTGAGTGTCCTTCTCTCTCTCTCTCTCTCTCTCTCTCGTCTAAGCTTCTCCGTAGAGCCCCCAGGTCAACGTGCTCACCTTAGATAGGTGAATGCTGGGCTCTCCATCTGCGTCTGGTGCAGGGTGCCGTTGCCAGTTCCTTCACTGGGTGAAACGTAGGCCTCTTAACATCAGAGGATCGCAACCGCCGTTAACAGCACGAGCGGTGAGTTTCCGGACACCTTTTAGTCCATATAGTCTTTAGGTGCGTGGACACGTAAGTATTGAACAGGGCTCGGAATGATGCTTTCTTCTATTTGTTTTGCAGGGCTCTAGCGTTAGAAGATGGAATGAAGAGAGCCAAAGCTGGAGCCAGAGCCTTGGAAAGAAGCGCTTGGAAATGCGTGAGTAAATGCAAGCGCTTTAACTGTCTCTTTCCTTCACAGCTGTGAGTTCGTGCTGAAGAGGTGCTGGAAAACGCCGGAGTAGTTGCAGGCGCTCTATTGTGGAGAGCGCGATGGGCGTAAGTAAATACTTGTCTAATGTCTCTTCTTTTGTCTTTCAGATGCTGGGTTGCAGTGTTGAAAACATCCGGAATTTGCGGATTGCCGGTAAGTAATAACTATGCTTTTGTCTCCACAGGCGGAGGTGCAGCGTGAAGAAATGGTCGCTGCCGATGGACCAGGTAAGGAATGCGTTGCATGTGAAGTCGTCGTGCTAACCTGTTGTTTCTTGTCTTTTACAGGTGCTGCTGAAGACTGGATACTGGAATGGTAAGTATTGTTCTTGCAGGTACAGGATCGGAAGAAGAAAAGCTGGAACAGACTCGGTGAGCGTTCTGCTGCAGATGCAGAATAACGCGAAGCACGCTTCATCAATCGGGTGTGGTTTAAATAGCCTAGGAGTGATGAGGCATCTTCCTCCACGGCCCCGCCTAGGTAAGAAAAGAGTTCCTGTTCCAGAAGAGTTCCAGTGTTGTATCCAGGGCGTGGAGCTTGCCCCACCCAGGTAAGAAAATAGTTCCGGCTTACAGAGGATTCCTATGTAGCTGGTAAGTAAGCAGCATGGTCTGCTGCAGGTAAGTCCACCCAAGCATCTTCACACATATTATGAGCCCGGCGCTTCCAGTGCCGGGACCGATGGCTTTGATGAGCCTGGTGCCACCGGCGCCAGGACAAGGTCCAAAAGGTCCCAGTAGGGACCGGCTGGTGCCTAGGCTTAGGATTAGGGGCCTGCTTCCAAGGACGTTGGGCTGGTCCTGGCTCCTTGGAAGCAGTGATCATGACAGTAGGCTGGGCTTTGGAGAGGAGGGTGGAGACTTCAAAGGGGGAAACAGGTGAGAAGACGGACATGAAGGTGGATGGGAGAGGCTGAGGAGAGGAGGGGGGGAAAGAGGAACAGCTGATTTTTTGCCGAAGGGCAAGAATCTTGGAGGAGAAGAAGTTAGCAAAGTCAGAAGGAGAAAGGGTAGAGGAGGATGAGGGATCAGGGCTAGGAGGGGAGAGAGTTTGAAAGATGCAGCAAGGGTGAGAGGCTTGGGAGTGAAGAAGGCTAGAGTAGTAGGATCGTTTAGCTGAGGCCAGACAAGAGTCATAAAGAGAGTGGTATGAAAAATAAGATGTTTTGTTGGAAAGTGAAGGAGTTTTGAGCCAAAGTCTCTAAAGACGTCTGAGGAGATGTCGCATAGAGAGAAGTTGAGGGGTGAGCCATGGTAGAGAGGGTTTCCGGATTGGACAGAAGAAAGAAAGGGGGTAGAGTTGATCAAGGGAAGAGGAAATAGAGGAGGAGAGAGAGGATAGAGCATCAGTGGCAGATAGTAAATAGAAATCATAGAGAGAGGGAAGAGAAGAAGAGCTTGTGTCAATGAAGAGGGAGGGATCAAAGTTGCGAAGGTCCCGTCATGAGAAGATGGGGGAGAGGGCCTAGTGTCAGGTGGGTGTGGAAGGGGAGTAAGGGAGAAGGAGAGTAAGGTATGATCAGAGAGGTAGATAGGAAGAGTAGAGACAGGAGAAGAAGTGTAGGAAGAATTGAAAATGAGGTCTAGAGTGAAGCCAGAGGAGTGAGTAGGAGAAGAAGGAAGTGGGGAAAGGAGGTAAGAGTCAAGGATGGAGAAGATGGATGAGGAATGAGGGGAAGAAGATAAGTGAAGGTTGAAGTCACCAAGTACAGTCAGAGGATAGGGGGAGGGACACATAAGCGAAAGGAGATGGTCAAGGTCTTCATAGAAGGAAGAAAGAGTACCACGAGGTCGATAGATGATTAGAAAGGAAATAGGGTGAGGAGAGGAGAAAGATTTGTAGAGAAATTCGAAGGAAGGAAAAGAAGGAAGAGATGTTGAAGAGGAGGAGGAACGGTATTTAGGGTGGTAGAGGAGGCCGATACCTCCACCACAGCCAGTAGGAATGTGAGAGAAGGAAGATGAGGAGGTGGTTAGAGAAGTGGGTACAGAGGTGTTGTGGGGGGGATCCAGGTTTCAGTTAGACAAAGGAAATGAAGGTTGAGACGGAAGAACATGTCTAGGACAGCTGCGGTCTTGTTGCAGATGGATCTGTTGTTCCAGAGAGCAATGTTCATGAGGCTGGAGTGATGAGCAGTGGGGGGTAGAGAAGATTAGGGTGGGAAGAGAGGGTAGGTGTAGGATAGGAAGAGTGGGGGAGGGGATTGGAGGAGGGACAGGGCATGAGGAAAAGGGAACAGGAAAGTAGGAGGGAAAGGGAGAGGAGGGCTGAGAGAAAAAGGAGGGGAGGATATATTGGATGGAGAAGAAGAGATTTGGCAGATGAGGGTATTAATAAGCATACGGCAGTGTTCTATATTTGTGTGTCAACACCCGTTTATAAAACACAACTTGTAGAATTTAACGCATGGTTCTGGTAGTTATCTTTTCCACTGTTGTCTCACGACGCTGGGCTGTTCTACCGCAATAGTTCTGACATGAAGCATAGGCTTTTAAATTTCAAACGTATCTTTGTATTGTTATTTAATTTCAATTAATGCCTTTTACTTCCATGCGACCTTGCATCCAGATGTTCAGTAGGAATAGGTTTTGAACCCCGCTGGCACATAGGTGCTAACTCACTGGTTATATCTCCCAAATAACCTCCAGTAGAGGATGTATGTCCTTGGGACTGATCAAAGAAATACCAGATTTGGTATCATGGCATAGGCAGCTCTCCTGACATTTGTCCACAACTCTGTAAAGTCCTAATCATGCATGAACTGTTGTAAAATATGCTATATATTTACACTGCTCAATGGTGTTGGATCATCTTTTGGTTATTTCCAGCTCAAACAGGCCATGTCATCATCAATGAACTCAAACCTGCATACATCATAACAGGCCCCAAAAATGTATTTGAATTGTTCATTTGGGTCTTGTATTTTGTTTGTGTTTGGCAGGTTTGTTCACTGTCCAAACCTCTCCATAGGGCTTTGAGACAGTTCTGCAAGCTGACATTTTTACAGGGTTATATTCAATTTGGTCTGCACTTAACTGAATACCCTCTTAGAGATAATAATCGTCAGCATATTTACATTTAGCATCACAATCTAGGCATGATTCGGGGGAACCCAGAGGCCCCCTGTTTTTTCTAAACAAATACTTTTATGTCATCACAAAACATATCTAGAGAAGTGTTTTCAAAAGGTCAGATTTTATTAATTCATCCCTTTCTGTAAGGCAGCTTACAACTCAACAATACACCAGGCGCCCATAATTGTCCATTTGTCATCATCATGTGTACAGCTTGTAACTGTTTTAGATTCTGCGCAGGTTCTACCCAGAGGGAATGTTACATTTCCAGAATCTCTGTATGGAAGCAGCAGAAAATAAAATTTTCTAGGTTGGTAAGCATGACATTTTATCAAGCCAAAATACTGCACAACGTCTCCACAATCTTTTGAGGATAACCAACGAGGTACAATTTAGTTTTATTCACTAAGGGGTGTAAACTTGTGAAATCATATTAGTGTATTTGACCACCTGCACAGACTTTATGTGATATTTATATAGCATTTGTTCTACCACCATATAAAGCAAGTCATACTGTAGAGGTTCTAGCAAGTCTTTGGGCCTCATTACGGGTTTGGCGGTAGCCATGCCCTTAGTAAGGGCATGTCTGCCTCCAAAACTGTGTCCGGGTTCCCTGAATGGGGAATTACTGGGCCATTCCGAGTTTGGAGGGCCCGGTAATCCCTCCTTCAGGGAACCCAGGCCCGGACGTTCCCCATTCCCATTTGCTCAATGGGAATGGGAGCTAACAATGGGCCGATTACGACCGGCCCGTTGTTAGCTCCCTGGTGTCCTCGTGGGACCCGGTAATGATGCCTGGCTTTACCAGGCGTCCTTACTGGGTCCCGTGAGGGAACCTCGTAATCTTACAGAATGGGTTTAACGGGTCCGCCTCCATTAGCGGCGCCCGTTAACCCATTCCACAAAGGTTGTAATGAGGTCCTTTCTCTTTTAGAAACCTATTTTGCCCATCATCTGTTTTTAACAACTCCAGCCACTCATGCTCTCACAATGTGTGGATTGTTAGTCCTTGACTTGAAGACAATGTTTTGTACAGTGCCCTTATGTACATGTGGTCCTGGCTTGTACCTGTTAATTGAAATCAATGGGTTGGTGATTCTGGGGGCAACCATGGCAAAATCATCTGTTAAATTCAGAAGCTGTGTTAATGCCATTCAACAGTGCACACTGTCTAAAATGTGTTGCCCTACTTTTTGTTCTACGCCTTGCAAGGAATGTTGCAAATATATGTTTTCTTTTTCAGACATTAGCCATTGAAAATATGATGACCAGCATTTCTATTTGTCATTATACAGATCAGGGGGGGACTAGAGCTGTGGATTTAAGTTTTTTAAACAAGTGTTGGTATGCTATATATACTGAAGCTACTGTAACGTGTTGAAATGAATGAGTATACTCCACATATGTTAAACTACTATGCTGATAAACACAGGAAAACTCTACGCTCGGTGCCAGGGTATTACCTTGCTGGTGTTAACTGAAAAAATATCCAGAGGACTCTATTCAAATATAACGTATCAAAAATATTTATATCACTTGATACAGAATTTGCAAACATGAATCAATCATGTATACATCAACAATATAAATCACATTTAGGTTGCAGGAAGAACAAGATTTAAAACATTGCAAATGACCAAGCTCATTTCGCCAATTTAAGAACGTCATCAAATATTGGAATGGACCTAAATAGTGATTTTTGCAATTCACTTGATCACATCTCCAACAATATTCAGTGTCCAACTCTGCATATGTTAACATCTCAAGTGTATCTGAAGGTTACATTATTTCTCTGCTACTCATTTGTATGATGCCGTCCCTAAAGGTGTTGCAGGGCCTTCTCTCTATAAAAATGAAAGGATTTCTTTCTATTTACATCATACCATTTGAAAAATTATTAGTTCTTGTCAGGCATCGACACATTTACGCTGCATTCATCAACAAAAGGTATAGGTTTGATATAATGCTGATTTTCAGAGTTGTTAAAAAAGTGGGGGAAATATCCTTAAAAAGCCGAAAAACGTTCACTCAGCTGCAGGGCAAAAACATGTAGGGAACCAATGAATCTGTTTATGTGACACTACCGTAAGGAGCATCAGTTTAGAGTCTTGGGTTATGAGACTGAACTCTATTAACTGTTTGATTAATTGTTTCAAAGTGAAATAACATCATATCCACTGCAATTATGAGTTATGAAGGTTTAGCATTTGAATGTTTCTTCCACAAAAGTCTGAACAAACTCACGCACACAGTCTCTATCTTCAGACTCCCACTTTACATTGGAAGTTAAATGTTGTGAACAAATTTAATTGGGCTTGTGGAATTTTCTTTCCTGCATGCACTATATATCAAAGACGAAATAATCTTCTGTTTTTGGTGATACTTTACTGCTTGTCATGTAACGCTCTTGATAATCCCCTGTTGCTATATTTTCATTACATATGCACCATTTTAGACCTTTACATATGTGATCTTGTGCTGTAGCACATTGAAGCATCTTTCGTGCTAGATGGAATTACAATAATGGTAAAAGACCAAATAACCAGACAGACTCAAGGAATATGGCAAGTACTTCTTTATTCTAAGTTTAATTAAGCAGGGTCAACTGGCAGACATCAGACTGATGCTTGCACACTCACACCCAAGGTTGAATTACATGGAGGTCTTATATGTCAATATACATCATATACGATGTCATTCTACGTGACAAAGTACAAATGCTATCAAGGGTAGGGATTGGTGAAGGGAACACATCTACTTATTGAACAGATAAGGATTAGTTCTTCATTGGTTACCCCTTGTGTGTAGGGCAGGCATTGAACTACCTCTAACCACAAATAGTACTGATTCTAATGGACATAACAACAGTGGATTGGTTCCTGCAACATTGTATGTAAAGTTGTCCCCCAACCCCAATCATTGTTTGGCATTCTTCTGAGTCACATGTGAAAAGACCACAAATTTGTCCATTTCAGCCTTCCATTTACTGGTATTTGTTTTAATTATGTAGGGTGCTTTTACTCCTCTTGGCCTCTAGAGACTGGCTCACTCTATCTCATATGAACTTTATACACTTTTAATTGATGAGCAGTTTGGCTCTCACATATGTTTACATCTTCCTTAATTTATAAAGAATGTCCCACATTCAGTGCGCTTATTCCCCAAAATAGCTTCTTCGCTTTGGGCCAACCTTAACTCATCGTTGGGTCTGCTCATGGGGCTGAATTTCCACATCTCCTGATTCTTACAGCCTCAGCCTGTCACTGAGGTAGCTTAGTTAAATTCAACGTGAACCGTCATCCATTTTCCTAATATGGCTGTCCTTGCCCATAATATATTCCTCTATAGCAAGCTTCTATGCGTTTTCTTTCTACCTTGTATTACTGCGTATTTGCAGTTATTGGTCAGTAAGTTGTTTCTTCTTCTTTAGATCCATGATTACTTTAGCTTTTGGTTCATGTCACTCTCATTGCTTCAGTTAAATTGTTACTTAACAATTCATATTGTTTCAACATAGGTTCATATATCTTCTTCATGACATCACCTTGTCCTTGTCAGATTTCACTTTAACATCCGTCCATGATATTCATTGATGCATTCTGACATCTTGGCAAGCAACATCCTTCCATGTAGCTTTCTTCCATGCGACATCCTTGCACACTTTTACTGCGAGGGTTCACTCTGTATGGCTGTCTGAGTGCATAATGTCTCTCATACACTCAATGCAGTATAGGAATGATGCAGGGGGTGCAATCTATGGCTTTTCTCTGACTGTTCGAATATGACGGCAGTGAGGGGCCAGTAACTGGCAGAGAAATTCTTTACCTGCTCCTCCACATTCTATTCAGACATAATGAGCACATCTTTACAATCTGTTTTTGGATGGTGGACGTGGAGCCCGTATGAGGCAACCTTCTGGTGTTTTTGTAAACATTTTTTGGACTTGTAAAAAGCATTACAGTGTGGACATTTAACCGCTTGTGTGGAGTCCACCAACACCTGTGTTTGACATATTTTGCAGCATAATTCACACTAATGTACTTCCGTTGTGTTGTGAAATATATAGCCATAAGAAAAGCTTTTATGTTTAAGATACCATCAAAATGTTTGTTAAGTAAACTGTCCTTTCTCCAGAGATTTCACCACTAGTAACATATTTCCAGGAACCTCTATTATAAAGAACATTTGATGTAACATCAAAATATTTCTCAAATAAATCCAGTTCCCCAAAACCTACCAGCCCGATTGGGTCTATTTCCAGGTCTGTGTGTGTGTTTGTTGAGCCCTACCTAATATGTAGGCAATTGGTAACTCCTTACTCTCTAGCAAACCTGCAATGCTTGATGCTAAACATGTATTTGCTTTTGTGAGACTGCAGTTTAACAACCACTGTGTTTTCTTTGCAGTTACTTTACTGAAAAGTACTTCCTTAAGGGTTCTATGAACGCCACCCTCTCTCGTCCTAACAATTACTACTAGTATTCTTAATGTGACAACTGCTACAATTTCTGCTTTACTCTGCAATAGTTTTGTTAAGTTATTTAGAATGTCTGCAGCATCAAAAATATATTTTGGTGACTGTCTTGTAAACAAGGGTGTATCATAACCTTGATTGTTTAAAAGTAGTAAAAAATCATTTGAAACCACACTATGCATGAGCATCTCAAAAAGACATTGGGCCTCATTACAACGAGGGCGGCCGCGGAATGAACGGTGCCGGTAAGGGACCGGCACCGTTTATTTCGGGCTGCTACATTACGAGGTCTCCTTGCGGGTGCCACTAAGGATATCTGGTCAGACTAGACGTCCTTAGCGGCACCCGCGAGCAGACCAGGATGCTAAATACGTGCCCATTATTAACAGGCCCGTTGTTAGCATCCTCCCCATTCCCATTGAGCTCTATGGGGGCTCTAATGGGAATGGGGATGTACCGGGTCCTGGTCCCGAGAATAGGAATTACCGGGCCCGCCAAAGTCGGCATGGTCCCTAATTCCCTATTTTCGGGACCCGGACCCAGTACCCGGTTTGGGGTAGCCATGCCACTAAAAACGGCATGGCTACCTCCAAACTCGTAATGAGGCCCATGTATTGCTTCATTAATGGCGATAATGTCATGTCCTAAAGACGTTAAAAGTTCCAAATGTATGAATCAAAATTCTACATAGTATTTCACTGCTTTACACCTTCCCGCAATCCTTCCATGGGTTCACCCACTTAGTGGGCTTTGAGCAGGGTTGTAAACCATTGGTCTGAGGCATTCACGGGTAAAAAAAAAAAAAAATGTTTTTTAGAGTGTTTAATTCTACTTGTTTTCACAATTGTAGCCTTCGCATGCGTTGCCATTAAAATGTTTCTCTGTACTGTAGAAGTTTTTATTAAATGTTAGAGTTGGGATTCTTTTGTTAACTGTTTGTTTCAAGGTGGGAATCTGGTATTTCTATAGTAAACTTTGGGTGATTTTGTAAAGATTTCTTGAACCTCATATTTCTTCTCTTTTTATTGTTTAGCAAAACAGTCCTAGCTTGAAAAATCTTGTTACACAGTCTGTTGTAAATCTTCTTAGAGAACCTTGATTTAAGTTACACAAATTGCTTGGGTTTGTAGCTCTTTTTTATGAGGTGTTTCTAATTCTGGAATCATTTTGGACTACTGTTATTACAGGTTGGCATTGACTGTTCTAAATAAATATCTTTGCAGGTGGACAAATAACTAAAGATTTCTTCTTAACGTTTATTTTGACGGTGGGCATCAACATGTGAGTTAGCATTTCCAACGTGCCTGTGAGAAATGTCTATTTATTTAATAACTACATTTTTATTTAATACTCGGTTTCTGATTCAAATATCACAAATTATGGTGTCTTGCGTTAATAAAATAACAAAGGTGGGAAGCTTGGGAGCTGTAAAAGTCAGGGTGCAACTGGGTATTTTCAGGCGAATGTCCTACCCAGCACTGCTGTGTGTCTAAAATAACAATTAGGGAAGCATGGGATCTGTAAAAGTGATTTTGCATCAGAGTATCTTCAGACACATTTCCTACCGGGTTCTCTGGATAATAATGGGAGAACTGTGTGATATGACACTGGCAGCACTTTGTCTCATAGTATTACTGGCCCAATATCCTGTACAGTTATCCCAATCCCAGCACCAGATAGGTATAGCTGGGGCACCCGTCTCTATTACTATATTGTTATCGCTGGGTGGGCTATATTTTGGTGATACATTCAAGTTACCAACTGTCGGTGATGTTGGAGAATGAACATGCATGGGTGTATTTTTTCTAATCCTAAGTAACTATTACTAGAGAGGTCTGTGGCCCACTTCATGTTAGAATACATATGACTAACTAAGGTTTAGATTTAGGTACCCCTGATTGTTGTAAAAAGTGTCTGTTAAGCCATTTCTGCCCTGGATAGAAAATATTGGCTGTGTAGCCTGACCTGATTCCTTGTTAAGCACATCGACTGCACCACTGGTTACTTCTTCCAGAAAGCTTCCTGATTGCCCTAGGATATGCTCATCATTTTCTGCTGTGAAAGACAGAAACAATATATAAACCTTTATACTTAGAAATCAGATGCTAGAACACGGGTCTGTCACCATTGGCCCTCCAGATGTTTAAGACGAAAACTCCCATGATCCCTTGCCGTTGTAGTCCAAAACATGGAGTGCTCCGCGATAATGCATTATTATTATAATAAATCGCTAAATATGTGACAAGAACCATAGCTCCTAAGCTGTATCCTCTTTATTTTAATACAAAATAATTAAAAAATTGCCTTTATAATTGGTAAAATAGCATACCTTATTTGTGGTTATAGCTGGCAACTGCAGGGATGACTGGGGACACGTGCACACATGCTTGCATGGTTTGGTTTGGGAATTATCACCAGCTGACAATCTTGTAAGTCCTTTGTCTGTGGGCAGCTCCGCTGTGGTGTACTCTTGGTAATGCCACTCTAGATATGTAACCACATAGGGAAATAAATAAATACAACACAAATTGTGTTGTATTTATTTATTTCTCTATGTGGCTACATACTAGAATAGTTTCTAGTCTAAGTTGCCCTGTACAAGAAGAAGCTACCTTATTTGACCCTTTTCTTAAACTTGTGTACAAAAATGTATCATGTATTCAGAACCAACTGCCTTTAGCATAGGAGGTTAACTCTTAAAAAAAATAATAAAAATATAACAATTTATCATGATTAGGGCGTCCAATGCATTCCTCACCACCAACTGCGAATAAGTCCGTAAAGAGTTGCGAAAGCTCCCGGATATGTTGTCTTCCATGAATACAAAAAGCCGCTGCGTTTCATATTTGCACAATCTCGAACGTGCACACATTTATTTTAACAGTTCACGATAGCATTTATCTCTTATCCTATTGGGCAAACAAAACACAGCTTCATTTTAGCAGCTAAAAATGCGTGCCTGTCCCAAGGGACGTTATTTATTGAAACAGAGCATGTTGAAATTGCAAAGCTAAAGATGTATTCCCACTCTGTATAAAGAGTTGTGTCGAACGACACATACATCTTCAGATAATCGTATCCCCCGGCCCCCCCCCCCCCCATAACACCCATGTAATTTGTTGGGGGCGGAAGTCTGTTGGCTTCTAGCACATAGGGTCTGATTCTGATGTACACATCGTTTTTCAATGTGACTTTCCCATTGGAAAGTGCTTTTGTAAATTAGTCCCATGCAAGCATGGACTAGCTTATAGGGCAATAGGCCCATGGCCGAACCAAAAACGCAAAATGCTTGTGTGGGCCAGTTTTTTGGGTCAGAGTGGGCCACTTTTTTGACCAATGTCAGCCAGTATGATGGGTTACTTCACTACGCGGCTAATAGTTTTGACCAGTGTTGCTGAAAACATTTTCTTTAAAATGTACAATTTGCATCACATATTATCAAACCCCCGTCCCCTCCCCCACTTGGGTACTATTCAAACAGCGTCACAAAAAGAATGAATTCACATTTGCAACTGTGGGCACTTATTCGTTGGTGCCCGAGACAATGTTATGCCCTAGTTCGACCCTGGTCCCATAATCTACTAAATAAACAAAACGTTATCTAAAAGTACAGTTTCTCCAAAAGCATAAGGTAAAACAGCGCCCTGGATGCTTTTAGCATAGCAGACTAGGACTGATTTACAAAAATGTTTAACATGGTTAAGTTCCATTGAAAACATTTTTGTAAATCAGTCCCTAACCGTCTAAAATAATACAGATTATATTTTACCATGAATACACGATTCAACGTTGTGGACATCAGCGACCAAATCTGTCAAAAGTTGTGATACTTTACAGATTTATATCGTCTATCATAAAATACCAAAAGCCTCTTTAAGTTTTCATAAATACACACTCAGAAACATGTCCAGTTTATTTCATATCTGCCGACATAAGCGTCCGCAAAGCAAACAGAGAGCAAAAGTATTTATCTTATTGGACAAGCAGCCCTTTATGCAGCATCTAGTGTTTGCCAGCACACGGTAGATTTTTAAACGTAGCACTGTGAATCCCGCTAACACATACCTCTCAGGGAGTTCTCAATTGCTACTCAACGAGTTTCAAAATGGCTTCTGGACCTTAAACAATAAGCAACACAAAAAAAGAGTCACTATTTTTGAATTAGAAATAGGCACCTGTATATATATATGGGTAACACAAAACATATACTAATAGATTTTTAGAACTTAGAAGAGCTGCAGCAGTAGTGTATGAACTCCTGTTGCTAATTGTATTTATTGGTGCTAAAAATAAAAACAGCAAATGGAGCCCCCCTTATATAGTCGTATTATGCTATATGTCTGTCTTTTAAATGTTTTTGATCAGTTGTTTGCTTTACACAACTCCAGAAGTTTCTTTTCTCACAATACAAAAGATTAACTAGTGGCTCTGAGTGAGAGAGATTAATAGGTGGGAGTGAAAGACTTTGAAGAAATGTATGGTGGGCTTTCACGGTATCAGAAGGACATAAAATTTACTATCATAACACATGAACCGACAGTAGACAGCACACGTGTTACCATTACAATAATGTTAGACATGAGATGTGGTAGTTCATAGATAAGAAAGAATGAAACCTGAATTTGATTCTCGGCTACTCCCTTTGAACAGAATGTGTGATCTGGGTCATTCACATCCACTTCCAGCACTACCGTTCTCTTTTCTGAAACATTTAGAGTGTTTATTCTAGGTGATCATGTCAGAATGAAGTCCTTTAACGTGAACATTACCATGAAATACCCGTGGGAAAAGAAAAAAAGCATAACTATTCGGATGTTGTGTATCCCTAGGATGTGTGCAGGTACACCTACATATAGATAGTTGCATTTGTACTATACTATGAAGCAGAATTGACCACATTTATATATTAAAGCATTCAATTTGAAATAATAGTGAAAATAAGTAATCTGTTATTTTGTTTTGTACCACCTGTGATTTATCTATTTCTTTTATAGCGCCATTTTCCCAAAAGCCTCAAGGTACTCACAAGATAATAGACAACAAAAAAACAAGAAAAGGAAATGAAGGTTGTGGGATGTATTGACCCACTTTTGCTCTGCTATGTGGCATCACTGTGTTATGATGGTGCCAGAAAACAGCAAAATGGCTGCAAAACCCTTGTGCGCGCCAAAAGCCCTGAAAATCATGCTTTGCAACCCACAAAAAGATGGCTGCCAATCTGCCACGCATGTTGTCAGTGGTGGAACAGAGCTCTCACTTGTGAAATATGTCACTGGGCTCCACAACAATTGAAAATGGAGTACAGAAGAAAAAAGGAGTGCTTTGCTAAATGAAACCCAGAATCTTGCTTTAAATCCCTTTTTCTTTGTTGCTGAAACTTCAGAATGCCGGTACAGAACACCCTCAAACATCCAAAATTCTTGCTGGGTGCTACAATTCATTTAGTTTAAGAAAGCATTGTGGACTTACAAGGTCCTGAAAAGCAGAAAGCATGAATAGATTTCCACAGCTAAAGTGGCCTGTCTGTGGATCTCTGGTGCAGTACCCTGAACCGCCTGAATGACAGCTGTCAGGAGCCTGCCTGATTAAACTTTAAACATGTATAAACTGAAATCAAATGTTTGGAATCTAAGAGGCCTGTTACTGATAGTAACCCATATTGTAATTGTTTTGAACCCATGGTTTAAAATCTTGAATGAGATTTGATACAACAAGTTTGTTTTAAGCTAAGGAAAAATTCAACAGAAGTAAAAATTAAAATAAACCTGGCTGAAGCTACCAAACTGGAATAACAGGTTTTCTCACAGAAGGAAGGTCTTTCCCCCAGCAGGAAATCACACAAAAGCTCTAAGTATGGGGTAGGAAAGAATCTGGTATACAGAGGCATGAGGAACAATGACCAGCTGCAACTAAGGACATGCGAGGTGTGAGGACAGTTGTAAATGGCCTCTGCCAAGAGCAATCAGGGGGAGACTGATCCTGGACTGCAGTGAGACAAAAAGAGGTGGACCCAAACAACCATCTGTGGCTGAACATTAACAAAGAACAACTTTTTTAAAGACTTATAACTTGCCAGTTAAAGTTGTGAAAAATATAAAAGTAACAGATTTGTGAATCTAAACTTTGGCTGCACGTTTCAAGAGGTGGCACAATCATGTGACATGTTCTGGAAAGAAATGGCAAGAAATGTGATTTTACGCAAAATGTATTTCTGCTAGAAGTATGAAACTTTATACACTTATGCCCATGTTAAACGCGCACACTTGTAGAAATTTGCTTATGATTTGGACATTGTGTTGCTGATGAAAAGGGCACAATTCTGTGAAAAGCGGAGACAAGATCCCACAGCTATGGGGTTTTGAGGAGTAGCTGCTATGGAAAATATGTAATCTGTATATGTGATTGTTGTAGAGTTTGCACATGTGTAAATATGTATTGTGCCAAAAGTAGATTTTGTGTTCCAGGGGCGAGGGGTGGATTCTCAGCATCATAAAATTGCACCATAAAAGTGACATTCTGTTTCTCTCCTCTTATCAAGGCAGAGAGTAGACTCTGACCCAATCACCTGTTAAAAGGGGCAAGCGTAGGCTAAACCGGCCCACACATAACTCCTTTATCATAGCATAAATAGAGACAGCTCACCACACAAAAAGACAGACAGATTCACTCACTATCCAGATACTGGCGGAGCACCCTGCTGCTGAACTCTACATCTTCATTGATCCAGACTCCAGAAACCTGGCAAAGCAGAAACCTAACGCATAGCTGAACCATTTTCAGCTAGGCCTCAAAATTCCAGAACCAGAACCCCACCAACCTAAGGGGAAGCATCATAATACAGCCGGGCTGCGCTGTTACTGCTGAAAATAATTATCATCAGAACCAAGAAGGGCAGATCCAATCCAGTCCTGTGCCGTGCTGTGACCAGAGGGCCCTGCAGATCCAGTCCAGTCCTGTGCCATGTGGTGACTAGAGCACCTTGCCGATCCTGCCCAGTCCGATGTGCCCAGCCATCTTTCCTAAACCAGATCCTATCCCCATACCAGAATCCTGACACTTCCATTTAAAAACATATCCAGTGAGTATCTATAGAAAGAATTGTGTCACTGGCATATGTACTTTGCATAGTCAATCCCTATCTTAAACCCATCCTGTCTTGTATTCAGAACCTGTATTGTTAGCAGTATTTTTAAATTGTCTGAACTCTCTATCCAAACCATCCTGTCGTCCTCCTGTACTAGTATTGCTAAAACTATAAAAAATAAAAAAAACTCAGGCAATTTAAAAGTTAGTCTTTCTTAGGAATACTCTTATTCTTCAGACTGTATCTCCAGACACACTCTGCTTACCTCTCAGCTCTGAAGTGCTTGCTTCTTGCCTGCCTGGTGGAATCTCTCAGCGCCATAGCCCAGGTCTCCTTTGCATGCAGTACCAGAGACAGCCATGGACACACCGCATGAGTTTCTCTTTACCTCCCTGACCCGCACTTGTGATAACCTGCTTCTCTGTCGTGTGGGCACAATACACCAGCGTGGGAGGAGCCTCTGCTAGGTGAGACTACTGTGGCAATAAGGGATCCAGTATAAATACATAATTCATTATAATTTCCATAATGCAGTGGATTCCCTTTCACAGCTCTCTAATGTTATGTTCCTGTTTCACTTTGGGCTTGAGGAGATGCGATTGCCTTTCCACTGGAGCTTTGACTCCATGCATTGCCAGTGAATGGTGGCTTTACATTTAAGATGGCTTGCTTTAATTTTAATGGCTCTGGAATATATCTGCAGTGAAATGCAGCTGTATAACTGGCCTGGCCCTGGGTAGCAAGGTCATGGGTATACACCTCTGCTAGCTTGCCAGCAGTGTGGTTTATGGGCTCCCCTTAAAGCGATGAGATCCGTAGTGTCGAGGTGAGGCTGGCTGTGGGCTACCTGCATCGGTTCGTGCATGACCCCTGCTGCTGCTGTCTGCCGTGCCGTCTTTCTTAGGTGCGTGCAAAGAAATGCACCACTCTCCGGATAGGGGAACCCACACTTATGGCTCACTCCTCTGTCCTGAGCTCACATTTGGGGACCTGCCCAGGCAAGCCCCCGGGCACCTGGAGCTGGCCAATTAGAGAACCCGTCCCACCTCCTCTACATCCGTACACAGGAGTGCTGTGTCTCCCTGCTTAGCCGCTTGCAGAACCGCCTGTAATTTGAGCTCGGCAGCCTTGAGGTAATTCAATTTAGGCTTCAGTTTAAAGCAAGGAAGGGAAATAAAGTGCAACATTTCTCACCTGCGCCAAAAGGCAAAACAGAAGGAGTTGATTGAGCCACTCACAGGATAGGCTCTGTTGTAGCCGAGAAAAGAGAAGTGAGGGTGGGGGGCTGACTGTGTGTGCACCGCAGACATAGATGGGTGCAGGGTAACTGCTGTGCCACTGGGAGCAGGTCAAAACATCTATGTGTGGTCTGCTGCTCGGGACATGGTGCCTGCACACTGCTTCATGGGTGTGACGTCTGCCAACCCCAGAGAAACAGGCGGAAGCAACCTGGAGCCACTCAGCACTGCCCAACACATGGGCCACACACACCCATTGAATACAGTGGGACACACGTTGCAACGACTCCCGCCCTGCAGGCTATATGTCCTTGGCATACATTTTTTATGTCATAATTCCTTCTCTTGCCCCAGACCATCACAGGCTGTGGGACACGGCAAAACAGGAAAAAATAAATCCTTTTTTTCGCAGTAAACTGGGCATGTTAATGTCCATGCACAGTTCAGAGTGAAATAAACATGTTTTTGTTGCTTTTTCACGGGGGTGGCCAATAGGGGGGCCAGCCTTTCTATAAGGGTGGCCATGGCCCCCCTTGGTTACCCCTTGGAGGCACCCCTGCTGAAAGGGTCGCCTGCTTTTTGAAATATGATTCCTTTACTTTATCCATGGACCTTTTAGCATTCACGTTTCGCCACACTACTAAAGCATTTTTAGGGGTTACTGATTTCGGGCTTGTGGTAATGGTGCTGTGGTAACTACGATTGTATACCTCAATAAAAGGTTGCAAAACATACACGGAATGGTGAGCATGTTGGGCCATGGAATTGCTTCATATTTTAATTATTATGGTTCTGTTAAACCGTTAAACCTTTTTACCTTTGCATGAGTAGTAAAGTGATGCATTACATACTGTTTTAAAAGGCTCTGAAGCGGCTTGTTTAAAAACTCTTTATCGACATCCATTTGCACTTTTACAGGAAATCTACCCTTACTCAAAATGGCCTTAAAGGGGTAGGCCAGCTAAACATTTTATTTAAAAAATAGATAGGCAACATTAAAAAAAAAATACTAGCACTTTTTTTTTTTAAACTTCCTATGTAAAATTTTGAGCGATTCAAGCTCAAAATTTGCAAAAGCAAGCACATGGGCGCATCCATTTTGTGAAATGGATGCCCGCCTGTGCTGGCTTTTGCTTTTGTGGCACTAATGAAGGAAAAGCCAGCCAGCTGTAGTAAACAAAAGCTACCGCTGGGTGGCTTTTCCTTCATTGGTGCTGTACGCGGTGGACGGGGACCGGAGACCAGAGCAGGAAAGCTGCAGCTGAATCTCGGTAAGTGCTATTTATTTTTTTTTTAAAACTAAGCACTAGCTGCGTTTTTTTTTCTACGTTTTCCGGGCTGGAGGAGGAGCCTGAGAAACTCGGAAAGAAAAATTGCAGCGTTTTCAAACACAACCGCGTTGTGTTTCTGCCTGCTGTGGCTATCACTTTGGGTCTCCGGTGCTCCCCCAGAGGATAGCCACAGCAGGCAGAAACACAACGCCGTTGTGTTTACATGCCGCAGTGTTTCTGCCTACAGCTGATTTCCCATTTGGGGCTCTCGGGCTCCCCACGGGGGGCCTGAGAGCCCCAAATGGGAAATGCTAAATGCTGCAG
Source organism: Ambystoma mexicanum (assembly GCF_040938575.1). Classification (NCBI taxonomy): domain Eukaryota; kingdom Metazoa; phylum Chordata; class Amphibia; order Caudata; family Ambystomatidae; genus Ambystoma; species Ambystoma mexicanum. The sequence continues at coordinate 679,152,910 of NC_090922.1, read as the reverse complement.
TGTTTCTGCCTAAATCTGATTTCCCATTTGGGGCTCTCGGGCTCCCCACGGGGGGCCCGAGAGCCCCAAATGGGAAATGCTAAATGCTGCAGTGTTTCTGCCTAAATCTGCTTTCCCATTTGGGGCTCTCGGGCGGAGCCCGAGAGCCCCAAATGGGAAAGCAGATTTAGGCAGAAACACAACCGCGTTGTGTTTCTGCCTGCCTTGGCTTTCACTTTGGGTCTCCGGTGCTCCCCTGGGGGAGCACCGGAGACCCAAAGTGATAGCCACAGCAGGCAGAAACACAACGCGGTTGTGTTTGAAAACGCTGCGGTTTTTCTTTCCGAGTTTCTCAGGCTCCTCTGAGCCGGAGGAGCCTGAGAAACTTGGAAAGAAAAACCACAGCTTTTTCAAACACAATAACGTTGTATTTATGTTCCGCAAACATAAATACAACGTTTTTAAAGCTGCGGTTTTATTTCTAAGTTTTCCGGGCTCCTCCAGCCCGGAAAACTGAGAAAAAAAACCACAGCTAGTGCTTATTTTTTTAAAAAAAAAAATAGCACTTACCGAGATTCAGCTGCAGCTTTCCTGCTCTGGTCTCCGGTCCCTGTCCTCCGCGTACAGCACCAGTGAAGGAAAAGCCACCCAGCGGTAGCTTTTATTTACTACAGCTGGCTGGCTTTTCCTTCATTAGTGCCGCAAAAGCAAAAGCCAGCACAGGCGGGCATCCATTTCACAAAATGGAAGCGCCCATGTGCTTGCTTTTGCGAATTTTTAGCTTGAATAGCTCAAAAGTTTACATAGGAAGTTTAAAAAAAAAAGTGCTAGTATTTTTTTTTAATGTTGCCTATTTTTTAAATAACATTTTTAGCTGGACTACCCCTTTAAAAGCTGCAGTGACTCGTGGATCAGTTTTTTTCTTTCAAAACTTCAGCAAAGGCAAACATAGACGCTGCATCGACAGCTGTTAAAATGCATTGAGCGCGTTGTCATGTTTGGCACATTTCTTCATGTCTGATAAGGCAGCCTGAAATTGCTCATAAAAGTTGTTTACTATTGTGGGTCTTTTGGGGATTTTTTTCCTAGCACTCGTATGCAGAGAGTATGCCTCTTGGCAACTTAACCACTCTTTCACAAGTCTTATTTTAGGAGGCTCTTTCACTACTGGGCCCTTCTGTACAGAGCTTCTGTGCCGCCGTAGCTTGCTACGTCTTCTTTATTATAAGAGAGTTTGTGCAACATTAAAGGTGCCATGTTACTCATGCATCCATGGACGTCATTTGGGGGTTGCCAGGGGTAGAAGCTGCTACCCCTGGCTCCTCATCTGCTACCCCTAGACCTGTCCTTGCTACCACTGGGCCACTGGATAAAGAGGCTGTGCCAAGAGCAGATATCTGCGCTGCCCTGAAAAAGGCGGTTGTAAATGCAGCTAAATGTGCCATAGCTTTGGTTCACCTGGAATCTAGATCTTGTTAGCTGCAGAAATAACAGGAATGCAGGAAGAACCATGAAGTCGCCATCACTAACAGGTTGGCAGTCCATTAGTGAAGAATGCCTGAATGATTGGGTTCAGAGGCAGGGCTGTCTGTGCTGCTCATAGCCAGCACTGTAGCAACAGGAATGGGATGGGGGCTATTTCTAGCTAGCTGGGAATGGGTGGAAGCAGCCTGCAGTACTCAGTGACAGCACATCATGAGCACACATTTCATCAGTGTTTCTCGTTGTCTGCTTTGCATATCCAGTGAGCCACTGGGCCTGTGATGAGATGGATGGGTGTCACCCAGTGGGTTCTGCCATCAATCCTGCCTGGGCACTGTGTGACCTGACCCATATCTGTCAGACCTGTATCACAGGCACACTGTAGATAGACGCAAGTTGATAATTAATTTACGTGAAGTTGCCCTCCGCCTTTGAAGTAAACCGTTTGTTGCTTCCTCAAACAAACAAAAAATATATTTGGAAGGATAGCTCGGAGGCAACACACTTGCTTTTGGACCAAGAGGATGCAGTGCAACATGGGTTCAGTTCCCTTTCCAGTGCTTAGAAGCTGGAGGAGGCTGACATAAAGCATGATATAAAGTACCAAAGAAAATAATACAATGGGCCTTTTCTGGGGTTGCTGTCATTGAGCTGCTCTGCTGCTTACATTTTAAAATAAAATAAAAAAACATCTACAGTTACTGTGACCTGCAACACACCCTTCTCCAATCTAAAAAACAAAACTGTGGGTTGCTTACCAAATAAGCAAAACGGAAAGGTGATGGCTGGACGTTTTCAAATCATTCATAACCACTGGCACAGCTCTGGGCAATCCTCTAGACCATTGTTTTTCAGCCTGCCAAGCTATGACAGGAGTGGAAGACCATATGTAAATCAGGCTTGGTCCCACCCCAAAAGAGGCAGTCTAGCCCAAACTGTTATGCAACATTCCTTCTGCACGAGACCACAAGCATCGCCAGATATGTTTCAGCCTCATTCAGCGTCATCAGTGAGGAGTAGCCTAGGTCTGCAAGCACAGCAGTCTTTTCTAGGGGTGATGTGGAGCTGATTTTGTTTACCTTTTAACATTAAGAACCTTGCAATTACTGTGACCTGTAATACATCCTTCCCTTTGATCTCCCATCCAACAAAAAAAAGAAAAAGGTGAGTTACCAAATAAGCAAAACGCAAAGGCGATAGCTGGAAGATTTCAAATCATTTATAACCACTGGCACAACTCTGGGCAACCCTCCATTCCATCGTTTTTCTGGTTGTACTTGTGTTGGTCAGTTGATGTTTCCAGTCTGTGCCCAGAAACTTGGCAGGTACTGGTTGTCTGCACTTTGGGATTCAGGCCTCTGAGTGTTCTATTTTATGGGCTCTTTTATTTATAGCGTAATAAAGGTGTTCCCTTTCCCACTGGATATAACTTTATATACATAGTACACTTAAATCATTCAGAAATTCATACAGTTCTCTATGAAATAACAAAATGCCTTTCTTACTAAAATATTCATTAAGCATGTGGTCCAGTGCATCATACACTCGTGCACATGGATGCGCATTGAAAGATTCAATGTCATATTCACTCGTGGGCCAGTATTCATTCATCACATGGAGCCAGTTGTTAACACAAATGTTTCCAATAAACCTGATAAGTGTGTTCAGGGACTCATTTGGCATGGTAAGCAATTTCAGATATCCGGGTTGATTCATGGAATGATTGGGCGCCGAAATGTCTGGCACAAGCATGACAAACGCACCACACGCGTGCGAAACGCACAACGTCCACCGCACACACCTAAAAAGGGGGCGGAACACACGGAATGGGGAACAACATGCGAAAATATGGGCGTAGCGGGTGAAGTTCAGCAGCAAAATCACCACAACGCCCACACGCATGCTAAAAACACGTATTCATGGAATTGAACAGGGCTAACCAACGCATGCCAAAAGATGTGCAAAGCCGGAAACACGTCCGCCATGCGAAAGCAGGTGGAAGCGCCCCCACGCAGCATAAAGGTGCGTGCAAACAACAAACAAGCATATACAGCTACAATGTCCCATTTCTCTCAGCAGTGATCGTCGGACACCGCAGGAGGAGGAGGATAGCCAGGCCCCACATTTTCTCAGCCAGGACCAGCCTTTTTGGGATGCCCGATGATCAGGCCTATGGCAGGTATAGGTTTCCACCTCATATCATCCTAGACCTGGTCACTGAGTGGGAGGATGACCTCACATCCCCCACCTTGTGCTCTCAAGCACTGAGCCCCTGGGAAAAGGGGCTCAATGTCCTGCATTTTTTGGCCACTGCGTCATTTCAGCGGACAACTGCCATAGTTGGGGGTGTCTCACAGGCCAAGCAGTCACGCTGCCTACACCTCTGCACACCCCTCAGTCCGCAGGCACATATACATGCCCAGAACACCTGCAGAAAGGCAGGCTGTGGTCCAGGACTTTTACGGGGTGACACACTTCCCCAAAGTGTTTGGTGCGATTGATTGCACCCATGTGGCCCTACGTCCACTTAGGGCCACTGAGCACATCTATCGCAACCGCAAGCACTGGCATTCTGTCAATGTGCAGGTTGTATGTTATGCCAAGGAAATCATCACCTCTGTCTATGCAAATTATCCCGGGTCCACCCATAACAGTTTCATATTCAGAATGTCAGCCCTAGACCGGGACCTGCAAGCAGGAAGGCATGGCAACACACGGCTCATTGGTGAGTACAAATGCCTGTGCACATACATGCATGTCACACGCAAAAACACAAACCCAACTAATGACAACCATTATCACCTCCCCAGGGGACAGTGCCTACCCTCTGAGCACCTACATGATGACGCCAATACAGAACCCCACCACACCACTCAGGTAAGATACAACGCATCCCATATTGCAACCCGGAGCATAGTGGAGCGCACATTCGGAGTGCTCAAGTCATGTTTCCGCTCTACTATATGCGCCCCCAGTAGTGTGCAGGATCATTGTGGCAGCATGTGTCCTGCACAACATTGCAACCCAGCGGTTCATACTGGTGGACATGGTGGTGCCCTCATATCCCCAACCACACGCACGGCCACTGCACATGCGAGGGGAAAGGGCATGTGGCAAGTGCATCCCTAGCCACTTAAACAAACACAATCCCGTGTGACCAAAAGGCACACATGCAAGCTACAGATTCCACCCCCCATGCAAAATATCACATCCAAATGCTGGTATGTCACGTAAAGCTCCCTCAACCCCATGTCACCCACCCCACACACCATGCTCTGGCATGCAATGTGAAAACTACATTAAAAATATCAGCACACTTGACACAACTATCACAAAGTGCACTGTCACAAATGGAAACAGGCCGCAGACAATCCCCTCAGCCACAGACTCTGAAGAAAAGAGTGAGCAACAATATCCAACCTATACTAAAAGAACATTAATGCATGCCACCAAAGGTGTGAACTCCAAAACCTTGAACCTTTGGTGGCATGCATTTCAGGGAATCCCAAAAAAGAAAAGAAAATGTGGGTGCTGCGGGATTGTCCCCCACAACATCCCGCTCACTAAGTACAGTGAGTGGAGTTTGCAGCCTGGAAATCCCTGCAGCTGCATAAAAAAACAAAGCAAAAAAATTGAGCCTGCGGTGCCAGTTCACGATCATGAAAGTCAATGCGAACTTGTGCAGCAGGGACACAGCATGTCTCAGAAGGCAAGTAGTGTGTGCATGGGTGGATGTTGGGCTGGGGGTGGGGGTGTGTTGTGTGTGTTGTGGGCGTGTGTTTGCAGGGCTATTCAATGCATGTTAGCATGGGAAATGCATGAACTTTCAGTGTTGTGTGCATTTCCCATTTGAACCACTCCGTTGTGGACACATCTGCAATGGAAACATATTGCCAATCCTGTGACACATCATAAGCAGATGATGTGTTCCAGCTGCTCCATCCTCTGTTCTGCCCGTGCCCCCCAGCTCATAATGAGTGCAGCCAGAGTACTTCTGAGGGAGGTGTTATCTTCCCTCAAGGTTTGCCTTTGGGCCTGTCCCTCAGCAGCAATAGCTGAGCACAGAGCCACCAGTTCAGCCTGGCGGGCTCTGTTGGAGGCCGCCATGCCCAGTCTGAGTGAGCGGCACATGGACTGCGTTGCCTGCTCCTGGAGCTCTACCTGCCTATCAGGGGGGAGAATGGAATCGGCCACACCTTCCATGCCTTGAGCCAACATCTCAATCGCTCCCACCTGTTGCTGTGCAATGGCATACATGGCATTCTCTCACCCAGTGTTGCCTGGTGGCACACGGCCACCACGATGCTGGACACCAAACCTGTTGGGCCCAAGGAGACATGATCCCTGCTGTGCTGGCACTGCCTGTGGCTGCATGACTGCATTACTCCGTTGATCTGCTGCCCCAGGAACAGGAGCAACTGGGGTGGAGCGTGGCCCTGCACAAGTAACCACCACAGGCAGACATTCCAACAGTGACTGCTCCCTTGAGGGCTCAACCGCCACTGCAGGTGAGGCAGACAGAACAGCGTCCACTGCGGAATCACCCACCGGTGACGGCACGAATTGATGAGCATCCGATTCAACACTCAGAGTCAAAGAGATCCTCAGAGCCATACCCAGAGGCAGGCCTGGACAGGATGGCCTGGTGCACCAATAGATGTTTGCGGCCTACCACCCCACAACCACCACTGGTGCATGGTTGTTGACCTGAACCCTCTACCCTGTCTGCCATCTCCTCCTCCTCTGCTTCCGGTGCATCATCACCTGTAAAAAAATAAAAAAAACACATGAGCATGAATGTCAGCAGCACATACCACACACAGACAACACAATATTGAGGGCCAACACATGAGGCAGCCATGACACACACGACACAAACTCCTGCGTGCATGCAGTGGCAGTGGCAATGAAATGGAAGGGGACCCTGAAAGCAGACATGGATGCGTGTCAAATGCGAAACCCACACATGTACTGCATGTTGCATAGCACCTGCATCACACACAACCTTCTGGCAGGCAAATCTTAGCCGACACTGACAGCTGTCAACAAAGACATGGCATGTAGCATAGCCATGGTACAATTCCCAAATCGTCACAGCAATAATTCAAATAGAACTGTCCATGACACATGTAAAATGCATGTCATCATGCACTACAAGAAAATGAATATAAAAAAAGGACACGCAACAATGCAAGTGCATTGAAATACAGTGAAGGGAGGCACATGGATACATACATGCCAGGTCACTTTTACATCACACAAGTGAATAGGCATCTAGAAGGGTGAAACATGGCTCAGATGTGTGTGGGTGCAGTGCAGCACATGTGTATGTCCTCAACTATCAACAGAACCAAAAACGTAGTGATGTCAATCTCGTGACATGACGGCACTGTAAGGGCAAGTTCAGTCATCATGTGCAAAGTGTTGGCACTGGGTTGTAGGGATGCAGTGAACCCGCCCCCTCCCCACCCCCAGGGGAATGGCGGGAAGGCAGTGCATGGATCTGAATGGCTGACCAGAGTACTGAGTTTCAGACAGTATTGGCAGGTGTCAATTGCATCATCTCAGTCAACTGAGACGACAGCAGATGAGAGGGGGAAAGTAAGCAGTACACATGAGGAACCATCAGAAGTACATCTATACATGCAGAAGACACAACACCAGTTGCATAGAGTCAGGGTGGCTGTAACAGAGGGAGGCCTGTGCTCGACACAGACAAGGACACCCTAAACATGTGAGTGATCAGGAAGTGACCCTGAGTGAGCATGATATGGATGACCAAATACCATGAGAGAGATATAATACCGGAGATCTAGTACAATGAGTAGCCTGCCACGGACCCATAGGGGCTTGCAGGGAATGCACATGGACCATGAATGAACACTCATGTCCACTCTGAAACTGTGCCATCTACACAGTCCAAGTGAGACACCCTGCATCAAGGACAAAGTATGCACCCCACAGTACAGGTTTGGCAGGCTTGAAGAGGGAAGTGTGCATGTACACAGGAATGGGGAACAGGCCATTGCAGTAGTCCAACACGGAATTCACCAGTGACAAGGAGACAGTGAGCTGCAGGGTGGTGGAGAGGCCAGGAAGCATGCCTGTGAGGAGGAGCAGCTTTCAGGGTGACCTCACATAGCCGTCAGTCCTGTGACAACATAGGCCGAGTGTTGAGTGGAACTACACCACAGGCTACATGCAAACATGTCTGTGAGCTTGAACATGGATAGGAGAGGCCGCAAGTGACTTGCATGTAAGTAGGATGCATGTGTGCTGATGAGGACGTCCCCCCTTGTGCAGCACATGGCTTGCATGCAGAGTGCATCACTACAAGCACGCATCAGTCAAGCATTGCATGTGTCACACATGGCACTCATGATTACATTGTCTGAACTGGCAGTCAATCACAACACATCACACAAGCCACACACACATGGGCTGGACACACAGGCAACAACACTCACTGGATGTTGCATCATAATCCTGCATCTCTCCCACTACCTGGATAAGTCCCTGATCGATGAACTACGCAGCAATGTCCTCGTGTGGTGTGAGTTCATCCTCCTCTGGTGGTAGCCCACTGCCAGTCACCAGAGTCAGGGAGTAATTAGAAGCCTGCTTTTGTTTTGCACAGTGTCGGAAGTCAGTCCAACGCTTGTAGCAATCCTGAGCTGTGCGCCTCTCATATCCCATGGCACAGACAGTTTCCTCAATGCACTGCCAGTGGACCTGATGCTGGGCAGGCGTAGTATGGCAACCTGCACCCACCAGCATATTGCGGTCATGTACTGACACATAGTCCACAAGGAAGTCCAGTTCCTGTTTATTGAAAGGCTTCTTCATTGCCGTGCCAGGTCCCAGCCTCTTGCGCAGAAGCACACTTCCTCCTCTTGGCTGGTTGTGCGGACCCTGAGTGGCTAATGCCGCTCTGGTCACTAGGGGCAGTGGCGATGGTGGACTTGTCAATGGGAGTAGTAATTGGCATGAGGACGTAAGGCCTGGATTGTGTAATTGGCTGCTGGGTGCTGTTGCCAGGACCCAGCGGCACAACTGCCTCTGTGCCAAGGGCTGTAACCAACACAGTCCTGGCTGGCAGACTCACTGCCAGGGTGGTGTTGGCTGCATCTTCCCCTGCAGCTCCCAACACCTGTCTGCTTGGGGCAGCAGATGTCACCACTGCCCCCAGATATATGTGTCTTGGTCACAGCTACCTAAGGCACACGTGGCTTGGCCTTCCTGACCTGAAAATGTGCCTGGGAGTTCTCCTGTGCTAAGGCAGCCTGCGCTGGCTGACCACGAGCATGGGCGGTGGTTGCCGCAGCTGCACCTGCAGCTTCCACTACCTGGTGGCCCGTGCCAGCAGATGATACTGGCTGTGGGGTCAGATGTGCGCCAGGAATGTCTGCAGCAGCAGCATCTCTCTGAGGCACTGGGGATGGTGGCAGGGGATGGTGGCATGGCTGTCTCGGCATGTGGCTGGACATTCTGCCCCTGTGGAACAGCCTGGCAATGTCCCCCTCCGTGACCCCCTTGGCCTTCCTGGCCACCCTGGCCATGTGCCCCACCACGCCCAGCCCTGGGAGGTCAACCAGCTTTGCCGCCCTTACCTTTTGGTGGCCTCCCAACCATGGCACAGATGGACTATTGCCAATGGGAGGTGCACACAACAATTGTCCTGGGCAATTGGGGTGAAGGGGGCAGGGTACGTGATGGTATAGGCACCCCTGTGCTCCTGCAAGGCTGTCTGTGACCCCTGGTGAATAAAGACAGGTCACGCAAGGCTCAGGCACCCCAAGTAAACAAAACAAATGTGCACACAACCCCTGATAGCCCACGTGCGTGGAATAAACCTCCCGCAGTACGCCATGGCACCCAGGGACACAAAAAAAGTGCACGCATGGAACACACAGGCTCCTCCGACCTTGAAAACGCGGTACGCGACAAACAGGGGGAACCACAGTGGGAGAAATAAGCATGCGCGACTCACCGCCTTGCGTGGAAAAGAGAAGCACACACGCGTGTGTGCATAGTCAACTCCCCCACCAAAACAAGAAGTCCGAACTGTAAGCGCTGTGAAGATGTCGTGTGTGAACCCACAAGTAGCAGAAACACATTCGTCAGTCTACACGAAAAGCATGTACAGCAAACTGCTATCCTGTGCAGACCTTTAACCCGTGCCGAAGGCAAAGCCCGCGTGTGTCACATCATTTACGTACTTACGTGGCAAGGGCCTTTCCTCGAATTTCACGCTAACGTGCAGTTTTTTCACCTGCAAGTCACTCTGCATCAAGCTGGCCACGCGACTACACACGGAAGACAACACTCCTGCCCAGAAGGCCATTTACCTGCCCCCCAAAGCCCCGAGCAGCACCCTATGAGCCATCTGCTGCTGCCAGCAGCCTGATGCCAACATGCCCTGCTATTTGGTGCCTGCACAGAAGACATTGCCAGAGGTCCCCTTGCTGCGACCACCTCTGTTGATACAGAAGACTCCCGACTGCTGTACCATCGCTCCACAGCCCAGCCCCAGGACCCAGTTGCCTTGGGGGATGCCATGTCAGAGCAAACACTATCTGGGGCTAGTGACAACCCCCAGTCAGAGAGGCATAGGGCTGCCAGCTTCACTGCCAATTAAGTTGGCATCCTGGTGGAGCAAGTCCTGGGGCATTATGATGCCCTCTTCTCGTCAATGTGCCTCGACAATGAAGGACGGAGGCAGATCTGGTTGGACATCGTGGATGCCATCAACACGGTGGGGATGGCATCCTGTGACTACCAACGCGTCCTGAAGCACTGGGAGGACTTCAGGTCCAGGACCCACAGCAAGAACCGGTGCCTCATTGTGGCTCGTGGAGAAGTGGGGCACCGGGACCAGTCGAGCAACATCCAGATGCGGGTCCTGGAGCGCACACGCCCATGGCTTCACTACCAGGTCCTCCATTTGCAGACCCATCAGGAGTCCATGTGTTCTTGCCCAACGTACTGCATGTTGAGGAGTGGCAGAAGTGGACACCTAGGCCACATGTCTGGCATGCCCCATGTATGAATGTGTGTGTGCAGGGATGGGAGAGTGCTGCATGTGAGTCCAGTCAAGCGTGTTTCACATCAATGGTGTCTGTGTTGCAATGCATGATGTGCAGCAGCATGTGACGACTCACACATGTTTGCATGTCCGTGTCTGTACCCGGCCATGTTTGTGGTGTGATACATGGATGCTTATGTCATGCTCATGGACATGCACAGTGTACATGTGCGTGTGTCTGAGTGATGAGTGTGTGACTGTGAATCGCCATGGATGCGTGACACATGTCCATCTCGATGCATGATTGACTGATGCAGCACAGTTGCCAATGAGTGCTCTTTGACAGGAGGTAGACATGGCCAGATGCATGACTGTCCGATGGTGTGTGTGCATCTGATGTGCATGTCCCATGATGCATGTAAGGTTCAGCCCCCCTACTGATGCTCCCACAGTGCCTTGGATTGGATTGCACTGACCCGTGTGTTATGGAAGGTGATGATGGTAGCGACGGCGCTGTGGAGCAAAGCAGTGGGGATGCCTCCACCAACCGGAGACGCAGGGTCCAGTCACCCTCCCACCATATGTCATCTTCCGGGAGTGAGGGGACTGGAGCTGCGTCTGCGGCCGCAGCTGCCGAGGGGATGAACAAGAGGGTGAGGTAGGAAGTGGGCTTCTCGGCAGTGGAAGGGGCAGGTGAGCCCCCACAGGGACAATCCAGTGCAGAAGATGGTGCAGAAGCATGCAGGTTGGTGGTGGTTGAGGAGGATGAGGAGGCCACATCAGATCCGCACATGGGTCCTGGAGGGGGTGACGCCACCGGTGCAAATGGTGCAGTCCAGGGGCAGGGACAGGAGGCAGTACAGGTTGCTGCTGAGGGGCCTGTGCCTAATCCTGTCCCTGATACTGAGACTGCATCACTGTGCAATGGCACGGATGCCTCGGACCAGGCCCGTCTGCAGGTAGGGGTAGGGTCCACGTCAAATGACATTCCTCTACCTCCAGATGTGGCAATCCGTGACAGGGTTGAGCCCATCTTAGTCGGTATCATGATGCGCACATGAGTCTTTCTTGATGATGTGCGTGCTTCCTGGCAGGACCACGCACGTCATCATGAACAAGTGTGTTCCATCATGACCTGACTAGGACGGCTCATTGTCGGGGGCTTTCTCCATGTGCTGGGCGCTCTTGCGACCCCCTCCTCCTCTTCACCCACTATGCGCCAGTCGTCTTCCATGCCATCTTCCGGCCCAGATGCCGCCAGGGCCCCCTGTGGACCTGCCACATCCACTGTGGCCAGGCTGGTGGAGATCCCATCCCTGCCACAGTCGGGAGTCGGAGGTTCTGCAGAGGTGGTCACTCCAGCAAAAGGACCCCTGTGAAATGGCGGTTGTGCATGCACCTTCGAGCAGGGCACGTGCAGGACGACCCCGGGGGTTGCCATCTTCCCGGAGGCAGTCGTGGTGGCACAGGCAGATGGCTAAAGGCAGCAGCAGGCTCGACGTAGGAGGTGTCAGGACTCAGGGCCAAGTATATCACAGGGGCAGACATCAGCCAAAGGGCAGGAGGACCCTGGACAAAGTGTGTCTTCCGTGTGGCAGCAGATGGGTTGGCAGATAGATGCAGAGTGGCGGCGGGTAAAGAGGGCATGGCTCACCATGGTCAGGGCGGAGAACTCCATGTGACGAGCAGAGAGGCGGGTTGAGTTCCTCGAGGAGACTCGCAGGGAGTTGGTAGAGAACATGGCAGCATCCCTGCAAGCCGTCAAGGATAGATCAAAGTCCTGCCTCTGGGCTATAGACACTGAGTTCGATGATGTCCTGGCCAAAACTCTTGTTAACAATGGTGAGACGTAGGACTAGCCCGCCACCATTGTAAATAGTTCTTTAGTGTAAGGTTTCCTTTCTTTTTCTTTTTTCTTTGGAGTCCATGGACATTGTTCCACTTTTTGTATATAGTTGTTTTTTATAGGGTGTTTTTTAGGTTCATTCAGCTTTTTGGGATCATGGACCCTTCATCCTTTTTTGTACATAGTTGGACTTTGGTGGATTGTTTGGATTTTATTTTCCCATGGAGTAATGTTTTATTATTTATTTTCCTTTGGAACTGTAAACTTTACTTTGGACATGGACCACTTTCAGGAATTTCTCTTTTTTGGATTTTCATGTTCATTTGTATTTTGCTTTTCAATTTGTTTACGTTCATTTCATTTACATTCTCATTTTTCTTTTTTATTTGGTGTATTTTCTTTATTTAAATACATTTTCATTTTGTCCAATCTGAGTGTTGTCTGCTCTCAATTGTGTAGTGCATGTGTCAATCGCCCTTGGCTCAGGCATGTGTCACTGCTGTGTGGATATGTTGGACATGTATATGGGGGCATGCATGTGTGCTTTGGTGAATGCCATACCATGGGGCCAGTACTGTGAAGTGGGGCCAATGGATGGCTGTGGAGTTGCATGGGGGGCAGCGTGGGTGGCATTTGGGTGGACATTTGCTACATGATTCGATTTTGTGTCAATGTGTTTGTTGGGGGGGCATGAGTCGGGGCCTGCCTGCAGGTTCCCATCACTGGTGGGGTGGGGGGACATCAGTCGGGCCTGCATGCAGGTTCCCGTCACTGGTGGGTTGCGGGGACATGTGTCGGGGTCTACATGCAGGTTGCCGTCACTGGTTGGGTGGGGGACATGAGTCAGGGTCTGCCTGCAGGTTTCTGTCACTGGTGGGGTGGGGGGACATGAGTCGGGTCCTGTCTGCAGGTTCCTGTCATGGTGGGGTGGGGGGACATGAGTCTGGGCAGCATACAGGTTACCGTCACAGGTGGGGTGGGCAGACATGAGTCGGGGCCTGCATGCAGGTTCCTATCACTGGTGGGGTGGGGGGACATGAGTCGGGGCCTGCCTGCGGTGTATGGTGCTATGTGGGCTGCCTGCAGCCATGGTTACGGGTGATGGGGGGTCCCTTGTGTTTTGGGCTGCCTGTGGCCATGGTCATGGGTGGTTGGGGGGTCCCTTGTGGTGTGGGCTGCCTGCAGCCATGGTCACAGGTGATGGGGGGGTCCCTTGTGATGTGGACTGCCTACCGATATGGTCAGGGTGATGGGGGATCCCTTGTGGCGTGGGCTGCCTGCTGCCATGGTCAGGGTTGATGGGGGGTCCCTTGTGGTGTGGGCTGCCTGCGGCCATGGTCACGGGTAATGGGGGGTCACTTGTGGTGTGGGCTGCCTGCGGCCATGGTCACGGGTGATGGGGGTGTCCCTTGTGGTGTGGGCTGCCTGTGAACATGGTCACGGGTGATGGGGGGTCTCTTGTGGTGTGGGCTGCCGGCATCTATGGTCACGGGTGATGGGGGGTCTCTTGTGGTGTGGGCTGTCTGCGTACATGGTCATGTTCACGGGTGATGGGGGGTCCCTTGTGGTGTGGGCTGCTTGCGGCCATGGTCAGGGATGTTGGTGGTCCCTTGTGCTGTGGGCTCCCTGTGGCCATGGTCATGGGTGATGGGGAAGCCCCTTGTGGTGTGAGCTGCCTGCAGGGTGTATTTGTGGGTGCTGCCAGCACGCAAGGCATTTTTCACGTGATTCGGCAAGCACGAGCAGGGTACGCAAGTTCACGGGGGTACGCAAGGTGCTTTTCACACTATTCCGTTTGCCCAATTGGGGTACGAGTATTCAAGGGGGTGCACGGGTACATTTTCACATGTTTTGGCTGGCGCGAGTGGGGTACGTGTATTCGTGTGGTTACGGTAGGCTCTTTTCATGCAATTTGGCTTGCGCGAGCTGGGTACGCATATTCATGGGGGAGCGCATGCAGATTTTCCTGCAATTTTGCTGGCGTGAGCAGCTATGTGTGTTCAAGGGGGTGTGCAAGCAGATTTTCACGCATCTTGGCTGGCGCGAGCATGGTACACGCTGTTTTTCAAGTGTATACCGTGTAGGGGGGGTATGTTTGTCCGGGTTTAGCATGGCCCTTTGCGCCATATTAGGGATTTCTATGGCTTTTTCTTGCGTAAGGGGCGAACTTGGAGGCGTTACTGGCGCTGCTGGATTTTCGCTGCGCCATGCCTACTAATGGCTCGGGAAATCCATGAATACACGGTACACCAAAATGCTGTTTTGCGCTGTGCCTGGCGCACGCATGGTGCATGCTCCCTCTCTGCGCCAGGTGCGTGCGCTAGCTCTCGGCTGATTTCTATGAATTGACCCGATTGTATCAATGTTCGATGTATCTCTGCTATTCTTTCTTAAATGAAACCATACAGCAATGTCCCCACGCATGTATACCTGTGGCTTAAAATTGCTCCTGCGTTCAGGAAGTTCAGGAAGATTGTGCTAAAGGTAAATACATATACATAGAAGTTTAGGGCACTGTCATTTTTGTAAGGCATTTACAAATATTCACACTAAAATAAATTACAGGTCGTTGAGCACCACAAGTACTGTTGCTTAGCAAAATAAACTACACACAAAGTTTTCTCTAAGGTACTTTCAATCAATAGGTTCATAAAAGTGGAGCATTCACCTCATAAGAATTTTAGTTTTTTGCGTGGGTTTCATGTATGTTGGATTGTTCATACGTTTTTTTACCATAGATGGATGAACGGCCTTTCCTAACAATGTGTACAGCAGCCAAATCATAAAAAAAAAGAAATTGCAGCATCCAACAATGATACTTTTAGACATGTATGATTTTTGTAAACAATCATGAGCATCTTGTTGTGGGTCCTCATTAATAGGCGATTTTAGCATCAGCAAACTGTGAAGCCTTATCTTAGATAGCAACTGGCGGAGCTTATCCTCATAGCCCTGAGTTATGTGGCTCTCAGGATTATATATAGGCTGCTGTGAAACCTCCATCGACGGCAGCTGGAGTGGTGGGGACAGCTTACTAAATAATTGTCAGTTATATTCAAGCTGTCTTCAGAAGATGGCCTTTTAGCCTAGTAGCTATATCTTTTCATGGTTAAAGTTTCCTTTCCTACAGTAGACAAGAGGCTGTCGACACAGGAACATTATATACACAAACCACACTCCAAATGGGGTGTGTTGCTAGCCTCTGTGAGGTCAGGTGTCATAGCGAGTGAGGAGGAGCTTACTGGGTCAGGGTTCAAAGAGGGTTATGTTATGTGTTATGTCATTGAATTTCTAAAGTACACATTCGCCAGAGGCATCTTCGTGATAATGATTTGACTACAGTAGGCAGTGCCACCAGACGCTAAAATAGGAGGGTTTTTAAGACATGTCTGAACATGAGATGGTTCGCTGTGACTCTATCATCTCATGGCACCACATTCCACAGCTTGGAGGTCGCTAATGTGCAGCCGCCAGTTCTGGACATTTTATAGCATGGAATGACACAGAGATAGCCATTCTGAGATCGAAGTGCCTGAGAAGTTACGTAGATCTGAAATCGGGCTCGAAAATGTTCTGCTCCTTGACCATATACGGTATGATGAACAACAGAGAGATTTAAACTCAATGCGATTCATCACCCAAGCCAATGACAATTCCTCAAGGTGGGTGTAATATGTATCCCATACGGAGAGCCAGTGGCCACTTGAGCAGCCAGATTTTGAAGTTCCTGAAGGTGCTTAATTAAAGACAGAGGCTGTGCCAGGTACAGCAAGTTGCAATAGTCAAGGTGGCTTGTAACTAGCAAAGCTACTACTGTGGCATGAACATGCTTAGTTAGGAAAGGACTTTCTGCAGTATTTTCAGCTGGAAATATCCTCCCTGGCAGGTGGCCCCAATTTTGTCCTCCATCAAGAGTGAAGAAGGCAGATTCACTCCCAAATCCCTATCAACCGACACTAGTGTTGGGAAAGGTCCAAGCAGAGAAGGTCAGAATGACAGAGTTCAAAGGGCAGTGGCAGATGGAGGTCCAGCCACAAGGACCTCTGTCCTGTCCCCATTCAATCAAAGCCAGTTAGAGCCCATCCACCACCCCATGGCTTCCAGGCAACTCCTAAACTGAGATGACGTGTCAGTATGCCGAAGATTCAGCTGCACTAGAATCGGTGTGTCGTCTGCATATGTGTAGCACTGGAAGCGGTGGGAGTGGATGAAGCCCACCAGCGGTTTCATATATTCATTGAAGAGAATGGGGGACAAAGCCGTGCCCTAGGGACACCACAAAATAGAGGAACAGAAACCGAGTGAAACGGAAAAAGCGAGGGTGTTTGTGCCCTATCTGACAAAAAGGAAGAAAACCATGCCTACCCCAGGCCGCAGACACTAGCTCAGGTGAGGCAGTCCAACAGGGTGGGGTGGTGCAGGATTTGCCCTTCAGGGCCCAAAGGGACTCAAGGAAATTACTTCAGCGGTCAGAGTCAAGAGGATTTGGGGCAAGGACATCTCGGATCAGGGTTAGGAGTCAAAAGGGCTTAATGCTGGGACTTCCAGGCTCAGAGTTCAATAGTTGTTCAAAAAAAGGACTTACAGCCTCAACAGGTCCAAAAGTGTGGAAGAGATTCCAGGCTCCCTTGAGTGCATGACCAGAGGTCAGCAGGGCATGCTCACCTCTGATCCAGGCCACACACGACCATAGATGACATCACTTCAGGGGGCAAAAACTCAGGATCAGGGGACCTAGGCTTCAGGGTGGGACTCCTGAGGTTAGGGGTGAAAAGCTAGCGTTGCACCTCCGGTGTTAAATGGGCATGGCCAACTGTCACTTTGACTTTGATGAAAGGTATTCATTGCCTCTACTAAGAGTATGAGGAATCATGAAATAGACAGTGACAATGGTAGTTTTGTGGTTGTGTGTGCATTTATGGATTTTAAAACAAAAGAGGTTGTTTCTTCACATGACCCTGGAACCTCCAGCATCTACACATGGTTGTCAGCATGGTGTTCTTATGTAAAACAAATTCCTCATTGTCAATACAGCCCATTTCAAAATGTATAAAGGCCTCCACGGGCAAACGTGATCAAATGTCCTTGTTCCTGAGACAAGCATAGCCATCAAATGAAGATCTCAGGGGACATACGGCACATTTAATTCAGTCCTATGTTGCAGTCTCCCTACGGTCACAAGCGCTGTGAAGCCACAATACAGGATATAAGTGCACTGTATACATACATCTCCTTAATAAAGCAGATTCTTTAAAAAGGAAATATTTGGACGAAGAAGACTTTAGAAGCATTTTGTCATGAGGAGCTTATTAATGTGTTCTGTCTAATTTTTATTTGACTTGAATAAAGCCATATCTGATGTATTTCATGCCACCGCCATTTTTTCATGTTTGAGCTTTTGTATTGTCTTGTTCCTTGACAGTCTTCTGCAGTTTCCATTATTGTACCTGTGATTAACATTTTGGATATCAGAGAATTCAAGTAAATTCTAAAGAGGATTTGCTTTCTGTTGATTTGGGCAATATTCTTCTCTCACAAGGTTTCTTGGTTCGCAATGTTTACCTGCTGAAATTCAGAGGCCTCTGTGATATGACTCTATTAGATCTAGTCTACGGACAAGGATACCCTGATGACTATTCCAGAAAAAGTGAAAAAGCTCCTCTATTCCCATGATTGGATTAGTACAACCAAAAAATGTCATTCATATCCTTCTCTCTGTTGATTTAAAATTCGAAAATAAGAAGAGATGTACTATGTCCTTTATTTTGACACAATTTCCCAATTGCTATTATCACTCTCTCCTTTTGAAATTTAGTTGGAATATTCTCCCTACTAAGGAAGTCTTACACAGAGGAATGCAATAAAAGATCTAAATGTCCTCTGTAATTTTTTTGTCATGCAGTAGGGGTCACTGAAACTCTTCGACATTTGTTTTTAGATTGTGTTGCACTGAAAGATCTAAGGGCACGTTATTTGGGAAAATGTAATACTTTGGCACTTCTGGGGGCGGAAATGTTTATATGGTCAAGATGTCTCTCAATCTCAAATGTTACAGAGGGCCTTTCCGGTTGCAGGTTTTATCAAATCTCTAGATCTTTATGCATCCTTGGCTTGAGTCTCTGGTTTATATTCTTTTTCAAATACATTACTTCTCCCTCTGAAGAATGACTCTACTATTTAAGCTGTATTAGTTAACTTTGAGTGCCTGTTCTGTCCTGCCCTGTATGGGCTCAGAAGTCACATTGAATTGTTACATTGAATCTAGATAAAATTCAATGTCTATATTTCTTTTCACTGATTTTACATGCTATGTATACATTTTAGAAGGTGCTTAGGGTTTTGTTGTACTGCTAATCTACAGATATGTATTTTCTCTTTTTTCTATTTATTAAATGTAATTGTAAAGGTTCTTATGTAAACCATATACAAATAAAAAAAGAAAATCAAGTAGAGTATATAGTATATTTTGATTTAGGAATATGCAGGTAGATGCTGTTTTTATCATGTACAATCTCAACATGGCCTGTGCAAATACAGTTGCTGTGTTGGCTGGCAATATACAGTGTTATGGCTTATATGAGGAGCTATTATTTTTTTAATTTTTTTGTTATTGTGCATTTGGTTATAGAACAGACCTAAGCACATAATTTATCAATACAATCAAACATGACATCATAATCAATGATAAACAAAAAAAATCAATAAAATACCAATACCATTTCTAAAGACCTTGAAATAAAATACCAATACAATTTCCAAAAACATTACAAAATAACGATAAAATAGTAAGTTCATCCACCTGATACAATCTAAAATAATCCATCACCTACCAATTAAGTCCAAATAGCAGCAAAGATTGCAAAGTGTCATGTACATAGTGTTCAATCCACTAAATTATCCGTGGCCTAGCAACTGAATCCCAGTAGCAGCAGAATGACAAAGTGCCATGTGCATAATATTAAGTTAAGCATACACACCAATTACTAGCATGCTATAATGATGTTTGTGCAAAGTGTGTGTTCACACGTAATCGTATTTAGAAGGGTTTGGTACTGAAAGAACATTAACCAAGGCCTCTTTCCAAACATGAAATGCAGCAGCTGTAAATACTAGGGACGTGGCACTATAAAGGCTACTCTAAAACTGGTCAGACTCGATGAGCTCAACATTAGTTGTAAGATGCAAATAACCTTTTAATTCTGCACTCTTAGTTTAGGGCATGCAGTCAGGATATGTCGAGCAGTTTCTACTGTGAATTTCCAGAGTGGACAAAGTGTGTCTTTATAAGGCAAACCAATTCAGCTACCCATATGTTCTAAAGTAGGTAGCATATTAAATAGGAGATGGATGATAAATCTTGGGATTTGTAGTGAGCATAATTTTGTAAGATAAGGGCACATGGTATTAAAAAGAAAACTGTACAATATAGATGATACATCTTTTTCATAGAAAGTTTAGTGATGTTGAATACAATGTCGATGTCGCTAGTTTTTAAAAAAAATATCATTATGAAGTTATGAGTATGAGTCAACTGCACTAACGTGGTTTCTATTTGCACAAAGTGATTAAGGGCTGTAATACGCAGTTTACTAAGGAAAGGATTAAAACTTGTTTGTGCATATCGGCTAGCTAATAGGACCATAACAGTTTTTGGTATAACCAGAGAGTTAGAGAGGGTGAGGTAGAGCTTGCAATGTTGCACTAACCAAGAGGAGCATAACGAAGAAAGACCAAGTTCGCACATCAAAGCTTCAACTGGAAGTACTGCCAAGCCATATACAATTCCTGATTCTATGTTAGTACGATAAATCATTGCTAAGCCCTCAATTATCTGGCCACATTTTCTCATGATGTTTCTTTTTAATACCAACTACTTTTTAAGTACTTTATGAGTAATAAAATCACCATAAACGTTTCTGTCAGGACACCCAAGTAGACGTAACTATCTACGATTTCTAAAGGTCGAGAGTTAATGCGCCAGTGATAATATGTTTTCTTAGTTCTGCCACCAATAATGAGGTGTTGCCTTAAAGTGCAGGCGCATTTGTTTGTGGGGTTTTATTGTGCATCGGAGGGGGCATGGTGATGGGGTTTGTGGGGAGCGGTGCAGGCCAGCAGAGAACATAGTTCCACTACTTCTTTTTATACACTTTGACCACTGTTATTATCTAGCATAGCTATTAATCTATAATTAGGCAGATCGAGGCTCCCTCCTTTTTTGTACACTGGGACCAAAATGGACTCTCTCCAATTTACAGGAATATTCTAACTTGACAGGATTTTATTAAAAAGATTAGCCAAAATAGATGCCCAAAGAACAGGGTTAGCTTTTAACATCGCATTGGCCAGGGAGTTTGGTCCCAGCTCACGCAAGCTTTTTAATAATTTTATTATTTTAAATATGTTACTGCTTTCAAAGCCCTAAAACGAACTGACTAGAGGAAGATGAATTGACACTTCAGTCTGCAATTCAGGATCAAAAAATAATTTGGTAATGGCCTTTATCCAACTGGATTAATTTGTCGGATGAAGTTCTTGTACAGTTTGCCTAGAAATAAAATTCCTTACAGATTACCAAAATCTCCTGCTATTATTGCTTTTAAGCAATCAAAACAGATATTTCCAGTGGTGTTAACATATCATATTTATAGGCTCGATGCCAGTTCTTATAGCATGTAGAAATACCTATAATCAGTTTATTTCTCTCACAAGCCGGTAGGGAGGAATTCTTTTTAATGGCAATCCCAGCTTTACGATACGCCTTTTTCTCTTGATGTAGCCTTATGTCAAATAAGCCACTATCCACAAAAGGATGTTAGAGAAGCTTCCCCAGTATTTGCTTTACACTACATAGGATCCAGTCATAAAATTCAAGCAATTGCTCAAGGGTGGATGAATTAATGCATGTATAGTCATTATGCCATGTAACATTCCTTACATATTCACATCAATGTTAGGATCAATATAATTAATCCTTCTCAGATTGTTCAATTTATCAATAGTGCATGATCACTTATCTCAGTTTGCAATATTGAAATAGAGCTGTAGTGCTCCCAAAACTCCACGTCTAAAAGCACATAATCAAGGCAGGAAGAGGCTCTACCATTAGTCCAAGTAACATATGGCTCATTATCGTATTTATTAGACAGATGTTCCCACTCTAATAGGTTCCCAGAATGGGCCATTCTCTCTTCCCAATATACGTCATGCGAATTACCACCAAAGAGGATATACATGACTGTAGACCTGGAGTGTTGAAGTCGTCAGCTACAACAACATTACCACTGGGACAAAAATCGGTTCTACATTATTTCGCCACGGTATTTTTCATCGCAGGTTTTTCATTGCCGTTTTATTTTCCGAAAAACTCATCGTTTTTTTTGGGGGGGGGTTTACCCCCCCAAACTCCCCCTTTTTTGTTTTCTTTTTATTTCCTTTCACCCACAACCATATATTTAATTTTTTAACCCCCCCCCCAAAAAAAAACGGCGATGAAAAAACACACGATGAAAAATACCACAGTGAAATGCGTGTATACCCAAAAATCAATCCGACTGTACAACTGATATTCAATACTACTGCTTATTGCCATAGTGGCACGCCCTGATGGCCCGCCCACCCCCGAGGGTCGTATACATTAATGATCAGTATTTGACATAATGTGTAGTGCGACCAATTGAAAACGTTTTCAGATTAAAATTAGATTGTGCTCCAATTGCCAGGCCGCCAACCAGGCGTCCTTCTGCCTTAAGGATGGCAGGCCGATGCAATATTTGAAACCCATCAATTTTAAATGCCTTTATAGCCCAGGAAATGACATGTGCATAACCTTGAGAGGGGGGGGGGTGGAAAAGGAACAAAAGCATGTCCATTTAATAGTTTCAATTTGGTACGAGTGTCAGTTACCATACTTAGAAATAGATTCCGGCATCCAATAAGTAATTTCTGTTTTTGGTGCATGTGCATCTGATAGTTAAAGAAATAACAACAGGGTAAATTCAAAGACAATATGGGAAAATAATTACATTCCCGAACGGTTACACAAACAGTACCATATTACAACATAAACGGTTCTTTGGGAGAAAAAAATGTTGATGAGAACTTGACTGATAATTTATTAGGTAAACACCAATTGGGTAAACAACGTGCTATCTATCCCTGAAGGAAGAACACCCTGACCCTATCGGGAGTGCTTGGCCCTAGATGGCGAATGGTGTAACGCCTATCTAACAAGGATAGATGGAGAGGAAACTGTCCCTTGTCTCTACCAATTTTATGGGTATATTCAATTTCATTAAGAAAAATAGAGCAACCAGTACAGCATAACCTATTTGCTACTATAAGCAACAAGACTGATTATTAGATCTTGTTGCAACGACTAATTTAGCTGGCATGGGCATTATTTCATCAAGTTTTCCACATGCAGGTGGTTGTGCTTGTTAGATTGATGTATAAAAATGTACCCATGTTACTGGCCCACCTTAAAAGGCTCACAAAAAGGGGAGTTTTAGATGGTATCTCTATGTTTAGCATCCCCCTTTATTCTCAGGGATATCTAGATGGTCATGGGAACCTACACTGGGTTCTGGCTGCGTTAGGCCTGAGGAACGCCTATGTGAACAGCAGACCGGAATGTGCTCAGCTAGCTGCGTTTTATTAGGGTGATGAGGTGTTCATGGGGTCGTATTCGTATGTGAACAGCTAGCCTGAATGATGGTGTACAGTAGAGAGTAAGTGTTGTGGTGTGATATGGTGGATATCAGTAAAAGCGCCTGAGACCAGGCATGTGAACAGGATGGTTGGGACATACATAGCGACATACAGATATATAGTGACAGGGTGAATACAGGTATATATGGGATACCGATATATATATGGGGATACAGATAGATAGCATATATAGGCAATAAATTGCCTAAGCATAATGTCTAAATGCATAATTCAGCACAGTAAACCTTTTAGGGCACACTCACTGTTGTTTGGACACAATATCTAGATGCAGAATTCAACACAGTGAAACTTTTAGGGCACGCTCAATGTTGTTTGGACACACTATCTAGATGCAGAATTCAACACAGTGAAACTTTTGGTACGCTCAATGTTGTTTGGACACACTATCTAGATGGTCTACTTTGTGGAGGCCACTTCATGACAGTGTGCCGACACTCAAATGCGTAGGGTTGAAAGTGCGCTTGTGCCTACTAACTAGCTTGCGCCTACTTTTTTGCCTGCTGTCTAGAGCACAGAATGGACAGTGGATCAACTCACAAGGAAATAGTGTACCAACTCAAGAGCACCTAAGGTATACGCATGTTCTGTAGCTCGGATGCTCACTATATAAAAAGCAAGCAAACTGGATGAATCATGTTATGATTTCTTTTTTTAATATCTATAATTTATATTAAATACAAGCGAAGGCAGCCCAGGAAATGGTTTGGAACAAGACAGAGTGGTGCTCCTGCAAGACTAGTCTTGCCGAAGCGCTGCCCCGTCCCCAGACCCAGAGGCTCACCCACTACACTCACGGATCTGCTCCAAGACCACGCTGTCGCACGGACCTGCAACCTGTACTCCAACGAGCAGGCGACTTTCAGAAAACTCTGCAGCACTGCCAAGACATCTGAAAGCGGTCTTCTCGTTGAAGCGTGGGTGGCTTGCAAGCGCGATACCTCAGCTTGAGAACAGGATCTTCCTATCAAAGTGAAATCTGCACTGAAGCAGTTATCACATGCACAAGCAACCAATTTTTCAACAAGCAGACACCTTCAGTAGATTTTGCACAGGGCACATGAAACAGAATACAGAATACAGAAACAGCCAAAGCCTCACACACCTGCTGCAGCCGTCCAACCCGGAACACATACCCTGCGACGCACAGACACCTTTCTCTCTGTTGTTTTAACCATCTTCCAGCTTGCCTCAAAATCAGGCAATATGAGCAAGCTGCTCCATCCCTTGTAGGGAGTCAGACACATGGAAAACCTGGGTGTTAATAAACCCATTGTTTTGGATGAAACAGATTTAGCAGTGACTTATTAAAATCATATTGTTGAAAGGGTGTAGAGTTAAATCTTATTCACATTTAGCATAGAGGATATGCATTGGCACTACAGTTTTGTAGCAGTACGCTTCTACTAGTACCCAAGGGGAGGGGGCTGAGTGAGGGGTGGGGAATGGAATAGTAAAGAGAATAGATTGCAGGATGGTACTTTCTCGAGAAGCTTGCTCGATGTGCCTAAGAAAAATCACAACTTGTTGTGGTCACTCAAATGTGACTGGCACCCGCTTGCATCTTGTGCTAATAAAGCATGCATATTCTGTCTATAGAAGTGCTCACCTGGTGCTCCATGTCACTTGACGCGCGGCCGGAGATCTCTATAGTATTAGAGTGTGCAGCTTCAGATCGTTCTTCTGTAGGTGAGAGAATGAACAAAAAGGATGGACCGGAAGATTAGGAGAGGGCAGTATGTTACTCCGTAATGCGGAAATTTCACAGAATTGTAGCAGAAGTGCTTTTAAGGGAACTGGGCTTACCTAGTCAGCCTGTTCTGCATTGCTTAGTCAGAGGAGCGCCGTGTCCTAAGTCCGCTGGAGAAAGAAGCGACTGACCGGCGGTCGCGATCTGTATTGAAAAACACATCCGGGTATGTCACGGGAGGGAGGTGTGGGCGCCGTGGCCAAGGAGTCAGATCTCAAATTATTCGAGCGTACTCTGGCGGCCATTGGTGAATATGGGAGATAATCATAGCTAAACCAATGTGCGGCCAGATGATGAAACCCGGCATACTTGTCCAAGGCCTGCGGCTGACAATGTGTCTGTTATGAAACCATATGTGCGGTGTGTAGTAACCATTGTTTAGCAGACTCGTCGGTGTAAATAGAGGCCTACTCACACGAGAGTAGTGTATCTCATGTGTCTAAGACATTACATAGATACAGTGCTGAGATTATCTGTCCCTGCAATCTGAAATATATAGGGATGACAGTACGAGAAGTCAGGAAGTGCATGATTGAACATTGTTCATGCATTAGAACAGGCAAATTGTCGGCACCCCTTTTCCCACATTTTCTGGCTGAGAGGCACATTATAGAAGATTTCCAATGGATCATACTAGAAAAAATCAAGCCACCTATACGAGGGGGCAATTTTCATGACATTTTGTTCAGACACAAGCCGATGTGGATCTTACGCTTAGAGACATGGAAAGATGGACCCTGTAATAGCACATGTCGAGCGGTTTCATCTCCTTGGTTTTTAGTAACCTGGGTTTCAACAGAACACATAGGTGCCATAGAGCAAATCGAACATAAGGCACACTGCTGGGTCTGACCTTGGAGAAAACCTCTCTACTTCTCCCCTGTGCAGTTTATACAAACATTCGCTGACGTTGTTTGCCCCGCCTTTTCCTTGTGTTTACTGGACTCGGAGGTGTATCTATCTCAGCCTCTGACACTTCGTCTACTAATACCAGAGAGTGAGTGATGGGATGGGCTAAGACTTGAAATGGGATTACCTCAGTATTCTCCACTAGGGACGCTATAATAGTGTTATGCACCGTTTTTTGCTGAGGGGAAATGTTCACATGGCACAATGCTAATAGGCTAGCCAGAGCAGCAACATCAGGACATAATGATGGGGTTGCACCAGTGAACTCCGGAGGTTGCTTCAGTGTTTTATGGTTGTATACGAATACACAATTGACCGAATTGTGAAGGTCAATTGTTACATATATGCGGGGGGAAACCCCCCGTAACCCCCATTATATACATTTGTGATGTCATGTTTGATGTCCTGGGTGTTAGTGTTAGCAGTGCACAGTGGCGCGAGTTATGGTTGCTTATTTTACCATAACTGCCGAATTTCAGGGGTTTTTTCGGTTTTACTTTGAACCATAAGGTCCCTTTAACAAAGTTTTTTTACTGAATTTGATAGGTTTTTAGTAGCGCAATTTAACCATAACGTCCCTTTTAACAAAGTTTTTTCACATATATATATATATATATATATATATACATATATATATATATATATCTCAGTGAAAAAAACTTTGTTACAGGGACTTTATGGTTCCAAGTAAAACCGAAAAAAAATGAAATTCACCAGTTATGGTAAGCTAAGCTACCATAACTCGCGCCAGCACTGTGCACTGCTAAGACTAACACCCAGGACATCAAAGATGACATCACAAATGCCATTGATGACATCACTGATGACATCACATGTGAATTTACTTTTTATGAAAAGTCTGTAATGGGGTTCTCATTGTAATGTGTATAAACTGTCAACAGTCATTGGAATAAATAGCATGAGGTACGTAGTGCTTAAGCAATGCAGTGATACAAATAGCATTCTATAAGTTCTTTAGTATACTAAGATATTCATGTAGAAACATAGGAATTGTATGGATCATACATGATGGAGGTGCAATATTAATAATCTTGCCATGTTGAATAGTGAAATGATAAATGCTTTCTTATTAGAGGTTTGTGTTCTCTGAAATATTTAATAAGTAGTTAATAAACCCATTTTCTATATAATTAATTGCATTATTGCAAACAAAACCGAAACAGACAACAACACATTGAAATATGAGCATATAAAGGGAAAATGAAGTAAAAAAAGAGCAGTATTACCAGACAATCTTCATATCCTAACTGATTAACTTTATACCCAGCAATGATTGCTCTGCTTCAAAGCTACTACTTCGATGTGTATAACCATCATGTAATGTGACTGGACCGTAATGTAAGTAGTATGAATACAACGTATACAAATATGAGCATATGCAGGGAAAGTACAGTAATAAAAAAACAGCAGAACTATAAAAACCAGAGTTGATAACCTTACTGATTATGTTCATGCATACAAAGCATTGCTGTTTTCCAAATCTGTGTTTTCCCCTCTGCATATGCTTCATATTCTGTGAGTGAACCCCAAGTGAATTACTGTAAGAACATACTTGAAGCATAAGTCTACAAATATAGTACTTTTTGAATTTTTAGTTCCTGACTGTTACTGGCCTAGATATGTCAGTGAAGGAAAAAAGAGGGAGCCAGATATGTGATGTCATCAGTGATGTCATCAATGACATTAGGGATGTCATTTTTCATGTCCTGGGTGTTAGTCTTAGCAGTGCACTGTGGTGGCGCGAGTTATGGTATCTTAGCTTACCATCATTGGTGAATTTCAGGGGTTTTTCGGTTTTACTTAGAACCATAGCGTCCCTGTAACAATGTTTTTTTCACTGAATTTCATAGGTTTTTAGTAGTGCAACTTAACCATAACGTCCCTTTAACAAAGTTTTTTTTACTGAATAAATAAATAATATATATATATATATTTTTATTTTTATTTTCAGTGAAAAAACTTTGTTAAAGGGACGTTATGGTTCCAAGTAAAACTGAAAACCCCCTGAAATTCGCCAGTTATGTTAAGCTAAACAACCATAACTCGCGCCACCACTGTGCACTGCTAAGACTAACACCCACGACAAAAAAGCAATTCAGATGTCCGCGGACAGCGCTGGTGTCCGGAATGTCCGTGAAGAAACGAAAATGGAGGTGTCCTAAGAACACTATATCTGTCCGTACTGTTCGCTGGCAAGTTAAAACTGTTCTAAGAACACACGCGGTGTCCTGAAATGTTCGTCAATGGACGAAATGTGGGTGTCCCTACGACGTTGTCCGTATTGTTTGCTGGCAAGATAAAAGTGTTCTTAGAACATATTATGTGTCCTGGGATGTTCGTAAATAAACAAAATGGGGGTGTCCTGAGGACGCTATGCCTGTCCGTATTGTTTGCAGACAAGTTGAAACTGTTCTAAGAACAAACGCCTGTCCGTAACTGTTCGTTTCACTTGTGACGCACTTTTAATCACTCCAGGACACGAACAGTGTCCGTAGAACACTAATGCGCATGCGCAAAATAGTTTCAATGCATTTGGTGTCCTGCGGATATGTTCATGTGACGGCTCCCGCGATCAGCGTATGTTCTGATTGCGAAGACTGTTCGTGTCCCCAAACAATTTAAAACTACATTTTCAAATAATCTACAATATTTTCCAACAGAAACTCACCATAGAACAAGTCCCACATAGTAATCCTGAGTTTCTACATACTTTTTGTGACTTTTTGAACCCTTTTTTCTGTTCGATCTGCCCGCGGACAAGCACCCCTATAAAAGACCATGCCCTAGAGCTCATTCTCATTGTGTTTCTGGCTATCCTACAGAGCACAGCAAATTTTGCTGCCAATTTGCAGATTTTCAACGCCAAGCTGATGGCTTCCATGGCTCCACTACTGCCACCTGGTGCTTCATCTGCCTCAGCACCAACCCCACCCCTTCCACCACCGCCACCTCCCCAAAGGCCTGAAGAGGGGAACAGGAGTGAGGATGCACAGGAGGAAGAAGATGATGAGAATGAGGTAGTGGAAGTCCCTACTACCAGCACTCGGTGTGAGTCTTAGGGTGTGGCGGTTATTTACCATTTGTGGTAATGGTCCTAAGGCGCGTGTGAACCAAGTCACCTGCAATGAGTGCAAAATGGTACTCAGTCGCGGGAGGCATGGTTCATACAGCTTTGGATAGAACCACCATGAAGCGACACCTAAAGTTATTCCACTCGGGGGGGCCGTTCGCAAAGTTGTACCTTGCGAGGAGCATAGCAGGTTCACTTCCTCTACTTCATCCTCTTTTTCCGATCCTGTCACCACAAGGAACACTCCTGTGGGACAGCAAATTCCTCAAGCTGCCTCACAGGCCATACGCAATGCAGATGACCCTCACCTTTCGAGAGTCACAGTTGTGTGTATGTACTGCGACGCAGTACTGTGCAGGGTGGAGAGACTTCGTAGTGCTTTTGAGGCTATCGTTTCAGAGCAAGAA
This sequence comes from Ambystoma mexicanum, assembly GCF_040938575.1. Lineage (NCBI taxonomy): Eukaryota > Metazoa > Chordata > Amphibia > Caudata > Ambystomatidae > Ambystoma > Ambystoma mexicanum. The sequence goes on along the minus strand of NC_090922.1, from coordinate 679,123,693 downwards.
AAAGTCTGCTCACTACCCAAGTGAAACCCACTCTACATCTTGCTCTTTCAGCTCGCCCTTTCTTATCCCCATGGTTGGTGTCCCCCCCTTACGCTCCTTTCCCCTCCTCTCCTAGTGTGTCTTGTATAAAAAAAAAAAAAAATTGAAAACAACAAAAAAAAGAAAATAAGGCTCTTTTCAGAGCCGCCTTTTACAGTTAAAAAATAGAAGTGAAAATAAATGAAGCAGGACTCTGTGTATATTTTAGAAGTCTGCGGACAGTCCGCGGACATCTAAAATTTTGAGGTGCTACCCTATCATAACCATTGCAGTTTTATCTGGGAGGAAGTGGTGGCTCTGAAAATAGCCTTTTGGTGGTGTTTATTTGTGTTTGAAAAATTTGAAATGCTCAACACCTACTATAAAATGGATGCTGTAATTCCATAAAAGGTTGCAATGCATTTTGTAAATTTCTCAAAAAAATCTGATTGCCAGCATAAGTAAAATGGACTCCATCTCGGTGAAAGATGTATGTACTACGAAACATAATATTTTCATTGTGAAAAGAGGACATGCCAAAATCTCTTAGAAAGGCACAAACAGCCTTATTGACATGGTGCCTTGCTTTCTCCATTTGTGGACCAAATGAAGAAGAACAAAGCCACATTTGTCTCTGCGCAATCCGTGAAAAAATTACTTGAGAATTTGGAAACATGTCCATGACCTTCCCAAGTCCTTCTTTCATTGCAAATTGCAAAGAAATTCCAGACACATGTCCTAAACTGTTCCCTCCACAATGAATTACAATTATGTCTGGATGTTGCTCTGTCTCCAAAGTAGCACAGAGAGGTAGCAAGTCCAACATCTTTATTCCATGTACTCCATGCCAGTGCACTTCCACATGTGGGAATCCAAGAACTAAAGCTACTCCACAGCTTTCTGCATGCACCTTCAACCAATGTCTCCCAAAATCTGTTCTTCTCTCAGCAAAAGCGTATCTGAGAAACTCTCTCCTGGCACAACACACCCACTAAACTTTCCTGACCAATCCCTTTCTCTGCTCATTCTCATTTGCATGGCTCCCCAACCCAAAAATCCCCGGATGTAACACCCGATGTCCGCGGACTACCGCCATGTCCGCGGACATATCGTAACATGAACAGTCCTTCTACCATTTCCTTTTCACTTTCTGTGCCATTCCCTCATTGGATATAGCTAAGAAGTCACATGAAAATCCACCAATCACATCCAAGACCTCTACATCTAACTGCTACATCATAGATCAGCACTTTAAATGTACTGTTAATCTCTCTGAGTACAAGTGTCATATCATTGGAAAGCACCTTCTACCAGAAATACTGTACAAGTCTCCAAGATTTCTACTTCCAGCAGCATGCATATCCATATGCATGAACACAAACTACAGGTACGCATATTTTCTATATAGTACATGTACATTTTTTATAGATTCATATACACAGATTAACTGACTTTTAGCTTGTATAATCTATCAAATTAATTTACTGTCATTTTTTCCATCTCCTAAAATCAACTGTCACTTCTAAACCTATCTGCTATTTAATTTCTTTTTACACACACATTTTCAAAGCATGTTGAACTAACATATTTAAAGTACAATATGAAGAGTTAACATGCTCAAACAAAATTGCATGCACACTGTATGTTAAAAAATCAAACAATACTTGTCCAAAAATGTAAACATTTATTTACTTATATTTATATACTGCTCAAGCAGCCCATGGCATTGAGGCGCTGTTACTTACAAGAGCTTAGTTACAGAAATAGTGATATTCAGTGGTATATAATGAATTCCACAAGGCATACAAATGATATTTTGGTTGGTACAGTTAGTCATTACAATACAGTTTATGCATTAAGAACATATGATATATATTCAACTGGTGAGACGCATCTTATGTGAATACGATAGTTTTCATGATTTTGAGGAAGGCGCTGAGGGTCAATGTCAATTAGAAAAATCAATGTCTAAATTAAAAACAATGCTATATACAAACAAAATTCCTTATTTGTTTCCTTTACAATTGCAGTGAAGACCATTCTCCTGAAAAGAAGCAGCTGAATTTGAAGTACACAGAACAACTAAGAAGAAACCTGCTCATTTAAAAAGAAAAGCAAGTTGAATACCACCATATTATTTGTACTATTATTCAAACACACTGCAATGTTAATTCATGATATTTCTGTGTCTAAAAATAGAGATTGTGCACCATTCTGTCTACAAATCCCCATTTCTTAAACAGAGATTTACAGGCAGAATGACGCACAATTTCTTAGTTTTCGACACACAAATAACCCAACTCAACCCCTAGAATTTTCATATTATAGAACAAACAACTGTTTTAATTGTATACCATTAGATTTACTATTTCTACTTCTCCACACCACCAGCTTACTTTCTACTATCATCTGAACCCCAGTTTAGTAGCACATAAATTCAAGAATAGGCATCCCAACTAGTTGTAGTTGCCCAATGCACAATCACACACCATTACATACATCTTTATTATCTTACTCACACACTCATGCAAACAGCACACATACATTAAGAACACCCCAACCCATACCTTCTTTATTCTTTTCAACAGACCCTAAAGAATGCCTGCCAAAAATCAAGTCCATAGAAAGCAACGCAGAAACAGAGCAAATGAAAATAGAAGTGCCCAAAACAAGCATCCATCTCTAGCAGAATTTGTAAAAAAAAGTTAAAACTAAACAGCTAATACAGTCATTTAGCGAAACAAAACAAGCTTAAAGTACAGAAACTTTGCCTCCTCTATCAAAATGTAAAACAAACCACAAAACAATTAACAAAAAATCAGCTACCACTACAGATGAAACTGCTCCTATAAATCTTGATATAGTGCAAACTAAGCATACCAAAAAAAGTATTTTAGCAAAAATGTTCCATCACAGAGTCCTGCAAAATCTTATAAAAACAGGAGGGAAATCAAACTCAACTCTTAAAACCTATCGTAGGAAATTAATCTTAGAAGCATTGATAGACAGTGCAATCCTTCTCAAAAGAAACGTATTTATTTTAGTGTTAAACAAAATGAAACCATTAACAAAACTAATGACTAAATTACAAAAAAGACTTCTCAATAAACGAAATGTCAACAGAAATAACTACTTAAGTATCTGTGGAGGTGAATGGAGTCACACTACGAGCACAGAACCATACTTTAATGAAGAAGCGTACAAACAAAAGCAAACAAATACAATTGCCATACATAGCAGTGAACAAGGTTATGAAAAAGTTAAAAATACCATAATGGAACAAGAACTACTACTTACAAAAATATCCCCAGAAAACTTAGAATTACCTCTCCATTCAACTGAATCAGAACGTCTAGTATACAAATGGCCATGCACATCAATGTGTAACATTCCCAAAGAATTTATCAAGTCTTTATGCCAATTCCTTAATCAATATGTGAAAGGCAAAGACAAAATGAAAATTAAACTATTGCAAAATATGGATACTTGTCCAGTGCTCAAGTACACAGGACTACAAGGACATTCATTGGCCTGCATTTCAGGACCTACTTGCAAAACCACCTTCCATTGTATCAAAATGATTTCAACACATCATTCAACTATAAAAAATCTAGTCTATAAACTGTACTATGCTATAAGTCCTGCTTTAGCACTAGCCATTTTAAATAACATTCTTCTACATGGTAAAGCAAAAGACCTACTTGAAGAAATCGACTATATCCAGAAAAAATATTTTGCACGTGTTAAATTCCATCAGAAGCAACAAATAGTGATCTCCAAGCACAAATTTTACAATTTCAAAGACACAAATGTGGCAAATATTGTCATCGCAAATACAAAAACAAAGGGAAATACTACACCAAATGCTGCTTTGGTTTCCCTAGACCGGTTACAAAAACAGGTCAAGTGAACAGCTTCATGTCTTCAGTTAGACATAGTGTTAAAGGCAAATCACCTAAAATACATATTACATAAAAAGAACAGAAGAAGAAAAATATATCAATGATTACAATGCAATCATTGCCCACTTAAGGAATGCAAACATAGATGTGCAGTACATTGCAGACAATTCCACTGCAGTTGCACAATATGTTACAGCATACTTAACCAAAGCAGAAAAAACAGAGCTACAAGACCTCTGCAATGACCAGTCATCAGACAAAACACTTTCTCAAAAATTAAACAGCTTGGGCATTAAAATGCTCTCCCATAGAGAATGTGGCTCCTATGAAGCAGCAGATCGTTTAACTGGTACTGCTTTGTATGGAAAATCTGAAAATATAGTATGGCTAAATCTTGGTCCTGCTAAATCTAGAAAAAGAGTTCTAACATCATACGAAGGTATAGAAACAATAGCCAAACATGATCCCAACAGCCAAGACATTTTAAAAAACAATTTGCTGGACACATACTACCCAAACAGAAGTGCCACTTTGGAAACCATGTGTCTATACCACAAGCCCAAAACTTCACATACAAAAATAATATAAAACCCGATGAAAACAAGGTAAATACAGAGTGTCAAATTGTGAAGGCAGCTTTTTAAAACTCACCAAACCAAATTTAATTAATCATATCAAATTGTCATTAAAGACTCCTCAACATAAAGAACTATATTACATGTCCCTGCTACAACTCTTTAAACCATGGAGAAAAGAAGAAGAAATGCTAGATAACTATGACTCCTATGAAGACGCTTTCAAAGCAAATGAAAGGACTATAACTGATGTAAACTTTACACAGTACAAAACAATGTTGCACAATGAACAGCAACACGAAGAAGAACTGCAGGCCCAACTAGATAAGGACACTCCTGACTGGGAGAGCCACTAATAACAAATGAGGAAGAATTAGCTATGACAGAAGTAGAAAACACCATGTGCCAGCATGAAGATAAAGAAGACTTAACTATACTAAAATCAAAACTAAACAATGAACAACGTAGTATTTTTGAAGAAGTAACAAAAGAAATTGCACATGGTGTACAACATGAAAACAAAGAATGCACCTGCCAAAATTACAAACCTATACTACTGTACGTCAGTGGTGAAGCTGGTTCTGGCAAAACATTCTTAATCAAAATCATCACTAAATTCCTTCAACAATTGACAAACAACAAACTGTCAGCTGTTGTCACTGCCTCGACAGGTTAAGCTGACTACAACATAGGCGGTGTCACTTTACACCGATTACTACTCCTGCCAGTAGAACACCAAAAAAAATTAGACTATTACAAACTTTCTACAGAAGCTGCAATGGAACTACGCAGAGTATTAAAACAAATGAAAATGCTACTAATAGATGAAGTGAGCTGGTCTCCAACCTTATGTTGGCCTTGATTCACCTCAGATTACAAGAAGTACTCAAAACAAACTACGAAGAGCTCTTTGGAGGAAAACACATTATTGTTTTCGGAGTTCTTCTTCAATTAACACCAGTGAAATGTGAGCCTATTTTTAAAACCTTAGGATACAAACTCTGCCGTAAAACTGTTGGCAGCATTGGAAATGTCAACCTTTGGCAACATTTCCAATACAGAGAATTAACACAAAATATGCAGCAATCTGCAGATCTCACTTATGCCAACATCTTAAAAAGTATTAGACTTGGTATATTATCTCAAGAAGCATAAACACTATTGAAAACCCGGCACATTCATGCACTTTATGGCCATAATGCATGTGCTATGGATGTTATGGAACAATTATCACACAAAAATGTCAATTGTATGGCCTTAATGCCAACTCTTGCAAGCTGTTCAAATTCAATGAAACAATGTTAAAAAAAGAAATGCAACCAATAATTGAAATTAGCGCCACAGACAAACTAGAAATACATGGTATGACACTACCCATGTGTGAACAAGCCACAACTAGACTAAATAGTTTAGAAAATTCAAACTCCAACACAGCTGGATTGGAAAATTTTTTAAAATGATCCTTAATTTGCAGAGTAATGCTTAAACGTAACCTTGACGTGGATCAATGACTATTTAATGGAGCACTGGGTACAGTTGTTGGCTTTCAAACATACCCACGTGACAACAACATTCAGTTTGTCAATATTCTCTTTGACAAACTTTCAGAAGTGAAAAGGATAGGATGCTCAACAGCTCGATTCTTTCTCTTCAAAGAAATTTATGTAAAAGAGAACAATTTTCTCTAACTCTTGCATACGCAGTACCATTCATAAATCACAAGGTCTTAGCCTAGACAAAACATTGATAGACATTGGTAACAGAGTCTTTAAAGAAGGCATGAGCTACGTAGCACTATGACGCTTACGTACACTTGACCGTTTATTTCTAATCAACTTTGATGCAAGTAAAGTAAACGCTGATATTCCTTGCATTTCAGAAAACAATAGACTTTGTTAACTATACACCCCCATCTAAAAACATATCCTATTCCACAAAAAGTAAAATGTTCTAAAAGAAAACTAAATCAAACATAAATGCAACAGGATGTCACTGCAAATCCTCCAAAGAGATTAAAAGAAACTAGTACTTCATCAAGTACCACAATCAAAAAATAACCTATTAGGGAAAGTAAACCAGGTACTTCTTCAAAGAAGGAAGACAAAAAAAAAGCACTCAGATACAGAACTACCTGGTCCATTTAAACTTTCAAATGTAAATGGTGTAAATTGCTACGCAAATGTAGCAATGAATATTCTATTTCAATTACCACCAATAGTTGACAACGTTTACTTACACAGTACAGACCAATTGTGTTTGCAAATGTTAGTACTTCATAGACACGCAACAAACAATCCTGACAGCACGAATAGTGTTTATGGAATAAGACAACAATTGGACTACTGTGTTGGAATGGTGAAATTCACTATAAACTCACAGGAAGATCCACAAGAATTTCTGATGTACTTACTACAAGTACTGGAAAACAAAAACATACCTTTAAATGAAATCTTTCAGATTTCATACATGTGGAAACATACATGCACTCTGTGCAACAATGTGACACAAGAACAAATCCCCAATGAGCGCTTTGTGTATGTATCAATACCTAATTGTGAATCAGTTCCATTTCAGCAACTTGTACAAAATGCAAACCATGGTAGATTATGTACTACCTGCAATTCAGATAATCGCTCCACCTCACTAATATGTAATACTAATGCTTCTACATTACAATGCAAATGGTACCAAAAACAACTACAAGCTGACTGGATTCACACATGGTCAAGTATCACTTGGTAAAAAAACCTTCACAACAATAGGTATAATCTACCACACAGGAGCCACAACCAATGCAGGTCACTATACTGCATATATAAAAAAGAATTGTGGATGGTTCGAATGTAATGATAGTACCATTACTCTAAAGCAGAGATTACCTGCACATCTTACAAACTCTTATTTAATCTTCTTAAAACCAAAATGTATTAACTAGACTGTACCTAAACATTAACTAAATTTCTATTAGAAAACTATAAACTGTTACAATATGCCAACAGCTATATAACTGCCCCAAGATTCTACAATAACTGAACAGATAAATGAATACCACTAAATTATATAAAAAAATAAACAGTTAGAATGTGCCAACTGGTATCTAACTACCCCAAGATTTTCAATAACCAAACAGATAAATCAATACCACTACATTATAACAAAAAATAGACAGTTAGAATACGCCAAATGGTATCTAACTAAGCCAAAATGTTACAATATCCAAATAGATGAATCAATACCACTTCATTATAACAAAAAATAGACTATTAGAATATGTCAACAGGTATCTAACTGCTCCAAAAATCTGTAACAAGCCAATATATAGAGCATTATACAGAAACAAGTGAACACTGAAAACAAACAAACAAATAGACTGTAGCATAACAAACAAAAAGGTTTTTTTTTTAATCCAACATGGATTTTTTTTTCTCTCACAGACCCAATGATTTTAGAAACAAACACAGAAACTGAATAAATTGCACAGTACACTGGTTTGTAATCTACTAAATATGAGGGTCAAAAAGAAAAATGTTGATTATTCAATGTTGTTACAAAATACCAATAGTAACATGATCCTTTCTTTTATCACAGAAATAAATAAGAGCAAATCACACCCATAGTGACTTATAACTTTGCTGCCTATAAATTTGATCTTGTCCATGCACCCAAGACTATAGGCCCTGCCCACAAGCACCACAGCATATAACACCCATAGTGGCTTATAACTTCGTTGCTTATAAATTTGTTCTTGTATTCCAAAGTTATAAACCAATATGGGTGTGATATGCTGCGGTATTTGTGGCCAGGGCATAGAGTCTTGGGTGCATGGCCATATGGCCATGCACCCAAGACTCTATGCCCTAGCCACAACCATCGCAGCATATCACACCCATAGAATCAAACATTTCAACTATGCCATATGGACACTTTTAATGTCCGCGGACATCATGAGTGTCCTTAGAACAGTTTCAACTTGCCTACGAACAGTACGGACAGACATAGCGTCCTCAGGACACCCTCATTTCGTTTGTTTACGAACATCTCAGGACACTTAATGTGTTCTAAGAACACTTTGAACATGCTTGCAAACATGTGTTCTTAGAACAATTTGAAATTGCTTGCGAACAGAACGGACAGGCATACGGTCCTCAGGACACCCCCATTTTATTTATTGACGAACATCCCAGGACACATGATGTGTTCTTAGAACAGATTCAACTTGCGTGCGAACAAAACGAACAGGCTTACCATCCTGAGAACACACCCATTTTGTTTATTTTCGAACATTTCAGAACACCGCCAGTGTTCTTAGAACACTAACGTGGCTGTGTAATATATATATATATATATATATATATATATTCAGTAAAAAAACTTTGTTAAAGGGGTTTTTCGGTTTTACTTGGAACCATAACAAATGTTTTTTTACTGAATTTCATAGGTTTTTAGTAGTGCAACTTAACCATAACGTCCCTTTAAGAAAGTTTTCTTACTGAATTTCATAGGTTTTTATTAGTGCAAGTTAACCATAACGTCCCGTTAACAAAGTTTTTTCATTGAATTTCATAGGTTTTTATTAGTGCAACTTAACCATAACGTCCCTTTAACAAAGTTTTTCATTGAATTTCATAGGTTTTTATTAGTCCAACTTAACCATAACGCCCCTTTAACAAAGTTTGTTCAGTGAATTTCATAGGTTTTTACCAGTGCATGCTATTTTCCTACAACTTACTAATATCATACTTATCCAATATAGCAATGTTTGTGTCCAATTTGCAAAGTGTCACCTTAAAACTTTGCCATTTCCCACCTTCAGGAATAATTTTTAACACTTCCATACACTTTTTCCAACAATTTCAGCTAGTTTCGCATCCATAGACGTCTACGAACATCTGAATTCATAGCGGACCTTCCAGACAGTGCCACATGACCATACGCTGATGCGCGGCATGATGATGTGTCCGATAAGTCAAACAAGTCCCAGTTTCACTGCGCCAAGTATAGGAAAATAAAAATCGGGAGTCCAAGTGATTTGTATGAAAGAACAGCCTTTAAAGTCCAAGGTTTAGTACAAGCAACAGCCTAACACGTGTTTCGAGCCTTCCACAGCTCTTCATCTGAGGCTATTATTAAACATAGGATACAATACCAAAATGGAGTGTGCAACATTCAATAATATGATGACACCATACAGTAACATAAGCAGGACAAATAAAAGCATAGCATCCAGGGGAAAAGCAGGGGATGAACGAGCCAAACTTTAGGGGGTAATTCATAGCATTCAGCGCACAAGTGACGCACGAGACTGGCGCACAGTGTGCGCGTGCAGCAGTCTGCACCAGCCGCGTGCGCCAAAATCCATTTCCGCACACAGCGTATTCATGGATTTTAACATCCATTACCAGCCGTGGCACAGAGTGGCGCAGCGACCCCGCAGCAGCTCCAGTTACGCCCCCAACCCCTCCCCGCGCGCCATGTACAGCGCACAAATCCCGTACATGGCGCACAGGCCCCCAACCACGAAAACGCCTGTAAAACTCCCCGTGCACCCCTCCGAATACACGAACCCCGCTGCGCGGAGCGTTTCTCACACAATTGGCTGTGTGCGAGTGGGGTACGTGTATTACTGGGGTGCGCGGGAAGTTTCACACGCGATTGGCCCTGCGCGAGCGGGGTACATGTATTTTGGGGGTACGTGGGAAGATTCACACGCGATTGGCCCTGTGCGAGTGGGGTAGATGTATTACTGGGGTGTGCAGGGAGTTTCACACGCGATTGGGCCTGTGCGAGCGGGGTACGTGTATTTCGGGGGTGCGCATGAAGTTTCACACGCGATTGGCCCTGTGCGAGCAGGGTACGTGTATTTCGGGGGTACGCGGGAATTTTCACACGCGATTGGCCATGTGCAAGCAGGGTACGTGTATTTCGGGGGTATGCAGGAAGATTCACACGAGATTGGCCCTATGCGAGCAGGGTACGTGTATTACTGGGGTGCGTGGGGAGTTCCACACACGATTGTCCCTGTGCGAGCAGGGTACGTGTATTTCGGAGGTACTCAGGAAGTTCCACACGCGATTGGCTCTGTGCGAGCGGGGTACATGTATTACTGGGGTGCGCGGGAAGTTTCACATGCGATTTCGCTGTCAGAGTGGGGTACGTGTATCCAGTGGGGAGCGCGGGGAGTCCCACATGTGAATTGGCAGTGTTGGTCCTCCCAGGTGTGCCCTCTACCCCCTCCACGGCCCCTGCAGGCAACCCACACCACAGGGAACTACCCTGCACCCCTGGTCATGTCCCGCAGGCAGCCCATCCACCATGGGCATGCCCCCAGCCAGCCCACATGTCACTTTCCACTAGTGATCACCAACTCATGTCCCCCTGGACCCCCACCCACCCAGCATTGACGGGCACCTACCAGCAGGCCCCGACTCATGTCCCCCAGTCCCCCCACCCCCCCGCAATTAACGGGCACCTGCCAGCAGGCCCTGACTCATGTCCCCCAGCACCCCCACCCCCCAGCAGTGAGGCTCAGGCCCGGACTCATGTCCCCCAGCACCCCCATCCCCCAGCAGTGAGGCTCAGGCCCCGACTCATGTCCCCCATCACTCCCACCCACCCAGCATTGACAGGCACCTGCCAGCAGGCCCTGACTCATGTCCCCCAGCACCCCCACCCCCCAGCAGTGAGGCTCAGGCCACGACTCATGTCCCCCAGCACCCCCACACCCCCAGCAGTGAGGCTCAGGCCCGACTCGTGTCCCCCAGCACCCCCAGCCACCCAGCAGTGAGGCTCAGGCCCCGACTCATGTCCCCCAGCACCCCCACCCACCCAGCATTGACGGGCACCTGCCAGCAGGCCCTGACTCATGTCCCCCAGAACCCCCACCCACCCAGCAGTAGGGGCACCTGCCAGCAGGCCCCGACTCATGTCCCCCAGCATCCCCACCCCCCAGCAGTGAGGCTCAGGCCCTGACTCATGTCCCCCATCACCCCCACCCCCCAGCAGTGAGGCTCAGGCCCCGACTCATGTCCCCCAGCACCCCCACCCACCCAGCATTGACGGGCACCTGCCAGCAGGCCCCGACTCATGTCCCCCAGCACCCCCACCCACCCAGCAGTGAGGGGCACCTGCCAGCAGGCCCCGACTCATGTCCCCCAGCACCCCCACCCCCAGCAGTGAGCGCCAGCTGCCAGCAGGCCCCGACTCATGATCCCCAGCACCCCCACCCACCCAGCATTGACGGGCACCTGCCAGCAGGCCCCGACTCATGTTACCCAGCACCCTCACCCCCCCAGCAGTGAGGCTCAGGCCCCGACTCATGTCCCCCAGCACCCCCACCCACCCAGCAGTGAGGCTCAGTCCCCGACTCATGTCCCCTAGCACCCCCACCCACCCAGCATTGACGGGCACCTGCCAGCAGGCTCCGACTCATGTCCCCCAGCACCCCCACCCACCCCACACACCCAGCATTGACGGGCACCTGCCAGCAGCCCCGACTCATGTCCCCCAGCACCCCCACCCGCCCAGCAGTGAGGGGCACCTGCCAGCAGGCCCCGACTCATGTCCCCCAGCACCCCCACCCACCTCACCCACCCAGCATTGACGGGCACCTGCCAGCAGGCCCCAACTCATGTCCCCCAGCACCCCCACCCCCAGCAGTGAGGCTCAGGCCCCGACTCATGTTCCCCAGAACCCCCACCCCCAGCATTGACGGGCACCTGCCAGCAGGCCCCGACTCATGTCCCCCCAGCACGTCATTATGATCCACAATCGTGGGCCTTATGGCCTCCCAAATCCCACCGCACACCACCCCTGTGCAAAGACCCAACCAAGTATCCCATCCACGCCACATTGAAATACCCATTACATGATACAACCCAAATGGCAAGAATGTACATCAACACATGTCTGTCACACACACACACACACAATGGGTGCTGGTAATTGTGAAAACCTACACCGTGACATGCATGAAACCAATGAGAGAACACCACACATCAAAGTAATAAACCAAAATGTATTGAACACAAAAAGAATGTCATCAGATGAAAACATGAAAAAAATGTTTGAAAAAAAGATGGAATGAAGCATGTCCAAAACACAAAAAGAAAAACATGAAGTCTGAATCCAAATAAATCGAAATGAAAATGTGTCCAAAGTCTCCGGCCACCAAATGAAATCCAAAGGAAACGGAAACAGTAAAATCCATTGCACAATGGTGAGAAAAATAATAATAGATAAATCCACTGTTCAACTATGTACAAAGAAGTAATCCAGGGTCCATGAGCCCAATGAATGAAATGAAACCTAGTAAAAAAACGACCTAATAAAGAACTATATACAAAAAGGGGGCATAGTCCAAGCGCCCCAAATGAATGAAAAAGATAAAGGAAACCTAAAACTACAAACTATATACAATGGCGGCGGGCTAGTCTGAAGGCTCACTTCCTGATTTCCTGGGCCAGGGCGTCATCGAACTCCTGCTTAATGTCCTGGAGGCGGTCCTCTTCCATGGCCCCGAGGGTTCGCAGGGACGATGCCATGTTGGACTCCAACTCCTTGCGAATGGCCTCGAGGCACTCGCCCCACCTCAGTGCCCTCTGCATGGAGTTCTCCGCCCTGACCATTGTGAGCCATGCCTCTTCTGCCCGCCGCTGCTCCGCATCTATACGCCGGCCCAACCGCAGCCACACGGAAGACACACCAATTCCAGTTCTCCTGCCCTCTGGCGATTCCTGCCCCTCTGATGTTGCTGGCCCCGAGCCATCATTGTTCCCACATAGAGCCTGCTGTTGCTGCTGCTGCTGCTGCTGCTGCTGCTGTCCATGTGCCCTGTCCGATGATGCCTGCACATCCTCCATCAGCTGGTCTCCGTGTGTTGTGGTGTCTACCCCTGCTGGACCGCTGACTCCCGACTGTGGCAGGGATGGGATCTCCACCAAGCTGGCTGTGTTGGTCAGGCCAGGTCCATAGGGGGCCCTGGTGGAATCTAGGATGGAAGACGGCAGGGAGAACGACTGGCGCATAGTCTCCACAGAGGAGAGGTCCGCCAGAGTGCGCGACACGTGTAGGAACCCACCGAACAGGGCCCCTCCCAACAGTGCCACGCCGTGATGCTGCTGTTCGTGATGGCGTGCGTGCTTTGCCCAGGAAGCATGCACGTCATCAGGAATGTCACGTATGCGCAATGCGACACCAACCAGGACGGAGCCCATATGGTCGTGGGACCCCTCGTCCGCAGGTAGTGGAGAGGCAGATGACGTGGCACTCCCCCCTACCTGCGGACGGGCCTGGGACAGGGCATCCCTGCTGGTGCATGGTGGTGCAGTCACAGGGTCAAGGACAGCGACATGCACAGGCCCCTCTGCGGTGACCTGTGCTGCCTCCTGATCCTGGCTCTGGACTGCACCACTTGCACCAGTGGTACTACCCCCACCATGCCCCATGTGCGGCTCAGTAGCAGGCTCCTCCTCCTCTGTGGAGACCACCAACTTGGATGTCTCCACACCATCTTCCGCTGGGGGCTCACCTGGCCCTTCCGCTACAGCCGTAGTGGCAGACGCGGCACCAGTCCCCACACTCCCGGATGATGGCAATTCCTGGGAGGGTGGCTGGGCCTTGCGTCACCACCCAGTGGAGGCATCCCCGCCGCTTGGCTGCACAGCGCCGTCTCCGCCCTCTTCTTCACTTGACGCTGAGTAGAGGGAGACATAGGACACAAGCATCAGGGTACAGTACAATATTCCCCTAGACAGGAAGCAATAACACATGAGTGGCTCTGTCAAATGTCACTACCATCCTGTTCCTCCACAATACATGGGTGAATGCAAGGCAACACACATGCAGAAACAGGCATGGCGCCTGCAATCAACATCAGCATCCATGTACAAGGGCCTCTTTTAACCAAAATGTTGCCTTCAAACTCACATGCATCATGGCTCACACTGATCCCATGCACACACATCACCGGAGGGTCATGCATCATGGCTTGTACACCACAGACACAGTGGATAGACACAGTAGATACAATGGTGACCGCACTGCATGAGTGAATCTACACATCATCACGGACATGCGTCATGCATCCATGGCGTTTCAAAGGCACACACACACTTCTCAGACACACACACATGTGCACCATGCATGTACATGACAGAAGCTCCCATCCCTCACATCCCCTCCATGTCCAAGAACAGAGAGTGGCATGCTTTCATGTGTGCATTCCGCATACAGCTCCCCATTTTGCATTGGAACACATGCACCATCCATGTGGTTCACACATTACTGGTCTCACATGCATGACCATGATGTCCCTGCACATACACATCCATACATCGCCTATGTCACACATAGAGGCAAGTATCAGACTACCAGCACACTGCAACATGCCCTGTCTCACACAGCAATGCTTGACCACTTACCACTCAACTCCAGATGGGTCTGCCTCCGAAGGATCTGGGCGTGGAGCGCTGGGCCTACGTGTCCCAGGTCCTTCATCTGGATGTTGCTCATGCTGCCCCGGTCCCCCTCCCCCAGGCGCCGGGCCTTGTAGAGGGTCCTGGACCTCAAGTCCTCCCAGCGCTTCATGACGTGCTTGATGTCGCGGGTTGCCACCCCCTCCGCGTTGATGGCAACCACTGCTTTCTCCCAGATCATCGACGGTCCTTCCTTGTTGGTGCGTGATGTTCCGAAGAGGGCATCATAATGCCCCAGGACATGCTCCACCAGGACACCAACTTCCTTCTCACTGAAGCTGGTGGCCCTCTGCCTCTCTGGCTGGGGGTCGCCAGTGGTCTCAGATGGTGTTTGCCCTGACATGGCGACCCCTGAGGCAGGCGTGGGTGGGTCACTGGGTCCTGGGGCTGAGCTGTGCTGTGGAGCGATGGTATCCCAGTCGGGAGTCTTCTGTTCCAGCAGGGGTGGACACAGCAACTGGACCCCTGCAGATGGCTGACGTGCAGGCACCAAATAGCAGAGCACGTGGGCAGCAGGCAGGCAGGCAGCAGCAGATAGCTGGTGGGAGCGTGCTCGGGGGTCTTGGGGGCAGGAAAATGGCCTTTTGGGCAGGAGCGTGGTCTTCTGTGTGTTTTCGCGTGGCCAGCTTGATACAGAGTGATTTGGCACGTGAAAAAAGTGCACGTCAGCGTGAAATCCGAGGAAAGGGCCTTATCGCGTAAGCACGTAAGTGATGTTGCACGTGTGGGCTGGCTTAAATGGTACGAGTATCACGCTATTTCCTTGTACATGCTTTTTGTGGAGAGCGAGCGGGTGTATCTTGTACTTCTTGTCGGTTCACACGCGATTACTTCACAACGTTTCCAGTTCATACTCCCTGTTTCCTCAGACTGCGTTCTTTTCTTCTTTTGGCGGGGGTGTTGCCAACGCGCACACGCACGTCTTTTTCATGTTCTTTTTCAAGGCAGACGGTGAGTCGCGCACGTATTTTCCAACTGTGGTTGCCCCCGTGTGTCCCGTACCCCTTCAGATGTCATTGTAGGCTGCGTGTAACACGCGTACGCTTATTTTTGTGTTTCTGGGTGCCACAGCGTAGTGCGGGTTCATTTTTCCACGCACGTGGTCTACCAGGGGTTGCGTGCACCTGTACTTTTGTTTTTGGGGTGCCTGTGCATCGCGTGGCCCTTCATCTTCCCCAGGGGTCACATACAGCCTTGCTAGATCACTAGGGTACGAATTCCATCTAGTTCCCTACCCCTTTACCCCAATTGCACAGGACAATTGTTTACTGCAACTCCCATACGCACAACAACATCAGTGCCATGGTTGGGAGGCTTCCAAGCAGAAAGGGAGGCAAAGGTGGCCGACCTCCAAAAGGTGGGCGGGGTGGGCGCGGTAGGGGACGTGGCCAGGATTTGCAGGGTGCCCCTAGAGCCCAGTGTGTGGAGGACCAATCAGGGCAACCTATGCCCCCCCCACAATGGTTGTGGGAAACGTAGCTGACACCATCCCAGCTCAGCCCTTGTTGGACCGGCCCATTTTGTCACCTGAACTGGCACAGGATGACTCCCAGGCTGACTTCCATGTCAGCAAGTCTAATCCACGTGTGGCGGTGAAAGTTGCTGTCACTAGGCCACGTGGATCTGGGGCAGCAATGTCATCTGTTGCCCCAAGTACGCAGGGTGGGGAGGCTGCAGGGGGAACTGCAGCTCTATCCACCCCAACTCCGAGTCTCCCAGCCGGGACAGTGTCGGTCCAGGTCCATCACACCGACGTTGGCCCTGCCAACATCACCCTGCAGCCAATGCCTGCACCAAGACCTATGGTCATTGTGCATTCGCAAACTTCTAGTACCCAGTCCACCTGCGCTTCTGCCCCTACTGACCAGAGCGGCGTAAGCCACTCAGGATCGGCACCACCTTCCAAGAAGAGGAAGAAGGGTGCTCTCGCACTACAGGCTGAGACCCCAGACACGGCTACACACTCCAGGACATCACGGAAGCCTAGCTTCAATGACGCCGAACTTGATGCACTTTTGGCCTATGTGTCGGCACATAGCCGCGAAATGTTGGTGACTGCAGGCAGTAAAACTATGACTGCTCAATGTAGGGCCCACTGGCAGACCATCGCAGACCACATTAGTGCCCTTGGATTTGTGAGGCGCACAGCTGATGATTGCTACAAGCGGTGGAATGACCTTAAACGCAGAGCAAAGAACAAGCTGGCTTCCAATCATGCCTCTACTCTGGTGACTGGCGGTGGGTCTCCACCAGAGGATGACCAACTCACTGAACATGAGTCTATTGCTGGAACCTTCATCACAGAGGAACAGATCCAAGGCGTGGGAGACCTACCAGATTATGAAGCATTGTTCGGTGAGTGCCCATGCAAGTGTGTGTAATCCATGTGTATGTTTCTTGGGTGATGTGTCATGATTGAGTGCCAGGTGAGGGTGTGTACTCCTGAGTGGTATGAGTCGCCCATGTGCTTCCTCCAAACCATTCACCGGCCTTGGGTTTGGGTATGACAGTATCCCTTATGACCACAGTAGGCAATTAGCGCCACATTACTGCAGTTGCACTTGAACTGTCATCTTGCAACAACATTGTTCTGAATTTTCAGTGTTCATTCAGTCTGATTGTTTCAATCCTGCCATTTTTGCAACGCATTATTCTGCCCTAATGCCACATATGTGACATGCTTCTGTCATAGATTACAACCCACATTGGCCCACATGTATTACCTCGTTATGGGAATGATTTGAGCATTCAGGCTGATTGAGTAAGGGCCTGCTCACATTAATTTTTGGGGCCTGTTTGAATGTGGAACATGATTGTTGTTTCATGTCATATTGAAGTGACCAACCATTGATGTATCCATCTGCCTGCCATCACTGTATTATTGCACACTGGATGTGTTGCAGTGTGTGGCACACGCATATTTTGTCACACTATTTTGCAGTTTTCATCTCATCATGTCCATCTCACATGGATGGGTGACAGTACTCATTCACTGACATATGGCTTGGCTGTACTTGTCAAATGTACCATGCCTATGCTACGTGCCATCTGTGTGCTGTCTTGTGTCATGTATGTGTATTGGACATGCCACTCACAGGCTAATCTGTGATGCCGGTGCTATCCAGCATGCAGCAAATGTGTTGCTTTTCCATCTTAGTGTCCTCAGTGTCTGCTTTTTGCCTTCCCTTCCAACTCATTGACAGTGCATGCATGCCAGGGTTCTAGTCATGTGGGACATGTGTAATTCATATACTGGATCTCTGCCTTGTCAGGCCTATGTGTGTGCTATGATGCTCATGCCCGTTTCCATTTGTTGTCTTTCATGTTTTTGCAGGTGATGACGCACTTGATGCTGTTGAGGTGGAGGAGATGGTGCAGACCCGGGAGGAATCTCAGCCAAGACCGGGCACCAGTGGAGGATGTGGGCTGGTGGTGGGTCAAAACCCCATCCTCCTGCAGACCATACTGTCCACAGGTGTCTCTGGGTGCACCTCCCCAGACCTGTATGATTCAGGTGCTGAATCAGAGAGTGAGGCATATGTGGCGTCACAGGTGAGTGTTACCGGGAGGGATGCTGTTCTGACCAACCCACCTGCACCAGGGGGAGACCCCTCTATGGGGATGTCAGTGTTGGTAACTCCAACTTTGGCGGTTACGGATGCAGGGTCACACTCCACAACATCTGATCCTGTTCCTGGGCCAGCAGATCAGAGGGGGAATGCAGTCCTGCAGCCTCAGGCAGTGCCAGCACTGCGAGGTGCAGATCGCCTTGCCCCAAACAGGTGTGGTGCCCGCCGACGTGGTGGCCATACGCCTCCAGGCAATACTGTATGGGAAAACTCCATGTACGGTATAGCAGCACAACAGGGAGCATCGGTTGAAATGATGGCTCAGGTAATGGAGAGGGTGGCCACTTCTATTCTCCCCCCTGAAAGGCAGATGGAGCAACAACAGCCGGCAACAGACTCCATTTGCCAGTCACACAGGGAAGACATTTTGGCGTCCAACAGGGACCAATGGGCGGCACTGGAGACTCTGCGGGAAGCCATTTCTGTAGAGTCACAGGGCCACAGGGAAGCCCTGAGGCTAGAACTCAAGTTCCTCAGGGAGACTCTAAGTGAACTTGAGGCTTCCCGAAATTTTAGGTCAGAACAGCAGCTGGAGCAGCTCACACGTTCGCTCTCAGCTGAGCTGCAGGCAACTCGGGAGGAGATCCGGGCATCACACGAGGCCATGCGTGCAGAAATGCAGGCAACCTGTGAGGTGCTGCATGGGGATATCCGTACTATCATCGTCCAGAACCAGACCTTCAACACCCGCATGCCTGCTGCCATGGAGGACCATACCAGGGCTTTGCATGGGCTGCCTCCCATAGCATGGCCACCTCCTGATGTAGCAGCAGAGGGTGAAGAGAGCGACAACAGCAGTTCTCCCACATTAGCGTAGCCGTGCAGGCCATGAGCCCATGGAGGTATTTTTTTTCTCGCAACATCCACGCGGGTGGGTGTTGGTGTGCACCCTGTCCTCGAACCTCCTGAGTGGCCTTCCCCACATCCCCCCCCCCCCCCCCCCGGCCCACACATGGCCATTTTTTATTTTTTATTTTTTATTTATTATTTATTTATTTCAGTGTGTTGCCTTGTGTGGCTCCCGTTGGCATCCACTGTGTATTCCAGCTGGGCACATGCACGCTTGTCCTGTGTTTGGGTTAGATGCTTGGGTTCCTGACACACACACCCCTCCTGCTTCCCCTTTCCATGGGCTTGCAAAGGGTGTGACCAAGTGACAGTGACATTGGGCTCCCATGAACTGTGTGGGCAGTCTGTGGTCAAAACTGTGTGGACATCCCTAGTGGGGATTGTTGTTGTATTGAAGACTGCATGGTGTATTGATATGTGCTTGTGCATCCATGTCTTCCTCCTTATTCACAGGTACCTTCTTCATGTCTTCACAAGGCCGTCTCCTTTGCAGATGTAGTTCATGTTGTATGCAGTACGCTGACACATTTGCCTGACAGCAACCCTCTGCAGTTGGAAGGGGTCGATGTGCTGCCTTATTCAGGTTGTAAGACTTGCACTACTTTGATTTTGTACTGTCATATTTTGGCCCTGTTTCATTCTGTGTTGCTGTATTGTGTTGCTGGTAAGTATTTGTTCATGTGTGCTGTTTGTTATTGATTATTGGGAGCATATTGTCTGTGGCCTGTTTCCATTTGGAACAGTGCACTTTTTGACACTTGTGTCATGTCTTGTGCATTCATTTGGTTGCTTTCACATTGCATGATATGCCATGGTGTGTTGGGTAGCTGAAATGGGGAGGGGTTGGGTGACATGGCACTATTTTCATTTTGTATTTTACAAGGGGGTAGTGAGTCATGCAGCATAAATGTGTGCCTTTTTGTGACACAGCATTGGTTGTCTTTCAGTAGGTAGGGATGCACACAAAGTAACACTTCCAGGTGACCAATCTCAGGCTGGTATGGTTGTGACAGTTGACTGTCCCTTATGTCATCATCATTGATTGTCAGCTGGTATGTGCCAGGGCTGTGTGCACTCCACAGGGGTGTCATTTTAGGTGAAGTAATTAGCCACCAGCTGCGTAGGGCTGCCTCACCACGTGCCCTTCCCCTCCCATGCGCAACGGCCGTGCATGTGGTTGGGGATGTGGGGACACCACCATGTCCACCCGCAGGCCCCGGCGTGTTGCAACGTTGTGCAGGACACATGCTGCCACTATGATCCTGCACACTACTGGGGGAGCATATAGCAGCTGCCCACCAGATCGGTCAAGGGAGCGGAAGCGTGACTTGAGCACTCCGAATGTGTGCTCCACTATGCCCCGGGTTGCAATATGGGCTGTGTTGTATCTTACCTCGGGTGGTGTGGTGGGGTTCCGAATTGGCGTCATCATGTGGATGCTTAGAGGGGAGGTGATGATGGGTATCATTAGTGGGGTTGTGACATTACTCAGTATCTGACATGCATGCATGTGCCGACGCATTTATACTCACCAAGCAGCCATGTATCGCCATGCTGCCCAGCTTCTAGGTCCCGGTTTAGGGGTGACATTCTGAAAATGAAACTGTCATGGGTGGACCCTGGATAGTTGGCATATACTGAGGTGATGATTCCCTTGGCATCAAATACTACCTGCACATTGATGGAATGCCAGTGCTTGCGGTTCCTATAGATATGCTCAGTTTCCCTGGGAGGACATAGAGCCACATGGGTGCAATCAATGGCACCTAGCACTTTGGGGAAGTGTGCCACCCCATAAAAGTCCTGGATGGCAGCCTGCCTTTCTGCAGGTGTTCTGGGCATGTATATGTGCCTGCGGACTGAGGGGCGCTCAGTCATGAAGGCCAACACCTGGGGTAGGCAGCGTGACTGCGTGGCCTGTGGCACCCCTCCCACTATGGCACTTGTCCGCTGAAATGAGCCAGTGGCCAAGAAGTGCAGTACATTGAGCACCTTTTCCAAGGGGATCAGTGCTTGCGAGAACAGGGTGGGTGATGTGAGGCCATCCTCCCACTCACTCACCAGGTTGAGTATTATGTGTGGTGGGAACCTGTACATACACCTGGTCATCAGGCATCCGAAAAGGCTGGTCCTGGGTGTAAAAATTCTGGGCCTGGCTATCCTCCTCCTCCTGCAATGTCCCACGACCACTGCTGCGAGGAACGGTATATTCATCGTAGCGTCTGAGCTTGTTTGTTGTTTGCGCGTGCTTTTATGCTGCGCGGGGCCGCGTACACCTGCTTCCTGCTGGCATAAGTGTTTCTGGATAAGCGCGTCTTTTTTGGCGCCCGCGTTTCCCCAGTTCGATTCCATGAATACGTGTTGAAGGCGCGCGTGTGGGCGTTCCGCGCATTTGACTCCTGTACTTCCCCCGTAATGCCCCCATTTTCACGCGTTGTTCCCCATTCCGCACGTTACGCCCTGTGTTCTGCCTACTTTTGTTGTGTGCGCCGCGCTATGTGCGCTTTCGCTGTGCACGTACCGCACGCCAATTGATGATGTGTGTGCCCGCGTGCGCCACACAGGATTTTAGCGCACATCCCAGGATTTACACGTGCACGGACTTCCATGAATCGATGTGCGCGGCTTTCGCACGCTTGCGCTGAGATTTTCGCGCTTGCGCTGCGATTCGCACGCTTTCGCACGCTTGCGTGGAGATTTTCGACGCACATTTATTTCATGAATCGGTCTGTTAATGTATGCAATTTGCAATGCGGTTAATGCAAGACAAAAATGAAAATCGAAAGCATATTTGACAAAAGAAAAAATTATAAATGTAATAAATTTAAAGCCATACCAAAAGTGGTGTAAGTCCACATGGAGGTGGATGTTGGAATATTCAAAATAGAGAGAAAAACAAATTTGTGCTAGGGGTACAATTTATTAGATGGAATGACTGCAGCAGCGCAATCAAAAACAATAATGCCCAAAAAAAATAATCTAGTGTAAATTTACACCTTATAAACCAGACACCAATTCATCTGAGGCAGTGTTACGTTAATAGGGATAGAGCCTGAAATTTAAGATGAAGGAAAAATGCCCAAAAGGTACTCTGCGAAGGAGAAAGACACAAACAATCTATGGAGAAATGGCCAAATTGTTGCAATTTGAGGGATGAAAAAAATAAAAAGGTAATTAATGAAAGTACCTGAAGGCTTCGCAATTGCGGTTAAAGCTGCAAAATAAAGGAAGGGAAAGGGAAGAAAAGAAACAAACTGTATCAATGGACTGAAAGGAATTGAAGTTAATATTTACCAGGTAATGAAAAGCAACTGGTTAATGCAACAAAAAGAGCGCACGCAATCAAAAAGAGGTACCCATTAGTAGCACTAAACTGAGCAGGCTTAAAGAGGTTAAACCTCTGGCTTGAATGAGCATTAACACTGAATTACAATTCCAAAGTGAACAGGGGGCCATGTAAAACCGTCTTACCTGGTTGGCTGTTTAGACAGACTGAAGAAATCAATGCACTGGTCGCAAAGCTAGAAAGAGGACTAGATAAATGCATCAGGTCAGAAAAACATGGCAGAAGGAAGGAACAAACAGAGCCGCCATGTTTGAACTGCCTAAAAATACAAGGCAATTCAATGGGTAAGAGATATTAAATTAAACAAAAATTGCCTAAAATAATGCTCAGTGCATACATGAGAGAAAAATGCGAAATAGAAAGCCACTAAAGAATGAAAAGGAAAGTATTTGTTTTTTTCTTTAAAAAAAAAATGCGAAAATTGTACGTGGAAAGCGAAAGTGAGGGCAAAGTGGTTAATTACTAAATTAATTGCGCGCGCGTAAAAAATCAAGAGAGTACCATTAAGCAAATTGAGAATTTTGGATAAATGAACCGAGGGAACATCATGAATTAAGAGGGACAGGATACCGCCTGTGAGTGCGCTGCTGCAAGATCATGTACAGGTTGCACAAGGAGACCAATTTACAATAATTAAAATAATGGCCCCATGGGTAAAGAGGTTAATAAAAATGTGTGCCAAAGAATAAGAGGTTAGGCACATAAGAAACAAAAATTCCATAATACAGTGAGGGCAGTGGCACCAAATTGACAAAAATAGGGACAGCCTGCTGTTACAGGAAAGTAGCAAATTGATGGTCCGAATTTAATCCATTAAAGACTGTACGGTATTTACAGACTAGTCTTGCTTCCAATTGTCGTAATTTCAAGGTTAGGTTGCCCCCTTTCGGAGGTAAGGACACTTTGTATAGGCCAACGAAACATATGTCATCCTTACAGTCTAGTTGATGAGTTTTTTGCCAGTGGTTGGCTAAAGGATATTTGGACTCTTGACTACCAATTGTAGCCAAGTGCTCACAGATGCAAATCTTCAAGGGGCGAATAGTGCTCCCAATATATTTCAGACCACAGGTACAGATTATACAATACACAACAAATTTAGAATTACAGTTGAATCAATTCTGTGATCTCCTCTAGTTCCAAAGGAGACCTGTGATGTTTCCAAAGTAAATTTATACATGTTGCAAAAGCCACATTTATGAAACCCAGTGGCCTGAGCTGAATGTAGCCAAGTCAATTTAGGAGAGGGAATACTCATAAATGAAGGACAAAGTTTATTTTTGAACGATTTGCCTTCGCTAAATGTTATACTAGCAGTCGGATCTAACTAGTTGATGATGTCAGAATCAAGGTGTAACAGGTGCCAGTGTTTCCTCAGCACATTATGGATCTTGTGACTGTCCGAATTGAACCTCGTGATTAACCTAATTTTCTGAGTGACGGGAGACTTGTCATGAATTTTAGGAACAAGCAGGTCCGCTCTCTTTAGCTGGCGTACTGAAGCTAATGTTTTATCGAGACAGCTATGATGGTAGCCTCTCTCAAGGAAGCATGATTTAATGGTGATACTTTCATTGTCAAAATCCTTGGGATTAGAGCAACTTTATGCATGTAATGTTGAATTGACAGAAGTAGATTTACGATAAGTTTTAGTGACTAAACCATTAGGGGTTAAATCAATTGATAGATCCAAAAAATCAATATGTGGGCCTCATTACAACTCAGGCGGTAAGGGGTTTACGGCAGCGTTAACAGCGCCGACCCTTACCGCCTGATTACGAGGTCCCCTAGCGCCATGGTGCTTTTAACACCTGCTTTTAGCAGGTGTTAAAATCCATGGCGCTAAGGGACCATGGAGTTAATTACGCCACCGTAATTTACGGTGGCGTAATTAACGCCTTCCCCACTCCCATTATGCCCTATGGGGCAAAAATGGGAATGGGGAAGGGTAAATGGGGATTGGGGACTTACCGCCCCGCCTAGGTCGGAATGGGGCGGTAAGTCCGCCAACCACCATGGCGTAAACGTAGTTTACGCCATGGTGGTAAAGTCACGGCCCAGGCGGTAACTTACCGCCTGGGTCGTAATGAGGCCCTGTGTTTGGCTCGCAGTGGAAGTAAATTGTAATCCCCAGTTATTATTGTTCAAGAAGACAACGAATTCAGAAAGTAAATCTTGTGTACCAGTCCAAATTAGAATAACATCATCTATGTAACGTTTCCACAAGTGAATGAATGGAAGAAAAACAGGGCAAGCAAATACAATTGTTTGTTCAAAAAAAATGTATGAGAGCATTGGCAAGTGCTGGTGTAAAGCTTGCACCCATAGCCACCCTAATGAGTTGCATGAAGTACTCATTGTTAAATACAAAACATTATTCTTCAAAGTAAATGTTAGGAGCTCTTTCACCATTTCAATAAGATCAAAAATGGATGCAGAGAATTCACGAAATAGAAAGTCAACACTTTGTAATGGTTTAGTATGGTCTATGGAAGTATAAAGTGCTATCACGTCTAAGGTGACTAGCCAACACTTAGATTGAAGATTCAAATTGTCCAGAATTTGTAATGTGTGCATTGTATCTCTGATATACGTAGGGGTCTTAAGAACGGCTGGTAACAAGAATTCATTAATGTAAATAGAAATAGGTCCTAGCACACCACCACCCCCACTGAATATTGGCCTCCCTTCTGGAATATCTGTGAATTCTTTATGTATTTTGGGAAGGAAATAGACAGTGGGCATAATAGGCCCATCTACGATGAGGAAATGTCTTTCCACATCAGTAAGCAGACCCATTTTGTGCCATTTCAAAATTAGATTAGTGGCTGCTGCATGGATTAACTGCAGAGGATTGTTCGAAAGAATAGAGTAACAACCAGCAGTGTTTAAGTGACGCATTCCCATAGTGATATAATCTGTACGGTTCATAACAACCACATTGCCACCCTTATCAGCTTCTTTAATGATCAAATCACGATTGGAAGACAGATGTTGACTTGCTTGAAACTCAAGTTTATTAAGATTACTTTTGAAAATAGATTTGTAAGATGAACTAGAGTCTTCCAGTAAATGTATGTCCTTAACAACGGCCTGATAAAAGGTGTTGATGATATTGTCAGGAGGGATGTAGGAGAGAATTTTGATTTCCTTGAAAGTTCCTTAATGTTTACATTTTGCTGAACAATATCAAGCTCCTTAAGAACTTGTGAGATAATGGTTTGTGATTGTGGAACTGCATCAGCTAAAGTCATTAGAACATGAGTAGTGAGAAATGTTTGCATAGAGATCTGGGACGGAGTCGGTGTTGGTGGTGGAGGTTTGTAATTACATACTTGCGTTGCAAATAATTTTTTTAGTTTGAGTTTACGAATAAACTTAAAGAGGTCAATATGAATATCCACAAAATTATTGGTAGCTGATGGAACAAAGGAAAGACCCTTGTTGAGAACAGTAGTTTCAGCTGAGGAGAGTGAATATGTTCTTAAGTTAGTAATTAGGTTCATGGGTTTGGATTGGTCAATTGCTGCTGAGACATTTCTCTGGTGAGTCTTCGAGAGGGTGGTGTGTTTCCGCTGCCTTGGCCTAACCCCCTGGTTGTATGCCTGGGATTGATATATTGGTGGAGACTGGTGTTTGGAAGCATACTTTTTTTGCTGAAACAATTCAGTTGCCCTTCTTGTAGCGTCTGAGTTGCTCCAAAAAAGTCGAAGGTCCTGTTGGAACCAAAGCAATGGATTCCGAATCCACTAAATCATCTTGATCAGTGTCAGGAGAAATTGAGGCGGAAGGAGTAACAGTTTCAATATTGGATGTGGAGGGAGTTTTAGGCTCGGAATCACTATCAACATCTGAGCTAGCTGGAGTCGAGGCAAGGCTGCTAGATCGAGATCTCGATACCTCGTCATATTTTGCCTGATAGGTATAGATTCTATTATCCCTATAATCACAATCATCACAAGAACATTTTCTCGACTTACGCATTTTGACCTCATCTTGATGTTTACGTAATATTTCATACAGTGTTTTGAAATTCTTATCAATCGTTTCACTAGGGGCATCAAAAAGGTTTATTTGATCTTTGAGTTTATCAATTTCGATAACAGTGCGAGAATGCTCCGGTGTTCAACCAATAATTCCAGCATTTTGTTGGAACTGGTTGTGAGATTTGTTTCCCATTCCGAAAGTAGATCTGTATCTAACGGATCCTCCAAATCAGGAAGAATGGGGATTCTTAGGCCTCGAGGTATTTTTTGTTCATGCAGATAGTGAGTCAGAGTCGTTTTCTCCCACAATTTATTGATACAGTTTGTTTCTTTTCTTCCCTTTCCTTTCCTTTATTTTGCAGCTTTAACCGCAATTGCGAAGCCTTCAGGTACTTTAATTAATTACCTTTTTTTTTGTATAAAATGTTCCAACATTTCCATTTGCATTTTGTGTTATGCTAATGGGAATATTGTTGCATTCATCCTCCATTCCAAGGACTAGAACGGTGGATACAGGCCCAGCAGCCCAAGTTATCAGCCCAAGCGAAGCGAGGATGGATAAAAAGGTCTCTGGACCATTATCCCCCCATTCCAGCCCCTGAAATGGGGGATGAAGGCCATTAGCACCCTAGGTTCCCAAAGCGGGAACCCAGGGTGCTAAAAAAGAGGATTTTTCTTCCTACACCGGGACGCCTCCAGCATCCCGTTGTAGGAAGAAAAATCCTTTTCCAAGATGGCCACCATGGAAAGGGAAGGCGAGGGTTCCATACAGAGCCCCTCTTTGCTTTCCATGGCAGCCTGCAGAAGGCAAAAAGAGAACCCTATGACCATATTACCACAAAGACATTTTTCTTCCCATTCAGATCTGTCCTCATTTCTAATAACTTTACGACAAAGTCAGTCCCAGGTGGAAATGGCCACTTTAATCCTATGTTTTTTTCCCTTGTGGTCATGGCCAGTAGCCAGATTGTCCGGATCATGACCTTATTCCATGACCCGGACAATCTGGCCACTGCCCTTGCCCACAGGCTACCGCTCAGTCACTAAAGGTATACCGCTATTTTTTGTACCTACATTATGACACTTGTCAAATAATAAAACACTGGCACATTTGCAAAACCATGCTTGTAGGTCCTTGCCAATGCTCCTTATGCAAGTTTGCTAGAAATCCACCCATGTTTTATTTTTTCAAAAGTGTCAAATGTATGTACATACAATCTGCATATAACCTTTGTCAAATGTCACTACATTTATAAGTCTTTACAATATTTTGGGACCCCCCTGTAATTTTGCTCCCTCTTGACAGAATCCCACCAAACTTCGCACAAACATGTATATCTCGATCTATTATCAATTTGCCAAATGAAGTGCATATTCATCAAATGGCACCTCATTTATAAGCCTTTACATTATTTTGGGACTGCCCCTCTAATTTTGCCTCCTCATGACAGAATCCCACCAATCTTTGCATACTCAAAATATACATGCAAAATTTCATGCAGTTCCATTAAGTTGCGCCAAAGTTATAAGCCTTCCAACAACTGCATTCCACCAACCCTGTAAGGTCTGCAAACTTTTCAGGACTGTTCGTGAACAACTGAACTGTTTGCAGACTTTTGCGGCAAAAAACACCCATTCTTTTGCTTCTTGCAGCCATATCCCATCCCACCGTCATCACCGCTCACCTCCCAAGAGATTATCTGATAAGTTTGACCAGTGAAATGTTCTGTTTTTTAATATGTTTTTACCTCGATGTCCGCAGACATTGGCGAAATCCACAAATCCAAAATGGTGGGTGTTTCGAAAAATCTGATGCACTTCATGCTCTTCAACATCCAATCAGCGAACACGTTGCATGTCCGCGGACATGACGCAAGCCATGACATGACGCGAGCTGATTGTGCATTGATGTCTTCTGTGTTAGTCTTAGCAGTGCAGGGTGGTGGCACGAGTTATGATTGCTTAGCTTACCATAACTGGTGAATTTCTGGGGTTTTTCGGTTTTACTTCAAACCATGACGTCCCTTCAACAAAGTTTTTTTCACTGATATATATATGTATATATATACATTACACAGCCACGGTAGTGACTATGTAGTTATGGTTAAATTGCTGATCCCATAGGAAGAACAATTTTTGGGTGGCTTATAACTTCGCTCCTTCTGGACGAATCCTCACCAAACTTTGCAAAAAAGGTATATGGCCCACTCTTGCAAAGTTTGGTGAGGTTTGGTCCGGGGGGGGCAAAGTTATAGAGGGGGTCCAAACATTTCTTTTTTTCCCATAGAGTCAATGGGGAAAAAACTTTGCGCACGCCTACAGCCCAAACCGCTGGACGTATTTTCACCAAATTTGCGGCAGGAGCAGCGGATTGGTCCCGAAAGCGTGCTTTTGTAAATTTGGTGAAATTCCGTCCAGTAGTTTTTTTAAAAACGATCAAAAAGTAGGTCTAATCGGCTTGCGTCATGTCCACGGACATGCAACATGTCCGCCGATTGGCTAGAGTGATGCGTGATGTGCGTTAGATTGTTCCGATGCACCCCCCATCTTGGATCCGTCGACAGCGCAGCGGCGAACAGAGGCGAAATGCAGTTTTGGGGAGTGTTTTGGTGTGCAAGAGTGTTTGGGGAGGTTTGGGGAGTAAGAGATGGGTCAAATACTGTATTTGTTTAGGTGGCAGGTGCTACTGATGTATTTGCCATGCTCACGCTGTCCGGGATGTTCGTAATTAGTGAAAATAAGGGATGTCCTAAGGATAGTATTCCCGTCCGTGCTGTCCGCAGGCAAGTTGAAACTGTTCTAAGGACACGCGCGGTGTCAGCGGACATAAAACTTGACCATATGCCGCAGTTAAAATGTTTGATTCTATGGGTGTGATATGCTGCGGTGGTTGTGGCCAGGGCCTAGAGTCTTGGGTTCATGGCCGAATGCCATGCACCCAAGACCGAAGTTATAAACACCGAAGTTATAAGTCACACTGGGTGTGATATGCTGTGGTGGTTGTAGGCAGGGCCTAGAGTCTTGGGTGCATGGCCAAAAGCCGTAGCCCGTAGGCGATACAACCAAGACTCTAGGCCCTGGCCACAACCACGGCAGCATATCACACCCATAGATCACACCCATAGAATCGAATATCTATCAAATGTTTGCAAATCTACAGTTTCTGTCCTGTTTGATTTGTATAGTTTGTATGTGAAGTTTTGGCTATGTCATGTCATTAAGTTTGGTAACAAGCACTGTAGTATAACATATCAATGGAAGTGAACATTTTGTATTGTGGTGTATGGTTAGATGTTTGCTTCAATGGTTCTGTTATGCAGCAGTATGTATGTGTTCTATTCGAATATACTTACTGTTTGATTTTTTGAGATTGGATATATTTTTTTCATGAGTTGGGTAACTGGAGCACATATTCTTTTTCAATTTCAGTGATAAAAGAAAAGAGCATATTAGTGTATGTATTTTATAAAGACTTATTACATAGCATAATAGATAGTTCAGTTTTTTTCGACCCTCATATTTATTAGTTTACAAACCAATGTACTGTGCAATTTGCTCAGTTTCTGTGTTTGTTTTTTAAATCATTGGGTCTGTGGGAAAAGAAAATCCATGTCGGATTAAAAAAAAACCTTTTTTTCTTATGCTACAGTCTATTTGTTTGTTTGTTTTCAGTGTTCACTTGTTTCTGGCTAATGCTCTATATATTGGCTTGTTACAGATTTTTGGAGCAGTTAGATACCTGTTGGCGTATTCTAACTCTATTTTTTTTTAAAATAATTTAGTGGTATTGATTTATCTGTTTGGTTGTTGCAAAATATTGGGGCAGTTAGATACCTGTTTTTGTATTCTAACTGTTTATTTCTTGTTATAATTTAGTGCTATTGATTTATCTGTTTGGTTATTATAGAATCTTGGGGCAGTTAGATACCTGTTGGCGTATTCTAACAGTTTATAGTGTTTTCATTGAAGTTTTGTTAATGTTTAAGTACAGATTAGTTATTAAATTTTGGTTTTAAGAAGAATAAATAAGCATTTGAGATCTCTGGTAATCTCTGCTTTAGAGTAATGGTACTATCATTACATTCGAACCATCCACGTTTCTTTTTTTTATGCAGTGTAGTGACCTGCATTGGTTGTGGCTCCTGCATGGTAGATTATACCTATTGTTGTGAAGGTTTTCTTACCAAGTGATACTTGACCATTTGTGAATCCAGTCAACTTGCAGTTGTTTTTGGTACCATCTGCATTGTAACGTAGAAGCATTAGTATTACATATTTACTATGTGTTTGTATTAGTAAGGTGGAGCGATTATCTGAATTGCAGGTAGTACATAATCTACCATGGTTGAATTTTGTACAAGTTGCTGAAATGGAACGGATTCCCAATTAGGTATGGATACATACACAAAGCGCTCATGAGGGATTTCTTCCTGTGTCACATTGTTGCAGAGAGTGCATGTATGTTTCCACATGTATGACATCCGGAAGATTTCCTCTATAGGTATGTTTTTGTTTTCCAGTACTTGTAGTAAGTACATTAGAAATTTGTGTGGATCTTCTTGAACACCATGAACACCATAAGTGTTGTCAGGATTGTTTGTTGCGTTTCTATGATGTACTAACATTTGCAAACACAATTGGTCTGTACTGTGTGAGTAAATGATGTCAACAATTGGTGGCAATTGAAATAGAATATTCATTGGTACATTTGCGTAACAACTTACACAAGTTATATTTGAAAATTTGAATGGACCAGATAGTTCTGTGTCCAAGACATTTTTACGGAGTGTGTGGTGCTTCTTTGACGAAGTACTTGAGTTACTTTGATTAATAGGTTCTTCTTTGGTTGTGGTAATTGATGAAGTATTAACTCTCTTTGGAGGATTTGCAGTCATATCCTGTTGCATTTCTGTTTGAATTAGTTTTCTTTTACAACGTTTTCCTTTTTGTGAAACAGGATATGCTTTTAGATGGGGGTGTATAGTGAACATAGTCTATTGTATTCTAAAATGCAAGGAATATCAGCGTTTACTTTGCATCAAAGTTGATTAGAAATAGACTGTCAAGTGTACGTAAGCGCGATATTGCTACCTAGCTCATGCCTTCTTTAAAGACTGTGTTACCAATATCTATCAATGCTTTGTCTAGGGTAAGACCTTGTGATTTATGAATGGTGAATGCGTATGCTAAAGTTAGAGAAAATTGTTCTCTGCGTACATACGTGTCTTTGAAGAGAAGAGTAGGAATCGAGCTGTTGAGCGCCCTATCCTTTTTACTTCTGAAAGTTTGTCAAAGAGAATATTGACAAACTGAATCTTGTTGTCAAGTGGGTACATTTGAAAGCCAACAACTGTACCCAGTGCTCCATTAACTAGTCCTTGCTCCACATCAAAGTTACGTTTAAGCATTACTATACAGTTTAAGGATAATTTTAATATTTTCTCCAAACCAGCTGTTTTTTTTATGGCCATAAAGTGCATGGATGTGCTGAGTTTTTAATATTGATTGTGCTTCCTGAGATAGCACACCAACTTTAACACTTTTTAAAATGTTGGCGTAAGTGAGGTCTGCAGATTGGCGCATGTTTTCTGTTAATTCTCTGTATTGGAAATGTTGCCAAAGGTTGATATTTCCTATGCTGCCAACAGTTTTACACGCAGAGTTTGTGTCCTAAGGTTTTAAAAATAGGTTCACCTTTCACTGGTATCAATTTAAGAGGATCTCCGAAAACAATAATGTGTTTTCCTCCAAAGAGCTCTTCATAGTTTGTTTTAAGTACTTTTTGCAATCTGAGGTGAATCAAAGCCAACATTAGGTTGAAGACATGCTCACTTCATCTATTTGTAGCATTTTCATTTGTTTTAACACTCTGCATAGTTCCATTGCAGCTTCTGTAGAAAGTTTGTAATATTCTAATTTGTTTTGGTGTTCTACTGGAAGGAGTAGTAATCGGTGTAAAGTGACACTGCCTATGTTGTAGGCAGCTAAACCTGTGGGGGCAGTTACAACAGCTGACAGTTTGTTGTTTGTCAATTGTTGAAGGAACTTGCTGATGATTTTGATTAAGAATGTGTTGCCTGAACCAGCTTCACCACTGACGTATAGTAGTATAGGTTTGTAATTTTGGCAGGTACATTCTTTATTTTCATGTTGTACACCATTTCCAATTTCTTTTGGTTCTTCTTGAATAATGGTGCGCTGCTCTTTGTTCAGTTTTGGTTGTAGTACAGTTAAGTCTTCTGTATCTTCTTCATAGTGACATATGGTGTGCTCTACTTCTGTCATAGCTAATGCTGCCTCATTTGCTATTAGTGGCTGCCCCAGTGGTTCTTGACTTCCTGTTACAGAAGGTTGACTACTGTCAGGAGTGTCCTTATCTAGTTGGGCCTGGAGTTCTTCTTCATTGTGCAACATTGTTTTGTACTGCATAAAGTTTATACCGGTGATAGTGCTTTCATATGCTTTGAAAGCGTCTTCATAGTTTTCTAGTATCTCTTCTTCTTTTCTCCATAGTTTAAAAAGTGGTAGCAGGGACATGTAATATAGTTATTTCTGTTGAGGAGCTTTTAATGACAATTTGATATGATTAATTAAGTTCTGTTTGGTAAGTTTCACTAAGCTGCCTTCACAATCTGTCACTCTATATCTATCTTTTTTTTCATCGGGTTTTATATTATTTTTGTATGTGAAGTATTGGGCTATGTGGTATAGAAACATGGTTTCCAAAGTGGTACTCCTGTTCGGTTAGTATGTGTCTAGTAAATGGTTTTTCAAAATGTCTTGGCTGTTGGGATCATTTTTGGGTATTGTTTCTATGTCCTCATATGATTTGAGAACTCTTTTTCTATATTTAGCAGGACCAAGACTTAGGCATACTATATTTTCAGATTTACCATACAAAGCAGTACCGGTTAAATGATCTGCATCTTCATAGGAGCCACATTCTCTATGAAAGAGCATTTATATGCCTAAGCTGTACAATTTCTGAGATAATGTTTTGTCTGATGATAGGTCATTCCAGAGGTCTTGAAGCTCTGTTTTATCTGCTTTTGTTAAGTAGGCTGTAACATATCATGCAACTGCAGTGGAATTGTCTGCAATGTACTGCACATCTATGTTTGCATTCAATAAGTGGGCAATGATTGCACTGTAATCATTGATATATTTTGATTCTTCTGTTCTTTTTATGTAATACGTGTTCTTAGGTGATTTACCTTTAACACTATGGGCCTCATTCCAAGTAGGGCGGTAAGGGATACCGGGCACCGGTAAGGAGACTGGTGCCAGTAATCCCTTACCAACCTACTACGAGTTCCCTTAGCAGGACCCTCCTTTAATGCCTGGTCTGACCAGGCGTAATGGAAGGGACCCGTTAAGGAACTTCTGAGCCAATAATGGTACCGCAATTTGCGGTACCGTTATTAGCTCCTTCCCCATATGGGGGCTCATGTGGGAATGGGGAATGGCTTTTTCAATGGGGACTTACCAGTCCCGCAAAGGTCGCACTACACCGGTAAGTCCCCATTGAACCATACTGGTGCCGGTACCATTATTGGAGGCAGTCATGACGCAAATTGCGCCATGACTACCTCCAATCTCTCAATGAGGCCCTATGTCTAACTGAAGAAATGAAGTTGTTCACTTCACCTGTTTCTGTAACTGGTCTAGGGAAACCAAAGCTGCATTTGGTGTAGTATTTCCCTTTGTTTTTGTATTTGCGGCGACAATATTTGCCAAATTTGTGTCTTTGAAATTGTACAATTTGTGCATGAAGATCACTATTTGTGGCTTTCAATGGAATTTCACAAGTGACATATTTTTTGATACACTCTAAAACAGTGGGATCACTGTCTTGACCAAATTTAGGAGCATATTTAATCCATAAAAGCATGTGGATATGTGGTGCTCCTCTGACTTGGTATTCTTTTCTCCAAAAGAAGTGTTGCACTTCTCCGAGGGGAGGAAGTTTTATTACAAATAAAGTGTAGCATAGCAATGAAACGATGATGCAAATATCTTGAAACATTAACAGGATCCAGAGAGAAAAGTTCTCCAGGTGTTAGTACACCTATGTTTGTTTTGTTTTTGTTTGATATGTGTAGGAAATCATGTAAATCTTCCCATGCATATTCTGCACAATTTAATGTAACAAACCAAGTGGCTGGGCCAAGGTTTCTTATCATACAATGTACATCTCCGTGATGTCGGAACCAGTACTCTTTTGTACCACGCATGTTTTCTAACAGATTTGTAATGCTTGATTGTAAAACCTCATCTTTTTCTTGCACTTTCTGTATTAATTGCGTAGCTGACATATTTTGAAAGTGGGTTCCTGATTTCAATATGCGTGCAACTCCATAACATAGGGCCTCATTACGACCCAGGCGGTAAGTTACCGCCTGGGTCGTACCTTTACCACCATGGCGTAAACTACGTTTACGCCATGGTGGTTGGCGGACTTACCGCCCCATTCCGAGGTGAGTGGGGCTGTAAGTCCCCATTAACCCATTTTCCCTTCCCCATTCCCATTTTTGTCCCATAGGGCATAATGGGAGTGGGGAAGGCATTAATTACGCCACCGTAAATTACGGTGGCGTAATTAACAACAAGGTCCCTTAGCGCCATGGATTTTAACACCTGCTAAAAGCAGGTGTTATAACCTCCATGGCGCTAAGGGACCTCGGAATCAGGCGGTAAGGGTCGGCGCTGTTTACGCCGCCGTAAACCCCTTACCGCCTGGGTCCTAATGAGGCCCTTGCTAGTTCACTTTCAAAGAGTAGGTGGAATATGTATTCCACATTTTGTCTAAATTTGGTATCTTCAGAATACATTCGTAGCGAGCGGTATTCTGATGCTGTTATCTGAGTGGGTCTATAATCGTACCTTCCTCCTTTGCCAGTAGGAAAGAGTAGAGGAAAAGCATGTGCTTCTATACTTTTTTCCCACATGCTGATTGGTGATCATTTGGTTTGTCACATTTGGTACATTTCTAGTGCATCATTTATGGTGTCATTAGAGTGTAACGGATTAATTGTATAATGGTCTAAAATATTGGATACGGTAGCAGGATCTAGAAGTTCAAATTGACCAGTTTCTGGTGACTCTTGAATTATTTCAGTTGTTTCCCTTAAGTTTTCTTCAATATTTATTTCTTTGTAGCATTCCTTATTGTCTTTTAGATATTGCAAGGCTTGTCTAACTTTATGTAAGTCTTCGAGTTGTTACCATTTTTTTTTGTCTTTTGTTGGTACACCATTTACTAAGACAATTAAAGATGCTCTATTGGACGTTGCACTCCAAGAGTGTGCACATTTTCCTTCAGATCTAATGGTAAATAAACTACTTTGCCACAAATGCTTTTCACCAATTCAGAGGGAGGTAATTTTGCTGTTTTTGGTTGAAGGCGTATTATTGCTTGAAATGGGTGTACTGTTTGAATTATGATGCTCTCATATAAATTGAGTTGGTGCAGGGGTTTTGGTAGTGGGAATAATTCCAAGTTATTTGTGAGTGCACGTGAAGGAGTTTTTTTGTTGTCAAGTTTTGTAGCGCAGTAACTGCAAAGTATTAAGGGGTCAGTTATTTTGTATTTGGTTTCTGCTATAAGGTATAGAGCTAATTCACACCATTTGAAATCTTCATTGCCTTCTATTTTGTATGTTACGTCTATAGTTTTTGTGTTACTTTTATAAAAAAAGTTCTGCCCCAACACACACACACACATGGTTTGGTACTTCAGCGGATGTACTTTTAAATTTTAGTATTTCTTTTTTGTATGTGTGTAGTAGAAGGTTGCTATGTACAGAATTGTTGCTAGTCTGTTGTAAAGCTATTGCATTTTCTAAGTGGCTTTCACTTTCAAACTATTTTCTCTGGATATGGTTGATTTCTTCGAGTAGGTTTTTGGGTGTATTTTATATGATGGAAGGTGCTTTTGCAAATAGGTCCGGAAATGTAGGCTAATGAATGTCCTTGTAGTCCTGTGTATTTGCCCACTGGACAGGTATTCATATTTTGCAGCACTTTCATTTTGATTTTGTCTTTGCCTTTCACATACTGATTGAGGAACTGGCGTAAAGATTTGAATGATTTTTTGGGAATGTTACACATTGACATGCATGGCCATTTGTATACTGGACGTTCTGGTTCAGTCGAATAGATAGGTAATTCTGAGTTTTCTGGGGGATATTTTTGTAAGCAGTATTTCTTGTTCCATTTTGGTATTATTAATTTTTTCATAACCTTGTCCACTGCTATGGATGGCAATTGTGTTTGTTTGGTTTTGTTTGCATGCTTCTTCATTAAAATATGGTTCTGTGCTCGTGGTGTGACTCCATTCACCGCCACAGATATTTAATAAGTTATTTTTGTTTACATTCCGTTTATTGAGAAGTTTTTTTGTAATTTAGTAGTTAGTTTTGCTAGTGCTTTCATTCTGTTTAACACTAGAATGAATAACTTTCTTTTGAGAAGGATTGCACTGTCTATGAAAGATTCTAAGATACATTTTCTACAGTTGGTTTGAAGGGTTGCGCATGATTTGTCTCCAGTTTTGATAAGATTCTGAAGGACTTTGTGGCGGAACATTTTTGCTAAAATACTTTTTTTGGTAAGGTTACTTGCTATTATATCTAGATGCATAGGTGCAGTTTTAGCAGTAGTGGTAGCCGGATTCTTGTTAAGCATTTTTTGTTCTGTTTTACATTTTGATAGAGAAGGCAAAGTTTCTGTACTGGAAGCTTCTTTTGTTTCGCTAAATGACTGTGTTAGCTGTTTTGTTTGAACGTTTTGTACAAAATCTGGTAGAGATGGATGCTTATTTTGGACACTTTTGTTTTCATTTGCTCTATTTCTGCGTTGCTTTCTATGGACTTTTTGGTAGGCATTCTTTGAGTTCTGTTGAAAAAAAAAGAAGGTATGGGTTGGGCCGTTCTGCGATGTATGTGTGCTGTGTGCATGTTATGTCTGAGTATGATGGGAAAGATGTATGTGGTGGTGTGTGATTGTGCATTGGGCAGTTACAATTAGTTGGAAAGGCTATTCTTCTATTTGTGTGTTACTAAACTGCGGTTCAGATGAGAGTAGAAAGTGAGCTAGTGGTGAGGAGAGCATTAATAGTAAATCTAATGGTATAAAATTAAAACAGTTCTTTGTTTTGTAGTACTAACATTCTAAGGGTTGAGTATGTTATTTGTGTTCCAAAAAACGGGGATATGTGTGCCATTCTGCCTGCTAATCTTTGTTTAATAAATGGGGATTTGTGGGCAGAATGGTTCAGAAATCACTGTTTTTTTTGGTGCGCAAAATACGTGAATGAACCACACAGTGTGTTTGAGGAACAGTAAGAAAGTTAAGGTAGTATTGTACTTACTCTTTTTTTGTGCAATGAGAAGGGGCCTCATTACAACCCAGGCGGTAAGTTCCCTACTTTACCACCATGGTGTAAACTCTGTTTACACCATGGTGGATGGCGGATTTACCGCCCCATTCCAAGGTGAGTGGGGCGGTAAATCCCCATTCCCCATTTACCCTTCCCCATTCCCATTTTTGCCCCATAGGGCATAATGGGAGTGGGGAAGGCGCTATATACGGCACCGTAAATTACGGTGCCGTAATTAGCACCAAGGCGGGTTAGCTCCTTGCATTTTAACGCCTGCTAAAAGCAGGCGTTAAAATGGTAATCAGGCGTTAAGGGTTAACGGCGATGACGGCGCCGTTAAACCCTTAACGCCTGGGTTGTAATGAGGCCCAAGGTCTCTTCGGATATGTTGTTTGTAGTTCAGATGCTGATGATTTTCAGGAGAGTGGTCCTCTTTGCAATTGTAAAAGAAAGAAGTTAGTAATTTTGTGTGTTCATAACACTGATGTTAATGTAGACGTTGATTTTTATGTTTTTGTGGTAGTATTCTTGTTTGATATCTGAACATAGTGTATGCATGCATTTCATTTGACTATGTGCAGCCTTTATATTTTACTTACAATATGTTAGTTCAAACTGCTTTGC
Organism: Ambystoma mexicanum; assembly: GCF_040938575.1. Lineage (NCBI taxonomy): Eukaryota > Metazoa > Chordata > Amphibia > Caudata > Ambystomatidae > Ambystoma > Ambystoma mexicanum. The sequence continues at coordinate 679,084,912 of NC_090922.1, read as the reverse complement.
AAATGAGTAGAATTTTAAGTGCATGAAATTCACTTGGTTTTTAAAGGTGTGTTGTAGATAGCAGACAGGTTTGGAAGTAACAGTTGATTATAGTAGATGGGAAACATTTTAATAAGTTCATTTTACAGGTAGACATGCTAACAATCGGGAGCACCTGAGAGTGAGATTTCACCACAGCAATCGGGCACATTTACTTTTCTCATAGGATTGCATTGGGATTAGCATTAATTTAGGTGGGAGACAGTAAAAAACAGTGTGATTTTTCAATGAAAAATCGGGAGTCTCGTGCCTAAATCAGGAGGGTTGGCATGTATGTATAGGTTATGCGGGAGACAGTAAAAAATGATGCAATTTTTCAATGAAAAATCAGGAGTCTTGCGCTTAAATCGGGAGGGTTGGTATGTATGTATAGGCTATGCAGGTTTAGTGGCATTACTCTGTTTATATGGATTCATAACACTTGTACATGTACTGTGAATGAAATATGCATACCTGTAGTTTGTATTCATGCATGTGGATATGAATGCAGCTGTAAGTATAAATCTTGGAGACGTGTAGAGTAGTTTTAGTACTAGGTGCTTTCTAATGATATGAGACTTGTACTCAGAGTGATCAACAGTACATTTGAAGTGCGGAACTCTGATGATGGAGTTAGATGTAGAGGTCTTGGATGTGATTGGTGGATGGTTGTGTGACTGCTTAGCTGTATCCAATGAGGGAATGGCAGCGAGAATGATGTGGAAAGGGTAGAAGGCTGGCTCAGAGTTATGTGGCGCGCAGACACTGCGGCTGTCCGCGGGTAGGGCGTGCCACATCCGGGGTTTTCCAGCAAATCCAGTATGGAAAGGGGACTTTAGGGATCAGCCAATCAGATGTTGACGTTGTGGATTTGTGTAGGAAGAGAGTGTGTGTAGTGAAGATGGCAGAGGTGGAGAAAGTCAGGGTGTTGGTGCTCGGGGATATGTTTGTCCATGGTTTACAGCACTATGCTCAATGCAGGTATGATGTTAAAGGAGTGGAGGTGGTGTGGAGCAACGTGCCCTATTGCAATGTAGAGGGAATTCCTCAAGTTTGTGAAGATATGAGCAGGGTGAACAGTCCCCATCTGGTAGTTTTGCACTATGGTGCTTTCCATTTGGGCTACATCAGTGCCCATACTTTGTTGGCAGATTTGGAACAGTTGGTTCAAGCAGTAATGAACAACCTTCCAAATGCGAAAGTTATTTTTTCTGGATTACTACCTAGGGCAATATGAGACAATAGTTCTGTTTTTTGTCCTCAGCAAAACATTGCTAGGTGTGCAATCAATCGAGGCATGTGTGCTTTCATGCTTAGAGCTGGTAGGTTTTTCTGTAATAGTGAGAATATTGATTCGCGTAATGCTGTTTATTTTGAAGAAGATGGCATTTCTTTATCTTTTTTGGGAAATGCCATGATGTTTTGGAATGTAAGGGTTGCTTTGGAGAAGGTTATGTGAACATTTTAGTTGTAAAGTAAGAAGACATTTTTTTTTAAAGAAAACAAAATAACAGGTGTCTGTCAAGGATCTGCAAAAAAAACAAAAGAAACAGCTCTTTTCAGAGCCCACCTCAAAGGGGAAATGGGGCACACTATTTAAATGTACATTCACCACGCTCAGATTTTCGATATGTCCGCGGACATGACGGTAGCCTGCGGACAGCACGTATTGCATACGGGGATTTTGGGGTGGAGAGGCATGCAAATGAGAATGAGCAGAGGTACGGATTGGTCATTAAAGTTTACTGGGTGTGTTGTGTAAGGAGAGATTTTGTCAGAACGTCTTTTTCCTGAGTGAAGAACAGATAGCTATGGCTGTGTGTTTCCGAAAACAGATCATCTGGATTTTGGTAGACTCATGGATACATTGGTTGGGGGTGCATGCAGAACGCTGTGGAGTATCTGCAGATCTTGGATTTCCTCATGTGGAAGTGCACTGCCATGGAGTGCGTGGAATGAAGTGGCTGGACTTGGTACCTCTCAGTGCTACTTTAGAGACAGAGCATCATCCAGACATAATTATAATTCATTGTGGAGAGAACAGTTTAAGAGTTTAAGAGATGTTGGCATGCCCTCTTTTCACAATGAAAATATTATTTTTTTCGTAGCACATACATTTTTCGCCGAGATGGAGTCCATCTTACTTATGCTGGCAATCAGATTTTTCTGAGAAATGTGCAAAATGCATTGCGACTTTTTGGAATTATAGTCATCTATGTTGTATCAGATGTTGACGATTTCAAGTTTTTCAAACACACAAAAATACCACCAAAATGCTCTTTTTGGAGCCACCACTTCCTACCAGTGAAACGTGTGTTGGTGTTGCGAGGGCTGCACCCTAAAATGTTATATGTCCTAGGACTGTCTGCAGACTTCCAAAAAATGCACAGGGCCCTGCACTGTTTATTTGCCACTTTTTTTTTTTGATTTTTGTTGTTTTATATATTTTTTTGTTTTTTACACACAACACACTAGGAGAGTAGGGGAAAGGAGTGTAAGGAAGGGCAAGTGGAGAGAGGAAGATGTAGGGTGGGCCTTACTTAAGTAGGTAGCAGGACTTCTGGTGCTCCGTGACCGTAGTCTCGAAAGCACTTTGAAGACTCTCCGCCCTGCAGAGTACTGCATCGCAGTACATACACAATATTTTGACCCTCGAAAGGTAAGGGTCAACAGCGAATGGCCTGTGAAGCAGCTGGAGGGATGCGCTCTACCACAGGAGTGTCTATTGTGGTGAGACGAGCGGAAACAGAGGATGCTGTAGAGGAACTCAACCTACTACGTTTATCACAAGGTACAACCTTGCAAATGTCCACACTGTGGAACGGCGTTAGGTGTCGCTTCATGTATGTCATACCAAAGCTGTATGAACCACGTCTCCCATGACTCAGCACCATTTTGCACTGGTTGCAGGTGACCTTGTTCGCACGTGCTTTTGATACATTACCATGAACGGTAAACAATCACCACACCCAAGACTCCCGGTGAGTGCTGGTAGTAGGGAGTTCCTCAACCTCACTCTCTTCATCCTCTTCATCCTCATTCTCTACATCCTCATGCGTGTTCCCCTCTGCAGGTCCTTGGGGAGGTGGTGGTGGTAGAGGGTTTGGGGGTGGTGCTGAGGCAGATGTAGCAACAACAGCCATGGATGCCATCAGGGTTGATGAGATAATCTCAGCAAAGGCAGCAAAAGTCAATCGGCAATAGCCAGAAGTACAATGAAGATCAGCTCTGGGGTGTCACCTTTTATAGGGGTGGAGGGGTGTGCTTCGCAAACAGATCGAACACCCAAAAAGGTTCAAAAAGTTACAAAAAGTATGTGGAAAGCCAGGGTCATTGTCTGGGACATGTGCAATGGTGAATTTTTACTGTAAAATAATTTGGATTGTCTTAATAAGTTATTTTCAAATGTTGGGGAACTGGACAGTGTCCGCAAATTAGGACACAAGCTCAGCGTGGGTGCGGTCACATGATGACATCAGGAACACGTCCACGAAGGGAACGGGTGTCCGCAGGACACCAAATGCACGGGAACGGTCGTGCGCATGCGCACGGGTGTTCTACGGAAAGTGTTCGGGTCCTTAAACAAATTAAAAGTGCGACACAAGTGAGACGGACAGTTACGGACAGACACAATGTTTGCAGGACTTACGGGTGTGGTGCACATGTGCGTAGATGTTCTGCATAGTATACTGGCTTAGTATACTGGATAGAACTTCATAATAGAATGCTATTTATATCAATGCATTGCTTAAGGCACTAAGTAGCTCATGATATTTATTCCAATGACCCTTGACACTTTTTTGTCAACATTATAATAAGAATCCCTCATACAGACTTTTCATGAAAGGTAAATGCACACATGATGTCATCAGTGATGTCATCAATGACATTTGTGATGTCATCTTTGATGTCCTGGGTGTTAGTCTTAGCAGCGCACGGTGGTAGCGTGAGTTATGGTTGCTTACCTTACCATAACTGGTGAATTTCCAGGGTTTTTCGGTTTTACTTGGAACCATAACATCCTTTTAACAACGTTTTTTTTACTGAATTTCATAGATTTTTAGTAGCGCAACTTAACCATAACGTCCCTTTAACAAAGTTTTTTTTACTGATATATATATATATATATATATATGGTCATATGGTCAATTGTGCAAAGGTTAATTTGGACCCTTGACTTTCGGTCAATTCAGGCATTCAAACAATTGTGTTGGAACAATTTGAGTAATACCCGTTTTATCACGGTGTGAATAGCAGCCAAGTATGACATTGATAACTATAGCCAATACCTCTTTCAGGTCACTTTGTTCCTATGCCATATTGGTGCTTAGTATAAATAGAGGGTCCATCATAGACGCAACTGCGTTTAATGTTGGTGAGGCAAGGATTTTAACCTAGACATATCCCCATTCTCACTCTCGCTTTCACTCTCAGAGGATTCAGAAGAGGAGACAAATGTTGTACATCAGGAGTAGCAGATAAATCAGTGCCAATGATGTTGCCCTAACAGGCCGATGAATTAAACTGTGTACCAGCGCCCCCATCGAATATTTTTGGAAATCCAAATAGAGATTAAGCAATTAATATTATTATCTATGGTGAGTGATCCCAAGACCGTATTTTCTCAGGAAGTTCCTGGACATGCTTGAAATAATTGGAAGTCTTTCACATTGTCACCAGCAGGATTTTCAGCATTGACTGCCTTGAAAAATCCTGCAATCTGCAGCTGCATTTCAGCTTTCGGGTCGTGTTTGTCCTTTTTGGAACAGGGGGCATCATTTACCCCACCAATAGGGTTTAAGGGGCTGCAAATCTGTTTACCCGCACTTGGTCTAATGCCCCATAGGTCGGTTCTGCGCCATTTAGATGTTTTCATGGATATGGTGTTACTTTTATAATAATAGACAGCACAAGCACACACCTACACTTAGTCGGAGAATGGGAGCCTACTCTCTCTCATTCGGTCAATAGGCTGGCAAGGACCGGATTACTGGCAAGCCCTCAAAAGCTAACTCCACCAGCAGACCAGACCCTTCACCCTCCGAAACTCACGAGCATCACAACACATAAACACTGCATCCCTTCTACAGGGGCAGCTCCACGAGATAGAGCTAAGCAACACAGCAGCCATGACCCCAAGGCCTTCAACATGGTTGCTTCCAGAGGACAGTGCCGAGCAACACTGTAGCCACGACCCTAAAGGCTGGAATCCAGCCAAGTAACCAGGCCTAGTTGCAGACTGATACTCCAAGAGGCAGTAGGTACTATAGCCCACAACCTTGCCTCACGAGCCTATGGTAAAACAGAGCATAGCAATCCCAGGAACAGCAAAAGAAGAAGGGCAAGCTAGCCTAAGCAGGCATCCTGATGTTTCTCACCACCAAGGTAGCCCCCACCCCCCCCTCTGGATTCAGTGCTCTGCCCAGGCAGTACATTATTCAGCACCAGCATCGGCTCGCTGAATCTGCTACGTATCCCAGTTGAGCTGCAGTATTACACTGTACAGTGGCTGCTGCAGTCTGCGCTGCTCCTCGCACCTCCAGTTTTACGGGTCTCCGCTTCAGCACACAGACAATGGCCAACCGGTGCCTACCCACTACCGGAGCAGCCTGAGGCTGAACCAAAGACTTTCCACACATATTGCAGGAGTGAAGAACGAGGAAGGACCTTCAAACGTGTCAATGTCAGTCGTGTCAAGCCGCACAAATATAAACTCTGAATTTCCTAAATGTGAATATATTTCTTAACAGGTACTGTTAAATAGTATATACTGATTGTTTATTAAGCAACACAGTATCTTAATTAAGAATCAATTAGCACAAAATCCAGGAAACCTTCCAATCCAAATGCCTTGTGGCAGAACAACCAGATAAACAGATAAAAAGGCGAGAAAAAAGAAGCAATAGTGGTAAGTAATTGACAAAAAAAGAAAATGGTGAACAAAATAAAATATCCAACACTAAAACATTAAACAGAAATAAATTATGTCAGAAGTATTTACAACAACCAAAAAAGTAATGGGTGGAAGTTTGTGAATAAATCTGGACCACTGGCATTGCTCTGGGCAACCTTCCACACAACCGTTTCTTAGCCCGTATGCGTCATTGAAAAATGGGTCCAGCCAAACTCTGTGCAAAGTCATTTTGCACAGCAAAAATGACTATGCACAGACTTTGCACTGCACAAATATACTTTGCACAGTTCCATGAATCAGGGTTTGCATCAGCAGTGTAAAGTCACTTTTCAGAAGTGCAAAGTCATTTTGAACCATGCAAACAATTCCATGAATCGGGCCGTTGGAATCAACATTTGAGAGCAAGTCATCACAGATGTTCAGTAGAGCAGTTTCCGTGCCTCTGGCTGCTCTGAAGCAAGACTGGTGGTCATGGAGGCAACCGACAGATTCCGTGTGTTAGATCAGTTGGGAGATGGACAGCTTCTCCTGGAGTTTGCCCAGGAAGGGCGAAATGGAGGTAATGGAGATAGGGTGGTAGCAGGGCAAGAGGGGTCAGAATAGGGCTTTTTGAGGAGAGGATGTACAAGGGAGTGCTTGAGGGTTAGCTGAAAGTCACCAGTGGCAAAGGAGTGATTGCAAAAATCGTTCAGGGTTGGCGCAAGGGAGGCAATGTTGTCCTTGATAGTTCTGGAACAGCAGGGAAGCACCTGTTTGGGGGAGACTTTCATAGAGCGTACTTGTCTAGAGACATCATCTGTTGCTATTGGCAAGAAAGAGGAGCATAGAAGGGAAGGAGAGAATGGAGGCAACAGAGGTCTGATGGATGGGGGAGGGGAGTAGAGGAGAAAGAGGACAGAATGTCCTGAGTTTTGGTTAAGAAGTGGGAGGCCAGTGGGTCAGGGATGGCAGAGGAGAAGTGGAGACTGCAGTAGGATTGGCAAGTTCCTTGCAGATTTTAAACAGTTTGCCATTGTTGTTAGTGGCTGCAGAGATGTGGTTTTGGATATGGACCATCTTCTTCAATCAGATGGAGCGTCTTTATTGCCTTTGTAGCAGGCGGCAGGCCAGTCTGTCAGAGGATGTGCCTGAAGCCTTCCACTTCCACTCAGCCTCTCTGCACTTTCAATTCCGGTAGTCTAAGCCAGAGTCATACCAGGTGTTGTGCTTGTAGGCAGACTTAAATTGGATCCTCATGACAGGGGCAAGGATGTCCAGGGTGTTGGTGATGGAGAGGTGAAGATTAGCAAGGGCAGAATCCATGTGGGAGTCAGTGGAAGGAGTGGGAGGGGGAATGAAGGTGGCGGCAAAGGCAGCAACTGACTCTTGCTTCATAGGTCGAATGACAGAGAAGGAGACGAGCAGTGCAGACAAAGGCTTACCCGGGGTACCTAAGAGATCCAGATGAGAAGAGCAATCTTAATGAATATTCAAATGCATAACAAAAGCAACAAATTTACAAAAATTGAAGTGATCTAAAAGAGTCAAACACAAAAACATGTAGATCAACAAAAGGTTAATGCAAAATAAAAATGTAAAGAAAAAGAACCAAGAATGTTCTTAGGTTCAGGTACCTTGCCTGTCATCTCCCAACTGCTCAAAGCAGTACAGTGTTTTCTTCAAAAGCATTAGAATATGTAACTACTTTGCATTACTTTGTACTTCATTGTGTTTATTTGGTTAAAAGAAAACCTTAAAAACACTATGATCACAATGTTACAAAAATGACTCCAGCTTTCTATAAATTCCATAATTAAAACAAAATGATATACAATTCCCTAAGCAACAAACCATTCTCAGAGGATCAACACACACATTTAGAAACATCAAAAATCTTAATCACTTGGTTTCAGATATACCAAACATTAAAATCTAAAACAAGATGTTTACCCGAGTAAATGTAGACCCAAGACTGGTCATTTTGCAGATTATCTATTTCTATATAGCCCTTATAACTTTCATGTACACATTATCTAGTTTATAACATCCAGTTAAAAAGTGTCTGGAAGTTTTAACTTCATCTTTACAAATTCAGCACAGACGCTTGTGGCGCGGGATATTAATCCATGCTCCAATACGAACAACTGTTGATAGCTGTTCCAGACGAAACTGGAGTATAAATCTTCTCAACTCAGCATTATTGTTCTTCATAATATATTCAAAAGGCCCATTTGTGAGGATGCTTTATCGTATATAATTAATAAACAAAGTATTTTTATTTAACTCTGACATGGTATTACTTCTATTCTAAACCAGTGCCATCTGCTTTATCTCTTTCAAAGCCACAGATAAATTAATGGGATACTCAATCGCAAAGTCAATATCTTAAAAAAAAAACAAAGGTTTTCACACAACCAGGGTTTTAATACTTTATGGTGTGGACTACCTACCATTATCTCGGTAAAGCTAGAAGAGGTGAACCTTCTTTCCTCCTTCTTCAAGAGCATTTTCAACATAACATTTCCTGTCACTATTTTATTTAGGGTCACCAAAGAAGTGAACCCTAATTGACAGCAAATCATCTTGATAGGGGTGAAATGGGAAAGGCCTAATGTTTAACGCCATATTTTACCCTCTGATGTGTTATGCCAAATAATGTCTTAATTCTGATAAATGTCTTTATCATAAAGAGCACACAGGATAATTCCTGCCCCTTTTCCTGCCCTATAGACTTGTATGAGCCTTCTATGGAGTAAACAAACCCATTGGCTACAAATACTTTAATTGCATTAAAAATTCCTTATTATCTTACCCATATTTTCCTAAACTGAGGAAGTCTTATTCAGGGAACCTGTTGTTTGGATACCTAAGTAAGGATATTTCTTAACAACCTCTACTTGTTCCTTTCCAATTTTCCAGTTAAATGTACTACTCAACCCCTTTCCTGGATATGTTATCATTATGTTACTTTTCTTTAAATTAATGGTCAGGTCATTGTTTTCCAAATGATAACAAAGTCGTGTGAGGCTGCGTTGAAGTCCTATCAAGCTGTGCTCATGGATAACAATGTTATCTGCACAGGACAAAACAAGGGACCAATTGTGTAAATTATTACATTTATTTGTGGCTTCCTCTAAATCTGCTATATAAAGATTAAATAGTATCGGAGACATAGTGCAATCCTGCTTTAAGCCATGATGAACATGATAGGGCTGCTGAGTAAGCCATCTTGATTTAATCTTAGCTGAACTTCCGTAGCAGTGTATAAGGATTGGATAAAATACATTATTGTTGGATGAAGACCACTAGACTTCGATTTCTCCCAGAGGGTCTGACGATTTACTGTGCCAAACGCATTACTATAATCAATAAAACATATGTATAACAGTGTATCTTTAGACACAAGAGCATTCCCAATACAAAATATCAAAGTCCATTTCTGAACCCAGTTTGGAATTTGTTTAAAATGTTTGACTTATCAATCCAGGCATTTACTTTTTCTAATAAAAAAGAGGAAACAATGTTAGCCATATTATACACCATCGCCAACAGTCGGTAATTTACCCAGCTTTTCCCTGAGACATATTTCCAAAACCGGGATGAGCACTGATCTTCTCCAATTTTCTGGTATAAGTCATGTGGCTGTGATTCATGCAGAGATCTTCCACATAACATGCAACCACTCCCATGGATTCATCTTAATCACAATGCTTGCCAGCCCATCTGGGACAGAGGCTCTAGATGATTGTAATGTATGTATTACTCTCACTATCTCATCTTCAGGAAAGTGTAGAGGATTACTTTCAATAACCTGCTGGTAATTCCACTGCAGGACAACACCAAGGTTGGGCGTATAATACAAATCCTAAATATATTTCTTCCATGAAGTTTCAGGTGGGTTCATTTCATCTTGGATGCGTGTAGGGTTACATTGGTGGTTAATTAAACCCAGAACTTTCTAGTATCTGAATTATACAGGGCTCTAAATGTGATCTGCCATTGGGCTGTGGCCATCAATACTTTATACATTCAAACCTGATTCTTCTACCTTTATTTATTTTGTCACTAGGTCGAGCAGACCACTTTGTCACCTTTAGCTCTTTTTTTAATAGATTCTTCTTGATGATAATCGCTAGGTCGTTAACTCGATGCGCAACAACTATATACTTGCTTTCTCTGGCTAACCACTAATGCGTGTAGTGTTACAATGGTGGTTAATTAAACCCAGAACTTTCTAGCATCTGAATTATACAGGGCTCTAAATGTGATGTGCCATTGGGCTGTGGCCATCAATACTTTATACATTCAAACCCGATTCTTATACCTTTATTTATTTTGTCACTAGGTCGAGCAGACCGCTTTGTCACCTTTAGCTCTTTTTTTAATAGATTCTTCTTGAAGATAATTGCTAGGTCGTTAACTCTATGCGCCACAACTATATACTTGCTTTTTCTGGCTAACCACTAAAGCCCTGAATGTCTTCATCAACATCTCTTCACACTGCTTGCTATCCCTAAATATAATGTCATCCTCCGTAAATAGCTAATTAAATATCCAATTCTTAAAGTGGTCGATATTATTTGCAATCCACTTAACACGATTTCCTGCAGTCTTAACACTGTGATTACCTTGTAGACCACACATTGTCCTATTACTCCTAAACTCAAGGCAACATTTGATTACAACATGGTCACTCAAAGTTGTGGGGCATAGATCAAACTCTGAGATTAATTCATGTTTCTTCTTTGGCAAGAGAACATAATTGATCCACAAATGTTTACTACCATTAGACCAGCTAAAGGGTATCTTATCATCCTCATTCGCTAACTTGAGCAAATATACCAGGTCGATTTTTGTAATTAATAAAAACAAATCCTGGCTCGTGCTCTCCATTTCATTCTCTTTCATTCCCACCATGTAAATGCCATGTATGTTACTTGTGAATTTAGTTTTAAGGGAGTGAAATTGATTCTTCCAATCTATATAATTACGAGAATTTAGATCACCAACTATTAAGAAAGTGCCTTCCGGATTATCATCAGACCATTCCTCTGGGGTTTCTTCTATGGTGAAGACTATCAATTTTGAACAAACATTTCCCAGAGGATTGTATATATTATTGATCAACACACATTCAATTGAGCTTCTCCTCTTCATAGTTAATTTGACTGCAAAAATGGCGGCATTTTTAGATCTTATCACATATTCAACCATAGGTATTTGACGTTTTATTCCAATCAAGGATAAGTCTTCCCTGCTTATTTCTATTGGCACAAATTTGAAGGATCTAGTCCCCATCTAACCAGTATATTTCCATCATCCAGGTTTCCTGTAACATAAATACATCTGAGGACAATAAATACTTTTGTCCCTCCAAGATTCTAGTAAATTAACTGAAGCATATAATACTCCATGTTATGAGACTCAAGGGCCTTTTGTTCACAGTAGATTGTCACAGCAGTACTTCGAAAAGGCTATCCTCTTGCCCCTCCAAGACCGTGTCCTTGCTCTGTCTATCAGAAGTCATTGCTGCCATAATTCTCTGTGTTAGGATGTCATATCCTTTGATGGAAGTCTGGGTGACTGCTGCTCATGTGTTTCTCATTTTGCCCTCTTCCCCTCTGGTGTCAAATCTTGTTTTCTCTCAATCATGAATCCCATTCCTCGAAACTCCTGAACTTGGGTCATGATTAGTTTCACTATAATCGGTGATACAAAGTGCGCAAGAGCCAAATTTGCTTCATAAATTGAATGCAGTAATTCTACCAAGATGATCTCCTTACTAGTAATCATGTGCAGTTGTGTGCTACGATCCAGCAACAGTAAAATGTTATTCTGATTCAGGTATGGGCTATTAGAATTTGCTTGAGGATACAATATTTGTATTTAGTACTCCATTGTTCTTCCAATTAATATTTTTGTATTTTCGCATGCATGTCTGGTGATGAATTACCCTTTCTGTTATTATACTGCTATTGACTTCTTAATCAGGCAGGGATTTCAGCTTCGAGCGCTCTCTGATTCTGTCTATTAAGTTCTGAATCGTCAGACACTGAATCCAAGATATTAACATCTTATTTCCTCTGTAACCATTGTTCCATAGGGTTTAGCTGTTTATTCCTGTCTGTGGCTATTTTTTCACTCACTAATGGCACAGTGGCTACTATTTCAAAATGTGTGGGTGTCTCCCTACATTCCAAATCAGCTGCAAAAGTAACCGCCAGAGAACGGCAAGCCTGCAGGGGATCTCTTGCTTTAGTCTGTTGCAAAATAGTGTCCTTTGTCAAGACTTTTTTTCTCCTTGTCATGTTGTCTTTTCCATTGGGCATGGCTGGCGTGATATTGTTTCTTTCCTCCATCCATCGGTAGGCTCTTTACGGGTATCAAATGCATTTTCTTTCATCATGTTGCTAGCACGCTCATCAAGGTGTTGCCTATTTGGGGAGTCTGTCAAATGTATGCTAATAATAGAATGTTGTTCCTCGTTATTTGCCACTTCACTCATAGCACTGTGTTGCCCACACATGTCAGACCTGTTGTCCAATTTGCTTCTAATACCGTGTCAACAAGCATATTAAACCATACTTAATAATCTGTTGTTACTTGTTATTAGAGAAGCCAAGGAAAGCCATAAGCATAATCAGCATCTAATTTTCAATGTCTTGTTCATCATCCGATGACCCCACAGAGGAAAATTATGTACTATGTGCCAGCGATGAGGTATTTGCTCTTTCTAAAATTTCTGCCAAACCTGTGGATTTAGACACAAGAGGGTAAAATGTGTAGCACAATTTGAACTGGAAGGCCATCCCCTGCTCAGATATCTTCTCTATTAATAGGGTACCGATGGCTTCTTTCTGGATACGCAAGCATTATTTTAATAAGAAGTTGTTTTTGTCAATGAGATCTGTCACATAGAGATTGCCATGTGTCGGTGTGGCTACCATACTAGGTACCATGGGCTCTTCCAGTGTTATTCTGATGTTTAAGTTTATTGTTTGGGATGCTGTGATTTTACCATCAGCAAGTTTATTCATTTTAATCTCTTCATTTATGCAAGAAATCAAACCTTCTGTTGCCATCTTGGGTTGCAGGCTACTTTACTTTGTCTTTCTAATCGTCTTATTCACTGTTACAGTCCGATTGCCAACTGACTTAGCCCTATTAAGCAGTTGATATATTTTGCCCATGGAAGGCATATTTAATATCCTATGCCCCAAACCTGTATTAAATTGATCGAGAGAACCGACGCGAGACGCGATAGAGTATGGACTTTGCAGGTGGGATTTAACCCAGGACAGGCATTTGTGGAATATTCAGACTGAAAAGCTAACCAAGGGAAACAAGGCCTATGCCCTGATTTGAAAAAGGCAAAGGAATATGCCGAAACATGCGTCATCATAAAGGGCCTGCATATATATTGACCAGGAAATAAACCTTGAGCCAAGCTCAAATAACTTACCAGCTTCTAGCATTTTTCTTGTGGCGCATGTGAAAATAACCCCATTGGGCATATTAATTCAGTGTTGGTATTCAAACAAAGCTACAGATTCCACCTCATAAATATCTGCAGTCCATGGCAAAACCATACTCATTTAAAGGGCTTCCATCGATCTTTATATACCTAATAAGCAAACAAATAAGGCAAAGGCCTCTCACCTGCAACTATGAGCACTGCTAAACCACAGTCAACTGCAGAGAACTGCATGTCTGTGCACTTTACTGTGCTTCGTGCCACACAGGAGTCTTTGAAGGCAATCTCCTTCCTCTTCCTGGTGATGCTTGTGCCTCATACAGCAAACAGGAAAAAAGGACTTCCCTTAGTGCCGTTCGTTCAGCCGTGCCACGAGCAGGTTACATGCCACAACTTCATTACCAACTTGCAGGTAACGTGGGGGCTCCTGTAGAAATTGCACTTCTGTGCACTCAGTTCTACTGCTTAAGTGTGCAGTTATTTAGTGCCTCCAAGTTATTGCATGTTGCAACGTGATATGTTACTATGGCAATACTGGAGCGTGGAAACCTTTCATGAAACTCGTTGAGCAGTATTCTGCCTGCCATTTGGGATGATTACCTCCAAAATATGTCCACTGACTTGTTAAACATTCAGGCTGAACAGGCTGAACAAACCAGAGCCTCAATACCATTCATTGGTACAAAGGACAGTGCTGGACTGATATACCAGTTCCTGTTATTGCAGAAATGGCTTGCATAACTGCTGGTACTTGCCGGAAATGCAGTCATGAGTCAAGAGATTGAGCTATAGAGTTCTAGTGGTGGGTATATGTAGAACTGGCAAGGACACCCCAGAGACCAATAGCCATTCATCAGCACTTCTACATCTGCAGAGGAGACTCTGCACCTTGAGTTTGACTAAGCAATAAGCACCTACACAATGCTGTTGGATGTGAGGCCTGACCTTGCCATTTAAAAACAGGAACTTGAGTAAACTAAAACTAGTAATTTGCCAAGTGATACTCAACTTTATCTTAGAGACTATATGGCATAAACACCTTCTTTAAGGCTATAAGCTTTTTTGTGCATATGCTCTCATATGGATTTTATTTTATTTCTACAATTGTTCAGTGTCTAAGCTCTATGATGAACTAAATACATTTGTATCAATCTTGAGAAGATAGGCAATATAAATCTAATCTGATGAATGGATAACTTCCTACTCATTAAACAAGATTTGGATTAGGTTACTCTTGATTAGGAAATCTATGACAAATTGCTTTGAAAATATTGGCCCTCAGACTGGTGCACTGCTTATGACAGCTTTAATGTATTAAGACAGTTAGCAAAAGGTAAAATGAGAAGTATTGCTTTCAGGTGAAAATAGAATACAGCACAATGCTCCTGTAAATGAAATTATGGTATACAGAGGTAAAGTATTTACTTTAATAAAAAAAGGTTATTTCAAGAAGAAGTTTAACTGTTTGATCGATGAAGAGCAATCTTTGAGCCAAGCAGTAAAGCTAGACACTTCCTTACAAGGTATTTAAACAGGAGAATGGCTAAGTACATAATACCAGATATAGAAGGACCTGGGCTCCAAGCAGCTAGTTTCAAAGGTGACATTGTGAGGAATTGGACCCGCACAGGGAGTGTGCACTCACCTGGGCTTTTTTAAATTTTCTAATGAAATGAAATGTTGGGAGATCAACCTCCGCAAAATGTGTGGAACTAATTGACACACATTTATCCTATGCTCACAGCACAACAAACAAATAGTCAAGTGTACTCTGGGGGAACACAGTCTACAGGTCCAGTCTTCCTGTCATGTTCAGCTGGATTGTGACAGCCAAGGGTACATCATAGCATCTCAGGAAGGGGGAACGCAACACCTTCCTCCTGCCATGGCCAATTTAATTAAATATCAACAGCTCTATGGATCTGCCCTGCCTATTGTCAAAGTTCTGCTGGTGGCAACGCATACTCATGAACGTTAATTGAAACAGCCCTGTGAGAGGCCTGAATGCAGAACTGGCAAAAGGGAACAGGAAACCAACACCTCTTTGATATGCAATGTGTCAACTTGAAGCTAGCTCCCAAAACTCTGTATGAAGAGCAGTCAATGTCATGTCTGGAAAAACTGTTTACAGTATTCAATCCCTGCAGGGGGACCCCCTTACAGAGAGAAGAAGTATGTGATTTGATGTAGACAGAAAGTCTGTTTGTGTCACAAACTTCAAGGGAGACCTGCACTTTGGTCAGGAGCCAGAGAGAGCTCAATTTACCAGAGAAACTCTTTGACACACAACCGACAGGAAGATAGGTGGGACTTAGTAGTACATGTTGTCACCCCTTACCTTTCCTGTTGCAAGGCACTCCGGTTATGACCTCATGCATAACAGAAGATTGTTGGTGAGGACGTAAGATTGGTTCATTAAAACATTACTGGCTAAACTTGTGGATTATAGAGGGTGCTCTAATGGAGCTATTGACTGGATCAGGTCATTTCTTTCGGAGAGGAAATCTGGAATAGTTTGGGGTGAGGCATGCTCTCAGCCTGAGTTCATCAAATGCGTTGTCCCATAGGGAGCGTGTCTCTCCCCGATTCTATTTAGTATATTTTGCTGCACATTATGTGACCTTCTGGATGCACTGGGTGTGCAATTTTCCAACTATGCAGATGACACCCAGCTAATCCTTGAACTGAGCGGTGTCTATGAAAAAGATCTAGAGAGCATTAAAAAAGTGTATGAGGCTATACAAGACTGGATGATTACAAATGGTCTCTGTCTAAATGCAAACAAGATAGAATTTCTTATCTTTGGAACAACACAGATACAGACGCGCGCCAAACTCTCCAATATCTATGAGGGCTTCTCCATGGAAAGTCATTATATTAAAGTAGTACCCAAGGTAAAGACCTTGGGAATAACCTTGGAATCATCGCTGGGCTCTGAAGCTCATGTTATTAGCATAGTCCAGAAAGCCTAATATCATCTTAGGCTGCTTCGATTAGTGAAGCCGTTTATAGCTACAGATAATTTCATAATACTGGCGATAGCAGTTATCATGGCAAGATTGGACTACTGCAATGCTCTTCTGGCTGGAGAAAGCAAGGGAGGCATAAAAAGATTACAGATACTCCTGATTGATGCGGTGCAGATCATTAAGGGGATCAAGAGACAGGACACAGTCTCCATACGTAGAAGAGAGTTACACTGACTTCCAGTAAAAGCTAGAATATGTTTGAAAATAAACACAATTGTACATAAGTGTTTATATGGAAAAGCACTGCAATACATAAAAGAAAGACGACCCTGGAAAACGTAATCAAAGTTACTCGATCTAAGGACTCGATGCGTCTGACACAACCAAGATGCAAATAAGCATGAGGCAACAAATGGGCTTTTGCCTCACAGGAAGGTGTAATGTGGAAATTACTCCCTTCGGAGATGCACCGGAAAGATAATATCTCTGTCTTCAGGAAAAGCCTCAAGACACTGCTGTTTGCTTAGACTGTTGTTTTTTGTCATTCTGTTTCTTTTGTTATGTGTCTGCTCCCTGATACCTGTGGGCTCCTGCACAATATAAACCAATAAACATAAACAAACATAAACATTAAACATCTCCCAGGAAACAGAGCATTATACCGACCTCAGAGGACCCCCCAGCAGCTCCAGAACCATTACCCAGCAAGCACACAGCATGCCCTGCTTTGTTCTGCCAGCAAGCTTCCTAGTTGGGAAGTGCCAGAGAGTCTCTGACCCATGGGCAAGGCCATTTCCTGCAAACACTCTCCTTTGCTTAGGGCTGTCCACCTTAAAGAACAATACATGCCCAGCAAAGTAGCTAGGAAGAGGGCCACAACAAGCATCAACCAGCGTCCATCTTTTTAGGACATTTTCGAGGTAGTTGAGCCTTCGAAAGGCGACTGGCTGCACCATTGACTGTTGTCATGCTGCAGTCACTTAAGCCATCCAATACGCCTCGACCAGTATTCCAGATCTGCCAACCAGCACAAAGACAACAATGCTTGACCCTGAGCTGCCGTCTAGGCCAGCCTGAAGCTGTCTGTTCAGCCTTGCTTGCCGAACTGCTTGCGGCCTGATACCTACAGCTGTCTCACATCTTGAACGCTGTCGCAGAAGCTGCAAAGCATCCTGGAAACGACTTGACGCTGTCGACCATCAAGATCATCTCAAGCACCAGGTACATTGTGGTTCTGTCCCCCTGGTCCTTCTCCGAAGAACCCTAGTGATATTTACAACCCCTTTCTCCCTTGGTGATGAAACCAAATGACCTTGAAAAGTTAAGACTGATTGCTTTAGCGACTATTCTACTGTCAGTATCCAGAGTGCATCCCTTTCCTTTGTGAAACTGTCTGTCCTCCTGTGTTCCTTTACAGGGTGGGTTGTATTTTGTAGTATGCTAGAACTGTCTGTTGTAATAATAATAAAGTAGATAATTGTATATAACCTTAACTGGGCAGTCCCTTTTATCATTGGGTAATGATTGTGTTTTCACTGTGTTTCAATTAACCAATGATCCACGAACTTGCTGAGATAAACAAGATTTGGATTAGGTTAATCTTGATTAGGAAAACTATGACAAATTGCTTTGAAAATATTGGTCCTCGGACTAGTGCACTGCTTATGACAGCATTAATGTATTAAGACAATTAGCAAAAGGTAAAATGGGAAGTATTGCATTCAGGTGAAAATACAATGCAACACAATGCTCCAGTACTGTATCTTGTTTGTTCCTCTTGTAAAACGTTTTTGATTAAAACGCTATATAAATTCAATAAAATACAAATACAAATACATGAAATTATGGTATGCAGAGGTAAAGTATTTGCTTTGATTTAAAAAGGGATAATTCAAGAAGCATGTTAACAGTTTGATCTATAAAGAGCAATCTTTGAGCTAAGCAGTAAAGTTAGACACTTTCTTACAAGGTATCTAAACAGGAGAACGGCAAAGAACATAATACCAGAAATAGAATGACCTGGACTGCAAGCAGCTAGTTTCAAAGGTGATATGTATTTTATATCAATTTTTGAATTTCATCAAACCTGTTATACTGCCTATCTGCATTCAAATCCTGAGTGTAGTGGTATCCTCGTTGGGTGATTACAAATTAGATGCTTGACAAATTACTTTTTAGGTGAATGCACCTCATAAGGGGACTGAACAAGTAAAACAAGCAAGCGTATTTGTTAGCAAAACTAGGAGTAGTTATGTATTCAGGTATTTCAGGATTCTTTGAGTGTTGTCAATGTTAGTGGGATACTAGATTGATTAATACAAAACAGAATTTAGGGTGATAAATTCTAAGCTTACATCTGTCTCAGATGAGTTGCAATAAATACAAGTGGTGTCCTCCATGATGTATTTCAGGGTAGTAGTGTTCAGTAACCGGAAAGTATTGCAGTCTAACATTTTGAATCCCTCAATGGTGAACATTCAAAAACAATTAGATTTCACAATTTGTATACGAGATTTCTTAGCAGGGATCACGAATCTGAATTAAACAGTATAAAATAACAATTCCATTACAGGAATGGATAGGGATACCCATTTTTATTTCTATGGTTTTTAGACCTAGAAAATCATCCATCAGCAACTGCCAATGTGCATTAGAAGCACCTATTCCCCCCACAGAAATGGAAACAACATGATAACAGATCCGTTGCCAGATGCAATAGTGATTGCTTTGACATTAAAGGGATCTCTATCTAAATTATATTGTCCAGGTTTGTTTTAAAACGGTATAGTTATACCGTTTTAAATAAAAAGTTATAGACAGAACGTCCGTAACGCACATCAGCACACCACATTGTTGGTAAACCAAAACACGCCAGTCGTATTGAAGATGAGAGTGGAGCGGGGAAAGAAGTGGCTAGAGTCTGGAAGGAAGTGGGTGTCCCGGAAGGGGCCCAATTTGCGGGAGGAAATGGGATCTAACTAATTTTATAAAGCGCATACCAAATACATGTTTCCTCAGCATTGCTGCACCAAGGCTAATTTCAATTTTGCAACTTTTTATTGGACGACAAGAAGTTCTATTCCCATAAAGGGGTTGCTACAACTAATACCTAAACAACCATCACTTCCTGTGGCATCTTAAAGATGCTTGCCTTATGGATCTAATTGGATCACATGGAAGACGAGGATCTCTGGGAAGCATGGCTCAGAAGTCCGGAAGTAGTGTTGAATGAGTAAAAAAGGATTAACATGGGTTAAACTATGCATGCAATCCTTATACTATACGTGCACACGTATAGTAGTTACTGTATTATTCTTGATATAGACTGCACACCACACCTGTGTTGAATGATAAACTGTTCCAAGCACAAGTTATACAACCCTAGACTATCAGCACAGAGATGGGGACTGGAATCGCATATCGAGGAATCATTCTGGTAGGGGTTATTTGAGGGTATGGCCTTTGCAATTGTCCATTGTGTGGCCCCATACTGTAAGGTCTGCATGCTTGGGAGCCATCATGGTGCAGGAAATGTGTGTATGAATGAAGAGATGTCATCTGTTTGAGGTAATTAAATATAAAGGCAGATAAAGCATATTGTTGGATTGTGCCAAATGTGGAGGAATAGGGTACAAGATTGAAGAACGCTTATGATTATGGAAAATCTACACTCTTTGATGAACGATCACGAGGCAGAATTGCTAAAGTTTGGGGGTAAACATACTTTAAAAATAGATTAAGTTAATATGTGATTAGTAGTATCAAAACTAAAAGACTGCATTCATTTATGGGTGATTCGAATGGTAAGTCCATAAGCGTTATTTAGTGAAGATGGTCATATGTAGTCAGTGAAATGTTTGTCTTTCTAATAAAATAAACTGCTTTTAAAATTCAGATTAACTATGCTTCAATGCAATGGCCACCAGCTCAATTAATCTGATTAATAAACTCACGTTCTTGCACACTATAAAACTTTGATGTCTGCCCAGCATCTATCAAGTTCTTTAGCAAACGTCAGGGGACCTTAGTTGAACACCTCTCCGATCTCAGGTCTTAGACCCTCGTGGGAACCTTGCAGAATGTTCAGTCTGGGAAGGGGTCATTGTTGCCTTGCTTCTTGAGTGTTCAGGAACGGGTATTTCAGTATGTGCGACTTGCAAATGGTGCATTTTTGTATTTTCGCTACCAACGAGTTCGTGCATGCTCAAATATTATCCAGGCATGCACAAACAACATGTGCAGATGTACAATGGCATGTAATACCGCCCCTGATATTTCAGAGTGTGAGTGGGGATGAACACAAAAATAAAGCTCTGTGGTTGCAACACAATAATGCAATGCCAATAAATGCAATTTGAAAAACCTGTGATTTCAGACACTTACCAAAACATGCTTTACTCAGCCACAAAAGTAACAAAATGAAACTAGCTGTGGCATATGTGTTGCATGTTATTATTCAATATCATTATTGTCCGTTCATGTAATAGCCTTAATGCATTCCTTGCGGTGTCACTTAGAAGCATCAAGGAACAGATGCATCAAGGCCTTTCTCTTCTGTGTTGTCCAAACTACTCTAATCAATATTTAACTGCAGAGAAACCTATCGATCATTGAAAAATGGAACAATCCATCCAACCTCTTAGACTTAGAGGTACTTTAGCTAAAGAATATTTCATTCTTTTACCTTCCTCTATATCCAACAGACCGAATGCCTCATAATATTGGAGGCCTTTAGCGTGTACAGTGTGGCGTCTATCACCCTACATAAACTCACACACTTAAACAGCAGCTCGTTCACTTGTAACTGGCCATCAAACATAATTCTATTTGAGATCGATCATTACAAATCCTTTTAAAGTTGTTACAACTACTTTAAAACATGATCGTATATATATATATATATATATATATATATTTTTTTACAGCTGTTGGACAAAAGCCCATTATCCTAAAGCAAATGGCTTGGAATCACCTGCAGCCCATCTCTCTCATTATTGTGCAATGATAAATGAGCCTCATCTGCTTGAAGATGAGGCCTGTTGACCCCAACGCTGCTAAGTAAATCATTAAGGAAAATTATGAATAATCAAATCTTAACACTGAACAGTAGATAACGACCCGAGGGAGGCAAAGGCCAGGTTGCTTAAACACGAACTCATGCCATGTAAAGCATGTATTTACTGCATATATTTTGTGTTGCATTAAGTATTTTTTAATGCAATCTCGACATTTGTTTTTGCATATTAACCAGACTAAATTCCATATGCTAAACAATGAAGGGTGGCAAAGAAAGGCAGGACATTTACATTACATTTTCGAAAGTTTGTAGAAGAAAGTAATTCGAAGATGTCTTTCTTGTGCTTTTCCGGTGAGTTGCTGTCTCCTCCTCATTCTCTAACACAACGGCCCTTAAATGTCATAACTACTGTGAAAAGACTATGTGAAAAGAGTATGCAAACCATCCAGCAAAGGGGCTGCTCCAGAGAGCAGAGTTACCTTTGCATGGTGGTTTATGTTAACCTTGTAATCACGGAAAGTCATCAAGTGGGTGTGAAATATCCCTGCGTCGTAAGTCAACATGGCCCACTTAAACAATTATTGTGACATCCCTCATTCAAATAAATAGGAGCAAGATTGCTATTTGAACGGATAGACACCTACAATTCGGTTACAAAGGTAGGCCTTTGAAAAGCATTTGCACATTAGCACAGCACTGGTCATGCCTCAGGATGCAGAAATATGTTCAGACGTATTCATTTGCAGGCATTTTGATATGCCTATTATATCTGCAGGGAGAACAAAATGAATGTCACATACGGACAGCTGCTTAAGCCGGGAAAACTCCTCTGAACCCGGTTAGCAGCTCAAAACCAAATACAAATCTTGACATGTGGAGTTGCCAGGAGGATCTTTGGCACTGGAAACTGCGTTCAGTGGCAGGCTATTGTTGCATTTATTTCCCTGGCAAGCAGTTACGGGTGTTGTGCCACCGGCAGTGCCCAACCCGAGGTAGGTACGCCAGGACTTTATAATGTGGCCTGCAAGGAAATATTGTATTTGTGGCAGACAGTGTGTTAGCTGGGAAGCTTGGCCGACCATTGGTGCCACCATCCTTCCCACCCGCAGGACATTGTGCATGTGCAGACAGCAAAGAATGTGTCTGCAATGAAATTACTTTGTGAGTAGTGACTAAACTGCCTACTCAAACTAACACTTCTATAAAACAAGATTGATCCCAATCAAAAAGGTGAAAAAGGCACAGCTACGAGATATATTTGGTACCGTGGGCTGAGTGAGAGTTATACTCTCAGAAGTATGTGAACCTGATCCAGTAGCAACCCAAAGAGTAAAATACAACATTCCAAATAATAAAAGCAATGCCCAGTCAATGGTCTATAAAAATGTATGCACTTTCATTAAAAACACTGATGTACAACTAATTATAAAACACTTTAAAAACGCACCTCTACAAGAGAGAACATAACAGATGCGAAAGATAGAAAGGTGCAGCACTCTGAGTAATGAAACAGGGATGGAAAAGCAACCACCAGCCATAATGAATTTAAAAGCATATGTCATGAATGAGAAACGGGATTTAAAGTGCCATTACCAGTCTCTAGGGCGCAAGGATGGACCCGGAGTTAGTAATTACCTCTCCGCTGTTCTTGGTGGTTTGAATGAGTCGACCAGGCTTCGAGCTGTTGTGTGAACACTGTGGTGTGGCGAGTCATGTTGGTCCAAGCTGTGAGTGTGCATAGAGTCATTTCAAATGCAATGACTCAGAGCAGTTTGAAGGAGGTGTTCGATCAAAACAGGTCAGAGTGCTCCCCAGAATCACTTCAGAGTGGAGCTGGTTCGAGACATCTAGTAACCGCTTGTTAGGGTTGGTGAGTGATGCTCCGGTGATTCGAGTCAAAGTCTGGGGGTGGTTCAAAAGTTCGAAAGTGATCCTAATGTTCCGTTTTGTGGTTCACTGAGGCGGCATTTTGAGTTTGAGTCGGTTACAGTTGTTCAGTAACTGCTGGTTACGGTTGGTGGGTGATGGTCCAGAGGTTTGATTCAGGATCCAGCGGTGAGCAGTTGATTCAGACCGACCAGGTGATGGGCTCTGTGAGGTACGATGCAGGCTCGAGCTGGTTTAAAGTTGCAAGCATGCTGGTTCGAAGAGTTTGGTTGAGTGCCAAAGGCAGCACTGGCAGGTGTGAATGCTTTGAACCCAGTTCAAAGGGCATTTGATTGGTTTGAGGCAGTGAAAAACAGGTGTCCTGGATGTCTTGGCTCTCAGGGTGCTGTGAGCACCAATCCAGGGGATCAGGCTCAACAGAAGTCAATGATCTCAGCCTCCCAAACAAAGGGGAGGCTGGCAAACAAGTGCAGGTGTCATTTAGCTTCAGATAGGGCCTGCGTACTAGTGTGGCTGGCAGAGAGACATATTTGTCTACAGCAGCATGTCACCCACAATGTGCCCAGGAGATGTTCAAGGAGGAGAGTTTGCCCCATGCCTTGGACACTCAATCTTAACCTCACTGGCAGACGACATTGGAAAGATCAAATCCCCCAAAAGAGATCCACATGAATTCATCCTTAAATCCTGAAGTCCAAAGATGAATCAAAGGAGGAGTGGGAAACCCATCTTTTATAGGCATACATCCACAGGTGATTGGACAAAACCAAGTCTGTGTTAAGGGGTCCAATCCCTGTACTTAAGACAAGTGATCTTTAACCATTTTAATGTAACCACGCATGGAATGTGACTTCTCCAAATCTCTCACACTCCTTTGATGTTCCCAAGATTATTATATGCGAATACTAATCTGGACACTTGACTGAATATTTACTGCATTATATGCCAATGTGCCTCTCTTCATCAATACCTACCACCTCCCTTTCTCCCCCCTCCCTCCATATGTCGTGTTCGTCATATGTCAGTCTTATGTTTGTCCTCCCCCCCACTTAGACATCATAATGCAGAATTTGTTCCATACTAAGTTGTGCACAACACTGTGCTATAGTTCTTATGTGTAAGTTTTCAATTATATTGACAATTTGTTCCTTATATGCTCAATTTCACATTGCACACAGTGTATTTAATTAATTGCTCTACTGGAACACTTCCACTTTACCATTGTTTAATCTATTCTCATGTAAAAGTTTCACTGCATTATGTTTATGAAGTTATGACTTTATGATTGTATATTACATACCTTAATAAAAAAAAAATTATTAAAATCAAAAAAAGACAAGTGATCTTTGCCTTCTGGCATTATGCCCAAAGTGCTAAAGGAACTGGAGGGGACAGGAAGGAAAAAAGAGGTACAGTGAGAAACAAGATGGTGTAACCTCTACCCACTTGTGCTGAGCTCCCCGTGTCTACACTAGCCCTGACCCCTTCTCAGACCCATAGCATCAAAGGTCCTTTGATATGCAACACCCTGGTTTTAGGCTAGTCCTTTTGGTTTGGGTATGCCCTTCCATTCCGCTTTCCCAGGAAAATGCCTGATTAGAAGCTGTTTTGTTGGAGAGAGGTGTTACCAGACCTCACAACGGATCAAAGCTGAGGCACAGTATTTCAGTCTCCTGACCGTCAGGCTGGCAGGGCCAGGGTGTCTGGACAAAATACAAAATCCTCCACAGCTGGCCTGGGCTCACAGTGCTGACACATGTATTATATAAATCAGATGTAGCTTCTTATAGTTATGTGAATTACTGTCTACCATATCTTAAAAATAGGTATGGCTCTAGGTTTAAAGATCAAACAGCCACCAGAATATAAATTCCTCAGGAGTATGTGGTTTTGGAAAAGAGGTGCAGACTTAAAATGCAGCCACTGCGTTGAAGTCACTTGGATGTAATAGCAGTTATCAAAAGGGAATCTGTGATCTCTGAACCTTCTCTGAAGAGCAGGAGACTGATGCAGCAGGGCACATGTCCCTATTATTTTTGGAATGCTGTTTATGAAAGGGGGATCTGATTAGCAGATTACCCACTCAGGGAAGGAATTACTTGCATCATTTATTAATTAATAAAAATGGAAAAAAAAACACCATGTAGCAATGCCTTACAGAGCCAGTCATGTACAAAGCGACTTGGCCATACGGAGAGACCTCCCGCCAACAAAAATGGCAGCAGTCAGGTTGAGAGATAGATAACTTTAGAAAATGTTCTGTGGGAGAGCTTGGGAACTTCAGTTGGCAGATTTGCCCTATGAAAGACCCTGATAATTTTAGTCGGTGGCTGTGCCCAGTGTAAATACCAGAACCCTTTGGTTGATGGGTCTGTCCTGTGACTTAAGGGGTGACTGCACCCTCTGAGAGAACCCAACAATTTTAAGGCGTACCATGAGAAAATACTGAAGAACATTAGTGAGGTGGCATTCCCTGTGACAATTCAGAACCTTAAAGGGTTGATGCACCCTGTGAGAGTACCAGAGAATATTTTATAGGCGGTTCATGTGACAGTGAGACAATAGGCAATGGAATATGAAAGTCAGCAACTGGGCAGAGCCTCTCAGTCACAACACCAATTCGATTCCCAACCATATGTACAAAAAAACAACTGTGCAACACTTTTAAGTGACACCATTAACAAATCATCATCATCATCCTAGCTGGTGTGTTGGTTATGTGTAGTTGTTATTCCAATGTCTTATGCAAGGAACCAACCCTTCATTTGTATGAATGTAAATTTTTCTTCAAGCAGCACTGCACAACTACTCCTGTGGTGAGAGGCAACAGCCTGAGCCTGACTGAAAACTCTTGCACTGCACAATAGTGGTGGACAGCTAAGCAATTCAACATCAATGTGCACAGGTCTCACCCACCAGATGGGCCATTTAATGTGCCAATAATGTACTGGGTCATCACTTCCCATGGGTGAAGTGTCCAGAAGATAGGCACCAAGCATCTTTGTGGCTGATGGTTCACTCTCTGTTCCTCTTGGTGGTCCACATATATTCAGCTGTCCGAGTCAATGAGAAGGTGTCCCACATAGTCTGCTCCCTATAGGCTGCATATAGACTGCTTAAAATGTTTCAACAGTTGCCAGTGATGCTGCCTGTTGATACCGACGTTCCACTAGAACATGACATTTCCAGTGAAATTGGCAACATTTGGACTGCTGTGTGTTCTTCATGCAGCCTGCAATCTTTCTTCAATTGATGCTGTAAAAACTGCAGAAAATCATCCTTGCACATTTGTGCATTAACCACATTGCAATATTTGTTGTGATACTTCATCCCGCAACACAAGCATATGAAAAACAGCCCCTTCTACATTCAAATATCGGCACTTAAAGGAATTCATCAAGGACTCAATGCTACCTTTAAATCTAATTACCCATGCACCACCGTACAAAGTTGAAAGCAGCTCCCCCAGTAGCAGTGCTGCCTACACATTAACTGCCAAGGCACAGGCCATTGCTAGGTTGCTCAGGCTGCACTCAAGCAGGTAAACCAGAGGGAGAACCTCACCCATGAGCGCATTGTGACAGCTAACCTGCTTGGTGGCCTCTTTGAAAAGATGGAACATGGAGCAGACATTAGACAATCACTGCCACTTACACTGGCATAGAGGAGGCCGCTTTGGTGTGGTGGGCCCCGCCACATCATGTCCTGCGGCTGCTCAGACAAGCTTCAGAAAAAAATCCTTTCTTTCTGAAGTCAGAATGTATACACTCTGGCTTCAGAAAAAAGTATTTCTTTCTGAAGCCAAATCATTTATTTGTGAAGTTGGAGTGATTGCACTCTGAGTTAGTAAAGAAAGGATTTATTTCTGAAGCTTGTCACCCCCGCCCCCCAGGACATGATATGAGTCAAAGGGCGCAGGGGAGTTTTGGGAGCTTGTTTTACCGTGGAGGAAGTGATGCTAGGCGACTCTCCCCTCCAGCTCATTCCATCTCCACACTCCTCTTACGGCAAAGCCTGCGCGGGCAAATGGTGCAGGGGAGTTTTGGGAGTTTGGGGATCTTTAGTGATTTGGAGCACCCATTGGGCA
Source organism: Ambystoma mexicanum (assembly GCF_040938575.1). Taxonomy (NCBI): domain Eukaryota; kingdom Metazoa; phylum Chordata; class Amphibia; order Caudata; family Ambystomatidae; genus Ambystoma; species Ambystoma mexicanum. Next base: position 679,057,567 of record NC_090922.1, on the reverse strand, counting down.
TTCCAAGACAGATTCAAGATGGTCACACTAACTAAGTAGACTGAGGCGGACACAAAGAGAAGTGAGTTGTGAGCCCATGTTTGATACCTCTTTCAATGGTTCCTGTGGGAATAGTGGTTTTATTTGGAACTAATTAACACTTTGATCCAACACCAAATCATGTAGGGAGCTTGTTTATAAGAGATAATTCCTATCTAATGTAAGTGACTCTAACCTACTTTGGAGTTACTGTGATTAAAGTAAGAGAGCAGCCAGATGATAGGGGTGGGTGGGTCGGACTATAGTGGCTCGTTGAGCTGTCATGCATGCCTAATGGTTGCTGGTTCTTTGGTAACTGAGAGACAAGGAATATACATTGAAGTGCAATTTTAACCTTCTAAGTGTGTTTTTAAAGAGAGTTTGACCGTTGTGGTTACATGACCAATGGATCAGTTTCTATGCCTTGCTGTATGGATCTGTTGGAATTTGAACAGGGGAGCCCATTGTTGAAAATTTCCTGACTAAGCTGCTATGAAAAAACTTGATTAGATTGTTTTGTATTTTTGTTAACAATCATGGATTTTAGAACTTGCCATTTTTTATACAGTATTTTAAGTTGTTTTTGTACTAGTGGTGTTAAATTAACTGAACGAATTTGGTTATTACCCCTCTTTTTATAGCATAATGATTAATAGGAAGGCAACAGCGGATTCACCCTCAAATAGATCAGATAAATGCTCTACGATAGAGAGAAACCGATTGATGAGGCCAATATGCTGAATAGTGAGACATAACATGTTCTGCAATCACTGGATCAGGGCACATGAAATTGCCAAAATCGCCTCCAATTGTACTATCTAAAGTGCACCTACTATTTATTGAGGCTGCAGAACCTACTAAGAGTACACATGCATAATCCATAATTCCATAATAAATTTGAGAATGGAGCATCAGGTTTTTTGTTGTACAGTTTCCCCACGGTTTTTCATTGTTTTAAAATTGATTTGGATTCGTTTTTCCTAGCCACATTAAAAATAATATGACCTCTGAGAATCACATTATAGTAATCCCAGTTATTAGATATTGAGGTATCTTCACTTTTATTCTCAGCAAAAAAACAATAGTGAGTTTCAGTAATGAATGTCCAAAATAATGTTTAATTTAACAAGGATTATTAAATCTCTATCTATTATTTATGTGATCTCTCTGTGCGTACAACTTCCAGTGTAATATTAGTTGGTGCATGATCATATAAAGTAAAACTTTCAATGGAATTAAATACAGAAATGTCATTGAAAGGAGTTATGGGGATAGAATGAAATGTAAATTCAATGTCAGCTGGGTGTGAAATGCATCAATAGTACCCAATTCAGATATAAACTTCAGAAATCCTTTATGAGATTTACTATCCTTAAAATACATAACCGATTTCCTAGCTAGGAAAGGATCAATTATGTCATTACAGCCATCACATAGAATACAGTTGTGGACACATGATTGAAGGAGATACTGTTTAAGATTAGACCAAAAGGGAGGGTTTGATATGGTAGTGCCATAAACATTCAAAATACTATATACAACTGAGTTAACCATTTGAATCAGTAATAATACTTTATAATTGAGGGATTTATTCAAAAAAATTGAAACACCATTCTTTTTTTCCATCAGTTGTACTTGAAAATAACTCCTCCACCCAAAACCTTTTTAATTTTGCAACTTCTAGTAGAGATAAAGGAGTTTCCTGAATTCACACAATTGATGGTTTTGATCTATATAATTCCTTTTACATTCCAAGAAGTAATAATTCACACCATTCATCAAAGAGCAAACAGGATAACAGCCTAAGTATTGACAAATATGTAAAAATTAATTTAGACTTACTCAACATCTTAGTGTAAGACATATTCGCGGATCTAGGAAGACATCTAGGAAGACAACTCTGTTCACCACATTTAGTATCCTGTAACAATAACAAATAAAGACAATCATAGTAGAAGGGGGTGACAACAAAATCATCAACATGAAAGTATACTTCAATAAGGGAAAACCAATAACTATAACTGTGTCTAAATGAAAACAGCCACACCAATTCAGACTAATGCATAGCTATTCGGAGGTGGAGGGCCGGGCAAATGAAGCCAATCTTGCCAACCCACTCCAATAAAGAACCATATTTGATTGAGTAGAGCCATATCATGTTTCCGATGAGGCTGGTGATGCTACATAAAGGATATTGTTAGTGATTTAGATGATGATGTTGTGCTCAGAACATTAGATGGTTGTGAAGTATCCATTTATTTGTTTCCTTTTTGTGAACTTGAATAACATTTTTTAAATCCATAGGATGTTCAAATGTTGCAGTCTGACACTTACAGGTAACTTTAAAGAACCTTGGGTGACTGAAACCAAATCTGACATTCAGTTGCCTCAAGGCAGGTTGAAATGTCAAAAATTATTTTCTGCGTGAGGACGTTGCATTCAATATATCCTGAGAGATATACCTTTTGTGACCATTCCATATTATTTGTGTAGTCAATTTAATTGGAACAGAGTATGGGGGCCCCTCTACTGAGAACTAACATGGGACAGAGACCCTGTTCTGTGGAATTCCTTCCACTCAGGAGGGTCTCCAACCCCACTATTGTGCATTTAGTCAATTGAACATTATGTAAAATAATCTGGATATGTGTAAAGTCCATTAATGCAAAAATAAGCATTCTTTAAGATTGGCTACTGTTGGCAGAGGAATTCAGAGGCCCAAATCTATGAGTTCTTTGATTACTAAGACTCACTGAACTAGGAAGGGCAAGTCATTTAGGGATCATAGGTCTCAAAAATAGAATGGGCTCATCTCCCTCAACCCCTTCAACAGTCCAACAATGTGTAAGTTATTCCAGCTGTTCCTATTTTCACAATGCAGAGTCCTAACAGCATTTTCCAATTGAACCACTCTGTTAAATACATCCTCAGCATTTTTTCACTTCCTCCATCCTTGTTTCAAAATATTACAATCTATCATCTAACTGTTGTAGTTTCATATTGGTAGCTTCCATAAATGGCTACAAAGCTCTCAACAGCAGCCTCTTTTGTTGGTGTAAGATCACTTTTTGGTCTTTTGTGTACAGTGGCAGATGACTATGCAGATTTTTTACTCAGATTCCCTTTTGAGGAGCCCATAGTAAGATAGTAAGATCACCAGACTAGCAACACAGCCTCAGAGGAAAACTAAGTATACCAAACCTTTGCCTTTAAGCCACGTGTTAGAGTAGAATGGATGCTCTTCATTAAACTAGTCCTGTCAAGCATCAAGCCAGTCCACTGGATAAATGTATTTTAATGGATTAAAACAGAGTTCCTCTCATATGTAGTTCATGAAACTCAGGAAAGCCATGTCAGCTCCAGTATTAGATACTACAAGTCAACTCCATAGCTTCTTTTATCTCTTCAAGTTTAAATAATTACAATAAATAAATGCTCTGTAAAGTGCCACTCAGGGAGACATTGTCTATGCGGTTGCAGTTTTCGCCTACTCTTTTATTTTATTTTGCTCTCAGTTCATCGAATTCACCAATGTCATATAACTGTCTCCTGTCAGAGTCCTCAGGAAGCTGTGTCCTCTCATCAGTTAGACTGTCACCGTCAGAGCCTCGCAGATCTCCAGGCTACAGGAACCTCAGAAAAATAGTTGCCCAGCAGCTGCCTCATCTCACCACCGAGCCCCGCATTTAGTAAGTGTTATTTTTGTATATAAGATGGCCAAAATGCTTCTTTATCCAATCAAGGAGCAGAGCGGGATGATTAGGCTGCCATCACCAACGGCATCAATCCACAACCCCATCCCAAGAGTTTTTAAGTGTGAACAGAAAACTAGGAGTTGTTAATTGTCAAATGCTCCCACTCGCTAAGTCATAAAAGAGGATGCTGCTCTGTAATTAGAGCCAATATTGTCTTTTGCTCTGGACATTACGATGAGATGATATCTGATTTTTGGGGTGTAATAAAAGGCCCACAAACCAACGGAACTGAAGGGCCATGTAAAAAGGGCCTATCTGTCATTAGCAAAGGAAAAGCAACATTTTAATTCACAAAGGCGGAAGAAATTCAAAGGTCCCATTCACATGAAAAACAGGATTTTTAAATACTGACACCAAAATGGCTTTGTGTGTGTGTTTGCAGTTTAAATGTGAAAAATGTACCCCCGCTAAATATAAATGTCAAGGAAAATACATGGTGTGTGTTGACAAAAAGTAATGTATATTATGTTTCGCCTGCATATTTGAAAAGAAAAGCCCAGTTTGTTTCAATGAAATAAATCTGTAAGCCTGAGGCACACCCTTTAATTTCTGTTGGACAAATGTTACAAAGGACTCCCCCCATGGAAAGCCTGGCTTGCATCCCATTGGTTTACAACAACAATAACATGTGGCTTGCCTGAAAGTTGTGGAAACCAAGTGTACTTTAGACTTGCTGTCTCTAAAGGCAGCTATATGCAGGTCAACCGTTTTGGCTGATGCATGACCAGAATGTAAGAAGGAGGTTTGAAAACAGGGGCTACAATTAAGGGAGGCTGAAACTCCAACTTCAAACAGGCAACCAACTACAAAGTGACTAATACAAACACTGGCCCATGGAGGAAGGGAAAATCATATTTGCACAGATGAAGATTTCCTTTCTTTAAATGGACTACTATCATTTAGGCATTTTCCCAGCAACCATAAGTCAGATTTTATTCATTTATGTGTCATTTATCTGATAATCTCCAGGCGATTTTGGTGGTGTGAAATTCATCCACCTGCAATTTAGGGAACTGTAATGGCCAGTTAAACTAGGTTCCTGGATGATCTGAAAATGTCCCAAATTTAAGAGTTGGCGAACTGGTGAAGGGTGAGATTATGACTGTGGAGAGTCAATTACATGTTCATAACAGTTATGCTTTCTGTGAAAATGGTGGAAAATTGCCAAATGGTTGTGAAAAATGGTCCCTACAGGCAGTTAGCAAATCACAAAGTTTAGACACATAGCTAGATTTTTGACAACATTTGACATGAACACAAAGGGGATTGCAAATATGCCATATGTCTGTTCCAGACTCTTAAACAAATCCATAGAGAGAGGTGGGTGTTGGGAGGAGAGAGAAGGGTGACTGTCCAATACTATTTGCGAGAATTCTTACAGGGTGATCCCCATGATTGTAAACTTTGGTGGTGTCATCACTGCTATAATAAGGGGATGCACTAGAAGGAAGGGACAGAGCTGCTGAAAAATTACCATCGAGAGAACTGCTGAAACTTTCCATCTGACAGCTGGAAGGAAACACCGGAAGAGATTGCTGAGAGAACACCTGGGTGGAGCAGTCTGTTTCCTGGAATGCCTAAAAGCTGACTGCACCCTATAGAGGAGAGCTGTGCACCATCCTGGGGAGAGGAGTGACCAGATTCCTACCCTCTCCGCCAGAAGGCCCTGACATGCAACTGGCTTCATTTTAAACAGAGGTTTTCCCTGTAAGTAGAAGTGAACCCATTGCAACCAAAAGGTGGGGGGGAATTTGCTGGCCTTAAATCCTTTCCTTTTATAGCAGGTGGGGGGAAAAACTGTAGATCCTTAGCCTATTTAACTAAAAATATAAATTAATTCCCTTTGGCAGAACACTACGTGGTGATTTTTGTAAAAATTCTAAATTAACAAAGCTCACTTTCCAGTGTGTTCTGAAACACTATAGCCTATAATTAAAATGGGTAATGCATTTTGTCCTGTTGAACCCAACTTCTTTAAGGAAAAGGGGTGTCTTTGTTCTTAAAAAAGTCCAATCTTTTTGTCCAATGTTCCCCAAAACAGGCCTTTCAGTGGAGGGGGGTCTGAAATCCCAAATTCTTCAATCATCCTAATTTTTCTGTCAGACTTCTTCAACCCAGATCAAAGTAGGGGGGTCTGAAAACAAACCACTAAATCACCTTGTGTTTATTTTAAACCAAAAGTGTAGGTGAAATCATAATTGCCATATGATTATCCAAACCTGAAACACCAAATTGCTAGCCTTTTAAGTGCAAAGGAATATCGAAATTGCATAGAACTACATTTGTAAATTGTGTTAACTGGCCAACGCTAATTATTTCTTGAAGTGAAATTTGTAGAAAGTATAGAATTGTGATTTGTGTTCTTTTCAACTCATTTGTGTGATTTCTTTTTTTAGAGAAGTTTATTGTGTTGTGCCACGGATACAGTGGTGTTTGACATTTCAGTCTGAGTTTCGTAACATCTAATTCAAATAATATAAATATATTTCCTCTAAACCGGCCTGGTTCTTTGCTCATTGGTAGTTCAGGGAGAGGGGTCCAAGGGGTATTAGATGAATTGGAGATAGGTTTGAATAAAAGGACTAACATTAAACAGTTTGTTGGGTGACACCTTGTTGGGGAGGGAAGGTACTCCTTGTGTTGAGGGTGGCATCTCAAATAACCGTTACGAATTGGGGGCTCGTCTGGGATTTAGCTGGCTAATTCTGACTTAGTACAAGTGCATTGTCACAGGCTATTCATTTGATGCAATTGCATTAAGATGGAGGGACGGTCATATTTGTTTTGTTAAAGTGAGGTGAGGAATTGACCCTGGAGTTCCACGTAGGTGTATAGGTGAAAAATTAAGATGGAGTAAAACATTTAATTTGGCATAGTGAGTGGAAATCAAGCTGGAACAGGTTGATTTTTGCCTCTGCAGAGAGAAATTCCTATGCAGATTTTCAAAACGCCATTTTGAAAAAATGAATGCAATTGAATTGGATGTTGCTCGTAGACATTTCCTTACAAAGCTGTTGATTCTTGGTGAGTGAACAGATGCCGATGAAGGGAGCCGTCAAGCTAAAATGATGCAAAATGTCACATCAGAAGGAATTGATATTTGATGTGAAGGTGGGGTATGGCACAAAGCATTAAAGGCATGTTATATGACACAAAATGCTCAAGAAGAACTGAGTCAAATGGCTCAGCTCACAACTTATCTATACTTCCACTTGCAGTTAGTGGAAGAGTGAGTTCAGAAGAGTGAGGCCTGTGCCCAGAGTCAGACTGAGAATCTAAATTAAGTGCAGAAAGAACTTAAACAGTTAGAAGATCAAGTACAGCAGAACCATATTTTCGAGCTATAACAAGAACGCCTCATGGAACAACTCAAAATCTGTTAAAAACCCAGCAGCAAGACAGTGCAGAGCGTGAAACTCAGTTATCTGCATTGCAAAAGGCACCTAAAGAGTGTGTGGAAAATATGAGTACACTGTTACATAAGGTTAATGATCAAACTACAAAAGAGGGCTGTTAGATGACATTAATGGCATTTCAATTACAAACAAAGCAGTTTAAAAAACAGTCAATTAATTATAAAAGGGGTTGATTCTCAAAATGACTTTGATACCAGCAGGTGCATAATTTAAAACAACAAAAAAAATTCAACTGGTGAAGGAAAAAGACCTCTTGAACAAGGAGAATAGTGTCCTTGCACAGGCGGAGCATCAGTTGAAAATGGATGTAGAAAAGAGCCAGTCAGGTCCTCAGGAACTGACCAGAATTAGAAAAAAGGAATGATCTAACAGAGCGAGCAAGACAAATAGAAGCTGAACTATTATAGGCAGCAAATTGTAGGGATGATCAAGAGAAGAGATTACTCCACTGAAGGAAACGCACCTTGAATATGCATGCAGGCTCACAGACGGAGAATGAATCACTTCAGCATGAGGTGCAGCAAACAAAAGATTGGTTGGTAGCTCAGAGCAGGGTGCTTGATGCTAATCAGGCCTTAGTGTCATAATTAAAAAGCCACCTCTCTGACTACCAACAGGAAATATGGAAAGAGAGACATAAGGATGAGAGTCTCACCAAGGAAATTGTAAATTATAAAAAGGCCCCATCAGGCTATGGAAACAAGGCTTAATGATCAAGGTGAGGTGCCCCTCCCAGCAGGGTCCTCATGCCCATCATTTTTTAACCTCTCATGTACAAATGGGAAACCAATTTCATGAATGCCACCTATCAAGAACAGAGTGACACAAGGTAGTTAGACTTACCCAGGCCTATTACAACTGATCCAGAATGCCAGTCCCTGTCTAATGAGCATTCATCTCTACCACACAGAAGGGACAGTAGCCTGACCAGTGTGTGCTGGGAAGTAAGGAATAATTCTGTAAGTACTTTAGACCGTGAAAACTCTTATGATGAGAAAGTCAGGGAGTTAGATTGGCTGAAGATGAGACTATTGAGAGACCCCCTAGCTTGGTCCGCTGGAGTAGAATCTTTAAAGCTTCAGCCCAAGAGTGGAATTCTACAAACCTCTGTACATTCAGTGGAAGGGGGGAATTCCCAAAACTCTGTGTAAGGAGGGAAGAGGAAACTGGGTGCTATCCTGGGCCTAAAAGTAACTACAGGGAGAGTGAGTCTGAAAGTTCACTTTTGCCCAGGTGAGAGTCAGACTCTGTGGTTCTGAGAGATATGCCCAGTCTCATAGAGATAGGGAGTGCATAGAAGACCAGGAAGGAGGTACCAGTAGTAGTTCTGAGTCAGAAGGTGAATGAACTGCGGTGCAGAAGAAGAAAAAGACTTTCTTGCCTAAGTACTCAATTTTCTTTGCCGGACTGGCGGACCAGGATCATTATAAATGGTCCTAATATAAAGTGGCCATTTGAAAACATTTCTCCTCATACAGAAACCCACAGGAGGCCCATAAGGCTGCCTATAATTTGTAATGCGGGGAGGTCATCTAGGGAGATTGTGCAGGAGTTAAAGCAGGCATTTGCTCAGACTTACCGGTCGGTGAGCACAAATAGTAGAGAGTTCATAACTAAATGTATCCATGCACTCCCCAAATACATCCTGACTCAGTTGGTGCATGGTTTTCACAAGCATAGGACCCTGGATTGGGTGATTGAACAGGCCACCATGATCTATGAGTTCTAGAAGTCTGCTGAGAATAAAAACTCCCCCAAAACTCCCAAACCATCTAACATCCCTGCTCCTGCGAAGGTGGTGGAGGTAAAAACTAACTCTCCATTGGATCTAGAGATGAAGAGACTAAAAGTATCCCTTCTGCCACCAAGCAAAATGAAAGAGAGAAGGGACCCCCCAACCAGGCCCAAACAAATGGTAGTCACTCAGAGAACAAGAACAATGATACCTCTGACCCTACCACCTATATAAGCCCTAGGTACAAGGGTACCAAACAAATTGTGGGGTATCTATACACTCACCCGGCCCGAGGGGGAGACCAACAGGTACATACTGCCCCCTGAAACTTCCCTGCAATTTCCTTCAGGAGGGAAGTATCACTCCACCTCCCAATCTGAACTTTTCCCTAGATATCCCTTGAACCAGAACTTTCAAAACAATCCTCCTAGATCCCTGAACACAGGAGATTCAGGATGGAAAATATGAGGGAAATGTCCAGTACCTGGGCTACTCTGGGTGAAGGGACAGATATCCTTTTCAGAAGCAGAGAGGTATGACTTGAGACCCCCATACCACCCAGAGAAGGCATTGCAACTTGAGCATCTGGTCCAGAAACTGACCTATGATCTAGGGATCAGTCTAACTCTCAACCTAAGAACCAAACAAAAAAAAAGAGAAGTACTGCTACCAGAGGGTCTTACCCATAATGATCGTATTCCAACCAATTCTAATTGGGGACCCTCAGTATTACTGATTGAATGAATCAAAAAATAACCCAACAGATTGTCCGAAAAGAAATACATACAAGCAGTATGTTCAAGTGATTGTATTTGAAATGAAGTTGGTTTTCAAAAATAACAGTGCATGATTAAACAGAAATATGCTGACACCCTAAAAGTGAAGTTACTCCTGCTTCCCAGAATTACCCAACACACCTGATGCCCCAGGGGGGAAATGATGGGAGGAAACCTTTGACAAATCACACAGATTTCTGAGGAGGGGGCCCTGGGTGGAGGGAAGATGCCAAGCCCTAGAGGAAGCCTCCTTTCTCACCTAGACCGGACCCCTAAAAACCTTTCAGCCTGAAAGTGTCTCTTCTACCCCCAAATGTTAGAACCCAAAGAGCAAAGGCTAAGTAGGAGAGGCCAAAGAAGAGCCCACATTCTGGAAGAGCTTAAGATTATCCCCTTTTTGAAAGAGAAGAGTCCTTGGAGGGCTTTGGTAAACAGAACATCTCTTTCAGGAATGGGGGGAACCCTATGAAAGAAAAATGGGTCCCAAAAGACCCTGAAGGGCTTTGGGGAAGTATGGAGAATGACCCATAGCAAGAAATTCAGCCCCCAAAATGTGTGCTAGATCGAATTGAAACTCAGGGGGTGTCCTTTCTCACAACATGTTCTGAGAGCTGTGGCCAGGTAAAGGTGGATAGCCAAGGAGCGGGAGAAAGGGATGATTTCCAAGTGACTCCAATTGTAGTTGCAAAATGTTCTTTACAGATTACCGAACTCCGACAGAGAAAATTGCCCAAGATCATACAGTGTCGGAGTCAATATTAAGAAAATGACCACAGGGCTATCAAATAACTCACACTTCATTCGCACCTTGAAGGAAAAAGAAGGCCGACTTTATGTACTGGAAAAAGTACAGGGTCAGTGTGAATTATCAGCTCTCGTGGATACTGGATCCCAAACCACCCTCCTGTCCAAAAAGGCTTTTTACCAACTAAACCCAGGACGGGGGAGGGCCACCAAATTCTGCTCACACCACTTCCCAGACAACTCCAAAATGTCAATGGGAATGATATTTCAATCGAAGGGAGGACATTGAGTATAATCACTGGTGATAGTCGTGACTCCAGAGGTCACACCCTTTTTACTGGGGAACGATCTCCTAAGGAGGTTGTCACGCCTGATTGATGGTGTAAACAAGGTCCTTTTTACCCAGACTAACTGGCCTATACAATTAAAAATGAGTACCAATTATGCAAGTAGAAATGGTACCTGTCATTTAATTGATCAACGTTCTGAAAATGTAGAATTCCATTTCCAGAATAACCAGGTCCCAGACATCCCTGTCATCTCTGTAGGAGAACAAACTGGTGATGGTAACCCTTCTCCAACCTTGAAAACCAACCTTCCTCACAGTTTTAAAGTGGCAATCCACAATAGAAGGGAACAACCTAACATTTGACACCAATACAAAGTTAGAAGAAAAATTGAGTCCTGTGAAACCAGACATTCAGAAAAAGGTCAAACAGTTGTTTTTCACCATTCAGTTAAATGAGGGGGAGGAGCCGGTGCTCGCCAGAGTATGCCTGAATAACAGAAGAAGCTTTATCAACAAAGGATTATTCAGAAAACTCCCAAAAGATCAGACCATTCCCACATTTAAATTGGTTGACAAATGGGAAGTAGTTCTGTAAACTCCAAATTCCAAACATCTCCTGCTTAGCAGGCGTGTGGAAAAAAATGTCCATGGTGACAAATGCATAGAACATAATTGTTGGGTCGTGAGAGATGTCCATTCCAACTTTTGTCTCGGGAGTGACATTCTCAATCTATTCGCAATCAATTTAGATTTAATTAATAATAAAGCCTGGTCCCGACTGGGGAGGTAACCTTATGGGCTTTGATAACACTAAAAAGCATTCCAGTCAGCTCAATTGCTGCCTTATGACGTTGAAGTTCAAGTGCGAGAAGAGGTTACCATCCCAGTGCAGGTGCGACAATTTAATCTCCCCCTCAAAATTAAGCGAGGACAGAACCCCAAACATCAGGACGCCAATATAAATCTAAATTCTCATCTCCAAAAGCAAGCTTTGTATTTAAATCTGACACCTCTAGTAGACCTAGAAAACAACACCATTCGAATATCGGTGGATAACAGTGACCCTCTAAGTATCACTTTGGGCACAGACACCTTTATTGGAATGGTGGTTGATGCCCAACTTTATTCTATTGATCTAGGTAATGAAATCATGGGACGAAAACCCAAGTGACTGTTTCAATGTCAGCAACGGTAGTCCTCCAGAAAAGATTTTTACTAGGTATGGGGGAATTTCATTGTGTACTCTTCCTGCCCCTACTGGGTGGAAGAGGTGGCCTGTGACATTAGGAGGAAGGAGGTTGTGTTCAGAGTCAAGGACCACTACCTCAAATCCACTGTCCAGGTCAAAACCATCAAATCAGATCTCTCCAGTCAAATAGAGGATACCGCTGAAATTGCCAAGCCCAAGGTCTTCCCAGGTTTCAAGCAAATGGTCAAGGAAAGGATCAATCTTGCGAGACTGAGGAGCAAAGGCTTGTGAGCAAAGGCTTGTGAGACTGAGGAGCAAAGGCAAAAGCTGAAACAGGTCTTTGTGGAGCTCCAAGAAATCCTTTCAATGGACTTGTACGACTGTGGACACACATCCATTCATTCAACCACCATATCCACAGACCCTGAGATGGCTCCAGAGTGTGTGAAACAATAATGTTTACCTCTCGCGTCCATGGAGTCACTCACAGAACTTATTAAGAACTTAGAATCCTGTGGGATAATTTGTCCGATCCACAGTATCTTCAACAACCCAGTACTAGGGATACTCAAACCAAATGGCCAATGGAGACTATGTGCTGAACTGAGGGATTTGAACAAACATGTCCACATAACAAGATCGCGCCTTCCCAACATCGATCAGGGACTGGCCCAGATCCAAAGGTCAAAGGTGTACACCACCATTGACCTAACCAACTTTTACTGGACAATACCAGTGAGTAGAAAAGACCAGTACAAACTTGCTTTACATTCAGGGGCTGCAGTACACGTGGATCCAAACCCCCTTTGGTTACATACATTCTGGTAATTATTTCAAATTCTTCTTACAGAAGCCATGTGTGATTTAGGAAAAAGGGGAAACCTTGCCGATGGGGATGATGTTTTGATCAAGAGCTCAACTGTTTAGCAAAATATAGCAGAAATCCTTTATGTTCTAACCCAGTTGCAGAAAGCTGGAGCAAAACTGGTTTCAGAAGGCACAGTTGTGTAAGACCTGAGTGAATTTCTTAGGGCACGAGATCACCTCTCAGGGTCTTAATCCCCAGTTGAAGATTGTGGAAGGCTTATTGAAATTAAAAGACCCAACTAACGTGTGAGAATTAAGAAGCTTTCTTGTAATCACTATTATAGTCGAAAGTTCATTGAAGACTACGCTGAGGTCACTCGACCCTTCATCCATTTATTAAAGGCTGAAGTTAAGTGGGAGTTGGCTCCAGGACAGTCCGATGCAATTAAACAACTGAAAAGAAGCCTTTCACAGGCTCCTTTTTTTGGGGTACCCCATAAAGAACAAGGAGTTCTTGGAGACAGGGTTTTCAGATATTTACCTAAGAGTGGTAATGTACCAAAAGCCTGAAAAGGTCAACCAAGTAATCTCGTACGGGAGCAAAACTGTGTCTTCTGTGGAGGAAAAATTCAATGACGGTGAAGAGGCACTCCTGGCAAAGGTGTGAGCATTGAAAAAACGACTGCCCATTCATCCAGGAGGAGCACATAATTGTCGAGACTCCTCACCAACTTGAATGATTGTGTTCAAGAAGACGAAAGTCTAATGACCAACACAACATGGAGGCATACTTAACTTCCCCCACACAAGGCCTAAGAAGAAGACACATGACAGGGGATAGCCACCGTTTATGTGGATGGGTGCTCTTTCCATGTTGATAACTACGGGGAAAAACAACTGGTGGCTGGCATTGGGAATACTTGGGTGAATGATACCTCAGAATCCTCTGCTGGTCATCAAATAGGCCCCCGAAGTAGTCAGGTTGCAGAGTTGATGGCCATTCATCAAGCCATCCTCACTACTGCAGTGCACCACCAACTGAACTGGTCATAATCACTGACTCCGATTATGTCAAGAATGGGTTCGTGTAGCACATGGTTAACTGGAAGAATCACGGCATGTTTTGTGCCAGCAATAAATGCTTAAAGCATGCCAAACTGATTCAGTCAATTGACGATCTGGTTACCTCCAAGGAGATGGCCATCTATTGGAAGAAGATAAGAGGTAATTCCAAAATAGAGGGGCCAGATAAAACTGGGAATGACCTGGCTGACCAGCTGGCTAAAACCAGAACTCTACAGGGGAATTTCAAAGAAACTGAATCCCTGCTGGGTAAAATTCAAGTTGTCGCTGTCACCATGTCACAAACTTGTGTGAACAGAGAACTCTTGACCTCCCAGTGGAGTAAAGATACCTATATATATATTTGCTCACTGCACAGAAAAAGGGCCCGATCATTGGGAAATGTTATCAGCACATTGAAGACCATGTGAGCTTTCCTCTAACAGAGTCAAGTTGTACCGGTAAAGAGGAGCGCCAGGTGTTAATGAAGTTTTCCAAGATGTTCCGGAGCCAAGACAGTTTGTTGGTAAAGAGAGGCCTATCTGGCTGTGATCAGTGGGTGGAACCTACCTCATTACGGCATTAGAAATCTTTGTGATGAGGCCTACTGGCCACATATGGGCTAGGACCTCAACAATTACCTAAAAGGGTGCCTGGTGTGTGCTCAATTTCAACCCAGTTCACTCAAAAACAGAGCTCCCCTACAAAAAGGGGGAATGACACTGCCTTGGTCAGATTTGCAAGACAATTTAATCGGCCAGTGCTTTGCTCCTCCAGAGGAAACAAATACATGTAGACTGTGACATGCCTGTTCACAAAGTGGGTAGAATGTCTCCCAGCCCCGAACTGTAAAATGGAGACAGCTGCTGCAGTAATGATCAATCACATCATTTCAGCCTCCCACAAAGGAATGAGTCGGACCAAGGAAGTAATTTTACTAGTGAGGTGATGGCAAAAAAATCTGAGACTTTAAAAAGAAAACTGCACATTGCCTACAGTCCAGCCTCATGCAGGGGTAGAGCGATACAACAAAACAATTGTGAGTATTTTAAAGAGATTTGTGGCAGACAATGGACCCAGTTGAGACATTCGATTATCACTTGTCCTGATAGCTATTAGGTCTACACCATCTTCTGCAACACAAATGTCTCCATTTGAACTCATGACCAGATGAAAAATTGTGTTAACGCAGCATCTGCTCTATAGAACTCAGGAGCAGACACTGATAAATGTGTCCACTTCCCATGAGTACATTTAATATTTAAGGAAGCCCTTCCAGCATGCTTTTTGCAATTTAGAAAAGTCTGAAGGAATGAAGATCTATTATGACGTAAAGACCATCAAGAAAGAAAATGAAGTATGGGACAAGGTTTACCTGTAAGATTTTAAATTGAATCAGGCCAAGGAGTGGACATTTCTCCTGTCTTGGTTTGGTGCCTTTGAAATTGTATATAAAATATTCCCTGTTGACTACAAGATCTGGCTCCCAAAAGGAGAACAGACAGGAGAAAGACAGGTCCACATCAATCAGTTGAAAACATGTCATCCCAGACAATCTTTATGACTGATTGAGGAGCCAAATGAAAATCGAGCAGAGGAACCATCCAAGGAGTGAAAACCCTGGATGGAGAATTATAACACGTGACTATGTTAATTAACATTCTTTAGGGAAAATGTGTTGCAAAATGGAAGTTCTGAAATACTATGTTTAATTTTTTGTAATGTTTCCCTCTTTTGAGTGTAAGTGATGAAATGTGATGTCTCTTTCTATGTAACATATTTATTTCAAATGCAATGTACATCTTCTGAGGAAATATGGTGTGTAAAAAGTACTAATTATTTGTTAGATAAATAACTTCCCTCTTTTCCAGCCTGGGGGCAAGATGGGAGTCCAGTGAGAACCCCAGAGACTCAGGGAAACGGGATAGAAATGGGGTGCTGTGACACACCCTCCAACCAAGAGAGAGAAGCGGAGACTGGAGTGCCAACTCCCTAATGAAGGAAGTTGAGCTGGATGTACTACAACCAAAAGGAAATTTTGAAAGAAAAAGAAAAGTGGGTGGATGAAAACCCCACACTCCCATGCTCTTCCCCATTTATGTATTGTTTATTTGTATAGTGCCTTTACACAGAGAAGTGTTTGAAAGCAATCAATGAGGGGGAAACAGTGGGGAAAAACAGTCATTCAGAGCCCTTGACTTTCTGTATGATACAGGCCTGCACAGAGCAGGGTAAGTGCACAAATACATGCAAATAGTACATATAACAGTGAAGATAACTCTTTCATGTCTGATGACAACCCTTAGTTTTTGAAAGTACCTTACACAAATAGGGTAAAGGTGGGTGGGGGAGCAGGGTAGAGCAGACAGGCTACTGTACAATGCTAAATTGAAGTGAACCAAAACATTATATAGCAGCGTGAATACAAATACAGGAGGGGGGGTGGTTGGTTCAGAGGGGAAGGGAAGAGGAGTGCAGGAAAGGTAGACTACTGGGCATTAGTACACTCCAAGTAGATAAGCATTATTAAGGTATAAGGGAATGGGCAAGCAGGGTAGAGGGGATGAAGGCAATACACCGACAATACAAGGAGGATAGAAGAAGAGGAGAATTCAAGTAGAGAGGGTTGGGTAGGATGAGAAGGGGAGGGGAGGAGGAGGAACAGAAGGCAGGAAGTAGAGGCTGCAGATGGCAGAGCTAAATTCGATATTTGGCAGGACCAGGTGAAAACTCATGCAGCATCTGGGCACATCTAAATTTGATTTTTGGCAGGACAAGGTGAAAACGCATGCAGCAACTGGGCACAGCTAAATTCGATTTTTGACAAGACAAGGTGAAAACAAATGCACCAACTGGGGACAGCTAAATTAGTGGATGTCCAGATGAGATGGAGTGAGAGGTGGGGCAGTGCCAGGTGTGAAGGAAGAAGGTTGATGAAGTTAGTTGAGGGACCTGACCGTTAGAGAAATATTAGTTCCATAGATTCAGTGTGTCCCGAATGTGTGGAGTTCCTGCAGCCTCCATGTGCACATGAGGGGGGTGTAGGAGAGGACCCACAGACCTGGCCAGGCAACGGACAGGGGAACAGACAGGGTCTTAGAAAGTGGGCCTTTGAGTTGAGAGCCGGCTAAATCCTGCTGGTCCAAAATACACCAGATTTGTATGGCCACTGCCAATGGGCTGAAGAGGAGGAGTTCAAGGAGGGAAGCTGCTTACTATATGAGAAAGGCAGCAGCCATCTTTAAATTGCTGCAAAGAATCATAGAAGAGCAGGGGGGCATGTGGGGTGTAATCAAAGGCCCCTAAACCAAACAAACTGCATGGCCATTTGAAAAGGGCCTACCTCTCATTACCAAAGGAAAAGCAGCATTTTAATTCACAAAGGCAGAGAAATACAAAGGTCCCTTTCACATGAAAAACATGATTTTTAAACACTGACACCAAAATGGTTTTGCATATGTGTTTTTAGTTTAAATGTGAAAAATGCACCCCTGCTAACATAAAAATGTCACGGAAATGGTACTTCTTGACAAAAAGTATTGTATATTATGTTTTGCATGCAAAATATCAGCAAACATTTGAACAGAAAAGCCCACTTTATTTCCATGAAAACGTTTCTGTAGGCCCGAGGCAAACACTTTTCTTTCTGTGTGGTAAAAGTCACAAAAGACTCCCCCCACAGAAAGCCTGGCTTGCATCCTAGTGGTTTACAACAACAATAAAATGTAGCTTGCCTGAAAGGTGTGGAAATCAAGTGTCTTTTAGACTTGCCGTCTCTAAAGGCAGCTATATGCAGGCCAACTGTTTTGGCTGATGCATGACCAGAATGTAAGTAGGAGGTGAGACAGGGAAGCTCATATTTGCACATAGGATGATTCCCTTTGTTTAAAGGGCTATTATAGTTTAGGCATTTTCCCAGCAACCATAAGTCAGATTTTCTTTATGTATGTGTAATTTTTTAGATCATTTCCAGGCAATTTTGGTGATATAAAATCTATCCACCTGCGATTTAGGGAACTGTAATGGCCTATTTAACTAGGTTCCAGACTGATTTGAAAATATCCGATTTTAAGAGTCAACATACTGGTGAAGGTTGAAATGATGAATGTGGAGAGTAAATTATATGTTCATAGCTATTATGCTTTCCTTGAAAATGGCAGAAAATTGCAAAATGGCTGTGCAAAATGGTGCAGACGTGGCTGTCATTTTATTTCATTTCACATGATTAGCTGAATTGGAAAATATATATATGCATGAAAACAGTCTCCCGCAACACTGAAGGCAATTGCCTCCAACCCTTCAGAGGGAAACACAGAGGTGGCCGAGAACTCAAAGTCAATACTTGAAAAAATAAGTGTCTTTATTACGTTAGTTGCATCAGAACATGGTAAAAACAGATATGGCTAGAAGCTAATCTATGCGTAGCAGGAGAAAACACATTCACCCATCAGCGTTATTAAAAAATGCAACAGGTTATATTCTCAGCTCGAGCATCTTCAGGCAGAAATCTATCAACATGGTTATACACTACCCTGCTATTTAAAAGGAAGTTTGAAATGCTCCACCTCAATCACGTAGTCATGTGACTTCAGGTCACCTGACAATAATAGATTGTGACTAACCAAGTTGGCAGCCATGTTTGACCATCATAGAGTGAAGATAGATTTACTGTGCAGCGACTTATCATATGATGGATGAAGTATAACGGGTAATATACACGCAACACTCATTGTCTATTTAAGGGGCTTTGCATTGCAAACTTATAACAAATAATACAAAAAGCAATAATGCAAGCAAAAGGTGCAAGTGCACAGTATGTTAATCTGTGGCTGTCAATGTCTGATAAAATATGAACACATTAGCAGCTCATTTGTTATCCGGCGTTGACAAGGAAGGCCTGCAGCATCCTGTGTTTTACAGTGAAATCACTGTCAACATGCAATTTAAAAAAACACATTCTAATGTTGTGTACGTGAAACCAAGACTTGTATAGTGTTCCAAATGAAAATGTGTATTGGTAGCACTACAGTCATGGGTCATAAGAGAAGGAAAATCTCTCTGACCTGATTGAAGCAACATTACCTCACATTAAGTGCAAGTGCATGATATGTAAACATATTGATGCATACATAAACAGGGTCTCAAAATGCAGACCTAGGCATCAGATGGATAATGTGCAAAAATAGCATCTTCATATGCTGTGTAAACATACTGGCCCAATAACACGGAGCATTTTTAATACAATTCAAAATCAATACACATAAAGTGCAAATGCCATATCATGTGAACATATAGGGTTGGAGACTAGGCTCTCTTAAAGTTCAAGTGCAAAACGGAGGGCAGATGTATATTGGCCATCCAATTAAAAAGAGAAAGTCAGAAAAAGAGAAAAATCAGCCAAAGCAGAACAGTATAATATAGAGTATAACTCACTATACGTGGTCATCCTACTGGGTTTAGTTAAGAAACACTTACTTTCCGAATCTACATTAAGCCAGAGGGTTTAAAAGTGTTGCATTTGCATATCAATTTAGCTTCCAGTTGGTGCAATTTCAATTATCCATTGCCCTTTCTCTTATGTTCTGGAATGTGAGCTAACCAAAGAAATGACATTTCTTTAACATTCCCACTGTGTTTGTCCATAAAGTGTTGGGTGAGAGGATAGCTAAGATCCCCATTCTGTATAGCTTTGTAGTATTGCAAAATGGGCAGCTTAAGAGGACCAATGGTGGATCCAATATAATTTAGACCACAACTACATGAGGTTATTTTGTGTTTGTATACCCATGTCCTACAACTCAAGGGAGTGAAAGGCTCTTTTGTGACAAAGTCACACATTTTGCATTTTAAACACTTTTTAGAACCCAAAATGTTGACTACTTTGTGTAGCCAACTGTTTGAGTCTATTTCAGTTTGTATCATGCTAGGGGACAAGATGTTCTTGATGGTGGGAGCTTGGTAAAAGTTTACCTGAGGAGATACACCAATTCTTTGTTAAGATCTTTGTCACTAGTGAGTATTTTCCGATGTTTTTGCATGATCGCTCTGATTTTTTGGCTTGATGGTTGTACCCTGTTATGAATCTAATGACTTAACCTTTAGGTTTAACCTTGGTCTTAAAAAGGTCAGTTGTTGTACACTGTTCAGCTTTGGTGTATGAGTTTGCAATAGTATTGTGCCCAAAGCTTATATATATAACGGTAGTTAGTAGTAAATCGCAAAGTTTAGACACATAACTAGATTTTTGCCAAAATTTGATATGAAAAGCAAGGGGATCGCAAATGTAACTCTTAAATCAATCTGTAGAGAGAGGCGGGAGTTGGGAGGAGAGAGAAGGGTGACTGTCCAGTCATATTGTAAACTTGGTGGTGTGATTGCTGCTATATTAAGGGGATGCACTATGAGGAAGGGACAGAGCTGCTGTAAAATTATCATCGAAAGGGAGCAGCTACAATGACCACCAAGAGAGCTGCTGAAACGTACCATCTGATAGTGCCAAGGAAACACCAGGTGAGATCGCTGAAGGTGCATCTGGGTGGAGCTGTCTATTTCTGGGAAGGCCAACAAGCTGACTGGGCCCAATGGTGGAGAGCTGAGCTGGGGACCATCTTGGGAGGAGGAGTGACCAGATTCCTACCCTTCCCTATCCTTCCAGAGGACCCTGACATGCAGATGGCTGTCTTGAATGTGAAACAGAGTTTTTCTATGGAAGTAGAAGGAAACCCTTCCCAACCAAAAGGTGGGGGAATCTGTCGGCCTTAAATCCTTTCCCTTTATAGCTAGTGCAGGGGCAAAACTGTGTAGATCCTTAGACTATATAACTAAAAATATTAACTTTATTAACTCCCTTTGGCAGAACACTACGGGTGATTTTTGTAAAGAATTGAAATGAACAAAGCGCAGTTCCCAGTGTGCGCTAAAATATGATGGCCTATAATTTAATTGGGTAATCCTTTTTGGCCTGTTGACCCTGACTTCTTTAAGGAAGAGGGCTGTTTTTGTTCTTAAATCAGTCCAATCCTTTTGTCCAACAAAGGCCTTTCATTGGAGGGAGGTCTGAAAACCAAAATTCTTCAATCATCCTCACTTTTCTGTCAGACTTCCCCAACCCAGACCAAAGTAGGAGGGTGTCTGAAAACAAACTGCTGAATCACCCTGTGTTTGTTTTAAACCAAAAGTGTGGGTGAAATCATAATTGCCATATGCATATTTCCTGTACTCAGGCCTGGTTCTTGGCTCATTGGTAGTTCAGGGGAAAGGATCCAGAAGATACTAGATGTTTTGGAGATAGGGCTGAGGAAAATAACTAACTAACATTAAACAGTGTGTTTGGTGACACCTGGCTTGGGGAGGGAAGAGACTTCCTGTGTTGAGAGTGGCCTCTTAATAAACCATTACAGATTGCTCTTAATAACTACTTATTTAGTGGACAGAGTATTATCAATTGAATTTAGATGCTACCCTGCAAAACAATTGAACTGAGATCTCAACCATCTATTTGCTTTATTCGGATGAATACTAAAACCTAACTAAATTACCCCCAAATGTGCAAAGACCCTAAAAATACAGTGGCACTCTCTTATAAGATCCAGTAAATTCCCATAGACATAATGGCACCCAATGAGATAGCATCTACGGGTGGGGACTTGGATGAAGTTTCTTGTCTGTAGCAGTTTGTGTGAGGACTTTCCTTGACCTCTACTTACTGGAAGCACCCATTCCCTCCAGGATGTGAAGATTTTAACTTGGAATTTTGCAGGTCTAAGCAAACATATAATTGATCTCCCCTGGGGTAATTTTGTCAGTTCCAATCATATTATTTGTTTCCAGAAAAATTAGTTTGTTGAGAATAAATATTTACAGTGCTTCACATCACAATTTATTCCTGCGACCAAAGGAAAAAAGGGAAGGTTATTGAAGGATTGGTGATACGGATGAACCCTGAATTAAATATGTCAGTCGATGCAAGGGGCACTTGTTAGAAGTGAGACCCAAAAATTATGCATTTCCTTTCTGTGTGGTATGAAGTGGTTATTGCTTAATGTTTATAACAGAACGACTAATGATAAAAAAACAGTAAGATGTTACGACTGATTGCAACACAAATAGATATATGGAATGATACCTCGAAATTTGATGCATATATGATTATACTTGGAGGGTATGAATCTCCAGTTTGGGCTGCTGGAAATTACGGATGGTCTGTCTAAGGAAGAAGATATGCTCAGAGATATCCCAGATCTTTTAGGACAACATCCAAAAAAGAGAACACAGAAACTCCTTCGAAACCACATGTACATGTCCTTCACTAGAGTTCATAGCATTTATTCAATGGAGGTAATTACACAATCCAAAGTGAGTATATTTTATTAGACACAAGGATGTTGTCAAAAGAAAGGAAAGGAGAGTGATCACTACCCACTTAAGATAACATTGCATTACTTGCAACATAGATTAATGACCAACAAAAACGAAATAGTTGTAATCCCAATCTAAGATCAGGATCTCAAAACAACTGATTAAATGGGAACTGAATGTAAAAGGAGAAAGAATACCATTAATCTACATGACATATTACCATGGATGGAAAAGGTATTGTTAGCTTGTTTTCTTTCCAACCATTATATTTTGTAGGCATATGAACAAATTATTAACCGAGTGGGATCCAGGATGATCAGACCAACTCGATTGGTGGAATAAAGTGTAAAAAATGTGCACCTTAGTTAGATTGGAAAAGTAGATTAGCAAAGCAATATTTGTTCTACTGCCGTAAAATGCAATTACACCTATGAAAGCTTCAGATATCTACAAAGCTAGAACCTTTTAAACATTCTTATAGAAAGGAAAAAGAGAGATTGTGCTAGACAACATTGGAAACCCTTGTAACCATGATTGCTCTGGCTTCTGGAAATGGGTCTCCATGATTATGAAAGCAGATAACTTAGAGTTGCAGGGTAATATTCCACCCAACGATGGTCCGACCACTTTAAAACATCTTTCTGAAGAAACTAGGTCCCAGTGGAGGCACAATAGTAGACGTACTAGTCCCCACAGCACCTGCAGTCCACACTAGGTGAGGTCTTAATTGCAATACAGGCTCAGAAGGAAGATAATGCTACAAGTTCAATACACAGAGGATTAGTTGTTAAAGAAACCATGAATTTTGCCAAATAATACACATACTATTTCTGTGTATGCTGAACCCAACCTGGACTGCCTTGATTGATACAAATTTATGAACCCTTATTGCTCTGCATCAGAATTTGGTCTAAACCATTGCCACAAAAATATAGAACTGCTATCCAGGATTTATTGAATCAGGAGTGTGGTATTTCTCTGCCTTGTTCCAACATGTAAATGACACTGCCATATACCTGGGACTTTGAAATTCTGGACTAACCTCATTGCAATAAAGATGAATTATAAAAATATAGTAAATGAAGAATTCCGTACCAAAGAGGTTGAAAAAATGCTGACTGAACATATTAAATCATCACAATGTAAAATCTATATGAAGTATAAACCTTGTATGAACTATATCTTGGCTCACTATATCCTAGGTATGCACGTTCATTATTTTTGAAGTTCAGACTGGGTATTTTGCTGTTAGCAACTCAGATCTGTCATTGCAACAGGACAACCACTGAACATTACTGTCTATACTGCAAGAATATTAGTGAAACAGAAGTACATTTTGTCTGATTTGTCCCCTTTATATCAAATCAAGAACATAATTTTTAAGACCAATGTTTTTTAAGTAAAGAATCGATTCTACTGTTGATGCCATGTCATTTTGTAAAAAGACTAACTATCGCAGTGTTGTATCAACCGTTGGGTTGAAGAGTACGCTTATTTTAAAAGGGGCAATCCGAGAAACATGTTAGTTTTCCAGTTAAATGCGGGTGCATGGCTATGTGTTTATCTTTGTGTCAAGTATTAAGAAAAGTTTGATCATGATTCTTCTACGATGGAATTTACCAAACATGTCTGTTGATATTCTCAAATCCAGTTTCTCTCTAAACCTATTGATGGTCTGAAAAGAAATATATTTCATCACAAGTTTCTTATCTAGTATTAGTTCTTATTCATATTTTAAAAGATTGATATTTAATTGTACATAATGGATTACAATTCATTTCTTTGTGATGTCAGAGTCTATGCGAACTTTTGCAGTCAGCAAGTTCATATTTTCTTACTGTGGCATTGCACGTTCTATTGCTGTTAAAGGTAAAGTGAACATGATGAAAAGAACAAGGAAATGCAGCTAACGAAAAGGGGTGGAGAGCAGGATGCATGCAATTTAAAATCGACAACTGGGGACAGGATTAAGACAATAGTGAAGATGACACGACAGAAGGTGTGCGCACTGCATCAGATTGGGTGAGCAGTCTGGACAGCGATCATGGGGATGACAAATTAGGAGGGGAAGGAGACGAAATGAGAGAGAAGAGAAGGAAAGAGAGAAGTCACTGGGAGATTGGGGAAATAATCTGCAAAGTAGAAAAGCAAGAATAGCATTGGTGACAAGATCACAGGGTTCTAATAAACACAGAGCTTGTACACAGATGTCACTTTTGCAGATGCAAATGGTGAGGTTCTCTACATACATTGGCAGACAATGGATAGGGTCAATTTGTTTTAGTTTACCTTCATCAATGGCGGGGGCAAACAAATAGATTTATGTTTTCGAGAAAGAGACAGCGGGAATCCCATTGGCCTTAAGAGATATAAAGAGCTTATTGGCAATGTTGGTTGGGGAGAGAAGTGACAAAATAAGGCAACAGGCCACATATGCTGGGGTAAAATTAAGCTCTAACATACATGATGGAGCACCCTTTAATAACTATTGAGCACATGTTTGGCAGGCTCTAAGGGAGCTGTATCTAGATATGTCAAACATGGGCTCAATAGTGGCTTGTAAAATTAAGCCTGATGAGGACCCCGTGGAATATGTTCGATCCATACAAGAAATGTGGGCACAGGAAAATAACCAGTCTTGGAATGAAAAGATACCTTTGTTTAACCACATCTTAGTGAGGGGACTCCCTGCAGATGTGCAGGTATCTCTAGAAAAGACAGTAGGAATTGAGGCAAAAGGGTGGTCTGAGCTACAGGCAACAATAGTACATTATTTAAAAAGAAAACAAGCGAAGGATAAGGAGACAGCGGACAAAGCAACAAGAAAACATATTAGTTTACAAAAGACTGGCTAATATAAACATGGAAGGATCAGTGCTCACAGGGCCAGTTGTCATTCCACATTCACAGCAAGGGGGTCTCCCAGTGGCAATGGTAATGCAACTAGGAGGGTACACCCAAGTAACACCCAATTAGCAGTGGGGAACAGTGCAAATGCAGCAACAACCTGCATTTATTAACATGCAGCAACTCCCTGGGGTTACGCAGACAGGAGGAATAAATGGTTACATGGAAACATATCAGAAAGGGAGAGGGTATTACACACGAGGAAGGGGAATGGGGTGCATGGGCATGGGCCCATGGTTTGGGGGACAGTGCTTTTCATGTGTCTACTTTCTGGTCACTTTGAGAAGATGTCCACTAATAGCACAAGCAGAGCAACAACAGCAATCCTATACACAGGAACCACAACAAATACAGGTGATACTGCAGCAGCAACTACAGATACAGCCCACACAAGCACAAGGTATATCCACCCAGGGACACATGCAAGTGCATGGTGCAGAGATGGCAGGAACCCCAGGTACAGAAAGCATTCTCCAGTCACCAGTGCATACATAAGTACTAGAAGGGGGTAAAATTACTGGGACAGAACACTGTGCCGCAATACAGTGCCGTGACAGTGGTGGGCGATAATCCATTTACATCATCTGCCAATACATTTACACAATAGGGGTACCCACGGGGAGTATGTGTGTGTCCCGTTCTAGCAGAAACTGAGGACCCTGAGGAGGAACCGGAGTTAGAAGTTAAGATAGGACAGATGGGATTTTCCTTTCTTATAGATACAGGAGCAACCAGATCCTGCATAAATGAAGAAGGACTCCATTATCTAACACACGTTTGGACACACAAGGATTTCCGGGACCATTTTGATAGTTCATCTGACAAAAGATTAACCCTTGACAATAGGGACACAGACTATTGTAGCACCATTATTCTATTCATAAGATAATCGCATCAACATTCTGGGAAGGGATTTACTCAGCAAATTGAATGCCACAATTTCATTTTCAGAGAAACGGATGATGTGCTCCACACGCGGAATGTATCCTGCTATAGTGGCAGTATTGATTTTGGCATACTACACACACAGGATGATGAAAGGGATACCTACACACATGGAGGTGTTTTTGTATGGGGTGCATGTGTTGTTGGGATGGTTACCAGGAATTGAAGGAAAGGTGTTTTGGCTGTTTTACACATTTTTGTTGTTCAGGCCACATTGCCCCTCCTCGGTCAGTTTAGGCACAGACACACACTGCTGTAACTAGTGATAGTAGTGGTACAGAAGGACATAATTATATTGGCTGTCACTGATGAAGACAACATGGAATGGCTTTCAATATTATGTATTGAGCCCACACTGTCATTAACAGGAGTAAGTGACACAGAGTTGTTTGCAACAAAAGACAATGAAGAGGCAGATGTAGTGTTTGATTTAAGCATTCCTTTTCCAGTAGACATAAAAGAAAGGGCAGTTCCCCAGATGACTCAGATGGCAAAATAAAACATACACAATAATTGCAGGAAGATTTGTAAAAAGTACTGAAAGCTTACGTACAACAGGACCCCCTGATGTAGAGTTATTAAAAGGTGCTGCAGCAGTACACATCAAATTAAAAGAAGGAGCACTATTGCACAATTAAAGCAGTACCACCTTTCTCAAGAAGCAGATTAAGGCATCTATGATCTATGGCATATTACAGGAGAGAAGTTCACTGTAATGACAACAAGCTTATCTTCCCAGAATTACAATGAACTCTTACCTGAATAGCTGTCTTGGTCACGGATGCAGTTGAGAAGCCTTCCACACCCAACACCGATCTATGGCAATCAAAGAACACAGAGCTCAGCGTGGAGTCTGGGAAACCTTCCTGGGGAAGAACAAACAATGGGAAACCAGGTTCTGAACTTGAGATTTGTCACTGATGTTTCAGGTAGGAGGTTGACAACGCAGTTTGGAAATATGGACGTTAGACACAAAGGTGTTATATCTGTGGTGGGTAAATAATCCCAGACGAGAAGGCACAGTGAACAGGATTTAGGGAGCTAACAATGACCGGGAGGATTTGAGATCCACAACTGGTAAACATGAGAGAGAAGCTGAAATAAGCTCTCTGAGCTAATGGCAGGAATCCTGGGTACTCAGAGGGCATGATAACTAAGTAAGCAGGTGCCTTGAGTGTGCTGAACATGGAACGCAAGTCCTGGGAGTTTATGGGGTTCTGCACAGAAGGGCCTTGGGCTAATTCAACACGGATGAGTGTTTGCAGATGAAAACAAACACTGTATACATGTGAAATTAAATTAAACACTGTGCGATGCAAAGAATACCAAGCATGTGTGTAAAAGACAAACAAACGCCGTGGAGGCGATCCTTAATGGGAGACAGAGAGGATGGATTAAGTAGCACAAAAGTCCAGGAAATGGAAAGGCAGGAAGTATAGGTTTGGGGAACATGTTGCACAAGAACTAGAAATGCTGTCAATTGGAGTCCACAATTCCCACAAAAAAGATCTCAAGAAGTAGGAAAGAGAGAGGCAAGTGATGAAAGTCAAGAATAGCGATTAGTGCAGGTGAAACTCACAAAGGCAAGTAGTCAAGGCTGAAGCAACGCTCCAGCCTGGTTCTGTAGCTCCTTTAAGTTTATTATCCAGAAGCTAATGGTATCATGCAGATGGCTGGTGGCCATCTTGGAAACAACTAAACAGTTGTATCTATTTGAAAACATAGGAGCAATTTGGTGCCATCTTGGAGTGGAGATGTCTAACTCCCAAGCTTCTCCATTTGCAACAAAGTGACCAGGTGGGATAGTGGCTCATGACATTATGCCTCCTTCATGCGGGGCGAGGTCCTGGTTTCCAGGGATGGTTCCTATGAAATCACTTTAGACAGGCAGGAGCATGTACATTTACATGTGAGGCCGATATCGTTTTTTCTCGGAACAAAGGTAAAATGCACTTTATAGAAATACAAAAAATAAGCCCACCTGGACTGTCTGCTGTTCTTTGTTTCTGTTTTTTTGAGTACTCTGAGGTTATGATGATATGTTCTTACCTCTATGGGAAAGAGAGAGCCTAACAGTAAATGGCACCATTCTTGCAAGGCCCTTTTTATGATGTAGGGTTCTTTTTCTAGCACTGTGTACTTGGTCTCAGCTGATGTCAATGTTTTTGACGGATTAGCAATGGGAAATTCCTCTCCATTCTTCTCAGTTTGTTTTAATAATGCCCCTAAGGCCTGACTCAAGGCATCAGATTTGACAATAAAGGGTTTATTCTGAGTAGGTAAGCATAAAACTGGTGTGGTAATGAAAGCTCTCTTTAGGGACAATATGAGCCTCCTCATTCCAGGCAAACTTAATTCCCTTTTTAAAAGGCTGGTAATCGGTCATATGGACAGTGAACACTGCAGAATACATTTCCGATAAAAAGTGAAAAATCCCAAAAGGGCTGTGTGCCTCCCTTACTGTGCATGGAACGGGCCAATCAACCACAGCTTTCACCTTCTCAGGGTCCATTGGAGTACCTTGTGCAGATATAATATATCCTAAGTAGGGGATTCTTGACTGATGGGAAGAACACTTTTATAACCTGGCAAAGAGATGGTTGATCTGTAGGCGGCGGAGGGCTTCTTGTACATGGAGAACGTGTTCTGGGATAGATTTGGAAATCACCAAAATATTATCGATATAGATGATAACTGAATAAAGTAAGAGGTCTGACAAAATGTGATACCTAAAACTTTGGTATATAGCTGGAGCGTTCGAGAGGCCAAAGGGCATCACTCTATATTCAAAATGCCTAAACGGAGTCCTTAAGGCCGTCTTCTACTCATCTCCCTCTCAAACATGGATGAGATGGTAGTCTCCTCTCGGTCCAGTTTTGTAATGATAATGGTGTATTTATCATTTACTGTTATTTTATTAGGGCCTCTATAGTCTTTGCAGGGCCTCAGTTATGTGGTGTTCTTCCTCTCAAAAACATTGATGCCCTCACAGGGGAGTGAGATTTTACAATTAGCCCATTTTGGATGTTTCTATAAAGATATTCCCTGAGAACAGCTTTCTCCGACTGGAATAAGATACACAATCGCCCAAATGGTATAGGTTTTTCTGGTAACAATTTTATTGCACTGTCATCCCTACAATGGGGAGGGAGTTCCTTCAATTCCTGATCAGAGAACACTTCCTGGAGCATAATGGATGGTTTCTGAGATGGTATTCATTGGGGTGTGTAAGCCCAAAGAGCCATTGGTCAAACATTTTTGGATGCAATGTTCTGACTACAAAAAAAGGAACCTGCAGTCCAATTTATAAAAGGGCTATGCAGACGTAACCCGGGAAGCCCTAAAATGATGGGATAATGCAAAGCTTTAATAAGATCAAAGCAAGCCTCCTCTTTATGAGAGACTAGGAACATCAGCACGGGTGTGGTTTATTGCTTAATAGGGGTTGATGAAAGGGGGGTATCACCCACTCCTTCCACAGGAATGATAGTACTTGTGGCTCTGCTGGGAACAGAATGTTTGTATACCCATTTGTCGTCTAGAAATAAACCAGTGGCACCACAACCTATTAAGGCTGGAATTTTTTCAAGAATGAACACAGGTAAATGTAGGGTTACTCAAACCACAACCATTAATGAGGTGTTGTGGGAACATAATGTACCTTCCCGGACCGCCGTTCCCTCTATGACTGGGAAGGATAATTTCCTGAATGTTGAGAAGGGGCTATGGGACAATCCTTCACTAAATGGTCTTTAGCTGCACAATACATACATAACCCTTGGTTAAGTTGTGTTCATTCTTCAGTGGTGAGAGGTCCTCTGGTAGCTCCTACTTGCATGAGTTCCTCTTCGTGGTTATGTTTAGGGGAGCTACCAGTGCTCTCAGGGATTTTCCATGGCACTCTTTCCTTCCTTTATTCTGCTTGCCTTTTCAGTAGTTGGTAGTCTAATTGCATTACCAATACTATCATTTTTGCTAGATTCGTGGACATGGCATGCCGGAAACCTCCTCCTTAAGGTCTTCATTAGGTCCACAATGAAAGAGGTTTATTAAGGCATCATCAGGCCATGCTGTATTATTGACCATCTGTTTAAATTGTGTGATATATGTTAAAGTGTTCATGTTACCCTGTTTGAAGTCCAACAGGTGTTCCTGGGTGGAGATGGTAATCTCCTGACTACCAAACATAGCCCATAGACTATGGAAAAAACCCTAGGTATGAATCAAAAATTGGGTTTTTTGTAGTTAGCAAAGGAGTCGCCCAAGCCAGAGCTCCTCCTGTGTGATTTGAAATCATGGGCCTCATTAATCATGGGCCTCATTACAAGTTTGCTGGTCAGTAAACAAGGGTGCTGGTAAGCTCACTAGCACCCTTGTTTCCGGACCGGGAAACTACATGTTTGCCTGCCATGGCTGCTGCACCCGACAGGTCTGACCCTGTCGGTCCCCAGATCCTTCACGGAAGCACCAGCACCGCTGGTGCCACTGCTTCCGAGTCCCCATTCCCATAGAGTCCTACAGGACTCTATGGGAATGGGGACTTACATTTTACCGGCACCTGACTTCCTTGGCCGCCTGGCTTGTAATCTTCCGGTGGCACCAGGAAGTCAGGCGCCATTAAAATATTAAGAGTCTGGCGGCAACCCGCTGGTAGCACCGGCAGGGTTACTGCCGGACTCATAATGAGGCCCCATGTGAACGACCTTTGCTATATCAGATGCGAAGTAAGCAGGTTTAAAGGAGAACTGGACTATATATAAATCCAATAATTCTTTGGGTTTCCTGGGATTACCATCACATTTGCCTCCTGGAAGAGTACCTGGGGGTATCTCTAGGAGTCCTGGGGATGAGTAATCATTTGTATTAAGCCTGTGTACTCAGTCTTTAAGGTTTGTACTTCGACAGTCAGGTTTTTCATGCCAGCAAGTAACTGTTGGATCTGCTGTTCCATTGTAAAAAAAATAGGCATTGCTTTCTGTAATGACAAAAAACTTATCCTCCCAGAATTACAGTGAACTCTTAGCTGAATAGATGTCTTGATCACTGATGCAGTTGGGGAGTCTTCCACACCCTACACCGATTCTGGTGATCAAAGAACACAGAACTCGGCGTGGAATCTGGGAAACCCTCCTGGGGGAAAAGCAAACAATGGGGAACTAGGTTCTGAACTTGCAAGTTGTCACCAATGTAGTAGGTAGGAGGTTGATGACTTATTCTGGAAATACGGATGTTTGACACAAAGGTGTTAGATATGTGAGTGTGTAAATAACCCCAGAAGAGAAGGCACAGGGAACAGGATTTATGAGAGTTAAAAATGACAGAGGATTCGAGATCCACATCTGTTAAACGCGAGAGAGAAGCTGAAATAAGCTCTGTGCGCTAAAGGCAGGAGTCCCTGGTACTCAGAGAACATGATAGCAAATAAAGCAGGTGCCTCGAGTGTGCTGAATATGGAACCCAAGTCCAGTGAGTTAAAGGGGTTTTGCACAGAAGATCCTGGGGCAAAACAAACACGGAGCAAGCATTTATAAATGAAAAAAACCTGCATACGTGTCAAATGAAATGAAACACTGTTCAAGGCAAAGAATACCGAGCGCGATTGTAAAAGACAAACAAACGCCATGGAGGCAATCCCTATTGGGAGATGGAGCACACAACAGGATTAAGTAGCACAAACATCCAGGAAATGGAAAGGCAGTAAGAAACTAGACAGTTGCACTCATTTGATAACATAGGAGCAATTTGGCACCTTCTTGGAGTGGAGATGTCCAACTCCTTAGCTTCTCCACTTGCATCAAAGTGACCAGGTGCGGTAGCTCATGACAATCATCTCTGAACACGCCTATCTATCTGAACAAGAAAGAAAAGGGAGGGTTGTTGAATTGTATACAGGATTTACATCCTCTTAACAATATTATTGAGGCAGAGTATCCATTGGTCCCAAATCCTGCAGCTATTTTTGCAGCATTCCAGCTGAGTCACACTATTTCACTGTGTTAGATTTGAAAAATGCATTTTTCTCTATCGCACCACACCCAGGCTCCAGGTATCTCACTGTGTTTACGTATTGCGGGACTCGAGTTGAACACATTAGAATGCCCCAACGGTACTCTGACGGACCTAGCATCTTTAACTGAGTCATACAAATGGATGTGAGCAGCCTACAGGTTGCAAGCACAGTGATACAGTACGTTGACGAATTATTGGTGTGCAGCAAAACAGAAGAAGAGTGTAGACAGGACTCAGTGACCCTACTGTCTTTGCTAGCTGAAAAAGCATACAAAGTGGACAAAGAGAACTTGCAGTACTGTCAAAAAGAAGTGGTGTACTTGGGTCAGATCGTGTCAGAAGATGGGAGAAAAATAAAACCAGAAAGAGTAGAGGCCATACATAAATCTCCACAAACAAAAACAATTAAAGAGATGCAGCAGTTCTTAGCCTTATGCAACTACTGCAGGACATGGATTTTTGATTACTCCACTTACACCAGGCAAATGCTGCAGGCATTAAAAGAATCTCAGAAACACAAAACAAACATAAAAAGGACATCAGAAATGGGCAAGAGCTTTGATGAACTAAAACATGAGTTAGCACATGCACCAGTAATGGCTACACCCAATTACAAAGATACATTTCACCTGTTTTCCCATTCAGATGACACATTAATGACAGCTGTGCTGACACAGAAGAAGTGACAGCGACACAAACCAATTGCATATTAAAGTGCATCCCTAGTTGCAGTGATGCAGGGGCATTTCTCATGTGGGCAGGCACTTGCTGCTGCCCTATTGCAATTGAGAAGGCTTACACAATAACTATGGGGTGCCCCATCGTTTTATACACGGAGAATGCATTATTCAGAATACTGGAAAAACCTAAATCAACATTGACAACTCAGAGATCTTCAGGTTATGAGGTAATACTTACTAACCCAGACATAGAAGTGGTGAGATGCAGGCGTATAAATCCAGCAGAGTTCATTGCAGAAAAAATAGAGGAGGGGAATTATATGCATGACTGCATAGCATGCATAGACAGGAGCGAGGGTAACCCCCTGGTTAAGGACGAGGTAATCAAAAGCGGGGACATGATTTTCATTGATGGGAGGCATTCAGGTTCCGCAGTGGTAGGACACAGACACAGAATACACAAAGGGAAATAGTTGATAGTGTACTCACAGACGCGACTACCAGACCACTACTCTGCACAGGCTGCATAACTGATGGCCTTGATTGAGGCACTGAACATGTCAGAGGGCCAGATATTGAACATTTTCTATGTTTCAGCCTACGTTACTAAAACAGTACACTCAGGGCTAACAAGATAGGAAAGGAGAGGGTTCAAAAGAAGTGATGGTACACTTGTTCAGCATGCAGGATTACTGAGTAAATGAGTAGAAATGTTACCACTCCCAGTAGAACTTGTTTTGATAAAGTGCAAGGCCCACAAAAGAGGGAAAGATGTTATTTCATTAGGAAACGAAAGAGCAAAGAGAGCAGCAAAAGAAGCAGCATATCTACCGCAAGGAACACATGTGCTGTTCCCTGGCGGAAAGGAAAAAATACCCCTATTAGCAGTGCCAAAAGTGAGAAAAGAAAAAAGATGCCTTACCAGGAAAACGTTAATGCAACATCAATAATGCAGTTAATTGACTTGCAGGGAGAAGCATCAGATAACGAGAAAGGGCTATGGAAGAGGATGGGATGTTCTTTATCCCCAACTGATTTGGTAAATCGGCATGATAGCACAGGTAAAATAGTCATGCCAAATAAATTGTTGTGGGTGGCATTGGACAGCTTTACTACTCTGCCCACGTATCGAAAGCGCATGTGGCTGCAAGGATAAGTGAAGACTGGTTTGAGAGTGTTGCAGAGTTTATGAATAACTGCATGACATGCCAGAAGTATTTGCCAGGTCACACATTGAGAGTTGTGAAGGGAACATTGCTTTGACTGGAAGGCCCCTTCTAGTACTTGTATATTGACTATGTTGATGAGCAAGAGAGATGTACCTCTTACAGGTACTTGCGTGTAGTGGTGTGTCCATTTTCATGTTGGCTTGAGGCTGGTCCCTGTGCCCATAATGACCACCACTCTGCGTCCAAATCTCTTTGTGAGGGTAGTGTTCCCAAGGTGGGGGATTCCAGATCAGATGAAATTCATTCTGACAGTGGTCAGCATTTTGCTAATGATTTAATTAAGGAAATAACAACACTTTTTGGGATAAAACATAAACTATGCAGAGTTTACCATCCACAAGACAACCGTTTGCCAAAAAAGAAGAATGGACTGCTTAAAATATGATTGGCAAAGCTTCCACAAATGCTTGCAAAAAACTGTGTACACTGCTTGCCTCTTGCTTTGTTTGCACTGCACAATATGCCTGGAGGAGATCATCACTTGACTCCTCCTGAGATTGTTACAGGACGGAGAATGCATGTGCCTATTCCTCCGTTGCGTACAATCTCTGATGCACAGACTTCTGCTTGTATTCTTCGGGGGGGATTTGATAAGATCTAAAAGAACTTCCAAAATCTCTTCAATACATATACTAGCAGACCAGGCCTAAAACTCAAAACGGACAATCAGGACATTTTCCACAAGCACCACTTCTTTACCTGGGGGAGAAGGCGTTAGTCCCGAATCACGTTCGCAAATGGAAGGGAGAGCTCTTCACCGGCCCACATAGCATGATCTATTTGACACCAACAGCTGTGAAAATTGAGGGGCACAGAGCATGGGTCCACATCATAGTCTTGCGTAAGGACAACAGCTCTGCTTTCCCAAACACACTATGATGGGAAGTATACGGGACATTTCTTTAAGTTTTTTCTCAAGCTTTCGACTATATCAATAAAGTGATGAAAATGTCTTTAAAGAAAATGTTTTCATGAATGAAAAGAGTACCTTTTCAGTGTTTTGGAGTGTGATGATATTAATATGTTTTAGTGTAGGATTAATATGTTTGGTATATTTGGTTTTAAGATTTAAAAAAGTGTTCTCTCTCCGTCTTCAGCCGGTGCACCTTAAGTTCAGGAAACATCTCAGGTTCTGCAGACCTTCCTCTTCTCTTCCCCCTTCTCTCTTCCTCTACCCTGCTAACCTTTGTTCTTTTTTTCCCACCCTTCTTCCTCCTTCTCCTTCCTCCCTGACTCTGCTCAGCTTTTTCTGACTGGTTGCCCGGTTCATCTCCAAAGCCAAACAGGTCCCAAACCCCCTCCCACCCCCCGCCAGTCTTTGAACTTGCCTCTGGGCCACTGCACTACTGCACCTTCTGCTTATGGTCTATGATCGAGGCAACCTCTCTGCACTTAACCCAGGGCCCTATTGGACTGGACGTTGTTTGTTCCCACCCCTGTTCCTCACACCTCCGTCTGTATGCATGCACTAACTAAATGTACTAGGACTAATAAGTTTGTTTGTCCTGTTTCCCCTTCCCACCTTTTCTGTCCTTCCTCCCTAGCTGGTCGAAACTCTAACATTTCATGCACTTACACTAGGAGAAATGCTGTCAGGCCTAGTATGCTAGTTGTTCTGTTTAGATCATTCGGAAACTTCAAGGTCTAAGAATTATTACTGTATTCCCTTGTTACCTTCCCACCTTGAAGCACTTTGAAGCACTACATCTGTGTATAAGTGCTGTATAAATGAACAATTACAATTACAACACAATTGAATCAAAATATAAATAGGAAAAAAGGAGTTTAATGAATGGGGAAGGTTTTCATCATGGCACTGAAGAGCAATCATATTCATCAACTGGAAATGCTTGGTACGACAAGATGTTATGTGTGGGGAGAGAAGGGGCGAATTGCACTTGCTTCGTCTGCTCTCTCGTCCCACACGTGTTAGGAATGCTCAAACCTTTTCTACCCCCAGCTATGTCTAATGAGAAAGCAGGATGCCTGATGCTCCTGTCACTCTGCAAAACTAGTTTATTCCAAAGAAAAAAGGTAATGTTTCAGTGGGTGTATGAATGGGAAACATTTGATGAAGACAATTCTGTGAAATTAATAAAAATTTGTTGAAAAAGAAGAAACACAGAATAAGGTAGTGGAAAATGTGACCTAAGGTCCTAAGAAAAGGCAATTACAAATAAGAGACCACAAGAGATTATGGTTTACAAGTACCCTGGTGTCATACAAGGCCATTGATGAGGGTAGAGGGAGCAGTGCGGTATAGAGACACATGGGAGGGGGGAATAATGCAATGTTGTGCTGAGGGATTGGTAGATTTTGAGCAACATGTGACTGCCAAGGTGAAATGCATTTGCAGGGCAATTTGGGGAAAATATGTACATGCATTAACTTGGTTACATGAAAAACATCAACCAGTTGATATCAAGAGCTTTACACGATTCCCTTTGTGTTTCAGGTCGAGTGGGTCTATCTATCTGGGCACTAACTCTGGATGTACCAAGGTGATGCGGATTGCAGCGCTGATGCAGTGGACTGCCGTGGTGATGGACGTATTGTAGAGGAGGTCCCAAATAAAGCCTGCACTCCAGTCGCCCATTTTGAAGTACCAGGAAAGTTCACACCAAAATATGTGACGTATGATGAACAGATAAATCAGTAGTAGGGCTCTGCCCAGTACCTATCAGAAGAGCAACACCTATTGAAGTACCAATGCCAAGAAAACTATGGACAGTGAGGTATGCATTAAGGAAACCTTACCAGCAAATGAGACGAAAGGAAGATTGCCTAAGTACAGTCCCAGAAGAAACCAAAAAGGTCTTAATGGAAGACGAATGGTGACGTCATGAGGACCCGGACTGATGTACACGTAGAAGAAAGGACAACCCGAGAATGACACCCAGAGACGAAATGCCATGAATAAGGATATCTTGAACCTACAAGGGTAGAACGATGTTGAAGTACAAAGGAGCTTAAGCTGTAAACAGGATGAAGATATTCAACCAGCTAACGCTTGTACATATGCTTGCAACCGCAAGAAAACTAAGAAAATGATGCAGCTTGCAATGCTAAGTAGAATAGTGCAGCAAGTGCCATTATACATAATCTACCTCAAAACAAAGCAGAATCAACCCAGGTTACTTAAGGCTAAATGAGCAAAAATTCATATTCTAACAAAATGAGAAGAGATGGCTGAAGCGAAATTGGGCAGATGCAACTCGTGCTAGGAGAGCCAAGGTCATACCAATAGAAGGAACGAACAGTAGCTACATATAATTGAAACTTAAGAACAAAATATCCTGTCTCTGAAAGGTCAAGATAAGGAGGCGTAGGCAGGTGGCAAGCCGAATAAGAATCAAATGCACAAATTGAGAGGAACTAGACAAATTCACGGTGTGGGAAGCATGTGACCATCCAAGCAAGGAGAAGCACGAGTTCACATCTACGCTTGGCATCCACCCAGGCAGAGATATCAGAACTTTCCCAGACAGAAGATGCAGTTTCGAGGCCAACCACAGTAACATAATTGACACATAGTTGTTGAAGTGATGATTGATTGTAACCTTAATTGGAGAAAGGCCGGTTAACTAGGGGGCACCCTGCACCTGGCTGACCATTCCACATGCTGCTAAGCAAAGTGGAAATGTATGCATGAGGTTGCTGCCAACCCAATCACAATGGACCAAATAATGTAGGGTCCTATAGTTAGTATAACCAATGGGACGTCGTACTTTTAGTGACGTCTACAGTAGTCATCTTTGAAGGAAGGGCTTAGGCGCCCACCTGACAGTGTTTACCCAATCCCCTCACTCTGTTACCATATACGGATATAGTACCTATATTAAAGTTACCTTTTCCTAACCAATAGAATTGCATATTAACTTTAGAGTGCTATACGTCAATTAGGACGAGTTTTCAATATAAATGCTATGGGCCTCATTCCGAGTACGGCGCTAACCAATGGCGCTATTAACGCCTTGGTTGACGCCGTACCCGGACCGGCAGCGCCTTGGTGGATGGCGGAATTACCGCCCCATTCCAAGGTTGGCGGGGCGGTAATTCCCCATTCACCAAGGCTCTTCCCCATTCCCAAATGAGCCCCCATAGGGCTCAATGGGAATGGGGAAGATGCAAATAACGGTGACCGTTCATTACGGTCACCGTTATTGGCTTGGAGGCCTCTTTGCGCCCTCGACTTTAACACCTGCTCAAAGCAGGCGTTAAGGGCGAGGGCGCAAAGGGAACTCGGAGTATGGCGGTAAGGGATTACCGCCACCGGTCTCATTACCGGTGGCCGCTATCCCTTACCGCCATACTCGGAATGAGGCCCTATGACTTTTATGAAGCTCATTGGAGTGGAAGTGAGAAGGAAGATCGCATCACTGCTGATTTCCCTGACTCCCCTTTTTTTGTACTTGTCATTAAATGGACTCTCATTGCCAAACCATTGAGTTGTGTTTATTGATTAGTGTTGGAGTAACAAATCTGCACCCCCATCCATCTCAAGGGTGCAGCTATCTCATCTTAAAGTACTTTGGGAGCAAACCTCGGCTCTATGGGCCGGCCGAGGGTCTCCGGAGTATGCTTGGGAGCAGAGATTTGATGGTTTTCGATTATCGATTATTTGATTTGAATAAGACACTCATTGATCGTCGACATAAAGTAACTCTAGGTCTTCGGCAATATCACAAATCCTTTGCCATTTGGCTGAGTAGACCGTGAAGCTCCCCGTAGACACTGGTAGTGTAGGAAAACTGCAGACCAGGGCCTGAAGGGATCCGTGTTCCCCACATATCCCTTCCCATTTGTACTGGCAGCTGAGCGGGTGAAAAGCTGAAGAAGGCGATAACAAAGGCGGTGATCCCGAGGCATTCAGAGAGGAACCATGTGAACGGTGAGTGAAAAAGATTGCATGTTTT
Organism: Ambystoma mexicanum; assembly: GCF_040938575.1. Classification (NCBI taxonomy): domain Eukaryota; kingdom Metazoa; phylum Chordata; class Amphibia; order Caudata; family Ambystomatidae; genus Ambystoma; species Ambystoma mexicanum. The sequence continues at coordinate 679,018,732 of NC_090922.1, read as the reverse complement.
GGCAAATGTGCATGCCAAGTAAAGGGGAAAGGTAACAGAGGCAGCTGAAAAAAACAAAATATAGTTAGATGTAGAGAAGAATGTATATAAATAAGGGAATAATGACTTGAGAATAATTAAGTAAACAAAGGTTACCGGGGAGGACACCCGAGAAGAGAGAGGATACCGGGGAAGACACCAGAGAAGTGAGAGGATTTGCCTTATTCCTACGCTTTTATTACAAGCGGTTATAAGAAACATGTACCCAGAGTCCCAGCTAAAGTGGGAACGATTAGACTTCCACAAAGGTTAAAGACGTTGTGAAAGGGGTACATTTAGACTCCATGAAGGGGCAATGATTAGAGGCAGAGATATCTGTGACCAGCTGGTGTTCGTCTAGTCTGTTAAGAGTCTGTCTTACATGGTTTTTGTTGGAACATCATACATCGACAAAATTTCCTTGAGGAAATTGATTTAACATTTGCGCAATTGAATAGCTGAGATAATATTGCATATGAATTGATGTTTTTGAGTAAATTAGAAGGTATAACATTTTGTGAAAGAATTGGATTGGAGCTTATGGTGTTTGGTGCTCGCTCATACTGTTGGGACTATTTAAGCAATGCGAAAGTGCTGACAAGTGTTATGTAAGAGGAAAGGGAACAGATATGACCATGGAGGATGTAACTCCATTGACACACTTGTGCAAACAGTTACCGAAACACGCACCCAAACTGAAGAAATACAGTACAGAGTGGGTTAAAGGAACCGCCCACAAGATGTTTATGCCATGGCCACAGGGTGGGTCCTTATCTAAAGCTGTTTTACAACACATGACAAAATATTTGCATGCCACATATGCGGGCAAGAAGTTAGACAAACGTCTTGCTGTTCTAGAACTTTGGAAAATGTATGAATAGGGAAAGGAAGAGGAGCCGCCAATAGATTGGATACTTAATGTATGCACAGAGGGGGGTGAGATGCCTATCGTGCCACCCGCCCCATCTGAAACAAAGGATGAAGCAAGTAAAGATGAGGGATTATACCCCTTGAGAGAGCTCAAACAGCCACTGGGTATAGCAACTCCGCATATGAGTCACATACGCAAAGTAGTGACGGAAATCAAGGGAAAGATAAGAATAAGGATATTACCTCCATAGCCCCACGGAACAAGGGGAGACGCGATGACGAAAGAAGGGATCAGGCACAGACAAGTGCATCTCTCGACAAAGAGAGAGAAGGAAAGAGATGGAAGGGAAACGAAGACAGAACTAATGAGATAGCATTCGCAAAAAACGAATGTATGGAAGGAGAACATTTATTGAAACTTGATGGCAAAGTCATTGATGACGTGAAACGAAAGGAGAGGTTAGACGAGGTACAGAGAAAGGGAAAAGAGAAGGAGTTAAGAGACGAAAAGAAAGACAGACAAAGGCGAGAACAGCTCAATCGCAACCAAAGAGCAGCCAATGATCAAGACAGACAGAAGCAGCAGAGGTTAGAGGAACAGCAAAGGATACGTGAGAAAAGAATAAAGACACGAAGAGATGAGGAAATTCGAAGGGCAGATGAACGTAGAAATAAAAAGAAAAAGTAAGAAGATAGAGTTAGAGAATAGGTGAGGAAACGCAAGGAATTTGATGACGATGTAGAACGTAAGCGAAGACAGAGAGCATGCGATCTTGAATATCTGGGAAGAGAGGTTAAAAAACCAGATCCAATACTAGATTGGGAAGACATCGAAGAATTCTTTCCTGCGTATGATTCAATACCAGGCACGTGTAGGGCAATTATGGAAGATGACTTTGACACCAGAAGCATCGTAGAAACGATCGATAGAATATATGATTAAATGGGGTTCGACCAAACACCCCAAGTGGGGAGGAAGCCAGCACCTGGAGAGCACTCAGCTTTACGACACTGAGGATGTCACCCGAAGTAGTGGGAATAGGGAACTATCCCTGGATAGATTAGAAATAAATAGGAACCAAGAAGATGCAAGAAGTTGCACAAATTAGGGACAGTCAATGTCTGACTCGGAAAGGGAAGAACGCGAGAAAAATGAGGAAGAGAGATGGAGCGAAAGATGACTCCAAAGAGAGAAAGGAATAAGATGGTCAGACACTAGTGAGTCTGCACCAAGAGCATCAGAATCAGCCACACAGTCTGACCGACATGAAGAAGTATCTCACAGTGAGAGGGGGGTGTCTTCACTGCCCTACGTGGACAGACTTAGGCCCCTACCAGGCAGACGGCGATGCAGTAATATTACCCCGGCAATAGACAGGAGAACAATGAGAGAAGAGAGAGAGGGCTGTGCATCCCAATTTCCGTTACTCGAGAAAGGGGGAGTAAGACCACAATACATTCCATGGCCACACATGAATCGAGAAAATGTGAAATAACAAGCTTCCAATGCAGACATCGGGAGCCAGAAAGTGGATACATGAGTTAGAAAAAATGACAGGTGGGAACACGTTAGCTATAGGGGATATAAAAGGTCTCCTAATCCCCATACTTGGTGAGGGAGCAGACGATGTGTGGGCACGAGCAGGCTACCCTGGTGTAACCACAATTAATACTGTGCATGACGGAGCTCCATTTAACAATTGTAGAGCTGCAGTCTGGAAAGCACTACGAGTGGTATACCCAGATACTTCTGATATGCGAACTCTAATGACACGGAAAATGAAGGAATCTGAGAATCTGTTAATTAATATACAGAATTTTCAAAATGCATGGGCACTCGAGACTCATGAATCTTGGACGAAATCTATACCTGTGTTCTACCATATATTGTTCCAAGGGCTTCCAGAACCGGTACAGAAACAGCCCAAGAAGTTTGTGAGAATTGAGGCCAAGCCTTGGTCTGAAATACAGCTTACCATCGCAAACTATTGCAGATTGCTGCAAGAAAAGAATCACAAAAAGGAATCTGCACTTAAGGGTGAGGAAGAGAAATTGATACAGAAGAAATTGTCAAAATATGCTCTTGAGGGAGCCCTGATAACTAGCACAGCTGAATCAAGCATGCAGCAGGTGACTAATCCACAGCAGAATAATCATAGCAATACAGGGTTTTACCCCAGGAGAAGAGGATTTAGGCGAAGAGGAGTAATTAGAAAGGTTTCCAAAATAATCAAGGAGGTTTTCAAAATATGCAAAATGGTAATCAAGATATGTCAAACGGGCAAATGATCCGACCACCGTATGTTGGTTGGTGGAATGACAGGGCACTTAGCCCGCACTTGCAGAAACCAAGGTATGATGCAGAACGGCCAAGGAACAGGAGCAGGCATGACAAATCCACCTGCAGTTTTACAGCAGGGTGGTACACAGAATCACATGGTGCAACAACAAGTGCCAGGAGTGCAACAAGCGGTGCAACCGCAAAGCATGGGTAGTTTTCCACAAGGACAATCCCAGCAGGCACCGCTGCAACTATCGCAGACGATGAGCACAGGGCAGACCATGAACCCTGGAATGGGAAGTAACAATGGGAATGGGGGAAATTCGCCAGCACACAGTGGGCCAAATTTGTATATGGACTAGGACAGCTCACTGGGAACCCTGATTTGTTCTATCCTATCAGTGACACCAGACCCTCACACGGAACCTAGGGTGGATGTCGTTATAGGGGATAAAGAATAATCCTTCGTAGTTGACACGGGTGCAACACGCTCGTGCTTACGTGAAGGCAAGTTTTCATAATACTCGACAGTTCTGATGATGAAGGCCGACAATGGTGTGCAGTAATTGCCATTGAAGAAGGATATCGATTGACTGACGTCACCGATGATGAGCTGTTTAAAGAACAAGCGGATGTGAGAGAGACAATGGTGGAAGTGAGTCTCACCTTTTGGGTAAAAATGATCCAAAGAGAAGTACCTCAGAGAAATGATGTTGGCACGAAACCGTCCTGAATACTTTGATGACGACATGGCCCAAGTGCCTGTCTCAGTGTGAACCACAGGCCCCTATGACGTAGGCCTCTTGAAGGGCGTTGGAGAAGTAAAAATTAAACTGAAACCAGGAGCAATTCTCCCAAGAACACTGCAATATCCTGTGTCCAGAGAGGCAGATGAAGGGATTTTTAAGACAATTTCGGCTATGATGGAGCAGGGAATCTTAGTGATGTCAATATCGTCATGCAATACTTCGATTTATCCGATCAAGAAATCAAAGGGGGGGTCTTGGAGACTAATTTAGGATTTACGCCCAATAAATGATATTGTTGAGGCTGAGTTCCCTTTAGTCCCTAACCTGGCTACAATTCTATGTAATTTACCTGTTGAGGCAAAATATTTCACGGTGATGGACCTGAAACATGCATTTTTCTCAATCCCGTTGCACCGCGATTCACAAGATCTGACATCATTTACATTCAGACAGATGCGTCTTAAAAACACGAGGCTGCCCCAGGGGTATTGTTAGTCTCCATCTATTTTTAACAGAGTCCTGCATATGGACTTGAGCAATATTGCACTAAAAAGTGTTGTCCTGCAATACGTGGATGACATCTTAATTTGCAGCACCGCAGAAGAGCAATGCAGGCACGATTCAGCTATTGACTATACTGGATGAGAAAGAATATAAGGTTGACAAGGAAAAGTTACAATATTGTCAACAAGAAGTGCTGTACATAGGTCAGCTGGTCTCACATGAGGGAAAGAGAGTGACCCCAGAAAGGGCTGAAGCCATACTGAACACGGCTAAACCACACACGATAAAACAGATGCAGATCTTTCTAGGCCTATGCAACTACATTAGGGCATGGGTCTTCGACTATAGCTCTTACACTAAGCCTTTACTACAGGCCCTAAAGAAGGCCCAAGTGACAAAAGAAAAGATTGAATCGTCTGAGACCACGGAAAAAGGGTTTGCTGAACTCAAAAGAGCTGTTTGCACAGCACCAGTTCTAGGGATCCCCAATTATGCAGAGGAATTTGACCTGTTCTCACACTCGAATGGCAGCGTTATGATGGCAGTACTCACACAGATAACCACGTTGGGCTACAAGCTCCTGTCATACTACAGTGGGAATTTGGACCCAGTAATAAGAGGTCATTTTCCTTGCACACAAAGTTTAGCTGCTGCAGTGTTCACCATAGAGAAAGCTACCACCATTGTGATGGGATGCTCAATGACATTGTACATCGAGCACTCACTAGATGCCATTCGAGAGAAACCAAAGGGCACATTGACATCTCATAGAGCTTCTGCGGATTATCAAGTGATCATATTAAATCCATCGATTAAGGTAGTCCGATGCAAGATAGTGAACCCAGCTATGTTCATAGCCGAGCCAGTCACTGAAGGAGAGCCAACACATGACTGTACAAACTATGAAGAATTCTATGATGAAATCCCCAGGGTGAAAGAAAATGCCTTGGCAGAAGGAGAGATTGTCTTCATTAATGGGTCTTCGAGGATCGATCAAAGTGACGCACAAAGATATACTGGCATTGCTGTGGTAAAACACACAGCAAATGGAGAATTTCGAGTACATATTAGTGAACGGATAACATCTCATTATTCAGCACAGGCTGCAGAATTTTTGGTGTTGATACTCCCCATTGAGAATCATGCAGACCATGAAGCAACGATGTACAGTGACTCCGCTTATGTGACGTCAACAGTGCATGCAGGCTTGGCGCGCTGAAAAAGGAGGGGCTACCTCCATGCGGATGGCATGCCAGTGCAGCACACAGCCTTATTGGACTGGCTGATCAAGGCACTACAGCTCCCATTGGGCATAGCAGTCGTGAAATGTGCCACCCACACGAAGGGGACAGATTTTAGCTCACACGGAAATCATGCAGCAGACACGGAAGCCAAGCATATTGCATCTAAAAGTTAAATGATCATAGAAATGGAAGTTATCCAGGCCAACGAGCAAATGATGGTTACATGAACTGCACCTGAAGGTTACAGTAATTTGGGACAAATACAGCTAATGGAACTCCAAGGGGAGGCACCACAGGAAGAAAAGAACCTTTGGAAACGTTGAGGGTGTTCTGGAAACCCCTCTGAGAGCTTGTGGTGACAAGACAGCACTGGTAAAGCAGTAATGCATGTAGCCCTATTAAAAATAGCACTGGGACAGTTACATTATCCAGCCATATGACAAAAGAGCACCTAGCAGCAACGCACGCTGAAGACTGGTTCATACCGAATTTAGCTGAGCATGTTGCATTCTTTATAGCGAACTGTAGAATCTGCCTGCAATTCACGGCTGGGCACACATTGGGCCTCATTACGACCCAGGCGTTAAGGGTTAACGCTGTCGCTAACCCTTAACGCCTATTCTGATTTTAACGGCTGCTCTTACCAACCGTTAAAATCCATGGCGCTAACCTGCCATGATGCTAATTACGCCACCGTAATTTACGGTGGCGTAATTAGCGCCTTCCCCACTCCCATTATGCCATATGGGGCAAAAATGGGAATGGGGAAGGGAAAATGGGAAATGGGGATTTACCACCCCACTCACCTTGGAATGGGGCGGTAAATCCGCCATCCACCATGGTGTGAACGTAGTTTACACCATGGTGGTAAAGTTGGCACAATTAGCGCCTGGGTCGTAATAACCCCCATTAAAAGCAATGAGAGGAGTCATCCCAAGGCCAAATGGGCTTTTTCAGCACTTGCATGTCGATTACGTCGAAGTATGTAACGGGTACAGATACTTAATTATTGTGGTGTTTCCATTCTCTAGATGGATTGAGGCAGGTCCATGTACACACCCAGACTCTACCTGTGTGGCCACATTTTTAGTGAGAGAGGTATTCCCCTGGTGGGGGGTGTGCGAGGTCATGAGATCAGATAATGGCCCTCACTTTGTTAATGCAACATTCAAACAGGTTAGCTTGCTCGCTTGGTATAAAGCTCAAGTTCTTGTCGGCGTATCATCCACAAGGTAATGGCATATGTGAGAAGCTCAACGGCTTGTTAAAGGAAAGGATAGCCAAGTTGAAGCTGACTCTAAGGGAGGGATGGTTGCACTGCCTTCCATTGGCACTGTATGAACTTCGGAACCAACCCGGTTCTGACCATCATCTTACGCCACACGAGATAGCCACAGGAAGAAGAATGAGAACTCATTTGACACCCTGAGATAGAGCTAGGTGTTATGCCCAGTCAACAGGAGAAATGTTAGGGTCTGAAATGCAAAACTATCTGACTGCATGACATCTTGCCTTACTGTAATTTCAGACCAGCGGCAGCGACAGTGAAAAGGGTGCAGGGCAGCAAGGAACACAGAAGGAGATACTACTACAGACACAGCTCAAGGACTTTGTGTTCCATCCGTATTCCCTGGGGATACCTTCCTTGTGAGGAATCATACAAGGAAAAAGTGGGACGAGCCAAGGTTTAACGTTCCCTTCACGGTGGAGGACTGCACTCCATCCGCAGTAAAACTACAAGGCAGGAGAGCTTGGATTTTTCTTTGCAATATCAAACCCTACACTGGAGAAGGCCCCCTGCCTGCACCCCAATGAGAGGAATTGAGGAGTGACGGGGAAGAACCACGGCACGTGCAGACAAGATCCATGATGGGGGAGCAGGACGCATGACCAGCCAAACAAAGACAAAGAACTTTTTTGCAAATTGCGGCTTAAAATTGGACACTTCCTCTAAGCAAAAGAGGGGATAAGGACATAAAAAATGAACACTCTGTGCATCCTAGTTGCAGGGTGAAAAAGAAAATTGCATGCATAAGCCACAACACAGTCTGATGACTTTGAACTTTGAACTGAGGCACCTTCAAGCCTTGATGAGAAAAGAATATGCCAAATTTTGACCGAGGACACTTACATTGGAAGCAACTACAGTATCCCGACTCATTCTACACTGAGAAACTATTCAGAATCACTTATGGTGTCCCGCAGTAATGACATCACCAAAACGTACTGTCCCACTTTGATTTAGTGCTAAGATCGTACCCTTCATTGGTGGGAAGGCTCACCAGTGTTACTGACTTTCTCCAAGATCCTGAAAAGGAAAAGACAATAAAGAGATTGCTTACTGTTATTGCTGAACAATTTCTCTTACTTCCCGAGTACAGTGAGAAAGAACCAAATGTCCCAAACACAGACAGAAATAAATGAGCTTATTAACACATTGTTCTTTTGCATAATCGATGATTGTCCAACTCTTGTCGGAAGAGCAACGGACACACTCACATTTCTTCGAGATCCAGCAAATACAGAGCACCTAAGCCATCTCCTAAATAAAATAGTGATCCTAGTCGCCCTCCACGTGACCGGACAGTGCAGACATTGTTTACATCAAGGAGAGAACATATAATCCTGAACCTCAGCAAGACAGGACAGATGTCCCTGTCACTAGAAGACAGCAGGCTAGCTCACAACATCCTCTTTTGCTTAGTCACTGACTTTCCAAAGCTAGTGGGGAGACCGATCGATGTTGACATCCTCACATTCATCAGAGATCAGCTAATGTTGCACAGATGGGCATGCTCTTACATGGAATCGTGTTACAGATAGAGCTCTCGAACCATCAACAGAATTATCTGAGGAGATTCTAAAAGCCTTCCGCCGAGGGACAGATCAAGGAAGCAGTGTCAAGGACTTCACTTATTGCTTTTGTTGTTATTTTGTCCCTATTTCTTCATACTGACCAGCATACAATATGTCCTCAGGACTGAAGCAAATCCGAGGAGTGGATTGGGAGCTTACTTACTTTGAGCACACAGGAAAAGACTTAATGAGGTGTTAGCTGATTTGATTTTTCCCATAGTATAGTAGAGGAACTGTATCCTGAGATAGGAGACAACTCATCATCCACAAGAGGGGGGACATTTATGGAACACCTGACACTCTTAAAGACAGAACCTGAAAGACGATATTGGCTAAGGGAATACAATAAAATTGACATTTGGTGAATGATCGAGATGGGTGTCCAGAGCAGCAATCTGGTCCTACCACAGGAGGAGAGACAACCACGCTTCTCTGTAAGTAAATGCTGCTGCCTGACCTACAGGGGCATAATCTATTTATGTATCATATTCATCATTGTTTTACTGTCATTAATGATCAGAACTGCATTTTTTATTGGTGCGCAAAGCTTCCCAATTCCAGTGCACCCACCTAATGATGCACGCATGAAACCCACAAAAACACCCAGACCTTACATCGTCATTCCAGTCCCTAGAAGATCTGATGGTGGAGTGAATGAACTTGAAATGGATGTGATTAGCAATGATACACACACACTTGTGGTAACAAATAAACAGAAAAGCCGGAGACAGGGTCGACAAGGAATGAATGAAGAAAGGCTACTGACAACCACACATATGCAAACACTGAATGCACACAAAACAGGGCTAGTGTCAATGACTGCAGAACAATAAGCCGAAACAGTAGAAAAGAAGAGATTGTTTGCCACAAGAAACTCCACAACAGATATTGTGGAAAGACAAGAGGAATTGGAAAAGAAACCAACAGAAATGATAATGATATGCACTCCTGAGACAACACAGATGGAGACAAAGAGAAACTCAAGAGAAACTCAAAGAAGATCTCACAAGCACAACTAATAGTAGACACAGTATGGGAGTCATTAGCCAGAGAGAGGAAACGACTAGAGGAATTGAAGAATAAAACCTCAGAGATAGTAGTAACAAACATATATGTTCCAACACAAGGGACAAGTACAAGTTCTACAACACGACCATACACCGGACCAGCGTCAGGATGGTTGGAATGGGCATTTGTAACCAGCAGGAGAAGGATGTATGAAGAGAGGGAAAGAGCTGCCAGACATGTGTCTACTCAAATGGTGCAGATGCGGAAGCCTGCACCATGGACCAGGATACCTGAGAATCAGGGATGTAGTTATAACAAACTACAAGAGCACACTAAGAATCAAGAGAAGAATGCATGGAGATGATAATGAACTAAATGATTACCTGGAAAGCACAGCACATTTGGGAAACAACATTTGGTACCAGCATATGAAAGAAGTTGGAAGACAAGGTTCAGAAGGGGAATGCTATGTTTGTGCAATCCAAGATCTTCTTAGCTGTAGAAATCAATGTCCAGACAGCACATTGCCTGTCACAGGTAGCAATGTGCAAGACCAGGGGCCAGTTCATGGGTAGTGATGGGGAGGTTTATGCACAATAGTGACTATCCACGTTCCAGCACTGGTGATCCCAAAAGCGACCTAAACATTGACAGTTTCCCGAAAGCAGATGCTCACCCAAGGAAGAAGAGATCTGTGGAATTGATAACTCGGATGAAGAGAGATAATTATTTCTCTGCTAAATCAGAAGAAGATTTTCATGCAATCCCATGTGAACACAGGCTGTTCAGCCTCATCTCATCAGTGTTCCCAACGATTTTTATGCCAAAAATCCAAGTTGGGGTAAATACTAAATGGTTGCAGATAACCAGATGGGAGTTACTGCAGATGATCTACACAACCATAAAAGGATTCAATGCGATCAAGGAAGAGCTAACAGCCATCTGACTGATGACTCTTCAGAACAGATAAGTCCTTAACATGATCACAGCCATGGATGGAGGAGTTTGTGCAAAAATCAGAGAATTGTGTTGCACATTTATACCATCTCACGATGAGGAGAATGGAACCTTAACATAGGCCATAGGTATGCTGACAAAACCTGCAGAACCAGATGATCTATGAAACTGATAAAGTTGATGATGACAGCTGGTTTGGATCGCTGTTTTCATGGGTTCCACAATGGTTGGCAGATGCATTGAAGTTCCTGGGAGCCCTGCTAGTGATGATATTGCTAGGATTTTGTGTTATCAAGATAATAATGTCACAATGCCAGAAGACTGTGAAAAAGCTATAGGAATGAAGATCATGATTAATGTCAAGCCAGGATGGAAGCCCAAGGACCTGACTGATGAAGAAATAAGATACTTTGTAAAGACTAGCATTCATGCACCAGAAGGAACAAAGTTTATCTATCCCAGAAAGCACAAAAATTATGTGGGAAGATGGGTTTAATGCAGCCCAAATGGACAATGGCAATTGATGACTTGTAATAAAGACGAACATGTAAGAACAGCAGGAAGCTTGAAAGGAGTAATAAAAATATGGACTCCAAAGAGACACGTCTTCAAACCATTATGTATAGTTCCCGAAGATGAAGAAGGAATCAAGCCAGGTGATGAAGTAAAGATAAATACAGAAGAATCGAGTAAGTTGAATCCATAGATGGAGGTGAAAGTGGTTGATGAATCGCACAAAGGGGGGAGTGTAGAGGAGGTCCTAAATTAAACCTGCACTCCAGTCGCCTATTTTGAAGTACCAGGAACATTCACACCAAAATATGTGATGTATGATGAACAGATAAATCAGCAGAGAGCTGTAGTAGGGCTCTGCCCAGTACCTATCAGAAGAGGAGCACCTATCGAAGTACCGATACCAAGAAAACCATGGACAGTGAGGTATCCATTAAGGAAACCTTACCAGCAAATGAGATGAAAGGAAGATTGCCTAAGTACAGTCCCGGAAGAAACCAAAACAGTCTTAATGGAAGATGAATGGTCATGTCATGAGGACCCGGACTGATGTACAAGTAGAAGAAAGGACAACCCGAGAATGACACCCAGAGACGAAACGCCATGAATAAGGATATTGTGAACCTAAAAGGGGAGAACGATGTTGAAGTACAAAGAAGTTTAAGATGTAAACAGGATGAAGATATTGAACGAGCTAACACTTGTACATATGGTTGGAACCAGACGAAAGCTAAGAAAACAATGCGGCTTGCAATGCTATGTAGAAAAATAGTGCGGCAAGCACCATTATACATAATCTACCTCAAAACGAAGCAGAATCAACCCAGGTTATTAAAGGCCGAATGAGCAAAAATTCATATTCTAACAAAACGAGAAGAGACGACTGAATCGAAACTCGGCAGATGCAACTTGTGCCAGGAGAGCCATGGTCATACCAATAGAAGGAACGAACAGTAGCTACATATAATAAAAACCTAAGAACAGAATATCCTTTCTCTGAAAGGTCAAGATAAGGAGGCGTAGGCAGGTGGCAAGCCGAATAAGAATTAAATGCACAAATTGATTGGAAGTAGACAAATCCACGGTGTGGGAAGCACCTGACCATCTGAGCGAGGAGAAACACGAGTTCACACCTACGCTTGGCATCCAACCAGGCAGAGATAGCGGAACTTTCCCAGAGAGAAGATGCAGTTTCGAGGCCAACCACAGTAACATAATTGACACATAGTTGTTGAAGTGATGATTGATTGTAACCTTAATTGGGGATAGGTTGGGTAACAAGGGAACACCCTGCACCTGGCTGACCATTCTACGTGCTGCTAAGCAAAGTGGAAATGTATGCATGAGGTTGGTGCCAACCCAATCACAATGGACCAAATAATCTAGGGTCATATAGTTAGTATAACCAATGGGACGTTGTACTTTTAGTGAAGTCTAAAGTAGTCATCTTTGAAAGAAGGGCTTAGACACCCACCTGACAGTGTTTCCCCAATCCCCTCACTCCATTACCATATACAGATATAGTACCTATATTAAAGTTACATTTTCCTAACCAATAGAATTGCATATTAGCTTTTGAGTGTTATACGTCAATTATGATGAGTTTTCAGTATAAATGCTATGACTTTTATGAAGCTCATTGGAGTTGAAGTGAGAAGGACGATCGCATCACTGCTGATTTCCATGACTCGCCTTTTTTTGTACTTGTCATTAAATGGACACCCTTTGCCAAATCATTGAGTTGTCCTTATTGATTGGTGTTGGAGTAATACATCTGCACCCCCATCCATCTCAAGGGTGCAGCTATCTCATCTTAAAGTACTTTTGGAGCAAACCTCGGCTCTATGGCTGGCTGGGGGTCTCTGGAGTACAGTATGGTGGGCCTGTGGATCAAAGGCTTATGCCCAGCTTCCACCTGACTGGAGTGGTGTTTGTGGCCTGAGGGTAGCTTGTCATAGAGTCAAGTTTGCCTGAATTTGGTGGAGGGAGACAAACAAATATTGTGAGGTAAGTTACATTCAAGTCAGTTTCAGTTTCTTGCACTGAGTGGTTGAGGCACATACCATTAAGTAACATCTGGCAGGGGGAGAAGTGACAGGAGCTGGGTATCCCCAAAGGTAGCTTGCGGGAATGTCATGGACCTGATTTTGCTGGGAGGTAGCAGCAGAGATTCAGGGAGGCATGTTAAACATGAGTCAAAGCCTGTCTTGTAGTGAGTGGAAGAGAAAATAAAGAATCTGTCCGTAAATGGGAGGCAATACTGAGCAAAGTTCTTTAGACGTGATCCTCTTAATTATACAAGAACTCACCAAGAACGTCACAAGCTTGAATGAAGAAATTGGTAAATTGGAAAAGAATTACATAAATGATTGGGAAAGGAATAACTTGATGTGATTTTGTGGGACATCAACCATAAACTGGAATCATACAAAAGTGAAATAGAGGCCAAAAAAGTAAGTGTATAATAGTTTAATGAACCCTATCATGTTAGGGCCAATGCCAATTGTTTCGAGGACCAGCCACATGTATTTCCAAGAGACCATATCAAAGGCCTTCTGAGCGTCCAGCGTAACGGCTACGGCCTGGACGTCTTGATCTATACGGGACATGACATTGAATAATCTCCTGATGTTATGAGAGGTGGACCTGCCGGGGACAAAGCCTGCTTGGTCCTCTTGTACCAAGTGCGTCCTAATGGGCAGAAAGCGGTTAGCAATGATTTTAGCAAAGATCTTCGTGTCTAGGTTCATGAGGGAGAGATGTCTATAGGACCTGCACTCGTCCTAAGGTTTACCCGGTTTGAGCAGTACCGTGATGGCCGCTTCCCGCATGGAAGGGGGAAGGATAGCAGCCCGGAGTGCCTCATTCCAGACCTCCAACAGCCGGGGGGCCAGAATAGCTAAGTGCTCTCGGTAGAAGTTCACCGTGAGGCTGTCAGGTCCCGGCGCCTTGCCTATAGATAAGTCTGAGATAGCCGTTACTATCTCGTCTAGTGTAAACGGGGCATCCAACTGGTCCAGTGGTTTCAGTGGTGGGGATCTGGTCGAGGAGTTCTCGCATATGTTGTTCAGTATGCTCTACGGGCTGGGAGTAAAGGGATCTATAGAACTCGGTAAATATATCCAGTATTCGATGGTCCACCCATTGAGCATCACCATTCCGATCTTTTATGGAAGTGATCTGTGTACGGCCCAGTTCCCCCCTCACAAGTGTCGCAAGTGTCTTACCGGGCCTGTCCCCCTCCCCATATTTCCTAGCGGCCTGCGGGCGGCTGAAATAATGAACTTCGCTGGTTGCTCGAGTGTTAAACACCTGGAGCTCGTCAGAGATTTGGGCCAGAGTGGTGGGGTCAGTCCCGGAGGAGCAACATTGCTTCAACCTTTTCAGTTTGGCCTCAGATCGCCCAAGAGCGGCTCTAATAGCTTTCAACACACCCGCCTCCCGGGAAATAGACATACCCCTAATGTAAACCTTAAAGGCCTCCCATTTGACCGTGGCGGTCGTGTCTTGAAGAGAGTTAAGCTCAAAGAAGGACTCAATGTCAGCTAGTATCTCAGATTTAAACACAATGGGCCTCATTACACGGATGTCGGTAAGGGTTTACCGATACCGGTATTTTACCGGTACCGGTAAATCCTTACCGCCTTACTACGAGGTCCCTTTGCGGGTTGGGGAATTTAATGCCTGCTTTTTGCAGGCGCTAAAAATCCAACCCGCAAAGGGACCAGGGAGCTAATTACGGTAACCCTATGGGGCAAAAATGGGAATGGGGAAGGGCATTGGTGGAAGGGGGAATTACCGCTCCGCCAACCTTGGAATAGGGCAGTAATTCCCCTTTCCACCAAGGCGGTGCTGCAAAAAGCATCCGTGTAATGAGGCCCAATGTCTTTTAGAGCTTCGGACTTAAAGCGCCAGGTGCAGAGTGTTGGGATGGGAATTCCCAGTCCTAAGGACAATGTGATTGGAGCGTGATCCGAGAATGTGCAGGGCAAAATGCGTGTATCTTCCACCCTACCCATGTCCTCTCTAGAGACCAAAAACAGATCTATCCTGGATGAACTATAGTGTACAGAAGAGTAATAGGTGTAATCCCGCTGCTGGGGGTGAAGTGTTCTCCAGGCGTCACAAATGTTGAGCGACTGCATGTGGCCATGCAGCCTGCGTGCCGCACCAGTCAGAACTCTGGGTGCTGTGGCAGTTCTGTCCAGGGCAGTGTCGAGTATAAGGTTCAGGTCCCCCCCCCATATGATCTGCACCCCCACGAAGCCCAGCAGTATGGTAGTTACAGTGTCAAAGAATTCTGGAGAATCTACGTTGGGACAGTAAGTGTTAACCAGCAAGTACTCTTTATTGACAAGTGTGCAGTGTAATATAACATAACAACCCTCAGGATAGACATAGCTTTTATGCAGCACAAACTTGATTGATTTGTGGATCATTGTGAGACCGCCCCTAGATTGTGTGGAGTAAGAGGTAAAGAACCTGGCAGAACCCCATGATGGGGCAACAGCTCTCGGAATGAGTCCATAGGAGTGTGTCTCTTGTAGAAGCAATATCTTGCAATTGTGTCTGTTAGTATATGCAACGATCTTGCGAGCCTTAGTGTGGTTGCTCAACCCCCGAATATTCCAGGACATTATGACAGTAGCCATTTCAGAGGTAGGTATCTACAGACACAGTACTCACAAATCATTGAACATCCCAGCTCCCGTGATGGTATGAGCTCCCAAAATTGGAAAAGCAAGTGGGCATGTGGCCCTTCAGCATGCGCGCCGTGAAACCTCGTGTGCCTTTTTGTAGAACAACCCCTTTCCCACCCCCCACCCTCACCACTAACCATAGATCAGCAGTGTGAACATCACCCACCCTTAACAGCGCGCAGTTGGGCCGTCCCCAACCTGGCCCAATCTGCCCCAAGGCCCAACTGGGGCCAACACATACCAAAGATTTGAGAAAAAACAGTACAATCGCAATGGGGTGCGCCGTTGCCGTGCACTAGCACGCTTGGAGCCAAATGGCTCAGTTGCAAAATGAACAGTGGTGGCGGACACGTGACGCAGGCCCCGCCCGCAGAGTGGGTAATCGGGGACAGCACACGAGCCCCTGCGGTTCCAAAATAAACCAAAACAGTTTTGACAGTCAAATATCGTACATCCCTACATCCCATATGCGGGGAGCGGGGTATATCGCTGAGAGATTAAAGACCTGAACAACAGGACAACATAACAATGCGAGACTAGCTCTGTGGAGTGCGTAATAAGGATGTGCACATTAACGCTGCAGCTCGTAAGGACTGCAGAGGCGTGGGTCATCGCAGGCGCAAAACGTTACAATAAACAGAGCAGCCTTACCAGTACCACAGTGCAGATTAAATAAACAAGTTCAATAAAGGTCCACAGTCCGTGCCATTCACAATTGATTAGCTTCCACTCAGCCGTCTCCAGAGCCCTGAAGCGGTATTTGCATCTCGATGAATTTGTTTCACCGTCCCGCCTCGTCTGGGACGGTGAAAAAGTACAGTTTGCCCTCATGAGTGAGTTTAAGACGAGCTGGGAATAAGATGGCATGTGGTACATTGCGTTCCCTAAGCATTTTCTTAACGCCAAGGAATTGGCGTCTCTCCTGCTGCACCGCCACCAAAAAGTCTGGAAAGATTCTGATGGTGTGAGACTCCAGTCGCAGCTCCCCTTTCTCCCATGACAGGCGAAGGATGAGGTCCCTGTCACGATAATTAAGAATCTTGGCTATAATGGGTCTGGGGCTGTCGCCAGGTCTGGGTCGCGGGGCAA
The DNA here is from genome assembly GCF_040938575.1 of Ambystoma mexicanum. Lineage (NCBI taxonomy): Eukaryota > Metazoa > Chordata > Amphibia > Caudata > Ambystomatidae > Ambystoma > Ambystoma mexicanum. The sequence goes on along the minus strand of NC_090922.1, from coordinate 679,001,943 downwards.
GGGTCCGGTGAGCCCGCTCCCCCGTGAAATAAGGGGAGAGGTCCGGATCCCCCAGTAAGTCCTTGATTAGTTGTTCGACTGCATCTTCCATGCGCCCCTTCAGGGCAGTTTCAGGGACCCCAATGATGGGAAGGTTGTTTCTGCAGGAGCGGGACTCCAAGTCATCGCATTTTTCTTTAAGACTCTTCATGTTGCGCGATAGGGTGGCCACAGTGTCCTGAAGTACGTGTATCGCATCTTCATTAGTGGAGATCTGGTTTTCAGCCTCAGTGATTCTAGATCCAGCCTGGTCTACACGGGTCTTGAGCATTGATATTGTCAAGCTTCTCATGAAATGAGAAGGCAAATGTTTTTAGCCATTGATTCCATCATGGCAGTGAGGTCCGGCGCCGCCACCCCCGGATTAGGGTCATTGTCAAGTTCTTCCTGCGGAGGCGACGTGTGGCCCACCTCCGGTCAAGGGACCGTCTTAATGAATTTTTCCATGGCACCCCCTTTAGCAGATCCTTTGGAGCGACTTGACATGGCCGGAACCAGAGGGGGAGGAAGCAGGATGAAGGGAGCGGGCTCCGGCGGTGTAACAGGCTGCCGCAGGCACGTTCAGCCAGTGAGTCAGGTATTGAAGAGATCCCGTGAGTGCACGACAGCCGTCCCCGCCGGCTCGCGCCAGGCAGCCCAGCCCAGGCCCCCCACGGCCGCAGATGGGCCGCCGACGCGCCTCGGTCGTCAGCGGCCTAGGCCCCCAGCGGAAAGGATTGTCTGGTGGAGCCGGGGCAGGAGCGAGCTGGCCCACGAGTGTAGTGTGTGCCCCAGGGTGCCAGGGGCAGAGCAGCCAGCAGCGAGTCTGCCGGGAGGCACCCGGTGAGGTCACGATGAGAACAGGGCCCAGTGGAGGCCCAATGTCAGCGAGACACGGCGGGACAGAAATCTCCAGTTCCGATGTCCGATTTCTCCCAAAACTCGACGTGCGGATAGAGCTCATTGGCTGCAGTGCAGGGATCGTAGCAGGGACACAGGATCCAAATCAGAACCGCAGATGTCAACGGATAAGAAGCAGCTAGGCACGGAGCTCTTGCACTAGGCAGCCTTCTTGCAGGCTGCTCAACAGTGCCCCCCACATCTTAGGTGACTTTAACCTTCCTTCTCCAACAACTTCTCATAAATATTCTCTTAATGACCATGCTGTGCACTCTATCCATAACCTTCCAACCCACATTAGGGGTAACTATTTGGATCTCTTATTCACCCCATCTCTCTCCCAGCCCCTAATACTACTGTCACAACAACCCAATCTGATTACTCCATTGCTTCTACCACCATCCCCTTTCCATCCTCTGACCTCTCCTCATCACTTGCCTCACCTCTTACTAAAAGGAAATGCAAACCTTTTGCCATTTCTCCCTTTCTCTCTGACCTACAGTTCCCACTGTCCTCCTTCACACCTGATATCTCTTCCACCAACACTGTCTTCTCCAACCCCGACTATAGGAATCCTTCTCCTCACACTTCCCATTGCTAACTGTCACCTCTAAGTCTCATTGTCCTCAACCAAGGGTCACCCCATTCATATGCTCTCTTTGCACAGCCATGCATAGGCGTCTGTGCAAATGGAGGAATACTCAAGTGCATGAGGACCTGCAACTCTGCCTCTCTGTTCTGAACTCTCTAAATTCATTAATCTATAATAGAGCAAAAAGGGAATTCTATCTCACCTTCATTGACTCCCACTCCAACCAACCTCGCTGGGTCGGGGGCACCCTAAACTCATTCTTCACTTCTCCTAAATTTATGAATTTCAACTCTACTCGAGCAACTAATAACCCAGCTGAATATTTCACTGCAAACATTTCAGAAATTAGAGATTCCATCCTGACCTTCCTCACACTCCCTCTTCCTACATTGTACACTCCACTTACTCTACCATCATCATTTTCCTCTGTCTCCCACTTTAGTCACACTAATACTAAATATATCCTATCTCTACTGATGAAGGCTAACCCCTCTTGGGCCGTATCAGGTCTGCTTGCTCCTTAGCTAGTCAGGGCTATACCTCATGTAGTGGCCTCTCACCTCGCTGAACTCTTCAACCTGTCCTTCAATTCTGTTTGCTTCCCTTCTATTTTCAAAATGGCCACATTCATCCCTCTTCTAAAAAGCAAAGGGCTTACCCAAACCTATGAGCTAACATTTGGCTTGTGTCACAGGAGTTGTGTCTCTCCTTTCACACTACTCTAAAGTGCAGTTGTGTTAAACCATCTTAAACATTTCTTAGACATCCACAACCTTGGAGACCCCTTACCAGTATGTTTCCACTTTTGCTATTCACAGAAACTGCTCTAATTATTGTCTCCAACTTCATTGCCTCTACTTAGCACTCCAAACTATCCTCTATCCTAATTCTCCCTGCTCTGTCCGCTGCCTTTGAAACTGTCGATCACTCTGATCTCCTACACACTCTCTCTCTTCCTGGGATTTGGGATCAAGCGTTTCCCTGGAATGAATCCTACCTGGCACCTCACCAATTCTCTCTCTCCTGGAACAACAACTCTCAACTCACTCCTCCAACTGTTGGTGTTCCACAAATCTTTGACTTGGGTCCTCTCCTTGTTACACTCTGTACCTCTGCTTTTGGGCACTTATCTCCTCCTTTAGTTCTCAAACCATCTATTTGTGAACAACACCCACATCTCCTTTCTCTTTTCCTGAACTCTAGACTGATCTCTCTATCAAAGTTTCCAACTGTCTCTCTGCCATTAAATATTGAATGATTTGCACTCTCTCATATTAACATCTACCAAAACAGAGATGTTCTTCCATGTCAAATACTCTCTCTCCACTCCTCCCCTGCCTATCCAGTTCCCACCTGACACTCTCCCCTACTCATCTACAGCTAGAAACCTCAGTGCCATCCATTACCCTTCTCACACCTTCTCTCCTTTCGTTTCCAAACCTGCAACATGGCTAGCCTCAACCTCATATATATTAGGAAAATCAGGCACCTCCTTCCTTAAAACTATGCCAAGCTTACACTTAACCACTCTTGTCTTTTCTAAACTGGGCTACTGTGCCAACATCCACTTTGGTCTCCCAAACTACAATTTCTGTCGTAGCGACAAGATCATTAACTTTGCTTCTAGGACTCTGTTTGAACTCCCTCACTTACACCTACTCCCTTGTACGAATGATATGATATGGCATTTATAACGCGCCTATACACAGGTGTTTCAAGGCGCGAGCACAAGGTTGCATGGCTGATGATGCAAAACAGGGCCTGATTTAATTTCGGTTCACAAATCTATCCATGTTAAGGCACCTCCATAGCTATTCTCCTCTATCCAACACTACAAGCCTTTTCGTAGTCTCTGCTCTGCCTCCTCGACTACCCTTGTGGCACCTCACCATCCCTGTTCTTCCTCTCACTTCTGCTCTTTCTCTCTTCGTGCTCCACTTGCATGGAATTATTTTCCCCCATACATCCAAGAAACAGTCCACAATGATTTGTTCATACCCAAACAGAAAGCCTATCTGCTCGCCTCTGAGCTACCCTCTTGGACTACCTCTCATCTGCCTTCAAGCTAAAAACCTTGCACGCCAGTAACCTGCCTCTGTCCCTCACTTTCTCTGCCTCCACTCTAGCACTCCATGCATCATAGTCACACCCCTAACACAGCTGGCCGTGCTGCCTACCTGCACATTAAAATGTCTCATGTTGATTGTCATTAATCCTTGTATGTCCACCCATTTACTGTCCCTGATGACTGTTCCATTTACTCCCTTCCACAACCTTGTCAGAATGTCACTCAAACTTGCACCATTGTCAGAAGCTCACTGCTTCCTGTCTAATCTGATATCTTATCTTTTGTACATTGTTTTGTGAGCAAAAGAGCATTGTTCTTTCCTGTATATAAAATATAAATTAATGAGTACTGAATTCTCCGGTGCGCACACTGGCTATTGAGTCTTTATTTCTGCCTGCCAAATCAAATGGCTAAAGGAGAGCCAGTGTAACACAGATACTATCCCAGGTGATGACAGCAACCCGTCTCTGTGTAATGGTATACAAGTTTGCAGAGGAAACCCCACACATCTTCAATTGATATTGATGAAGAGAATGGTAGTCCTTTTCTTAGTGTGCATGTGCTAGAATAATGTTGTGCCCCCTCATTTTTAGTCATGTTTAGTAGTGTCAAAATATATGATTTCAATGACACAATATGCAAAGGAAAGTGTTTTGAATGTCAGAAGAATACATTAATCATTATGATACAAAAATCCAGCTCCTTACCTATTATATGAGTGTTGACATTTTTAACAGGTGAACGGCTAACATTTCCTTTACTCACTTCATTTAATTTCTTTAGCATGCTATGCAATAAGATGCATGCCACACTGTTCCGCACACACAAACACAAAATGTGTAGATTACAAATAGGATAAGTAGATGCGTAAAGTAGGGGTGTACCGAACTTCAGCTTCCAGTAAGTATTCGGCTGAATTCTGGCTGAAAAAAAGCTATTCGGCTCTGATCGAATAGTTTCTAGCTATTCGGCTCTTGCCGAATATTTTGACATTCTCATTGGAATACAATCCAACATGAACTCAGAAAGGCAAATATAGACTTCAGTTTCCAAAACTGAATAGAATTAGACCAGACAAATTGCTATCAGACAGCTGAAAAAAATCTTATATTGTAATCTGCTCTTTAGGGCATGTTTTGTTACAGATTCTTAGACAAAAAAAGGTGCTCATCTTTTATACTTAGCCTGCAAGAATACAGGAACATCTTTTCTTTTGGCGAATGTTTATATGCAATGTGCACTTTTTTCAGTTGGAAAAAACAAACTGAAGGAAATGTTCATAGATACTTTCAGTTCCTATCATGTCGCTTCCCATTGCATACGTCATAGTCCCTGCTTTTCTTTTTTTAAGGACTTGAGTCCTGAGTTTAACATTATCTGATATTTTATCAGGAAATTATAAATTGCATATGTTTGTGTATTGACAAGAAAGAATGGCTAGGGTAAGTGAAAAGTGAGCATTTGTTTGGGTGGGGTGTATAGTTGTGAAATGGAGTTCACGCATTTCAGAGTTCCTCTTGACTTGTGTCCTGCATGAGCCGACATGAACCATTTTAAACATTTCTATGTGAGTTGCAAAGAAGTTTGGAAACTCGAACACATCGACTTTGCAACTAGATAGAGAATGCAATGCATCTGATTCACAAAGGCAGTCCTTTTACATCTGTGAAGCCTCCTACACTCTCACTGCATATGCAACAATCTTCTATACATGTGTTCCCTTCATTTTGGTTAAATCTGCTTATTTCTGCCTTTTATTCTATGTTTACGCCATGGTGGTTGGCGGACTTACCGCCCCATTCCGAGGTGAGTGGGGCGGTAAGTCCCCATTAACCCATTTACCCTTCCCCATTCCCATTTTTGCCCCATAGGGCATAATGGGAGTGGGGAAGGCGTTAATTACGCCACCGTAAATTACGGTGGCGTAATTAACAACAAGGTCCCTTAGCGCCATGGATTTTAACACCTGCTAAAAGCAGGTGTTAAAACCTCCATGGCGCTAAGGGACCTCGGAATCAGGCGGTAAGGGTCGGCGTTGTTTACGCCGCCGTAAACCCCTTACCGCCTGGGTCCTAATGAGGCCCAAAGAAGCATAAATGAAGAAACATACAAGAAGATTATAGGCACATAAACTACAATTTCTCAAAATGTGGCTTTTTGAAAAACACCTGGCAAGGAACTTATCCCAATGGTTGTACAGACCAACCAACAAATCGCAACTCACAGTACTGGGCTACTGTTAAAAGATGGCAGCTACCCACACTCTGTACATCACTCCACTGCTCTCGAACTAGGTGCGTGCTTTAAACAATAAAATAAAAATAAATTAATAAAATAGAAGATTTGAGAAAAAATATTAAGTTAAACATCTGGGTGATACAGTAGTTTATAAAAGGAGTATGAACGATGTAAATACAATTAGCACTGTGAACAAAGAGACCAAAAGTACTGGAGAGGAAGAGCGAAAGGTGGGACAATAGAAAGTAAAACTGAACGACTGAAAAAGTAGGCAGAATTAGAAGGAGCAGCAGAAGGGATTGAGAAATGAGTATCTGCTATGCTTATTTCCAGAGGCACTTGGTCAGTTCTGGTGTACGCTTGTGTTGCTGCTAAATGGTCAGGATTTGGTTTACTGTAGATGTTAGAAGCCTCTACACCTCTATACCACATAATATATACCATAATGGTTAGGTAGTATGTTCAGAGGAGAGGCTTGCCCCATTTAGGGTTCCTTTCTCTAATTCTCTGAGGCAGTGGAGCAGAGCCCTCTGCAGGGAGGCAATGAGGACCGCAGCTAGGTCTGCAGCGTTTCAACAGCTCTCGACTTCTCCTCATCTTCCAGTTTATGGCACTAGCCATATCCTCCCAAGCCCCCCGCCTCCCAAGTCCTGTGTCCCTTTCCATAATCTTCTCCTGTTGGTGTTTGGCAGCTGACAGCTGGCGGCTTGTGACCTGGATTGTAGTAAGCACGTTCGAGCACCCTTCAGCTACATGCTCAGTGCTTCACCCGGCTACGGGCTCTACAGGCGGGTAAGCGGATTAATGCTGGCTTTTCACCCCGGCGTCTAATTTTGTCTTGTCTTTGCTTACAGCGGCCCTCGTAGCTTTTTCCCAGCATTATGCCAGTCATGAGGCTGCATACACTGTCAGGCAGGAACAAGGGCACAGACCTGTCCGTGGAAGCTGAAATTGCTTCTATCCCGGGGCTGGGAACTCCTAGTACTCATTCCGATGTCATGAGCAGGGAGGAACTCTTCCCACACTCACCACCCTTTGCCCTTCACAGGAGTGGAAACAGGTTGTCAGAAGTCTTAGCACTAAGTGCCAAAAGGAGACAGAAGTTCCAGCAAGAACAACTCTCCTTTTCTAAACTGTTGCTTGTCAGCAAAGATCTCAAGAATGAATTTAAGAACTACGGTAAAGCTGTACGCTCTCTTTCACCCAATCATAAGCCTTTACTGTTAAAAGTTGCTAACTCCCATGATCAATAAGGAATCCGATAACCCTGAACGTAACATCCCAATGGATACCCAGTCTGGGTTAACCCAACAAATACCAAAAGGGGAGCAGATATGGGAAAATCCAGCATTGAGTACAGATATGGGGTGGCTGACCACAAGATATCAGCGATTTGGCGACTTTTCAAGGAACAGATGCTGCGGGACCTCACAACCTGTTCTAACATGGAAGTCTTTCAGAGATGGTTGTTGTCTGTAGGTCCTAACACGCACACCCCACCTTTGCCACACCCGCAGAAGCCTATTCAAATAGAACCTGAAGGAATGGAAAAATCATCACAAACTTCCCTTTACCAGTATGGTGTTCATCAGGGTTGCCAAACAGGCTCTAAAGTGTCCCCCCTCTCATATTTGCCTTTGCAGGTGAAGTCTGTGTTGTACGATTTCCCTAATCCTAAACCCTGTCAAATTCCTGCTTTACAAATCGCAGTGGCGGACGCCAAACCTAAGCAGGTGACTTTTATGAGCTTGCACACAAGGAAGTCACAAATGTCCAATATCGATAACATGTGCATCGACACCTTTGTCATGGATCAAAGGAACTTTGTGATTACCAACATTGAGAAGGTGAATGCAAAAGAGTCTAGAGAAGCATTGCGTAATAAGGTGCTTGCATGGCTATGACAAAGAACAGGGACTGAAGTTGTGGGAAAGTCGGACATGAAGATCTTACGTAGGATTGACCTGAGTGACTGGTGCTCACAGCAAACAAGTGACTGTGTCCTAGTGTGTCGTGGGTTCTGTACTTTACCCGCATAGCTCAGATTATGTAAATATCTCCCCAGGGTTTGCTTGATTTGTAAACTGATACTCTGATGCTCCCCGTTTGAATGGGCATACCTCTATTTTATGCTTAACTGACCCCCCATGTCACCGCCATAATCCTGTGATGTAGTCTCTCACATTTTTATTTTTTATTTTTTAATTTAACCATTGTGCTGCTTCTCTTGTATTGCATCCTGCTTTCCCTTCTATGTTTCATGTTTTATATTTTCGTGGTTTTTCTGTATGCGCCATCATGCCTCAGGTCGATTGTGCGCGGTACAAATGTAATAAAGTTAAAGTTAATGCCGTATAATGGCTATTACTGGAATCAGGTGACATTGGCGCAGCCAAAGAATTTAAGTTTTCCAGCAAAGATTATATAAAAGCAGGTTTCCATTGGTCAGCATTGTTGACTATACAGAGGGCACGTATAAGTATTAAATATTTACTTCTATTTCTTCAGGAAACTGAAAAAATTATAAAAATTGAAATGGCATCAATAGGATAAAGAAAAGGAATTCAGAAGGCTCTAACTGTCTTCAGGAAGGACTCATAGAGGTCAGTTGTACAAATGCCATGGAGGGTAGGGATTCTATTAATAACACAGAGGTGAGTATTATAAAGAATACCACTTGTCTTTCTTTTCCAAACAGTAAGAAAGAATTATATATTATATACTACCTGGTCGAAGACTGCTGCCCCCACTAAACGCAGCAAAATACCCATCATCCACCTATACTAAACTAATCGCTTTCAAATTACTGAACAATGACTGAGGGTCTCAAGCGGTCCCTTTAGCAACAAAGTGAAACAGCAAAAGCATGGTAATTTTGAAATAAGAACAATACTTATCTGACTGTATGCAAGAGCAGTAGCAATGAGACTTAAGAGGAGTGGCTTCTTTGAGGAGGACTGTGCACATGATTGGTTGTGGATGGACTATGACATGCGTGACAGTCAGGATTTGTGGGAGTAGTAGCCTAGGTAGACGAAAGGGATTGTAGTTCTTTCTTACGGCCTGGAGAATAAAAGGTTATGATGTAGGAAGCCTCCGTGCATAGCAAACAATTCGTGTTGACTTGTGTGCTATTCTATTATCTCCTTCATTTGCTATGCATTACTCAAGAATTCAGTCTTAAACTGCTGATTAGAATGTTCTGGCATAGTGACTTATCTTAACCGTGTTGTCTTTAAAGTGTGAGTGCTTACCAAAATAACATTGCATCATGGGTCATTACCACGATGCAAAGGTGGTGCATGACTGGGAGGTGGTGTCGATGGGGGAGGTGTCTCAGGCACGAGGAAGAGGCGGAAGAGGCAGAAGCGGTGTCGCGCGGTGCACTGCGATGGCGGCTACTGGCATAGGTAACTGTGCGGGTGTTGGTAGGAAGGCAGGCCAAGGGACTGCCTCTCTTACTGGAAGAACGAGACAGGGGAATGGGGTGGAAAGGGAGCGCACCCTTCCAAGAAGCAGGTAGGGTGGGACGGGGCGTCGGCAGCGTGGGATAGTGCTTTGTGGCATTTGTTGTGCAGGTCTTTCTCACCAGAGCAAAGTATGGAATCTCTGGCTGGCTAGAGCAACAATCTCTAGTGTGACTGGCCAGCTTACACACTCCAATCACACTAGAGATTGCTACTCACCCCTAATGTAACACAACCACTGTAGTATTCATATAGAATGAAGCTGTAATCAATAGGGTCAAACCACGAGCACTGCCATGCCACGAAGAGAGTGTCAAGAACAGGGGTTTTAGTTTACAAACATCTCTAAAGTGTTGAATGCAAGTTTTCTCATGTAGTACAAAAGATGATGTTAAGGCTAAAACGCAAAGTGTTGTCTACTTTATTTCAGCATCCCAGCTGTACCGCACCCCACCAGGAACTTGCAGATTGCACAACAGCCTCAAACTTAGCTTCAGATACATTTAAAAGCGTATCTCGCCCCACAATATTTTTTGAATGCAAGCATTACTGAATTTCCACTCCCTGGTTTTCCAATACTAACGAACAGGCCACTTTCTTTCATAGGTTGTGTATGTTGATGGACCACTTCCCCCAGAGCATTTGGGGTTGTAATGATGTGGACAGCCTCATTGGCACATATTGTACAAATCGCCTGCCGGGAGAATCGGAAGTCGCCACCAGAATACTGGAATGCAATGAATTAAAATATGCATGTTCACTAAAAGTGGCGTGTGAAGCATCCTCCCAGTACCTTTCGGCCTAATTCACAAGGCATTTTTCAATGGGATTGTGCCATTGTAAAAACCTTTTGTAAATCAGGCCCCATGTGTGCATGAGAATTAAGAGTTGACCTCCTCTCCCAGTACAAACCTGACTTATGATCTGAAGGCAATCCTATCAATATATGGGCCAAGGGTCGCTCAGGGTTAATTTCAATTAGATTGCCTCTCTCACATTACACTAATATTGCCGCAAAAATATGGCGATATTTTTGTATGGCAATATTTTTGAGAGGATGTTAACACATGGAACCACAATGACATGCTGATCCTTAATCCCTGAAGTGTAAGAAAGTTCGCCCCTACACCCTCTTATATAATTGCTTGGGAGCAGTGTACATTACTCTATGGTACCAAGAAAGTCATGCTGGTTGTGGCCACCACACTTTTGATAGGGGCATTTGCCTAGGGCAGCGATTGGTTGCTATAGGCAGATTTCCACAACACGCTGGCACCAGGCTTGTGAGTCCTAGCGGCCATCCTCTGATGGCCTTTCCAGCCTCAGCCTAATTATGACAATTGCTGAGTTGCCAAAATCTCTGCCTGGCAGTCAGCATGCCACAAGACGATGACGCCCACGCCAGCTCTCATCAAGGCGACAGATTGGGCATGCTATTTTTCGTTGATCCTTAGCCGCTGTCAGATGGACTGACAGACAGCTGGCGAAGAGCAGTCAATATTTTGCCAGGGAAGCCCGCTGCGTCAGCTGTCAGTAAATCTGTGATTGTGATAATCTGAGGGTGATTAAACTGTGCAGACTTCCGAGAATCCCAACACTAGGCATGGTTTAATGAGGTGATATCGCTATGAAGCTGCTCCAAAAGTGGCGTGAGCTTCTGCTGAAACATCAATATATGCAAAGTATATATGTATGTATGTGTAGTGTTTTAGATAGCGCACATTAAGCATGAAAGTAATGTAGCACTGTATGAAGGGGGACAGAGTGGGTCCACATGATAACCAGGTGCCTTTAAAGTATGGTGGCCTAGAAGGGCCATTTTACAGGGGCCTGGTTTCGTTATCTAACATTTCAAATGTGTGTGCATTTATATAGATGCCTTCACCGGAACCACTTGCTTAGCAGAGAGAATTCACCCTACAATACAACCGAGCCCGAAGCAACATCCCACTTTTAGATTCAATAATTCAAGGCAACAACAACACCGCAGAATAGAAAAAAATCATAGTTTAATGGGTGGCACAGTCCAAAGCACAGCTCTCTCCAAAATACACAACACTCACATTTACGACGTTTGATCTCCAAAGTGGAACTGACACGATGATCTGCGTGTGTGTGTTTCACGTGAACACTAAGACATGATTGAGGCATGGTCTCTGGGAAGCACGGAAAATAAACCACATAAACAAGTATTTTAATGTCATATTGGCATTTCCATTGCAGCTGTGGTAAACAGTTACATGATAATGCAGGTTTCCTGCATCAATATGCCACGTCCATCCAAAGCTTTCCCCACCTGCTCGTTCCTTTGAGCATCTCGCACGACACCGGAATCCAGAATCCAGAATCATAACGGCCTGTTAGGACGCTAAAATGGAAGGCGTGCAGGACCACGTGCATCTATCTGCTCTCTTCGGTTTAATGCACGACTAATCTAAAAACGAGAGCGCCTCAAAATATGAAATTTCCGATTGACCAGGAGCCCACCCATTTGAACAGGGGTCCATTGTAGGCGGGGTTTTGGTTGAACTGTAATATCTTTTAAACTATCATTGTGTGCAAAAGCTCAAGGTTAAAACCAGGGTTTGCGATTGTAGGTTTAGGTTTGAAGCATTGTGCATTAAGCTGAGCTTCTACTCTTCTGCTCATCAAAGCACCTAGAGGAAGACTCTCAGGCAAGGGAGCCAATTTATGAATTTCCCGGCGGGTGCCCAACTATAGGAAGTAAAATCACTGGCAGTTATATGACCGCATTTGCACGTAGTCGCCAACTCGGTGCAAGGGAGGTGGGGGGTGGGGCAGGGTTGCAGAACAGTGGAAACATTGGCTATACTAAAGTCAAATAAGAAGGAGGTTTAAGCCTTCCAGTTGCATTCCAGTAGGCCATCACTGCCCCTACTCCACACCTCTATAATCATTCAGGTTGTAGTAGCCCTCAAAAGGCAGAGCAACACAACTAGGATTGGAAAACGAAATGTCAGCCCATCCTGTGAGTGTGTCAAACCTAAGAGCAAAGACTGTGCATGCACCTACTAACTTGGAGCACAATCTCACTGATTTGGTGCAAATCCCGCAAGTGGGATCATGGGAATCCCCTGTGTGTGTGTAGGCTGCAGACCCCGGATCACATGCTCACTTCTTCAGTCTGAAACTCTGGCCAAGGCTCTTTGGGCAAGTATTCAGGATGGGTCTCACACCTTTAAACAGTGTGATATATTCGGTGAACACCTCACTCCTTGGAACATAGTATCACCTGTTGCTGGTAATCTCACAACTGAACGCACAGTTTCACTCCTGGTCATCTCAGTGACCCCATGTATGTTAATGGAGTCAGTCTCCCATCTGGGAAGATAATTATATTTCCGTTAAAACACTCTGAATTCTCACTCCAGTTTTCTCGATCTATAGAGCCATACCATATTCATTCAATGTGTGTGCAGGGGTGATAACTTGTGTCTGAGAGAACTCATTCTTTCATTCAGGAGAGATAAAGGGTTAACAACCCCCTGTATGTGGGATCGGGCTCATTTTGCCCCATGGGCCCTCACGCCAGAAAGAGTGAGGAGGTTTTAAGACCCTGCTGATTCTGATATCTTATAGGCTTGAGCCTTCTATCCCTTGCCCCATGATGGCTTCCAACAACCTGAGGGGCAGCTTATGGACAGCAGCTCGGGCCATACTTGTTGTCAATTGAACGTAGCCAGATCTACTATTTAGACACTGGAAGAGTGCCATGAATCCACATTGGTGGTGAAGAAGCACTCAACATACAGAACACAATAGTATAGTGTTGCAGTCCTGCTGAGAAATGACAATTTGGTCTGTTTAAATGCAAAGCAGAGTGGCTGAGAAGTACACACACTGTGCCATTCAAAATAAAGCCGCTGTGGTGGGTGGAAGAGCTGCTTCGGTGGCATCAAGAGTATGCAATTCCCTGGTGGGTAGTGTTGGTCATTCATATTGAAGTAAAGCAGCCCTATTGGGAAGTGCCATTAAAGGTGAGGCTGTCCTGTAGGATGGATCAGTGCTGCCCCATAAAAGGTGTAGAAGCCTCTGTGAGAAGTGGCAGTACTGTCCCAACGGTGAGAAGTGTAGTATTTTCACATTAACTATGCTTAAGCATTTTGGGTTATTGAATATTGCTAGTACATTCTGAGTAATTCCATCCCTTTAAATATATGAGCTCTTGTATAACCATGACAGTGTTGAGTTATTCTGATGATGAAGAAGATGATATCAGACTTGCTCAATAGATTTGGTTCTGTATCATTAAATGTACTTCAGATCTTCAGAGTCTTGGGAGGATAGCTCAGGGGCAACATGCTCACCTTGGAAGCATGACAACACAAGGAAACACAGGTTCGATCTCTCCATCCGCGCAACACAGGTTCGATCAATTGGTCTGCGCTTAGAAACCTCTGGGTATTACGCGCATTATAAATAACCAATAAAAATAAATAAATCTGCTGCGAAGTGCTGGGCCTTGTCAATAAGAGTGTAGCAGCTCAACTGAGAAGTGCTTGTCCCATCAAAAGTATAGCAAACCCACTAAGATGAACAAGCATTGCCTCAACAAAAGCATAGTATTACTGCTGGAAAGATTCAACAATTATAGAAGCCCTGTTGGGAAACAGCAGTACTACCCCATGAAGAGTATAGCAAGCTTACTGAGGCGTACCGGCATGGCCCCATTTCAAATATGGCAGCTCTACTAGAAAGTGCTGGCTCATATAGATTACACAGCCCTGCTGGGAAGTGTTGCTACTGTCTCTTTAAACATATAGAAGCCCAATAGAGCTGCACCATTGAGTTACAGCAGTCTTGCAAGTACTGTCCCATTGAATGGTATTATACTGAACAAAGTCAACAGTATGGCAAGGTCCATACTGGGTTCTATGAGATAATTCCGCATTTTGAAGAACAAATACAAAAAAGACTGATTCATTTTGGCTGATTTGTGTGGTCTTCAAAATGGCAAACTATCACATTCTACTGCACCCACATCTCCCGCTAAGCCCCCCCCCAAGAAGGTGATCTCACCTCACTCAACAACCCACGGTCCCAAACTGTTTCCTTCCTTAGAATTCAGGGGAGTTCCCTCCCTTAACGCCTCTGATCCCTGCCCATAGCATTCACCTTCACCACGTATACACTCAGAGACATGCAAATAGTCTCATTTGCACTCTCCCTGCCCCCTCCCTCCGCAGATGCATTGAATGCAATGTAAGAGGGGTGCCCAGATGCAGAGGTACACCCAACCCAAAACGATTTTTAAAAATTAAGGGACAGAGGCTCTGGCTTTGCATCTGTCCCTCAATTTATAAACATCGTTTTGGGTTGGTTGTACCTCTACATCTGTGTACCCGAACACAGGAAGTATACCCAACCCAAAACTATTTTTAGAAATTAAGGACAGACTTGCTTTGCATCTGTGCCTCAATTTCTAAAAATACGTTTTTGATTGGGTGTACCTCTACATCTGTGAACCCGTGCACAGAAGTAGAAGTATACCCAACCCAAAACGTTTTTTTAGAAATTGAGGGACAGATGCAAACAAGAGCCTCTTGCTTTGCATCCGTCCCTCAATTTCTAAACATCGTTTTTTACCCAGGCTGCCAGAGAGAGACACAGTATGGATGGAAAAAAGGGCCATCCATACTGCGTCTCTTCTCTGCAGCCGGGGTGGGGCACAGCCCCGACTTCATTCTGATGGTGGGTGCCCGAGCCCCTTAGCACCCGTGTACTCGACACCCCTGCTTTCAGGGTTTTTAGAAGTACAAACAGGATGAATGCACAAGTGTGTCTTTGCATAGAAATAATTGTTTGCACATGCTTAATGCAAAGGTGAACATTCACAGCAATTGCATGTTTAATAGATAGCTGTGACATCACTACTATTTACAAAAAATGTGTGCGTATAATCTGCGCATTACAGAAATTATTATGTGCATAACGTATCAATATCAGATCATTAAGTGGTCACATGCTCTCTAAATTAGCTCTGGGGGAGAGAGGCAGGACTTGGGCCGGCCTGGGTCAAAACTGGGGCTCTGAACTGACCCTCCTTTCTCCTCAGTGCCTGGCAAAGCTCGACTACAAGTCCAACCTGCTGCCCACCTACCACGGAATGATTAGTTTTTTGTAAAGTCCGAAGCACTACACTTCCTCATATGACTTTGTGGTCGATAGAGAGGGTCGAGCAGACCTACCGTATGCTGCTGCTTCATAAAGTAACTGCCATTGTGTTCCACTCCTCCAGTCCTAGAGCCCTTCTCCTCCCCGAGAGCCGTCTTCACCCAAAGACCCCCTTCACCCATAGACCCCCTTCTCGGTGTTATCCAAAAAACACCAGCACTGTCCAGCTCCGCTCCATGCAGAGACACCATTTCCTTTTCTCTCTCCAGCCCCCAACACCACCCTAAAAAACAGCTGTGCTGCCTCTACCTCACCCCGTCAGAACCACAGTCCACTTTTCTCTCGCCCATCCCCCTGTACCATCCAAATAAGCACAGTGCTGCCCTATACACTCTTCATCCTCTGCATAACAAGCATCCCTTTTTCACCATTCAAGACCCCTTCACCGCACCATCCAGAAAAAAACGTCACTGTCAGAACTTGCCCAGTGCCCTATTATGCCTGGACCCAGGACACAGGGTCCAGCCATATATGTGGTGGGGGACAGCCAGCTGATGCACAAAGGACAGGGAGGCAGCCTGTCAGCCCATAGCCATGTAAAGGAGGTCCCAGACATGGCCTGCACCCCTTCCCCTCATTTCGAGGTACCAGGAACGCGCTCACCAAGGTATGTGACGTATGAAGAGCAAATGAACCTACAAAGAGCTGCAGTGGGACTCTGCCTAGTATACATCAGAAGATCCATACCGGTTGAAGCACCCATAACCAGACAACCTTGGGCAGCACGGTACCCTATCAGACAGCCATACCAGCCACTGATATGAAATGGGGAGTACCTACACACGGTCCATGAAGAGACCCCAAAAGCCTTAATGGAAGGCCAGTGGAAATGACACAAGGGCCTGAACAGATTCGAGAATGAAAAGAGCAGCTATCGAAGATAACACCCCAGTGCGAGTAACTACGAAATTGAATGGAATAGGCACAGAGAGGATACAATGTTACAATGCCAGGAAACAGTGTTACGAGACAAGATGGAAGCAACCATCCTGTTAAACGTCTGTAAATAGGCTTGAAACGCAAGATGCCAAGAAATCGATATTGCTTGCAACGCTTAGTAGAAGATAGAGCGGCAAGCGCCAACCGTATATCTACCTCAATTAGGCACATTATAGAAGTGCGACTTCATTTTGTAAAAGCAGAAAAGTACCCAGGCGCCCAGAGGCCTGCCAGGCCAAGTTTCGAAACACAGCCAAAGGCAAGAGAAGGAGACGAATCGAAACTCAACAAAGATTGGCTCATGCCTAGGAAATCGAGGTCAACCGGAGAAGGGGAGGAGAGCGCCATCTCACAAGACTCCAACTTCAGAGCATACCAGCCTGCCTCATGAAGGCCAAGATAAGGGGGGCCCATGCAGGTGGCTAGGCCGACACAGAATTAAATGCACTAAAAGCTGGAAACTGAAGCAGTTTCATGGTGAACTAACACGTGACCAGCCATGCTCAAACAAGTACCATCGCCTGATGTCATCCAGGACCCGAGGATGCCATAACTTTTCCCGATAAGAGACTACAGTTTCGAGGCCATCCTTAGCCAACTAATTGACACATCGCCCTAAAACACTGATTGATAGAAAGGAGGCAGGGTGAAACTTGGGATACCAGGCACAGCGTTGTCCATTCTGCATTCTGCTAATTGAAAGTGGAAATTTATGTCTAGGGGTGTAACCTGCCCAATCACAATGGACCAAGTTATCTTAAGTCCTATAGATATTGTAACCAATAGGACGTCGTAGTTGTAGTGATGTCTATCACGCGTGATGTAGAGGGATGGGCGTAGACGCCCACCCGATAAGAGTTATCCAGTCTGTATGCCCTATTATCATATACAGATATAACACCTATACTTAAATTACCTTTCCTAGCCAATTATATTGCATGTCGAGTTTTGTAAAAATAGCCATCAATGATGACGAACATTGCCTATAAGAATCTCTGTTCAATTGAAGTTTGAGGAAGTCGGAGCGAGACTGGTGATCTCACTACAGCTGATTCCCATTTGTTTCCCTGTTTGATGTATGTATCATTAAACTATACTGAGTCCTCGTTATTGAGTCGTGTCGGAGTAAGTGAATCCTGCACCCCCTGTTCTCACATAGTACAGCTATCTTGTCTTAAAAGTTCTAGAGGGTGAGTGCTGACCAATGGGCCCATCAGCGAATTCCTCTCCTCGTGAACACTTGGTAGCATGAGGATGGTTCTGGCCATCGATTATAGATTATTGATTGATATAGTGTAGGACACCCTTAGACCGAAGGCATGAAGTAACTCTGGGCCTTCGGTAAGATCACGAGTCCTTTCGCCATTCTGGTTGAGTAGACTGAGAAGCTTCCTGTGGACAATGATAGAGTAAAACATTTAAAAAAAACCTGCAGTGGGTCTGAAGGAACCCGCCTTTCCAAGCATAACCCTTATCATTCCCACGGGCAGAGGATCGGACGAAAACCTTAAAAGCAGGAAGAGAAAGGGGCGGTGATCCCGAAGTTCCAAAGAGGAAACGATGCGATCGGTGAGTAAAGCAATAAAACTTGTTACTTTGGCAAATGTTGTATAGGCATTAGAGCCAGTAAGGGAAAGGTAACAGATGGTGTTGGAGAAACAATAAAATAGTTAGAAGTAGAGAAGACTGTATATATAGGGGGTAATGACTCAAGCATAAGAAATAAAGCATAAAGAATATCAGGGGGGGCACCTGAAGTAAAAACGTAAAGAATATCAGGGGGGCACCTGAAGTAAAAAACGTAAAGAATATCAGGGGGGCACCTGAAGTAAAAACGTAAAGAATATCAGGGGGGGCACATGACATAAAAAACGTAAAGAATATCAGGGGGGCACCTGAAGTAAAAACGTAAAAGAATATCAGGGGGCACCTGAAGTAAAAATGTAAGGAATACCGGGGGGGCACCCGAGAAGAATAAACCATAAGGAATACCAGGAGGGCACCTGAGCAAAAACGTAAAGATTTGCCTTGTTCCTGCACTTTAAAGAGTGGTCAGAAGGAACGTGACCCCAGAGCCCACAGTGGGGTGTCAGGCTGTTCACCCTCACCACCCTTCTCCTCACCTGTGGCTTCCTCTTGTTTGTCCTTGGAGTGCTTGGAGGGTCTTCGGGGAGTCCTGGGATCTTCCTTTGTGGGCTTGTCTCTGGACCTCCTGTCATGCAAGTAGGGCCTGGCTCCCTCGGAGGCCACCTCGACAGGAAGTGGGACCTGTCTTGGGGGGCCCCGAGGAGCCAAGGCCCTGCGACAGGGAAAAGACTGATGGACGGTAAAAAACCCTGTGTAGTCTTCCTGAGACTGTACTGAGTAATAGACTCTCCAATAGCGGATGTGGTTGTGAGTGATCCGGAGTGAACCCGGAAATAGTGGATCAGGTAAGTTCGTTCTGTCCACCAATATGAAGATGGCTTGAGGAAAGGAAGGCAGGATCCGATCCGTGAAGACCTGGCCAGATACAAGGTAAGTAGCAAAGAGGAGAGATGCGGGAGGAAAGAGAAGAGGGATAGAGCCCGGAACGGGGAAACGGTCCGAGCAGAGTGGGATAGGTAGGAATAGAAGGAGAAGCAGTTAAAGTCCCTACTTACCAGAAACGGTTGGATCCACGAAAGGCACAGGGAGGAACACGTAGATATGCAAGGATGGTGGCGGGCCGCTAGTACGAGTGTCAAGGTGCCGAAGGCAAAGGAAAAGACTGGGAAGGCGTAACGGTCGAGAGCCGTGAAAGGACTAACGAAGTAGGTAGACAGAAAAACAAAGTTAAGCAGAGATTGAAGGCAAGCGGGTAGGGGTAAACACTGCAGGAGGCACTGAAGGAGTTAAAACGGAGTTTTAGCCGAGCGCTGGTATCACAGGAAAAATAACACAGATACAATGTGCCGGGAGGTGGGCGGGGCTTGCTTAAATAACAAAGGCAGCCATGCTGGATGAGGACTGGACTGCTAACTGAAGGTTCTTCACGGCGATAACTTCCACTTCTGCCATAGCTTCCAGGGATGGATCCTGACATGGGGGAACAATTTAGGCTACGATGACGTTTAAAGACGTCATAAAGGGGGTTTGTTCAGATCCCATGACGGGGTATTAATTAGAAGGCAGGTATACATATAACCAGCTGGTGTCTGTCTAGTCTGTCAAACGTCTGTCATATATGTTCTGTTGTATGTCGAATGTAAAATAATTGTATTGGTGATTGTTTAAAATGCATTTTGGATTTACGCGATTCTGTAACTGAGAGGGAATCGCCACTGAATTGATGAGTTTTGAGTAAATTGTTGGTATAAAATTTGACGGGAAAAGATTGGATTGGAGCTTGCGTATTTGGTGCTCGCTCATACTATTAAAAGAGTAAAAGAACTGTATAATTATTGATTGGTGGCGGAATTAAGAATGGAGGAAGTTACCCCGCTTGCGCATTTATGCAAGCAACTGCCCAAGCCTGCAACAAAGCTGAAGAAATATAGCCAGGAGTGAGTTAAGGGCACCGCAAATGAGATGTTTATGCCCTGGCCCCAGAATGGGTCACTCTCTAAGGCTGTTTTACAGCACATGACCACCTTCCTACATGCCACATATACCGGCAAAAAGCTAGAGAGCCGTCTTGCTGTGCTGGAACTGTGAAAAATGTTTGAAGAAACGAAGGTGGAAGAACCACCCGCAGATTGGATATTAAATGTATGTTCAGAGGGGAGTGAGACACCTACCGCGTCACCTGCCCCACCTGAACCAGTAATCGAAGGGAGTAAGTGAGAGGGTCTTTACCCGATAAGACAACTTAAGGCAGCCACGGGGTACAGCAACCCGGCACATGAGTCACCTGCATGCAGTGGTGACGACATCAAAGAAAAAGGGCAGGAAAGTAATCTTGCCTCTGTAGTCCCGAGGGACAAGGAGAGATGCAGAGATGAAGGAAAGTATCAGGCACATAGAGAGAGAGAGAGAGAGAGAGAGAGAGAGAGAGGGAAAGAAGAAGAAAGGAATTAGCGAGTTAGCATTCGCAAAGGACGAGTGGATGGAAGGTCAGATATTGCTAAAACTTGATGGTAAAGGGAGTGATGACATAAAACCAAGGGAATGGTCTGATGAGGTGCTGAGAAAGGGAAAGGAGAAAGAAAAGTATATGAGAGACGAGAGGATAAGAAAGAAGAATAGGTTGAGGCGGGAACAACTATATCATGGAGAGCAAGGAATACTGCTCAGTCGCACACAATGCGCAGCCTATGAGAAGTACAGGCAGAATATGCTAAAGTTAGAGGAAGAAAGGAGAGTGCAAGAAAGGAAAGCAAAAAAAGTGGGAAGACGAGGAAAGTAGAAGGGCAAAAGAACATAGAAATGAACAGATGAGGGAAGTAGATAAGGCTAGAGAAGAAGCGAAGAAGTGAAAAGAAATAGATGAGGAAGCAGAACGTAAGTGCAGACAGAGGGCACGAGATCTGG
Organism: Ambystoma mexicanum; assembly: GCF_040938575.1. NCBI lineage: Eukaryota > Metazoa > Chordata > Amphibia > Caudata > Ambystomatidae > Ambystoma > Ambystoma mexicanum. Next base: position 678,981,035 of record NC_090922.1, on the reverse strand, counting down.
AATATTTGCAACGGGAAGTTAAAAAACCCAACCAGGTTGTAGAATAGGAAGACATAGAAGAATTACTTCCTGCAAGCGATGTGGTACCAGGCACAAGCGGGACAAATATTGAAGATGACTTCGACACCAGAAGCATCGGGGAAACGATTGATAACATTTATGATGAGATGGGGCTGGAACTAATTTCACTCAGCTATATGACACTGAGGATGTCACCCGAAGTAGTGGGAGCAGGGGACTGTCCCTAGGCAGGCTAGAGATTGGGCAGAACGAAGAAGATGCGAGAAGTTGTGTAAACTGGGAGTATTCAGGATCTGACTCCGGTGAGGAAACAGGTGCACATGATGAAGGGAGACGGTGCGAAAAACGGCTCCCAAGGGATCGAGAGGTACGATGGTCGGATGCTAGAGGGTCCACAAGTAGGGCACCGAAGTCCAGTGGACAATCCAGCTGACATGAAGAAACACCCCATGGTCAGAGGGGGGCGACGGCGCCTACGCAGACAGGTTAAGGGCATTGCCAAGCAGACAGCAAGGCGGGAACCTAACCCCAGCGGTAGACCAGAGAACTATGGGGAAAGAGAAGGAGGACTGTGCTTTCCGATTCCCGTTGCTATAAAAGGGGGGAGCAAGACCACAATATATTACATGGCCACACATGGACCGAGAGAACCTTAAAAATAAACTTCCAATGTTGACATCGGGAGCCGGAAAGTGGATACATGAGTTAGAGAAAATGACGGGGGGTGTCACCTTAGCTAGGAGACATAAAGGGCCTCCTAATCGCCATACTTGGTGAAAGAGCCGATGATGTATGGAAACGGGCAGGCTACCCTAGGGTAACCCTAACTGACATCTCCCATGATGGAACGCCATTTAATAACCTTACAGCAGCAGTGTAGAAAGCGCTGCATACGCTATATCCAGACACGTCTGATATAGGAGCTATACTGACTCGAAAAATGAAAGAGTCAGAGGATCCGTTGCTTTATATTCAGAATTTTCAAGATGCGTGGGTGCTCGAAACGCATAAATCTTGGATGAAATCCATCCCTGTATTCTATCATATGTTGTGCCAACGGTTGCCGGAACTGGTGCAAAAACAGCTCAAGAAATTGGTGGGAATAGAAGCTAAACCATGGGCCGAAATACAATTGACAATCGCGCACTATTGTAGATTGCTACAGGAAAAGAATCAGAGAAAGGAGGCAACGCGTAAGGGGGAGGAGGCAAAGCTGGTGCAAAGGAAGCTCTCGAAGTATGCTCTCGAGGGAGCAATGCTCACCAGCCCGGCCGAACCAAGCATACAGCAAGCGACTAACCCCTCGCAGAATAATCAAGGTAGCACAGGATTTTACCTGAGGGGAAGAGGGTTTGGAAATATAGGATGGCAGAGTAATCAGGGAGGGTTTTGAGGTAACCAAGGAGGGTTTCAGAATGTTCAAGGTGGCTTGCAGAACACACAGAAGGGCAATCCAACTATGCCAGATGGCCTGACCACTACCAGTATGTTGGTTGTGTGGAATGACTGGACACGTGGCGTGCATGTGCAGACGTCATGGCATGTGGCAAAATAACCAAGTGATGGGGGCAGGCATGGCGAATCAACTTGCCATCCCACAACAGGGCGGTGCCCAAAATTACACAGTGCAGCAGCAGGCGGCAGGCTTGCAGCAAGGTGCACAGCAAGTGGTTCAACCACCGAACATGGGGAATATGCCACAAGGACAACCCCAGCAGGTACCGCGGCAGATGGCTCAGGGCAATAATCCCGGAGGGGGAATTAACCCTGGAAATGGGGGAACCCACAAGTGTACAGTGGACCGAACCTATATATAAAATAGGACAGCTCACGGGAGACCCTGATGTGTTCTATCCTATCAGTGACACCAGACCCTAATAGGGAACCTAGGGTGAATGTCACCATAGGGGGTAAAGAATATTCCTGCCTAGTTGACACGGGTGCAACGCGTTCATGCATACGAGAAGGCAAATTTTCCTTGTCCGGCGGGGCCATAGATACTCACAGTTTCACTAGAGCTCATAGTAGAGTTCCCTTTACAGATGCACTCCCAGTCTCAGTGGGAGAGCGCGAAATGAATGTACCTCTATAATATTCGCGCCAGACCTCAGTAAATATTCTGGGTCGGGACCTGATGACTAAACTAAACATTACCATCTCGTTTACCTAGGATGGTGTAGTATGCTCCACTCCAGGAATGCATTATTCAAACGTGCGTGAAAGGATCAGAGCATACTCAGGACGTATAGCTATAAGAGCTATACCGTTAGAACCAGAAGTCTTTGCATATGGCGTGCATGTGCTTATGGCGAGACTACCAGGCCTTGCAGATAAATCTATGAGGACACCTGATGAGTTTCTATTCAGGCCAAGAATACCCATGCACGAAGAGGAAGGACAAGTATTTCCCTTGGTAATACAATCTGCTGCAGTGCGAGGAAAAGTGGTATTGATTGAAGGATATGACGATGAAGGCAGACAATGGTGTGCAATTATTGCCATTGAAGAAGGGTATAGAGTGACTGAAGTCACTGATGACGATCTGTTCGAAGAACACCCTGACCTAGAAGAGACAAGGGTGGAGGTGAGTCTCACAGAGACTGATGTTGGCACTGGTACGCCCAGAATACTTTGAGGATGACATGGCCCAAGTGCCTGCCGCAGTATGGACTACAGGGCCCTATGATGTAGGTCTCCTGAAAGGGGCGGGTGAAGTGAAAATCAAACTGAAACCAGGAGCAATGTTACCACGAGCGCGACAATATCCCATGTCCAGAGAGGCAGATGAAGGAATAGCGAAGACAATCTCTGCCATGATGGAGCAGGGTATCCTAGTGACATCTGAATCACCTTGAAACACAGTGATTTACCATGTCAAAAAATCAGAAGGAGGGTCTTGGCGTTTAATCCAAGATTTATGAGCATTAAACAATATAGTTGAAGCCGAATTCCCTCTAGTCACTAATCCATCCACAATTCTGTGCAACATACCCACTGAGGCAAAATATTTCACGTGATCGATTTGAAAAATGCATTCTTCTCAATCCCGTTGCACAGTGACTCTCAAGACCTGACGTCATTTACTTTCAGACAAATGTGCCTGAAAAGTACGAGGTTGCCACAGGGGTACTGTGAGTCTCCATCTATTTTCCACAGAGTCCTGCAGATGGACCTAAGCAATATTGCGGTGGACAGTGTGTTTTGCAGTATGTAGATGACATTCTGATCTGCAGCACCACTGAACAGCAATGCAGGCATGACTCTGTGCAGCTATTGACTATACTGGCTGAGAAGGGATACAAGGTTGATAAGGAGAAGTTGCAGTACTGTCAGCCAGAAGTGTTATACATAGGCCAACTGATCTCTCATGAAGGGAAAAAGGTAACCCCAGAAAGGGCTGAAGCTATCATGAACACTGCCAAGCCGCGCACAATAAAACAGATGCAAAGCTTTTTAGGCCTGTGCAATTATGTCAGAGCGTGGATCTTTGACTACAGCTCTTACACCAAGCCCTTGCATCAGGCCCTAAAAAAGGCCCAGACAACAAGGGAAGATATTGAGTGGAATGAAGCAATGGAGAAAGGGTTTACAGAACTCAAAGGGGCAATTTGTAAGGCCCCAGTTCTCGGGATTCCCAATTACGCAGAGAAATTCTACTTGTTCTCACATACCGATGGCAGTTTTATGACGGCAGTGCTCACACAGCTAACCTCGCTGGGGTACAAGACCCTAGCATATTACAGCGGGACTCTGGACCCAGTTATGAAGGGCCACTTCCATGTGAACAAAACCTAGCTGCTGCCGAATTTGCTATCGAAAAGGCATCGTCCATTGTGATGGAATGCTCCATGACATTGTATGTTGAACACTCACTGTTTGCCATACGAGAGAAGCCAAAGAGCATACTGATATCTCAAAGAGCATCCGCCTATGAGGTGATTATCTCCAACCCATCGATCAAAATAGTGCGATGTAAAACTGTGAACCCTGCTACATTCACAGCTGAACCAGTCACAGAGGGAGAACCTATACACGACTGTGCAAACTATGAGGAATTCTATGATGAGATCCCCAGGGTAAAAGAGAATGCCCTGGCGAGTGGGGAGATCGTCTTTATTGACAGGTCTTCAAGAATCAACCAAGAAGACGGACAAAGGTATACAGGCTTTGCCGTGATAAAACACCTAGCGAATGGGGACTTTTGAGTACTTGTTAGTGCACGAATACCATCTCATTATTCGGTACAAGCTGCAGAGCTGTTGGCATTGATACTCGCCATTGAGAATCATGCAGACCAGGAAGTGACGTTTTACAGTGACTCCGCCTATGTGATATCCACAGTGCACGCAGGCTTAGCATGCTGGAAAAGGAGGGGCTACCTCCGAGCAGATGGCACACCAGTGCAACATGCAGCCTTATTGGACAGGCTGATAAAAGCACTACAGCTCCCAGTGGGCATAGCGGTCGTGAAATGCGCCACTCATACCAAGGGGACAGATTTTGTGTCACGCGGAAATCATGAAGCAGACATGGAAGCAAAGCGCATGGCATCCAAAACTGAAACAATCATGGACGTGGAGGTGGCACGTACCCATGAACGAATGATGGTAGCGCAAGCCACACCAGAGGCCTATAGCAATATGGGGCACCCAGCTAATGGAGCTCCAAGGGGAGGCAACACAAGAGGAGAAGAATTTATGGACACGTTGAGGGTGTTCTTTAAACCCCTCTGACGGGCTGTGGAGGCAAGGCAGCACTGGTAAACCAGTAATGCCTGTCGCCCTCCTGAAGGTAGCATTAGAACAACTGCACTACCCCATCCACATGACAAAAGAAAATCTTGCCGCAACGCTTACAGAAGACTGGTTCACGCCGAATTTAGTGGAGTATGTTGCATTTTTTATGGTGAACTGCATTATCTGTCAGCAATTCACCGCAGGGCACACATTAAAAGTAGTCAGAGGAATCATTCCCAGACCAAATGGACCATTCCAGCACTTATATATCGACTACGTCGACATGATTCAAGTGTGCAACGGGTACAGATATTTAATTGTGGTGGTGTGTCCCTTCTCTAGATGGATAGAAGCAGGCCCCTGTACATACCCCGACGCTGCCTGTGCTGCTAAGTTCCTGGTGAGGGAAGTGTTCCCAAGATGGGGGGTGTGCGAGGTAATGAGATCAGATAATGGGGCCCACTTTGTAAATTCAGTGTTCGAACAGATAAGTTCATTGCTTGGTATAAAGCACAAGTTCTCTTCGGTGTATCATCCAGAGGGGAATGGGATATGTGAACGGATCAACGGCTTGCTTAAAGAGAGGATAGGCAAGTTGAAGCTCACATTAAAGAAGGGATGGCTGCACTGTCTACCATTGCCATTCTATGCACTTCGGAACCAACCAGGCTCTGACCATCACCTCACGCCGCACGAGATAGTTACAGGCAGAAGGATGAGGACCCCTCTAGCCCCAGAGATAGAACTAGTTGTGATGGCCAGCCGACTAGGAAGGCTCTGGGAACAGAGATGCAAAAGTACCTGAACTGTTTGACATCCAGTACCTCTGTCATTTCAGGCCAACTGCAGCGACGGTGAAAAGGGGGTGGCGCAGCACAAAACGCAGCAGTAAGTGCTGAAGCATACACCGAACAAGGTATACATGTGCCCCTCGTCTTCCCTGGTGACAGTGTTTTGGTGAAGAACTTCACCAGGAAAAGGTGGGACGAGCCAAGATTTAATGGCCCTTTCATTGTAGAAGACTGCACCACCTCCGCCGTCAAGCTCCAGGGCAGAACGGCATGGATCTTCCTAAATGACATTAAACCCTACATAGGAGAGAGCCCTCCTGCTGCATCCAACTGCAAAGAAGCAACAGACAACAGGGAAGAACCTCAGCACGTGCAGACAAGATCCATGGTGAGGAAGAAGCACGCATGAGCAGAAAACCAAGACAAAGAACCCGAATGCAAGTGTGGCATGAAACTGGACAGGATCCCCAAGCAAAGGGGGATAAGGACATAACGAACACTCTGTACATCCCAGTTGCAGGGTAAAGGGAAGCACATCCAAAGCCACAACAACATTGATAAAATGAACTGTTGAAAGCACGACATGCCCAAAGTGACACAAGAATCAAGATCCTGATAGACTGTAACCAAAACCTTGCCTGAGAGTGCAACACAGTATCCTGAAGCAACCAGTATCGAAACTTTGATCATAGAATTCATGGTACATTCCAGCAGAAATCTCAAGTGGGATGTGCTAACCTACTTTCAACTCGTACTGTTGTCATACCCACCACTCATAGGGAGAGAAGCCAGTGTCACAGACTTTATCCAAGATCCAGCCAACAAGAAAATAATCAGGCAATTACTGACTGTCATCATGGAAGCCTTCATTGTACTACCAGAGTACGGTGATAAGGGTACAGATGCTCCCACCTCAAGTGATTATTGATGAACTTACATATACCCTATTTTTCCGCATCATTGAGGAATGCCCAGGACTCGTCGGGAGAACCACAGATACCCTAACCTTCATCAGAGATCCAAGAAACAACAAGTTCCTGAACCAAGTGTGGTACAAATTAAATTATGTGGTTGCAATCCACGCAGCAGGAAAGTGTAAAAAATGTGTGAATCAAAAGAAAAGCTTGTGAACAGGACATAACCGAACAAGGCAAATGTCCCTATCACCCGAGGATACCCGGCTGGCGCACAATGTCCTGTTTAGATTAGTCACAGACTATCCGGAAATGGTGGGGAGGCCTGCAGATGTTGACGTAATCACCTTTCTTAGAGATCCGGCCAACACCCCACACATGGGCACACTCCTCCAAGGCATAATGCTCCAGGTGGAGCTGTCCAACTTCCAGCAAGAATTCCTAATGAGATTCCAGTGAGACCATTAGCCGAGGGACAGATCGAGGAGACAAAGACTGTTCACGATGCAAGGAAGGCCTGAGATCTAGAGGCTAGAGGATCAGAGCAAAGGTCATTAACGCCAGAAGACAGCCAATATGCATACCGTGTTTTCTTCCACCTCATTGAAAATTTTCCAGAACTAGTGGGTAGACCCAGCAATGTTGACATACCCGCATTCCTACGAGATACAGCAAACAACGTGCAATTAAATAGGCCCCTGAGGGCTATCATAGCGCAAATAAGAAGCAATTATAGACATTCACTACTGAGGAGAGCCTTAGAAGGCGAAACTCCAAAATAGAACTTTGTCGTCATTGTTTCACCGTGGAGCAGATAGAGAAAAGAGACACTGTTCCTCACTATTCGCTGAGAAACTAAACGAAAGGAGCAAACAAAAGAACTTCGCCACCGTATTTTTCCTGTTCTGCATCCTTCTCCTTTTTGTTCTATTTTTTAATATAATGACTTCTGCTTTTATTTTTGTTCCTGTTTAACAACATCTTAGTTTGCGATATTGACTCGGTTTCTATTTTTTCCAGATGTTCATTTTTATTTTTATTTTTGTTCCTATTCTTACAACTTTATTTTTGTACGATTAACTCATTCTTTCCTATTTTTGATGCACGTTCATTTTATTTTTTAATTTTATTTTTATTTTTATTTTTACTTTATTTTTTATTTTTATTTTTCATGTTCGCTTTTGTTTTTATTTTTACCTTTATTGTTACAACATTTTATGTTGTGTGATTTCTAGCAGTTCCATCTTTTCATTCCTTCGCATTGAACAGGTTCCAGCATATCCTCAGGACCAAAACAAATTTGAGGAGTGCACCGGGACCTTACCTACCATAGATATGCATAATAAATGTGATGTGTCAGAATTACTAGCCCAACCCTTTTCCTTAGTCTAGCACAGGAAATGTGCTGAGGATCCAGAAACTACCCACGTCACTCACGCGAGGGGGAACATTGGAGAAGCACTCGTCCCTCTGATACTAACGAACTCTCGAAATACGAGACCAGAGCACAAGAAGGAATAAATAACTGACTATGAACTCATTCAAAATGGGGACCCAGAACAGTAACTTGGTTTTACCCCCAACAGAAGGGCGCCCCCGCTTTCCTGGAAGAAAATGCTGCAAAGTTTCACTCAGAACGATTATGTGTATATGTACAGTGATCATAATTATTTTTCTATTATTAGCAATCAGAACTGCTTTCTTTATTGGTGCACACATTGTCCCCCTATCAGTACACGCACTGGATAACGAACGTCAGGGGCCTACAAGAGCACCCAGAACCTATATAGTGATTCCAGTTCCAAGAAAAGCTAATGATGAAGCAAATGATTGAAATTTGAATGTAATTGGCACTGATACGTATACACATGAGGTGATGAACGAGAGAAAAAGCTGGAGACAGGGTCAGCACGGAATGAATGATAATGTAGCACTGGCCACGGCACGCACCCACACACAGAATGCACACAAACAAGGGCAAGTGTCAATCGCTACAAGGCTTCCAACGAAGGCAGCAGAGAAGGAGAAACTGCCTGCCGAACACTCAATTCCAGACAATAGTGGAGATAACCAAGAAAAGTCAAATGAAATGCCAAAGAAGGAGGAAATAGCAAAATGTCTCAAAAAAACAGAAGTGGCCACAAAAGAACTCACAAAGACCCACATGCTAATAGAGTATTTGTTCCCATTCATAGTCCAAGCAAAGAAACTACACGAGGAGCTGAAAAACAGAATTATAGAAACTATAACTGCAAGCACACCTGCTCCAACGCAAGGAACAAGCCGCAGGCCTACAACACAGCCACAAGTTGGGAGGTTGATGAACCAATGGTGGTTACGGGAAGTTTATGGTAGACAGCAAAAGGGAAGGAAAGGAAGCACAAATCCTCCCCCTACCAGAGCGATGCAGTCGAGGCAGCCTGCTCCATCGAGATACCGAAGTGGAAAAGCAGCACAGATGCATTCAAAGACGTAGTCATAGCAAACTACAGAAAAACGCTGAGAATCAAGAGAAGCCCGCACGAAGATAACAATGAACTTAATGACTACCTGGACAGCACAGCCCATCTCGGAAACAACATATGGTGCCAACACATGAAGGAAGTAGGACAAAGGTAGTCAGAAGGAGAATGCTTCATCTGTGCACTCCTACCATACAGCATGGGAAAGTCCAGGATCTTTGTGGCTGTAGAAATTGATGTCCCTACAACATACTGTATGTCGCATGGTGCAATGTGCAACACCAGAAGACAATTTATGGGAAGAGACACCTCGTTGATATGGGCCAATGAAAAGGATTACCCGGATGAAGATGGCTACATTCAGGACAGTAAAACAAGAAACCAAGCACACACGAGAAATCATGTGATCAGGTACGAGAACCCTGGCGTCAAAGGATCTGGGATAACATGGGAAATAAACCCAAGACTGAACGTTCAAGGGAAAACTGCAGAGGAGGCTCAAATCTGGGAGAACAGAGGCCAAATGCAGATCTGGGGATCAGTGGTCTCCCAATATGGATGGGAAGACAGAGTAGTAATCTGACGAGCGTGGATGGTCCTTGGAGCATGCAAGGAAACAATAGAGAATTTGCAGAGGTTATGCAAACCTCTGTGGCCAAAGCTAGTAAAGTTGCTAACATGGGTCGATGATAGAGGGGGACCCCTACAGATAGTACCACTGGAGAGCCAAAACTATGCTTCAGAAATAATGGCACAAGGAAGATGGAAGAGAATCAAAACTGCAGACAAATCTTTGAAGCTCCGGTAATGACTCAAGGAATTGCAGTTATTATGGACCATTACTGGGCGTGTGGATCCAAGGCATACATAAGGCTGCTGAAAAACGGAGGAGAAATATGCACACTAGTGAACGTCCACATTCCGGCACTAGTGATCCCTAAGAATGACCTGAAGTTGGACAGTTTCCTGAAAGCAGATGCTCATCTAAGAAGAAGAAGATCTGTGGAACTGATATCCAGCATGAAGAAGGAAAATTACTTTTCTCCTAAATCAGAAGAGGCAATCCATGCAATCCTGTACGAACATAGGCTGTTCAGCCTCACCTCAACAGTATTCACAACACTACTCCTGCCCCACATCCAAGTTGGAGTGAATGCTAAATGGTTACAGATAACTAGATGGGAGTTATTGCAGACCATCAATACCATTATAAAAGGATTCAACGCGATCAAAAAGAGCTGAGAGCAATCAGACTGATGACCCTCCAAAACAGATATGTGCTTGACATGATCACAGCAATGGATGGAGGTGTTTGTGCAAAAATTGGAGAATCATGTTGCACATTCGTACCATCACACGATGAAGAAAACGGAACCCTAACAGAGGCTATAAGCATGCTGACAAGCCTGAAAAACCAGATGATCGATGAAAGTGATGAAGTAGACGATGACAGCTGGTTTGGAGACCTATTCTCATGGGTCCCACAATGGATAGCAGATATATTCAAGTTTCTGGGAGCTCTACTAGCAATGGTATTGCTAGGATTCTGTGTTATCAAGATAATCATGACACAGTGCCAGAAAATTGCGAAGAAAGCCACAGGGATGAAAATAATGGTTGATGTCGAACCAGGATGGAAGCCCAGAGACCTGACTGATGAAGAAATAAGAGACGTTGTGAAGGCCAGCAAATTTGCGCCAGAGGGAACAAATTTCACATACCCTAAGAAATGAAGAAGGTATGAAGGAAAATGGATCTACTGCAGCCCAAATGGACAATGTCAGCTAATGACGTGGAACAAAGACGAACATGTGAAGACAACAGGGAGTTTGAAGGGAGTGATAAAAATATAGACTCCAAAGGCTCACACATTCACACCATCATGTACCAATGCAGAGGATGATGAGCATGACACTGGAGAAGCAAAAGAAATGAATGCAAAGGAGGTTGCAGAAGTGTTCGATGAACCAACCAGAGGGGGGAGTGTAAAGGAGGTCCCAGACATGGCCTGCACCCCTTGCCCTCATTTCGAGGTACCAGGAACGTGCTCACCAAGGTATGTGATGTATGAAGAGCCAATAAACCTACAAAGAACTGCAGTGGGACTCTGCCTAGTATACATCAGAAGATCCATACCGGTTGAGGCGCCCATAACCAGACAACCCTGGGCAGCACGGTACCCTATCAGAAAGCCATACCAGCCGCTGATACGAAATGAGGAGTACCTACAGACGGTCCACGAAGATACCCCGAAAGGCTTAATGGAAGGCCAGTGGAAATGACACAAGGGCCTGAACAGATTCGAGAATGAACAAGAGCAGCTATCGAAGATAACACGCCAGTGCGAGTAACTACGAAATTGAATGGAATAGGCACAGAGAGGATACAATGTTACAACGCCAGGAAACAGTGTTACGAGATAAGATGGAAGCAACCGTCCTGTTAAACGTGTGTAAATAGGCTTGAAACACAAGATGCTAAGAAATCAATATTGCTTGCAATGCTTAGTAGAAGATAGAGCGGCAAGCTCCAATCGTGTATCTACCTCAATAAGGCACATTATACAAGTGCGACTGCATTTTGTCAAAGCAGAAAGGTACCCAGGCGGCCGGAGGCCTGCCAGGCCAAGTTTCAAAACCCAGCCAAAGGCAAGAGAAGGAGCCGAATCGAAACTCAACAAAGAGCGGCTCATGCCTAGGAAATCGAGGTCAACCGGAGAAGGGGAGGAGAGCGTCAGCTCACAAGACCCCAACTTCATAGCATACCAGCCTGCCTCATGAAGGCCAAGATAAGGGGGGCCCATGCAGGTGGCTAGGCCGACACAGAATTAAATGCACTAAAAGCTCGGAACTGAAGCAGATTCATGGTGAACTAACACGTAACCAGCCAGGCGTGAAGAAGTACCATCGCCTGATGTCATCCAGGACCCGAGGATGCCATAACTTTTCCCGGTAAGAGACTACAGTTTCGAGGCCATCCTTAGCCAACTAATTGACACGTCGCCCTAAAACACTGATTGATGGAAGGGAGGCAGGGTGAAACTTGGGACACCAGGCACAGGGGTGTCCATTCTGCACGCTGCTAATTAAAAGTGGAAATGTATGTCTAGGGATGTAACCTGCCCAATCACAAAGGACCAAGTTATCTTAAGTCTTATAGATATTGTAACCAATAGGACATCGTAGTTTGATTTGATTTTATTGTTTATTTATATAGCGCCTATACACACGTGTGATGTAGAGGGATGGGCGTAGACGCCCACACGATAAGAGTTATCCAGTCCATATGCCCTATTATCATATACAGATATAATACCTATACTTAAGTTACCTTTCCTAACAAATTATATTGCATGTCGAGTTTTGTAGTTAGACGTCAATGATGACGAACATTGCCCATAAGTATCTCTGTTCAATTGAAGTCCGAGGAAGTCGGAGCGAGACCGGTGATCACACTACAGCTGATTCCCATTTGTTTCCCTGTTTGATGTAAGTATCATTAAACGGACTTCCCTTTGCCAAACTACTGAGTCCTCGTTATTGAGTCGTTTAGGAGTAAGTGAATCCTGCACCCCCTGTCCTCACATGGTGCAGCTATCTTGTCTTACAAGTTCTAGAGGGTGAGTGCTGACCAATGGGCACGTCAGCGAATTACTCTCCTCATGAACAGTCATATGGGATTTTCAGTGGCCTGGGGGAACCCAGGCCATCACGGTCAAAGCAGCCGGAGTTGCCCAGGTGGACGACCGGCACACACCAGCAGAGTTGCCCGGCAGAGGCTAGGCTGCAAATGGGGAACATCAGGGGCAGAATTGCCTGCTAAATAGCGCCAGCATCCCGCTGCAGAAAGAATGACAAAGCACGCAAGAGTCTGTTGGTATCAACTGATGAGCAGGAAACCGCTCATCCCTTTTATTTATGTGGTCACAGACATGTGACATGAGCACAAGCCCTTCACAGGGTCCCCTTGCCATCAAATGGGCACAACACCACATGCCCCACTATCTTTTCTTTCCCCCAGACTCCCTCTCCCATGTCGCCATGCAAAAAACACCTGCACTACCCCATGTCACTCCTATTTTCCTGGCCCAGCTCACATTTGACCCTTAGAGTGAAACCAGGTCACCTGCCTCATCCCTGGTTTTACCATGAAACAGCACTTTGGTATTTAGTGCCATGGACCCACTCCCTCTTGACTGGACCAACCATGCCCCATTTCCCCTAATCTTATAACACACATTGCCACATAAAGGCCCAGTAATTGAATGCTGCTCTTTCAATAACCTTCCACTATACACCCTAGAGGCAAACTTTGTGACATTCCCCATCACATGGGATTCCTTTCTGGAATCATCCAGTTAATTTGCAAAGGTTGCACTCTGTGCCCTGGTCCCCCTAAAGTATAGCTGTGCCAAAGTCATCTGGTACATGGTACACACCCAAGCACACCTCAAATAATCACCTGATCAGAACCATGGGAAAAGTGGCACAAAAACTGCAGCTTTGAGGGTCTCACATCACTCAAATCCCTCAATGCCTAACACAGATATATGATATACAAGGCTAGATTGCTCATGCTACTTTCACCCTCGAGTCTGCCTCTAACAGGAGCAAAGTCTTCTTCAGAGTAGTTAAGCACTGCACCACCCCCACACCTCACCCTAGTTATCGGCTTCAAAACTAACATGTGACAGAATCAATACCTTCTTCATAAACAGAATTGACAAAATCAGAACTACCATTGTCAGCTCCAATTTGAAGACAGGTCTGTTTTCCATCCCCTGCTGCACGCTCACCCTTCACCCAACTCACACAAGGAACTCTCAGATACACTGGCCATCCTGAAATCCACTGTTTACACAGACAATATCATCCCAATCTCTGTTATCAAATAGTTCACTGACCCAGCACTGAATGCCCAACACAGTATCATGAACACGCTCTGCAACAAGGGCTCAGTCCTAAATGCACCCAAGACAGATCTCATACGACCCCTCCTAAAGAAGCCCAGACTTGACTCAGAGGACTTAGCTAACTACAGACCGAACACAAGCCACCAATTCATTGGAAAACGCTTTTGCCCCCAAATTTAGTAACGAGATTGCTATCATCAAAGTGGTGGACAATACATTTCAATTATTTGGCAAGGATGCCTTGTGCCTCCCAGTCCTCTAAGAACTCCTAGTTACATCTGACACCATCAACGATCAAACGCTCCTCACCCTCCATGCTGACAGGATGGGCTTCCCTTGCACCATTCTAAAATGGTTGACTTCCTACCTATCCAGAAGACACCAAGCCGTAAAGATGGTTCAATTCAGATACAAGCAACTCCCAGCCACATGTGGCATTCCGAAGGTTCCCTCGTCTCCACAATTATTTTTTAACCTCTATATGCAACCTCTGACCATTTCCTTGAAAAACCAATTTATAGCCATCCATCAATGACACCTAGCTCAAAAATCTCCAGGAAATGTGAGTATGTGGCCACCCTCCAGACCTTGATGTTGAATGCTTAATTAAGCTTAACCCCACCAAGACCAAATGTGTTCTAATTGTTTCAACTGCCAAACAACAGCAATTCCAAATGTGGCTTGATAATATGCAACTGAAGCAATTCACCCAGCAGCTATCAGGAAAGTCAAATACCTGGACATCATTATCAAAAACATCCTCTCCTTCCAAAAGCACATAGCCAAGAAACAGCAAAGTGCCTGGCTACAGATCGCCACACTCTGCAAAATCAAACCCTTCACATAACTGGTCCTGTTAAAAGCTGTCCACCATGCCACAGCCCGCCTCATTATATGAACTCACAAATTGAACCACATCTTTCCTTTCTAGCAGAAGCTTAACTGGTTCCAGCTGCCTGCCAGGATCCTATTCAAAACTGTTTGTATCATCTGCAAAGCAGTCTTGAGTGGCACACCAACAGACCTGATGGCTAAACTTCACACCTCTGGAGGCTCTCACGCCTCCCATAGCAAACCCATTTAAAGGTTAGAGTCAAAGCTGGTCCACAAGGAAAAGACCTGCAAATAGTCCTTCTCCTGTCACTCTCCAGCTCTCTGTAATTCTATCCCGCTCTAGGTTTGGAACGCCCCCACCACCCTCCAGTTCCTCAAAACATGTAAAACATAGCTCTTCCATGATTACCTCAAGCACAACTAAATGTATGTTTTTCTCCCTACTGCTGACAGCACTAGCCTACTGTCTGAAATCACCACGCCCAATTCTGGATTCCACACATAAGAGCTCATTTTGCAATTGAGGGTCTGAAGGTTTTGCGTGAATGGGCCAGTTTTTCCAAATACAATGCACCGGATCATGATGCATTTGCAGAAAATACTCCCATAGAAAGAAAAGGAAGTGTTTGGAAATTGTGGCGCAAACTGCATTGGTTAGAGTTTGAGGTGGACAAGGCATAGGGTTTCAATCCGAGTTTGGAGGCAGCCATGGTGCTATTAGCTATTAGCACCATGGCAGCCTCCAAACTCGGGTCCGGGTCCGGGTAGTCGGAATGGGGACTTACCGGGACATTCCAACCTACAGGGACCCGGTAAGTCCCCATTCCGAAAACCATTCCCCATTCCCATTTGAGCCCCTATAGGGCTCAATGGGAATGGGGAAGGAGCTAATAACAGGCCCACAAATTGTGGGCCGTTATTAGCTCCATGGTCCCTTACCAGGTCCCGCTAAAGGCGGCTGGTTGGAACAGCCGTTCCTGGTGGGACCCACTAAGGGACCTTGGAATGTGGCGGTAGGGGGTTAATGGCACCGGCATCCTTACCGGTGCCGTTAAACCCTATCGCCATACTCAGAATGACCCCCATACATCTACTTTGCAGCAGAGCCTGTGAGCGGTGCCTGGGGGCAAGGGGTTGGATGACCTTTGCGGGTGTGCATTACCATTTCTCTGCTAATTAAGCCCCTCGATGTATGTGGGTTGGCAGTTTTACTATGAGTGCTTTACTCCCGCTCAGAAGGGATGTAACATGTATTACTTCTCTGTGGGACATAGCTGAAGCAAAATCCTGGAGTGAAGTGAAGCACCCTAGGGCAAGATCCATCAGATTTAAATGCCTCAGAAAATGCTCTTAGCTATTAAATTGACCAACACTCTCAAGCAGAAATTGGGTGCACACGTGCATCAATGATGGAGGTCACACGTGTACATCACTCTAATACCAAAGGCAGAGTGAAATTCAATGCATGATATTTATTTATTTATTTATTGTTTGCTTGTTAGGCGCTTATACAATAAGAAAATATTGTTTCAAAGCACCCTTAAATCTGCAGAATATCTCATGATGCACGTATATGGTTTAACTGAAGAACATATTCTAGCAGTGTTTTACGCCGCTGTGAATTGCACTGCCCAGAAGTCATACACATGCATTACTTCTACATGGGACCTTACTGCAGCAGACTCTGCAGGAGAAAAGCATTCCACCGCAAAATTCACAGGATTGAAACCCACCAGAAAGTGCTGTTCACTACGCATTGCACTTCATGGTCCTTGTCCACCACTCCAAAGCCCAAATAGGGGGCCCACGTGCATCCAAGGGGAGGCACACTTTCGTTATTTCAATCCCCTACCAAAGACAGAGTGAGATTCCACACACTTTAAATCAGCTGCATAGATTTACATGATGTCTGTATGGACTATATAAACCAGTAGGTAGCGATGCCTCATCTCCTAGCAACCAGTTGTTGGACTCTTATAAATGTCTGTTTGGGATGGCAAGGTACATATTCTCAAAAGAAACAGGCATACCACATTTTCAGGGTATCAAATGTAACTGTAATGAGGCCTGCATGAAGCAAAACAGTTACCTTGTTTGATTGATCAGAGAAACCCAAGGGGAGGAATATCAGCAAGAGGCCCTCCTAAAATCAAAGTACAAATGTCACATTAGGCATAGACAAGAAAAGAAGAAAACCACGCTTTGGGAAGAATTAATGATTGTTGTTAAACTGAAGTATATCAGGTTTTATGGTGCCTAGGCAATACTCGGAGAACGACGAACCAATGCCCACATGATACTTTCAGGGTGGAGGAGCCAAGGGGGGCTTTCTTCCCCAAAGTCTATGAAAGAGGCCAATTCCCTTCTGAGGTGGGTGAGGGAGTAGTCATCCCCTAATAGTGTTTTTCCTGGGGAACTTATTTTATACTGTTGCTTGGATGGATCCCTTCTCTTTGCAAGACGTCAAAGAACACTGCATTCTTAGTAGGGTGGAAATGCGGCAGGCCCAGATTTAGCGTTTGTGGACATTTTAAAATGTCTATTCGATCTCTGGGCACTCCTGCTTTGTACTGTGTCTAATGTGATTATGGAAAGTGGTGCAGTCCCACCCTTATAAACAAGGCTTTAGTTATGTCCCTTTTCAAAAGGGGGGGCAGAGAGGAACCCACTTGTTACAGTCCAATATCCCCCCGCATTGTCACTTGGAAATCCACCACAAAGTATTTTTTGTAAAGGCTTCTGGAATGGGTTGAACCGGAGGAAATCCTCTCATGGGTTCATGCGGGAATTTGCAAATGGCTGGACACAGTTGAGCAATGTGCTCCTCTCAATGCTTAAGTAGCCAGGTATGAGGCAGCAAAGGGAGGAGGACTGACTCTGCCCTTTGTAGCCCTTAAGGGCCTTCAACACTATTGGTTGTACTATGTTGTGGATGACTCTCGCAGTTCTAGTATAAAAAAACGGGATTTTTAAAACTATAATGGAAATATACCTTAATAACAGGCAAGCTGTTCATTTGGCACGAGGTAGGAGTTGTCACCCGCCTTTTCAAAACAGAAAAGGGTGATGCTGGGGCGCATGTTGACCACAAAGCTGTTTAATTAGTACATCAAGGGAATGGTTGGCATTTGTCTGGCATCACCTATGAGGTCCTAAATCTGGGCAAGAGTGTTCGATAGAAGATACCCGTTGAGACAACCCTACCGAATGTATCCCCGAAGTGATGACAACTTGAGGGAGGAACTCCCTGAAGGAATATGAGAAAGAGCCAGTGATGTCATAAAAAGTATGCATGACGACCCGAGATCCTGGCTGAAGAGGATGCATAGATCCGAAGAAACTAATGGTGAAATAAAGAATCAAGTGAACCTTTAAATATAAAAGAAAAAGATTACACGTACACAAAGTGCTGCAGAAAATCAACTGCTTAATAAATGTACAGACGCTGAAACGCCAGGTAAACTAAATCATCATAAAAACTGGCTATACATAGCGAATAGAATTCAGGCAAAGCCGCCATTATATAGAAACTGGACATTGGTACCATGAATTTAGTAAGGAAGGACTATTGCGGTTTATTACACGGACACACCCAAGTCAGGTAGCTCCTTCCCCCACAGTGAATGTGACGGACAATAAAGCGTATGGATTTATTTCAGGTTCTTTTTTGGTAAGGCCTCCAACCCGTCTCGCACACAACCCCAGCAAATACCCAGTGCCACAATGGACTAGTAACCAGGCCGGTGTGTATTAAGAATATAATTATCAATTAATGAATTTAGCTAAATATCACAACAAGATTACATCAGCCACCAATGTTTTGACAACACAATAACAAAATATCTTCCGTAAAGGCACCAACATAGAGAGCCTGTCACAATTCCTTTTAAATCACCCCACCCCCCCAATACAATAAAAGAACAATTCAACACACACAGTGATTTCAAACAGGGTTATGCTTTTTTCCCAGCAACCCCCACCCTCCAAACATCAATTAGACTTGACTCCTCTGAATGGAAGGCAGTGGCAGAGAGTGGGAACACAATGGAAAAATCGGTATTTGGGGTCTTACTCAAAGGAACAATTTGAAAGTAAGAAAAGCAAGGGAAATTTGTTTTGCCACACCTAAAAATAACAAGCAGGGCATTGGGGTTTTAATCAGCACACAATGGTAAAATCGTTTTTTGGGATATTTAGCACAGCTGCAATGTAAAAGAGCAGAACGAAATGGGAAATTTGTTTTGCTACACAATAGGAACATTGGTTTAGGATGTCAGCACAGCTGAAATTTGAAAGTATGAAGAGCAAGGGTAAATTCGTTTTGCAGAACACAATGGGTGCACAGGGGTGATTTCATTTTGCACCTTGCATACGCACAGGCACTACTAGGACTCCCACTTCTGATTTAAAATGAAAGGGATCAATGGGAAATTTCATTTGCATCCTGCACCCACATGTGGTAGCAGGGTTTGGCATGAAATCTTTTGGCAGTTCTTTATGTCTATACCGGTTCAAAACACACTGGAAAAAGATTGTTGTTTTCCAAAGCCAACAATACACATCCCATGTATTCAAAAGGGGAATTCATTGATTTACTTTGATAAATATGTAAGGGTGCTACACAAACAAACAGGATATTTTCCATGGGAAAATAACTAAAACAATGCTGGAAGACTACAGGTCCTACACAGACTATGGCTTTGGGGTAGATCCACTTACAGGAGAGGTCTGGACTTGGCATCAGGAAACCTCAGAAGACCGCTGGGACAGCAAGAGGTCAGTCAAGGATCTCCTCTGATTCCTCCAAGGGGTCCAAATCAGCTTCTATGCCTCCTGGTTCCTGTCTCCAATGCTAAATTAGTCCTCTCTGCAGGGATGTTATTCAACAGGCTTCAGCCTCTCGGAATTATTGTTTAAAAATTGGTGGCAAGGCAGGCGCTCTGTTGCCAGTCAAGTTTTCCTGCATTAGATTCTCCTCCAAACGCATGTTTTCATGACTCCATCAATCATCAGGGAGGCTGTGTTTCTTAGCTTTTTCAGGTGTGTCTTCATTTCCTTTTCAGGTGTGGCAAGTTCATTGACTGTAAGGATTCTGGTACTTGTATTTTTCACACTTAATTTTTCTTGTAGGTCGCTGGAAACCCCTCCCTCCATAGCACAAATCTTCCCCTTGATGGGGGGAGGAGGAAAGCCACGGTTGTGGCTCTCCATTGCAAGGCATGATGGCCCTGCTGCTGCTGTCTTTTGAGCCGGGACTCCTGGAACAATGTTTAAAATTTGGTGACAAGGCAGACGGAATTATTGGATGAATTATTGGACTGTGATGCAAACTGTCTTATTTACAGGGCAAATTACTTCACAAATGTGTCATGATTCTCATTAAAGGGATTGGATGATGATCACTACCCACCACTCACCTGTGTGCTGATAGGACAAGGGGATGAGGGAGTGCTTTGGAATAGCTGTGAGAGGAGAAAGCTTCATCATCCCATTTTGACAGATGGGCTTGGTCTACATTGAGCTAACAAAATAACTCAACATGGCAAGTACCCTGAATTTTCAAATCTTTACATGTATGAATACATTTTTGAGAACTATATTTTAAGGCAAATCAGATAAGACTAATTTGGAACTGCACGTCCTTCCTTTGCAGGGATACAGTTTTTCTTCATTTACTCAAGAACCATATCAGTGATCATATTAATTTTTACTGCCATGCTTTTACCAACTTTTGCATCTCTTGGAATCAGGGAAAGACCCAAATCACATTTCCAGCAATAACTTCAGTTGTGTTTATCCCACCAAAATCATTTTTGCATGGGTAGAAGGGGATGACTGCCACCTTTAATAAAAGCCTGGAATGCACACAGTAACTTGCACGCTGTCCATGGTATGCGATACAATGTATTTCTCCCATTTAGGCAAACAGAAATTTCACAGGTCTCTCTCCCTCTTACACCACTTTTTTGTTTTGTTTCATTTCTCTTGGTAGGCCTGTGACCAGCATAGCCGGGACTGTGTTTAGGTCCACCTCCCACTTCAAAGCCCAAGATGCACAAATGGATTTTTCTTTTGGGATATGCGACCAGGAGGTCAGAAGTGCTGCAGAATAGACCTGACTTTATCTGGTTTCCACCGCATTTCTGACCT
This sequence comes from Ambystoma mexicanum, assembly GCF_040938575.1. Classification (NCBI taxonomy): domain Eukaryota; kingdom Metazoa; phylum Chordata; class Amphibia; order Caudata; family Ambystomatidae; genus Ambystoma; species Ambystoma mexicanum. The sequence continues at coordinate 678,960,215 of NC_090922.1, read as the reverse complement.
AAAGCATAAACCTGCTTGCGTTTTTAAGGAAGGGGAATTATGGATGAAGACAACCAGGCCTGAATCTCCAAGGCAACAGAGGGAGGTCCTGGAGGTTAGTTTCAAGTTTGGAGAAATTATCCTACATGCTGTTAAATTAACCAATTGTTACATACATGGCACAAGCATGCCAAACAGTTATATCAGTCCATATAACAAAGGACCATATCATTTCAAAACCAATGAGAAACTCTGTGTCTAATGTTTCAGAAATTACATAGTTTTAAGAGGTAGGCATCAGTTGTCCACCTGATAACGGGCAGCCAATAACACATTTAGCTCTTATAGAATTATTTATCTAGATGTCTCCCTTAACCAACCCCCAACCCTTGATAGGCTTTTCATTATTTGCTACATAGTATGCCATCATTCTGACGTATTATTGTTATAAGAAGTATGTTTTTGTGGAGATCACTGATAGTCTGAGCGTACGTCCGTTGATATCTTTTGTAAACTCCCTGTTTTAGATAATTGTTTTAAAAAAAACAGTAATTTGCCATCTTCCTGATTTGGTTTGGTTATTTGGACTCAGAATTATGCTGGTGTAATACCATCCATCCTATATGCACATTCTGCAAGGGCCATAAGCTCATGTGGCAGCAAAGGATGGTTAAAAGATCCAAACCAGTTCTGCTCCAGGGTTTCAGACGATTGGGCATCCTCCACCATTAACTGGAAGATCACAGAATTTCCTGTGGAGAGTGGCCAATAGAAACAAACTTGCAAGAAGAACCGGTATGGTTGGCAGGTCCCCCTTTGAAGAAATCCCTGCTCGGTTTTCACAGGCTCTCTGTGGATGGAAAGCAAAGTGGTCAGATTGAAGGAGGTGTCGATACCGAAGGCCTTGGCCCTCATTACAACCTTGGCGGAGGACCATGGTGCTATTAGCACCATGGTCCATGCCGCTAAGGTTACGATTCCACCATGGTGGATGGCGGAATTACCACCCCATTCCAAGGTGAGTGGGGCGGTAATTCCCCATTCACCATTTGCCCTTCCCCATTCCCATTTTTGCCCCCATAGGGCATAATGGGAATGGGGAAGGCACTAATTACGGCACCGTAAATTACGGTGCCGTAATTAGCCCCAAAGTCCCTTTGCGGGTTGGATTTTTAACGCCTGCTAAAAGCAGGCGTTAAACATCAACCCGCAAAGGGACACTTGTAATCAGGCGTTAAGAGTTAACGCCTGAGTTGTTATGAGGGCCCTTGAGTTAATTGACAAATGTAAGTAAATTGAGGGAAATGGCAAAATAAAGGGGTGTGATTGTAACGCTTTAAGTAACGGGAAGTAGTGAATAGATAGAAGTAACACTTAAGAGTAATCACACTTCAAGTGAAGTGCAAGAAGACGTCTCACACTCCAACAGGAGTATTATGGAATAGAAATCGCACAGTCAGGAACGTGAAAGGTGATGTGTTAAACCCTGTATAGGGTAAAATAAGTGAAGGCGGGAGATGTACACCTCTTCTTATATAGGAAAGTAAGTATTGAAACAGTGATCATGGGGTTTATTTGTGTATATTATATGTTTGTTTTCAGTATTGTTTATTGAATAAAGGTTGGGAAATAACAGGCATAAAAATTAGAAGTGACACTGTGAAAAGTAAAGGTGTAGTAAAAGATTGGAGATGGACAGGTTGATAAAACAGGAAAGGGTTGAGCAGTGATTGATGGTGCCTGCTCAGAGCTGATGATCTTGAAACTAAAAGTGATGGAGAATTAGCTCTTGATATAAGATGATTTATTTAATGATATGGTAAGTATAGTCAGTCAATTGTGACTTGTCATAATGGAGGATACTCCTCTTATGCACCTTTGTAAAACACTGCCAAAACATACACCCAAGCTCAAACAGTATAGTGCAGTATAGTGCAGAATGGTTAAAGGGCACAGCTGATAAAATGCTCATACCATGGCCGCGAGGGGGATCATTGTCAAAAGCAGTATTGGAACATATGACCACATATGTGCATGCTGCATGCACAGGGAAGACATTAGAAAAGAGGCTTGTAATTTTAGAGCTTTGGAAGATGTATCAAGAAGAGAAAGAGGACCCACCACTCGAGGAGTGGATGCTGAATCAGCATAAAGGGGAGGGCTCCTCTTACTCCATTAGAAATTAAGAGTACAAATAAAGAAGAAATAGGGGTTTATTCTTTAAAATAATTAAAAGCAGCAGCAACAGCAGGGTATAGTAACCCAACGTATGAACTCCCTACTTATAGTAGTTTTGACAGGCCAGGAGAAAGCAAAAAAAGGGATGATGCATGCAGGTCCGTACTGCACAAGGAAGAAAAAGGGGGAAAAGTGAATATTTTGACAAACATAGATAGAGAGATTAAGAGATGGATGGGAGAAAAAGACAAAGCTGATGAGGTAATGCTCATGCAAAGATGAGTGGACGGGATGACAAATATTACTTAAGTTAGACGGGAAAAGCATTGAGGAAGTTAGGCAAAGAGAAGATAAGGACGAACAATAGAAAAAGGATGAAGAATGAGAATAAAGATTAAGAGAGGATGAGCAAAGAAGAAAAAGTAGAGAGCGAAGGGAACAAATACACAGAGAAAAACAAGGAAAGGAGGGAAGCCGGGCAGAAGAACAAAGAAAGTTTGAGGAGAGAGAGAGAAAAAAAAGACAGAGAGAGGAAGAACTGGCACACAAATTAAAAGAAAAAAGATTACAGAGGAGAAGGGAAGAGGAAGAAAGGAGAGAGGACAAGAAGGGAAACAGATAGACAAGAGGAAGAAAGAGTAAGAAAAGATCAAGAGAACAAAGGGAAGTAGAAGAAAGAATAAAACAGAAGAGACAATGGTAAGATCTTGATGTAAACATCATTCTTAAAGAACACATTAGGCCAAGTGGACCAATAAGATGGGAGGCAATAAATGATATTCTTCTGATAGGAGGAATAAGGGCAGAAATGCTGAGGGTAGCACTAGAGGAAGAAAGAGAGGATGTGGAAATTATTGGGAGACGGTTCGATAAAGTATATCAACAACTGAAACAGCATAATGAGTAAAGGACACGAGGAAGTGATGAACATTCTCCAATATCGAAATCATGGGTTGAAGAGGAAAATATACTCACTAGTGAACACCGAACATTGCCTTTAAGTAGATTAGATTTAGTCCAAGAAAGGGAGGATAGTCACAATAGCTGGGGTTTATCAATGTCAGACGAAGAAAGGGAATCGGGCCATGGGGCAGAGGGAGAAGGTGTGTATATACCCTCACGAAACCATCCGACGGATAAGGAGGTCAGATAGTCGGATCTGGAACATCCTAAGGAAAGAACGCCAGATCCTTTATCATACCCCGAGTTTCCACAGAGACAATCATATAGTGAGAAGGGAGACTCTCCACCATATGTGAATAGGCTAAGGTCACTACCAGCTAGAAGACAGATAGGTACGATTACCCCATCCCTAGATAGACCAATAGTGGGATCCAATTATGGGATGCGGTTCTCACAGTTCCCCTTGTTGGAAAAGGGGGGCAAGACTGCAATATATTCCCTGGCCACAGATGGATAAGGAGAATTTAAAGTGCAAACTCTCTACTTAACATCAGAGGTTCGGAAATGGATATATGAACTAGAGAAAATGACAGGAGCAAATACGCTGGTCATGGGAGACATACAGGGTCTATTGGAAGCTTTTCTTGGAGAGAGGGCAGACGAAATTTGGAGATGAGCAGGATATGCTGGTGTGACAACACAAAATACAGCACATGGTGGAGTGCTGTTTAATAACTGTAAGGCTGACATTTGGAGAGCTCTGAAGGTACAATATCCCAACACGTCAGACATGGCTGCAATTATGACAGGTAAAATGAAGGAAGATGAAGATCTTATTGCTTACATTCAAGCTATTCAGGAGAAATGGCAGCTTGAAACACGTGAGCCATGGGACAATACAATGGCATTATTTTATCATATTTTGTGTCAAGGGTTGCCTGAGCCAGTGCAGAGACAGATGAAAAAACTAGTAGGGATGGAAGCAAAAACATGGGTGGAAATACAGTTAACTATTGTACATCATTGTCAACTGATACAAGAGAAGAATAAAAAGAAAGAAGAGAACAGAAAAATGGAGGATGCCAAACTAGTTAAAAAAAAGTTGTCTAAATTCACCATAGAAGGAGCAGTATTGACAAGTGGACAAGGAGCGGCATGCAAGAGGAAGTGGGTACATCACAGGTGAATAATGTATCACAAGTGGATCAAAGTGGGTATGGATTCTGGCCAGAAGGTAGAGGTACAGGGTTCAGAGGACGGGAATCAGGTTTCAAAATAATCAAGGTGGATTTCAGAGTGCTCAGGGTGGGACTCAGAATACACAAGGAGGATATAATGTTGGGGTTGCCAGAGGGCCACCCCCAATAAGTTGGAATTGTGGGATGACAGGGGACATTGTGCATGTAAGTAGGAATCAAGGGAATGCACAAAAGAATGGGCAATTCCCGAGAGGGGGGCAGTTTACACTCCGCTGTATAGTACACAGACACAAGAGGATTTGGCCCAGGATCACACATTTTATCAAATACAAGTGCCGAAAATGCAACAGGCACAATAGTGGGGGCGATGCTGATACGCCCACCGCAAGGATAAACACAACAAGCACCTAGGCAAAAACAACAAAATGCGAAAACTGGACAGGTACTGACATCTAGGATTGGAGGCGTCACTGTGGTAGAGGGAATCCTTTTACGGGGACGGGAATGGATTTATATCCTCAATAGGACAGCTCACAGGGTCACTTGATGTGTTCAGTACTATCTGTGATACCAGACCCCCAAGAGGAACCAAGGGTCGATATGACGATAGGAGGCACATCGTTGTACTTTCTTGTAGACACTCGAGCGACTCGCTCCTGCATCAGGGAGGGAAAATATCCAATATCAGGAATTGCCATGAATGCTCAAGGGTTCTCTGGAGTTACAAATTTAGTTCCTTTTACTGATAAGTTACCTGTCTCCATAGGGGAATGTGACATGTCTGTCCCCTTGTTATATTCACGACAAATGTCAGTTAATATTCTGGAAAGAGATTTGATGCAAAAACTTAACATGACAATTTCATTCACTGATCAGGGAATAGTGTGTTACAACCCAGGGATACATTATTTAAATATAGGAGAATACATACTGGCATTCACAAGACAAGTGGTTTTACGAGGAGTCCCAGTAGACACTGAGATTTTCATTTATGAGGTGAGCATTCTGTTAACGTGGCTTCCTGGACTAGTAGGAAAGATTGTGAGAATACCTGATACATTTTTATTTAGACCACAAATACCTATCGATGAGGAAGAAGAACAGATTATCCCTATAGAATTGGAAGCAGCTACAGTACGAGGAGAAATAGCAATGCTTGAGGGAATAGATGATGAGGGAAGAGCATGGAGAACAGTGATATCTCTGGAGGAGGGGTACAGATTGACTGACATAACAGACGAAGATATGTTCTGAAATTAACATATCAATGACAAGGTAGTGTTCTTTGTGAGCATTACATACTGGATAAGGATTGAAAAATGAGAAATTCCACAGAGAATGGCTTTAATGCAGAAAAAAACAGCATTCTTTCAGGAAGACCTAGAAAAGGTGCCAAGTGTCCTATGGACTACAGGCCCATGATGTAGAGTTATTGAGGAGAATAGGTGAGGTTAAAATAAAACTTAAACCAGGAGCAATTTTACCTCAAGCAAAACAATACCCAATGTCCCGAGAAGCTGATGAGGGCATATTTCAGGCCATTTCAGCATTAATGAATCAGGGAATACTAGTGCCATCAGAATCATCGTACAATACCGCTGTGTATCCAATTAAAAAATCTAAAGGGGTGTCGTGGAGATTAATTCAGGATTTAAGACCTGTTAATCAGATTTGTAGAAGCCGAGTTTCCTTTAGTTCCTTATTCTGCAATGACATTGTGCAGTATTCCAGTTGAAGCAAAGTATTTTATGGGGATCGGTTTGAATAACGTGTTCTTCTCGATCCCATTGCCCAAGTACTCACAAGACTTGACTTAATTTACGTTTTGTCAAAAAAAATAAAACAAGGGTACTGTGAAACCCCATCGATCTTTAACAGGGTCCTACAGATGGATCTTGGTAACATTGAATTTAAGAGCACAGCGATTCAGTACGTAGATCACATATTGATCTGTAGCGAAACAGAGGATGAATGCAAGCAAGATTCTGTCCAGTTAATGAATACTTTGGAAGACAAAGGATACAAGGTGGATAAGGAGAACCTGCAGTACTGTCAGCGAGAGGTACTGCTTATAGGTCAATTAATTTCTCATGAAGGAAAGAAAGTGACACCTGAGAAAGCTGATGCAATCATGAAAACACCAGAACTAAACACAGTGAGGCAAATGCAACAATTTTTGGGCTTGTGCAACTATTGCAGAGCCTGGGTTTTTGATTACAGCACATATACTAAGCCGCTTTTGCAAGTGTTAAAAAAGGCACAAGTTGGTAAATAAAAAATAGAGTGGACTGAAGAAATGGAGGAGGGATTTGAGGAGTTGAAAAAAGCTATCTGGACCGCACCAGTTTTAGTGATCCCCAATTACTGTGGGGAGTTCTATTTATTTTCACACACAAATGGGCTGGTCATGACAGCAATGCTTACACAAAGGACAGCTTTGAGGTACAAGCCTTTGTCATTTTACAGTTGGATATTAGATTCAGTTATGGGACAATTTCCTTGCAAACAATCTTTGGCCACTGCTGCACTCGCAATTGAGAAAACAACAAGTTTGACCATGAGCTGTTTCATTTTTTTTTATTTTTTTTTATTTAACATTTATAAAGCGCTCACACAGCCCACAGGCATCGAGGCGCTGTTACAGGAATTGTTTGTTTTTCTTAGTTGTGTAATTGTGTTGTTTCTTTTTGTCTTAGTTATGTATTTATAACGTGCTTAAACACCCAGTGGTTTCTAAGCGCGGACCCGGGGATCGAACCTGTTGTTGCTTCGTGTCGTCTTGCTTCCAAGACGCGCACGCTGCCGCTGAGCTATCCTCCCGGCTTATTTGCCATTTTGGAGAAACCCAAGAGTACATTGATGTCACAAAGGGCTTCGGCTTATGAGGTGATCATTTCCAATCCACCAGTTAAAATAGTGAGGTGCAAAATAGTGAACACAGCCATGTTTGTAGCTGAACCTGTAAAAGAAGGTGTTCATGTGCATGACTGTGCACATTATGTTGAATTCTATAATGATATACCCCATGTTAAAGAGAATGCTTTGGCGGGGGAGTAAGTCTCTTTATTGATGGTTCTTCAAAGATTTTACAAATAAGTGGTGAGAGGCATTCGGACACTGCAGTAGTAAGACACAGATTAAAATGAGAATTCGAGGTGGTGACGAGTGCAACCCTACCGTCTCACTTTTCAGCACAACAGCAGAGTTACTAGTGCTTATTGTTGCACTCGAGAAACTTGAAGGACAGGAAGTGGCGGTCTATAGCGACTCCGCCTATGTGATGCCAATTGTTCAAGCAGGGCTGTCATGTTGGAAGAGGAGGGTCTATCTCTGTGCAGACAGCTCTCCAGTATAGCATGCATCCTTATTGCACAGGCTCATTAAGGCACTACAACTCGCAGTGGCCATAGCGGTCATCAAATACGCAGCCCATACTAAACAAACAGACTTTATTTCTCGTGGAAACGAAGCCACAGATGTAGAAACCAAAAGAGTTGCATATTCTCCAGATATTTCTAGTGTTGATACTGAAGATCATAAGGAAGTTCTAACTAGAAGCATGCTAGTGTGCGAAGGGTTTAATATGCAGTCTATTACGCCACTAATAGAGATTCAAGGAAGATGTCCTCTAGATCAGCACAAGTTATGGAACCGAGAGGGGTGTTGGGGTGGGGAGAGGTAAAGGAGTATTTGGGGAGTGAGAGGAGGGAGGAAGAGCAGTGTGTTGGGGAGGGGGAGGTAAAGAGTTGTGTTACAGAGGTGATAGGTAAAGGGATGTGTTGGGAAGGGAGAGGAGTGAAATGAGAACTGGAGTGCACACATGGCCTGAGGGAACGTTATAGAAAGGGTGGTGTAATGGCAATTCTATATGTGTCTAGTTTTATGTTTTAAATATGAATCATGATAGAAGTCAGAAAGTGTTTGTTGATGTTGCAGAATTCCAATCATATTTGCAATCATCTGTCATGCATGTGAGGTGCTGCCTGATTCAGCAAAATGATGACATCAATTTCCCATTATCATCTGTGCCCACCAACACATGAATCCTGAAAAATGAGGCCATTAAATGTTGCCGTGTGACCTATTTTTCCCACACATTCCATGCCAAGGGTATTGCTGGAGCTTCTTCTTCCTCATTACTGTCTGGTGGAATGATGACATTTTGGGGCATTGCCACATTATGCATGTGTACAGGTTATGGAGCATGCAACATGCAATGACAATATGCCCAACTTCTTGGGGGCATACATCAGCATTCCACGAGTCTTCTGTAGGTAATGGAACCTGACTTTCAGTTGTTCAAAGGACTGTTATATTGTGCTACAGACTTGGATGTATGCCAAATTATATTGCCTCTCTGCAATCTTCCGAAGGATTCTGCATTCGGTCAGTAACCGTGGCAAGAGCTTTTAGCCATTGTCTCCTGTAAGGATGCAGATGAAACATTAGTCAAAGCATGCATGCTTTGTGGGTGTCCCGACATACAAAGGGTGTCTTTTATGCATCATTTATGCATCACTAGGAACATGGAGCATGGGTGTGGGATCTGGGACATAACTTGGTTGTACATTTGTGGCTGTGTGCTGTGCATTGCTGCTGGTGCCCCTCTGCCTACAACTCTCCCCTTTAAATTACTGACCAACAACCATATTGTGCTTGCCTAAGAGACATATATTTTTTGTCACCTGTGTGGCAATTTCTGTAGGGAAGGTACATTTGTGCAATATCACCAAGTCATGTTCACAACCAGGTAACCAGTGTGTGATGGTCATGTCACGCTCGCAAGTTATTTGAGCTGTCATGGTATGGTGTTGCTTCCTGTTCCATTTGTCATAAAATAGCCTCTAATGTGTGCAGCTATGTGGCATAGTAAGGCAGCTAACACCTGCACAGTATTCTTGAAAATCTTTGCTGGACCATACCATGCAATGTCAACAGTGTGCTGATAGCTGTGTTGTAAGAAAATAGAGTACGGCCACTAACATTTGGTAAGTAGGATGGCAGTTAATTTTCCAGTTTGGATCTCAATTTCATTCTCAATGAGCTGGAGTAAATAGATTGTGGTTGGCCTGTACAGCAATTACATTCTCAGCAGTTGTGTTTCTCTTAGCGCCCATGGGGTTATTCTGCCCCTGGGTATTGGGGGCCTCCACATCCTTCTCCGTTTATGCTGGTCTATCTACTGCATGATAATAAATGGAAGATACAACACCAGTAGATATAGTGCCAGTTCTTCACTGGGAAGATGTTTCTGTTGATCTTGGGCTTCATTTTGGTAGAGGTATTTTGATAGGGAAGGGTGATTGTGTGAACCTGTGATTGATTTTCTTTCACTTACCACACCTGCTTGTTGATGTTGGTAATTTGTTGTGGTGTTCCATGCATTATTTTCCCAGTCATAGTAGTCACAATTGTATGATAAATACTGCATCCATTATCTACCACACTCCGCATTTGGTATTGAGCGGGTTCTGTAAGGCATGGTTACAGCATCCATTATTTTTGGAAGCTTTGGTACCAGTATTATTGCGTGTAGAGTGTAACTCATAATTGTATAGTATAGTGTGGCGAATATGCCATATTTACTGATACCAGATAACACATGTTTTGCCATTATTTCTCATAAGCAGTCTCTAAGGCTTTCTAGAGATCTGTATCCTTTTGGGATTTAACTTGATTTCTTCTTAATGAAGCATATCTTACAAATGCAATATGGAAGGAACACTTTCAAAAGATGTATTTCACAGTGTCGACTGAAAGATGCAATTTCCCAATGGAGGTGCTATTGTGCTAGGAGACATGGAAGTAGCATCAAAGTCCAAGAAGCTAGAAATACCTCAGTTAAAACGCTTAAGGATTGATATGGCTTTTTGTAGGTATATCTTTCTGCTTGACATCTATTCCAAGCAGCATAGGAAGGTCCTCTTGTAGCACTCTAGAGAGTGTGAATTGGCGACATATTCTAATGGGTTAGCCAGGCTGTATCTTTCCACCATGAATGCACAATTTAAACATAAATGATCTGACATCTGATTCTGGCATTGGTAAAAGCAAAGATGCTGGTCTTTGGAATATTTCTGCTTCATGCACTACAAGTGTACTGCCAAACAGTTAAAAATACAAACATACCTCTGCTTTGTTAGATACCATGTTTTAGGAAAATGAAAACCAATGTGAGGATGTCAGGGTGAAACCTTAACCAGTGTTAAGACTTGGCGAAACATTTTGGGCATAAACTGAAACACACAAATATTGTGCATTCTTGGTGAACTGAGTTCCCAAAATGTGCAGTGGTTAATGCAAAGTGATTTGCATGGTGTTAGGTAATATTTTCATATCAATGTTACATCTTTATGACCTGTGTCAACCCCAGAACCTTTTGTTTTAGTGGTAGATTATTTATCCTTATACCTCTGTGACACTCACAGAATCTTTTAGGCTTTTTATAGGTGTTATTTTTAAGACTCTCCATAGTATCTTTTAAAAGTTATTCTCTTTGACAAAATGTCAAAGAGAATAAATGTCAACGTGGCTGTTGCTGGGTTGGTTTAGGGGGCTTCCCTTTTAACTTGCCCTGGCTAACCTTGTAAGAACTATAGTTCCCAAGGGTACAAAGGATATTTGGATCCCTTTTGCATTTTATTAGGTGAGACCCGCACTCCCACCTTTTGTGGAGTGCTGGGGAGATACTTGTTGTGTAATGACCTTCTGTGTGTATGTCCGGTAAGGAGAGGAGATGTGTTGTGTAGTGACCTTCTGTGTGTGTGTGTGTCTGGTAAGGAAAGGAGATGTGTAATGCTGTCTTGCTGTGACCCTGTGATGTCACATGGAATGTTACTGTGTGGAAGGTGGAGTGTTTATCTGAAGGTTCCAGACTGAGGCAGTTAGAGATCCCCTGCCTGGGTGATGGGGCCAGTGCTGATATAGTCCATACTCTCATGTATTTATCCTTACTGTAACTGTGTCTTTAAGTCCTGTAATAAACCTAAGAAGTAACACAAGAAAGTCTGGAAGTCACTTCATAACAATACTGTTTATCCCCTTTCTCATTTTAAATTGAACCTTTATGTTACAAGTACAAACTGACCTTTAATGGCTGGTGGCAGTGAACCTTTTTATTAATTCAGTGCTGTTTGCACACCCATTTGTGCCCATTTTACCAAAATGGCCACTGTCTTCCTTTTTCACCATTTTTGCATTTCTTGTCCTTCCATGTTCCTACCCCCGACATCCATGGTGGTAAATCCCTTTGTGTGCTTTTTATCTTTGGCAGGAGTCCTGCTGACTCCCCGCACAGGCTCCAGATTCCCTGTGAAGGCAGGAAGCAAGGGAGGAGTCCAAAACTCTGTATCCCTTTGTGTTCCAGCCTGACTGTAAGAATCCAGTTCAAACTGGAAGTCTGGCTGTCCTGAAAGGACTGCCAACTCCCCAAGTTTGCATGTTGCATGTTTGTTTGATTGGCTGGGTTCCTGCATACATTTCCGATCCCGCAAGCTGAAGAGGTAGTCAACCATTGGAACCAGAAGTGAAGAGGAAGATGAAGAATCCACAGCTGCGACAGAGCCTGAAGTAGCCCTTCATTATAATTGTTCTGCCAGTGCCAAACTCAATCACTCCTACCCGAAAGCCTATGGGATCCACTAGATCCAGGAAGACCTGCATTTTGAGCCATCCCCCATCATGCTGTGACCAAGCATGGCTAGAATACCTCAATACCTCAATACCCTGGGACATAAAGCCATCTGGCAGTGCACAGTCTTTTGAATTTCGAATCTCACTGAAACTTCGTGGGAATCCTGCTAGATCTCCAGAGGCATGATATAGTTCTGAAAAATCCTCTCATCTGAGTGCTGAACCTTGCAAACAACGAGACCAGCGCTATTCTGTCTTCTTCGGTGCTCTTGAAAAGGTGCCAAATAGGGAAAATCTTGACTGGAGCCTTCTCCCACTATCTCCCTTTATCCCTGCTGCAAAAGTCCTTTGAAAGTCTGGTCTTACATCTTCCTCATAAAGGAATCCATCAACCAGGTTTTTGGCTGCATATCGTGAAGTCTTTCTGCAGCAACTCTGTGTTGGCTGGAGTATTTTACCTACCTTAAGTCTTTGTGATTTCTGTATAGCTTTGTGGTGTTTTCTGTGATTGGGAGGCCACTCATCCAGTTCACCTAGGCCCACTGCGGAATCCTCCTAGAGTGTCTTCTCTGAAATCCCTGGACCCTAAACTACCTTTAAACTGAAATACTTTCTTGTTTGAACAGTCGTCTTCGGAACTCGGACTTTACCTGCAACTGAACCCTATCTCACCCCGCCTATAGTTGGCACCTGGACCACTAGGGTCCCTCTACTGCTTCTGAGTGAACTCATGCTATAGAATAACTGAATGACTGGATAAGAAAAGTGAACAGTTACAAAAGTTGTTACTACCTTGAATGTGTATTGCACTATTCTGAAAAGTATATATAGGTTAATTTACTCACCTGTGAATTGGTTGTACCTCTTCCCCAAAAGTAATGCTGTTGGTTTCACTTTACTATTCATGTTAGGATAGATGTATGAATGTCCTCAATTGGGTCATAATTCCCCTTATTTGCTGTTAGCCTGTCCAGAATATGTCGGCCTTAGGTTATATTTACCTCTTAAGTTGCTGATAGCCCCTTTAGTTTATAGGCTTCACTTACCTTGTGTTAGCTAACGGCCATCCTAAAACAAGTTAAAGAGTTATTGCTTATCTCAATTTGTGTTCCACTGATCTTAAAATGCAACTGTAATATAATATTACAACATTAGGTCTTACCTGCCTAGAATAGCTGTGTGCCATTCCTGAAAAGTGTTTCTTTAGGTCAAGGGTGCTCAACGGATTTCACTGGAGGGCTGAATGTACCACACAAGTCCCTTGAAGTGGGCTGCAGTAAACATGGGAATGAGCGGGTGGTATGCACATCAGTGTGCAGAGTTGAGTGAAAAAAACATGGGTTTTAAGATGAACATTTTATTAATTACTTTTTACTACAACCCATTATGCACAGCCTGTTAAAGCCATTCCCTCTTTGATCTATTTATATCACTGAAATCATGTTTTAAATAGAAGTAAAACTGCATGTTTCATGATGCAATGACTGAACCACAGAGGCTTCCCACACCCGACATGACAGACTTAGTGACTGACTTTATGCCTTTATGACTTAACTCATGTGACTGGGAGGGCCCCATTTTGTGCACCACTGCTTTAGGTGTAGATGACCTTAGTCTGCCTGGAGCATCCAGAATTAGTGTAAAGATTGCTTGCTTATCTTACACTTTTTTCCACTGAGCTAAAAAACAACTGTAATTGTATATTACACCAAAATGTTCTTACTCACCTAGTATGTCTGTGTGGTATCACAAACGTAGTAGAGGTATATACTGTTCCTTGAATCTGTGTTCCACTATTCAGAAAAGTATATTTGCAAGTTGGTTGACTATGTGATTTTCTTGTTGAGTGTTACTGCATAACTGACAGGGTCTACTACCCTTGTATTACTGAAAGTAATCAGAAAGTAATCCATGGTCTTACCCCCTAGAAATACAGTTAGGTGTTCTAAATAAGGTCTGTGCTTTGATCTGTGTATTTAAAGCATAGTGTTATGTTTTTATAATGTGTTTACAAGCTTTCTGATAGTACTTACTATCTCTTGGTATGCTTGTGTATAAAATAAACCCTTTATTTCTCTAATACATAGTGTGTCAGTGTTTCTTTGGACCATATGTATAATACAATGGGCCTCATAACGACCCAGGCGGTAAGGGGTTTACGACAGCGTAAACAGCGCCGACCCTTACCGCCTGATTCCGAGGTCCCTTAGCGCCATGGAGGATTTAACACCTGCTTTTAGCAGGTGTTAAAATCCATGGCGCTAAGGGACCATGTTGTTAATTACGCCCCCGTAATTTACGGTGGCGTAATTAACGCCTTCCCCACTCCCATTATGCCCTATGGGGCAAAAATGGGAATGGGGAAGGGTAAATGGGGATTGGGGACTTACCGCCCCGCCAACCTCGGAATGGGGCGGTAAGTCCGCCAACCACCATGGCGTAAACATAGTTTACGCCATGGTGGTAAAGGTACGACCCAGGCGGTAACTTACCGCCTGGGTCGTAATGAGGCCCAATGTCTTTGTAATGATTCTACAGACGTCTCTCCCTCCTAAAATAAGCCTGGCTGCTCTGTCTACACTACCATGAACTCAGGTGGTACAGCCTTATACTAAGAGTGAAGTCTTGTACTCTCTAAGTTGAATGGCTGTACCAAGCCCTTAGCTGGACTTGAAAAACTATCCTAACACATGGTACATGCTAAAATAGAATAAAGGGAGCAAGCATGATGTGATATCAGAATCATCCTTGGTAGTATATAAGATGAGTCATGAAGTTGCTAGAACATTTGAGGCAATAGGCATTTGTTGAGGGAGAATAAGACATCATTTTTCCCTGACCCTTCTGCACTTTGCACTACTCATATTTTCATTGTGGGTTAGCACAGAACAATATGAGCAGATCTGGGCTTGATGGGGCTGGAAGTTGTGTTACCGGTGATGGTTCCAGATGCCATATCATGATGTAATGTGCTTTATTATCTGCAACAGGAAAGCTGTTTCTGCAAGTGACTGTACACAGATGTGGGGTGAGTATCTAGAAATACTAAAACCTCTGCATCAATGGTGTCATTCTCGCCTTCAAACTCCTAAGTATCATTACATTCCAGCAGCAACCTCCTTCCACCTGGTCTCTGATGGGTCATCATTTGTGTCTTGATCATCATCCATCTTGTCATCATCAGTATTCTCTGATTTATCAGTGGATGGGGGTAGGTAGAGACCAGGGATTTTGAAACATCTTTTACTGTTCAACTACCCTTTGTGTTGTTTATCAATATCTTTTAGTAGACAAGACCTGTACACCACCACCTTCTGCCACTAAGATAGAACTAACCGTATAACCATGTTTGTCAGTCTCAGTGGGTGTTCATTACAGTAGTACAATAACTCTGCATTTACTTGTGCAGGTGCATGTACCCCAGATCAGGTTGTAAAGGTGGTGTGGAAGGTGATTTAGATGATTCCTTCAATTGAACACATCCAATTGTGGCCTCCCCAGTTCAAAGAGCAAGTTCTGCTATAGAAGTGGAAAGACGTTGCGTATCATGAGTATCATGTTTCCCCCTACCTCTTGCTCATTTGGGTGCTGAGTGACCTATTCTTCTAAATGTGTTGTTCGCTCACTGATTGTTGTACCATCCACCACCTTGAATATCGGTTGCTCCCTCCCTGCAAAATGATGGAAACTTAAGTCTTAATCAAGATTCCCTCTGGTATTCCTGACTCTTCCCTCTCTTTCTCTGATGTGTCACCTAATGGAAAGTGTCTCATCCACTTGTTATTGCAAAAGATGGACACTTGTGGGCCGTCCTCGAAGCTCTGCTGTACCATTTCTGCAAAATCATGCAAGTGTTAATCTCCCAGAAGCTGCCCTATGGGGTTCCCTGCTCGCCTCACTCCTCCTCCCAGGTTTCACCTGATGGCATGTGTCCCATTACTTTTTTCAAGGGAAAGACACTGAATGGTGTTTGTCACCCATATTGGCAAGCCACTGTTGCACCCTCCTTGCAAAATGAGGTGAGGATGTCTATTCCACAAGGTGCCCCCAGGGATTCACAGTTCCTCTTGCTCCTCTACCGAGGTGTCACCCAACAGCATGTGTCTCATTCACTCAATAAATGATGGAGACTGACAGATGTTTCACCTTACTTTCTGAGACCCTTCTGTTCACGCCAAGCCAAATCAGGCACTCCCACAAGCTTTCTCTTGGAATCCTGGCTCCCCCTTCTCCTCCTCACAGAATGGTATGTTTCTCTTCAAAGAAACAAGGGGGTAGGGTGGGCACCGCTATGTTTAGTTATTGTTCATCACTGTAGAATCCATAGTTAATGTAAACAAGGCTTTAATGGGAGCACACCCTATAGCCTTGGCACACGGTTATAAGCAACAACTGAGAAAATAGGATCAGAGTCCTCTCCATTCCTGAGTGTGCTCTCTCATAACTCTCCTTCCACAGTTGTACTATTATTCAAAATATCTTATTTCCTTAAATCCACTGCTAATTAACTTAATTTGCAGAGTAAAAGAAAAAAGTATTTGTTGTGTTTCACGAATTTCGAATATTATTTATTCTTTGCCTGACACATCAGTGCCTAATCATATTTTGCCAATGCATTTCGGACTTCCGTCAATCGCCCGGGCTCTCAGGCACTGTATAATAATTATCTGTTACCAACAATTCACAGTTCCACACCAATCTGTTAGCTAATCATTCACACAGTCATCAGGAATGCAAATGTAAAGTACCCATATCAGACATTACACATTTGTTTTCTCCACCAACACAGGTTACATCAAATTGTATAATAGCACATAACAGATAATAGTTGTAGTCTGGGAGTGAAATTCAAAGGAAAGAATTCGAAAGAAAAAAGAAACAGCAATCAATTCAGTGTCATATAAGCATATGCTTGTTGCTAAAAGTTAATATGATGTCCATACCTGAAGAGCTGTAAATACCCAGAAACATTCAACTGTCCTAAGTAAATTAACCAAAGGAGAATGACTCAGTAGTGTCACAAATTCAGTGTCAATCAAATATCAAGGAAAACGAATATCCTCTTAGCTTACCAGGTTGTGAACCTATTCAGCCCATTCATTCTGTAAAAAATAGAAATAGCCTAATTAATATTTCCATCTATCCTTTTGGTTGTCACTAACACCTCCTTGGTGGACGCTTTCCTTCAGTGCTTAAGGTACACTGCCATGAACAAGCTGCTCAAAGGAGCTGCCGCCCATGCCGTGTGCGCCTTTGAAATGCTAGTCATCTTCGTGCATGCGCATTGTGATTAAGGGATTAATGTGCTATTCGATCTCAAAATACTCCTATGGTCCTGTATTCAGTGAGTATGATATTAATTGCCGTGAGCTAAATAAGTATATTTTCAGCATTGTGATTCTCTTCCCGATACAATTCTTAAACGCTATCTCGATCATAAAGTGTTGACTGCACATGCACGCGTGATTAGTTGCCGATTCATGTAAATACATAGGTGCGCACGCGCGCGTGTCATATTAATCACTATAGCCTTTCTAAATAAACTGTACCCCGCCAAAGAGTATACTGGTCTGCATAACCCGTGCCCCGTTATTCATTGAGACAGAATTACTTGCATTAAACATTTAGATCGAGAAGTATTTCAAGCGCTTCTGTGTTAATGTGGTACTTCATATACATACGCTACTGCGCATTCGCGCTTATCACATTTACATAACAACTCACCATTTTCAGTAGTCTGTACCCTAGGGTCGCGATACTCTTATATACTGCACTTTTTGGTATACGCATTTGTAATTTTGCCTGTAATAGGCATAATCCCCATGTTCCTAGATGCTCACTACCACTACTCTTAATTAAGCAGTTTTTTAGGTTAGACAAATATCTTGATGTCACACTTTTTTTCCACATGTAAGTGCCTTAATGTTCATGTGCATAATAAACCTTCATTCTTTTGTAGGGGGTAAGCAAATGATTACCCTTTCATTCACCAAATTTCCACCTGGGGTATACATGATCCGGCAGTGTGTTCCACTGCCTTACATCCCACAAGGAAGGGATATTCTATGTGGGACATTTCATGTGGCCCCAAAGTAGTATATACAATATACAAAAAAGTGCCTGTGATTCCTGTACATGACCTTTGCAAATATCATATTAAAAAAACACCTGGGTTATACAAATGGGGAATACATGATCCGGCAGTGTCTTCCACTACCTTGCGTCCCACAAGGATGGGATATCCTATGCAGGATATTTCATGTGGCCCTAAAGTAGTATATACAATAAAGTTCTATGATTTCTTTACATAACCTTAGCAAATATTACAAAAAACACAAGAAGTTGATCTTTTCATTGATCCCCATGGTTTTAGGGAATCAAGGCGATAGATCCAGTAGGACTCCTGTTGATTTAATCGTCTCCCAAGATCTTCGTGTGCACTACGATGTCTAATTACTTCCAGGACTTGTATTCTTATCTGGCTAACATTGTGTCTCATCTGGTTCCAATGTCTTGCTACTGCTGAATTTACATTGTTTGTCCGTATACAAGATCTGTGTTCATTCCAGCCATGGTTACTAGGTCTTTTAGACTGGTCAACGTAGTAAATGCCACATGGGCATTTAATCCCATAAATAATGTTTGGTGTGTCACATGTCGTGTAACTATTGAGTTTGATCTTTTCACCTGTACGGGGATGGTTAATAGTATCTCCTTTCATTATAAAGTTACAGTTGATGCAGTGTAAACGCAGGTACATTCCTTTTCTTGTCGTTTAAAGTCTCTTCCTCCCAGGTCTGGTTTTCACTAGTTTGTCTCTTAAGTCATCGCTCCTCTTACAAGCGAATGTAGGTATCTCCTTAAAGAGATGTTCCACTCCCGTTTTGTTGGTCAATGTACACCAATTCTTTTTAATTGCTGACTTGATTTTGTTACTCTGTAAGGAATAACATGAGACATAGACAATGGATGATGTAGTTTTTCTTTGGCTGTTGGTATGTTTGTTGTGGTTGTTAAACGTTCTTTGGCTCCGCTTATTTCTGATGGTTTATATCCTCTTGCTGCAAATCTCTGGCCCATGTTTTCAATCTTTTTCTCACACATAGCTGGATCATTCACTATGCGTTTTACCCTTATCATTTGGCTATAGGGTAAGTTGTTTAACAAACTTGGTTGATGGACCTGAATTGAAACCGTGGACCTGAATTGAAACATCTAGAAAGTGGATATTTGTTCTTGAACTCTTGTGTGTGAATTGTATCCGCTGATCGATGCTATTCAAATAGATGAAAAAGTCATGTAGTGATTCTTCTGTGCCGATCCAAATCCCGAAGGTATCGTCTATGAACCGGACCCACATTGAGATATAGTTCCTCCATATTGCTTGTTCTAGCACGCATTCTTTTTCAAACTTATGCATGAAAGTATTTGTATGGGTCGAGACATCGATGCTCCCATAGCTGTTCCAGATGTCTTCAGAAAGAATTTGTTGTTGTATTGGAAATAAGAGTTTTCAGAAATTAATTGGAGTAATACCAGTATAAATTCCTTCATAGCTTTAAGATCTCCTTCGTTCAATAGAAGCCATTTGATGGCCTCCATACACAGAGTGTGTGGAATTGACGTGTATAAACTTTTTACGTCCACTGTAAATAAAAAAGAATTCTCTGTGTATTTGGTGCTTCTCAGTCGTTCCAGAAAATGAGTAGTGTATTTAATGTATGTGTCAGTTTTTTGTGTAAGTGGCTGAAGAAACTGGTCAATATATTGTCCAAGTGGTTGTAGCAAACGATCAACACCTGAAACAATAGGTCTGCCTGTTGGATTACTCGGATGTTTATGTATCTTTGGTAAGGTGTAAAAGTTAGGAATCCTCGGATGTTTATTTATGAGAAATGATTGTGTTTTGTCACTGATCCAACCCAATTCTTCAGCTTTATCCAATATTGTTTCAAGATTTTTGAGTATTTCTGTAGTGGGGTCACCAACCAATTCTGAATATACATTAGTATCACTTAATTGACTCATGCATACATTGTGATAATCTGTGTTGTTCATGATCACAAGTGCTCCCCCTTTGTCTGCAGGCCATATGGTAATGTTGTCATCTCCATATAATCCTTTCAGCATTCAAATTCGTTAGGTTTCAGATTCCGGTGTTTGGGATGTTTAAACAAAATCTTCTTGAGGTCATTGAGCACCTGTCTGTGAAAGATTTCTATAGATGGAACACTTATGGGTGGAATAAGACACGCTACTTTCTGAATTCCTACAATTCTTCTGGATCTCTATCTTTGGTCTCAGTGATATCTAATTCATTCAAATAGCGTTGTGCTGTGTGTAGGAACAAAGCTCAGACCTTTCTGAAGTAGATTAACTTCATTGGTAGTAAGTTTCCTTAATGAAATATTAATCACTAGGTTTTCTTCTGTCTTGTTCCCCTGGTTTCCACCCTTGGATTTCCTTTTCCCCTTCTCGTTCTTTTCCTCCGG
Source organism: Ambystoma mexicanum (assembly GCF_040938575.1). Classification (NCBI taxonomy): domain Eukaryota; kingdom Metazoa; phylum Chordata; class Amphibia; order Caudata; family Ambystomatidae; genus Ambystoma; species Ambystoma mexicanum. The sequence continues at coordinate 678,939,832 of NC_090922.1, read as the reverse complement.
CCGCTTGACCTAAAAATAATTGAGTTTAGTGTAGGGCTCTGTTGTTGAAGTTGATTGTTCTGTCTGTGCCTCCGTAGGGGTGCTCTCTCTTGTGGTGCTCTGTTTGTTTCTGGAATCTTCGGAATCTGTACTGGACGTATTATCTGTACTTCCTTAATGGGGTTTCTTCTGGAATGGAGTAGAATACTTGTCCATCCAAGTGTAAACCTCACCATTTAGATATTCATAAGTGTCTCAACGAAATGTTCTTCCCCCGTTGCGCGGGTACGAGTCAACTCACTAACATCCAAGATGTTCATTCTATTCAGAGGCACCAGACAGGGCTGTCCCTTCTGCCCGATCCTTTTCGCTTTGGTGATAGAACCGATGGCGGACTTTATCCATGCACGTCACTCAGGAGTACGACTGGTTGACGATCCTGACATAATATCTCTATATGCTGACGATGTCCTACTATACATCAGAGATCCCAAAACCCACCTAGATCCCATACTGATAGACATCACCCGGGTCGGCACCCACTCCGGATTTACGATTAACTATTCCAAACCGGAGATTTTCCCGCTCACTAAGGCTACCCTGCAGCCCACCACCGAGTATCCCCTGCACTGGGCCCCTGAGGGTGTTAGATACCTTGGGGTGCAGATGTCCCTCACTAAGCCCACCTTGCTTGCCGATAACTACTCAGCTGTAGCACGAACAGTTGAGACCAAAATTTCACAATGGCGCACTCTCCCGTTGTCCGTCGCTGGCAGTCTATCCCTTATTAAAATGATCTTGCTCCCCAAGCTCTTATACACCTTTTGCAACATTCCTATATGGCCTGGGAGGGCTTACTTCACTAAATTGCATACGCTCTGTGCACAATTTCTCTGGCACTCCGGTGCGGTGCGCAAGAAGTGGACTGACATGGCACTTTCATACAAACAGGGTGGTATTGCTGCTCCGGACCTAGAACTATACTGGATCGCGTCCCAGGCCCAGCATGCTACTCATTGGTACCCGGGTTCCCCAGTGCACCCACATGTCAAACTGGAACGGCTCGCCTCCGCTGGTATTAACTTGATGTCCTTGATACTACATCAACGCTACACATCTGATTCCCCCGTCGACCCCATTGCTGCAACTCTGTATGCCTGGTCACGTCTGCTACACTCGACAAGTGGGCCCTCCCCATATTACAAATGGCTTCCCGTGTGGGCCTTTCCTGGCCTGGAGCCCACGCTTGATACCGCTTTGGCCCGACACTGGGGTGCATTGGGGTATCGGGCGCTGTCTGACTTCTATCCCGAAGGCAAATTTATAGGTCCCAAAACCTGGAGACCGGGGCACACCAGATCCCCCCTAAAGACTCTTCAATACTACAGGCTTTGCGCCGCATTCCGCACCATGTGGCCCTCCTTTCCGGATGAGCCCCCAGATAACCCGGCGATAGCCTACATCGCCAACTCGGGCGGTGCACGTGGTATCGTCTCTTCACTGTATCAAATCCTACAAGACATCATCCCCACTCCGGCTCTTGGGGCGCGCGACGGATGGTCGGCTGAACTGGATCTAGAAATACCTGATGAATTGTGGGAGGACATGTGCTGCCACACACAAAAAGTTTCCCTCAACTTCCGTTTTCGTGCCATGCAATACAAGCTTCTCAATAGGCTTTACTATACACCATGCAGGACATCGGGGTTTGCTCGCTTTGAGGTGCACCTCTGCCCGCGCTGCAGGGCAGTGGATGCTGATCACTTGCATATGTTCTGGACCTGTAACAAATTGTCTGATTTCTGGGACAGTGTCTTTCATACACTAAGTGCAGTAACTGAAACTGTAATTGATCCCGATCCTTTGGCAGTTCTGTTTGGGGTCTGGAGGTCTGACGAAACTAAGCACTTGAAAACGTTTTTGGATATAAGATGCATGATTGCCAAAAATGTATACTTCAGAACTGGTAGCACTCCTCCCCACCGGCCTCTCAGAAATGGCTGGGTATGCTCACATGGTCGCGGAACTGTGAGGAGGAATACCTGACAATGCTGCCCGCCCAATCTCGCCCCAGGAACATCTGGAGCGAACTTAATACATATCTCAACGATCAAAGTGAGAACACGCCCGGATCTGGCTTGTCTCCGGTCTCCATCCATGTACCGTGATCTCTGCTGTGTACTTCTGTATTGTCGATGCTCTATAACCACTGTTGGAACTATATTCTGTAACCACTACGATGTTTTATGCTATGCTTGATTTAGTTGTTTGTTGCCTTGAAGTATGTGCCTTGTGAAGCTCTGCCAACAAAAATAAAAGTAAAAAAAAAAAAGTCACCTAAGATAATGAGGTGATGTTTAGTGGAAAGAGAATCAATAAGTTGCCAAGTTCATTAAATAATGTTCCAGTGGGCCCAGGAGGGCGATAGATGGAGATAATTGCAACCTAGTGAAGTGGAGCAGTAGTATAGATGGTGAATTCAAAAGAGGTAGGAGTTGACATGGCAGTGGAGATTTGTGCGGCAAAGAGAATAGGTGTCTGCCACCTCCACATCTGCTAGTCAGATGAAGAGAGTTAATGAAGAATAGTTTGGAGTCATGTAGGGCCACCAGGGTGTCAGTGGGAGATGGAGGAATCCATGTTTCAGTCAACACAAAGAGATCAAAGGGAGGAGAGCTGACATAAAAATAGCCAGTGATTAAGGAGGTTTTGTTGCATAAAGAATGAATATTCCACAGCTCAATGTTCACTTGATAGGGTAAGGAAGAGTAGAGAAGTTATGTCTCAGAGGAAGAGAGGTGAGGTAGATAGGTGCTAGGGGAAGTATGGTTTGTTCGTCGGATTTGTGTGTTGGAAGTATGTGTAAGAAAGCTGGATATTTGGGAGTTTTAAGGTGGGAGTTTTATGATAGGGATAGGAAAGGAGGAAGTTGGAGTGTGATTTGAGAAATCACATAGAGAAGTGAGTTGGAGCAGCATCAGGAGCAGCTGGAGAAAAAAGCATTATAGATGAGTACTGCAGTGTGTAGAGCGAGCACAATAATTAGCAACCTTGGGGTACTCACAGGTGCAGCAGGGAGGAAGGCAAAAGCAAAGGTTCATAGGTGAAGAGACTGGTCAGTGACTGGTTTTTGCCTTTTACTGTTCCTCCCGTAACTGGGAAGCCTGGGGTGGAAGCACTTAGGGAGTAAATAATAATAATCATTTTATTATTATTATTATTATTATTATTATTATTATTATTATTATTATTATTATTATTATTATTGTATTTGAGTGCTGACCTAGTGTCGAGAAGCAACAGAGCGCTTTACAGAGTTATAAACCAATACAGATACATAATGGAATGATTTACAGAGGTGTACAACATTACAGATGCATAATGGAACACTTTTCAGAGTTAACAACAGAACAGATATACAGTGGTAGTAGTATACAGAAGGGCATAGAGGAGGGGTACAGTTGTTCTGGGGAGGAGAGGGGTGGGCAGTGTCTAGAGAGTCAGTTGGCACAAGAGGCGACGTGATGGCCTGGCTGTTGAGGATGGGGAAGTTCTTTGAAGAGGTGGGTCTTGAGTTTTTTTCTGAATTGTAGGAGCGTGGAGTCAAATCTGATACAGATGGGGAACGGGTTCCATAGTCTTGAGGCATATGCAGAGAAGGCTTGTTTTCTGGCCCTTTCCTTTTTGCAGTGGCGAATTTCAAGTCTGTACATGTCCCGGCTTCTGTTGGTGTGCTGTCCACCATAGATGCTGAGTTTCTCTGCGAGGTAGATGGGTGACTTGAGGGCAACTGCCTTATAGAAGATGCAGCAAGACTTGAAGGTGATTTGTGGATGCAGTGGGAGCCATTGAAGGTCAATGAGGGCCAGGGTGATGTGGTTGTATCTGCGTAGACCCTTGATGAGGCGTGCAGTTGCGTGTAGGACACTTTTCAGGGGCTGAAGAGAGGATGAAGGGAGGCCTTTGAGGAGTGCATTGCCCCCATCCAGGTGGGAGAGGATCAGTGCTTGAACAGTGAATCTCAAGCTGTCTGGAGGGAGGAAGGGCTTGACTTTTTGCAGGAGGGAGAGCTGATACCAAACTGTCTGAACTTTCTTAGCAATGTGTGTCTTGAAGTATAGATTTTGTAGATGGGGAACTCAATGGACTTGGTGAACGAGGTGAGCTTGGGTGTGAAGCCCTCAGAGTTCATGGTTGATAGCCAGATCTGTATGTCTGGGTGTACGGTGAGCAATAGGAATTTGGTCTTGGAGGGTTTGAGCTTCAAGTATGCACTGGACATACTCTGCTATCTTTTTCTCTACCTGTGGTGTCCCCCAGGGGTCTAACCTCTCTCCCTGGATGTTGTTCAAGCAATACCTGGCATTCCTTGCCCACCGCATCACCGCTCTCTGCCCCAACTTTCAGTGCTATGCGGATGACACCCAGCTCATCTTCAGGCTACCCTCTGCCTCCTCCTCTCCTTCCCTCATACCTGACTGTCTGTCTGCTATCCAGGAGTGGTGTGCTGCCAATGGCCTCTGCCTTAATGCCAGTAAAACTGAGATTCTCCTCATCGGCAGACCCGCTCCCTCCTTTCCTGCAGCTTTGTGGCCGGCCTGTCTTGGCCCTCTTCCTGCTCCCACCTGCAAGGATGAAGAAGGCTCCAGCCCTCGATTGTTCCAAAAATTGAGGCAAGAAGAATAATGGGCTATGCAGGTCCAGCCATGTTAGCCCTCCTCCTTGCTTGCACTCGACGTAGGAGACCCAAGAAAATGAAAAAATCACAAATTGGGCACATGTGTATGCAGGTATAGCTGCCTGCTACGAGAAGTTCCAAAAATTAGGTATGGATTCACTTCAGAGCTCAAACCGGAGCTTCGTGAAGTTCCACGGCCTGAAAGACAAAATGGCCGCCAGCCGCGTGGTTGACGCACTACCCGCGGCCTGAAATGAAGTCGTGATCCGACCTCGTTTCGGTAAAAAAAAAAAATCTATAAATGATCACCGCCGGGCCCAGGCATCGTCTCCCCCACTCGTTGCCACTGTTGGGGGTTACTGGTGCCCCCCCAGCGCTGTCCGCAAGCGCCGGCTCCCCCAAGGACTCAGCCACACACGTCCTTGTGGTTCAGGCTTCCCGGTCGCACGGCGCGGCCGGGAAACGCCCCGTTTATTTATACTGCAAGCGGCAGCGTGCAACATCGCGCCACCGCGTGCGCGCCCCGTCATCGGGCATCACCACAGGTCATACCAGCAATTCTTGATCTGGACCACCCTGTGAGGTGTAGTTTCCACTGCATTGAGATTTTGCAGGGTGGCCATCCAGGTGTTGTTGTGCTGGCAAAATCGGCTCTTGTGTTGCTCTGCAGCCAAGAGATGTGTTGTCTCCTCAACAACACCCTCAACAAGAACCTTCATCTTATCATTTGAAACTTGTTGCTGTGTTTGTTGGTTTGGGGAAAACAGGTAGGCCATTATTCGGGAAGGAAGTGAACAGAAGGGGCCAAAGCAAATATGGCAACAATCAACTTGAGCATAAGGGATTAATGGGGGACATCAGCAGTCAAGGGGGAAGAAGAATGCAAAAGGTGGAAAAGCAGCCATCAAGGGGGAGAGAAGGGCACAAAGAGGGGTGGCAATCATAGAAAAAGCAGCCAACTCAAGGCAGCAGCTATTAAGGAGAAGCAAAAGGGGGAATCAGTGGATGTGTAAGCAGTGGAGAAAGTAAAGCAAAATGCTAATTGTTTGGCTGCCTAGTGATTGGGCTGATCCTAGGGGTTTTATGTAGGGTTGGCTGTTTCTTGTGCTCTGTGGTGCACATGTGGTCCTGTGGCATGTCTCCACTCCGGCTGTACTTTTCAAACACAGGCATTTACTTTACCTTATTTGTAAGGTGCAACCAAAGTGGCCCAGAGGCATACAGGTGCCGAAAACAGAAGGATAGATAGGTTAGAGGGTGAGGCAAAGGGTGCTTACCAACACAAGTTATCTAAAAAGATACGTTTTAAGCTGTACTACAGCAATGATATGCCATGATGCACTATGAGCACAGATTGAAAGCAAGAGGTACGATCCTCGCTGTATAGCCCCAGATCTATATTTCATGAACAGAACTAGTGTTCCACTTCAGAAACCTGTGTTATACTTTTGAGAAGGAAATATAAGGTGTACACACCTCAGGCTGGGAAGGTCAGAAGCCTCGGCAGACTCTAGATCTGATTTACTCTGCTCTGGAACATGACCCCCATTGTGTCTCGTGGCTGAACATTTATATTCATGATAAACTAAACACTTTCAGGCTCAGTAGCTCAAATAGAAGCATGCATATCTGCAGGAAGAGTCACCACACAGTGTGGGAATCTTATGCATAAGCTCAGATTTGGAGGTTCTTTACGAGAACTCCTCATGCACCAACTGGAGACTGGGGTGGAAGCAGGAAAAAGCACAGAAAGACTTTGGTCGCCCTTTTTAACCATGTCAACCCCGTTCAGAAGGAAACTGTTTTTTAGAATGGGTTACTCCATGTTGGGTTTAACCGTGGATTTTTCAAATCTCTGAGCTCCTGCTTAATCTACAGCTGAGCTGAATAGCTGTTAACAAACCTAAAGGACAGAGCAGTGCGTGGACCATTGGTCTAGACATATATTAATGCAAATACATTTTTCCTTCAATGAGCGTCAAATACAGCACAGAGTGATGTGTATTCTAACACAAGACATCCAAAGTTATAGATGAAAGGTGTGCTTCTCATAGACCTATCTTCTCATTTTTGAATATGCCCCTTGGTGTAATGCTCACAATCTCCAGCTATTATTTCATATTTTCTTGCATTCTTTTCCAATGATGGATTGAAAAGTTCCTAATGTGCTTACTCTGCTCGTTTAGAGCGAGCTCCTAGGTGCTGCCTCGCTCTAGAGCCTGGGCTGGGGGCTGGGGGCTGGGGGATGATTGCGAGGCTGCATTAACTTTCAAGATAAGCAGAAGCACATGATTTTCGAACACCCCACTGTTTTTTTGCAATAATTGCTTTTCTTATAGTTTCCAGCGGTTCTCTTTTGTGTTTACGATAACAGAGGGATACTTTATTGCATTTCATCACGTACGTTGCCATGGTAATCAGCCGTCACTGGGTGCTATAAAAATAACCCTTCTTCCTTGATAGATTTCACTCAAGTGAAAATAACCCTTAAAAATAGGTTGAAATTTGCATACTAACACTTCAAGAAGGTTAAAGAAAACAAATGAATTGCAGTAAAAGCGTGCATGCCATCTTTCTGCATAAATCACACACTGGTGGTTTCTACTTTTCTCTGAGTTCTGCTGCATGCCTTCATGTCACTCGTCTAAGGGTTGCATATAGAACAGTGATACACACCCCCCTCCACATTCTCTATCTCCCGTCCTGTGCAGGGATTTTTCCTGAATACGCGTTTGGCGGTACTTCACATTTTGATTTCCTGTTCTTTTCCCAAGCCAATCATTCTTTCAGAAAAGGCCACGTCCTGTTTCTGTGACATGTCCAAGTTCTTCCTGTAAGGTGAACAAGACATGATTAAAGCGAAGTTATAGTATTGTGATTAAAAGTTCCCTTTCTAGGTGGTAAATCCATCAACCTGTCATCGGAATCTTATCATTGTTACCTGTATCATCAATCTAACCTTTCAATCACTACTTTAAATTGTTTAACGGTACAGTAGCCTACATTCTCCAGACTTTTTTTTTATAAACCCTGTGTTTGTTTTTTAGAACCACAAAATAAAACAATAATGTAGTTTTGAGCTTAAATACTGTGTATAATTACTGTACCTAAACAGCAAGTCACATGCTGTATTCACTTGGGACTTCCTTCCAGCTAGTTGCCTGTTGCCACAGACGGCTCAAAGAATACCTCAACTTCCAAGGAAGTTTAATGTTTTTTTTTTCTTCAGTTTTGTGATGGGCTCTAGGGACATCCTTCTTTCTCGTATCTAAACGAACCAATTCCAACTTAACCCAGGTGTCAATAGTTCCAGAGGTAGTATATAATAAATGTTTCTCCCAACTCTCAAGGTTCTGCCTTATGCACCTAAAGTTCTGTGCCTATCTGTTTAATCTCCCTCTGGGACTTTCTAATTGTCCCTACACTATCAAGTGTTTAGTGTTCGAAAGGGTATGGTGGATTGTGCCGTTCAAACATTCTCCTTATGCATGATGTTTCCTCTAATTCTCACATGGTCCTTTCCCTGCTCCTTCCACTGATGTTCTCCTCTTACTACTCTTCTGTCCCAGCTCCTCCCACCTTCACTCATTCTACTCCCTGCATCTGCCTCCTCTGTTCCTTTCATGGAACTCCACTCTCCTACATGCTACTTCTCCCTCCTCCACACTACTACCCCATCTTCCACACTACTAGTCCTTCCTCTCACCACTACTATTCCACCCCACCTTCTACTCAAACACCCTACTTTCACACACACACACACTTTACATTCACTCTCTATACTCCCTCTGCTAATCACAATTGCTACTCTTCCACACACACTCACATCACAGTATCACCTGCACATACTAACCCAGTACCTCACCTTTTCCAGAAATTGCCTCCACAGTCTGCTTCTCAATCCTTCCTCTTGCTGGTCTCTTGGTCTGCCACCGCTTCCTCCTCTGACCTCACCCAACCTATCCAGCACTTACTGCCTCCTGTGGCCCCTTTTATGTTCCCCCTCTCCTGCCATAAGGACACTGATCTGGACAAACCTGCCTTTTCTTTCCCTACCGGGAGGTGATACAAACAGCAAAAGCATTAAACATATGGCTGAGCCCCACATACTTGCTCCACTTGGGTCGGCCATGCAATAATGATGGCTGGCCAGGGTTTACTTTGTGTTTGAGGGATAGCATCTTGGCTTTTTAAAGTTTAATGTGTGTGTAGTTGTAATCCTTCTGTTTAGGTCCTTGGTAATCTAGGGAGTTTGCTGCAGTCTGCGGGCATTCTTCGCATAGACTGGGGAGCCACGGGTATTCAACCTTGCAGACGTGTAGGTGTAGCAGTTCTTCTCCCACTGCCTCTCTCACCGGATGTTTGTTTGGTGCATTAATCACTGGAATTGGTGTGCCATAGGATGCCAGAGAATTGTTCTCACTCGGGCGGTTCGTGGTCCCCATCCGCACTACAAGTGGTGCTGCAATTTTGTTCTTTCTCATTGTGCGCTTGCTGTAGTCTTCATCTGGTGAGTTGTCTCTAGAAAAGACAGACATATTCTGGCAAGCATTTGGTTTACAAGGGATGATGTGAGACAAAGGAGTACTGCTGAGAGATATTCTGGCACGGAGAGAAGCAATTAGGCCCATCTCAACTGCCACCGTCCTCCTTAGTGGTAGGATTGGATATAGATTTCTCCCTCGTAGGCCTCCCGCCCCTGGCTGAGAGGGGTTCCCATCCCCTCTTGGCAAAGCCAGGGTACTGGCCTTGTCACACTGTGTACAACTCAATAGATGTCTCAACAACAAGGTGCCCATTGCATTCATTTATCATGTACAGTTGTTGCATACAAAACGAAATCACCCAATTTGTTCATACACCTCCATAGTGAAAGAGGCAGCTGTCTTAAATCTTGTTATGGATGTGACACTTTTACATAGTCACCAAAGTTTGAAGATACAGACCAATTTATTTGTGAACTTTGCTCTATTCGCCATATACTTAGCGAGGATTTTATCTCAAGATATTTGACGTTTTTTTAATTTTCATAAACCTTTTTGTAGTGTCTTCTGAGTGTGTCCCATAAGTGACTCACAATTCTAAAGGGTAGGTGGTCAACAAAGAAATGCATGAGCAGCAAAGTTCCTGTTAATAGGGAGCATTGACTTATCCAAAGACACTTTATAGCAGAAGTGTTAGGAGAGCTACTGTGGATTTCTATGAACCTGAGTTGACTGGGAATTGATAAGTGATCCTTATTATCTCTACCGACAATACCGAGTTGCTTGTTAAAATGTCTCTTGACTCAGATATTCATGCCATAGTTCAGATATGCATGCCATAGATCAGATATTCATGCCATAGATCAGATATGCATGCCATAGATCAGATATTCATGCCATAGATCAGATATGCATGCCATAGATCAGATATTCATGCCGTAGATCAGATAAACATGCCATAGAGCGTCCATTTTCTTCAACAACTATGGTGCTTGTCATCAACATTTGAAATATATTCCAGCACTTAATGCACCATTTCACATATAAGACCTGTAGTCTCTACTAGTTCCCTTTGGGTGATTTCTTTTTTCTTTTTCATTGCTAATTGGCGTATAGAGAAACTAACAGCACCGCTCCAATCTCTTCTCCATTAAGGTGTGCTAATGCTCATCTACTTTTCTACGAGATAGACAAAATATGGTGTTTAATTGCCATGTGACTAGGACCCTGGTCTCCAAATGTGAAGGAGTCTTTAGACTGTGTGGAATACCATGTTTCAATTGGCCTTGTGTTTGTTTTACTTTAGTGTGTCTTTCATTTGGATTTTGAGTTAGGTTGCTGTGGGGTAGGTAAGGCCACCCCACTGATATGGTATGGCACCAGGGCACATCTTTGTGAATCAGATCCAGGGTCGTACTGGGGAAAAATATTGTCTCGAGCACCAATGAAAAAGTGGCCCACAGTTGTAAATGTCAATTTGTTCCTTTTGTGACAGACTGTTTGAGTAGTACCCAAGGGGGAGTTTTTTGATAAAATGTGATGCTAACTTATAAACCTGGCACACATTGTCCAAAAACGTGGCCCACTTTGACCCAAACAACTGGCCCACACTAGCATTTTGCATTTTTTGATTGGGCATTGCCCTATTGTCCAATAGGCAAGTCAGAGCTTGATCAGATCCATTGTCTCAGTCTAGGTATACAAAGCATGAGGTGTTTGAGCTACAATAATGGTCTTTATGCATTACAGTCCATGCTCTAACAGTTTGGAGGGACAGACATTATTTCTGAGTGGCAGCATCCACACGCAGCTTCATAATCGATGTCATCATGTGGTTCCCTTCATGGGCCAACCGAAGACAACTTTACAGCTGCCTTATTGTGCTCATTAAAAATTGAAATCTTTTATTTTCTATTAGTAGACAGTTTGGTGTAGGACTCCACATTGTTTAAGGGATCACTAATACTGTTTTAATAAGAAGTGCTTCCATTGCCTCTGAGACAGCAGATACATGCTAACACAAAATCCAAAACCCAATTATGTATTCCGTGGATGTATACAGTTCACAGGAGAACGGTGACAGTTATATGTTTGTTCCATTTCAAATTTCATTTCAATACCTATGTCAATACCTGTGTTATGCCCCAAACCCATGACAGAAACCAGTCGGTCTAATCTAGAAAATCAGGGAGCATTAATCCATTGGGGATGTAATTCGTTCTTAATACTCTGGTCAGTAATTGATCTGGGATAGGTTAAGCGTGCCAGTGTTGACTGATTGGGATACGGTTTTTCAGATGGTCTTTCGCCACACCCTGCTATTACGGGTCAATGGGCCTCATTACACGGTAGGCGCTAAGGCATTACCGGTACCGGTAAGGTCACTGGTGCCAGTAATCCCTTAGTGCCCTACTATGAGGTCCCTCCGCCGGTCCCGTCCTTAACGCCTAGTCTGACCAGGTGTTAAGGACGGGACCCGCTAAGGTACTTCAGAGCTAATAACGATACTGCAAATTGCGGTACGGTTATTAGCTCCTTCCCCATTCCCATTGAGCCCTATGGGGGCTCGAATGGTAATGGGGAATGGTATTTGGCATGGGGATGTACCGGGTCCTCAGGGTCTGAATGACCTGGTAAGTCCCCATACCGCCTACCCGGATACAGTATGCGGTAAGGGAGTAGCCATGCCGCTAATAGCGGCATGGTTACCTCCTACCGTGTAATGAGGCCCAATGTGTCTTTATCTGACAGATTATCTGCTAGCCTCCATTTTGCTGAAGGCTGGACTTGTTTGTATATTGGGAGATAGTGCAAATTGTATAGTGCCTTCAGCCTTGATGCTGGTTGCCATATCTTGTTACTGTGTAAGCCTCTGGTGATGTTGGTAGGTTTTGGGCAGAAATGAATATCTGTGATTTGTTGGGTGCTGTGTTTTATAGTTCTGTTAGCATTTAGATATTCACTTCTCATTTGGTTGTTTTATTTAGAAAGGTCATTTTAATACTGACTATATTTAGTGGCATAGACTGTTTATAGTGCAAAGACAGGTTTGGAGTGGTGAATTATGCCTAGGGGCTAGGTGTTGTGGTGGCCATAGTGTGAGTCTTCTGTCTTGAAAATTAGATGAGACTCCAAATAATTCTGTTTTCCCAAAAATATATGGGGCCCAAGTAGTAAGATTACCAAACAAAATACCGTGTGTGAATTTTCAGTGTAGCATTTGGTGTGTCAGAAAATAACTTGGGGGGGCAAGGACAGTAATAAAGTGAGGCAACAAGTGATCTAGAAAATCATGAACTGTGCAGCTATTAATACAGTAGCCAGCAACTATTCAGGTAGAACTATAGAAGAAACAAGGTTAAGCAACAATTGGTTAGGAACACCAGAGTTCAGAAACACAGAGGTGGAAGAACAATCCATCTAGTATACAAGAAACAGAAATTAGATAACCAAAAGTTATTCTAGAATATTGTGGAGCAGAAATGTAGTGGGTGATAAATACACAAAAGTAATCATTTATCTAGAGCAACAGTTACGTCCCAGGGCAACATGTAGTTAAGGGCAAGGAATAGAACAGCAGGGATATCATTAATCAGTTACCCAACTCATTTCACAATCAATCCAGGGCAACAGTTGGAGACAGAGGGGAAACAATTAATCTGGGGCAACAATTTGTAACAATGAATCTAGGAAAGCTGGCAGGAGTGGGTCAAAAGTTAATACCGACAGCAACTACTGCAGTGAATTAACAATCGATAAAGAGAGCAGAAACAGAGCAGCAAAAAAAAAGGCCAGGGATACTATTACTACACTGGGGCAATGATGAATATAGCTTGCAAGAGAGCAAAGGACAATGGTGCACAACTCACTGTAAGGAAACAATTAGTTCTGTGGGCAAAAAATAGAGCTAGGAAACTGGGGAGCAGAATAAGGAGGGGCAAAACATTGATTGAGACATACATACTATCATAGTGCAACAATTGATCTAGGAATGCCAAAGAACAGAATACAGCGAGAAAACAAATATAATCTCCAGAAACTCCTAATACAATGGACACAAGTTAATCGGGGATACCTGTCAGCAAAATACAGTAGGACAATAATTTGTGTAAGGTAATACTTGGTAAAGTGGACAACAGTTAATCTAGGTAGCAGTCAGCAGAATGGAATAGGGCAACAATTTAATACAGAGCAACAATTAATAAAGCAGGCAACAGCTGATCTAGGGCAACAGTTAATACAGTGAAAAACAATGCATCTGGATATCAGGCATCAGAATAAATGAAACCAATGAAGACATCTAGATCAACAGTGATACAGTACAAAATAGTTCATTATTCCTCTTGCATGCAATGCCTTGTCAGCAAACATAGATCGGTCACCAGAAAAACGGACTTTTGAGAACCATATCTGGCCAGCAATAGATAGAATCGAGAGATGTAGAAGACATATTATACCACACAAGATGAGAGAAGAGCTATCTCCACCCTCAAACAAGATCATAGTATCATCATGAAACCGGCTGACGGGGGGGGGGTGGCATAGTAGTGATGGACACTACAAAATATGAAACAGAGGTTTTGAGACAGGTTGGAAACTGCACATTCTACAGCCCCCTCCAGTCAGACCCGGCTAGGGAATTCCAAGAAATTATCGCATCACTTGTCACAAGAGCCAGAGACAAGGACTGGATTATCAATAAAGAATCAAAATACCCGTTACAGGAAGATCCGGTCACACCTGGTATATATATCCTCCCCAAGATAGACACAAATTTGATTAACCCACCTCGGAGGCCAATTGTTTCAGGCATAGTTTCCATTTTTGAACCACTTTCTAATTTTGTTGATTTCTTCCTAAAACCATTTGTGCCCCTTATCCCCACATACATTAAGGACAGCACCCATATTATTCAGGTCCTTGAAGACACACCTGTTGACCCCATGATACAACTTCTAGTGATCCTAGATGTTGAAAGCTTATATATGAGCATTCCACAAAGAGAAGGGCTCAACATCATAGAATATGTACTCGACCAAAGGGAGGAACCGGTCAGGATCCAACTGAATTTCTTATGAAACGTAGTGATATCGTCCCTAACAATAAATTCCTTTATTTTTAAGAACAACTTGTATCTCCAATTTAAGGGTACAAGCATGGGGTCCACATTTGTCACAAGTATTGCAAATCTATTCATGGATTAATTTGAGCGCAGCTTTGTCAACAATGTCTGTAACCAGCACAAGTCAAAGATTTTACTGTGGAAGAGGTATATAGACAATGTTATCATGATATGGGAAGGCTCAAACCCAGAGTTAGAGGTGTTTGTGAACTGGCTCAACATGTGTACGCTGCACATTCACTTCTCTAAGCAGTGTGATAATAAGAGCATCACATTCTTCAACCTCACTATTTGGAATGACAATAACCATCTAAAATGTAAGACATTCACAAGAGAGATGGAAAGGAGCCCTTGCCTTCATTGGAGTAGTTTTCACCCCATGAACCTAAAACAATCTTTACCATATGGCCAGAGAACGAGAGGTTCCTCACTGGGAACTACCTTTTGTGCTCATAGTAAGCTGCAGCAACAAACATTGAAAAATAACTGCTATAACATCAAAGACAGCATTGGCAACATGAGGGTTATGTTTTCATTCAAATGAGTGAGTAACCTCAGACAGAAATTAGTAAAAACTTGATATATGCACTGACATGCCCATGTAATACATTTTACAATGGGCAGATGAGTAGAACATTCTCAATTAGGCTTTGAGAGCACAGATCATGCATCAGTTCACAGACAGCCTCCAGCAAGATTACTGAACATGTTGCACAACATTTCACAACATTAATGAACTACTCTGGACAATTATCGAGAACTGACCTTATCCCATAGGCGTGGAGATCCGTTGAGAATGTTGAAGGCTAGAGAGGCTTACAGGATCTCCCTCCCTGATTCAGTGAGAAAGGGTTGTAATGACAGAGAAGAGTAACCTATGCATGCGCTGACAGACTATGTGAGACATGACTGACATCTAGTGCCCGCGTTGACAGACTATGTGAGACATGATTGACATTTAGTTCTGCCATGACACTTTTTACCTTGATTTGCCCTGTTGTATCAAGTTTGATAACACAAGTTGATTGACCCATAGTCCAGCTCACGCAATCACGCTGAACTGAATGCTGTTTTGTGTCCGGATGAGTCAGAAACAGTGGATGTGGAGTTGTGTACTACCTTTAAAAACTATAGGCAATCCCCATATTTCTGCACTCGGAAGTCCCACATTCATATTGAGATGCTGATAGGCACATTCATATTGTTGCGCTTGACACATCTTTTTTTCACTGTAAGCCGGAAATAGGGGTCTTGATACCATAATTGCTGATATGGTATAGTGCCCCATGTGTCCATTATAACACGGCTCTAATATTTGCAGTAAGAACCTCAATGGTGCTAACAGGATGCAGGCAGGCCTTGCAGAAGCACCATAGCAACGTTTGCTTAGTTGCATTTGGCACCATGGCAACGTTTGCTTAGTTGCATTTGGCACATCTATATTTCATTCTCAGAAGGCAGGCGCATAGGACAGCACAGCATCAGCTGCCCTCACAGCATTTTTTACCAATTGGATGAACTGTGGTGTTAAAGGACGCTTTGCCTCTCCATATATCCAAGAGTCCCAGTAAGTGGAAGCGCATACTGTGAGCGCTCGACATTTGTGGCATCACTGTATAAAACATATATTGCAAGTGTCCCAAATGAGTGACCCCACTGTATAGGGGTGCCAACCCCAGCTCCCCTCAACTGATTTCAACTGAAATGATAGGCCGATTAAATGGTTCCATTATTACAGAAATCAGGATTATACTTCCTTTATTTAAGATAAAAAGTGCACATGGCACTGCACATATTTGGGTTAAAATGACCCAGGAAGTCATGGGTGCTTTAAATATCACAGACATATCATGAATATATAAACATATATCATGAATAAGGGGTACAAAGTGAAAAATGCTTAAATAAATAATGGCTCCCTGAAGGATAAATACAGTGGCAGACAGAGATATATTTCAAAATGGATACCTCAAGCACAAAATGGTGTCCAGTGTTAAACCCAGGTGCGGAAACCCTGACTCATGCTGATAAGCAACGAAGGCCGACTGTTAAACTTGGAACTTGGCAGGAAAAGCAGACAAGATTCATAATGAGAAGTGCACAATTATCTTTGTGTAGACACATTTGACAAGACCAGCTGCAGAATTTGGCATCATATAATAGAGGCTTTTTATTTCTCCACAGTATAAGACACTAACTAAACTTGGCAGGACCTCGAAAATCAGATAAGGGGTAGACATTGGTGTACTGAAGGTTTTTTTTGCAGGAGTTCATAACTGTCATAATGTGCCCAGCCAGTTCTAAAATAAGCTTATCAGATTTGTGAGTCAGAGGAAATAGTGTATGCCAAATATAACTAATGTGGGATTGGTTTGCTTCAGGTAAGCCATCCAATCACAGTACAGTGAGTTTTCTTTTTCCTCTGGCTAAAAGGACCTATCAGATACATGCTCTAACAAAGTAGTCATTTGCGTGAGAATGTTGCATCATCCAAAATAGCCTATATAAGCAGGGTGAAGGCAAAATGTTGGTGAGTGTTTTTCCAGAGTGTGTCGTCTAACCACGCTCAATAAAGAATGCTGAGAAAACCCCCCAGGTGTCTGATCTACTTCTTGTTTCTGCCTGTGCCTCTATGATGTGTTCACAGATGCCAGAAGCTTAATGGGATGGGAAGATGACCCCCCGTTCACCACTGTGACAATTATATACTGCGACCACTATATACGAGTGACATTGCTACTAGAATTTTCTCAAAAGTAGGTCCAGGTCCGAGCATGACATGGCGTTGTTTGTTTTTCTTCTACTTTCCCTCTAGCATGAATAGCAAACAGCAATAAAATATGCAATCAGCGAGGATACAACGTAAAGAGCCTAATATGCAGCAGCTCCTGGGATATCTTGATGCTGGAGGCACTCTTACCACATGCGCACACTAGTTGTATCGTATGTAGCAGGTCTATTGTAATGATGCCCACGTTATTTTGTTATACAATGCATATCTCTTTCTGTGCTCAAATTGCAGAATAGATGCAAGGAAGCTGGATCCTTGTACCAACAGACAATGCACTTTTTCGGGCCAAGATGCAATTATCCAAGACGGGAGTGATGCCCAATTCAGTGTCTGGGGTTAAGATGTGTTCACCACTCTTTCTGGAATGGGGTTGTGTGCCATTAGACACAGTTTCAGTGTTCACCATTACTATACAACTCTTTACCACTATACATGATATATGTCTGTACTAACCACAATGGGGCATGCATGTGGGCCCTCAATTTTGTGACTTTATTTGACGCTGAGTTATCAATGTGGAGGCCTGGTACTCCCACACTTTTGGGTCTCCTTTCTTTGCTTCCACACAAGGTGTTAGGGTTCACCACATATCAGGTTACTTGAACTCGCTCTCCACGTTTAGACCATATTTTAATTTGTATTAATTGATAGATATACACACTTGCCATCCTTTGGGACAACCCACACTCTCTTGACTAACCATATATTCAGGTAAAGCGATAGATGAGTGACAACCATTTTTCTATATTGATTTAAAGGATGTTGAAAACACAGTTGCTTGCCCTGATGAGACATGGCGAGGCTATCTATGAATAACTTTGAATCATTACTTAAGACCAGTTACTAAGATTGAACTGATTGACAGCACCAGCCTCAATTCGTTGAAATGTGCCTTGGCAATTCAAGACATTCTCTGTTTAGACATTTTGAGTTTTTTGTTCCACCATTCCAGGGATAGTTTTCATTTTTTCAAGCTCTGAGTTGGTGGCCACACTTTTCTTATGAAGATTAGTGATGAATGAATGCACGTATGAGTGAATGGCAGGCTAGGTATTCACCGTCTATTGTATATGTAATTACTTTTGCTTTCTGTAATAGAAAAATGTCACCATAAATATTTGACTGACATAAAAAGGAAGTGTGTAGTACTTGAGTCAAGGCTTCGGGCATTATTGATCACTAACACCCGTCTCCTAAGCTTTAAACATGTATCAAGCACTCTTCAGATAAGCGGCAACATTTCATTCTTGGTGCTTGTCTGCAAACATACCCACAAACATTTGTTACAACTCTATCATTCAAAGATCAAAAGCCTGCTTCTTTTTCATGGTGCACCCACAGCTTTGAAGGTATTCATCAACACATTTGTTCAGTCTTATGGTGAAACCTGAAATCTCATGCCCCATGTAATCGATCACACGCTTATGAAAAGTACACTTTTTCCTTCTGATCATGTGTCCCCTGTCCTGTAATATCTTATCTATATTAGGGACAGTCACAAACTTCAATTGTTTTCCAGGTAATTAGCATATCATCCTGCAAGAACTAAATGTTTAGAATTTCTTTAAAAAGAGTGTGTACATCACCATCTGGAAAACTCAGAAAACTGACACTAGCCTGAAGGGCATTCTCTTAATTTGTAACCCGCCTTCTTGGGTGATGAAACAAAACAAAAGA
Organism: Ambystoma mexicanum; assembly: GCF_040938575.1. NCBI lineage: Eukaryota > Metazoa > Chordata > Amphibia > Caudata > Ambystomatidae > Ambystoma > Ambystoma mexicanum. The sequence goes on along the minus strand of NC_090922.1, from coordinate 678,921,101 downwards.
GGTGTTGGCTGGAAGGTTTAAAAACAATATTAACCTCTGGCATCGCTCTGGATAACTTCTCAGATTTGTCCACACCCCCATGCACCAGTACCCACTGATAAGCGTTCTTCCAATCAGCTCTTTATTGACCTACCAATATATTATTCTCTTTCTAGGCTTTGTACTGGATCTAAAAGTTTCCTTTTTTACCCATTTTTTGGCTGCAATCGCTCACCAGATAACTCCTAAGTATCTTGCTGTTACTCCTTTATCAGTTGATGATTTAACCTAATTGATTTTCACGTCTTTCCCTAATTTTTCCAATTTATTTCTGGCAGTCTATGAATTAATGTCTTTCTGATCCTCATGTGTGCTGTCCTGCTGGGTTTTGCATGAATGGTGGATAATGGCCACAGACAAACTATATGTTGGTTGGGTACAGGAGATCAATTGGACTTACTACTGCATTCTTGCGTTCCTGAAATATAATTTGACAGATGTGCATATCCTTCTACCTCAGCAAATAGTGCATTGCATATGTAACGGCCCTATCGCTTCTCACCCCTTGATGTCCTATTTTCTCCCATTCATTATGAACTTGTTACTGCTTTACTCACCCAATTTCTACACCCTAAACCATTTTGCCCAGTCTCATCCACCTGCCTTGAAATGCAGTAGCCGGGACATCATGAGAACTAAAGGATCATGCTCTACAGTAGCAGCTCATACTGATACTGTTCAGTCTTTAATGATAACTCATCTGTCTCCAATGCCGTTTGTCCTTCTTCCCTTAAACACGCTTCGGTTCTTCGCATTCTGAAGAAATTCTCCATGGACCTTTCCTCTTCAAAACATCTTGAGTGCATAGTCTACTCTCAGATCTCACCTTATGTTGTTTTTAATGCTCTACTTCCCCCTCACCAATTTGGTTTCCCACCTTTGCAATCTACTGAAACTGCTCAATGCTCAAAGCTCTCCTCTTCTTTTGTTCTTCTTGATCTTTTACCTCCTTTTGACACAATGGATCACTATATCCTTCTTCCACTCTCCACTTTGAGTTTCATGCTACTGTGGCTTGCTTCTTATCTGTTGGCATGTACTTTCTCAATTTCCTGGCTCAACCAATCCTCCCTCACTGATCCTCTTACACATGGTGTTCCGCAGGGCTCAGTCTTATGTCCTTTACTTTTCTCTGAGTATAAGAGTTCTCTTCCCTTATTTCTTCATTTGGAGTCTCGCTTCATCTATGTGGAGACGGCTCCTAGATCTTCTTTTCTTTTTCTTCCTTTTCCTCTGAAATCCATTCTAATGTTTCTATTTGCCTTCTAGTCATCCAAACGTGCATGGCATCCCACTATCTTCATCTGAATCCTTCTAAAACCGAGGTTATCTTTTTTCCTGATTCTACCATACCCCCTCCACTTTCTACTACCTCTGTTCTCTTCCCTCCTCTTCTTCTACCCTCGCTTACTTACTGCCCATAATCTGATCATTATTTTATGATCTTCTATATCGTTTTCCTCTCATATATCTTCTATTTCTTGCTCTTGCTGTTATCAACTGTACAACATTCGCAAGTATCGCCCGTTTCTCGCACTTTTCTTGCGCTTTTCTCACAAGTCATGCCACTAAGATCTTGCTCTCTTCTCTGTTTTTTTCTGGACTGTTCTATTGCTCATCTATCCTCTTTGGTCTCCATGCCTACAGCCTTTCCCCCCTCTGTTCAATTTAGAATTCTTCTATATGCCTCCTTTTTTCTCTTACTCTCACTGCATTGGCTTTTCTTAAACTCCTGCTTACTGTTTCATTTATTTGGTATAGTTTTTAAATGTCTTCATGAACTTGCCACCCTTATCATTCTTCTCTTGTCTCTTTCAATACTCCTAACCATGCTCTCAGGTCTCAATCTTACTTCTTCTTTATGTCCCTCGCCCTCTATGTGCACCGTCTCAATTCTGTTCCTTCTCTCAACTTGCTCCCAAATATTCCATTCCTACTTTACCTCTGTTTAAAATTCACCTCAAAGACCATCTTCTTTCTTCCTGACTAGCTTCTCTGTTTTGATGTATGTGTTTACCATAGTATCAGGTAATATTGTCCCTGTATATAATGTCGCCATATATATAGTCACCGGGAAACGGTATAGGCGATATTATATATGAGGACAATATATGGGGTAAATGGGAGCAGAGGTTGCGGGGGTGTCCCCCGCATGTTCCTTATGATAATGTCTCTGCAAAAACAGCACCATTTTGCATGGCAACATTTTTACGGGGACATTATCACATGGAACCTTTACCATTTACTCTACCGTTTACTGTTGTCTGTTCAGCGCTTTGGTGCAAGGTGCTATATAAACAATCAAATCAAATCAAATACACACAAAGATCAGTATTGACAATTCTCTGTATTTCTGAGCAAAGGGTGAGAAAAGATGGCTATATGAGACGCACAATTTCTCACCCCTTTCGAGGAAGACCCTTCAAATTTGAAAGGATGTGCTACCATATTCCTTGCATTCATGAAAAAAAACACATGTAAAATTCTCTGGGAAGTTTTGCATATTGTACACGAAACTCTTGGAAAGATGTACAAAGGTATTTCACTGAGAAATGTAAACACATAATATGTGGTATTTACCACGAGCATTATTACTGGAACCTCTGAATGCAGTAAATACCTATTGTTTCATAATTGTGCTGGTGATAAAAAAGGTCCCATTACTTTAGAATTGCCATCAACTTCATAATAAGACTCATAAAAATCACTTTACTCTTTGTTTCAAATGGCACACTGACTGTAGTTGATGGTCTTGAAAAAGAGCTAGCAAGCACTCTTCGTGAAAATATCTTAGGGTCAAGACAATTATAGAGGTGCAAACAGGCAGATTCTGAGGGAAGAAAAAGGGATGAAAGGTCATTGGCTCCTCCTGTCAGTCTCTATTGGTTAGTTATTTTGGAATTTCTGAAGAATCATTGTGCAATATCTTGTGAAGGGACAATCCACAAATCCAACCAAGTTGCAATGTCCCTTTTTGTGCTCCAAATAATGGCCCCATCGGTTCTCTGGAAGAAATTGGTATTTCGTATTTGTAGTTTTAAAAGAAAATGGTGTTTGCACAATGCCACCATATGGAAAACTTCCAAGTGTCATGGTATCCAAGACATTTAGCCACAGGTCTTTCACCAAGAATAATGCCCTTGGGGTAATAAACCATTCCCTCCGTTATCACTAGAGTGTCTTGTATACCACCAAAGTGCCAGGAACATACTGCCTCAAGGATGTCACTGGCGTCTTGCAGTTACATTTTTCACATATGTCTTCAACGTTGCTGCCTAATGTAGTGTGATTTATTAATTGAATTCAAGAGTACATTGATGTTCCATGTATCATTTGTATTGTAACAATGAGAGACAATATGCTACTGGTGGATGCCCCTTACCGATTTACTTACCTTACCAGAACTTGCTACTTAAAGAAGAATAAAGAAAGGTTCTCTTTTAGTAATGCCCGACTGTGATCTCCTTTTTCCTTCTAACTGCTTGACTACAATGGAGACAAGCCCGCATTAAAGAACTAAGTTGTGTGGGGTGCGGGCTGCTAGTGGACACTCAGTTAATTTGACAGCATTTGCTCCTTTATGGATTATAATTTAAGCTACAACCAGACACATCACATTGGCCCTCATTACGACCCTGGCGGAAAGGGGAAAACGATGGCGGAAATGCAATTCCGCCATCGAATAGCGCTCGGTGCGACTATGACCCGTCACCGGAAAGTACGAAGCCATTAGCGACACCGTAGTGAACGCCAACGCTAACTGCACCAAGCACGCGCGCGCGCGCCATGCCAAACCGCAAAGACCACCATGGCGCAAGGGTACGCCAATTCCGACCCTAGCGGACATGTACCTAACGCCATCAGGCATGGCGTAATGTACCAATCCGCCATGGCGAGAAGTACGGCATCGCGAATCAACCGTAAACGGCCCCACTGAGTGCCTGTACACCGCTCCCTGCCCACAAAGTACAACCCCCCGTAGGTGCAATGAAGTCACAATGCAACCATTGAAATGTACAAGTCACCCCTGCATGGCAACGAACAAAAGAAACACAAGAGGGGCCAATGGGAGCTGCAGGGCACAGATGGCACGAATACAGAAGCCATCCCAATGGACATGACCACAGTCCCCCACCAAGAAACGCACGCAAACACAGGCACATGTGACCAGCAATATTCCGAAAATCACATCATTCCACCAGTCCACCTGGCTGACCCGCATCTGTTACACAAAACCCAATCCCCCGCCCCTGAGCATGACAACATTCAAACAGTCATATTGCCAGCCCCCATCCCTGACCTCACTGGGCTTCGTAGGCAAACGCGCCCAGCACAGTACCACGCAACTAAACCCCGAAGCAGGAACCCAATGCAGATCTCCTCACAATACATCGCCCCCCAAATAGGCATATGCCACATCACTTGCAAAGAAAAACGCTACACGGGCCAAATCAGAATAGAAATTTAATGCACATCAAAGTCACCAAGCCCACACAGCCATCAGGCCATGAACTCCAAAACACTAATCACCATTGTGTGCTGCATCCGCAAGAAATGACCAGCCACTACCTGTGTGTCGCCCTGTTCCCCCATGGTACACAGAGCCACATTCACGTACGAAAAGGCAACATGGAAGCGCACAGAACCGCAGGGCCGACCCAATGGGGAGGCACTAGTCCAGCTGAAAGGCCGAAATGTTGCTCCGAGCCACCAGTACTGCGTAAGGGCATGTGGCCCATTGGCGATCGTCCCATAAGATCGTAATGCTGCTCCACTGATTAACACGAAGCAGCAGGTGTCGGGAGTAAAACCCATCTGCAGGAGTGGCATACAGATGGCAGTGGCAAAAGGGGAGGAGATACCTGTCAACCAAAAGAAAAGAACAAGAACAGAATGGCCATCAGAACTACATTCGATCAACTCACTTCAATGATCACACGAAATCCACAGCCATATGCATGCTAGCCCACTCAAAAGGATCATCACCACCCCAAAACCACTTGCGACTCATGACCATCTATATCGAGGTGCAAACACCATCACAAACGAGTGTACCTGTGCATGCGTCTGTCAAAACAGAATCCATCAGATGGGAATGTTAACGTGCATGGACACAAGTGTCTGAGGGCGCGTCGAGACAGGGAGGGCTCAACAAGGCCAGATAGACGATGGTCCCACTATGGCAGCCCTGCATCACATAGCGTAGGGGAGGCGGATAGATCCCAAGAAGCCCTGTACATGGCAAACCCTGTATCAAATCACCTGCCCATGCATCCATTCATCATTCCCTCATCCCGGGATCAAAAGGCATGAATATTTACTCACATAACATTAGAAACATCCATTGAGTCTGTGCGTAATGCAGCCTGCTAAATCCACAGTGCCCCAGCCCGTAATTCCAGTGTTGTGAAGTAACATGTATTTGGGAACGGCCTGCCTCATCGCCCACGTAGCTATTGCGCATCCCGAACTATTCATATCAATCATTGCTCCCTCGCCATGGGCCCTGTCTCAAGGACATAGAACAAGAGAACGTTATATTTGCAGTCAGACCTGTGGGCATCTCCTCGCCAGCTGGAAACCGAAAGCGCCGCCCTTCGAATTCCTCATTTGCAACATCACGTCGAAAAGGCACCTGTGGCCGTTTGAAATCACTAATTATTCCAGCGAGTGCGGCTGTGTGTGAAAATGGCAACTGCCTTCACCCACAAATGGGACGCCCCGCCCGTCGTTGCAACTCGGTACAGTGATGCATGAGGGCCCACCGTTACTCGAATACTACGTTCCACTGACCCTTCACAAGTCTGTTCGCGACTGCACAGATAGTATGTGAAACAATGGGACCACAGCAGAATGAACATATCAACCAATCTTACACGGCCATCGGGTACAAATACATGATTGCAATAGCAAGATACCATTCCCCGATTTGCAGCGTTGTGCGCGGGACGTGCTCGGCCAAAGGGGAGAGCAGTTTGCACAGGTGGAATTAATCACCACAGGTGGAGGCCATACAGCCTGGAAACACATAAATTGCACAGCCAGTCTCCTCCCACAACCACACCGAAATGCTACCGGCAGGACTCGCGATGTTGGCCCTGGGGGACCTGATAGCACTGCAAGTGCTCCGACTCCAAGAAGAAGACGAACGCCAACTACAACCGGCCGCACGGAGGAGACGCAGGAGGAGGAGGAGGAGGCCAAGGCAGGGCCAGCAAGGGCCGCCAGCACAGCCACTACCACCACGCAGGCAGCCCGCAATCCCACGCCTCCGAGCACATCCGTTCAACCTCACTGATGAGCAGATCCACACCCTCTACCGTTTGGACCGGGACACCATAGCCGCCATTGTGGACATGACACAGGCTGACCTTGTCAGCATGATAGATAGCCCAACCGCCATCCCACCCCTACTGAAGGTGGTGTCTGTACTCCACTTCCTGGCCACAGGCACCTACCAGCACACAGTCGGACAGTTGCATGGCATTTCTCAGCCACTGTTCTCACGGACACTATTTCAAGTGCTCGATGCCCTCCTGCAGCACGCAGACGACTACATCTCACTACCACGCTCGGAGCAGGAAATTACCAACACAAAAGTGGGATTCCATGCACTTGCCGGCATACCGGGTTGCATTGGTGCCATCGACTGCACCCATGTAGAATTGGTCGTCCCACATGCCATGGAGGCCCAGTACCGCAACCGAAAACAATTTCATTCCCTGAATGTACAAATGGTGTGTGACTCCAACAGGATCATTACACATTGTTGTGCCCGATTCCCTGGATCAACCCATGATTCTATGGTCTTGAGGAACTCTACAATACCACGCTACATGGAGCGACACGCAGGGAACAGATCCTGGCTACTCGGTGAGTCTCATTACATGCATGATGATGTGGGGTATGTTAATTTTGCAATGTACTGGCAGGAAGCGGGGGGGTGTGCGTACGTATCAATGGCATTCCACATCATACGTTTCTCGTCCACATACAGGTGATGCTGGATATCCACTGAAGAGATGGCTCCTCACACCAGTCCGGAACCCACGGGACCAGCATGAGGAGGACTACAACCATGCCCACTCACGTACCCGTGTAGTCATAGAACAGGCATTCGGCCTACTGAAGACTCGTTTCCGCTGCCTCAGCAGGTCTGGCGGGGCACTCCTGTACCGCCATGAGAAGGTTGCAAAGATGGTGATGGCATGTGTCATGCTCCACAACATGTGCGTACGTAGAAATGTGGCCATGCCCCCTGACGCAGAACTGCAAGCACCTGATGATGGTCATGATGAGGGTGGGGATGTGGCAGCACCTCATGGAGCCTGCGAGGCACCGGAGGCCCGTGACATTCGTCAGCATCTCATTGATGTATGCTTCTAGCACTCACGCCTGGTGGCTGATACATGGACACGGGACTCGTGGCACTGCGTGTGTCTGGGACATGCACAATATGGACTGTACGCCTATGATGGCCTAGTACACAAAGATCAATGTCCACACATCTCATTGGTTTATCGTGCACTTTTTATGGCATATGTGATGTCATGTTGAACACCCTATCGACCCGCCACCCAAGTGAGCCCAACACACCCCCTCCACCCTCCTACCTCCCCCCGAACACCAGTGTCCAAAGATGCTCATTGTCAGTGGGCTGTCGCTATTGCTTGCCCCCTCTGCGGGTATCAGGGGCACCCCTGCCTGTGGAGCGCAGGTTCCTTCCAGATCTACGTTGGGGGCTGCCCTGGACGGAACTTGCAACGGATGATGTGTCTGCCTGCTCACGTCCATGCATGTCCCTAAGGGTTTGCGAGAGCTCAGTGAGCACGCGGCGCACTGCGGCAAGTTCGGCACATACGTCTTTGGACGTCGCATGCAGTTCCCCCCTCAGGCTCTCGGTGCTTCTCTCAATTTGTGCCCTTAGCGTCTCTGTGCCTCTCTCCATTTCTGCCCTAAGTGTCTCAGTTGATGTTTCTATGTCTGCCTTAGTGCCCCCACATTCATCGGCATGGTCCTTGAGGAGTGTGGCCAGTTGCTGCTGTTGTTCGATCAACTGGTCGAGGGACTGTTGCCTCTGCTGGGCCATGGCCATTTGCGGGGGTGTCGCAGAGGGGCTGTTGTCCTCATGTTGCCTTGCCACAGGGCTTGTGGGGGATGGCCAGTCGTCGTCTTGTGGGTGCCCCTGCGTGGTATCCTCAGGTTGTACGGGATGGGACAGACAGGGGGATTGGGACAGGTCATGGATGGATCTGACTTCGGCATCCCCGTTTTCTGTGTCCGAGCATGCTGCCATCAATGGGGTGTCACCTATGGTGCTGCTGCCACCAGAGGCAGTGCCTTCTGTGGCATCCATTGGGGGGACCTGTGGTGGTGGTGTTGTGGGCATGCTGGCTGCTGGGGTGCCTGTTGATGTTCCCTCCACTGTGCTGCCACCTGATTTGTGCTGCTGCCGTGTCTTGATGCGTGCAGCTGAGGTGGAGGGTCTCTGGCCGTTGGTCTTGGCCCTCTTTGCAGGTGTGCTGGTAGGGGTGTCCTGTAGCTCGTCGTTTGGATCGGACCCTGTGGTGGAGTAAAGGAGGGCGAGGGTTATTGATGGGTCTGTGGGAATTGGAATGGCATTGTATCACATGCATTGGGGTGGTACCTCAGGGTGATTTGGGTCGGGGCCTTGGGGATTGCTTGATTTGTGTGTGGAGTGAGGGTGCAGTTGTTTGGCAGCCTGCAGTTAGGGTGTGCCTGCTGCACGTGTAGTGAGTGTTTTAGGGGTTTTTAATTATTTATGTATTTATTGTGGGTTTTAACGTGCGCTATCAGGCCGATGTGTGTGGACGTTCTCCAGGACATGTGTTTCTGTTGCACTATGTGGACGCATGGTACTTCACATGGATGGTCTGTGTGGATTTGGCATTGTTTTATCTGGCCCACCTACCTGATTCTTCGGATGTCTGCACTCCTTTCTCCATCCCTCCGACTCCCTCTATGCTCTCCATTCCGATGGTGGAGGCACATATTTCTTCCCAGGGGGTCAACTTGATGGGTGATTCAGGACCTCCCCCGGTGGCTGTGGCAATGTTGCGGTTGGCAGAGAGTATGCTGCGGACGCGTATCCGCAGGTCGTCCCATCGCTTGCGGCATTGCTGTGGGTTGCGGGGTGCGGTCCCCACCGCACTTACCCGCTGTGCCACCAGAGCCCATATGTCCTTCTTGTTTGCAAGTGCCGTTCTGGTCATTTGCGTGGAGAAGACGACGGCAGCATTCTCCTGGAGGGTCTCTGTTAGCACGGTGAGTTCCTCACGGGAGAAGTGGACCTGCCGCTTGCGGTCGCACGCTTTCTTCGCTGCTTTTCCCATTTTACTTGGTTTCGCTAGGGTGGTTGACGGGTTGGGGTGTGTTTCAGGGTGGTAATTTTAGTGGTTGTGTGGTTTTAGTGTTTTTATAGGTGTACGGCGGGATGTTTCCCGTTCCGGGCCCATGTTTTAACTTCCGTTTCCGTATATTTCCGGTCACCGTACTTTACGGTAGGCGCACACTGCGGTGACCGCTGAGAGGGGTGGCGGTATTGCACCTAGGGCGCCGTACGGCGGCGGTGTGGGCCGTTTTGGGGTCATTTCCGCCATCGCGGACTTTGCACTTCCGCCGTGGCGTGGTGCTCGTGCCCGATGGGTCGGAATGGGCCGCACTTTGCTCCTTCGTGCAATGGCGGAAACGCTATTTACGCTGTGGCGCTCCGGTCAGTCGCTTTCCGCCAGGGTCGTAATGAGGGCCATTCAATCAATTCAACCTACCCCTTTCTTTATTCAGGTGATGTTTTCCTGTCTCTGAGGTTTGCACAAGAAGGATCACTGTTGTTCGTCACCTTCCCGTTGTGTGACTGTTCCCAGGTCATGATTTCCTTGGTAGGCATCCAGCTTCTGTTGATTGATGCTGTGCTGAAGAGAGTCACTTGCAGTTTAGTCTATGTGGACCATTTAAAGCTCTGTATAGGGGTGGAATGGTGGCCGCAGCTGAGTTTGGGCATGCCAGGAAGTCTGTCTTTGACTTCCTTCATTTGTGTTCTCACAATGATCTCACTGGAACATGAGCAACTTATCCTGGTGTGTAGCTCAATATTCACACTTATTACTGAAGTTCCCAGAAAATAATTCTTTGCTGTCCATTGCGGCTCTACAGACATAACCAGATGTTCTGGCTCTTGTTTAAATCTCCTTTAAGTGTATCGCTGATTAATTATTTCAGTTATTCCTCCAATGTTACATAGGTTCCAATACCTAAATGTCGTTTTCTAGTCGGGCTCAATCCGCATGGTGGAGTAACCATGCGGGATTGAGCCCGCCTAGAAAACGACCTTTAGGTAACATTGGAGGAATAACTGAAATGATTCATCAGCAATACACTTAAAGGAGATTTAAACAAGAGTCAGAATATCTGGTTATGGGACCTTAAATAATTGAGGGACAACCGAATTAACTCACCAACATTATTATTAAGGAGATACAATCAGGAGCTAGTGTTTCTGAGATACTTGCTGGATTGAGTTGCCTTGAGGACGACCATGGGTCAAAGCACGTGTTGGCTGTGCAAGATCTATCTAATTAAAACACTTGAAGAGCACATTCATTTGGACAACATATCACTTACATAGATGATTTTTCTTTTATTTTTTATTTTATACGGTTTATACAAACCTTTAAAATATATTCACACACATCAATAATCACAAAAACAAAGGCCAAAACAAGAACAAAAGTGAAAACAACAACAAAGTAACAAGCCTCGCGTTACTACCACCACCATCACAGACCAGGTCCATCCCCGTCCATTAAACCCCAAAGATTTCACATCATCCAGGGCTCAATTCCAAAACTCCAGGGATCGTGTCTAGTCGAAGTTCCATTATTTTTAAGAAATGCGTCAATGGGATTAACAGTTTAGGATCCGTTCCGTTGAACATATGACCCCACCATTCGTCTGCACACAATGAGGGGTGAGTCCTGTTCCACAGGCCCAAATGCAATGTTCTTTCATTACGAAAACTGCTACAAAATAGGACCAACTGTTTCAATGTTTCTATGGGCCTCATTCCGAGTATGGCGGTAAGGGATAGGGGCCACCGGTAACGAGACCGGTGGCGGTGATCCCTTACCGCCATACTCCGAGTTCTCTTTGCGCCCTCGCCCTTAATGCCTGCTTTGAGCAGGTGTTAAAGTCGAGGGCGCAAAGGGGCCTCCAAGCCAATAACGGTGACCGTAATGAACGGTCACCATTATTTGCATCTTCCCCATTCCCATTGAGCCCTATGGGGGCTCATTTGGGAATGGGGAAGAGCCTTGGTGAATGGGGAATTACCGCCCCGCCAACCTTGGAATGTGGCGGTAATTCCGCCATCCACCAAGGCGCTGCCGGTCCGGGTACGGCGTCAACCAAGGCGTTAATAGCGCCATTGGTTATCGCCGTACTCGGAATGAGGCCCTATGTCTTTTGCACAGAATCTGCACAGGAGGTTCATGGTCTTATTGCAGCTCCACGTTTGCAGGCGTTCCTTTGTTTTGAACAAGATCATGCGGAACAACATGAAGCGCCTCCGTGAATGAGGGTCAGGAAAAACGCTAATGTAACGTTGAGCCGTATTGAAAGCACGTGCTTCAGCTGGCACGTATATCATCAATTTTGCAAGGGCTCTTTGGGAGCAACTTCTCTCCCAGTCCAGGCGCCAAATTTTCAGTTTTGCTGCATCTGGATTTTCGTGAAGCAAGTTAATATTGATGTTATATTCGTCTAGAAGGCTTTCGCAGCGCTGTATCCACAAAGCCATTACGTTTTGTCCTTTGGCCATTGCGCTGTGGAAAATTTCAAACTGCAAGATGTTTTCTCGAGCACGTGTCATATCTGATGCACAAAGTCATAGTCCCTCTTGGGAGACCCAACACTTTAGTCCAAAACTGGTTCTCCAGAGAAGACCATACTTCGTAGGAACATCCCAGTGCATTCTCAGCCCCATAGGTCAAAACAGGAATGACCTTTTGTAGATAAAAGAGTCTTGAGGGTTCTAATGAAAATTTCCCGAATTTCTTTTTCATACTAAGCGCTTGACACGCCAACGGAGTGCATTTCCTTTTTGTGTCAGCTACCCAGAGAGCATCGTTGATACAAGAGCTTAGAACCATGCCTAAGTATTTGACATTTTGGGATAACATCACCGGTGCACCTCCTAGATGCCATTTGAATGTTTTTGCTTTTTTAGAAGTGGTTCCTCTCAAGTTCTTAAATATTAAGATTTCACTTTTTTTTAGCATTGATCTGCAACCGATTCTCGGTTACGTAACTCTGAAGGGCGTCAAGTTTTCTTTGTAAGCCGACAGGTGTTAAATCCATTACAACAAGATCGTCGGCATATAGGAGCCTGCTTACACGAGCCTGGTTTATTTTCGGCGGGAAAGAGGTTACAGCTTCTATCGAATTTCCTATGTCCGATATAAACAAGCTGAAGATGGCTGCAGCAAGCGGGCAGCCTTGTTTTACTCCCTTATGTGTGGTAATCACTGTAGACAGTGTGCCAGATTGATCTAGGCGGATCTTTATAGTTGTATTGGTGTGTAGCTCCTGAATTGCGGCCACTAGCTCTTCTGGACATCCCCACCGACGCAATTTTGACCATAATAGGTCCTGGTCAACAGTATCGAATGCGCTCGAAAAGTCAATGAACGCCAGGTAAATTGCTGTGTTAGATTTCAGGGCGTCCATTTTTGCCAGATTAAGTAGTAGTAAATTTAGGGAGCACCCCACTTGTTTCATAAACACAGACTGCTGTGTGTCTACATGGGCGTTTCTACAGCCCACTCTACTAGTTTTCTTTGCAGAGTGGTAGCATAGACCTTGCCCAGGACATCTAATAAAGCCACCGGCTGATAATTTCTAGGGTTTGATCTGTCTCCTTTTTTTTCGGTACGATGATTGCCAATTTCCAGGACTTAGGAGAGTGACCCGATTTATTTATTCTGTCGAAAAGGGTTATACAAAACTCAGCCCAAATCTCGGGGCATTTCTTGATGGTGTAGTTGGTTAAACCATCCGGGCCAGGAGCTCTTGAATTATTGGCCTTCGTAATAATTGACACAATGGGCCTCATTACGATCGTGGCGGTCCGGAAATAACGGTGGCGGTAAATCCGCCGCCACCGTTGTTTCCGGACCGCCTGATCCCGACCCCTGCAGGCGGGAGGTGATGTTCCCGCCAGGTCTGACCTGGCGGGTTTAACACCGCCCGCCTGCAGGCGGACGAGGAAACACCGGCAGCATTACAAGATGCTGCCGGTGTTTCCATGATCCCGATTCCCATTGAGTCCCATAGGACTCAATGGGAATGAGGATTTACACCATTCCGCCTCCGTGATTCCCGGAAAACCGGGGTTGTGATGCCCCGGTAATTCCGGGAGTCACGGAGGCGGAATGGTAATACGAGTCCGGCGTTAACCAGGCGGTTTTACCGCCTCGGTTAACGCCGGACTCGTAATGAGGCCCAATGTCATTTTTACAATACTTGAGTGCACGCGGTAGAAAAGTCAATGCACTCTCGATGCCCGAAGTCCTATACCCCTTGTATAAATTCTCAAAATGAGAAATCCAGGTTAATTCCATCACCAGGCAAGTTTGTAAAGCCTTTTGTGGGGCCTGTGTGTTATTAATGATCCTCCAGAACTCACTTGTGTTTTTGTTCCTTAGGGCAGATAGCATTGTTTCGGCGTCCTTTTGGATGGTCAAATGCACGTGTGATTTCATCCAGTTCTTGTATCTCTGTTTTACAAATCTAATTTCGTTCTTTCGGAGCGTCAGGTCTAATTTCTGGGCCTGTCGCATCGCCTGCCTCATCTGCCGTTTGCGTTTCTGGATTTCAGGGTCGAACCAGTGTTTGCGGACCATATTTAGGTTCTTCAGCCCAACGTTCTTGGTCTTGAATTGCTGCAATAGCTGTTCATATTCCAAGTCGGATTTATAATGACTGTAAGCCATTGACAGCTGGGCAACTTCGGCATCCTCGAGTCGAAGTCTAACCCTATTCGCCGCAACCGAGACAGGATATTGCCACCTAGGCAAACCTTCCTGTGTCGATGTTGTGATATTTGTTATTAATATGTCGTGGTTGCTACTGGATTCTTTCCTGATCCTAAAGGATTTTATTCGAGCATGCAAATGAATAGACACGAACATGTAGTCAATTGTCGATGATGAATCTTCACGTTGCCAAGTTTTTGCTGCAGGCAAGTCCCGAATGGTATTACCATTCAACATTAGCAGTTGTCTCACTTCCATTTCTTCCAGCCATTCATGTGCCAGAGCCTTTTTACCCTTTGTCACATGATTAAAAAGGTCAATGTTCAAGTCTCCACATATCATAATATTCGGGCTTGTCATAGAATCGTAGAGGGCATCTAGAATTTCTGCAATTTGTTCTATAAATTCTGTTTTACCTGCCCTCAAATGATTCAATTATACGTTTATAATTGTTATTTCATCAGTGTGGCCCAAGCCCTTCACTTGTTTTATAATTGAGGTTTCCTGAATGTAAGGCGAATGGTTGGTGGATTTTCGGATCCTAAAGCCAGAGGCCCTGTTTACCATTGTTAATAGACCCACGACCGTGCGCCCTTTTTCCAATTTTATCGCAGGGTTCAAGGCCTCCTCATAAGTACTTGAGATTGGGGATTCTTGGAGCCATGTTTCCTGTAAGCAAACAATTGTTAAACCCTCCAACCAGTTTGTTTTGAAGAGGTGGCTAAAGCCTCGAGTGTTCCAAGAGACCACCAAACACTCACTCCCAGTGCTCGCTTCCTGGCATTATTGCTGGGCATTTGTGTTGAGCGTTGCGGCAACCCAGCCCCAGTCACGGATAGCCCCATCTGTGTTTGGATCACTGTTAGTATTCTCAGATGACAATTTCGAATCTTGCTTTCCACATATTGTAATCCTTATTTTCATTTTAGATGGTTCCATTGTCCCCACATTCTCTTTTGGTGTCTGAAGAAAAGTTTTACCCTTGAGTTGTATTATTTCACGCGAGGGGCTCGCTGGCCTGTCCCTAACCGTCTTCCATGCACCTTCACCCAAATGGTGAACAATGTCTTCTTTAGACTGAGAGCGTATCACTGTGCTCTGTTGTAGACTGCATAGATCGTCCTGGGAGCCACGTAAGTATCAATTAGGCTCCTATTAGAGACATCCAGCGCATAGACCTCGAATCCAAGTGAAAATAATGCAACGTTAGCTTCAATAATTGTGTTAGCAATAAATGACGAGATCACATAAAGAATTACTTTGTCGTGCTCTCTTTCGTTTGGAAATTCAAAATGTTTAAGTCGTTAAACTTAATGGCACGTAAACTTGGAATTTGGTCGAATAATCAAATGATGTTTGCTCGATTTAGGATCATCTTATCCTTTGAATCCATCCTCTCAATCATCACTTTGAAGGTTGGCATTGTGTCTTTCTCTCTTTTTCTTTAATTTCTAATTCTTTCGAGGGCACTTCCGCGTGCTTCTGGCTTGATGCCTGTTGAGTTATCTTTTGTGTGATTTCTGTGCATGATGCCATCGCTTCCGACAATGCCTCGAGTGCGAGTGGCATGTGTGTTCTCTTTTCTAAACAAGTCATTCCTATAAGCTTGTTCTTGTTCTTTGCATAATTTCCGCCTTCTTTCTTGCATTGTCACAAACAGTGGACTTACTGGGGCAGTTTGACCTGACGCAGAAGGTATTGTTGCCGTTACAATGTGACATATTCGGGTCATCTTGATTCCTGCATTCTGCACAGCCACAGTGCAGTTGGGAATCGGAACTTTGACGACAGAGTCGCCTTCCTCCTTGTCAACTTGAATTTCCGTTGAAACAGGTCTGGGTGTGTTTACAAGGGTTGATTTAGTACAAGTAGTTTCACCACAGATCTTGGGAGGTGCAACTAGTGAGGTCACAACTTCTTCCAACCCATCATATGTTGACATATTTAGAAGGGTCGCTGAAATGTTGATAGGCGGTAATTCTGTCTCTTTCGGTGCCTGTTGGGTGGCAACTTTGTTTGACAACTTTGACTGTTTAGTGCTTTCCTTTGAGTCTAGTTTACTTGATTCTTTCGTCATTATTTGGACAAACTTTATGTTCCTCAAGAATTTTCTTGCTCCCCGTATTTTTGTTGTTTTTCTTCACCGTCTGCTTCTTCAATTTTTTTGTGGGTTTAGTAAGCTTAATTTTTGGCTTTGCTGATTCTGGGCAAGTATTTGAGGTGCCACTAAAGATCGAGAATACGTTGAGTTTCTCAACTCCTTGTATCGTAGATAACCCACTTTTTTCTGTACTTTGTTGTGGTACTATATCAGAAGTTGTTGGTATTTGATCTTCAATACTCAGCTGTTCCTTACTAGCTCTAGCCTGCTCGAAGGCCGTGTTAAATGAGATGTTCAAGATTTGCTCGCACGCAAGAGGGTTGATAGCTGCTTGGTCCAATATAGTGGGAACTGCTCGAGCACTAATTGATTGTGAGTTGATGACCAAATCCGTACCCATGTTTACAGTGACTTCAGGTCTCTTATCAAGCCATATTGGGGCAATTATCGCGGGCCCTCCAGAGACAATTACGGCTTCTCTTAGAACAGTCTCTGAATCGCCGTCGACAGATTGCATTGTGGGTTCTCGACACGCCCTCAAGGGCAGTTTTGAACTTCTTTGCCGTGTGTTGTTACTGTTAGGTTCACTTGATCTATTGGAACCTACTAGGGCCAGTCATTCGTATTTTAACAATGCCAGCGCTTCGCAAGCTACTTCGGCTAAGAGCTTTTTGTCAGTAGAGCCGTTTCTTCTCTGGTCGCCTGGAGATTTCAATGAGGCGTCCAGGTTTTTCAAGGTTTCGTTTACGTTGCTGGAGTGCTGACTGCATATATGCTCCAAGTGGGCTACCTTAGTATTCATCAAGGCAGTCAACATTGTGAGGTCCTTCGTTGTATCATTCAAATTTTCATATAGTTTCATGAATGGGGCCAAGGAAATTGCTAGAGAAGACAGGATTGCTGTTAGTAGCTCAACAGTCAAGCTAAGTTCCTTTGCCACCAAATTTCTGACTTCCGAGGTGCGCTTCCTCACCTTTCTGGGCCTATGAACTCTTCCCCTCCTTACTTTCGGGAACTAACGTTCTATAAAAGAAGAATCAGACAGGTCACCAATGTCCGATGTGACCGTGCCAGGGGATTGTGAGTTACGCACACTCATGAGCGTTTTGTTCAAATGTATATGTTTTGTGTTGACAACCCTCTTTTGCGAGTTCATTTGATTAAAGGGTGAGTCGTCTGAAGAAGCCATATGTGTATTCTCTTTTGCACCACAGGGTGACAGCTTACTGCGTATATATGAAACATTTACCCATATATCCTCATTTGGGTCGTTTAGTAACTGGCGTTTGGGGGGTGTTTTTTTAACATTCTTGCTAGGCCCCATTGAGCCCTTCATTGCTGTGCCACTACATGCTTTGTTCATGGAGATTAAATTGTGCAATATGTTGTTGGCCACACCCAGTGAATCCCGACGTTCTACGCGTCGGTGAGCCGACAGCCCCCCATCTACAGCAGCGGCTTCAGCTATAATTGAAACTTGATTCTGGCCGTAAGTCTCCTTTAGCCTGCCAAATGTTGTGTTAAATACTTCATCGTCCATGTCCCCATGTGGGAACCGACGTCCCTCGGACAGCATGACGGGCAAGCTAGTAATCATGAATACGCCCTTGCTGCCGATCCCTGCTGCAGCCCCAGCCACATCCGCACGGAAACCGCTGCCGTCACGAACCAACGCAGCAGCCCCGCCACACTTCACAGCTGAGCGGGGGGGGAGCCAACAGGAAGGACCGCCCAGCCACGGGAGAACCCCCGGCATCCTCGCCACAGGTGCCACCCCCAAGCAGCGTCTTCGCCTCGCCTGCATCACACAGGGCCCGCGGCGCAGCGTCCTCTCCGGTTCTCGTAGTGATCGTGTGAGCCGGCGAACCAACACCGGACACGGCCAAGACCTCGACCCCCTCGCCACTCCCACGGAACCCACCACCGTGCCCGCGTGCACACACGTCCACCGCGTCAAGTGCCGGCAGCGCGCCTGGTAAGCCGCCATTCTCAGTGTTGTATGTGTGTTTTTGCTGGAGACCATACCACTAGGTAGCGCCTTATCTGGGCTAGCACTGCCAGTGCCATTGATGTTAATAATACTGTTACATTTACACATTGTTCTGGCCGGCTCATGTGTATCATGTGTGTCATGTACCACAGCACAACATAGATGCAAATGTTTAGTATTACCAAGTTCCGCTTCCACGTCCAACTCCTCATCAGGAGCATTCCCAATGGCAATGTTTAACTCATCATTCGTAGAGACACAGGAGTAAAATCAACTTACTTTTCTATTTGGCAACCCATTTAGAGCACAAGGCTCTCCGGTAACCTTGATTCCTCCTGTATGTTCATGCTTCTTCTGTGCCCTTGTTCTGGACACAGAGGTTGTTTGAGCAGCCATTAGGTAGCCGCACTGACGCCACTCGCCAAACAGCCTAACAGTAGTGAAGTTCAGCCCTTTCTCCACAGGGCTTAGATGATTATTTAACGTAGCAATCTAGGGTCACTGTGCTGTGCGTCAGCACATATCTTTTCTTCATATTGTACACTTCGGGAGCGTGAGGGGTACCTCCCTTTGCTGTTACTGCTGCAAGTAACTAACAATTGATTTTTGGAGATCAGCACACCCATTAAGAGTTACGCCCCACCCATTATTAGTAAAGCAGAGGAATATGGACTTGTGTGGTAGTGTTCAGATCCCATGATTCCTGTCCAACTACAAGAGCCAGTGACCGGAAACCAACAAAATGACCTGAGCTATCAGAGAATGAGGGTGAGCATGTTAAGTCAAAAGAGATGTGCCAATGATGGCCATCACTGAAAATGTTTAGAGCCATTTCCAGATTGATTATTGTAAATACAATAATGGCATCCAGTGCATGGTATTATTTGCACCAAAGTCTGAGCCTCTGGCGGCCCCATAGAAGTTGTCACTGGCGTTGTCCACTCTGCCAACAATGCTGTACAGTGCAATAGGGCATCATTAGGTGAGTGGGTGGTTGATGTCGCCGGAGGGGTGCCTCCAATGCAAGGCTCATGGGCGATGTCGGGGGGACACCACTGAATAAGATGACGCTGACTCCCGTGCCTGCTGCAAGCGTGCGGCGAATCAAGGGTTTCCCTAAACCAATTTTACTAAGGAATGGGCTGAGAATAGCAGCTGGTGTCAGCTCTTGGTGGATGCAAAAATCCCATTGCGATTCTTCTGGGGAACAGGATGAAACTTACAGTATGTTGGTGGCCCTGTCGGAGCAGAGGAGGCTTAAATCCTCCTCTGCCTGCTGCGCAAAAGCGCCCCCTGCTGTAGTGCTTCTTGAACAGAGCTAATCCCTTTCTCGTGGGGAATGTTAGTGTAAAGACTTGATACATCCAGCAGAATGGCTAAAAGGTATCTTTGGTTGTTTAAATTGCAGCTGTCCAATTTAGTAATAAAATCTGTGCTATCTTTAATATGGTGTCGATGGTTGATTAACAAAGGTTGCACGGTATTGTCAACATATATAAACATTTCCATTAAAAATACCATCATTTTGTGCCAAATTTGGCTTTCTAGGTGGATTGTGAAGATCTTTATGTATCATGGGAAAGCAGCACATGAATTGTAGGATGTCCTTTAACGAGATGTTGGTGTGTGCTGCTGCTTAACCATCCTCGTTCTTCAACATTAGTCAATATTTCTTCAAATGTGGTCTGTTTGATAAAAGTTGGATAAGTTGACGGTGTATGCATCATTCAATTGTCTTCTTCATTCATTCATGTATGTCACAGTGTCCATGCTGACTATAACATCACCGTTGTCATCAGGTGTAATCATCAATTTTCGATTGTTAGTTAATTATGTTAAGATGTTATGATCATGTTGTGTCATATTTGGATTTTTAGGAATGTGGTTGTATTTAATTCCATGTGTACTGTTTTTGTACAGATGTTTAAGGCACCAAATTGTACTGAAGATGGATATATGCATGCACCTCAGTATTCCTTGTACTGAAGGAACTCAATGGTCATATCTTGAAATAGTAAATCTATAGCAACTTTCCTGATAAACTTCTTGAAATCCAAAAACATTTTAAAACTCAAGCCATTTTTACAATACTCATTCTTCTTGAGATGAAATATGATGATAACTTGATTTATGTATGTATCTATTGATTGTGCATTTTAGGGCACTTGTACAACAAGTACATTGTGTTCCAAAGCACCCATAGGGCAACAGGGAGGGCACTTGGAGTAAAATTAGATATAGCACTGTAAGACAGATGCAGACCTACTAGGCCTTGTGAGCATTCAGAATGTGCAAGCACAGAGAGAGAGAATGGGTGGGGACTAGGGGATAAGTGCTAAGTTTATCAAGTGGGAAGTGCTATGGAGTGAGCAGCTGTAAATGCCTAGGTGGAATAGTAAACGACCAATAAATTGGTAAGTACATGCCTTTGGTGGCAAAGGCCAGTGGGTACCAAGGCAAAGTCCTGGGAGGGTCAGTGACTGTAGGCATTTGGGTGTGGGAGGCTAGGGCCCAGGAGGACACAGAAGGGCACTGGTCACCAATCTCAGCAGCTGCGTGGTTTAGCAGAGGAGGGAGGAAGGGAAGGAGGAGGTGAAAAGGAATACCTTGAGGAGCTTCTGTAACTTGAGGAGTTCCAACTCAAGACGAAGAGGAAGGGGGAGGCTGTTCCATAGGAGAGAGCCTGCTGAGGAAAGAGATTGGCCACCAGGTTGCTGTTTAGCAAAGTGTATAACACACAGAGTGTTGGTGCCGGAGGAACATGAATATCTGGTGGGAGAGTACTTAGTGAGAGCAATTTGCACATAGCATGGTCCCCGGCCCCAGACAGCCTTGTGGATGATGCAGAATGATTTGAATTTGATCCTTCCATCAGCCAGGAGACACTGAAGAGTTTTTAGCGTTGGAGAGATACACTCCCTGGGCTTGCGGACAAGGATAAGCCTCATAGCCCTATTCAGGATTAGCTGGAGGGGCCGTACAGAGGAAGAGTGCAGATTAAGGAAAAGGCTATTGCAGTAGTTTAGCCTTGAGAAAACCAGAGCTCTAGAGACATTGAGCATCTAGGGGAAAGTGAGAAAAAGAAGAATTCCTTTGAGGAGGTGGAGTTGAAAGTGGGACTTCTTGGCAAGGTCTTGAATATGATGGATGAAGGAGAGAGAGGAGTCGAAGATGACTCAAAGGTTTCTGGCTTAAGATGAAGGAGAAGAGCCCATGGAAGATGGCTAGAGTGAGGGAGCAGGAGTATCGATAGGAAGGATCTTATCCTTGCTGGTAATGAGAATGAGGCAGAGATCATTGGAAGTACACGAGGAAGGGATGGCAGATAGACAGTCAGGATTGATAGATATGATTTGATGTGATATGATATTTTATTTTTATCATGCTCATACACAAGTGTTTCAGAGCGCGACTAGGCAAGGGAGGGGAACAAGGGAGAATACAGCACAACATAAAAATGATCTTACTAGACCCAGTGACATTGAGAACGCGCAAGTGCATGGGAAAGGGAAAAGGGAAAAAGTGCATGGAAGGGGGAGAGTGGAAAGTGCAGAAGCCGAGGAGCGCAGATAAATAAAATAAATAGAAAATGGAGGCAAACTGTGGTAGTGCAGCCAGCAAGTGGCAAGTGCTGTGTTTAAGGCAGCAGACTGGGTAAGTCTGAATAAGTGCAGAAAAGAAGAAAACTGGGGGGGGGCTGTATGGGTACAGATACAGTCCCCAGTGCAAGGGGTGGCCAGGAGGCAGCGCAGAAAGGTGTCAGGGTGAGCAGGTACCTGGGCCCAGGGGACAGAGGGTGGCCAGGTGCACAGTGCCAAGAGAGCAGATCAGCAGGGGAGAAGGGGAGCGAAGGCAGAAGCAAAGAGGAATGTTTTGAGGTGCTTCCGAAACTGGAGATGGTTCTCCTCAAGTTTTAGAGTGGCAGGGAGGCTGTTCCAGAGGGAGGGGCCAGCCGAAGGTTGAGATCTACCCCCAGCTCGTTTCTTTGAAAAACGACTGACCCTGAGGGAGTTACAGGTAGAGGAGCTAAGAGCTCAAGAGGGGAGGTATTTGCAGAGGGATAGCTGAAGGTATTTTAGACCCAGGCCCCAGAAAGCCTTGTGGACAATGCAGAGGGTTTTGAATGTAATCTTTGGATCCACTGGGAGCCAATGGAGAGATTTCAAAGCAGGAGAGATACGATCCCAGGGCTTGAGGTCAAGGTCAAGTCTCGCAGTCCTGTTCTGGATAAGTTGTAGAGGGCGGAGAGTAGAGGCAGGTAGATTTAGAAAGAGGCTGTTACAATAGTCCAAGCTAGAGAGAACCAGATCTTGGGATACCATGAGCTTCTGGGGGAAGGAGAGGAAAGGCAGAATACCTCTGAGGAGGTGCAGTCAGAAGTCTGACTTTTTAGAGCCATCAGAGATATGGGCCGAGAAGGAAAGTGTGGAGTCAAAGATGGCGCCAAGGTTCTTAGCCTCACAGGTAGGGGTAGGAGGAGGGCCAAGGGAGGCCGTCCAGAGAGTGAGGGAAAAGGATGGAGATGGTGTGCCAATGAGGAGGATCTCCGTCTTGCTGACATTCAGACAAAGATCATTGGCGGCACACCAATTTTGAATGGTAGTTAGGCAGTCAGAGATGAGAGAGGGAGAGGAGGTGGCCGAGGGCAGCCGGAAAATGAGTTGAGTGTCATCAGCGTAGCACTGGAAATTTGAGCATAAAATGGCAATGCAGTGAGCGAGAGTTGCCAGGTATTGGTTGAAAAGCCAGGGTGAGAGGTTAGACCCCTGGGGAACCCCACAGGTGGAGAGGAAGATAGATGATAGGAAAGACCCCAGTTGGACCTGGGAGGATCGATCAGAGAGGAAAGAGGTCAGCCAGGCCAGAGCCTGATCAGTGATACCCAGATTATCACGGAGACAGTTGAGCAGGATGGTGTGGTTGACCGTGTCGAAGGCAGAAGAGAGATCAAGAAGGATGAGGACAGAGGGAATGTTAGAATCAAGGTTGGAGAGCAGATCTTCACAGATATTGAGAGCAGTTTCCGTGCTTCTGGCCACTCTGAAGCCAGACTGGTGGTCATGGAGACAACCAACAGAATCTGAATGTAGGTTAAGCTGAGAGATGACCAGCTTTTCCAGGAGTTTGCCCATAAAGGGGGTAATGGAGATTGGGCGATAGTTTGCCGGACAGGAAGGATCAGCTGTGTGTTTCTTGAGAAGAGGATGCACAAGGGAGTGCTTCAGAGGGGAGGGGAAGGATCCTGAGGCAAACGAGTGGTTGCATAAATCAGCAAGGGCAGGAGCGAGGGTGTCAATGTGGTCCTTGATGGTTTTGGAGGAACAGGGATGAACCTGTTTTGAAGAGGCTTTCATAGATTGGACTTGTCTAGCGACCTCGTCAGGGAAGGGAGAAAATAGGAAAGGAAGAGAAGGATGGTAGGGGGGTGCTTAATGGGGGGTCTCCAAGCACAGACTGAGAGGGAATAGGAGGGGGAGGGGAGGCAAGGATGGACAGGATGTCCTGGGTTTTACAGATAAAGTGTGAGGCAAGGGCATTGCAGAGAGCCTGGGAGGCAAGAAGAGGGGAGGAGACTGCTGCAGGGTTGGCAAGCTCCTTGCAGATTTTAAAGAGTTCAGCCGAGTTGTTGGATTCCTCAGAGACACAGACTTGAATGTGGGCTCTCTTCTTAGTGCGGACAGAGAGTCGGTATTACCTTTGGAGCAGGCGACAGGCCAGTTTGTCAGAGGATGAGCAAGAAGACCTCCATTTCATCTCAGCCGCCCTACACTTACGTTTAAGTGTAGCTAGGTCGGAATCATACCAGGAATTGCACTTGGCTTTGGACTTCAAGCGGACCCTCATGACAGGGGCAAGTGCATCAGAGATGGAAGAGTAGAGAAGGGACAGGGTTGTGTTGGGGTGTGAGTCAGCCTGGGGAGGAGGAGAGGGAGAGAAGGTGGCAGCGAAAGCCTCAGCTGACACACGCTTCATAGGTCGGATGTCCGAGAAGGTAAGTGGAAGTGTTGGGGTGTGGTTGGCTTGGGGAGAAGAGAGTGAGAGATGGGAGGAGAGGAGGCAGTGGTCACTCCAGGAGAGGAATAGAGAGGGGGAGGCCATGGGAGATCAAGACATCAAGTGTGTGTCCTGCAGAGTGCGTCAGGCCAGAGGGGAGGATAGAGAGGGAGAGGGTATCCCAGAGGTTGCGAAAGAGCAGCGATGAGGGACAGTGAGAATCGAGGTGAATGTTGAGGTCACCAAGGAGGAGGAGTTGAGTGGTTGAGGCCAGGAGGGAGAAGAAGAGGTCGGCCCACTCAGAGAGAAAAGAGGTGATTTGCCCAGGGGGCCAGTAGAGAGTAGCAACAGTAAGAGAGTGGCTAGGAGAGAGTGAGAGCCTGCAGACAAGGCATTCAAAAGAGGAGTACATCTGAATGGGAATGATAGTGGCAGGAATACACTCAGTAAAGTTCAGGGCTACGCCCCCTCCATGTCGAGTGGATCTGGGTGCGGAGAGGATCTTGTAGCCCTCAGGGAGTAGAGTGTCAAAGCTTGTGACAGAGCTAGCCGTGAACCATGTCTCCGTAAAACCGAGGACATCAAGGTCCAGTTCTTCAAGGAGGTGGCAGATGTCAGAGGCGTGTTTGACAGCAGAGCGAGAGTTGAGAGTGGCAAGATGAAGAAGGTTGCCAGCCTTAAAGACCTTCCAGGGAGGGGTACAAATCAGAGGTACGCCCTGCGGAGTTGTGGAGGTAGCCTGAAGAGTGGCAGAGGAGGAGGAAAAAGTGGGTAAGGTAGCCAGGGAGTGAGAGGAGGGGACAGCTGGAGATGAGAGGAAGTTGATGAGGTGAGGGAAACGCCTATCGAAGAGGAGGAGATTGGCCTGAGGACCTTGGACCATGACAGTGTCATTTAGGTAGACATTAAGGATGACTCTGGAGGAGTCGAAAGAAGCCATGAGGACATCCCAGCGATAGCCACCATTAATGGGTGCGGAGGAGACAGGAAAAAACACAGAAATCATATGGGGGGTTCATAGATCTGGCGAAGGAACAACAAAGAGGATGTCGGTAAGGGTCTGTCTGGAAGAGGTGCTGGTATAGGTATCAGCGATGGGAGGCCAGGGTTGGAGGCCAAGATATCCTTTTTAAATTTCTTTTTTCGAGACTTAGTGAGAAGGGAAGGGTAGTTCATATAGAAGCAGTTGGAATAGATGGGAGAAACAGAAAGCGCCATGAGTGAAAATGAAAAGAGGCAGAGGGAGGAGTAAGCAAGTAAAGCAGTATTGAACAGTCACTGGGCTAGCAGTTTACAATCAATGGCCAAAAGTTAAATGCAGAAATACACTGAAGTTGAACTTTCAAGTAAATGCAAGAATACACTGAAGTTGAACTTTCAAGTAAATGCAAAAATACACCCAAGTTTGACTTTCAAGTAAATGCAAGAATACACCCAAGTTTGACTTAAAAGTTAAATGGGAGACAAGAAGTTAAGGAATTTAGAGTGGTAGTCAGATGGTAGAGGTGAGTATAGAAAAGCTTCACATGAGAGCATGACGGGAAGAGTTGAGTACCGTCTGAGAAGGGAGTACAGGTAAATCAAGGAGGGAACTAACCCAAACAGAATATGGTAAGAGAGTCATGGCAGTCCAATAGTTCAGGGAAGTAGCCTCAGTGACAATGAGGGTTTGGCTGTTGCAGAATCTCATGATGCAGCCTGTGAAGCAGACAGAGAAGCTGACAGGGACCTGAGAAAGTAGACCTTTGAAACAGGGGCCGGCTGAAGCCTGCCGGTCCCCCGATTGGCTTGAAAACAAAGCGAACAGCCAATCACTGCAGACGATGGAGGGAAGCACTTTAGATACACAGCCAGCCTCATGCAAACAAGGAGGCTAGGCAGCCATGATGGAAAACCTCAAACACACTGTGAGGCAGCAGGAAACATCCATTTCTTTGAAATGAGTCAGTGCAATTTAAAGCAGCAGAAGGTTAGAACACACTGCCAATTTGCACAGTGTAATTTCTGAAATTAAAATGGTTTGCCAAGTGAAAAAAAACGTTTTTTTCCGATTTTTCGTTTTTCTTTTTAAAAGCTTTTTTTTCATTTCTGGTGCTGCAGGGACAAAGGCAATTCACCTACCTGGTGCAGAAAGCATCCGTGGGCCCAACAGATCAGGAAACCTAGGAAGGGTGGGAGCTTCAGAAAGACCTCGAGCTCCGCAGGATGTAGAAGGCAGAAAAGATGAAGTGAGAAGAGGATCAGAGGGAGTTTGAAGAAAAGTTGTGTGTCCTCTGCATAACACTAGAAGTTTGGAGAGAAGGTGGAAATGATGTGTGCTAGCTGGGCAAGATAGTTGTTAAACAGCCAAGGAGAAAGGTTGGAGCCCTGGGGGACGCCACAGGTGGAGATAGAGGTGGGGGAGGAGAAATATCCTAGAATGATCTGAGACAGACTGTCACTAAAGAAGGAGGTCAGCCAATTCAGTGCCCGCTCTGAAATACCTAGGGTATTGTAGAGCCGTTTTATGAGGATGGATGGTTGACCGTATCAAATGCAGTGGAGAGATCAAGTAAAATGAGAACAGCTGGAGAGTTTGAGTCAAGAGATGCAACCATTTTCTCATGGGTGTTCAATAGAGCATTTTCCATCCCTCTGGATGCTCAGAATCCACATTGATTGTCGTAGAGGTGAGCAACGGGTTCAGTGTGCTGGGTAATTTGGGGGAAGACCAGTTTCTCCAAGAGTTTTCTAAGGAAGAGGGTGATAGATATGAGGTGGTAATTGGCTGGACACGACGGATCTGCAGAAGGTGTTTTCAAGAGGGGGCTCACAAGGGAGTGCTTGAGGGAGGAGGGGAAAGATCCAGTAGCAAAATAGTTGGTGCAGAAATCAGCAACTGATTAATTACTATGTTTTCTTCTGGTGTCAGACTTGTTTATCTGTTTCTGTTTTTCTTTCTGCCACTCTGGATGTTTTTGTCTAAAAAAGAGACTGTTGTCTTGAAACTGGATTTGGATGCCACTTTGACATTTAGCAGCACTTTCATCATTTTCCCTGTATCTTTAACTGGTGAACATGCTGCATCATAGTTATTTCAAATAAAGGATGTCCTTTTTAATTATGAGGCATGCAAACGTGTACTCACCATTTGCTTATCTGTATATGACCTTGGGTGACTGAAAAGTTAACTGGGTGCACATTTTTAAAATGTTTCTCTCATTTATACTAGAAATATCCCACATTATTAGAAAACAATGCCATGTTATTTAATAATGCTTCACATTGCTATGTTAAAAAGTAATAACTGATTGCAAATGCAAGCAACACCTTTAAATTGAAATACGCCTCAGACTCTCTCATCTTATGATACATTAATGCTACATTAGTTAATATTGCTTGATATCGGGATATGTTGAAAAATAACATCAGTTTACAAAACACAGCCAAGAAGAAATGTAACGACTTTAGTTCTTCATTGCTATTTTTTTTTTCTGTATGTTAAATGTATATAGCATAGAAATCTGATCAGCATTGGTGCGAGTTATGCTGCATGTGAAATGATCAATACAAACAGTATATAAAGTGAGTGAGTGTGTTTGTTATACCCATGTTTTTAACGCAATCTGACTAAACCTCTAAGAAAGATGGGATAAAACCTGTGCGTGAGTATTTGGGGTGCTAAAATATGATAATGAGTAAGATAACTACATCTTCCTAGATGAGACTCTTCTGACATTTACTTGAACTCAAACAACATTCTGCTATCACGTCCGAGGACAACACAAAAGAGGTAGAAGCTACTACCTTTCAAGAACTTAAGATACAACAGCAGTCGAAGGCCATTTGAGTGGGTTGGCAAACAAAGCTGCTTCCTAAGCTTGTGACTATAGCAAATCTTTACGTAGCTTGTCAGTAACAGGAAAATGACAGTACTGAAGCAAAACGTATGGAATTGCAATTGCAAAGTTTCCAAGCGAAGGGTAGAGACTCTATCATTGGAAATGGAACGGGACTTCAAAGGGGTAGAGTGAGATTTCTGTAAACACCAATCACTGGGTAACACCTACCATTACTGTAAGCAGGCAGTTCACTGGAAGTTTGTAGGTCCCGAAAGACCTCAGCAAACTTCCCCTATCCCATTCCATAATCCATGCGTGTTTCCCAATATGAATTCCCCTACCATTCACCAGCAGAATACTGTAATGGCCACATCGTTGGAAACCTTGTTCTAGGACAGCCTGAGAGGTAACAATCTTGTCATGAGCCTATTAATTGCTGTTGAGCAAGACTGGCCTTATGAACAGTGTCTGATAGAGCTGCAGGCAGTGCCTTGTGGACTCCGGAGCCAGATATTGGTCTCTTTGGTCAGAAGACTGTTTTACTGATCCTTGTAATGTGGTGCATGTTGAAAATTCTCATCTCATTGTAACTGTGAAATGGGTGATGACGTCCTTGCTTACAAAATGGTGGCTTTTATATACTTTATAAAATTGTGAAATCTACATAAATGAGCTCTTTCATGGATACTCTTTGTTTATATTTTGTCAACTTAATGGGCAAATGAGAACGTGTTCATTTTCTTAATGTGTTTGAAACAGCCCGTGGATGTGAATATTCCACTAACTAATAGGTGAAAGTGTGTGCCTTGCTTTCAATTATTAAGGTCTATATGTGTTGAATTTGGCTCAACCCATACCTTTCTACATACTGCTAAAATGGTGTCCAAACTGAGATGAACACAGAGATGAAATAACTGGTTCTGCTATATCTCTATGGGAAAAGGCTGGGTGAAATAGCTTGCCATAAATAGGTTAGGGAAACCTCATGCACGTTGATGCCAGATAAAGCATTGTAACACTGGGATGTACACCTCCTCTAAACTGCAGCTGTGTCATATGAAGAATGGGTAAAGGCATTGAATCAAGGAAGCATCCATCTGCTGATTTGAGAAGCATGCTTTATAGTAAGCAGCACCATAACATTAATGTAAGTTCTTGTACTATAAAGAGTAAAACATAAGATATGTTTTTCTTTTTCAAATAAGTAAAGGGATCTCAGCTGTTTAGAAGCCCATTTAGCAGCATTGTGGCACTGTAACCATGAACTTTTATCGATATTTCAACCCGCTAATGGAGGGTGCAGTTAGTGCAGAAACATCAGCCCAGAAATAATATTCAATGCGCTTTTCTGATATTACTTTTAGAAAAGTTGCAGTATAAAGTTGGGAGATTTTCAATAATATTAAAACAACTAATACTTTATAATGCACTTTGTCAGGAGGGTAACCGTCCTAATTAAATTCATCATACATGTTTTACAGTGAATTCTTCAAACTGAAGGGGCATTTACTACAATTATTGTACACATGATGCATCTTCTTAATCTAGGGAAATGCAAGGCTTGCTGGACCTGAAAAAAGGCGAGAACATAATTACAGACTGAGGTGGCCATAGACCATGCAACTGTTTCTGTATGCTTGATGAAACATGTTTTAACTACTTAATTCTGATTATCAAGATTTGGAACGTGTTTTTATTGTTCATTCTCTATGGAAAACATTTAAATGCTTCCAAGCTCTTGTTGCATTGTAAAAATAGATTAGATAGGAGGGCATGCTCAGAACCGCAGGACATTCTGAATGACCAGTGTGACCCATCAATGATGACATTGAACCTCAAACCTTGCCCATGGCTCTGGAAAATATAATGTATAATGCATGGCAGGTGGCCAGTGCAATCCCTCTGGAGTTTCTTTGGAGGGGAGTTACAGTACTCACAGACCTCATTTCAAGTTGACAGGCCTGTTTAAGTAGTATGGTCCCCAGGTACTGGATTCTGCCAGTTCCATGTGAAGGATACCTGTGGGATTGGGTCCTTTTTGGGAAGTAAAGACTCCTGGAGGACCAGGATGTTGGTCTTAAGTGCCCCATGGATATCTCCTGATGTCTGGTTAGAAGTAGGAACACGTTTGGATTTCTGGCTACTTGAACCTCTACAGCTACAATGCATATGTACATGTAATCCAGATAAAATTGCATCAGCCCATGACAAGGTATGCTGGGAATAGTAGCCAGAGGCTTGTCCCTATATCGAAAGGAATTATTTAATGCAAACAATGCGTGCATATTGGTAATTGATAACATTGCACATGACATTCACTTCACCTTGTAGATCCAATTTAATGAATGCATAATTTGTTGGTCTGCTAACAAAGACAGAAGAGGAGGAAAAGCTACAACATCCCATTTAATTTGACAACCCTGGTAACCCGTCGTTTTTCTAAAGTTGTTCGAGATCCTTCAACAAATTCAGAAGATTTCAAACCATGTGCTGCAGACTGAACTTGATTCTGAGAAATGTGCCTTCCAAACAGCAGGCAGACCTGCCACCTTATGTGATATTCTATGTTTTGCAATTAAAGACATTGGTCAATCAGAGGATTCCCTGTGTGTCATCTTGTTGATAATCATATTATTCATAATTTTTGTGTTGTTTTGTCTTTGCCACAAGTGCTGTCATCGGCAGAGCTCTGTGCATTCCCATATCAATTCAGAACAGCCCAAGTATGTAGAAAAGATAACGTTTAATGATAATGTAGCATATCAAATGAAATACAGACTGGTGAATATTTTAATTTAGGGCCGAATTAGCAAACCATGTCTATGCAGGATCAGAGAAGTAAAGGTTAGTCTGCATTGACCCAGAATAGAACAGAAAAATAATGTTGAATACAATTGTCAATAAAGAAGATTACCTGCAAATTGTGATGTATGGTTGTGCTCAAAGCACATACGTGAGGGATGTAGAATCAAAATTGTATGAGGGCCATTTGAAATGTATTGTGAGGGGAGCTACATTAGAAGGGAGTGGATCTACAAGGCATGGCAATTGGAAGTGGCATGGAACAAGAATGAG
Source organism: Ambystoma mexicanum (assembly GCF_040938575.1). NCBI lineage: Eukaryota > Metazoa > Chordata > Amphibia > Caudata > Ambystomatidae > Ambystoma > Ambystoma mexicanum. The sequence continues at coordinate 678,890,030 of NC_090922.1, read as the reverse complement.
ACAGGTGCACACCAAATCTAATATGGATGTATTTCCTGAATTCAAAGATAAAAGTGAGGTGCAGAGGAGTGTGATTCAACCTTGACACTAGGTTGCAATAGTCTGAAGAAACACAGTGTCCACGGGCTGTGGAACACTCATGTCCCCTGCACACTCAAAAGTGTAATCAAACAACAAGCAATAATTAATTGGTAGTTTTCATAATTTCAACATAAAATACTTTTGAAACAGAATTGCTTAGCAAGTGGGCCCACCTGTTGTTTCATATATACTGAAGTAATTAAGGTCAAGATTGTCAATCAGTTTTCATTCTGTATTATATTTCAACCATTATTACATAATGCATTTTGCAATTTACATCAATATCATACATTAACAAACTGTAAACACGCAATCTAAGTTGTAGACTCACACATTTCCCCAATATTCAATACATATTGTCTACTGTATATGCATCTGTCTCTTAGGTACTGTACATAGTTAAAAGAAATGAGCTCAACGCGTTTCGGCACTCTACTTCTCTTCTTCAGGAGCAGAATCAAAGCTTAACAAATGTTCATGATCTGTAAGGATTTTCTAATTCATTCTGTGCAATCTGTAAATTCAAAGAAGTGGTAGAGAAATATCGTATTAGTCAAATTGCTTTCTCTCAATTGGGCAATGATTCCTAATTCACATGACTTGTTTAGTCGGGTCCTACCTCTCTTGGGTGCCCCTTCGTAGCCCCTTCCTGAGGTATTGGGTGGAGACTAGGTTAGTTTGAAGTCATTTGTTCATATTTATGAAGTGGCCTGTGAGATTAATGATGGTGTGCGTACAGTTATAGAGTTAAGTATATAGTTTACATCTCCTAAATGACTGCTAATATTCTATGTGCCTACCAGTCGATAGCTGTAGAACCTCACTTTCCACTAGGTCAAGCTAGAAGTTAGAAGTGACAGGGCCCATATGATATCGTGAGGAAACACAGTATAGAGTAATGTATAGCACATGATCGGATAGAGAAAAGATGTTCTCTCACGTGGCCAAAATGAAGTGTGAATGTGTAAGTACTAAGCAGGTGATGATTCTCTCCTCAGATAAGAGACATATGTGCAAGGTCATAAAAATGAAAACATGTCCGGGATGATAACATTTTCCATGTTTGTTAATATACTTCCAAGGACATTAAGGATATAAAAGAGACTGCCTTTCTTGCTTGGAAGTACATTTAGACAGACAGAGATATTCATTCATGTTGGCTCCTTGCATCACATTGAAAAAAAACGTACTCTGTTCCTATTGCTAATCAAAATCACAGTGTGGAGTTTGCTTGCTTCAACAGTGTTCAGAGTAAAGTGCTTGTTCATTTTTACACATTTCAGTTGTTCAATAGGCAGCACTGCAAGACTTCTCCTGCAGTTAGAAACAACAACCCCAGCTACAGCAACAATTCTCATGGACTGCACCTGGTTGCGAGTCAGTTTAGCAATTCTACAGCAACTCGCACAAGTGCTGGTAGCCAGATGGATTGCTTACTGTACAAAAGCTGTAAGGCATCACCATCCCTTCCCTTAGTTGAAGTGTCCAATAGATGGGCATCAATCGTTTGTGGGGATGATGGTCGCTGACTGTTCCTGTTGATGACCCATCTGCATTCAAGATGCTTGAGTCACTTAAGAGGCAGTCCTACAGATTCTCTTCCCTGCTGTCTATGCCCACACAGATCTAGGTGATCATTGCAAATACGAATTGCCAAAAACAAAAATGTTGAACTTGGGGGTGGGGGGAATTTGATCATTTTCCCGCAATTATATGCGGTGGGAGCCCCCCACAATCTCTGCTTAGTCCCCTTATATGTTTATAAACTTAACCCCCCCCACATATAATTGTGGGGTATTGTGGATTTTGAAGTGATGACATGAAATGTGCCCACACTGCTCACAACCTAGTGATGTACTAGCCACTCATGACACGTCTGGTGTACTTGCCAACATTTTGACTGGTTGTTGTTCTTCCTGCTACCTAAATTATTATCTCTAACTTATGTTGCAAACGCGGCAGCAAAGCATCCTTGCTCATTTGTACTCACTGTGAAGCTAGTAGCATGTGCTCCTCACCTGAGACATGCAGATGAAAAGTGCCCACGTTTACTTTAAAACGTGGGGCCACAAAGGAAGCCAGCAGATACTCAATGGCACTTTTAAATCCAACTATCCATGCATAACCATGAAAGGTTGAAGCCAGATCTTCAACTAGCCCTGCCAGATCTGCAGCACCTATCAATGCATTGGCCCTTGCCAAGTTGGTGAGGTTGTGCTCACACTTGTACACCTGGGTGAGAACCTCACTCAGGGTTATGTTGTGTCAGCTTACCAAAACTGTAGCATCAACGAAAGGTCAAAGCGTAGAGCAGACATTAGATAACAGCTGTCACTGACAAAATGTTAAAAATTAACCATCTAGAACACTGCTGTGAGTGCTGTGGTGATATTTGATGCATTACAATGCTCACGTACCATGTCCATCAAGTACAGCAGGTGGTTCCTGAGGTCTTCAAGTTGTGTAGTTGCAACTTGTGGCATAATTGCAGTTGGTGCAGTGCATTTTTGGCATGGTAAGCCCAATTGACATACGAGTTGATCTTATGGACCACTGCAACCATTTATTTGATGGACTCACAATTGCGGATACAGTCTGTGATGTTAAGGTGGAAGAAATGCGAAAAACTAGCGGTTGTGCATTGTCTTTCCAGTTCATACATTTGCAAGGACAACTGATCAATTGTCCACACACAAAAAAAAAACAAAGGCCAGCTTGTTGCCCCACCAACTGCTTTAGTGCTCTCCCCACTGTAGCCATAACCTTATTGCATATTTCCGGTACCACTTTGAAAGAAACAAAACATTATTGTCTGGGAACTTGCCATCTGTGTATGCTTAGTATACCCTGAACTCGTATTAGATCTTTGAACAATTGAGTTATAGTTTTCCAATATTATAGTAAATTCAAAAGAATGTATTTAAAATTGTATAAAAAATTGCAAGCCATTGAATAATATTGTAACGACAAAATCGTGACGTTTCTTGATTTACACTGGTGACATCACTCACGCTACTACATGATGACATCATCATAATGTGATGCCGACGCTATAAATAGCCGCTTTCTTGAGCAACCCGGTGTCTCAACGCTGGGTTAACGCTGATGAATGCAAAACGCAAGACAGCTGAGATAATTATAGATTTGCACAACATTGATCATCTAGACTTACCTTCTAACTTTAAAGAGACACTACCTTATACACATATGGTTGTCCTCTTCGCCCAGGAAGGGTATCTTTAGACGTTTTTCCTCACATAGCAGCGTGGACAAGCCAAAAAGAAAACAGGGTGAGCCCTTGATCTTTTCTATGTCAATTAATGGAAACTGATTTTAAATACAATAGTAACAGTCTTTTAAAATGTATTTCCACCAACATAGACCGAGTGTCTCAATACGTGAGGGCGACACAACAGAAACCCTGGGGTGAAAAGTAATACAGAAGATGCAATAGCTTTGAAGCTGTTTATATACCAGGTCAGCTCATTTTTTTGAGATTTAGAGGCTCAATACTGTTCTTGATAAAAAGTTTGGAAGGGAAATAGATCTAGAATGCGACCTGAGGACAATTGGAGTTCATATGACTTGATTAATTCATACCTCCACTGGGAGGATGCAAATTATCATAGCAGCTAATTATGGATCACAATTATATTTATGGAGTTGACATGGCCACAGAGGTCAGGTAATTAAACTGAACATTGAAGATTATTATGAGTTGTGAAATTAGACTCGGCATAGATGATTGTACTGTGCAACATGATAATGAGCATCATGTTGATGAAAGATGGTATATCAAACAAGATCACGGATTCCATTTACAGTATGCTTAAGAAATGTAAGAAAAAATAATAATGTTTTTTGATCCAGTAGAAGCAGTAATTAAGCAGTAATTATTGGTTGATGTAGATTTGACTAAACTGAAATGATTCAGCTAAGAATGTATTATTTGATTTTTTGTAGAAATGGTTTATATAGAAAGCCCCGGAAGAAGAGAATATGTATCTCGAACGCTTTGGGCAAAAGGAATAAAAAGCCTCAAATGAAGGTCTGAACCTGTTGTCACTTTAATTACTGTTTGATCTCTAAAAATGAAAGTGAAATGTTGTTATAAATATCTTGATCTAAGTCATTAAGTACATAAGCTTCCCAGAAGTAGGGTAAGCTTTGTCTCAGAAAGGTTGGCTTATTCTGAGCCATAGAAAGTGTACAGGGGACGCGAGTTCCCTAAATTTGGGAACTACTTTGTTAAGTGTAACTTATCATCTGTGATCGGCATTTCCTATAATGTGCCAGATGTCAGGGATTTCCAAAAATGAGTAGAGCAACTAACCTGTTGCTGACAACGTAGCCACGCTGGCATGGAACAGTCAAAGGGCCTCATTCCGACCCTAGCGTTAACCAAGGCGCAATTAGCGCCTTGGTTGACGCCGTTATTTTTCCGACTCCGCCATGGTGAATGGCAGAATTACCTCCCCATTCCAAGGTTGGCAGGGGCGGTAATTCCCCATTCACCATGGGCCCTCCCCCATTCCCATTCTTGGCCCATAGGGCTCAATGGGAATGGGGAAGGCGCTAATTACGGCACCGTAAATTACGGTGCCGTAATTAGCTCCTAGGTACCTTTGCGGGTTGGTTTTTTAACGCCTGCAAAAAGCAGGCGTTAAGTACCAACCCGCAAAGGGAACTCGGAATAGGGCGGTAAGGGTTTAACGGCACCGGTCTCGTTACCGGTGACCGTTAACCCTTACCGCCCTACTCGGAATGACCCCCAATGTCTGTCAGAGGAATTGTGACATTTTGGCCCTGTTCAAATGCTTCATAACACTATCCTGATGCTACGAATGATCACTGTCACATGCCTCTTTTTCAGAAGGTAGAGCTTGGTGTCCTACTAACATGCATGTATACATCTGGAATGTTTTCAAGGGTAAATGTGCACTGGGGAGGCATGCTGCCTGTCTGTTGGAATGGGGAGGAATGCACCTCAAACCTTTTGACTTCCTTCCGTGTCAGTGCATGATGCCGGTCTATGTATATCTGCATAGATGTGGAACCCAAATGAGTCCCTGCCTTCGCTCACAGTAGTGTTTTCCAGCAGACTGTGCAAGTGGCCAGTTGGTGTTACTGTTAATTCTCTGACAGACTTTTGACTTATGTAGCGGGTTTATGTTAGTGTAGTACTGTGGTGGTAATCTGAATGCCACATACGGTTTTGCAGATTTTTCTGATCTGCGATAGGAAGGCTATTTTGCAACAGATTATACACAGGTGAGGGCACACTTCTATTAATACTACCGTCCCTGCATCTGTGGTGGCATTCTTCTGAATCTCTCTGAATCACTGTTTTCCAACAGCAATGCTTGTTACTATCTGGACTCTGGTGGTGCATAAGCTTTGCCTTGACCATCATCCAACTCATCATTACTGTCTGTAACATTGGGTGGGTCGGCGAAGACAGACATGGGATTTTCAATCTCCTGCTGTTCAACTACTCTGTTGACCTTCCCTGATCTTTGTAGATAACATCCGCAGATCTCCCCCTTTTGTTTCAAAAATAGTGGACAGAATAGAAAGTGCAACCTCCTCTGTCAGTCTCAGTGGATGTTCACTGTCGTGGTGCATTAACAGTGCATTTTCTTGAACTGTCGCAAGTAACTCAGAGTGACTGATGACAGAGATTGGGGAACATGATTTCGGTGATATCCTCTATTTTGCACATGCAATTCCGGCCTCCCCAGTGCACCCAGAAAGTGAAGTGCAGCTGCAGGAGAGAACAGACTATGAGTAGAATGTCTGCCCCTGTCTTTCCCTTATTTCAAAGGTGACATGCTCTTCCAAATCGGTTCAAATGTGTGTCACCCATCTTTCTGAATCCCTGATCCATCCTAGCAAAACTAGGTGAGCTTAATTATACTCAAGCAGACCTCAAGGAATCCCACTTCCTACCGCTACTCCTCCAGGTATCACCTAATGACATGTGTCTCATCCACTTGCTTCAAGAGAGTGACACTGACTGGTATTTCACCCACAGCCTTCAGAAATCTGTTGCTCCCTCGCAGCCAGTGTGACTCTCCCCCAAGCTTCCCTTAGGCATCCCAGGTTCCTCTCTGACTCCTGCTTACAGGTGGCAAATGTTGGCATGTGCCTCATCCACTTGCTTCTAGTAATGGACACTGCCTGGTGTGTCACCTGCCACTTCCTCTAATCTGTGCTGCTCCCATTCAGAAAACTGAGGTGAGTGTCACTCTCTCCCAAACTTGCCTCATGGATTAACTGCTACTCCGGACACTTGTCACGCAATAGCACTTTTCTCATCCACTCTCTTCAAGAGATGTACACAATTATTCATGTGTACCCCACTGCCTCCTGTTAGGAAAGATTTATCTTTACTGCACCTTTTCTTCCATTTTAATGGACCCCCAAAATGTGTACTTTTATTTTTGATCCTGACCTGTACTTTTTACAGTGCAGTGACGCCTTAAGCTTCACTACACTGTCTCTGCTCATCTGTTATGGGAAAACTGACATGTCCTTCAGGGTGTCAGTACTGAGAAACATTGTTTACCTTAGTCTTGCAATGTTTTGCTACTTTAGTAACTTTTTATCACTGGTGGTCAATTTTTATCATTGTACAATGCATCTTACAATGCAGTACAATGGGGTACACTTTAGTGTTTGCCCTAGACTAACACTCAAGAATGTTTGGTTACTCTAGGTGTGTGAAATGGACAAGCTGGTGGCAGCAGTGATTTTTTTGAATGTATTGGTGCTTTTCATTTTAGCCATATCGCGTTTACAACATTTGGCTACTAAGTGTGGCTAGTGTCCAAACATGGCCGTGCCACAGGGTTTTTCGCTTGTCCTTATATGGACTTCCAGTGCCAGGAAAGCAAAAGCTTTTGGCGGGCTACTGGAGGGCTATATGTGTTTGCTAGCAGATGTGAACTGGGATTGTCACACTTGTTTCAGTGTGGCTGAGTGTTATGCATGAGTGTTCCCACCAGTGGTGGGGTGTGTTTGGGGCTAGTTCTGCTATTGGCTAGTGGGAGTTTTGGCTCTTAACCTAGCTATTAGGATACAAATAGGATCCCTGCACCCACTCTTCAGAGATCCTGGAGTAACCTGAAGGAGCCAAAACTCCTGCCCCGCTGTGAGAACAGTGAAGAGGTCAGAGACCCGTCTGAAGGAGGCTCAGTGACCAACTTCTGCTGCTGTCCTGGAGGAGCCCTGTCTTTCTATTGATCTTCAGCAGTCCTACGAGGGAGCTGCGACCCATGGAGTCAAGGGAACATCCTTTCCTGACGTCTGCTCGGTACCCTGTGAAGAAGAACTGTTGGAGGTGTCCTGGGACTGTCCTGTGGCTGACCAGCTCTGAGTTTGGGCTACCATGCTGCCAGTGTTGCCGCTTGGCTTTGAGGCCTACACTTGGATCCTCGGCTTGTCCTACAAGACTTAACTCAGCGAATTCACGGAGTCCTAGTATCAAGGGGACCCGAGATAGGAGGGAAAGTCTGACGGCGACAAGTGAGTCCCTTTGCGCCACTGTGCTGCGGTGACCACCACCGTGCTCTGGTGACCAAACTGCTTACCTGAGTCGAGTCCTGTCCTGAGAGGGATCTTGCATTGTGTTTTTCTGCATTCTTCATCTGAGAGTCCTTGCACCAGAGAAAGACACCGACCAGAGATCAGCTTGAACCTGCAACCCCTGTGAATAAAGGACTGAGGATGATGGTGGGAAAAGCAACCTCATACCTTATTCCATTGACCTGTCAAGTCCTGTGAAGAATTGGAGTATGGGGGTAAGTTACAGTGGTGTTTACCTGCCCCTAAACTCCCTTTAAAAGTGTTCCTAACTTTACAAAACTCTTGGTATACTTTGGCTATGCCCTTGCTTGCTCGTTCAAGCCTTCTGAAAGTTGGGACAATTCTATTAGTTAGAATACTGTCCTCTAACCCTTTGAACTGTTCACTGGACCCCAGAGACCCTACCTAGATTTTTCCTGCATCACAAACTGAGTCAGAGTTTTTCCTGAACTTTTGGGCATAAGGCCCCAGACAATTTAGGGAAGGATGTTTTTTCAAGTTAGGGTTAATTCTCTGTGGACCTGTAGTACATAAACTAATCTGCACTTTCTTTTACCAGAATTTGACTCTTATTATGCCTTATTCTAGTGACTGTATACATGTAATCTAATATTAGTGTTGTGTGATACCTCTACCTGTTAGTAGTGTTTTTTCAGAGAGATATTTGGCCATAAATAAATAACTGTATTTTTATGCATACTGTCTAAGTGTAATCAGTGATTCCCATTGTGTGTACTCATTGTGGACCCTTTACAAGGTCACCACCTCTTGAGACTTAGCCAAGACCTCTTGTCACAGCTACCTTGAACTGGTTTGGCTACAGTTCCCAGAGTTGTCCCTATCAAAACATAGGTTGGCCATCTATACATCTGTCCATCAGGCCAGAGTATAGAACATCAGTCCAAACACCTCCCTTATCCGCTAAGGTGTTCTCTCAACAAAATTAGGCGAGGATGCCTCTTTAACAAGCTGCCCTCTTGGATGTCTTGTCCACTAACCTCAAGAAATGGACACCAACTCTTGTGTCGCCTTCCAGCTTCCAAAATCTACTGCTACACCACCCCAGCTAAATCAGGGGATCTTGATGTTTCCACAGGCTGTCTCCGAGGATTACCAGATTCTCCACCTCCTGCTCCTTCTCTTGCGTGTCTTCGGATAGCACATGTCTCGTCTACTGACTTAAAGAAATGGACACTGACTTTTAGGAATTTTTAAAGGTTTCACGCTTACTGACCTGGATGACATTTTTTTAAATGATTTTCTAATATTAACACTGTTAAATTAAATTTAAAGAACGATTTTACTATTTTAATGTTAGTATTTGATGTTTATGAGTTTTACTGTTTTTAGATGTTTTGATTCATTTTATATGTAGTTTTATTTCTTGTGTTATTTGAATTGTAAAGGTTGCATTAACCATACAAAATAAAACATTGTTTTTTTTAAAATGATATACACTGACTGGTATGTTGCCTGCCTCCACCAATCTCTGGTGATGGCACTTGATTGTTTACACACTCTAAATGCCTGAACCTGTCCCCCAGCCTGTGTATGCAAAACCAACTCCAAGTCCCATTCCCTAACTGGGTCCCAGTCACTCCCTACCTCGCCCAACCTTCCCAATACACCTACTCTATAAACACTATCGTTTATTAAGCTGTCCCTAAATATTCTAAGCCTGCCTCCCCCAATAACCTTCTGCCTCTCTGAAACAACCATGCACTGAATGGAAACTCCAGCAACATGTCCCCCCGTTAAACCATGTAAACGTATTTCAGGTATACTGTCCCAAAATCTCATCCGAATTTGGTCCAAGATGAATCACCTACAATTGGGGATATTCTGGTTTGTTACATCCAGGCCAACTAGACTGTAATGGTCAAAGGCATTGTTAGAACCCATTTCCAAAGATCCAAGAACAAGATCAATAAGGTAGGTTTACAAACTAACATTTCCTGGCCAAGGCATAGTTATTTTATGATATTTCTTCTGTATTTACGGTTCTTGTCAGCAATATTTGTGAATATCTCTTTTTTTATCATGAGGATCTGTGACATCTCAACCAATCTTGATGCTGGTTTGGTCCTAATGTATCTTCAATACTAGTCATGCAAAGCCTTTTGAGGTACTGTTTATGATTTAACTTCTTGTTGACTATTTACTATTGAAGGGGCTGTCCCTGGCCACAGGTTTTATGTGTGTCGGAGGAGAATGTGACATAGGTCTCTTTTTAGACACATAGGCATCAGATGCTTGCTTATCTCTGTAGCAGCAAAGGCTGGTGATGTTGAAGCCTGCCTGGGCACCCATGATAAATTTAGGGACATGGTTCAATCCACACTACCACAGTTACTTTCAGCATGTGCAGTAAATCATTAGGTTTAATCTTGTGGCATTTATTAATTTGGTCTTGATTTTATATACTTTGATTTGTGTGGTGCAGGAAAAACAACACCATAAATATATGCCTGCTAGACTGTGCAGGAATTATTTTCATTACTTTATTATTTATTGCTTTTAAAGTGCTTATTGCTGCCTTTTTCCATTGCATATTGAATATATGGGGCATTTTTGCATTTACTACATACAGCAGAGACGGAAACTATGTACTGTACAGTGCACTTCACAATGAACTCCAAACCACTACCCTTTTCCAAAGGGGTGTTCACATCAAGATGTACTCCTTCAGCTTAGTTCCCATTCCCCAGCCATTCAAGCATGACAGCAATTGGGTCCCATATGAAAAAATGTACTCCCTCTAACTCCTCTTACAGCAGAGTGGCACTTTAAGCTACATCTTTACAACAACTTTAGTAACATTTCTTTAACAGGACTTTAGGTGGTGGGCGATTGTGGGCCATGCACCTTATACTTTGCTCCTCTTTTCTAGTGCCGGCCGCTGTCAGACCAGCACCTTCATTTTGATGCCCCATTGTGTTCTATGATAGTGCATATTATCCTATTCCTAAAGACAATGACGTTGCTGTGATCACTAATCAAATCCCTAATGGGTGTTAGGTGGCTGCTGCCAGACAACATCTGTGATCAATGAGGGGCCAAGAGGTTTCCATGTACATACAATAGAACATTAAAAACAGATCAGTTTCAGACTGAAGCATTTATTGCTGAATGTTTTTTTAAAAAAAATCCATGCAGTGTACATGCAATGCAGCATTAAAGGGCTTATTTAGAGTTTGGTGGTAAGAGTAAAATGTGCATTATTCTGAAACAATTGACCGACCACCCAATTGCATGTTGGTTATTGCTTATCTAAACCTGCACTTTGAAAATGTATGAAACACACCATTCAGTATCCTGGCATGATGAAACACTAATCCAAATGCACATTATCTGCATATTTGCATGCAGTATCAGCTATGATAAGTACCACCTGAGTGAGAGGAGGAAAGCCAAAAAGTATCCTCCAACAAATCCTTCAAAAGATTGCTCCACTGCCAAGGGTGGGGTAAATGCTGGCTTGCAAGGAAAGGCCATACATATCACAATTGAACAGTAAAAATGTATGGTGCAAAAGATGTTATGTTAATGTTAATGTTAACGTTAATGTTAATGTTAAAGGATATTTTTACCGTGCACTATCACCACCGGAGTGGTCCCCTGGCGCTCTGGCTGCTCTGAAAAAGGGAGGGGGGATGAGTTAGTGGGAGTAAGCTGGAAAAGTGCAAGAGAGCAGTGATGTGCTGTTGGCAGCCTCAGCCGGTGGGTCCGTAGGCTGGGCTGGGGGTGTTTTGTGGTCTGTAGTCGTGTTCTGTTGTGCAAGTCTATGTGTGGTTTGTTTTGTTGTTGCATTGTAGTGAAGTTTGTCCGGATTGCTGTGGTTTAGGCTTGTGGTTGTGTTTGGTTATAGTTTGAGAGGTGTATGCAGAGGGATTACATTGTTAGTGGATTAGTTAGTTGGCATTGCTGTCTTTTCAATTATGTCTAGGTGTGATGCTTGCTAACATTCACTATTTCATCTGGGTGCAGCACTTGCTAATTTTCAATATTCTGTCTAGATGGGAGGGAGGCTAGTGATCATGAGTTCATCCAAGTGTGGCACATGCTAACATTCACAATCCTGTCTAGATGTGACGCAAGCTAAAGTTGAGAATTTCAACTAGGTGTGGTGCAGGCTAACATTCACCATCCTCTCTAGATGCGACACAGGCTCAGGTAAAGAAGTCCATCTAAATGTGGCACATGCTAACATTTACAATCCTGTCTAGATGCGACACAGGTTAAGGTTAAGAATTCCATCAAGGTGTGGTGCATGCTAACATTCACAATCCTGTCTAGATGCGACGTAGGCTAAGGTTAAGAATTCCATCTAAGTGTGGTGCATGCTAACATCACAATCCTGTCTATATGCGACGCGAGCTAAAGTTAAGAATTAATTAAGTGTGGTGCATGCTAACATTCACAATCCTCTCTAGATGTGACGCAAGCAAAAGTTAAGAGTTCCATCTAAGTGTGGTGCACAATAACATTCACAATCCTGTCTAGATGTGACGCAAGCTAAAATAAGAATTCCATCTAAGTGTGGTACATGCTAACAATCACAATCCTATCTGGATGCGGCGCAGGCAAATGTTTTCAATTCTATGTTTGGATACATGCTAACATTCAAGTTCCATTATGTGTGGCATGTGCTAACATTCATAATCCAATCTAGATGCGAGGCAGGCCAAAGCTAAGAGTTCTAGCTGGTTGAGGTGCATGCCAACAAGCACTTTTCTATCAGAGTTCAATCAAGTGTGGTGTATGCTAGTCTTCTTAATTCCGTCTAAGTAGGCAGGTGCCGACTATTGCAAATCTATCTAGATGCGGCGCAGGCTAGCATCCACAGTTCCTCCAGGTGTGACACTTGTTAACATTGACTAATGTGTTAGGATGCAGTGCAAGGCAACATTTCAAATACTGTCATGGATGAAATCCAGCTGTTGGATCATATCTTTCTAAGTATGCATGGGCTAAGTCTATGGCAGTCTAAGTTATGGGAAGGTAGGTAGAGTGGCAGGGACTTTCTGGTGTAGAGTAATTGCTCTACACCCCACCCATGTCACACTTACAGTTTTTGTTGGTGTTTGTTAAGTTGCTGGCTTCACTGGCTTCTGCTGCTGACACATGCAGACACTTCTTTGGCGCCGCCTCTGTTGGAGTCGTTCTTTTCCTAGGGGTCCTTCTGTCAGGCATAGGGCAGCCCTAGGAGTGTCTGTTAAGGCCTAGATGGAGCACCAATCAGGGGACGGTGGGTGGGGAAGGAGGAGGGAGAAGACAAACAAAAATGGAAGGCAGCGGGGCCTGAGGGGCTGCACCCAGGCCTGGGGGCCATTGGATTTGGCCAGAAAGTTAGATTTTGGGCCTGCTGGGCTTCAGGGGCGCGACACTCACCTGGTAAGATGTTAGATACCAGTGATGGTTCCGAGGGGGATCAGGGGGTCATAGTGCCACCGCTCACCTGTTGCCAAGCTGGAAAATGGCACAGGGAGCGGGCGTGCAGCAACATCCACCCCAAACCCATGGAGAGGGAGCTGGCCAATCAGGGCCAGGGGGAGGCACAGGAGGCGGGACTAGGGGAAGGGAAGCTCCAGTGCAGCCTGGGAGCCCGCGAGGGCTCTGCAAAGACTGCCGCCGCCATGATGGTTCCGAGGGGGGCTAGGGGGTCAGAGTGTGCCTGCTCACCTGTTGCCAAGCTGAAAAATGGCACAGGGAGCGGGCGTGCAGCAACATCCACACTAAACCCATGGAGAAGAAGCTGGCAAATCAGGGCCACGGGGAGACACAGGGAGGTGGGACTAGGGGAAGGGAAGCTCCGATGCGGCCTGGAAGCCTGTGAGGGATCTGCAAAGATTGCTGCTGCCATGATGGTTCCGAGGGGGGTCAGGGGGTCAGAGTGCGCCCGCTCACCTGTTACCAAGCTGAAAAATGGCCTGTTGCTAAAATGGTAAATGATAGAATATTTCAGACATTGCCCGTAAATCATACCCAGTGCCAACAGAGGCACGGCTGCACCCCAGTTTACTACATCCACACAAGTACCTTTTAAACTTCTGATCCAAACATCTACATACTAGTGAAAAGACACCTTGAATTACAATGGGAGAGAATGACTGGCACCAGTATAGGGCTTAAAACATGTGTAGTATGTGACACAACAACCAGCACACTTCTGTATATCATCCACAAGTTTCCCTTTGGGTACCCCCAGACCAAATAAAAACATTACTTACCCTCAGTAACAAGGCCACTTTTATTTATCTGTACCTCACCTTCTCCTTGCCCACCAAACCACATGGGAAACAATAACCACTCCCTCCCCAATAACCATCATACACTTATTTCTCTACCTTATCTACCCACTCTCTCACATTACACCCAAACAGAAGCAGTTCTCACCCCCTCAAACAACTGAACCAGAAGCTACATTTTCCTCTTTCACTTGCCATGCCCAAGATTACTCTAGGGCTGGTGGTCGGAGGACCAAGTGAAGGGATGGTGTTGGACACAGATGGAGTCAGGGTGGATGTATATAAAACACACAGGGCCTTTGACCTTACCAGCTCCTCCAGCACACTGGACGTCCTGGAGAATTCAGCTGATATGCTATTGGTCAGTGCATGTCTCTGCTGGCTTTGGGGAGTTTGTACTCCCAAACCCTTCTTTTGCACCTTGCACATCTTATGCAATCCCTTGGTGATGTGCTTCTCCTTATTAGGCATTGCCTTCTTTACACTACATAGTGCATCCCGTGTGCTAAGGGCAATTTGCTACTGTCTCAGCTCTAGGTTTCTTACTCTTTCCAATACATCTATGTCATGTTCCATGGTGCCCTGCCCCCTGGCAGCACTGGTTATTGCCCTTCAAGACTTTGTAGATGTTGTATTAAAGGCGTATTGGAGGCTGCCAGCACCCACATAGACACCTTGCAGGTCACCCTCTTTGTCACCATTATTTTTATCTTGGTCTTGAGGATGACAATATGGCTAATCCAGCCAGTCATATCTCCAGATGCATGATTGGCATCAGCCTCTGCAACACCCCACTCTGCCACAAAAACGATTTCAGCCTCAAAAGGTGAAAACCCGATGTTGTTGGCAAAGCAGGAGGTGGCAATACGCGAGTGAAGCAAATATGGCCCTAATTATCAGTTGCCTTCTTGCTAGGAAAACAACTGTACTGAGGTGTAGAAGTGCAAACCTTACGTTTTGATGCAGTAGTGGTCACTGTGGAGTTTGTGGTAGTGGCTGTTGATGACAGGATGGCAGGGATGCTAACAGTGCTCATAGATCATTGGGTCATGCTGTAGGTAGTGGGGGCAGTTGGCGGTACATATGTAGTCCCTTTCACTGCTTGTCATCATTGGCCATTTGTTTTACATTTATTGTATGTCTTTGCACAAGCACCAATTGAGAGTCAAAAGGAATATGATAAGTGAAAAATATTGATGCTTTTAGACATGCCACAAAACATGCCATTTGGATGCCTCACCTTCTCTCTGAGCATATATGGATCTGGTATGCCTGCCATTAAGCATGAGATATGTGTGGACGCCATGCCACTTTAATGCCCTGCCTAATGGGTGGTGGGCTGAGAATATCTGTACTCTTTGGGGGCTGGTAATTGTACAGAAAAACTATCCAAGGACAATGGGATTTAAAGGATTATCTTGTGATTCAAGCACAATAGAGATCTACCACAATACACCCTTTAGTGTCCACAACATCTTTATCTGATGGCCATTATGTGTCATCTAAATCAGTTGCCAGTTGGTGGGGTGTAGTGTTTGGGAATGGCCCTTCACAAGATGTTGCCAATCCATGACTACAGCAGATGTCACTAAAGGTATGACGTCCTATTGGTTCTACTGACTATAGGACCCTAGATTATTTGTTCCATTGTGATTGGGTTGGCAACAACCCCAGGCATACTTTTCCACTTTGCTTAGCAGCACACAGAATGGTCCACCAAGTGCGAGGTGCCCCTTAGTTACCCGGCCTTCCTCCAGTCGTTTTTACAATCAATCATCACTTTAGTAGCCATGAGTCAATTATTTCACTCTGGTTGGCCTCGAGACTGCATCTTCTGTATGGAAAAGTTCTGATATCTTTGTCTGCCCTGGTTCCATGCGTAGGTGTGAACTCTCGCTTCTTCTTGCTCGGCCGGTCACGTGGTACAGACACAATTTGTGTATTTGATTCTTGTTAAACCCAACCCATATCTTGACTTTTCAGAGGCAGGACATTCTGTTCTTAGCTTCAATTAAATTTAGCTATTGTTCTTCTCTTCTATTGGTATGACCTTGGCTTTCCTGGCACTGTGTGGCCTTTAGTAACCTGGCTTGATTCTGCTTCTTGTGCAAAGTGGAAATATACTTATATAAGGTGCTTCAATTGAGGTAGATTATGTATAGTGGCGCTTGCCGCACTATTCTTCTACTAAGCATAGCAAGCCACACTGTTTTCTTAGCTTTCTTGCGGTTCCAAGCATATGTACAGGTGCAAACTGGCCAAATATCTTTGCCATGCTTACAGCTTAAGCTTCATACATTTTGACATTGTCCTTTCACTTTAGGTTCATGATATCCTTGTTCATGGTGTTTCGACTCTTTGCGTCCATCTCTGGTCATCATTCATTCTATATGTGAGTCAGTCCAGGTTCTCGTGATGTCACCATTTGTCTTCCAGTAAGACCTTTTTGGTTTCTTCAGGGACTGTACTCAGACGATCTTCATTTTGTTTCATTTGTTGATATGTTTTTCTCAATGATACCTTACTGTCCATGGTTTCCTTGGTATTGGTACTTCAATAGGTGCTGTTCTTCTAATAGGTACTGCAGCTCTTTGCTGGTCTATTTGCTCATCATACATTACATATTTCCGTGTGAACGTTCATGGTATCCTAAAATGGATGGTTGGAATGCAGGCTTTATTTGGGACCTCCTCTACACTCCCCCCTCTGGACGATTCATCGACCACTTTCCCTCCCTTCTTTGGATCCATCTTCTTTGATTCCTCTGTGTTCATTTTTACTTCATTGTCTGGGTCCATTCTTTCTTCATCTTCTGGGTCTATACATGATGGTCTGAAGAAATGTCTCTTTGGGGTCCATATCTTTATTACTCCTGTTAAACTTCCTGCTGTTGTCACGTATTCATCCTTGTTCCATGTCATCAGTTGATATTGTCCATTTGGGCTGCAGTAAACCCATATTCCCACATAATTTTGATGCTTCCTGGATAGAGAAACTTTGTTCCCTCAGGTGCTTGAATGCTGTATTTCACAAAGTTTCTTATTTCCTCATCAGTCAGGACTTTGGGCTTCCAACCTGCTTTGACATCGATCATGATCTTCATCCCTATGGCTTTCTTTGTAGTTTTCTCGTACTGAGAGATTATTATCTTGATCCACAGAATCCTAGCAATATCATCACTAGCAGGGCTCCCAGGAACTTGAATGCATTGCCATGCATTGTGGAACCCATGAGAACAGTGATCCAAACCAACTGTCATCATCAACTTTGTCAGTTTCATCAATCATCTGATTCTGTAGTTTTGTCAGCATACCTATGGCTTCTGTTAGAGTTCCATTTTCCTCATCGTGAGAAGGTATAAATGTGCAACATGATTCTCAGATTTTTTGCACAAACACCTCCATCCATAGCTGTGATCATGTCAAGTACATATCTGTTCTGGAGAGTCATCAGTCGGATGGCTCTAAACTCCTCCTTGATTGCTTTGAATCCCTTTATGGTTGTGTTGATCGTCTGCAGTAACACCCATCTGGTTATCTGCAACCATTTCGTATTTGCCCCAACTTGGAATCTTGGCATGAAGATTGTTGCGAACACTGATGAGGTGAGGCTAAACAGTCTGTGTTCATATGGAATTGCATGAAAAGCTTCTTCAGATGTGGCATAAAAATAATTTTCACTCTTTAGTCGGTTCATCAGTTCCACAGATCTCTTCTTCCACAGGTGAGCATCTGCTTTAGGGAAGCTGTCAATATTCAAGTCACTTTTCGGGATCACCAAAGGCGGGTCATGGACATTCACTATTGTGCATATACCTCCCCAGTTCCTCTGCAATCTGATGTATGCTTTGGATCCACATGCCCAGTAATGATCCATAATTACTGCATTTCCGTGCTCCATTCCCGGGACATCAAAGATTCGTCCACAGTGCTGATTCTCTCCCATCATTCTTGTGCTATTATTCCTGAAGCACAATTTTGAGCTTTCCAGTGGTACTAGCAGCAGGGGTCCTCCTCTGTCTTCAACCCATGTCAGCAGTTTTGAAAGCTTTGGACACAATGGCTTGCATAACCTTTGCACATTTTCAATTGCTTCTTTGCAGGCTCCAAGGACCATCCATGCCCTGCAAATCACTATTCCTTTCTCCCATTCATCTGGTGAAAGCACTGTTCCCCAAACCTGCATTTGGCCTCTGTTCTTCTAACTTTGAAACTCTTCTGGAGTCTTTCCTTGGACGTTCATTTTCTGATTTGCTTCTCTTCTAATCTTCACTCCTTTAACACCAGGCTTCTCATATCTGATCACAATGTGTTTTGTCTTCCCACTGTTTCTTGTCTTTATGTCCTGGACATAATCGTCTTCACTTGGATCGGTTTCTTCAGTTGCCCATTTCAGTGAGACATCACTACCCATGAACTGGACTCTAGTTTTGCACATGACTGCATGTGAAAGACAGTGTGCTGTCTGGACATCAATTTCAACAGCTACGAAAATCTTGGACTTCCCCATGCTGTACGGTAGGAGTGCACAAAGAAAGCATTCCCCTTCTGAACTTCGTCTTCCAACTTCTTTCATGTGCTGGTACCAAATGTTGTTTCCCAAATGTGCTGTGCTGTCCAGGTAATCATTTAGTTCACTGTCATCTCCATGCATGCTTCTCTTGATTCTTAATGTTTTCATGTAGTTCATTATAACTACATCCCTGAATGCATCGGTATGGCTCCTTCTTGCTGGAGGATTCTCAGGTATCCCGATCCATGGTGCAGGCCTTCTCATCTGCACCATTTGAGTAGACAACAGTCTGGCAGCTCTTTCCTTGTCCTTGTATATCTTTTCCTTTCTGTTTAGAAATGCCAATTTCCACACTGGCATTGGTCCTGTATGTGGCTGCATTGTAGACCTTGTACTTGTCCCTTTCATTGGAACATATATGCTCGACAATGTTGTCTCTGTGGGTTCATTCTTCAGCTCCTCTAGTCTTTTCCTTTCTCTGGCTATGAATGGCCATACTGTGTCTGCTATCAGTTGTGCTTTTGCAGAGATTTTCTCCGGGTTCGCTCTTGCCTTTTCTGGTATTTGATCAAGAGTTTCTACTACTGTGGTTTCTGTTGGCTTTCTTTCTGATTTTTCTTGTCCCTCCAGGACATCAGCTTCCTTCATTTGGGTCTTTACCTTGCTTATGGAGAGATTTCTCATAGTAGGCAGTCTTTTCTTCTCCCATGCTTTGAATTGTGGCTCTGCAGTCATTGACATGGGTTCTGGTGTATGTGCATTAAATGTTTGCATGCGTGTGGTTGTCAGTAACCTTTTCACATTCATACTTTGCCGACCATGTCTCCGGCTTTTCGATTTGCTTGTCACCACGAGAGTGTGTGAGTCATTATTATTTACATCCATCTCAAGTTCATTCATTCCACCATCGGATCTACTAGGGACTGGAATGACTATGTAATGTCAGGGTACTTTCAGAGGTTTCATGCGTGCATCATTAAGTGGGTGCACTGGAATCAGAACGCTTTGTGCGCCAATAAAAAATGCAGTTCTGATCATTAATGGCAGTAAAACAATGATGAATATAATACATAAATACATTATGCATCTGTAGGTAAAGCGGCAGCATTTACTTCCAGAAAAATATGGACGTCTTTACTCCTGCGGGAGGACGAGGTTTCTGCTCAGGATCCCCATCTCGTTCATTCACCAAAATGTTAACTTTTAATATAATCCTTTAAAGAATATTGTCTTTCGAATTTTGTGTTTAAGTTGCAGGTGTTACAAAATTGTCCCCCCTGGCTTGAATAATGAATTGTCTATTATCTTGGGATGCAGTTCTCTTACTAGGATATCGGAAGTGTAAAAATCAAGCAATAATTCAGCAAGTCTGTTTACTGTGTATGTTCAAAATATGTTAGCTCCCAGTCTATGCCTCTGTTCTGCTTCATTCCCGAAGACATGTTGTGTCCTTGTTAATAAAAAATGAGAAATGGAATCTTCGGCAATGCTCTCCATCTGTCCCTTGGTGGAAAGTATAAAATCTTCTCAAATAGTTCTGTTGATGGTTAGAAAGTTCCACTTGCATCACTATTCCATGCAAGAGCATGCCCATCTGTGTAAAATTAGCTGGGTCTCTGATGAATGTGAGGATGTCAACATCTGCTGGTCTCCCCACTAGTTCTGGAAAATCTGTGATTAACCGGAAGAAGACGTTGCTGGCCAACCTACTGTCTTCTGGTGACAGGGACATTTGTCCTGTCTTGCTGAGGTCCAGGACTGTATGCTTTCACTTTACTGTGAACAGTGTTTGCACTCTCCGTTTGCGTGGCTAGCAACTAAGATCATAATGCTGTTGAGGATTATGCTCAGACGTTCTGTATTTGCTGGATCTCAAAGAAAAGGTAGTACGCCTGTCATTCTCCCTACAAGATTTGGACAGTCTTCGATTAGGCGAAACAACAATATGTTGATAAGCTTGTTTATTTCCCTCTCCGCTTGGGACGTTTCGCTTTTCCTTGCTGTACTTTTGAAATAGGAGGAACTGCTCGGCAATCACAGTAAGCAATCTCTTTATGATCTTTTCATTTTCAGGATCTTGAAGAAAGTCATGGACACTTGTGACCTTCCCCACCAGTGACGGGTACGATTTTAGCACTAGATCGAAGTATGTCACTACGTCTTTGGTGATGTTGCTACTGCGGGACACCATAAGTGATTTCGAACAAAATCTCTGTGTGGAAGGAATCTGGGTACTGTATTCTCTTCCAATTTATGTGTCCCCGATCATAATTTGGCACATTATTTTCTAGTCCAGGCTTCAGTGTGTCTCAGTCCGAAGTTCAAGGTTAACAGACTATGTTGTGGTTTATACATGCTGTTTTCTTCTTCACCCTGCAACTAGAATGCACAGAGTGTCCAGTTTATCTGTCCTTACCCTCTTTTTTGCTCAGAGGAATGTCCAAAATGAAACCACAACTATCTCACAAAAGTTCTTTGTCTTTACTATGCTGCTGCTCATGCGTCCTGTTGCTTCGTCATGGATCTCGTCAGCACGTGCAGTGGTTCTTCCCCGTCGTTCCAAGTCTCGTTGCGCTGGGGTGCAGGCAGGGGGCCTCCTCCGATATATGGTTTGATGTCGCCCAGGAAGATCCAAGCTCTCCTTCCTTGTAGTTTCACTGCAGAGGGAGTGCAGTCCTCCACTGTAAAGGGACCGTTAAACCTTGGTTCATCCCACCTTTTTCTCGTATGGTTCTTTACCAAGACGGTGTCTCCAGGAAAAATGGATGGAACACAAAGTCCTTGAGCTGTGCCTAAAGTAGTATCTCCTTCTGTGTTCCGTGCTGCTCTGCACCCTTTTCGTCATTGCTGCAGCTGGTCTGAAATTACAGTAAGGCAAGATGTCATGCAATTCAAGTAATTTTGCATTTCGGATGCTAAGATTTCTCCTGTTCACTGGGCATGACATCTAGTTCTGTCTTGGGGTGTCAGGGGAGTGCGCATTATTCTTCCTGTGGCTATTTCGTGCAGCGTAAGATGATGGTCGGAACCGGGTTGATTCCTGAGTGCATACAGTGCCAAAGGAAGGCAATGCAACCATCCGTTTCTTAGAGTAAGCTTCAACTTGGCTATCCTCTCCTTTAAAAAGCCATTGAGCTTCTCACATTATCCGTTACCTTGCGGGTGATACGCTGACAAGAACCTGTGCTTTATACCAAGCTGATCTGCTCAAAAACCTTGTTTTACAAAATGGGTCCTGTTATCTGATCTCATGACTTCACATACCCCCCACCTGGGAAATACTTCTCTTACTAAAAATTTGGCTGCACAGGTAGAGTGTGGGTGTGCACATGGACCTGCCTCTATCCATCTAGAGAATGGACACACCACAACAATTAGATATCTGTACCCGTTACATCCTTGAATAATGTCGACGTAATTGACATGCAAGTGCTAAAAAGGCCCATTTGGCCTTGGGATGACTCCTCTCATTACTTTTAATGTGTGCCCAGCTGTGAATTGTTGGCAGATGATGCAGTTCACTATAAAAAATGCAACATGCTCGGTTAAGTTTGGTATGAACCAGTAATCTGCAAGCATTGCCACGAGATTCTCTTTTGACATATGTGCAGGATAGTGTAACGGTCCCAGTGCTAATTCTAATAGGGCTATATGCATTACTGGTTTACCAGTGCTGTCTTGTCGCCACAAGCTTTCAGAGGGGTTTAAAGAACACCCTTGCTGCTTCCTTAAGTTTGTTTTTCCTCCTGTGGTGCCTCCCTTGGAGTTCCATCAACTGTGCTTGTCCCAGATTATTGAAGCTTTCAGGTACAACCCGTACAACCATCATTTTCGCATTTGTGTGGTTTACTTCCACTTCCATGATCACTTCGCTCTTGGATGCCATACGTTTGGCTTCTGTGTCTGCTGCTAGATTTCTGCGTGAGATACAATCTGTTCCTTTCGTGTGGCCGGCGCATTTCACGAAGGCTATGGCCACTGGGAGCTGCAGTGCCTTGATCAGCCTATCCAATAAGGCTGCATGCTGCACGGGTGTATTCTGAGTCCCCCGGCCGGCCATTAGAGCTGAGGTTTGCTCGGAAATACTTTAAGACAAGATAGCTGCACCCTTGAGATGGATGGGGTGCAGATTTGTTACTTAAGCACCAATCAGGGAAAACTCAATGGTTTGGCAAAGGGAGTCCGTTTAATGACAAGTACAGAAAATGGGTAGTCATGTATATCAGCAGTGATGCGATCCTCCTTCTCGCTTCAAACTCAACGAACTTCATACAAGCTGTAACATTTATACTCAAAACTCATCATAATTGACGTTTAACACTCAAAAGTTAATAAGCACTTATATTGGTTAGGAAAAGGTGACTTTACTATAGGTAACAGAGTGAGGGGATTGTGTATCTCTGTCATGTGGGCATCTAAGCCCTTTTTGCAAAAATGACTATTGTAGACATCACTAAAAGTATGACGTCTCATTGGTTTTACTGACTATTGGACCCTAGATTACTTGGTCCACTGTGATTGGGTTGCTTACTTTGCTTAGCAGCACGCAGAATGATCAGCCAAGTGTGAGGTGCCCCTTAGTTACCCGGCCTTTCTCCAATTATGGTCACAACCAATCATCTCTCTAGTACTATGTTTCAGTTAGTTCACTGTGGTTGGCCTCGAAACTGCATCTTTTGTCTGGAAAAGTTCTGATATCTCTGCCTGGTCCAGTGCCAAGAGTAGGTGTGAACCCTAGCTTCTTCTTGCTCGGATGATCACGTGATTCCTACACTGTGAATGTTTCTCTTTTCTCTCAATTTGTATATTTGTTTCTCATTTAGCCTGCCACCTACATATGTCTTCTTATCTCGACCTTTCACTGGCAGAATATTCTGTGCTTAGTTTCAATTAGATGTAGCTACTGTTCGCCTCCTCTATTGGTATTATAATGATATGAAATGATATGATATGATAGTTTATTTATATAGTACCTATACACAATGTGTTTCAAAGCGCTTCAAGGCTAGGGAGGGAACAAGGGAAAATACAATGACATTCTTACAGGCCATGAAGAGTAAGGATGTGAAATGAACTATCGTACTTGGCCTGACGACATTTCAGATAGTACAAGATCTAAGACGTAGATAAGGAATGGAGGGGGAGAGTGGGAAGGAAATGGAAACAGACAGGCGACTACCGTACTAGGCCTGATGACATTTCTGGTAGAGCCAGAGAAAAACAAGAGATGAGGGAGAGGGGTGCAGAAAGGTAGGGGAGGAACAAAACAAGCAACTATCATACTTGGCCTCGTATGACCTTGGCTTCCCTGGCACGTGTTGCCTCTGCTGAGTTTCTATTCAGCATCTCTTCTCGTTTTGCTAGAACATGAATCTTTTCTCGTTTCGCCTTTAGTAACCTGGGTTGATTCTGCTTCTTGTGCAAAGTAGAAATACACTTATAATACTGTGCTTCGTTTTGAGGTAGATTATGTATAATGGCACTTGCCGCACTATTCTTCTACTTAGCATAGCAAGCTGCACTGTTTTCTTAGCTTTCTTGCATTTCCAAGCATATTTACAAGTGTAAACTGATTACTATCTTCATCCTTGCTTACAACTTTCTTCTTGTATTTCGACATCGTCCTTTCACTTTAAGTTCAGGATATCCTTATTCATGGTGTTTTGTCTCTTTGAGTCATTCTTGGGTCGTCATCTCTTCTATCTGTGAGTCGGTCCGGGTCTTTGTGACGTCCCCATTCATCTTCCATCAAGACCTTTTTTGGTTTCTTCCGGGACTGTACTTAGGCAATCATCATTTCATCTCATTTGTTGGTAGGGTTTCCTCACTGGATACCTATCTGTCCATGGTTTTCCTGGTACTGGTACTTCAATAGTTGCTGTTTTTCCGATAGACACTGGGCAGAGCCCTACTGTGGCTCTCTGCTGGTTTATTTGCTCATCACACGTCACGTATCTTGGTGTGAACGGCCCTGGAACTTCAAAATAGACGATTGGAGTGCAGGCTTTATTTGGGACCTCCTCTACACTCCCCCCCTCTGTGTGATTCATCAATCTTACTCGATTCTTCTGTATTTATCTTCACTTCATCGCCTGGGTTCATCCTTTCTTCCTCTTCTGGATCTGTACATGATGGTTTGAAGAAGTGATCTTTGGAGTCCAGGTTTTTATTACTCTTTTTAGGCTTCCTACTGTCCTTACATGTTCGTTTTTATTCAAAGTCATCAATGACATTGTCCATTTGGGCTGCAGTAAACCCATCTTCCCACATAGTTTTGATGTTTCCTGGAGTATAGAAACTTTGTTCCCTCTGATGCGTGAATGCTAGCCATCACAAAGTCTCTTATTTCTTCATCAGTCAGGTCTTTGGGCTTCCATCCTGGCTTGACGGCAATCATGATCTTCATCCCTATGGCTTTCTTTGCAGTTTTCTGGCATTGGGAAGTTATTACCTTAATGACACAGAAGCATAGTAATATCATTACTAGCAGGGCTCCCAGGAACTAGAATGCATCTGCCATCCATTCTAGGACCCTTGAGAATAGTGATCCAAACCAGCTGTCATCGTCCACTTTGTCAGTTTCGTCAATCATCTGGTTCTGCAGTTTTGTCAGCATACCTATGTTCCACTTTCCTCATTGTGAGAAGGTTTAAATGTGCAACATGATTCTCCGATTTTTGCACAAACCCCTCCATCCATAGCTGAGATCATGTCAAGTACATATCTGTTCTGGAGAGTCATCAGTCGGATGGCTCTTAACTCTTCCTTAATCGCATTCAATCCTTTCATTGTCGTGTTGATGGTCTGCAGTAACTCCCATCTGGTTATATGCAACCATTTAGTGTTTGCTCCAACGTGGACTCTTTGCATGAAGATTGTCGTGAACACTGATGCGGTGAGGCTAAACAGCCTGTGTTCACATGGGATTGCATGAAAGGCTTCTTCCGATTTGGCAGGGAAATAATTTTCTCTCTTCATTCGAGTTAGCAGTTCCACAGATCTCTTCTTCCTCAATTGAGCATCTGCTTTTGGGAAACTGCCAATATTCAGGTCACTTTTCGGGAACACCAGTGCTGGAATGTGGACCTTCACTATTGTGCATATGCCGCCCCAGTTTTTCGGCAGTCTGTTGTATGCCTTGGATCTGCATGCCCAATAATGATCCATAATTACTGAAGTGCCATGCACCATTCCTGGAGCATCAAAAACTTGTCCACAGTTCTGATTGTTCCCCATCTTCCTTGTGCCATTATTGCTGAAGCAGAATTTTGGGTTCACTAGTAGCACTATCTGCGTGGGTCCTCCTCTGTCTTCGACCCATGTCAGCAGTTTTGCAAGCTTTGGCCATAATGGCTTGCATCCATTTTGCACTATGTTGATGGTAGGCTCGTAGTGATCGATGACCATCTATGCTCGGCATACCACTACTTCTTTCTCCCATCAGTCTGGTGAAAGCACTGTTTCCCAAATTTGCCTTTGGCCTCTGTTCTTCCTTCTCCGAGTTTCTTCTGAAGTTTTTCCTTGGACATTTAGCTTCTGGTTTGCTTCTCTTCTGATTTCTGCTCCTTTAACTCCAGGCTTCTTGTATCTGATCACAATGTGTTTCGTCTTTCCATTGTTTCTTGTCTTTATGTCCTGGACATCGTCATCTTTATTTGGATCAGTTGCTTCAGTTGCCCATTTCAATGAGGCATCACTACCCATGGACCTGCCTCTTGTTTTGAACATTGCTAAGTGTGAGAGACAATGTGCTGTCTGAACATCAATTTCTACAGCTACGAAGATCTTGGACTTTCCCATGCTGTACTGTAGGAGTGCACAAACAAAGCATTCCCCTTCTGAACTCTGTGTTCCAACTTCTTTCATACACTGGTACCAAATGTTGTTTCCCAAATGTGCTGTGCTGTCCAAGTTATCGTTTAGTTCACTGTCATCTCCATGCATGCTTCTCTTGATTCTTAATGTTTTCCTGTACTTTGCTATAACTACATCCCTGAATGCATCTTTATGGCTCCTTCTTACTGGAGGGTTCTCAGGTCTGGTCCATGGTGCAGGCTTCCTCATCTGTGCCATTTGAGTAGATCCAATTCTGCCAGTTCTTTCCTGATACTCATATAACTTTTTCTTTCTGGCTAGGAATGTATCCATACTGGTGTTTGTCTAGTATGTGGCTGTACTGTGGAATTTCCACGTGTCCCTTTCACTGCAACATATGGGTTTGTCCATGCTGTCTCTGTGGGTATCTTCTCTAACTCCTCTTGTCCTTTTCGTGCTCTGGTTACGAATGGCCAAAATGAATCTGCTATCAGTTGTGTTCGTGCAAGGATCTTTTCCAGGCTTCACTTTATTTCCACAAGTGCTGAATCAGGAATGTCCATTAGTGTTGTTCCTGTTGGCGTCTCCTCCACTTTCTGTGGTTTTTCCACGAGTTCAACCTCTTCCGTGTGTCTTTTTACCTTGCGTGTAGTAGGATTTCTTGTAGTATGTAGTTTTTTCCTCTCTGAGGCTTTGAGTTGTGGTTTTGCAGTCATTGACATTAGGCCTGTTGTATGTGCATTCCGTGTTAGCATGCGTATGGTTGTCAATAATCTTGTCACATTCATACTTTGCAAACCCTATCTCCGGCTTTTTGATTCATTTGTTACCACAAGTGTGTGTGTTATTGCTAATCACATCCATGTCAGGTTCATCCATTCCACCATCAGATCTTCTAGGGACTGGAATGACTATATAAGGTCTGGTTTCCTTTGTAGGCTTCATGCGTTCATCATTAGGTGGATGCACTGAAATTGGAGCACTTTGTGACCAATGAAAAATGCAGTTCTGATTGTAAGGATGAAAACAATACATAAATATATTATTCCCCTGTATGTCAGGCTGCAGCATTTACTTCCAGGGAATCATGGACGTCTTTCCTCCTGCGGGAGGACAAGGTTGCTGGTCTGGATCCCCATCTCGATCATTCGCCAAAATGTCTACCCTTTACTAGATTTCTTTAAACAATATAGTCTTTCGGATTCTGTGTTGTGAGTATCAGTTGTTATACAATTGTCCCCTCTCTTGTGAATAATAAATTGTCTATTATCTCGGCATGCAGTTCTTTTGCTAAGCTATGGGAAAAATCAAATCAAATAACACTTCGGCAAGTCCCCTTACTGTGCATGTTCAAAGAAGGTCAGCTCCCAGTCCACGCCTCGGATCTGCTTCAGTCCTGAAGACATGCTGTGTCCTGGTTAATATGAAAAATAGAGACAGAATAACACCAAATGGAAGAATTTGAAACCCTTGACACTGCTTTCTCGGTCTGTCCCTCGGCGGAAAACTTTTAGAATCTCCTCATATATTTCTGTTGATGGTTAGAGAGCTCTATTTGTAGTACGATCCCATGCAAGAGCATGCCCGTCTGTGCAAAATTAGCTGGATCTCAGATGAATGTGAGGACGTCAACATCGATCAGTCTCCCCACTAACTCTGGAAAGTCAGTGACTAAACGAAAGAGGACATTGTGAGCCAACCTGCTGTTTTCTAGTGACAGGGACATCCGTCTTGTCTTGCTGAGTTTCAGAATTGTATACTCTATTTTCATTGTACACAATGTCTGCACTGTCCGTTCGCGTGGAGTGCAACTAAGATCACAATTTTGTTTAGGAGTTGACTTAGATGTTCTGTATTTGCTGGATCTCGAAGAAACGTGAGTGTATCTGTTGTCTTTACGACAAAAGTTGGACAGTCTTCGATGATACGAAAGACCAATGTGTTGACAAGCTCATTTATTTCCTTCTCTGTTTGAGACATTTGGTTTCTCCTCATTCGGGAAGTAAGAGGAATTGTTCAGCAATTACAGTAAGCAGTCTTCTTATTGTCTTTTCGTTTTCAGGATCTTGAAGAAAGTTAGTAACACTGGTGAGCCTTCTCAACAATGAAGGGTATGATTTTGGGGATGTCACTACTGTGGGGCCCCATAATTAATTCCGAATAGGGTCTCAGTGTGTAATGAGTATGGATACTGTATTTTCTTCCAATTTATATGATCTCGATCAAAATTTGGCATGTTCCTTTTTATCAAGGCCTTAGGAGTACCTGTGTCCAATCTTTAAAGTTAACAGACTATGTTGTGGCTTATGTGTGCAATTCTCTTCTTCACTCTGCAACTAGGATGTACAGAGCGTCTGTTTAATATGTCCTTATCCTCTTTTTTGCTCAGAGGAATGTCCAAAGTGAAACCACAATTATCTCACAAAGGTTCTTTGTCTTTACTTTTGCTGCTTTGCTTATGCGTCCTTCATCATGGATCTCGCCTGCACGTGCTGTGGTTCTTCCCCGTCGCTCATAGTCTCCTCGTGCTGGGGGGCAGGCAGGGGGCCTTCTCCATTGTAGGGTTTGATATCTCCCAGGAAAACCCAAGCTCTCCTGCCTTTGTAGCTTTACTGCAGACAGAGTGCAGTCCTCCTCTGTGAAGGGACTGTTAAATCTTGGCTCATCCTACTTTTTCCTCGTATGGTTCCTTACAAGGACGGTGTCTCCAGGGAAAACGGATGGTACACAGAGTCCTTGAGCTGTGTTGGTAGTAAGGCAAGATGTCATGCAAATCAGGTAAATTTGCATTTTGGACCCTAAAATTTCTCTTGTTGACTGGGCATCACATCTAGCTCTATCTTGGGGTGTCAGAGGAGTATGCACTATTCTTCCTGTGGCTATCTTGTGTGGCGTAAGATTATAGTCGGACCAGGTTGGTTCCTAAGTGCATACAGTGCCAAAGGAAGGCAGTGCAAGCATCCCTGTCTTAGAGTAAGCTTCAACTTGGCTATCCTTTCCTTTAACAAGCCATTGAGCTTCTCACAGATACCGTTACCTTGTGGGTGGTACGCAGATGAGAACTTGTGCTTTATACCAAGCAGCAAGCTGATCTGTTCAAATACTGTATTAACAAAGTGAGGACCCTTATCTGATCTCATAACCTCGCACACCCCCCACCTGGGGAACACTTCTCTTACAAAAAACATGGCCGCAAAGGTAGAGTCTGAGTGTGTACAGAGACCTGCCTCAATCCATCTAGAGAATGGACACACCACAACAATTAAGTATCTGTACCCGTTACATACATGCATGTGCTGAAAAGGCCCATTTGGCCTGGGGGTGACTCCTCTTATTACTTTTAATGTGTGCCCATCTGTGAATTGTTGGCAGACTACACAGTTTACCATAAAGAATGCAACGTGCTCGGTCAAATTCAGTATAAACTGCAAATATTTTTAATAGGGCTATAGGCATTACTGGTTTACCAGTGCTGTCTTGTCACCACAAGCTGTCAGAGGGGTTTAAAGAACACCCTCATCGTTTCCAAATATTGTTCTCCTCTGGTGGTGCCTCCCCTTGGAGCTCCATTAACTGTGTTTGCTCAAGATTGGTATATCCTTCATGTGTAGTCCATGCAACCATCATTCTTTCATTGGTATAGGTGACTCCCACTTCCATAATCGTCTCACTTTTGGACGCCACACGCTTGGCTTCCGTGTCTGCTCCTTGGTTTCTGTGTGAGATAAAATCTGTCCCCTTCGTGTGGGCGGCACATTTCACGACCGCTATACCCACCGGGAGCTGCAGTTCCTTGATCAGCCTGACCAATTAGGCTGCGTGCTGTACTGGTGTGCCGTCCGCTCGGAGGTAGCCCCTCCTTTTCCAGCACGCTAGGCTTGTGTGCACTGTTGACATCACGTAGGCGGAGTCCCTGTACACCATTACTTCCTGGTCTGCGTGATTCTCAATGGCTAGTATGAGTGCCAATAATTCTGCAGCCTGTGCTGAATAGTGAGATGGTATTCGTGCACTAAGGAGTACTTGAAATTATCCATTTGTGGTGTGTTTCACTACAGCGACACCTGTATATCGTTGCCCATCGCTTTAATTGATTCTTGACGAACCATCAATAAAGACAACTTCTCCTTCCGCCAAAGCATTTGCTCTTACTTTGGGGATTTCATCGTAGAATTCTTCATAGTTTGCACAGTCATGTATTGGTTCTCCTTCAGTGACTGTCTCCGCTATGAACATAACTGGGTTCACTATCTTGTATCGGACTACCTTAATCAATGGATTCGATATGATCACTTCATAGGCCGAAGCTCTCTGAGATGTCAGTGTACCTTTAGGTTTCTCTATGACAGCATATAGCGAGTGCTCGATGTACAATGTCATTGAGCATCCCATTACAATGGTCATAGCCTTCTCTATAGCGAATGCTGCGGCAGCTAAACTTTATTTGCACGGGAAATGGCCCTTCATCACTGGCTCCAGATTTCCACTGTAATATGCCAGGGGCTTGTACCCCAATGTGGTTCTCTGTGTGAGCACTGCCGTCATGACGCTGCCATTTGTGTGCGAGAATAAGTAAAATAACTCGACAGAAATGGGGATTCCTAAAACTGGTACTGTGCAAATTGCTTTTTTAAGTTCTGTAAATCCTTTCTCCATGGTCTCAGACCATTCCATCTTTTCTTTCATCACCTGGGTCTTTAGGCCCTGAAGTAAAGGCTGGTTTAAGAGCTACAATCGAAGACCCATGCCCTAACATAGTTGCACAGGCTTAAAAGGCTCTGTATTTGTTTTATCTTGTGTAGCTTAGCCGTGTTTAATATGGTTTCAGCCCTTTCTTGGGTAATTTACTTTCCCTCATGTGAGATCAGCTGGACTATGTATAGCACTTCTTGTTGACAATGTTGTAACTTTTCGTTGTCAACCTTATATCCCTTCTCAGCCAGTATAGTCAATAGATGGACAGATTTGTGCCTGCGTTGCTCTTCTGTCATTCTGCAAATTAAGATATCATCCACATATTGCAGGACAACACTTTGTAATGCAATATTGCTTAAGTCCATCAGTAGGACTCTGTTGAAAATAGATGGAGACTCACAATACTCCTGGGGGTAGCCTTGTGCTTTTCAGACGCAACTGTCTGAACATGAATGACGTAAGATCTTGTGATTCACGGTGCAGCAGGATTGAGAAAAATACATATTTCAAGTCAATCACTGTGAAATATTTTGCCTCCACAGGTATATTACATAGGATTGCAGCCGGGTTAGGGACTAAAGGGAACTCGGCCTCAACAATATCATTTATTGGGCGTAAATCCTGGATTAGCCTCCAAGACCCTCCCTTTGATTTTTTGATCGGATAAACCGCAGTATTGCATGACGACTCTGATGTCACTAAGATGCCTTGCTCCATCATAGCCAAAATTGTCTTAAAAATCCCTTCATCTGCCTCTCTGGACATGGGATATTATTGTGCTTTGGGTAAAATTGCTCCTGGTTTTAGCTTAATTCTCACTTCTCCACCCCCTTTTAAGAGACCTACGTCATAGGGTCCTGTAGTCCACACTGAGACAGGCACCTGGGGCATGTTGTTAACAAAATACGGTTTCATGCCAACATCATTCTCTGAGGCACTTCTCTTTTGATCATTCTCACCCAGAAAATGAGACTCACTTCCACCATTGTCTCTTCCATATCTGTTTGCTCTTCAAACAGATTGTCATCAGTGACGTCAGTCAATGGGTATCCTTCTTCAATGGAGATTACTGCACACCATTGTTGACCCTCGTCATCATAAACATCAACCAAGGCCATTTTCCCCCCGTACTGCAGCTGTGTGTATTATCAAGGGAAACACTTGTCCCTTCTCCTCATGCATAGGTATTCTTGGTCTAAATAAAAATTCATCTGGGGTTTTCATGATTCTGTCTGCAAGGCCTGGCAGTCCTGCCATTAGTATGCGCATACCATATGTGAATATTTCTGGCTCTAATGGTATAGCCCTCATGGCTGTGTGTCCTGCGTATGCTCTGATTATTTTGCATGCATTTGAATAGTGCATTCCTGGAGTTGAACATACTGTGCCCTCCTCTGTGAATGAGATTGTCATGTTTAACTTTGTCATTAAATCTCGACCCAAAATATTTACTGGGGTTTGGCGTGAATATAATAAAGGCACACTCATTTCACATTCTCCTATAGAGACTGGAAGTGCATTTGTGAAGGGAACACGACTTGTGGCTTCTGTGAAACTCTAAGTATTTATGGCCTCGTCGGACAAGGAAAACTTGCCTTCACGTATGCATGAGCGAGTTGCACCCATGTCAACTAAGAAGGAATATTCTTTATTCCCCTTTAATGACATCCACCCTAGGTTCCCGGTGAGATTCTGGTGTCACTGATAGGATATGACACATCAGGACTCCCAGTGAGCTGTCCTAGTCCATATACAATTTTGTCCCACTTTGTGCTTGTGGATTTCCCCCATTCCCATTTGTATTTCCCATTCCAGGGTCCATGGTCTTTCCTGTGCTCACTGTCTGTGACAATTGCAGCAGTGATTGTTGGGACTGCCCTTGTGGAAAACTGACCACATGTTGGGGCTGTGCGTTTTGCTGAGCTCCTGAAGTTTGCTGTTGAACAGTGTGATTGTGTGCAACTCCCTGTTGTAAAGCTGCAGGTGGATTCACCATGCCTGCTCCCATACCTTGGCCGTTCTGTACCATGCCTTGATGTCTGCATGTGCGAGCCAAATGCCTTGTCATCCCACACAAACAACATACTGGCGGTGGTCGGAACATTTGCCCGTTTGACATATCTTGATTGCCATTTTGCATGTTTTGGAAACCTCCTTGATTATTCTGGAAACCTCCCCAATTACTTTGCCATCCCCTTCCCCTAAATCCTCTTCCCCTGGGGTGAACCCCAATATTGCCCTGATTATTCTGTTGTGTACTATTGACCTGTTGCATGCTTGATTCAGCTGTGCTAGTTATCATGGTTCCCTCAAGAGCATATTTTGACAATTTCTTCTGCACCAATTTCCCTTACTCACCCTTTCGTGTAACTTCCTTTTTGCATTTTTTTTCTTGCAGTAGTCTGCAATAGTGTGCAATGGTCAGCTATATCTCTGCCCACAGTTTAGCTTCGACTCCTACCTATTTCTTAAGCTGTTTCTGTACTGGCTTTGGTAGCCCGTGACACAATTTATGGTTGAACGAAGGTATAGATTTCGTCCAAGATTCATGAGTCTTGAGTATCCACGTGTCTTGAAAATTGGTATGTAAATTAACGGATCCTCAGACTCGTTCATTTTATGTGTCATTATAGCTCTCATATCAGAAGTGTCTGGGTAAAGCATGCGTAGTGCTTTCCATACTTCGGCTCTGCAATTGTTAAATGGAGCTCTGTCATGCGCGATATTAACTGTGGTCACACCAGAGTAGCCTGCCTGTGTCCACACATCGTCTGCTCTTTCACCAAGTATGGCGATTAAGAGACCTTTGATATCCCCTATAGCTAACGTGTTCCCTCCCGTCATTTTTTCTTGCTTGTGTAGCCCTTTTCTGGCTCCCGATGTCAATATTGGAAGCTTGTTTTTCAAGTTTTCTCGATCCATGTGTGGCCATGGAATATAATGTGGTCTCACCCCTCCTTTCTCAAGCAATGCAAATTGGGAGGCATAGCCCTCTCTCTCCTCTCTTATTGTTTATCGCAGGGTTATATTTCTGCATCGCCACCTGCCTGGCAATGTCCTTAGCGGCTCACATAGGGTGGTGACCGTGAGATACTTCTTCATGTCGGTCTGATGGTGTGGCTACCTCTGATGCCCTTAATGCAGATTCATTTGTGTCTGACCATTTTATCCCTTTTCCCCTTGGGAATCATCTTCTGCATCTCCTCTCTTCCTCCTTTTCCTCATGCTCCTCCCTCTAAGTGTCAGGAATTGTCTGCCCCCAACTCGTGCAACTTCTTGCATACTCTTTGTTCTTGCTTATTTCCAATCTATCTAGGGACAGTTCTCTATTCCCACTACTTCGGGAGACATCCTCAGGCTCGTAAAGCTGAGTGCTCTCCAGGTGCCCGTCTTCCACCTCCCCTCGGGTAATTGTTCTAGCCCCATTTCGTCATATATTCTATCGATTGTTTCGTCAATGCTTCTTGTGTCAAAGTCATCCTCAATATTCACCCTAGACGTACCTGGCACTGAATCGTACTCAGGAAAGAATGCTCCTATATCTTCCCAATCTACTACTGGATCAGGTTTTATAACCTCTCTTTCCAGATATTCAAGATCGCGTGCTCTCTGTCTTTGCTTACGTTCTACATCATCATCAAATTCTCTGCAATCTTCTCTGACTCTATCTTCTTCCTCTTTCTTTGCGTCTCTACGTCCATTTGCCCTTCGGATTGAGTAAACACTGTCAGGTGGGCATCTAAATCCTTCCTCCACAATGACTACTGCAGATGTCACTAAAAGTACAACGTCCCATTGGTTCTACTGACTATAGGACCCTAGATTATTTGGTCCATTGTGATTGGGTTGACAACAACCCCAAACATACTTTTCCACTTTGCGTAGTAGCATGCAGAATGGTCGGCAGGTGTGGGGTGCCCCTTAGTTACCTGGCCTTCCTCCAGTCATTGTTACAATCAATCATCACTTTAGTAGTCATGCGTCAATTAGTTCACTGTGGATGGCCTCGAGGCTGCATCTTCTGTCTGGAAAAGTTCTGATATCTTCGTCTGGTCTGGTGCCATGCATAGGTGTGAACTCTCGCTTCTTCTTGCTCGGCTGGTCATGTGGTTCAGACACCATGAATTTGCCTCTTTTCCATCAATTTGTGTATTTGATTCTTGTTTCACCCACCACCTGCCTTCCTCTTCTTATCTCGACCTTTCAGAGGAAGGATATTCTGTTTTTAGTTTCAATTACATGTAGCTACTTTGGCTTTCCTGGCACAAGCTACCTCTGCTGAGTTTCATTTCAGCCGACTCTCTTGTTTTTGCTAAATATGAAGCTTTTTCTGGTGTGGCATTTAGTAACCTGGGTTGATTCTGCTTCTTGTGCCAAGTAGAAATATACTTATAATAAGGTGCTTCGTTTGAGGTACATTATGTATAGTGGCGCTTGCCACACTATTCTTCTACTAAGCTTAGCAAACCGCACTGTTCTTAGCTTTCTTGCGGTTCCAAGCATATGTACAGGTGTAAACTGGCCAAATATCTTTGCCATGCTTACAGCTTAAGCTTCATACATTTTGACATTGTCCTTTCACTTTAGGTTCATGATATCCTTGTTTATTGTGTTTCGACTATTTGCGTCCTTTTCTGGTCATCATTTCTTCTATATGTGAGTCAGTCGGGTTCTCATGATGACAAAATTTGTCTTCCATTAAGACCTTTTTGGTTTCTTCAGGGACTGTACTCAGACGATTTTCATTTTGTTTCATTTGTTGATATGGTTTTCTCAATGAATACCTTACTGTCCATGGTTTCCTTGGTATTGGTACTTCAATAGGTGCTGTTCCTCTAATAGGTAGGGGGCAGAGCCCCACTGCGGCTCTTTGCTGGTTTATTTGTTCATCATACATCACTTATTTTGGTGTGAACGTTCCTGGAGCCTTAAAATGGACGGTTTGAGTGCAGGCTTTATTTGGGACCTCCTCTACAATGTTCAGAAGCAAATAACATCTATGAGCAATCAGAATCTCTGCTGTGATTGTTCAGGGCTTGAAAGGCAACACCCGCTCCTGGAGTGCAAATGAGACCTGATGCCAAATCTCCAAAAAGGCTGTCCACGATATCTGAGAAGTTGGCAAATAAGAATGCTAAACTTAGGACTGAACTGAGTAAGGAATTTGCTTTCCAGCCAGTGCAAATTATCCCATTTCTTCTTTAACTTACTGCAATGAGTTTTGAATACAGCATTGTTTGAGTTGTGTACAACACACTGCTGCCAATGCCAATCACAGGGTCTCTCTCCCTCTCTTTACATCTCTGTCTCTCAGTGTAGTGCATTGTGGTCTTTGTCACCTTCCTCTTTCTCTCTATCGCTGTCAGTCTCTGTTGTTATTCATTATCATATTACAATCTGGGGTGTATACCATGGGTCACTCTCTGTCTCTCTCTGTCTCTCTCTGTCTCTCTCTGTCTCTCTCTCTCTCTCTTATCGTCATTTAATAAAGTTGAGAGAACTCACATACATCGGACTGATGCTTACACTCTCACATAGTAGCTTGGTTAAATAGAGTCGTCTAAGATGTAATTCTATGTGGCAAAATATAAAACCTATTGAGGGAAGGGATTGGTTTAGGGGAACATATCAACTTAGAGAACATATAAGGATTAGTGCATCATTGGCTACCCCTTATCTGTAGGGCATGCCTTGAACTACATTGTACTCACATTGTACTCAGGAGGATAGCTCAGGGGAAAAGTGCTCGCCTTGGAAGCAAGACGACACAGAACAACACAGGTTCAATACCCGGGTCCACGCTTAGAAACCTCTGGGTATTAAGCGTGTTATAAATAACCTCTCATATCATACCTCTAAATATGTATAGTAGTGATTATATCAGACAAACAGTCGATTGATCTATGCTAAATTGCACGTTAGGTTGTCCCTCAACCCCACTGATTGGTCGGCCTACTATCTCAATCTTGGACTTTTGGCTCTTTAGCAACACATACGTAAAATGAAACTTGGGTGTTTGAATCCCATCAGACTGCTCTGTGTTTTCCCAATGGGTCTATCATCCTTCATCGGTAGGCCATAAGCCAAAGTCTTCCATTTGTAGTTGATCCTGTTGCCTGCTCACTGTCCTGAAACATTCAAGGGAGTCTGGGCACATCACTATCTTAGTTTGAGGCTCTAATGAATAGCCTTTGTTTTCAACTTCTGAGTCACGTGTGAAGAGACCACAAATGTCAGTTTCAGCCTTCTATTTACTGCTATTTTATTAATTTTGCATGGTGCTGTGCCCCCTCCTGGCCTCTAGAGACTTGCTCACTCTTTCCCATATGAACTTTGGACACGTGTAATTAACCAGCAGTTTGGCTCTCACAGATGGTTTCTTCTTCTTCCATCTATGAAGAATGTAACACATTCAGAGCGTATCCATGTACTCCCTTTGTGATCTATGCTTATCCCTCTAAATAGCATTCTTAATTCAAGCCAAACTTGACTCATATCGGCTCAGAGTTGTTTTTCTGCATCTCCTGATTCTGCAGCCTTGGTTTGTCTCTGAGGTAGGTTGGTTAAGTTCAACGTGAACCAGCATCCATTTTCCTACTGTGGCTGGCCTTGCCATGTTATATATACCTCTATAGCAAGCTTCAATTTGTTTTCTTTCTACCTTTGAGTTACTGCCTATTTACAGTTATTAGTCAGTGTGTTACTTCATCTTCTTTGTATCCACAATTAATTTAGTTTTAGGTACATGCTTCTTTTGATGCTTTAGTTACATCATTACCCTTTTCATAGTGTTTCAAATGTGTTCCTATATCTTCTTTAGGGCATCACTCTGCCCTCGTCAGATTTCACTTGATCGTACATCCATGATGTCGATAGCTGCTTTCTGACACCCTTTCATGTGGCATCCTTCCACACGGCATCCTTCCACACTTTCAGTGTCAGGGTACATTCTGTATGGCTGTCTGAGTGCATAATGTCTCTCATACACTCAATGCAGTATTTGGACAAGACAGGTGGTCCCATTTACTGCTCTTCTCCTGCTGTTCCAGTACGACAGCGGTAAGGGTGTGGGAGCTAGTGAGAAAGTATCTACCTGCTCTACTACAATAGCACTCAGATGTATCCTGTGCATTTCACACTCTCTCTCTCTCTTTCTCTCTCTCTCTCTCTCTCTCTCTCTCTCTCTCTCCCCTTTTGTCTGTAATTTACTGCAGTGGATTCTGCTATTGGATGAATTGCTCAAAAACATTACATAATATCACAAATATGCATTTTCTTAATTTAAACCCCCCAAAAGTTGGCAGTCGTACACCTGCAGAAACATGTGAACATCTGCACTATTCCACATGGAGGCATTGTAACTTGTCAATTTTGCAGACAATATGTTACTTTATATTTCTGAGATGTAT
This sequence comes from Ambystoma mexicanum, assembly GCF_040938575.1. Lineage (NCBI taxonomy): Eukaryota > Metazoa > Chordata > Amphibia > Caudata > Ambystomatidae > Ambystoma > Ambystoma mexicanum. Next base: position 678,851,683 of record NC_090922.1, on the reverse strand, counting down.
GTAATACATTTCGCTTTCTGTGTCACTATCTCCTCCCTCTGACAATGGGTTGGGTTCTTTGTCATATCTCTCTCTTTCTATCACCTTTATGTTTCTATTCGTTCTCTGTTGTATATCCCACTATCTCACGTTCTTCTGTAATTTACTGCAATGTGTTCTGCTATGATATGAGGTGTTAAAATATTATAATATAGAATTACATATTTTTTTAAGAGAAACCCTAAACCCCCTCAAGAAACCCCACATTTCATGAAGGAGGAGCTGGACTCAGCCATAGGGTGGGAGTGCCAACACCCCAACACTTTCATTACACATGGTACTACACATGGTACATTCTCTGTTAATACGTTTATGGAATGTTACTGGAACTATACGGCACATCTCACTCACTCTCTCTCTCTCTCTCTCTCTCTCTCTCTCTCTTTCTCTCTCTCTCTCTTTATCTCTCAGCATTGTGTGATCATCTCTATTGCTCTGGTCCTCTCTACTGCAAGTCTCTGTGCATTTCGGTGTCTCACTCTGCATGCCTCTATTTCTGTCTCTCTCTCTCAACTCTATCGCTCTTCTGTATATCTATATAACTGAATATCTCTTTACTTATGTTTCCCTGCCTCTCTCAACTATATCTCTATCTCCCTCTCATTTTCTCTCCCGTTATTTTGTAATTGACTACAAGTCACTGTACTAGTATAACATACATTTCCTAAACAGAAACAGCTCAAGAAGCCCCATACTTTGAGAAGGATGTACTGATTGCACCAGAGAATGGAATGGCCCACATCCCAGCATGGCCTCACTCTTCATGAGAACTGTCAAGCAGACAAAAGTCATGTCTTTGCAATCTCCTCACTTAACATCCATCTCCACCTCAACATGCAGCACATAGTAGGAGGCAGATGTTCTCCAATATGGCTGTTCAGGTAGTGCCTACTCTCACTTTGAACTTGAATTTGTTGAGGCACATTCGAAGGGTAATGTTAGAGCAGGGATACCCCACCTTGTACCTCTCCCTTCTCCTCAAGTACTCTGACGCATGTAACCCCATCTTCTTCTGACTTGCCCCTCTCTGGTATCCTCCACCTTCCCCTCATGCCACACCTTTGTACCACTGCCTTCCCTTCACTGACACCCATGCAGCTCCCGATCCACCCTGTTGTCACCAACAGGTAAACCCCCTGCACTCTAATGGGGTCCAATGACCTCCTAATGCTCTTTGTCTTACACAAATATTCAAATGTATTGTATAATATTTCAGCACGGAGCAAATATTGACAATTGAGCCATTCCAAAATAGCAATTCCACAATTCTTTTAGGACATCAAAAAGTATTTTTACTCAAATTTAAAACACAAAAAAGAGATATAAGGTTCAATCCACCATTAAAGTTACATAAGTTTCATAAAAGAAAGATTTCACAATATGGAACTGTTGCCGTCCTTGCGTACATTTGTTGGTGTACCACAACATTCAAACCAAGTTACTTTCCCTTGATCCAAACACAGATAATTTTAACAAATTAACAATTAAAGTTTCAATTAAATTGTTTCGCAATTAGCTGACGCGTTTCGGATATACCATCCATAATCAGGGCTTATAATTCTATCTTGTGGGTTGGATTCACATTCCTCTGTATACCTGAAATGCATAATATTGTGTGTTTTAGCATAGGTAATTCTATGGTATTTATTTGTGAACTGCTTATGTATGTTCAATGTAGACTAACCTCCCAACATGTTTCATACTTCAAACTTTAGCTAGATGCTCGTTTCCAATTCCTTCTCAATTTGCACTATTGGGAAACCTACATAAGATAATGATACACATCACTAAAATACCCTATTCACTGGTCTTATTCAATTCGCTTTCCAAAGTAAAAAACAACTAGGTTTACCTGGATACAAACACCACAGGTAGCCTTCCAACTGTGTAATGTCTGTCACACTGTGGTAATGCTCTTCAGTAGTTGTAGTAACTACAGGCTCTTGTCTCATGCTTTGTAGATACATGGGGTGGAGGACACAAAGCATCATATCAGTGTCATTATCAAAACATTGTGTACCATTAAAAAGATGTTCTTGTGAAATGCAGGGTTTTCAATTTAATTTTATGTGCAGTGTTTCACCACTGTGTTAACTCCAGGGTGTCCTCTTGATAAAAACTGATGCCTCTATTGATTCACGCTGGGCATTAAAGGCAAAAGTCTTCTCGGCTAGGGAATAGACTATGTTTCTATATATATTTAAAGAGTTTACACATAGGCCGTTTTGTGTCCTGGCCTCCTCAATCTAATAGGCGCGATACAGAACAGAGTATCTCATATAGCGTAGAAACGTACCTCGCTATGTCTCAGCGTGGCGTCGTTCCTTCTGCAAACTGAATTGGGCAGTGTGTAAGCTGAGCCCTTCCGTGCTTAACAGAAATAAACACTCAGTTGCTATGGACACAGCTTGCATGCATGTGTGCGAGTGTAACACTCTAAAGTTTCCATCTTTCTGGTGGATTGTCGGCTATTACATGCCTACGAAATCGTGGCAATCCACAATTCTCATCGCAGTGAGGATCGGCCCCTGGTTTTGCCTTATTCTACTGAAATAGAATCTAGGTATCCCTGGTGCTCAAAAATTCTTTGTATAATTTTATAACGGAGGACGTGGGCAAGGATCTCCATCAGAGATGGCGACCTTGCACCCCCTCCTCACTTTGAATCATAAAATGACTAGAACATAGATGTTCTGTATTGTACGTATATTCCCTTACTACATGATCATGTTCGTTACAGTAGTCAAATCAATGAGGTAGAGTGGTTGTGATGAACTGCTATATTGCTTCCATAGTCCCATGTGTTCTGCAATGTCTTGTTCGTAGACAACATGACTGCTCACATTCTCAAATAAATACTACATCTCAGTACCCTTGAAATCTGTACATTTCCTCCAAAAACCTTGCAGTACTGGTATGTGCTGATAATATAGCCATTTCAGTTATCCTCAGCATGAGATCGTTCACATCTCTCCACCTTAGTGGTTCACATTCTAGGTTTGTATGATCTCCTTAGCCTGAGATATACATATCTCATAAGTCCCATTGACTGACACATTTAACTTTTTAATCAAAGTCTTACAGTCACTCTAGACCATCTCTTTAGAGGTTTGTACAGTCTTTAAAGAAAGCACATTAGGTTGAACTCGCAATTCATCCCCCTAGGGGCGAGCAAGTCCAGTCTTTCTATCCACGCTATCTCTTTTGTAGGCGTTTTTTGTTGATATCACACCCTCTGTTGCTGCCATTAACCTGTTAAAAAATGACACTCTTCATTTGTGCAAGGTTATGTCTAGCTTTTATAAAATTGGTGGAAACTGGTGACTTGAGGCTTTTAGTTCTTATATTTAATTTGTGCTCCGTCTATCTTGTTTCCACCTTACGCGTGGTCATTCCTACATAGAAGAACCCACACAGACATTTTAGAGCGTAGACTACATTATTGGAATCACAGGTACAGGAGTTATTTAATTTAATAGCTTTCCCTGAATAGGGATGCCTGATCTCGTTTCCCTTAATAATGTTAGCACAATGTTGACATTTTATGCATGGTTTCGTGTCCTTGAATGTGGTTTTTTAGTGTTTTCTTCTCAGTTAGCTCTGCCCTCACCAGTGTGTTGCGAAGGGCCTGACTGTTTCTAAAAGCAAACGTTGGTAACTCAGGCAGCGTTCTATTCAGGACTGGGTCCATTTTAAGTAAGGACCAATTCTTCTTTATTATCTTTTTGATTGTATTGCTTTGCAGCGAGTGTGTGGTCACATAAACCAGTGATCTATCTCCTCTGGTCTGTTTCTGTTTTAACAGCGATTCTCTCTGCATCTCCGCTACTTTCTCTGATATCTTCTGTATGTGATCAGTTTTGTAGACTCTGTCTTGAAACTTCATCTTTAGGGTTTCTGCTTGCCTCCATTACTCACCCTCCTCCGAAATATTTCTTCTGTATCGTATAAACTGGTTTATAGGAACACTGTCTATCATCCTTTTGGGATGAAAGCTAGTGGCAGCCAACAGGCTTTTCCTTTCTGTGGGTTTTGTGAAAATCTGCATGTGTAGTCCCCTTTCAGTACTGTAGATCTCAACATCCAGGAAATGCATTTTAGACTTACTGCATTCATACAAATATGAATACAAATTCATACAAATTAATTAAATACAGTTCTAGCCCTTTTTAAGCACCACCCGTAGCCCTTGACCATCATGTATACTATACAAAATGTGCTTTTAAACCAAATGCACACCATCCATTCACTCACAGCCTTTTACTCACTTAGTTCTTGAATATGAACATGCTGTTACTACGATTTTTGCCCTAATACATGTGCTAACACTGCTGTGCAATTAGCCTCACTTGCCTGCAGCCTTGTGTCCTACTATATGTGCTACATGGCCAATCGCATCTATGTAAACAGTCTGCCACTCCCTCAGTACCATAGCCACACAGGCTGGACCAGAGATGCCACCTCTAGCCTGTATATGACTTGCCATTAACTGTTGAACTCTTGCCTATATGCCCATTGTTTTGACTGTAAACTTTAACTTTCATGCGCCTCACCCTTGAAGGTGATTCAAGCCCATTTGTGCTTTGCCTTTGATGATTTTTAGCCCAGTTGTGCTCTGCCATTCATAGCTGACTCTAGCCCATTTGTGCTTCGCCTTTGACTGTTGATTTTAGCCCATTTGTGCTTCGCCATTGATAGTTGACTCTAGCCCATTTGTGCTTCACCTTTGGCTGTTGATTTTAGCCCATTTGTGCTTTGCCATTGATATTTGATTTTAGCCCATTTGTGCTTCGCCATTAATAGTTGACTCTAGCCCATTTGTGCTTCGCCTTTTACTGTTGATTTTAGCCCATTTGTGCTTCGCCATTGATAGTTGATTTTAGCCCATTTGTGCTTCACCATTGATAGGTGACTCGAGCCCATTTGTGCTTTGCCTTTGACTGTTGATTTTAGCCCATTTGTGCTTCGCCATTGATAGTTGACTCTAGCCCATTTGTGCTTCGCCTTTGAAGGTTGATTTTAGCCCATTTGTGCTTCACCATTGATAGTTGACTCTAGCCCATTTGTGCTTCACCTTTGACTGTTGATTTTAGCCCATTTGTGCTTTGCCATTGATAGTTGATTTTAGCCCATTTGTGCTTCGCCATTGATAGTTGATTTTAGCCTATTTGTGCATTGCTATCCAGTGATTGTTGAACTCAGACCATATCTGTTATACCTAATTAACCATCTGGGGCCCCTACCCCTATACCAATGCTGCCCTAATATTAGAAGACAGCTCCCTATACTGATACACCATGAGCATTATGATACTTTGCCTCTGGCCTATCACCCATCTAGCACGCTCAACCGGCCTAACATCTGACAATAGCCAACACCACACTCTTAAGAATCGCCAACTCAATCAATCCCCCATAGCTATCGCCTCTTTCATCACCATGAAGGAAGTTAACCCCACCACCATTACCACTAGACCAAGGACTGAAGTGATTAGCGAACGCCCAAGAAACCCTTGCAGCCCACCCACCAGAAATTCCTGGCTCAGAGCAAGACTCACCAGATTATACGAGCTGTTGACCAGATCTCTCAGCCGCCAACAAAATAACTATTACCCATCAAGTCAGCAATACTAATAGCAAAATTAAGACAGCTCCTACCCCCCACACTAAAACCAAAACCACTGTTGCAGCCCCTCCTCTTAAAGGTGGACTAATAAATGCCAGATCACTAATAGCACATGCCACGGACATCTGCTAGATTATACTGTTCAACAAATTGGACTTCCTCGCTGTCACAGAGACCTGGCTGCATGAGGCGACAGGACCCTTTTTATCTCTAGCAATCCAAGACGGCTATACCATTCTGAGACAAGACAGAAATAATAAGCGAGGCAGTGGTGTTGCTATCATCGCCAAAATCAGCCTAAATATGAGAACCACTGTCATTCCAGATCCCAAATCCTGTGAAGTGTGCGCTATCAAACTCCCACTTCATAACTTACAGACCCTGACCATCTACCTCATTTACAGGCCCCCGGGCCCAATGGGCACATTTGATGAAGATATCAATTGCCTATTTTCTACCAACCTTAACACCTCCACACAATTACTTATTCTGGGAGACTTCAACCTAGGCTATAACGACCCCTCAGACAAACATGCCTCCAATGTGGCTAATACCCCCACGGAACTGGGACTAACCCAAAAAATTGTGGAACCCACCCACAACAGAGGGAGAACCCTCGATTGGCTAGCAGATCATAACTGCTCTGCAGTCATTACCTCCATCTCCCCACTATTATGGACGGACCACTACCTGGTTACCTTTGATTTATCCACCATCAGGCCACTCCTAGAGGCAGCCAATATGGCCCCCTAATGCCTAACCACCCTGAACCAACTAGATGAACACCTTAACCCAGAGTTACTTGTGGAAGAGTATAACAAAATCTTACGTTCCACACTTGACAACATAGCTCCCCTCAAACTCAGACCTAGTAAACCAAAAAACCACCTCAATAAATGGTTTACCCCTGATCTAAAAGACCTCGGTCAACTCAAAAGAAGTTGTGAATCATCCTGGAGAATCTCACCCACAGAAGAGCATAAAAATAAACTTACAGACATCTCCTCACACTATAAAAAAGAAATTGTTCTGGCCAAACGGAACTCTTATAATAAGCACATAGCCACAGCCAACTCAAGTATGAGGGAGCTGTTTTCAATTCTAAAAGAATTAGAGTCGCCCACTCCCACTCCGGATATATGCACAAAAGACAAACCCTGGTGCACGGAGATACAACAAGCATTGACCAACAAAGTCACCATGCTTCAAAAGAAAATTGCAGCTAAAAAGCTTCTCTTAATCAACGACCAATACTTAACACCAACCCACCCCCACTGGAACAAAATACAACTAGCCAATTCAGATTTCCCAAAACCTCTATCCTGGAGGTGTAAAAAACTATCCTCTCTCTTGAGCCCTCCAATTGTCAAGGTGACCTGTGCCTGGCACAACTCATAAAAGATGCTGCCAGAGAACTCTTGCCCTTTATATCTAAGCTCGCGAATGCCTCATTCACCTCAGGCATTGTGCCATCCAACCTGAAACTATCATGGGCACTGCCCCTACTAAAAAAACAATCCCTCGACCCCCTCATCCCCACCAATTACTGCCCCATAACAACAGTCCCCTTTCTACTAAAAATCCTGGACAAGATAGCATACACCCAAATGTAAACATTTCTAGAACAACATAAGCTCCTAGGAACAACGCAGTCTGGCTTCCGCCCACAACATGGAACTGAGACTGTGCTCATCGACTTGAAGGCCCAAATTGATGAGTTAAGAGACAAAGGCCAAACAGCACTCCTACTACCTTTGGATCTCTCGGCCGCCTTCGACTTTGTAAACCATAAAGTCCTTTGCAACCACCTTAACTCTGCAGATCACTTCTCCAAAGAAGCCATACTATGGGTCGAATCTTTCATGAATCAAAGGACCATGACGGTGTTCTCCCCTTCTGATGCAGCGGATCCTATTCCGATCCTGTGCGGTGTTCCCCAAGGCTCCTGAATATCTCTGACACTATGCAACATATTTACCAAGCCCCTTTTTGATGATCTGGACCTTCTTGGTATCACCTACACTAATTATGCAGATAATACCCAGATCCTCCTCCCACTTTCCGGGGATTACAACAAGGATTTGGCCTTGGTAAATAGGGTGTATCTCATCATCCAGGCATGGATGGCAACTCATGGTCTATGCCTGAATGATGACAAAACAGGGCTAATCATTCTAGGCATGCATTCCACCCTAAAAAAATCTAGGCCAGAAATATCATGCCTTCGAGATCGATGGAAACACTATCAATGCTGCCAAGGAAGTGAAGACTCTTGGCTTCTACCTAGATGCCACACTCTCCTTCAACAAACAGGTGAATTCTCTGGCCTCAGCCACAGTTTACACATGTAAGCTTATTGGAGCTGGTAAACACTTCATTTCTGATGAGAACTGCCTGATCCTCATCTTATCCAGACTCGATTATTGTAGTGCCCTATATATTGGGGCTAACAAATTCATCCCACATAGAATACAAATTCTACAAAATAATGCCCTGAGAGCAGCTCTTGGCATCCCTAAACGAACCCCTATCTCTAAGATAAGGCGTAACAACAACTGGCTGTCGACCCAAGACAAAATCTTACTGAAAATTGCCTCCCTCACTCACAAAGCCCTGAATAATGCGGCGCCACCCTATCTCTCTGATAGATTTATAGAAAGATCATCCAGACCCTCCAGAAGTTCTTATGCCAATACCCTTATCATTCCGAGATTTAAACTTACTAAGGCAGGGGGTGCTAGCTTCCCTGTCCGGGCGGCACAACTATGCAATTCACTGCCCATAGCTATATGGGCTGAAAAATCCTACCTTAAATTCTGAGCCAACTACATCACTCACTTGAAGCAATCGATCAACTAACTAGCACCCCCTGATATCCTCTTGCCTGTATTATAGATACACATTGTATATTATAAATTGCTCTGTACTGTTTGCCCAATGTTACACCACCGGCAAGCATTATATAAATATCATATCCTGTATATAACCTATTGTATAATACTGTATAGATACCTGTATAATAATGTACTGCATTGCTGCCTATCCTATCTATAGTATTTTCACCATGTAAAAAGCAACTTGTAACTAGTGTAACCCTGTAAGCTTCGCAAAACCCTGTACTGCTGCGCCCTCTAACCCTCGGGTCTGGTGCGCATTATAAATGAATAAAACAAACAAACAAACAAACAGTAGTGAATTATATTCGTGGGTGCATTTGATTCATCAATAAGAAACATTCCTCTAGTAACTTCTCCAGTCCATTCCAAATCCCAAAAATGTTGTTGATCGATCTGACACATCAACAAAAACAAAAAAACGGATTACCCCCTCTCTGTCCAAAATTGCGGTTATTGGTAAAACAGCATTAACTTACATGTTCAATTCATGTTTTTTTTAATAACTGTTAATTTACACCACACTTGTGCTGTTAAATAACAATTTTTATGTGCAAAAATAAAATTGAATCGTGTTTATAAAATAATCTTTTTCACTTCATGCTTCATGGCGGTGATTCTTAAGACATAACATCTGCTTTACCAGTAACCGCAATTTTGGACAGAGAGGGGGTAATCCGTTTTTTTGTTTTTGTTGATGATTTTGAATTTTTCCCATTTGAAAACTGATCCCCCGATAACGAAAAACAGGAAAAATACCCAATTTGTAATCCCTGATGTATCAGGTGTACACCGTGAGGTGCGTCAACCATTTCGTAGAGTTCAGAACATGCTCGGTCTTAAGATGCAGCATGTAGGTTTTCGCATTAAAATGGTGCCATGCTAGTACTGGATACCTGCAGGTGAAAATCATCCTTAAACTCAAAAAAGTTGTTCATCAGTACCAACTTCAGTAATTTCAGAAAGAACACTCTGTCACTTCCACATGACCTCGTTTGTAATAGAAGCCATTTCATAGCTTAAATTCCAGCTTCATGTACAATGATGGTGTACAGTGACATGACATCCATAGTGAACAGGATGTCACACCATTCCTCAATCTTGATGTCTTTCAGTTTAGACAAGAAATCCATCGTATCCCTGATGTATGTAAAACTATTCTGGATTAAGGGCACCAGAAGTCACAAAAATTCACTTTACGTAAATAAGTACTGGAAAGAGACAGACAAAGAAATCACTGCCAAATAATGTAGTGCCCCATGACATATAACTATGTCATTCCTTCACCCATGCAGCTCCCGCTAGCGTCTTTGGCTCCACCGACTTCCACCCTCATTTCCCATTTGATGACCCTCATTCCACATGACCCATAATGATGCCCCATGGTTCACAGCAAGAATATGCTTGGTTTCCTTTTGCCTCACTATGCACTGAAAACCATTTCAAGCGAGACTGAACAAGTGATAATTAATATCAATAAGCATTCCCGGGTAATATGGTTTCCATAAACATGGAAGGTTAGAGAGTGCCTACACCCAGCTTTGTAAGAATAAAATAAATATATTTGTGCGGATATAAAGATGGAAAACACAGAACCCCCAAAAAAACCTTTTCCCTAGACCATTGGCAGCCATCCAATTGCCACCCTGGACCCCAACCACCTCTCCTCCCTTTGATCCCACACAAGGGACAGCCATTACATTTCCCCACACATTCCACACACCTTTCTTCCCATTGAACCCGAACACAAATGGTTGGCTCCACTGGCTACTGTCACCTGCCCCCCTGCTGACTGCTCCTTCAATGTCCCCTCCTTCAGGTACACTGTACAGTAGGCACATCTATGCATTTAAACTTTGCCCTACTGTGCTGCACTGGTATTTTTTCTCATGCATTAACACCTTTATCAACCAACGTATTATCTACTGTCTGTGTTGGGTGGCTGGCACAGTATACAAGCTGACTAACATCGCATAACTTAAGATAATGGTACGAATGTTTAGAGGGAGACTTTCAGTCCATAAACAAATGTGTCCCATTATTCTCCAGGACCATGTGGTTTATCATCATTGCATAGATACCTTGGATAAGGGCCTGCAAACTAAATTTAGAGATGTCCTACAATAGTGTGCCTCACTGATGTGCTTCTGCACACAATTCTTGTACCTATAATGTTTTGACTAGATCAACTAGATAGGATTCTGGTCAATAGATTCTAGGGCAGTTTGGACCAAGTAAGCCCCTGTTGACCCTTAAAGGCTGCTGCAGTGGAGTATTTGGGTTCATTGTTCTCTCCGATATGTAATCACTAGGCGCCCGTCAGGAATGCTGAATCTCATACAACAACCCCTGCGCAATTATGTTCTCTATAAAGAAGCCTGTGTCCATTATGCCTTTACAGTTAATCAGGGGCCCTGGGCCCTTCTCAAGATTCTACCCTAAACAAGTAGTTGGATTGGATGCTACACGGTGGGCTTGCTTGAAAAGTTTAATGTCCTCCTCAGTTCCATTCTGTTGATCCTGTTTAGGCCAATAGTAGTCTCATCCATAAACAGGATATCCAAAAATGTCTTGACAAGATCCACCCACTTTTCCTTTTTGACATTGCAGATCACAGGACATGGACTGTTGGGCATTAACAATGTTTTGGTATAATATCAGAAATTAATATTGTATTGCATAGTTGTTTAAAGTGAAAGACAAAATGAAGTGAGTATTTGTACATCCCGAATCAGATAAAACCTACAAACAAAGATGGTTGGCATGTATGAATAGCTCCACCACCCACCCTCCACATTTGCAAAGACAGACCTACAGTATTTAATTTTCTAAGACTTGTTTTTATAGATTTATCACTTTACAGTATGGAACATGTCTCTGAAAGAAGCATCATTCACCAAGGCAGATGGAGTGCTAAGATCTAACATTATCATACTGTATTGTTAGCGTATGCAGATGACTTAATTTTGTCCGGATAACATATGTCTCAATATGGCATTGTTATATAAAATAAAAAGAGCACTGCCCTGCCGACCACACATACATACTATACAGTAAGTAATCATTTCTAGCCCAGATCCTGGTGAGCACAGTCGAATAAACATATGCTGACCTCGATCCTATAATTTATATCTGTTTATTTATTTATTTATTCACACAAATGCACTTACACCAGTTAACAGCTTTATCCAACCATTGTAACCAAATCAATCAAAGCCAGGCATAAGCCCTGTGGCCTATCATGAAGGAAATCAGAAAGCATGCACTGTACGCAGTGTCCCCTCACATACTCTTCTCCACACATCCTGCACATTGAGGGTCTATAGTATTCACGATAAGTTGAGAACGTTTAGGACACAAGCATTTATTAAAAGATGAGGGCATACAGAATTCATGATACAAATAATGGCAATTAAGAGCATAAACAATTCACTTGCGCTTGACCTTTTCCTTGCACCCTCACACTCTTCCTCCACTCCATTCACCCTTCTACAATTCAAATATTAGTATCAATCATATGAGGTCACCTCTGGTCCCTGCTCTCTACCCACCCACCCCGCAGCCACCTCTGCAAAGCCAACCACAACCTGTATTAGGGAAAACGCAAGTCCATTCCCCAGCCTCCAGAGTCCTACACAGTGGCCCTCTTCACACACTGCGTCACTGAACACTTCATCTGTTGATGGCTCTGGAGAAACAACAAATACAAGAGGCCCTACAGTACTCAGGTCACACAAGTGGAAAATGTGATGGTAGAGGAGCTGGCACACATCCGGTTATAAATCAGGAACAAAAGACATTTAACAGCAGATCAGGAATTGGATGCCCTGGTTGCGAGCCCACCAGAAACAAAGAAGATGAGCTGTCATTTTAAGTCCTGCAGCTCTCTGCATGTATGGGAGCCAGTGCTCACCTGAAGAATTTCTGGTGAATAATTGTAATGATGGCATCACATTGCGTGTTGCTGAAAGTAATGAAGGTCCCCTTACTCATTCCTGACCTAAAGCCTTGAACACCGTGACTCCATAAAGCTGCCAGGGGTGGCTTGGATCAAGCATGCATTGGCACATATGAAATGACTTTCAGCACAAGATGCCTGTATGCCTTTTGGACCTTTCATGCATGTGCAAGCTTTAGGATTCCATTGAATGACAAGGAGGCACCTAATGATGCAACACGAGAAAGTGGCTCATGGCACTCCTTCCGTGGCATCTGTGCAGTATTTAGTTGGAAGGTTACCCAGAGCACTGCCAGTGGTCCAGATGTATTCAAAACCTTCCACCCATCACTTTTTGGTTGTATTTAGTTTAGTTACTGTTTCAGGTGAGACAAAGGAGCGATAGGTCCAAATATTGCTCTTTGGGGAGCATTGTTTAAATAAAGCATGCCAGACAGCATACACAGTTCTCTGCAGGTTTTCACGGATACCCACACTTACTGATCTCTTAGAACTCGATAAGGACTTAAGTAACCATATTCCACTACGCGGCCTAGCACTGCAGAATATAGACCCTGAAATGGTTAATGGTTACATCTTTGTAGTGTTTCAATATTCTGTTTTGTTTCCCTGACATGCCTTTTACGCTTCAGGTCGTGGTAATGTCTTTTCAGCCTTTCGTGCCTTCTGTGTCTTCAAAGCCTTTAATGCATTACATGCATGTTATGTCTTGCATGATTATGCCTTACCTTTCTGTTATGTCTTTGACATGTATGTTTGTATGCCTCTAATGCCTCACAGGCCTTTATTTCATTTTAAATCTACCATTCCCTTTTGCCTTCCATGACATCGCATGCCTTCTTTGTGTTTATGCCATCCGTACCCTCCATGATCTTTTTGCCTTTCTATGATGTAAATGCCTTTCAAAGCCTTATATCACGAGTATGCTTTACATGCTTGTTAAGTCTTCTATATACGAGAATGCATTTGCATGTTGTTGCATGCATGCAATATTTTGTGCATGTAGGTCTTTACTCACTAGCTTTTCTCACTTCCCAGCACTTTCATTTCTTTTCTCACCCTCTCCTTGTCATCCCTTTTCCTTGTCCCTCCCAACTCTCACCTGCTCCACCCGCCACCTCCCCACTTGTTTCCTTCTCTTTATACTCTACTTCAACTCCTTCTCTCTTCCTACCCTCCCTCCAATATCCACTTCTCCTGCTCTCACCTGCTCCTGTTCCTCCTCTACCCTTCCTGGCTTTCCCGATCTTCTCTCATTGCCTTTAACCCCTTTTAAAACCTTTACTAGCTCTGTACCACATGACATCCCATTATGCGTCCTATGCCCTTATGCATCCTCATGTCATCCATGACTCGTAAAGCCTTTTATGACTCTAATGCCTTCAATGACTGTAAACATCTTCACAGTGAAAGTCATTTCAGTCTGCAAGGTATATATGACATTACATGTGTTGTGTAATACTAGAAAAGGCAGTAGGAGGAATGCATCACAACATGGCTACTCTGTTTATTTTCCACCTTCTGTGGTATGGCCTTCTCATATAATCCCTGAAACCCACTAATTCTCTTGCAAGTCTAAGGCCCTCATTACAAGTCCGGCGGTGGGCCATGGTGCTATTAGCACCATGATCCATGCCGGATTCCGCCATGGTGGATGGTGGAATTACCGCCCCATTCCAAGGTGAGTGGGGCGGTAATTCCCCATTCACCATTTGCCCTTCCCCATTCCCATTTTTGCCCCATAGGGCATAATGGGGATGGGGAAGGCGCTAATTACGGCACCGTAAACCCTTAACGCCTGACTTGTAATGAGGGCCTAAGTCTTTCCTCCATTCTCTGGGACTAGCCTAATCTCTTTTCCAAAGCCCTCAGTTTCATCATGAACTCCTTCTTCTCAGAAAATAGCTTTCCTTCTTCAGTAAATCATGCCTTCATTCAGCCTACTCTGAAACAGCTTCTCGAGATTCTGAGGTCCACAGGAAATATAGGCCCATTACCCTACTCCCTCAAGTTTTTAAATGATTAGAGAGCACTGCTGCTGCCACACTAGAAGGCTCCGTTACTTTCAATCACATCATTCACCGTTATAAATCTGGTTGTCGTGTCAGACATGGAATAGAAACCACTCTTCTGAAGTTCTGGGACAACACTCTTGATGCTTCAGATGACAGAAGGAATACGGCCATCTGCCTGCTAGACCCCTAAACTATCCCACAGGATATTATTAAATCATGAGATAGAAAAAGCCCATCTCTCTCCTGTGGCCCCATTGTATCGCCTCTTTTTTGCCTGTGCCCATCATTGTGCCCAAGGACATCCTCTTTCACCCCTTCTTTTCAATCTATAGATTCTTCCTCTCTTCAGACAGTTCCATCACATCTATTATTCCTACTCTGATGACACCCACCTCTATTTCGATTTGTCTAACTTCATCTCACAAGATCACGTGTCTATATTGGGCCACTGCCTTCAAGATAATAATCATGAATGGCTAAAATGTGTCTGTGATTTAACAAAAGCAAAACAGAAACAATAACTCTCTCTCTCTCTCTCTCTCTCTCTCTCCCTCACCCCCATCTTTCCTCGTCAATATTTCACATTTCCCTTACAGCACCCACTTTGTAATTCGGGGATCTAAATTGACACCTCCTTGACCCTAACTCCCCAGATTACACAAATAAAAAATATTGTTTCCTTGTTTCCTTCAGTTTAAACAACTGAAGCTTTATCTTCATTTTGTGGTTTCCAATCTCAAAGCAATCGTCTTCACAACAATTAATAAATAACTCTGTATTGATTATTGCACTGTTTATATTCTGGCCTTGCAGCCGCCTCCTCCCTTGCTCATCTCCACTTAGCTCACAATACTGCTTTTAGATCAGTCCTTAGTATAAGAAAACATGACTTTATTTCAGTCGCTGCCAGGTCATTACACACGCTGTATGTTAAAGAAAGTGGTATGCCTTATCCATAAAGCTTGATTGGTACATCCCAGCCCTATATTACTGTAAAACTAATTCAGTATCACATCATCAGTGCCCTCAGATCATTCAACACTGACCTCTTGACTGACCCCAGATTCAAGTTCTCTACTTGTGAAGGTAGACCATTTTTCATCTGGGCTTCCATACAGTGGTATTCTTTTCTCCAAGAGAAGTGTTACACTTCTCTGAGGGGAGGAATAGTTTTATTACAAATGAAGTGGAGCAAAGCAATGGAGCGATGATAGAAATATCTTGATATATTAACAGGATCCAAAGAACAAAGTTCTCCAGGTGTTAGTATATCTATGTTTGTTTTGTTTTTATTTTATATGCATAGGAAATTATGTAAATCTTCCCATGCATATTCTGCACAACTTAATGTAACAAACCAAGTGGGTGGGCCAAGGTTTCTGATCATACAACGTACATCTCCATGACGTTGAAACCAGTACTCTTTAGTACCATGCATATTTGCTAATAGATTTGTAATATTTGATTGTAAAACCTCATCCTTTTGTTGCACTTTTTGTAATAATTGTGTACCTGTCATATTTTGAAAGTGTGATCCTGATTTTAATATGTGTGCAACTCCGTAACATAAAGTTGCTAGTTCACTTTCAAAGAGTAGGTGGAATATGTATTCCACATTTTGTCTAAATCTGGGATCTTCAGAATACATCCGTAATGAGCGGTATTCTGATGCTGATTTTTGAATAGGTCTATCATCGTACCTTCCTCCTTTGCCAGTAGGAAAGAGTAGAGGAAAGGCACGTGTTCCTATACTTTTTTCCCATATACTGATTGGAGATCTGTTGGCTTGTCAGCATTTGGTACGTTTCCAGTGCATCATCTATGGTGTCTTTAGAGTGTAATGGATGAATTGTATAATGGTCTCAAATATTGGATTCTTTAGCAGGATCTAGAAGTTGAAATTGACCAGGTTCTGGTGACTAATTATTTCAGTGGTTTCCCTCAGGTTTACTTCAATATTAATTTCTTTGTAGATTCAGTGTTGTCTTTTAGATATTGCAGGGCTTGTCTAACTTTATGTAAGTCCACGAGTTGTTGCCAATTTGTTTTGTCTTTTGTAGGTAAGCCATTTACTAAGATAATTAAAGATTGATCTATTGGACGCAGCACTCCCAGAGTGTGTACATTTTCTTTGAGATCTAATGGCAAATAAACTACTTTGCCACAAATGCCTTTCATTAATTCAGAGGGAGGTAATTTTGCTGTTTTTGGTTGAAGGCATATTATTGCTTGAAATGGGTGCACTGTTTGAATTATGAAGCTCTCATATAAATTGAGTTGTCGCAGGGGTTTTGGTAGTGGGAATAATTCCAAGTTATTTGTGATAGCACGTGAAGGTGTTTTGTTGTTGTCAAGTTTTGCAGTGCAGTAACTGCAAAGTATTAAGGGGTCAGTCATTTCGTATTTGTTTTCTGCTATAAGATAGAGAGCTAATTGGAACCATTTGGAATCTTCATTGTCTTCTATTTTGTACGTTATGTATACAGTTTGTGGGCTATTTCTATACAAAGTTCTGTGGCAACACACACACACATGGTTTGGTACTTCAACAGATGTACTTTTATACCTTAATATTTCTTTTTTTGTATGTGTGTAATAGAAGGTTGCCATCTGTACAGTTGTTGCTAGTCTGTTGTAAAGCTATTGCATTTTGTAAGTGGCTTTGAGTTCCAAAATATTTTCTCTGGATATGCTCCATTTCTTTGAGTAGTTCTTTGGCTGTACCATGAAGAAGATTGTTATTTAAAATGGCTAGTGCTAAAGCAGGACTTTTGGCATAGCACAGTTTATGGACCAGATTTCTGATAGTTGAATGATGTGTTGATATCATTTTGATATGATGGAAGGTACTTTTGCAAATAGGTCCAGAAATGCAGGCTAATGAATGTCCTTGTAGTCCTGTGTATTTGCGCACTGGACAGGAGTCCATATTTTGTAGTAGTTTCATTTTGAATTTGTCTTTGCCTTTCACATACTGATTGAGGAACTGGCGTAAAGATTTGAAAGATTTTTTGGCAATGTTACACATTGATGTGCACGGCCATTTGTAGACTGGACGTATTGGTTCAGTGGAATGGACAGTTGATACTGAGTGTTCTGGGTATATTTTTGTGAGCAGCGTTTCTTGTTCCATAATGTTATTATTACATTTTTCATACCCTCGTCCACTGCTATGTATGACAATTGGGTTTCTTTGCTTTTGTTTGTATGCTTCGTCATTGAAATATGGTTCTGTGCTCGTGGTGTGACTCCATTCACCTCCACAGATGTTTGTAAAGCTATCTTTGTTGATATTCTGTTTATTGAGAAGTCTTTTTTGTAGTTGAGTACTTAGTTTTGCTAGTGGTTTCATTCTGTTTAAAAGTAAAATAAATCATTTTCTTTTGAGAAGGTGTGCATTGCCTATGAGAGCTTGTAGGATACATGTTCTATGGTAGGTTTTAAGGGTTGTGAGTGATTTCTCTCATGTTTTTATAAGGTTCTAAAGAACTCTGTGGCAGAAAATTTTTTGTAAAATAATTTTTTGGTATGCTTACATGCCGCTACATCAAGATTTATAGGTGCATTGTTAGCACTAGTGGTAGCTGCAGTCTTGTTAATCACTTTCTGTTTTGTTTTACATTTTGAAAGAGGAGGCAAAGTTTCTGTACTGGAAACTTGTTTTGTTTCACTTAATGACTGTATTAGCTGTTTTGTTTGAACTTTTTGTACAAATTCTGCTAGAGAAGGATGCTTATTTTGGAGAGTTTTAGTTTGATTTTGTTTACTTTTTCGTTGCTTTCTACATAGTTGCTTTTTGGTAGGCATTCTTTGGCGTCCGTTGGAGCAAAAAATAAAGTGTGGGTTGGGATCTTGTGCAGTGCATGTGTGCTTTGTGCATGGGTGTCTGAGTATGATGGTAAGGATGTATGTAGACGTGTGTGATTGTGCAATGGGCTGCTACATCAGGTTGGGAAGGCTATTCTTGTATTTGTGTGTTACTATACTGGTGTCCAGATGACAATACAAAGTATGCAGCTGGTGAGGGGAAGTGTTAAGGATTTCAATCAGGCACAAACCCAGGTCTCGCCCAGCATGTAGTGCGCAATGAAATACTTATTTATTTGTGTCTCTAAGTTCAATATTCTGAATGATATACCACTCATATCACACCCATCTAAAAATACCCCCCAGGTCACAGTGGACCAGGAATCAGGCTAGTTTGTAAAGGTAAATATTTATTTATTTATTTATTTAATATTCAAATCACACATATGTTTATATAGCAGCAGATGTTCAGGAATGAAAGATAATGTCTAGAGTCTGAATGCAATCTTCCCTCCCCAAACAAGAGAGAAAACCGTTTTTGGAAATTTACACTTTTAAAATGACAGGCAAAAATGGCTTTGTAAAATAATGCAAAATGGACAAAAATGCTTAAATGGAGATACATTTTTAGAAAATCAACACAAAACAGGTCCTAACACACAAGAGCTACAATATAAACAACAGTACACACTTGATGGGGAAAACTGTATTTTCAAGGCATTTTCGGATTTTAGCTCATTTCTGTGGCCTTGCTTAATGTGACAGGTGACAGCACCCACTGGCATTCAGTGAGTCCTGTTTTTACACCAACTTTGACTTTGTTTGGCACAGTGTGCAGCCTTTAATGATTTGTGAACCATGCACAGTTTCGCAGATTTGGGGTGTACAGGGTTTAGCACATCCATTTTTGGCTGTTTCATTTCCCCCTTTGGCAAAGGGGTGTAGTGGGGCGCGCACTGGCATGGGTAAAATATCCCACAGAAGCACTAATACTGAATCTAATGTTTCAGGGTTAATACAATTGTTTGTTCTACAGTACTAGAATTCTACAGTGTTTGAGTAACAGAAAATTATGTCAGTATTGTACTTACTTTTTTGGATGGAAAGAGTGGTTATCGTTCGTACTACAGATGCTGCTGCTTTTGTGGGGAGTGGTCTTCACTGCAATTGTGAAAGAAAGAAGTTAGTATATATGTGTGTTAATAGCACTGTTATTAATGTAGACATGGATTTCTTTGTTTTTACAGTAGTAGTGCTTTCTGATAACTGTGTATAGCATGTACATGCACTTTCCTTTGCCTATGTGCATTCTGTATATTTTACTTATAATCTGTTAGTTGAATGTGCTATAGCCATTAGTACAATAGTAAGCGCATAGAGCACACTTGGCTTCTTGCGGTGGTGTTATTGGATATTAGGAGATAGAAGAAATAATAGCATGCTTTGTTTGCTATTTTTACATGGTCAATGGCAGGAACTGTACGGAAAAGTATGCAATGTATGCATTTGTGAAGGTGTGGGAAATAAAGCAGAAGGATTTGATGGGGTCAGCAGCTTATTATTCAGCAGGTGATTCTGTGGTGCTTGGAGATGGGAAGAGTCTGAAATAAAGTAAGGGTTGCAAGGAAGGTTCTGGTGCTTGCATTGCAGACTGAAGGGAAGGGGGGAGATGTTGTATATCTTGCTTTACAACACTGTACATAGTTGTAGATGATGTGATAGACATGACTGCACCTGTGCATAGTTGAATGCTGTTGTAAATTCTAGAACGGAAAGGGCAACCAGCTGGAATGAGTGAGCTGTCTAGATTGGAAGAACAGTTGTAGAGGCAGTGGTGTTGTTTCAGCTGGGGGCCTTTCAAATGATATTGGCTATCTATGTGCATAAATAAAGATGCATGTACTCATGCTGGCTGTGTGTCATTTTATAACACACTAGAAAGCTTTTTCCATAATTATACTGTTATTTCTCCCATCTTTTAACATGAAATGACACTTTCTAAGATAGCTGTGTGTGTTGTGTTTGATTACTATTATAATCATTTCTAAAGGAAGTTCAGATGATAAAATGTATGTTAAATATGCAGAATGTATAGAAAGGACATTGTATGTACATCCTACGCACTATAATGCATAACATGCTATTATGGTGGAAATGTGGCTAAATAGGTGGCAGTGGTTACACAAATGATAGAATGAATGAAGAAGATAACAGTTTGTACATTGCAGTTAGTAATATGGGTAAATAAAAATGTGTAGAGCAGACAACTTTGCAAGTGGCACTTCATCGTAGCAGATAGGAGACATGACAGTAAGCTTGTTTTACAGGTTACACAGGGTAAGTGGCAGTTACTCTGTTTATATGAATGCATGCAAGAGATGTACATGTACTGTGCAGAAAATGTTCATACCTGTAGTTTGTGTTCATGCATGTGGACATGCATGAATCTGCAAGTAGAAATGTTGCAGAGTTTACTAATAGTTGTTGTAGGTGCTTTGCAGTCACAGCCCAATTGTACTCAGAGTGATAAACGGTACATCTAAAGTGTTGAATTGTGATGATGGAGTTAGATGTAGAGTTTTTGGATGTGATTGGTGGATGGTTGTGTGACAGCTTAACAGTAGCCAATAAGGGAATGGTGCAGAGGGTGAAGTGGAAAGGGGAGAAAGGCTGCCCCAGTGTTACACGCTCCACGGACACCGCGGCTGTCCGTGGACAGGGCGTGCCACATCTGGGGTTTCTCAGCAAATCCAGCATGGAAAGGGGACTGTAGGGATTATCCAATGAGGTGTTGAGGTTCTGCTTTGTATTGAGAGAGGCTGTATGTAGTGAAGATGGCAGTGGTGGAGAAAGTTAGGGTGTTGGTGCTTGGAGATATGTTTGTGAATGGTTTGGAGCAGTATGCAAAATGTAGGAATGTGGGAAACAATTTTGATGTAAAAGGAGTGAGTGGAAGTGGTGTGGAGCACTGTGCCTGGTTTCAATTTGCAGGCAATGGTAGAAGTCTGTCAAGATATGGCTAGGATTAACAGTCCACATGTGGTTGTCCTGCACTGTAGTGCTTTGCATTTGGGTTATGTCAGTGCCCCTACTTTGTTGGAAGATCTGCAAAACTTGGTTCAGGTAGTATTGAAACTACTTCCAAATGCTAAGATATTTTTTTCTGGTTTGATAACTAGGGCAATATGGGACAATGGTTCTGTTTTTTTATCCTCAGCAAAATATTGCTAGGTGGTTAATCAACCGAGGCATGTTTGCTTTTATGACTAGAGCTGGCATGTTCTTTTGCAACAATGACAACATTGACTCTGGTAATGTTGATTACTTTAAAGAAGATGGCATGTTTATATCTTGTATGGGAAATGCCATGCTGTTTTGGAACATAAGGATTGCTTTAGAGAAGCTAATGTGAAGATTGTTGGAGGAGCATAAGAAAGAAAATACAAAATAAATGGCGTTTCTGAAGCATCTGCAAAAAAACCCAAAATAAACGCTCTTTTCAGAGCCAACCTCAAAGGGGAAATGGGTACACAATTAAAATGTTCATTCCCCACTCTCAGATTTTACGATTTGTCCGCGGACAGCGCATATTACATACAGGGATTTTGAGGTTGAGAGGCATGCAAATGAGACTTAGCGGAGCAAGGGATTGGCCAATAGGATTTACTGTTTGTGATGTGTGAGCAGAGATTTTGTTAGAAATTCTTTTTTCCTGAGAGGAGAGCAGATAGCTATGGCTGTGTGTTTCAGAAAGCAGATTGTCTGGATTTTGGGGAATTTGTGGATAAATTGGTTGGAGGTGCATCCAGATCACTGTGGACTGGCTGTACATCTTGGATTCCCTCATGTGGAAGTGCACTGGCATGGAGTACGTGGAATGAAGTGGCCGGATTTGGTGACATTATTATTATTCATTGTGGAGGGAACAGTTTAGGACATGTGTCTGGAATCTCTTTGCAATTTGCAATGAAAGAGGACTTGGGAAAGTCATGGACATGTATCCAAATCCTAGAGTAATTTTTTACTGTATTGCGCAGAGACAAATGTGGCTGCATTCTTCTTCATTTGGTCCACAAATAAGAAAGTGAGGCGCAATGTTAACAAGGTTGTCTGTGCCTTTTTGAGAGATATTGGTATGTCCTCTTTTCACAATGAAAACATTATGTTTCATAGTACACACATTATTTGCAGAGATGGAGTACATCTTACTTGTGCTGGCAATCAGATTTTTCTGCGAAATATACAAATTGCATTGCAACCCTTTTTGGAATTACAGCAATCCATTTTGCAGTAGGTGTTGACTATTTGAGGTTTTTGAATCACAAACAAACCAACAAAAAGGCTCTTTTAAGAGCCACAACTTCCTCCTGGAGAAGAGTGCAATGGTTCTGATAGGGCTGCTCCCCACAATTTTTAAAAGTGTGTGGACTGCCCACAGACTTCTAAAAGAATTGCAGAGGGTCTTGCAGCAGTTCATTGACGCTATTTTTTAACTGTGAAAGGCTGTTCTGAAAAGAGCCTTTTTTTTGTTTTTTGTTGTACATGCACAATACTGTGACCTTTGAAAGGTAAGGATCAATAGCATCACGTATGACCTACGAGGCAGCTGGAGGGATGTACTGCCCCCCAAGAGTGTCTCTGGTGGTGGCAGAAGCAGAAACAGAGGCTGCTGCAGGGGAAGTCAATTTACCACATTTATCGCAAGGTACAACCTTACGAATAGACCCACTGTGGAGAGACTTTAGGTGTTGCTTCATTGAGGTAGTACCATAGCTGTACAAACCCGGTTTCCCAGGACTCAGCACCAACTTGCACTGAGTGCTAGTCACCTTGTTTGCACGTGCTTTTGGTACTTCATCAAGAGTGGTAAATAACCTCCACACCCAAGATTCACGGTGAGAACTAGTACTAGGGACTTCCACTACCTCATCCTCGTCATGCTCTTCATCACTCTCCTCTACATCCTAACACCTGTTCCCCTCTGCAGGCCCTTGGGGAGGTGGCGGTGATGGAGGGGTAGGGGTGGTGCTGAGGCAGAAGTAGCACCAGCAGGAGCAGCAGCAGCCATGGTTGCCATCTTCAATGGTGTCAGGAACCACCAGAATGTGAGCAGAGAAACAACAACAAAGAGCAAGAGCAATGGAACAAGAAGCAGTCTCTGTCCTGCAAGCCCAAAAACAGAATAAGGAGCAGCTCTGGGGAGTGGCCTTTTATAGGGGTACTGGGACGCGCTTCGCGGACACTTCAAACACCAAGAAAGGGTTCAAAAAGTTCCAAAAAGTATGCAGATCACCCACCAGGGACATGGTCTGAGGCATGTGCAAGGGTGAACTTTCCCAGGAAAATACCTTGGATTGCTCAAAAAACATGTTTATGTGTCCAGGGGCCCGGAGAATGTTCGTTACGCTTAGCATGGGTGATGTCACGGACAGGTTCGCGAATGGGACGGCTGTCCGTAGGACACCAAATTCGCGGGGTCGGTTGAGCGCATGTGTGCGGGTGTTCTACAGACAGTGTTCCAGCCCCCGAACTAATTAAAAGTGCGACACACGTGCGGTGGACAGTTGCAGACAGGCACAATGTTCACAGGAGCCAAGGGTGTGATATGCATGCGTGCGGGTGTTCCACGGACATTGTTCAGGTCCCCGAACAAAATAAATGTGCGTCACAACTTTGCGGACAGGCGGACGGGCTATGTGTTGTACGTACATATTCATTCTGGTTGTGGACAATGCGAACAAGGGGGATGTTCTTAGGACCCCTTAATTTGCTTAGTTACGAACATGCGGACGTATTTAGTGTTCTCTGGACATCCCCATTTTGACTACGGACAGTTCGAACAGGTATAGTGTTTTAGGACACCCCCATTTTGGTTCATTGCGGAGAGGCGGACATCTTGTGTGTCCTAAGGACACTTCCATCTTGATTGAGGACAGTGCGAACAGGTATAGTGTCCTTAGGACACCACCATTTTGGTTGATTGCGGACAGGTGGACATTTTGTGTGTCCTAAGGACACCTCAATTTTGATTGTGCACAGTGCGAACAGGTATAGTGACACCCCCATTTTAGTTAACTACGGACATCCAGGACACCCACGCTGTCCGCGAACACCCTAATTGCCTTTTTTTAAAAAAATAAGACACAGAGGAATATAGTAACAACACACATAATATGTTATTATTGTATACAAATGTAAAAATTGTGAAAGAGAGGGGTAAGCATAAACTGATACAAATGCAGGGGAATTAGGAGTTTGTACATGATGGATGGTAGGGGAGGAAGGGATTGAAGTCTCATCAAAACATTTTTCTTGCTGTGGAGTTTTTGGGCATGGTTGGCTGGTAAATGGAGAAGGGGTACAGGTACATGTGGACCAGTGATATTTAATTGTTTTCTTTTATATGGTCCTCCACAAAGTTTTTTAGGTCTCTGTTTCTGTATCATTTTTAATGCCTTTATGGTCTGTTAAAAAAATAAAATTGTTAAGTACACATAAAGCAATGGTTATTAATTGTTTTATATAGAGAAGTGAAGTGTCTACCATTAGTATCACTGTTTTCACTCATTTCATCCCGAGGAAAATGTTCTTCCAGCCATTCCAAAGTACTAGACATTTCTGTGTAAAAAAAAATATTACTTTTAGTGTACATAATACAGAAATCTTATAAATATATAAAATAAATGTAGTGTACTTACTGGTTTCTTGCTAAGCTTTCCTGTTACTGCTGCATAGGTGTGCTGTTGATTTTTGCTGTGCAGTTTCTGTGAGGTAATTCTGTTGGAGGCATATTTATTTTCTTTAGGTATATTCCATTATGTTGCATATTCTATGTAATTGGACGGTTGGTGTCTTACATATACAGTTCCCACTTCTTATTTGTTATTGAATGTAATGTATTTATGTGCTGCTTTTTGAACATGTTCAGTATTTTTATTGCCTGATACAACAATGCAAGATACCCCCTGAGTTTTTGGATAGTGTTGATGTTGACAAGCGCACAGTCCGCGGACATCAAAATCAATAGCGTGGTTAAGGGGTACAGTATGTTCTATGTTATATGTATATAAACTAAGGGAATCCTAGTAAACATTTATCAAATGTATATTATCTATATCTATATTCAGTGAAAACATTTTGTTAAAGTGGTGTTATGGTTAGGTTGAGCTACTAAAAACCTATGAAATTATGTTATGGTTACTGTAAGAACATATTTGAAATATAAGTCTACAAATATAGTACTTTTTGAATTTTTAGTTCCTGACTGTTACTGGCCTAGATATGTCATTAAAGGAAAAAAGAGGGAGCCAGAAATGTGATGTCATCGGTGATATCATCAATGAAATTTGTGATGTCATCTTTGATGTCCTGGGTGTTAGTCTTAGCAGTGCAAAACACACACAGCAAACAAAGCAGGACGCCAAGGATGGGTCCTGAACGACGCGTTTCGCGCTTCCCTGAGCGCTTGGTCAGGTTAGGACACCAGAGGGAAAAACACAATACATATTGCACAGTAGTCCCTCTTCCATTTTGCCTGTTTCTACAAGTCAGCCACTATGCTGTAAAAACCAGGGCAGCCATGTCAGACTGGAGTCAAATCTAAAACATAACAATGATATGAACAATTAGATATGGCAGTATAATACATTGCACAGTAAAGTAATTCAAGAAACATGTTTAAAGTGTCACAAAATAAGTGGTAAGCATAATACTGAAATATAAGTCCTATGATAAAAAATAAAGGATTATTGATATGGATGCATACACAAAAATATTTTTGTCTTGGAAATGAAAACATCACTTTCCGAAACAAGCAGTCAATAGTTATAACATAAAGTTGAAGTGCAATATTATGTAAACATATTAACATAGCAGTAGTATAAAGTCGAAGAAAAAAATATGTAGAATAACAATATAGATATGAAGCCAATAGTGGCTTGTTAAAAATAAATGAATCACTATCAGAAAAATGCGACCATGGAATTAAAACATGTTTCTATAAATGGGCCATAAAGTGCAAGTGCAATAGCAAAAGATCTGATGAGTAGGACAGCTCACAGTTACAGCATAAAGTGCAAGTGCATTTCTATGTAAACATACCAATTTAGCAGCAGTGGACAATCAACCAAAGTAGTTTGATACTCATGAAGTGCAAGTGCATTTCCATGTAAACATACCGACTTAGCAGCAATAGACAAGAGACCAAACTTTGGTACTCATAAACTGCAAGTGCAAGGATTTTACAATAAAATTCCATATTAAAATACATATGGCTGCAAGCTAGGGTTGGAAGACACTACATGCCCTAAATTCTTTAAAAGGTAGTTGGTTTTTTGTTGATCACGTGCCCTCACAGTAAAAATCAAATATATGAAAACAAGAAATCTACACAGTGCTCAGCCTTATAGAATAACAAGTAAGAAGAGAAGGCAAACATTGGAAGGAAACAGAGCAATATCCATAGAAAAAATAGATTTAGAATAAACCTATATCAAAATCATAATAGTAACGGTCCCTTAATGTATCAGAATGGCAAGACAGCCATAAAACCAAAAAGAAAATGAGTCTGGTGCAATAACACAGATAATAACATTAAAATAAACAAGGCGTTTCCAGGCCAGAGCAGTATGTCTTATTAGTACCTAAGAGAAGCAATATTAGGTAACCAGAATCAGACAGACAAGAACAAGAAAAACTGGAGCGAAAGGAACAAAGTATCAGATGCCCATAAAAGTATGCAACTCCTCATCCACGTTGTGACCGTTGGGGTATTTAGTATCAAAGTCTAAAATTAACCTGGTTTCCAATTGTCTAAGTTTCAGGGTTTGGTCACCACTTCTCAAGTTAGTCGGGACATGGGCAACAGCAAAAAACATAAGAAGGTGTACATCACTATCATGTTCCTGTCTGAAATGTTTGGCCATGGGGTACGTAGGGTCAAAATAAATTCTTAATGGCTCTTAGGTGCTGCAAAATTCTGAGCTTCAATATAGATGTAGTGGACCCTACGTACCATTTTCGGGAGGGACACGCAAGGACATACACTGCAAAATGGGTATCACAGTTGATAATATGTTTTAGCCTAAATTCAGTGCCTGTAATAGGATGTATAAAAGATTTTCAGGCAGTAGCGTGTGGACAGGCCTTACATTTTTGGCACTTGGTAAACCCTTTTGGAAAACTTGGTAGCCAATTGGTCATGGAAGAGTTTTTTTGGACAGGTGATAGATAACTGGAAACCAGTCTGTCCTTCAGCGATATATAACATTTAGGATGAAAATGAACGATGGCTCGTATTGAAGAATAAACCCAGCTACCTCAAAAACAAGCCTAGGATCACAAATTGAAGAATTGATGAAGAAGCTGTTTTCATGTGCGGAAAAAGGGAGTATGTTGGCCTGAAGTCAAGAAGGCTATTTTGAGAGATGGGTGCAAGGCACAGAAGGGGCAAATTAAGAGACCTTGTGCATGAGACATAGTTCTGCTAAGATTAGGAGGGCAGGGACATTTGCTGATGCCAAGTATTGAACAATAATGAAGGCAAAATCCTATCTGAGGTGCAGTGTGTAAGTCTCTAAAATCCAGAGCGGGTAACAACACTGTGGTTAAATAAATCAAATAACAGAAATTGAAAGGCAGAAATGGACAAAAACGTGGTCTCCTGATTTGTGATGGAGAACTCAAAAACAAAGCCTATACATTAGATCAAGTTATGATAGTGATGTGCTCACACTCCCTTGAATGTCCCAGAACAGTGAGCAGATTATGAGGTCAACTACAAATTATAAACCTTGGCTAGGGAACTGGTCAATGGTATATGATGGACTAATTGGGAAAACAAAAAATAAATTGATGCAGCTTGAATACTTTGGTTTCACTTGGTTCATGTGTTGCTAAATGAGCCGTACGTCCAAGGTTGGATAGGGTTGCCAACAAATCAAAAAGGCCTGCCATGTGCCTTCATATACAATGTTGCAATTAATAGCATGCTGCCATATTCTCTGCTATAATCAGTATGTGACATGCTTAAAAGTAGCTCAGAGCATGTCCTACAGACATGGGGCAGCCAATGAGTTATTAACACATGTTATTCTATAAGCATATATGTTCCCCTAATCCAATCCCTCCCGGCATTAGGTTTTTATTAAATGCCATGTAAGATGATGTCACGAATGACGAACATAAGACTATATAAACTTTGTGCAAGCAAACTTTGGTGTGAAAAAACAAGCATCTACTTTGATTGCTGTATTTATCCCGGCTTTCTTTCATTGAGATTAAATCAGTGTTTTACCATCTTTCTTGGGTCTGTCCAATTATTTGGTCTGTGATCATTATTGGTAATCCCATCTAGCACAAAGAAGATGCTTCAAGGTGCAAGAGCACATTTGGTAGCTGTGCGGAAGGTTCAGCTTTAAGAACCTAGATTTAGGCCCAGATCCAGACCCTGGAGAATCATCAGCTCCTACCATTAGCCAGATGATCACAGAGTTTCCTGCAGAGAGCCGAGCGTAAAAATAAAAATCACATGAGCAAAATTTGGTTTTAAAGGTCCCCCTTTGATAAAAATTCTTGTCTGGTCACATCAGGTGCCCTGCGGACTGTAATCAAACCTGTCGATTGTGGGGGAGCCGATGTGAGGAGCACATGGAGTATGGTAAAAAGCAAAATGGGGAGGAATTGTGTATATATAAAAAGTACCTGGATTTTTTAGGGGTTATAAAAAAGAGATGGTTACCTCTATTTCGCGGGCCCATGAGGGATGGAAAGAATACATGCCATAACTCCATACAGCAGTGTTAAGGGATTTCTGAGGCGTAAAGCCAATAAGAAGGGCATTTATTTAGCTCTGAAACTGAGCCATAAAGAGACATGATACGTTTACTAAGAATAGTAAAAGCTGTGACATACGTAGGGTAAAACTGAAGTGCACATGTGTATGCGGATTAATATGTTTTTATAATGTTTTCTGCATGTTTAATCTGATTTAAAACAACAAACAAAAATAGGTTTTGGTACACTTTTTAAGGAAAGGATTGATGTCAATCGGAGGGTTAAAATCAGATTAGATTAATATATAAATAAAGAAATAAACTTTGAGATGCTAAAAAACCAAGATTGATATAAAAATAATCGATAGAAAGTGTAAACGAAGAGACTAGACGAGAAGGGGTGGAAAAGGTTTTCAAAATATTTAGATTCACGGATTACTGGCAGCGATTGATGGTGCTTGCTCAAAAGGATTAAAACAATATAGTTAGTTAAAACTAGGATACACCACTTTCATACACATGCAGAACATTGCCGAGACATACAGCCAAAATTAGAATGTACCATTACCAATGGGTTACGGAATGGACTAATAAAGCACTCATGTCTTGGCCTCAAGAGAGTTTGTCATCAAAATCAGTATTGCGTCATATGACGACATACTTACATGCCACTCAGAAAGGAAAAAATGTTAGAAAAAAGGTTGGTAGTTTTAGAACTCTTTAAATGTATCAGAGTGAGAAAGAAGAGCCAATGGGTGCTTAATCAGAATAAAGGAGAAGATGTAACACCGTTGGCTCCTATTTTACTTCCTGAAAAGCAAGATAAAAAAGTTCAAGAAAAGTGAATTTAACCTTTAAAGGAAATAAAGGCAGCAATGGGGTACGTTAAACCAATATATGACCCACGTGCTTATAATAGTGAAGACACCTCGGAAGAGAGTGGATAGAGAACTGTTACGCTCACCTGGCTCCCACAGAGGCATCGATCTGAACTGGACAGCTGTGGTCTCCACCAATGTGACGCGTAGGGCCGAGATGACGGACTGGACTGGCCCACATAGCTTCGTTTGCTTGGCCCGTAGGAATATTCTTCTGATGCTTTGAAAAGATGAGCTCTCCATCCTGCATTGAGCGCAGGGGCACGTTGATAACCAGTTGCTTCACCGGCTTGAAGGAATTGGTGAGTTCCAGAACAATATTGACTCCAAAAAGTATGTAGTTCGTAAGAGTTCACATGTCTGACTTTCACTCTTGTCCGATTCCTTGCAGTTTGCAGCTTGACCCCAGCGAAGAGTTCCTCGTGGTAGCTGACGAAGTTCAGGTAAGGATTTGGCTTATCCTACACAGTTCAATAAAATAAGGCCAGAATGTAACCTGCTGCTTGCTCCCTTATTCAGGTGTGGAGAGAAAATATGAAGTTCGGGGAATTAAGCCTCTGGCGGTAAAATCAGGTCTATTGCGGTGAGAAGAGTTCCCCTTTATTGTCCCTTTGTCTCACCTTGTTGTCCTTTTGTTACCCTTAGGGGCCGGGGTACGGCGAGGATGCAATGGAGACTGTGCCGACCTGTGAATAGGAATAGTACCCCCGCTGGTAATCATGTAAGTCTATGGTAAGTCTATGGGGGTAGTTACTATAGCCTCTGTTTATTTCCTTGGGTCACATTTGCTATTCTTGTGTTCCCCTTAGGTGCCAGAATGTGGCGGGAACGTGCAGAAGGATGCAGTGGATCATGAGGATGCTGCGAAGGCTGGTGAGTTCAGCGCGGCTCTGCAGCAGGCGAGGCGGCGCACGTAAAATGCTTCTTTCTCCCAGCTCGAAGGCGCGGTGGATCCGGAATTCAGGTAACGATCGAAGATTTGCTCTTATTCTAACCTTTTCTCCTTCTGTTCCTCCCTTTTTCTAGGAGCTGCAGACTCGAGGCGGGCGTGGCAGAAGACTGGATGCAGGCTTGCAGACACGGTAAGCGTTACGCTGCTGGATTCCGAATAACGTGAAGCGTGTGCTTCTCTTCGGGCGTGGTTTAAATAGCCTCCAAAGTAGTAGGCGAAGTTAGTGCAGAAACAATTATCACAATATACGATAGATGAAGCGGTATTGACACATAATGAGGGAGAAACAGCACAAACAATGCAGTTGCCACAACAGAACAATGCGGCATACGTAATGGATCAGAATTGGTATAATCGTATGCCAACAGGCAGAGGGAATCAGCCTCGGGGAGGAGAACGAGGTGGATTTCAAAAACTTCAAGGAAGGGGAGGATTTAATGGTGGACAGCCACAGCATATTTTAGGGCTGCAGTAAATTAGGACATGCAGCAACAGAATCTGCAATCTCCAAGGGGGGGGGGTGGGATATGCTCCACAGTATAATACAGAGTCACAAGCATATTACACCCAAGATAACATGCATACTCAGACAAATGCACCACGAGCACAACAAATACAACAAATACATCAGATACCAGTGCAGATACAGATGCAGCTGCCACAGGTCAACGACAGCAATCACCTAAGCATTCACAACAGGCACCGATACAACTAGTACAATATATTCTATTGCAACAGACTGGTACATCACAATGGCCCATAGACATAGGAGCCACGGAAGTGGCTACATCCAAATCGGGAAGTATGACTGTGGTGGACGGAAATCCTTTCACTGGTACAGGGATGAATTTATATCCTCAATAGGACAGCCCACAGAAGGACCTGATGTGTTCAGTGCTATATGTAACACCCAATTCCAGAGAAGAACCAAGGGTCAAGGTGACAATAGGAGGCAGGATGTTTTTATTTCTCATGGACACTGGAGCAACTCGTTCTTGTGTCTTTGAGGGAAAATATCCAATGTTGGGTGTCTTCATGAATGCATAGAGATTTCCTGGGGTGATAAATGTAGTTCCATCTGCAGACAAATTACCAATTTCTGTAGGTGAACACGTCATGTATATGCCATTGTTATATTCTAAGCAAACACCAGTAATCATATTAGGACATGACTTGATGACAAAACTGAACATGGCGATAACTTTTACTGACAAAGGAATAGTGGGTTCCACTCCAGGAATACATTATGTAAATGTGAGGGAGTTCATATTAGCATTTACGGGAAGACATGTTCTACGAGGAGTACCTATAGATGAGGAAGTGTTTTTGTATGAGTGACTATTTTATTATCATGGGTGCATAAACTAATCAGCAAGATGCTGAGGATACCTTATAGAATTTTGTTCAGGCCAGCAATTCATATGGGTAATAGGGAAGGGCAGATTATCCCTTTAAATTAGAAGCAGCAATTGTGAGGGAAGAAAGGGTGAAGCTTCATGGGACAGATGATAAGGTAAGAGGATGGAGAACGTCGATAGCCATTGATGAAGGATACAGGTTGACAGATTTGACTGATGGTGAAGTATTTAGAGATTGCAGTTCAAGTTAGGAGACAGTATTCTTCATAAACCTCACTTATTGAATTATGATAGAGAATTTATAAATACCGCAGAGAATGGCATTGGTAAAAAAGAAACTGCAATTTTTTCAAGAAGACTTGGGAAAGGTACCAAATATTCAATGGACTAGAAGTCCATATAACGTGTGTTTATTGAAAGGAGTAGGAGCAGCAAAAATTAAGCTCAAACCAGGAGCAATTCTGCCATGTGGAAAACAGTATCCCATGTCTAGAGAAGCAGATGAAGGTATATTCGAAACATATCTGCTTTAATAAAGCAAGGCATTTTGGTACCAGCCGATTCTCCATGTAACATGGCCCTGAACCCTGAAAAGAATCAACGAGGGGGTCGTGGAGATTCATACAAGATCTGAGACTCCTAAACCATATAGTTGAAGCAGAATTTCCTTTAGTTCCGAACATCCCGCCAAAAGTGAGGTACTTCACTGTTGTAAACTTAAAGAATGCATTGTTCTCAATCCCACTTCATGAAGACTCACAAGATCTAACTTCCTTTTCATCTAGAAAAATTAATCAGAAGCATATTCGTTTGCCTCAGGGGTACTGTGAGTCCCTCTCAATTTTTAACAGAGTACTTCAGATGGACTTAGATAATGTACAACTTGAAAGAGCCATCATCATTCAATATGTTGATGATGTTTTAGTGTGCAGTGAGACATAAGAAAGATACAGAGACTACATTGGCAGAGAAAGGAAAAAATACAATATTGAAAGAATAAGTACTATATATGGGGCAGTTGATTTCCCACGAAGGAAGAAAAGTGACACCTGAAAGGGCAGAGGCCATTATGAGGACTGAACAACCAAAATATTAAGACAAATGCAACAATTCTTAGGCCTATGCACCTATTGCAGGGTCTGGGCGTTTGACTCCCATACATGCGCTCGACTGCTTCTAAAAGTACGCAAGGATTTCAGGAATTTAAAGATCAGTACCGCCCATCTGTTAGAGATTCCAAATTATAGTGAAGAATTCTGCTTATTCTCTCATTCTCATTCAAATAGAGAGTTGATGATGGCAGTACTCACGAAGAAAACAACATTAGGACATGGTCATTTACCATTGGCATTTTACAGTGGGATCTTAGATCCAGTCATGAAAGGACATTATCCTTGTGAGCAAGCTTTGGCAGCAGCTGCCTTTGCAATTGAAAAGGCTTCAAGTATGACCATTGGGTGTTCAGGAATGCTGTTCATAGAACATACATTATTTGCATTATTTGCAATTTTGACCACACAGAGAGCATCAAGATATGAGGTAATTATTGCAAACCCCACGATTCAAATTGTTAGGTGTGGCACAGTGAATACAGCAATGTTTATAGCTGAACTAGTGGGAGGATGATATGCATGA
The DNA here is from genome assembly GCF_040938575.1 of Ambystoma mexicanum. Taxonomy (NCBI): domain Eukaryota; kingdom Metazoa; phylum Chordata; class Amphibia; order Caudata; family Ambystomatidae; genus Ambystoma; species Ambystoma mexicanum. The sequence continues at coordinate 678,817,750 of NC_090922.1, read as the reverse complement.
CTGTACTACATGTAATGAGTATTATGATGATATTCCCCAAGTTAGAGAGAATGCTCTAGGGAGAAGGAAAGTGATTTGATTGATGGGCCATTGAGAATTGATGAAAAGAGTGGGGTGAGACATACTGGATTGGCAGTGGTAAAACTGAACTGAGAGGGTACGTATGAGGTAATGATTAGCAGAAGATTGTCCCCAAATTACTCAGCATAGGCTACAGAATTAACCATGCATATTTATCCACTATAAAGCTTTGAGAATGAGGAAGTAATGGTGTACTCTGACTACGCCCATGTGATGTCAACTGTACACTCAGGCTTGACAGGTTGGAATAGGGGGGGGTCCTCCATGCCTCCGGCACTCCAGTGCAACATGCAGGATTATTAGAAAAGCTTATTGAAGCACTGAGTTTTCCAGAGACCATAGCAATCGTGAAATGCGCAGCCCATTAAAAAAAAAACAGATGTAATCTCTCGCAGAAATGATGCCAAAAAAAGAGGCTGAGAATCCAACTCTATCTGAGAGTGACGTAATACATATAAGGCAACCAATGGGGCAATGCATGCTGGTTAAGGAAGGATTCAATATGACATCCTTTGTACAGTTAATTGAAATACAAGGACCAGCGTCAGCAGAAGAGAAAGAGGTATGGAAAAAATGAAGATATCTTCTGTCCCCTACTGAGGCAATTTGGAAACAGGGTTGCACTGGAGCACCAGTTATGGCTCTAGCACTATTGAGGGTAGCGTTGGAGCAGCTTCACTACCCAGTGCATGTGACTCAAGAGAGTCTAGCTGCTACTATTGCAGAAGAATGGTTTGTACCAAACCTATATGAACATGTTGCACCGTTCATTATAAACTGTATTGTGTGCCAGAAATGTACTGCAGGTGACACTTTGCAAACAGTGTGAGGAGTAATTGCCAGACCCAGTGGACCATTACAGCATCTGTATATAGTTTATGTAGATATGTTGCAAACTTGTTTTATTAGTTGTAGTATATGCCTATTCAAGATGGATCAAGGCAGGTCCATGCACGCACCCTGATGCTGTGTAAGTTCCTGCTGCGTGAAGTATTTCCAAGATGTGGTGTGTGCAAAGTTTTGCAATCTAACAATGGACCTGACATTGTGAATGAGCTGTCTGAAAAGATAATTCTGTTATCAAGCATTAGGCATAACATTGCTTCTACGTATCATCTGCAAGCAAAGAGATTCTGTGAAAAACTCAATGGCCTTTTAAAAGAAAGGATAGCTAAAATAAAGACCACTTTAAAGAAGCGATGGCTTTATTGCCTGCCCCTTGCGCTATATACGTTGTGGAACCAGCCTGTCTCAGATCATCATCTGGCGCCCCATGAGTTGGTGACTGGACGCCACATGAGAAGTCCTTTCACTCCTCCAACATGGGCAAATACAGACACCCATAGTGTAGCAAGGGCTGTAGGCAATGAAAAGCCTTATTATCTATAAACAATGACTGAAAGTATTTCTTTTATGTCCGAACAGCTCCGGAATCGACAGGAGGGGTAAAGGGAAAATCAGAAATATAATTAGCCCATTGATTTAGTAGAGACGATTAAACCACTCAGCCTATACCCAGGGTACCAGGTGCTGGTGCGTAAGTTTGCTTGTACCTGGAGCACCCCTCGTTTTGATGGCCCTCATGAAGTGGATGAAGTAAGCCCTACTGCTGTAAAATTTAAAAACAGGCAAGTGTGGTTACCCCTCCATGAATTTAAACCATACATAGGACAAACCTTGACCTCTCCTGCAACTACCCCTACCGAAGCAAGTAAGAATACAAACCAGATCCCAGACTGAAAGCAAAAGACAAGACAAAGGAAGAGGAAACTACATTTTTAGATTAGGATTTCTTAAAAACAAATGGATTCATGGTGATCCTGGAACACTTTCCCTAGATTAGGTGAAAAGAGACAATGGTACAGAAGCACTAGAAGTTAGAAGAAAAGAAGAATATTTTTGCTCTTCTTATGTTACCCATTGTACACGCATCATTGCTTGCAGTATTCTCATTTATATTACAGTCTTACCCAACATTAATATGAAGGCATACTGCTATAGTAACGTTTTTTGGAAATTCTAAAACTAATACGATAATTCTGAGAATTATATAAGTGATCATTTTACAGTTCTTGCTGTAAAGTTATAAAAAAGCAATACATTGATACATTTGGTGTATGTTAGATGTAATTAAAGAAATTTAAATGTTCTAAGAGGTAAGAACTGTAGCACCACGAGAAAGCTATAACAAATGAAGAATACTTATTGGAGGTTTATGTGAATTTTTGATTTTGACTGTTCTCCTTATAACATTGGCATTTATACATGTTATAAGTAGCGAGCAGACAGAAAATAAGACATTGCTCACTAGTGCCATTATTCCTATTGTCCCTGTTAAGACCCCAAAAGCCGCACTGCATTATGATATTAAAAACATTTTTACTGAGTGAAGAGAGATGCTGAGGAAAATAAGTATAAACACATATTTCGATAAATCTGCTCATTCAACAAATAATTTATGGTACCAGCACATGAAAGAGGTGGGAGAGAGAACATCAGAATAGAGTTGTTGTGTATGATCATTAATACTGTATGCCATAAACGCAGCAAGAACATTTAATTCAAGAGAAATGTCCCCACACAATGCAAAATGTCTCAGCCAGCCAGCAGCCTGCACTATGAGAGGACAATTTGAAGGGAAGTGGCCAACTTTAAGATGACAATCAAGACAGACTTTTCCATACAAAGATACATATGTAAAGACAAAAAGGATGTAGAGCTGATTACAGTGGGCAAACAAAAAATATCGGTATCCATCCCAATTCGGAGAGAAGATACAAGCTGTTCACATGAAGAGAATGAATTACTCAGACATGACTGTAAAATCAGGAGAGCCAGGATGCTGGGAAAGAGCCCAGCAGTTGGTGTATGGTTGTGCAGCGATAAGAAATGGTTGGGAAGATGGAATAATATCATGCCCTGCTCACCGACTAAAGGAAGACTCTGTTCACAGAGTGCAAAAGGTGAACGACAAGTGTTTTCAATCATGGATTAAGCATGCAAAACTACTAACTTGGGTTGACAATGAAGCAGGATCAATTCAATTGTACTGGATATAGTATAATTGAAGAATGCAACAACCTGCTTCAAGAATGATGCCATGGTCTATATTGGAAGGAACAAAGGCTGCAGAGAAACAATTGAAGTACCAGGATTGAACGGAGGAACTGCAGTTCTGATGGATAGCTATTGGGCCTGCGGATCCAAAGCCTACATGAAGTTGCTTAAAGATTGGGGAGGAGTGTGCTCCATTGTAAATGTATATGTCCCAGCACTAGTGATTCCCCAAAGTGACCTCCACATCAAAGAGTTCCCAAAAATAAATGAATATAACAGAAAGGAGAGATCATTTACCCTTCACTGACTGAGGAGAGATAATTATTTCTCATTAAAATCAATAAAGGCTTACAAACACATTCCTGATGAACACAAATTATAAAGCAACTCTGCCATGATAATGACAACTATATTCACACCAGGACCTCAAGCTGCAGTAAATGCCAAGGGGATGCAAATCACTAGATGGGAATTGCTACAGATGATCAATGCAACAATAAAAGGATTCAATACAATAAGGGAAGAATTCAGAGCCATCAGGCTGATGACTATCCAGAACAGGTACGTTCTGAATCTGATAACAGCAACGGAAGGAGGCGTTTGTGCCTAAAAGTCGGGCCCTCTTGCTGTACATTCACACCTTCTCATGATGGAGAAAAGGGAACCCTCACAGAGGCAATAACGATGTTTAGGACACTACATACAAAGATGGAAGACGAAGCTGACAAGATGGCAGGAGACAATTGGTTCTCATCCCTGTTTCATGGATTCCATCTTGATTGGCAAATGCTTTCAAACTATTTGGAGCAATACTAGCGTTGGTGTTGCTAGGATTCTGTCCCTTAAGGATCATCTTGGGACAATACCAGAACACAGCCAAGACCGCTATTGGGATGAAGATAATGATTAAAGTCAGCAGTGGCATTGGAGAAAATGCACAAACTGAAGAAAGTACTTGAGAAAACATCAAGAAAAGTTCTCTTGTACCTCCAGGAACCAGGTTCTACTAGCCCAAAGATCGGAAGATATATTTGGGTTGATGGATATTCTGATTCTGTTCACCAGCAGGAGATTGTGCCACATGACGTGAAGTGAGGATGAACACATAAAGAATGCAGGACATCTGAGGGGTGATTAAAATATGGGTTCCAAAGAAGAGAACATATGATGAGATGGTGGAAGAAGATGAAGCAGGAATTGCAGAAGAAAAAGAAAAGAAGGGTATGGTTGAATTTTTGACCAAAGGAGGCAATATAGAGGAGCAGTTGGCTGCCTCTGCTCTAGTCCCCACTCCTTTACCTACTCCTTTACCACTGTCCTATTGGAGTAGCAGATGAAGGGCTACCATTGGGAATCCATGTGTGAGTTTATGTGACATGTCTATACCATATTGAATGTATGAACAATGATATGCACTCTGACAGCCATTCTAACATTGAGTCAATGGAGGGAAGTTACCAAGAAGGATGTCAATTTCTTAAATGCAAGGAAGTGTTTCTAAGAATCATGGATGAATGTTAAACAAGAATATGATGATGATGATATGTCATGAAGGAGAAATAAAATTAAAATACTTAAAACTGACCATGTAGCAAATTGAAGAATTGATGAAGAATCTGTTTTCATGTGCGGAAAAAGGGAGTATGTTGATCTGAAGTCAAGAAGGCTATTTCGAGAGATGGGCGCAAGGCACCGAGAGGGACGAATGAATCGACCTTGAGAAATTGAGAGGCAGAAATGCACAAAATTGCGGTCTCCTTAGACATGATACAGAACTCAAAATAAAGGCTATTCATTATATTTAGTATAAAATTACCGAAAATAAATTATCGACCCCACCAAAAGACCTAAAGGACATTTCACAAAAAGTTCAAACTACCAAATGTTCAAACTTTTTGTGGTATGTGTTTAGTTCTTTTGGTGGGGTTGGTATCGGGGGCTGCGGGGGTGTCCCCCACAACACCCCGCTCACCTTACTATACAGTATAGTGAGCAGAGGCTGGGGGGACAACGAACTGCCCGGAGTGACGTGATGAGGGGCACAAAATGGGGCCTTCATATAGGCTCCCTGAATGCCACTCTGCTCAGTTCACCAACTAAAAGATCTTTGGTTGTGAGAGAGTTTAGGAGATTAAATGTGATGTGCTATGCCTACAGGAAACTCATTTGCTTTGGGGTAAGGAACTCCCCAGACTGACCGTGGCCTATTTCATGTCAGGATCCATAAGAAAAAAGGGATTGCCATATTGATTAGTGGAAACTGCAATTTTGGGGTTGATAAGAATCTAGTGGATCGGTAGGGGCACTACCCCTTTTGGAATCGTGCAATTGACAGTGTGCATGTTACTCTGGGGTTAGTGTATTGCCCTAATAAGGGTTAACTATAATTCATAGATTTTGCCTGTTTGTTGAGGATTCATTATTGCTATGCAGAGATTTCAATACGGTGCTGGACCCAGGGGGACGTAGGTCAATCTCTAGGTCAGAGCAAATCCCTGAGGAGCAGGAGAGAGTCTCAAGGATGTTTTGTGAGCTCACCAACACTGGTGTATGTGAGGCACTTCTCATGCCTAACCCACCTTTCACCAATTACTCAGCAGCACATGAATCATTCTCGAGTATATTGAATTGATTCTCGTGGACAATACAGCTGTTCATCGATTCAGGGGAGCAGTGGTCGAAGTGAGCAGGGGCAGTTGGGAGCGGAGCTCCTCTACTTTTTAAAATTAACTTTTACTGTTCCTATACTTTTATTTTACAAAGAAACGGTTCCGGAATGGTTTCATTTTAAAAGAAAAGTTTGGGAAGAAGTTGAAACTTGCACTTTCAGTACACTACACTGAACATTCCGTTAAACACAGGTGTATGTGTTTGGGGGTTTATATTGTGTGTGAGAGGGAGGGTGGTGATTGGGTTTGTGGGGTCTCTGGGCAGGCTAGTAGGGAACATAGTTCCGCTACTTCTTTTCGAACACTTCGACCACTGCAGGGCAATGGACCTGTGTTCTGTCCCGTGGTCGTACCATGATTTGCTGCACACTCAAGTTGATATTGGGAAGGAGAAGGGCTCAAGGGGTCAATGAATGGGTAACAATTTTCTCTTGAAGGATAGTGATTTAGGGTCAGAGCTGTTGTTAAGGATTAATGAATATTTTGAGTTAAATGACCATAGTACAGTTAGTTGGCCAACCCTACGAGAAGGGTTTAATGCTGCTGTGCGAGGTGACCTGATACAAATAGCCCCACCTCATAGGAAAGACAGGAAAAGCAAAGAAGTGTCCCTGGGGGACAAGATAAGTGAATTGTAGATGGGGACCCAGGAAGGGATTATGTCAACCCTGCTAGGACCTGTGAAATTCCTTGGCTCCTTAAAGAGGCTCCTTAAAGTGGAAATGAGTGGCCTTTTGGTGCATGAGACAGAGTGGAAGATTCTGTTCTTGAAGCAATGATATTATGAAAAGGGGGGAAATTGTGGATAGATTATTGGCTTGGAGATTGAGAGCACAGCATGCTACGAGAGGGATTGCTGCAATATGTACACCTTTGGGAGAGATCAAATATATAGGGAAATGAGAAAAGCAGTGTCATTTAAGCACTGGTATGTACTTTGTACAGGTCTGAGTGTGAAGGTAGACTGGAGGAGGTAAAGGCTTACCTTGATGCCCTTGAAAGCCCAAGGTTTACGGCAGAGGTTTTGGAGGGTCTGGAGGTCCTAGTCACTGTTGAAGAAGTGGTCAACATGATTATGTCTATGAAAAGTGGTAAGACCCCCCCAGGGATGATGGTTTTTCTCTTCAGTTTTAAAAGCTATTCCGCTCTACTTTGGCACTGGTATTGTTTTGACTCTTTAATTGCATTTTACAGGGGTGCTCTTTGCCTGACACAATGTTGTGGATGATTATTACTGTGATCCCAAATGAGGGGAAATATAGTATGCATTGTGCTTCATATAGGCCTATATCTCTTCCCAATACTGATCGGAAAATGTTTGCCAAAATCTTGCGTAAAAGGTTGAACGGGGCCCTCCCCTCTTTGATTCACGGGGACCAGGTGGACTTTGTTCGAGGTCAACCAGGCTCGGACAATCTTACTTTGAACATGATCCATATGGCCCATTGCATGTGGGCATCTTCATGCATGCCTTCGCTGGACTCAGAGGAAGCATTAGATAGAGTGGAGTCAGAGTTTACAGGGGCCTTATTGGAAAGGTATGGTTTGGGGGTTAATGTCCAGGTTTGGGTAGCTTCACTTTATAGAAATTGAATGGCTAGGATTTCAGTTATTTGGGTCTTGTCTGTTGTCCCTGTTGCTTTATGTGCTTGTAATGGAACCCAAAGTGATAGCCAACAGGGCTAACCCGGACATTAGGGGTATTGTTTGTGGTGAGGTGGAATTCAAGCCTTCCCAGTATTTAGATGAGATCATGGTTTATTAAATCCATTCGGGGGACTTTCTGTGTGTGCTTATGGGAACGATTGAGAGCTATGGTAATCTTGCAGGGCTAAGGATCAACAGTTTGATCGTTTTAGGCACCAATGAGACACATGAGTTGGGGTCTGAGTTGGGGGTTAGGGATATAAACAGTATTTCTGTTGTACACTCAGCATTTTGCTATCTGGGGATTGAAATTCATAAAGACCATTGCCAATTATTTGATTTGAACTTTGCACCCTTGCCTCAAATTGTTAGTGAGGACATTCAGCACCGGTTTAAGTTGACCGTATCTTGGTTTGGCCGCATAACATTGCTTAAGATGAATGTACTGCTCTGTTTTCTTGTTCTCATCTCTATGATCCTCACTCCTCTATCTGAGACCTTTTTCAAGCAGCTGAATTAATGGTATATCATTTTGTTTGGCAAGGGAAGAGACCCCATATTAGTAGGGCCTTGCTGATGCTCCCCAAGGATCATGGTGGTTTTGGGTTTTGAGATTTCTATATTTATTACAAGACAGCCCAGTTGAGGGTTCTGCTAGAGCATGTGAGAGATGACTTGTGAACATACTGGATGTTCCTTGAGGACTGGGTGGTCCATCCTAGAAAAGTGAGAGATTTCATATGGTCCATCTTGTTGCAGCGGTGACAGTGAACACCCAGTATTGGGGGTCTTGTGGTCGGTGTGGAGGGAGGGAGTGAATACCAAGCTGGTTTTGACATTGCCCTCCTCTTTTAGATCTCTGTGGGGCCCTCCTCTTGATATCAGTAAATTGGGTTTACGTTTTGCTTAGGCTTGTTCATATTTGGGCCTTGAGAGGGCCCGCTCTCTCCTAGCTATTCCCTTACTATGGCTACCATCTATCGGCCACCTGGTCAGATCTCCTCCTTCCTCTCTGAGTGGGCGAATCTCTCCTCTTCCCTCCTGGTCTCGACCACTCAACTCCTCCTTCTTGGAGACTTTAAAATACACCTGGATGCTTCATGTCCTTCCTCTGGACTCTTTCGCGACCTCTGCAACTCTCTCTCACGCTCTATTCTCCCCTCTGGCCTGACTTACTCTGCAGGGCACACTCTGGATATTCTGATCTCTACAGACCTTCCCCTTTCTATCCCTCTCACCACTCCTCTCTCCTGGAGTGATCAATTTCTCCTTTCCTCCCAGCTCACTCTCTCCACCCCTCAGACCCTGCCAACTCCAGAACTGCCACCTACCTTCTCGGTTATCCGACCCATCAAGCATGTGTTAGTTGAGGCTTTCGCTGCCACTTTCTCACCCCCTCCCTGTTCACCTGACTCACACCATGACACAGCCCTTTCTATGCTCCACTCTGCTATATCTGATACTCTTGATGTTCTTGCCCCTGTCATGAAGATCCACTTGAAGCCCAAAGCGGCCCTAAGTATTCCTAGAAGAGTACATATTTCAGAAATAAGACGGAAACACAAAAGGCTCTCTACCCAGGAAAAAATCAACCTCAAAGCTGCGTCCCTCATCCACAAATGCTTAAATAACAAAGCCCCTTGTTATCTAACAGAACGTTTTACTAGAAAAATCTCCACTAGAACAACAAGAACAGCCAGTCCCAATTGCCTGCTAGTGCCCAGATTTAAACTGACCACTATTGGGGGGTCCAGCTTCCCAGTCAGGGCAGCTCAACTTTGGAACTCCCTACCTCATGCTCTTAGATCCGACCAAGCGTTCAACAAATTCAGAAAGAACACAATAAAATGGCTCACCGAGAATGCTATGTAACCTGCATTCGCCCCACGTATCCTCTGCATGTACTGTACTTATATAGATTTGCTATCATGTAAAACGTCAGCTAAATGATGACTTGCTTTCTGCACACCGTATTGTATATGCACTTTACTGCCTTACCTTCACCCTGTGGAGCCAAGAAAACTGTTTTTACCATGCTCTGTATATTTGTAACTTCTGTAACCAAGCTGTAAGTCCTCTTCTCTTATGCGCCCTGCTACCTCAGGGTTCGGTGCGCACAATAAATAAATAAACAAACAAACAAACAAAGCCAAGTGCAATTCCAGCTACGACTCAGACACTGTCACACTTAAACGCCAGTGCACGGTGGCTGAGAGGAAATGGCATGCTTCTTATACATCCTCCGACAAATTGGTCTTCTGCCTGCACCAAAGGCAATACCAGCTCTCTGTCCGTACCAAGAAGAGAGTCCTCATCCAAGCACGTGTCTCTGCAGCATCCAACAACTGGGCCAAACTCTTTAAAATCTGCAAGGAGCTGGCTAATCCTGCTGCATTCTCTACTTTGCCTGTGCCCACCCAGGCTCTCTGCACATCCCTGGCTTCTCATTTGATCTCTAAAAAACAGGATATCATGTTTTCACTCTCTTCCTCTCCTACTCCTACCTCTACTCCCCTCTCTTCCTCTGGCCCTTTTTTGTCCACCTCTCCTCCTTCCATCTCTGCCTCTCCCCTGTTTGCTCCACACGAGGATTTTAGACAAGTCCGATATGTGTAAGTCTTGTTGAAACAGGTTCTCCCCTGTTCCTCTAAAACCATCAAGGACCACATTGACAATCTGGCTCCTGCATTGGCTAACTTCTGCAACCACTCCTTTACCACTGGAGTCTTCCCTTCCCCCCAAAGCACTCCTTTGTGCAACCTCTTCTTAAGAAACCCTCAGCTGACCCCTCCCACCCTGCTAACTACCACCCAATTTCCATCACTCCTTTCTGGGGCAAACTCCTGGAAAAGCTGGCCATCTCCCAGCTTAATCTTCACACTGAATTGGTTGGTTGTCTCCATGACCATCAGTCTGGCTTCAGATCTCCCAGAAGCACAGAAACTGCCATCCTGAACATCCGTGAAGACCTGCTCTCCAACCTTGACTCCAATAGCCCTGTGTCCTCATCTTACTTGGTCTCTCTTCTGCCTTTGACACGGTCAACCATGCCATCCTGCTCAACCGTCTCCGTGATAACCTGGGTATCACATATCTGGCCCTGGCTTGGCTGACCTCTTTCCTCTCTGATCGACCCTCCCAGGTCCAACTTGGATCGTTCCTCTCCTCTATCTCTATCTCTACTTGTATTCCCCAGGGGTCTAACCTCTCTCCCTGGTTGTTCAACCAATACCTGGCACTTCTTGCCCAATGCATTGCCGCTCTCTGCCCCAACTTTCAGTGCTATGTGGATGACATTCAGCTAATTTTCAGGCTCCCGTCCGCCACCTCTTCTGTTTCTCTCATCTCTGACTGTCTGTCTGCTATAAAGGAGTGGTGTGCCACCAGTGATCTCAGCCTTAATTCCAGTAAGACTGAGATTCTCCTCATTGGCACACCTGCCCCCTCCTTTTGAGTCGCTCTCTGGCCGGCCTCTCTTGGCCCTTTTCCTTCTCCCACCTGTGAGGCTAAAAAACCTCGGGTCATCTTCAACTCCACCCCTTCCTTCTCTCCTCACATCTCTGATGTCTCTAAGAAGTCACACTTCCAGCTGCATCTCCTCAGAGGTATTCTTTCTTTCCTCTCCTTCCCCAAAAAGCTCACTGTCTCCAGAGCTCTGGTTCTCTCTAGGCTGGACTACTGCAACAGCCTCTTTCCAAAGCTCCCTGCTTCTACTCCCTGCCCCCTGAAACTCATCCAGAACAGGACTGTGAGACTTGTCCTTGGCCTCAAGCCTAGGGATTGTATCTCTCCATGACTGAAATCTCTGCACTGGCTCCCAGTGGCTGTGAGGATTAAGTTCAAATCCCTCTGCATTGTCCACAAAGCCTTCTCGCACGTGGGGCCTCAATATCTCCAACTCTCTCTTCCTAAATATCTTCCTTCTCAAGCTCTTTGCTCATCCGCCTCCAACTCGCTCAGGGTCAATCGCTTCTCTAAGCAACAAGTTGGTGGTAGATCTCTTTCTTCGGCTGGGCGTCCCTCTGGAACAGCCTCCCTGCCTCCCGGTTCCAGAAGCACATCAAGACCTTCCTCTTTGCTTCTGCTTTCTCTCCTCCTCTCCCCTGCTGAACTCCTGACTTAAACTGCACTGGTCACCTGGCTACCCTATGATCTCGGGCCCAGGTACCCTCCCCCACCCACTGCACACCTGCGCTTCCTCCCAGGCAAACCCTGCAATTGGGGGTTGTTTCTGTATCCCTACAGTCCCTACCACAGTTTGACACTTGATGTCTGCACTTACCCCTGCACTTGCCACTAGCTGGCTGCACTTTTACCTACTGTTTTTATTTATTCTATTTATTTTTTACTGATGTTCCTATGTATTGCACTGCCCCCTCCCCCTACCCGCACATTCCCTTTCCCTCCTCCCCTGCACTTGCGGGATTACAAAGGTATGGGAGAAGTATTTAATGGAAAAGTTTACATATGTGTCACATGATGACCTGTCCACGGTTGAGGAGGAATGGGGCGGCCTCATTAAACATTTGGGTTTGGCGATTTCTGGGTCAGTATATATATATATATATATATATATATATATGTATATATATATATATATATATATATATATTTCAAATGTGAACGGCATCCACAGAAAACTCCACAAAAAACTGTCCAAACGAGCAGCACTCCACAACAAGTGTTCCATTAATATAAAATACACGGAAAGCCAATAGCAAACACTGCGACTTCGGTTGTAATGTGTAAAACAACCTTTATTTCATTTTGCAGCGTTTAAAAAAAGGAAAATTCTCCCAGTGAGAGTATTCAAGCCTGACGGCAGCCTGACGCGTTTCACCACTCCCTAGTGGCTTGTTCACAGTCACTCATCACCTGCAGGGAGTTAATTTTTATAAAAAACACACCCACCTCAGTGAAAGACAAAAAGAAGGTGACTTCTAAACAACATTTTCAAAACGTAATGTTATTGAATTTGCAAGTATGTAAAAAAAGGCAGCGAAAAGTATACAATCTTCTCTTCTCTGTAAAAGTACCTGGACAATGATAACATGTTCTTATATAATCTTGTAAAGACTATTCCTGAAGCGAGGTAGTTCTTATAAATACTTAACACCCACATAATTTGGATAAAGTGCATAGTGCTTGTGTGCAAAAAAAGTTGTTCCTATGATAAAAATACTTTCACAGTGAAAAGAGAAATAATGTCATATTATAAAATGCGCAGTGCAAATTTTTTGACATTTTCTAAAATACTTCAATATGTTAAAAAAGTTTATCTCTTGTATAATATAACGCTAAACACAAAAATATCTAGCAATATCACATACTAATTATCTATCTCTAATAGTACCTTTACTATGGTAGCGTCCATGTAGTTATGGTTAAGTTGGTTTCCATAGGAAGAGCATTTTTTGGGTGGCTTATAACTTTGCTCCCTCTGGACGAATCCTCACCAAACTTTGCAAACAAAGTACATGTCCCACTCTGAACTTTTTTGCAAAGTGTGGAGAGGTTTGGTCCGGGGGGGCAAAGTTATGGGGGGGTCCAAATACTTGTGTTTTTTCCCATAGACATAATGGGAAAAACTTTGCGCACGCCTACAGCCCAAACCGCTGGACGGATTTACATCAAATTTACGGCAGGAGCGGGGGGTTGGTCCGAAAGCGTGCTTTTGTAAATTTGGTGTAAATCCGTCCAGTAGTTTTTTTTTTAAATGACCAAAACGTAAGGCAAAAAAATTAGTTATTTCTCTGTTCGCTCTGCGGACGGACTTCCCGGTTCGCTCCGTGGACAGCGCCCAGATTGGCCGAGCAGCTTGCGTGATGTCCGTGGACATGTAACATGTTCGCTGATTGGACGGCGTGGGGCGTGGAGCACGTCAGATTTTCTGTGGCCGACGACCACGGACAGCGCAGTGAAACTTGGATTAAAAATTGTATTTAGTGGAGTGTGTTGGTGTGTAAGAGTGTTTGGGGAGGGTGGGGGAGTATGAGATAGGTTAAATGTTCTGTTTTTGTATGTGCTAGACGCTTTTGTTGTGTTCGATTTGTCTGCGGACAACACAGCTGTTCTGACATTTTCTAAATAAACTAAATGGTGGGGTGTTCTGAGGACGGTGTATGTGTCCGTTTTGTTCGCAAGCAAGCTAAAATTGAGCTAAGAACACTTGCGGTGTCCTTAAATGTTCATACATAAACAAAATAGGGGTGTCCTGAGGACGCTGTCCGTATTGTAATCTGGCAAGTTGAATGTGTTCTAAGAACACTCGCGGTGTCCCGAAATGTTTGCAATTAAACAAAATGGGGGTGTTCTGAGAACACTGTTCGTATTGTTTGTTGTCAGGTTGAAAGTGTTCTAAGAACCCTCCTTATGTCCGCTGATATTACAATTTCCTATGGGCCTTACCCAACTTTTTGTCCACTAAACAAACGATAATCAGGCTGCTGTGCGCCGACATTATGTGATAATCCTATCACTTGTCCCATCGACCTGGCTGACCTGCTTTTGCGACACTAAATCATATCTCCCGCCCCTAAGCCTGACATTATCAAAGCATTCATAGTCCCCGCCGCTCTCCGTGACGTTACAGGGTGTGTAGCCAAACTCGCCCAGTCGTCTCCAGTCCTACGCGACTTTACACAGAACCCGGAAAACAACACACATCATCTCACAACACAGCGCGCCACAATTCGGAATATGAAACTGTGATTTAAAAGCAAACAGCAAGATTCTACATTTCGTAAAGTACATTTATTTGACATCAAATGTTTAGAGAATATTCAGCGATTTGCATTTGTCTTTGCTGTCGATCCGCAAAAGTTCATCTTGAGCCACGCGCTGTTCCTTTGCGGTACAGAGGTTGTTCGTTTATGATAAAAGAAGCAAATGGTCACACTGATGATCAGAAGGCTGCTCCAACAACGAGGCATTAGACCACCATAATGGTTGGTATGTTGCTTCTAGCCGCTAGCACCGCGTAAGGGCATATTGGTCCTTGGCGATTGTCCCATAAAATGGTGAGGGTCATGAAGTTGCTTACATGGAGCTGCACGTGGCAGTTAAAAAAACCATTGGCTAGGGTCTGAAAATCGTGGCATTGACAGTAGGGAAGAATGTACATGTTTTAAAAAACATAAATTAGTGTCACCAGCCGATCTTCATTAAAAATATTCATTTTATTTATTAGGGCGTGAAACGATTTGCTAACTAGGATAGTGCAACAGAGTATGTTAACTTATTCCCATTAACCCACCCTCTATCCTCTGCCTTTTTCAGAGCCCTCTAAGCGACAGGGGACCTCTTCGGCAGTGATAGTGCGCGGTACAAAACAATATGCCACATTGAACCAACAAGTACAACTTAACCGGGCTTTAACGCCATGCTATTGTTATTATATTCCGGTATAAAATAATCTAAAGGGTTACTTACATTATATTGGCATTTTCCATTGTCTACGCGTAATGCAGTCCCAAAATACGACTCTCTGTCTGTGCCAACGATCTTTCTCATAGTGATATAATATATAAAAGTGGTTTAGTTTAAAAAATGTCATCCTTATCGTGTCTTACGTTTTTGCAAACCTCCATCAAAAGAAGTCTTTTAGCACGATCCCTGTCTGTCAAGGTCAAAAAACAATAGAACCTTATAGTGCGAGTTGTGGGCCACTCCGGCACGCGAGCAAAAAATGGAAGCAGCTGACCTTCACTGTGAACGACCATAAATTCTTACTTTGCAACATTCTGTGTAAAGCCATCTCTGAAAAATTGCTTTTTACACTCCATCTTTGTATATTGTCTGCATGCTAATAAAAAATGTTTGTTAAAGGGAGTTTATGGTGAAGTTGCGCTACTAAAAACCAATGAAATTCAGTAAAAAAACTTTGTTAACGGGACGTTATAGTTAAATTGCGCTACTAAAAATCTATGAAATTCAGTGAAAAAACTTTATTAAAGGGACTTTATGGTTCCAAGTAAAACCGAAAAACCCCTGAAATTTGCCAGTTATGGTAAGCTAAGCAACCATAACTCGCGCCACCACCGTGCACTGCTAAGACTAACACCCACGACATCAAAGATGACATCACAAATGTCATTGATGACATCACTGATGTTTTTTTTAAATGACCAAAAAGTAGGTAAAAAAAAATAGTGATATCTGTGTTCAGTCCGCAGACACACTTCCCTGTTCGCTCTGCGGACAGTGTCCTGATTGGCCAATCGGCTTGCGTGATATCCGCAGACATGCAACGTGTTCACTGATTGGACGGCGTGGAGCGTGAAGCGCATCAGATTTTCGGTAGCGCCCACCATCTTGGATTCGCAGACGTCCGAGGAAGCGTGGTGAAACTTTGTTAAACATTTGCATTTAGTAGAGTGTGTTGGTGTATAGGAGTGTTTGGGGAGGGCGGGAGTGTATGTGATAGAATGAAAGTTGTGTTTTTTTATGTGTTAGACGTTGTTTTTGTGTTCGATTTGTCTGCGGACATCAGGGGTGTTCTGAAATGTTCTAAATAAACTGAATGGGGGTGCTCTGAGGACTCAATATGTGTCCATTTTGTTCGCAAGCAAGCTGAAACTGTTCTAAGAACAGTCGCGGTGTCCTGAAATGTTCGCAAATAAACAAAATGGGGGTGTCCTGAGTACGCTGTCCGTATTGTTTGTTGTCAAGTTGAATGTGTTCTAAGAACACTCGCAGTGTCCTGAAATGTTCGCAAATACACAAAATGGGGGTGTTCTGAAGACGTTATCAAACACTTGTTGATTCCTGAAATGTTCTCAAATATGAATGGGGGGTTGTGGCTGGCAAGTTGAATGTGTTCTAAGAACACTTGCGGTGTCCTGAAATGTTTGCAAATAAACAAAATGGGGTGTTCTGAGGACGCTGTCTGCATTGTTCTCTGTCACGTTGAATGTGTTCTAAGAACACTTGCGATGTCCTGAAATGTTCACAAATAAACAAAATGGGGGTGTTCTGAAGACGTTTCTAAGAACACTTGCGGTGTCCGGGGAATGTTCGTAGGGGGTGTCCTGAGGACGCTGTCCGTATTGTTCTCTGTCAAGTTGAATGTGTTCTAAGAACACTCACGGTGTCCTGAAATGTTCGCAAATACACAAAATGGGGGTGTTCTGAAGACGTTGTCGAACACTTGCTGTGTCCTGAAATGTTCGCAAATATGAATGGGGGTTGTGGCTGGCAAGTTGAATGTGTTCTAAGAACACTCACGGTGTCTGGAAATGTTCGCAAATAAACAAAATGGGGGTGTCCTGAGGACGCTGTCCGTATTGTTCTCTGTCAAGTTGAATGTGTTCTAAGAACACTCGTGGTGTCCTGATATGTTCGCAAGTAAACAAGATGGTGGTGTTCTGAAGACGCTTCTAAGAACACTCGCAGTGTTCTGAAATGTTGACAAATAAACAAAATGGGGGTGTCCTGAGGACGCTGTCTGTATTGTTCTCTGTCAAGTTGAATGTGTTCTAAGAACACTCGCGGTGTCCTGAAATGTTAGCAAATAAACAAAATGGGGCGTTCTGAAGACGTTTCTAAGAACACTCGCGGTGTCCTGGAATGTTCGTAGGGGGTGTCCTCAAGGCGTAGTCCGTATTGTTCGCTGGCAAGTTGAATGTGTTCTAAGAACACTCACGGTGTCCTGAAATGTTCGCAAATGAACAAAATGGGGGTGTCCTGAGGACGCTGTCCGTATTGTTCTCTGTCAAGCTGAATGTGTTCTAAGAACTCTTGCGTTTTTCTGAAATGTTCGTAGGGGGTGTCCTGAAGATGCTGTTAGTATTGTTCGATGGCAAGTTGAATGTGTTCTTAGAACACTCGCGGTGTCCTGAAATGTTAGCAAATAAACTAAATGGGGGTGTTCTGTGGACACTGTCCGTATTGTTCGTTGTCAAGTTGAAAGTGTTCTAAGAACTATCGGGTTGTTCTGAAATGTTCGTAGGGGGTTTCCTGAAAACGCTGTCCGTATTGTTCGCTGGCAAGTTGAAAGTGTTCTAAGAACACTCATAATGTCCGCAGACATTTGCAAGCCGATTCATGGAATAATTAGCGCGGCGCAAGTGGCCAAAAACGTGCGAATCGCAGTGGAATAGCGAAAATCGCAGTGGAATAGCGAAAATCGCACGAAAAGCAGCGCACATCGATTCATGGAAGGCCGTGCGTGAGAAAACCATCGAACGTGCGATAAGAAAGTGCGCGGCGCACGTTGGCGCACAGGCCATCTAACGGCGTGCGCCAGGCCACAGCGAAAATCGCACAGTCCACAGCGAAAATCGCACATAGCGCGGCGCACGCAACAAAAGTAGGCGGAACACGGGGCGTAACACTCGGAATGGGGAACAACTTGCCAAAATGTGGGCGTCACGGGGGAAGCACAGGGAAAAAGTGCGCGGAACGCCCACACGCTCGCCTACAACACGTATTCATGGAATAGAATAGGGCAAAAAAGCGCACGCTCAAACCAGCGCACAGGCACAAACACGACCGCCACAAGAAAGCAGGCGGTAGCGTCTCTGCGCCTGGAAGAAATGTGCGCTAAAAGGTGCGCCAACAAATAGCACCTATATACAGCCATGATGAATGTCCAATACTGTGGCCCTCCAGGATAAATGACGTACAAAGGGGTACCCACAAACACAGACACGCGCTGAGAGAAAAAATAAACGTGTGCGTGTATACCGGGGTGCGCGGGAAGTTGCACACGCGATATGGCCGGGTACGTGGATTTCAGAGGTGCGCGGGAAGTTCCACACGCGATATGGCCGGGTACGTGGATTTCAGGGGTGCGCGGGAAGTACCACACGCGATTAGTCAGGGTACGTGGATTTCAGGGGTGCGCGGGAAGTCCCACACGCGATTAGGCAGGGTACGTGGATTGCAGGGTTGCGCGGGAAGTTCCACACGCGATATGGCCGGGTACGTGGATTTCAGGGGTGCGCGGGAAGTACCACACGCGATTAGTCAGGGTACGTGGATTTCAGGGGTGCGCGGGAAGTCCCACACGCGATTAGGCAGGGTACGTGGATTGCAGGGTTGCGCGGGAAGTTCCACACGCGATATGGCCGTGTACGTGGATTTCTGGGGTGCGCGGGAAGTTCCACACGCGACATGGCCGTGTACGTGGATTTCAGGGGTGCGCGGGAAGTTCCACATGCGATTAGGCAGTGTACGTGGATTTCAGGGGTGCGCGGGAAGTTCCACACGCGATTAGGCAGGGTACGTGGATTTCAGGGGTGCGCGGGAAGTTCCACACGCGATTAGGCAGGGTACGTGGATTTCAGGGGTGTGTGGGAAGTTCCACACGCGATTAGGCAGGGTACGTGGATTTCAGGGGTGCGCGGGAAGTTCCACACGCGATTAGGCAGGGTACGTGGATTTCAGGGGTGCGCGGGAAGTTCCACACGCGATATGGCCGGGTACGTGGATTTCAGGGGTGCGCGGGAAGTTCCACACGCGATATGGCCGTGTACGTGGATTTCAGGGTTGCGCGGGAAGTTCCACACGCGGTATGGCCGGGTACGTGGATTTCAGGGTTGCGCGGGAAGTTCCACACGCGATATGGCCGGGTACGTGGATATCAGGGGTGCGCGGGAAGTTCCACACACGATTAGTCAGGGTACGTGGATTGCAGGGGTGCGCGGGAAGTTCCACACGCGATATGGCCGGGTACGTGGATTTCAGGGGTGCGCGGGAAGTTCCACACGCGATATGGCCGGGTACGTGGATATCAGGGGTGCGCGGGAAGTTCCACACACGATTAGTCAGGGTACGTGGATTGCAGGGGTGCGCGGGAAGTTCCACACGCGATATGGCCGGGTACGTGGATTTCAGGGGTGCGCGGGAAGTTCCACACGCGATATGGCCGGGTACGTGGATATCAGGGGTGCGCGGGAAGTTCCACACGCGATTAGTCAGGGTACGTGGATTGCAGGGGTGCGCGGGAAGTTCCACACGCGATTTGGCTGTGTGCTCCCAGGCATTACCTGTACACCCTCCACGGCCCCTGCAGGCAGCACACACCACAGGGGACTACCCTGCACACCTGCTCATGTCTCCCACCACCCCCACCCCCCAGCAGTGCAGGGGCACCCTCCACCAGGCCCCCACCCATGTCTCCCACCACCCCCACCCCCCCCGCCACCAGGGGCAGCCTCCACCAGGCCCCCACCCATGTCTCCCACCACCCCCACCCCCCCGCCACCAGGGGCAGCCTCCACCAGGCCCCCACCCATGTCTCCCACCACCCCCACCCCCCAGCAGTGCAGGGGCACCCTCCACCAGGCCCCCACCCATGTCTCCCACCACCCCCAACCCCCAGCACTGTGGGGAACCTGCCAGCAGGCCCCCACCCATGTCCAACCCATGTCTCCCACCACCCCCACCCCCCAGCAGTGCAGGGGCAGCCTCCACCAGGCCCCCACCCATGTCTCCCACCACCCCCACCCCCCAGCAGTGCAGGGGCAGCCTCCACCAGGCCCCCACCCATGTCTCCCACCACCCCCACCCCCCAGCAGTGCAGGGGCAGCCTCCACCAGGCCCCCACCCATGTCTCCCACCACCCCCACCCCCCAGCCACCAGGGGCAGCCTCCACCAGGCCCCCACTCATGTCTCCCACCACCCCCACCCCCCTTCCACCAGGGGCAGCCTCCACCAGGCCCCCACCCATGTCTCCCACCACCCCCACCCCCCAGCAGTGCAGGGGCACCCTCCACCAGGCCCCCACCCATGTCTCCCACCACCCCCACCCTCCCGCCACCAGGGGTACCCTCCACCAGGCCCCCACCCATGTCGCCCACCACCCCCACCCCCCAGCAGTGCAGGGGCACCCACTACCAGGCCCACACCCATGTCTCCCACCACCCCCACCCCCCAGCAGTGCAGGGGCACCCTCCACCAGGCCCCCACCCATGTCTCCCACCACCCCCACCCCCCAGCAGTGCAGGGGCACCCACTACCAGGCCCCCACCATGTCTCCCACCACCCCCACCCCCCCGCCACCAGGGGCAGCCTCCACCAGGCCCCCACCCATGTCTCCCACCACCCCCACCCCCCTGCCACCAGGGGCAGCCTCCACCAGGCCCCCACCCATGTCTCCCACCACCCCCACCCCCCAGCAGTGCAGGGGCACCCTCCACCAGGCCCCCACCCATGTCTCCCACCACCCCCAACCCCCAGCACTGTGGGGAACCTGCCAGCAGGCCCCCACCCATGTCCAACCCATGTCTCCCACCACCCCCACCCCCCAGCAGTGCAGGGGCAGCCTCCACCAGGCCCCCACCCATGTCTCCCACCACCCCCACCCCCCCACCACCAGGGGCAGCCTCCACCAGGCCCCCACTCATGTCTCCCACCACCCCCACCCCCCCGCCACCAGGGGCAGCCTCCACCAGGCCCCCACCCATGTCTCCCACCACCCCCACCCCCCAGCAGTGCAGGGGCACCCTCCACCAGGCCCCCACCCATGTCTCCCACCACCCCCACCCTCCCGCCACCAGGGGTACCCTCCACCAGGCCCCCACCCATGTCTCCCACCACCCTCACCCCCCAGCAGTGCAGGGGCACCCACTACCAGGCCCACACCCATGTCTCCCACCACCCCCACCCCCCAGCAGTGCAGGGGCACCCTCCACCAGGCCCCCACCCATGTCTCCCACCACCCCCACCCCCCCCGCCACCAGGGGTACCCTCCACCAGGCCCCCACCCATGTCTCCCACCACCCCCACCCCCCAGCAGTGCAGGGGCACCCACTACCAGGCCCACACCCATGTCTCCCACCACCCCCACCCCCCCGCCACCAGGGGCAGCCTCCACCAGGCCCCCACCCATGTCTCCCACCACCCCCACCCCCCAGCAGTGCAGGGGCACCCTCCACCAGGCCCCCACCCATGTCTCCCACCACCCCCAACCCCCAGCACTGTGGGGAACCTGCCAGCAGGCCCCCACCCATGTCCAACCCATGTCTCCCACCACCCCCACCCCCCCGCCACCAGGGGCAGCCTCCACCAGGCCCCCACTCATGTCCCCAATCACCCCCACCCCCCAGCAGTGCAGGGGCAGCCTCCACCAGGCCCCCACTCATGTCTCCCACCACCCCCACCCCCCTCCCGCCACCAGGGGCACCCTCCACCAGGCCCCCACCCATGTCTCCCACCACCCCCACCCCCCAGCAGTGCAGGGGCACCCACTACCAGGCCCACACCCATGTCTCCCACCACCCCCACCCCCCCACCACCAGGGGCAGCCTCCACCAGGCCCCCACCCATGTCTCCCACCACCCCCACCCCCCAGCAGTGCAGGGGCACCCTCCACCAGGCCCCCACCCATGTCTCCCACCACCCCCAACCCCCAGCACTGTGGGGAACCTGCCAGCAGGCCCCCACCCATGTCCAACCCATGTCTCCCACCACCCCCACCCCCCCGCCACCAGGGGCAGCCTCCACCAGGCCCCCACTCATGTCCCCAATCACCCCCACCCCCCAGCAGTGCAGGGCAGCCTCCACCAGGCCCCCACTCATGTCTCCCACCACCCCCACCCCCCTCCCGCCACCAGGGGCACCCTCCACCAGGCCCCCACTCATGTCCCCAATCACCCCCACCCCCCCAGCAGTGCAGGGGCAGCCTCCACCAGGCCCCCACTCATGTCTCGCACCACCCCCACCCCCCAGCAGTGCAGGGGCACCCTCCACCAGGCCCCCACCCATGTCTCCCACCACCCCCACCCTCCCGCCACCAGGGGTACCCTCCACCAGGCCCCCTACCATGTCTCCCACCACCCCTACCCCCCAGCAGTGCAGGGGCACCCTCCACCAGGCCCCCACTCATGTCTCCCACCACCCCCACCCCCCTCCCGCCACCAGGGGCACCCTCCACCAGGCCCCCACTCATGTCCCCAATCACCCCCACCCCCCCAGCAGTGCAGGGGCAGCCTCCACCAGGCCCCCACTCATGTCTCGCACCACCCCCACCCCCCAGCAGTGCAGGGGCACCCTCCACCAGGCCCCCACCCATGTCTCCCACCACCCCCACCCTCCCGCCACCAGGGGTACCCTCCACCAGGCCCCCTACCATGTCTCCCACCACCCCTACCCCCCAGCAGTGCAGGGGCACCCTCCACCAGGCCCCCACTCATGTCTCCCACCACCCCCACCCCCCGCCACCAGGGGCAGCCTCCACCAGGCCCCCACCCATGTCTCCCACCACCCCCACCCCCCCGCCACCAGGGGCAGCCTCCACCAGGCCCCCACCCATGTCTCCCACCACCCCCACCCCCCAGCAGTGCAGGGGCACCCTCCACCAGGCCCCCACCCATGTCTCCCACCACCCCCAACCTCCCGCCACCAGGGGTACCCTCCACCAGGCCCCCACCCATGTCTCCCACCACCCCCACCCCCCAGCAGTGCAGGGGCAGCCTCCACCAGGCCCCCACCCATGTCCCCAATCACCCCCACCCCCTAGCAGTGCAGGGGCAGCCTCCACCAGGCCCCCACTCATGTCTCCCACCACCCCCACCCCCCTCCCGCCACCAGGGGTACCCTCCACCAGGCCCCCACCCATTTCTCCCACCACCCCCACCCACCAGCAGTGCAGGGGCACCCACTACCAGGCCCACACCCATGTCTCCCACCACCCCCACCCTCCCGCCACCAGGGGCACCCTTCACCAGGCCCCCACCCATGTCTCCCACCACCCCCACCCCCCAGCAGTGCAGGTGCACCCTCCACCAGGCCCCCACCCATGTCTCCCACCACCCCCACCCTCCCGCCACCAGGGGTACCCTCCACCAGGCCCCCACCCATGTCTCCCACCACCCCCACCCCCCAGCAGTGCAGGGGCACCCACTACCAGGCCCACACCCATGTCTCCCACCACCCCCACCCCCCAGCAGTGCAGGGGCACCCTCCACCAGGCCCCCACCCATGTCTCCCACCACCCCCACCCCCACCGCCACCAGGGGCAGCCTCCACCAGGCCCCCACCCATGTCTCCCACCACCCCCACCCCCCGCCACCAGGGGCAGCCTCCACCAGGCCCCCACCCATGTCTCCCACCACCCCCACCCCCCAGCAGTGCAGGGGCACCCTCCACCAGGCCCCCACCCATGTCTCCCACCACCCCCACCCTCCCGCCACCAGGGGTACCCTCCACCAGGCCCCCACCCATGTCTCCCACCACCCCCACCCCCCAGCAGTGCAGGGGCACCCACTACCAGGCCCACACCCATGTCTCCCACCACCCCCACCCCCCCGCCACCAGGGGCAGCCTTCACCAGGCCCCCACCCATGTCTCCCACCACCCCCACCCCCCAGCAGTGCAGGGGCACCCTCCACCAGGCCCCCACCCATGTCCCCAATCACCCCCACCCCCCAGCAGTGCAGGGGCAGCCTCCACCAGGCCCCCACTCATGTCTCCCACCACCCCCACCCCCCTCCCGCCACCAGGGGCAGCCTCCACCAGGCCCCCACTCATGTCCCCAATCACCCCCACCCCCCCAGCAGTGCAGGGGCAGCCTCCACCAGGCCCCCACTCATGTCTCCCACCACCCCCACCCCCCAGCAGTGCAGGGGCACCCTCCACCAGGCCCCCACCCATGTCTCCCACCACCCCCACCCCCCAGCAGTGTAGGGGCAGCCTCCACCAGGCCCCCACCCATGTCCCCAATCACCCCCACCCCCCAGCAGTGCAGGGGCAGCCTCCACCAGGCCCCCACTCATGTCTCCCACCACCCCCAACCCCCAGCACTGTGGGGAACCTGCCAGCAGGCCCCCACACATGTCCCCCTGGCCCCAGGTCCTGACGATACACAATCATGGCTGTAATGGCCAGCATACCCAGCACAAACACCCAGGCAAGGATTGCATCCACCCACATAGTGAATGCAATCACATGACACAACCCCAATGGCAAGTATGCAAAAGAACACATGTCCGTCACACACACATACACAAAGGGTGCAAGTGAATGTCAAAACCCATATCATGACATGTAAGAAACCAATGAGAAAATAACACAAGTGTAAGAAAATATAAAAAATGTATTAAATAACAAAAATAAGTTAACTTTTCAAACATACAACTATGTGGCTAAGTAAAGAAATGGTCCATGTCCGAGAACAAAAGTGATAAACAAGAAAACAAAGGAATGAAAAAAAAAAAATAATTGTCCAAAGCAATATCATGTAGTAGGAAATTAATGAAAAACCATTACGTCATGGTGAAATCAATAAGAAATTAAAAAAATTTATCTCCCAAAAAAACAAACTATATACAGGAATGTACCAGGGTCCATGAGCCCAACACCATAAATGAAACCTACTACTAACTAATGAAAAATATATGTACAAAAAAGTGGCCATTGTCCGAGCGGTCCAAAATAATAAAAAAAAATAAAGGAAACCTAGCACTAACTAACTAAATAACTATATACAAAGGCAGCGGGCAAGTCCTGCGGCTCACTTGGTGATGTTGCTGGCCAGGGCATCATCGAACTCCATGTCGATGTCCTGGAGGCGGGACTCTGTCCTGGCCCCGAGGTCTCGCAGGGACAACCCCATGTCCACCTCAAACTCCCTGCGAGCTTCCTCGAGGCACTCAGCCCGCCTCAATGCCCGACGCATGGAGAACTCCGCCCTGACCATGGCGAGCCGCTCCTCTTCCGCCCGCTGCCGCTCCGCACCTATCCGCTGGCCAAACTCCTCCCACACGGAAGCCACCACCATCCCAGGGTTGCCCTGCCCTCCGGCCGATGCCTGCCCCTCTGCTCTTGATGGCCCCGAGCCATGATGCCTCCCACGTCGAGCCCGCTGCTGCCTCCGACGCCACTGCCTCTGCCAGCACGACGGCATCCAGGCTGATGGAAACCACCGACGCCGTCGTGCACGTGCCCTGCCCGATGATGCCGTCACATCTTCCATCTGCTGGGGTCCACTTGCTGTGTTGTCCACCCCTGCTGGACCTCCGACTCCCAACTGTGGCAGGGATGGGATCCCCACCGAGCTGGCTGCATTGGTCAGGGCAGGTCCACAGGGGGCCCTGGTGGCATCTGGGCCGGAAGACGGCAAGGAGAACGACCGGTGGATAGCCTGCACAGAGGAGGAGAGGGCCGTCAGATTGGCCAACACATGCAGGAAACCCCCGAACATGGCCGATCCCAATTGGGCCACGTCGGCACGGTGCACTTCGTGATGACGTGCGTGCTCCTCCCGGGAAGCACGCACGGCATCACGAATCACAGCCATGCGCATCGCGACCCCAATCAGGACCTTCTCCACGCGGCCAGGGGTTCCCACGTCCGCAGGTGGAGGGGAGTCAGGTGACATGGACATCCCCTCTACCTGCGGACGGGCCTGGGACGGGGCATCCCTGCTGGTGCATGGTGGTGCACTCACAGGGTCAGGGACAGCGACATGCACAGGCCCCTCCACGGTGACCTGTGCTGCCTCCTGGCCCTGGCCCTGGACTGCAACACTTGCACCAGCAGGGATGCTCCCACCAGGTCCCATGTGTGCACCAGTGTCGGCCTCCTCCTCCTCTGTGCAAACCACCAACCTGGATGGCTCCTCACCGTCTCCCGCCGTAGCAGGCCCCTGTGGGGGCTCACCCACCCCTTCCGCTGCAGCCGTGGGGGCATCCCCGCCGCCTTGCTCCACAGCGCCGTCTCCGCCCTCTTCTTCACTAGCCGCTGCGTAGAGGGAGACAAAGGACACAAGCATCAGGCTACTGTACAATGGTCCCCTAGACAGGAAGCAATAGCAGATGAGCACCACTGTCAAAGTACACTTCCATCATGTCCCTCCACAACACATGGGTCAGTCCAGGCAAAACACACACAGTAACAGGCATGGTGCATGCCATGGACATTTCCATGCATGTCCAATGGACTATTGAAACATTCAATGATATGTAACTCACATGCATCATGGCTCATGCATATCACATGCACACACTTCACCTCAGTCACATCCATCTGGCCCCAAACACACCAAACACAGGGGAAACAAGGGTAAGTTGGGTGCGTCACTGAATCTGTGCATTGTCACACACATGTGTCATGCATCCATGGCATGCACAAGTCACAGACACACAGGTCAGGCACACAGACATGGCTACCATATATGTACCTGGCATCAGCACCCATCCTTCACCCCCATCCATGTCCAGGTACAGAGACTGGCATGCTCTCATGTCCAAAATCTGCATAGGGCTCCCCATGCCGCATTTCAACACATGCAACAACCATGTGGGTCACACATCACTGGTCGCACATGCATTACCATGATGTCCCTGCACACATACATGCATACATGGCCCATGGCACACATACAGGCAAGTATCATAGAACCAGCACACCGCAACATGCCCTGTCTCACACAGTAATGCTTGGACACTTACCGCACAACTCCAGACGGGCCTCCCTCTCAAGGACCTGGGCGTGGAGCGCTGGGCGTACGCGTTCCAGGACCCTCTTCTGGATGGAACTCATGCGGCCCCGGCCCCCCTCCACGAGGCGCCGGGCCTTCACAAGGGTCCTGGACCTCAAGTCCTCCCAGCGCTTCTTGATCTTCTGGACGTTGCGGGTTGCCACCCCCTCCGCGTTGATGGCAACCACACAGTCGGCCCAGATCCTCTCCCGTCCTTCCTTGCTGGCGCGGGACGATCCAAAGAGGGCATCATACTGCCCCAGGACATGCTCCACCAGGACACCAACTTCGGTGGCAGTGAAGCTGGTGCCCCTCTGGCCCTCTGGCCTGGGGTTGCCACTGGTGCCAGATGTGGATGTGCCCGACATGGCAACCCCAGAGGCAGGTGTGGGTGGGCAACTGGGTCCTGGGGCTGGGCTGTGGAGCGATGTAATCCCAGTCGGGAGTCTTCAGTTCCAGCAGGGGTGGACACAGCAACTGGACCCCTGCAGATGGCTGATGTGCAGGCACCAAATTTGCGCACTTTTCAAATAACAAGCCAGATGCCAGGATGAACATACCGTTCCTAGCAGCTGTGGCAGTGGGCTACCAAAGGAGGAGGAGGAGGAGAGTCAGGGCCAGAATATTCACACCCAGAACCAGCCTTTTCGGGATGCCTGATGACCAGGTGTATGGAAGGTACAGGTTTCCACCACACATAATACTGGACCTGGTGAGTGAGTGGGAGGATGACCTCACATCACCCACCCTGTGCTCCCAAGCACTCAGCCCCCTGGAGAAGGTCCTCAATGTACTGCACTTCTTAGCCACTGGATCATTTCAGCGGACAAGTGCCATAGTGGGTGGGGTGTCACAGGCCACCCAGTCACGCTGCCTACACCAGGTCTTGGACATCATCACTGCACGCCCATCAGTCCGCAGGCACATATACCTGCCCAGAACACCTGCTGAAAGGCATGCTGCCGCCCTGGATTTTTACGGTGTGGCACGATTCCCCAAAGTGCTAGGTGCCATCGACTGCACCCATGTGGCTCTACGTCCCCCCAGGGCATCTGAGCACATCTATAGGAACCGCAAGCACTGGCATTCCATCAACGTGCAGGTAGTATGTAATGCCAAGGGAATCATCACCTCAGTATATGCCAACTATCCCGGGTCCACCCACGACAGCTTCATTTACCGAATGTCCACCCTATGCCGGGACATAGATGCTGGGCGGCATGGCGATACATGGCTTCTTGGTGAGTATGTATGCCACTGCACATGCATGCATGTTGGATACTGAGCAAGGTCACAACCCCACCAATGATACCAATCACCACCTCCACAGGGGACAGTGCCTACCCTCTCAGCCCCCACATGATGACGCCAATTCGGAACCCCACCACGCCACCCGAGGTAAGATATAACACAGCCCACATTACAACCCGCGGCATAGTGGAGCGCACATTCGGAGTGCTAAAGTCACGCTTTCGCTCCCTTGACCGTTCTGGTGGGCAGCTGTTATACGCTCCCCCAGTAGTGTGCAGGATCATAGTGGCAGCATGTGTCCTGCACAACGTTGCAACACGCCGGGGCCTGCCCGTGGACATGGTGGTGGCCCCACATCCCCAACCACATGCACAGCCGCTGCGCATGGGAGGGGAAAGGGCACGAGGGGAGGCAACCCGTACACAGCTAGTGGCTAATTACTTCACATAGTATACACTCCCCTGTGGAGTGCACACTGGCCTGGCACATTCCATCTGACAATCAATGATGACTCAACCTGACACTGATCCTGGATGTCTGGAGATTCAACCGTGAAAAGCATATCAGCCTGAGATTGTTCACCTGGAAGTGTTACAATGTGTGCATCCCTACCCACACACAACACCAATGCAGTTTTGTGAAGAAACACATTCAAGCAGCCAAAATGAATACCCACTGGCTAAATGCAACAAGAGGACAGTGCCATGTCACCCAACCCATCCCCAGCACCGCCACACAACACACCGTGCCATGTCATGCTATGTGCAGGTAAACAAAGTAATCCCCACAACATGACAAGTGTTGCGATGTACAGTGTCCCCAATTGAAACTTCCTACACCTGAAATGCTCACTGTAATGCAGGAAAAACAACAAACTTGAGCACGTACTACCATTAACATGACTTCAGTAATGTAATAGATCAGTTGTCTCACCACCTGGATATGCCTGCACTCCCACCACTTCCAACTGAACAGTGTTGGTGCCATGTAGAGTTGTAGGTGCACTGCTGCCAACAAGGACCCCATCTCCAGACTAGAGGGCCTTGTGTAGACATGAGGAAGGGACCTGCAAATTGGGAGGCAGACACAGATGATGAGTTACACATCAATGCAACATGCAGTGTACAACACAACAGCAATATGCACTAGGAATGTATACACAGTATTGACTAGACTACCCACACATGTAGTGGGAGTCCAATGTCACCATGTACTTCAATGTCACTTGGGCACACCCTTTGCAAGCCCATGGAAACGGGAAGCAGGAGGGGTGTGTGTGACTCAAACCCAGGCATCTGAACCTAATACATGACAAGCCTGCATGTGCCCAGCCACAATGCAGCGTATGCCCACAGGAACCACGGAAGCCAACAAATTGTCCCAAAAAAATTTGGGAAAAATATAAAAATAAAAATAAAAAAAAAAATAAAAATAAATCAAAAATGGCCATTAAAGGGCCCGGGGGGGTTGGGGAGGCCACCCAGGAGGTCCGAGGTCAGGGTGCACACCAGAAACCACCTGTGTGGATCCTGGGAAAAAAAAACACCTCCATGGGCTCATGGCCCACACGGCTACCCTATTGTGGGAGTATCACTGCTGTCGCTATTATCACCCTGTGCAGCTGCATCCGGAGGTGGTTGCACTATGGGAGGCAGCCCACGCAAGGCCCTACTCTGTTCCTCCATGGCTGCAAGCATGCGGGTGTGGTAGGTCTCGTTCTGGAGGATGAGTGTGCGGAGGTCCCCATGCAACAACTCACGGGATGCCCGGACCTCTGCCCCCTTTGCTTGCATCTCAGCTGAGAGCGTACGGGTGAGACGCTCCAGCTGCTGTTCTGTCCTTTGGTGTGTTGAAGCCTCTAGCTCAACAAGAGTCGTCCTGAGTTGATGTAGCTCCTGCCTTAGGGCTTCCCTGTGGCCCTGGGACTCTATGGAGATGGCCTCCTGCAGAGTCGCCAATGCCGCCCGCCTGTCCCTGTTGGACGCCAACATGTCCTCCCTGTGTGACTGGCAGATGGAGTCGGTTGCCTGCTCTAGTCGCTCCATCAGCCTTTCAGGGGGGACAATGGAAGTGGCCACCCTATCCATGGCCTGAGCCATCATCTCGGATGATGCTGCCTGTTGGGTAGCCATACCGTAAATGGATTGCTCCCATGCGGTATTGCCAGGTGGCGTACGGCCACCACGTCGGCGGGCACCACACCTGTCTGGGGCAAGGCGGACTGCGCCTTGCTGTGCCGGCACTGCCTGAGGCTGCAGGACTGCATTCCCCCTCTGATCTGCTGGCCCAGGAACAGGATCAGATGTCGCGGAGTGTGACCCTGCATCCGTAACCACCAAAGGCCTAGCTGCCAACACTGACATCCCCATTGAGGGTTCTGACCCTGGTGCAGGTGGGTGGGACAGAACAGATTCCCTCCCTGGAACACTCACCTGCG
Source organism: Ambystoma mexicanum (assembly GCF_040938575.1). Lineage (NCBI taxonomy): Eukaryota > Metazoa > Chordata > Amphibia > Caudata > Ambystomatidae > Ambystoma > Ambystoma mexicanum. Next base: position 678,787,184 of record NC_090922.1, on the reverse strand, counting down.
ACGGCACGTAGGTCTCATCATCCGAGTCAACAGCTGAGTACAGCTCGGGGGAGGTGCAGCCAGAGACACCCCTTGAGAGCACGACCTGCAGCACTTGTGGGTTTTCACCCACCAGCACACCACGTTCCTCACTGGTGGTTGGTCGGCCCTCGGAACCCTCCTGGGTCTGCACCATCTCCACAACCCCAGCAGTATCAGGTGCGTCTTCCCCTGCAATGACATAATGACAAAGAAATGGAAACCCGCATTAGCACCATGGCACACAATGAGGGCTGAGAAGCAAGAGAACCAGTACTTGATTGACACATCTCCCACATGACTAAGACCCTCCCATGCATGCACCCTCACTGCGTATGAAGGGCAGGCAAATGGCACACACTCATTACACAAAGATGAAAGTTGAACACATTTCATGCATGCTGCCTGGCAGTGGCATCACACATTGCCCTGTGATTGCCAGGTGACACACACATGCCATCACACAGATGGCATGTGCCATTGCTATTGAGTGTAGATGGAGAGGAGGGCAGCACTTATTCATTCTGTCCAGTTCCCACATGCAATAGCTTTTCTAATTCAAACAGGTCTGCTTTATCACCTGGAGCTGGCAGTCCAATATGGTCCAATTGCACAGGGACATGTGTGAACATATGATATCCAGGTAACAAAGTAACTCCACTTTACCATGGCCATGCCATACATGTGACTAGAGGACTGAGGAATGCCTAGTATAAGTGGTGGAATGCATACAATCTGTCTGATTGAACATAGGAAAATAAGCAACAATGTTGTGGCAAGGTGACACTTCAAGGCCTACTTGGGTGCTGTTGGCCTAGATGTCTACTGTTGGCAGAAGGGATACTGCAATGGCAAAATGCAGCTGCGCAGGATGTATTGCATGAAGCACATGGCTGACCCATTCGACTCAGGCGCATACACTCTCACCTGGCACACAAACAGATGCCCTCACACACACACCATGCACATGGATGACACACACATGCATGTGCACTCACCGGACAATGCCTCGTAATCAGGCAGATCTCCCACGCCTTGGATCTGTTCCTCCGTGACGTAGGTCCCAGCGACTGACTCATGTGGAGTGAGTTCCATGTCTTCTACTGGAGACCCACCTCCAGTCACTAGAGTTGCGGCATGACTTGAGGCCAGCTTCTTCTTTGCCCTGCGCTTTAGGTCATTCCAGCGCTTGTAGCAATCATTGGCTGTGCGCCTCACGATTCCAAGGGCACTTACGATGTCCGCAACGGTCTGCCAGTGTGCCTGGCGTTGTGCAGGTGTGGTCTTGGATCCTGCAACAATGACCATCTCGTTATCATGTCCGGACACATACTGGACAAGTGCATTCAGTTCGTCATCCGTGAAGCTGGGCTTCCTCGACGGACCGGACTGTGTAGCCGTGTCTGGGGCATCAGCCTGTGCCGGACGAGCACTCTTCCTCTTCCGCTTGGAAGGTGGTGGTGATCCTGAGTGTCCTGCGCCGCTCTGGACACTAGGGGCAGGAGCCCTGGTGGGCTCTGTATCAGGTGTGTGGGATTGCACACTCAGCATGGGAGTTGGTGCAGGCATTGGCTCAAGTGTAATGGTGTCATGGGGAATGTCAGCAGAATGGACTAGGACGGACACTGTCCTGGCTGGGTGTGTGAGAGCTGGGGTGGATGGAGCCGCAGCTGCCCCTGCAGCCTCTCCGCCCTGCCTACTTGGGGCAGCAGATGACCTTGCTGCCCCAGATCCACGTGGCATGATAGCATCAACGTGCACCAGCGCACGTGTCGTAGCCCTGCTGACCTGGAAGTCAGCCATGGAGTCAGCCAGGCCTGGTGCCACAATGGGCTGGTCCTACAAGGGCTGAGCATGGATGGTGTCAGCCACTTCAGCCTCAACGGGAGGGGGGGAGGGGGGGAGGGGGGGGATGATGGGTGCCCTTGACTGGTCCTCCACACATGTGGGGACAGGCTCACCTTGCAAGTTACGACCACGTCCCCTACCGGATCCACCACGGCCACCACTTGTGGCTCTTCCACCTTTGCCACCCTTACGGAATCCTCGCCTCCCAGCCATGGCACTGATATTAATGTGCGTATGGGAGTGGCTGTAGACAATTGTCCTTGGGGACATGAGTGGGGGCCTGGTGGAGGCTGCCCCTGCACTGCTGGGGAGTGGGGGTGGTGGGAGACATGGGTTGGACATGGGTGGGGGCCTGCTGGCAGGTTCCCCACAGTGCTGGGGGTTGGGGGTGGTGGGAGACATGGGTGGGGGCCTGGTGGAGGCTGCCCCTGCACTGCTGGGGGGTGGGGGTGATTGGGGACATGAGTGGGGGCCTGGTGGAGGCTGCCCCTGGTGGCGGGAGGGTGGGGGTGGTGGGAGACATCGGTGGGGGCCTGGTGGAGGCTGCCCCTGGTGGTGGGGGGGTGGGGGTGGTGGGAGACAAGGGTGGGGGCCTGGTGGAGGTTGCCCCTGCACTGCTGGGGGGTGGGGGTGGTGGGAGACATGGGTGGGGGCCTGGTGGAGGCTACCCCTGGTGGCGGGGGGGTGGGGGTGGTGGGAGACATGGGTGGGGGCCTGGTGGAGGGTGCCCCTGCACTGCTGGGGGGTGGGGGTGATAGGGGACATGAGTGGGGGCCTGGTGGAGGCTGCCCCTGGTGGCGGGAGGGTGGGGGTGGTGGGAGACATGGGTGGGGGCCTGGTGGAGGCTGCCCCTGGTGGCGGGAGGGTGGGGGTGGTGGGAGACATGGGTGGGGGCCTGGTGGAGGGTGCCCCTGCACTGCTGGGGGGTGGGGGTGATTGGGGACATGAGTGGGGGCCTGGTGGAGGCTGCCCCTGGTGGCGGGAGGGTGGGGGTGGTGGGAGACATGGGTGGGGGCCTGGTGGAGGCTGCCCCTGGTGGCGGGGGGGTGGGGGTGGTGGGAGACATGGGTGGGGGCCTGGTGGAGGCTGCCCCTGCACTGCTGGGGGGTGGGGGTGATTGGGGACATGAGTGGGGGCCTGGTGGAGGCTGCCCCTGCACTGCTGGGGGGTGGGGGTGATTGGGGACATGAGTGGGGGGCTGGTGGAGGCTGCCCCTGCACTGCTGGGGGGTGGGGGTGGTGGGAGACATGGGTTGGACATGGGTGGGGGCCTGCTGGCAGGTTCCCCACAGTGCTGGGGGTTGGGGGTGGTTGGAGACATGGGTGGGGGCCTGGTGGAGGCTGCCCCTGCACTGCTGGGGGGTGGGGGTGATTGGGGACATGAGTGGGGGCCTGGTGGAGGCTGCCCCTGGTGGCGGGAGGGTGGGGGTGGTGGGAGACATGGTTGGGGGCCTGGTGGAGGCTGCCCCTGGTGGTGGGGGGTGGGGGTGGTGGGAGACATGGGTGGGGGCCTGGTGGAGGCTGCCCCTGCACTGCTGGGGGGTGGGGGTGGTGGGAGACATGGGTGGGGGCCTGGTGGAGGCTGCCCCTGGTGGCGGGGGGGTGGGGGTGGTGGGAGACATGGGTGGGGGCCTGGTGGAGGGTGCCCCTGCACTGCTGGGGGGTGGGGGTGATAGGGGACATGAGTGGGGGCCTGGTGGAGGCTGCCCCTGGTGGCGGGAGGGTGGGGGTGGTGGGAGACATGGGTGGGGGCCTGGTGGAGGCTGCCCCTGGTGGCGGGAGGGTGGGGGTGGTGGGAGACATGGGTGGGGGCCTGGTGGAGGGTGCCCCTGCACTGCTGGGGGGTGGGGGTGATTGGGGACATGAGTGGGGGCCTGGTGGAGGCTGCCCCTGGTGGCGGGAGGGTGGGGGTGGTGGGAGACATGGGTGGGGGCCTGGTGGAGGCTGCCCCTGGTGGCGGGGGGTGGGGGTGGTGGGAGACATGGGTGGGGGCCTGGTGGAGGCTGCCCCTGCACAGCTGGGGGGTGGGGGTGATTGGGGACATGAGTGGGGGCCTGGTGGAGGCTGCCCTGCACTGCTGGGGGGTGGGGGTGATTGGGGACATGAGTGGGGGCCTGGTGGAGGCTGCCCCTGCACTGCTGGGGGGTGGGGGTGGTGGGAGACATGGGTTGGACATGGGTGGGGGCCTGCTGGCAGGTTCCCCACAGTGCTGGGGGTTGGGGGTGGTGGGAGACATGGGTGGGGGCCTGGTGGAGGCTGCCCCTGCACTGCTGGGGGGTGGGGGTGATTGGGGACATGAGTGGGGGCCTGGTGGAGGCTGCCCCTGGTGGCGGGAGGGTGGGGTTGGTGGGAGACATGGGTGGGGGCCTGGTGGAGGCTGCCCCTGGTGGTGGGGGGGTGGGGGTGGTGGGAGACATGGGTGGGGGCCTGGTGGAGGCTGCCCCTGCACTGCTGGGGGGTGGGGGTGGTGGGAGACATGGGTGGGGGCCTGGTGGAGGATGCCCCTGCACTGCTCGGGGTGGGGGTGATTGGGGACATGAGTGGGGGCCTGGTGGAGGCTGCCCCTGCACTGCTGGGGGGTGGGGGTGGTGGGAGACATGGGTTGGACATGGGTGGGGGCCTGCTGGCAGGTTCCCCACAGTGCTGGGGGTTGGGGGTGGTGGGAGACACGGGTGGGGGCCTGGTGGAGGCTGCCCCTGCACTGCTGGGGGGTGGGGGTGGTGGGAGACATGGGTGGGGGCCTGGTGGAGGCTGCCCCTGCACTGCTGGGGGGTGGGGGTGATTGGGGACATGAGTGGGGGCCTTGTGGAGGCTGCCCCTGCACTGCTGGGGGGTGGGGGTGGTGGGAGACATGGGTTGGACATGAGTGGGGGCCTGCTGGCAGGTTCCCCACAGTGCTGGGGGTTGGGGGTGGTGGGAGACATGGGTGGGGGCCTGGTGGAGGCTGCCCCTGCACTGCTGGGGGGTGGGGGTGATTGGGGACATAAGTGGGGGCCTGGTGGAGGCTGCCCCTGGTGGCGGGAGGGTGGGGGTGGTGGGAGACATGGGTGGGGGCCTGGTGGAGGCTGCCCCTGGTGGTGGGGGGGTGGGGGTGGTGGGAGACATGGGTGGGGGCCTGGTGGAGGCTGCCCCTGCACTGCTGGGGGGTGGGGGTGGTGGGAGACATGGGTGGGGGCCTGGTAGTGGGTGCCCCTGCACTGCTGGGGGGTGGGGGTGGTGGGAGACATGGGTGGGGGCCTGGTGGAGGGTACCCCTGGTGGCGGGAGGGTGGGGGTGGTGGGAGACATGGGTGGGGGCCTGGTGGAGGGTACCCCTGGTGGCGGGAGGGTGGGGGTGGTGGGAGACATGGGTGGGGGCCTGGTGGAGGGTGCCCCTGCACTGCTGGGGGGTGGGGGTGATTGGGGACATGAGTGGGGGCCTGGTGGAGGCTGCCCCTGCACTGCTGGGGGGTGGGGGTGCAGGGGGACATGAGCAGGTGTGCAGGGTAGTCCCCTGTTTTGTAGGCTGCCTGCAGGGGCCGTGGAGGGTGTACAGGGAACACCTGTGAGGACCCACCCAGCCTAATCGCGTGTGTGACTTTCCACACACCCCTGTAATACACGTACCCAGCCAAATCGCGTGTCATTATTCCCACGCACCCCTGTAATACACGTACCCAGCCAAATCGCGTGTGATGATTCCCACGCACCCCTGTAATACACGTACACAGCCAAATCGCGTGTAAAACTTCCCGTGTACCCCTGTAATACACGTACCCAGCCAAATCCCGTGTGATCATTCCCGCGTACCCCTGTGATACACGTGCTGTAAGGATATTTGGCGTGTTACAGTACAGAGTACAGCACTACTGCACAAGTAGCACAAATTTTTGCAGCACCACCACAAGGGTGCGGTGCATTGCTATATGGGTTGCCAGATTAACAAGGAAAGACAGGCTATTCAGTCAAAAACGATTTTAACATATAAGATGCAAATCTATTTTTACAGTTAAAAGCACACGTGCTCATTTAAAAATGCACACTATTTTTCACCTGAAATGCCTATATTGCTAGAGACACATTTGAAAATTAACAGCTAACCTATTAACAATTAACCTGACTAATAAAACCTTATTTAACATAACCCACTAATAAAATGTGTTCTCCACTGCAGAATTAGGCATACTCTGAAAACCATTTAAATGCGTGTGCAGAGATTTTTTCTTCTCTTCTCTGCCTGATTTGTGCACAGTAACTGCAGGAGAAGGAAGTCAGATTTGCAACAATTGCAAATGTATAAGCGAAGCTATTGTTGAAGAGTAGGAGGATGAGAGATGATGGATTTCATTGGGACACGTCATACAGAGGGCTGAGAGGAAAGTTTTAGTGGGCAGTATCAGGGAAAAAAGACAGGCAGACATCTTTCTGCACTACTGGGGAGAAGACCTGGCTGTGGGGTCCTGACTGAATGCAGATTCCTGTGTCCTGCTGCAGTCGAGATTGGGGAGAGCTGAAAGAAAAACCTTTCCACTGGCTGAGGCATTCCTATCTGAAAAAGCTGAGAATTCCAGGCAATGACCCCGGCTTGAGAAGGCAAGCGTTCTTTTTTGCTGGAGTTAATCCAAGAGAGCCACATTCACAAAGAGAACAACTAAAAAGATAAGGTAATGAGAAGTGTGGGAGCTGAGTGTGTACGGTAATATGCAGTCAGTGTAGGATTCCTGTGCGTGTCTTAATCAAATACCAATGTTGCAATTTGAGTTCTGTTTTCCGCCACGCTCTTTGCAGTGTGTCATAGACAATGCTTTGACTGTACCATTTTATTTATTTCTGTAAAGAATGAGATCGTGTCTAAATGCAGCTTTTATAATACAGAAAATATTTGAAAACAGACGGGTGTTTTATTTTCTATTTACCATTACAATGCCGATGATGTGGGGAGATTTTTAAACAGTGCAATGGTCATTTTAAGACAGATGTGTGCATGTCAGAATCAGTATGAATAATTGTGAGTGACTGTAGCATAGCTTGTTGGAGGTACATGAGCCAACGGGAAGAGAGACTCTCTGAACATAGCTCCCTACCGTATATAAGGTAGTGGAAATTACCACAAGACTACCACATATAGCTCTCTGTCGTAAATAAGTCAGTGAGTTCGCCCATGGTGGCACACCAACACTATCACTGGAAATGTGGTATTCCTAGAATGCAGGTCTGAGGTCTCTCTAGTGATCACACGAAAAATCTAAGCAAAGATAAGGGATTCTGGACATTGGGGCCACAAATAAAACAAGGGAATTATGCTCACCAAAATACCACCAACCACGTATACCAAATATGCAGGTCTGGGTGCTGAAATAATGCATGTCCATTGTATTATTGTTGCACATGGCCAAATCTGAATACAAAGAGTGATTATTGCTAAGTTATTTTTCGGCGGTAATAAAATACCGTCAGGCCCCAAATCTCCACAAAATACCCTACATATTTATGGTGCGTTGCAGGCCGGGAAAGTGATCATAGAGTACCTACTGGGCGTGGCAAGCGTGTCTCACACTGCCATTTGCACATTAAAGGGAACCCATTTTATAATAGCAGTGTGCCACTAAAAACGAATTTCAGAATGTCACAAAGGGAAACCACATTCTCAGATCTAGTGCAATATTTAGAGGCAAAGTTATTTGCACATGTGAATTGGTCTTCGAATAGCACGTTAGAATGGAGTAACCGCATTCAGGGTGAGGTGCAGAAAGAAAAACTAGACAATATTTTTGCAGAAGGCAGCATAATTCAGGTCTGCCTTACAAGATTATTGAATGCAGCCGATAAAAATGCAGAGAAAGACTGTTTAATACGGCTATGCGGCAAAATATGGTTTATTTTAAACAAGTCCCTGCGAATGCAAGAGAATGATACTCAGCTAATTAACAGGTTAAAGACTGAATTAGATGGGGCAAGTAGAAATCAGGAAATGTTGAGAGCAGAATTGGATGTATGCCAAAAAGACATGCAATTAAAATGCAGAGACTTTGATACTCAGTTATCCAAAAGCAAGAAACAATTTGAAGATAGTGAGCAAGAATTGACACACTTAAAAGCCTTAGTGGATCACATTAGGCAGGATAAAGATGAGGTTGTTTCAGAAATGCAGATTTTACAAAAAGAACATTGTGAAAAAGAAGGTGATCTCCAGAGTGCAGAACAAGAAATGATTAAAATGATTCAAGAAAGAGACAAAAGAAATAAAGAGTTCAATGAATGCCAAATGCAAATGTGCGACATGCAGGAGGCGATTAATAAAATGAGCGATGAAAATAGTTATTTGCAGAATGAAGCAACCAGACTCCTTAAAAAGTGTAAGGACTTAGAACAGCAAATGTGCATTCCCAGGTCCCAGGAGAGGCGGCAGGGTACCACATTCAATGGAGTGGAGGTGAATTCTAGCTCTGCCCAAAGAGCTAGTGCCCCAGTGACTGGGCCGGTGACTGAACTTGGTTGCAGCGCCCTTGGGGGATTTGATACTCCCATTGGGGGCAGCCACCAATCTCATACACCTGAAAACAGGATTGAATCACAAAATAGTGCAATTCCATGCATTGCAACAAGTAGCCCCATAAAAATAATGAAATCCATTAAAGCCCTGATCAAACCATTTAAAAAGGGAGGTGAATGCTGCATTGAGGATCACTTAGAAGTGGTGCATGACATTTTTAAAGCACTCCAGATACCTAGGGAACAGTACAGACAATATTTTCATTTAACTTTAGATGCCCCGACGGCCAGCATCATAAGGGGATTAAATGAACAGCAGAATATGACATGGCTGGAGTTTGAAAAAGAAATTAGGCGTCATTTTTCTCCTTTTCAGTCATTGCAGGAGGCAAAGAAAGTCGCGTACACTATTACTGCTGGACCTAATACATCCCCTCGCCAATTTTTACAAGACTTAAAAAGAGCATTATCTCGCTTTGATGTATCTTTTGACTCAAATTCCAATGAGTTTAAAACTGCATACTTCTATGGGCTACAGAAAGACATCATATCCCAATTGGTCCGTGAATTTGACCGTGACAAGTCCCTTGAATGGATTGTACATCAAAGCACCAAGCTATATGAGGTACTCTATTGTCAGGGTAGAGAAAGTGATAAAATGAAAGATACCAGGCATAAATCTAAAGAACCCTCAGCCACAGTAATGGAAATCAGGTCAGCCAAAATGTCCCTTGAGTCTGCTCAAAGCCAAGGTAAAAATAATGTGACACCTGAACAAAGGGGTAATCAACAAAGATCGCCATTTCCTGTACCAATGTTCCAAACACATGATCCTAGTAATAGAGAGAGCTACATCAGCCCTAGATATTTAGGGGATAGACCCCGGGTAAGATATCGGCCTGATATGGCAGGTATGAACAATAACCAGAGACAAAATCAAGATCAAAGAAATGATGGTCCCTACCAGTCATTGGGGACACAGAGTAGGTTTGATCCCAACACCATGATATGTGGTAATCAGGATAGGCCCCGATATGTGGATCGATTTACTGATAATGGAAATCAACATAGGGGCCAGTACCCACAATCTGAGAGACAGGACATGAGGCAAAACGTGAACTACAGTCCACGCCAGTACAATGATTCCCCACCAGGGGACTATAATCAAAGGATGGGTGCAACCCGCTCCCCTCCACAAATGAATCAAGAGTTCAGAAACCATCCCAACCGGTATCAATCACCTGAGAGGTATCAGAATAGATCCAATCAGGGGGAAAACAACCAATATCGACCTAGGCCACAGAAAGAGGATCCTAGAGAGATGGAAAGGTTCCAGTGCCTTGAGGCCCAAGTGAAAATGTTAGCTGAGCAAATAGGAAAGCTCTATACAGCGCAAAAACAACCTTCCAAAGAGGGGGCTGATGGCCATAGCAATGACCGGGGGGCTTCCGAAAAGTGACTAAGTACTCATGATAATCGCAGTGCCAAAATGACAGATTGCTCTGATATAATTTTGCATGACAACTCTGAGATGCCTAATGGATTAAAAATGAAAGTACCAGTAAGTGAAATTGTGACAGAAAGTGCAAATACTTCTAAAAAAGAGGTACGGTTTAACTTAGAGCTAAATAAAACAGTAAAGATTTGCACAAATGAAAAAGAAACATTAGGAATTCCAAAAGAACAAAGGAACAGATTTAAGAAAAATGACTCATGCATGGGGAATACCAGTGAACAGGGAGTAAGTGGGGATGCCATAGCTCCTTCCCTGGGCAAGCAAAACAATGACCAAACACAGACAGAAAAAGGAAATACTCACAAGGAGGGTACAAGTCAATCACCTGAAGAATTCTTTGAGCCACATATTCTTGAAGAGGCTGCAAGGGCTGGTATTACACTAAATGATCACAAATGCACAGAATTAAAAAATGACAAATTGCTGAATGATGTTGTTACACATGTTCAGTTGGAAGGTTGTAATGTGGTCTCTGATGTTACCCAGATGGATGGGCGAACAGTGGCCACACTCCAAAAAACTTCTGATCATGGAGAAATGAATAAAATATCTCGCACAGAAATGGGTAAAAAGGAGGGAAAAATGTCTTTTCATTTACCAATGTGCTTAGCCAAAAGTGAAAAAGACCTGAGAAAGGTGAGCCCTGAAATCAGTAAGAATTCACATTTCTTATGTGCATTAGAGGAAGTTGAGGACAGATATTATGCACCCATCACTGTAGAAGAAAAATGCCACACCTTCGCTATGATTGACAGTGGCGCACAGGCCACAATTATGTCCAAGGAGCTGGTAAAGAGTATCAATGAAGGGAGGCCTCCACAGAGTCAGATCACAGTGAAGGCAAATCAAGGCCCAGTGCATAACTTTAATGGGGAGGAGGAATTACCTGAGCCAAGTGAAGTTCTGTAGCAATACTTTGTCTTGTGCTTCAGTGAATGGCTACATACATGTACATATCCCACTGGAGGACATGTGGTTGCAATAGCTGGGCTCATTCTTTTTGATGGTCACGCCTAGGTGGGCCGGCACCTGAATTTGAAGACAAAAGAAGGGCTTATCATTGTGCACAACTGGTTCCTTATGCCATCGAATTACAAATGAGGAAAAATACTATTGTTCCTGCATTTACAAAACAGTTTGCAATAACACTGAAATGCAAAAATGGACAGCAGATGAAAGGCTCTGATGCATTTGTATGCCTGAATGAATCCATAAAACAGCAAGGCCTGGATTATGAATACATTCCATTGGTAGACATTGGTGAGGGATCTGTAAAAATCATGGTAAATAATAAAGGTTGTCAGGATATTCATTTAGAGGAAAACTCCCCATTAGGAATGGCCATACAAAAATCACATTATACGGCAGATTTAAATAACATGGTGATTGGGAATATTCCTGAAAAATATGTAGATGCCAAGAGCGAGTTGCCAGAACATCTGGACTCTCAGCCCAAAGGAATATTTAAAATTCATTCTGTGTATCCTTATGATTCAAATGAGACAGTGTGCTGCCATCAAGAGGATTGCATAATATTTAATTTAAATGAAAATGAAACAGGAAATCAGCCCATTGAAGTGGAAGCTGATATGCCAAAATATTTAAAAGTGGCAGCTCTACAAAAAGACACAGCCACACAGTTAGAGGAAAGCGCTGAGATTCCTTTACCAGAAGAGTTTCCAGAATTTTCCAGAATGGTAGAAGAGCAGATCTCCTTAGCGGATGCATGTGACAGCGATGAGGATCGAGACGACCTGAGGGAAATATTTATGGAGTTTAAGGATGTATTTGCAAAAGATGCTTATGATTGTGGTTTAACTGATTTACATGTGGCCACACTACCAGAAGGTTGTAGCAGAAATCCAGTGTTTGTACGCCAGTATAGACTACCGCTGGCATGTTTAGAATCATTGGCAGAGATTATTAAAAATTTGGAATCACGGGGAATAATTAGGCCCATTCATAGCACATCCAATACGCCTATTTTAGGTGTGTTAAAGCCAAATGGTCAATGGCGGCTGTGTGCAGACTTAAGAGAGTTAAATAAAAGAGTACCAGTATCTAGATGGCCACTACCATTCATTGATCAGGGCCTAGCTCAGATACATGGTTCAAATGTATTTACCACGTTAGATCTCACATCTGGATATTGGTGTGTGCCATTGGCAGAGGAGATACAACACCTATTTTCCTTTACATTTGACAGGACTCAATATGCCTGGCTTAGAGCTCCGTTCGGGTACATCAATAGTGGGAGTGAATTTGGCATATTTTTGAGAAAGGCCATGCCAGATGCAGCGGAAAGAGGAACAATAGTTTATGTGGATGATGTCCTGATAAAAAATGAAAACCTTAAAAGTCATTTTGATGAAATAAGACATGTGCTTGGCCAATTGCAGAAAGCAGGCGCCAAAGTATCTTTGCAAAAAGCACAATGGTGCAAGAAAAAAGTGAACTTTCTAGGGCATGAAGTGACTGAACATGGGCTAAATCCACAAAGGAAGAAAATAGAGGCCATTCAAAGATTAAAAGATCCTAAAAATGTGAAAGGAGTAAAAAGTTTATTAGGGATGACAGGCTATAACAGAAAGTTCATTGAGAATTATGCAGAAATCACTCAACCATTGACTAAACTGCTTAAACTAAATACTCCCTGGAGATGGGAAAGAGAGCAGTCTGATGCAGTGGCTAGATTGAAGGAATGTCTTGTAAAGGCACCATGTTTAGCATACCCCATAAAGGACAGGGATTTCTTTATAGAAATAGGCTTTTCTGAACGTTGTATGTCAGCAGTGTTATCACAAAAACACGATTTGAATCACAAAACCATTGCATATGCAAGTAAGGCATTTTCCCAAGTTGAAATGAAATTTAATGAATGTGAGAAGGCCCTATTAACCACTGTGTGGGCGCTACAACATTTTCGCCCCATTGTTCAGGGAGAAAAGGTGATTATTGAAACAAATCATCAACCTTTGCAATTTTTAGAGAGTAAAAGAATTAGATCAGGCAATCTAGCGCAATCCAGAATCACTTCATGGACGCTGGCATTACAAGGTTTTCCCGTAGAAGTGAGATATGGACAAAATAAAAAGAGCCCAATTGCTCAAGGGTTAGCTGACTTACATGACTGTGCAGCTGAACAAATACCAAATGAAATGGAAGTGGAAGCTAGTTTACAGGAATTTGAACAATCACCACACAAAGCTTTTGATGAAAAAACATGCAAGGATTTGCCAACTGTATATGTGGATGGTTGTGCTTTTCACATTGAAAATGACAGTAATAAACAATTAGTGGCAGGAATAGGAAATGTCTGGTTGAAATGTGAAGGCGTTCCTAGTATAGGGATGAGGATTGGAGATAGGAGCAGTCAGGTGGCGGAATTGGCAGCCATCTATAAAGCAATTGCTACTGCAGTTGATAAAAAGTTCAGTGAAATTGTCCTGGTGACTGATTCTGACTATGCACGGAATAGCTTTGTGGAGTATTTGCCTGGTTGGAAAGCAAGAGGCATGGTTACATACAACAAAAAGCCACTTAAACATGGAAAAATGATACAAGCCATAGACAAATTGGTGTCAGAAAATAATTTAACAATATACTGGAGAAAAATTCATGGGCATTTAAAAACACCAGGAGAGGATAAGGAGGGAAATGATAAGGCAGACCATCTGGCTAAGATTGGGGCTGTGATGGGAGAATTGCTACCTATTGATTATTTAATGGGTGAAATACAAATTGATGCAGTCACACGTTCTAAAGCACCAAAGGAGGTAGATCAACCGGTGGTGCAGTGGAGTCATGACACGCCAGACCAAGATTTGATTGAGGCACAAAAGAATGATCAAATTTTGGGAATCTATTATAATCATTTGATAGATCCTGAACAAAATCCTGTAACAGAAAAAGATTGTATGGGAAAAGAAGAGTTGAGGGTGTTATTAAAGAACAAAACACGAATTAGATTACAGGATGGGCTCATGATTAGAGAGTCCATAACAGGGCAAATACAGTGGGTAGTACCCCTTTCATTCAGAGGACTAATGCTACACCATGCACATGATGCCATAACTGCAGGCCATAGAGGTTCACAAAAAACATTAGAAATACTAAAAGATTATGCTTACTGGCCTCATATGTCCCAAGATGTGGAATTATATACTAGAGGATGTCTAGTATGCGCCCAATTTAAACCTGCTTCACCAATGCATAGAGCACCATTGATGAAAAGAGGCCTAACTCTCCCATGGTCAGATTTGCAAATAGACTATGTAGGTCCTTTAAAAAGGTCGAGCAGGGGACACCGTTATATTTTGAGTGTGGTATGTTTGATGTCAAAGTGGATTGAGTGCATTCCTGCACCAGATTGTAGTGCGCAAACAGCAGCCACATTGCTGGTGAACCATGTGTTCTCAAGGTTTGGGTTGCCGCAAAGAATTGAGTCAGACAGAGGAAGTCATTTCACAAGTACTCTAATGAGCAAGGTATGGCAAATACTAGGTGTGAAAAGGAAACTACATATCGCATATCGGGCGGCGTCTTCAGGTACAGTTGAAAGAAGCAATAGGTCTGTTGTGGATATTTTAAAGAAATTTGTGGCAGAAGCAGGTTCCAGCTGGGATTTGCGTTTACCATTGGTTTTGATGGCAATCAGGTCGACTCCTGCCAAAGCAACAGGTGTTAGCCCCCATGAGGTCTTAACAGGTAGGAAAATGGTGTTACCACAACACCTACTATACAGAACACATGAGCAAACTCTAGTGAGTGCATCCACAGTTCATGAATATATTGATGAACTGAGGAGGCATTTGCAACATGCATTTGCTTTTGTGCAGAGAAATCTGGAAAGAGCTGCTGACAGTGCAAAGTCATATTATGATAAAAAGACATCAGTAAAGGAATACAGTGTAGGGGATCAGGTGTACAAGTTTCATTTTGGAAAAAGTAAACAGAAAAATTCTAAATTTCTAGCAGCCTGGCAGGGGCCATTTCGAATTATAGATAAAGTCTCTCCTGTAGTGTATAAAATTATGAAAAATGAAGGTGAAACAGCAATAGAGCAGTTTGTCCATGTAAATCAAATCAAACCATGCCATCCCAGACATGAGATAAGGCAGCTTGAGCATGTGGAAACGGATAGAGTCCCTTGAGAAAATAAATGGGTGTAATCAGGAGGCAGTGACAAAGAAGTTAAAAAAAGTTGATTGTTATGATGGCACATAAACACTGTAATATATGTAAAAATATATAATATAAATAAATAAATAAATAAATAAATGCACATATAACGGAAGCTCGTGGTTGGTGTGCAGAGAGAAAGTGTATTAAATATTGAATGCTGTTTTATATATGCTTGTTTTCTTTTAACTTGTATTTGATTTCAAAAAAAAAAAAACAGGAAAAAAAAATATAAACGAAATATTTTTACCAAGCATGTTTTATTTTTGGCAAAAGGTGGAAATTAGTATTGTGCTATGTACTTAATCTGTTTATTTTCTATTTTGATTTAGACAATTAACATTATTTGGTCGGAGGTTCCGGGATCAGAGGCCACGGGAGACGATGGAGTCCTGGAGTCCCCTGGATGAAGACCAAAAGATGCCTGCCTCCAGGTGGAGGTGAAGACAAAATAACCGGAATGCCAAAAGAGATGACTACTGTGGATTCAAGATTGCCAAGATGAAAGAGTACTCGAATGAACCGAATAACATCGCTGGTCGGGACATACCAAAAGAGACAAAACAAAAGTTCCGGCATATGAAGTTCCACGTATTTATTATTTTAATTACTTATTTTAACTTGTTATATTACTTATTTGTTTTAGTTAGTTGTTTTATTTCATTGTTTTTAATTGACTTGGAAAATTTAAACTTGAAGTAATGCCACTTCCACTGAGAAGGCAAATGTGGAACATTTTATGAACTGATGGACCCAGATGAAATGTTGATTGCAAATTTTCATTGATGCACATGAATATTCATTTTGTTGGATTGCTATATTGTAAAAAAAAATAGAACAAGTTGTTTTTAGGAATTGGCTTGAATCGTGGCCAGATTCTAAAAACAAAAAGGAGGGTATATGTAAGGATATTTGGCGTGTTACAGTACAGAGTACAGCACTACTGCACAAGTAGCACAAATTTTTGCAGCACCACCACAAGGGTGCGGTGCATTGCTATATGGGTTGCCAGATTAACAAGGAAAGACAGGCTATTCAGTCAAAAACGATTTTAACATATAAGATGCAAATCTATTTTTACAGTTAAAAGCACACGTGCTCATTTAAAAATGCACACTATTTTTCACCTGAAATGCCTATATTGCTAGAGACACATTTGAAAATTAACAGCTAACCTATTAACAATTAACCTGACTAATAAAACCTTATTTAACATAACCCACTAATAAAATGTGTTCTCCACTGCAGAATTAGGCATACTCTGAAAACCATTTAAATGCGTGTGCAGAGATTTTTTCTTCTCTTCTCTGCCTGATTTGTGCACAGTAACTGCAGGAGAAGGAAGTCAGATTTGCAACAATTGCAAATGTATAAGCGAAGCTATTGTTGAAGAGTAGGAGGATGAGAGATGATGGATTTCATTGGGACACGTCATACAGAGGGCTGAGAGGAAAGTTTTAGTGGGCAGTATCAGGGAAAAAAGACAGGCAGACATCTTTCTGCACTACTGGGGAGAAGACCTGGCTGTGGGGTCCTGACTGAATGCAGATTCCTGTGTCCTGCTGCAGTCGAGATTGGGGAGAGCTGAAAGAAAAACCTTTCCACTGGCTGAGGCATTCCTATCTGAAAAAGCTGAGAATTCCAGGCAATGACCCCGGCTTGAGAAGGCAAGCGTTCTTTTTTGCTGGAGTTAATCCAAGAGAGCCACATTCACAAAGAGAACAACTAAAAAGATAAGGTAATGAGAAGTGTGGGAGCTGAGTGTGTACGGTAATATGCAGTCAGTGTAGGATTCCTGTGCGTGTCTTAATCAAATACCAATGTTGCAATTTGAGTTCTGTTTTCCGCCACGCTCTTTGCAGTGTGTCATAGACAATGCTTTGACTGTACCATTTTATTTATTTCTGTAAAGAATGAGATCGTGTCTAAATGCAGCTTTTATAATACAGAAAATATTTGAAAACAGACGGGTGTTTTATTTTCTATTTACCATTACAATGCCGATGATGTGGGGAGATTTTTAAACAGTGCAATGGTCATTTTAAGACAGATGTGTGCATGTCAGAATCAGTATGAATAATTGTGAGTGACTGTAGCATAGCTTGTTGGAGGTACATGAGCCAACGGGAAGAGAGACTCTCTGAACATAGCTCCCTACCGTATATAAGGTAGTGGAAATTACCACAAGACTACCACATATAGCTCTCTGTCGTAAATAAGTCAGTGAGTTCGCCCATGGTGGCACACCAACACTATCACTGGAAATGTGGTATTCCTAGAATGCAGGTCTGAGGTCTCTCTAGTGATCACACGAAAAATCTAAGCAAAGATAAGGGATTCTGGACATTGGGGCCACAAATAAAACAAGGGAATTATGCTCACCAAAATACCACCAACCACGTATACCAAATATGCAGGTCTGGGTGCTGAAATAATGCATGTCCATTGTATTATTGTTGCACATGGCCAAATCTGAATACAAAGAGTGATTATTGCTAAGTTATTTTTCGGCGGTAATAAAATACCGTCAGGCCCCAAATCTCCACAAAATACCCTACAGTGCCCTGGCTAATCGCGTGTAAAACTTCACGCCTACCCCTGTAATACACGTACCCTGGCCAATCGCGTGTTAAACTTCCCGCGTACCCCTGTAATACACGTACCCTGCCTAATCGCGTGTATTACTTCACGCCTACCCCTGATATGCACGTTACCCGCTTTGCGTTCCTTGTTTGGCAGCCCTGTAAACTGGTCCAGGGTTAGCGCAGCCCTTTGCGATGATTTAGCAATTTTGATGGCTTTTCCTTGCGCGAGGGCGTTCTTGGGGGCGTTACTGGCGCTGCTGCAGGGTCGCTGCGATACTCTGCGCCACGGCTGGTTTGGGAGCCTAAAATCCATGAATACGCTGTGCGCGGAAATCGGTTTTAGCGCACGTGCCTGGCGCAGACAATCGCACGCGGACACTCTGCGCCAGCCGCTTGCGACACTTTTCTGCGAAATTCTATGAATTACCCTGTAAATGTTTCCATAGACCATAGTTGAAATGTTTGACTCTATGGATGTGATATGCTGCGGTGGTTGTGGCCAGGGCATAGAGTCTTGGGTGCATGGCCACAACCACCGCAGCATATCACATTCATATTTGCTTATAACTTTGGGTGAAAAACAAATGTATAAGGAACAAAGGTATTAGATACTATGGATGTGATATGCTGCAATGGTTCTCCTTATTATTGTATACTTACTGTTTGGTCTAGTAACCGGAGTACATGTATTTCTTGTTAATTTCTGTGATAAAAGAAAATAGCATGTTAGTATTAGTATTTTGTAATGACTTATTACATTGTATAATCAACATACTTTTTTTTTTTTTGGACCCTCATATTTAGTAGTTTACAAATCAGAGTACTGTGCAATTTGCTCAGTTTCTGTATTTGTTGCTAAAATCATTGGGTCTGTGGGAGAAAAAAAAATCCATGTTGGATTAAAAAAAAAACCTTTTTCTGTTATGCTACAGTTTGTTTATTTGTTTGTTTGTTTTCAGTGTTCACTTGTTGTTTCTGGCTAATGCTTTATACTTTGGCGTGTTGCATTTTTTTGGAGCAGTAACATATTATTTATTTGTTTGGATATTAGAAAATTTTGGAGCAGTTAGATACCAATTGGCGTATTCTAACTGTCTATTTTTTGTATATATTTTAGTGGTATTGATATATCTATTTGGATATTGTTAAATTTTGGGACAGTTAGATACCAATTGGCGTATTCTAACTGTGTATTTTTGGTCTAATTTAGTGGTATTCATTTATCTGATTAGTTGTTGTAGAATCTTTGAGCAGTTAGATAGCTTTTGGAGTATTCTACCAGTTTATATTTTTAACACAAGTTTACTTAGGGTTTAAATACAGTTTAGTTATCAAATGTTGGTTTTAAGAACATCAAATAAGCGTTTGTAAGATTTGCTGGTAATCTCTGCTTTAGAGTAATGGTACTATCATTACATTCATACCATCCACATTTCTTTTTTATATATGCAGTGTAGTGCCCTGAATTGGTTGTGGCTCCTGTGTGGTAGATTATACCTATTGTTGTGAAGGTTTTCTTACCAAGTGATATTTGACCATGTGTGAATCCAGTCAGCTTGCAGTTGTTTTTGGTACCATCTGCATTGCAATGTAGAAGCATTAGTATTATGTATTTACTATGTGCTTGTATTACTAACGTGGAGCGATTATCTGAATTGCAGGTAGAGCATAATCTACCATGGTTTGCATTTTGTACAAGTCGCTGAAATGGAATGGATTTACAATTTGGTATTGATATATATATGAAGCGTTCATTGGGGATTTCTTCTTGTGTCACATTGTTGCAGAGAGTGCATGTATGTTTCCACATGTATGAAATCTGAAAGATTTCATTTATAGGTATGTTTTTGTTTTCCAGTACTTGTAGTAAGTACATTAGAAATTCTTGTGGATCTTCCTGTGAGTTTATAGTGAATTTCACCATTCCAGCACAGTAGTCCAATTGTTGTCTTATTCCATAAACACTATACGTGTTGTCAGGATTGTTTGCTGCATTTCTGTGAAGTACTAACATTTGCAAACACAATGGGTCTGTACTGTGTAAGTAAATGTTGTCAACAATTGGTGGTAATTGAAATAGAATATTCATTGCTACATTTGCGTAGCAACTTACATCAACTATATTTGAGAATTTAAATGGTCCAGGTAGTTCTGTATCTAACTGCTTTTTTTGGAGTTTGTCTTCCTTCTTTAAAGAAGTATCTGGTTTACTTTCCCTAATTGATTCTTTTTTGCTTGTGGTACTTGATGAAGTTTCTTTTACTCTCTTTGTAGGATTTGCAGTGACATCCTGTTGTATTTCTGTTTGATTTATTTTTCTTTTATAACATTTTACTTGTTGTGGAACAGAATATGTGTTTAGGTGGGGGGTGTATAGTGAGCGAAGTCTATTGTATTCTAAAATGCAAGGAATATCAGCGTTTATTTTACTTGCATCAAAGTTGATTAGAAATAGACCGTCAAGTGTACGTAAGCGTGATAGTGCTACGTTGCTCATGCCTTCTTTAAAGACTGTGTTACCAATATCTATTATTGCTTTGTCTAGGGTAAGACCTTGTGATTTATGAATCGTGACTGCGTATGCAAGAGTTAGAGAAAATGGTTGTCTGCGTACATACACATCTTTGAAGAGAAGGAATCTAGCTGTTGAGCGTCCTATCCTTTTTACTTCTGAAAGTTTGTCAAAGAGTTTATTGACAAGCTGAATTTTGTTGTCGCGTGGGTATGTTTGAAAGCCAACAACTGTACCCAGTGCTCCATTAACTAGTCCTTGGTCCACGTCAAGGTTACGTTTAAGCATTACTCTGCAATTTAAGGATAATTTTAATATCTTTTCTGAGCCTGCTGTGTTTGAGATTGATTTTTCTAAACTATTTAGTCTTGTTGTGGCTTGGTCACACATGGGTAGTGTCATACCATATACATCTAGTTTGTCTGTGGTGCTAATTTCCATGATTGGTTGCATTTCTTTACTTAGCATGATTTCATTGAATTTGAAACAGCTTGCAAGAGGTGGCATTAAGGCCATACAATTGACATTTTTGTGGGCTAATTGTTACACAACATCGGTAACACATGCATTATCGCCATAAAGTGCATTACTGTGCCAGGTTTTCAATATTGCTTCTGCTTCTTTAGAATGTATACCAACTCTGATACTTTTTAAAATGTTGGCATAAGTGAGATCTGCAGATTGCCGCATGTTTTCTGTTAATTCTCTGTATTGGAAATGTTGCCAAAGGTTGACATTTCCAATGCTGCCAACAGTTTTACGGCAGAGTTTCTGTCCTAATGTTTTAAAAATAGGCTCACCTTTTACTGGTGTTAATTGAAGCAGATCTCCAAAAACAATAATGTGTTTTCCTGCAAAGAGCTCTTCATAGTCTGTTTTGAGTACTTCTTGTAATATGAGGTGAATCAAAGCTAACATCAGGTTGGAGACCATGCTCACTTCATCTATTAGTAGCATTTTCATTTGTTTCAATACTCTGCGTAGTTCCATTGCAGCTTCTGCAAAAAGTTTGTAATAGTCTAATTTGTTCTGGTGTTCTAATGGTAATAGTAGTAATCAGTGTAATGTAACACCACATATGTTGTAGGCAGCTAAACCTGTGGGGGCAGTGACAACAGCTGACAGTTTGTTCTTTGTCAATTGTTGAAGGAACTTACTAATGATTTTGATTAGGAATGTTTTGCCAGAACCAGCGTCCCACTGACGTACAGTAGTATAGGTTTATAATTATGGCAGGAACATTCTTTATTTTCGTGTTTTACACCATGTGCAATTTGTTTTGTTACTTCTTTAAAAATGAAACGTTGCTCATTGTTTAGTTTTGATTGTAGTATAGTTAAGTCTTCTTTATCTTCATACTGACACATGGGTGTTTTCTACATCTATCATAGCTAATTCTGCCTCATTTATTATTAGTGGTTCTCCCAGTGGTTCTTGGCTTCCTGTTACAGAAGGTTGTCTACTGTCAGGAGTGTCCTTATCTAGTTGGGCTTGGAGTTCTTCTTCGTGTTGCTGTTCATTGTGCAACATTGTTTTGTACTGTGTAAAGTTTACATCAGTTATAGTGCTTTCATTTGCTTTGAAAGCATCCTCATATGTTTCATAGTTATCTAGTATTTGTTCTTCTTTTCTCCATGGTTTGAAGAGTTGTAGCAGGGACATGTAATATACTTCTTTATGTTGAGGAGTCTTTAATGACAATTTGATATGATTAATTAAATTTGGTTTAGTGAGTTTAACTAAGCTGCCTTCACAGTTTGTCACTCTATTTTTACCTTTTTTTTCATCAGGTTTCATATTATTTTTGTATGTGTAGTTTTGGGCTATGTGGTATAGACACATGTTTTCCAAAGTATTACTTCTGTTTGGGTAGTATTTGTCCAATAAATTGTTTTTTAAAATGTCTTGGCTGTTGGGATCACGTTTGGCTATTGTTTCTATATCTTCATATGATTTTAGAACTCTTTTTCTAGATTTAGCTGGACCAAGACTTAGCCATACTATATTTTCAGATTTACCATACAATGCAGTACCAGTTAAATGATCAGCTGCTTCATATGATCCACATTCTCCATGGGTGAGCATTTTTATGCCCAAGCTGTATAATTTCTGAGACACTGGGCCTCATTACCGCCTTACTACGCGGTCCCTTAGCGGGTTGGTGCTTTAACGCCTGCTTTTTGCAGGCGTTAAAAACCAACCCGCTAAGGGACCTCGGAGCTAATTACGGCACCGCAAAATTGCGGTGCCGTAATTAGCGCCTTCCCCATTCCCACAGAGCCCTATGGGGCAGAAATGGGAATGGGGAAGGGCAATGGCGGAAGGGGGATTTACCGCCCCTCCAACCTTGGAATGGGGCGGTAAATCCCCTTTCCGCCAAGGCGGTGCCGGTATTTTACCGCATGAGCCATGGCGCTAATAGCGCCATGGCTCACCGCCTTCCGTGTAATGAGGCCCACTGTTTTATCTGATGACAGGTCATTCCAGAGGTCTTGGAGCTCTGTCTTGTCCTCTTTAGTTAAGTATGCTGTGACATATCGTGCAACTGCAGTAGAACTGTCTGCAATGTACTGCACATCTATGTTTGCATTCCATAAGTGGGCAATGGTTGCATTATAATCATTGATATATTTTTCTTCTTCTTTTCTTTTTATGTAATATGTATTTTTAGGTGACATACCTTTAACACTATGTCTAACTGAAGACATTAGGTTGTTCACTTGACGTGTATTTGTAACTGGTCTAGGGAAACCAAATCGGCATTTGGTGTAGCATTTCCCTTTGTTTTTGTATTTGCGACGACAATATTTTCCACATTTGTGTCTTTGAAATTGTAACATTTGTGCATGAAGATCACTATTTGCGGCTTCTGATGGAATTTCACAAGTGACATATTTTTCAATAAACTGTAAAACAGTGGCATCACTGTCTTGACCAAATTTTGCTGTTTTTGGTTGAAGGCGTATTATTGCTTGAAATGGGTGTACTGTTTGAATTATGATGCTCTCATATACATTAAGTTGTTGTAGGGGTTTTGGTACTGCCTATAATTCCAAATTATTTGTGATAGAACGTGAAGGAGTTTGGTTGTTGTCAAGTTTAGTAGTGCAGTAACTGCAAAGTATTAAGGGGTCAGTTATTTCGTATTTGTTTTCTGCTACAAGGTAGAGAGCTAATTCAAACCATTTAGAATCTTCATTGTCTTCTATTTTGTATGATAGGTCTACAGTTTTTGTGTTACTTTTATAAAAAGTTCTACGGCAACATACACATACATGGTTTGGTACTTCAGCTGATGTACTTTTAAATTTTAGTATTTCTTTTTTGTATGTGTTTAGCAAAAGGTTGCCATGTGTAGAATTGTTGCTTAATTGGTTTAAAGCTATTTCATTCTGTAAATGGCTTTCACTTCCAAAATAATTTTTCTGGATATAGTCAATTTCTTCAAGTAGGTCTTTTGCTGTACCATGTAGAAGGATGATATTTAAATTTGCTAGTGCTAAAGCAGGACTTTTAGAGTAGTACAGTTTATAGACTAGATTTCTTATAGTTGAATGATGTGTTGATATCCTTTTGATATCATGGAAAGTGGTTTTACAAGTAGGTCCTGTAATGCAGGCCAATGAATGTCCTTGTAGTCCTTTGTACTTGTGCACTGGACAGGTATCCATATTTTGCGGTAATTTAATTTTGATTTTGTCTTTGCTTTTTACATATTTATTGAGGAATTGGAATAAAAATGTGAAACATTGCTTGGGAATGTTACACATTGACGTGCATGGCCATTTGTACACTAGACATTCTGATTCAGTTGAATGGAGGGGTAATTCTAAGTTTTCAGGGCATATTTTTGTAAGGAGTACTTCTTGTTCCATTATGGTATTATTCACTTTTTCATAACCTCGACCACTGCTATGTATGGCAATTGTATTTGTTTGCTTTTGTTTGTACGCTTCTTCATTAAAATATGGTTCTGTGCTCGTAGTGTGATTCCATTCACCTCTGCAGATACTTAAGAAGTTCTTTCTGTTGAAATTTCGCTTATTGAGTCTTTTTTGTAATTTAGTTATTAGTTTTGTTAGTGGTTTCATTTTGTTTAACAGTAAAATAAATAACTTTCTTTTCAGAAGAATTGCACTGTCCATCAACGCTTCTAAGATTAATTTCCTACGATAGGTTTTAAGCATTGAACCTGATTTCTCTCCTGTTTTTATAAGGTTTTGAAGGACTTTGTGATGGTACATTTTGGCTAGAATACTTTTCTTGGTATGCTTACTTTGCACTATATTAAAATTTAAAGAAGTCGTTTTATCTGTAGTGATAGCTGATTTTCTGTTAATTTATTTTTGGTTTGTTTTACATTTTGATAGAGGAGGCAAAGTTGTTGTACTTGAAACTTCTTGTGTTTCACTAAATGACGGTATTAGCTGTTTTGTTTCAACATTTTTTACAAATTCTGCTAGAGATGGATGCTTATGTTGGACACTTTTATTTTCATTTGCTCTACTTCTGCGTTGCTTTCTACGGACTTAACTTTTGGTAGGCATTCTTTAGGGTCTGTTGAAAAAAATAAAGAAGGTATGGGTTGGGGTGTTCTGCAATGTATGTGTGCTGTGTGCATGAGTGTTTGAGTAAGATGATAAAGATGTATGTAATGGTGTGTGATTGTGCATTGGGAACTACAACTAGTAGGGATAGGTATTCTTGAATTTATGTGTCACTAAACTGGGGTTCAGATGACAAAAAAAGTAAGCTAGTGGTGTGGAAAAGTACAAATAGTAAATCGAATGTATATAATTAAAACAGTTGTTTGTTCTATAATATGAAAATTGTAGCGGTTCAGTTGGGTAATTTGTGTGTCCAAAAATAGGAATTTGTGGGCCATTCTGGCTGTAAATCGCTGTTTAAGACATGGAGATTTTTGGACAATATGGTACACAATCTCTATTTTAGGAACAGAAATAGCTTGTATTAACTTTACAGTATGTTTGAATAATAATACAAATATTATGGTGATATTCTACTTACTTTTTTTCTTAAATTAACAGGTAACTTCTTAGTTCTTCTTTGTTCTTCAAATTCGGCTGCTTCTTTTCAGGAGACTGGTCTTCACTGCAATTGAAAAAGATTCAAATTAGTCATTTTGTTTGTATATAGCGCTGTTTTTAATTTAGATATTGATTTTTTTAATTGAAATCCTCAGTGCCTTCTTCAAAACCATTAAAATAATGTATTTACATAAGATACATTGCATCAGTTCAGTACATATGATATGTTCTTAATGAAAAAATTGTATTGAATGACTAACTGTAGCAAAAAAAATATCTTTACTATGGGCCTCATCACGACTTGGGCGGTAACGGTAACGCTATTAGCGTGGGGGGTATTAGCCCTACCGCCGAACTCCCCGGCGCTAATAGCGCCGGATCACGGGTTCGGCGGTAATGTAAGTCCCCACTCCTCACTGAGCCCATTCGGGAATGCCCCATTCCCCACTGGGCTCAATGGGGAATCTTCGCGCTAATACCCCCGGCGGATTTCCCGCTGGCAGTAATAGCGCAAACTTTCGGCGGATTT
The DNA here is from genome assembly GCF_040938575.1 of Ambystoma mexicanum. NCBI lineage: Eukaryota > Metazoa > Chordata > Amphibia > Caudata > Ambystomatidae > Ambystoma > Ambystoma mexicanum. The sequence continues at coordinate 678,761,478 of NC_090922.1, read as the reverse complement.
CCCCCAAGCCTTGATTCGGCGGACCCTTAAATCCAGCTGTAATAGCGCTACCGCCGGATTTAAGGGTTACCGCCGAAGTCGTGATGAGGCCCTATGTCTTGTGAAATTTATAATATACCAGTGAATACCACTATTTCTGTAACTAAGCTGTTCTAGGTAATAGCGCCTCAATGTCATGTCTAAACTAAAGTAATTAAGTAAATAAATAAATAAAAACAAAAAATATGAAATTGTATAAGTATTTTTTTTAAAGATTTAAACATAGATTGTGCTTGCATGCAATTTTGTTTGAATATATGTAGTCTATATATTTCATTTAAAAAATGTTAGTTTAACATGATTTGAGTGTGTGTGTATAAAGAAAGTAAATAGTATAAAGGTTTATAAGTGATAGTTGATTTTAGGAAATTGAAAAAAATACAGTAAATTCATTTTACAGATTACACAAGCTAAAAGTCTGTTTGAAAATGTGTTCATCTACTGTACAGAAAATATGCATACCTGAAGTTTGTGTTCATGCATATGGATATGCATTGAGCTGCAAGTAGAAATCTTGGAGACTTGTACAGTATTTCTGGTAGATGGTGCTTGCCAATGATATGACACTTGTACTCAGAGAGTTTCACAGTACATTTGCAGTTCTGATCTATGATGATGCAGTTAGATGTAGAGGTCTTGAATGTGATTGGTGCATGGTCATGTGACTTCTTAGCTACATCCAATGAGGGAATGGCAGAGAGAGTGAAGTGGAAATGGTAGAAGGGCTGTTCATGTTACGATATGTCCGCGGACATGGCGGGAGTTCGCGGACATCGGGAGTTACATCCGGGGATTTTTGGGTTCAGAAGTCATGCAAATGAGAATGAGTACTGAAAGGGATTGATCAGGACAGTTTAGTGGGTGTGTTGTGCCAGAACAGAGTTTCTCATATACTGTTTTTGCTGAGAGAACAACAGATAGATATGTCTGTGTGTTTTAGGAAAAAGATTGTATGGATTTTGGGAGATTCATGGATATATTGGTTGAAGGTGCATGCAGAAAGCTGTGGAGTAGCTGTAGATCTTGTGGAAATACACTGGCATGGGGTACGTGGAATGAAGTGGTTGGACTTGCTACCTCTCTGTGCTACTCTGGAGACAGAGCAACATCCATACATAATTGTAATTCATTGTGGAGGGAACAGGACATGTGCCTGGAATTTTTTTGCAATTTGCTATGAAAGAAGGACTTGGGAAGGTTATGGACATGTTTCCTAATTCTCAAGTGATATTTTCAAGGATTGCGCAGAGACAAATGTGGCTTTGTTCTTCTTCATTTGGTCCACAAATGGAAAAAGCAAGGCGCAATGTTTATAAAGCTGTTTGTGCCTTTCTAAAAGATTTTGGCATGTCTTCTTTTCACAATGAAAATATTCTGTTTCGTAGTACAAACATTTTTCGCAGAGATGGAGTCCATCTTACTCATGGTGGCAATCAGATTTTTCTGGGAAATGCACAAAATGCATTGCGACCTTTTGTGGAATTACAACATCCATTTTGAAGTAGGTGTTAAGCATTTATGACTTACAAACACCTCCCAAAGGCTCTTTTCAGAGCCACCGCTTCCTCAAAGAGAAAATTGCAATGTTTGTGATAGGGTAGCAACCCCATTTTTTAAATGTTCGCGAACTGTCTGCGGACTTCTAAAAAATACAAAGGGCCCTGCATCATTTATTATCACTTCTTTTTTTTAACTGTGAAAGGCGGCTCTGAAAAGAGCCTTATTTTTTTTTTATTTTTGATATTTTGTATTTTTTTTAGTTTTTTATACACGACACACTAGGAGAGGAGGGGAAAGGAAGGTAAAGGGGGGACACCAACCACAGGGATAAGAAAGGGCGAGCTGAGAGAGGAAGATGTAGAGTGGGTTTTATTTGGGTAGTGAGCAGATCTTCTCGTGCTCTGAGACGATAGTCTCAAAAGCACTATGAAGTCTCTCCCCCTGCAGAGTACTGTGTCACAGTACATACATACAACTGTGACCCTCGAAAGGTAAGGGTCCTCAGCATTCTGTATGGCCTGTGAGGCAGCTTGAGGAAGACGCTGTCCCACAGAGGTGGTGCTTGTGGTGACAGGATCAGAAACAGAGGATGAAGTAGAGGAAATCAACCTGCTACGTTCTTCGCAAGGTACAACCCTGCGAATAGCACCATAGTGAAATGACCTCAGGTGTCGCTTCATAGTAGTGGTCCCAGTGCTGTACTTACCGTGTTTCCCGCGACTGAGTATCATTTTGCACTCGTTGCAGGTAACACAGTTCGCACGAGCCTCAGGACCATTCCCATGAATGGTAAATAACCGCCACACCCAAGACTCATGCCTAGTGCGGGTAGTAGGGATTTCCTCTACCTCATTCTCATCATCCTCTTCTTCCTCCTCTGCATCCTCACTCCTGTTCCCCTCTTCAGGCCCTTGGGGAGGTGGTGGTGGTGGAGGGGGTGGGGGTGGTGCTGAAGCAGGTGCAGCACCAGGTGGCAGTAGTTCAGCCATGGATGCCATCTCGATGATGGTGTAATCTGCAGGCGGCAGCAAAAATCGCTGTGTTCTGAAGAATAGCCAGAAACACAATGAGAATAAGCTCTAGGGCGTGGTCTTTTATAGTGGTGCTTGTGCACGGTCCGCGGACATGCGCGCTGTCGGCAGACAGATCGAACACTAAAAAAAGTTTGAAAAGTTTCAAAAGGTATGTAGAAACTCAGGATTACTATGTCGGACTTGTGCCATGGTGAGATTATATTGAAAAATATTATGGATTAATTGAAAATGTACTTTTAAATTGTTCGGGGACACGAACAGTGTCCGCATTCAGAACACGCGATCAGCGTGGGCGTGGTCATATGATCCGTTCGTGAACAAGTCCACGAAGGAAGCGCATGTCCGCAGGACACCAAATGCATGGAGATTGGTTAGCGCATGCGCGTTGATGTTCTACGGACACTGTTCGGGTCCTGAAGTAATTAAAAATGCGTCACACATGAAACGAACATTTCAGGACACTGCGTGTGTTCTTAGAACAGTCTAAACTTGCTAGCGAACAGTAAGGACAGATATAGTGTTCTTCAGGACACATCCAATTTCGTTTATGTACGAACATTTCAGGACACCAATTGTGTTCTTAGAACAGTTTCAACTTGCTAGCGAACAGTACGGACAGGTATAGTGTTCTTTAAGACACCTCCATTTTCGTTTAATTACAAACAATTCAGGACACCACGTGTGTTCTTAGAACAGTTTGAAGTTGCTAGCGAACACTACGAACAGGTATAGTGTTCTTCAGGACACCTTCATTTTCGTTTACGTACGAACATTTTAGGACACCAATTGTGTTCTTAGAACAGTTTAAACTTGATAGCGAACACTATGGACAGATATAGTGTTCTTTAGGACACTTTAATTTTTTTTTTTTTAACAAACATTTCAGGACACCGCGTGTGTTCTTAGAATAGTTTCATCTTGCTAGCGAACACTACGAACAGGTATAGTGTTCTTCAGGACACCTCCATTTTCATTTACGTACGAACATTTCAGGACACCAATTGTGTTCTTAGAACAGTTTAAACTTGATAGCGAACACTACAGACAGATATAGTGTTCTTAAGGACACTTTAATTATTTTTTTTACGAACATATCAGGACACCGCGTGTGTTCTTAGAACAGTTTGAACTTGCTAGCGAACAGTAAGAACAGGTATAGTATTCTTCAGGACACCTCCATTTTTTGTTTATTTACGAACATTTCAGAACACCTGCACTGTCCGCGGACACCTACATTGTTTTTTTAAAAAAAAAAACTATTTACAACACAATATAAAAATTAAACTTTATTTAACATATATTAATAATTTATGACAGAGAAGGTGAGGCAGAAACAGAAACAAAAACAGGAGAATTAGGGGTTTCAACATGATTGTTATTAGGTGAAGAAGGGATGGAAGTCTCATCAAAATGTTTTGGGTTATGGAGAGGGTTTGGGGATAATTGACTGGGATATGGTGAGGAGGGACAAGTACATGTGGGGCAATGGTACGAGGTTTTTGGTTTAAAATGATCTTCCACAAAAGTTTTCAATTTATTAAAATTAGTCAACAATAAATCCATTTTTTCTTCTATACTGTGAAAAGTGTTATCCATAACAGGTTTTTCTGAAGTATTTTCTATTTTGGTATGCTCTGTATACAAATATATATATATATATATATATATATATATATATATATATATATATATATATATATATATATGTTAAATGTATACAAAATAATAATTAAATGATTTATATTATAAAGTGTTTACCATTAGTTTCACTATCTTGTGACATTTCTTCATGTGGGAAATGCTCCTCTAGCCATTCCAGAGTACTAGACATTTCTGTGAGAAAAATAAAAAAGATAATATATTTTTTTATCTAATACAGAAAGTTTATAAATATATGAATAAAATTAAGTACACTTACTATTTCAGGTAAGATATATCCTATGTACTCAGTGGGTCTGCTCTTGTTCTCAGTTCTGTCGTGTTTGTGAGGTAATTATGTTGGAAGCCAATTTATCTTCTTGTGGTATATTCCATTTTAGAACATAGTGCATTTAAATGAATGGTTAGTGTGTTGTATATATGGGTTACATTTCGTATGTATTAGTACATATAATGGGTTTGTGTGCTCCTTTTTGAATTTGTTAAATGTTCCTATGTTATGATATAACAATCAAACATACCCCCCCAGAGTTTTTAGGTAGTGGTACCGTTCTTCGAACATGTCCGCGAACATTAAATGAGTTCGCGGACATCAAGTACAGTAGAAGAGATTCAGTCAGTTCCATATGACATGTATATAAAGTCAAAGTGATTATTGTTAAATTGCACTACTAAAAACCTATGAAATTCAGTGAAAGAACTTTGTTAAATGGACGTTATGGTTAAGTTGCACTACTAAAAACCTAAGAAATTCAGTGAAAAAACGTTGTTAAAGGGTTGTCATGGTTAAGTTGCGCTGCTAAAAACCTATGAAATTCAGTGAAAAAACTTACTTAAAGGGACGTTATGGTTAAGTTGTGCTGCTAAAAACCAATGAAATTCAGTGAAAAAACGTTGTTAAAGGGAAGTTATGGTTAAGTTGCGCTGCTAAAAACCTTTCAAATTCAGTGAAAAAACTTTGTTAAAGGGACGTTATGGTTAAGTTGCGTTGCTAAAAACCTTTCAAATTCAGTGAAATAACTTTGTTAATGGGACGTTATGGTTCCAAGTAAAACCGAAAAACCCTTGAAAATCGCCAGTTATGGTAAACTAAGCAACCATAACTCGCGCCACCACCGTGCACTGCTAAGCCTAACACCCAGGACATCAAAGATGGCATCACAAATGTCATTGATGACATCACTGATGACATCACATGTGCATTTACCGTCCATGAAAAGTCTGTACAAAGGATTCTTGGTGTAATGTTAATAAAAAAAAGTGTCAAATATTATTGGAATGAATATCAAGTGCTAATCAGTGTATTAAGCAATGCATTGATATAAATAGCATTCTATTATGAAGTTCCATCCAGTATACTAAGGTACTCATGTAGAAACATAGGCATTGTGTGCAGCATACACGATGGAGGTGCAATATTCATAAGCTTGCCATGTTGAAAAGTGAAATGATAACTGTTTTCATATTACAGTTTTGCGTACAGTGAAACTTGTGATAAGTAGGTAATAAAACCCACTTACTACATAATTGCATTATTATAGACAAATCACAAAGAGACAACACTACATACAAATATGAATATATACAAGGGAATTGAAGTAAGAAAAAAAAAACAGCAAAAGTAGCAGAAAGTGTTCGTAACCTAACTGATTACCTTTATGCAGAGAAATGATTGCTCTGTTTCAAAGCTGTTACTTACCCTATCTATATATATCACATGATGTGTCTGGACCCTAAGGAAAATACTGTGAGTACAACATATACAAATATAAGTATATACAGGGAAAGTACAGTAATAAAAAATATCAAAACTAACATAAAGTGCTGATAGTTTTAATGCACAAAAAGGATTGCTCTCTTTCAAGGTTGTGTCTTCCCAATGTATATGTTTCATATGATATGACTGGACCATAAGGGAATTATTGTAAGAACATACTTGAAGGATAAGTCTACGAATATAGTACATTTACAATTTTTAGTTCCTGACTGTTACTGAAGAAAACCATGTGGCCTAGATATGTCAGTAAAGGAAAAAATGGGGAGCCAGACATGTGATGTCATCATGTCATCAATGACATTTGTGATGTCATATTTGATGTCCTGGGTGTTAGGCTTAGCAGTGCATGGTGGTGGCGCGGGTTATGGTGGCTTAGCTTACCATAACTGGCGAATTTCAAGGGTTTTTTGGTTTTACTTGGAACCATAACATCCCTTTAACAACGTTTTTTCACTAAATTTGAAAGGTTTTTAGCAGCGCAACTTAACCATAACGCCCCTTTAACAAAGTTTTTTCACTGATATATATATATATATATATATATATTACTTTTTATATGGTTAATAAGTAAAATCAACCTTTTAAAATTTAAGGTTAGAAAAAACAGAAATTTAGATACAGAAATGTTACAATGATTAATACATGGATCAAATAAATATTTAAGTAGTCCAATACAATTTTTTTAAAAATATTTGTTTTAGTTGGACATGCAACTTTACAAATATATACAACTCTTAACATTAAAATCATATAAAAGAGAGACAAAGCCCACAAGTTCCAACACACCTCTGCATGCCAAAAGTAACCACCCCACAGCTTTAAAGTGGAGCATCCCCTATGGTGAATTTATTCGTATTAGGCGGAATTGTTCCCAACTGGAAACTTATGACAAGGAATGTAGAATTATGGCCCTAAGGTTTCAACAAAGAGGCTATTCCAAGAAAGTGTTGGAAAGAGCGTATCTTAAAGCACCACAAAAGGATCTCTCTATCCTATTGATGCCCAAAGTCCAAATTGAAACTGAAAAGGAAGAAACAGACACACAACTCATCTTGACATTTAGTAAAGTCTCAAAGCACATTCGCCATATAATGCATAAACACTGGCATGTACTCAAGCAAGATGAGCATTTGGGGAGCACCTTGGGCTCTAACATTAACATCCCCTATAGGCGCTCAACCTCCCTGAAGGATAGCCTGGTATCAAGTTACATGAGTCCCAGAACCTCACAAGCAGTCCCAAGCTGGTTAAGTGTAAATTCAGAAGGCTTCTAAAAATGCACAAAATGTAAGGCATGTAAGTTCGCTAAAAACATCAAATATTACCAACATCCTGTATTACATAATAATGTGATTATAAAATCGAGGATTACATGTGAAACAGAGTATGTTGTGTATGTGCTTACCTGCCCGTGCGACAAATGGTATGTCGGGAGCACGATCGGCAAATTGAAACTCAGAATAGTACAACATATCAGAGCTATCAAAAATGTTGACCCTACATATCCTATAGCCCACCATTTCCAACAGAAGCACAGAGGCAAACTAGAATGCTTTGGGTACTTTGGTATACATACCATCCCAAAAACGGCAAGGGGAGGAAATTGGGAACTCTCTCTTAGACAATCGGAAACTAGATACATTTTAGACTTCGAGACTAAGAAACCGAAAGGCCATAACCTAGATGAAGAACTATATACCTTCTTAGGCACTTAAGCAGTCCAAGATGTAATCAGAGCTATTTTATGCATGGACTTTTAAGAAGATCCCAGATTCAAGCATGACTTTTAGAGTTCCTGTTTTTCCATTAGCATGTGTTTTTAAGACAATTATCTTATTAGTATTATAATTGCATTATTAGCCCTGAGTCAACTTACATGCAAACACTTTTGTTGTGCATTGAAGTTTATTTGCAGTGGTCACAGGAAAAAAGCTTCTCACGAGTACTAAGGATAGAAGGTCTATTAATTCAATATTTTACTTCTGAAAAGAGAATTTAATGCATTTTAGACTATTTTCTTTCCCTTTGCTCTTTTTTATTTTTTACTTTTTTCTATTCTTAGGGTGAGCAACACATTTTTTCTTGAAATATTAATGAACACAGGATAATCAATAGTCGTACACACTCTTCCTCCAGTTTTTTTCTACTATCGTTTAGATTTTACTTTCTGGTCGGCAACATTACTGAGGGGTTCCTTTTGATATTAAGGCTTTATGACGGTATGATAATGTTTTTTATTGATGTAAAGTATTTATAACTTATGTAGTGGACAGTGATTGATGTGTATTTTTAAAGTACAGAATGTATATGCACCAAGCACTTTATTTATTGCGTCATAAGGAATAATATTGCGAGGCTGCTAACTGCACATCGCACTTTACCAACTGTGAGTTGTATTCTTTGGCTGCTAATTGCACATAGCACTTTATCAACATTAGTTGAATATCGCTTGTTTGCACAGCTAGTAGGGATAAGCATTTGCACTTTAGAAGATAATCCCTATATATATGAATCCAAGAACTAATACTATGTGCACTATGCATTTTATTTTTAATGCTACATTATCTTGTTAACATTGTTAACATTGTTTAAAACATATTAACTGCCTAAACAGCAATAATGTACCCCATAGAGTCAAGCGTTATGCCTTTTGAAGGAGCGCACGCAAAAGGTAAACCCAGCCAATTAACATGAAGCGAGGTTCACTCTGAAACACTCGCATATGAGCGAATATCCAATATGATTGCCCACCATTTGTAGAATAACCATGTGCCAGTGAGTTCATCATATAAATATGTCTGAATGAAATTTATTGCATTCGGTTTTAACACAGCAAAAAGACATAATGTCAATACGTTTTAATGCCTGATTTACAAGCATGTTTTGTTTTGCCATTGGGACAAACCCTGCTGTAAACACTTATCAATCATGGCGGATTTCAATCACAGACTGTGTGGAAGAATATACGACTCTCAATATCACAACCATAGAGACTATGTCAGCATATAAGTCCTTCCTTTGTGTTTCTTACCCTCAACGCGAACAAGCGGTTTGTTACCGCGAAACGCATCGTTGATTTCGTGTTATTTTCTGTCCTGGACATGCCTCTGTGTTTTGCGAAGATTACTGGCCACAAACTGCTTCTCGGAGTGCCCTCCACCTTTCCTGCACCTTGGTACAGGGACTTTCAGAGATATATACATATATATATATATATATATCAGTGAAAAAACTTTGTTAAAGGGACGTTATGGTTAAGTTGCGCTACTAAAAACCTATGAAATTCAGTGAAAAAAACTTTGTTGAAGGAACGTTATCGTTAAGTTGCGCTACTAAAAACCTATGAAATTCAGTGAATAAACTTTGTGATGTCATCTTTGATGTCCTGGGTGTTAGTCTTAGCAGTGCACGGTGGTGGCGTGAGTTATGGTTGCTTAGCTTACCATAACTGGCGAATTTCAAGGGTTTTTCGGATTTACTTGGAACCATAACGTCGCTTTTCACTGAATTTCATAGGTTTTTAGTAGCGCAACTTAACCATAACGTCCCTTTAACAAAGTTTTTTCACTGAATTTCATAGTTTTTTAGTAGCACATTTTAACAATAATGACTTTGACTTTATATACATGTCATATGGAACTGACTAGATCTCTTCTTATGAACTTGATGTCCGCGAACTTATTTAATGTTCGCGGACATGTTCGGAGAACAGTACCACTACCTAAAAACTGTGGGGGGGTGTGGGGGGGTATGTTTGATTGTTATATCATAATATAGGAACATTTAACAAATTCAAAAAGCAGCACACAAACACATTATATATATTAATACATAAGAAATGTAACCCATATATGAAACACACTAACCATTCATTTAAATACAATATGTTCTGAAATGGAATATACCACAAGAAGATAAATTGGCTTCCAACATAATTACCTCACAGACACAACAGAACTGAGAACAAGACCAGACCCACTGAATACATAGGACTTATCTTACCAGAAATAGTAAGTGTACTTCATTTTACTCATATATTTATAAACTGTATTAGATTAAAAAATATATTAGCATTTTTTTTTCTCACAGAAATGTCTAGTACTCTAGAATGGCTAGAGGACAATTTCCCAAATGAAGAAATGTCACAAGATAGTGAAACTAATGGGAAACACTTTATAATATAAACCATTTATTTATTATTTTTTTTATATACATTTAACATATATATTATTTTTTTGTACAGAGCATACCAAAATAGAAAAAACTTCAGAAAACCCTGTTATGGATATCAGTCTTCACAATATAGAAGAAAAAATGGATGTATTGTTGGCTAATTTTAATAATTTAAAAACTTTTGTAGAAAATCATTTCAAACCAAAAACCTCGTACCATTGCCCCACATGTACTTGTCCCTCCTCACCATATCCCAGTCAATTATCCCCAAACCCTCTCCATAATCCAAAACGTTTTGATGAGATTTCCATCCCTTCTTCACCTAATACCAATCATGTTGAAACCCCAAATTCTCCTGTTTTTGTTTCTGTTTCTGCCTCACCTTCTCTGTCATAAATGATTAATATATGTTAAATAAAGTTTAATTTTTATATTGTATTGTGAATAGTTTCCGTTTTTTTTTTTAAAACAATAAAAGTGTCCGCGGACAGTGCGAGTGTTCTGAAATGTTCGTACATAAACGAAAATGGAGGTGTCCTGAAGAACACCACAACTGTTCGTACTGTTCGCTAGCAAGTTGAAACTGTTCTAAGAACACACGTGGTGTCCTGAAATGTTCGTAAAGAAACAAAAATTAAAGTGTTCTAAAGAACACTATATCTGTCCATAATGTTCGCTATCAACTTAAAAACTGTCCTAAGAACACAATTGGTGTCCCGAAATGTTCGTAAATAAACGAAAATGATGTATCCTGAACAACAGTACAACTGTTCGTAGTGTTTGCTAGCAACATGAAACTGTACTAAGAACACACGAGGTGTCCTGAATTGTTCGTAAACAAACAAAAATTAAAGTGTCCTAAAGAACACTATACATGTCCGGTGCTGTTCGCTAGCAAGTTCAAACTGTTCTAAGAACGCTATTGGTGTCCTGAAATGTTCGTACGTAAACGAAAATGGAGGTGTCCTGAAGAACACTATACCTGTTTGTAGTGTTCGCTACCCAATTGAAACTATTCTAAGAACACAATTGGTGTCCTGAAATGTTCGTACATAAACAAAATTACACATGTCCTGAAGAACACTATATCTGTCCTTACTGTTCGCTACCAAGTTTAAACTGTTCTAAGAACACACGCGGTGTCCTGAAATGTTTGTTTCACGTGTGACGCACTTTTAATTACTTCAGAACCCGAACAGTGTCCGTAGGACATCAATGCGCATGCGCTAACCAATCTTTGTGCACTTGGTGTCCTGCGGACAGGTGCTTCCTTCGCGGACTAGTTCGCGAACGGATCATATGACCGCGCCCACGCTCATCGTGTGTCCTGAAATGCGGACACTGTTCGTGTCCCCGAACAATTTAAAAGTACATTTTCAGTTAATCCATAATATTTTTCAATAAAATCTCACCATGGCACAAGTCCCACATAGCAATCTTGAGTTTCTATATACCTTTTGAAACTTTCCGATCCTTTTTTTGTGTTCGATCTGTCCGCGGACAGTGCGCATGTCCGCAAATCACGCACAAGCACCCCTATAAAAGACCACACCCAAGAGCTTATTCTCATTGTGTTTCTGGCTATTCTTCAGAACACAGTGATTTTTGCTGCCACCTGCAGACTACACCATCATCGAGATGGCATCCTTGGCTGCTGAACTGCCACTTAGTGCTGCACCTGCTTCAGCACCACCCCCACCCCCTCCACCACCACCACCTCCCCAAGGGCCTGAAGAGGGGAACAGGAGTGAGGATGCGGAGGAGGAAGAAGAGGATGATGAGAATGAGGTAGAGGAAAACCCTACTACCCGCACTAGGCGTGAGTCTTGGGTGTGGCGGTTATTTACCATTCATGGTAATGTTCCTGAGGCTCGTGCAAACCATGTTACCTGCAATGAGTGCAAAATGATACTCAGTCGCGGTAAGTACAGCTTTGGGACCACTACTATGAAGTGACACCTGAGGTCATTTCACTCTTGGGCTATTCGCAGGGTTGTACCTTGCGAAGAATGTAGCAGGTTGATTTCCTCTACTTCATCCTCTGTTTCTGATCCTGTTACCACAAGGACCACCTCTGTGGGACAGCGTCTTCCTCAAGCTGCCTCACAGGCTATACAGAATGCTGATGACCCTTACCTTTCGAGGGTCACAGTTGTATGTATGTACTGTGACACAGTACTCTGCAGGGGGGAGCGACTTCGGAGTGCTTTTGAGACTATCGTCTCAGAGCACGAGAAGACCTGCTCACTACCCAAATAAAACCCACTCTACATCTTCCTCTCTCAGCTCGCCCTTTCTTATCCCTGCGGTTGGTGTGCCCCCCTTTACCCTCCTTTACCCTCCTCTCCTAGTGTGTCGTGTCTGAAAAACCAAAAAAAATACAAAATTACAAAAATAAAAAAAAATAAGGCTCTTTTCAGAGCCGCCTTTCCCAGTTAAAAAATAGAAGTGAAAATAAATGAAGCAGGGCTCTTGTATTTTTTAGAAGTCCGCGGACAGTTCACGAACATTAAAAAAATTGGGTTGCTACTCCATCACAAACATTGTAATTTTCTCTGGAAAGAAGTGGTGGCTCTGAAAAGAGCCTTTGGGTGGTGTTTGTAAGTCAAAAATTGTAAATGCTTAACATCTGCTTCAAAATCGTTGTTGTAATTCCAAAAAAGGTCGCAATGCATTTTGTACATTTCTCAGAAAAATCTGATTGCCAGCATAAGTAAGATGGACTCCATCTCTGCGAAAAATGTATGTACTACAAAACATAATATTTTCATTGTGAAAAGAAGACATGCCAAAATCCCTTAGAAAGGCACAAACAGCCTTATTAACATTGCGCCTTGCTTTTTCCATTTGTGGACCAAATGAAGAAGAACGAAGCCACATTTGTCTCTGCGTAATCCGTGAAAATATCACTTGAGAATTAGGAAACATGTCGATAACCTTCCTAAGTCCTTCTTTCATAGCAAATTGCAAAAAAATTCCAGTCACATGTCCTAAACTGTTCCCTCCACAATGAATTACAATTATGTCTGGATGTTGCTCTGTCTCCAAAGTAGCACAGAGAGGTAGCAAGTCCAACCACTTCATTCCACGTACTCCATGCCAGTGTACTTCCACATGTGGGAATCCAAGATCTACAGCTACTCCACAGCTTTCTGCATGCCCCTTCAACCAATGTATCCACGAATCTCCTAAAATCCAAACAATCTGTTTTCTGAAACACACAGCCATAGCTATCTTTTGTTCTCTCAGCAAAAAGAGTATCTGAGAAAATCTCTCCTGGCACAACACACCGACCAAACTTTCCTGACCAATCCCTTTCAGTGCTTATTCTCATTTGCATGACTTCTGAACCCAAAAATCCCCGGATGTAACTCCCGATGTCCAAGAACTACCGCCATGTCCGCGGACATATCGTAACATGAACAGCCCTTCTACCATTTCCACTACACTCTCTCTTCCATTCCCTCATTCGATGTACCTCAACAATCACATGATCATGTACCAATCACATTCAAGACCTCTACATCTAACTGCATCATCATAGATCAGCACTGCAAATGTACTCTGAATCTCTCTGAGTACAAGTGTCATATCATTGGCAAGCACCATCTACCAGAAATACTGTACAAGTCTTCAAGATTTCTACTTGCAGCTCCATGCATATCCATATGCATGAACACAAACTTCAGGTATGCATATTTTCTGTACATTTTCAAACAGACTTTTACCTTGTAAAATCTGCAAAAATGAATTTACTGTACTTTTTTCAATTTCCTAAAATCAACTTATAAACCTTTATACTATTTACTTTCTTTATACACACACACTCAAATCATGTTAAACTAACATTTTTTAAATGAAATATATAGACTACATATATTCAAACAAAATTGCATGCAAACACAATCTATGTTTAAATGTTTATAAAAATACTTATACAATTTCATATTTTTTGTTTTTATTTGTTTATTTATTTAATTATTTTAAATTAGACATGACATTGAGGCGCTATTACCTAGAACAGTTTACTTACAGAAATAGTGGTATTCACTAATATATTATAAATTTCACAAGACATAGTAAAGATATTTTTTTTTGCTACAGTTAGTCATTCAATACAATTTGTTCATTAAGAACATATCATATGTACTGAACTGATGCAATGTATCTTATGTAAATAAACTAGTTTAATGGTTTTACAGAAGGCACTGAGGATTTCAATTAAAAAAATCAATATCTAAATTAAAAACAGTGCTATATACAAACAAAGTTACTAATTTGAAGCTTTTACAATTGCAGTGAAGACCAGTTTCCTGAAAAGAAGCAGCCGAATTCGAAGAAGAAAGAAAAACTAAGAAGTTACCTGTTAATTTTTAAAAAAAGTAAGTAAAATATCACCATAATATTTGTATTATTAATCAAATATAGTATAATATTAATACAAGCTATTTTGGTTTCTAAAAATAGAGATTTTGTACCATTTTGTCCAAAAATGTCCATGTCTTAAACAGCGATTTACAGCCAGAATGGCCCACAAATTTCTATTTTTGGACACACAAATTACCCAACTGAACCACTACAATTGTCATATTATAGAACAAACAACTGTTTTAATTGTATACATTACATTTACTATTTGTATTTTTCCACACCACTAGCTTACTTTTTTTTTGTCATCTGAACCCCAGTTTAGTAACACATAAATTCAAGAATACCTATCCCTACTAGTTTTAGTTCCCAATGCACAATCACACACCATTACATACATCTTTATCATCTTACTGAAACACTCATGCACACAGCACACATACATTCCAGAACACCCCAACCCATATCTTCTTTATTTTTTTCAACAGACCCTAAAGAATGCCTATCAAGTCCGTAGAAAGCAACGCAAAAGTAGAGTAAATGAAAATAAAAGTGTCCAACATAAGCATCCATCTCTAGCAGAATTTGTAAAAAAAAGTTGAAACAAAACAGCTAATACAATCATTTAGTGAAACACAAGAAGTTTCAAGTACAACAACTTCGCTTCCTCTATCAAAATGTAAAACAAACCAGAAAACAATTAACAGAAAATCAGCTATCAGTACAGATAAAACTACTTCTTCAAATTTTAATATAGTGCAAAGTAAGCATACCAAGAAAAGTATTTTAGCCAAAATATACCGTCACAAAGTCCTTCAAAATCTTATAAAAACAGGAGAGAAAACAGGTTCAAAGCTTAAAACCTATCGTAGGAAATTAATCTTAGAAGCATTGATGGACAGTGCAATTCTTCTCAAAAGAAATGTATTTATTTTACTGTTAAACAAAATGAAACCACTAACAAAACTAATAACTAAATTACAAAAAAGACTTCTCAATAAGCGAAATGTCAACAGAAAGAACTTCTTAAGTATCTGCGGAGGTGAATGGAATCACACAACGAGCACAGAACCATATTTTAATGAAGAAGCGTACAAACAAAAGCAAACAAATACAATTGCCATAAATAGCAGTGGTCGAGGTTATGAAAAAGTGAATAATACCATAATGGAACAAGAAGTACTCCTTACAAAAATATGCCCTGAAAACTTAGAATTACCCCTCCATTCAACTGAATCAGAACGTCTAGTGTACAAATGGCCATGCACATCAATGTGTAACATTCCCAAACAATGTTTCAAATCTTTACGCCAATTCCTCAATAAATATGTAAAAAGCAAAGACAAAATCAAAATTAAATTACTGCAAAATATAGATACCTGTTCAGTGCGCAAGTACACAGGACTACAAGGACATTCATTGGCCTGCATTACAGGACCTACTTGTAAAACCACTTTCCATGATATCAAAAGGATATCAACACATCATTCAACTATAAGAAATCTAGTCTATAAACTGTACTATGGTAAAAGCCCTGCTTTAGCACTAGCAAAGTTAAATAACATCCTTCTACATGGTACAGCAAAAGACCTACTTGAAGAAATTCACTATATCCAGAAAAAATATGTTGGAAGTGAAAGCCATTTACAGAATGAAATAGCTTTAAACCAATTAAGCAACAATTCTACACATGGCAACCTTTTGCTAAACACATACAAAAAAGAAATACTCAAATTTAAAAGTACATCAGCTGAAGTACCAAACCATGTATGTGTATGTTGCCGTAGAATTTTGTATAAAAGTAACACAAAAACTGTGGACCTATCATACAAAATAGAAGACAATGAAGATTCTAAATGGTTTGAATTAGCTCTCTACCTTGTAGCAGAAAACAAATATGAAATAACTGAGCCCTTAATACTTTGCAGTTATTGCACTACAAAACTTGACAACAACCAAACTCCTTCACGTTCTACCACAAATAATTTGGAATTATACCCAGTACCAAAACCTCTACAACAACTTAATTTATATGAGAGCATCATAATTCAAACAGTACACCCATTTCAAGCAATAATTCGCCTTCAACCAAAAACAGCAAAAGTACCTCCCTCTGAATTGGTAAAAGGCATTCGTGGAAAAGTAGTTTATTTACCATTAAATCTAAAAGAAAATGTGCATACTCTAGGAGTGCAACGTCCAATGCAGCAATCTTTAATTATATTAGTAAATGGAGTACCTACAAAAGACAAAAAAATATGGCAACAGCTGGTAGATTTATTTAAAGTTAGACAAGCCTTCCAATATCTTAAAGAGAATAATGAATATTACATAGAAATCAATATTAAAGAAAACTTGAAAGATACAACTGAAATAATTCAAGAAACACAAGAAGCTGGTCGATTTGAGCTACTAGATCCTGCTACAATATCAAATACTTTAGACCATTATACAATTCATCCTTTGCACTGTAATGACACCGTACAAGATGTACTGGAAACTTACCAAATGCGTCAAACAAAAGGATCGCCAATCAGTATATGGGAAAAAAGTATAGAAGCACATGATTTTCCTCTATTCTTTCCTACTGGCAAAGGAGGAAGGTATGATGATAGACCAATTCAAATATCAGCTTCAGAATACCGCTCATTACGGATGTATTCTGAAGATCCCAGATTTAGACAAAATGTGGAATACATATTCCACCTACTCTTTGAAAGTGAACTAGCAACTTTATGTTACGGAGTTGCACACATATTAAAATCAGGATCACACTTTCAAAATATGACAGCTACACAATTATTAGAGAAAGTGCAACAAAAGGATGAGGTTTTACAATCAAATATTACAAATCTATTAGCAAATATGCGTGGTACTAAAGAGTACTGGTTTCGACGTCATGGAGATGTACGTTGTATGATCAGAAACCTTGGCCCACCCACTTGGTTTGTTACATTAAGTTATGCAGAATATGCATGGGAAGATTTACATGATTTCCTACGTATATCTAATAAAAACAAAACAAACATAGATATTCTAACACCTGGAGAACTTTGTTCTTTGGATCCTGTTAATGTTTCAAGATATTTTCACCATCGCTTCATTGCTATGCTATATTTTATTTGTAATAAAACTGTTCCTCGCCTTGGAGAAGTGCAACACTTCTTTTGGCGAAAAGAATACCAAGCCAGAGGAGCACCACATATCCACATGCTTTTATGGATTAAAGATGCTCCTAAATTTGGTCAAGACAGTGATGCCACTGTTTTACAGTTTATTGAAAAATATGTCACTTGTGAAATTCCATCAGAAGCCACAAATAGTGATCTTCATGCACACATTTTACAATTTCAAAGACACAAATGTGGAAAATATTGTCGTCGCAAATACAAAAACAAAGGCAAATACTACACCAAATGCCGATTTGGTTTCCCTAGACCAGTTACAAATACAGGTCAAGTAAACAACTTCATGTCTTCAGTTAGACATAGAGTTAAAGGTAAGTCACCTAAAAATACATATTACATAAAAAGAAAAGAAGAAGAAAAATATATCAATGATTATAATGCAATCATTGCCCACTTATGGAATGCAAACACAGATGTGCAGTACATTGCAGACAATTCTACTGCAGTTGCACGATATGTCACAGCATACTTAACTAAAGCAGAAAAGACAGAGCTCCAAGACCTCTGGAATGACCTGTCATCAGATAAAACAGTATCTCAGAAATTATACAGCTTGGGCATAAAAATGCTCACCCATAGAGAATGTGGAGCTTATGAAGCAGCTGATCGTTTAACTGGTACTTCATTGTATGGTAAATCTGAAAATATAGTATGGCTAAGTCTTGGTCCAGCTAAATCTAGAAAAAGAGTGCTAAAATCATATGAAGATATAGAAACAATAGCCAAACATAATCCCAACAGCCAAGACATTTTAAAAAACAATTTATTGAACACATACTACCCAAACAGAATTAATACTTTGGAAAACATGTGTCTATACCAAATAGCCCAAAACTACACATACAAAAATAATATGAAACCTGATGAAAAAAAAGGTAAATATAGAGTGACAGACTGTGAAGGCAGCTTAGTTAAACTCACTAAACCAAATTGAATTAATCATGTAAAATTGTCATTGAAGACTCCTCAACATAAAGAAGTATATTACATGTCCCTGCTACAACTCTTCAAACCATGGAGAAAAGAAGAACAATTACTAGATAACTATGACTCATATGAGGATGCTTTCAAAGCAAATGAAAGCACTATAACTGATGTAAACTTTACACAGTACAAAACAATGTTGCACAATGAACAGCAACATGAAGAAGAACTCCAAGCCCAACTAGATAAGGATACTCCTGACAGTAGTCAACCTTCTGTAACAGGAAGCCAAGAACCACTGGGAGAACCACTAATAACAAATGAGGCAGAATTAGCTATGATAGAAGTAGAAAACACCA
Source organism: Ambystoma mexicanum (assembly GCF_040938575.1). NCBI lineage: Eukaryota > Metazoa > Chordata > Amphibia > Caudata > Ambystomatidae > Ambystoma > Ambystoma mexicanum. The sequence goes on along the minus strand of NC_090922.1, from coordinate 678,742,457 downwards.
TGTGTCAGTATGAAGATAAGGAAGACTTAACTATACTACAATCAAAACTAAACAATGAGCAAAGTAGCATTTTTCAAGAAGTAACAAAACAAATTGCACATGGTGTAAAACATGAAAATAAAGAATGTTCCTGCCATAATTATAAACCTATACTACTGTACGTCAGTGGTGAAGCTGGTTCTGGCAAAACATTCCTAATCAAAATCATTAGTAAGTTCCTTCAACAATTGACAAACAACAAACTGTCAGCTGTTGTCACTGCCCCCACAGGTTTAGCTGCCTACAACATAGGTCGTGTTACATTACACTGATTACTACTATTACCAGTAGAACACCAGAACAAATTAGACTATTACAAACTTTCTGCAGAAGCTGCAATGGAATTACGCAGAGTATTGAAACAAATGAAAATGCTACTAATAGATGAAGTGAGCATGGTCTACAACCTGATGTTAGCTTTGATTCACCTCAGATTACAAGAAGTACTCAAAACAGACTATGAAGAGCTCTTTGCAGGAAAACACATTATTGTTTTTGGAGATCTGCTTCAATTAACACCAGTAAAAGGTCAACCTATTTTTAAAACATTAGGGCACAAACTCTGCCGTAAAACTGTTGGCAGCATTGGAAATGTCAACCTTTGGCAACATTTCCAATACAGAGAATTAACAGAAAACATGCGCCAATCTGCAGATCTAACTTATGCCAACATTTTAAAAAGTTTGAGAGTTGGTATACTTTCTAAAAAAGCAGAAGCAACATTGAAAACCCGGCACATTAATGCACTTTATGGCGATAATGCATGTGCTACAGATGTTATGGAACAATTAGCCCACAAAAATGTCAATTGAATGGCCTTAATGCCAACTCTTGCAAGCTGTCTCAAATTCAATGAAATAATGTTAAGTAAAGAAATGCAACCAATAATGGAAATTAGCGCCACAGACAAACTAGATGTACATGGTCTGACACTACCCATGTGTGACCAAGCCACAACAAGACTAAATAATTTAGAAAAATCAATCTCAAACACAGCAGGCTTAGAAAAGATGTTAAAATTATCCTTAAATTGCAGAGTAATGCTTAAACGTAACCTTGACGTGGACCAAGGACTAGTTAATGGAGCACTGGGTACAGTTGTTGGCTTTCAAACATACCCACATGACAACAAAATTCAGTTTGTCAATATACTCTTTGACAAACTTTCAGAAGTAAAACGGATAGGACGCTCAACAGCTAGATTCCTTCTCTTCAAAGATATGTATGTACGCAGAGAACAATTTTCTCTAACTCTTGCATACACAGTCACGATTCATAAATCACAAGGTCATACCCTAGACAAAGCAATGATAGATATTGGTAACACAGTCTTTAAAGAAGGCATGAGCTACGTAGCACTATCACGCTTACGTACACTTGACGGTTTATTTCTAATCAACTTTGATGCAAGTAGAGTAAACGCTGATATTCCTTGCATTTTACAATATAATAGACGTCGCTCACTATACACTCCCCATCTAAACACATATTCTGTTCCACAAAAACTAAAATGTTGTAAAAGAAAACTAAATCAAACAGAAATGCAACAGGACATCACTGCAAATCCTCCAAAGAGAGTAAAAGAAACTAATACTTCATTAAGTACCACAAACAAAAAAGAATCAATTAGAGAAAGTAAACCACGTACTTCTTTAAAGAAGGAAGACAAACTCCAAAAAAAGCAGTTAGATACAGAACTACCTGGACCATTTAAATTCTCAAATATAGTTGGTGTAAGTTGATATGCAAATGTAGCAATGAATATTCTATTTCAATTACCACCAATTGTTGACAACATTTACTTACAGAGTACAGACACTTTGTGTTTGCAAATGTTTGTACTTCACAGAAATGCAGCAAACAATCCTGACAACACATAGAGTGTTTTTGGAATAAGACGACAATTGGACTAGTGTGCTGGAATGGTGAAATTCACTATAAACTCACAGGAAGATCCACAAGAATTTCTAATGTACTTACTATTAGTACTGGAAAACAAAAACATACATATAAATGAAATATTCCAGATTTCATACATGTGGAAACATACATGCACTCTGTGCAACAATGTGACACAAGAAGAAATTCCCAATGAACGCTTCATATATATATCAATACCAAATTGTGAATCCATTCCATTTCAGCAACTTGTACAAAATGCAAACCATGGTAGATTATGCTCTACCTGCAATTCAGATAATCGCCCCACGTTAGTAAATACGTAATACTAATGCTTCTACGTTACAATGCAGATGGTACCAAAAACAACTGCAAGCTGACTGGATTCACACATTGTCAAATATCACTTGGTAAGAAAACATTCACAACAATAGGTAAAATCTACCACGCAGGAGCCACAACCAATTCAGGGCACTACACGGCATATATAAAAAAGAAATGTGGATGGTTTGAATGTAATGATAGTACCATTATTCTAAAGCAGAGATTACCAGCAAATCTTACAAATGCTTATTTGATGTTCTTAAAACCAAAATTTGATAAATGAACTGTATTTAAACCTTTAAGTAAATTTGTGTTAAAAAATATAAACTGTTAGAATACTCCAAAAGCTATCTAACTGCTCAAAGATTCTACAACAACTAATCAGATGAATGAATACCACTAAATTAGACCAAAAAATACACAGTTAGAATATGCCAATTGGTATCTAACTGTCCCGAAATTATAAATTTGTGTTAAAATAATATAAACTGTTAGAATACTCCAAAAGCTATCTAACAGCTCAAAGATTCTACAACAACTAATCAGATAAATGAATACCACTAAATTAGGCCAAGAAATACACAGATAGAATACGCCAATTGGTATCTAACTGTCCCAAAATTTAACAATATCCAAATAGATAAATCAAAACCACTAAAATATATTAAAAAAATAGACAGTTAGAATACGCCAATTGGTATCTAACTGCTCCAAAATTTTATAATATCAAAACAAATGAAGAATCTGTTACTGCTCCAAAAAAAATACAACAAAGCAAAGTATAAAGCATTAGCCAGAAACAAAAAGTGAACATTGAAAACAAACAAACAAATAAACTGTAGCATAACAGAAAAAGGTTTTTTTTAATACAACATGGATTTTTTTTTCTCCCACAGACCCAATGATTTTAGCAACAAATACAGAAACAGAGCAAATTGCACAGTACTCTGATTTGTACTCTACTAAATATGAGGGTCGAAAAAAAATAAAAGTATATTGCTTATACAATGTAATAAGTCATTACAAAATACTAATACTAACATGCTATTTTCTTTTATCACAGAAATGAAGAAGAAAAACATGGACTCCCATTACTAGATCAAACAGTAAGTATACAATAATAAGGACAACCATAGCAGCATATCACATCCATAGTATCTAATACCTTTGTTCCTTATACATTTGTTTTTCACCCAAAGTTATAAGCAAATATGAATGTGATATGCTGCGGTGGTTGTTGCCAGTGCATAGAGTCTTGGGTGCATGGCCAAATGGCCATACACCCAAGACTCTATGCCCTGGCAACAACCACCGCAGCATATCACATCCATAGAGTCAAACATTTCAACTATGATCTATGGGAAACTTTTAATGTCCGCGAACAATGTGTGTGTTCTTAGAACACTTTGAATTTGCCAGCGAACAATACGGACACCGTTTTCATGACACCCTGTACGAACATTTAAGAACAACGCGATAGTTCTTAGAACACTTTCAACTTAACAACGAACAATACGGACAGCGTCCTAAGGACACCCCCTACGAACATTCCAGGACACCGGGAGTGTTCTCAAAAACGTCTTCAGAACACCCCCATTTTGTTTATTTGCGAACATTTCAGGACACCGCGGGTGTTCTTAGAACACATTCAACTTGACAGAGAACAATACGGACAGCGTCCTCAAGACACCCCCTACGAACACTCCCCGGACACTGCGAGTGTTCTTAGAAGCGTCTTCAGAACACCACCATCTTGTTTATTTGCGAACATTTCAGGACACCGCGAGTGTTCTTAGGACACATTCAACTTGACAGAGAACAATACGGACAGCGTCCTCAGGACACCCCCTATGAACATTCCAGGACACCGGGAGTGTTCTTAGAAGCTTCTTCAGAACACCACCATCTTGTTTATTTGCAAACATTTCAGGACACCGCAAGTGTTCTTAGGACACATTCAACTTGACAGAGAACAATACGGACAGCGTCCTCAGGACACCCCCTACGAACACTCCCCGGACACCGCGAGTGTTCTTAGAAGCATCTTCAGAACACCACCATCTTGTTTATTTGCGAACATTTCAGGACACCGCGAGTGTTCTTAGGACACATTCAACTTGACAGAGAACGATACGGACAGCGTCCTCAGGACACCCCCTACGAACACTCCCCGTACACCGCGAGTGTTCTTAGAAGCATCTTCAGAACACCCCCATTTTGTTTATTTGCGAACATTTCAGGACACCGCGAGTGTTCTTAGGACACATTCAACTTGACAGAGAACAATACGGACAGTGTCCTCAGGACACCCCCTACGAACACTCCCCGGACACCGCAAGTGTTCTTAGAAGCGTCTTCAGAACACCCACATTTTGTTTATTTGCAAACATTTCAGGACACCGCGGGTGTTCTTAGAACACATTCAACTTGACAGAGAACAATACGGACAGCGTCCTCAGGACACCCCCTACGAACATTTCAGGACACCGGGAGTGTTCTCAAAAACGTCTTCAGAACACCCCCATTTTGTTTATTTGCGAACATTTCAGGACACTGCGGGTGTTCTAAGAACACATTCAACTTGACAGAGAACAATACGGACAGCGTCCTCAGGACACCCCCTACGAACATTTCAGGACACCGCGAGTGTTCTTAGAACAGTTTCACTTTGCTTGCGAACAAAACGGACACATATTGAGTCCTTAGAACACCCCCTAGTCAGTTTATTTAGAACATTTCAGAATACCTGTGATGTCCGCAAACAAATCGAACACAAAAAGAACGTCTAACACATATAAAACACAACTTTCATCCTATCTCATACACTCCCAACCTCCCCAAACACTCCTACACACCAACACACTCTACAAAATACACATTTTGAACAAAGTTTCACTGCGCTGTCCACGGACGTCCGCGAATCCAAGATGGCGGGCGCTACCAAAAAATCTGACGCGCTTCGCGCTCCACGCCGTCCAATCAGCGAACACGTTGCATGTCCGCGAACATCACGCAAGACGATTGGCCAATCAGGACACTGTCCGCGGAGCGAACAGGGAAGTGTGTCCGCGAACCGAACACAGATATCACTAATTTTTTTTACCTACTTTTTGGTCATTTAAAAAAAAAAACTACTGGATGGATTTTCACCAAATTTGCAAAAGCACGCTTTCAGGACCAAGCTGCTGCTCCTGGTCCAAATTTGGAGGAAATCCGTCCAGCGGTTTGGGCTGTAGGTGCGAGCAAAACATTTTTCCCGTTCAGTCTATGGGAAAAAAAAAGTTTTGGGCCCCCCTATCACTTTGCCCCCCCTGGACGAATCCTCACCAAAATTTGCAAAGACATTCAGAGTGACCCAAATACTTTTTTTGCAAAGTTTGGTGAGGATCCGTCCAGGGAGAGCGAAGTTATAAGCCACCCAAAAAGTGCTCTTCCTATGGAAACAGCAACTTAACCATAACTACATGGCCACTACCGTGGCCATGTAATATATATATATATATATATATATATATATATATATATATATATATATATATATATATATATATATATATATATGGTTAATAAGTAAAATCAACCTTTTACAATTTTATGTTAGAAAAAATTGAAATTTAGATACAGAAATTTTACAATGATTAATACATGGATCAAACTAATTTTTAAGTAGTCCAATACAATTTTTTTTTAAAATATTTGTTTTAGTTGGACATGCAACTTTACAAATATATACAACTCTTAACATTAAAATCATATAAAAGAGAGACAAAGTTATACAGTATAATACAATGTGTCAATACGTTCATAAAATATATACAGGTAGGTTTCCTTTCTTTCTAATCGACTTCATTTATTAGGCTGTATCACAGAGTAGATAGCATATCTGCATAATGTCATACTGAGATCTCTAGTTTCATTAAAAACCTTATTGTATTTGTATTTAAAGATATGTGTTTAGCATTAAAGATCATTAGCCATATTTGGTCGGGTATCAAAAGGCGGTAATCCAAAAAGAACTTCTTGAAATGTTCTCGCCTTAACGTATTCAACGCTATACATTCTACTAGAAGATGTTCAAGTGTTTACGGCTGACTTGTCGATTTACAAAATCGGCAGGTTGCTGTGGTTCTATCCCGGGCTCTTGAAGCCAGAAGTGCGTTTGTTGGCCATTGGTCGAAACATAGGTGCATAAATTGCGTTTGATATATTTGGTCAGTGGACTTGATAAAATATATTGGAATCTGGTTTGGTCTTTTTAACATAAAATGTCCACTGGTGAAGACCTTATATTTTTTGCATTCATACCATGTTGCATTCGAGTCCGTGAGCCAACATTTTTGTTTAGCTCGATTAGGGTTGATGTTAGGGAGAATTATCAGTTTAGTGCTAAATTCCTCCCACCTTAGAGACCCCACACTCTTTTGCTGAACTTTGGGACTTTGTACTTTTAATTCTATGTGTTTTCTGTTTTTCTTTTGGTCGTGGAGTCTGACAAACTCCATAGGCATCATCTTTTTACATTGTGACACATAGCACCTTTTGTGCAGTGGCACAGGGAAGTCTTTCAGATTTTGCAAAGGTTTAAATACCTTCTCTTCGTTAAACTCCTGTTTCCAAGAGCAGTGAAGTGAAATTGACTTTACTTACATTGTGTAACTTTCTAGCCCCAGCACACACTATCTTACCATAGGGTGCTGGAGGGGTTACTTAGTATTCCCCTTTTTCTAGTTTTTCATGTAACATTTTATGTTACCCTTTCTACAATTGATGGCTGGTGGTTTACTTTATACTACCATTGTGTGTTTTTACTGCGGGCTGCATTCTCAGCTGCAGTAAAGCACCATGGGTGGCCATTTTGTCAAAATGGCCTTGGTATTCTTTTTTCAACATTTCTTGTTGTAAAGGTCCTTCTTGAGATTTATTTTGCACGCCAAACCAAGTTTGGTCCCTTTGTTCATTTTGTCTTTGGCAGGATTCACGAGTGATGTCTGCCTCTGGATCCAGTATGTCTGGCAGGGGCAGGAAGTGAGGGAGGTGCCCAAAACTCCCTGTGCTTAATCCCTTTCGTTACAGGAATGCACCCAAAGGTGATTGGCTGGATGGCTGTCCAGCAAGGACAACTACCCTGCTGTGTGATTGACAGCTAGGCTGGAATGAATGGGAGAAACCTGAATAAAAGGCAAGGCTTTTTGGCTTGGAAGGCAGAGTCGACCATTGGACGAAGGAATCCGAAGAAGAACTTGGAAGAGATGCCTGCAACTCCTGGACCGTTGGTTTGTCCGGTGAAACCCTGCGGCTGTGCTGAACCTCCTAATTTGCCTCGACTAGAGAAGCCCTTCAAGGACGACTTCTCCCCTTGTGTTGGTGGGACCAATCAACTCCAAACTAAGCCCATTTAGAAATTCTCGTGAAACTGGCTGTACTTCCACTGCTGCTGCTGCTGGAACAGAAGTGCCAGGGAGTGGAACACCAGATTGTGTGTGTTGCTTTTAAGTCAGACCCGAGCTCCAGGAGCATCCTCCGGACTTCTCTGAAGCAGGACTGACCAAGTCTGAGCCACCTCAACAGAGTGATGGAATCCGGATGCGAGGAAATTGGTATCCGAGAACAGCAGTCTTGCTATTTGCTGTCAGACGCGAGGAGCTAAAACACTGAAGGGCCGCTAAATTGAAGTTAGCCCATTGCTGCCGCTAACCTTCCCATTGCAGAGCAGGAGTCCCCAGACGTCCTCCCTCTTTTCCCCATGACTAAGGCTCAGGAACAACAGTATCTTCAGACCTGTACCGGAACAGAAGCCAGCTGGAACCATTTCTTCTAACCAGAGGTACTGTAAAGTCTAAGAGAACTCACCTCTTTTTGTGCAGCCTTGCTTGCTCTCAGTTGAGACGTGTCTTGGTTACCTTGCAGAGTTGCTATAGCATTGCCACTCACAAGCCTCCAGGTTTGTGACCCTTCAAGTGTTCTATCTTCTACTAACATTCTTTAAAACATTTGCAAGACTTTTTACCTACCTGCAAAGAAGATCTTCAGCTCCCCTAGACGTTGTGCAATTAACATTGGGTGTCCTGGCTCCCTGAGTGACTTTTCCTTATCTCTGACTTTGTGTGTTGTCCTTTCCCCCAAGAAAGGGTTAATTTTACTCTGCATTGGAAGTTTTCAAAAGTACTTAATAGTTTGTGAATTAGTTGTTTCCCTTTGTTTTATTCCTCTCTTCTATCTTTTACACCAAACTCATTATTGCTCTAAATGTACCAGTGATAAATCAATGTCCACAGTGTCCTAGCTATTTAAGTCACCTGAGGGTATACGAAGTGTCTGTGTGCCATCCCCAATGGTTATCATCTGATTTAGAGAAACAGTATGTGTTTTGAAGTGTATTATAAGTGTTTCATATATTGCTCCCTTCTGAAGAAGGCCTATACAACTGACTGTGAAATAAATTAATAATTGTTTTATCAAGAAACCTTGAGTGTAAGGGTTTATTTGAATAACTGTTACTGTGAAACTCTGTGTTACAACATTACCGCTCACTTTGACCCCTCTTGAGATAAGTCTGGCTGCTCAGCCACACTAGCAACCTGTGTAATTCAGACTTATACCAAAGGTTGGGTCCCTAGTGCCGGGAGGTCAGGGTTATTGTAGTGCACCCAAAGGGTACTGCATACAATCTTGCCTATCAGTTGATATCAAGTCTGGTATATATCTGTTTTAGTCATATTTACTACACAGTAGGCTTTCCATGAAGTAAGGAGACCTGTGTAGTGTTTTCTAACAGGTTAGCTAAAGGTGTTATAAGGGAATCACGAAACATGTCTTTGTTCATATATTTGTTATATAGCGGTATAGCATTCCATGCTACAATCGCTTTCATTGATATAACTCTAGTTCCTATCAGACTATTTGGATTGGGAAACCTCTAGGTATTGGTAGAATGTTCTTCCAAAAGACTCCCTCCAGATAGTCCCAGTCAGGGTGATTTTCTGGGGGCTTTGTATGGGCACCATACATTATGGTCGGAATGGCCTTTTCTTTGTAACATTTTATTATCTGCAAATAAGAGAATTTTCCATACTTCTTATGTACAAGTTTTGCTTGTGAACACAGAGATTGGGTCTTATATTTCAGGAAGTTTTTATATGGGAGATCTACTTTATTATCGTTCATGTTTATACCTAGGGCTTTGTAATCGTGGATTATTTCCAATTGTTGTGGTCCTATTGTCCATTTAGCTACAGAGTTTAAGTGGGAAGGTTCTCATGGTTTGAAGATGTTTACACATATCTCTGATGCAAACATTGAAAAGAGTTGCAGCTAACATGCAGCCTTGTTTCAAACCCCTAAAAGTAAGGATAGGATTTGATCGGAGGCCGTCCTGGGTTTATTGAACTTGGAAAAATGTGTTGGTATATAATTGCTGGAGTGCCTGGAGAATATAGTTAGGGAATCCTACATTCATCAATATTTTCAATAGGATGTCCCTAGATATCGAATGAAAGGCTGGTTGGAAATCAATAAAGTCTAGATATATAGGTTGTTTAGTTCTCTATGCTTGATTTTTCGGGGCTGTTAAAGTTAGGATATTGACTGCAGTACCTAGCCCCGTGACAAAACCCGATTGATGGGGGTCCGTCATTTTTGCCACTTGGAGCCAGGTTTCTAGACCTTTCAGTATCAATCTTGCTAAACAAATTCCTGGTATATCAAGTAGGGCGATCAGGTGGTAATTAGGTGGTAAACTCTGATTGCCGTTCTTCATCAATATTGAATGTTTCCACGTTTTCGGGATGCATCCTGTGCTTATCACATCTTGAAATGTTACATACAGAATATTTGCCCATGCTTCAGTGTGGGCCTTTAAGTTGGTAATTAAGAGGCCATCTGGCCCTGGTGCTTGGGATAGACTTCGTTTTTTTTATTTGCATCAAGATATCTATATGATCAAACTGAAGGGGAGTAAGATAATTTACTTGCGTCTTTATCATAATCGAATTCATCGCTGGATCAGCAAAAAGGTTTAAAGAATGGGTTATCCAGGTTTCTTCCGCAATTGTATTTGAAAGGCTCGATGATGTGCCGGTATTTGTTACATATGTTTTCACTGGATTGTGATGTAATGGTTGATGACATATGCTCATTCGCTTCTTGTATTTTCAGAGATTTGTGATGTCTTATGAAATGTTTGTATTCAGTATGGTATTATTACCAAAAAAGGAGATGGATACTGGATATTTACACAAATTAGCAAGTTTCATAAAAAAGCAGGTTATATACTAAAACCATGTCATCACTGACATCAATCTACGTGGCAAACTACAAAAACCTACTTGGGAAAGTTATTGGTTAAAAGGGAACATCTGGGTATACGTTCCATACTTGTCTGGGAAAGTGATCAGGTCTCTAACATCAGGTGGGGCAACTAAGCACTCCCCTCATACAGGTCACTATGAACATCATCAAATACACAGCGTACCATTGGTTATACAAACTATAGGGCTCTCTATTACGTGTCCCTCTATAATTGGTTGGCACCATTATACCCCACTGTACTTTTCCACATATGCCAGCAGCATGCAGGCTGGCATCATGGTGCTGGTGGCCTGGTCTTGGCCATAGCTTCCCAGCAATTAGCATGTCATCTAGCATCACCCTTGTAGTCTGCTCGCCAACTAAGGCTTTGAACTTGGCCTTGGAAATGTTCTTTGCTCTGGAGAATACAAGGGAGTATAGCATACTCTGTTTGTTGGAGTTGGTGTAGCACGTCATGATTATCTATTGTCATTCATCCATGTGACTGAAGACAAGGTTTTTAGAGTGTTGCTGCATTTAAAATACTATTATTTAATGAACCTCTGAAGTCTTCAGTGTTCTTGTGCCTCTCCTCTGAACAGGAGTTTTTTTCTTTTCACACGTATGTAACTACTGTCTGATCATTCAGGCCCAGAGCGGCCTTGACTTCTTGGTACTGGTCCAGCCTCCCCTTTCTTTGATTCACCTCTGTAATTCAATTGCTTTTCAGCTGTGAGTCACTGGAAAAGCCTTTCTTTTTCTGGTCCAGCTCTGCTAAAATGTGTTGTGGATTCGTCCATAGTTCATTCGTTTATATATTTATATATATATTTGGGGAACGCCGCAATCTATTCACTACATAGCTAGCCTTAAGAATACTTTGTCTGCTTGCGTTTCTTGCATCTGTACACGTATAAAATCACTTAATGTCTTCATAGTTTCTGTAGCACATAAACATCTTCATCTCAAGCCCGAAATGGTGCTTACTTTTGACACTTTCTTAATACCTATAGAATGTCTACGTTCTCTTGTCTCTGCATCTGTTCTGGGTGTGTCAGCCTTGCTTCGCATGATGTCACTAATCTTCTCTTTTGCTAATTTTTCATTCAAATGGCCATCATATTGTCATGTATGCAGGTATGGTTTTCTCAATGGGAACCTCGCTTCCGGGATTCTCCCTGGTATTGGTATCATCACTGGCACTGCACGTGTCTCACACTCTGGTTCCCAACATATAGGTAACATGGGAGCGGTGCTTGAGGTGGGGATACTTGGCTCCTTCTCTACACTCCCCCCTCTGGGCGATTCATCAACCACTCTCCCATCATCCTTCACATCTAGACATCCTTGTCTGAAGAATTGCTTCCTTGGGACCCATATTTTTATGACTTCCTTCAGGCATCCTGCTGACTTCACATGCTCATCCTTATTCCAATACATAAGCATGCATTGTCCACTTGGACTGCAGAAAATCCACTTCCCCACATACTTCTTGTGGTTCTTTGGGTACAGGAACTTCGTTCCCACAGGTGCATGGATGCTTCCCTTCACATAATCTCTGATTTCTTCATCTGTCAGCTCTTTGGTTTTCCATCCAGATTTAACATCAATCATGATCTTCAATCCTATAGCTTTCTTTGCAGTCTTTTTGCATTGTGAGATGGCTAATCTGATCACACGGAATCCAAGCAATATCATCACTATCAGTGCTCCAAGGAACTTGAACATATCTGCCATCCATTGTGGTACCCACGAAAAGAGTGATCCAAACCAACTATCATCAGCAATGTCTTCCACTTTGTCTATCATCTGGACGTGCAGCTTCATCAGTACCTCTATGGCCTCTAACAAGGTGCCATTCTCGTCATCATGAGAAGGTATGAACGTGCAACATGATTCTCCAATTTTGGCACAAACACCTTCATCCATGGCTGTGATCATGTCAGGACGTATCTATTCTGAAGAGTCATCAGTCATATGGCTCTCAGCTCTTCCTTGATAGCATTGAATCCCTTTATAGTAGTGTTGATCATCATTTTCTGGGGAGCCTTGCGTCTTATTGTCCTAATACAATAAGTGATAATCATTTCAAATACTATGTCATCTGACAGGTGGTCTCTAAACATATCCTCATCAGTGACATCAGTCAACCTGTAACCCTCTCCCACTCAGGTACCCCTCAAATGGCCATTCGTCCTGTGAATGCCATGATAAATTCACTTACGTTTAAATAATGTGTTCCTGGCGTTGAACACACTATGCCCTCATCAGAAAAAGAAATCAACATGTTTATCTTTGTCAATAAATCTCGTCCCAGTATATTAACTGGTGTCTGCCTTGAATACCATAATGGCACAGACATATCACATTTTCCTAAAGAGACTGGCAATTTCTCAGTAAAAGTAACTCTACTTTAGCTCCCGAAAAACCCTGAATATTTATGGCATTTCCCGATAATGTAAATTTCCCCTACCATATACATGAGCGTGTTGCACCCTTGTCTACAAAAAATAAAAAGATTTGCCTCCTATAGTGACGTCAACCCTTGGTTCCTCTTGAGGATTGGGAGTCACTGATAGAACTGAACACATCACGTCACCTAGTGAGCTGTCCTATTGTGGATATATGCTCATTCCTGTGCCCGTGAAAGGATTCCCTTCCTCAACTGTGACACCGCCTATCCTAGGAGTCAGTAACTGTCCTGTTTTTGGGCCCTGCTGTATTTGCATGGGTGCGTGCTGTGACTGCCCTTGTGGCGGATTCAATGGTGCTTGATGTGGTTGCAAAGCCTGTTGTAATCTTGGTGTTTGTGCTTGCTACACTGTCTGATTTTGGCCAAAGCCGTCCCTACTTTGTTGGCTATATGCAGGCAGATAAGTGGTCCCCCCATTTGAGAACTGCCCATTCTGCACAAAACCTTGGCTCCCACATGCTTGTGTGATGTGCCCTGTCATTCCACATGTCCAACATACAGGAGGGAGTCTCTTAATGTGCCCTCACTGTGTGCCTTTACTGCCATTCTTCATATCCTGAAACCCACTTTGGTTATTCTGAAAATGTCCCTTATTATTCTGAAAGCCTCCTTGATTAATTTGGAAGCCTCTTCCTCAGAAGCCTCCCCTACCTCTATATGAATCCATTATTACCTTGGTAAAATTGCCTTTGGTTATTCACCTGTGGCATGCCTGCTGCTTGCTGCAATCCTGGCCCTTCTCCACTAATCAACACCACCCCTTCTATGGCGTATTTTGACAATTTCTTCTGTACTAACTTTGCTTCTTCCACTTTCCTAACATCATCTTTCCTTCGATTTTTCTCCTGCAACAATCGGTAATAATGTGCAATGGTCAGCTGTATTTCTGACCATAGTTTTGCCTCCATACCCACCATTTTCTTGAGCTGCCTCTTCCCTTGATCTGGCAGACCTTGACATAATATATGGTAGAATACAGGTATAAATTTTCATCACAGCTCCTGTGTTTCCAAACTCCATTCCTCCTGAATAATCTGAATTTAAACAAGAGGATCCTCCCCTTCCTGCATATTTTGTGCAATTTTAGCACCCATAACTGATGTATCTGGATATTGCACTCGTAGAGTTTTTTCAGATTGCTGCTCTACAATTATTTAACAGTGCTTTATCATGTGCTGTGTTCTGGGCAGTGACACCTGTGTATCCTGCTCTCAACCAAATGTTATGAGCTCTCTCTGCAGGTATAGCGGCTAGCAGACCTTTAATGTCTCCTACAGCTAACGTGTTTCCTCCTGTTATTTTCTCTAATTCATGTATCCATTTCCCAGCGCTGGAACGTTAAACTAGGAAGTGAGCACCACAAGTGACACAGCTGTTTGGCTGGGAAGGATGTACCGACCTGAGCTCTATTTGTTTCTTTGGGTTTTGGAGCTTTTGGACTGTTGACACTCCATTCCATGGAGTCTTGCATGCGCAAGAGGAAGCACTTTCCAAAGTAAGGAGGCAAAACATACATGGACCTTGTTTATCTGGAACTACTCGATGTCATCTGGATAGTAGCTAGTTCCTAGCTACTAGTAGCAGGTGTCTCTACTGACTGAATACCCCTGAATTGTGAAATGTAACATGACAGTTTTCTTTGTTCTTTTTTTCAGAAATCACGCATTGCGTTATTGCGCTATTGCAGCCCCGCCCCTTAGACGGCCATTCAGCTACATCACTGTGGCTCGCGCGCACCCGTGCACATGCACCCCAAGTGAGCACCGCAAGTGAGACGGCTGTTAGGCTGTTCGGGTGTCACGGGGCTGAGGGCTGCGAGCTCTGCAAAGTGGGTGAAGAAGGCCTATCGGGTGTTTTGGAGTAAATCATACTTGGCAGCAAGGTTGATTGCTGTTCCCTGTTGTGTTATTATTTCTTTTGACTCGAATACCAGGATGGCCCAAAAGGGTCATGAAGAGAAATAAAATGTTGTTTATTAGGAATGAACCAGGGGCTGACTTCTTTACCGCAGTGAGTATGCGTAGAGCAAGCCTGACGTGGGCGGCGGCTCTTCCTCTTCCCTTACCATGTGCTGAGGAAGAGGAACTGCCGAGGAAGAGGAACTGTTGCAGTGTGCCCAGGACTGTTCGGTGGAATTGAAAATTATAGACATTGAAACTGACCCATCCCAACCCCTATTTGGGGAAGATTTGAATGGGAGCTACACCAAAGAGGATCATCAATTGGCTAAGGGTACTGGTGTAAAAGACACTCCGTCGATTTTCATTTCTGACAACTTACACCAAGATCCAGTCTATGACTTGCAAATGGGGAGGGGAAGATTTTCCAAGGGAAGGAGAGTTAACAACGATGCTGGGCATCTTTAATAGAGCAATCTTGACGCAATTACGTAAGCAAAAAGAAGTTCTTACCAAGATTGCCAAGGATGCCGAAGAGTTAGCCTCTAGATTATCCGATATATTCTTACCAACAATGCAGGATACTATTCTGGGTCTATGGACAGGGTTAAATGACAGGCCTTCGGCTGTCATGCAGGGGCTTGCTAAAGAGACAAGCCTGCACCTAGGGCCGCAAAAGGAACCTGCAATCAGTGACATAAATCCTGCTTCAAACTGTCCAGAGGAGGCAATGAGTAATGTAAGAAATCTCAACCTAAGTGTGGAGATGAAAGGAGGGGGGGGCACGTTCCCAGTGAACTATCTATTAAATTGAATAATAAAGCAGCCAAAAAACAGGCAAAAAAAAAATAATAAAACAAAAAAAATGAGCTAAAAAACAAAACATCTGGAAAATTCCTGATGGACATGGGTTTTAAACATCTGATTGTAAATGAACGGAGGGATATGAAGGCTAATGTAGCTGCTCCCACCGGCTCCTCAAATTGGAGAGTTGATTTCACAAATACGCTTGAAGATAAACACTCTGTTGAACATTCCACTCAGAGTGAATATCATGAAGGGGGGGGTGGTATGTATGACATAATGGAAAAAGAAAAAAGACCCCTTTTTAAAACAACTGAATAGTCTTGAAAATGGCCTAAATGATATCTTTGATATATTTAAAAATCCGGTTACCATCACGGATAAGGCGCCGGAATCAGCTTTGAGTAATACTAGTAACAATGGAAGTAGGGACGGAGAGAATGAGCTGGTGAAGGTCGATTATCTATCCTTGGAAGCTAGATCTTTTCCTACTCAAGGTATTTGTCAGACTGTTAATAAAGGCATATGTCATAAAGACAAAGGTATATGTAACACCAATACTTTTACAAATAAGACCTGTGTAACAGACTCAAATACTGGCAGGGAATTAAAGGGGCCCTTATTGTCAAACCCTAAAGAATTGACTGAGAAAACAAACCTTGCTCCATAGAGCCCCAAAGTAAAGTTGAAGACTGTTAAAGGTTGTTCGGGGTATTATGATGGAAAACGAAGAATTAAAGGAGATAGAGAGACTCGATATTATGAGAAGTAATAAAAATGAATCAAGAGGAGAAGGGTATGAAACCACCAATGATTCGTGTGTGAATGAACCAAATTTTGATTTCCAGTCTTTAAACAATGAGAAAGGGTGGGAAATGAGGGAAACAGGAACAGTGAATTTTGATCATGAGCTGAGAACTCCTCGGTACCCTGACCAGCCTGGTATGATTTTGTGTTCATTGTTTAGGGAAAGTGTGACACAACCACTTAATAGGCCCTACATTCTTTCCCTCTTTGCATCGATACCTGAACTGAGTCTAATATCCTCGGTGGATCTTCAATTGATCAATTTTATCCATAAGTATATATTAGACTTTGTAAGGTTAGTTATACCCTCTCCTCTGGTTAGATCATTGCTTATAAAAGAGTCTGAAACACTTCAACAAAGGGGATTCGACCTCTTCCCATTTAAAACACAGTCATCCCACTTAGAGGCAAAAGGGGGTGGGGGCTATAAACCTAATGGGCGCGTGTGTAAACAAAAGGAAGAGCCAGTCACCTCCAGATGTGAAGATGGGTCAGATAAGCAGGACTGGAGATGGCTGGCTCTATCCTTACGAGATGTGATCAGTATTTCTAAACAGCTAGGAAAACCACTCTAGCACACATCCGCAATTTGAAATTGTTAAGTTGGAACTGTAGAGCCTGCTATCACCTTTTGAATAATGTGAAGCTTATGAATGAGCTGTTAACGTTTGACTTGATTCTTCTCTAAGAAACTTGGGCGACCACAAACTTGGGTTGGGAGGGGTTTGCAGTAGAGGAAATTTGTGCCATTAGGGGACTGAAGGGTCATCCAAAGGGAGGCCTTATCATGGCCACCAAAGACACTTCATCCATTGCGAAAACTGGGGGTTTGAATAACAGGCAGTCATTATTAACCACTACTTTCAATGTGGGGATGGGGGATGACGCATACCCTTTGCTGATAGTGAATGCTTATTGGAATGCAAACGTGTTTTCTGATCTGCAGTTGGAAAACGAGTTCATTGCTCAGGGAATCGAAATTAACTCTTGATTTAATGAAAACCTAGGGGGTCAAATAATAATTGCAGGCGACCTAAATGCTGATTGTTTGGTGGATAGGACTGTTGGGGATGGTTTGTATTCTAATAGGGTCACCTCTACTTCAATGGGTGGCAATGCAAAGCTAAGGGGTGCTCTATGGTTATACTTCGTAGACTTATGGTGGCTGGAACTGATCCACAAAGACCACTTCACCTAGAGGGCTAGGGGCTGCTCTTCTATAATTGATTACATTGTTCTTTCGGCAAAACTGAGTAACTGTCTAGTGAAGTTTGAGGTAAAAGAGGTTTCAGTGAGTGACCGCTGCATGATAACTTTGGAGATTGAAAATAAGGTCCAGCAACACAAAATTAGTGTGTACAATTAGGGTCTTTTGATCAACCCTAAAGGGAATAGAATTAAGTGGTCATACAAGAAAACACAGAGGTTTACAGCAACCATGATACGAGAATATGATGGAGCGCAGCTGAGCCATCGTACGCACATGTTTTTGGTGAAAAACTTTGAGCAGAGTATTGGTAATCAGATTCAGAGGATGGAAGGTCAGCTGTCAACTAGAGGAGGCATAGATACAGCACACAAACACTGCTCGGTTCACGAGATTCATGAAAATAAAGCTTGCTTGCAAAAAGAGGTGCAGAGACTCAGAAAACAAGATAGTCAAGATCCAAAAACTATGGGAAAAATCAAAAAAGTCAAGCAGTCATATAAGAATTGGTTGATTTACCATTGTAGTATGACAACATAATTGGACGGGGAAAAAATGCTGAGGGCCCTGAGGGGTCCAACGTCATCAAACTTTTGGCAGCTCATTAACAGTTTAGAGCGTATGCAGGAGGAACTAGTGGTTAACCCAATTCCTGAAGAGGTCTGGTTAGGTCACTTTTTCGAGTATATACAAAGCAGGAGGTCAGACATTTGAGCAGTCAGATGTGACTGAGTCAGTTTGGCCAATTAAATGTTCTGTTGAGTTGGTCAAAGTCCTAATAATTAAATCTAAGAATTCTGGTGCTCCAGGCCCAAACAATCTTACTAACAAAATTTTGAAATCTAACCGTCTGTACTGGACAAGAATTTTATGCATCCTGTTTAAGGATATGTTGTTATCAAAAACCATTCCTCAATCATGGAGGGTTTCAATCATCCTGCCAATCTTTAAAAAGGGTTCACGCATGTACCCCACAAGCTACAGACCAATAGCTATTGTGGATTCAGTATCCAAGATATTTGCCTCCTTGGTGTTGGTTGATATTCAAATATCGATCTCAAATAATCAAATTTTGGATTGTAAACAAATAAGGTTAAAAAAGTGTGGTACTGATTGTGGGGGTCTCATTCTTAGAGGTATACAAAGCAAAGCCATGGTAAAGGGAGCAAGATCAACTTTTGTGGCATCGATGGACCTCAGTATGGCCTTCGACTTGGTTGATGGGCCTAGTTTGTGGAATAAATTAAAAGCATTTGGAATGCCGAACCATCTCTTGGAAATTGTGATTGCGCTGTACATGGATACATGGTTGGTAATAATATTGGATTCTGAGGGCAGGTTGTCATCAGAGATTGAAACTATGAATGTTCTCCATCAAGGGTGCATGTTGGCCCCAACAATGTTCTATGTGTATGTCAGTGGAGATAAAGCTGCATTTGCTAATAAATGTTCGGTATCCCCCCAAATTGAGTAATGCCCATATTCTGTGGCTCGCACATGTGGACTATTTCCTATTACTTGATAACACAAAAGTAGGACTGCAACATCTTATAAAAGAGTTTGAGAAGTTTATAACCAAACTCCACTTAAAGATAAATCCCATCAAAACAATTATCATCTGTATGGGCAAACCTAACAAGCGGCAGGATGCCTATACTTAGTTTTGTGAAGGGAAACATATTAAATATCAAAGAGTCTTTAAATACCTGGTATACTGCTTCTCTGGTACTGGTTCAGCTCCATTAATCAAAAATCAATTGAAGGTAAAAACAGAGGTGAGTTTGAGGCAAATGAGAGAAGATTTGGTAAGTTTTCAATGAAACCTCTAAAGGAATTCTACACTATGAAAGTAGGTTAATTTATGGCTTAGAACTTTTTGTAGCAGACTTTATGGAATATCTGAAGGTTCTGGAAGGTATTCTATGGAGGGGCATTTTTTTTTTTTTTTACCTAAATGTGTGCCAATTGAGATAATACGGCTCGAATTTGGCCTCCAGTCATTATGTTAATTGGTAACTGGAAAGAGACTCCTATTATGGAGAAAGTGTATGTTATCTGGCGAAAATAATCTGTATGTGTATGTAGGTAGTGATTCATATTGTACTTTTATGAGTAAACTAAATACGGAGGTTGTGAAAACACTGGAGGATTTGGGTATTGCCACTTGTACGTTGTTAAACAAACCTAATAAGTTGAAACAAATTATACGAGGTAACGACTGGTCAATGACTATGAGCAAAGTAGCTGACTCAAATCTGTACAACCAGACTTATTCATTCTGGAAATGTTTCCCTGAAATTGAAAGCTACCTGTTGAACTATCCATCTAGGAGTATAAGAAATGCGTTTATGAGATTTAGGTTGAACGTTATGCATACCAACCAAATTCTTAACATCAGAAATAAATCTGTTGATATGAAATGGTGCACATTCTGCAAACAGGAGGGTGTGGAAGAGACTTTACATCATGTTTTGCTGATCTGCCCTATGCTGTTAAGCCAGAGATCCAGCTATTTTGCAGAATGTATTCCCATAACTGCATGTGTAGACCTAGATCACATTTGGTACAAAATGATGCATGAATACTGTAAGTACTTTCAACCCGCCACTTCACCTAAGTCAATGCCTAGCGTGGGATGTACAATTGAAACCCTTAATCATTTATTTATGTCTATAGGTTCTTTTATATCTGACTGATGTACCCTTATATCACGCCCCTCTCTTTGAATCTCCCCCGGTCACACCGAACCAGGAAGCAGGCTGTTTTGCAAAGTTAATAGGATGTATTTTATGTATTTCACAATATATATATATATATATATATATATATATATATATATATATATATATATATCACACTATTTAATACTTATACAAGGATCACCAATGGGGTGATGTCACAACAACTCTCTTTAATCACACTGAGTAATGATATGAAAAATAATGCAGCATAGAATAATACTTTGTGTGGGATCAATCAAAATGCAATGTGATTGCTCTTTCCCCCTGCACACTACTCAATCCCCCCAATATGCACTATAAAGAGATGGAAGGAGAGAAAACAGGTTTCAGGAATACAAACTCAACAAAACAATCTCAATCCCAATTTCCCCCAGCAAACTCAGAGAATAACAGGAATGATTGCCAACTTGTCAAAATGGTTTTGAATTTGTCTTTGAACGGAATGGTAAAAACCCTGAAAATGGATTTAATTCACAAGAATTGTTTTAATACTAGTGGGAGCCGCTTTGTATAGTATCAGACCAACACTAGCAATGATTATTGAGTAATTAGCAGATTTAAAACTTAATTCTGAGGTCGGATGCAGTGAACAGCTATTTCACATGTGATGGATTTAAGCCAAACGAAATATTTGCGGCAAACTTTTTCGCGCGGTAAGCACGATGGAAGAATAAGTATAAGGAGACAGTTTTGAGATTGTTGGAAAGCTGAGGATGTTAGCTTCAATTTGACACTTACATTTCGTTTCTAGCATACACGGTGAAGAAGTTATGAAGGTTTTTGAAGAGGTCGTTTTTTTCCAGAAATAGTCAAAATAGCAAAATAAAGATGCGCTTTTTAAAATGAACAAACAATGTTTCTTTACACTAGGGAGACTATGAAGATGCCAACTACACGACAGCGCAGCCACCAGCCCAGGATATCACTGGTTGGTTTAGCCTGCCGAGACGCTCGCCTTTCTTCAGAAAATATATTGGCGCAAAGATGATTTTAACACTACTATTACCAAATAACTATAGGGATGAGAGAAAGATTCAGGTAAGAAAAGATTTTCTACAATGCAGTTCTGGATATAATAGAATGGGTTTGGATAGGATTACTTATGGATAAGATATATGCTAGTGACAATCCTATGCTATGGATACTCACTACCAAGGTTTGGAATGGACCCGTCAGGGATCTGTCAGCGAGACTTTCTGGACAGGAATTCAGCTAGCACACCGGACTGGACTCAAGGTGCTCTGGTTATGTACTCAGCACGGCATTCTGGACACTGCACGGTGGGATTGGACTGGATCTGACGGGTTGGTTCTGGTTTGCAGCTATCTGGTCACAGCTCTGCTCTACTGGGTTGGATCTCTGGATTCTGGCAAAAATTCTTAGCAAAAAAGCAGCAACAGCACAGCCAGGCTGTTCTTTTGGGTTCCCCTTAGAGGTCTGGGGTCAAATCTTGTTTCAGGATTTTTAAAAGGCCAAGCTGAGAAGGATTCAGCTTTGTAAATGGGCCTTTCTGCTTTCAAAGTTCTGGAGTCTGGAGTCTGCAATATGGATTTCTCTTGCAAAGTGCTCTACCAGCAATCGGTTGATGGGTGAATGTGTGTGTTCTTCTAGGTCCTAAGCTGTCTCTATTTATGTATTTCCTAAAGGGGTGGGTATGCTGAACTATCCTAGGGACACACCTAGATATTCTATTGGTAAGAGTCTTTCCTCTCCCCTGATTTGAGAAGAAAACACAGTGTCATGATGACAATGTATTTTATGATCCAGGGAGAACCTCCCCCTGGTTTCCCCACATGAAATCTATTTTTCATACAAGACATATTTACAATTTTACAAACTTGCTAGCAATATCATATTTGTATCACAGATTTGGTGGAGCAAGTATTCATCCAAGCGCCGTCTCGGTGAGAGCTTGGGTCTAGATTTGGCAATTTTTCACACTTTTGGTCCGGTACCCAATGTCAGATTTCTCCACAATTTTACACATATCTGCGCATGACATATGGCCATAATCATGTGAAGTTTCATGTTTCTGGCATCACCACAATTGCTACAAACCCACAAATTCTGTAGTCATGTCACTGAGCATAGCACAGAGTTCTGAGTAGTTTTAAAACGTGACCAGAATTTTCATATGAACAATACTGTCATTTTACAATTTTTACAATTCGCACTGTTCTGTGTCAGTCCTTTTAAAAAATATACTTTCATCTGCTTTCAGAATATACAACACTGTCTGTCCCGCCCCCAAAGTGTTGGTGGGTCAAGAGCAATCCCTGCCTCTTTCCTCTGGCAGGAGTTTCTGTTGACACTTGCATCTGCATATTCTTTTCAATCCAGGAAGCCCTTTATCTCTCCCGCTGCAACAGGCCAATATCTCCTCTCCTCTCCATTAACACCTGAATGGGAGTTCCTGAGGAAGAGAGCAGAAGGAAGGTGCCTTTTGTTTGGGGCACGCTGTGGAATTTGCTTTGAAGTTCTTTGGCTTGCATTAGTTTACTTTAAAACTCAATTTGTTTAAATTTGTCTTTGATAAAATAAACTTACATTTTCAAAATAGGCAAACAGATCTCTAATTCCAGTCTTTTTAAACATAGAGATTAAATAGTTACAACCTATATTGCTTTTGATAGCAAGTCACTTAATGTCAACCATTTGATTTTACTGGCACAAGTTTAAGCTTCCAATGCACTTAATGACTGCTGTCATACAGGCAGCCGGCGGTACTGCGCCCATTTTCTGACAGATTTTTACAGACAAGCACACTTTTTAATGTGGATATTTTTGTGATGGAATCTGCTTTTCCTGACATTGTGTGCTTATGTGGATTCTTTAAATCAGGTGACGGGTAACACCATGCAAGGATGTTGGATATTTTCTGATGCTTAGAATCATTCATTTTTAATCTCAGCAACCAAGGAAAAAAGTATTTCAGAGCACTTCTGGGTTTCCTTGCAATGAAGCACTGCTTTTCATGTAGTTTGCATTTTCACTCTGTGGGCAGCCCAATGACAGGTTTTAGCAATGTGGTCTCATATTCCACCACTGACACAGGCAAAGTAGATTGGCAGCCAACTTTTCCGGTTTCACTGCGCAGTTTTCATAGGTTTAGCGCGCATAGGGCTTTTTGCCGCCATTTCGCTGGTTCTGGTGCCACCAGCACACAGTGATGTCGCAGGGCAGCGCCTAATGGGTCAATACATCCCACAAGCACCCCCTCGCAATTTGGCTTTGACCGCCCGCCAAGGGGAAGTCGCGAGATTAGGATGATCAGTTTCTTTTCTTTCTGGTTCAAATGGCACAATTCATCAGCTTCTCCCATCAGTGGTTGATCGACCGGTTCTCCTCGCCGATTCCTGATGAGAGTATGGAGAGATACCCCGGGCCCCTTGGATCTTTCCTTCTGGTCCCTGGGTGGTCCTCCTTCGTTTTAGTCTCCATGGTTTCCAATTCTAGGAAGACGAAGCAAAAGCATATTTGTAAACCTTTCCCCACCACTATTTATGTAGTGGGGCAGATACATACATTTTGACAAATCAGGACAATTTTTCTATTTGCAATTTATTGATTATACAGATGGAATAGTTTTTATAGTTGGAATTCTAGGGAGTTGGCGTGACCCCCTGTGGGGTTCCAAGAGAATCCTCTAGTTGCTGCAGAGTGTGCCTAGGATGGGAACACTTCAGTTTGTTGATATGAACCCACTTCTCTTCCCCCCTTGACTACTTTGGGGACCAATCTTGTACCTAGCGAAGGGTTCTGGGGCCTCATTCACCCATGCATTCCCTACGCCGGCAACAAGTTATTTTTCCCCGTTGTTGTCAACATGGTAGGAGCATCCATCTACATAGACAGTGGGCATTCCCTCTCACTGGTCTTCTTCAAAGACTTTGTGTGGGGAATTAAGGTAGGCCTCCATGTTGTCCTTGATTTTAAGACTTTCGTCCTCGAGACAGTTTTCTCTGGCAGCTTCATGCAAGTCTGCCAGACCTTGCGCGAGGGGACTCTTCTTGTTTTGGCCATATCTGACCTCCACAGGAAAGCCTTGCATTGACAGAAGCCAGGAAGTAATTTGGGAATTACTCACATTTCCGGGCCGGATTCTGTCACTTTGGAGATATTGCGGAGGCTGGTGTGGAGTCTCCACTATGAGGTGTTCCCCCTGGATAAACGGGCATTAATTCTTCAATGCCCACACTGTTGCCAGGAGTGCCTTCTCACAATCATTGAGTTTTTCCTCCACAGAGGATAAAGTTTTACTCGCATAGCAGATTACTTTAATGACCTTCTCATGCTTCTGGTACAATACTGCAGTCAAGCAAGTATTTGAGAACCCTGTCTTCAAGAACAACTCCTTGTTTTTGACAGGGTAAGTTAGGCAAGGCACTTGTGAGAGGCTTCTTTAGAGTTGTCTTACTGCCTTGGCTTGTTCTGGACCTCACTCCCACTTGACCCCCACCTTCAAAAGATGGATCAGGGGTCTTGTAATCTCTGCGTAGTCCTCAATGAACTTTCTACTGTAATTAGCTAGTCCAAGGAGGCTCCTTAGTTCTCGCAGAGTTGTGAGGTCTTTTAATTTCTGGAGTGCTTTCACTTTCTTTTCCTGGGGACAGAGACCCTGGGGAGTAATCTCATGCCCCAAGAAATTTACACAGGTTCTACACCACTGTGCCTTTTGAAAGGAGAGTTTTGCTCTGGCAGCCCTCAACTGTGTCAGAGCATAACATATCTACGCTATGTGTTCCTCCACAGTGTAGCTTTTGACTAAAACATCATCTACGTAGGCCACGTTACCCCTTTCACCCAGGTCAGGCATGGCCTTGTGTAGAAAAATGTTAAATTCATTGCCGGAGTTGATACATCCAAAGGGAGTCCGGGTCCATGTGTACTGCTGCCCCCCAAAGGTAAAGGCCAGCTTGTATTGGTCCTCCCTACTGACAGGTACAGTCCAGTACCCATTGGTCAGGTCTATTGCAGTGAATACCTGTGACCCCTGGATCTGGACCAGCCCTTGGTCTATGTAGGGAAGAGGCCATCGGGAAGTATGGACCTGTTGTTGAGCTCTCTAAGGTCGGCACAGAGTCTCCACTGACCGTTTGGCTTCAAAATCCCCAGCACTGGATTATTGAAGGAGCTGTGGACTGGACAGATTATCCCACGGGACTCAAGGTTCTTAATTATTTCAGTAAGGGACTCCATTGATGCGCGAGGCAAGCGATATTGCTACACAAACACTGGAGTCATGCCAGGGTCTGTGGGAATTGTTGTTGTGTGGATGTCGGTTTGACCACAGTCGTATGAGTCCACTGCAAAGAGATCCTAAAACTCCAAGAAAACTTGTTTCAATTTTTGCTTCTGCTCCAGAGTCTCACAGGCATCAGCTAGGTTGACTCTCTCTTCAACCATCTGCATGAAGCCTGGAAAGACTTCCAGTTTTGCTATCTCAGTGGCCTCCTCCAGCTGGGTGGAGAAGTCCCTGGTGAGAGTGCTGATTTGGACTGGTGTCTTCAAGTGGGGAAGGCAGTCCTCGCAGACATGGAAAATCACCTCATCCCTCTGAAGTCACAGGTCACACCTTCCTTACCATAAGGGCAAGAAGTGTACACCAGGAAGTTCCCCCCTTGCCGGGTAAAGATCCTGTCTGGTGTTGTGTTGTCATCACTATCACTGTCAAAACAGTCCTTGGGGATTAGTCCTAACAGTTCATTGCCTAAATCTATGGAAAAATGTCAGACATCTAGAGTGATACTCTTTAAGTCGCTGTTATCCACCTCTATTGGAATGGTGTCATGTTCTATATTGACTAGTGGTGTTGGGTTTACCCCCAACCCTTGCTGTTGGAGAGAAGCATTTAGATGAATAAATGCATCAGGGTTTTTCAGTTTCTTTCCTCTTTTAACTTTCACTTCCAGTGAGAATTGTCGGGTCCTTTCTGGGATGGTGACTTCCTCTCCAATCTGAATTTCAACTGCACAAGGCAGCAGTTGAGCTGACCTAAATGCTTTCTCTGGGTCATCAAAGCCTATGGGATTATCCACTAGTCAGGACCAAGCTTTGAAGTTTATTCGGTCCAAACTAATGGCAAAGCGGTTGAGAATGTCACTGCCTAAGTAAAAGGCGGCAGTGACGTCTCGCACGACCCAACAATTATGGACTATGCTCTTGTTGCCTATGGAGGTTTTCAGCATACACCTGCTTGGCAGGAGATGTTTGGAATTGGGTGTTTCCAGATCCATTTCCCATTTGTCTATGAGTTTAAATGTGGGAATGGCTAGATCTTTTGGGAGTTGGCGGAACATGGCTTCGCTGATGAAGCTCTCACCGTTGTTCCCACACACTCAGGCAAGAACAAAGTCCTTCCTTCATTTAACTGAGTAGGGATGAACAACTGCTCTCCAATTTTCTGAATATTAGCCAGGCTTTTAGCTGATTTCTCATCGTTCTGGACTATAGGAGTGGGATTTTCTGATTGTGAATTTGTAAAGAATTTCAGAGTGTTTCCTTCCAGTGTGGAATGCCACATTAGACTGAAAGGAAGGTTGATTTTCAGAAATAGAGAGGACCCCCCATCACCAGTTTGTTGTCCTACTGCTATTACTGTCACGTCTGGGATTTGGTTATTCTGGAAGTGAAATTCTATTTGGTCAGATTTTTGTTCAACCATGTGGCAGGTGCCGTTTAAACTAACATGGTTGACACACTGTTTCAATTTTATTGGTCGGCTAGTCTGATTCCAGAGGAGCTTGTTTACACCTTGTTTACACAATCTATGAGGGGTGACAACCTTCGCAGGTGTGCCCTCTGGAGTTACCACTATGACCGGGTGTTTTACCTTGTGTCGCCCAATTTTAATGTCCAAATCTGCAGTCCCCTTGCCGGGAATTTCCTTCCTGTCGCAGTTCTGAAGTTGTCCAGGAAGAGGGGTGAGAGGAATTTGGTATTTCTCCCCTCTTTCCGAATTCAGTTCATCAAAGGCCCTTTTTGACAGAAGGGTAGCTTGGGATCCAGTGTCCACCATGGCCAAAATTGTACACTGCCCCTGTATCTGGACCAGGGCATAGAATCTTCCCTCCTTCTCCTCAAGCGGGCACAGATAATGTACATTTCTCAACAACTGGTGGGTTAGTTTCTTGGTTTTGGACACTGATAGAGAGGTGATTTGGGCAGGATCCGGTTTAGTGTCTTGGGAATCTGAAAAGTAAAGGTGACAGCTAGATATGGGGGATGTTTTGGGTTCCCCTGGTTCCGGTTCTGGGATGCCCCCCCTTTTTGGAGGCAGTTGCCAGGATGGGTTTGAACCAGGGGATTTTCATGCTGATGATTCTGGGGTTGGATGATGGGCGGCACTAGCTCAGTCCCCACATCTACCCAGTCTGGATTTGAATCCTTTGGACCCATTTTTCTTTGGGAGGAGTTCCCCCATCTCTGAAGAAGAAGATCCTTTTCCCAGGATCCTCTGAGGACCCCTCTCCTTCAAATTGGAAGATTTGTACCTCTTCCGCAGAATGGGTCTTTTTGGGCTCTTTATTTCTCCTACCCCCCCCTCTGCTCCTTTGGTGGCAGACTTTCAGGGGCAGGAGATTTTGGTTCCGGTTCCTGGGTTTCCTGGGGCTTTTTACCAGTGGGGAAGAAGGCTTCCTCCAAGGCTTTACACCCATCTTCCCCTTGTGCCTCCTCCCTGGGAACCGGTGGGTTGTCAGGGTTCTTCCCCTGCCATTGCTCTGGAGCACCAGGTCCTCAGTTTGAGGCATTCTGCGCCGCCATGCTCATCTGAGGGTTCTGTTGAGCCCTCAGCATGCGACCCAGATCCTGTGCCATGTTTTGGACCTGGCGCTCTATTTGTGACACCCGCTCAGGCTGATACAGGGTTCTCATTTCTCCCCTGGGCTGATCCCGGGAAGGGTAGCTATCCCTTCTCCCAAAATACCCCGGGTTAGTGAAGTTTGGGTACCCCTCCACCCTTGGCCTCCCCTCCCTCGGATTAGGTTGTCTGGGCTCAGGAAATTGGAGAAAGAAGGATGGATTGTTTTGGGGTTGAAAGTTTTGCAGGTACCTGGGGACGAAATTCTGTCCAGTATTCGGGGGATTGCTGCCCTCCTGGGGGAAGTGAGGGAGGAAGTTCCCTGGGTTAGCTTCTGTTTGGTTGGATCCCCCCCCCTTGGGCTGGAGGAGTCCACACATAACACAGGATAGGTCTATTCCCCTTGTAGCGTGAGCTGATGTATTCAGGGGAGTTAGGGGCCCCATTGGTGGGATTGCCTCCCTGGCTCCCTGTTTGTGACTGGCCCGAGGGTCTTCTGGGCTTGGGATTATTCTGATTCTGTGCAGGCACGTTTTTAAGCCCCCCCCCATCTCTAAATCTAAAATGGGGGCAGCCTTCACCTCTGCCACCTTAGCAGCAGCAGGGGTGTTGGTTGGTTTGGGGTTTTTTGGATTATTTTTGTTTTCCACTGGCTTTTGTACCTCATAAATGTGTGTGGCTTGTTCAATGACCCAGTCTAGTGATCTTTTCTCGTGAAAGTCTCTCACTAGCTGGTGTGAAAACAGAAAAAGAATATTGAGGCTGAGTACCCCAAAAGGAAATACACCAGACACGGGTTACAAAGGAACATGCAAAGTACTTTATTCTATACTCAATCCAATTACAAAAACAGTACAAAGTCAGATAGCTATCGGCCCTCAGTACAACACAACGAACTCCAGCGTGGTTCAGTGTGTTCAGTTAGAGACGCTGTACATTAGAATGCATTCGCTTTTTATACATTTTGTGGGAGCGATGCCCAAGCCCACTTCGGGTTAATATTCCTTTTAATATATCACTGATCTAGGGTTCGTGCCAAGTCTCAAATAACCGCATATAACTGGTTTGCCTTTAATACATGTATCAACAAGCGTATGCAATAGCTGTGTATTTTAAAGTTTTCCATGCAGGCCTTCTTAAACATTAATACAATGTAGTTAAACAGATGTTCTTTGTTCAGTATTTGAATACATTGTCTCGACATATGCTCGTGGATTAGTTTTCATTTCATTGCACGAGTAATCCTTCTACACATAGGTCAGTGAAGGACAAGGTCTCAGTTCATGACCTCAACAAGTGGCCTGCAGGCAGATTACACATTAGCTATGTACAGAGGTCAAGACGGCCATGTTGTATTCTGCAATGACATCGTCCTCCATTTTAGCTCACAGGGTGACTTTTACACAACGAATCCTAAAATGGTGGTTTGACCTAAAATGGCGGCCTACATGGATTTAAGGTCAGGACCTTGCAACACAGATTTCTTTCACAAGCGACATTCGAGCAGCTTGGCATAGGCCAATATTAAATATGTTTATTACAATAGAAGGCACGGTATACTTTCTATTTCGACAAACCCTCCTTTTGGCCTATGCCAAGTGCTAAAACTACTTTGGATCTTCTTGCAAATAACTCCATGCATCATTGTCCATGCACCCTGAATCACTATCAGAAATATCTATTGCCATTAGGTCTTTTGCTAAAATATCCTTCAATACGTATTCTTTGGAAGTCTTATCTGGGGCATACACTTTATGCCCTATCAAACCTATCGCTTGTGCTCAACATCCCCCTAGTATTGAACACATACCCGGCAGACACTGAATACAGCAACAAAGAAACAACAGTATTCCCAAAATAATCAATAAGACAGAAAGCACCTTCCAACCCCAAGACCGCAAGGAGTCCCAGAACCAGTTTCCCGGGAACATGCACTTCAGAACTAAGGACGTGCAGATTTTGTATTGCCTTGAAGATAGTTGGGGAGGAATCTGGTACGAAAACACAGTAAGCGGACCCCACTAATTTGCATACTCCACCACGCTCAGCGAGAATGACATCTAATGCCATTCGATTTTGAAGTGCTACTAATCTTATCGCCTTTTGTTCTAACGTCATATTGTAGAGCATGTCCGTGGTCCGGTTGATGGTTCTCTCCAGTACTCTCGCTAGTTTTCTGATATCTTCTGAATTCGCTATCTGCCCCCAAAATGGCACAACTGATTTTTCTATATCTCCCAATACTTGTGCCGGGGTGTCACCATTCTCATCCCGCCGTGGATGAGCCTTCGAAACTTCTTTTGTACTAGCTATAAACACCCCAGGTAACAGGATCCCTAAATAACAGGTTCCCTGCCAATCCCTGGGCAACCATGGGAATGCTACATTACCGCAGACAAAGTAGATAGGCTCGCCTACATACAAAGGTCTGTTCTCTCCAGTCAAAATTGCAACGTTGGCACAACCTAAAAATGTTCCCATTGAGTTCCATTCCTCTGTATGCAAAAAGAAACTGAATCGGGGCTATGGTTAACAGTGTAAGAAGGGGGCATGGCATCCTTATTGCCTATCAGAGCCATTTTATAAGAAATCAAAGATTGAAAAGGACGAGACAGTTTGTCAGAAGGCCTAATAGAAGCAACATTGGGCTTGCTCCTACTTGCAAAAAGCGAGCATCCCAGGGGAGTCAAAACTATTCAAATTGGTGTCATCAAAGTTCCCTGAGATGCTATCATTCAATCGGCCAAAGAACAGTGAAAAGCATAGCAGGCAGTTGTCAATGGTAAGGGATGTATATACCAACCTAGCCCCTTATCCCCGTGTTGTAGTAAATGTGAGCAGACCCAGCAATTGGATTTATTAAAAATGGCATGTGTAGCATTCATGATAATCAGTAGAGTGTTATTATGGTACCTTTGTCTGTGCTGGGAATCCCGAGGGGATAACGTGTGCAAATGTACAAAGGGAGTAGAACAATCGGTGCACTTTCAGTAGGCAACAAAAGTTCTAAAGAATGAGTTTCCTCTGGGTACCATAATCCTAGGGCAGCGACTATAAAAAACCCAAATATCATTACAAGAATACAGCAATACGTTTTCAGGGCCCAGGAATTTTGTCCATTGTCCCAGTTGGTCACCCACTTATTTACAAGCCCAGTAGGAGCGGCGGCGGTAGCAGGCATTGAAGTCTTCGGTTGGAAACCCCAATCTTCGTTGCTGGTGACCACCCAGTCACAAGATTTCTTAGTCCTTCCACAACCCTAGCCAACAGAATCCCCTTTCTCAAATTTGGGCAAAAGCAAGCCCTCGATGACTCTTTTCCTTCTCCGAATGCACAGCCGAACCATGCCGTAAGTCTATCTACTTGGTCGCAAGTTGTATCATACTTTTCCTGGTACTGATTGATCCGGAAACAATATGTCATCACTTCCTGCTGGAAGCAACGTGTCGGAGGCAAGTGAAGAGGCTGAATTTGAAACAGCCGTTTCCCGGTGCAAAATTTGCGGAGAGTGTGGAGACAAAATGGCAGCTTCCCCAAGCCTCCTGGACTCAGAGATATTCTCCGACACACTCTAAGTGCTGCTTACTGCTTTGGGGTCATTGGTTGCAGTATCAGCGAGGGGTTCTGTTTCTTCTGTAGCGTGTGGCACAGGGCGAGGAACTTTCTTGATGTGTGACGCGTGGATCCAGTTCTTTCGTCCAGCTACCCGCACTGCTGTCTGGGTGACCAACAGGACCTGGAATGGCCCACGCCAGCGAGGCGCGAGGCAGGAGGTGCGCTCAAATGATTTGACGAGCACCCAGCTCCCAGGTCATATGCCGTGGCCCGGGCCCTCGTATTGCACATGTAAAGCTTCTCGTACTTGATGGTAAATCAAATACAGGTTTTTAGTCAATTGGCTACAATAATCTGAAAGTAGTACATTTTCAACATTCTTTACATTTCTGCATTTTGGAAGATTCCAGACATTGGCAGGTCTCCCTATTACCACCTCAAATTGAGAGAGCCCAGTCTTAGTGTGAGGTGTTGTACGCATGGCTAGTAACACAATCGGTAAGGCGTCCGGCATTTTTGTTTGGTGCCGGCACACGTCTTAGCGAGCTTGTTCTTGATAATACCGTTGTGTCTTTCACATAGGCATCTACAGTCACCCTTAAAACATACATCTCCGTGAAAAGATCTGTGGCAGTTTGTCTAGCTATCTGATCAGCGAAAGCATTCCCTTTTCCAATATCATCCACAATCTTTCGATGTGCTGCACATTTCATAACTGCTAACTGAGTAGGGAGCGCAAGCGCTGAGAGTAGTTGCACTATTAGGGAGCCATGTTGAATCTTGGTGCCCTGCGAAGTTAGGAACCCTCTTTCTGACCAAAGTCTCCCAAAGTTGTGAACCACCCCAAAGGCATACTGACTATCAGTATATATATATATTTATTGCAAGCCCTTCGGAGAGTTCACAAGCTCGGGTAAATGGTATAATCTCTGCGGCCTGTGCAAAATTATGTGTAATTCTCTTAGTTTCCACAACTGTGCTCAATGTAGTGATTGCATAAGCGGCTGTGCATGTACCATCCGGAAGTTTAAAGCAGGAGCCGTCACAAAACAGCTCTCCTTGCGGATTATCCAAAGGAGTATCTTTCAAATCAATTCTGCCCTTTGTTTCTTGTTCGGTCGTATACAAACAATCATGTGACTCTTCATCGCCGCAAGTAGTATCTTGCGGAAAAGGTAGGCGTTCAGCCGGATTAAGGACACAACACCTCTTAATTTGAATGTGAGGAGCAAACAAGATCAATTCATATCTTGTCAACCATGCAGAAGTGAGGTGTTGCGTTTGAGTTCGGTTCAATACAACATCTGCAGAGTGAGGCACCATCAGGGTTAGATCATGGCCTAGGACCATTCCCTCATTCGGTTTTACAGACGCGGCAGCAGCAGCAACAGTGCGCAAAAATCTTGGCAAAGCGCATGCTACAGGATCAAGGGCAGAAGAATAGTAACCGCACGCCCTATTCTTCCCTCCA
This sequence comes from Ambystoma mexicanum, assembly GCF_040938575.1. NCBI lineage: Eukaryota > Metazoa > Chordata > Amphibia > Caudata > Ambystomatidae > Ambystoma > Ambystoma mexicanum. Next base: position 678,709,152 of record NC_090922.1, on the reverse strand, counting down.
TGTTCCTGCGTTAATACAACCAAAGCGCACATCCATCACATTCATGCACAAACAATACAAAGGCCTTTTCATAGTTTGGTGTGCTCAGAACTGGCGCAGAGCATAATGCAGTCTTAAGCAAGTCAAACGACTACTGGTGTACTGTGTTCCATGGCAATGGTGTAGAAATGCCCTTCTTTGTCAAAGCCACCATCGGTTTGATCACTAGTGAGAAATTCGGGATCCACAACCTACAGTAAGAAGCCATACCTATCAAGGCCCTAACTTCCTTCTGTGTATTTGGGACAGACATGCCAGAAATGTGTTTTATTCTTTCAGGTGTCAATCTTCTTCCCTCCTTTGACAGGAGATAGCCTAAATAGGCGACCTCCTGACAACAATATTGAATTTTTTTAAGCAAAGCTTTGTGGCCATGCTTAGCTAGATGAATAAGTAATAACACAGTGCCCTTCTTACAGGCACTCTCAGAGTCAGCAGCTAGAAGCAAATCGTCAACGTACTGAAGCAAAGTACAGGTAGAGGGCAATTCAAGGGTATCAAGTTGTTCTTTCAAAGCCCTACTATAAATACTAGGACTCTCTGTGTACCCTTGAGGTGCACGAGTAAATGTAAACGAGCGTCCCCCTAAGGTGAACGCGAACAAATATCTACTATCCTTGTGTATAGGAATACTAAAGAACGCATTCTTTAAGTCCACAACACTAAAGTAAGTAGCTGTAGCTGGAATCATGGATAGGATCGTCGTTACATCAGGCACAATAGGAAATTGTGGTGCCACACCTTTATTAATGGCACGTAAATCAATTATAAAACTTAATGGAATTACATTATCGCCTTTCTTGTACACGGGTAAAATCGGACTATTACACAAACTTCCTGAAATTTCTTCAATCACACTGCGATGCACAAATTTGGAAACAATACATTACAAAGCTCGCTCACCCTCAACCGAAATCTTATACTGGGGAATGCGTGGCAGCTCAATTCCATGTTTCAAAACTATCTTAACAGGCTCGATCTGTAAAACACCGACATCATTGTCGTCGACAGCCCACAAGCTCTTTGGTACATCAATGAATTCTGGAGGCAAAGGTCTAGTAAAAAATTGCGAGGCAGAAAATTGCTGTGGTGAAATCGTCAAGCCCACTCCATCAGAAGAACAATAAATCACTGCATTTAATTCTTTTAACAAATTCAATCCCAGCAAGTTCTCTCCGCAATCCGAAGTCTAGAAAAAAGGACACTGGTCCGTAAAGGGACCCAAAGAAATAGCTACCAGCATAGAAACCGGACAAACAACTGGTGTACTGGAAAACCCTACAGAAACATTGGTTTGCCCTGACAGTGGAATGTTTGGAACCCGTGAATGATCAATGGAAAACTTCTGTGCTCCAGTGTCTATCAAAAACTGATGTTTCCTATTTCCCACCACCATTTCAACGTATGGACCTTTCTGATTGACGGGAATAGGTGTAGGTTCCAAACCCTGCTTCGAGCAATCCTAACGAAACAGAATATTATCAAAAGGAAGCTCTTCAGATAAATATGCAGCGGAAGGATGATATAATATATTCCTAGTGTCCGCACTCGGAGTCTGATTGTCCTGCGAAAAAAAAGGTTGTTGAGGGTCCTTTGTAAACTGACCACTACCAGGGCCCCCTACGCCCGGGCGACCTCTGGATCGCCTACCCATATTACCAAATGTATTATTTGACCTTTGTTTGGATGTTGGGAAGTTCAGTAATGCATCAAATAGCTGACAGGCCCATCAGGGTACAAACCCACCAACACAGTTTGTAAAGCACAGAGTGCTATATGAAAGTGAGACTGTTTAGCACGTCTGACTTTCATGTATGATTAGCTTACTAGTGTTCCTAAATGGTTAAAAATGTGGAAGTTTAGCCAGCAGATGGAAATCAGCAGTAGAGAACGCCAGCATTGTTTTACTGCTATGTTACTGCTGGCAGATAAGCATAGTCCAGTGCCATGGTCTGCGGTCAAGGGATAGCCCCCCAACCCCCATAACTCTGACTAATTATGTGCAAAAAAACATGTTTTAATACTTAGAAGATCGGTTTATTTATAAAAATGAAGGACATCTGCCATATTACTGAAGCTTCTGGGCACAGTGTTCACCATGCATGGTCATTGTGTAGCAAAATAAATATTCTCACAGTATCAGTGTTCTTAAAAAGGGGGAAAGATCAGAATCTGCCCTCTAGTTATCACCCTATTAGCCTGATCAATACGGATAACAAGATTTTGGCGAAAACACTGGCTATGATACTTGAACATTAATTGCCAACTTTGACACACAACGATCAGTCTGGTTTTGTTAAAAATAGAAGGACATCTAGTAATATATGTAGATTGATTCTAACTATGTCCCAGTCTCAAGAATCTCTGGAGGATATGGCGGTCTTCTCAGAAGACGCTGAGAAAGCTTTTGATCGGCTGAACTGGGTGTACCTTTTCTCGGTTACAGAAGACAAAGGAAATGCTGTTCTTTAACACAATTTGGGGTACATTTTTTAATATGTACTAGTTTCATTTTTACGATGTTATGTTGGGAGGTGGGGGAGGGCTCGGAGGTTTGAACATTTTCTAAATATTTTATGTTTTAATAATCTACAATTTATGTATTAAGATACATTTGGGTGTTTTCGGTTCTGTGGCCGCTGATTACTGTTCACTTCTTGTGTATATTTTTTTAATATAAATAAAGAATTTTAAAAAATATTCTCATACATCCAGGAAATAAAGATTTGTGGGATTTTAAGTGCATGCACAGCAATGCCAGGCACCTGGAAAAGTTGCCCTCATTAATATAACACCTGTGCTGGGGGTCTTTGTTTTGAGCTTGTTAAAGAATAAGAATGAAAGGAACATGAGACGAGGCGCTTTCACGGGGCAAGTACAGCTTTCTGAACTGTCGCAGTAAGTTGCTGTCTTTTACTAGGTCTCCAAGGGATACTGCCTGCGGGCTCTCCACGAGGAGCAGGCAGAAAAATTACCCACCAGGGCTAAACATGTAAACACAAACATGGGAAAGTGAAAACATGGGATTAGGAGACCAGCACCCTCCAGTACGCACGTGCCACGATGGGCACCTTCTTTCTCAAGCTGATTCCAGCCGGGTCGGGTTAAGAGGGGTTAACAGTGCTGTGCTGTAACACATGATTGGCCTTTATGAGGTTGCAGCTCTTGTCTGTTCCAGGCCTACAGATGATGCTAAAGAGCCAATAATGACAGCAATTCAAAGCAATCTAATTATGCAAACGGGAGGCTAAACAATTTCATCATCCTTAAATTAGATCGTCTTAATGAGATAAAGACACCAATTAATCCTGAATTAATTTCAATAGCCCATTTCAGGCAAACACTTTAATATGCAAATGTGAATGAGGAACAAAGCCTAGAGTAGAATGCCAGAGTTCAATCCCTTTTTATGTGCAGCTGTGGCGGGTGTAAATAGTGCCTAATGAGTTATCCTGGAAAGACCCACCAGTTGAAATTGTAGAGTCCATAAAGCAGTTTAGCAACACAGGTATGAGCGCCCGGCGACACTTGGCAGAGGGGGCGCCGAGGGCCTGCACCAGGGGCGTGTGCGATGCTCACGCGGAGTCCAGCTCGGCTGCTCAGAGCCATTACACACGGCTGCCGACTCCAGAAACAAAGGCAGCATTGTCAAGCCCCTGCGCGCCGTTCATTCGCCACTTGCAACTAGTGCCTGTGTTTATTTAGGTGACAGGGAGATAAGGAAAATGATTGCTGGTTATAATATGATTAGTGGCAATAAACCATTCATTACAGTCCAATAAAAGACACAGCTCTATCCACGGCAAGTATTTTTCAAACCAATTAAAGGAAAAGGCATCGTTAATGCGTAGTGTAGCAACGTAAACGCAGTTCTAAATAAAAGCACACCCTAGATCGTTACACGTCGTTAGAAAAAAAATTCTCACATTAATAACAAGCTGCCATATGTTCCATTTAATGAAGAAAGCAAATCTTTCCTTGATTCCGAGCTTAATGAAGTACGCGGAATTTCTGGAAATCAAATTCTTTATTTTCTGATTCAGTGCTCCGGAAATTGGGATTTCTTAGCGTGGCTGAAACCTAAGGGCTCGCTTAGAGTAAAGTCTGAAAAAAGTATGATTAAAGGCAGACTGGCAAGGGACGGTTTTGGTGGCCATGTTGCTCTGGGTAATGGGGTTGGCATATTGCCCAGTCAATCTGAGGAATTCCTGATCCAACGGGATAGAGGCGTAGTGCATTAGGGTTGGGCATATCTCTGCAGCAATGAAGATAGTTGTCACCAAAGTAAAAATGAAACATTGAAAACTATAGATTTGTCCAGGGTTTTAAGTTGGCTGGGGCTAGCCAGGGCCGAGCCCCGGCATTCTCAGCAATCTGCCGGGACTCATTAATCTCCCCTGTTATCCCTGGGCCACTGCAGAACAAGGCTTTTCTTTCTAAAGCCTGAAGTTCTCGTTCATGTGCGAAAACTTCAGGCTTCCGAAAATAAAGCCTTAAATCCATAACGGTGGTGCCGCATCTGCGAGGCATCCTTTCAAGCAAGAGATGCCCATGGGCCAGTGCCACCATTATGGAAGAAAGGTGAGGCCGCTGGAAGCAGAGGCCTTTTTTTTCTAAAGCCTGAATCTCCCGCTACTTTGGAGGAGATTCAGGCTTTGTGAAAAAAGTCCTCAGCCTCCAGCACCCTCACCTTTTCAGCCTTAATGCTGATGTTTCCCCTTCCCAACCTGGAAAGGGGCAGCACCACCATTAAGCCTGAAAAGGCGAGGCCCTATCCCCTGCCAGGCAAGCCCTTAACAAATAAATGCAGAGATGAGCACCCTCTACCCTACGGGGGAGATGGCGCTGATCCCTACAAAAGGCTGCCTGGCGGGGGTGCCTGTTCTTAGGAAAGATTCCTCTTTACTGCACATTATCTTCCATTTCTATGAACCCCCAAACATGTAGCTTTTATTTTTGTATCTGACCTGTTCTTTTTACTGTGCAGTGAAGCCTTAAGCTTCACTACACTGTCTTTTGCTCATCTGTTATGGGGAAACTGACATGTCCTTCAGGCTGTCGGTACTGGGAAACATTGTCTCCCTTAGTCTAATTACTTTGTTACTGCCTTTCGTACCTTGTTATCACTTGTGGTAGTTTTTATCATTGTACAATGCATCTTACAATGCAGTTCAATGGGGTACACTCATTGTGTTGCCTTAGACTAACACTCGGAGGATTGTTACTCTAGGTGTGCTAAATGGACAAGCTGTTAGCAGCAGGTAGTTTTTACAATTTTTGGGTGCATTTAATTTTAGTTAGTTAGTTAGTAAGTTTATCATTTATATGGCGCGCCATACCCTGGGGCATCAGGGCTCAAACAGACAAGGATATGCTCAACTTAGTTACACGTACATGATAAGTAGAACAATACAGACATAAACAATGTTCCAATGGGCAGGTATGTACAAGGTAGGGGTTAAGGAACAGTGAGGTAACAGGGTGCATGTTTCCTGAGTAGTCATAAGGTTATAATATACAGTTATGTACAGTGTGACATATCGGTAACAAGGTGCATGTTTCCTGCGTAGTCATAAGGTTGTAATATACAGTTATGTACAATGTGACATATCGGGTCATCAGTGTCAGAATGATATGCTCCGCGCTGAGCTTCAAACGCATAGTGAGTACGCTCCAGGAGCAGAGAGTGGGTGTCACGGGAGGTGCATCTAAGGGTTATGCAGGTTAGAGTAGTTAGATGTCATTAGCTCTCAGCCACCTGGTTAGGTTTTGTCTGAAATTAACAAAGGGCTGTGGTTCTCTGATGTCATGGGGGAGGGAGTCCCATAACTGTGCAGCCTTGACTGGGAAGCTATGGCCTCCTATAGTGGAGAGTTTGAAGCGCGGAACTTGTAGGCAGTTAGTCTTACCAGGTTTACCACATTTGGATACTAACTGTTACTAGTGGTCAAACATGGCCATGCCACAAGGTTTTTCACTTGTCCTTTGGCCATCTTGCCTTTTAGACTTCTTCCTGGCCTGTGAGGCCAGGAAAATCTTTACATGGACTTCCAATGCTCGGGAAAGCATACGCTTTGGGCGGGCTACCGGAGGGCTATGTGTTTTTGCTGCCAGGAAGTGGGCTAGGACTGTCTAGCCCCAATCCACAAACTGTCGGCAGTGTCTCTGAGTGGCATGCATGAGGTTTGCCACCAGTGGTCCTGATTGGATCACTGCTGGGGTGTGTTTGTCGGGGGCAGATCTGTCATTGGCTAGTGGGAACTGCTGCTCTTACCTGGCTTTCAGGATAAGAAGCGGAACCCTGCTCCCATTCTAGAGAGATCCTGGAAGAAGCTGAAGGAGCCAAGACTCCTGTCCAGTTACAAGATTTTCAAGAGGCCTGTGGATCTGTCAGAAGAATGCTTGCCGACCAACTTCTGCTGCTGCCCTGTACTTTTGCAGATCTCCAGCAGTTCTGCGAAGGAGCTGGGAACCTTGGAGTGGAGGTCGCATCCATTCTCGACGTCAGCTCGGAATACTATGAAGAAGAGCCTTCGGAAGTGCCCAAGACCGCCCTGTGGCTGACCAGCTCTGAGTTTGGGCTACCGTGCTGCAGGCATCGCCATTCTGAGTGGAGGCCTGGAACTTGGGGGATCTTCGGCTTGTGCAACAAGACTTAGCTCTGTGAAATGTCATGGTCCTAGCATCAGCGTGACACAACATAGGAGGGAAAGTCTAACTGTGGCAAGTGATTCCCTTTGTGTCACAGTGCATTAGTATCCATCATCCAAAACTGCTTACCTGCATCCATTCCTTTCCTGACAGGGGCCCTGCATCACATCAAGTTCTGCTGCATTCTTTAACTGGGAGACCTTGCACCAGCATTAGATAGCGACCAGAGAGCTGCTGGAACCTGCAATCCCTGGGAATCAAGGACTGAGGCTGATACAGGAAAAGCAATCTTGGACCCTCTTCAATCAACCTGCCAAGTCCTGTGAAGAATCGGAGTATTGGTGTTGAGTTGTAGCAATACTTACCTTAACCCCTTTACTCCCTTTTTAAAAGTTTGGTAACTTTTTGAAACCTTTAAATTACTTTGGCTTTGCCTCACTTGTTCACACAAGAACTTCGAAAGTTGGGAACATGTTTGTTAGCTAGTTTACCTCATCCCCTGACACTTGGAACTGTTCACTGGACCACAGAGACCCTACCTTCATCTTTTCCAGCTTCAGCAAACTGTAAGGAACTTTTTGGCACAAGTCGCCATACATTTTAGGGATGGAATTCTGAAGTTAGGATTGAATCTCTGTGGACTAGTAGTACTAATTCTAATCTGTACCTTCCTTTTCATGGGTTTGATATGTATTTTGCCCTACTCCAGTTATTGTATACATGTATGTAATGTTTAGTATTCAGTGATAATATTAACTGTTAGTAGTCATTTTTCACTGTGTTATTTTGCCATAAGAAGTATTTGTATACCTGTTTGTCTAAGAGTGTTCCTATTAGACTAAGAAAGCAGTTGCTACTTCAAAAAGTTATCAATGTTTACTAGTATTTTCAATACAAATACAAATTGGAGCTACACCAACCTTTTTACTCAAGAAGATGTGGCACGTTATATTGTGGGGACTTCGGTTTTACAGTAATGGAATGAGAACAAGAAAGCAATTCCATTAGCATTTAAAAGCACTAAGTTGCTTTCACTAAATAATGAATGGACACACATTGGAGGGAGTGGATGAAGGCACTCATGATTCTCAAGTAGGAGGTCAAGAGTTACCCCTGTGAAATATGGTACGATTGCATGTTGGGCGCAGCCTGTGGCCGCATGTGTGTATTTAGGTAAACTCAAAATGGCGGCCGCGTTTCTTGGAAAGCATTGCGGCTGCAAGGAGAACTAAGCTCCTACATTTCAGATTAGTTATGGAGCAGCTGGAAGCTATTGGTTTGGATAACTGATATGGCATTGTCTTTAAGGACCATTTGATGTATACAGTCAGTAACACAGTGTTATTATTAACCTGTGGGGAATGTGAGAAGGAGCTTTAGACTTGAGAATGTACCAATAATAATTTCGAGAGAAATATACAATATTACTAAATAGATACATGTTATATGTAAGAGGTCAATAATGAGATATTAGAGTGACAAATAAGATTACTAAACAATTTAATAATAAAACTGGGAAGGACGTTTCAACAAGGATTGAACCAGCTATGAAGTTCATTACATGTTGTTTATATTTTAGAAAAAGGGATTAACCCAGAATTTAAGTTAATTCTGAAAATTATTCAAAATGTTTTGAAACGACTATAGAGATTTTAGGGTGAGTACAACTGTTTGAGTATTATTTCCAAAGGATCCACTCATGTGGTGGTGAATGTTTCAACAAATTGCATTGCCTTGTAAACTGATGATTATCACTTTATTTGATTTGGTCCCTTACGAGTATTATTTTTTTCCATGATTTTCTTTTACCTTTCAATCCTACCCTTTACCAACCCCCTTTCTCTGTCAATCACACAAAATCATTTTACCATACAAAATGTTTTAGCGCATGTCCAGTTTTGAGAAAGGCCAAGAGCCGAAACATGTGTAAACCTTAGGACATTATGAAATAAAGGCTCCTGGCGCATTTTGTGGAGTAGCAACTGTGTTCCTATTGCCAGGAGTAGAGGCCTTCACTCCTTGGCTACTTCAAAGGCGACGGGTAACAGAACAAGTTTAATTGATGTTACAAAGTTACTAACCACAAAACAGGAACTGGTTAAGATTTCAAGTCGCAGAGATATTCTCCTTAATATCCCAAGCTCTATTGTTATTTCTTCCTATTAGACTTTTTCACTGTGTGTGCTCATTGTGGACCCCTTGCAAGCTCACCAACTTTTGAGACTTAGCCTAGACCACTCGCCTTGCCACCTTGAACTAGTTTGGATACAGCTCCCAGAGTTGTCACTGTCACAATACTAGGTTGGCCTTCTATACATCTGTCCACGAGGCCAGAATATAGAAAATCAGTCCTAATAAATTGGTGGCAGTGGTGGGATGACTCTCTCCAGTTAACATTTAGGTGTTTAGTGGGCGAGGATCAGTATTGGTTACTTCAGTGTTGTACGCTGGTGAAGTCTCTGAATAACACTTACAAAGTACACCATGATCTTTGACTGCCTTGTAGTTGACAGTCACCTACTAGATTTGATAACATGGAAACAATTACTTTCACTACTTTAAGTTCTTCAAAAGTGGACCACTTGAAATAGGTGTGTATTTACTGAGGCCTGACAGTTTCTGGCAATAAAGCTAAACTTATTGTAAACATTCTTGACTTTGATAAGGGTGAGGGTGTATCTCCCCCTACCTAATGGTACTTATGGTGGAGCTGGGGCTGGACCCAGCAACAGTAATGGAGTTGCTGCCACTGCAGCCACTAATGTTGAGGATGAGGAGGAAGGGGCTTAATCCACTAGACTATATTTTGTCAAAATCTCAGAGGCTTAAGCAAATTTTCACTTAAAAAAGGAGAAGCTTAGGCTCAAAGAGAAAGAGCTTGAGTTTAACTTGGCTAGATTAGACTTTGAAAGAAATTAGATGCAAAAGGACAAAGATCACCAGATGGAACTTCAGACTTCACAAGGTTCTTCCAGAGCACCTGGAGATGGTTCTGGGTCCTCATCACATTCAAGATTACCAAAAGATCTGCTCAATGTGAATGAGGAGAATAATGTTATAATGTATTTATGTTATTTATTTATATATTTAGATTTCTTGTAGAGTGCCTTATGTCCTTAGACCTCAAAGCACTATCCAAAAAACAACACATACAAACAATGTAACAAAACAAAACAGTTTACAAGAAAACATTTTAAAAAACTATTCACGATAAAAACACATCAAATTGCCACTAAGGAGGATAAGCAAAGTCACACTATGAGGCCAAGGTACGTGGAACCCATGGGCAGATATTTACACAGTTTCAGGAACATGGGCAAGGGACAGGCTCCGCACCCCACCAGAATGCAGTCACTTTTCCCTTGGGCACATCAATTTACCAGTTCTATCCTACACAGGAATTTCAGATCGGAGGAGCACACTACCCCCGGCCCCGTTCTTGCATGAAGCCATGCAAGTACTTTGTTACGGAGAGCGTCTCTGGGTACACTTGTGGAGGGCTTTGAAACATTAGTAATAGTTAAGTTTCATTTGTCCATAACCAGGGCTTTAATGACTGGGTCCACTTTTGTTGGCATGTTGGATTTAAGGTCTGTGCATCTGAAAAAATCTCGTTGAACACAGTTCTGTTTCTTATCAGTTCTACCCTCGACTCACCAGCTGTGATGAACCGCTTGGCTTTTCTTGTCTCTGGAGTCAAGTATGGTATCACTGCAGCACGTGTCTCTCCCTGTTCTGATTATCAGTGTAGGCGTGCTCCGTGCACCATTTACATTTACTGCAAGACACGCTGGCTATTGTTCACGGTCTTATGATTTCTTCCACAGAGAGCTTTGCGGGTCCGAGTCATAAAGGGTAATGTCGCGTCTCTCCTTGTCACCCCATTGGTTCTCGCTGCCTTTCTCCTCCTCTTGAACTGCCGCCCTGGGATAGTTGTCTCGTTGTGCGGTCTGCCTTTCTCGTAGTGTGCTTTTGTGCTTCACCTTTTATCTCTGTGGGGAAGGGAAAGAGCAGTCAGGTGTGTGTGGTTCTGGTCAATTGCCTGACTCTTCCTGACCCTTTTGTTGGGACATGTCATATAAACAGCTGTAGTCCCTTGTCTTTAGTGGTGTAAGAAAGTCTGTGTGTCAGAAAAGGGGGCGGCGGGTTAGCGTCTTCCACTCCCCGAGGACCACTCATCCAGGTGATCCTTCCTCACTGGTCCACCCCCAGGAACTGGATCAAATAGCGATGAACATATCCTGGCCACCTGGATGACAGATCCCCGGGAACTAGTCAGGAAGACACCTTGAGGTTTCTCACAGAGTATAAGAAAAATTAGTACCCAGCGGCTTTTAGTGCCCTGGTAACGCAGATATTGTGGGCTGAGGTACTAATAGCAGTATGCCCCTTTACTCGCGCCTATAGCTATGGGACCCGGGGAATTACCTGAGTTGGTAATGCCCCCACCGCTCAGGTTATATTGCTTAATTATTACATTTTTCTGGCCTGCCATTTATTTTTGTTTCTTCCCTTGAACACCATCTTGGCTATGATTTTCATTCCCCATCACATCAAATATGGAGAATGAATGATGAAGATGAAATATAATATATTAATATAATAATAATACAAGAAATGTGTTCAAAGAGAATGGCTCAAAGGTTACAACCCACAGTCAACGGTCATTAACTGTGCTAATTATAAACAATGGCCCTCATTCCGAGATTGGAGGTAGCCATGGCGCTATTTGCACCATGGCTGTCTCCAATACCGGGTCCAGCACCGGTCTGGTTGAATGGGGACTTACCGGGTCATTCCGACCCTGGAGGACCCGTTAAGTCCCCATTCACCAAACCATTCCCCATTCCCATTTGAGCCCCTATAGGGCTCAAATGGGAATGGGGAAGGCGCTAATAATGGGCCGCGAATAGCAGGCCCGTTATTAGCGCCCTGGTCCCTTAGCGGGACCCGTAAAGGACGTGTGGTCAGACCACACGTCCTTTACGGTTCCCGCTAAGGGACCTCGGAATTGGGCGGTAATGGATAACCGCACCGGTCTCCTTACCCGTGCCCGGTATCCCTTACCGCCCACCTCGGAATGAGGCCCAATGTCATGTAGGTTGAATGACCACAAAGTGCAAGGGCAGAGGATGATAATAAGAATGTCAGAGATTAACAGCCAGGGTATGCAGTAATAAGTCAATAAGATGGTTACTCACATATAAATCACCATCGCCATTGATAGGCCCATTTACATAATTCAATGTTGATGGTGGCATGACCAATTACAATTGAACACATTTCACCAAGTAAAAACCAAGTTGTTGGTTTATGGTTTTCAGTTGCCACAAGAAGGTAATAAAATGGGCTGCACTAGGTAAATCTTTTAGAAAATATTGGTGGGCTGCCATCCATTGACAGTTGGGACAGCGTACACAGCTTGTGCTTTGGCCCCACTCTGCTCTAGCGGGGGCCCACAGCTAAATACAGTCCCAAAAACCCAGATGCACCAAGCGTCAGACACAAAGTTCTTGGGCTCCTGTGCACCACTGATTCTTACCACAGCTACCAAATCAGTGGCAACCACCCCCTCCAGCCCTGCTTGCATAGAGAAAATAAATATATTCATAATTTTGTATCGATGTGACTAGAGAAACACGAAATAATATGTTGCAAAGTGAAGAGTCTCCCTTTGTTATGACAACTATGATTTTCAATAATTAATACAATGAGGAAGGTTCATAACTTTATTAAGCAATAAACTAAATAGTGATGTTTCTTATCCATGTGTGCATCTACAAGCACAGATCCAATAATCGTCATTTCATTGAATAAGCATATTGCTGTCATACATTATGGGGGAAAAATGAAATTGCAGTCGAACAAATTAGTAGTAGCTTTTGTACCCCACCGTTTCTGATAACAAATATAGAAGTATGAACATCCAATGAAGACTGGAGGTGTATATTCAATGGGAGTGAGGCCAATCAAATAGTGTGACATTAGATGGGCATTTATGACACTTTAAAAATAGTGTGAGCACAGAGCAGAACATTTGGACACTGGTAAGAGTTGAAGGAAAGAAAACCACTTGTTCCTATTGGATGGATTGATAATTGAGAACAATTTACAGACTGTGGAAGGGAAGGTTCCTGAGTCAGGGGATGGTTACTGTACACAAGTGAACCTGCAGAAGGGAACCCGAGGATGACTGAGACATCCCAAGACATGCATAAGGGTTTCTCTCTGTACAGAATAATCAAAAGTGAGTATGAGAGTTCTCCAAAAGAAATGTTATATGCTATTTGTTAGTATTTTCTTGCTAAACCCTAGAAAGGGGTGCTTTGGGAATGCTTTAATTAATTACATTGATTTAAATGGGGGAAAACAGTGCAATCTCACTCCATGTAAAATTAAGTGAGATGTTAATTCAATCCAACTTAAAATACCTTTCTGAGTTGTGTGCGTAATAAAACAGACAACATTTCTGTGTATTTGGCACACCTCTCTTTTAAAATCATAAGTTCATTAAATGATACCCAAAGTGTTTTCACATAACTAGTTAACATTGGCCTGTGCTATGTTCATGTCCATAGCAGGGCCCAGTGAGGATCATTCTTGATAATGTATGTTCTTTGAAGGCCATAGCTATTTAATAAGGAATGGGAAAGGAGAACATGTTTATTTGAGTAATTCTGCTCCAATAAAAAATATGCAAATGTAAATGCCATGCACCCCTTATTCTTAGAACTGCACAGACGGAATCTATCTGTAAAATGAGGGGGGAAGGACACCATTAACCATGTGATAGATTTATAAAACCATTCTTACAGGATGGGTGAGGTAACTAAAGCTGTGTGTTCTGAATTAGTAACCCAGCTTCTATAATCCAAAGCCTGCAGAACTTTAATGCAAGTTATTGTAAGCCTACGCTAACCTGCACACACAGGTTAGCAGCACAAATCACCAGATCTACATGGGAAATGTGATATATGTAACCGTTCTCTTGTTCTATACATTGCTGGTGATATTGGGAAAGGAACATACTTTGATTCATTGTTAAATGTGACTGCATGGGTAATTTGGAGATGTTTTTATGAAGTCATGAATTTTGATATATTGACCGACAAGCGGTATAAGTGCAACTAGAATTTCTAATGTTGTTCAGAACTTAAGAAACATACAGAATTGAACATGAAAATTAATTAATGTGTGTGAGGAATAGTATGTTTCATGCAGGCAGGTTAAATTCATTTTCTATTGACAAGCTGCCTGTTACTCTGTAAGACTTGTGGTGATTTCCCCTGCACAATGCTGGGGACCACCTTTAATTCCTCTTTTTAAATAGTTTTGAGTTTTTAGCAAATCATCTGTTTCTTGCTCTGAATCGAGAGGTGGGACTGTGTATTTGGGGTCATGGGGTCTGGGTGCTCACTTAATGTGCAATCCAAATATTAACATATTAATCAAAATATATCTTGCAGAAAATGGGTGTTTCATGCCTGGACATTAGGTCGATGACATCACTGATGACACACGTGTTTTGAGTAACACAAAATGTACCCTGGATCTCACATGAGTGTGAAGTTGCATTAGTGCATGGAATTAGTTTGTATCTCTTGTATAGTCTCATAAGAGTAGACAGGTTGTAATTCTTAATGGCATTTGTGGAATTGTGGATTGAAAAATGGTGGATTTCAAAATAGAGAATAATTTAGGTGGATTGTTTATTTTTATTGCAGGTTAGTGATTGAGACAAATGTTCAATTATAATTGTAATCAGGTATACAATCTGGCCATGATGTCACAGGATATCAGTGTTGATCTTTAAGTGGCTTTTGATTATGTACGGACCCAATATTTCTTGCATTGAAAATTGCCAGTACAGGATCTCCAGTTCTGGAAAGATTAAATAAAGTCTTGCAGAAAATGTGGGTACAGATATTTGGGCACCAGAGGGTCCGCTGAGTGATGCCTTACAGAATTTGTGCTTGGCCGCAAAGCTTGGGGGGACAAGCAATTCATCTTTAACTTTTCCTCCCATTATTAATTTCACCTTAAGATGATGGGAGGACAATTTGGCCTAGAATGTACATTATTTGCAACAATTTACAGAACATGCCCCAAATATCCCAGCAGAGTTAATACTAATGTGACATGCCACTGTGAACAAGATGTCTAACAGTTGAATGAAAGAGTGACAGAAAACTGTTGCTACAAAAACAACACAGTGTAATAGAGGTAATTCAGAATGAACTGAAAGTGTGCAGAAAAGCCAAACAATGGGCCTCATTATGACTCCGGCAGTAGCCATGCCGGTGTATACCGGCATGGCTACCGCCGGAGTAATGAATTTTACCAGCACCCAGCAATGGGCAATTACCGGGGCATTCCAGACCCGCCGCACCTGATAATTGCCCATTGCAAGGTGCCGGTAATTATTGCTCCCCATTCCCATTTGAGTCCCATTGGTCTCAATGGGAATGGGGAGGCCGGATGCACCGGCACCATTCGTGAATTGTGCCAGTGCATCCGACATGGTCTGCTCACTGGTGCTGTTCTGCCGGCCAGGTCAGACCTGGCGGGCGGTAAGGCACCCGCAAGCAGAAATTATAGTTTTCCGGTCCGGGAACAACGGTACCGCCAAACTTATCGATACCGTTGTTACTGGACCGGCAAGCTTATAATGAGGCCCAATGGGTAGAGAGAGAGAGCTTTCATTGCCAGTGTCTACAGAGAGAGACAGACAAATGCAAATGTTGCTGAGACAAAGGTTGATTCACAGACCTAATGTAATCAACATATATACTAATAATATAAATATCATTAATAAGTAAGGGGCTCATTTAGCACATGAAAAAGATTCTGCAAAGCAGGAAATGCATCAGATCCCCTCATAATAGGTAACGGAACAAGACCTACGTGATTAAAGTGCAGAGTGTGGGAACAATACGCTATACAATCTGTACAGTACAGAAGACTGGTGTTAATGACACGTCTGAACATGCTCCCTCCAAATGGTCGAAGAGAGTGGGAGAACATCTTCCTGGACAAGAAATGCTATTGTAATTTGGGAGTCGTGAAAGACCTGTGCCACTTTTTACTACTTTGCAAACATGACACTGATCTGCGCAGGAAATGTCTGAAGCCCTACTTCAGGTTACATAATATTAGGTTTCATCAGGCTGCACTATTTTTTATAATGAATTGTAATGATATAAATTGTGTGTATAGCGTCTATGAATTCGTTAGAGAAGCACTTTTACTGCGGTTTCATTTATCGCGCAGTAGTACGTTTTTTTGTACAATGGATTGTGTTTTACAACCCTGTTTTTATGTGTTATTGAGTTCATAGTTTCATATTTTATGTTCCTTATGTGGACTGTTTTTATGAAGCTTAACTTTGTTAATGGTGAAATCCGATTTTAATAATTGAATTACAAAACACTGAACATGGCAAATGTATTAATACATTTAGAGAGGCAGTGAAAGAATGAAGCAAATCCATACAATATGGGAATTCCAAAGTCCAGAACATGACAACTGTCTGAAATAAGTACAATATGGCAGATCCTCTGATGGGGAAAAATAAGATTGCTATATCATAGACCGGACGGGGACAAAAAGTTAAAGGTGAAAGTGGGACAAAAAGAATGAGTCACCAACCCACAGAGAAATTTGTTAGGAAAGAACTGCAATGGAAGAGCCCAGAAACATTTGAGCAAGAAATGTTGATGATCGACAAAGGGAGGTTGTAAATGCCATTTAGAGTAGCTGGGGGAATTCCCTAGAATCAGACCCATATGCATTAATGTGGTGATCCTGACGAGATGACAAACATAATAAAACAGAGTGGAGATTTATGAGTACCCTGCAAGGCTTTGCCGCTCCATTTATACACTCCATAGAGGCTTTGATGCTTTTGGTGGGTCTATGTGATGAAGTGGCCATAACCTATGAACTAAAAGATTGCATATCCTCAAAATGGACGTTTCAGCAAATAGTTAACTCCATAAAGTAATAGCTCCATGTGGCAAATTCACGAACCCAAGATTTAAAGAAAATAATTCAAGATGGCCGACCAGGTTTATATCACCTGAATTGCCTGGTTCATGTGACAGCAGCCAGAGAGCAGAACAAAATCGCAAAGGGAGCAGATATATAACTAGAAGTGCCAATGAAGTTTGAAAGAAAGGGAGGGAAGCTTCCTACCAAACAGGGCTCAAGAATTGGGATACATGAAGAGCATAGTTGTTGAAGTAGACAGAGTCATTATCTGGAGCAGGAGGAGCAAGCATAGGGTTGCTGTACTGAGAGGATGATTCAAACTGACTCCCAATACCTGGTTGCCAAGTAGAGAGGCTGATGGTAGAGGAATTGCGTGAGAACCGTGAAGGACTGCATAGATGATTAGGCTGCCTACCAGAAACCCAACACAATGCCTAGTCACTGAAAATCTTATGTCTAGAACCAGAGAGGGACACTGATAGTCTGAATGGCACTTAGAGCCTGAGAGAGCATTCCAATGTTTTAGAAAGTGCTTAAAGCCTGAGAGTGTGCTGCAAATCCCAATAAAGTGATCAGAGCCCAAGAATCACAATGCTTAATCTAGAGCAAGGTTGTCTCTTAAAGCTAGCATTCATGTCATGATCGATCTTGTTTATGAAATGTTGTAATAATTCTTCTTTACAAGTCAGCAAATTAGTGAACACTATGCACCTTTCGCATTGCTTGTTTTAACCAGTGAGAAACTACTGGAGGAAGTACGCATCTCATCTCCCCTTTCCATTCACATGTCACATTGCCTGTGTTCACTCCAGCACTGGTTTCACGAGTTATTCATGTGTGTCCATGTTGTATGAAACATCAGAACACTACCTAAATGATATACTATGAAGACTTCTTCAAGTACACTATTCAGAAATGCTGAAATTCTCCCAGGGTAGTGCGCACCACAAAATGCGTGATTCTTTTCCAAATTAGTCTCATCTTGAAAGATCTTTTTCCTAAGTCTTTCTTTAACCATGTTACATTTTATAATAAATGCAAATCCCCTTTCATAAATACAGTTGCTTCCTTCTCTTGATGAAAACATGTTGTAACCAGTCATAAGGGGAAATAACTTTTATCAATAATCAACAAAAACCAAGTTCAGCAGTTTTATATCAGATGATATAAAGGAGCTTCAGTAGCAGAGTGTAAGGTTTAGATACGTTAATGTTAAACACTTTCCTATCAACACCCATTCCTCTTTCTTGGTTAGCAAATGTGTCCTTCCCTTTGCCTTCCCCTAGGTAATCCTTGATAGGAAAAGTTCAAGCCCTCATTAATGTTAAGGTTAAAGTACACAGGGCACATCTGCCAAAGGGCGTTTCTTCAGCTTGGGAATTGCTTCTCTGGAAACGGTCTCAGGGAGGATTCGAAATTCAGAAAGATCCAGGTCACACAGAGAAGTTCTTAACATGCATGAGTCGAGGTGCAAACCTGTCCTTTTCAGGTGCCTGGCATCCATAATGTCACTGCAATAAAGGGCTGCTTTTAGATCCCTATCAAGAGAGGCTTTAGTTGTCCCACCCTCACGCACAGCGTAGCGTTTCCTCATAGAGCATTTGATCCACAATGTGCCCCAGTCCACAGGCTCAATGACCAATATCTATGAAGGCTACATGGAGTGAGCACTCAAGGACCCGTACGTACTTTGAAATGACAAGTTGCAGATTTATCTCTGCATAACCATGCCAGTGCCCTCCCGGCACCAAAATTGGAGGTCTGACAAAATGTTCTCTTTAATCAGACAAGTCGTCATACTATTGTGTATAGCTGAACAGCTTGGGTGAGTTGTCTAAAAGAAAGATTGACTTATTATATAGAGGAATAGCTCTGTCCCTTTTTTGTAAATCTTAGCAACTGAAGCCTCCTTCAAGCTGCACAGGAAATACTATAATTTGATGAAAACATTAAATAGCATTGTCATAAACTTGACCCACAAAATCCAAATCATGAAAACAGGCTGGTAGACATCCCATCCGGTCCGGGATGTAGCCTGGCTCAGTAACACATTCATAAAAGAGATATTCGGTTTTTCTTTATCCCTACCACGAAAATCAAGGATTAGTGCTAGGCCGTTCAATCCTAAAAGCCAGAGAACTGTCCTGACGAAAAATACCATTTACATGTATACATATGGGATAAAAGGATTAGGCAGCATCTGAGCCACAATATGTGAATGTACACTTTAATATGTTCAAGTATTTGACGAAGTGTTTGAGATCACTCTCTGGAAAGCATTGAGTCTTTCAATATCAGCACCACTGCTCTACCCAAATTGTGTCTGAGCTTTCCTGCGTCCTTTGTGTGAGCACTAGTTTATACTTTGTGCTGGCAGTTATCCTATAATCTACAATAATCTACAATAATAGCTGCTATTCGTAAAATGGAGACATTTGTTGTCCACCATCTAGAAGCATGCCATATATTAGTGGATTTCCTCACATATGTTCATTGATTTACTAACAGGCTCTGTGTGCTTCCAGAGTCATCTTTTTGAGTGCCACATTGTTTTAATTGTCACTGGTATGTAAATCTAAACACATATGAATGTGTTCATGTGTTTTGCTGACAATTCTAGTGTCAAACGATTGAGAGTCACTTGTTTTTGTAAAGTTTAGCTGTATTGTGCCACCTTCTCCATTGGCAAGCATGTGGGTTCCCTTTGGCCAGAGTGTCCAGCACCAGAATGAGTGGTTGGTGGTCTATTGCAGGCATTACTGCCACGTGAAATGACTTAAGGTTGGTCAAGCCATCAACCCCTAGTATAAATCAATCTGTGCGACTTTGTCATCTCCCATTAAAGAAGGTGTAATTTCCAGTAATGTCCGGTACAGTCTTCCATTCATTTTAAGCAACACCACTTTGGATAGGTACACCAATAGGAGAAGGCCAATCTGTCCCATAAATTGGATTACTGATATTCTAAGCAATATCGTGTTCATTGTCAATCTTGCCTTCCAATAGCCCCTGGCCCATTTTAACATGTAAGGCAACAGAATAGCTTTGAGTCTCCTGGAGATTGGGGGTTTCAACACCATTTGGCAATTGAGCATAAAGGAAACTCCTTAAAAGCTTCTATGACAGGGCTCTCTCTCGGAGTAAAGGGAGGACTGCATAAACATCTAAGCCAACGTACCACTCTTCTAATGTCTTGGAGAGATAATACCTCTATGTTAGGTGATTTAAAGTAGGTCTTTATCTAGATGAAAAGTCCTCCTAAGCTACATCCTTCATTATTTATTTCAGACAGAGAGAGTACAAGGTAAACTCATCCAGATAAAAAGGTTCCTTTACAGAGGCCTTCTGATATCATGCCCTTTCATGTAATCCACCCAATCCTAATCGTCCTCATGTTTTGCCAGGCCTGTAAACTCCAAACTATGTATGCACATGTTGACTCAATTTAAGGAAATTGCATGTGGGTTAATAGGTGCAAATAAAGACGTATATACTTATCTTGCAAAGAATAGGCCACAGATGGTGGTCAAAGAATCCAAAGCTGTTATATGCTTCTTAATTGGCAATCTAGCGACAATAGATTCAGAAGAAAGATCTTTACAAGATGGAGTCACTTCATCATTGGTGATGATAATCACCCCACCCCGCCTCTTCTCACCTTTAATGGAATCAACACTCACATTTAGACATTCATGGCCAATCCTGGACGTATCAAATGCAGAAACCCACTCCTGATGAAGGTTTAAAATGTTATTGAATGATAATTGGATCCCATTCAATCATCATCTTCCATCAAAGCAAGTACCTATTCTTCCAAGGCCAAATGTATCAGCTGCTTTGTCGTAGTTAAAAAGTTAAAACGTTTGTTTTATCCTATATTAAAGTGTGCTCCCCTCTTCCCACTAAATCCAGTGCTGCCACCTCTTGATGTTACTCCAAAATGACCAGGCTGATGGAAATACTCAAGATGCTTTAGATCAATCGCGAAATACAGTCTATGGGCCTCATTCCGAGTATGGCGGTAAGGGATAGCGGCCACCGGTAACGTGACCAGTGGCGGTATTCCCTTACCGCCATACTCCAAGTTCCCTCTGCGCCCTCGCCTTTAACGCCTGCTTTGAGCAGGTGTTAAAGTCGAGGGCGCAAAGGGGCCCCCAAGCCAATAACGGTGACCGTAATGAACGGTCACCGTTATTTGCATCTTCCCCATTCCCATTGAGCCCTATGGGGGCTCATTTGGGAATGGGGAAGGGCCTTGGTGAATGGGGAATCACCGCCCCGCCAACCTTGGAATGGGGCGGTGATTCCGCCATCCACCAAGGCGCTGCCGTTCCGGGTACGGCGTCAACCAAGGCGTTAATAGCACCATTGGTTAGCGCCGTACTCGGAATGAGGCCCTATGTATGTTACTTATAACCAGCCAACACAATCAAAGATGTCTAAGAAGATGCATAGAATAGAACAAGAGAATGATAAAGTCACTACCTATGTCCTCCTAAGTGGTACCCCACAGACCACACCTTGATCCATTTAAAGGTGCTTGTGAGATTTGACGTTACACTAATATATGTGCTAAGTAAATAAATGCCCTCAAGCACGCATAGGGCATCGTCTAGGTGGATTCCTTTGCTGTTGTGTTGTTTGGCTGCTTGCTGTGGCTTTGCCAGTAATCCAATTTGCTGGCAGCAGGCAGCCTAATTTCGACCAAAAAAACAAGCCACTACAAAGTGGAGCTGCACGACAGAATGAAATCAGCTCCCGCTCCCCGGATCTACCAGCAAAGGGACTGAGAACCCGCCTCCAGGTAAGGCAAATATTTGCCTCACTTCCAGAGGCAAATGGGAGCCCGGAGCATACATTGAAAATGACAATGCTAAAACAGACCCGTTGACCCTTTTGTACTAAAAAGCGTAAGAGCCTATCTATTGCGGCAAACATGACTAACAAGGAAATGGGTAAAAAACAATTGCTGTTTTTGGAAAATGAGGACACCCTGCGGTTGGCTCCAAAGTCCCCTGAGCTACCCATGGCCTTTACAGTACCCATTGCAGCAGAGACCATAAGCCAACCACCCATAGCCCCTGCAACATCCAACTCTATACAGGCCAGGGGAATGTGGCCGACCAAACTGTCTGTGAATCAGACGAAATTGCCCTAAGAGACTGTCCTGCTACCCTGAAGGAGCTTGAAAGAAGCTCGGGCCAACCTAGTTCGCCTTTGGATGAATCTTTTGAGAAAGTTCTAGACAATCGGAGACCAGAAATTGAGACCTAGAAGACATAGTCAAGATGCAAAATTGGTGCGAGGGATGACTCGCATAGTCCTGTTCCACCCTTTATCCCCCCAGTGGAAGACATCATTCCGTTGACAAGACAGAATGTGAATTAGCCGGAAGTCTAAATCTGGCTATACCTGCTCTGCGTAAGGTCATGACTGACTACTATGACTGTCCAGCAGAGGTGGGGGCTGAAAGCAGATCAAGGGAGACTCCAAAGATGCCCACAAGGGAACCCAGTTGTGTGATGACACCTCCTTATCGAACCACAAGTGGACCATTAGCATCAGAGGCCTTATGGGAACATGGATGCCAGTGGGATGCGATTGAGTTGGGACAATTGGAAAAAGCTCTACAGGACTCTACCGACATGGGAGAATAGTCGGAATACTTAGGGCCTCATTACACGGACGGCGCACCGGTACCGGTAAACCCTTACTGCCTTACTACAAGGTCCCTTTGCGGGTAGGTACTTTAACGCCTGCTGTTTAGCAGGCGTTAAAAACCAACCCGCAAAGGGACCAGGGTGCTAATTACGGTACCGCAATTTGCGGCACCGTAATTAGTGCCTTCACCATTCCCATAGAGCCCTATGGGGCAAAAATGGGAATGGGGAAGGGTAATGGGGGAAGGGGGAATTACCGCCCCACCAACCTTGGAATAGGGCGGTAATTCCCCTTTCCACCAAGGCGGTGCCGGTATTTTACCAGCATGGACCAAGGTGCTAATAGCACCTTGGTCCTCCGCCTACCGTGTAATGAGGCCCTTAGTCTCCACGGAGGCAGCCCCAGTAATATTTGATATCTTCCAGCCATACAGGGAAGATTATCGAAATCAAGGATATAAGGACAAAGGCAATCAAAATGATGAAATGGCTACGACTTCAAAACATCAAGGGGAAAAAGGAAGTCTATATTTAAGTTCCTTCAAGGAAATTATTAGAATGCACCCCACCCCTGTGTGAAGTGATAAGCAAGCCCATAGGCAATCGGAGAGGCTATTTCATCAGGAAGCCCAAGAATCAACAGAAACTAGTCTTGCCACCAGCTAGCCTGAGCAACAGAAGTCTAGTAAATAAAATCATGCAAGACATAACGCTATTGACGGGAAAAATTGAAAGAGAGAAAAGGAAGAGTTTCTCCCTAATAAACGAGATGATGGCAGCATTGGACAAAGAACAAACCAAAGGGAGATCTTTTGAGGTTGAGGACTCTGTCATAATACCAACAAAGCATCAGGGGAATCAAACATCATCGAAAATGGCTCAAACATCAACCCTTGAAGATGAAATTCTATGGGCAGGTGACCCATTGAAAGATCTAAACTCACAAACACCAGTTTGTGAGGCTCAAATGGCAATAAAAATGACTCAGACAACAATCTCGGAAGACGCAAATCTGCGCCCAGGTGACTTATTGAAAGAACAAATCTCACAAACAATTAGCGAAGCCTGTAAACTGGGAAGAGAAAAGGACATAGAACATATTCAAAAAGTGGTTATGGCTTTGTTAAATATCACACTGGCCCCTTTTCTAAAACTCTATGAGGTGATTAAAGACTCCGTTCAAGAGGTGATTACCACCAACACACAAATAAAAGAGGCAAATATGCAAATGGATTTGTCTTTGCAGAGTTTGAATATACGAATGAACAAAGAAGCAGAACTAACACAACTCTGGCAAAATCGCCTCAGTGAATTAGCGAGAAGGGATGCAAACGACAAATCACTATTGATGGAGGCAGTCCTTGAGGACTGCAAATGGATGAGAAGCTTGCATAAACAGAAAAATAATAGGGACCATTTGGGAGAAAACCCCAAAGGAGGAAAAGGCCCAATGAAATTGAAACAAGGCAACGGTACCCACCCCAAACAAACAGAGTTACCACTCAAGGATGTGATTCTGATCTACCCTGGGAAAAAGGGGGAGGAAAAATGTGAACTAACATCTCAGCCGGACCAATCCAATTTTGCAATTTTTTCAGGAGGAACCCCTAAGGATCAGGTCCATCAGAAGGGGAAGGAGGTAGCTAAAAAAAATGAAAATGACAACAAAATCAAAAAATGAAGTCCTAAAATGGAAGGTAAATGGCTCAAGAGCATTCCTGAGGAATCTAAGAACACTGCCCAGAAGAGAAAATGTACAGTGTGCAAAGAAGCCCAGAAGAGAACTGGCAATGTGTGACAGTATAGAGGTTGATGGGGAAAATGAACTCAAAAATATTGCTCCATCAGCAGATGGAAAATGGGAAGAGCTGGAGCAACCAGCGATCTAAGCGACTTGATTGAACTTATGGACAAAAACAGCGATGAGGAAGACTGGGAAAGCATCAGCCTATCGGAATGGCAAACTATAGACAACTGGGAAACCGCCGATGGGGGCACAAATCCTATAGATCGTAAGAGGTTGAAACCTCAAAGAGAGACTTTCCCCAAGAACACTAGGAAGTCAGGGAGAAGATCTGACCCCTCGGAAAGAGAATCTGTTAGTGATGCTGAAAGAGAGCCCCCCCACTTCAGAACTCTGGAACAAAAAAGGAAAGAGCAGGCCAATAAAGAGATGAATGCACGAAATCAACAGGGAAACCACCAACCAAAACAAAAAAATAATAACAGAGAAAATGAGTATACTGAAGCAAAGAAAAGGCAAGAGTCGCCTCCACCAATTCCAAGGAAATCTATTCTACCCAAAGGATGCTATCTAAATTTGAAATTGCATCTAATGGCCGTAGAAGGGCAGTGTTAAACAGGAGCTATGTGATGACTCTTTGCAACCAAACCTCAGCCCTATGCACGATATCTACTGATGATATACAAATAGTGGAATTCCCAAGGGAACAGAGGATGGATCAAGTTATATTACACCTTACTTCCAACAAAATCAAGCAGAAAATACTGGCAGCTAGTGATATCCTCAAAAAAAGGGTTTCCGATTAGAGGATCTGGACGATGACTTCAAGCAAAACAACCCAAAAGCAATAATGAAGGAAGGAAAGGAACCAAAGGAGGAGATCTCAGCAGGCAATAAGGAAAAAGGTACTGACAAAAAGCATATAAAAAACAGATCAGTCCATGAGGAAGCCACAGAAAAGGATATAAAAGAAAATGAAACAGAGGGGGAAAAAATCAAAAAGTAAACTCAACAATAATAAAAAAAAGTGACGAGAAATTGAAAACCCTGAGGTTTACTGTGGATAACTCAGAGAACCCAAGGAAGGTGAAAACTAACCCAAATAAAGCAGGAAACAAACCAAATGACTGGTCATGGATGGCAAACACCTTAAACTCTAAGAAGAAACAATAGAGTGAGGAATGCCAGCAAAGACCCGTCTGTGCCTCATGGAACACCAGAGGCTTTAAACATCTGTTCTCTAAGTACAGTAGTTTTCTGGCCAAATATGACCTTATCTCCATTCAGGAATCTTGGCTGTGTGAGCCACCAGTGTGTGAGGGTTATGAAGTCTACATTAACCCGGCCAGAAAGGGTCCAAAAGGAAGACCATTTGCGGGATTTATGATATTAACGAAATAGGATAGCCCTTTAAAAGTGCTAGAACATCACATCCCAAACCCCTATGTGCAAATATTGAAAATAATATTTAAAGGAGAGGTGCCAGCAAAGATCATCCTGATTAACACCCATTGGAGTGAAAACATGCCGAGGCAGGTGACCTATCTAAAATCCATCATGAATGCCATTGACAAATCTATGCCTGAGGAAAAAGATCAGTTGATACTATTAAATGTGGATCTAAATATCAAACTGTTGGACAAAGAGGATAAAATCAAAGAAATAGAACATCTATTAGGGAAAGAAAATAAATGGGTGAAGGAAATGCAAATCCATGATATGAGGATGCTAAATAGCCAGACAAGAGGATATCTAATGGGAGCTAATACACGGCACAGCATAAAATCGGGAGCATGCCTAGACTACTGTTTTGTAGGAGGTAACACACTTGCTTGGACAAATTCATTCACAATAAATAAACAAGCGAATAGTGATCACTGTTTGTTAGCAACAGAACTCTCTTGGGAAATAAGATCAACCATAGGGAGTAAAAGAATGATGGGAATGGAGGTGTCGTGGGGAAGAAATCGATTGAGGCTGAAAAACCAGATTAACCCAAAACTGGCACAGGATTACAAGGAAGCCCCAGAGAAAGGTGATGAGGTATAAATGGTTGTTGGAAGCCTTTGTGGTAAAGCACAATTCAACTAAAGTGAAACAAATTGAAAAGAAACATGCCTATGACGAACTCGTAGTCGGCAGACAAAAACAATATAGAGCGGACCTCATATGCATAAAAAAGGCCAACAGCATAGAGAAATGTGAATTCCTGAGGAAGTGCCGGCAAACATATAAAAACTGGCTGCGCTCAACTTGCTATCTGAGAACACAAAGAGATGCAGAGAAAATGTTAGCCGCAATATCAACAAATAACACAAGAAGTATGTGGGATCTAATTAACAACAGGGACCTGAACCAATCGGCAATAGGTGTTAACCAAGTTTCGGAGGAGAACTGGTTTCAGCATTACACCTCACTGTATGAAGGGAAAACCCAGGAAAAAGTCATAGAGAAGATGCCTGATGACACTCCATGGGCCCTGGAATTCAATAGAGATGACATACTAATGCTAATTAAAAAACTTAGCACCTCCAGGGCAGCAGGCCCAGATGGTATTTCAAACAAAATGCTGAAAGAAAACTGCGAAGAGTGGTCCGACCTAATACATCCACTATTCGAACAAATAACAAAAGCTAGGCAAATTCCAACCACGTGGACTGAGGCTTACATCGTGCCAATTTATAAAAAGGGGGACCGAAGAAACCCCAGAAATTACAGGCCAATTGCGCTGTTGGATTCAATCGGCAAGCTATTCGCATCCATCCTGCTAAGGGACCTGAAAAAATGGGCTTCTCAGATTAAAATCTTGGACGAGAGACAAACAGCATTCATAAGTGGTGTTGTTACCGTCCTTAATCTGTTTCTGATCAACCTGCTGAAGGCAAAGGCTTTGGAAGGAAAAAAAATGACCTACTTGGCCTTTATTGACCTCGAACAGGCGTTCGACGGGATAAACAGGGAGCACCTGTGGCTAAAGATGAGGAACTGGTGGTGCCCGACGGACCTGCTATCCAAGCCCTATATACTGACACCTCGATACAGATACTAATTACAGCCAATGGAGGGCTATCTAGGAAGATCAAAACTTCCTGGGGAATAAAACAGGGATGTGCTTTAGCCCCTTTTCTCTTTGTCCTATATATGGCAGACATGAAGATCACTCAAGAACAGATCCATGCCTTCCCCCTGAAGGTAAATGGAACTGAGGTACCGTGGATGCTGTATGCGGATGACACTGTATTTGCAGACCAAACCCCAATAGGACTGCAGCGACGGATAGAGGCCTTTAACAAATACCTAAAAGACAACGGCCCTCATTACGACCCTGGCGGAAATCGGAAAACGATGGCGGAGATGCAATACCGCCATCGAATAGCGCTCGGTGCGACTATGACTCGCCACCGCAAAGTACGAAGTCATTAGCGACACCGTAGTGAACGCCAACGCTAACTGCACCAAGTACGCGCGCGCGCGCCATGCCAAACCGTAAATACCACCATGGCGCAAGGGTACGCGAATTCCGACCCTAGCGGACATGTACCTAACGCCATCAAGCATGGCGGAAAGCACCATTCCGCCATGGTGAGAAGTACGGCATCGCGAATCAACCGTAAACGGCCCCACTGAGTGCCTGTCCACCGCTCCCTGCCCACAAAGCACAACTCCTCGTAGGTGCAATGAAGTCACAATGCTACCAGTGAAATGTACAAGTCACCCATGCATGCCAACGAACTAAAGATCCACAAGAGGGGCCAATGGGAGCTGCAGGGCACAGATGGCACGAATACAGAAGCCATTCCAATGGACATGACCACAATCCCCCCCCGAAACGCACGCAAACACAGGCACCTGTGACCAGCAATATTCCGAAAATCACAACATTCCACCAGTCCACCTGGCTGATCGTCGTCTGTTACACAAAACCCAATCCCCCGCCCCTGAGCATGACAACATCCAAACAGTCATATTGGCATCCCCCATCCCTGACCTCACTGGGCTCCGTAGGCAAACGCGCCCAGCACAGTACCATGCGACTATACTCCGAAACCGGAACCCAATGCAGATCTCCTCACAATACATCGCTCCCCAATTAGAAATATGCCACATCACTCGCAAAGAAGAACGCTACACGTCCCATATCAGATTAGAATTTTAATGCACAACCAAATCACCAAGCTCATACAGCCATCAGTCCATGAACTCCAAAACACATATCACCATTGTGGGCTGCATCCGCAAGGAATGACCAGCTACTACTTGTGTGACGCCCTGTCCCATCATGGTACACAGAGCCACATTCACGTACGAAAAGGCAACATGGAAGCGCACAGAACCGCATGCCCGTCCCAATGGGGAGGCACTAGTCCAACTGAAAGGCCGAAATGTTGCTCCGAGCCACTAGTACTGCGTAAGGGCATGTGGGCCATTGGCGATCGTCCCATAAGATCGTAATGCTGCTCCACTGATTAACACGAAGCAGCAGGTGTCGGGAGTAAAAGCCATCTGCAGGAGTGGCATACAGATGGCAGTGGCAAAAGGGTAGGAGATACCTGTCAACAAAAAGAAAAGAAAAAGAACAGAATGGCCATCAGAACTACTTTCGAAGAACTCACTCCAATGACCACACTAAATCCACAGCCATATGCATGCTAGCCCACTCCAAAGGATCATCACCACCCCAAAACCACTTGCCACTCATAACTATCTATATCGAGGTGTAAACACCATCCCAAACGAGTGTACCTGTGCATGCGTCTGTCAAAACAGATTCCATCAGATGGGAATGTTAACGTGCATGGACACAAGTGTCTGAAGGCGCGTCGAGACAGGGAGGGCTCAACAAGGCCAGATAGACGATGGTTCCACTATGGCAGCCCTGCATCACATAGCGCAGGGGAGGCGGATAGATTCCAACAAGCCCTGTACATGGCAAACCCTGTATCAAATCACCTGCCCATGCATCCATTCATCATTCCCTCATCCTGTTATAAAAACGCCTGAATATTTACTCACAAAACATTCGGGATTTCCATTGAGTCTGTGCGTTATGCAGCCAGCAAAATCCACAGTGTCCCAGCCCGTAATTTCAGTGTTGTGAAGTTACATGAAATTGGGAACGTCCGGCCTCATCGCCCACGTCACTATAGCGCATCCCAAACTATTCATATCAATCATTGCTTCCTCGCCATGGCCTCTGTCTCAAGGACATCGAACAATAGAACATTATATATGCAGTCAGACCTGTGGGCAACTCCTCTCCGCTAGCCGAAAACCGAAAGCGCCGGCCTTCGAATTCCTCATTTGCAACATCACGTCGAAAAGGCATCTGTGGCCGTTTGAAATCACAAATTAATCCATCTAGTGCAGCTGTGTGTGAAAACCTCAACTGCCATCACCCACTAATGGGACGGGCCGGCTGTCGTTGCAACTCTGTACAGTGATGCATGAGGGCCCACCGTTACTCGAGTACTACGTTCCACTGACCCATCACAAGTCTGTTCGCGACTGCAAAGATTGTATGTGAAACAATGGGACCATAGCCGAATGTACATATCAACAAATGTTACACGGCCATCGGGTACAAATACATGATAGCAATAGCAAGATGCCGTTCCTCGAATAGCAGCGTTGTGTGCGGAACGTGCTCGCCCAAAGGGGAGAGCAGCTTGCACAGGTGGAATGAATCACCACAGGTGGAGGCCATACAGCCTGAAAACACATAAAGTGCACACCCAGTCTCCTCCCACAACCACACCCACTCCGAAATGCTACCGGCAGGACTCGCGATGTTGGCCCTGGGGGACCTGATAGCACTGCAAGTACTCCGACTCCAAGAAGAAGACGAACACCAACTACAACCGGCCGCACGGAGGAGACGCAGGAGGAGGAGGAGGCCATGGCAGGGCCCGCAAGGGCCGCCAGCACAGCCACTACCACCACGCAGGCAGCCCGCAATCCCACGCCTCCGAGCACATCCGTTCAACCTCACTGATGAGCAGATCCACACCCTCTACCGTTTGGACCGGAACACCATAGCCGCAATAGTGGACATGACACAGGCTGACCTTGTCAGCATGATAGATAGCCCAACCTCCATCCCACCCCTACTGAAGGTGGTGTCTGTACTCCACTTCCTGGCCACGGGCACCTACCAGCACACAGTCGGACAGTTGCATGGCATTTCTCAGCCACTGTTCTCACGGACACTATTGCAAGTGCTCGATGCCCTCCTGAAGCACGCAGACGACTACATCTCTCTACCACGCTCGGAGCAGGACATTACCAACACTAAAGTGGGATTCCATGCACTTGCCGGCATACCGGGTTGCATTGGTGCCATCGACTGCACCCATGTGGAATTGGTCGTCCCACATGCCATGGAGGCCCAGTACCGCAACCGAAAACAATATCATTCCCTGAATGTACAGATGGTGTGTGACTCCAACAGGATCATCACACATTGTTGTGCCAGATTCCCTGGATCAACCCATGATTCTATGGTCTTGAGGAACTCTACTATACCACGCTACATGGAGCGACACGCAGGGAACAGATCCTGGCTACTCGGTGAGTCTCTTTTCATGCATGATGATGTGGGGTATGTGATGCGGCAATGACCTGGCAGGAAGGGGGGGGGGGTGTGCGTACGTAGCAATGGCATTCCACATCATACGTTTATCGTCCACATACAGGTGATGCTGGGTATCCACTGAAGAGATGGCTCCTCACACCAGTCCGGAACCCACGGGACCAGCATGAGGAGGACTACAACCATGCCCACTCACGTACCCGTGTAGTCATTGAACAGGCATTCGGCCTACTGAAGACTCGTTTCCGCTGCCTCAGCAGGTCTGGCGGGGCACTCCTGTACCGCCATGAGAAGGTTGCAAAGATGGTGATGGCATGTGTCATGCTCCACAACATGTGCGTACGTAGAAATGTGCCCATGCCCCCTGACGCAGAACTGCAAGCACCTGATGATGGTCATGATGAGGGTGGGGATGTGGCAGCACGTCAAGGAGTCTGCGAGGCACCGGAGGGCCGTGACATTCGTCAGCATGTCATTGATGAATGCTTCTAGCACTCACGCCTGGTGGCTGATACATAGACACGGGACTCGTGGCACTGTGTGTGTCTGGTACATGCACAATATGGACTATACGCCTAGGATGGCCTAGTACATAATGATCATTGTCGACACATCTCATTGGTTGATCGTGCACTGTTTATGGCATATGTGATATCATGTTGAACACCCTATCGACCCGCCACCCAAGTGAGCCCAACACACCCCCTCCACCCTCCTACCTCCCCCCGAACACCAGTGTCCAAAGATGCTCATTGTCAGTGGACTGTCGCTATTGCAAGCCCCCTCTGCGGGTGTCAGGGGCACCCCTGCCTGTGGAGCGCAGGTTCCTCCCAGATCTACGTTGGGGGCTGCCCTGGACGGAACTAGCAACGGAAGATGTCTCTGCCTGCTCACGTCCATGCATGTCCCTAAGGGTTTGTGAGAGCTCCGTGAGCACACGGCGCACTGCAGCAAGTTCGGCAAATACGTCTTTGGACGTCGCATGCAGTTCCCCCCTCAGGCTCTCGGTGCTTCTCTCCATTTGGACTCTCAGGCTCTCGGTGCTACTCTCCATTTGTGCCCTTAGTGTCTCTGTACCTCTCTCCATTTCTGCCCTGAGTGTCTCAGTTGATGTTTCTATGTCTGCCTTAGTGCCCCCACATTCATCGGCATGGTCCTTGAGGAGCGTGGCCAGTTGCTGCTGTTGCCCGATTAACTTGTCGAGGGACTGTTGCCTCTGCTGGGCCATGGCCATTTGCGGGGGGGTCACAGAGGGGCTGTTGACCTCATGTTGCCTTGCCACAGGGCTTGGGGGGGATGGCCAGTCGTCGTCTTGTGGGTGCCCCTGCGTGGTATTCTCATGTTGTACGGGATGGGACAGACAGGGGGATTGGGACAGGTCATGGATGGATCTGACTTCGACATCCCCGTCTTCTGTGTCGGAGCATGCTGCCATCATTGGGGTGTCACCTATGGTGCTGCTGCCACCAGAGCCAGTGCCTTCTGTGGCATCCGTTGGGGGGACCTGTGGTGGTGGTGTAGTGGGCATGCTGGCTGCTGGGGTGCCTGTTGATGTTCCCTCCTCTGTGCTGCCACCTGATTTGTGCTGCTGCCGTGTCTTGATGCGTGCAGCTGAGGTGGAGGGTCTTTGGCCGTTGGTCTTGGCCCTCTTTGCAGGTGTGCTGGTAGGGGTGTCCTGATGCTCGTCGTTTGGATCGGACCCTGTGGTGGAGTAAAGGAGGGCGAGGGTTATTAATGGGTCTGTGGGTATTGGAATGGCATTGTATCACATGCATTGGGGTGGTACATGAGGGTGATTTGGGTCGGGGCCTTAGAGGTGCTTTCATTTGTGTGTGGGGTGAGGGTGCAGTTGTTTGGCAGCCTGCAGTTAGGGTGTGCCTGCTGGACGTGTGGTGGGTGTTTTAGGGGTTTTTATTTATTTATGTATTTATTGTGGTTTTAAGGTGCGCTATGAGGGCGATGTGTGTGGACGTTCTCCTGGACATGTGTTCCTGTTGCACTATGTGGACACATGGTACTTCACATGATGGGACATTGTGGTTTTAGCATTGTTTTATCTGGCCCACCTACCTGATTCTTCTGATGTCTGCACTCCTTTCTCCATCCCTCCGACTCCCTCGATGCTCTCCATTCCGATGGTGGAGGCACAGATTTCTTCCCAGGGGGTCAACTTGATGGGTGAATCAGGACCTCCCCCGGTGGCTGTGGCAATGTTGCGGTTGGCAGAGAGTATGCTGCGGACGCGTATCCGCAGGTCGTCCCACCGCTTTCGGCATTGTTGTGGTGTGCGGGGTGCGGTCCCCACCGCGCTTACCCGCTGTGCTACCAGAGCCCATATGGCCTTCTTGTTCGCAAGTGCCGTCCTGGTCATTTGCGTGGAGAAGACGACGGCAGCATTCTCCTGGAGGGTCTCTGTTAGCACGGTGAGTTCCTCACGGGAGAAGTGGACCTGCCGCTTGCGGTCGCACGCTTTCTTCGCTGCTTTTCCCATTTTTCTTGGTTTCGCTAGGGTGGATGACGGGTTGGGGTGTGTCTCAGGGTAGTGTTTTTAGTGGTTGTGTGGTTTTAGTGGTTTTATAGGTGTACGGCGGGTTGTTTCCCGTTCCGGGCCCATGTTTTTACTTCCGTTTCCATATATTTCCGGTCACCGTACTTTCCGGTAGGCGCACTCTGCGGTGTCCGCTGTGATGGGTGGCGGTATTGCACCTAGGGCGACGTACGGCGGCGGTGTGGGCCGTTTTGGGGACATTTGCGCCATCGCGGACTTTGCACTTCCGCCATGGCGTGGTGCTCGTGCCCGATGGGTCGGAATGGTCCGCACTTTGCTCCTTCGTGCAATGGCGGAAACGCTATTTACGCTGTTGCGGTCCGGTCAGTCACTTTCCGCCAGGGTCGTAATGAGGGCCAACGACATGAAAATAAACATCAAAAAATCCATGGTTCTAACCATGAGGTCATGCCATGGAAGAAAATCAGCAGGGAAAATTCAGACGTGGTCGTTGGAAAAGGAAAAATTGGAGGAGGTGGATACCACAATATATCTTGGGATACGGATAAATAAAAACGGCAACGAACAGGCTCACTATGCACTGATTCGAGAAAAACTAATGGCCTTGACCAACCAAGGAATACTTTTACATCGTAGGTACGGTACATTTTTCCTGACGCCGAAAACAACCGTCTACAAGCAAAAGTTGGTGGCCGTAATTACGTATGGAGCGGAGGCACTTCTAGCCCTAAGATGGGAAGTCTGGAATCTATGTGAGTCCTATTTTTGGCAAAAGATCTTATGCCTCCCGAACTCGCTGCCGTTAGAGCTCATAAGAACAGAACTAAGGCTCCAATCCATGGTCTAAATCGCGCTATGGAAATCCTTATCCCTCTACAGAAAGTGTCTACTCGACAATCCATCCCAGCCGTTTGAAATCCTAGCACGGACAGGGGTACCAAATGGAGACACGATTTTCCACAATTGGAAAAAGAGATGTAAAGCAAGTTTAGAACAGGTAGATGTCTCGGAAGACACCTTGAAGTGTAATCCAGATAAGGCCAAAAGAACTATCCGGGAAAAGGACTGGGAGGAAACACAGGAGAATAGACTGACAAGAGACCAGTGCCATCTGGGAACTAAAAGGTCTAAATATGCTCCCAGCGTACCTGTTGAAATTTCCATCAAACCATTACAGAGACTTGCTGATGCGTTGCAGGCTTAACATATGGCATTCCAGAGAGGTAAAATGGAGAAGAAGGCTTATTGAAAAAACAACAGCATATTGCAGGTTCTGTAAAAACAAAGACCAAGTAGAATCTGTCAGGCATGTGATGTTAGCCTGCCCGATCCTGGCATCGAAACGTCAGGTATACATGGAAAGTTACACTATTAACATCTCTGAGGAGACGGAAGAGGAATACTGGGAGCGGCTAATGACAGCTGAAAAGGTTGGCAGAACACTAGACACACTAAAATGTATTGAATCACTAAATTTGGATCAGGAGGAAGATGGTCCCGAATTGTGAGCTAATTTCAGCAGGCCGGCTAGACTGAGCAAACTGGCTTTGGGAAAACTCAACCCATTTCCACAAATATTGGATATGTATCTACTGATGATGAACTTGATAATGGAGGAATGTTAAAGGTTTAAATCTGATTAACCAATAAAAAAAGAAAAAAATGCCCTCAATATCAATTACTGCATATCCTCAAAGACATGCATGGTTAGATAATCCTATTAGAGCCATACAGTTGCTGGCATATATTGAGTGCCATTCTCATAAGATCCTTATGTTGCAAGAGAGTCATGTGGTGTGTAGGGCGCATCAGGCCTTCACCAGAAAGTGGGGAAACTAGAGGTACTATACAGACTACTGATCACAGCTAAGGGGAGTAATTACCCTCATTCACTCCTCAGTCCCATTTCAAGCCTGCAGAACTTGTATTGACCCTGGTGGGTAGAGAAGTAGGATTGGTCAATACATATCGGCCAAATGTGGATGGGCCAAAATTTTACAGCAGGTTGCTGCTATTCCGGTGAGGTTGATGGACATCCCCATTTTATGGGGTGAGACTTTAATACTCTACTGGGGAGTTGCAGTTATAGTTAAGAAGATGTTGCATCTCTTTTAAATACCTTGCTTTTTCAGTGGCTGTGAGATTTTGCATCTCAACTTTACCCCAAATCACAATATTGCATAATCTTTGTTCTTGTGTATCACCACGCAGAGGTTATACCCAACTTTAACAACAACATTGTTCAAATTCTGAGCCCATTTAACAAGCCATACTGCACCACTGTTTTGTTGGAGATTTCAACCGATGGTGAGGGGACCTCACTGATATACATGAACTTCAACTATCTCAAATTTAAACAACATTGAATGTACGGTTCATAACAATGAAGCAACCCATATAAAAGGGAAGGTTTTGGACTGGGTTGCATCTTGTAATCTCAACATTGGCATTATCAACACTAGGGCCCTCATTACGGGTCCAGCGGAAACCGTGCTGGTAAAACCGGAAAGTAGCCGCCGGACCCACAATGATTTACCACTGCCTGATTTGGCAGAAAAACCGGGGCATTACAGCCCCGGTGGTCCGGTAAATCAGGCGCCGGTAAAATGTTAATCACCATTCCTATAGAGTCCCATAGGACTTTATGGGAGTGGGAGCCATGGAAAATCCAGCAACCTGGCGGGCCGTACGGCACCCGCTCGCAGACTCGTAGTTTGCCGGCCAGATAAACAACGGTGCCGGTAAGCTTGCTGGCACCGTTGTTTCCGAACCAGCAAACTTGTAAGGAGGACATAGATCTTGAAATGGTCCGACCATTCATTTGTTGAATTTCATACACTGTTTCCAACTAAACTAGACAAACAGATAAATACTACTAGAAAACCTTTTAAAAGAAATGTCAAGAAAATTAAAGCATCCAATCTTCAGAGTTGTATTACAAACGTTATGGAATCCACCTGAAATGCAGATCCAACTTAGATAATTGCTACCTTAAATAAATAGATTATCTCTATCTAGTGAGGGACCTCCTGTGTATACAACTATCAATGGAGAGGGTTGGGGGAAGATGTAAATTAGACAAAAAAGGGCAAAATGTCCACAATGGAGTTGTAGACTTGGAATACTGATTGGTGTACTTTCAAGCATACAGTTAAGGACCATTCTCCTGTTATATCCCTACCATACCTAGATTATCCAGTTTTTTTTGGGTTAGCCTCATCTATTCAATTTTTTTAATTCTCCATGATTATTATTATGTTTAAACAATACTACTTTTATAGTCACTGCAATATTTTATTCTTGCTATAATTTGTTTGTGTTCTCCTTGATTATTAATATTTGCAGATCGCATCATGGTGCTTGAAGTAAAATTTTCAAATTTTGTAAAAAGAGCTAAAAAATAATAGAAATAACAGTAAACATTCATTATAAGGGTCCCAAAAATGTCCAAATCATTCAAGGTGTAGGGAATCAAAAAGTATAATGATCGCTGACCACCAGGGTAGGAGAACAGAGGGGATAACCAACAGAGCATTCCTGTGGTCTGTGTGATATGGCTTTGTAGCCCAAGTGATATTTTTCAAAGAAGCCTTGATGGGGCAAAGAGCAGCTTGTCAGTCTATGGAAGGGAGGATTATAAGGGACAGGAAAGTCCCTATATCTAGTCCCCACTCATATATGCACCTGTTCAAGGCAGGCTACACTGATTGAAAGATAATCATTCTTAAAAACACTATCCTAACCTTCTGTGACTAATCCAGCGTATTTGTTGCTTCCCCCCAACAGGGCGCCACCCCCATGTCAGAGTAGAGAGGAGAGCCTGCTACACAAAATCCCTCCCTACGGGTATCTCACTGGGTGTAACTCCCTTTGAGGGGATAAGGACCCCAGTTGAACAAACCAATAACATCTTCCTCAGCCCCAATACCCCACTTGTATACAAGGGAACAGGTAAAAGCACTAAAGAAATGCAATTTTCACATACGCTTGGTTTGCTTGCTGACCCCTCCTAAAAATGTCTAATGTTGATTATCCTTAATCTATGTAAATCCCTGGTGACCGTTCCATTTTCTCCCCATCAAAATGTTACTTCAACCAACCCCATTGTAAAAGCTCACTGCTTCCCGTCAAATCTGATTTCCTATCTATTAAATGTTCTTTTGTGATCAAATGAGCATTGTTCCTTCCTGTATATAAATACATTTAAATATAAATATAAAAATAAAAAACCTGAATGCAGCAAATCCAAGTGTTTTCTCTTCCCCGCAGGTAGACCAATCAATGAATGACTGAAGAGATTATGTTTCCTGAGATTCCACACTGCCCATGAAAATCCTAATTTTGATGCAGGATGCAGCAATCAAGAGAGTGTCCACCTCATAGAAAACTATCAGTGGGGCTCAGTCTGGGATCAAATCTTTCAAATTCTTCAGAAAACTGTAGCACTGAGTCTCTGGTGGACCTGATTCACCCAATAGTATGGGAAATGGTAGTGGAACAAGATGTCCTCCTGACTCCCGGTCCAAAGCATCTTCTGACTTGAATTGTAGGGAAAAGAAGCTGTCTTGTGCATCAATTCTGGCAACAATCACTTGTGGTAACGTACATTCACAGGAGTATATACATGATCTGGATAGAGCAATGGCCCAGCGTGATTGTAGACAAGGTAATACCTTCAAAAGAAGGTAAGAATGGGGGTGACATTGAAGAAAAGGCCAACGGAAGCAATTCCTCACCATGCAACTTTCAGGCTATGATGCTAGTGACCCATTCATGACCAATGCAAACACTGGTAAATGAAAGATGCAAGAATCGCCGACAAGCTGGAGATAATGAGGTTATTGGGTATGACATTATTCCTGGACAACTGAGTGAAAGTGTGAAAGTGTGACTAAAGAACAACGGAAGCACAGCAGAACAGAAGGCAGAGTCAATACTACCAATCAGTGCAATTGTTTGGCCAAAGAAAAACAAATTAGGCCAGAGCAGGGCAAGTAGTCGAAGAATGACTGGTAGCGCAGTGGCATAAAGTAACAAAAGTCCAACAATCCTGGGGTCTATGTGGTCTTGTATATTGTCCACTAGTGAATCTCCCAGTACCAAGCCAAAATCAGAAGTTCTGTCACTGACTTTGCCGTTGTGAAAATCCCACATCAACGGTTTGGGTGTCTCCCTATTGATAACAATAACCACATTGTAATCTGCACACTCTACATAAACGTTTGTCTAGGGAACCGGGGCACACATTATGACATTTGGCAACTGCAGAGTCAATTGGGAAATAATCATCAAGGGCAATTGTATGCTCATCAGGAAAAGAGCAAAATAGTGTTGTTGTGAGAACATTTTCTGAATCTGAAGAGACAGTGATTATGTTTGAGGAAGAAGATAATGCTGCTGATGGCTCTGTCATCACTCAACCTCAAGATGTATGCAGTGTATCAACCCTCTTCCCCTCAAGACTCTACCCGGTGGCAGATAAATGCCCCCACTGCTTACTGCTAGTCATCACTTAGTGAACAAAGCACCCCTATTGGCAACTTTACAGCACACTGTCACAATGTAGTACTCTTAAACAATGCAAAAAAAGGTAGCAGGCGCTCCTCTCCAGAAAGAACATGGCATGATAACCTGTTCTGAGATGAGAGTTTGCAGCACATGCTTTTTGCTCACTGTACCTTTCACAGATGGGAAATATCCATTTGCATATCAGTCTTTGTCCCGCCCACATGGGCAGTCCAGCACCGAAATGCTATGGCAATTCCTCTCTGAACAAGAGTACCACCAGCAACCCCGTACACGTGTTTCAGCCTTGTTGGGCCTCATCAGTGAGGTGAAGCTGTGTCTCTCTGAGCACAGTGAGCAGGGAGTCCACGTCTGGTTGCCCCCAGGTAACTCAGGGTGACCACCCCAAGTTCCTTACAAATAATGCAAAAAAGGTAGCAGGCGCTCCCCTCCAGAAAGAACATGGCATGATAACCTGGTCTGAGATGAGAGTTTGCAGCACATGCTTTTTGCTCACTGTACCTTTCACAGATGGGAAATGTCCATTTGCATATCAGTCTTTGTCCCACCCACATGGGCAGTCCAGCACCGAAATGCTATGGCAATTCCTCTCTGAACAAGAGTACCACCAGCAACCCCATACACGTGTTTCAGCCTTGTTGGGCCTCATCAGTGAGGTGAAGCTGTGTCTCTCTGAGCACAGTGAGCAGGGAGTCCACGTCTGATTGCCCCCAGGTAACTCAGGGTGACCACCCCAAGTTCCTTACAAATAATGCAAAAAAGGTAGCAGGCGCTCCCCTACAGAAAGAACATGGCATGATAACCTGTTCGGAGATGAGAATTTGCAGCACATGCTTTTTGCTCACTGTCCCTTTCACAGATGGGAAATATCCATTTGCATATCAGTCTTTGTCCCGCCCACATACAATGCAGTATGATGTTTGGTTTCATCAAGTCTACAACGTACCACAGACACCATCCCTTGGTGCATGTTCACAACTGGGAGCTGGCAAAAATGTTGGCAGTTCAACTTCTTCCCTATTCTTTGCTGGACTCATTCAGTTTTATTGAAATATTTGGGTTATGCCATTAACCAAACAACCATACAACCACAAGAATAGACTCAAATGCAATCACAACCTTTCCCCCTTCCCTTCCCCCCCTCCTCCCTGTCATGGATCCTGAAGTAACAATTACGGCAAGGGTCCGACACAGTGTATTACGATACATTGCAAATAAGGGGTAGTCCTCATGAAGGCGCTCAAAACGTAGGGCCCGGCACATCAGGGTTGAGTCCTCCACCTCATCAGGCCCCCCAATCCTTGGGGTGGGGTCCAGTGAGGCCAGTATCCAAGTCCAGCGGTCGCTCTAAGGTGTTCCATAGTACTCAAACCGCTCTCCCATATTTATCGAAGAAGGGGAGCCATAGGCCCTCAATATTGGTCTTAGATTCATCAATTAGGTGGGTAAGAAATTCCATGTCATAAATGGCGTAGAGTTTAGTAACCCACTCCCTTTCCCCGGAGGTCAGGCAGCCTTCCACTTTTGGGCCCAACAACACCTGGCTGCCACTAGCATGACCTGTAGCATGTGGTCACGTGTTACTTTCAGGCATCCCTCTACGTCAATGCCAAACAACACTAACCATGGCGATAGAGTTCTTTCAATTCCATCCACCTCCTTTATCCAAGACAGGACCTCACTCCAGTAGGTTTGCACTACATGACATTTCCACCACATATGCATATAGTCCACCCTCTCAGTGTGGCATTTCCAACAATGTGGGTCATAGCCATTCCTCATCCTAGCTATCCTCTGTGGGGGGTAATGCCATCTATGGATCAGTTTCAGGGCCTGGTGGCGGTATTGGGGCGCAGCTGTTGAGCGATTGGCTTGTCTACACATTTTAGTCCACCTCCTGTCAGTGATGGGCGTACCTAGGTCTTTTCCCCATTGTACCTGGGAAGGAGGGGATCCCGTGGGGTAGAAAACAACAAAAGGCCATAAAGCCTGGATATTACCCCTTTGGTTCCCTTATATGTGATTAAGAATTTCTCAAATTCTGTTAGGTCCCTCCTAAGCGTGTTCCCCTATCTATTTTCAGTAAGGACGCCTTTCAATTGCAAATATCGGAAAGGGGAGAGATTGTTCAGACCCAGGGTCTCTTTCAGCTCTCCTAGGGATATAAATGTTACGTCCACCCAAAGCTGCCCTGCCCTGCTAAAACCCGCTTCATACCATTGTTGGAAGGCAGTAGTTCATTAATTCCATCCATGAGTGGAGGAGCCAAGATACAGCTTAGAGGTGAGGGCCACTTGTGAGCCATCTAAAATAACCCCCCTCTTTCCATATGGACCACAGTACCCCCAAAACTGGGTGATTCAGGATTCTCCTCAGGATACGTGCTTTGGGGACCCACAGCCATTCGTCGAGGGTAACCAGGAAAAAAAGTTTTTGTCCATTGCTACCCATTGTTTCTTCGGACCCTGAACAAAGTGGTCAACCAGGATTCGCAGTTGGGTTGCCTTGTAATATGTATCTACGTCTGGGAAGTTCAACCCCCCTCATCTTTGGGCCTCTTCAATATATCATAAGCAATTCTGTGGGACTTTCCTGCCCAGAGGTAGTGCAGGAGGGCCCATCTGACCTCAAGAAGGAATGGCTTAGGCACTTGGGTCAGGAGAATTTGGAATAAATACAGGAATTTAGGAAGAATCACCATTTTAATTGAATTGAGGCATGCCATCAATGACAGACCGGATCTTGCCCATCTTTCCATGTCTTGTTTAATTGCCGACCACAGGGGTGGGTAGTTGGCAGTGAAAAGGTCAGCTATGTTTAGCGGTATATGGATTCCCAGATGACAGAGACCCTCTGCCCATTTACAGAAGGGGAGGCCCTCCATATATTGCCTCTCCGCCTCATTAAGCTGCCCTGCCACAAATGAAACCGGCTTCCATAGGTTTACCTTGTAACCCGCAAAGGCCCCATATCATTCTAAGCTATTCAGTACCTCAGGAACCGATTGGGATGGATTGGTAAGATAGAGCAGTGCATCGTCTGCGAATAGATTCACTTTACAGTTCATTTCCCCAATCTTAACACCTTTGATTTTTTCGTTCCCTCTAATCTACAGCCCACGGTTCCATCACTAATGCATATAAGAGGGGGGATAGAGGGCACCCCTGCCTGGTGCCCCTTCCAGTGGAAACGTTGCTGATTCACCACCATTAACCACTACTCTCGCTGATGGGTTAGAGTAGAGGGCGGAAAGCCACCCTCGCCATTTTGCCCCCATCCCCAGGGACAACACAACCCCCTCCATGAAAGACCAGCTCACCCTGTCGAACGCCTTCTCTGCATCCAGGGATAGGAGAAGGGCTCCCTCTGTTCTGACTTCCCTCAAGCTCAGTATGTGTAAGGTTTTGCGCATACTGTCAGCGCGCTGCCTGTTGAGCACAAAACCTACTTGGTCTGGATGGACCAATCGGGGGAGGCACTTCTCCAGGCGTGTGGCCAAAATCCTGGTGAATATCTTTGCATCAACGTTCAAAAGTGAAATGGGTCTATAAGATCCGCATTCCACCAGGTCCTTACCAGGTTTTAGTATCACTGTGATCATGGCCTGCAGGAATGTCAGCGGGATGGTCTCCGGGGTCCTAATTTGATTAAATAGCTTGGTCAGCGGTTGTA
Organism: Ambystoma mexicanum; assembly: GCF_040938575.1. Taxonomy (NCBI): domain Eukaryota; kingdom Metazoa; phylum Chordata; class Amphibia; order Caudata; family Ambystomatidae; genus Ambystoma; species Ambystoma mexicanum. The sequence continues at coordinate 678,666,772 of NC_090922.1, read as the reverse complement.
TCAAAACTGATTGATATTGTTTAAAGAAGTCAGCTGTGTATCCATCCCCCCTGGGGTCTTGCCCACCTTTAGTCGCTTAATGGCCCCCTCCACCTCTTCTTCTGATATTTCCCTTTCTAAGGCCTCCCTCTCTGGTTCTGTGAGTTTGGGAAGAGGGTGATCCTCGAGGTATCTTCAGAGCTCCTGCGGGGACTCGCCCTCCTGTTTAGTGTACAGTTCCCCTCAAAGGACTCTATTAGATGTTCGGTTTTAGCTTGAATGTTACCCCCGCCTCTCTCTGATACCCTCAACCTGCCTGTCTGCTCTATTTCCCCTCAGCCTAGGTACCAGAAGGGTCCCGACCTTATCTCCCTTCTCGTAATATCTCTGCTTCGTGTACATTTTTTTAACCACTTCTCCAATTAAGACTGTGTGTAGGGCTTGTCTCTTTTCTCTCATTTCACCCAAGAGGGTTTCACGATCTACATCCTCCTTAGTGAGCCGTGCCCTCATGGCCCGTAGATTTCCCCGGAGTTTGGATTCCATTAGAGCCCTCTCCCGCTTTTTCCTCGAGGCCTCAGCAATAAGGAGGCCCCGGAAGGTGGCCTTTGCTGCCTCCCAAACTGTGACCATTGGTGTTTCACCTGTGTCGTTTGTTACAAAGTAAGCTTCCATCTCCTTCCGTAAGAATTCTTTAAATATCTGGTCTCTCAGGAGGGTGTCATTACAGCGCCACCTGTATGACTTTGTGGTGTCTTGTAGTCGCCAGTCCATAACGAGTAGCTTGTGGTCCGACCAGGTGACTGACTCGACTGATGGGTTTCTAACTCCCCTCCTCCCTCTTCTGATACCAATATTAAGTCAATTCTAGTATATGTTTGGTGTGGGGGAGAAAAGAATGTGGTAACACTTTCACCACACATCCACCCAGTAATATTCCTGTAAGAGATCCTCCCCCCTCCTAGATTTCCCCCTCCTAGCACTTACTCCTATCATCTGTTCCGTGACTCTTGATAGCAGCTTGTCTGTCTCCCCTCCTTTTGTTCTCCCCCCTCCCCCTACTTTTCAATTTGTCACTGACTTTTTGCTCAGTAGCGTGTCTTGTTCTCCTTCCCGCCTCCGTCCACTTGCCCCCCCTCGCATCCCGCCTCTTGTTACCACCTGCACTGCGTAAATTGTCGTCAGACTTAGTAATGTTACTGCTTGCTCTGTTTTCCTTCCTTTCCATCACCTCTTGCCTTACTTGTTCTATGCACTTGCACTATCAGAAATGTTGACAGGCCTATTATGATAGTTATTTTCACATTCTGTATTGTTTCAAGGACTTTTGCTGAATGTAACTGTATTTTTCCTATGTCCCCTCCCTCCTTGAAGCGCTTTGAAACACATTGTGTATAGGCGCTATATAAATAAACTATCATATCATATCATATCATATCATATCATATCATATCATAGCATATCATATCATATCATGGCGAGGTTGTCCTTTGTGGGTTCCTTTGCCCCTGCCCCTTTAGTAGACCACCAGTCTAGTCGGGGGTCCGTGATGAGATTAAAATCTCCGCCCAGAATCATTGCTCCCTCCGCCCATCTGTCCATAACCTTAAGAACCTTGTGAATAAATTTGACCTGAGCGACATAGGGTGCATACAGAGTGGCCAGTATGGTTCACCTGCCCTGAGATAGCCCCTTGATCCCAAGAAATCTACCCCCAAAACCCCTTTTTGTCTCCACCTCAGTGAGATGCAGTGATTTGCCAGATTTGTGCGAGGCCCAGAAGTTCCTGCATATCTCCTTCCCTTTTATCATCGACTCAGACCCCTACTGTAGTGTGTTTCTTGTAAGAAGAGGACTAGCAGTTTTTGTTTGCGGAACATATTGCTTGTGAGGGAGCGCTTGTTCTGAGAATTTAGGCCCTTTACAATGAGTGTGCCAATCCGTCCTTCAACCATGATCATCACTACCCATGCCCTTTAGAATGTTAGTGTGGTCCCCCTGATCCGTCTCCTCACATAACTTGTAGATCCATGATGTATTGCTCTCATTGCCCTTCTCCCTCCCCTTTCCCCTCGCCCATACCTCACCCTCCTTACTCATTTTGCAAGGCGTTCATCTCCTTCACCCAACTAGCATTGGAGTTAGTCAACAAACCACCAGGGTTACTACCCTGGCCCTGGGAAATTCAGTGGTGATGGGACATTCCCTCCCGTTTCCTTCTCTGGGACATTCCCACATTTCAGTTAACCTCGGAGTCCCATTAAGGGCCCCCTACCCATATTTCCCTCCTCACGCCCATAATATACAATCCACCAGAGGCGTAGCCAGGATTGTCTAGCAAATGGGGCCTGCTGCTAATGTAGTTGGGCCCACTGCACCCCCCCAATTATGAGCCCCCAGCCAGATAACATTCCGTGTGGATCCAGAGACACCCTTTACTCTTGGGGGCAGAATGTGAAAACTTTAAATTACATAACTTCTCAAGCCTCCCATCAGGTAGCTCTGCACCTTTATATCGTGCCCCTTCGAACCAAAAAAAACCTGCCAACCGTGGCAACACCCACGGTAACTTTCGATTTCCCCCGGTCGCTAAGACCCTCTGGGGATCGTATAAGCAACTTTATTACATTAATTCATCTCATGACAATTCAACTGTGTTCATGGGGGTCCATCACGGTCCGTGGGAGGTTGCTGAGTTTTCTGGAACTTCCAAGCCCCCTTCACCTTGAGCTTCCTTTGAGTTAAATCGGGACCCTGGGGAGCTCAGCTGAGATCCCTGTCGCCTCCGCACTGTTCTCGGGATGTCCCCAGCCAAATCATCAATGGCTCTCTGTATGTCCTCCTCCGTTACAAGCTGATACCCCTCACCCTGCCACTCAAATGCCCAGTTCAATGGATGCCCCCAACGATAGAGGACTCCTTTCCCCTGTAATGGCTCCACATTTTTTCCTCATCTGAAGTGTAAGTGCCGAGAGGTCTTGGAAAATTGTCACTCTGGAGTACCCCACATTGTATGTCTCTCAAGTTCTTCACCCTTTCCAAGATCCTGGCTTTGTCTTTATAGTAATGGAATCTCGCCAGCACCGAACGTAGACCCTTTCCACCGCCGCCCGCCCGGTGAGCCCTGTCAATCAAAACCGCCTCTCCAGAGTCAATTCCCAGGATGATCCTGATGATGTCCTGTACTTTGTCCTCCAGGCCCGCTTGGGTCTCCCCCTCCTCCTCCACCAGGCCGAAGATCTACAGTTTATTCCTCCTTTCACAGTTTTCCATGTCGTCGACTTTGAGGCAGAGGTCCTCTTCACGGCATTGTATCTCCTTGAATCTAGTCTCCATCTCTGTTTTGAGGAGGTCAGTGGATGCTTGATTATTTTCTACCCCCTCAATTCGGTCCTCCAGCGTGGAGACCTTGGCTGTGAGGTCGGCCAGCTTGGCCCCCATGTCAGACGTCATCCCCCTTATTTCATCGAGGATGGTCTGGATGCTGCCCTGGATGGCATTAATGTCCGAAGCCAGGGTGGAGGGGGCTCAAGTTTCCATCTCTAGATGCCCTGGTGTGAATTGGTATTTTGCTAGTCTCCTTCCAACTCATGGGGTGCAGCTCTCTTTGGGTTGCTGTGGCTTTTCGGTGTGCCTAATGATGCCCTCTCACTACCACGGCCTGCTCCCCCACCACCACCGTGGTCCGTCTATACCGGTGTGTAGTAAGCACACCTTTGGGGACCCCTTCACATGTTCGGGGTTCACTCCAGTCCCCAGACCCTACTTTGCCACCGCTCCTGTCTTTGGCTTCTTTGGTTTTCGGGGCCTGATTGGCAGTAGTGTGTTGGGTTCGGGTTGATGCCCTGGGGCTGTACTGATGCCTTCTTTGACTCTCCATTCGAGGCCCCGGGTGGTTCCTTGTTTGTTCCTCAGAGTTCGGGGTCAAAGTTCTCCACTTATTCAGGCACCTCCTCATATTCCTTCCATGTGCCTCCTCAGTATGGTGAGGAGGGGCGATGTCCCCAGGGGGCTGCCTGCGGCCCCCTTCCTGTGGTTGACCACTACTCTGTGTTAGTCCCCGGTGGGTGTGGGTCCAGGTGGGGATTCGCCCTGGCAGGCAGTCCCCCGGGTGCTCACCTGGTCCCAGCGGCGTGCATGGCCGGTCAGGGGTGTTCCTCGGTGATGCCGGAGAGCAAGGGAGTTGAGGCTCCCCGTTCTGGGATTACATGTGTGGCTGCGAGGTGGAGTCTGGGTGCTGTGCCCTCCGCGATGCTGGGGCGGTCTCCTCGGGTGGCCCACAGCGTGAGGCTTAGGTGGGAGAAGAGGGGAGGCCCCGTGTGCGCTTCCACGCTGGGCCAGGCCAGTAGAGGAGTTTGCCTGGAGGGGATGGTGTCTCCAGGGGTGATGATGCTGTCAGTGCTCCACTGTTTCACTCCTCACCCCTCTCCAGGCTGTTTGGTCTGGACGTTCGGGCCCACCGGGTGTCCGGGAGGGATGTCGCCAATGTCCCACGCTATGCGGCTCCAGCAGAGAGGAGGGGGGAAGGATGGGGGGGAGGCGCGCTCCCGCATTGGCCCAGGTCAGCGTAGAGATCCTCTAATGGGGGCAAGGGAGCAGGAGAGGACAGCGCTGTCCTGGGTGTATAGAGGGCTGTGCGACGTCTCCACCCGCCACCCCTTTTGGTGCCGGCTCGGGTCGCTTAATCTCTCCGACGGCGGAGAGCAGAAGAAGCCACAAAGCATGTTCTCTTCAAGCCGTAGGCCCTGGAGGGGCTCGGCTCTGCGGCAGGGTGTCTAGGGAGATCTCTGGTGGCTGGACAGACAGCCCAGACGGGGCGCTGGGCTCCTCCCCCCTCAGGTTGGCGGGCATCTCCGCGCAGCTTCTCTTGTGTTCGTCCCAGTGCCCCGTAGGGGGAGGGGGAGGTCCGAAGCCCGCAATTGAATATCTCCGGACTGGGGGTACCTTCAGATGTCGCAGAAGCACTCCTGGACTCCTTACGCGGTCCAAAGCCTGATTTTCGCAATTCGAAGAGGGTTATGTTTCTTTTAGCGGCATAACTCTGCCGATTTCCCAGGGCTAAGCAGGGAGCGTATGGATCAGGCTGCCATCTTGCCTATACCCCATGGTGGCCTCCTACAGAACACTTTACCAACAATCAGAAAGGCGTTGATGGGGTTGGCTGTGCACAATCGACATGTGCACCAGGGGACAAGTAGCAGAGTATATGGGCATCACTGCATATTGCACTTCTTTTAATGAATTGCACCCAAAGTCCATTACCTTAACTACTGTAGTGCAAACCCTTTGCCAGCAAGCACATGTTGCTGAGTTTGTCACGAGATGGTGCACATTGCAACAAACATTATGGAACTATTCAAAACAAAGGTACTTGGATGGCTTCCTCCAACAGTATTGAATGTTGACGTTGCTGGTAACAGGGTAGCGACATCACGCATGCAATAGCAGATAGTAACTATTACTGTTTTGCACACTGCTTAAACCTCATAGTACAAAAAAAGAATGCAGATGTCGCCAACATAATGGCCGTATGGCACAATCTTTGTGGTAAAATAAGCCATTTTGTCAAAGACCAGAAGGCACAGAGAAGATTGCAAGCCACAAATGGCATTCTCCAGCTCACCCACTAACCAATTTGCCCCTCTATAACCTTTAATGCATCGATGAAGAGCACTAATCTATAAGAAAGTAAGTGCTGTGATGCCATCAATGTCTCGCCACATCATGTACTTGAGGGCACATGAGATGGATATGTTTAACTTGCAGCTTCCCATGAAAAGAACTTGAGAACTTGAGAACTTGAGTATAACAACAGTGCTCTAGAGTCCGACAAGATCCTGAATAAAATATATCCTACACTAAGACCTGACCAGAACTAATTCCTGCTCTTTTTGAGGTTAGCTGGATAGCATATCCGAGTTTTTGAGCGAATTGGTGCTGGAGGAGGGCACAGCATGGCCTTACAGTAGGGTGCGGCACAGTCATGCTTTTGATCCCTGAGCTTCCTGGTTGTCTGTGGAGCACATGCCACAGCTTCGCTCTGAAGGATGGGGAGCTGCGCCTGGGCGTCTGCACTGTACAGGCAAGCACAGGATCTCTCGCCTGTCTTGGCCCTGGGACCGACGCAGCATGCATTCCTGGAACTGCAGTAGGGTGGTGCCTTGACCCCGTGGCAATTAGGCTGGTTGTTCGGCCTTGGTGGCCCACAGGCCTGGACAGCGCAGTGGAGGACCTTGCAGACACAGAGCTGCAGCAGTGATTAGGGTTGGCCCCTGGGGGTGCTACAGGATCAGTTAGCCTCCGGGTGGAGTATGGGTGGGAGCTGCATATGTGACCCTCTTGAAGGGCCTGATTGAAGGTTTAAACTGAACTCTGGTTGCTGGGGCCCCTGGGGATGTATCGTGAATTCCCCCACCTGACATTTAGAAACTAATCCAGATTGGCATTACTACTGGAGGGCAGAATTTCAGTGGGAGGAGCTGATCACCGAGAGGAGATAATTCAGAGCTGCAGGAGGACTTACATCGCAAACAGACCCTACAATGACAAGAGGCACAGGGAAAAAAGGTGCGCCCATGGATTCCTACACCAATATGCCTGCCAACAAAATAATGAAAGTGGCTAACCAGATATTTTCACAGCAGGGGATGTAGTTCCCACTAAATACCTAGAGCTGATAATGGCGGCAATTCAGAGTGGATTTATGTCAATGAACTCCAAATTGAACTATGTAGTGACCAACAAAAACTTCTTGCAATCCAAGTTGGACAGAGAGAGTGGGCGCATTACTTCAGCGGAACCACTTATCAGTGACTTGAAGGCTAGCGTGCAGCACAAACATACTGAAGTGGCAGTGATCAGGAAGGAGCTGAAAGCAGTAAAGTTGAAATGTGAGGACCTTGAGTCAAGATAGCACTGCAATAATATACGCATTGTTGGCATACCTAAGAGCACCTCGAAGGGCCCCATGGACAAATTTGTAGAAGAACTACAAGCACAATTTTCAGCCCAATTCCTGATAGAAAGGGCGCCTTGTCCCAGCTCCTAAGCAAAGGGCCCCGCCCCCGCCCTGTGTGATCATTGTAAGACTGTTAAATTATAGGGATAGAGATCTAATCCTAAAGCTGGCAAGGAAGTGGGGAACATTACAATTTGAATCCAGGAAAATTTGCATATATCCCAACTCCTCAGCGAGTGTCCAGGTGCCACAGAGATCCTATGATTCAGTTAAGGGCTTACTTAGGGAGCGTCAAATTCCTTACCTCATCTAATTCCCATCTAAGCTCTGAATACAGAATGGATTCTACACATATTTCTTTGGTGCTCCTGGAGAAGCCAGAACTTATATTGAGGCGTTGATCCCTCTTAACAAGACAAGCTCTCCTGGCAGTAGGGAGCTGGGGTGTGGCCCAACAGCGAGCCTCTTGGACTTGGTAAAATGACTGCATCGGACTCTGAGACTGTAATGTCAAATGACTGGACAAACGTGAAGGCTCAGTGCACTATATAGTATCCAAATGTTAAGTGACCAGAGGTTGCACATGCAAGGTAGCTGCTCATACCGCATTACTTGAACTTTCATATCGGGAGGTTTAGGTTTAACACTGTCAAGTTGGAGAGACCGGTGAGGTTGTAGGGAGTGGGTAAGAGTGTTCGTGGAAAGTTTAAACATTTTGTCAGGCATCCTATTGCTAGACATGTTAGAAACACTCTGCCATGGGAAATTGGCATATTTATTTGGCGAAGGGATCAATATGGGACCCAGAATAGTAGGTGAAGCAATTACGTTCCTCAAGTGGAATGTCTGAGTGTTAAATAATCCTGTAAAATCCATAAAGTTGCTGGCATATATTGAGTACCATTCTCCTAAAATCCTTAAGTTGCAAGAGAGTCAGGTGGTGGGTAGGGCGCATGAGGCCTTCAGCAGAATGTGTGGAAACCAGAGGTAATATACAGACTACTGCTCACAGTTATGGGGAGTAATGACCCTCATTCACTCCTCGGTCCCATTTCGAGCTGCAGAACTTGTATTGACGCTAAGCGTAGGTATGTGATTGTGTGGGGTACTCTGGTGGGTAGAGAAGTATGATGGGGCGAAATTTTGCAGCAGGTTGCTGCTATTCTGGTGAGGCCGACAGACATCCCCATTTTATGGGGTCAGACTTTAATACTAAACTGGGGAGTTGCAGTTATAGTTATGAAGACGTTGCATCTCTTTTAAATACCTTGCTTTTGCAGTGGTTGCGAAATTTTGCATCTCAGCTTTACCCCAAATAACAATACTTGTATAAACTTTGTTCTTGTGTATCGCCCCACAGTCGATGTACTCAACTTTAATGACAAGAATGTTCAAATTCTGAGCCCATTTAACAAACCATGCTGCACCACAGTTTTGTTGGTGATTTCAACCGATGGTGAGGGGACATCACCGATAAAGATGAACTTCTACTACAATCCAATTTAAACGACATTGAATGTATGGCTCATAACAATGAAGCAACCCATATAAAAGGGAATGTTTCGGACTGGGTTGCATCTCGTAATCTTAAAATCGCCAATATCAACACTAGATCTTGCATTTCGTCAGACCAATTTCATACTTTGTTTCCAACTAAACTAGACAAACAGATACATACTACAAGAAAACCTTTTAATAGAAATTTGAAGAAAATGAAAGCATCCAATCTTCAGAGTTATTTATTTGTATTTCTTATTTTCAATGTGCCATAGCCCGCATGCATCAGGACTCCCAGATACACAAGTACATTACAACATAAGACAGGACAGAGAGAGATAAGCAAGGGGGTTATTTAAAGAGTAGCATTTTTAGTTTTTTTTTCGAAAGGTAGTGGATTTTTCTTCAGAGCGCATGGACACACGGAGACTATTGCATGCACTGGCTGCTCTGAGAGGGAAGGATCTACCCTTTCCTCGGTCCCGTTTAGCTTGTGAAATGATGAGATGGTGTGCTGAGCCTGATCACAAGGTCCTGCTAGGTTTATGCCATGTCAGAGCATGCTTAAGATAGTCAGGAGCATTACCATGTAGGAATTTATGAGTCAAGGTTAATGTTTTAAATTGGATTCATTTTTCCACAGGCAACCAGTGGAGCTCTTTCTGGAGTGTTGTAATATGTTCTTTCTTAGTTGTTATATATTACTCTGACTGCATCATTCTGGATAATCTGTAGTTTCTTAATATTTTCCTTGCTAGCTCCACTAATTAGGGCATTGCAGTAATCCAGGCGTGGCATTATTATGGCTCTGACCGGAGTTTTACAGTTCTTTCGTAATACAAGCGGGTTAATTTGCAGCAGGATTCTGAGATGGTAGTGAGCATTTTTAGCAATGTTATTGACGTGAGCATCAGAGCTAAGGAATGCCTCTAATACTGTGCCAAGTGGTTTTACTTTGTCAACCACATGGATGAAGCAGTCATCCAGATTAAAACTAGCCTATGTCTGACTTAACTTATTCCTTACCTGTTTGGTACCAAACATCATGAGCGCAGTTTTTGAGCAGTTGAGGCACATCCAATTACTAACCATCTATTCCCTAATGAATTAATAGATATCATTAAGATTGGCTGAGTTGTTTCATATAGCGTCCACTAAGGTCCATTATAAGTTGTAAGTCATCTGTGTAGTTGGTAAAGTGGAGACCCTTAGCCTCCAATTTCTCGCATACAGGTGTCATGTATATGTTGAAGAGGGCTGTGGAGATACATGCTCCCTGAGGCACTTCACATTTATTTGGAGCTGGGTCAGAACAGGTTGTGCTACAGCAGATGCTGGAGCTTCTTTCACTTAGGAATGAATGTATCCATTTCATGCACCGGTTTGAGCAGTTTCCTGTATTAGCCAGTGTTTTTAGCAGATGTGAATGATCAAGCAGATCCTAATCCTGCTGGGAGGTCTAAGAGGATCAGCCGCCCTGCCCTGTTTTCATCTAATCTCTTCAACATTTGGGTTTGAAGGTCGAGCAGGGCACTTTCTGTCCCATAGTTACTTCTGAACCCAGATTGTTTGGGTGAAAAGCAGATCATATCTCATAGTGCGACTGTTGTTGCAGAGTGGCAGCCTTATTCAGGTTTTTTAGCAGAAAAGGGGAATTAGTAATGGGCCCTAGGTTTGCTGGATCCTTTGCGCTGAGCCCAGGTTTCTTCAGAATAGGGGTTGGTGCTACTTCCTTGATAGCTACAGGCACATTTCTGTGCGAAAAGGAGGTGTTGATAGACCTGGTAAGGAAGGGAGCAAAAACTTTGATATTCTTTAGCATAATATTGTCAGGAAGAAGATCTGCTGGACAAGGAGTGGACCTGATGGGTATCCCTACAAAACATCGCCACCAAAAATATCGCTGTACATATTGCCATTTGTCTCACCATAGGCGATATTTTTTGGGGGGATAATTTGTGGGAGCGGAGGTTGTGGGGGTGTCCCCCACACATTTTAAAATAATGCAGGGGTTGCAGGGGTGTTCCCCGCAGGGTCCATGTGGCAATATCGCTGCAAACATATGCTGATATTTTTGTATCGTGATATTTTTGCGGGGATGTTAACACATGGAATCACCTGATGTTGGCAAACATTTTGGTTGATTCCTCAATGTTGATAGCTTCAAAAGAGAAGCCTGAAGATGTACTTTTTCCCCTTATATCAATACCGACTCTTGTTCACAAGGTGTTTTTGTGGTGTTACTTAAGTTATGGAATCCACCTCAAATGCAGATCCACCTAAGATAATTGCTACCTTATATGAAGAGATTGTGACCAACATGATAGATCAGGTAGCTCCTAAGAAGTGGAACACTGTTATAGAGTATTATTGCCAACATCCCTGGTTTAACCCCGTAAAATGCTTAAAAAAATGAAAAGACTAGCCAAAAGAGCATGGCAAAAATCGAAATCAGAGGCCAATAAAAAAACATGAAAAGCTGTCACAAAATGTTATAAAACAGCTATATACGATGCTAAAAAAAATTCACTTCAATGCCCAGATACAGAGTGCACCGAAACACTCCAAAAGCTTTTTGACATTTTGAGATCACTGGAGAAGCCTGAATAACAAGTGCATCTTTATTCTCCATCTAATACCGATTTCAGAAAAGCCAACTTGGCTTTTTCTGAGAAAATTTTCAGTGCATGTGATAAAATTTAAAAGGACTTAGCGGCCAATTTAATCATGAGTATTGTTAGTCAGCCTACAGACTCTGATTATACAAACCAGGAAATAAAATCTTCCTCTAACTTTCCAAACCGTGTGAATTTTCACATATCAACCTTTCACCGTGACCATCATGGAGGAAGTTTTGAGAAACTACACCCCACATCTTGCTTTGTTGATGTCATTCCTGTAAAGATAATTCTAGATAACTTTCAAATATTTGCTCTTTTTTTGACTGGATTTGTCAACTCATCTTTTAGACAAAAGATGTAATTACAGAAGTTACTGTGATGTCACTTGTGAAGAAACAGAGTTTAAACCCTAGGGACACAACTATCTTCAGACCAATCACAAATTCTTACTTTTTGCTTAAAGTGATTGATAAAGTTGTGAATACAACTCGAAGCTTACTTAGAAGCTGACTCTATTTTATACCATAGGCAATCTGGCTTTAGACCACAGAGGGATACTGATTTTACTGGGCCTATCAGCAGCGTTTGATCTACTTGATCACAACCACCTTCTATCTGCCCTGGCTATAGTAGGTAACTGTTCAGAGAATGCCATTCAGTGGGTCCGATCTTTTCTCAGTAACAGGAGACCCACTGTGCAATGAGGCAATGCTTTGTCTGCTTCTTCTCCCATATTTCACAGAGTTCCACTGGGCACATGCATGTCGTCAGCACGATGACACGTAATTACTGTTTGCGCTGGATGGGACTTTAAAGGCAGACACTGATAAGTGGAATCTTTTCTATCAAACCATTAAACATTGGATGTCAGCCCACTAGATGTGCCTCAATACCAATAAAACAAAGCTCATGATATTTGGGTCCCCCCAAGCTAGGAAGAAACCTCTGTCTGAGTATGTAAAATGTACTATTGAGAATTGTATGATTCCTGTGATGGAAGGAGTTAAAACTTTGGGTGTTTACTTGGAGGCATCACTGGGGGCAGACACACCTGTAAACTATATTTTAAAAAACTCACAATTTAAATCTCTGGAGGCAGATTAAGCCATTCTTTTCGGAAAACAAAACTCTATCGCCCTAGCAGATACTACAGTTCTTACAAGAATTGATTATTGCAATGCTCTTCTGGGCAGAGCAAATAAAAATTGCATTCACAAACCTCAGGTTATCCAAAATGACGCCATTCGTATTGCCAAAAACTTGCCTCGGAAATCACACATATTTGCCATAAGAAAGGAATTATTTTAGTTGCCAGTGGCTGCTCGGGTGCAGTTCAAAGTTCCCACTTTAACACAAAAATGTGTGTATGGCAATGATTATCTTAGACAGGTTGACCGTACATTAACTCAGGAGAGTCCTAAAGTCCTCTGACTCCTCGCTGCTCTCATGTCCTAAAACGAAATGAGTCAACGGTAATGTCAGATTATTTCCATCATTGTCACCTAAGGCATGGAACACCTTACCTTTAAAACTTTGGCAGGAAAGTGATCTGCTCTTGTTTTGGAAACATCTGAAAACATTACTGTTTGAATAGAATCCATTCTTTCTGAATATACTCCTCTTGATGTCCCGTGCTAGCTGTTTTGTCTGCTGCCTTGGTGTGCGCCCTGATAATTGCAGGTTGTTGGTGTGTTAGAAATAAATAAATACAATAAAAAATAAATATCAATCTGGATCGCTCCTATGATACCCCACGCGCTCTCCCATTTTCAGCTTTGGCGATATTGCAGATAATGGTTCATTTCGATGGGTGTATTGAGAAGCTCACTTCTGATGGCCAGGTTGTATACTTATTATTCTGAAGTCTACAATTTGCTGTCCAGACTAGATTATTGGTTGATCTCATCTGCCTTCTTTGCAGAGGTCGCTAGTTCAGACATGAAGCTATGTACCCATGTGCCATGATTTCATTGTTAATTATATTGGTTTTGTGATACTGCAATCCACACTATGAGAAGTTTTCAAAGTATATATGCAAGGGAAATTACTGTCATGGGTGGTTAGGACACTCAGAACAATCGGGTCTGACCAACATGATCTTGAATGATGGATAAGGAGGATGGAGAATGAATATGGAATCACCAAACATAGGCCACTGCTTGAACTGATTAAGGGTAACCTGCTTACATTCTGCAAATTGGCTGAAACAGAGACTTACTATATTTACAAACTGGTACTGGCTTGCAGATATGGAAAAGCCGATAGGCCGTGCAGCTCCATAGTTTGCACAATTAGGGCAGAAGGAAATAGGCAGATTATTACTGGGATCACAGGGTCAGCTAGGGCAGTAACTATGACAGAGGATAGTGTCCATGAAGAATTGTATGCGCATTACAGTGCGATATACTCTAATATTGATACACACTCAGAGGAGAGCATTATGAACTGTTTGGCAGGCATTGAGTTGCCGCATTTTCCTGAGAAAGCTAAATTCACTCTAGAGCAACCCGTAACTGTAGAAGAATTAATCGCTGCAATATCAGCACAGTAGTCTGGTAAAGCTCCTGGGTCAGATGGTCTCGGGTGGAATTCTATAAAGAGTTCGAGCAGACTCTAGTGCCTCAGTTACTGAAATTGTGAGAGTAAGCTCTAGAAGTGGGGGGAACATCCGCCATTGTTGAGGGAAGATATAATCACTGTCCTGTTAAAGCTCCCAAAACAACTGGATGATGTAGTCTCATATCAACTACTCTCATAAATAAATAGGTAAAGGTCTTCGCAAAGATTTTGGCAACCATAGTTCTCCCATGTCCTTTCTTATACATCCTTATCATTCGGCGTTCATCCCAACCCGGTCTGCAGTGCTGAATTTGAGACATGTATTCTGTATAAATCACAGTCCAGGGCTTTGGCAGCCTCACTGGATGCTGCTTTTGATTCTGTGTCCTTAAAATGTCATTTTTTGGTACTTAGGTGATTCCAGTTTGTTCATTACTTCCGTGGATGTGTGCTGCTGTTTTACTCAGCCCATTGGTGAGGGTTTATACTAATAATACGTTATCCCTCACCATACATTTGGTTTGAGGCATGCCTCAAGTCTGGCCCCTGTCTCCCCCCTGCTTTTTGTACTCTCAATTGAGCATTTAGCGTTGCTTTTGAGATCAAAGCATGGACATAGGAATGTGAATGTGGGAACAGACTGGGTGCATGGAGTGGATAGGAGTGCAGGGAACAGACTGGAGCGCACTGAATTGCGTGAGTTGAATGACCATATAACCCATCATATGCTTACTCTCTCCTTACACCACCACTCAACTAGAACACAGAGATACTATGACACCATTCGGTATAACTGTTCTCATACCAACATCTGCCACATACTCCTTATCACTCTATGTAAACACTGCTGGTTACACACCCTCCAGCCAGGCGTTCTCCTCAGGCCTAACGCAGCCACATCCTGTCTGGATAAATCCTGCCAGAACGAACACATACTCCTGATCCCTCAACCACCACACCTACTGCTAAGAAGCAGCTATTATATGAATACCGCACCAGCTGCACACATACCTGGTGCCCACACGCACCTTTGACTCTCTCTACTCCCTCTACTGATCTGAACTTCGGTTCCGAAGGGGGTTCAACCTACCAGCGCTTTCAGACCATACCAATGGTATATAAGGCGCTATATAAATGCAAAATAACATAAAATAACATAACATAGAGGCATCCACATAGCTGGACCGCCTCAGGTGATTTTGCGATATGTGGATAACACCATACCATACATATGGGAACCAGATATCAACATCATTCCCATGCTGAAGATGTACACAAATGCGTACGGTACTCTGGATACAGGGTTAATAGGGCCAAATCAGAGCTATTTCTGCTAACAAGTTACACCGTGCCCATGCCTGACCTGATGGGGTGCCGGTGAGTCTCCTCTCAATTCTCCTTAACTCGTTATCAAGATATCCAGAACGTTACAGTCTCTTTGTGCAGATAACTATGGGGGAATCTTCCTTACCTTGCTGCAAAATTGAAGGTGTGGTCAGGACTCCCCATTTTAATGAATGGCCGCATTTCCCTGCTAAAAATGGTGCTACCCCCAAACTACTACATTTTTTTTTACCAATATAGCCATTTGGCCAGGAAGGGCATTTTTGACATCACTAGGGTTTCTGGCAATTGAGTTCCTATAGGGAGCGAGAGTAGGCAGGATGAGCTGGGAGAAGCTTGTGGAACCGTTTGAACAGGGGGGGTTGGCAGCGCCGGATTTCTAGCTATATTTCATTGCGACCTAGGCCCAATTCGCTGATTATTGTTGTAGTTCCTACAGCATCTGTGGTGCACTTACCATTGGAGAGACAGGGGGCAGCGCCAATAAACCTTAAGTCAGTAATATTTAGCAATAGGTATGTAGACTCTTGAACCTTTGACCCAGTTCGCACCACGGTAAGTGAATGGTTCAGGTTGTATCACAGATTAGACATTGCTCTTCCCTACAACAGAGATATTCCCCTATGGAACTTCCCAGATATTGCACTGACTTTTGATGTCGTATGAATTGGGACAAGGAGGGTCATTTAAGGCTTGGGGATTTATTCCCAGAGGGAGACTTTGTCTCACTGTCTGACTTCACAGTTAAAATGGGTAACAATCCCATACAGTTACTGCAGTACTTTTGTATTAGAGCAGCGTTCGGACAGCACTGGCCATCCTATCCCCAGGAACCAATTACACACCCATGTATCAAAGCGATAGTATCTGGTGAAGAACCTAGGCCGGATATTACTGGTATTCCACCTACATTGTCACAGATCAAATACTTTCTGGGAGATATTGGGAAAGTTTCCAGTTATTACTATGAGGCTTTTCAATGTGGCATATATTGTGGCCAAAACAAGTATATTACAAAATTTGAAGGCAGGCACCGCTCCCACTTGTTCAGAATGGCCGAGGGATTTAGTCTACACTAATGAAAGGAAAGTAACCTGCATTGCCACTGTGACATTCTCGTGTAGACCGAAGGATATTTGGGAACAGCTGCGGTTATCCCTGTCATCAACAAGAGTACTAAATGTGGCCAAACATTTAGTATCCGACACAAGAAGAGAATTGAAAAATGTGTAATTGTAGAGCTGTACTCTCAATCTGTGACTTTGTACAACCTGTATATGCCCGATGTATGGCCATAAAATGTTAGACAATGTGTATTATGGAGATATGTGCTCTTAATGATGACTGCCAAGTTTCGAAATAAAGTTTTTAAAAAAAGAAAGAATGTGGTGGGGATACATTAACATGTAACCTATATTTCAATTTGTGATGATTAAGAATAGCTGTTTGT
The DNA here is from genome assembly GCF_040938575.1 of Ambystoma mexicanum. Lineage (NCBI taxonomy): Eukaryota > Metazoa > Chordata > Amphibia > Caudata > Ambystomatidae > Ambystoma > Ambystoma mexicanum. The sequence goes on along the minus strand of NC_090922.1, from coordinate 678,650,364 downwards.
ATGTTAGTGATGGGTTTGTAGTTCACACATTGCCATAGGTATATAACAACAAATACCATTGTTGACTAGTGCTGTGTTTGTGTGTCTTTGATTGGGGGATTGCACTTTTTTTGCATGCTATATTTTAATTTATGTGTACAGAATATGATTCATCGTCAGCATGCACTTTGCATTTTAGTTACAAGGAGATTGTACCTTAATAATTTTGGTGTATGGTGTGCTTTTGTAATACACGAATTGTAAATTTAAACATACATATATTTTCCAAAAAGTCTTTATTAAACGATGTAAAAACGTTGCTAAAGGGATATCTAAACATGTTAGGGAGCCTTTTCTATACAGTATATGAATTTGACCCCCCTTGGGGATCCCTGTTTTAGAATGTTTTACTGTGGGTTGCATCCCTGTATGTGTTTACCTGGACCGAATTTTGGCACATGAGATGGATGTGTTTAGCTTGCAGCTTCCCATGTAAAGAACTTGAGAAATTCCCTCTTCTTTCACCTCCACCTGCACATAGAGCAGTCACAGTGGCACCAACACCGCCACCCCTACAAACCCATTCCCAGGACAGTGGAATTCAGTAACCCCTCTAATTTCTCTTCAACCTGTAACCAGTCAGTTTAAGGCTGTCTTCTTCTACAGGAGTTTCCCAAGCTCAGTTCAAAGCAGAGAACCCTATTTGGAAAGGATTAGCCAAACTTAGATTCAAGACACGGCCAACCGAATGATTGTCCATATCAAGGAGGACAGCAGAGGAAATGTTCAAGAAGTGTATGCATACACGAGATACTGCCTTATCGGAACAGCAAAATGGAGGAGTGGCCAATATTAAGACGGCTGACAATGAAATGTGTTGTGTATCATAATGTTTTACAAACACACCTAAAAGATTGTATATGTTTGGTAATATAGGCACTGTATCACTCTCAGACGAGAGGCCTGAGGTTGATTGGTCACTTCAGACCTCTGACCTACGTGCAGGGCACACTAGTTGGCAGCATGGGGAAATATTAACAATTCTCAGCAGGGATGACTATTGTTTACTTCCTTTTTTAAAGGGGAGGATAATTGCAATTTTCAGTGGACTGCTGCATGCTAAATAGCACAGTGAAAGGTTTGGTGCAATAGGCATTTGTAATAGGCATGTTTTAAAGTGATATACGTTAATGTAATCTACGGTCACCTTTTTAAGCTGATCTGTTGATGGAACATTACTAGCAGTTCACATAAGATTTCTCGTACTTCTAACAGAACACTGTCTGCGATTCTCATAGTTACCCTCATGAGAATGGTTCATTACCAGAACACGCACGAGTTGTTGCCACTGTATACATGTAATAAAAGTGTCTGTATTATTCAGGAGTATCATCTTTTCAATGTCTCAGTGTCTGTGCTTCTCAGAATTGCTACTATCATCTTTATATGACTGTACCTTTAATTCTCAGAAGATCTGGAATATGTTTTTTGGGACAGGGGTTGCAAGTGCAAGAAGTTGTGCAACACGTTCAATTTTACAACATCAGCACTTGTTATATAAGTCTCAGCAGTGAATCGCAGCACTAAATGTGCATTGTGCCTAAATCCCCTTCATGCCCCGAGGAGCAGTGGGCAGTGTGATATGGTTGCATTGCTGGGGCAGACTTCAAGTCAAAGTGTTCACACTCAGCGGAAACATATCAAAACTGCAACTCTAAACTGCTCACAGGGCTTTAACGGCGTTGTCAGCATTTTAGAGTATGCCGACTCCCATTACTGCGCCCAAGTGGAGCAGAGTTTGAAAGTGTGTCCCCTGCTCTCCTTGGTCACAGTAATGGGAGTATGAGATTGCTGGGGTGTCACCCTCTTACCATTACGGTAAGCGGGGGACAGGAGAAAGAAAAAAGGACCCTGTGGTGTCAGCACCACCACACGTAAGTGGGAGGAACTGACGCCGCAGTTGTACAAGGGGGTAGGCGGCACACACAGAAGTGTGCGACGGTGAAGGTAAGTATTGCACAGGGAAAAGTGATCTAGTTAAAAGTTAGGGCCAGTGCTGTGATGATGTAGATTCCACTTAGCCACCTTTCATGACATATTCCGCTCTCTGACAAGTAACTGCCAATTTCCTAGATATTTCGGAACTGGTGTGCCTTAAATCTGACTGAGACTGCAATAGTGCCATTGATTTGTTGGCATATATAATCCAGTCAGTTAATGTATCTGCAGAAGTGATCCATTTTGAGCCCTTGGGTACCTGGAGCACATCATGTTAGGATAGCTTGTTGTGTTTGACCTATAGGTATGTAACCTGCAGCTTACTGTCTTGAATCACAGCTCAGCAAACTTAGATTTTCACTTATCAGAATGTTGTGTTTATGTTATGTTAGATTCATTTATATAGGTTGCACTTACACCAATAGGAATCTTGTCATGAGGATAGCACACAGGATAACAACAACATACCAGAACTTAGAATAATAGAGTGTTAAGGTGATGACAAAACTGCAGGTGATTTTTGGCATGTCTCAAGCTAGCCGGGAGGCCATTCCATAGCTTGCTAGCAGCCATCAAGAAAGCCCACCCTCCAACCCTACAGAGACGGAATTTGGGAACACAAACAGACACTTCTTGCTGGAGCAGAGAGCCCTACCTAGAATATATATGGAATACCCATGCCCTCCGCTTATCTGCCTCCAACCTTCATCGAGTGAGCCATTTCTCCAAGCAGAAATTTGGAGGGAGATCTTTATCCTCTGCAGGGGCCTCCCTCTGGAAACTCCTTAAGACATTCCCCTTCTGTTCCTTCTCGCTCCCCCTACCCTGCTAACCTTTCTCTCTGCCCTATGCCTCTCTCGCTCCTTTTTCCGTGCAGCCTGCTGCCTGGTAGCCTGGTGTACCTCAGGGTATCACAGGTCCCTGGCACCCTTGCCACTCCTCTCACACTTGCCTCTGGGCCTTGCACGTGCCTCATCATTGCTGCACTTGGTCAATGACCCATGAGAGTGGCGTCTCTCAGCACTTAACCCAGCTTTGGACTGACTGGACACACTTGGTCTCCTCCCCCAGATCCCATTCCCCTACACTTTCCCCTTCCCCTCTCCGCCATCTATCTGCATACTTGAACAATCTGAATGCACTATGCCTTGAAGATCGTCTATCTGTTTTTCTCTTGTCTCCCCTCCTTGCATGGTTGCGCCTCAATGCACTTGGAAAAACTGCAGAATCATCGTCAGACCTATTTGCTGTTATATACACCGTTAATTGTATCATGTGCACTTGTTCTTGACAGAATGGGTGCACTCTGCCTGTGCAGACTTGTATAGTTCAGAAATTCAAGGGCTCTGAGGTGTGTTTTCTTCCCCTTTTTCCCTACCTCCTTGAGCACCTTGAAACACTTGCTTTGTGTATAGGTGCTGTACAAATAAACAATACCATACCATTCGATGCAATTTGATTTACAAGCTTGTCTTGCCTTGTGTACTTTCCTGCCAGACATTTGTCATGTTGTTCATCTTACACACTTGAAAACTTGACTTTGCCTGGTATGCTGTCCTGTCAGGACTTTCTTGTGCAATTCACTTTATAAACTTGCAAACTTGACTTTGTCTGGTATCATCTCCTGCCAGGACTTTCTCGTACAGTTCACTTTATAAACTTGCAAACTCCACTTTGCCTGGTATACAAGTTTGCCAGGACTTTCTTGTACAGTTCACCTTATAAACCCTCAAACCCGACTTTGCCTGGTATACTCTCCAACCAGGACTTTCTTGTACGTTCACTATATAAACTTGCAAACTTAACTTTTGTTATTATTCCTTTTGTCATATCAGGTTTTAAATCCCTTTTCATTCACTTCGCTGGCTCTTATCTGACCTTGATAGCATTGCGACACGCCCCGGTGACCCAGCGTCCCTTCTCAGGACTCACCAGTCTTTTGTGGTGTTTTGTGGTCCTCTCACAGTCAATGTGAAGCAATGTTCGGATGTCCTGTTGCTGCTTCACGGGCTCAACGGTTTTGAATAGTGTCTTCTATGTTCTTCGCGGCTCCTGATCTGCTGCTGAGCCCTTCTCCTTGTTCGGGCAGCGCTGGTGCTGCTTCTTGGTTCCCATGGCCATTAGGAAAACTTCCCTTCTCTTCCTGATATGGTCCCAGCACAGCAAACGTGCTCCACCAGTCATTCTCCTTCTGGAATCTCCTCGAGCATCCAGGCGCCACATTCTTCTCTGAGGTTCAGCAGTCCCTCTGTCAGCAACAATAGAATGAAGCTTCCCCAGGCAGCATCTCCTTCCTCCATTCTGGTCAGTGGTTTTAAATGTCCCAGCACCTATCATATACTCGCAACCACTAGAGCGTGTCTTAGACTTCTCGGCTTTACAGATCCTCACTCAACCGCCTTGTCTCAGTGTTTATATACATGGGAATTATAGTCAGTCCTTGGCATTCTATTCACAGAATATTGTAAGATATCATCAGTAGGTTTTATGGATGGTTGAATGGGACTGTCACAGTATGCCATAAAGGCATGAGCAAGGCAGGGGATATCCCTAAAAGGGAAAGGGGTATATGTGTTTTCATCTGACAATGATGGATCATACCACTGAGGGTTGCCTACCCCATGCGGTCCTCTTTCATATAGCCACACCCATGGTCAGTATCAGGTAGCGGCTGCCATCCCCTGGCCACATGGGAGGAGACTACGCACGAGAAAGGAGTAATGACATCATCAGATTCCTCACAGTATGAACACCTCCCAACAAGGATTCTACACTTTGATATGACAATACTTACGCGTTTCAGCAACACTACTGCACTTTTAAGGGAACCATACTAATACTTCTTAATAGGTACGCATATGAACTTTTCACTTAGGGTGCTATTCTTTCTATGACCAGTACTTCTCAGCAGGATTGCTGTAAAATATTGACAGTTTTTCTTGGCAGGTCTACTTAATTTCTAATCAGTCTCAGCAAATTGTCTTTTGTTTAAATGTGCATGGAGTTTGAAATTGACACCTAACCTCCCGACGAACACTCATATGGAACACGCAATGGGGCTCATTAAAGGTTTGACAGTGCAGTACATTTTTGTCAGTAATTTGGTCACTGACACATATTTCTTTTGGTGTTAATGGAATCCCCACCAGTTTTACCGAACCACCCAATCACGAAATGGAACTAGAGTGAAGGATTTACCTCCAGTCAACTGAGGGGGTTACATCCTCCACTTTAAAAACAATATTTGGAGGAATAACATTTCCCATGAAGTCCTATGGACTGCATGAATGGGGACTACCAATGCTATAGTGTTTGCCATAATCTGCCTGTAATTTAGATAGACCTAGTGGCAGCTTTTGGTTATATAGTATTGCAGCAATAAACAGCAAACTTGTTTCGAGGTTAATTGTACCTTCCACAAAATCCCCTCTTCTATGACTGACATGTTTATGACAATACCAGTTTCAGAAGAAATGTGTAATCTTACAACAGATACGTGTTCATGAAAGTGTGTGCATTTCAGAGAACACTGGCTAAACATTCTATGGTGTTTTTATCTGGCAACACATACCTGTAGTCTGTAAGCAAACAGAAAGCTATTGTGAAATAGAACAATGCCAGATAGCTCTCCGTTTCTTGATGATAATCCGTTCCTATAACAGAGTGTATTACTGGCCAGCACGCTTAAGGTATTAACTATTTGTGATGGTCTATGCAAACCTGAGCACATGTGTATCTGCTTCAGTGGGTTTGTTTTTCAAGCGAGAGCTAAAGCTCTAGGCAACTAGACTTAAACGCTTTCTAGGTTCCTATTACTATCCAGAACATAGTGTGATAAAATATCACTATTTACAGGAGCAGAATTTTGAGGGAGTCTGTGCATTATTCATAATAGATTTATCTGTCTGGGTATTATGAAGTGAATCATCTCCAATGTTCACCACTGAATCCTAATAAACAGATACAGCTGGGAAATGTTGCCACTTGTGGCACTGGCGTAACAGAACATAGAATAAAATGACCTTCTGGAGCGATATACTTTTCAACCATTTGCAATTTAACACTTGTCGAGATGAACATATCATACAACAATTAAGATTTCAGGCTCTGTATAATATTCCTCATCACCACGAGAATGTAACTGTGAATGGCAACTGTGAATGGCATTTACTCCAGCAAGAGTTTATTTGAATGATTTTTATAAAAAAAGAATTACCGCTGATAGGAATGATAGTCTTGAAATAGGCTATTACATGTGATGGCTTATGACTTGTTTTGTTCTGGATGAAAGCCGCTTAGGTAGCCATGCCTCAAAGCAAAATCAGTGACAAGTATGATCCTGACCGCCCATCTGGGACACAAGACACCTCACTTAACAAACAATATTATGCTCCTCATTAAGATTCCCCATTCAACTGTAAATCTGATATGGCTTTCAAAACCTAAATAAAGCACACCCAACATTGGGATTCACAAGACGAACTGGAAACATTACCTTCTCTTTAAATATGTAACTTACACCAACATTTGTGACTATGTTTAGTCATGGAACAGGACATGGGAAGCATCAACATCAGATTCTCATAATAAAGTGAGCTGAATTATTAGAAATAAATATAGTATGTGTGACAATCATGGCCAGTATACAAAGGATTGAATTGAGTTGTTGCTGTGTTGGGTTCTGATGGTAAAGATGGATGCCTAATAAGCCCATTACCTAATATGGCCATTACCATAAACAAAGCCAAGACAATGCCTATAACATCGGCAGATCTTGACATAACTCCCTCCCCAAAAATAATCAAATAACTGAAGTACTAGCCTTGAATGTTCAAAGAACACTGAGAGTGCAAGCTGCAAGATCTTGCTCTTTTGAAGATGTGACCGGGATCGGTCGTCTGCCAGTCTCACCTTCAATGAGGGTGAAATTGTTTGATGAATCATTTGGTCACTCTGTGTTGATCTCTACAAAACATCATCGGACCTGAAATTGGTGGTAGACTTTGTCCACTAGTAGGGTGTTTCTTTTTTCAATTTTTAGCTGAATTGTTCTCTTCCCTTTCTTGTCTGTAATGTGTAAATGGATTATCGTATCATGTTTTTGTCATATTTCTTGTTGTGCACTGATGCCTGAAGGCTTTTGGCGCAATATAAACGAATAGATAAATAAATAAAATAAATAAATCATTCACTAGAGCAGTGTGTACTTTTATCTTTCATCAAACATCATTGAACAGCCACCTATGTATGAAGGATAAGTCCCTGAGTGTGAAGTTGCACTACCTGTTGTTTCCTGATTGATAGCTAAGGTACAGACATTGAATGAGGACGTGACCTATAAATTAGGTAGATGAGGCACTTAGATGAGCGGGTGATCATTGGCTAAATTACAAATTGGACCCAATTTCATTGGCTATTACTAGATTAAACCTACTATAAAAGCATCATGGGTTGTATGTTGTTTCTTCAAGAACATCATGCTCGGTGTAGAAGGAACTTTTTTAAATGCATACTGACAGATATTTGCCACCCTGTGAATTTCTGTGACCACACACATATTTTGGATGGCTTTTTTCCTTCTTTTTTCTTTTCTTTAGAAACTGAAAGACTGGTCTGGTGCCTTCATTGCATCAGACATTCCTGAGTGCATTGGGATATTTATTTTGCTTTTGAAATAAATCATCAGAGAAAAATCAAGTTTTCCTTTCTGGGGCAGATATTTTGCATTCCAATTGTTCTTTAAGATTTTCAAAAAAAACAATAATTGTTATTATTTGAGCAAGACACGTTTTTGTCTTAGTATGTCAATTGCTATCGTCATAGGCTTCATACGGAATTGCTTCTCTTTTACACTCTTCTAAAGGGCACAGTTTAATTAGGCATAGTACTAAGCGTAAAATAATTGTCATCATTTTAATCTTGGCAAAGTATTTCCTGATCATCTTGATTCTTCATCAAAACTGCATTGTAGAGCAATGCTTCATGCAGATACATGTATGCAATTATTTCTAGCTGAAAATCAAATTGGTGAGAGATTCCATGTTGCAAATGAATGGTGTAGGCGAAAAAGGCGTAACTGCCGGCATATGCGAAAAAACACAGCAAACCTGATGACTTTGCAAACCTTCAAAGTCAGGAACTTTGCAAAATCATGACAACAGAAAATATCTGTGCATAACCCTAATCAAGATGTACCTCTCCTCCATTGTTTATGAATGTTCTACTTTGCAATCCCTTGTTCGTCTGTCCCCTGCTGTACTAATCTACATGTGCCTTGAAACAAATTTATTTTCTATGGTCGCCTTACAAATGCCAATAAATAGATAGATACATAATGGGCTGCAGCTAGATGGCTGGCAGTGAGAGTACTGAGGCAGAGAGGCTTCTAGGATCATACTAAAGCCTGGGCAAAGAAAAGCATTTTTTCCTGAATAACTGAAGTGGTAGATGAAGTTGCTTTGGGTCTGTTGAAATACTCTTAATTATTTAATTACTTACTGCTATTAACAAACTGGGATTTGGTTGAAAAGCAGTGTAGTGTAAGAGCATATGAGAAGGGTAATGTGTACAAATATAGTACATTTTCAATGTTCAGTGCCTGACTGTCAGTGAAGAAAACCACCTGGCCTAGATATGTTAGTGAACAAAAAAGAGGGAGCCAGTAATGTGATGTCATCAGTGATGTCATCAATGACATGTGTGATATCTTTGATGTCATTGGTGTTAGTCTTAGCAGTGCACAATGGTGGTGTCAGTTATGGTTGCTTAGTTTACCATAACTGGCAAATTCCAGGGGTTTTTTGATTTTACTTGTAACCATAATATCCTTTCAACACACTTTCTCCACTGGTTTTCATAGGTTTTTAATAGTGCAAAGTAACCATAACGTCCCTTTAACACAGTTTTTTTCACTGACTTTCATTAGTTTTTATTAGTGCAACATAACCATAACGTCCCTTTAACAAAGTTTTTTCATTGAATTTCATATGTTTTTATTAGTGCAACTTAACCATAACGTCCCTTTAACACAGTTCTTTCACTAAATATACAAATAGTTCTTGTCAGTTTCTCAGTAAGTCAAAAACACGCTCAATAGTCTATAAGTGTCCTGAAAGAATGATTGGTGCCAGGGATAGATTGTGAACCAATCGAGGCACTGGAAATCATTTTCAAAGTGACCCCATATTACACACTTTGACCTACGTCAACCCTTTTCCTATGACAGAATATGAAAATGAAGTACAAAATAGGCCCAGACTGCAAACAGACACCAAGATAATCTGCACAGTACCCTATAGGCCACTCCAGCCCTGATTGCTACCCTTTTCGCTCACTTCATCCCCATCCATACCACCTCCAGTATCAATAGCAGTTCACAGCTATGGACCTGCGCTTCCAAGTGGCTGGGAGGGTGGAAATACTCTAGTTACCAAACACCATGTGCACCTCAAAATGATCTTGTGCAAAATTATCATTCTTCACGTGGCCTCCCCAGACCCTGTGTATCCATACTTTCCTTGTCAAAACCCAGGCAGACTACAATTTATGTGTTGCTCAGCCATCTCTAAATTCCAGCGTGGGTGAACTGGACTCATATGTCCATGTAGCAAACATTAAGTCTTTCACTCTCACAAATTACATTGTGTAAATTATGATAATATGCTAATCCGACCAATACACCACTACCGAATGCAACAGGAATGTTTGTGGGATACCGCAATGGTTAAACAGTGGAATAAATACAGTCACAATAACCAACCCCGTCTGCGCTTGGTGCATTAAACAGTGCTAGACAAGAGTGAGCTGCAGTTACTATGCAATTTTCTTGCAGGGATGATATATCCACAACACAAATCGGGAATATTCACACGTTCACGTCGTGTAACATATTTTACAAGGCTATTTAAGACTCTCCTTGCTAGAACTCCCACGCATTACACTCCTTTCCATTCTTTTCCCGGATGTTTTTACGAAATTGAAACCTACCCGTCCCTATCTTCAATCACTGAAAACAAGCTCCTTTTGTTATTTGCCCTTGAGCGCAAGTCAGCAATAGTTCAAAGGACACAAATTGTCCAATAGCCACACAAAATGATAACATTTACTATATTGAAAGTGGGCATTTGAAAAGTTAGCTTACACTTCTGCGATCCGTTCTGCATAGTGCGTCTTCATTGACAGAACAGAACAATGGAATTTCCCGAAATTATGTAAGTTGAAGTTTACATAATATTATTATTGGAATTAAAAACGACCAGAATTCTCTATGCATAATAACTAATTAAACAACATGCAAACTGGCCTTGTTCTGGGATGTTAGCAATAGCATATTGTAAGTAGTAATCATCTACATCCCGCAAACACCACCGGTATACAGAGCACTAATATGTAAACCGCTTTCTCCGATGAAACATACGGTTGTATCCTACAGACTGATAAAGATCGGGTTTGGGGCACTGGACAGTTGGTAAACATTATCTGTGGGCACTGGGTATGCTTTTCCATCAGTAATCTTCTCAGTTTACTTATAATGACATCTGTCTGTACTACAACCTGAAACGTTCATATCTTTCTGCTTCTTCTCTGCATATATGTACCCATCCCATTGCGAGCTATACCCAGTGCTGCTCAATGCGCCACCTTTCGTCGGATCCGGCACCAGATATGAAGCCAGATCTCGAGTTCTGAAAAGCCTCAGCACTAAGTACCCCTTCACAAAAATAAGCATTTGGAAAAACAAAAAAAAAACAGCAATGCGCTTTCCACGCTACGGTAGAGAGTGGGGGGCACAGCCGCACTCAGAACATTGCCGCCATATGCGCTATTCTGGCTCGGCCCACTACCTATGTCACAGGCAACAAGAAGCCAAGGCACACCCTCAATGAACCTGATGGGTCCCCTCTCTAACCAAATCTGCTTTGTGCAGTGTTGCCAATTTAGTGACTTTTTCACTATATTTTGCGAAAATCACGGTCCCCTAACGACTGTGTGCTGAAAAAGCAGCTAGCGAGAAATCTAGCTATTTTTTCTATTTGAAAAACATCTAGCTATTTTTGTCTATTGGTTTGGAGACTTACACTTCTTTTGATTGGTTAGGAGACTTGCATCATTTACACAAGTTTCCAAACCAATAGAAAAAAGTGTAAGTCTCCAAAACAATAGAAGTAACATTACATTGACCCGCGGTGCTGTGCGCCTCTTTTGCTGATTGTGAAAGGCTTCTAGAAAAGTTGTTAGGAGGATTTGAAGTGAATATGGAAATTGGGTGAGAAGGAAGCCAAAAGTAGCAGACTTAAAAGGGCACGGGAAGTTGTGTCAATGGGCATGAATATAGGCAGATGGAGTTTAGCCGTGTTTTGCTTCCATCAATGTTAGCATGTTGCATGGCTGGGCGATGTTGCTTTTGGAGCTTGTTAGACTTTAGCACAGTAAGTACATTTTACCACAGTTGTTCCATGTTGATAATTCTGCTTCCATTTATTCTGTTGCCCATATTTGCATATTAAATTTTATACATGGTCCCGCAAACGATGCGTTTGGTAAATTCCAGGAATATAAGCACATGTTTTAATGCTACAGTGATATGGGCACTGGCCCCTCAGCAATCACCCATCATGCACATGGCCAATTATGCAAATCAGGCGATGATGTAATTTAGCTACTTCTAGCTACATTTAGGACAGCCAATAGCTACTTTACTTACTAACCAGTTCGCTAGACTGGCTCTCTGCGACCGCACTATGCACAGCGTACTCGCACAGACCAGATTACCTAACTGAGGCGAGGACCCAGGTTGACCGAAAGGCAAAATCCATTTCGAAAAAACAATTATCACCGATCCCCCACCTTTCCAGACTTGGCGAAACTTGCCTTTCTCAAATGAATTGTGTTATTTGAATTTTCGGATGTCTAAGTACATTTTGACATGGACGGTGCGCGCTTGAACAGTACACAAACCATAGCAAGATAAGCTTACTATGGTTTGTGTAATTTTCAAGCAATTAAATAAATTGCACAATTTTTAAAATATAATTTTAACATTTCCTTTCGTCCGAGTTCAACAGGCACCTCTGCCCCTTCTGAACTCTGACTCGTTGGAACTCCGCCCCCTCGTCTAAACCCCCCCCGCACTGGCCCTTCTGGAATCCCTCTCCACCTTTCTTCCATTTCCACCACTTGCTATACCTACTTCACAGCATTCTCCTTTTACGCAACTTGTGCTCTGAAATACTCCCCCATGTTGTTGTGAGTGTATTCAATATGTGTGGTTTGTGTTTATAATTATGTTTCATCCCATTATTAGTTATTCAGTAACTTGCTGGCGGCACTACCATTTATTTATTTTATTTATTTATTATGTATTTATTTATTTTATTTTGCTTAGCACTTTCCACTTCTCCCCACCCCCATGCACATTCCTTCTTTTCCCTCTCCCATACATTTGCACATTCTCAATGTCACTGGGCCTAGTAAGAATGTAGTTTTGTTCTCCCCTATCCCCCTCCCTTGCCTGCTCGTGCCCTGAAACACTTGTGTACGAGCGCAATACCAATAAAATATCAATTGTTATATTCTATTAAAAAACAGCAACTTCAATGTACTTTTATTGTCTTATCTGGACAGATATCTTCTACGGTTCTGCATGTGCCTCAGTTTCCAGCTACCATTCAATGGATTCTTCAATAAACATTGGAAAATAGACATACACAGAACTTTTTCCATCACTGTCATATAGGACGACCGACCAACATGGACTAATCTGCCCTTTTGTGGTACCAGTAACAAGCAGCAACCGATCAGTCTTCCAAATGTAGCAATGTGCAGAAACAAAAGCGTTACGCTTGAAACTGAAAAAGTAATATCTTCTCCCACTAAAACCACCATGTGCGTCATTCCAATGTTTCACTGCTGCAACATAAACACACACAAGAATTATTGCTCATCATAATCAGCATATCATGAACAAATTAGAAACCACAATCGAGTCATTCGATTTTCCTTAGCTGTAACTTCCATGGGAAAAAAAGTATGGTTAATTTTGTGGACTTAATAATGTCTTGCAAATCTTCTTTGTTAAATAAAAGCACTTGTTACAAGTTAAAATCATTACTGTTTCCTTAAAAAATTCTATATATCAATGTTATTTTAGGCAAAAAAGAGAAGGTACCCTCTTAATGAGTATATCTGTGTTTATCTTCCTGATTCTGCGTTAAGTAAGGTTTTGGCGTGAATGATAACAAGGCACGTTTGAGTATGATCCCCACAAACGGAATGAAAACAGGTGGAGAAGATCGTTCAGACAAATTATATCACCTTCAAGAGCGGCCCATCTGTATTATTGCTCGGGGGAACTTGAATATAGAGCAACACATCAACTAATAACATTAGTACAAGATAACCACATTGGTTTCACACGTATAAAAGTGAGTAAAAGTAAGGTAAGTTCCATAGATAAACTTCTATAATCGATCACAGTATGCTTAACAGGAGATGCCCGAATGATCAGAACAATAACATTTTAAGCGCACTTCCCCCTTTATTTCACAAAATATTTTCCATCATACAGTACTTCACAATCTTATAAAAACAACACAGAAAGCACGCTCAATCCTTAAAAATAACCGCACAAAACGAATCCTGGAAGCTCTCATTTGCAGTGTAATGCTCTTCAAGAGGAAATTGTTTATATTAATTTTAACCAGAATAAAACCACTAACACCATTAATCAGTAAACTACAGAAACTACTTTGAAACTGATACCTTGAAAACTTCTCTGCAGATGAGTGCATTCACACAATCAGCACAGAACCATATTTCAATGAAAAGGCATTGACACAAGAGCATAAAAACCCAATTACCATACATAGCAGTGGTAGAGGGAATTACATTTATTGACAACACCATAATGGTAGAAGAAACCCTCAATGAAAACATTTCCCCAACAAACTTACAACCAACTCTTCAATCCACCAAAGTAATCTGTCCAGTCTAGAAATGCCCCTGGACCTCAATTTGTAATGTACGAAAGCAATCCTTCCAAGCTTTATGCCAATTCCTCAATCACTACGTGAAAGTAAAGCAGAAAACCAGAATAAAAACTTTGCAAACCATTGACTCTCCTCCAGTACTCAGTGACACTGGACTGCGAGGACATTCATTAGCCTGCATTTCAATAACTGCTTGCAAAAGCACCTTCTACCACATAAAAATATTAGCAACATACCATTCCAATCTACAAAATCTTGTCCACAAACTGTACTATGCAAAAAGTCCTGCTTTACAACTACAACACTTTAATAGCATTCCCCTACATGCCACAGCCAAAGAACTCCTTGAAAAAATAGACCACATCCAAACCAAATATTTTGGAAGTGAAAATCCAGTAAAAGTACAAAGAGTACCGAAAATCTTACAAATTAAAATCTTCTAATAAACACAAACAAAAAAGAAATAGCAAAGTTTAAAAGCACATCTGCTGCCTACGGCCTCCGGTCATGCACACAAGAGTCTAGGAACTAGCCACAACCACCACAGCATAATACTCCCATGAATCTGGCCACTGCCACAACCAACAGAGGACAATTTGCCCTTAACTTAAAAATGTAAACACAATCTACAGATATAAAAGTAGACCACCAACCATATTTTTCTCCAATAGCAATGTCACCATATCATGCACATTTCACTCCCCTACTCTAAAAAGCCCTCTTCACTCATAAAATAACACCAAACATGTTTCTTCAACTGCCCACCAAACACAGAGAAAGAAACAAAGATGTCTTCTGCATTACCATGTACAACAAAGTCAAACTGTGCTCACAATGTTACATCAATGAAAAGTACCATTTCCACTTCAATGCTATTGTCTCACTGTGTTCCAAAAAGTGTACACTGCCTATACAGTATGTGATCACTATACACATATTATTGTAATACTTCTTTCCAATAGCCAAATTCTATTTCTGTACAAATATTATTACAATGCCTATAGCCAGTGGCCAGATTCGTGGGTGCATGGCCGTATTATGCTGTGATGGTTGTAGCCAGTCCCTAGACTCTTGGGTACATGGCCGACTAGGGCCATATACTTTTGCAAAGTTTGGTAAGCATACGTCCAGAGTGAGCAAAGTTTTAAACCGCCCAAAACTGCTCTTCCTATGAGATGAGCAACTTAACCATGACTACACGGCCGCTACCGCAAGCAGTCTAATATATATATATATATATATATATATACTAGCCTATATACCCGCCTTTGCCCGGGAAGTCCGGTCTCAGATGTTTTTTCATATTCCACCGTAAAAGATAAACAAATATTGTTGTTTGACACAAAGATAAAGTGTGATACATGTTAATACCACTAATTAATTGAACACCAAGGGGCCGATTCATGGAACAAACATGCGCCGAAAATCTTTGCGCAAGCAGGCGCAAGCGCAAAAAAACAGGCGCACGCGCACAAGTGCGATTCATGGAAGTCCCTGCGCGTGTTTACCTCGGGATGTGCACCAAACCCGTGCATGGCGCACAAGTCACTGCAACATCCCGAAAGGTGTGCGTGACGCGCACAGTGAAAGCGCACAACCTCGGCGCATACACCAGAAAGTGGGCGGGACATGGGGCGTAACGCGCGGAATGGGGAACAACGCGCGAAAATAAGGGCGTTACTGGGGATGCACTGCAGGGAAGCAGACGGAACGCCCACACGCACTCGAACCACACATATTCATGGAATCGAATAGGGCAAAGCCACGCACAGCCAAAGACACGCACAAGCTGAAACACCACCGCCACACGAAGGCAGACGGTAGAGTCCCAGCGCATCACAAAAGTGGCAACATACAGCAATTGGGCCTGTGCGAGCGGGGCACGTGTATTGCGGGCGTGCGCGGGAAGTAACACACGCGATCGAGCGGGGTAAGTGTATTTCGGGGGTGCGCGGGAAGTTACACACGCGATTGAGCGGGGTACGTGTACATCGGGGGCGCGCGGGAAGTTACACACGCGATTGAGCGGGGTACGTGTATTTAGGGGGTGCGCGGGAAGTTACACATGCGATTGAGCTGGGTACGTGTATTTCGGGGGTGTGCGGGAAGTTCCACACGCGATCTCATCAGGGTACGTGTATTACAGGGGTGCGCGGGGAGCACCACACGTGAATTGCACGTGTGGGTCCTCCCAGGTGTTCCCTCTACACCCTCCACGGCCCCTGCAGGTGGCTCACACCACAGGGGCCTACCCTGCACATGTCCTGCAGGCACCCCATCCACCATGGCCATGCCCCCCAGCCAACCCACATGTCAACTTGCACTACTGCCCACCAACGCATGTCCCCCTGCACCCACAGCCACCAGGGGCACCCTCCACCAGGCCCCCACCCATGTCTCCCACCACCCCCAGCAGTGCAGGGGCACCCTCCACCAGGCCCCCACCCATGTCTCCCACCACCCCCACCCCCCAGCCACCAGGGGCAGCCTCCACCAGGCCCCCACCCATGTCCCCCACCACCCCCACCCCCCAGCAGTGCAGGAGCACCCTCCACCAGGCCCCCACCCATGTCTCCCACCACCCCCACCCCCCAGCCACCAGGGGCAGCCTCCACCAGGCCCCCACCCATGTCTCCCACCACCCCCACCCCCCAGCCACCAGGGGCAGCCTCCACCAGGCCCCCACCCATGTCTCCCACCACCCCCACCCCCCAGCCACCAGGGGCAGCCTCCACCAGGCCCCCAACCATGTCTCCCAGCACCCCCACCCCCCAGCCACCAGGGGCAGCCTCCACCAGGCCCCCACCCATGTCTCCCAGCACCCCCACCCCCCAGCCACCAGGGGCAGCCTCCACCAGGCCCCCACCCATGTCTCCCACCACCCCCACCCCCCAGCAGTGCAGGGGCAGCCTCCACCAGGCCCCCACCCATGTCTCCCACCACCCCCACCCCCCAGCCACCAGGGGCAGCCTCCACCAGGCCCCCACCCATGTGTCCCACCACCCCCACCTCCCCAGCACTGTGGGGCACCTGCCAGCAGGCCCCCACCCATGTCCAACTCATGTTCCCCACCACCCCCACCCCCCAGCACTGTGGGGCACCTGCCAGCAGTCCCTCACCCATGTCCAACTCATGTTCCCCACCACCCCCACCCCCACCCCCCAGCAATGTGGGGCACCTGCCAGCAGGCCCCCACCCATGTCCAACTCATGTTCCCCACCACCCCCACCCCCCAGGACTGTGGGGCACCTGCCAGCAGGCCCCCACCCATGTCTCCCACCACACCCACCCCCCAGCCACCAGGGGCAGCCTCAACCAGGCCCCCACCCATGTCTCCCACCACCCCCACCCCCCAGCAGTGCAGGGGCAGCCTCCACCAGGCCCCCACCCATGTCTCCCACCACCCCCACCCCCCAGCAGTGCCGGGGCACCCTCCACCAGGCCCCCACCCATGTCTCCCACCCCCCCACCCCCCAGCCACCAGGGGCAGCCTCCACCAGGCCCCCACCCATGTCTCCCACCACCCCCACCCCCCAGCCACCAGGGGCAGCCTCCACCAGGCCCCCACCCATGTCTTCCACCACCCCCACACCCCAGCAGTGCAGGGGCAGCCTCCACCAGGCCCCCACCCATGTCTCCCACCACCCCCAGCAGTGCAGGGGTACCCTCCACCAGGCCCGCACCCATGTCTCCCACCACCCCCACCCCCAGCCACCAGGGGCAGCCTCCACCAGGCCCCCACCCATGTGTCCAACCACCCCCACCCCCCAGCACCGTGGGGCACCTGCCAGCAGGCCCCCACCATGTCCAACTCATGTTCCCCACCCCCCCACCCCCCAGCACTGTGGGGCACCTGCCAGCAGGCCCCCACCCATGTCCAACTCATGTTCCCCACCACCCCCACCCCCCAGCAATGTGGGGCACTTGCCAGCAGGCCCCCACCCATGTCCAACTCATGTTCCCCACCACCCCCACCCCCTAGCACTGTGGGGCACCTGCCAGCAGGCCCCCACCCATGTCTCCCACCACCCCCACCCTCCAGCCATCAGGGGCAGCCTCCACCAGGCCCCCACCCATGTCTCCCAGCACCCCCACCCCCCAGCAGTGCAAGGGCAGCCTCCACCAGGCCCCGACCCATGTCTCCCACCACCCCCACCCCCCAGCAGTGCAGGGGCAGCCTCCACCAGGCCCCCACCCATGTCTCCCACCACCCCCACCCCCCAGCCACCAGGGGCAGCCTCCACCAGGCCCCCACCCATGTGTCCCACCACCCCCACCTCCCCAGCACTGTGGGGCACCTGCCAGCAGGCCCCCACCGATGTCCAACTCATGTTCCCCACCACCCCCACCCCCCAGCACTGTGGGGCACCTGCCAGCAGTCCCCCACCCATGTCCAACTCATGTTCCCCACCACCCCCACCCCCCAGCAATGTGGGGCACCTGCCAGCAGGCCCCCACCCATGTCCAACTCATGTTCCCCACCACCCCCACCCCCCAGGACTGTGGGGCACCTGCCAGCAGGCCCCCACCCATGTCTCCCACCACACCCACCCCCCAGCCACCAGGGGCAGCCTCCACCAGGCCCCCACCCATGTCTCCCACCACCCCCACCCCCCAGCAGTGCAGGGGCAGCCTCCACCAGGCCCCCACCCATGTCTCCCACCACCCCCACCCCCCAGCAGTGCAGGGGCACCCTCCACCAGGCCCCCACCCATGTCTCCCACCACCCCCACCCCCCAGCCACCAGGGGCAGCCTCCACCAGGCCCCCACCCATGTCTCCACCACCCCCACCCCCCAGCCACCAGGGGCAGCCTCCACCAGGCCCCCACCCATGTCTTCCACCACCCCCACCCCCCAGCAGTGCAGGGGCAGCCTCCACCAGGCCCCCACCCATGTCTCCCACCACCCCCAGCAGTGCAGGGGCACCCTCCAACAGGCCCACACCCATGTCTCCCACCACCCCCACCCCCCAGCCACCAGGGGCAGCCTCCACCAGGCCCCCACCCATGTCTCCCACCACACCCACCCCCCAGCAGTGCAGGGGCACCCTCCACCAGGCCCCCACCCATGTCTCCCACTACCCCCACCCCCAGCCACCAGGGGCAGCCTCCACCAGGCCCCCACCCATGTCTCCCACCACCCCCACCCCCCAGCCACCAGGGGCAGCCTCCACCAGGCCCACACCCATGTCTCCCACCACCCCCACCCCCCAGCAGTGCAGGGGCAGGCTCCACCAGGCCCCCTCCCATGTCTCCCACCACCCCCAGCAGTGCAGGGGAACCCTCCACCAGGCCCCCACCCATGTCTCCCACCACCCCCACCCCCCAGCAGTGCAGGGGCATCCTCCACCAGGCCCCCACCCATGTCTCCCACCACCCCCAGCAGTGCAGGGGTACCCTCCACCAGGCCCGCACCCATGTCTCCCACCACCCCCACCCCCCAGCCACCAGGGGCAGCCTCCACCAGGCCCCCACCCATGTGTCCCACCACCCCCACCCCCCAGCACCGTGGGGCACCTGCCAGCAGGCCCCCACCCATGTCCAACTCATGTTCCCCACCCCCCCACCCCCCAGCACCGTGGGGTACCTGCCAGCAGGCCCCCACCCATGTCCAACTCATGTTCCCCACCACCCCCACCCCCAGCAATGTGGGGCACCTGCCAACAGGCCCCCACCCATGTCCAACTCATGTTCCCCACCCCCCCACCCCCCAGCACTGTGGGGCACCTGCCAGCAGGCCCCCACCCATGTCCAACTCGTGTTCCCCACCACCCCCACCCCCCAGCAATGTGGGGCACCTGCCAGCAGGCCCCCACCCATGTCCAACTCATGTTCCCCACCACCCCCACCCCCTAGCACTGTGGGGCACCTGCCAGCAGGCCCCCACCCATGTCTCCCACCACCCCCACCCCCCAGCCACCAGGGGCAGCCTCCACCAGGCCCCCACCCATGCCTCCCACCAACCCCCACCCCCCAGCAGTGCAGGGGCAGCCTCCACCAGGCCCCCACCCATGTCTCCCACCACCCCCAGCAGTGCAGGGGCACCCTCCACCAGGCCCCCACCCTTGTCTCCCACCACCCCCCAGCAGAGTAGGGGCACCCTCCACCAGGCCGCCACCCATGTTCCCCACCACCCCCACCCCCCAGGACTGTGGGGCACCTGCCAGCAGGCCCCCACCCATGTCTCCCACCACACCCACCCCCCAGCCACCAGGGGCAGCCTCCACCAGGCCCCCACCCATGTCTCCCACCACCCCCACCCCCCAGCAGTGCAGGGGCAGCCTCCACCAGGCCCCCACCCATGTCTCCCACCACCCCCACCCCCCAGCAGTGCAGGGGCACCCTCCACCAGGCCCCCACCCATGTCTCCCACCCCCCACCCCCCAGCCTCCAGGGGCAGCCTCCACCAGGCCCCCACCCATGTCTCCCACCACCCCCACCCCCCAGCCACCAGGGGCAGCCTCCACCAGGCCCCCACCCATGTCTTCCACCACCCCCACACCCCAGCAGTGCAGGGGCAGCCTCCACCAGGCCCCCACCCATGTCTCCCACCACCCCCAGCAGTGCAGGGGTACCCTCCACCAGGCCTGCACCCATGTCTCCCACCACCCCCACCCCCCAGCCACCAGGGGCAGCCTCCACCAGGCCCCCACCCATGTGTCCCACCACCCCCACCCCCCAGCACCGTGGGGCACCTGCCAGCAGGCCCCCACCCATGTCCAATTCATGTTCCCTACCCCCCCACCCCCCAGCACTGTGGGGTGTACCTGCCAGCAGGCCCCCACCCATGTCCAACTCATGTTCCCCACCACCCCCACCCCCCAGCAATGTGGGGCACTTGCCAGCAGGCCCCCACCCATGTTTCCCACCACCCCCACCCTCCAGCCATCAGGGGCAGCCTCCACCAGGCCCCACCCATGTCTCCCAGCACCCCCACCCCCCAGCAGTGCAAGGGCAGCCTCCACCAGGCCCCCACCCATGTCTCCCACCACCCCCACCCCCCAGCAGTGCAGGGGCAGCCTCCACCAGGCCCCCACCCATGTCTCCCACCACCCCCACCCCCCAGCCACCAGGGGCAGCCTCCACCAGGCCCCCACCCATGTGTCCCACCACCCCCACCTCCCCAGCACTGTGGGGCACCTGCCAGCAGGCCCCCACCGATGTCCAACTCATGTTCCCCACCACCCCCACCCCCCAGCACTGTGGGGCACCTGCCAGCAGTCCCCCACCCATGTCCAACTCATGTTCCCCACCACCCCCACCCCCCAGCAATGTGGGGCACCTGCCAGCAGGCCCCCACCCATGTCCAACTCATGTTCCCCACCACCCCCACCCCCCAGGACTGTGGGGCACCTGCCAGCAGGCCCCCACCCATGTCTCCCACCACACCCACCCCCCAGCCACCAGGGGCAGCCTCCACCAGGCCCCCACCCATGTCTCCCACCACCCCCACCCCCCAGCAGTGCAGGGGCAGCCTCCACCAGGCCCCCACCCATGTCTCCCACCACCCCCACCCCCCAGCAGTGCAGGGACACCCTCCACCAGGCCCCCACCCATGTCTCCCACCACCCCCACCCCCCAGCCACCAGGGGCAGCCTCCACCAGGCCCCCACCCATGTCTCCCACCACCCCCACCCCCCAGCCACCAGGGGCAGCCTCCACCAGGCCCCCACCCATGTCTTCCACCACCCCCACCCCCCAGCAGTGCAGGGGCAGCCTCCACCAGGCCCCCACCCATGTCTCCCACCACCCCCAGCAGTGCAGGGGCACCCTCCAACAGGCCCCCACCCATGTCTCCCACCACCCCCACCCCCCAGCCACCAGGGGCAGCCTCCACCAGGCCCCCACCCATGTCTCCCACCACCCCCACCCCCCAGCAGTGCAGGGGCACCCTCCACCAGGCCCCCACCCATGTCTCCCACTACCCCCACCCCCAGCCACCAGGGGCAGCCTCCACCAGGCCCCCACCCATGTCTCCCACCACCCCCACCCCCCAGCCACCAGGGGCAGCCTCCACCAGGCCCACACCCATGTCTCCCACCACCCCCACCCCCCAGCAGTGCAGGGGCAGCCTCCACCAGGCCCCCTCCCATGTCTCCCACCACCCCCAGCAGTGCAGGGGATCCCTCCACCAGGCCCCCACCATGTCTCCCACCACCCCCACCCCCCAGCAGTGCAGGGGCATCCTCCACCAGGCCCCCACCCATGTCTCCCACCACCCCCAGCAGTGCAGGGGTACCCTCCACCAGGCCCGCACCCATGTCTCCCACCACCCCCACCCCCCAGCCACCAGGGGCAGCCTCCACCAGGCCCCCACCCATGTGTCCCACGACCCCCACCCCCCCAGCACCGTGGGGCACCTGCCAGCAGGCCCCCACCCATGTCCAACTCATGTTCCCCACCCCCCCCACCCCCCAGCACTGTGGGGCACCTGCCAGCAGGCCCCCACCCATGTCCAACTCATGTTCCCCACCACCCCCACCCCCCAGCAATGTGGGGCACCTGCCAACAGGCCCCACCCATGTCCAACTCATGTTCCCCACCCCCCTCCCCCCCAGCACTGTGGGGCACCTGCCAGCAGGCCCCCACCCATGTCCAACTCATGTTCCCCACCACCCCCACCCCCCAGCAATGTGGGGCACCTGCCAGCAGGCCCCCACCCATGTCCAACTCATGTTCCCCACCACCCCCACCCCCTAGCACTGTGGGGCACCTGCCAGCAGGCCCCCACCCATGTCTCCCACCACCCCCACCCCCCAGCCACCAGGGGCAGCCTCCACCAGGCCCCCACCCATGCCTCCCACCAACCCCCACCCCCCAGCAGTGCAGGGGCAGCCTCCACCAGGCCCCCACCCAGGTCTCCCACCACCCCCAGCAGTGCAGGGGCACCCTCCACCAGGCCCCCACCCTTGTCTCCCACCACCCCCCAGCAGAGTAGGGGCACCCTCCACCAGGCCCCCACCCATGTCTCCCACCACCCCCACCCCCCAGCCACCAGGGGCAGCCTCCACCAGGCCCCCACCCATGTCTCCCACCACCCCCACCCCCCAGCAGTGCAGGGGCACCCTCCACCAGGCCCCCACCCATGTCTCCCACTACCCCCACCCCCAGCCACCAGGGGCAGCCTCCACCAGGCCCCCACCCATGTCTCCCACCACCCCCACCCCCCAGCCACCAGGGGCAGCCTCCACCAGGCCCCCACCCATGTCTCCCACCACCCCCACCCCCCAGCAGTGCAGGGGCAGCCTCCACCAGGCCCCCTCCCATTTCTCCCACCACCCCCAGCAGTGCAGGGGAACCCTCCACCAGGCCCCCACCCATGTCTCCCACCACCCCCACCCCCCAGCAGTGCAGGGGCACCCTCCACCAGGCCCCCACCCATGTCTCCCACCACCCCCACCCCCCAGCCACCAGGGGCAGCCTCCACCAGGCCCCCACCCATGTGTCCCACCACCCCCACCCCCCAGCACTGTGAGGCACCTGCCAGCAGGCCCCCACCCATGTCCAACTCATGTTCCCCACCACCCCCACCCCCAGCACTGTGGGGCACCTGCCAACAGGCCCCCACCCATGTCCAACTCATGTTCCCCACCACCCCCACCTGCCAGCAATGTGGAGCACCTTCCAGCAGGCCCCCACCCATGTCCAACTCATGTTCCCCACCACTCCCACCCCCCAGCACTGTGGGGCACCTGCCAGCAGGCCCCCACCCATGTCCAACTCATGTTCCCCACCACCCCCACCCCCCAGCAACCAGGGGCAGCCTCCACCAGGCCCCCACCCATGTCTCCCAGCACCCCCACCCCCCAGCCACCAGGGGAAGCCTCCACCAGGCCCCCACCCATGTCTCCCACCACCCCCACCCCCCAGCCACCAGGGGCACCCTCCACCAGGCCCCCACCCATGTCTCCCACCACCCCCACCCCCCTGCAGTGCAGGGGCACCCACCACCAGGACCCCACCCATGTCTCCCACCACCCCCACCCCCCAGCAGTGCAGGGGCACCCTCCACCAGGCCCCCACCCATGTCTCCCACCACCCCCACCCCCCAGCCACCAGGGGCAGCCTCCACCAGGCCCCCAGCCATGTGTCCCACCACCCCCACCCCCCCCAGCACTGTGGGGCACCTGCCAGCAGGCCCCCACCCATGTCCAACTCATGTTCCCCACCACGCCCACACCCCAGCACTGTGGGGCACCTGCCAGCAGGCCCCCACCCATGTCCAACTCATGTTCCCCACCACCCCCATCCCCCAGCACTGTGGGGCACCTGCCAGCAGGCCCCCACCCATGTGCAACTCATGTTCCCCAGCCAACATGTCATCACAATCTAGATCCCTGGTCCCTATGGTCAGCCTCCAAATGCAAAACACCCACCCGAGTATTGCATCCACCCACTCATAATTTGCAATTACATCACAGAACACCAATTGCAAGTTCCGAAACAAACACATTTCCCTCACATACACCCAATGGGTATCAGTGAATCTCAAAACCCATATCATGAAATGCATGAAACCAATGAGATACCACGCATTGAAGTTCAACATAACAAATATTTATTAAAGGAAACATAAATAGAATCAAAAATGAAGAAACTGAAATGTGAATGTACAAAAATCAAAAGAAGCATGTCCGTGAAAAAAAGCAAAACCAAAAATAAAATTCCAAAGTAATGGTGTCCAAAGTCATTGTCCACAAAACAAAATCCAATGGGATATAAAAAAGAAAGCCATTGCTCCATGGTCAAAATGTGAAAAAAAAATACAATCCAACAGTGAACTATGTACATGGGAACAAGCCAGGGTCCATTATCCCAACAAAAGAAAGGAAACCTATCTAGCTACACTAACTAATAAAATAAACTATATACAAAAATGTGGCCAATGTCCGAAAGGTCCAAATAAAATCAAAACAAAAATGAAACCTAACACTACCTACATAACTATGTACAAGGGCAGCGGGCTAGTTTCACGGCTCACATGTGGATGTCCTGGGCCAGGGCATCATCGAACTCCTGCTCAATGTCCCGGAGGCGGTCCTCCTCCATGGCCCCGAGGGTCCGCAGGGCCGTCGACGTGTCCACCTCCAAACCCCTGCGGAATGCCTCGAGGCACTCGGCCCGCCTCAGGGCCCTCCGCATGGAGTTCTCCGCCCTGACCATTGTGAGCCGTGCCTCTTCCGCCCGCTGCCGCTCCGCATCTATGGCGTGGCCCAACCGCTGCCACACGGAAGACACTCTCTGTCCTGGGTCCTCCTGCCCTCCGGCCGATGCCTGCCCCTCCGATGTTGAAGGCCCCGAGCCTTCATGGCTCCCACCACGTTGCTGCTGCTGCTGTGCCTCTGCCCGTGCACTGCCTCCTGCTCCCTGCACATCCTCCGCCGGCTGGGGTGCAGTCGTAGATGTGGCCACCCCTGCTGGACGTCCAACTCCCGACTGTGGCAGGGATGCCTCCTCCACCAGCCTGGCCGCACCGTCAGAGGCAGCTCCACAGGGCACCCAGGTGACTGATGGGTGGGAAGATGGCACGGAGGACGACTGGCGCGTAGGGGGTCCAGTTGAGGAGGGGGTCGTAGCAAGCCCCATCAGATGGAGGAATCCAGCCTGGGTGACCTGTCCCAGCAGGCTGACGTGGTCAACGAGCCATTCGAGATGACGTGCAGTCTCCTCATGAAAAGACTGCAGGTCACCTCGCATGGCCCGTTGACGCAACGCCACAGCAGTCAGGACAGGCTCAACCCGGACCCGGATAGCCACGTCCGCAGGCAGAGGAAGGCCAGTTGACGTGAGCTCATCCCCTGCCTGAAAATGGGTCTGGACGTAGGCATCCCTGCTGGTGCAAGATGATGCAGGGACAGGATCAGGGACAGGATTGCACACAGGCACCTCCGCGGCGGCCTGTGCTGCCTCCTGTCCCTGGTCCTGCACTGCACCACTAGCACCAGTGGGATCCCCACCTCCAGACCCCGTCTCTGGTGCTTACACGGCCTCCTCCTCCACCAAACCCCCCACCAACCTGGATGACTCCGTACCATCTTCCCCTGTTGGGCCCTGTGGAGTCCCAGCTGCCCCTTCTGCTGCCGAGGAGTCCAACTCCAACCTCCGCCTCTTGGACCTCCCCCCTGCAGCTGCGGCCTGGGACACGGCACCGGACACCTCACTCCCCGACGAGATGACAACATGGGAGGGGAGCCGGGCCTTGCGTCTCCGGCTGGCGGTGGGATCCCCACCGCTGTGCTCCACAGCACCTTCTCCGCCCTCTTCATCAGTTGATGCTGCAGACAGGGAGAAACAAAACACAGGCATCAGGGCACTGTACAATGGACACATACACACATGACAGTTGTACATGAGTGGCATTGGCAAACCTCAGACATGTCATCAGAATCCCCAACACATGTCATTTCAACTCGCACACATGAGTCATACCACAGCCATATCGCAACTGCCAGCACCATCCATACACATACAACAGCATGAGCAGGCAAAGGTGAGCCAGACATCACATGCAACACATGAAGTGCACCACACATGTACACACACCACCACACTTGCATGCATGTGTACACCCCTGCCAAGTGTCGCAGTGTTCAGACGGGCATCCATGTCACATCTGCCAATCAGGCTTCCACATACCGCTGTCACATGCATCCATGTTGCATCACTGTTGTCAAATACACACACATGCACATGTACACAGTGCTGATACATGCAGCCGAAAACAACATACATGCGTGACATCACGGACATGTCCACTTACAAACACATGTGGATGTCCCGGGCCAGGGCATCATCGAACTCCTGCTCAATGTCCCGGAGGCGGTCCTCCTCCATGGCCCCCAGGGGCCGCAGGGCCGTCGACGTGTCCACCTCCAAACCCCTGCGGATTGCCTCGAGGCACTCGGCCCGCCTCAGGGCCCTCCGCATGGAGTTCTCCGCCCTGACCATTGTGAGCCGTGCCTCTTCCGCCCGCTGCCGCTCCGCATCTATGGCGTGGCCCAACCGCTGCCACACGGAAGACACTCTCTGTCCTGGGTCCTCCTGCCCTCCGGCCGATGCCTGCCCCTCTGATGTTGAAGGCCCGAGCCTTCATGGCTCCCACCACGTTGCTGCTGCTGTGCCTCTGCCCGTGCACTGCCTCCTGCTGCCTGCACATCCTCCGCCGGCTGGGGTGCAGTCGTAGATGTGGCCACCCCTGCTGGACGTCCAACTCCCGACTGTGGCAGGGATGCCTCCTCCACCAGCCTGGCCGCACCGTCAGAGGCAGCTCCACAGGGCACCCAGGTGACTGATGGGTGGGAAGATGGCACAGAGGACGACTGGCGCGTAGGGGGTCCAGTTGAGGAGGGGGTCGTAGCAAGCCCCATCAGATGGAGGAATCCAGCCTGGGTGACCTGTCCCAGCAGGCTGACGTGGTCAACGAGCCATTCGAGATGACGTGCAGTCTCCTCATGAAAAGACTGCAGGTCACCTCACATGGCCCGTTGACGCAACGCCACACCAGTCAGGACAGGCTCAACCCGGACCCGGATAGCCACATCCGCAGGCAGAGGAAGGCCAGTTGACGTGAGCTCATCCCCTGCCTGAAAACGGGTCTGGACGTAGGCATCCCTGCTGGTGCAAGATGATCCACCCATACTCGACCCCATACAAACAGATGTGCAACCTGCACACTACTGAAAAATCACCACACGCACTGCTCACAATCAGGATGCATGTACACTTACCACTCGACTCCAGACGGGTCTGCCTCTCGAGGACCTGGACGTGGAGTTCTGGGGATATGCGTTCCAGGACCCTCATCTGTTCTTCCGACAAGTGGCCCCGGCGCCCCTTGGCATCTGCTGCCTTCAAGAGGCGCCGGGCCTTGTTCAGGGTCCTGGACCTGAAGTCCTCCCAGCGCTTCTTGACATGTTGTAAGTCGCGGACTGCCACCCCCTCCGCGTTGATGGCAGTCACGATGTCAGTCCAGATCCGAGTCCGTCCTTCCTTGTCGGCGCGGGAACTTCCGAAGAGGGCATCATTCTGCCCCAGGACTTGCTCCACCAGGACACCAACTTCGGTGGCACTGAAGCTGGTGCCCCTCTGCCTCTCTGGCCGGGGGTTGTCAGTGGTCTCAGATGGTGTTTGCCCCGACATGACAACCCCAGAGGCCGGAGTGGGTGGACAACTGGGTCCTGGGGCTGGGTTGTGGAGCGATGGAATCCCAGTCGGGAGTCTTCGGTTCCAGCAGGGGTGGTCACAGCAACAGCACCCCTGGCTGATGTGCAGGCAGCAAATGGCAGGGCACGTGGGCAGCAGGCAGTCAGGCAGCAGCAGATGGCAGGTGGGAGCGTGCTCAGGGCTCTGGGGGGCAGTAGTTCGGCCTTCTGGGCAGGAGCGTGGTCTTCCGTGTGCTTACGTGTGGCCAGCTTGATACGGAGTGATTTGGCACGTGAAAAATCTGCACGTCAGCGTGTAATTCGAGGAAAGGCCCTTAGCGCGTATGCACGGCAGCACGCATATGCGATTTAATTGGAGCAAAGGCCCTTAGCACGTGAGCGCGTCTGTGACGTGACGCGCACGGGTGTTTCCCTCATTGCACGTGATGACAGAACAAACGTGGATTTCCACCAATCGCGTGTGAAAGTTCCCGCGCACCCCGGAACACACGTACCCAGGCTAATCGTGTGTGGAACTTCCCACGCACCCCGATACACACGTACCCAGGCCAATCGCGTGTACGCTCACTCCCCTCCGAATACACGCGATGACACTCGGACGTACAGTCTTACCACATATCCGAATACGGGAAACCCGCGCACGGCAAAAGACGTGCACAGGCGTCAACGCGTCCGCCCACACGAAGGCAGGCGGAAGCGTCCCCGCGCACAGCATAACAGTGCGCGCAAACAACAAATGCGTATATACAGCTACGATGAATGCCCCATTTGTCGCTGCACTGATCGTGGGACACCGCAGGAGGAGGAGAATAGCCAGGGCACGCATTTTCGCACCACGGACAAGCCTTTTTGGGATGCCTGACGACCAGGTCTACGGCAGGTATAGGTTTCCACCCCATATCATCCTAGACCTGGTCAGGGAGTGGGAAGATGACCTTACATCCCCCACCCTTTGCTCCCAAGCATTGAGCCCCTTGGAGAAGCTGCTCAATATCCTGCATTTTTTGGCCACTGGGTCATTTCAGCGGACTACTGCCATAGTGGGGGGGGTCTCACAGGCCACGCAGTCACGCTGCCTACACCAGGTACTGGCAATCATGACAGCACGCCCCTCAGTCCGCAGGATCATATACATGCCCAGAACACCCGCAGAAAGGCAGGCCGTTGTCTTGGATTTTTTCAGGGTGGCACACTTCCCCAAAGTGCTCGGTGCCATAGATTGCACCCATGTGGCCCTACGTCCACCTAGGGCCACTGAGCACATCTACCGAAACCGCAAGCATTGGCATTCCATCAATGTACAGGTGGTATGCGATGCAAAGGGAATAATCACCTCTGTCTATGCAAACTACCCTGGCTCCACCCATGACAGTTTCATATACAGAATGTCCGCCCTAAGCCGGGCCCTGGAAGCTGGGCAGCATGGCGACACATGGCTCCTAGGTCAGTACAAATGCCCTTGCACATGCAGGCAAGTCACACACAGACAAATATCGAAAACCCTAATAATCTCAACTATTATCACCTCCCCAGGGACAGTGCCTACCCTCTGAGCAACCACATGATGACGCCAATCCGGAACCCGACCACACCACCCCAGGTAAGATACAACGCCGCCCATATTGCAACCAGGGGCATAGTGGAGAGCACATTCGGAGTGCTCAAGTCACATTTCCGCTCCCTTGACCGCTCTGGTGGGCAACTACACTATGCACCACCAGAAGTGTGCAGGATCATTGTGGCAGCATGTGTCCTGCACAATGTTGCAACAAGGCAGGGCGTCCCGGTGGACATGGTGGTGCCCCCACATCCCCAACCACAGGCACTGCCCATGGGAGGGGACAGGGCACGTGGCGAGGAAGCCCGGACCCAGCTTGTGGCCACATTTCTCACCTAAACTCCCACCCCTTCGGAGTGCACACAGGCCTGGCACATACCAGGTGACAATCGATGATGACAAAGAGACAGTCAACTGTCACAACCATACCACCCTGAGATAGTTGCCATGGAAGTGCCACATCGTCTGCATCCCTAGCTACTTAAACACAAGCTATCCTGTGTGACCAAAAGGCACACATGACATATGACATGATATGGCCCATACACAAGTATTTCAAGGCGCGATGAGGCAGGGAGGGGGGAACAAGGGAAGACGACAACGGTACTACTAGGCCAGGTGTCATTGAGATCGTGCAAGTGCAGGGGTAGGGGGAAGGGAAAAGTGCAAGGGGAAGGGTGGGGGGGAGTCCAGTACAGGGGAAGTAGCCCAAAAAAATAATACATAGGTTGGCTGGTGGCAACTGCAAAGGTAAGTGCAGACAAGTGCTGGGAAGGGAGGGCTGTAGGGATAGAGAGACAGTACTGCAGTGCAGGGGTTGCCAGGGAGGCAGTGCAAGTGGAGAGTGGCTGGGCCAGGGACCGAGGTCGGTGAGAGTGGCCCAGTTGCAGCTCCTGTGCAGTTCCAGTGAAGAATTCTGCAAGGAAGAGGCAGAGAGTAAGCAGAAGCAAAGAGGAAGGTCTTGAGGTGCTTCCAGAACTGGAGATGGTTCCCCTCAGGTTCAAGTCAGGCAGGAAGTCTGTTCCAGGGGGAGGGCCCTGCCGCGGAGAGAAATCTACCCCCAGCTAGTTGCTCTGAGAAGCGGATGACCCTGACATGCAAGGTGTGCATCACACACACCTGCAAAACAGGCCATGGCCATCACTGTCATGTCACTCAAACCCTCCCAAACCACAACATGACATGGCAAGCAATACCCATACACCAACACAGTAACGATAAGGTACACATTGCCATGTCCTAAATGTACAGTGGCATCCGACAATGATGCCTGACCCGGAATCAGATGAAATGACAGACCAACAAAATCTCCCACCCAAAATAAGTCATTTCCAAATGCATTACAACAGTTGTAGACGTAACATAACAATGAATGCCTGTCTACATGCACATTATGCATTGCAAAATCAACGTTGCTTGGTTAGGTACGGGAAGCAGGAACACCGGGTAGAGGGTACAGATTTCAAAATTGCATAGGATTCCGGGTGATTAGGGGGAAAAAAACATACCAAATTGAATCACACATACATCCATGCGTTAGTGCACCCCCAGCAAGCCTATGCAGAGCAGTTTGAAAGAAAAACAACAGGACACTTAGCTCTGGTTTTGAGTGCTGGCCTCCTGCCTGCACACTCTCAGGTCCAGTTACAGGAGCACTGCAATGCTGCAAAGAGAGCCACAGTCAACAACCAGTACGTGCCAATTACACAAAAACACACCACCAAACATGCCCCATAGCAACAGAGTACTCTACAAACAGACAATCTGGTGTAGATGCTTCGTACCCATATATATCAGTACCCCTGTGACGGGCCATACACGGTCAATGCAGTAAGTCAGCCGCTGGTGGGTGCGTGGCAAATGGAACACCAATGTGTCACAATTCACACTACATGCAATGTTCCCTGGGTAAGCAGACAGACCCATATAGCAAGCCATGACTTCAGTGCAAGTTGCATACCACCATGACCGAAACAAAGTTTGCAGTGCATTTATCATAAAGTACATGGAAATGAAATGCACTGCACCCGAGTATGTCCCTTGCTGTATGTCCCTGTGAGCTGCCCCTTTCCATGTCTCGGAAGGCTACATGGTTGATGCAAGTGCCTCAATGGACCTTGGTGTACCGGAGGGTATGTGCCACTGCCCCTGCATGTGTCCCAGACAACCCTACTATCAACAGCCATCAGTCCACAAACACATCTGAGCTGCATTGTGTGCTTCAACACCAATATTTGTCTAAGCTCACCCTCAGTGCTGTGACTAAGCCTGCATGTGCAACTCGCCTGGTGCAAGCTTTGCTGTGTCGTGGCCCCCCTGTGATGCTCACCTTGCCTGGAGTTCCTTGGAACATGTCAGCAGTTCTAGGATGTGGGTCTGCAATCCCTGTGCCTCTGCTTGTGCACACATGTGCATGTGGGCACCAACAAACGGGTCCAGATTTCCGTTGTACAATGGGCCATGTCTGCTGGCAAAGGTGCGCTGGAGGCTCATTCCCCTGCAGAAAGGGCATGAAACACATGATTAATGCTTCAAAGTCATCTGTGTGTGTCTCATCAGGCATCTCATTACTTGACCATGTCAGAGAGTCACATCACAAATCACACCATCAGTCCGTCTTTTACATCCAAAGTGTGGTACACTATCTACAGCATGAATTGCAACAAGCACATGTACAGGAAAGATATGAAACATACTACACAATGCATAGCAATCAATGTACACATTATTCATGACACACCCCATCTAGCAAAAGCCAAACAGTGGACAATGACACCAAAATCATTCCCACTAGGGGTGTCAACACAAGTCACACAGCACCAGACATGCCACAGATATGACAGTCCAAAGCCCTTGTGTAATATTCTGTAACACCGAACCATCCTTGCGAGCCCATGGATAAGGGAGGCAGGAGTGGCATATGTGAGTCAAGGACCCCAAGCAGCAAACACATACACAAGACAACCATGAAGGGCCCAGCTGGAACAGACAGTGGATGCCTTCAAAAGCCACAAAGCACCGCACCGTCACATGAAAGCACAATAGACTAGCAATTTTAAACTAAATCAACTATTAACTAATTGCACTAACAATGGAAAACCTACATTACCTATTTAAACTAACTATCAAACAGAAACTTAACTAACTAAACTAAAAGAAAAATAAAAAATGACCACATATGACCCGGGGGGGAGGGGAGGCACCCAGGAGGGGGGAGGTACAGGGTGCTGCTCAACATCCACATGCGATGATGCTGAGCCAAAGAAAAAACCTCCATGGGCTCAACACCTGCACAGCCCGACCTATGTGGGAGATAGATGGTCGTCCGAGTCTGGCTCATCCTGGAAAGGAGGATGTGGCACAGTAGCCTGGCCACGCCTAGCCACAGCTTGCCCCTCGTCGGCAGCAAGTCTGCCGGACGGGTGAGCCTGGTTCTGTGTGGCGATGTGACATAGGTCTGCATGCAGAACCTCACGTGATACACGTGCTTCCTCTTGCAAGGTAGCACGTGTAACACGGAGTTCCTCCTGCAAGGCCTGGCTGGACAACCGCTGCACCTCCCGGCAAGCCTGTAGCTCAGCCGAGATGGTACGCTCAAGCTGTGCAAACCTCTCCTCTGCCTGCTGCCTCTGGGACATCATAAGGACACCCAGAGTGGATCTGAGGGAAGCATACTCCTCCCTCAGGGCATCCATGTGCGCCTCTGCGTGAGCAGCAATTGCTTGACGCAGAGACGACATTTCAGCCTGGCGTGCCCTGTCTGAGGCCGCCATGCCCAGCCTGAGCGAGCGGGCCGTGGACCGTGCCGCCTGCTGCTGGAGAAGCACCTGCCTAGCAGGGGGGAGCACAGATCGGGCCACACGCTCCATGCTCTCAGCAATGTTCTCCATTGCTGCCCCCTGCCGTTCTGAATTGGCAGTCATGTCTTGCTCCCACTCAGTATACAGCAGTTGCGTGCGGCGACCGCGTTGCCGGGCTTGACCCCTGCGGGACCCAAGGACCGGGGGTCCTCGCTGTGTTAGCACCGCCTCCGGCTGCACAACTACATGCCCCCGTCGACGTGATGTCCCAGGCACATCAGTGACTGGTGTGGAGGGTGACCCTGCGTCCCGATCCACCACGGGCGGAGGAACCAAGACTGTCTGATCCCTCAGTGCAGGTGTCGCAGATAGAGGAGTGTCCACATCAGAATCACTCACCCCTGACAAATGGACTTGATGCTCATCCAACTCAACATGGACGTCAGAGTCGTCATCAAGGCTGGACTCATAGGCAGCCAGAGACAAGATGGACTGCAGCACTTGGGGGTTTTCATGGCCTACCACCCCACGACCCCCACTAGTGCCGGGTTGATATGGTGTTACCAACCCTGTGTCTGGCATGACAACACCATCCTCCGCCTCCATTGCGTCATCACCTGAAAAATAGAGAGAAAAAAGGTCACTACACATGTCAGAAGCACACGACACACACACACACCGACAGCAAAGGCATCCGGCAGACATGTGACACACAACATATGGCCTGGCATGCATGCTGGGTCTACTTTGAATAGCTTCTGTGATCAGACCTGTTGAAAGGTGGCAGTTTCCATGGAAGTGGGTCTATGCAGTGCAGACAATGTGTACGCCACTCACTACCTACATGTACAAGCACTCCATGGTGTGTGCCAGGAAATGTGAAGGCAGTGCAATGTCAAATTCACACATCATGTGCATTGTGCATTCAATGTGTACCATATCTATAAGCCAAGCACCCCTCCACCCCAGTACCAAAGCAGGGATGCCTAGCATGGTATCAAAAGGCTGACCATACACCTGTGTATTGACAGACAGTGTTAACTGGCATCAACAGCTTAATGTGATTCAAATTACAACACTGCAAATGATGCTGGGACAGTGGGCAGGACACATGATGAAAACTCCGGAGGCCGCCCACGTGTGAAGAAGACACAACAAGAGTTGGACAGAGTCATTGGCCATTGAACAGGCTGAGGCCTGTGAGCCACACAGATTGTCAGAGCCTAAACATGTATGCAACGCAGGACTGAGCCACAGTTGACATGGGGAGACTGATGAGATGGCAGGCAATGTATGTAACCAAGAAATCATATTACAGTGATCATCCAGTTAAGGACACATAGGGGCATGCGTGCAATGCACATGGAGCATGAATGGGCACTCATGTCCCTGCGGGACATCTGACCCATGCACAGTACAAGTGAGATACCCTGCATCGAGTACTAAGGCTGTACCACACGGCATATGTCTGGCAGTTTCTACGCTGGAAGTTAGCATCTACACAGGACACATGAACAAGAAACTACACATTGGCAAGATTGAAGCAGACCAGTGCAAAGGTGGAACTGGGGTGCAGAGTGGCGGAGGAAGGGCAAGGGAGCATGCCCACATGGAGTCCCGCATGCAGGCAGAGGAGACATGCATGACGGAAGCATTGCATTACTTACACATCAGAACCATGTACACGTCACATGTAGCAGCAATCATGCACAACACATCCCACAAGTGAAACACACACGTCCTCAACAAACACGCATCAACACTCACTGGACTGGGCATCAAAGTCCAGCATCTCTCCCACTCCTTCGACCAATTCAGGTGGTATGAACTCCGCAACGAGAGCCTCATGCGGAGTGAGTTCTTCCTCCTCTGGTGCAGGCCCACCGCCAGTCACCAGAGTCAAGTTGTAATTTGAGGCACGCTTAGCCTTCGTGCTGCGCTTTATGTCATTCCAACGCTTTTTGCACTCTTGCGCCGTGCGCACCTCATGGCCGAATGAACTGACATGTTCCGCAACATGCTTCCAGTGGGTGTCACGTTGGGCAGCCGTAGTCTGACTATTGGCACCCACTAGCATGTCACGGCTGTGGCCCCGCACGTAGTCCACAAGGAAGTCCAGTTCCTGCTTACAGAAAGGCTTCTTCCTTGACGTGCAGGAGGTTGTGGCTGTGTGTGGGGTCCCAGCCTTTGCTGCAGGTGCAACCTTCCTCCTCTTGGACTGTGGCGCAGACCCTGGCTGGCTAATGCTGCCCTGACCAGTATGGCCAGTGGGTGCGGTGGATTGACCCAAGGGAGTGGCAGGTGGAGGGATGACCAAAGGCCTGACTTGTGTCAGTGGCAGCTGGGTGCCCACTAATGGACCCTGCGCAGCAACATCAGCTGTGGCAGGGTCATTGACTGCAACGGTCCTGGTTGGCAGACTCACAACTGGGGTGCTGTTGGGTGCATCTGCCCCTGCACTTGCCAACACACGGCTGTTCGGGGCAGCAGATGACATGACTGCCCCAGGGACACGTGTCTTGGTATGAGCAGCCC
This sequence comes from Ambystoma mexicanum, assembly GCF_040938575.1. Taxonomy (NCBI): domain Eukaryota; kingdom Metazoa; phylum Chordata; class Amphibia; order Caudata; family Ambystomatidae; genus Ambystoma; species Ambystoma mexicanum. Next base: position 678,614,345 of record NC_090922.1, on the reverse strand, counting down.
GGCCTGCCCCTATGGTTTCCCCCCTGGCCTGTTGGAGATCTACCAAGGGCTCTTCAAGTGCCAACGCAGCCCGGGCTGGCAGACCCTGAGCCTGGGTGGCGGTGTCCACAGCTGCACCTGCAGCTACCACTACCCTTGGGCCCGTGGCAGTCGATGGAACGGACTGCCGGGTTGTACGGGTGCCAGTGCCAGATGCAGGAGCTGCATCCCCCGGAACCACAGGGGGTGGTGGCATGGCTGCACCGACACATGGCACAACATTGTGCTCAAGTGGCGCACCCCTGCCTCTTCCCCCTCTGTGGCTGCCCTGGACACCCTGGAGTAGCCCCTACTCCCTGGTCACCACGGCCACGTCCCCGACCTCGCCCGCCACGAGGAGGACGCCCAGCTGAGGCGCCCCTCACCTTTGTTGCCCTCCCAACCATGGCACAGATGTAGTAGTGCTGGCACAGATGGAGTGGTGCCAATGGGAGGTGTACACCACAATTGACCTGGGCAATTGGGGTGAAGGGGGTGGGAAGCAAGATGTTAACAGCCCCCCTGCACCTGCAAGGCTGTATGTGACCCTGGTGATGTGGTGACGGGTCACGCAACGCTCAGGCACCCCAAAACTGCAGTAAAACCGTGCACGCAACCCTGCAGCCTACGTGCGTGGATTCAACCTCCCGCAGTACGCGAGGCACCCAGTAATACGAATAACGCATACGCGTGGGACACGCAGGCTACTATGACATTGAAAATGGGTGCGATAGACAGGGGCACCCGCAGTGGGAAAAAGAGCATGTGCGACTCACCGTCTGACTAGCGCGATGCAGAAAAACACGCGTAGCCAATACCCCCGCCAAAAGAAGAGATACGTCCTTGATAGCTGTGAAGTTGTGATGGCGCGCGAAACAACAGGAAGCAGCAACACACGTCGGTCTCCATGAAAGGCACGTACAGCGAACTGCTGGGCCCGCTCACCTTTATCCCGTGCTGAGGGAAACGCACGCGCACGTCACGTCACTGACGCGCATGGGCCCTTTCCTCGTATTACACGCGGACGTGCAGTTTTCCATGCGCGCTTACGCGCATGGGCCCTTTCCTCGTATTGCACGCGGACGTGCAGTTTTTCACGCGCGCTTACGCGCCTGGGCCCTTTCCTCGTATTGCACGCAGACGTGCAGTTTTCCACGCGCGCTTACGCGCATGGGCCCTTTCCTCGTATTACACACGGACGTGCAGTTTTTCATGCGCGCTTATGCGCATGGGCCCTTTACTCGTATTACATGCGGACGTGCAATTTTTCATGCGCGTTTACGCGCATGGGCCCTTTCCTCGTATTACACGCGGACGTGCAGTTTTTCACGCGCGATGAAATGCCCATGCACGTCTGTACGCGTCACGTCACAGGGGCGCATGCGCTTGAGGGGCCTTCTGTCCAATGAAAATGCGTATGCGTGCAGATGCGCTTATGCGCTAAGGGCCTTTCCTCGAATTGCACGCTGACGTGCAGATGTTTCACGTGCCAAATCACTCCGTATCAAGCTGGCCACGTGTAAGCACACGGAAGACCACGCTCCTGCCCAGAAGGCCGAACTACTGCCCCCAAGAGCCCCGAGCACGCTCCCACCTGCCATCTGCTGCTGCCTGACTGCCTGCTGCCCACGTGCCCTGCCATTTGCTGCCTGCACATCAGCCAGGGGTGCTGTTGCTGTGACCACCCCTGCTGGAACCGAAGACTCCCGACTGGGATTCCAACACTCCACAGCCCAGCCCCAGGACCCAGTTGCCCACCCACTCCTGCCTCTGGGGTTGTCATGTCAGGGCAAACACCATCTGAGACCACTGACAATCCCCGGCCAGAGAGGCAGAGTGGCACCAGCTTCAGTGCCACCGAAGTTGGTGTCCTGGTGGAGCAAGTCCTGGGGCAGTATGATGCCCTCTTCGGAAGTTCCCGCGCCGACAAGGAAGGACGGACTCGGATCTGGACTGACATCGTGACTGCCATCAACGCGGAGGGGGTGGCAGTCCGCGACTTACAACATGTCAAGAAGCGCTGGGAGGACTTCAGGTCCAGGACCCTGAACAAGGCCCGGCGCCTCTTGAAGGCAGGGGATGCCAAGGGGCGCCGGGGCCACTTGTCGGAAGAACAGATGAGGGTCCTGGAACGCATATCCCCAGCGCTCCACGTCCAGGTCCTTGAGAGGCAGACCCGTCTGGAGTCGAGCGGTAAGTGTACATGCATCCTGATTGTGAGCAGTGCGTGTGGTGATTTTTCAGTAGTGTGCAGGTTGCACATCTGTTTGTATGGGGTCGAGTATGGGTAGGGGTGTACAGGGCCGTGGGGCTAACACATGCGAGGGCTGGAATGTGTGAGACATGGATGGTGCTTTTGTGTGTAGGCTTGCATGCCAAATGCAGTTGTGTGGGCACACATGTTTAGATGAATGTGTATGTAAGTAGACATGTCCGTGATGTCACGCATGTATGTTGTTTTCGGCTGCATGTATCAGCACTGTGTACATGTGCATGTGTGTGTATTTGACAACAGTGATGCAACATGGATGCATGTGACAGCGGTATGTGGAACCCTGATTGGCAGATCTGACATGGATGCCCGTCTGAACACTGCGACACTTGGCAGGGGTGTACACATGCATGCAAGTGTGGTGGTGTGTGTACATGTGTGGTGCACTTCATGTGTTGCATGTGATGTCTGGCTCACCTTTGCCTGCTCATGCTGTTGTATGTGTATGGATGGTGCTGGCACTTGCGATATGGCTGTGGTATGGCTCATGTGTGCAAGTTGAAATGACATGTGTGTTGGGGATTCTGATGACATGTCTGAGGTTTGCCAATGCCACTCATGTACAACTGTCATGTGTGTATGTGTCCATTGTACAGTGCCCTGATGCCTGTGTTTTGTTTCTCCCTGTCTGCAGCGTCAACTGATGAAGAGGGCGGAGAAGGTGCTGTGGAGCACAGCGGCGGGGATCCCACCGCCAGCCGGAGACGCAAGGCCCGGCTCCCCTCCCATGTTGTCATCTCGTCGGGAAGTGAGAAGTCCGGTGCCGCGTCCCAGACCGCAGCTGCCGGGGGGAGGTCCAAGAGGCGGAGGTTGGAGTTGGACTCCTCGGCAGCAGAAGGGGCAGCTGGGACCTCACAGGGCCCAACAGGGGAAGATGGTACGGAGTCATCCAGGTTGGTGGGGGGTTTGGTGGAGGAGGAGGCCGTGCAAGCACCAGAGATGGGGTGTGGAGGTGGGGATCCCACTGGTGCTAGTGGTGCCGTGCAGGACCAGGGACAGGAGGCAGCACAGGCCGCCGCGGAGGTGCCTGTGTGCAATCTTGTCCCTGATCCTGTCCCTGCATCATCTTGCACCAGCAGGGATGCCTACGTCCAGACCCGTTTTCAGGCAGGGGATGAGCTCACGTCAACTGGCCTTCCTCTGACAGCAGACGTGGCTATCCGGGTCTGGGTTGAGCCTGTCCTGACTGGTGTGGCGTTGCGTCAACGGGCCATGCGAGGTGACCTGCAGTCTTTTCATGAGGAGTCTGCACGTCATCTCGAATGGCTCGTTGACCATGTCAGCCTGCTGGGACAGGTCACCCAGGCCGGATTCCTCCGTATGATGGGGCTTGCTACGACCCCCTCCTCAACTGGACCCCCTACGCGCCAGTCGTCCTCCGTGCCATCTTCCCACCCATCAGTCACCTGGGTGCCCTGTGGAGCTGCCTCTGACAGTGCGGCCAGGCTGGTGGAGGAGGCATCCATGCCACAGTCGGGAGTCGGACGTCCAGCAGGGGTGGCCACATCTACGACTGCACCCCAGCCGGCGGAGGATGTGCAGGCAGCAGGAGGCAGTGCACGGGCAGTGGCACAGCAGCAGCAGCAACGTGGTGGGAGCCATGAATGCTCAGGGCCTTCAACATCGGAGGGGCAGGCATCGGCCGGAGGGCAGGAGGACCCAGGACAGAGAGTGTCTTCCGTGTGGCAGCGGTTGGGCCACGCCATAGATGCGGAGCGGCAGCGTGCGGAAGAGGCACGGCTCACAATGGTCAGGGCGGAGAACTCCATGCGGAGGGCCCTGAGGCGGGCCGAGTGCCTCGAGGCAATCCGCAGGGGTTTGGAGGTGGACACGTCGACGGCCCTGCGGCCCCTGGGGGCCATGGAGGAGGACAGCCTCCGGGACATTGAGCAGGAGTTCGATGATGCCCTGGCCCGGGACATCCACAAGTGAGCCGTGAAACTAGCCTGCTGCCCTTGTACATAGTTATGTAGGTAGTGTTAGGTTTCATTTTTGTTTTGATTTTATTTGGACCTTTCGGACATTGGCCACATTTTTGTATATAGTTTATTTTATTAGTTAGTGTAGTTAGATAGGTTTCCTTTCTTTTGTTGGGATAATGGACCCTGGCTTGTTCCCATGTACATAGTTCACTGTTGGATTGTATTTTTTTTTCACATTTTAACCATGGAGCAATGGCTTTCTTTTTTATTTCCCATTGGATTTTGTTTTGTGGACATTGACTTTGGACACCATTACTTTGGAATTTTATTTTTGGTTTTGATTTTTTTCACGGACATGCTTCTTTTAATTTTTGTACATTCACATTTCAGTTTCTTCATTTTTGATTCTATTTATGTTTCCTTTAATACATATTTTTTTTGTTGAACTTCAATGTGTGGTATCTCATTGGTTTCATGCATTTCATGATATGGGTTTTGAGATTCACTGACACCCATTGGGTGTATGTGAGGGAAATGTGTTTGTTTCGGAACTTGCAATTGGTGTTCTGTGATGTAATTGCAAATTATGAGTGGGTGGTTGCAATACTGGGGTGGGTGTTTTGCATTTGGAGGCTGACCATAGGGACCAGGGATCTAGATTGTGATGACATGTTGACTGGGGAACATGAGTTGCACATGGGTGGGGGCCTGGTGGTGGGTGCCCCTGGTGGCTGGGGGGTGGGGGTGGTGGGAGACATGGGTGGGGGCCTGGTGGTGGGTGCCCCTGCACTGCTGGGGGGTGGGGGTGGTGGGGAACATGAGTTGGACATGGGTGGGGGCCTGCAGGAAGGTGCCCCACAGTGCTGGGGGGTGGGGGTGGTGGGGAACATGAGTTGGACATGGGTGGGGGCCTGCTGGCAGGTGCCCCACAGTGCTGGGGGATGGGGGTGGTGGGGAACATGAGTTGGACATGGGTGGGGGCCTGCTGGCAGGTGCCCCACAGTGCTGGGGGGTGGGGGTGGTGGGGAACATGAGTTGGACATGGGTGGGGGCCTGCTGGCAGGTGCCCCACAGTGCTGGGGGGTGGGGGTGGTGGGGAACATGAGTTGGACATGGGTGGGGGCCTGCTGGCAGGTGCCCCACAGTGCTGGGGGTGGGGGTGGTGGGAGACATGGGTGGGGGCCTGGTGGAGGCTGCCCCTGGTGGCTGGGGGGTGGGGGTGGTGGGAGACATGGGTGGGGGCCTGCTGGCCTGTGCCCCACAGTGCTGGGGGGTGGGGGTGGTGGGGAACATGAGTTGGACATCGGTGGGGGCCTGCTGGCAGGTGCCCCACAGTGCTGGGGGGTGGGGGTGGTGGGGAACATGAGTTGGACATGGGTGGGGGCCTGCTGGCAGGTGCCCCACAGTGCTGGGGGGTGGGGGTGGTGGGGAACATGAGTTGGACATGGATGGGGGCCTGCTGGCAGGTGCCCCACAGTGCTGGGGGGTGGGGGTGGTGGGAGACATGGGTGGGGGCCTGGTGCAGCCTGCCCCTGCACTGCTGGGGGGTGGGGGGCGAGGGACATGGGTGGGGGCCTGGTGGTGGGTGCCCCTGCACTGCTGGGGGGTGGGGGTGGTGGGAGACATGGGTGGGGGCCTGGTGGAGGGTGCCCCTGCACTGCTGGGGGGTGGGGGGGTGGGAGACATGGGTGGGGGCCTGGTGGTGGGTGCCCCTGCACTGCTGGGGGGTGGGGTGGTGGGAGACATGGGTGGGGGCCTGGTGGTGGGTGCCCCTGCACTCCTGAGGGGGTGGGGGTGGTGGGAGACATGGGTGGGGGCCTGGTGGAGGCTGCCCCTGGTGGCTGGGGGGTGGGGGTGGTGGGAGACATGGGTGGGGGCCTAGTGGAGGCTGCCCCTGCACTGCTGGGGGGGTGGGGGTGGTGGGAGACATGGGTCTGGGCCTGGTGGAGGCTGCCCCTGGTGGCTGGGGGGTGGGGGTGGTGGGAGACATGGGTGGGGGCCTGGTGGAGGCTGCCCCTGCAATGCTGGGGGGGTGGGGGTGGTGGGAGACATGGGTGGGGGCCGGATGGAGGCTGCCCCTGATGGCTGGTGGGTGGGGGTGGTGGGAGACATGTGTGGGGGCCTGGTGGAGGCTGCCCCTGCACTGCTGGGGGGTGGGGGTGGTGGGAGACATGGGTGGGGGCCTGGTGGAGGCTGCCCCTGGTGGCTGGGGGGTGGGGGTGGTGGGAGACATGGGTGGGGGCCTGGTGGAGGCTGCCCCTGGTGGCTGGGGGGTGGGGGTGCTGGGAGACATGGGTGGGGGCCTGCTGGCAGGTGCCCCACAGTGCTGGGGTGTGGGGGTGGTGGGGAACATGAGTTGGACATGGGTGGGGGCCTGCTGGCAGGTGCCCCACAGTGCTGGGGGGTGGGGGTGGTGGGAGACATAAGTTGGACATGGGTGGGGGCCTGCTGGCAGGTGCCCCACAGTGCTGGGGGTTGGGGGTGGTGGGAGACATGGGTGGGGGCCTGGTGGAGGGTGCCCCACAGTGCTGGTGGGTGCGGGTGGTGGGAGACATGAGTTGGACATGGGTGGGGGCCTGCTGGCAGGTGCCCCACAGTGCTGGGGGGTGGGGTGGTGGGAGACATGGGTGGGGGCCTGGTGGAGGGTGCCCCTGCACTGCTGGGGGGTGGGGGTGGTGGGAGACATGGGTGGGGGCCTGGTGGAGGGTGCCCCTGGTGGCTGGGGGTGCAGGGGGACATGCGTTGGTGGGCAGTAGTGCAAGTTGACATGTGGGTTGGCTCGGGGTCATGGCCATGGTGGATGGTGTACCTGCAGGACATGTGCAGGGTAGGCCCCTGTGGTGTGAGCCACCTGCAGGGACCGTTGCGGGAACACCTGGGACGACCCACACGTGCAATTCACGTGTGGTGCTCCCCGCGCACCCCTGTAATACACGTACCCTGCTGAAATCGCGTGTGGCACTTCCCCGCGCACCCCTGAGATACGCGTACCCTGCGGAAATCGCGTGTGGAACTTCCCGTGCACCCCTGAAATACGCGTACCCTGCTCGCACGGGGCCAATCGCGTGAGGTACTTCCCGCGCACCCCAGTGATACACGTAGCCTGCTTGCCGTGCTGGTACAGGGTTAGCGCAGCCCTTTGCGCTGGATTGGGTATATTGATGGCTTTGACCTGCGCGAGAGGTGTTTTTGGGGGCGTAACTGGCGCTGCTGCAGGGTCGCTGCGCCACTGTGCGCCACGGCTGGTTTTGGTGGCTGGAATCCATGAATACGCTGTGCGCGGAAATGGATTTTAGCACACGCGGCTGGCGCAGGGATTCGCACGCGCACACTGTGCGCTGAATTCTATGAATTACCCCCCAAATGTTCATTTAACTCTGATTTAAATTCTCATGGGAAAATCATATTTGTATGCTTACTCTGATTATTTGCAGTATTGTGAGCAGTGGTGGCCATTGTCGCTGCTAAACACACACTGAAAATAATCAGAGTAAGCATACAAATATGATATTCATTTCAATTTAATTCAGAGATAAATACAACATTGGAGTTCAATTAATTAGTGAAATGTACATGCATCAAGTTTATTGCAAATTAAATCAATGAAGAACAAGACACACTCACTGTCTTCTAAACAAATTAGAAGAAAAATACAAGACCAGTTCAGCACAGACAGCGCGATGATAAACACTTTCTACAAATGACCTGTAGCTGGCACGGAGAACACCACAAAACGTAATACCGTAAAATCCCCAAAAGTTAATTATCTCAGGAACAGGATGACCTATCGAGCTAGAAATAATTCCATTAATTTGGCAATTAAATAAATGACATGCAAAATTCATGATGCCAGACCTCACTCACAAACAAACATGACTTTGTTTTATATATTACAGGGCCTGCGGTAGTTTCGGTTAAGTTACTCACCCCATAGAAAGAGCACATTTTGGGCGGCTATAACTTTGCCCCCCCTGGACAAATACTTACCAAACACTGCAGAAAAAGTATATGGCCTCTGGCAAGTTTGATGAGGTTTCATCGAGGGGGGCAAAGTTGTAGTGGGGTTCCAAAATGTCTGGTTTTTTCCATAGACACAAGGGAAAAGAAATGTTGCTCATGTCTACAGCCCAAACCGCTGGACGATTTGTCGCCAAATTTTGAGCAGGAGCAGTGGCTTGGTCCCGAAAGCGTGCTTTTGTAAATTTGGTGTAAATCCGTCCAGTAGTTTTCTTTAAAACGGGCAAAATGTAGGTCAAAATGAATGAGTGATATCTGGGTTCAGACCGCAGACTCACTTTCCTGTTCTCTCCGCGCACGGGCCTCTGATTGGTCCAAGGAGCCACATGCTGTCAGCGGACATCAGACACACCCGCTGATTGGGTGGTGAAAAGTGTGAAGTGCTTCATATTTTCCAAAATGCCTGCCATGTTGTACCACGGACAGCCGCAACTGACCGCGGACAGCGCGGTGGGGAAAAGTCTGGAAAACACATTTTGGGTCATTTGGTGTTGGAAAGAGGGGCTGGGAATGGTGGGGGAGTGAAAAAAAGATGTTTAGGTGGAAAAAGAGTGTATGGGTGGCGTGGCAGTCTGTGGACACCGTGGTAGTCTGGGGTCATAGCCTTGCCCAGACAGCTTGAGACACACATTTGGGGCTATTCTGTGACTGCAATAAGGCTTGGTTAGGGTAGGGGAGTGGAATCTAGATGATATGGGGACATTTGCATAGGTGAAAAATAGGGTTGGCGCTCCATTTCGATGTCTACAGATGTCATTTGAATTGGGAGGTTGCAGGGCTGCTGGTGTTGTAGTGGCAGTTGTGGCCAGGGGCCTGATTCTTGGTTGCATGGCCATGTTATGCTGTGGTGGTTGTGGCAAGTGCCTAGATTCTTGGGTGCATGGCCGTAGGACTATACAGCATTAAAAAAACTTACTGCATTTATGTAAATTTAACAACAGTGTGTTTGTTTGAAGTGTGCAGCACTTAAGGGAATGTTTAAAGTGCACTAACTGTCGATAGTTTCACAGGTCAGTGACTACATTAGGTTTAAGGAATATCAAGTAGGTATTTGTTAGATTTGCTGGTAATCTCTATTTAGAGTGATGGAAGTGTTGTTGCATTCAAACCAACCATATTGTTTTTTAATGTATGCAGTATAGTGACCTGTAGTGGTTGTGGAACTAGTGTGGTAGATTATGCCTGCTGTTGTGAAGATTTTCTTGCCAGGAGATACTTGCCCATGTGTGAAGCTAATAAGCTTGCCGTTGTTTTTGGTACCATCTGCGTTGTACCTTAAAAACATTAGCATTACCTATTGGCTATGTGAGTTTATGTTCAAGGTGGAACGATTGTCTGAATTGCAAAAAGTGCATAATATGGCATGATTTGCATTCTGCACCAGCTGATGAAATGGAATAGATTCACAATTTGGTATTTATACATTAACAAATCATTCATTAGGTATGTGCTCTTTTGCAACATGGTTGCAGAGAGTGCACGTATGTTTCCAAGTGTATGAAATCTGGAAGATTTCGTTTATAGGCATGTTTATGGTTTACAGTACTTGCAGTAAGTACATTAGACATTCTTGTGGAACTTCCTGCGTGTTTATGGTGAATTTTACCATTCCTACACAGTAGTCCAATTCTTGCCTTATTCCTGAGACATTGTAAGTGTTGTCAGGATTATTTGTGGCATTTCTATGACGGACGAGCAATTGTAAACACAACTGGTCTGAGCCATTCATGTAAATGTTTTAACCAATTGGTGACAATTGGAAAAGAATATTGATTGCTACATTTGCAATGCAATTTACACCAGTTGTTTTGGAAAATGTAAATGGACCAGAGAGTTCTGTCTCTGTGTCATTTGCTGGACATCCACTTGTTTATTTTAGAAGAAATATTTCTCTTTACATCTGCTGATGGATGTGCACTTGTGTTTGCACTAGATAGTTTTGTGGTTGGACTACTTGATAGCATAGCAGTTGTTTTTAGTTTCTTTGCTGGTATTGTTGGGAGATCTTTTATGAGTTCTGTTTGCATGAATTTTCTTTTCAAAACTTTACATTTTTCAGGAACAGGGTACATATTAAGATGGGGTGTTTTGAGTGTATGTAGTCTTTTGTTCTCTAGGATGCAAGGAATGTCAACCATGACTTTGCATCAAAACTGACTAGAAATAGTCGTGTTGAGCATCCTATCCTTTTAACTTCTGAAAGTTTATCAAAGTGGATGTTAACAAACTGAATGTTGTTGTCACATGGATAAGTGTGGAAGCCAATAACTGTACCAATTGCTCCAGTGACTAAACGTTGCTCCATGTTAAGGTTACGTTTCAGAATTACCCTGCAGTTTAAACACAACATTAACATTTTCTCCAAACCAGCTGATTTGGAGATACATTTTTCTGAGTTATTTAGTCGTGCTGTTGCTTGTTGACACATAGGGATTGTCATGCCGTGCACTCCCAGTTTGTCTGTGGAGCTAATATGCACTATTGGTTGCATTTCTTTTTTAAAAATGGTTTCATTGAATTGCGTACAGCTTGCTAGATTTGGCATTAAGGACAATTATTTTAAAACATCTTTGTGCTAATTGTTCCATGACATCAGGAGCAGATGTGCCATGCCCATATAGCTCATGGATCAGTCTACTATATAAGATAGATAGTGCATCTTTAGAAAGAAGACCAGTCCTAATGCTTTTTAAAATGTTAGCATAGGTGAGATCTGCAGACTGACGCATGTTTTGAGTTAGTTCTCTGTATTGGAAATGTTGCCAGAGATTTACATTTCCTATGCTGCCAAGTGTGTTGAGGCACTGCTTGTGTCCTAGGTTTTTAATTACTGGTGTTAATTGTAGAAGATGTCCAAAAACAATAACGTATTTTGCTCCAAAGAGTTCTGTGTCGTCGGTTTTAATGACTTCTTGCAATCTGAGGTGAATTAAAGCCAACATTAGGTTGGAAACCATGCTTACCTCATCTATTAGGAACATTTTTATTTGTTTCAGAATTATGTGTACTTCAGTAGCAGCTTCTGTTGATAGTTTGTAGTACTCTCATTTGTTTTTGATGTCTACTGGAAGGAGCAGTAGTCTGTGTAAAGTAAGACCTCCTATGTCGTAGGCAGTTGATTCTCTGGGGGCTATTACAAGAACTGAATGGTTGTTGTTTGTTAAGTTTTGTAGGAATGTTGCCAATGATTATAATTAAGAATATTTTTCTAGAACCAACTTCACCACTTACATGGAGGAGTAGAGGTTTATTATTTTGACAGCTACAAGTTTTACTTTAGTGCTCCAAACCATGTTCAATGTATTTAGTCACTTCAAGGAGAATGCTAAGTTGGTGATCATTTAGCTGTGATTTCAACACTGACAAGTTTCTTCTGATTGCTCATATTGATACATGATGTTCTCTACTTCAGTCATTGCTAATTCTGCTTCATTTACAAGGAGTTGCTCGCCAAGTAGTTCTTGGCTTCCAGTAACAGAAGCTTGACTGCCCTCAGGAGTGTCTTCATTTAGTTGTGCTTTAACCTCTTCCTCTTGCTGGCGTTCATTGTTCAACATGTTTTTGTATTGCTTGAAATTGACATTTGTTATTCTGCTTTTATTTGTATTGAATGCAGCTTCAAATGAGTCATGATTAGTTAATAAATCCTCTTCTTTTCTCCATGATTTAAAAAGTTACAGTAGGGCCATGTAGTAAAGTTCTCTATGTTGAGGAGTTTTAAATTATACTTTCACATGATTAATTAGGCTGGGTTTGGTAAGTTTGATGAAGCTTCCTTCACAAGCTGAGACCATGTGTTGTCCATATTTTTCATCAGTTTTCACATTATTTTTGTAGGAGAAATGTTGGGCTTTGTGGACAGGCACATGTTTTCCAAAAAAGTACTTCTGTTTGGGAAGTATGTGTCTAATAAATTGTTTTTAAAATGTCCTGGCTGTTGGGATCTTTTTTGGCTATTGTCTTGGTAGGATTTCAGAACTCTTTTTCTGGATGCAATTGGACCAAGATTTAGCCAGAGTATGTTTTCAGATTTGCCTTATAAGGCTTTGCCTGTTAAACAGTCTGCAGATTTGTAGCATCCACATTCTCTATGGGACAGCATTTTTATGCCAAAGCTGTAAAATGTTTGTGACAGTGTTCTGTCAGATGATGTGTCATCCCATGGGTCTTTTATCTCTGTTTTCTCAGCTTTGGTTAGGTAGGCTGTGACATATCTTGCAAGAGCAGTGGAATTATCTGCAATATATTGTATATCTATGTTTGCATTCCACAAGAGGGCAGTGATTGCATTGTAATAATTGATGTACTTTGAAGCTTCATTTCTTTTAATGTTGTATGTGTTTTTAGGTGATTTGCCTTTCACACTGTGTCTAAGAGAAGACATGAAGCTGTTTACTTGTCCTTTTGCTGAAACTGGTCTAGGGAAACCAAAGCGCCATATTTACCTTTGTTTTTATATCTGCGTTGGCAATATTTGCCACACTTATCTTTTTGGAAGCATAAACTGTGTGTACATAGCTCATATGTGGTTTCTGAAGGGTCAGAGGTCATGTATTTGTGAATAAACTGCAAAACAATGGCATCACTGTCATTACCAAATTTAGGAGCATCTTTTATCCACAAAAGCATGTGGATGGGTGGTGCTCCTCTGGATTGATATTGTTTTCTCCAAAAGAAGTGTTCCACTTCTCAGAGGAGAGCAACATTGTTATTACATGTAATTACATTGTTATTATAGATGAAGTGCAGCATGGCAATAAGGTGATGGTGAAAGTATCTTGATACATTTACAGGGTCAAGATAACAGAGTTCTCCAGGTGTTTTTATGTCGATTCCTTCTTTGTTTTGGTTTGCTATGTGTAGGAAGTTGTGCAAGTCATTACCTGCATATTCTGCACAACTTAAAGTAACAAACCATGTGGGTGGGCCGAGGTTCCTTAGCATACACTGTACATCAGGGTGATGTCAGAACTAGTATCCTTTTGAACCAGCCATATTTGCCAAGAGATTTGTGATACTTGACTGCAAAACGTCATCTTTGTCTTTTATCTTTTGAAGTAGTTGGGTAGCAGACATGTTTAAAAAATTGGCACATGTTTTTAATGTGTGTGCATCTCCGTAACATAGGGTTGCTAGTTCACTTTTGAACGGGAAGTGGAACATGTATTTAACATTTTGTCTGAATCTGGGTTCTTCTGAATACATTCATAAAGAACAATATTCTGATGCTGTTAATTGTTTGGATCTTTCATCATATCTTCACCCTTTTCCTGTAGGAAAGAGTAGATGAAAGGCACGTGTTTTTACACTTTTCTCCCATATGCTGATTGGAGATCCTTTAGCTTGACACATTTGATATGTTTCGAATGCATCGTCTATGGTGTCTATGGAGTGTAGTGTGTGAATTGTATACTGGTCAAAAATTGTGTATGCAGTAATAGGATCTATAAGTTCAAATTGGCCAGTTGGTGATGAATCCTGAATTATTTGGGTGGTTTTCCTTAAGTTCTGTTCAATATTTATATATTTGTAGTACTCATTGTTTTCTTTTAGATATTGTATGGCTTTTCTAACTTTGTTTTAGTCTAGTAGTTGTTGCCAAATTGTTTAGTCTTTCTTTTGGACGCCATTAACTAGGATAATCAAAGATTGATCTATTGGCCATTGCACTCCTACAGTTTGTACATTTTCATTAATATCTAATGGTAAATATACTACTTTGCCATAAACACCTTTGAGTAATTTGGAAGGAGGCAATTTGTTTGTTTTGGGTTGAAGGCGTATCAGAGCTTGAAATGGGTGTACTGTTAGGAATGTGCTCATACAAATTAAGCTGTTGGAGAGGTTTTGGAAATGGGAATATTTCTAAGTTATTGGTGACAGCACATGAAGGCATTCGGTTATTAGAAAGCATTGTTTTGCAATATGTGCAAAGTTTTGAGGGGGGGTCACATATTTTGTATTTATTTTCTCTAATAAGATATAGAGCTAATTGGAACACTAGGATTTCTCATTGTCTTCTATGTTTTAAGTCATATCTACAATGTTTGTGTCCTTTTTATAAAAAAGTTCTGCGACAACACACACATACTTGGTTTGGTACTGCATCAGAGGTGCTTTAAAACTTTGCTATTTATTTTTGTATGTGTTTATTTGAAGATTGGGGTTTGTAAGGTGTTCACTAATGTTCTCTAAATTTACTGAATTTTCTAAGTCATATTCACTTCCAAAATATTTACTTTGGATGTGTTCTATTTGTCAAAGGAGTTCTTTGGCTGTTCCACTTAGGAAAATGTTATTAAAATGTTGCAGTTGTATAGCAGGACTCTTTGCATAGTACAGTCTCTGCAGAAGATTCCTTATAGTGGAATGGTGTGTTGCTAACAGTTTAATGTGGTGGAAGGTGTTTATGCAAGGAAGTCCTGAAATGCAGGTTAACGAATGTCCTCACAGTCCAGTCTAGTTGCACACTGGACAGGAGTCCATGGTTTGTAAAGTTTTTATTCTAATTTTGTCTTTTACTTTCAAATAGTGATTGAGGAATTGCCGTAAAGATTTGAAGGACTGTTGCCGTATCTTACACATTGAGCTGCATGGCCATTTGTAGACTGGATGGATTGGTTTGGTGGATGGAACAGTTGATAGCAAGTTTGTTGGGGAAGTTTTTTCAATATGGGTTTCTTGTGCCATAATGGTATTTTCTAGCATTTCATACCCTCGACCATTACTATGTATGACAATTGGGTTTTTCTTTTCTTGTTTGTGAGCCTCTTCATTGAAATATGGTTCTTTGCTGCTTGTGTGAATCCATTCACCTTCACAGAATTTTACAAAGGTATCTAAGTTGATATTGGGCATGTTTAGAAGTACTTTTTGTAATTTACTGATTCATTTTGTTAGTGATTTTATTCTGGTTAGAATTAATATAAACCATTTTCTTTTGAGCAGCATTGCGCTGTTAATAAGAGCTTCCAAGATTAGTCTTCTGCAGAAATTTTTAAGGGTCGAGCGTGCCTTTCTGCTGTTTTTGTAAGATTGTGAACTACTCTATGGTGGAACATATTTTGTCAAATACATTTTTTGGAATGCTTAACTGTGGCTACATTAATATTGGTAGATATAGTGGTAGGGTCATTAGAAGTTTTATTCTTCTTTGTACATTGATTTTTATCTTTATTTTTTGAAGAAGGGCCCGACTTTAAATAGTGGTAGCTGGTTCAGTTTTGTTGACTGACTGTATTAGCAGTTTTGTTTGAATATTTGCTATACATTCTGCTATAGTTGGATGAGTATTTGGCATGCTTTTATTTGTATCTGCTCTATTTTTTCTTTGTTTTCTACCAAGTTGCTTTTTAGTAGGCATTCTCTTCTGTCTGTTGGAGAAAAAAGGAAATTGTGGGTTTGGATGTTGTTGAATATATTTTTGTGTACTGTGAATCAGTGAGTCAATATAAGGGCAGACATAAATAGAGGGTTGTGTGATTGTGCAATGGACTGCTAGTTGCGGTTGGGAAGGTTGAAAGAGTAGCTGTGTGTGTAGATGTGTGAAGGGCTTGGGTTAGTGCATAAGAGAGTGGTAGTGTGAATGAATAAGTAAGTATGTTACAATGCTTTCAGGATAATAGTGGGTGTTATGATAGTGGTGTTCAGATGATAATACAAAGAGTGTACAGATTGAGGTGTAATGAATAAGAGTGAAATACATGTTGTTGGTTTGAAAGGATTTTGTAGGCTACTATGTGTAACAGAAAGAATACTACTACACTAGTACACTTACTTTGTATGATGTGAAGAGTAGTTTTCTTCAGGTTGTTGTGCTCAAGGAGGTTGTTCTTCACTGCAATTGCAAAAGAAAAGAAATAGTGGGTATGCATCTTAATGGTGAAGTAATTGTAGTACAAGAAGACATTATTTATGGATGTAGGAGGAGTTGTTGGGAAGAAGAGTTAATACCATTGGGCCTCATTGCGAGTCTGGTGGTAACACTGCCGTTGCTGCAGACAGGTTGCCACCAGATACCTAATAATGTTACGGCAGCTAGCTTCCTGGTGCCAGCAGGACATTACAGGTCCTGTTGGCCTGGAAAGCCAGGTGCTGGAAAATGTTAGTCCCTATTCCTGTGGAGTCGGATAGGAATCTATGGGAATGGGGATACAGGAGCACTGGCCGCATTGCTAATGGGGCTGGTGGTCCCATGATAAGTATGCCTAATGGGGCCATAGCAAGAAAGTGTGACATTTTTATACAATTCAAAATGGAAAAAGCGGTCACTTTTTGGAGGCTGTACATGAAAGTTAAAAAATGGTTTTGTGGATTTATAGAAGCACTGTGCCTAACTTTTCTATGAAAAAAAGAAATGGGAATGGAAAATATTAGTCGAACACTTTTAATTGACACGTGTGTAGGTTTGTTATGTTGTCAGTACTTGCATACTTGTGGATGTTATGCATTGTAATGTGTAGTTGCTTATTAGGTGATAGTTCTTTTGTTTGTATTGTGGGAGTTGTGGTTGCACTATTTGCATTAGAGTAGGTGCAGTGCAAGTCCCAGACTGCAGAGAAAAATCAAGAAGCCAATAAGCACATACAGATTAGAAAGGGGAACGTTAGCAAGTATGCCGGTGTGGGAAAGTTATTGAAATTGCACACACTGCGTGTTATTGCAAAATGTTGGAGAAATTGTTTCCATTTTCCTTCATTTATTTATTAAAAATGACACACAGCACTGTTGAAAATGTGTACATGTTTTTATTTGTTTTACTTGAAATGGTGCTGAAATAAATACTTGTAAACGCATTGCATTTTGCCATTTTTCATTCCAAGAACATGCCATGCTTTGGTAACATGCATTCAGTTTTCTTTTTGAGTTTGCATTGTGGGAGTTTTTCCCAGATTTTATACTACCTTAGATGCTGTTGTTGTATTTCCCTTTTCAGTAGGTCATGGGATCGTGGTTTCATTCTCTTGGTCTTTGGATATGATCATGATTTCTGTCTTTCCTGGATTAGTTTTCAGGTTGTTGGCATTCTTCCAGATGAAGACATCTTTTAGACAGTCAATTAGGTTTGAATGATCGGCATCAGTATCTTTGATTTTGTATGTGATTTGAGTATCATCTGCGTAGTTGTAGCATGTAATGTATTTTTTTAAGGTTTCTGTTCTGTCTGCTAGGAATGATTTGGCCCAGAGTAGTGCTGTGTCTGTTATGCCTATGTCTTCTAGTGTAACTTTGTTAATTGATGTTAATGTTAATGTTAAAGGATATTTGTACCGCGCACTATCACCACCGGAGTGGTCCACTGGCGCTCTGGCAGCTATGTAAGAGGAGGGGAGGTTGAGCTAGTGGGAAGAAGCAGGAAAAGTGCAAGAGAGCAGTGATCTGCTGTTGGCAGCCTCAGCCCGGTGGGTCCGTTGGCTGGGCCTGGGGTGTTTGCGGTCGTTAGTCGTTGTGTACTTTTGTGCGAGTCTATGTGTGAATTTTGTTTTGTTGTTGCAATGTAGTGAAGTTTGTGCGGTTTGTTGTGCTGCAGGTTTTTGGTTGCGTTTGGTTTGGAGTTTGAGAGGTGTATGCAGAGGGTGAAAT
Organism: Ambystoma mexicanum; assembly: GCF_040938575.1. Lineage (NCBI taxonomy): Eukaryota > Metazoa > Chordata > Amphibia > Caudata > Ambystomatidae > Ambystoma > Ambystoma mexicanum. The sequence goes on along the minus strand of NC_090922.1, from coordinate 678,596,534 downwards.
TGTTAGTGGAGTTCATTAGTAGGCATTTCTACCCTGAATTGAGGTGCTGGGCTTGCATAGTCTCCCATCATGCGCCTCTGTCCTGATCTTGGCCCGTCTGGCATTTAAGGTCCCTTTCTCATCTGGCCCCCACCTCCATCAGGCGCTCTCATAGCCCCACCTGTCCTCCCATCATACTCCTGTGGCGAGTGCACCTGCCAATGTCAACAACTCAGATAGTGTGGGCGTTGTCAATTTCCCGACAATTCCACAACACTGTGGTGCCTGGTGGTAACTGATGGCGGGTGAAGATGCTTGAGTGGGGTTGGCTGGGGTAGTTGACTTGGTCTCCATGCGTTTCGCCTGTGTTGCAGTCTGTCCGGAGTCACCTGTTCGGGTGCCATGGGATCTTCCCTGTCAGTTCTGGGTTGTCTGTGTCCTTTCCCGTTTAGTCATCCTTTTTCTTTGTTTCGGTTTTCATAGTCTGTGGTGTTGAAGAGACAGGTTTTTAGTGATTTTCTGAATTTTAGGTGATTGTCTGTGTTTCTTATTTTTTTTTGGGATGTTGTTCCAGGTTTTTGCGGCAAAGTGGTAGAAGTAGGTGCCTCCAAGTTTTTTCTTAAGATATGGTTTAAGTTCCAGGCAGATTTTGTTGCTTTATCTGAGGTGTCTCTTTGGTTTGTAGATTGTTATTTTCTTTTGAGGAATTCTGCTCTTTGTCTATTGATTGCCCTATGCATTATGCACATTGTTTTGAAGGTGATGCAAAGTTTTACTGGGAGCCAGTGTAGTGTTTTTAGGGCAGGAGTGATGTGGTCTCTTCTGGATAGTTTGAGGAGTAGTCTTGCTGCTGCATTTTGGATCCGTTGTTGTTTCTTCAGGAGGTATTCTGGTATTCCGAGGTAGAGGCTGTTTGCATAGTCGATTCTTGACATGATGAGGGCGACGATAGTGAGTGTTTTGTGCGTGAAGGAGCGGAAAGGCAGAATTCTTCATGCCGTGTAGAGGAGGAAAAACATTTCTTCACTGTTGCATTTATTTGTGGTTCTAGGGTAAGGGTGTTGTCCATTAGGACTCCCAGATTTTTTACTACCTTAGATGGTGTTGTTTTATTTCCCTTTTCAGTAGGCCATGGGATGGTGGTTTCATTCTCTTGGTCTTTGGATATGATCATGATTTCTGTCTTTCCTGGGTTAATTTTCAGGTTGTTGGCATTCATCCAGTTGAAGACTTCTTTTAGACAGTCAATTAGGTTTGAATGATCGGCATCAGTATCTTTGATTTTGTGTATGATTTGAGTATCATCTGCGTAGTTGTAGCATGTAATGTTGTATTTTTTGAAGATTCTGATGACCGGAGTCTGGTAGATGTTGAAATATATTGGAGATAGTGAGGATCCTTGTGGCACTCCACAGTCGTTAACTCGTGGAGTGGATTTGAATGGTTTAATCCGTACGGTTTCTGTTCTGTCTGCTAGGAACGATTTGGTCCAGAGTAGTGCTGTGTCTGTTATGAGGTCGAGCAGAATAAGGCTGAGGTGGTGTTTGAGTCTGCGTTAGTTTTGAGGTCATCCCAGATGGATAGTAGTGCCGTTTGAGTTCCTCTTGCTGGTCTGAAACCGACTTGGGCTTGGTCTAGAAGGTGGTGTTTTTCTATGTGTTCTTGGGTTAGTTTATATATGTAGGTTTCTAGGAGTTTTGCCGGGTAGGGGATGTTGGAGATCGGCCTGTAGTTGGAGAGGTCTTTTACGTCGCCACTTGTGTTTTTCAGGAGTGGCTTGATATATGCTGATTTAAAGATCTTCGGTACAGTCCATGTTGTTAGTGATAGGTTTAGCAGGTTTCTGTAGTGTTCTGCCAGAGTTCCTTGCTCAAGGATTGATTTGAAGATGTCCGGGGGACAGGGACCCATGGGTGATCCCGCTTTCTTGCTTTGTTTTACCAGCATTGCGAATGTATCTGCTGAAATTTCAGGAAAGTTTCGGAGTTTGTGCTGTGGTTCCATGTTAGGTTCGTTAGGTTGCATGTTGTGGTTGGTTGGTCTCTTTTGTATGGTTTGTCAGATGTCGATGATTTTTTTTTCTTGAAGTGGCCTGCCAGGTCGTTGCATAGTTTCCCTGAGGGGGTTGGGGTGTTATCGCAGCCTGGTGGGTTTCTCATTTCTTTAATGATGCTGAACATTTCTTTTTGTTTATTGGTGACATTGGTGATTCTGTCATCGTAATGTCTTCTTTTCACCTTTTGAATTTCCTTCTTGTATGCGCGGATTTGTCTCTGGAACAGTGTTTTATTGTCCGGGTTGTATTCTTTCCTCTATTCCAGTTATATATTTTTGTTTTCCTTTTTCATGGCGTTCATTAATGGGGTGAACCATTTTGCCATTGCTCTTTTTTTTGATGGGGTGAACGGTTTTTCTGGGGCGATCTTGTTCGAATAGGTTGCTTTCTTTGACATGTTTCCAGTTTCTTTTTGTGGTGGTTGTGTGTTTCGTGGGTTGGATGCAGACTTGAGTAGGCAGAGTGATCATGAACGGGATGATGAGGTGGTCACTCCACAGTATTTGTATTGGTGGTGCCGTGGTGATGAGTTTTTCTTTGGTGAAAATTGAATTGAGGGTGTGTCCTGCTGAGTGTGTTGCCCCTTTGACTAGTTGTCGTAGTTTCATGATGGTGAGTTGTTCAATCAGTGAGTTTTGGAAATTGGCGTGACTGTCTTCAAACCAGATTTTGAAGTCCCCCAGGATGATTAGGTGTTTGTGGTTAATGGCTAAGTTGGCAATGGATTCTATGAAGTTGTCGACGAAGGTTGCATCATATGTCGGCAGTCTGTACACCAGTATGAATGTGATGTTGGTTTTTGGGCTCGCTGTTAGGTGTATTACCATGGTTTCGCAGTTGAGGATGTTGAGTGGTTTGTCTGTTTTTATTTTCAGGTGTTCTTTGAATGCTATTGCGATTCCTCCTCCTTTTGTGTTTTTCCTGTTTGTTTGCAGGCATTTGAAGTTGGTTGGAAGGCAGATTTGGAGTGTGATTTTGTAGTTGTCGTCCAGCCATGTTTCTGTGATGAATAGGATGTCAATGCCATTGTCGTTGAGTAGATCGAAGATCTCTGTTGTGTGTTTTGACATGGATCTTGCGTTTATTAGATTGCAGTGAAGTTTGGAGGTGTTGTTTGGTTTGGACTTTCTTGTTGTAGTCATCTTCTGAACGGTGTTGAGTTTTCCTTCCTGGTTGATCTCTTGTTGGGCTGTGGGTTTCGGCGTGTCAGCATCTTCAAAAGGTTCTTCTAGGTTCTGACTTGGTTTTTTTTTTTGTTTTCATCGGGTTTGTCTTCCAGGAGTTGTGGTTGTTGGTTGGAAGTTCTTCTAGTTTTGCTGATGTAGGGTGTTATCGCATCGGTCATGTGTTTGAAGTGTTTTGTGTTGTTCATCCTTCTTCTACTTGCTTGTGTTAGGTTGTTTGATGTTGCAACTTCTAGCACTGGGTTGGATTGCTGTGGTGGCCAGTTGTCGGCAAGGTATGGAGTTAGGTAGTGGGATTTGTCTCTTCTTTCAGGGTCGGTTCGATTTGTGTTCCCGTCTATGGGCGTGTCTTCTATAGTTGACATTCTTAGTTGCTGTTCCAGAGCGTTTGTTCTTTCTTCTCTTTGTCTTTTCCTTGGAGTGGGTCATTTGCGCGGCATTATAAGGTTCAGGGTTGTTTTAGTTTTTGTTTGGTGATGTCCTGTTGGTTCGACTTTGGTCTGGTTGTCTTGTGGTGTAGTAGTGGGCGTGGAGGCTGTCCGCTACTAGTTTGGGCTCTGTCTGTAGGTGGTGTTCCAAGTGAAGTTGCCGACTCGTTCGGTAAATGTCTTGAGAGGGGTGGGCGGTGGTTAAGGGTTATATAGTTGGTTGTTATCGGTTGCACTCTTTAGTGTCCGTCTTCTTTGAGCACAGTTCACTGCAGGGAGCTAGTTATGTGGGCTTTTGAAGGGTATCTATTGGTTGAAGAGCGGCTTGGGGGCTCAGCTCGAACTTGCTCCTAGTGCTGTGTGGGCCCTTAACCAGAGTGTCAATCCACAGTAATACACTGGTGAATTCTGTCTCATTTAAGTGTGAGTCGGTTAGCAAAATTTGAGAGGCCTGTATAGTGGGAGGGAGGTCCACCAATGTAATCTAACTATCATACAATGCAAATTGTGCACAGAGGCCCCGCAAATCTTGAGAGACCTGTATAGTGATAGAGAGGCCTATCAATGCAATCCAAATATCACACCATGCAACTTGGGCACAGGGGCCCTGCTAAAAATTTGAGAGAGCTGTATAGTGGGAGAGAGGCCTATCAATGCACTTTAAATATTACACGATAAGATTTGGGCACAGGGTCTCTGCTAATCCTGCGAGGTCTGTATAGTGGGGGAGAGGCCTATCAATGCAGTCTAAATATCTCACAATGCAATTTGGGCACAAGGCCCTGCTAAATTAGAGAGACCTGTATAGTGGGAGAGAGGCCTATCAATGCAGTCTAAATATTTCACAATGCAGTATGGATCCAGAACCCCTATACATTTGAGAGACGTGTATAGTGGGAGAGAGGCCTATCAGTGCACGCTAAACTTTACACAAAGCAAGTTTGGGCCCAGGGACCTGGCTAGATTTGAGAGACCTGTATAGTGGGGGAGAGGCCTATCAATGCAATTTGAATATCACACAATGCAGTATGGATCCACAACCCCTATAAATTTGAGAGAACTGTATAGTGGGAGAGAGGCCTATCAATGCAATCTAAATATCACACATTGCAATACGGACCCAGTACCACTATAGAGATATAATTTGATATACCTGCATAGTGGGGGAGAGGCCTATCAATGCAGTCTAAACATCCCAGAACCCCTTATGAAAATTAGAGAGACCTTTATGGTGAGAGAGAGTCCTATCAATGCACTCTGAATACCACACGGTGTAGCTTGGAAACAGGACCCCTACCAAGTTTGAGAGACCTGTAGAGGTGGAGAGAGGCCTATCAATGTAATCTAAATATCACAATATGTAATATGGGCCCAGAGCCCCTCTAAAACATATAGTGATCTGTATGGTGGGAGAGAGGTCTATCAATGCAATCAAAATAGCGGGAGAAAGGCCTAATCATCCTGTGTAACGTTGGTTTGCTAAGTGGCTAGGATTCTGGGGTAGAGTTGTGGCTCTCCCCCAAACCAGGTCAATCCTACCTTACTGGTCCTTGTAGTTGATGGTATACAGCGGGTCACTGGCTTCCCGGCGTACACTGGCTGACACTTCCAGGAGCCGGCTCTTTTGGAGCCAAAGGGCTCAGGGCCCCTTAGCCGAAGGGCCACACGGGCAGAAGTCTGCCCTAGGGGGTTTGTTTGAGACAGGGGAGGAGCCAATCACCATAGGGGGGCTATGGAGATGGGATGAGGAAGTTATTGTGGGAAGGGAAGCGTGGTACATGGGCTGGGGGTCACACCAAGGGAGAAATAGAATTAAAAAGACCCAGAGGGTCTCTGAGGGGCCTGCTCTCACTTGCCTTGCACGGTCTAAAGAGCAGGCAGTGAGAGCGAAATGGCCGTAGGGGCCTGGAGGCTCCGAGGAGCAGGAGCCAATCACCGGGGAGGGGAAGGGCTAGGGAGGTGGGATGAGGAAGTTAGTGTGGTAAGGGGAGCGGGGTAGACTAGCTGGAGGGGGCACACCGAGGGAGAAATAGAATTAAAAAGGCCCAGAGGGTCTCTGAGGGGCCTGCTCTCACCTGCCTTGCAGGATCTGAAGTGTGGGCAGGGAGAGCGAAACGGCCGTAGGGGCCTGGAGGCTCCGAGGAGCAGGAGCCAGCCACCAGGGAAGGGGAGGGCTACGGAGGCGGGATGAGGAAGTTAGTGTGGGAAGGGGAGCGTGGTACACGGGCTGGGGGCACACCGAGGGAGAAATAGAATTAAAAAGGCCCAGAGGGTCTCTGAGGGGCCTGCTCTCACCTGCCTTGCATGATCTGAAGTGGGGGCAGGGAGAGCAACACGGCCGTAGGGGCCTGGAGGCTCTGAGGAGCAGGAGCCAATCACTGGGGAGGGGGAGGGCTATGGAAGTGGGATGAGGAAGTTAGTGTGGGAAGGGGAGCAGGGTACACGGGCTGGGGGGGCACACCAAGGGAGAAAATAGAATTAAAAGGCCCAGAGGGTCTCTGAGGGGCCTGCTCTCACCTGCCTTGCACGATCTAAAGTGCGGGCAGGGAGAGCGACACAGCTGTAGGGGCCTGGAGGCTCCGAGGAGCAGGAGCCAATCACCAGGGAGGGGGAGGGCTAGGGAGGTGGGATGAGGAAGTTAGTGTGGGAAGTGGAGCGGGGTACACTAGCTGGAGGGGGCACACCGAGGGAGAAATAGAATGAAAAAGGCCCAGAAGGTCTCTGAGGGGCCTGCTCTCACCTGCCTTGCACGATCTGAAGTGCGGGCAGGGAGAGCAACACAGCCGTAGGGGCCTGGAGGCTCCGAGGAGCAGGAGCCAATCACTGGGGAGGGGGAGGGCTATGGAGGTGGGATGAGGAAGTTAGTGTGGGAAGGGGAGCAGGGTACACGGGCTGGGGGTCACACCAAGGGAGAAATAGAATTAAAAAGACCCAGAGGGTCTCTGAGGGGCCTGCTCTCACCTGCCTTGCACGGTCTAAAGAGCAGGCAGTGAGAGCGACATGGCCTTAGGGGCCTGGAGGCTCTGAGGAGCAGGAGCCAATCACCGGGGAGGGGGAGGGCTAGGGAGGTGGGATGTTTGGGAAGGGGAGCGGGGTGCACTAGCTGGAGGGGGCACACCCAGGGAGAAATAGAATTAAAAAGGCCCAGAGGGTCTCTGAGGGACCTGCTCTCACCTGCCTTGTACGATCTGAAGTGTGGGCAGGGAGAGCGACACGGCCGTAGGGGCCTGGAGGCTCAGAGGAGCAGGAGCCAATCACCGGGGAAGGGGAGGGCTACGGAGGCGGGATGAGGAAGTTAGTGTGGGAAGGGGAGCGTGGTACACGGGCTGGGGCACACCGAGGGAGAAATAGAATTAAAAAGGCCCAGAGGGTCTCTGAGGGGCCTGCTCTCACCTGCCTTGCACGGTCTAAAGAGCAGGCAGTGAGAGCGACATGGCCATAGGGGCCTGGAGGCTCCGAGGAGCAGGAGCCAATCACCGGGGAGGGGGAGGGCTAGGGAGGTGGGATGAGGAAGTTAGTGTGGGAAGTGGAGCGGGGTACACTAGCTGGAGGGGGCCCACCGAGGGAGAAATAGAATGAAAAAGGCCCAGAAGGTCTCTGAGGGGCCTGCTCTCACCTGCCCTGCACGATCTGAAGTGCGGGCAGGGAGAGCAACACAGCCATAGGGGCCTGGAGGCTCCGAGGAGCAGGAGCCAATCACTGGGGAGGGGGAGGGCTATGGAGGTGGGATGAGGAAGTTAGTGTGGGAAGGGGAGCAGGGTACACGGGCTGGGGGTCACACCAAGGGAGAAATAGAATTAAAAAGACCCAGAGGGTGTCTGAGGGGCCTGCTCTCACCTGCCTTACACGGTCTAAAGAGCAGGCAGTGAGAGCGACATGGCCGTAGGGGCCTGGAGGCTCCGAGGAGCAGGAGCCAATCATCGGGGAGGGGGAGGGCTAGGGAGGTGGGATGTTTGGGAAGGGGAGCGGGGTGCACTAGCTGGAGGGGGCACACCCAGGGAGAAATAGAATTAAAAAGGCCCAGAGGGTCTCTGAGGGACCTGCTCTCACCTGCCTTGCACGATCTGAAGTGTGGGCAGGGAGAGCGACATGGCCGTAGGGGCCTGGAGGCTCTGAGGAGCAGGAGCCAATCACTGGGGAAGGGGAGGGGTACGGAGGCGGGATGAGGAAGTTAGTGTGGGAAGGGGAGCGTGGTACACGGGCTGGTGCACACCGAGGGAGGAATAGAATTAAAAAGGCCCAGAGGGTCTCTGAGGGGCCTGCTCTCACCTGCCTTGCACGATCTGAAGTGCGGGCAGGGAGAGCAACACGGCCGTAGGGGCCTGGAGGCTCCGAGGAGCAGGAGCCAATCACTGGGGAGTGGGAGGGCTATGGAGGTGGGATGAGGAAGTTAGTGTGGGAAGGGGAGCAGGGTACACGGGCTGGGGGGGGCACCCCAAGGGAGAAAATAGAATTAAAAGGCCCACAGGGTCTCTGAGGGGCCTGCTCTCACTCTAATAAGATATAGAGCTAATTGGAACACTAGGATTTCTCATTGTCTTCTATGTTTTAAGTCATATCTACAATGTTTGTGTCCTTTTTATAAAAAAGTTCTGCGACAACACACACATACTTGGTTTGGTACTGCATCAGAGGTGCTTTAAAACTTTGCTATTTATTTTTGTATGTGTTTATTTGAAGATTGGGGTTTGTAAGGTGTTCACTAATGTTCTCTAAATTTACTGAATTTTCTAAGTCATATTCACTTCCAAAATATTTACTTTGGATGTGTTCTATTTGTCAAAGGAGTTCTTTGGCTGTTCCACGTAGGAAAATGTTATTAAAATGTTGCAGTTGTAAAGCAGGACTCTTTGCATAGTACAGTCTCTGCAGAAGATTCCTTATAGTGGAATGGTGTGTTGCTAACAGTTTAATGTGGTGGAAGGTGTTTATGCAAGCAAGTCCTGAAATGCAGGTTAACGAATGTCCTCACAGTCCAGTGTAGTTGCACACTGGACAGGAGTCCATGGTTTGTAAAGTTTTTATTCTAATTTTGTCTTTTACTTTCAAATAGTGATTGAGGAATTGCCGTAAAGATTTGAAGGACTGTTGCCGTATCTTACACATTGAGCTGCATGGCCATTTGTAGACTGGATGGATTGGTTTGGTGGATGGAACAGTTGATAGCAAGTTTGTTGGGGAAGTTTTTTCAATATGGGTTTCTTGTGCCATAATGGTATTTTCTAGCATTTCATACCCTCGACCATTACTATGTATGACAATTGGGTTTTTCTTTTCTTGTTTGTGAGCCTCTTCATTGAAATACGGTTCTTTGCTGCTTGTGTGAATCCATTCACCTTCACAGAATTTTACAAAGGTATCTAAGTTGATATTGGGCATGTTTAGAAGTACTTTTTGTAATTTACTGATTCATTTTGTTAGTGATTTTATTCTGGTTAGAATTAATATAAACCATTTTCTTTTGAGCAGCATTGCGCTGTTAATAAGAGCTTCCAAGATTAGTCTTCTGCAGAAATTTTTAAGGGTCGAGCGTGCCTTTCTGCTGTTTTTGTAAGATTGTGAACTACTCTATGGTGGAACATATTTTGTCAAATACATTTTTTGGAATGCTTAACTGTGGCTACATTAATATTGGTAGATATAGTGGTAGGGTCATTAGAAGTTTTATTCTTCTTTGTACATTGATTTTTATCTTTATTTTTTGAAGAAGGGCCCGACTTTAAATAGTGGTAGCTGGTTCAGTTTTGTTGACTGACTGTATTAGCAGTTTTGTTTGAATATTTGCTATACATTCTGCTATAGTTGGATGAGTATTTGGCATGCTTTTATTTGTATCTGCTCTATTTTTTCTTTGTTTTCTACCAAGTTGCTTTTTAGTAGGCATTCTCTTCTGTCTGTTGGAGAAAAAAGGAAATTGTGGGTTTGGATGTTGTTGAATATATTTTTGTGTACTGTGAATCAGTGAGTCAATATAAGGGCAGACATAAATAGAGGGTTGTGTGATTGTGCAATGGACTGCTAGTTGCGGTTGGGAAGGTTGAAAGAGTAGCTGTGTGTGTAGATGTGTGAAGGGCTTGGGTTAGTGCATAAGAGAGTGGTAGTGTGAATGAATAAGTAAGTATGTTACAATGCTTTCAGGATAATAGTGGGTGTTATGATAGTGGTGTTCAGATGATAATACAAAGAGTGTACAGATTGAGGTGTAATGAATAAGAGTGAAATACATGTTGTTGGTTTGAAAGGATTTTGTAGGCTACTATGTGTAACAGAAAGAATACTACTACACTAGTACACTTACTTTGTATGATGTGAAGAGTAGTTTTCTTCAGGTTGTTGTGCTCAAGGAGGTTGTTCTTCACTGCAATTGCAAAAGAAAAGAAATAGTGGGTATGCATCTTAATGGTGAAGTAATTGTAGTACAAGAAGACATTATTTATGGATGTAGGAGGAGTTGTTGGGAAGAAGAGTTAATACCATTGGGCCTCATTGCGAGTCTGGTGGTAACACTGCCGTTGCTGCAGACAGGTTGCCACCAGATACCTAATAATGTTACGGCAGCTAGCTTCCTGGTGCCAGCAGGACATTACAGGTCCTGTTGGCCTGGAAAGCCAGGTGCTGGAAAATGTTAGTCCCTATTCCTGTGGAGTCGGATAGGAATCTATGGGAATGGGGATACAGGAGCACTGGCCGCATTGCTAATGGGGCTGGTGGTCCCATGATAAGTATGCCTAATGGGGCCATAGCAAGAAAGTGTGACATTTTTATACAATTCAAAATGGAAAAAGCGGTCACTTTTTGGAGGCTGTACATGAAAGTTAAAAAATGGTTTTGTGGATTTATAGAAGCACTGTGCCTAACTTTTCTATGAAAAAAAGAAATGGGAATGGAAAATATTAGTCGAACACTTTTAATTGACACGTGTGTAGGTTTGTTATGTTGTCAGTACTTGCATACTTGTGGATGTTATGCATTGTAATGTGTAGTTGCTTATTAGGTGATAGTTCTTTTGTTTGTATTGTGGGAGTTGTGGTTGCACTATTTGCATTAGAGTAGGTGCAGTGCAAGTCCCAGACTGCAGAGAAAAATCAAGAAGCCAATAAGCACATACAGATTAGAAAGGGGAACGTTAGCAAGTATGCCGGTGTGGGAAAGTTATTGAAATTGCACACACTGAGTGTTATTGCAAAATGTTGGAGAAATTGTTTCCATTTTCCTTCATTTATTTATTAAAAATGACACACAGCACTGTTGAAAATGTGTACATGTTTTTATTTGTTTTACTTGAAATGTTGCTGAAATAAATACTTGTAAACGCATTGCATTTTGCCATTTTTCATTCCAAGAACATGCCATGCTTTGGTAACATGCATTCAGTTTTCTTTTTGAGTTTGCATTGTGGGAGTTTTTCCCAGATTTTATACTACCTTAGATGCTGTTGTTGTATTTCCCTTTTCAGTAGGTCATGGGATCGTGGTTTCATTCTCTTGGTCTTTGGATATGATCATGATTTCTGTCTTTCCTGGATTAGTTTTCAGGTTGTTGGCATTCTTCCAGATGAAGACATCTTTTAGACAGTCAATTAGGTTTGAATGATCGGCATCAGTATCTTTGATTTTGTATGTGATTTGAGTATCATCTGCGTAGTTGTAGCATGTAATGTATTTTTTTTAAGGTTTCTGTTCTGTCTGCTAGGAATGATTTGGCCCAGAGTAGTGCTGTGTCTGTTATGCCTATGTCTTCTAGTGTAACTTTGTTAGTTGATGTTAATGTTAATGTTAAAGGATATTTGTACCGCGCACTATCACCACCGGAGTGGTCCACTGGCGCTCTGGCAGCTATGTAAGAGGAGGGGAGGTTGAGCTAGTGGGAAGAAGCAGGAAAAGTGCAAGAGAGCAGTGATCTGCTGTTGGCAGCCTCAGCCCGGTGGGTCCGTTGGCTGGGCCTGGGGTGTTTGCGGTCGTTAGTCGTTGTGTACTTTTGTGCGAGTCTATGTGTGAATTTTGTTTTGTTGTTGCAATGTAGTGAAGTTTGTGCGGTTTGTTGTGCTGTAGGTTTTTGGTTGCGTTTGGTTTGGAGTTTGAGAGGTGTATGCAGAGGGTGAAATTGTTAGTGGAGTTCATTAGTAGGCATTTCTACCCTGAATTGAGGTGCTGGGCTTGCATAGTCTCCCATGATGCGCCTCTGTCCTGATCTGGGCCCGTCTGGCATTTAAGGTCCCTTTCTCATCTGGCCCCCACCTCCATCAGGCGCTCTCATAGCCCCACCTGTCCTCCCATCATACTCCTGTGGCGAGTGCACCTGCCAGTGTCAACAACTCAGATAGTGTGGACGTTGTCAATTACCGACAATTCCACAACACTGTGGTGCCTGGTGGTAACTGATGGCGGGTGAAGATGTTTGAGTGGGGTTGGCTGGGGTAGTTGACTTGGTCTCCATGCGTTTCGCCTGTGTTGCAGTCTGTCCGGAGTCACCTGTTCGGGTGCCATGGGATCTTCCCTGTCAGTTCTGGGTTGTCTGTGTCCTTTCCCGTTTAGTCATCCTTTTTCTTTGTTTCGGTTTTCATAGTCTGTGGTGTTGAAGAGACAGGTTTTTAGTGATTTTCGGAATTTTAGGTGATTGTCTGTGTTTCTTATTTCTTTTGGGATGTTGTTCCAGGTTTTTGCGGCAAAGTGGTAGAAGTAGGTGCCTCCAAGTTTTTTCTTAAGATATGGTTTAAGTTCCAGGCAGATTTTGTTGCTTTATCTGAGGTGTCTCTTTGGTTTGTAGATTGTTATTTTCTTTTGAGGAATTCTGCTCTTTGTCTGTTGATTGCCCTATGCATTATGCACATTGTTTTGAAGGTGATGCAAAGTTTTACTGGGAGCCAGTGTAGTGTTTTTAGGGCAGGAGTGATGTGGTCTCTTCTGGATAGTTTGAGGAGTAGTCTTGCTGCTGCATTTTGGATCCGTTGTTGTTTCTTCAGGAGGTATTCTGGTATTCCGAGGTAGAGGCTGTTTGCATAGTCGATTCTTGACATGATGAGGGCGACGATAGTGAGTGTTTTGTGCGTGAAGGAGCGGAAAGGCAGAATTCTTCATGCCGTGTAGAGGAGGAAAAACATTTCTTCACTGTTGCATTTATTTGTGGTTCTAGGGTAAGGGTGTTCTCCATTAGGACTCCCAGATTTTTTACTACCTTAGATGGTGTTGTTTTATTTCCCTTTTCAGTAGGCCATGGGATGGTGGTTTCATTCTCTTGGTCTTTGGATATGATCATGATTTCTGTCTTTCCTGGGTTAATTTTCAGGTTGTTGGCATTCATCCAGTTGAAGACTTCTTTTAGACAGTCAATTAGGTTTGAATGATCGGCATCAGTATCTTTGATTTTGTGTATGATTTGAGTATCATCTGCGTAGTTGTAGCATGTAATGTTGTATTTTTTGAAGATTCTGATGACCGGAGTCTGGTAGATGTTGAAATATATTGGAGATAGTGAGGATCCTTGTGGCACTCCACAGTCGTTAACTCGTGGAGTGGATTTGAATGGTTTAATCCGTACGGTTTCTGTTCTGTCTGCTAGGAACGATTTGGTCCAGAGTAGTGCTGTGTCTGTTATGAGGTCGAGCAGAATAAGGCTGAGGTGGTGTTTGAGTCTGCGTTAGTTTTGAGGTCATCCCAGATGGATAGTAGTGCCGTTTGAGTTCCTCTTGCTGGTCTGAAACCGACTTGGGCTTGGTCTAGAAGGTGGTGTTTTTCTATGTGTTCTTGGGTTAGTTTATATATGTAGGTTTCTAGGAGTTTTGCCGGGTAGGGGATGTTGGAGATCGGCCTGTAGTTGGAGAGGTCTTTTACGTCGCCACTTGTGTTTTTCAGGAGTGGCTTGATATATGCTGATTTAAAGATCTTCGGTACAGTCCATGTTGTTAGTGATAGGTTTAGCAGGTTTCTGTAGTGTTCTGCCAGAGTTCCTTGCTCAAGGATTGATTTGAAGATGTCCGGGGGACAGGGACCCATGGGTGATCCCGCTTTCTTGCTTTGTTTTACCAGCATTGCGAATGTATCTGCTGAAATTTCAGGAAAGTTTCGGAGTTTGTGCTGTGGTTCCATGTTAGGTTCGTTAGGTTGCATGTTGTGGTTGGTTGGTCTCTTTTGTATGGTTTGTCAGATGTCGATGATTTTTTTTTCTTGAAGTGGCCTGCCAGGTCGTTGCATAGTTTCCCTGAGGGGGTTGGGGTGTTATCGCAGCCTGGTGGGTTTCTCATTTCTTTAATGATGCTGAACATTTCTTTTTGATTATTGGTGACATTGGTGATTCTGTCATCGTAATGTCTTCTTTTCACCTTTTGAATTTCCTTCTTGTATGCGCGGATTTGTCTCTGGAACAGTGTTTTATTGTCCGGGTTGTATTCTTTCCTCTATTCCAGTTATATATTTTTGTTTTCCTTTTTCATGGCGTTCATTAATGGGGTGAACCATTTTGCCATTGCTCTTTTTTTTGATGGGGTGAACGGTTTTTCTGGGGCGATCTTGTTCGAATAGGTTGCTTTCTTTGACATGTTTCCAGTTTCTTTTTGTGGTGGTTGTGTGTTTCGTGGGTTGGATGCAGACTTGAGTAGGCAGAGTGATCATGAACGGGATGATGAGGTGGTCACTCCACAGTATTTGTATTGGTGGTGCCGTGGTGATGAGTTTTTCTTTGGTGAAAATTGCATTGAGGGTGTGTCCTGCTGAGTGTGTTGCCCCTTTGACTAGTTGTCGTAGTTTCATGATGGTGAGTTGTTCAATCAGTGAGTTTTGGAAATTGGCGTGACTGTCTTCAAACCAGATTTTGAAGTCCCCCATGATGATTAGGTGTTTGTGGTTAATGGCTAAATTGGCAATGGATTCTATGAAGTTGTCGACGAAGGTTGCATCATATGTCGGCAGTCTGTACACCAGTATGAATGTGATGTTGGTTTTTGGGCTCGCTGTTAGGTGTATTACCATGGTTTCGCAGTTGAGGATGTTGAGTGGTTTGTCTGTTTTTATTTTCAGGTGTTCTTTGAATGCTATTGCGATTCCTCCTCCTTTTGTGTTTTTCCTGTTTGTTTGCAGGCATTTGAAGTTGGTTGGAAGGCAGATTTGGAGTGTGATTTTGTAGTTGTCGTCCAGCCATGTTTCTGTGATGAATAGGATGTCAATGCCATTGTCGTTGAGTAGATCGAAGATCTCTGTTGTGTGTTTTGACATGGATCTTGCGTTTATTAGATTGCAGTGAAGTTTGGAGGTGTTGTTTGGTTTGGACTTTCTTGTTGTAGTCATCTTATGAACGGTGTTGAGTTTTCCTTCCTGGTTGATCTCTTGTTGGGCTGTGGGTTTCGGCGTGTCAGCATCTTCAAAAGGTTCTTCTAGGTTCTGACTTGGTTTTTTTTTTTGTTTTCATCGGGTTTGTCTTCCAGGAGTTGTGGTTGTTGGTTGGAAGTTCTTCTAGTTTTGCTGATGTAGGGTGTTATCGCATCGGTCATGTTTTTGAAGTGTTTTGTGTTGTTCATCCTTCTTCTACTTGCTTGTGTTAGGTTGTTTGATGTTGCAACTTCTAGCACTGGGTTGGATTGCTGTGGTGGCCAGTTGTCGGCAAGGTATGGAGTTAGGTAGTGGGATTTGTCTCTTCTTTCAGGGTCGGTTCGATTTGTGTTCCCGTCTATGGGCGTGTCTTCTATAGTTGACATTCTTAGTTGCTGTTCCAGAGCGTTTGTTCTTTCTTCTCTTTGTCTTTTCCTTGGAATGGGTCATTTGCGCGGCATTATAAGGTTCAGGGTTGTTTTAGTTTTTGTTTGGTGATGTCCTGTTGGTTCGACTTTGGTCTGGTTGTCTTGTGGTGTAGTAGTGGGCGTGGAGGCTGTCCGCTACTAGTTTGGGCTCTGTCTGTAGGTGGTGTTCCAAGTGAAGTTGCCGACTCGTTCGGTAAATGTCTTGAGAGGGGTGGGCGGTGGTTAAGGGTTATATAGTTGGTTGTTATCGGATGCACTCTTTAGTGTCCGTCTTCTTTGAGCACAGTTCACTGCAGGGAGCTAGTTATGTGGGCTTTTGAAGGGTATCTATTGGTTGAAGAGCAGCTTGGGGGCGCAGCTCGAACTTGCTCCTAGTGCTGTGTGGGCCCTTAACCAGAGTGTCAATCCACAGTAATACACTGGTGAATTCTGTCTCATTTAAGTGTGAGTCGGTTAGCAAAATTTGAGAGGCCTGTATAGTGGGAGGGAGGTCCACCAATGTAATCTAACTATCATACAATGCAAATTGTGCACAGAGGCCCCGCAAATCTTGAGAGACCTGTATAGTGATAGAGAGGCCTATCAATGCAATCCAAATATCACACCATGCAACTTGGGCACAGGGGCCCTGCTAAAAATTTGAGAGAGCTGTATAGTGGGAGAGAGGCCTATCAATGCACTTTAAATATTACACGATAAGATTTGGGCACAGGGTCTCTGCTAATCCTGCGAGGTCTGTATAGTGGGGGAGAGGCCTATCAATGCAGTCTAAATATCTCACAATGCAATTTGGGCACAAGGCCCTGCTAAATTAGAGAGACCTGTATAGTGGGAGAGAGGCCTATCAATGCAGTCTAAATATTTCACAATGCAGTATGGATCCAGAACCCCTATACATTTGAGAGACGTGTATAGTGGGAGAGAGGCCTATCAGTGCACGCTAAACTTTACACAAAGCAAGTTTGGGCCCAGGGACCTGGCTAGATTTGAGAGACCTGTATAGTGGGGGAGAGGCCTATCAATGCAATTTGAATATCACACAATGCAGTATGGATCCACAACCCCTATAAATTTGAGAGAACTGTATAGTGGGAGAGAGGCCTATCAATGCAATCTAAATATCACACATTGCAATACGGACCCAGTACCACTATAGAGATATAATTTGATATACCTGCATAGTGGGGGAGAGGCCTATCAATGCAGTCTAAACATCCCAGAACCCCTTATGAAAATTAGAGAGACCTTTATGGTGAGAGAGAGTCCTATCAATGCACTCTGAATACCACACGGTGTAGCTTGGAAACAGGACCCCTACCAAGTTTGAGAGACCTGTAGAGGTGGAGAGAGGCCTATCAATGTAATCTAAATATCACAATATGTAATATGGGCCCAGAGCCCCTCTAAAACATATAGTGATCTGTATGGTGGGAGAGAGGTCTATCAATGCAATCAAAATAGCGGGAGAAAGGCCTAATCATCCTGTGTAACGTTGGTTTGCTAAGTGGCTAGGATTCTGGGGTAGAGTTGTGGCTCTCCCCCAAACCAGGTCAATCCTACCTTACTGGTCCTTGTAGTTGATGGTATACAGCGGGTCACTAGCTTCCCGGCGTACACTGGCTGACACTTCCAGGAGCCGGCTCTTTTGGAGCCAAAGGGCTCAGGGCCCCTTAGCCGAAGGGCCACACGGGCAGAAGTCTGCCCTAGGGGGTTTGTTTGAGACAGGGGAGGAGCCAATCACCATAGGGGGGCTAGGGAGATGGGATGAGGAAGTTAGTGTGGGAAGGGAAGCGTGGTACATGGGCTGGGGGTCACACCAAGGGAGAAATAGAATTAAAAAGACCCAGAGGGTCTCTGAGGGGCCTGCTCTCACTTGCCTTGCACGGTCTAAAGAGCAGGCAGTGAGAGCGAAATGGCCGTAGGGGCCTGGAGGCTCCGAGGAGCAGGAGCCAATCACCGGGGAGGGGAAGGGCTAGGGAGGTGGGATGAGGAAGTTAGTGTGGTAAGGGGAGCGGGGTAGACTAGCTGGAGGGGGCACACCGAGGGAGAAATAGAATTAAAAAGGCCCAGAGGGTCTCTGAGGGGCCTGCTCTCACCTGCCTTGCATGATCTGAAGTGGGGGCAGGGAGAGCAACACGGCCGTAGGGGCCTGGAGGCTCTGAGGAGCAGGAGCCAATCACTGGGGAGGGGGAGGGCTATGGAAGTGGGATGAGGAAGTTAGTGTGGGAAGGGGAGCAGGGTACACGGGCTGGGGGGGCACACCAAGGGAGAAAATAGAATTAAAAGGCCCAGAGGGTCTCTGAGGGGCCTGCTCTCACCTGCCTTGCACGATCTAAAGTGCGGGCAGGGAGAGCGACACAGCTGTAGGGGCCTGGAGGCTCCGAGGAGCAGGAGCCAATCACCAGGGAGGGGGAGGGCTAGGGAGGTGGGATGAGGAAGTTAGTGTGGGAAGTGGAGCGGGGTACACTAGCTGGAGGGGGCACACCGAGGGAGAAATAGAATGAAAAAGGCCCAGAAGGTCTCTGAGGGGCCTGCTCTCACCTGCCTTGCACGATCTGAAGTGCGGGCAGGGAGAGCAACACAGCCGTAGGGGCCTGGAGGCTCCGAGGAGCAGGAGCCAATCACTGGGGAGGGGGAGGGCTATGGAGGTGGGATGAGGAAGTTAGTGTGGGAAGGGGAGCAGGGTACACGGGCTGGGGGTCACACCAAGGGAGAAATAGAATTAAAAAGACCCAGAGGGTCTCTGAGGGGCCTGCTCTCACCTGCCTTGCACGGTCTAAAGAGCAGGCAGTGAGAGCGACATGGCCTTAGGGGCCTGGAGGCTCTGAGGAGCAGGAGCCAATCACCGGGGAGGGGGAGGGCTAGGGAGGTGGGATGTTTGGGAAGGGGAGTGGGGTGCACTAGCTGGAGGGGGCACACCGAGGGAGAAATAGAATTAAAAAGGCCCAGAGGGTCTCTGAGGGGCCTGCTCTCACCTGCCTTGCACGGTCTAAAGAGCAGGCAGTGAGAGCGACATGGCCATAGGGGCCTGGAGGCTCCGAGGAGCAGGAGCCAATCACCGGGGAGGGGGAGGGCTAGGGAGGTGGGATGAGGAAGTTAGTGTGGGAAGTGGAGCGGGGTACACTAGCTGGAGGGGGCCCACCGAGGGAGAAATAGAATGAAAAAGGCCCAGAAGGTCTCTGAGGGGCCTGCTCTCACCTGCCCTGCACGATCTGAAGTGCGGGCAGGGAGAGCAACACAGCCATAGGGGCCTGGAGGCTCCGAGGAGCAGGAGCCAATCACTGGGGAGGGGGAGGGCTATGGAGGTGGGATGAGGAAGTTAGTGTGGGAAGGGGAGCAGGGTACACGGGCTGGGGGTCACACCAAGGGAGAAATAGAATTAAAAAGACCCAGAGGGTGTCTGAGGGGCCTGCTCTCACCTGCCTTACACGGTCTAAAGAGCAGGCAGTGAGAGCGACATGGCCGTAGGGGCCTGGAGGCTCCGAGGAGCAGGAGCCAATCATCGGGGAGGGGGAGGGCTAGGGAGGTGGGATGTTTGGGAAGGGGAGCGGGGTGCACTAGCTGGAGGGGGCACACCCAGGGAGAAATAGAATTAAAAAGGCCCAGAGGGTCTCTGAGGGACCTGCTCTCACCTGCCTTGCACGATCTGAAGTGTGGGCAGGGAGAGCGACATGGCCGTAGGGGCCTGGAGGCTCTGAGGAGCAGGAGCCAATCACTGGGGAAGGGGAGGGGTACGGAGGCGGGATGAGGAAGTTAGTGTGGGAAGGGGAGCGTGGTACACGGGCTGGTGCACACCGAGGGAGAAATAGAATTAAAAAGGCCCAGAGGGTCTCTGAGGGGCCTGCTCTCACCTGCCTTGCACGATCTGAAGTGCGGGCAGGGAGAGCAACACGGCCGTAGGGGCCTGGAGGCTCCGAGGAGCAGGAGCCAATCACTGGGGAGTGGGAGGGCTATGGAGGTGGGATGAGGAAGTTAGTGTGGGAAGGGGAGCAGGGTACACGGGCTGGGGGGGGCACCCCAAGGGAGAAAATAGAATTAAAAGGCCCACAGGGTCTCTGAGGGGCCTGCTCTCACCTGCCTTGCATGATCTAAAGTGCGGGCAGGGAGAGCGACACAGCTGTAGGGGCCTGGAGGCTCCAAGGAGCAGGAGCCAATCACCGGGGAGGGGGAGGGCTAGGGAGGTGGGATGAGGAAGTTAGTGTGGGAAGTGGAGCGGGGTACACTAGCTGGAGGGGGCACACCGAGGGAGAAATAGAATTAAAAAGGCCCAGAGGGTCTCTGAGGGGCCTGCTCTCACCTGCCTTGAACAATCTAAAGTGTGGGCAAGGAGAGCGACAAGGCCGTAGGGGCATGGAGGCTCCGAGGAGCAGGAGCCAATCACCGGGGAGGGTGAGGGCTAGGGAGGCGGGATGAGGAATTTAGTATGGGAAGGGGAGCGGGGTACACGGGCTGGGGGGGCACACCAAGGGAGAAATAGAATTAAAAAGGCCTGGAGGGTCTTTGAGGGGCCTGCTCTCACCTGCCTTGTACGATCTAAATTGTGTGAAGGGAGAGCGACACGGCCGTAGGGACCTGGAGGCTCCGAGGAGCAGGAGCCAATCACCGGGGAGGGTGAGGGCTAGGGAGGCGGGATGAGGAAGTTAGTGTGGGAAGGGGAGCGGGGTAAACAGGCTGGCGGGGGGCCGGTGGGTCTCTGAGATGCCTGCTCTCACCTGCCTTGCACGATCTAAATTGCGGGTAGGGAGAGTGACACGGCCGTAGGGGCCTGGAGGCTCTGCGGAGCAGGAGCCAATAACTGGGGAGGGTGGGGCTAGGGAGGCGTGATGAGGAAGTTAGTGTGGGAAGGGGAGCGGGGTACACAGGCTGGGGGGGCACACCAAGGGAGAAAATAGAGTTAAAAGGCCCAGAGAGTCTCTGAGGGGCCTGCTCTCAACTGCCTTGCACGATCTAATGTGCGGGCAGGGAGAGCGACACGGTTGTAGGGGCCTGGAGGCTCAGCGGAGCAGGAGCCAATCACCGGGGAGGGGGAGGGCTAGGGAGGTGGGATGAGGAAGTTAGCGTGGGAAGGGGAGCGGGGTACATGGGCTGGAGGGGTAGACCAAGGGAGAAATAGAATTAAAAAGGCCAAGAGGGTCACTGAGGGGCCTGCTCTCACCTGCCTTGCACGATATAATGTGCGGGCAGGGAGAGCGACACAGCCGTAGGGGCCTGGAGGCTCTGAGGAGCAGGAGCCAATCACCAGGGAGCGGGAGTGCTAGGGAGGCGGGATGAGGAAGTTAGCATGTGAAGGGGAGAGGGGTACATGGGCTGCGGGGGCACACTGAGGGAGAAAATAGAATTAAAAGGCCCAGACAGTCTCTGAGGGGCCTGCTCTCACCTGCCTTGCACAATCTAATGTGGAAGAAGGGGTGTTAAAAGTGACAGAATTAATGAAAGAAATAACACTTGGTAGATTATAATGGGTTATATTGGCAAGTATGCATGTAGTGGTCATATATTGAACATTTCACACAGGATCTGGCACTTAAACACGCTGTTGAATTTTTTTAAATGTGGTTTTCCTTTCTTTCACAAAAACAACAGAGTGCTGCTGAAATTGCAAATATGTGTTTTGAAACTGTTATGAAAATTCTCTTTAAAAGAAAACTTTGCAACCACACAGCATTGTAAGTAACTGCCTCCTGATGTCAGGAGGTGGAACAAACGAGAGTTTGATTGTTGAGTACGTTAATGCAGGGTAAGTGGTAGGAACCCTGTTTAAATGCATTTGCAAAAGAGTTGGACATGTAATTTTAATAATAAATATTTAGCATTTATATAACGCTATGAACCTTCATGTATCTGAACGCTGCTTATTATTACCCACGGTGTGTGGTGCTCATTTATCGACCTTGGAGGGATGAAAGACTGGGTTTGGCCCTGCTGGGATTTGAAACTGCGTCAGCAGGCTCTGCACAGATGTCAAAGCGAGCGATCTACTTGCTTTGCTATCGGACGGATTTTAAACATATATGCATACCTGTACTTTGTGTTGATAGACGCAGATGTGGTTGAATCTGCAAATTGAAATCTTGGATATTTGTATGGTAGTTTTTGACATAGGTGCTTGGGAGTAACATGAGACATGTACTCTGAGTGTTCAACAGTACATCTGAAGTGTTGAACTGAGATGACAGAGTTAGATGTAGAGTTTTTGAATTTGATTGGTGGATGGGTGTGTGACTGCTTGAAATTAGCCAATGAGGGAGTGCTACAAAGGTTAACGTGGAAAGGGAAGAAGGACTGTCCTGTGTTATTGAGTCCGCAGACAGCCTGGTAGTCCGCGGACAGGGCGTACCACATATGGGTCTTTTAAGGCTGCCTGGCATGGAAAGGTGATTGTGGGGATTAGCCAATTATGTCTTCTGGTTGTTCTTTTATAGGAAGAGAGGGTAGCAGTTATTTTCATTGCTGTGTGTAGGGAAGATGGCTGTGGTTTTTCAGATGAGAAGACTTACTCTGTGGATGGTGGAAGATTCTTGGATGGTGAATCTGAAAAGGAACACAGAAATGTGTGACATTTCTGCTAACATTGGATTGGAGAGAGTGGGGGTTTCATGGTATGGTGTGCCTGGCCAAAACTGGGAAACATTATTTGCAGATTGCAGATATCATTGTGGTGCATTGTGGAGGACATAGTTTGGGCTATATCAGTACAATATCTTTGCAAATTGCATTGCAACATATGCTGAAAGCACTAATGGAAAGGTTTCCATGTGGAAAGACAATATTTTCACACATACCTCCTAGGGCACTATGGAGATGCACCAATGTGTTTTTTCCTCAACAAGACACAGGAAGGAGCATTGTGAAGTATGGGGTATGTTTATTTTTTATTGGTCATGGGATGACATCCTTCCAAAATGAGAACATTCTGCTGGATGGCGGAGATAAATTGTTCAGTGATGGGATGACTTTTACTGATTGTGGTAATGCAATCTTCCTTGAAAATATTCAAAATGCACTCAGAAAGTTCTGGTGAAAATGATGTAGAGTGCATGTGATTAGTTGTAACTTACATTGTGTTAAATTTCTCTACCCACCCTCTTCATTTGGATGATCTGTCCGCGGACACTGTGGTAGTCTGTGGTTGGCATGTGCCACATACGGGTCTTTTGAGGATGCCAAGCATGGACATGGGACTGTGCAGCCCAGGGGATTAGCCAATAAGGTTTCCTGGGTGTGCTATGCAAGGAGAGAGTCTGGCAGAATGTGTGTTTGGAGGAGTGCAGGTGGCTATGGCATTGTCTTTCAGGAGG
Organism: Ambystoma mexicanum; assembly: GCF_040938575.1. Classification (NCBI taxonomy): domain Eukaryota; kingdom Metazoa; phylum Chordata; class Amphibia; order Caudata; family Ambystomatidae; genus Ambystoma; species Ambystoma mexicanum. The sequence continues at coordinate 678,573,861 of NC_090922.1, read as the reverse complement.
CAGGGTGGGTGGATATTGGGGGACTTGTGGATCCATTGGTTGAAGGTGTATGCAGAGCATTGTGGAGTGGCTGAAAATCTAGGATTTCAAGATGTTCATGTGCAATGGTATTGAGTGCGCGGCATGAAGTGGGTGGACTTGCTCCCATTTTGTGTCAATTTGATCACACTGCAACATCTGGACATTATCATTGTTCATTGTGGAGAGAACAGTTTACGGTATGTCACTGGAGTTTCACTGCAGTTCTCAATGACGGAGACATTTGGCAAATTGAATGAAATGTTCCCGAATTCTAGGCTGATTTTTTCTCACATTGCCCAGCGACAGATGTGGATGTGCTCAAGTTCATTTGGTCCACAAATGGAGAAAGTGAGGCGCAATGTCAACAAGGCTGTATGTGCATTTTTAGGAGACGTTGATATGACCTCTTTCCATAATGAAAATATAAAATTTGACATTGTAAATATTTTCAACAGAGATGGAGTACATCTTACCAATGCCAGTAATCAGCTTTTTCTGGAAAACATTAAAAATGCTTTGAAGCACTTTTTGTAAATATAGAAAGCATTTTCCAGTAGGTGAAAAAAAATATATGGAAGCATGGCGAAAAAAAATGCCTGCTGTTTTGCAAGTTGAAAGAAAAAGTTTAGTTTAGTAGAATCTTTCTTAGTTTACTTTAAAACTTGAAAAAACTTTTAAAAACAAAAAATGCAAAAGAAAGGTTCTTTTCAGAGCCACCACTTTCACATTCAAAAGAGTTAAATGTTTTTGACACCACCACCACACATTTTGTGGTGTGTCGGCAGACTACTGCGCTGTCCGTGGACTCCACAGGCTGTGTAGGGGCCTGTAACTTTTTTTGTGCTTATATTTTTCAACTTTGAAAGTGGCTGTGAAGAGAACCTTTTTTGGGGGATTTTTTGCATTTTATATTTATTTGGCTTTTTGTTTGCAGGAGAGACATTGAAGGGGAGGGAAGGTAGGGAAGGGGCACCAACCACAGGGACGATGGGGCAGGTGGAGAGAGGAAGATGTTTGATGGGCCTTAATCAGGTAGGGGACAGTGTGCTCGTGCTCCTTGACCGCAGCCTCGAAAGCACTCCGAAACTGCTTCCCCCTACAGAGCGGTGTATCACAGTATATGCACAGCACTGTCACCCTCGAAAGATAATGGTTGACTGTAATATTGTTGGCCTGCAAGGACTCTGCAGGGATCCTCTGCCCCACAGGATTATCCCTTGTGGTGGCAGGAGAGGATGATGAGGATGAGGTAGTGTCCGTCAGCCTACTCATCTATTCGAAAGATACAACATTTGAACTGTTGTAGCTTGTGATTGGACCTGAGGTGGCGCAGCATGGAGGTAGTGCCATAGCTGTGCAGACCTAGTATTCCACGACTGAGTACAACCTTGCACTAAGTGCATCAAACCTCGTCTCCCTGAGCCTAAGGTACACCCCCAACAGCCGTAAAAAGCTGCCCCTCCCAGGATTTACGTCAGGAGCTGGAGAGAGGGATTTACAGTACCTCATCCTGGTGGTGGGGCAGCTGCAGTGGCCATAGTGGAAGCCATTGTATCCAACAATCGCAGATCACAGCAAAACCAGCAGCAGGTGTTCTCTCCTGGACAGCCAGATCCACAATGATGATCAGTAGTGGGTGGGTCTCTTTAGAGGGGCTGTCCGCGGATAGTGTGACTCTCCGCTGACTATCAAGCCACACATAGGGCTTAAAAAGTTATAAGAAGTTTCCAGATCAACTAAGACAAGGTCTAGGAGCTCTTCAAGGGTAGCATTTCAGCTTTAAACACCCTTGATTGGGCAGAAATACAGTTTTAAACTGTCTGGGCATACAGACTCTCTCCACAGATACTCCCAATGCACAACGCATGTGTGGTCACATGATGACTTCACTGGTCAACTGCGGACATGGCAGCTGTCCTGTGGACACCTTTTGTGCAGGAGAGGGTGCGCGCGTGCGTGTTAGTGTCCATAGGACAGGGCTGGAATCCCAAATCTAATTAAGAGTGTGACACGTGCAAGCGGACATGTCCGGACAGGCACGGTAGCCGGGGGCACAATGAGATCAGGCGCACATGCGTGCTAGTGTCCGTGAGACAGGGCTGGAGTCCCTGAACTAATTAAAAGTGCGACACGTACGAGCAGCCATGTCCAGACAGGCGCGATGTCGGGGGGCACCTACATTTTGGTTATGGGTTATGGACAGCCCACTCTGTCGCACAGTCTGCATACTCAAAATTGGGCTTTTTAAAAAAAAAATACACCAACAGTACACACACACATATTTATTTAAACAAAAACATACAATCAATTAGGAAAGAGATGGGAATGAGAAACATATATTGGAGAATTGGGGTTTTCTACGCACTGTTCATGAGGGGAGGAAAGGATTGATGTTTCATCATAGCGTCTTTCATTTAGAGGATATGATGGGGATGATTCGTTGGGTGAGGGTGAATGGGCACAGGTACAAGTCGGGCAGTGATATCGTACATTTTCTTTCATATGATTTTTTTCCAACATCATCCTCTGTATACAATTATTATTTAGTTAATCCATTTTTGCAGATAAGTTCATCATTCATTGTGTGCATTTGCAGTTAGGGGCTGTCTGTGGCCATCTTCAGGTTCATTTAAATGTAATTCCTGCCCACTTTCCTCATTCCTACTATTTACTGTTAAAAACATGTTTTAGTGACATATAAACAAATGATATCACTTTTTCTGATTTTAAAAATGTATTGTGTACCATTAGAGTTGTTTTCTTCACTCATTTCATCATGGGGGAAATGTTCCTCCAACCATTTCAGTGTGCTTGCCATTTCTGTTCAATGAAAACAATACTGCTATTTCTTATAAATTATGTACACATAATACATTTTAATGCTACAGAAAGAAATATAGTGCATTTACTATTTTTCTGAGGGTTTCTTCTGAAATAACTTCCAGCTACTTGTCAGTGTGTAAACAAGGTTCCACTGAGGTAATACTGTTAGGTGTACAGCTAAGCTTTGTGCTCGGTGCATTCCATTATGTTGTGCACCCTATGAAAACATACTTCTGGTTTATCAAGTACAGAATTTCTATACATATATATTTTTGGTTGGAATTCCTGGTTGCAGCTAATAGTTTTAATATTCATAAAGTAGACACATGGCGCCCCATTACGACCCCCGCGCTAAACCATGGTGCTATTAGCACCATGGTCCATGACGGGGTACACCATGGTGAATGGTGGAATTACCGCCCCATTCCAAGGTTGGCGGGGCGGTAATTCCCCATTCACCATGGCCCCTTCCCCATTGCCATTTTTGGCCCAATGACATTTGTTATGTCATCTTTGATGTTGTGGGTGTTAGTCTTAGCAGTGCACAGTGGTGGCGCAAGTTATGGTTGCTTAGCTTACCATAACTGGCGAATTTCAGGGGTTTTTCGGTTTTACTTGGAACCATAACGTCCGTTTAACAACGTTTTTTCACTGAATTTCATAGGTTTTTAGTAGCGCAACTTAACCATAACGTCCCTTTAACAAAGATTTTTCACTGAATTTGATAGGTTTTTATGGAACATACTGAACTCCCTCTACTGAATTTGATGTCCGCGAACTCTTCTAATGTCCGCGGACATGTTCGGACACCAGCACCACTACCCAAAAAGTCTGGGGGGGTATGTTTAATTGTTATGTCATAACATATGAACATTTTACAAATTCACAAACCAGCACACATACACATTATATTTAGTAATAAATAAGAAGTGTAACCCATATATATATAACACACTAACCATTCATTTAAATACAATATTTTCTAAAATGGAATATACCAAAAGAAGAAAGATAGGCTTCCAACATGATTACCTCACAGAAACTCCACAACTAAGAACAACAGCAGATCTACAGACCACTCAGAACACACCTTACCTGAAATAGTAAGTGTACTGCATGTTATTCACATATTTATAAACTTTCTGTATTAGATACAAAAAAAACTATAGTGAATCTAATGGTAGACACTTTACTATATAAACTAATTAATTAATATTATTTTATATATATTTAACATACATATATTTTTTTGTACAGACCATACAAAAATTGGAAAATACTAATGAAAAAGCTGTACTGGATAAGACTCTTCAGCAAATAGAAGAGAAAATGACCTACTCTTGGCAAATTTTAATGATTTGAAAAACTTTGTGGAGGATCACTTCAAACAAACAACTACATACAATTGTCCCACATGTACCTGTCCCCCTCACCATATCCCAGTCAATTATCTCCAAACCCTCTCCATGAACCAAAACATTTTGATGAGACTTCCATCCCTTCTTCACCTCATATAAATCCTATTGAAACCCCTAATTCTCCTGTCTTTGTTTCAGTTTCTGCCTCACCTTCTCTTTCATAAATTTAACATATATGTAAAATAAAGTAAAATTATTATTTTGTGTCCTAATTCATTCCTTGTTTTTTTAAAAAAAAGCAATTCAGGTGTCCGCGGACAGCGCGGGTGTCCGGAATGTCTATAAAGAAATGAAAATGAAGGTGTCCTAAGAACACTATGGGCCTCATTACACGGATGGCGGTAGGGATTTACCGGTACCGGTAAAATACCGGTACCGGTAAATCCCTACTGCCTTAGTACGAGGTCCCTTTGCGGGTTGGGGGATTTAACGCCTGCTTTTTGCAGGCGTTAAAATCCAACCCGCTAAGGGACCTCGGAGCTAATTATGGCACCGCAAAATTGTGGTGCCGTAATTAGCGCCTTCCCCATTCCCATAGAGCCCTATGGGGCAGAAATGGGAATGGGGAAGGGCAATGGCGGAAGGGGGATTTACCGCCCCTCCAACCTTGGAATGGGGCGGTAAATCCCCTTTCCTCCAAGGCGGTGCCGGTATTTTACCGGCATGAGCCATGGCGCTAATAGCGCCATGGCTCACCGCCTACCGTGTAATGAGGCCCTATATCTGTCCGTACTGTTCGCTAGCAAGTTAAAAGTGTTCTAAGAACACACGTGGTGTCCCGAAATGTTCGTCAATGGACGTAATGTGGGTGTCCTAACAACGCTGTCCGTATTGTTCGCTGGCAAGATGAAAGTGTTCTTAGAACATATTATGGGCCTCATTACAACCCAGGCGTTAAGGGTTAACGCCGTCGTTTACCCTTAACGCCTGATTCCAATTTGAATGGCTGCTTTTAGCAGCCGTTAAAATCCATGGCGGTAAACCGCCTTGGTGCTAATTACGGCACCGTAATTTACGGTGCCGTAATTAGCGCCTTCCCCACTCCCATTATGCCCTATGGGGCAAAAATGGGAATGGGAAGGGTAAATGGGAAATGGGGATTTACCGCCCCACTCACCTTGGAATGGGGCGGTAAATCTGCCATCCACCATGGTGTAAACGTAGTTTACACCATGGTGGTAAAGTAGGTGTACTTACCGCCTGGGTCGTAATGACCCCCTATGTGTCCTGGGATGTTCATAAATAAACAAAATAGGGGTGTCCTGAGGACGCTATGCCTGTTGGCATTGTTCGCAGGCAAGTTGAAATTGTTCTAAGAACACTGGCTGTGTCCTAAAATGTTCGTAAAGAAACAAAATGGTAGTGTCCTTAGGACGCTCTGCATGTCCGTATTGTTCACTAGCAAGATGAAACTGTTCTAAGAACACACCCGATGTCCTGAAATGTTTGTCAATGGACGAAATGTGGGTGTCCTGAGGACGCTGTCCGTATTGTTCCCTGGCAATATAAAAGTGTTCTTAGAACATAGTATGTGCCCTAGGATGTTCGTAAATAAACAAAATGGGTGTATCCTGAGGACGCTATCCCTGTCTGTATTGTTCGCAGGCAAGTTGAAACTGCTCTAAGAACACATGCTGTGTCCTAAAATGTTTGTAAAGAAACAAAATGGGAGTGTCCTGAGGACGCAATGCCTGTCCGTATTGTTCACAGACAAGTTGAAACTGTTCTAAGAACAAAGGCTCCGTCCTAAAAAGTTTGTAAAGAAACAAAATAGGAGTGTCCCGAGGACGCAATGCCTTTCCGTATTGTTCGCAGGCAAGTTGAAACTGTTCTAAGAACACAGGCTGTGTCCTAAAATGTTCGTAAAGAAACAAAATGGAAGTGTCCTTAGGACGCTCTGCCTGTCCGTATTGTTCGCAGACAAGTTGAAACTGTTCTAAGAACACAGGCTATGTCCAGAAATGTTCATAAAGAAACAAAATGGAAGTGTCTTTAGGACGCTATGCCTGTCCATAATGTTCGCAGGCAAGTTGAAATTGTTCGTAGAACACACGCGGTGTCCTGAAATGTTTGTCAATGGACAAAATGCTGTCCGTATTGTTCGCTGGCAAGATGAAAGTGTTCTTAGAACATATTATGTGTTCTGGGATGTTCGTAAATAAACAAAATAGGGTTGTCCTGAAGACGCTATGCCGGTCGTACTGTTCGCAGGCAACTTGAAAACTGTTCTAAGAACACACGCGGTGTCCTGAAATGTTCGTCAATGGACGAAATGTGGGTTTCCTGAGGACGCTGTGCATATTGTTCGCTGGCAAGATGAAAGTGTTCTTAGAACATATTATGTGTCCTGGGGTGTTCGTAAATAAACAAAATGGGGGTGTCCTGAGGATGCTAGGCCTGTCCGTACGGTTCGCAGACAAGTTTAAACTATTCTAAGAACAAACGCCTTTCCGTAACTGCTCATTTCACTTATGACGCACTTTTAATCACTCCAGGACCCGAACAGAGTCCGTAGAACACCAATGCGCATGCGCAAAATAGTTTCAATGCACTTGGTTTCCTGTGGACACCCTCTGCCTTTGCGGACATGTTCGCAAAGCTATCATGTGAACGCGCCCACGATCAGGGTATGTTCTGATTGCGAACACTGTTCGTGTCCCCGAACAATTTAAAACTAAATTTTCAAGTAATCTATAAAATTTTCCAACAAAAACTCACCATAGAACAAGTCCCACATAGTAATCCTGAGTTTCTACATACTTTTTGTGACTTTTTTAAACCTTTTTTCTGTTCGATCTGTCTGCGGACAGCGCGCATGTCCACGAACCGCGCACAAGCACCCCTATAAAAGACCACACCCTAGAGTTCATTCTTATTGTGTTTATGCCTATCCTACAGAGCACAGTGAATTTTCCTGTCAATTAGCAGATTTTCAACGCCAAGCTGATGGCTTTTGTGGCTTCACTACTGCCACCTAGTGCTGCATTTGCTTCAGCACCACCCCCACCCCCTCCAACACCACCACCACCTCCCCAAGGGCCTGAAGAGGGGAACAGGAGTGAGATGCACAGGAGGAAGAAGAGGATGATGAGAATTAGGTAGTGGAAGTCCCTACTACCAGCACTCGACGTGAGTCTTGGGTGTGGCGGTTAGTTACCATTTGTGGTAATGGTCCTAAGGCGCGTGCGAACCAAGTCACCTGCAATGAGTGAAAAATGGTACTCAGTGGCAGGAGGCATGGTTCTTACAGCTTTGGGACAACTACCATGAAGCGACACCTAAAGTCATTCCACTCAGTGGCCGTTCGCAAAGTTGTACCTTGCGAGGAGCGTAGCAGGTGGACTTCCGTTACTTCATCCTCTGTTTCCGATCCTGTCACCACAAGGAACACTCCTGTGGGACAGCGTATTCCTCAAGCTGCCTCACAGGCCATACGCAATGCTGATGACCCTTACCTTTTGAGGGTCACAGTTGTGTGTAAATACTGCGATGCAGTACTGTGCAGGGGGGAGAGACTTTGTAGTGCTTTTGAGGCTATCGTCTCAGAGCACGAAAAAGTCTGCTCACTACCCAAGTGAAACCCACTCTACATCTTCCTCTCTCCACTCGCCCTTTCTTATCCCTGTGGTTGGTGTCCCCCCTTACCCTCCTTTCCCCTCCTCTCCTAGCGTGTCTTGTATAAAAAAAAAAAAAAAATTAAACCAACAAAAATCAAAAAAATAAGGCTCTTTTCAGACCCGACTTTTACAGTTCAAAAATAGAAGTGAAAATAAATGAAGCAGGACTCTGTGTAATTTTTAGAAGTCCGCGGACAGTCCGTGGACATCTAACATTTTGGGGTGCTACCCTATCATAACCATTGCAGTTTTATCTGGAAGCAAGTGGTGGCTCTGAAAAGAGCCTTTTGGTGGTGTTTATTTGTGTTTGAAAAATTTGAAATGCTCAACACCTACTATAAAATGGATGCTGTAATTCCAAAAAAGGTTGCAATGCATTTTGTACATTTCTCAAATAAATCTGATTGCCAGCATAAGTAAGATGGACTCCATCTCTGCGAAAAATGTATGTACTACGAAACATAATATTTTAATTGTGAAAAGAGAGAAAGGCACAAACAGCCTTATTGACATTGTGCCTTGCTTTTTCCATAAGTGGACCAAATGAAGAAGAACAAAGCCACATTTGTCTCTGCGCAATCCATGACAAAATTACTTGAGAATTTGGAAACATGTCCATGACCTTCCCAAGTCCTTCTTTCATTGCAAATTGCAAAAAAATTCCAGACACATGTCCTAAACTGTTGCCTCTACAATGAATTACAATTATGTCTGGATGTTGCTCTGTCTCCAAAGTAGCACAGAGAGGTAGCAAGTCCAACCACTTCATTCCACAACTCCATCCCAGTGCACTTCCACATGTGGGAATCCAAGATCTACAGCTACTCCACAGCTTTCTGCATGCACCTTCAACCAATGTATCCACGAGTCTCCTAAAATCAAAACAATCTGTTTTTTGAAACACACAGCCATAGCTATCTCTTCTTCTCTCAGCAGAAAGAGTATCTGAGAAACTCTCTCCTGGCACAACACACCCACTAAACTTTCCTGACCAATCCCTTTCTCTGCTCATTCTCATTTGCATGGCTCCCCAACCCAAAAATCCCTGTATGTAACACCCGATGTTCGCAAACTATTGCCATGTCCGCGGACATATCGTAACATGAACAGTGCTTCTACCATTTCCTTTTCACTTTCTGTGCCATTCCCTCATTGGATATAGCTAAGAAGTCACATGAACATCCACCAATCACATCCAAGACCTCTACATCTAACTGCATCATCATAGATCACCACTTTAAATGTACTGTTAATCTCTCTGAGTACAAGTGTCATATCATTGGAAAGCACCTTCTACAAGAAATACTGTACAAGTCCCCAAGATTTCTACTTGCGGCTGCATGCATATCCATATGCATGAACACAAACTACAGTTATGCATATTTTCTATATAGTACATGTACACTTTTTATAGACTCATATAAACAGATTAACTGACTCTTCGCTTGTATAATCTATAAAATGAATTTACTGTCATTTTTTTATCTCCTAAAATCAACTCTCACTTCCAAACCTATCTGCTATTTAATTTCTTTTTACACACACATTTTCAAAGCATGTTGAACTAACATATTTAAAGTACAATATGAAGAGTTAACATACTCAAACAAAATTGCATGCACACCGTATGTTCAAAAATCAAACAACAATACTTGTACAAAAATGTAAACATTTATTTACTTATATTTATATACTGCACAAGCAGCCCATGGCATTGAGGCGCTGTTACTTACAAGAGCTTAGTTACAGAAATAGTGGTATTCAGTGGTACATTATGAATTCCACAAGGCATACACATGATATTTTGGTTGGTACAGTTAGTCATTACAATAAAGTTTATGCATTAAGAACATATGATATGTATTCAACTGGTGTGACACATCTCATGTGAATAAGATAGTTTTCATGATTTTGAGGAAGGCGCTGAGGGTCAATGTCAAACAAAAAAAAATCAATGTCTAAATTAAAATCAATGATATATACAAAATAAATTCTTTATTTGTTTTCTTTACAATTGCAGTGAAGACCATTCTCCTGAAAAGAAGCAGCCGAATTTGAAGTACAAAGAACAACTAAGAAGAAACCTGCTCATTTAAAAAAAAAAGTAAGTTGAATACCACCATATTATTTGTACTATTATTCAAACACACTGTAATGTTAATTCACGCTATTTCTGTGTCTAAAAATAGAGATTGTGCACCATTCTGTCTACAAATCCCCATTTCTTAAACAGAGATTTACAGGCAGAATGATGCATAATTTCTTAGTTTTCGACACACAAATAACCCAACTCAACCCCTAGAATTTTCATATTATAGAACAAACAACTGTTTTAATTGTATAACATTAGATTTACTATTTCTACTTCTCCACACCACCAGCTTACTTTCTACTATCATCTGAACCCCAGTTTAGTAGCACATAAATTCAAGAATAGCCATCCCAACTAGTTGTAGTTGCCCTATGCACAATCTCACACCATTGCATACATCTTTATTATCTTACTGACACACTCATGCAAACAGCACACATACATTAAGAACACCCCAACCCATACCTTCTTTATTTTTTTCAACAAACCCTAAAGAATGCCTACCAAAAATCAAGTCCGTAGAAAGCAACGCAGAAACAGAGCAAATGAAAATAGAAGTGGCCAAAACAAGCATCCATCTCTCGCAGAATTTGTAAAAAAAGTTAAAACAAAACAGCTAATACAGTCATTTAGCGAAACAAAACAAGCTTCAAGTACAGAAACTTTGCCTCCTCTATCAAAATGTAAAACAAACCACAAAACAATTAACAAAAATCACCACTACAGATGAAACTGCTCCTATAAATCTTGATATAGTGCAAACTAAGCATACCAAAAAGTATTTTAGCAAAAATGTTCTGTCACAGAGTCCTGCAAAATCTTATAAAAACAGGAGAGAAATTAAACTCAACCCTTAAAACCGATCATAGGAAATTCATCTTAGAAGTGTTGATAGACAGTGCAATCCTTCTCAAAAGAAACTTATTTATTTTAGTGTTAAACAAAATGGAACCACTAACAAAACTAATGACTAAATTACAAAAAAGACTTCTCAATAAACCAACTGTGAACAGAAATAACTTCTTAAGTATCTGTGGAGGTGAATGGAGTCACACTATGAGCACAGAACCATACTTTAATGAAGAAGCATACAAACAAAAACACACAAATACAATTGCCATACATAGCAGTGGACGAGGTTATGAAAAAGTTAATAATACCATAATGGAACAAGAAATACTACTTACAAAAATATCCCCAGAAAACTTAGAATTACCTCTCCATTCAACTGAATCAGAACGTCTAGTATACAAATGGCCATGCACGTCAATGTGTAACATTCCCAAAGAATCTTTCACGTCTTTACGCCAATTCATCAATCAATATGTGAAAGGCAAAGACAAAATGAAAATTGAACTACTGCAAAATATGGATACCTGTCCAGTGCGCAAGTACACAGGACTACAAGAACATTCATTGGCCTGCATTTCAGGACCTACTTGCAAAACCACCTTCCATTATATCAAAATGATATCAACACATCATTCAACTATAAGAAATCTAGTCTATAAACTGTACTATGCTAAAAGTCCTGCTTTAGCACTAGCCAATTTAAATAACATTCTTCTACATGGTACAGCAAAAGACCTACTTGAAGAAATCGACTATATCCAGAAAAAATATTTTGCAAGTGAAAGCCACTTACAGAATGAAATAGCTTTAAAGCAAATTTTAAACAATTTCAACCAATTGAAACCAAAGCGAAACAATTTAAAACTACATTTTCAAGTAATCTATAATATTTTCCAACAAAAACTCACCATAGAACAAGTCCCACATAGTAATCCTGAGTTTCTACATACTTTTTGTGAATTTTTGAAACCTTTTTTCTGTTCGATCTGTCCGCGGACAGCGCGCATGTCCACGAACCGCGCACAAGCACCCTTATAAAAGACCACACCCTAGAGCTCATTCTCATTGTGTTTCTGGCTATCCTACAGAGCACAGCAAATTTTCCTGCCAATTAGCAGATTTTCAACGCCAAGCTGATGGCTTCTGTGGCTCCACTACTGCCACCTGGTGCTGCATCTGCTTCAGCAAAACCCCCACCCCCTCCAACACCACCACCTCCCCAAGGGTCTGAAGAGGGGAACAGGAGTGAGATGCACAGGAGGAAGAAGAGGATGATGAGAATGAGATAGTGGAAGTCCCTACTACCAGCACTCGACGTGAGTCTTGGGTGTGGCGGTTATTTACCATTTGTGGTAATGGTCCCAAGGCTCGTGCGAACCAAGTCACCTGCAATGAGTGCAAAATCGTACTCAGTGGCGGGAGGCATGGTTCATACAGCTTTGGGACAACTACCATGAAGCGACACCTAAAGTCATTCCACTTGGTGGCCGTTCGCAAAGTTGTACCTTGCGAGGAGCGTAGCAGGTTGACTTCCTCTACTTCATCCTCTGTTTCCGATCCTGTCACCACAAGGAACACTCCTGTGGGACAGCGTATTCCTCAAGCTGCCTCACAGGCCATATGCAATGCTGATGACCCTTACTTTTCGAGGGTCACAGTTGTGTGTATGTACTGCGATGCAGTACTGTGCAGGGGGGAGAGACTTTGTAGTGCTTTTGAGGCTATCGTTTCAGGGCACGAAAAAGTCTACTCACTACCCAAGTGAAACCCACTCTACATCTTCCTCTCTCCACTCTCCCTTTCTTATCCCCGTGGTTGGTGTTCCCCCTTACCCTCCTTTCCCCTCCTCTCCTAGTGTGTCTTGCATAAAAAACCAAAAAAAATGAAAACAACAAAAATCAAAAAAATGAGGCTCTTTTCAGAGCCGACTTTTACAGTTAAAAAATAGAAGTGAAAATAAATGAAGCAGGACTCTGTGTAATTTTTAGAAGTCCGCAGACATCTAACATTTTGTGGTGCTACCCTATCATAACCATTGCAGTTTTATCTGGAAGAAAGTGGTGGCTCTGAAAGAGCCTTTTGGTGGTGTTTATTTGTGTTTGAAAAATTTGAAATCCTCATCACCTACTATAAAATGGATGCAGTAATTCCAAAAAAGGTTGCAATGCATTTTGTACATTTCTCAAAACAATCTAATTGCCAGCATAAGTAAGATGGACTCCATCTCTGCGAAAAATGTATGTACTACAAAACATAATATTTTCATTGTGAAAAGAGAGAAAGGCACAAACAGCCTTATTGACATTGTGCCTTGCTTTCTCCATTTGTGGACCAAATGAAGAAGAACAAAGCCACATTTGTCTCTACGCAATCCGTGAAAAAATTACTTGAGAATTTGGAAACATTTCCATGACCTTCCCAAATCCTTCTTTCATTGCAAATTGCAATGAAATTCCAGACACATGTCCTAAACTGTTGCCTCTACAATGAATTACAATTATGTCTGGATGTTGCTCTGTCTCCAAAGTAGCACAGAGAGGTAGCAAGTCCAACCACTTCATTCCAAGTACTCCATGCCAGTGCACTTCCACATGTGGGAATCCAAGATCTACAGCTACTCCACAGCTTTCTGCATGCACCTTCCACAAATGTATCCACGAGTCTCCTAAAATCCAAACAATCTGTTTTTTTAAACACACAGCCATAGCTATCTCTTCTTCTCTCAGCAGAAAGAGTATCTGAGAAACTCTCTCCTGGCACAACACACCCACTAAACTTTCCTGACCAATCCCTTTCTCTGCTCATTCTCATTTGCATGGCTCCCCAACCCAAAAATCCCCGTATGTAACACCCGATGTCCGCAAACTACTGCCATGTCCGCGGACATATTGTAACATGAACAGTGCTTCTACCATTTCCTTTTCACTTTCTGTGCCATTCCCTCATTGGATATCGCTAAGAAGTCACATGAACATCCACCAATCACATCCAAGACCTCTACATCTAACTGCATCATCATAGATCACCACTTTAAATGTACTGTTAATCTCTCTGAGTACAAGTGTCATATCATTGGAAAGCACCTTCTACAAGAAATACTGTACAAGTCTCCAAGATTTCTACTTGCGGCTGCATGCATATCCATATGCATGAACACAAACTACAGTTATGCATATTTTCTATATAGTACATGTACAATTTTTATAGACTCATATAAACAGATTAACTGACTTTTTGCTTGTATAATCTATAAAATGAATTTACTGTCATTTTGTTATCTCCTAAAAACAACTCTCACTTCCAAACCTATCTGCTATTTAATTTCTTTTTACACACACATTTTCAAAGCATGTTGAACTAACATATTTAAAGAACAAAATTGCATGCACACCGTATGTTCAAAAATCAAACAACAATACTTGTACAAAAATGTAAACATTTATTTACTTATATTTATATACTGCACAAGCAGCCCATGGCATTGAGGCGCTATTACTTACAAGAGCTTAGTTACAGAAATAGTGGTATTCAGTGGTACATTATGAATTCCACAAGGCATACACATGATATTTTGGTTGGTACAGTTAGTCATTACAATAAAGTTTATGCATTAAGAACATATGATATGTATTCAACTGGTGTGACACATCTCATGTGAATAAGATAGTTTTCATGATTTTGAGGAAGGCGCTGAGGGTCTATGTCAATAAAAAAAAATCAATGTCTAAATTAAAATCAATGATATATAAACACAATTCTTTATTTGTTTTCTTTACAATTACAGTGAAGACCATTCTCCTGAAAAGAAGCAGCCGAATTTGAAGTACAAAGAACAACTAAGAAGAAACCTGCTCATTTAAAAAAAAAGTAAGTTGAATACCACCATATTATTTGTACTATTATTCAAACACACTGTAATGTTAATTCACGCTATTTATGTGTCTAAAAATAGAGATTGTGCACCATTGTGTCTACAAATTCCAATTTCTTAAACAGAGATTTACAGGCAGAATGATGCATAATTTCTTAGTTTTCGACACACAAATAACCCAACTCAACCCCTAGAATTTTCATATTATAGAACAAACAACTGTTTTAATTGTATAACATTAGAGTTACTATTTCTACTGCTCCACACCACCAGCTTACTTTCTACTATCATCTGAACCCCAGTTTAGTAGCACATAAATTCAAGAATAGCCATCCCAACTAGTTGTAGTTGCCCAATGCACAATCACACACCATTGCATACATCTTTATTATCTTACTCACACACTCATGCAAACAGCACACATACATTAAGAACACCCCAACCCATACCTTCTTTATTTTTTTCAACAAACCCTAAAGAATGCCTACCAAAAATCAAGTCCATAGAAAGCAACGCAGAAACAGAGCAAATGAAAATAGAAGTGGCCAAAACAAGCATCCATCTCTCGCAGAATTTGTAAAAAAAGTTAAAACAAAACAGCTAATACAGTCATTTAGCGAAACAAAACAAGCTTCAAGTACAGAAACTTTGCCTCCTCTATCAAAATGTAAAACAAACCACAAAACAATTAACAAAAATCACCACTACAGATGAAACTGCTCCTATAAATCTTGATATAGTGCAAACTAAGCATACCAAAAAAGTATTTTAGCAAAAATGTTCTGTCACAGAGTCCTGCAAAATCTTATAAAAACAGGAGAGAAATCAAACTCAACCTTTAAAACCGATCGTAGGAAATTCATCTTAGAAGTGTTGATAGACAGTGCAATCCTTCTCAAAAGAAACTTATTTATTTTAGTGTTAAACAAAATGGAACCACTAACAAAACTAATGACTAAATTACAAAAAAGACTTCTCAATAAACCAACTGTCAACAGAAATAACTTCTTAAGTATCTGTGGAGGTGAATGGAGTCACACTATGAGCACAGAACCATACTTTAATGAAGAAGCATACAAACAAAAACACACAAATACAATTGCCATACATAGCAGTGGACGAGGTTATGAAAAAGTTAATAATACCATAATGGAACAAGAAATACTACTTACAAAAATATCCCCAGAAAACCTAGAATTACCTCTCCATTCAACTGAATCAGAACGTCTAGTATACAAATGGCCATGCACATCAATGTGTAACATTCCCAAAGAATCTTTCACGTTTTTGCGCCAATTCATCAATCAATATGTGAAAGGCAAAGACAAAATGAAAATTGAACTACTGCAAAATATGGATACCTGTCCAGTGCGCAAGTACACAGGACTACAAGAACATTCATTGGCCTTCATTTCAGGACCTACTTGCAAAACCACCTTCCATTATATCAAAATGATATCAACACATCATTCAACTATATGGAATCTAGTCTATATACTGTACTATGCTAAAAGTCCTGCTTTAGCACTAGGCAATTTAAATAACATTCTTCTACATGGTACAACAAAAGACCTACTTGAAGAAATCGACTATATAGAGAAAAAATATTTTGCAAGTGAAAGCCACTTACATAATGAAATAGCTTTAAAGCAAATTAGCAACAATTCTATGCATGGCCACCTTCTACTACACACATACAAAAAAGAAATACTGAAATTTAAAAGTACATCTGCTGAAATACCAATACTTTCTATAAAAGTAACACAAACACTGTAGACCTAACATATAAAATAGAAAAAAATGAAGATTCTAAATGGTTTGAATTAGCTCTCTACCTTGTAGCAGAAAACAAATATGAATTAACTGACCCCTTAATACTTTGCAGTTACTCTGCACTACAAAACTTGACAACAACCAAACTCCTGCATGTGCTATCACAAATAATTTGGAATTATATCCACTACTAAAACCCCTACAACAACTCAATTTATATGATAGCATCATAATTGAAACAGTGCACCCCTTTCAAGCAATAATACGCCTTCAACCAAAAACAGCAAAATTACCTCCCTCTGAATTAGTGAAAGGTATTCACGGAAAAGTAGTGTATTTACCATTAGATCTAAAATAAAATGTGCACGCTCTAGGAGTGCAACGCCCAATGGAGCAATCTTTAATTATCTAAGTAAATGGTGTACCTATAAAAGACAACAGGTAGATTTACATAAAGTTAGACAAGATTTGCAATATCTAAAAGACAATAATGATTACTACAAAGAAATTAATATTGAAGAAAACTTGAAGGATACCACTGAAATAATTCAAGAGACACAAGAAGCTGGTCAATTTGAGCTCCTAGATCCTGCTACAATATCCAATACTTTAGACCATTATACAATTCACCCATTGCATTCTAATGTCACCGTAGAAGATGCACTAGAAACGTACCAAATGCGTCAAACAAAAGGATCAATAATCAGCATATGGGAAAAAAGTATAGAAGCACATGTTTTTCCTCTACTTTTTCCTACTGGCAAAGGAGGAAGGTACGATGATAGACCTATTCAAATAACAGCATCAGAATATCGCTCATTACGGATGTATTTTGAAGATCCCAGATTTAGACAAAATGTGGAATACATATTCCACCTACTCTTTGAAAGTGAACTAGCAACTTTATGTTACAGAGTTGCACACACATTAAAATCAGGATCCCACTTTCAAAATATGTCAGCTACACAATTATTACAAAAAGTGCAACAAAAAGGTGAGGTTTTACAATCAAATATTACAAATCTATTAGAAAATATGCATGGTACTAAAGAATACTGTTTTAGACGTCACAGAGATGTACGTTGTATGATAAGAAACCTTGGCCCACCCACTTGGTTTGTTACATTAAGTTGTGCAGAATATGCATGGGAAAATTTACATGATTTCCTACGCATATCAAACAAAAACAAAACAAACATAGATATACTAACACCTGGAGAACTTTGTTCTCTAGATCCTGTTAATTTTTCAAGATATTTTCACCATTGCTTCATGCTATGCGACACTTTATTTGTAATAAAACTGCTCCTCCCTTTGGAGAAGTGCAACTCTTCTTTTGGAAAAAAGAATACCAAGCCAGAGGAGCACCACATATCCACATGCTTTTATGGATTCAAGATGCTCCTAAATTTGGTCAAGACAGTGACACCACTGTTTTGCAGTTTATTGAAAAATATGTCACTTGTCAAATTCCATCAGAAGCAAGAAATAGTGATCTCCAAGCACAAATTTTACAATTTCAAAGACACAAATGTGGCAAATATTGTTGTCGCAAATACAAAAACAAAGGGAAATAGTACACCAAATGCTGCTTTGGTTTCCCTAGACAGGTTACAAAAACAGTTCAAGTGAACAGCTTCATGTCGTCAGTTAGACATAGTGTTAAAGGCAAATCACCTAAAAATACATATTACATAAAAAGAACAGAAGAAGAAAAATATATCAATGATTACAATGCAATCATTGCCCACTTATGGAATGCAAACATAGATGTGCAGTACATTGCAGACAATTCCACTGCAGTTGCACGATATGTTACAGCATACTTAACCAAAGCAGAAGAAACAGAGCTACAAGACCTCTGGAATGACCTGTCATCAGACAAAACACTGTCTCAAAAATTATACAGCTTGGGCATAAAAATGCTCTCCCATAGAGAATGTGGCTCCTATGAAGCAGCAGATCGTTTAACTGGTACTGCTTTGTATGGACAATCTGAACATATAGTATGGCTAAGTATTGGTCCTGCTAAATCTAGAAAAAGAGTTCTAAAATCATACGAAGATATAGAAACAATAGCCAAACATGATCCCAACAGCCAAGACATTTTAAAAAACCATTTGCTGGACACATACTACCCAAACAGAAGTACCAATTTGGAAACCATATGTCTATACCACATATCCCAAAACATCACAAACAAAAATAATATAAAACCTGATTAAAAAAAGGTAAATACAGAGTGTCAAATTGTGAAGGCAGCTTAGTAAAACTCACCAAAACAAATTTAATTAATCATATCAAATTGTCATTAAAGACTCCTCAACATAAAGAACTATATTACATGTCCCTGCTACAACTCTTTAAACCATGGAGAAAAGAAGAAGAAATACTTGGTAAGTATGACTCCTATGAAGACGCTTTCAAAGCAAATGAAAACACTATAACTGATGTAAACTTTACACAGTACAAAACAATGTTGCACAATGTCCAGCAACACGAAGAAGAACTGCAGGCCCAACTAGATAAGGACACACCTGACAGTAGTCAACCTTCTGTAACAGGAAGCCAAGAACCACTGGGACAGCCAAAAATAGCAAATGAGGCAGAATTAACTATGACAGAAGTAGAAAACAACATATGTCAGTATGAAGATAAAGAAGACTTAACTATACTACAATTAAAACTAAAAAATGAACAACGTAGCATTTTTGAAGAAGTAACAAAAGAAATTGCACATGGTGTACAACATGAAAACAAAGAATGCACCTGCCAAAATTACAAACCTATACTACTATACGTCAGTGGTGAAGCGGGTTCTGGCAAAACATTCTTAATCAAAATCACCAGTAAATTCCTTCTACAATTGACAAACAACAAGCTGTCAGCTGTTGTCACTGCCCCCACAGGTTTAGCTGCTTACAACATAGGCAGTGTCACTTTACACCGATTACTACTCCTGCCAGTAGAATACCAAAACAAATTAGACTATTTCAAACTTTCTACAGGTGCTGCAATGGAACTACGCAGAGTATTAAAAGAAATGAAAATGCTACTAATAGATGAAGTGAGCACGGTCTCCAACCTAATGTTGGCCTTGATTCACCTCAGATTACAAGAAGTACTCAAAACAAACTACGAAGAGCTCTTTGGAGGAAAACACATTATTGTTTTCGGAGATCTTCTTCAATTAACACCAGTGAAAGGTGAGCCTATTTTTAAAACCTTAGGACACAAACTCTGCCGTAAAACTGTTAGCAGCATTGGAAATGTCCACCTTTGGCAACATTTCCAATACAGAGAATTAACACAAAATATGCGGCAATCTGCAGATCTCCCTTATGCCAACATCTTAAAAAGTATTAGAGTTGGTATATTATCTCAAGAAGCACAAACAATATTAAAAACATGGCACATTCATGCACTTTATGGCCATAATGCATGTGCTACGGATGTTATGAAACAATTACCCCAGAAACATGTAAATTGTATGGCCTTAATGCCAACTCTTGCAAGCTGTTTCAAATTCAATGAAACAATGTTAAAAAAAGAAATGCAACCAATAATTAAAATTAGCGCCACAGACAAACTAGACATACATGGTATGACACTACCCATGTGTGAACAAGCCACAACAAGACTAAATAGTTTAGGAAATTCAATCTCCAACACAGTTGGATTGGAAAAAATATTAAAATTATCTTGAAATTTGCTGAGTAATGCTTAAACGTAACCTTGACGTGGATCAAGGACTAGTTAATGGAGCACTGGGTATAGTTGTTGGCTTTCAAACATACCCATGTGACAACAACATTCAGTTTGTCAATATTCTCTTTGACAAACTTTCAGAAGTGAAAAGGATAGGACGCTCAACAGCTCGATTCCTTCTCTTCA
Source organism: Ambystoma mexicanum (assembly GCF_040938575.1). Taxonomy (NCBI): domain Eukaryota; kingdom Metazoa; phylum Chordata; class Amphibia; order Caudata; family Ambystomatidae; genus Ambystoma; species Ambystoma mexicanum. Next base: position 678,553,500 of record NC_090922.1, on the reverse strand, counting down.
AAGACATGTATGTACGAAGAGAACAATTTTTCTAACTCTTGCATACCCAGTCACCATTCATAAATCACAAGGCCTTACCCTAGACAAAGCATTGATAGACATTGGTAACACAGTTTTTAAAGAAGGCATGAGCTACGTAGCACTATCACGCTTACGTACACTTGGCGGTCTATTTCTAATCAACTTTGATGCAAGTAAAGTAAACGCTGATATTCCTTGCATTTTAGAATACAATTGATTGCGTTCACTATACACCCCCATCTAAAAACATATCCTATTCCACAAAAAGTAAAATGTTTGAAAAGAAAACTAAATCAAACAGAAATGCAACAGGATGTCACTGCAAATCCTCCAAAGAGATTAAATGAAACTAATAGTTCATTAAGTACCACAAGCAAAAAAGAACCTATTAGGGAAATTAAACCAGGTACTTCTTCAAAAAAAGAAGTCAAACTCCAAAAAAAAAGCACTCAGATACCGAACTATCTGGTCCATTTAAACTTTCAAATGTAATTGGTGTAAGTTGCTAGGCAAATGTAGCAATGAATATTCTATTCCAATTACCACCAATAGTGGACAACATTTACTTACACAGTACAGACCAATTGTGTTTGCAAATGTTAGTACTTCATAGAAACGCAACAAACAATCCTGACAACACGTATAGTGTTTATGGAATAAGACAACAATTGGACTACCGTGCTGGAATGGTGAAATTCACTATAAACTCACAGGAAGATCCACAAGAATTTCTAATGTACTTACTACAAGTACTGCAAAAACAAAAACATACCTATAAATGAAATCTTCCAGATTTCATACATGTGGAAACATACATGCACTCTGTGTAACAATGTGACACAAGAACAAATCCCCAATGAGCGCTTTGTGTATGTATCAATACCTAATTGTGAATCCGTTCCATTTCAGCAACTTGTACAAAATGCAAACCATGGTAGATTATGTACTACCTGAAATTCAGATAATCGCTCTACCTTACTAATACAAACACATAGTAAATACGTAAAACTAATGCTTCTACGTTACAATGCAAATGGTACCAAAAACAACTGCAAGCTGACTGGATTCACACATGGTCAAGTATCACTTGAAAATAAAACCTTCACAACAATAGGTATAATCTACAACGCAGGAGCCACAACCAATGCAGGTCACTATACTAGTCATATATATATGCAAAAAAAGAATTGTGGATGGTTCGAATGTAATGATAGTACCATTACTCTAAAGCAGAGATTACCTGCAAATCTTACAAACACTTATTTAATCTTCTTAAAACCAAAATTTATTAACTAAAGTGTACTTAAACATTAACTAAACTTTTATTAGAAAACTATAAACTGTTACAAAATGCCAACAGCTATATAACTGCCCCAAGATTCTACAACAACTAAACAGATAAATAAATACCATTAAATTAAATAATAAAATAAACAGAATACGCCAACTGGTATCTAACTACCCCTAGATTTTCAATAACCAAACAGATAAATCTATACCACTACATTATAACAAAAAATAGACAGTTAGAATTCGCAAAATGGTATCTAACTACCCCAAAATTTTACAATATCCGAACAGATAAATCAATACCACTTCATTATAACAAAAAATAGACTGTTAGAATATGTCAACAGGTATCTAACCGCTCCAAAAATCTGCAACAAGCCAATATATAAAGCATTAGACAGAAACAACAAGTGAACACTGAAAACAAACAAATAGTCTGTAGCATAACAAAAAAAGTTTTTTTTTTAAAATCCAACATGGATCTTTTTTTCTCCCACAGACCCAATGATTTTAGCAACAAACACAGAAACTGAGCGCATTGCACAGTACACTGGTTTGTAATCTACTAAATATGAGGGTAAAAAAAAAATGTTGATTATTCAATGTTGTAAGTTGTTACAAAACACCAATACTAACATGATCTTTTCTTTTGCCACAGAAATAAACAAGAAATACATGTACTACAGTTACTAAACCAAACAGTAAGTATATGATATTAAGTACAACCATCACAGCAAATCACACCCATAGTGACTTATAACTTTGCTGCCTATAAATTTGATCGTGTCCATGCACCCAAGACTATAGACCCTGCCCACAACCACCACAGCATATCACACCCATAGTGGCTTATAACTTTACTGCTTATAAATTTGTTCTTGGATCCAAACGTTATAAGCCACTATGGGTGTGATATGCTGCGGTGGTTGTGGCCAGGGCATAGAGTCTTGGGTGCATAGCCATATGGCTATGCCCCATAGCAGCATATCACACCCATAGAGTCAAACATTTTAACTATACCATATGGACACTTTTAATGTCCGCGGACATCATGAGTGTTCTTAGAACAGTTTCAACTTTGCTGCCTATACATTTGATCTTGTCCATTCACCCAAAACTACAGGCCCTGCCCACAACAACCACAGCATATCACACCCATAGTGGCTTATAACTTTGTTGCTTATAAATTTGTTCTTCGATCCCAAAGTTATAAACCACTATGGGTGTGATATGCTGCAGTAGTTGTGGCCATGGCATAGAGTCTTGGGTGCATGGCCATATGGCTATGCCCCATAGCAGCATATCACACCCATAGAATCAAACATTTCAACTATGCCATATGGACACTTTTAATGTCCGCGGACATCATGAGTGTCCTTAGAACAGTTTCAACTTGCCTACGAACAGTACGGACAGACATAGCGTCCTCAGGACACCCTCATTTAATTTATTAACGAACATCCCAGGACACATAATGTGTTCTAAGAACACTTTGAACATGCTTGCGAACCTGTGTTCTTAGAACAATTTGAAATTGCTTGTGAACAACACGGACAGGTATACCGTCCTCAGGACACCCCCATTTTATTTATTGACGAACATCCCAGGACACATGATGTGTTCTTAGAACACTTTCAGCTTGCTTGTGAACAATACGGACAGGAGTATTGTCCTCAGAACACCCCCATTTTGTTTATTTAGAACGCGGACAAAGCGAACACAACAGGGGGGTCTACCACCTAAATAAATAAAACATTTAACCCATTTATTACTCCCCCACCCTCCCCAAACACTTTCACACAACAACACACTGTACTAAATAGTATTTTTCAACAAAGTTTCACCGCGCGGTCCGTGGACGTCCACGAATCCATGATGGCGGGCGTTCCCGAAAATCTGATGGATTTCACGCTCTTCACCATTCAATCAACGAACACGTTGCATGTCCGCGGACAGGACGCAAGCCGATTGGCCAATCAGCACACCATCCGCGGACCGAACAGGGAAGTGTGTCCGCGGTCCGAACATAAATATCACTAATTTTTTGTGACCTACTTTTTGGTCATTTTTTAAAAAAACTACTGGACGGATTTTCGTCAAATTTGCAAAAGCACGCTTTTGGGATCAAGCCGCTGTTCCTGGTCCAAATTTGGTGAAAATCCATCCAGCAGTTTGGGCTGTAGGAATGAGCAAATTTTTTTCCCCATTCAGTCTATGGGAAAAATAACTTTACCCCCCCGTGGACCAAACCTCACCGAACTTTGCAAAACAATTCAGAGTGACCCATATACTTTCTTTGCAAAGTTTGGTGAGGATTCGTACAGGGGGAGCGAAGTTATAAACCACCCAAAAAGGGCTCTTCCTATGGAAACAGCAACTTAACCATAACTACCGTGGCTGTGAAATATGCAAACAAAAAGAACAAGACGGATGGCAGGGGCGCTACTCTGGGGCCCATCTGTAGTAAGCTCAAACAGTCTAAAGATGTGCTCCTCCTAGCGTGCTTTCATGCCTCAGCAATCTTCAGGGAGGCTGATTGAATGCAGGTCTGCAGGGTTGAATCCCTCTGGTATGTACCAGGCAGTGGCAGCAGGGAATTCTGGTAACAGTAGTGTAGAGCCAGCTAGCATCCAACTCTCCCTCATTTTCAATGTTAGCCGTCACTCCCAAGTTATGTAAGAGTAGCCCAGGTGCAGCCCCTCTGGAGACCCAGTCTCCAGGTAGATGTGCAAACAAAAAGAACAAGAGGGGTGGCAGGGGCGCTACTCTGGGTCCAAGCTGCAGTAAGCTCAAACCTATATATTGAAGGAATAAACTTTAGTTGAAGGGACGTTAAGATGAGAACTTAATGCAAAAAATACCTGGAAATTCACTACAATGATGACATCACCAATTGCATTTTAACAGTAACCAGCATTAAGCAATACCTTCAGCCATGGTCAGTGTGCATGGCCAAATATATGTTAACACATTAATGGGCACTAATCATGGCCTTCAGGCATGGATGGCCATCAGCCATGTGCACTGCATATTTTAAAATACTAACAGGCTACCAACCATAGACTTTGGCCTTCACCATCGGCTACAGCCTTCAGTCATGTCCACTATATATTATATACACTAACCAGCTACTAGCCATGACCGTTAGCACAATGCTGTCCAATAGCCACAACATTTGTTGTGCCCACTAAATATTCTAACATATAAATTAGCTACTAGACACAGCCTTTGACCATGAACAGTCTGTACATCTTTTGTCATTGTCCACTGTATATTTTAAAATACTAACATGCCAGAAGCGATGGAATTTGACAGTGCACACTGTGTATTATACAGTACTAACTGGCCACTAGCTATGGCTTTTGGCTGTGCCCATTGTATGTTATATACACTAACCAGCCACTAGGCGTGGTCTTCAACACAATACTAGCCAGTAGCCATGGCCTTTGGCTTTGCTGACTGTATATTCTGACATATTAATGTGTACTAGCTATGGCATTCAGCCATGGACATGGACAACAGCTTTTAACATTGTCCACTTTATATTTTTAAACAGTAAGGCGCTACTAGGCATGGATTTTAACCATGCACATTGGTATTTTGCAGCACTAACTGACCACTAGCTATGTCCTTTTATCATGGCCAGTGACTACAGCCTTCATCACGGCCAAGTCCATGGCCTAAATTGTTATTAAGATAACAAAGTCTGTATAAGTTAATTTATTAATTACGTTATTTCTAATGCCATTATTGATGTAATCCTTTATTTACAATGTAATTAGTGATGTCATCAGTGATGTCATCATTCTGGTCAAAGGCTGCGCAAAAGGGGGCATGAAGTTAAGGTAGCTTTTGCTGAATTTACAGGGTTTTGTTGTATTAGGTTCTCACCTTCACGCCCATCCAACTAACGTTTTTTCCTTGAATGTCAAGGTTTTTCTTGACAATGTATTGCTCACTTTAACGTCCCTGCAACTAAGGTTTTTTTCCTTGGATTTCAGGGGTTTTGTTTTTCCATATATTTTCCATAAATGTTTCTGCACATGGCCAGTGGCCACTGGCTATGGCCATGCCCACTGCCCATTTTAGAACACTACCAAACTGCATGGCCTTTGGGCATGCCACTGTATATTTAAAAACACTTGCAACCCATCATTCAAAAAACGTTAATCAATCCCAAACTGATTTTGACCCATTTTGACAGTGGTATTGTTATGTATAAAATATTGCAGATTTTGATGACTCACAATGTTTTTAGGCAATGTGCAGTGAGATTACATTTTTTGCCAAGGATCACACCAGTGTGCTACATGCCCCTTGTTTATTGGACGGTCTCTTGGTCACTGTTGTGATACATCACACAATCCCAACTAACCACATTTAAGCAGCATGGAAAATGGAACAAAATCAGCAGCTGCAAGAATACCATATGTTCAGATACTTTTGCTCCATAGCGAAAATCAAAAACTGGCACCCATGAATATACGCAAAGTAAGTGACCATGGGCCTCATTACGAGGTTGGAGGTAGCCTTGCCAGTTTTATCGGCAAGGCTACCTCCATACCCGCAAGAAAATTTGGCACCCACAAATTGGCAATTACCAGGGTATTCCAGCCCCGCCGGACCCAGTAATTGCCCTATCGCGGGTGCAGGTTCCGGTATATCCCCATTCCCATATGAGCCCCATAAGGCTCAATGGGAATGGGGATGCCTGTAGCACCGGCACCGTTCATTACAGTGTCGGTGCAACAGGCTTGCTGTGCTCATGGGTGCCTTTCATTCCGCCAGGCCAGCCCTGGCGGAATGAAAGGCACCCACAAGTACAACTCGGCGTTTGCCGGTCCGGTAACAATGGTACTGGCAAGCACACCTGTACCATTGTTACCAGACCGGCAACCTCGTAATGAGGCCCCATGTATCTTAAAGTGAAATATACATATGTAGTTCAATAGACCTTCTCCTTAGAAGAAAGTTTGCAAGACAAAATAGCATTGGACTTTTAATAAAAGTAATGAACACCAGAAAAATAACCTGAATAGAGGAAATGTTCCAATAAAAGTGCTGGCAAAGTATAAAAGGTGCTCACCTTTTAAACCCTGCAATCTGTTATGAAATATTCCCTGGAAAATTAAATCCCAATACGAAACATGTGCTTGTGAGTAAGCATCTGCACTGGGAACATGACAACCTGAATAAACTCCCGGAAGACAAATACTTGAGCAAGCTTGCCAACCTCAAAAAACCTAAGGGGTTGCCTCTGCCCTCTGAAGAAAAGCCATGCTGGCCAAAATAACTGCACCAGTGTCCTGGATTGCAAACTCTCTTGCCACATTGTGGGCAAATACTCATGACCTACTTGTGCTCTCATCATTTCTCCTCCTCACCCCCATGTCTGTCTTTCAACAATGCTCTGCCATTTACTGCATGGATGGGAAACCAACTGTAGCTGTAAAAATATAATGTTTTAAAATGATTGAATGGGAAACTACAAATACCAGAATGCAATTCAGCAAAATGCAAAACAATGGTCTATGAGTGCAAAACTTTCAAGGACTGGCAGTAGCGTAGCACTGTTTAAAAAAGAATATTTGGATGCCCATTCAGTCGACAATCCATGCAGTAACTGGGACAGACCCTGCTTAGTTTTAAAGAGGGGCGCACCATGCTTAGCTTCAAAGCAAGGAAAGGGCCTTCCCGTATTTCCAAGTGGTCTTGTAACTGTGACTCATTCATCAGGTAACATGGCCTGAGGAGGCTGGGCCCTTCCTCCCTTTGAAGATAAGCATGGGTGGAAGACCTGGATGGCTATCATGTCACCAGTCATGGACAGTGATTTTTCACCCCTAGCTGAGGTGACAGAAAAGTTTGCTGCAAACTCAGTCCCTAGACCCCTCCAAAATTCACTTGGTGCCCTCTAGCCTGATGGCATTTGCAAAATGCCTTTTTTCCTTAGTTTCATTTTCCCATTACCTCAAATATAACCTCTGCTATCTCCCACATCGAGATGAACACAAGATGGTGGCGGTCTAATTTCTAAAAACACCCCATTTTGGCAATTTACCCACAATATTTTTGAGAAGTGGAAACCCGATCAAATATTTAAATAACTTCTGAACGGAATTACCCCAAACCACAAACACCATGCTTTTGAATGCTTTTTGCTCAATTTGTTTTCGACCTGGTCCAAATCCGGGCAGCAAGTTTGGGCTGTGTGCTTTGGAAAAAAATGTACCTTGTTTGTCTATGCGAAAATGAATGGGAAGTATGCTGCAACTTTCAAAATTTCGGCCAAATCCGTAATACTCAAATTAAAATGTATTAACAATAGAATTTTAAGAGGTTCCTAAGGGAGTCTAACTCACCTCAACTATAGGGTGGTTATCGCCGCCCTATAATATATATATTGGTCGGCGATAGCTGCCCTATAGTTAAGGTGAGTCGGAGACACATAGGAACCTCTCAAAATTCTATTGTTAATAACCTTTGATATGAATAATGGATTTGGCTGAAATTTTGAAACTGATTAAAATTCTGTGGGCCCCTCCTCCATCCCCAGACTGCAAGGTTTTGTAAAGATTTGTTAAGTTATTAAGCATCAAAAAAACAAAACAATTCCAAAAGTGCAGCCTACTTCCCATTCATTTTCCTATAGACAAAAAAGGTCGATTTTAGCCAAAGCACACAGCCCAAACTGCTGGATGGATTAGGATCAGGTCTGAAACAACTTGGGCACGAAGAGTTCAAAAGAGTGCTTTGCTTGGTCTGGGGTTATTCTGTGCAGTAGTTATTAAAATATTTGACAGAGAAGGGGGTACCCCATTCACCCTAAATATAGAGATATTTTCCATGGTGAACTGCAGGATCATGGTTTGCAGAAATGAAATGACTGCCATCTTGTTTTTCTCTCAATGCGAGAGATATTTGCGGCAATAGCTGAGGTTATGGGAACAAGAAATGCAGCAAAAAGCTATTTTCAGGTCCGAAAACATACACATACCATCAGGGTAGATATGGGGGGATGGCTAGTGGGCGATGAGTGAAATGGGGGAGTTGAAGGGGGTCCAGGGACTGAGTTCGCAACGCAAAGCTTTCTGTTGCCTCGACTATAGCTGCAAATAGCCAACATCTGAAAGCAAACTGCGTCACAGAATCATCATATGTTCTGGGATGAAAGGGAGAGGGAAGGGGAGGTGAGGAGGCTGTTAAGGGGTGATGGGAGCTGGCATAGATGAGGGGGGCACTTGGTGATGGCCTGGGGGGCAGGAAAGCATTTTATTTTTTTAGCCATTTTGCTTACATGTGCAGCTATCTGAGGTTACAAATGACCACAGATACCCGCTGGTAAGAGTAGTTCTGTATTCACAGCTATATGTTTTGAGGCGTCTGTTTTTTAGTTATTTTTTAAAGTTATTTTTATAGGTATAGTGACGTTAGCATTGAAAAATCACTGGCCATGGTCAAAAGGCCATGGCCAGTGCCTTGGAAGGTATTTTAGAGTCTTCTCTCTTTCTGTTGTGTATTTTTTGATTTTTGTATATGTGAGACTGTGGAGAAAAACAGAATAAAAAACTGTAGCTTTCTCTGTGCATTGTTTCTCATGCTATCAAATTATGTGTGTATTACTTTTTTGTGCCTAGTTTATTGTCATGTATTATGTTTAGCTTTCTTTAGCTTTCTTTAACTTTTGATCTGATACTGCTTGAGCTGTGTTGTGGTGTATTGATGTTTTAAGTTTTGTTTTAGTTTTAAACTTGAAGTGAGACCCTCTCTTCTGAAGCAAAGTTTTGTAATTGCAGCTATGATAAAAGTCAATGAACTGTAGCCGCGGGTGTGAGAAGAAATGTTTTGTGCATATGTTATTGTATTTGTGTAGTCATATGTTATAAGCAGTCCTTAAAAGGACTGTTTTGGGGTACACTGAGTGTAGTACCTTAGCACATCTGGAATATTGTTCTGATGTTATCAAGGAATATCGCATTTCCTTCATCGGTTAGGTATACTCCATCATGTCTATGGAAATTAGTCATGTAGAACTGTATGTTGTTGTTTGTTTTCCATGATTGCTTGTGGTCTTTCATGAATGCTAAAACGGATTTCTTAACATTTCATCTGGATTTCTCAATTGTACCATTAAATTTGGTGGTCCATCTCCATTTTTGCCTCTGAGTCAAATTTGAAAATATAAATATGGTGTGAGGAAATAGCCCCATTAATTTTGGCATGTCTTCTTTCAACCTTAAAGTAAGAGACAAACACTGTACATTACCTAAATCATTGCCTCCACAATGAATTAGTTTGATGTCTGGTTGTCCTGTACTTTTTAGACTCAACAATTTTGAAAATATTTGTAACCAACGCATTCCCCGCAATCCAAACCATTTAATTGTAAAATCTCTCAAACCTAAGTCCATGGTAATATTTGGTTTTTCACAAAAGTGTTGTAGCCATAGCTATTTGAGAACAAATGGCAAGTTGTGTGTTTGTGCTAGCCGCGGATATTCGAGGAGAAATGGCATGCCGTGTGTTTGTGGTCATTGGTAGCCACGGCTATACAACATTTTGGGTGGATTAGGATTGTACATGCATTGAGTGTTTTATGGGATTGTGATAGACCGGGGTAGATGGAGGAGGACTGTGGGAAGTGGAGAGGGTTGGTAGGCATATTAGGGAAACTTCTTTATAGTTTGGCAGGCTGTAAAATACAATTTTAAGTTTGTAGTTTAGCGATAAGCCGTGGCTATCGACAATCATCCCTGACAATTGTCATATAGCCGCATCTACAGATAGCACATGCGTAGGTGCCTCAACACATTTTGTCATTTAATTGGTTGTGAGCATAGGCACGGTTATATTTGTAGCCACATCTATACATATACATGTTCTGTGCAAAAATCATATTGCTATGTGAATTATACAGCACAGAATTTTATTTGTGTGTGTTATTTAATATGCTTAGATGTTCTCCTCCTTTATTTAAAGTTGTGAGGCCCGATTTAGTTTGAATAGCCGTGGCTATGAAAGATACTAGGTGGGAAAAAAAAGATTTCTGTCAGTTTCGTTGTTTTTTATTGGTAATTGTTACTTTTTTTTTGTGTAGCAGACTTTGAAAGGTTGTGGGGAAAATGTCCCATCCATTTTAGTATTTTCATTGGTATATAGTACTTTTTTTTTGTATACATTTTGGAAAGTATAAAAGCTACACTTTTCTGCAGTTTCATCCTTTTGATTTTAGAACTCTGCCTGTGTACATGGTAGGAGTGTGAGTGATGTGAACATAAGTGTTATTAAATGTTTACATGTTTTAAGGCTTATTTGCAATATTTTGTGTGTTAGTTATAGTAGTTACTGCTAGTAGAAGGTGTTAATTATTATTTGTTTCATGTGCTCTGATTGTGTGGCAAGCATCTTTTTATGTATTTTTTAACTTTCACTAACATGGACCTACAAAATTAGATTTGTCAATGAGTGGCATTTATATGTAGGCATTCAATTTTTGTATTCATGTTAGTGAGGTTTAAGGTTTATTTGATTGTATTTGTTGTCATTGTAATGCAGTTTCAGCTATGCTGTACTCTTAGCTGTTTTGAGTTTTCAGTCAGGTTGTACAATTGATGGTGTTTCGTAAATTCATTTTAGTCATTTTTTATTTTTTTTATTTTGTTGTAGCTGTCTCATTCTCATCATCCCAGTGGATTTGTACCAGATGTTGGACAGTTAACTTCTGTGAAAGGTCAACCCATATTCAAAGCATAATGGTACTGCTGGAGATGGGAGCACCACATTTGGAGTCATTTTTTGAAAAGCCTGATTTTTGAACCTGTCTAGCATTTCTAATGATGGTTGAAATGGAGTGATGCAGGTGTTTCAAGTCTCTGTCTTGATTCCAGAATTCCCACTGTGGAGATGGCTGGAGTGTGGCTGATGTGCTGGTTTTTCTTCATGTAATGCTGGATCCCCATGCATTTTTATTTTGTGGTGCTTGTTTGCTTTTTGATAGGCATCATGCACATCTTTGTAGTGGATTTGCAGCAGATGGTTTGACATTTCTCAAATGTGGCTCTTGACTACCCATTTGTGGCGTTGTCTACAAATGACTTGCATCATGGAAAGATTGGGAGTCGGTAAAGAGGAGTGAATGCAGTTGACATTGTTGCCGAAGTTGAGGCTTCATTTGCAGTTGGTAATGTTGTTGCACTGGTGGATGGAGGTTGTTGGGTGCTGATCTCTATCTATGCACGGAATGGGCCCCCTGTATTTTTCTATTATGATGTGTGTGTGCTTTTCGATGGTTATCATCCACCTCATCCCAATGGACTTGCATTGGATGATTTATTATTATGTATGTTCCTAGACTTTGAGATGGAACATCAGAAGGACCATGACATAGAGTTGTGTTGCATAATGCGCAAAGTATGTCCTGTGTTTTTTTTCTGGAACAGTGTTCTTTGACTATAAAGAAGAAACAACTGTAAGAAGTGGATTTAATTCCGGCTGCCAATGGAGTTAGAACTCAAATGATAACATTATCACTTCTGATACTCTTGTGGTTCGATATGATGGAATGTCCAACTGGGGAACAATATCAAAATTACAACTCTAAAAGGAGAATGGCTCAATATTGCCAAGTATATCTGTGGTGTTATTACTTTTTACTTTTACAAAGGTAGCGGGCGCCCCTCTCTCGCAAGAACAGACATGATAACCTGTTCAGTGGTTATTAACCACTTGAGAGTTCGCAGCCACTGCTTTTACTCACTGCGCCTTTCACAGATGGGAAATATCCATTTGCATATCAGTCTTTGTCCTGCCCAGGGGCAGTCCAGCACCGAAATACAATGGCAATTCCAATCTGAACGAGAGTACCACCAGCAACCCCATACACGTGTTTCACCCTTGTTGGGGATCATCAGTGAGGTGAAGCTGATGCCTCTCTAAGCACAGTGAGAGGGAGACCACGTCTGGTTGCCCCCAGGAGACCTAGGGTTACCAATCCCAGGTTCCTTAACAAATAGTTTTACAAAGGTAGCGGGCGCCCCTCTCTCGCAAGAACAGACATGATAACCTGTTCAGTGGTTATTAACCACTTGAGAGTTCGCAGCCACTGCTTTTACTCACTGCGCCTTTCACAGATGGGAAATATCCATTTGCATATCAGTCTTTGTCCTGCCCAGGGGCAGTCCAGCACCGAAATACAATGGCAATTCCAATCTGAACGAGAGTACCACCAGCAACCCCATACACGTGTTTCACCCTTGTTGGGGATCATCAGTGAGGTGAAGCTGATGCCTCTCTAAGCACAGTGAGAGGGAGACCACGTCTGGTTGCCCCCAGGAGACCTAGGGTTACCAATCCCAGGTTCCTTAACAAATAGTTTTACAAAGGTAGCGGGCGCCCCTCTCTCGCAAGAACAGACATGATAACCTGTTCAGTGGTTATTAACCACTTGAGAGTTCGCAGCCACTGCTTTTACTCACTGCGCCTTTCACAGATGGGAAATATCCATTTGCATATCAGTCTTTGTCCTGCCCAGGGGCAGTCCAGCACCGAAATACAATGGCAATTCCAATCTGAACGAGAGTACCACCAGCAACCCCATACACGTGTTTCACCCTTGTTGGGGATCATCAGTGAGGTGAAGCTGATGCCTCTCTAAGCACAGTGAGAGGGAGACCACGTCTGGTTGCCCCCAGGAGACCTAGGGTTACCAATCCCAGGTTCCTTAACAAATAGTTTTACAAAGGTAGCGGGCGCCCCTCTCTCGCAAGAACAGACATGATAACCTGTTCAGTGGTTATTAACCACTTGAGAGTTCGCAGCCACTGCTTTTACTCACTGCGCCTTTCACAGATGGGAAATATCCATTTGCATATCAGTCTTTGTCCTGCCCAGGGGCAGTCCAGCACCGAAATACAATGGCAATTCCAATCTGAACGAGAGTACCACCAGCAACCCCATACACGTGTTTCACCCTTGTTGGGGATCATCAGTGAGGTGAAGCTGATGCCTCTCTAAGCACAGTGAGAGGGAGACCACGTCTGGTTGCCCCCAGGAGACCTAGGGCGCCCGCTACCTTTGTTAAACTATTTTTTAAGGAACCTGGGATTGGTAACCCTAGGTCTCCTGGGGGCAACCAGACGTGGTCTCCCTCTCACTGTTGCTGGTGGTACTCTCGTTCAGATTGGAATTGCCATTGTATTTCGGTGCTGGACTGCCCCTGGGCAGGACAAAGACTGATATGCAAATGGATATTTCCCATCTGTGAAAGGCACAGTGGGTAAAAGCAGTGGCTGCGAACTCTCAAGTGGTTAATAACCACTGAACAGGTTATCATGTCTGTTCTTGCGAGAGAGGGGCGCCCGCTACCTTTGTTAAATTATTACTTTTTACCATTAATGTGTTTTCTATCCCTTGTTCTCCAAGTTTACTTAACCCTTCCCATCCTTTGTCCTGCAGCCACCCAGCATAATGTTTTTTGTTTATTTTCAACTAATTTATATATGCTTGTTCTCCAAATTTACTCAACCTTCCGCATCCTTTGTGCTGCAACTAGCTAGTATAATGTTCTTTATTTATTTTCATCCAGTTTATATATCCCTGTTTATTACCCTCTTACATTGCTGTATGTTTTTTTAATCCAAGTTGGATTTTTTTTCCAATGATCCAATGATTAGAATGTGGAAAGAGAAACACCTGGTAAAAAATTGTGTTTATCAAAGTGTGTGTTGTTGAACTGATTATGTATTCTTTTATTTCAGATAGAAATATATATTTTTCAAAACACCGGAATAGCCGTGGCTATGCCATTTCCCCATAGGTTGTTGGATGTTGGAGATGCAGGTATCCGCAGCGACGACTGGGGGAGGGAGTCCGAGCCGCAAATTCAATTATTTATCCCCACCCGCGGCTAAAGTTGGAATGCAGAAAAAACACTCTCTTTTTATGTACCTTTTTTACTGTCTCTTTTGTTTTAAACATTTTATGCTCGGTTTACCAAAAGAAACAGACAATACTATAGCCCCGGCTAGAAAACAAGGGAAGTCATTGGGTTGTTGGTAGCCGCGGCTATAGAAAATGTTTTTAACAAAATATAATGTGGATTATTTATGTGTATTGAGTCTGGTGTCTGTCAACAGTTACTGTAACATTTAAAACACTTTCTATACATTTATAATACTTATAAGTGCACATATTTGGAAAGGTAAATAAATATGGAACCAAAAGGTATGCAAAACAGGTTTGTAAAATGATTAGGGGTGCATAGTGGGATGGGGAAATTGTAATATTGATGTGGTTTGCCAAGGTAGCTGTATGGGGGTGCTCAGGGCACTTGGCCATTGAAATCCTAGTGAGAGTGGGGATGGGCAGTGGAGGGAGAACATACATGCCATTATGTTTTGTGGAGTAGCAATAGTAGTGATTAGTTTGTTGGTGACAAATGGGATAGTGGGTTAGGCCACTGATGAATTATGTTTAAATAGGTCACAATAGGTGATATGATTAATTTTGCATGTTTTTATGATGAGAGTGGCTAAGGATGACTGATTAAATGGGTGGTGGGAGAAGCAATGGTGTGGCAGGATGTAGTTGTGTGAGCAGGAGCACAGTGATAGCGATATGTGCATAGAAATGGTCTACAGTTGTTAAGTAGAGGCTTTTAACGTGTGAAAACCACCGCTGGATGGAGCAAGTAAGTGGGGTTTGTTGCTACTCTGTTCTATTATTACCTTACTTATTAATTGAAGATACACCAGAGACGCATTAATGGTATGTTGGTACATGAAAGTAAAGATGTGTAACAGATTATCCTGGAACACCGTCATCACTGTGTAATAAGAAATCATGGTACTTTATGCCATGTTTATTGTGGATAGGTTTAAGGTGCTCACTTTGCACCTTTAGTTTGCAGTGAACAATTATTGTAGAGTGAGAAGAGCATGTACCCGTCTTTCATATTTTTGGTAAAGGAATGCTTTTCAGCCTATTTGCTGAGATTAGTGTTACATGGTTGGATGGAGTGTGTGAAGGATTGTGTGCAGTATAGATATGATGTGCAAAGTAAACTTTAAATGTATGGAAACTGAGCTTGTTATCTATTTGTGGTTGGAACAGTATGTTTTTAAGATGATAAGATTGAATTCCATTTGAGACATACTTGATTGTGATGATTTGTTTTACAGTCTCAGTGTGAAAGTTATATTGTATATTGAAAATATAAAAAAGCATAGTGAGTGACGTTAACATCCTAATTTCTTTTATACAGATTTTTTTGTAAGATACCAACAGGAAAACAAAAATGACATGTCATTAGGAAGCATTGTCTGCAGGGAACTAGTAGTGTTGTTATATCTGTTGATACAAATAGTGTAGGTAATACAATAGTACCTGTTATCAACAATACTTGAAATAGGAAATGTGTGCCAACTGAATTTATCGATCAAACCAAGAATGTTTTTATTGATAGTAAGAAAAGAATAAGTATATCAAATGTGTTGGTAGCTATTAAAAAAGGAAAGATTTTTAGAAGAAAAGGTAGGAAATATGAAATAAATTTGGAACAGGAATAAAGATATATATATTAAAATGTATCACTCTTGAGTTTTTACAAATCTTTGGAGAAGTGGGAAACCATAATCTAGATATGTGGTAAAGCGTTTTTTTGCAAAAGAAAAATGTAGAAGTAATAATTAAACAAGTATTTGATATGAAAACAAAATTGTTCATTTTCGTATTGAGTAAACAAAAGGAGTTTTTTAAGGTGACCATACCTTTCTATACAAATATAGAAAGAGTTCATGTACTTATACATGACAACTTTTGTGACGTGTTTGTTGGAGAGTGGAAACACACTTCTCACACAGAAAGATTTTTTAATGAGGAGAATTACATTCAAGGAAGTAATGCTCTGTTAGCTCTTATGGGAGTGGATGTAACTATGATGTACAAAATGGTGTGATTTCTGAAAAAGAAGAAATCCTAAGGTCTGATTATACAGAAATGGAAAGTTTAGGTCAATCTAGAATACAACAAAAAAGCATTTTGAGGCATGGACGTGCAATTTTTGTGCAATATTGACAAGTTTTCTTGTAAAGTCTTAAAGAGATTTTTGCAAGTTTTGCACGCAAATAATGTTCAAAGACAGATCAAAATGCTTCAAAGAATAGATGATGGTGAAATTTGTGAGAAAACAGGACTTCTTGGGCACTCTCTAACTTATCGTGACAAAAGTAGATGTATGAGTCAATTTCATCATGTAGAGTTGATGGCTGCACATCATACTAAAATGAGACATCTTCCAGTTAAACTGTATGAGTGTAAAGCAGCAAGTATGTATGTCTCTTGCAGTTCAAACACTTTCACTGGAACTATAGAACTTTTAGTTTCTACAGTGAAAATTATAAATGTCATGCATTTAAAAGAAAGAGTATGTGTATGTAGATGAAAGGCAGGAAGTGGACATGATGACCCTATGCTTTCAAAGGATCATCCACAGAATAAAAGAAGTATTGCAATGTTTGAGTTGTCTTGTACTGAAAGACCAGACATTGTTGGCATATCTTGTCGACACACATTTTATAAATCTCTGCAACTAGTGTACATTGAGGACAAAGTTAAACTCTGTGTAGAGGATGTTTGGAAAGAACTGTATCTGTATTTGTTGGTAGAAGAACGAGTTGACACAAGAGAGGTACTTTATGTCTGTAGACACTGTGTAGGCTTTTATAACCAAAGAAATATTCCTGCAAGAAGAAGTGTTTTTAATGACATGGTAGTGTATGATATCCCTTCTGTTTTTCAAAAATGTAGTATGTTTGAAGTGATTGCACTGCAAATTGTTCATCTTTTCTAAGTTATTGTTAGATTGCAAATAAAGATCTCAAATCTGCCTAAGAAACCATTAGTGCAAGGTGTGAAAAGCAAAGTTGTGTATTTACCTCTCCATTTGGAAGAAAATGTGAACACTCTAGGAGTGAAGCGTGATGTTGCAGATTATTCATTTGTTGTAGTAAATGGTGTTGCCACTAAAGATAAGAGCATTTGGCAACAGCTTTTAGATATTTAAAAATTGAAAAACGCATTATCGTTTCTATTGGAGCACAATGATTTATACAAAGGCAGTCTGACTGTACCAGACTTGTCTATGCTTGATGTTGAGTCAACAGACAAAAGCAGTGAAGGTCAATTCAAACGTCTATCTGTTTCAGAAGGGAATAGTTTGCATGAACATTACACAATTCATCCACTACACTCACAAGAAGTGATGGGCGACAGTTTAGAATTGTACCAAATGAAAACAACAAAAGGTGCACCAATCAGAATTTGGGAAAATACATCGGAAGCTCATTGTTTCTCTGTGCTTTTTCCTACTAGTACTGGAGGAAGATTTTATGATCGGAAGGTGCAAATCTCTGCTTCAGAATATCGTTGTACAAGAATGTTTCTGAAGATTCCTGATTACGCACCAATGTTGAATATATTTTTCATTTATTGTATGAAAATGAAGTTTCAACATTATGTTATGCTGTTGCTCATACACTTCAGACCAGAACTGGATTTAAAAATCTTTCTGCATGTGACATGCTGCAACAGGTAAAAGAAAAAAATGAAGTTCTAGATGGTAAACTTCCCAATGTTCTTGCTACAATGATAGGAACCAAAGAATATTGATATATGAAACACTATGAGGTTAGATGCATGATCAGATACGTGGCCCCTCCAACTTGGTTTGTAACTTTAAAGGCATGGTCCAGTAAAAAGTTTTATTGTCCCTACGGGTCGGCCATGTTTTTTTAAGCCTAAGTGGCTCGATTTTAGAAAACTTTCCTATGGACCTTACCCGAGTTTTCGTCCATTAAACGCACGCAAAAACAGGCACTAGGGAGCCGCCATTTTGTGATAATCCTATCACTTGCCGCATCGCCCTGGCTGGCTCCGCCCCTGAGCCTGACATTATCAAAACATTCATATTCCCCACCTCTCTCCGTGACGTTACTGTGCTGCGTAGGTAAACGCGCCCAGTCGTCTTCTATGCGACTCCACACAGAACCCGGAAACCAACACAGACCATCTCACAACACAGCGCGCCACAATTCGGAATATGAAACTGTACTTTAAAATCAAACAGCAACACGGTACATTTGGTAAAGTACATTTATTTGACATTAAATGTTTAGAGAATATTCAGCAATTGCCACATGAACTCCGAAAGCCATTTATTTTCTTTTATCTGTATCCGCAAATCCGTCTAAGCTTATATTGAGTCACGCGCTGTTCCTTTATGGTACACAGGGTGTTGCTTTTCGTAAAAAGAAGTTCTAAATCAAATCCCCCGCCCCTGAGCCTGACATTATCAAAACATTCATAATCCCCGCCTCTCTCCGTGTCGTTACTGTGCTGCGTAAGCAAACGCGCCCAGTCGTCTTCTACGCGACTCCACACAGAACTCGGAAACCAACACAGACCATCTCACAACACAGCGCGCCACAATTCAGAATATGAAACTGTACTTTAAAATCAAACAGCAACACGGTACATTTGGTAAAGTACATTTATTTGACATTAAATGTTTAGAGAATATTCAGCAATTGCCATATGAACTCCGAAAGCCATTTATTTTCTTTTATCTGTATCCGCAAATCCGTCTATGTTTATATTGAGTCACGCGCTGTTCCTTTATGGTACACAGGGTGTTGCTTTTCGTTAAAAGAAGCACTTTGGAAGCACAGTGAACCGCAAGGCTGTTCCATCAACTAGGCACTAATCCACCGTAAAGGTTGATATGTTGCTTATAGCCACTAGTACAGCGTAAGGGCATGTGGGTCCTTGGCGATCGTTCCATAATATGGTTAACGTGCTCCAGTTGTTCACACGAAGCTGCAGGTGTCTATTGAAGAATCCGTCTGCCGGTGTCTCAAACCGATGACAGTAGGAGAACAGGATCAAATACCTGTTATGAAAACAAAAACATTATTTTATTTATTACGGCCGATCAGAAACTATTTGCTTGCAAGGATAGTTCAATGGAGTATGTTCGGCTCTAAAATCAATGCGAAAAGTAACGAAATAAATCGAGGCCAACACACAATGAGAAATGACAGTTAGTCTACATGCGTGTGGAATGATATGATATATGATATGGCACCTATACACAAGTGTTTCAAGGTGTGACGAGGCAGGGGGGAACAAGGGCAGACAGACAACGATCCTACTAGGCCAGGTGTCTTTCAGATCGCGCAAGGGGAAGGGGACAGGGGGGTAAAAGTGCTGTACATGGCTAGTAGAATACAAGATAAATAATAGGGCCAGCTGGTGGCAAGTGCAAGGTAAATGCCGGGAGAAGGGGCTGAAGGATATAGAGACAGTCCCGTAGTGCAGGTAGGCAGTGCAGGGAAAAGTGGCTGGGCCAAGGACTGAGATCGGTGAGACCTGTGGACCTGCATGCCCATGTGCCCACTACGAACACGTTTTCCTTGCTTTTCCTAGCTCTTCATTCATTCATTTATTCATGCATCCATTCATTAATTCTTGATTCCGGTATAAAAGCGTCTAAAGATTTACTCACATTATATTTGAAATTTCCATTGTGTCTCTGCGTAATGCAGTCTGTAAATCCGACCGTGCTCTTGACAACGATTTTTCGTGTACTCAACTAAAATGAAACTCGGTCTAGTTTCTGAATTTTCTGCCTTATCGTCTCTTACGTTATTGCGCACCTCCTTCAAATGAAGTTCTTTCGGCATGGTCCCTGTCTCAAGGTAAAAAAACAATAGACCCTTATACTTCCAGTGCGACTTGTGGGCCTCTTCTGGGCATGAGCTGAAAATCAAAGCCGCTGTCCTTCGCATTCTTTATTTGCAACATCCCGTAGTAAAGGCATCTGTGAGAACTTGAAGTTTAGAAACCCTCTATGTAGTGCGCCACAATGTGCAAATGCGAACTGGCTTCTCTCCCAAATGCCACGGCCCGCTTGGAGCGTTTGAAGGCCCCCAATTTTGTCCCCGTTGTCTGCAAGCTTTGCAGCCCCAAAGAATCATAACTATGGAGACATTTAATTTTTGGCGGAAGGTCAGGGTAAGTATAAAGTACCACAGGAGTTGAGTTAAAAGTGAGATTTATTGTTTGTTTGTTTGTTTTATTATTTGCAATACGCAAGCCTCCCCTCCTTTAACAGTGCGCAACAGTGCACATCATTTACATTTACATGAGATGAGACATGAGAAAAATATATACATACACATATATGAGGTGAATAGAGAGAATTCATGGATGACACCCAGCTTGTTCGCCACCCATGATGGTGAAGGTAGGGGTTAGGGTTACAGGTACACTATACAATAACATTTATTTACAAAAAGACAATCGTGTTGCAATTATTTAAACCGGGATTTGTACTTCACAACCAGCTGTGCTTCTGGTGGACATGGCACAGTTGCAATGTTCGGTGGCAATGGATCACTGCTCTGCACAGAAACGTCCAAAATTCCATATCTGTGCTTCTCTAACACAGCAACAATAAGGCTTTTCACAAAGTCGAACTGCATTTCATCATAGACTGGTTTGATCACCCATTGCTTACTTCGTTTTGAAAACACCTTTGTGTAGAGAGGCATCCTTACTTTACCCCTAGTCCTAGATTGTTCACATCCGACATTGCTGTTATGGGCCAAGACCGCTAGTAGAGTGAGATGTTTCATGCCCCTAACGCTAAAATGCAAGCGCTTTGGCCTGTACTTTAGGCACATATTGTGGAACACCTCCAAATCTCCTGTGTGACAGAATTCTGTCAGTCCTCTCAAATCTCTTGATAGAGTTTTGTCGAAAACAATCTTCTCAATGGGTTTGTGTGTCGGTGAAGATGGAATCAACCACTTCTTCTTCCTTGCCTCCTCTGGGGACAAAGGGTCATGTTCACATTGGTAGAAATGTAGGTTTTCTGACCAGCGGTGAACGGTGGTACAGTGGTGCATCAGTGACCGCCATTTTTCAAGTAGTATTTCCACTGACCCTTCACAAGTTTTTGAGCTCCACCAAAGATGGTTGGTGATAGACTGGGACCACTGCAAAATACTTTCAAAACCTTTTTTTTTCCTGCAGCTGAGATTTTCTTACTGATTGATTTAGCAAGATGCCATATGTCAAATTGATGATTAATAAGCAGCAACTGCTCTCTCATTGCCTTGACAATTGAAACGTGTCTGTCCGTGGCTATGAGGTCCATGTGCATTCCCCTTGATTGTAGATATTCCACTGATTTTATAAATCCTAGTTTCTCCATGGCCACTGAGGATGTACATTGTGTTACCTGCACGACCACCGAACTCACAATTTTCTTACTATCCATGTCCTGAAAGTGGTAGGTGCAGTACTTGGCAGAAAATCCAGGGCTGTCGCACTGTCCATCGCCAGCTAGCCTGAAACGTTTCCCTTCGAATGTACTTTCTAGAGACAATTGTTCAATTTTCCAAGCATCACTAATGGCCGGAAACAGATAATCACGTTGGTATATGTAGTACAGTGATTTAGAAATGAAATGGAGTCCCACAAACTGAAAAAAAGCCTCTAACTTTCTAAAACTGGAGCCACTAAAAAGTGATGCAGCTGCACACAGTAGATTGCCTGCTGGCATTTTCCCCAGCATCGTTTGTGCAGACCATGAGAACCTATGATTTAATCAACAGGCGGCATTTATTTTGACGTTACTGCCTTTTATTTGACGAGTTACATTAATCAATGGCTTCCCACATACTTTCCCTCTAACTGAATGGCCACATTTCAGCATACTTATAATTTCCATCATTAGACTGTCATCCTGCGTCAACGTTGTTTTGGCCTGTGACGTTGCAGAGATTTCAACACATTGGAAAGTAATATCGCTGCTATCAAGTTCTGATGCGTCTATGGATGCTGCGGCTGGTTCATTCTCTGTCATTTCGACATCCGCTACTTCAACATTGATGGGAGAACACAACAATGTCGACATATTTTTGGGTGGCAATTTTTTGGCGGGTGTAGATTGTGTGAATTGATCTGCAACTACTTCAGAGCTATCTTCAATACATTCAATATCATCTTCTTGTGGTGGTGCGGTTGCACTGTAGCAATGGTCCAATGCAACTTTGCTGTATTCTCCAAACACAGTTAATTCATGTTCTGGCCATTGGACATGAGCATCTCGAGCCTGAACACGCCCCGCCTCGATTAATAGTTCCTCCATCGTGTACATGGTCTGGCTAGCAACATCTCCCATTCGCTTCACTGTCTGTATATGTATAGTTCTGACACTCACGGGTAACTAGAGGAGATATTGGAAAAGGGATGTTCAGTTTAAACACAAGATAAAGTGTAGTCCAATTGACTGGAAAAAAACATAAAATAGTCCCCAGCACAACATTTTTTTAAAGTTATGAACTGTTTGTAACTAACCTTTTTTTTGTTTTTTTTCTTTGCAACATTTTTGACTTGACCTTCAAAATCTGCACGCTGTAGCTCCGATTCATTTCCGCATGTCCTCCCTTCCTCTTGCACTGCAACGACTAGATTTTCTGTATCCGCATAGACAGCACGGAATGAGGCTTCATCGTCTCCCTAAAACATAGTACTTTCATTACTATGTATCAAAATATTGTTAGCATAAAACACACGTGAGGACGAACACACAGGTACATCTCAATAGCCAAACACTATTTAAACATTGTGTGCAACAATCAAACAACAAGTATTCAACCAGTGATGATCTATTCCGATGGAACTGTCAGTATCCATACCTCTGGCTCTGCATGGACTGCCATGAATGGTTGTATTGGAGAGGAGGCATCAGCATCTCCCTGAAACATAGTACTTTCATTACTATGCATCAAAATATTGTTAGCATAAAACACACGTGAGGACGAACACACAGGTACATCTCAATAGCCAAACACGATTTAAACATTGTGTGCAACAATCAAATGACAAGTATTTGACCAGTGATGATCTATTTCGATGGAAATACCTCTGGCTCTGCATGGACTGCCACGAATGGTTGTATTGGAGAGGAGGCATCAGCATCTCCCTGAAACATAGTACTTTCATTACTATGTATCAAAATATTGTTAGCATAAAACACACGTGAGGACAAACACACAGGTACATCTCAATAGCCAAACACGATTTAAACATTGTGTGCAACAATCAAACGACAAGTATTCGACCAGTGATGATCTATTTCGATGGAATTGTCAGTATCCATACCTCTGGCTCTGCATGGACTGCCATGAATGGTTGTATTGGAGAGGAGGCATCCGCATCTCCCTGAAACACAGTACTTGCATTAGTATGGTTTTCAATATTGGAAACATAACACACACTTGGGGTCGACAGCACAGGTACATATAAAGAGATAACCACAAATGATGCATTGTCTAAAACAATCAAGGACAATATAAATATGCAGATTTCATCCACTTATTTCTCCGATTCCTTTACATCTGCATCATCAAAATGGGATGTTGTGATTGTAGTGGAAGCTCCGTCGTCTCCCTGAAACACAGTACTTGCATTAGTATGGTTTTCAATATTGGAAACATAACACACACTTGGGGTCGAACGCACAGGTACATATAAAGAGATAACCACAAATGATGCATTGTCTAAATGAATCAAGGAAAATCCAAATATGATCACATTTCATCGAGTTATTTCTCCGATTTATTTAGATCTGCATCATCTAAATGGGATGTTGTGATTGTAGTGGAAGCTCCGTCGTCTCCCTGAAACACAGCACTTGCGTTAATAGGGAAGAAAGTATAGAAAATGGAATCACGTTATATGATCACGCATGATGGAGCTGTCAGTATCCATACCTCCAGCTGGTGAAGACAATCTAGAAATGTTGTAGATGTGGCGGACGCTTCAGCATCTCCCGGAAAGACAGTACTTGCATTAGTATGGATAACACTAATTATAACTGAAAACAAACACCAGTGGACGATAACTAAGGTGTATATCAATTGGAAAGCACTATCCAAACATTCGGTAAAATAATAAAACGATAGAATAAAACTATTACCTGACATGCATAAAACAAGTCTGTAGCGGATTAGCCTAGTAAGATTACCTGATACGCGCTAGAAGTGGTTGATAACTGCAACCACGTCAAGGATGTAGAATGTTCTTGCTTCAGATGCAAGGGATAGTCAAGAAGTTGTAAAGGTAAATTAATGATTGATAATGAAATGCCAATATTAAAAATAGCCATGTAAGGCGACAGAATACTTGAACAATGCTCAATACAGCACAGTTCCCTGTTCCCATATATATACATTTTGTTTGTGGGTTATGAAATCGAAAAAGAATATATTGATAAATGTCATTATTCAAAAAGCTATACACTCATATCAATATCGAAATTATTACAAGGGATAGAACACCTACAATATCAATTAATCCATTCGGCTACCTACACACTACCGCAAGGCCTAAAGCTAAATCCGGACACTTGACTCACCGGTGGCGAAATGTGGATGAATAGAGTGGGAATAGCGTTTTCGAGCAATTTCCGTGTCGTTCGCCGTTTATTCTTCTTTGTTACCCAAGATGTTGTGTACATGTCCAAGGAAAAGTGCCGGCTGCAGATGCGGTATTGATCACCCCTCTTGTCCTGTAAGACTTGTTGGACTCTACTTTCCAGCTCATCCAGTGGATATCCGCAATGTCTGACCCATTCTCTTATTCGATCACCAGTTTTCGGGAATACATGCATTGTAGTGCCTTCAGATTTCGCATGGGTCTTCAAAGGGCAACCGCTAATCGAACAGGCAGGCATTGTTGATAAATCTGAAAAGTAAATATCGACAATATTATACAATCTTCATGAATAAAGATTTGATACAAAAGTAAATGAATCATACAAGGTTTGTTTTGGTCGCTGGAACTATACCAGTTCATTATGTGCGGCTTAGTATTTGCATAAATTGCAGAAATGTATAAATGATGTGACCCCCGAAGGATGCAATTCGATGACAATAGACAAAGATGAGAATAAATAGATCTATTGATAGCATAGCAATGGAAACTCAAGTCAATAGCAATGAGACCAATGAACATAGCACTATTGTGTACTCTACTCGCAAATAGATAGACATTTAAAAATCTGCAAAATATGACTAGGATACATGGCCTTAACTTGACCAACAAACAGTTGGATTCAGCAAGCAGAGCAGTATGTTGCAGGAGAATAGGTGGGTGGCCACAGGTAGCACACTGATGGGTTTGCTCTAAGCGGTCACAGAAGTTCACGGATAGCACGACGACGAGCAGATTAGCGTAGATCTCAGTGGTTGCCAGGTAGCATGTTCAGGAGTTGACTTGCAAAGCACAATGATGTTCTCATGAGACATATCAAGTGGTTTATAAAGTATTACAAACAGGGGTGTGTTTGTGAATGAATGACGTATGTATATCGTGGTCTTAGGGGGGCGGCCTGCTTGAAGGGGAGGCCTGGCTGGAGACACGGGGTCTGAGGAGGCCATGTGAGCGATGGCCCCTGGGCGTGGGATACCTTTTGAAGTGTACATGCTGTTTGTCATCTTGGCCGTTTGCGCCCGTGACAGCCCCCCATGCCAGCGCTCATCCCCGGGTGCGAACCGCCTTTGATAGAAGGGGTGGGATGGATGGGCCTGGGGCGTGCAGATAAGGCACAGGAAGACTGCTGAATGGAGACACACTTATGTGGATTGCAGGGGGGTGGCCTGCTTGAAGGGGAGGCCTGGCTGGAGACACGGGATCTGAGGAGGCCATGTGACCGAAGGCCCCTTGGCGTGGGATACCTTTTGAAGTGTACATGTAGTTTGGCACCTTGGCCTTTCGTGGCCCTGACAGCGCGCATCCACTGGCGCGAACCGCCTTTGATAGAGGGTGGGTGGGATGGAGGTGCCTGGGGCGTGCAGATAAGGCACAGGAAGACTGCTGAATGGAGACACACTTATGTGGATTGCAGGGGGGCGGCCTGCTTCAAGGGGAGGCCTGGCTGGAGACTCGGGGTCTGAGGAGGCCATGTGACCGATGGCCCCTTGGCGTGGGATACTTTTTGAAGTGTACATGTAGTTTGGCACCTTGGCCTTTCGCGCCCCTGACAGCGCGCATCCACTGGCGCGAACCGCCTTTGATAGAGGGTGGGTGGGATGGAGGGGCCTGGGGCGTGCAGATAAGGCACAGGAAGACTGCTGAATGGAGACACACTTATGTGGATTGCAGGGGGGCGGCCCGCTTCAAGGCGAAGCCTGGCTGGAGACACGGGGTCTGAGGAGGCCACGTGACCGATGGCCCCTTGGCGTGGGATACCTTTTGAAATGTACATGTTGTTTGGCACCTTGGCTGTTCGCGCCCCAGACAGCCCCACATGCCAGCGCTCATTCACGGGTGAGAACTGCCTTTGATAGTATATCGTTGCTTATCAATAACAAATGCCACATACCGGAGATTCTTGTGAGCACAGACCCACACTTCAACCGGTGTATTATAGTGGTCAAGACCCTAAGGCCTGTATAATCCAATGGTAATTGTTAGTATAGATATATGTGTGACTTTTATAGAGACATAACCTACTGAAAGACTTTGAACAAGTGTTATTTAGTGCATGCATTATCGAGAATATGTTATGTTAGCTTAGATAGATAGTGACCACCCTGCTTCACAGCGACCAGACTTTCACCCTTTCGGAGCACAGATGTCTGACGTCCATCCTTGAATGGAGACACACTTGATTCATTTAAACAATCGAAACAACCGTTGTTAAAATATATGTGGTGTTTTATTTTGTATCTTATTTTCATGACACAAAAATACAAGACTTTAAAGATTATACAGGTCAGGTTGCAGCACAGCGAGAGAAAATCCCCTGTACTGACCGCTGTCACTCGGGAACGTTTCTCTTATGGCACGAATGGCACAGGCGGGTATCACTCTTCGAACGCGGTGTCCAAGCCTCCCGTGGAGCCACCATGTAAAGGAACGATAGGCCAACAGCCTGTACCACCTGTGAAAAGGAATGAAACAAACTGTTTTTAAATGACCAAGATAAGTTTAATAAACGTTTGTTGTCAATGACAATTCTTGTAACTAATGGCATTCTGCATGGACAAATGCTATCTAGACAATGCACACTATTGAACGACTTTCATGCGTTACTATGATATGAATATATAATTTTGGATATAGTAGAAGAACATGAAATAGGAGTGGCATGGCAAGCAGAGTATACTTACTCGTTACTCGATTACGAGGACGAATAGTTGCACGAAGTTCGTGCATAAGCACCATCATTATTCTCAACACGGCCCGTGTGAGGCAGGCTACCCTGAAGTCTGGCAGCTCGGTGATGCATTGCGGTCGTGGCTAGCCTTCCAAAATGTAGGCCAGGCATCCCGAGTTTTCTCTGCAGCAGCAGTTCTCGTCCTCTGTTGGCATTAGCTTGCACCGATTGCATGTGCACCAGGTGGATACGCCATCCATGCGACTAGGCCCAGGCTCTTCATCTGTTGAATCGTCCTCCCAACTGCCGTCCGAAACCCCATTGTTTTCGCGTGCTTCCCTTTCCAGTAGTTCCTCCTCGGTATACTCGGGCTCGTACATGTAGGGCATTATTGTAGCCATTGTGTGGTAAACAAAGTAAAATAATTTACAGAGATGGTACAGGTGTTCACACGGGCTACAAGCGGCGAAGGTAGCTGACCAGAGCACAGAAACAAGTCACAGAATACTCAAAGTAACACAGAGAGAGGAATGGAATCGAAAATCTGCTGCTGTGTGTTGGGAAACGGTCTGTTTATACTTATTGAGGAAAGAGGCGTCCTGCCATTTCCATGGCGACACGTCATTAGTTGAGGCGCAGCGATTGTTGACACGAGACGTGCTTTGGCATTGGGGAAATGGGCGGTACGAGTTTGCTGATGACAAGCCCAGGGGCGGGGGATTTGATTTAGTGCAGCAGAAGCAGGTCAGCCAGGGCGATGCTGCAAGTGATAGGATTATCACAAAATGCCGGCTCGCTGGTGCCTGTTTTTGTGTGCGTTTAATGGACGAAAAAAGTTTTCTAAAATCGAGCCACTTAGGCTTAAAAAAACATGGCCGACCCGTAGGGACAATAACAATTTTTACTGGACCATGCCTTTAAGTTGTGCCGAGTATGGTTGGGATGATCTTGCAGAGTGGATTCATAAAAGTAATGCACAGAAAGAAGATATAGAACACATGACACCATGAGAATTGTGTTCTATGGACCCTGTAAGTGTATCACGGTTCTTTCATCACAGATGTTTAGCCATGTTACACTTTATATATAATAAAGAAAATGCTTCATTGGGCACTGTGGAACATTTATTTTGGATGAAAGAGTATCAGGCGCATGGGACTCCACATATTCATATACTTTTGTGGACTAAAGATGTTCCTCAGTTTGGTAAGGAATGTTATGGCTGTGTGATGGAGTTTATTGAAAATTCTACTTGTTCAATTCCTGGTCAGTATGTGAATGCAGATCTATGGAACAAAGTGGAAAGGTTTCAAAGGCACTCACGTGGAAAGATCTGTCAGAGAAAATACAAAAGTAAAGACAAGTACTGCACTCAGTGCAGATTTGGCTTTTCAAGGCCTGTGACACCAGTTGGTCTAGTGAATAGTTTAATGTCATCTGTTCGACACCATGTCACTGGTAAGTCACCAAGAAATACCTATCTTTTAGAAAGAAATAAGGAATGCCCATTCATTAATGATTATAAACCTGTCATTGCTCAGCTATGGAATGCAAATACTGATGTACAGTTTATTGCTGATGATACAACAGCTTTTGCTTTTTATGTTACAGCATACATGACAAAAGCTGAAGTATGTGCAGATTTATCAGCAGATAAAACTCTTAGTCAGAAACGTTGAAGCTTTGGTCTGAAGATAATTTCACAGATCGGCTAACTAGTTTGCCTCTCTATGGACATAGCATTAATGTACTTTGGGTAAGTCTTGGAGCAGCTAATATTAGAAATCAGGTACTGAAGCCTTTGAATGAAATTGAGCAGTTAGCTGAAGCAGTAGCTCATAGTACAGAGAAAACCAACTTGATACATATTGTCCAAATTGATGTGACGTGTTGGAGAATCTTTGTTTATATGAAGTAGCACAATGTTAGTCATATCGAAATAGTGAAGCAAACAGTGACAGAGAACAGTTCAAAGTACATGGATGTAATGGCTGTCTAATGAGACATGAGAAGGGAAGTCTCATTAACCACATGAAACTGTCTGCCCAAACTGCAGAGAAAAAGGAATTATTTAATTTTTGTCTTTTGCAGTTGTTCTTCCCATTCAATGCAATGAGTGATTTGCTTTGAAGTTTTGAAACTTTTGAAGAATAATATTTTGCTAAAAAAAAGCTTAATAATATATGCACAATTTGACCAGTACTTGGAGTTACTGGAGAAAGAACTACGTCCAGAAGAAGTTTTGGCAACTGAATTGGCAAAAGAGACACCTCAAGGAAGTCAAGATTCTGCAGCAAAAAGTCAAAATGTGCTTGGTGAGGCAATTATTCAAACTGATGTTGAGCTTGCCATGGAGGAAGTAGAACATGCAATGGAACAAAGTAAATTGGCACATGCACATTTTGTTGAAATTGTCATGAACCATGGACATAGCCCCTTCTGGTCTTCCTGGTCCTGGTCCAGACAGAGAGTGTGCTCCTTGATACTTCCAACATGGCCGTGCCCAGTGCCGTGTTCCGTACTAGCCTGTACGTCAGACACGGCACGTTCTATAAATGGGCCATGCCGCCGCAACCTCCGCGCGTCTCAACGCTATCTCTAGGTAGTGTCTCGACGTGTGTGTGCTGCTCAGCGTTACCCTTCCAAGTTCCTGGCCAACTCCCTTATTCTTTCTTCCCTTTTCCCTGTTTCCAGTATCTCTTACCTTTCTTCGATCCTCTTCCTGGATCCTCTTCCTGGATGTCCTGGAACATGTGACTTCCTGGAACTTTGAACGCTCGCGCTGGAGTCAGACTTGACTTGCGCACACTTATACAAGTCCCGGTCCGGCCGGGAGAAGGAGTCCTCCGCGGAACGCCACAAGAAGAGAACCCAGGTGAGCCAGGGGGAAACCTTTGACAGAAATAGTTACTAAACTTAATGTAGAGCAAAATAAAGTTTATTATACAATTAATGATAGGTTCTTACATGGTTTACAGCATGACAAGCATGAATGTTCTTGTGTGCAATACAAACCTTTATTGTTGTATGTTAGTGGTCAAGCAGGAACAGGTACATCTTTTTTAATTCTTGCAATAAGAGGTATGTTACGTATTGCTCTTTGCCATGTATTGAAACTGCACCAAAAGTTTTAGCAGCATTTAATGTAGGAGGTGTTACTTTACATCGCCTGTTGACGCTACCAGTGAAGCATGACAACAAACTATAGTATCAAAAACTTGTATCAAGTGCAGCACAAGAAGTAAGAAATGTTCTTAGAAAATGTAATATCTTGATTGTAGATGAAGTAAGTATGCTGTCTATCTTGATGCTAGCTTTCATTCACTTGCGAGTGCAAGTGGTTTTGAAAACTGACTACAACGTTTTGTTTGGAGGTTAACATACTGGCTTTTGCAGACTTGTTACAATTAACTCCTGTGAAAGGTCAACCAGTTTTCAAAATGCTGCAATCTAAAGATAGTCAAAAAGTATAGGAAGTATTGGTCATGTTAACCTTTGGAATTGTTTTGAATTCTAGGAACGTACCATCAATATGAGGCTTAATGAGATTCGTATATGCGTTGGTGAGGAAAATGTGAAAGCAGTCCTAAAGGGAAGAATGATTTCTAAAACGTTTCATGCAGATTGCAGTCCTTTTGATGTCATGTTGACTCTTAGGGAAAGACATATTTCTTGTGTTGCTTTGATGTGCACACTTACAGAGTATACCAAGTTTAATTCTGCAATGCTAATGTAAGAGAAGTAAAATATAGTGGAGATAAAATCATGTGATGTTTTAAATGGTCATGTTATGCCTTTAGAGTTGGATAAGAGAGCAAAAGCTCAATTAGATCAACTAGAGAATTCAATTTCTAAAACAGCAGGTCTGGAAGGAGTTTTAAAACTGTGCGTCAATGCACCAGTAATGTTAAAGAGGAACTTGAATGTGGGAATTGGTCTAGTTAACAGAGTGATGGCACAAGTAATTGCATTTCCTACTTTTCCTCACAGTACAAACATTGAACATGTTGAAGTGAAGTTTGATTTTCTGGAACAAACTCATTTGATTTGTCGGACCTCTGCATGTTTTATGTTTTTAAGGATACCTTTGTGAAAAGAGCACCGTTTCCATTATGCTCTGCACATGCAATAACTATTCATAAATCTAAGGGTTGACTTTAGAAGTAGTGCTTATTGATATTTATCATACCGTATTTAAAGAAGGAATGTCATATGTAGTTTTGTCATGTGTGAACAATTTTAATAGGTTTATTTTTAATAAACTTTGATTAAAGAAAAGTGACAGCAAACATTTCTTGCATTGAAGAATATAATAGGTTACTTGTGCTGTATGCTCCTCACCTGAGCCTTGTACCTGTACCTGCTAAGCCCTCAGCCAGGAAACATAAGCATTCAGTGAAACTGCCTTCTAAGAAAATCATTCCTCTTAAGCGTAAAAAACAACAGAATCTGCTGGAGTTGCAGAGTTGTTCAACTATGGCATACTCTCATTGCAGATTTTGTAATGAAACAGGGGTTGAATGCTACTCTGATGCAGCTTTGTGTATGGTGTTTCAAATTACACCATTGATGCAAGAAATAGCTTCCACAGCAAAGAAGCAGCTATGTGTGGAACTTTTATTTCTTAGAAAATCTCTAGATGATAAACCACACAGTATGAATTGAGCAATGTTAATTCAAAATGTAGTCATACTACAACAAAGATGTCCTGACAGGCAAACTAGACAGTATTATTCTAGCGAAATTGATCACTAAATATGGAACTGAGTTTTAACAGTTATGTTATGTCATGTTATGTTATGTTATTTGGCATTCATATAGCACTCTATATATCATTGGTATGATCTCAAAGCGCTGGTAGTTTGAATGCCCTCGGGGACCGCAGTCCAGGTCAGTAGAGAGAGAAAGTGTTGTAGGGTGTGTGGGTGCACCAGTTATGTGTGCAGCTGATGTAATCGCCAGATGGTAGCTGCATCCTAGTGATAGGTGGAGAAGATATCAGTTGAATGTGTGCAGTCCGGTGGGTGGACACCCAGACTGGGTTCTGGCTGTATTAGGACTGTAGGACACTCATGTGAGCAGCTAGGCTGGAATGTCATGAGCTAGCTGCATTTTATTAAAGTGATGAGGTGTTCATGGGGTAATGTTCGTATGTGGACAGCTACGCCGAATTGATCAGGGGTATAGCTATATTCAAATTGTGTGATGGTGTAGAGTAGCGAGTAAGTGTAATGATATGGGAGGGGAGTGTTTGCGTGGGTTTATGAGCCGATGCAGCAGAAGCAATTTCTCAGTTGAAGTTACTGATAAAATGTGTTCTTCTCTCTAAGTGTGGTACTTGCCGACCTATTATTATCCCGTCTAGATGTGACGCGGCCAATGGTCACAACTCTAACCAAGTGTGGGATTTGCCAACACTCACAATTCAATGTGGGTCTGGCACAGGCCAATGTTAGGGGTTCTATCTAAATGTGGTATTTGTTAATATTCGATAAATGTATCTAAGTGTGGCAATTGTTACATTCATGTCGCAACTAGATCCTATCTGGTGCGGGCTAATGTTCACGATTCTAGCTAGGTGTGGCATTGCTAACATTCACAATTATGTCCGGGTCTGGCGCAGGCTAATGTTCATAATTCTAGCCAAATGTGGGAATTGCTAGTATTTAATTTTCCGTCAGGGTCTGGTGCAGGCTAATGTTCACAATTTTAACAAGGTGTGGCATTGCCCACATTGACAATTATGTCTGGCGCAGGTTAATGTTCACAGTTCTGTCTGGGTCTGGCATAGGCTAATGTTGACAGCTCTAACTAGGTGTGGCATTGCCAGCATTCAGAATTCCAACTTGGAATGGCATAGGCTAATGTTCACAATTATAACTAGGTATGGAATTGTCAACATACATAATCCTATCTAGCTGTGAGGCAGCTCACAAAATTCTTTTACACGTCTTGCTCCTCATTTTTCCTGGGAGCATTCTTTGTGGTTCCGTATGTATCAGTACAAAACCCAATATACTATGTCTACAAAGCTGTCATTTTCTATCCATTTATTGAATATGATTAAATTGAAAAGACACATTTATCACAAATTATTGTACATAGAAATGTGTGCAATATACAGATAACAGGCAAGGTCTAAAAAAAGGTACAACTATTCATAAAATAGGGCTAAAACAGAAAGAAAAAGACAAAGAAAAATACCCAAGGAGAATAACACAGAATATGGAAGCCGTTACACAAATGTAGTTCCCAAATTGACAGTAAATCTAAATGAATAGAAACAATACTGTGTCAAAGAAAGCTATAAGCATTACAAATTGTGTTGCCTCAATAGCTGACAACTAGTAAGATTTTGTCACGTGAATTTAATATCAATAGTTCAGGGTCTAAGTAGTGCACTGGTGTGAAGCTGACAAAAGCGCAGCCCAAAAGCGTGAAGAAATCAAGACGGTGGGGCTGTACATTTCGGCGTTCGTATGGATATATCCACCTTCAACAGGACCAAGAAGCTGAACTTGATTGGAGAACCCTGAGGAACAGATGGAAAACAAGGAATGTATCATACTATAGGTGAACGTGTATCTTGTTTATGTCCTGCCTAAAGTGGGTGGTG
This sequence comes from Ambystoma mexicanum, assembly GCF_040938575.1. Taxonomy (NCBI): domain Eukaryota; kingdom Metazoa; phylum Chordata; class Amphibia; order Caudata; family Ambystomatidae; genus Ambystoma; species Ambystoma mexicanum. The sequence continues at coordinate 678,519,346 of NC_090922.1, read as the reverse complement.
AGCCCATGCATTTAGTTGTGTGTTTGAGAAAGAAGGTGGTGGTTTGTGGTTCTAGTATTTCCTTCACTCAATAAAATAAATGCCAGAACATCTCGTGGAAGAGTAAGATTTGCTTAAAAATTGAAAAGTTGGTTAAAAAATAAATGAACATTCCCTAGGGGTGCAGAGAGAGACCAACACAAGAGATGAGCTTACCCCGGCGGGAGGTGTCCCTGGGGAGGGTGCCATAGGTTTTGTAAGCGTTGCTGAAGTCAAAGCTGGATTCATTGTGCATTGAATGCACTTGATGGCTGCCTCAAACTGTGAAGCAAGGCAGAATTGTTAGGCAGCGCTGAATAGGGGAGGCAGAGCAATGTGGATCAAAGTATCCAGAGTAGACATACCTCAACCTGCTGTAGCCGGAAAATTCAGCAATTAGAGAGAGTCCCGTGAGCAGAGTGAGTGTCTGATGTAGAGGCTCTCTAAGCATGTCGGCTCACATGCACACGAGGCTGTATTCTGGCAGAAAAAACAGCAAAGATATACGTTGGTTCTACAGTAGGCTGCACACAGGGCAGTGTGTTTTCAAATGCTGCCATGTATGCATTGCGCGCGGTGTCGCTTACCTGATCGGTAGTTCCCGCTGTATAAGCATGCTGTAAGGTATCTCCAGAGGAGCTGCAATAATGCTCTTAATAACAATAATGTATGTCTCTGTCTGGTAAAGTGGCGCGAGAGGTAGCATGCATGTACAGGTAATTGTTAGACCTCGTATTGTGCAAAGAATAACACAAACAAGTGGGCATAGTCCAAAAACCGAGCAAGGTGCAAGATGGTATTTGCAATATTAAAGTTTTGAAATAGCAAGGACACTAAGGGATCCTGTGGGCTGCAAGACGTAAATTAGTGTTGTGAAGTTTCGGAGGCACTAGTAAAGAGTAATGGCTTATAGTGTTGGCAGGGTAGGTTCTGCAGTGGTAGGCAAAATGACAATAAGCTAGGCACTCTCTCTGAGTGTCTGGGATTTGTATGGTACCAATTCAGGTACAGTGTGGTATATCTTCATTGAGCCCCCTTTACCTTTCCATGGTCCAGAGACAATGTATCCACCATGCTTCTATATTGAGAAGACTCCTTTGTGGGTTGGATGCATTTTTCACTAGATCAATAATCCACCATTCAGGAGAATTTTGGAATTCCCGAAAGTGGGATAAAATGGGGCTGAATGATTTCTGCATCATATCCTGCACCTGTGCTCGTTGGTCCTAACATGAGCAGCCCTTGTTTTTTGTCCAACGTACATCAAGCCGCATGGGTATTCTATGCAGTATATGACGTTCATGGTTAGACATGAATCCAAAATGTAGTAGCTGTTGCAAGTGGAAATCAACCATTTTCTGAAAATAATCAAGAAGATAATCAAGAATTGGTAATGACTGTCTTTGATGTATTAATGCTGGATACTGTTAGTGTAGGAATTAGTTATGAGTGGAATCATATGTGTCCACTATGATATAACCTTGAGTCTACTCCAGATCTTTGTGAAAAATGTGTATATGTGCCCATCCCTGATTGGAAAAGTGTAAAGCTTTCTGATCCTGTAAGTAAAGCATTCCATGACATGCAATGCAGTGACAGTGGTTGTAATTCACAATCAACACTGCAAAATCTAGTATGTATTGATTATGTTTCAAAGATACAGTGTATCAGGTAGGAAAATTAACACATCTATAATCAATTTTAAATTTGGTCAAGTTTCTATTGTTAAGCAAACATTTAAAACATGTGCAATTATTTTTCATGATGGGGCATCTATTGATTGGTGACATTTCACAACATGGGTGTGTACAGATGTTGATTGGCTTGTTTGTAATGTCTCAATAGTCACACACCAAGCTAGATTGCCAAAAGGTTTAAAAAATGCTTACCTAAAGTTGTTAGAACCAAAGTTTTAAAATGTATATGTAATATTCTTTGTGAATATAAGCATGCAAAATACAGGTTTAAAATGGAACATTAGGGTAATGGTGTTTTATGTAAAGTAGTAGATGTATTGTTACTACAATGTACTTTACAAATAGTATGTAATAAACAAACAGTTAATATTCAGAAGATTATATACATTAGAAGAGAAAACAGCATTCTGCAATCTTCTACTTCATTGTTATTGTGTAAAACACTGTATATTTTAATATGTACATGTGTTCTCTATAGGTGCTAGGTTACGGATACTATAGGTATGACCAAACATTAAAATGATTAATACTCAAAATAATATTACACTGTTGGCATGTCTTAATTATTTTATTTTCAAAACTGAAGACATAGTTACGTTATATGTCTTGGTTTCCTGATGAAGGTTGCATAAAGTAATCTGTAAATGTGTTATTTCATTATATTAATTGATGTTTGTACAGCATTGTAACCTATGTGCATTGTATTGAAATGAAATGTCTTTATATGTGTACAAACTATTGACGTTGTGGGCAATTTATTTTAGAATTTGCTGATGCAAACCAAGTTCATAGTTACGTAAATGGTCATTATAGTTGAGGTGATAATTCTGGGTTTTTTCTATACTACACTGTAGCGGCTATAAACTTTTGAAAGTTTTATTTTGTAAAGGCTGTTTGATACAATTTTTATTTCATAAAATTGTTGACATTTTTATTTTACATGTTTTATTAGATAGAGTGTAATTAGTATATGTATATATAACCATTGGTAAATATTTAAAATAATTAGAGTTTTTTTCTCCAACAAGATGTTTTTTTCTTCTATAGCATGATTAATGATTACAACCTGTTAGTGGTTGTGTACTAGGAATACAATCGGTATTCACTAAGTAGCATCATGAAAAAAAGATACATCATTTTTTTTATTTTTTTTTTATTTTATTTGTTTGGTTAATAGAATCAACCTTTCAAATATTTTCACCATATAAAACTACAATATTACAAAGTAGTGCAATTATACTTAAAATTACATTTAATAGATGTTTACAGATAGAATTGTGCAGAAACAACAATCGCAACAAATGGATTCAACAATATAAAATGATCTATGGCAGCACTTTTTAGATTCCAACAATACTTTCTGACGCTAATAACATTCATCTGGAAACACAGCATCCAAAAATTGTACACTGGCTATCTTTACAAATAGCTTGGATGATGAGAAAATGTACTGTATAATTTTGTTTTATTTTGTTATAAACTACATTTTATGTTGTTTCAGAGTTGGTATTATGGAAGAAAGAAGAGAAAATGTATAAAGGTATTTGGTAAATTATTTAATAAATTCGATATATATATACATGTGTAATGTATATATGTATAGACACAGAGTTGTATATTTTTTAAATATTATTTTGTATAGTCACAGCTACAGCATTCATTCAATAAATTACTGGGTTGCTTTTATTCACAGCTAAACTGTTTCCCCTGTTAACATTGTAACCGTGGCTACAAACAGACCATTGGAGGGTTCGATTACTGAAACTATATAAAATAAATTACACTATGTATTGTAAAATATTTTTGCAGTTTCTGTTCATTTTTATCTATTTTTATAACTTAAAAGGTGGACATTAAAAGGCCGTTTTGGGGGGCGGAAAGGGTGGTGGAATATTGGGGGACAACACAGAAGGACAAAACATACAAGAAAGGGAAATAAAATAAAAAAATAAAAATACTTTTTGATTTGTTTTTCAGTTTTTTCAGAAAAAAGGGAAAAAACATTTGCCACTTAATAGTAAAACTAACGACGACAGGTAATATGGTATTGTGGAATTAACTTCTGTGTTTTGTTAAATGTGGCACCTTCATTGACTACCCATTCAAAGTATCTATTACACATGACTTGCATCATGGTAAGATCGGGTGTTGGTAACGGAGGAGTCTTTGTAGTGGATACCATTGCTGATGTAAAGGCATAGGGGTCGATTCATGGAATTAATGTGCGCCGAAAGTTCCCACGCAGAGGTGCCAAAACGTGCGATTCGCAGTAAAAGTGCGAAAATCGCAGTGCAAGTGCGAAAATCGCAGGGAAACCAGCGCTAAAAATGTGCGCTGCGCACGCCGCGCACAGGTCATCCAACAGCGTGCGCCACGGCCACTGCGAAATCGCACATAGCGCGGCGCACATCACAAAAGTAGGCGGAACACGGGGCGTAACACTCGGAATGGGGAACAACGCGTGAAAATATGGGCGTCACGGGGGAAGTACAGGAGGCAAGTGCGCGGAACGCCCACACGCTCGCCTACAACCCGTACTCATGGAATTGAATAGGGCAAACCAGCGCACGGTCAAAGACGCGCACAGGGCCAAACAAGTACGCCACAAGAAAGCAGGCGGTAGCGCCCCTGCGCCTGAAAGAAATGTGCGCCAAAATGTGCGCTAACAAAAAGCACCCATATACAGCCATGATGAATGGTCCATACAGTGGCCCTCTAGGACAAATGAGGTGCAAAGGGGTACCGACAAACACGGACACCCGCTGTGTGAAAAATAGCGTGTGCGTGTGTTCCTGGGTGCGCGGGAAGTTCCACACGCGATTAGCCTGGGTGCGTGTGTTTCGGGGTGCGTGGGAAGTTCCACACGCGATTGGCCTGGGTACGTGTACTTCGGGGTGCGCGGGAAGTTCCACACGCCATTGGCCTGGGTACGTTTACTTCGGGGTGCGCGGGAAGTTCCACACACGATTAGCCTGGGTACGTGTACTACGGGGTGCGCGGGAAGTTCCACACGCGATTAGCCTGGGTACGTTTACTTCGGGGTGCGCGGGAAGTTCCACACACGATTAGCCTGGGTACGTGTACTACGGGGTGCGCAGGAAGTTCCACACGCGATTAGCCTGGGTACGTGTACTTCGGGTGCGTGGGAAGTTCCACACGCGATTGGCCTGGGTACGTGTATTCCGAGGTGCGCGGGAAGATTCACATGCGATTTCAGCAAGGTACGTGTATTTCGGTGGTGCCGCGGAATGATACACGTGATTTGGCCGTGTGGGACCTCCCAGGTGTTCCGTCTACACCCTCCACGGCCCCTGCGGCAGCCCACATCACAGGGGACTACCCTGCACCCCTGCTCATGTCCCACCGGCAACCCATCCACCATTGCCATGCCCACCAGCCAACCCACATGTCACATTGCACTACTGATCACCAACACATGTCTCCCAGCACCCCCACCCCCCAGCATCGAGGGGCACCCTCCACCAGGCCCCCAAACATGTCTACCACCACCCCCACCCCCCAGCAGTGCAGGGCACCCTCCACCAGGCCCCCACACATGTCTACCACCACCCCCACCCCCAGCATCCAGGGGCACCCTCCACCAGGCCCCCACTCATGTCTCCCTGCACCCCCACCCCCCAGTAGTGCAGGTGCAGCCTCCACCAGGCCCCCACTCATGTCTCCCACCACCCCCACCCCCCAGCAGTGCAGGGGCACCCTCCACCAGGCCCCCACTCATGTCTCCCACCACCCCCACCCCCAGCAGTGCAGGGGCACCCTCCACCAGGCCCCCACTCATGTCTCCCACCACCCCACCCCCCAGCAGTGCAGGGCACCCTCCACCAGGCCCCCATACATGTCTCCCATCACCCCACCCCCAGCAGTGCAGGGGCAGCCTCCACCAGGCCCCCACTCATGTCTCACACCACCCCCACCCCCCAGCAGTGCAGGGGCACCCTCCACCAGGCCCCCACTCATGTCTCCCACCACCCCCACCCCCCAGCAGTGCAGGGGCAGCCTCCACCAGGCCCCCACTCATGTCTCCCACCACCCCCACCCCCCAGCATCCAGGGGCACCCTCCACCAGGCCGCCACTCATGTCTCCCACCACCCCCACCCCCCAGCATCCAGGGGCACCATCCACCAGGCCCCCACTCTTGTCCAACTCATGTCTCCCTGCACCCCCACCCCCCAGCAGTGCAGGGGCAGCCTCCACCAGGCCCCCACTCATGTCCCCCTGCACCCCCACCCCCCAGCCGTGTGATTTGCCTGGGTACGTGTTCTTCGGGGTGCGCGGGAGTTTCCACACGCTATTGGCCTGGGTACGTGTACTTCGGGTGCGTGGGAAGTTCCACACGCGGTTGGCCTAGGTACGTGTGTTACGGGATGCGCGGGAGGTTCCACACGCGATTGGCCTGGGTACGTGTACTTCAGGGTGCGCGGGAAGTTCCACACGTGATTGGCCTAGGTACGTGTGTTTCGGGATGCGCCGGAGGTTCCACATGCGATTGGCCTGGGTACGTGTGTTTCGGGATGCAGCGGGAAGTTCCACACGCGATTGGCCTAGGTACGTGTACTTCGGGGTGCGCGGGAAGTTCCACACGCGATTGGCCTGGGTACGTGTGTTTCGGGATGCGCGGGAGCTTCCACACGCGATTGGTCTGGGTACGTGTACTTCGGGGTGCGCGGGAAGTTCCACACGCGATTGGCCTGGGTACGTGTGTTTCGGGATGCGCGGGAGCTTCCACACACGATTGTCCTGGGTACGTGTATTCCGAGGTGCGCGGGAAGATTCACATGCGATTTCAACAGGGTACGTGTATTTCGGTGGTGCTCGGGAATGCTACACGTGATTTGGCAGTGTGGGTCCTCCCAGGTGTTCCCTCTACACCCTCCACGGCCCCTGCAGGCAGCCCACACCACAGGGGACTACCCTGAACCCCTGCTCATGTCCCACAGGCAACCCATCCACCATGGCCATGCCCACCAGCCAACCCACATGTCACCTTGCACTACTGATCACCAACACATGTCTCCCAGCACCCCCACCCCCCAGCATCCAGGGGCACCCTCCACCAGGCCCCCAAACATGTCTACAACCACCCCCACCCCCCAGCAGTGCAAGGCACCCTCCACCAGGCCCCCACATATGTCTACCACCACCCCCACCCCCTAGCATCCAGGGGCACCCTCCACCAGGCCCCCACTCATGTCTCCCTGCAGCCCCACCCCCCAGCAGTGCAGGGGAAGCCTCCACCAGGCCCCCACTCATGTCTCCCACCACCCCCTCCGCCCAGCAGTGCAGGGGCACCCTCCACCAGGCCCCCACTCATGTATCCCACCACCCCCACCCCCCAGCATCCAGGGGCACCCTCCACCAGGCCCCCACTCATGTCTCCCACCACCCCCACCCCCCAGCATCCAGGGGCACCCTCCACTAGGCCCCCACTCATGTCTCCCACCACCCCCACCCCCCAGCAGTGCAGGGGGACCCTCCACCAGGCCCCCACTCATGTCTCCCACCAACCCCACCCCCCAGCATCCAGGGGCAGCCTCCACCACGCCCCCACTCATGTCTACCACCACCCCCACCCCCCAGCATCCAGGGGAACCCTCCACCAGGCCCCCACTCATGTCCAACTCATGTCTCCCTGCACCCCCACCGCCTAGCAGTGCAGGGGCAGCCTCCACCAGGCCCCCACTCATGTCTCCCATCACCCCCACAGCCCAGCATCCAGGGGCAGCCTCCACCAGGCCCCCACTCATGTCTACCATCACCCCCACCCCCCAGCAGTGCAGGGGCAGCCTCCACCAGGCCCCCACTCATGTCTCCCACCACCCCCACCCCCAGCAGTGCAGGGCACCCTCCACCAGGCCCCCACACATGTCTCCCATCACCCCCACCCCCCAGCAGTGCAGGGGCACCATCCACCAGGCCCCCACTCATGTCTCCCACCACCCCCACCCCCCAGCAGTCCAGGGGCACCCTCCGCCAGGCCCCCACTCATGTCTCCCACCACCCCCACCCCCCAGCATCCAGAGGCACCCTCCGCCAGGCCCCCACTCATGTCTCCCACCACCCCCACCCCCCAGCAGTGCAGGGGCAGCCTCCACCAGGCCCCCACTCATGTCCCCCTGCACCCCCACCCCCCAGCCATGCGATTCGCCTGGGTACGTGTACTTCGGGGTGCGCGGGAGGTTCCACACACGATTGGCCTGGGTACGTGTACCTCGGGGTGCGTGGGAAGTTCCACACGCGATTGGCCTGGGTACGTGTGTTTCGGGATGCGCGGGAGGTTCCACACGCGATTGGCCTGGGTACGTGTACTTCGGGGTGCGCGGGAAGACCCACACGCGATTGGCCTGGGTACGTGTGTTTAGGGATGCGTGGGAGGTTCCACACGCGATTGGCCTGGGTACGTGTGTTTCGGGATGCGGCGGGAAGTTCCACACGCGATTGGCCTGGGTATGTGTACTTCGGGGTGCGCAGGAAGTTCCACACGCGATTGGCCTGGGTACGTGTGTTTCAGGATGTGCGGGAGGTTCCACACGCGATTGCTCTGGGTACGTGTACTTCGGGGTGCGCGGGAAGTTCCACACGCGATTGGCCTGGGTACGTGTACTTCGGGGTGCTCGGGAAGTCCCACACACGATTTTAGCAGGGTACGAGTATTCCGAGGTGCGCGGGAAGTTTCACACGCGATTTCAGCAGGGTACGTGTATTTCGGTGGTGCCGGGTAGTGCTACACGTGATTTGGCCGTGTGGGTCCTCCCAGGTGTTCCTTCTACACCCTCCACGGCCCCTGCATGCAGCCCACTCCACAGGGGACTACCCTGCACCCCTGCTCATGTCCCACAGGCAACCCATCCACCATGACCATGCCCCTAAGCCAACCCACATGTCACCTTGCACTACTCATCAAAACACATGTCTCCCAGCACCCCCACCCCCCAGCACTGTGGGGCACCCCCCACCAGGCCCCCACTCATGTCTCCCAGCACCCCCACCCCCTAGCAGTGCAGGGCACCCTCCACCAGGCCCCCACTCATGTCTCCCATCACCCCCACCCCCAAGCATCCAGGGGCACCCTCCACCAGGCCCCCACTCATGACTCCCAGCACCCCCACCCCCAGCAGTGCAGGGGCACCCTCCACCAGGCCCCCACTCATGTCCAACTCATGTCCTCCATCACCCCCACTCCCCAGCATCCAGGGGCACCCTCAACCAGGCCCCCACTCATGTCTCCCAGCACCCCCACCCCCCAGCAGTGCAGGGGCACCCTCCACCAGGCCTGCACTCATGTCTCCCACCACCCCCACCCCCCAGCAGTGCAGGGGCAGCCTCCACCAGGCCCCCACTCATGTCTACCACCACCGCCACCCCTCAGCAGTGCAGGGCACCCTCCACCAGGCCCCCACTCATGTCCAACTCATGTCTCCCTGCACCCCCACCCCCCAGCATCCAGGGGCAGCCTCCACCAGGCCCCCACTCATGTCTCCCACCACCCTCTCCCCCCAGCAGTGCAGGGGCAGCCTCCACCAGGCCCCCACTCATGTCTACCACCACCCCCATCCCCCAGCATCCAGGGGCACCCTCCACCAGGCCCCCACACATGTCCCCCTGCACCCCCACCCCCCAGCAGTGCAGGGGCACCCTCCACCAGGCCCCCACTCATGTCCAACTCATGTCTCCCAGCACCCTCCAGCACTGTGGGGCACCCTCCACTAGGCCCCCACTCATGTCTACGACCACCCCCACCCCCCAGCCACCAGAGCACCCTCCACCAGGCCCCCACTCATGTCTACCACCACCCCCACCCCCCAGCATCCAGGGGCACCCTCCACCAGGCCCCCACTCATGTCTACCATCACCCACACCCCCCAGCAGTGCAGGGGCAGCCTCCACCAGGCCCCCACTCATGTCCAACTCATGTCTCCCAGCACCCCCACCCTCCAGCACTGTGGGGCACCCTCCACCAGGCCCCCACTCATGTCCAACTCATGTCTCCCTGCACCCCCACCCCCCAGCATCCAGGGGCACCCTCCACCAGGCCCCCACTCATGTCTACTACCACCACCACCCACCAGCAGTGCAGGGGCAGCCTCCACCAGGCCCCCACTCATGTCCAACTCATGTCTCCCAGCACCCCCACCCCCCAGCACTGTGGGGCACCCTCCACCAGGCCCCCACTCATGTCCAACTCATGTCTCCCTGCACCCCCACCCCCCAGCATCCAGGGGCACCCTCCACCAGGCCCCCACTCATGTCTACTACCACCCCCACCCCCCAGCAGTGTAGGGGCAGCCTCCACCAGTCTCCCACTCATGTCTACCACCAACCCCACCCCCCAGCATCCAGGAGCACCCTCCACCAGGCCCCCACACATGTCCCCCTGCACCCCCACCCCCTAGCAGTGCAGGGGCATCCTCAACCAGGCCCCCACTCATGTCCCCCAGCCAACATGTCACCACAATGTAGATCCCTGGCCCTTATGGTCAGCCTCCAAATGCCAAACACCCACCCGAGTATTGCATCCACCCACTTAGAAATGGCAAAAACATGATAGAACCCCAATTGCAAGTTTGGAAATGAACACATGTCCCTCACATACACCCAATGGGTGTCAGTGAATGTCAAAACCCATATCATGATATGCATGAAACCAATGAGATGATACTACACATTGAAGTTTAAAGAAAAAATATGTATTAAAAGCAACATAAATTGAATCAAAAATAAACAAACAACAATGGAAATTTAAAAAAAAAAAACAGCAGGTCCGTGAAATAATGCAAAACCACAAATCATAATGCAAAGGAAAGGTGTCCAAGGTCACAGTCCACAAAAGTAAATCCAATGGAAAATTAAAATCGAAAACCATTGCTCCATGGGGAAATCATAAAAAAAATTGAAAATCCAAAAGTCAACTATATACAGATAAACAATCCAGGGTCCATGATCCCAACCGAACAAATGAAACCTATCTAATAACACTACCTAAAAAAAAATAGTATATACAGAAATGTGGGCCATTGTCCAAAAGGTCAAAAAAAAATGCAAAACCAAAGGAAACCTAACACTAACTAAAGAACTATTTACAAGGGCCGCGGGCTAGTCCGACGGCTCACTTTAGGATGTTCCGGCCCAGGGCATCATCGAACTCCTGCTCAATGTCCCGGAGGCGGTCCTCTCCATGGCCCCGAGGGTCCACAGGGCCGTCCACATGTTCACCCCAAACTCCCTGCGGATTGCCAAGAGGCACTCGGCCCACCTCAGGGCCCTCTGCATGGAGTTCTCTGCCCTGACCATCGTGAGCCGTGCCTCTTCCGCCCGCTGCCTCTCCGCATCTATGGCGTGGCCCAACCGCTGCCACACGGAAGACACTTCCCGTCCTGGGTCCTCCTGCCCTCCGGCCGATGCCTGCCCCTCCGATGTCGAAGGCCCCGAGCCATCATGGCTCCCACCACGTTGCTGCTGCTGCTGCGCCTCTGCCCGTGCACTGCCTCCTGCTGCCTGCACATCCTCTGCTTGCTGGGGTTCATTCGTTGATGTGGCCTCCCCTGCTGGACGTCCGACTCCCGACTGTGGCAGGGATGCCTCCTCCACCAGCCTGGCCGCACCGTCAGAGGCAGCTCCACAGGGCACCCAGGTGACTGATGGGTGGGAAGATGGCACGGAGGATGACTGGCGCATAGGGGGTTCAGTTGAGGAGGGGGTCATAGCAAGCCCCATCAAACGGAGGAATCCGGCCTCGGTGACCTGTCCCAGTAGGCCGACGTGGTCAACGAGCCAATCGAGATGACGTGCAGTCTCCTCATGAAAAGACTGCAGGTCACCTCGCATGGCCCGTTGACACAACGCCACACCAGTCAGGACAGGCTCAACCCGGACCCGAATAGCCACGTCCGCAGGCAGAGGAAGGCCAGTTTTCGTGAGCTCATCCCCTGCCTGAAAACGGGTCTGGACGTAGGCATCCCTGCTGGTGCAAGATGATGCAATGACAGGATCAGGGACAGGATTGCACACAGGCACCTCGGCGGCGACCTGTGCTGCCTCCTGTCCCTGGTCCTGCACTGCACCACTAGCACCAGTGGAATCCCCACCTCCAGACCCCGTCTCTGTTGCTTGCACGGCCTCCTCCTCCACCAAACCCCCCACCAACCTCGATGACTCCGTGCCATCTTCCCCCGTTGGGCCCTGTGGGGTCCCAGCTGCCCCTTCTGCTGCCGAGGAGTCCAACTCCAACCTCGGCCTCTTGGACCTCCCCCCGGCAGCTGCGGCCTGGGACGCGGCACCGGACTCCTCACTCCCCGACGAGATCACAACCTGGGAGGGGAGCCGGGCCTTGCGTCTCCGGCTGGCGGTGCAATCCCCGCCGCTGTGCTCCACAGCACCTTCTCCGCCCTCTTCATCAGTTGACGCTGCAGACAGGGAGAAATAAAACACAGGCATCAGGGCACTGTACAATGGACACATACACACATGACAGTTGCACATGAGTGGCATTGGCAAACCTCGGACATGGCATCACAATCGCCAACACACATGTCATTTCAACTTGCACACATGAGCCATACCACAGCCACATCGCAACTGCCAGCACCATCCATACACATACAACAGCATGAGCAGGCAAAGGTGAGCCAGGCATCATATACAACACAGGGAGTGCACTACACATGCACGCACACCACCACACTTGCATGCATGTGTACACCTCAGCCAACTGTCGCAGTGTTCAGATGGGCATCCATGTCACATCTGCCAATCAAGCTTCCACATCCCGCTGTCACATGCATCCATGTTGCATCACTGTTGCACCCTTGTCAAATACAAACACATGCACATGTACACAGTGCTGATACATGCAGCAGAAAACTACATACATGCGTGACATCACGAACATGCCAACTTACATACACATTCATCCAAACATGTGTGCCCACACAACTGCATTTGGCATGCAAGCCTACACACACAAGCACCATCCATGTCTCACACATGACAGCCCTCGCATGTGTTAGCCTCACGGCCCTGTACACCCCCACCCATACTCGGCCCCATACAAACATATGTGCAACCGGCACACTACTGGCACATCACCACATGCACAGCTTACAATCATGATGCATGTGCACTTACCGCTCGACTCCGGACGGGTATGCCTCTCAAGGACCTGGACGTGGAGCGCTGGGGATATGCGTTCCAGGACCCTCATCTGATCTTCCGACAAGTGGCCCACGGCGCCCCTTAGCATCCGCTGCCTTCAAGAGGCGCCGTGCCTTGTTCAGGGTCCTGGACCTGAAGTCCTCCCAGCGCTTCTTGACATGTTGGAAGTCGCAGACTGCCACCCCCTCTGCGTAGATGGCAGTCACAATGTCCGTCCAGATCCGAGTCCGTCCTTCCTTGTCGGCGCGCACACTTCCGTAGAGGGCATCATACTGCCCCAGGACTTGCTCCACCAGGACACCAACTTCCCTGGCACTGAAGCTGGTGCCCCTCTGCCTCTCTGGCGGGGGTTGTCAGTGGTGCCATATGTTGCAGTGCCCGACATGACAACCCCAGAGGCAGGAGTGGGTGGGCAACTGGGTCCTGGTGCTGGGCTGTGGAGCAATGGAATCCCAGTCGGGAGTCTTTGGTTCCAGCAGGGGTGGTCACAGCAACAGCACCCCTGGCTGATGTGCAGGCAGCAAATTGCAGGGCATGTGGGCAGCAGGCAGTCAGGCAGCAGCAGATGGCAGGTGGGAGCGTGTTCGGGGCTCTGGGGGGCAGTAATTCAGCCTTCTGGGCAGGAGCGTGGTCTTCCATGTGCGTACGCGTGGCCAGCTTGATACGGCGTGATTTTGCATGTGAAAATCCTGCACGTCTGCGTGTAAATCGTGGAAAGGCCCTTAGCGCGTATGCACGTTAGCACGCATATGTGATTTCATTGGAACAAAAGCCCTTAGCGCGTAAGCGCGTCTGTGACGTGACGCGCGCGGGTGTTTCCCTCATTACACGTGATGACAGAGTATCTTGCACCAGCAGCCTACGTCCAGACCCGTTGTCAGGCAGGGGATGAGCTCACAACAACTGGCCTTCCTCTGCATGTGGACGTGGTTATCCGGGTCCGGGTTGAGCCTGTCCTGACTGGTGTGGCGTTGCGTCAATGGGCCATGCAAGGTGACCTGCAGTCTTATCATGAGGAGACTGCACGTCATCTCGAATGGCTCGTTGATCGCGTCGGCCTACTGGGACAGGTCACCCAGGCCGGATTCCTCCGTTTGATGGGGCTTGCAACGACCTCCTCCTCAACTGAACCCCCTATGCGCCCGTCGTCCTCCGTGCCATCTTCCCACCCATCAGTCACCTGGGTGCCCTGTGGATCTGCCTCTGACGGTGCGGCCAGGCTGGTGGAGGAGGCATCCCTGCCACAGTCGGGAGTCGGACGTCCAGCAGGGGTGGCCACATCAACGACTGCACCCAAGCCAGCAGAGGATGTGCAGGCAGCAGGAGGCAGTGCACGGGCAGAGGCGCAGCAGCAGCAGCAATGTGGTGGGAGCCATGATGGCTCGGGGCCTTCGACATCGGAGGGGCAGGCATCGGCTGGAGGGCAGGAGGACCCAGGACGGGAAGTGTCTTCCGTGTGGCAGCGGTTGGGCCACGCCTAAGATGCGGAGCAGCAGCGGGCGGAAGAGGCATGGCTCACGATGGTCAGGGCGGAGAACTCCATGCAGAGGGCCCTGAGGCGGGCCGAGTGCCTCGAGGCATCCGCAGGGAGTTTGGGGTGAACTTGTGGACGGCCCTGCGGACCCTCAGGGCCATGGAGGAGGACCGCCTCCGGGACATTGAGCAGGAGTTCGATGATGACCTGGCCCGGAACATCCCAAAGTGAGCCGTCGGACTAGCCCGCTGCCCTTGTAAATAGTTCAGTAGTTAGTGTTAGGTTTCCTTTGGTTTTTTTTTGGACCTTTTGGACAATGGGCCACATTTTTGTATATAGTTTTTTTTTTAGGTAGTGTTATTAGATAGGTTTCATTTCTTCGGTTGGGATCATGGACCCTGGATTGTTTATCTGTATATAGTTGACTTTTGGATTTTCAATTTGGAGCAATGGTTTTCGATTTTAATTTTCCATTGGATTTACTTTTGTGGACTGTGACTTTGGACACCTTTCCTTTGCATTATGATTTGTGGTTTTGCATTATTTCACGGACCTGCTGTTTTTTTTTTTTAATTTCCATTATTGTTTGTTTATTTTTGATTCAATTTATGTTGCTTTTAATACATATTTTTTCTTAAAACTTCAATGTGTAGTATCATCTCATTGGTTTCATGCATATCATGATATGGGTTTTGACATTCACTGACACCCATTGGGTGTATGTGAGGGACATGTGTTCATTTCCAAACTTGTAATTGGGTTTCTATCATGTTTTTGCTATTTCTAAGTGGGTGGATGCAATACTCGGGTGGGTGTTTGGCATTTGGAGGCTGACCATAAGGGCCAGGGATCTACATTGTGGTGACATGTTGGCTGGGGGACATGAGTGGGGGCCTGGTGGAGGCTGCCCCTGCACTGCTGGGGGGTGGGGGTGCAGGGGGACATGTGTGGGGGCCTGGTGGAGGGTGCCCCTGGATGCTGGGGGGTGGGGTTGGTGGTAGACATGAGTGGGGGCCTGGTGGAGGCTCCCCCTGCACTCCTGGGGGGTGCGGGTAATGGTAGACATGAGTGGGAGCCTGGTGGAGGGTGCCCCTGGATGCTGGGGGGTGGGGGTGGTGGTAGACATGAGTGGGGGCCTGGTGGAGGCTGCCTCTGCACTGCTGGGGGGTGGGGGTGGTAGTAGACATGAGTGGGGGCCTGGTGGAGGCTGCCCGTGCACTGCTGGGGGGTGAGGGTGCAGGGGGACATGTGTGGGGGCCTGGTGGAGGGTGCCCATGGATGCTGGGGGGTGGTGGTGGTGGTAGACATGAGTGGGGGCCTGGTGGAGGCTGCCGCTGCACTGCTGGGGGGTGGGGGTGGTGGTAGACATGAGTGGGGGCCTGGTGGAGGCTGCCCCTGCACTGGTGGGGGGTGGGGGTGGTGGTAGACATGAGTGGGGGCCTGGTGGAGGCTGCCCCTGCACTGCTGGGGGATGGGGGTGGTAGTAGACATGAGTGGGGGCCTGGTGGAGGCTGCCCGTGCACTGCTGGGGGGTGAGGGTGCAGGGGGACATGCGTGGGGGCCTGGTGGAGGGTGCCCCTGGATGCTGGGGGGTGGTGGTGGTGGTAGACATGAGTGGGGGCCTGGTGGAGGCTGCCCCTGCACTGCTGGGGGGTGGGGGTGGTGGTAGACATGAGTGGGGGCCTGGTGGAGGCTGCCCCTGCACTGGTGGGGGGTGGGGGTGGGGGTGGTGGTAGACATGAGTGGGGGCCTGGTGGAGGCTGCCCCTGCACTGCTGGGGGGTGGGGGTGGTGGGAGACATGAGTGGGGGCCTGGTGGAGGCTGCCCCTGCACTGCTGGGGGGTGGGGGTGGTGGGAGACATGAGTGGGGGCCTGGTGGAGGCTGCCACTGCACTGCTGGGGGGTGGGGGCGGTGGTAGACATGAGTGGGGGCCTGGTGGAGGGTGCCCATGGATGCTGGGGGGTGGGGGTGGTGGTAGATATGAGTGGGGGCCTGGTGCAGGCTGCCCCTGGATGCTGGGGGGTGGGGGTGGTGGGAGTCATGAGTGGGGGCCTGGTGGACGGTGCCCCTAGTGGCTCGGGGGTGGGATTGTTGGTAGACATGAGTGGGGGCCTGGTGGAGGCTGCCCCTGCACTGCTGGGGGGTGGAGGTGCAGGGGGACATGAGTTGGACATGAGTGGGGGCCTGGTGGAGGGTTCCCCACAGTGCTGGGGGGTGGGGGTGCTGGGAGACATGAGTTGGACATGAGTGGGGCCTGGTGGAGGGTGTCCCTGCACTGCTGGGGGGTGGGGGTGGTAGTAGACATGAGTGGGGTCCTGGTGGAGGCTGCCCCTGCACTTCTGGGGGGTGGAGGCGGTGGGAGACATGAATGGGGGCCTGGTGGAGGCTGCCCTGTGTTAGGCGGAAACCTGTGCAGTTCCCTCTGGGACCTCTGCAAAAGATTTAGGACTACAGGTGTTTGGCGGTGAACCCACTTGGTAGCAGTCTGTACCACACAGATTCACTTGGTAGCTGTGGCTGAGCAGTCAGACTTCCCTCAAGAAGAGTTGAGCAGTATGTGGAGTATACAAAATAGGGCAATTCTTCACAGCAAGACAAGCAAGCACGCAACAAGGATTAGTGTAAAGATATTAAGGTATTTATTTATAACGAAACATCTATCAAAAACACTATGGCACTTTCACGGCAAACAAATCAAACACAATTACTCTACGAAGAAGAAAACGATCAATCCCCCTAACAATATTTCGACAAGTCACTTATTTTCAGACAGAGGTGTTATCGGCAGATTGAACCAGTCCAGAACAATAAATGAGAAAAGCTTGGAGGCGACCCAACGGAAAGGAGAGGATTAAGACACCTCACTCGAACCGATCGAAAGGGAAGCCAGGCGGACACGGTACCTTGTTGTGGAGGGCAGCTCCGGCGGGGGCAGTTGTTCCTGGTGGTGGATGCACGTCGGGTCTTTGCCAAGAGTAGAGATGATCTCGTCGTCGAAGAAAAGTGAAGTCCGGTGCACCACCAGGGAAGAGACCAGCCGCGGAGTGCTCCGTCACAAGGCACCACCTTTTGGTCGCGGTACAGGGGTAGTGGCTATCCGGTTGCCGAGGTGCTCTGCACAGGCAATTCGACCACTGCGTCCTGAGGCGAATAAAAAGCACAGGGGACTGGTTGTTCCCACCAGTCAGGGGAAGAGACTCTCCGGCAGGGAGATCTCCTCTGTCGTCGGGAAGTGGTGAGTCGGTTCTGCAGGGCTCCACCAGATGTGTCGTCGTGCAGGTCAGCTCAGCGTTACCCTCGTCGGATTCTTAGGTCCTGTGGCGACTTCTGAAGATCCAGTCCCAAAAGCCCTGCTTTTATGCAGAAAACCCCCATTCATTCAGCCTAGCTGTCAATCAACGCATGCTAAGTGGTGAGCAGGAAGGCTCCCCACTTGGGCCAATCACTCCAGAGTGCGACCGGAGTTGGCAAGACAACTCGGTCCAGGGTGCCTAAACCCCCTCCCACACCCCTGTGGTAACCCAGACAGAATGGCACCACTTTGGAGGGTCTCTGTACAGAGGCCCGCCAAAAGTGGAACAAAGGGCTCAACCTTTGGTTTAGGAGTCACATAGACGAACACAGACGCCATTTTAAAAACCGAGTTCTGGCAGAAAATACCATCCGATAAACTTATTTAAGATAAGTAGACCGGTGGTACGTTAGAGATTAACGAGAAAAAGTATTAATCTCCAAAAATGGGACGAATCCCATAGGGTTATGTTCGGGGTCGGACATAACAAGTAGTTTCCACTGCCACCAGCCAAAACTTGACGAGGGGGGACGGGACAGTGCCCCCTCGAGTAACAGATCCAGGAGTAATCGAATTACTCCTACTAGTACGTCCACAATATGATGGTTTGTACTAGTTCTGTTAGTAAATTTAGGTCTAATAAAGCCAATGGTGACTTTGCATGCCCGGGGAGACAGTAGTCAGTCCCCGGGTATGGAGTCTATGGTGGAGGTCCGCTAGGACGCCCCAGTGTTACGGCACGTAGGGTGCGGTGTACCACACATAGAAAAACATATGAGACCCTATGGAGTAAAAGACCCCATAGCCCATAGAACACATTGGCATCCAAAGGAATTACACCCATACATGTCCAAGAGTGGGAGAAAAAGAGTCTCACTCTTGGCAGGATGGAAACAAACAAACTCCAGAAATCCAGCAAAGCTGCTGGGGGACTCACTAGGTTAGGAAATTCAGCCTAAACAGAGAATTCTCCCTAACACTCGCCCCCCCCCAGACTAAGGGACAGGAGGATTTAATCCACTCCTGGATGAATCTCATACCTCTAGTCGATGACATACATCCTACAGAGACCATCAGCATTTTGATGGTGACACCCTGACCTGTGCTCAATGGTGAAATCAAACCCTTGCAGGCAGATCGACCATCTCAATAGTTTTGGGTTTTCCCCCTTTCATTTGCATTAACCATCTCAAGGGTTGGTGGTCAGTCTGAATGACAAAAGTAGAACCATACAAGTACGGCCTAAACTTCTTCAGAGCCCACACGATAGCAAAGCACTCTCTTTCGATTGTTGCCCACCTTGTTTCAGGATCCTTCAGCTTGCGGCTGATGAAGCAAACGGGGTGCTCCCTACCTTTCCCATCCAGTTGACTGAGTACGGCACCTATTCCTACATTTGAAGCATCTGTCTGCACAATGAAGTGTTGGCGATAATCAGGAGCTCTGAGTACTGGGGCTTGGCAAAGAGCCTTTTTCAGGTTTTCAAAAGCCTGATTGCACTCCTCGTTCCATTTAACCTTTTTAGGAAATTTGGGCGAGGAGATGACATTCAGTGGAGAAGCTATGGCCCCATAGTTCTCTATGAAATTCCTGTAATACCCAGTGAGGCCTAGGAAGGCTCTCACCTGGGTTTGAGTAGTCGGTGTTGTCCAATTTTGCACAGCTTCAATTTTACTGAGGAAAGGCCTTATTTCTCCACCTCCTACCTCATGTCCAAGATAGACTACCTTACTCTGTCCAATTTGGCATTTGCTCGCCTTTATGGTCAGATTGGCTCGTCCAAGAGCCTGCAAAACATCTCTCAGGTGGGTTACATGTTCCTCCCAGGAATTGCTGAACACTGTGATGTCATCCAAGTATGCCATGCAGAAGTCCTCCATCCCATTCAGAACCTGGTTTACCATCCGTTGAAACGTAGCAGGTGCATTCTTCAGTCCGAAAGGCATTACCTTAAACTGGTATAAGCCAACGGGGGTAGAAAATGCAGTTTTCTCCTTGGCATGGTCTGTCAGGGCTATTTGCCAATAGCCTGACGTCAAGTCAAATGTGCTGAGGAACTTGGCGGCACCGAGTTTATCCACCAACTCATCTGTTCTTGGCAAAGGGTGGGCATCAGTCTTGGTGACTGCATTAAGAGCTCTATAATCCACGCAGAATCCGAGTTCTTTAGATCCGGCCTTTGGTACTAACACAACTGGGCTAGACCATGGACTAGTAGAGGGCTCTATTACCCCGAGATCAAGCATCTTGCTGACCTCACCTTTGATGTGGGTTTGTACGTTTTCTGACATGCGGTATCCTCTGCTTTTGACTGGCAGACAGTCACCAGTGAGTATGTCGTGCTGGCCCCAAGGGGTCAAGCCTGGTGAAAGCGAGAACAGAGAGGCAAACTGATTCAACATAGATTTGCACTCTTCTTGTTGCTCGGGTGTCAGATTGGAGGAGAGATTTACTACTTCAATTTTTTCATCTAAAGGTAAGCCTCTGAGGAGATCCGGAAGAGCTTCACTCTCTTCCTCTTCCTCGGATGATGCGAGAAGCAACGCTCCTACATCAGGTCGGGAGACATACGCTTTAAGTCGGTTGGTGTGGAAGACTGTCGGAGCTTCCTTGGGATTGCCCAAGTCCACCAGATAGTTAACCTCTCCGAGTTTACCCACGACTCGGAAGGGTCCCATCCACTTATCTTGCAAGGCCCTCTGCCTTGTTGGGATCATAACGAGAACGAGCTGGTCTTCAGCGAACTCAACCATGTTAGCCTTTTGATCGTGCCAGTGCTTGACCAATGCTTGTCCAGCTTTCAAGTTATCGCTTGCTTCCGTCATCATGTGTGACATTCTCCTCCGGAGACCTATCACGTAGTCAGTCACTCTGACTGGCTTGGGGGAAGGAGCACTCTCCAACCCCTCCTTAATCAGGGTCAATGGACCTCTGACTGGATGACCATAGAGTAGTTCGAAGGGTGAGTATCCTACACCCTCCTGAGGGACTTCTCTATAAGCAAAGAGAAGGCATGGCAGTAGAAGGTCCCACTTACGCTTAAGGGGTTCCTCTAAAGCACCTATCATGCTCTTCATGGTTCGGTTGAACCGTTCTACCAACCCATTGGTTTGTGGGTGGTATGCCGTTGAGAACTTGTAAGTAACTCCGCAGGTTTTCCACATGGCTTTCATGTAGTTGGACATAAAGTTTGACCCCTTGTCAGAGATTAATTCCTTAGGAAACCCGACCCTAGTAAAAATACCAAGGAGGGCCTTAGCCACAGCCGGGGCTGTAACAGTCCTCATAGGAATTGCCTCAGGATACCTAGTAGCATGGTCTACTACAACAAGTATAAACCTGTTGCCTGAGGAGGTTGGAGGATCAAGGGGACCAACAATGTCAATCCCTACTCTCTCAAATGGGACTCCCACAACTGGGAGAGGCACTAAAGGTGCCACATTCTTGGAGCCCACCTTACCAGAGGTCTGGCAGGTGTGGCAGCTCCTGCAGTGTTTTTCTACTTCGGCCCCCATCTTTGGCCAATAGAAGTAGAGGGAGAGCCTTTCCTTAGTCTTCTTGAAACTCAAGTGACCAGCCAAAGGAATCTCGTGGGCTAACTGCAAGAACTGTGGTCTGTTCTCTTGGGGCACTACAAGTCGTTTGTAGTCTCCAGGTGCAGACTCGGTCGGTTCACTGTAGAAGAGGCCATCTTTCCAGTGCAACCTGTATTTCCCAGGCTCTTGCCCTTCAGCCTGAGCTTCTGCCTGGTGGCGAAGACCTTCCAGAGTTGGACATTCTCTCTGTCCCTTACTGAAGTCTGCCCTGCTGGGTCCACCTTCTGCCAGTAAAGACTGCAGCTCAGGATGGTCAACATGATCCAGATCTCCAATGAGTTCCTGGCCTTCCATTAGCTCTTCCTCAGAGTCTAATCCTACCACACAGGGTTGTACCTCCCTCTCAGCCTCGGCTGGAGGTGAAGTTACAGACGTAACTTTGGACAACCGCGGGGAAGTCCGTGTTGGCTGCACTGGAATGCTGGCTGCGGGTTTCAGGATAGAAGCCATAGGTTTCCCTTTCGCTTCTGATTTCTTGGAGACAACGGCCGACAATTCCAGTGGAGCAGGAGTGATTTCTTTCTTCATCATCTCCTGGAGAGTACCTCGCATGGTCCTCTCTCTTGCAGGTCTGGTTAGCTCCTGTAACCGTTTACTAGGAGGTCTGGGAGTATGCGATACAAATCCGAGAGTTTTCAAATCGTTACCCAACAGTACGCTTCCTGGAACCTCACTCTGTATGCTGACAGGTATCTTCACAGTCATGTCGTTACACTGGATGAGAACTGGTAATTGGGGAAGCATCTGCACAGGCCCTCCAGCTAACTTGGTGAGGCGTTTGGGTGCCTTAGCAACATCCTCAGCCTGAAAAAACGATTTATCCACCACAGTTATGCTGGCCCCAGTGTCCCTAATGGCAGGAGTCTCCTGACCATTCACCTGGGCACTGTCCTTGTAATACTCTTTAGTATTATCGGGGATAGAATTATAGACATCTAAATTCTGTTCTTCCCACAACCCCAGAGATACTAAAGAAACGCTGGCTGAGACTCCAATGGGTTCGTCATCTAGCAGTAGAAAGTTTCCACTTGCCATTTGGACTTCCTCCTCTGGAGCGAAAGCTAAGGAGACAAGCTGGACCCCTGAAGGTTTACCCTTACATCTGGGATCTCCTTTCACGTGGTCAGTCGAGCCACAAACAAAGCATTTACCGAATGCTTTCTGGAATGGTGGCTTGTTCTGACCTCCTTCCGGTTTGGCACCAGAAGACACACTATTCTGCTGTGGTTTTTCTTGTGGATTACCCTTCTGCTTTTGTTTTGGGCCCTCTTTGGAATGTGAGTTATTAGAATTCTCTTTTGAGTCTTTTTTAGGCTGTTTTCCCTCATCCTTTTTCTGAGTTGGCCCAGAATCCTTATGAGTAGCCCGGTTGGCAACCCATAAGTCAGCAGCCTTAGCTAGCTCCCGGGAATCTAATTCCTTCGAATCAGCCAAGTGCTGTCTGAGCTCATGAGAACAGGCATCATAAATAGACTCCAACATAAAAAGATTCCTCATACCCTCATAAGTGTTCACTTTGTAACCCTTAATCCATCCCTCTATGTTTTTCAACCCTTCACTCACCCAGGTAGCCCAAGGGGTACCATCATGCTTTTTGAGGGTTCTAAACCTCTTAAGATACTGGGAAGGGGTCTTCCCGAATCTAGCTATTAAAGCTAGTTTCACACTTTCGTAATCCATCTTATCCGCCTCCCTCAACTCCATTACCACATCAGTCGCAACAGGAGGGAGCCTAGAGAACAACCCGGGAAGTAAAGCATTCCCGGTGATGTCCTGGAGCCCATGATTGTACTCAAACAGTTTCAACCAATCCAACACATCCAGTCTCGGTTCATACATACCCACTAATTCCTTCGGCATCCAGGGTCTTTTGGGACTGGAGCTCCTAGAGGAACCAGAGGAGAGAGAAGCATTTTCCACAGACAACTTTTTCATCTCTAACTCGTGATTAAGTTCTATTTCTCTGAGTCTTAACTCAGCTTGCTTCTGCTCAGCCTGGGCATTCATCCTCTGAACTCGAGCTCTTGGTTTCGTTCGGATTGAGCCAACAACCGTTTGTATTCTAATTCGAGCTTCATTTTTTCAAGTTCAAAATAAGCAGGGTTACTTTTGGGACCTGGTATGGGCCCCGTAGGCACAGCTGGTAAGGCAGGTAGAGGAGCAGGGGAGACAGTTTCATTAGCCTCTCCGTCCTCGTCAGCCTCCTCATCGCTATCATCAGAATTACGATTCAGATCAACACCATCACTGGTATCTACATTTGCTGGAGCGATTAGTTCCTCTGAACCAGTACCCAGACTTTGGTTCGCCAGCAATCTCTCGATTAGTTCTAACTTTGTGCCTCGTACAGAAAGATTCTCTTGCCTACAGAGAGCTCGCAAACTCTCAGTATTTTCACCTGACAAAGACTCTTGACTGTAAGTTTCCATCGTAGACATGTTTTTTGAAAGTTGCTTTTTGTGCAAAGTTTTGTGGTTAGTTATCCTACAGTGTCGAAAAGCACTCTAAACTGTATACTCGATACAAATCCCACCCTGCCACCAGTGTTAGGCGGAAACCTGTGCAGTTCCCTCTGGGACCACTGCAAAAGATTTAGGATTACAGGTGTTTGGCGGTGAACCCACTTGGTAGCAGTCTGTACCACACAGATTCACTTGGTAGCTGTGGCTGAGCAGTCAGACTTCCCTCAAGAAGAGTTGAGCATTATGTGGAGTATACAAAATAGGGCAATTCTTCACAGCAAGAAAAGCAAGCACGCAACAAGGCTTAGTGTAAAGATATTAAGGTATTTATTTATAACGAAACATCTATCAAAAAGCACTATGGCACTTTCACGGCAAACAAATCAAACACAATTACTCTACGAAGAAGAAAACGATCAATCCCCCTAACAATATTTCGACAAGTCTAGGTTCTACCGGTATCACTTATTTTCAGACAGAGGTGTATACCTCAACCTAGATGGCACTCTAATATTAGTTAGGACGGGAGAGAAAAAGATAGGCAGGTTACGAAATCAACTCAGTTCAATACTTCACGGGTAAAAATGCAAGGCAGGAAGGCAGGAATCCCAACAGAGCGTAACGTTCAGAGGCCAGGCCCACTCGGAGAGAGGCAAGGCGATATGTCCCAATAAGTCTCTAGTGGAGAGGCCTTCAAGTCTTTGTAGCAAATTGTTATCGGCAGATTGAACCAGTTCAGAACAATAAATGAGAAAAGCTTGGAGGCGACCCAACGGAAAGGAGAGGATTAAGACACCTCACTCGAACCGATCGAAAGGGAAGCCAGGCGGACACGGTACCTTGTTGTGGAGGGCAGCTCCGGCGGGGGCAGTTGTTCCTGGTGGTGGATGCACGTCGGGTCTTTGCCAAGAGTAGAGATGATCTCGTCGTCAAAGAAAAGTGAAGTCTGGTGCACCACCAGGGAAAAGACCAGCCGCGGAGTGCTCCGTCACATGGCACCACCTTTTGGTCGCGGTACAGGGGTAGTGGCTATCCGGTTGCCGAGGTGCTCTGCACGGGCAATTCGACCACTGCGTCCTGAGGCAAATAAAAAGCACAGGGGACTGGTTGTTCCCACTAGTCAGGGGAAGAGACTCTCCAGCAGGGAGATCTCCTCTGTCGTCGGGAAGTTGTGAGTCGGTTCTGCAGGGCTCCACCGGAGGTGTCGTCGTGCAGGTCGGCTCAGCGTTACCCTCGTCGGATTCTTAGGTCCTGTGGCGACTTCTGAAGATCCAGTCCCAAAAGCCCTGCTTTTATGCAGAAAACCCCCATTCATTCAGCCTAGCTGTCAATCAACACATGCTAAGTGGTGAGCAGGAAGGCTCCCCACTTGGGCCAATCACTCCAGAGTGCGACCGGAGTTGGCAAGGCAACTCGGTCGAGGGTGCCTAAACCCCCTCCCACACCCCTGTGGTAACCCAGACAGAATGGCACCACTTTGGAGGGTCTCTGTACAGAGGCCCGCCAAAAGTGGAACAAAGGGCTCAACCTTTGGTTTAGGAGTCACAGAGACGAACACAGACGCCATTTTAAAAACCGAGTTCTGGCAGAAAATACCATCCGATAAACTTATTTAAGATAAGTAGACTGGTGGTACGTTAGAGATTAACGAGAAAAAGTATTAATCTCCAACAATGGGACGAATCCCATAGGGTTATGTTCGGGGTCGGACATAACAAGTAGTTTCCACTGCCACCAACCAAAACTCGACGAGGGGGGACGGGACAGTGACCCCTCGAGTAACAGATCCAGGAGTAATCGAATTACCCCTACTAGTACGTCCACAATAAGATGATTTGTACTATTTCTGTTAGTAAATTTAGGTCTAGTAAAGCCAATGGTGACTTTACATGCCCGGGGAGACAGTAGTCAGTCCCCGGGTATGGAGTCTATGGTGGAGGTCCGCTAGGACGCCCCTGTGTTACGGCACGTAGGGTGCGGTGTAACACACATAGAAAAACATATGAGACCCTATGGAGTAAAAGACCCCATAGCCCATAGAACACATTGGCATCAAAAGGAATTACACACATACGTGTCCAAGAGTGGGAGAAAAAGAGTCTCACTCTTGGCAGGATGGAAAAAAACAAACTCCAGAAATCCAGCAAAGCTGCTGGGGGACTCACTAGGTTAGGAAATTCAGCCTAAACAGAGAATTCTCCCTAACACCCAGCACTGCTGGGGGGTGGTGGGAGACATGAGTGGGGGCCTGGTGGAGGCTGCCCCTGCACTGCTGGGGGTGGGGGTGGTGGGAGACATGAGTGGGGGCCTGGTGGAGGCTGACCCTGCACTGCTGGGGGGTGGGGGTGATGGGAGACATGAGTAGGGGCCTGGTGGAGGCTGCCCCTGCACTGCTGGGGGATGGGGGTGGTAGCAGACATGAGTGGGGGCCTGGTGGAGGCTGCCCCTGCACTGCTGGGGGGTGGGGGTGGTGGTAGACATGAGCGGGGGCCTGGTGCAGGCTGCCCCTGGATGCTGGGGGTGGGGGTGGTGGGAGACATGAGTGGGGGCCTGGTGGAGGGTGCCCCTGGTGGCTGGGGGTGGGGGTGGTGGTAGACATGAGTGGGGGTCTGGTGGAGGCTGCCCCTGCACTGCTGGGGGGTGGGGGTGCAGGGGGACATGTGTGGGGGCCTGGTGGAGGGTGCCCATGGATGCTGGGGGGTGGGGGTGGTGGTAGACATGAGTGGGGGCCTGGTGGAGGCTGCCCCTGCACTTCTGGGGGATGGGGATGGTGGGAGACATGAGTGGGGGCCTGGTGGAGGCTGCCCCTGCACTGCTGGGGGGTGGGGGTGGTGGGAGACATGAGTGGGGGCCTGGTGGAGGCTGCCCCTGCACTGCTGGGGGGTCGGGGTGGTAGTAGACATGACTGGGGGCCTGGTGGAGGCTTCCCCTGCACTGCTGGGGGGTGGGGGTGGTGGGAGACATGAGTGGGGCCTGGTTGAGGCTGCCCCTGCACTGCTGGGGGGTGGGGGTGGTGGGAGACATGAGTGTGGGCCTGGTGGAGGCTGCCCCTGCACTGCTGGGGGGTGGGGGTGGTAGTAGACATGAGTGGGGGCCTGGTGGAGGCTGACCCTGCACTGCTGGGTGGTGGGGGTGGTGGTAGACATGAGTGGGGGCCTGGTGGAGGGTGCCTCTGGATGCTGGGGGGTGGGGGTGGTGGTAGACATGAGTGGGGGCCTGGTGGAGGGTGCCCCTGGATGCTGGGGGATGGGGGTGCAGGGAGACATGAGTTGGACATGAGTGGGGGCCTGGTGGAGGCTGCCCCTGCACTGCTGGGGGGTGGGGTGATGGTAGACATGGATGGGGGCCTGGTGGAGGGTGCCCCTGGATGCTGGGGGGTGGGGGTGGTGGTAGACATGAGTGGGGGCCTGGTGGAGGCTGCCCCTGCACTGCTGGGGGGTGGGGTGGTAGTAGACATGAGTGGGGGCCTGGTGGAGGCTTCCCCTGCACTGCTGGGGGGTGGGGGTGGTGGTAGACATGAGTTGGACATGAGTGGGTGCCTGGTGGAGGGTGCCCTTGGATGCTGGGGGGTGCGGGTGATGGTAGACATGAATGGGGGCCTGGTGGAGGGTGCCCCTGGATGCTGGGGGGTGGGGTTGGTGGGAGACATGAGTGGGGGCCTGGTGGAGGCTGCCCCTGCACTGCTGGGGGGTGGGGGTGCTGGGGGACATGTGTGGGGGCCTCGTGGAGGCTGCCCCTGCACTGCTGGGGGGTGGGGGTGGTGGGCGACATGAGTGGGGGCCTGGTGGAGGGTGCCCCTGGTGGCTGGGGGAGCAGGGGGACATGCGTTGGTGGGCAGTAGTGCAAGGTGACATGTCGGTTGGCTGGGGGGCATGGCCATGGTGGATGGGGTGCCTGCGGGACATGTGCAGGGTAGGCCCCTGTGGTGTGGGCCACCTGCAGGGGCCAAGGAGGGTGTAGAGGGAACACCTGGGAGGACCCACACGTGCAATTCACGTGTGGTGCTCCCCGCACACCCCTGGAATACACGTACCCTGATGGAATCGCGTGTGATACTTCCTGCGCACTCCTGAAATACACGTACCCTGCTGCTTTTGCGTGTGATACTTCCCGTGCACCCCTGGAATACACGTACCCTGATGGAATCGCGTGTGATACTTCCCACGCAGCCCTGAAATACACGTGCTCTGCTGCTTTTGCATGTGATACTTCCCGCGCACCCCTGAAATACACGTACCCTGCTGCTTTTGCGTGTGATACTTCCCGCGCACCTCTGGAATACACGTACCCTGCTGTTTTTGCGTGTGATACTTCCCGCGCACCCCTGGAATACACGTGCCCTGATGGAATCGCGTGTGTTACTTCCCACGCACCCCTGATGTACACTTACCCAGGACAATCGCGTGTGGAACTTCCCGCGAATCACTGAAATACACGTTCCCCGCTTGGCGTTTGCTGTTTGGCAGCCCTGTGAACTGGTCCAGGGTTAGCGCAGCCCTTTGCAATGATTTGGGGATTTTGAAGGCTTTTCCTTGCGCGAGGGCGTTCTTGGGGGCGTAAATGGCGCTGCTGCAGGGTCGCTTCGCCACTCTGCGCCACGGCCGGTTTCGGAGGCTAAAATCCATGAATACGCTGTGCGATGAAAAGGATTTTTTGCACGCGGCTGGCGCAGTTTATCGCACGGGGACACTGTGCGCCAGCCGCGTGCGCCATTTTTGTGCAAATTTCTATGAATTACCCTGATAATTTCCAATTGGAGTTGTTGATGTACTGCTGGATGGAGGTTCTGCATGTGCTGCTGATTGCCTTGTGTGCAAGGAATGGGCCCCATGCATTTTGATTTTGTGATGTACGTGTGCTTTCGATAATCATCCACCTCATCCCAATGGACTTGCACTAGATGATTTATCATTATTGATGTTCCTAGGCTTTGAGATGGAACATCAGAAGGCGTTTGGCGTAGATTCTTGTTACAGAAGGTGCAGAGTACTTCCTCCACCTTTTTTCTTGCGCAGTGTTCCTTCACTTTGAAGAATCACCAACTGTCTGCTGTTTTTCTCATTCCTGTTTGCTTCTTCACAGGTGGTGATGGATTGTCGACCCAAATGATGACGGCATCACTACTCATGTTCTCATATTCAGGCATGTTGGAATGTCTAAGCAGGAAGCAAAAAGTAAAACTTTAAAAAAAGACAACACAAAAAAGACAATGCTGCAAAAAATGAAAAAGTAAAAAAAAGTAAAATTAAAAATACACAAACTGAACAAATCACAGGACAAAGGAAAATAGTGCTAGGGGAAAAGTGGGTAAAAAGGATATGGAATTTAAAAGGGAAAGTGCCAGAAGTTCTTGCAGTGACATGCCAGTAACATCTAGTTTAATATAAAATATTTTTAAAAGTGTTCTTGGGAATTACAAGGAAATGTTGATGACTTTTTTGGTGTCGTGTTGAACCCCTGGATATAATTGTATGCTTGCGTACATACATGAGCTAAGCATTAGATACAGAAACAGAGAGAACGAGTAAGGGGTGCATAAAGAGAAATACCTACAGAATGAGAGAACATGTGTGGGTAAGGGAAAGAGAGAGAAGCGGCAGTGGAAGGGGGAAGAGAAAGAGCAATAAAGTTAGAGACAAAACCGTATATTACTAGTAGGCATTCACACGGTCATAAATTAGATGTGTAGAATGTTCTGGAAATGTTAGTGCATCTGTTCATCCAGCGCATACCAAAGTAGAATTATGCTCGTTTTCTCTCTCTTTTGAAAATGAACTTCAAGTTTGACATGACAATGGCCTTTTCACTGCTGAATGATCAGCTTTCAACACATAATTGCCAAATAGCTGCTAACATACAAGAAAGACAATAGTTCTGCATTTAGCAACAAAAAGGCAAAGCACTGTAATTACTGTGCATTGATATATATATATATATATATATACATCGCCAGAATCATGTCTCATTGTACATAATTAGCATGAGTGCTGGTTAAAAGACGTCTTCAGTATCTCTCGGGAAGTATTGTTTTTCGTACTTTGCATGAAAAACCTATGTGGCATTCTGAATACCCTGCCCTTTTTCTAAAAAAAATCACATTGTTTGAGCCGGAAGTAGGCTATATGTTTGTGTGACATGTGGGGTAGTTTATGCCCTGTTTCCTTGGAATGCTATCTCCATGGCAAGTGCCATCATGGCAATACAAAGAAACTCACAGCTTCAGGCTGTGCCAAAAGCATGCATTCAATGTAATATTTGATCGAGCATTTTTTATTAAGAGGACATTTTGATTTCAATTTGAAACAATCAAATGTATAATCTGAACAATGTGCTTTATTGGGTCATGTTTTAATGGATGGATCCTTGTCCAATCGACTATTTGCATCAAAGTACAGCAACCTTGTGTCCTTTAATGTGCCAGAGGACTGTTGGAGAAGAATTATTGAAATATATGATGTGGTTTATATCAATAATCGGATCTCTCTTCTTAGAACCCAAAGTAGATATCCGAGTCTTGTTTAGCTATGCTGCAAATCTTGGCCTGCTTGAGTATTTCCCACTGCTTTCCATCATTCATTCAACATAGCAGAGTGTGTGTTGAGTGCACCCCTGTGCAAACCACAGTAAGTGGAAGGTGGCTGTCAGATTCTCACCTTCTTTTTACATTTTTATGACATGCTGAGTGTCTCAACATTCAACAACTAGTGTTCTGTTAAACCAAAATGGTTGCAAGAATGTGCAGGTCAGGCTTTGCAGCCCGCTTCTTGACTGCTTCAAAATGTCAGACAGGCCTATGGTTGTAGAATGCAAAATCACCGAAAACTACGGCTTCACTCTGGCGAACATGTTGACTTGTTACGGGGTAATAATACCCCTATACCTTTTGAGGAACTCATCCATCGCGCTTCTCATATTAATATGTTGTTTTGGACACTGATATTGATGGAGTAATCAATTAGTTACACCCATAACAACACCAATGTTGCCAAACCCTTAAGTGAGGAAAACTAGTAAAGACCTCCAATAGTGTCACGCTTCTGACATTTCCGCATTTCACTGGGACTCATCGTCCAGATGCCTCCAAAATTCCCAATAGCAAAGTATATAAAACTGAATCATTTGATTTAAAGGGAAAAACAACTGAATGAAGTCAAAACCAGAGCAAACATCATCAAAGGAACATCATACAATCATTGTGTGATTGTTGATGATGCAGCATGTGGTATCAAAAACTCAAAAGGTTTAGCATTGCCATGATGTTCAAGTACTATATGATGCGCTGTGGCACACGAATGTATGTTATTCAACTGAATCTATTCCAATGAATGACATAAACAGCGTGATTCTAATTTAAGATTCTGTGTGAGTGATTCGTCCATTCCAAGTACTCCAAACTCAAGTGCCAATTAGAAGTCTAATACAGTGAGTCCAGCAAAAAGGTCAGATACATAAATGACCTCATTCTGAGTTTGCTGGTAAGTGGGTGGTAATTGCTCTGAATTGCTACCAAAGTTCATTATCGCCACTCAACCTGCAAATTTACTATGGGATTCGAAGTGGTGTTAATTCTCACATTTTGGAGTCCATAGCACTCCCTGGGAATCATTTGTGGATTTACAGCATGATGAATTAGCGCACAGTAAACCAGCCGATTTGTGCAAGCATGGTTTTGGCTTCAACTGTTTTGCTGGAAGTTAATCCTCCACTTCTCTGCTGAACTCGTAGGATTCCAAGTAAATTCCCGCACTATTACGCAGTATTTGCTCATGATTCCCCTTCTGCTTATCTGAGCTAAGCGCAGGACTTGAAGGCACACTGCTAGTCCGACCCCTCCAAAGCCATACCTTAACCCACCACCACGCCACCACCAGCCCCCAGCCCCAGTTAACCTGTCCTCCAGCCTTCTGTCCCTTTTATTTCATCACAGCAGATATGAGCTGGCTCGTCTCTTCATCTCAGGCTTCCTATGTGTTATGGCTCTGCCTATGTCGTCACAAGCACAACCTCCTCCCTGTGGACGTCCCATGAACGGCCATATAGAGACATGAACTATAGCCGGGACATTTTGGGCAGATGCCTGGCAACTTTGGGACGGGGCAAAGGAGAGCATGACAAGCCCCACGTGGGTGCTAAAAGACAGAGCACCAGACATTAGGTAGCCAAAGGCCTCCTTACCAGCATTTCTTCACTCAACCCATTAATTCAGGCTTCGGGCTGCTAATGCCTGGGAATTAGAGCCGCAAGGCACTAATGCTGATGTACTACCCTTAGCACTCACACGTTAAGTCAAAGTGTAGCATTCTGGTGATTCTGACACTACTGAGCAAGGGTATCAGGAGCAGGGTTCCCCTATACAAGTACATATCTGTCACTACTACTTCACTACAAACTCTTTGAGCGTGATAGTCCTTTTCCTTGCTTCCAACATCATCCCTTCCCTCCAGTATCTCCTTCCTGCCTTACCTTCTTGCTCCCTCACTTAAGACTCACAACCTTGGGGATCTCTTTGATAGCAACAAATAAATGCAACAATACATGACACCCAACACCTCTGCTGCTCGTTTTAATCTCCTCAACAATCAGAAAATGTGTACATTTCTTACTCACTACTCTTCGAATATTTTAATCGCCAATCTCGTGCACAGCAAACTTGACTATTAGTCATGCTTCCTTGGAAAACCTCATATACCCCTTCCTCCCTCTAGACAACTTCACTACACACACTCTCTACAACCTATGTAGATCCTCATTCACTTCCACCTAAGGCCCCATGATCAATGGCTTTCCTTTCAACAACTCCGCTTTCAAGTCTCTTCTCCTACCCTACAAAGATACTCAAGTCCCTTACTCATCAGAACTTGGCTAACGGTATCTACGTCTACTTAAAGTCTTGTTGCCTCCACTCCTCCGCTTCACTTCACCTCTTTGTCCAACACCCTTTGTTACTTCTCTTGATTCCACTCTTTCAAGCTCCATTCCATTGAAACCTGCTACCTATCACAATGAAAGCCAACGCTACTATGGGTCTCTTCACAGCTTGCATTGAACTTTAATTACTGGACAAAAGGGGGTGCTCACCCACCACCTGCCCCATCCTCCCTAACTTACCCTACCACTCCTCGACTGCTGCATAACAAAGCTATGTTGTATATTTGTCCAGTTCTCCTCTCTGTAATGCCTAAATCAATGCTATATTGAACAAGACATACTTCAAAAAACATTTCTCTCAACATTTTATATAGCTAATTCAAAGATTATGTTTCATTCACAACAAAGAATCTAACACACTGGTGGAGTCTCTTTAATTTAGGTTAAGTCTCGAGGTTCCCACATGGGTCTGAGGTTCCCTTTCGGGGCATACGGTATATGGAATGCAGAGTGTTTGAGCCCCGTATTAGAGAGGATGTGATAGATCAAGTGCAGGAATTTCATGAGGATGTAGTGTCCCAGTGAAAGCTTTGCAGGTACTTTTTCCTGGAGTGCAAGAGTCATACACTTTTAAGACAAAGGATCCATTACATTTTACAGTGTGGTTAATTCCTCCAAGAAAGTCTTGACAGTATTATTTATATGAAATAGCCAACCCGTCATATATTTATCCAGGAAAGTCTATAGTTCAATCCTTATAATCAGACTTTTTGGTGCTACTTTAGCCCTTAAATGATTGTTCTAGCATAGCTCAGTGGCAACACGCTTGTTTTGGAGAAGCAAGACGATGCAGAGCAACACAGTTTCGAATCCCGGGCCTGTTCTTAAAAACCACTTCGGTATTAAGGCCGTCATAAAAACAATTATCTGTTCAGTGAAAGTTAATTTCTTTCTTAGCAATGTATCCCACGCATCCGTTTTGATTTTGTTGTTCATACCACCAGAGTCATACAAAAATGATGGTGTGACCAAGTTCCTTTCAACTAGTTCATCA
This sequence comes from Ambystoma mexicanum, assembly GCF_040938575.1. Lineage (NCBI taxonomy): Eukaryota > Metazoa > Chordata > Amphibia > Caudata > Ambystomatidae > Ambystoma > Ambystoma mexicanum. The sequence continues at coordinate 678,485,714 of NC_090922.1, read as the reverse complement.
GAGAAGGTCAAATAGTCTGGCTTGTCATATCCCAAGAGTTATTCAACTTACAACTAAAGGTTATCCTGATGTCAATCAGTTATGCCTATTTTACTAAGCTTATTTAAGAGAAAAAGACAAGGGTCAGTCACCCCCATAAGAAAATATTGTTTTAACACACTAAGAACAAGGATCAATTTTGCAGCACAGTTTTTCAAGTCTTAAATGGTGAATGTGCTTTATTTGTATTTCCTTTGTATGTACTGTCACGGTAATCTAGTTCAGAAAGGACCAGTGCTCTAGCCAGGACAACCTTATAGTTCATATCCATACTGAAGCAGATTTTGTAAAGCATGTGAATTGGGAAGTGGAACTTGCAGAACAACCTCGTCGAACTGATGGAAAAAGGAAATAAAATCTAACATGATGCATACGTGTGTGATTATTTGCCAAATGGATGTTATGAACTTTAAAAAAGTAGCTAATTAAAGGGAAGGATTATGGAGAGGGGGAGTCGAAAAAGAGTTTTGTTTTTGTGTAGTTTGAGGAGTTTGTTTGTCCTCATTTATTCTTTCGACTTCCAGCAGCCAACTGCAGATGTTTTCCTTGACATAGCTAATGTTAGTCCGAAAGTGTTTTTTGTGCCATATAAATATACTGTAAATATACCTGTAATAAAGAGGTTTATTGATTGAGAAATGCTGAAAGATGAAAGTATTGAATCATGACATTAATCCCGATGTAAAAGCCCCCCCCCATTTGTTTCTCCCTATTACAGGTCAACATCTTATAGCAAGGTGGGGGGAGCATGTTTTAGCTGTCATAAAACTAGGCCTCTGATATGGCAAGCAAGTCCATTTGAAGGTACTGTAAAAGTTTGGCGATCATGCCTGCATACTTTGCAGCCAATCGATCTGGTGCCTGATGTGATGACATTGTTGAATTTCGGTTTCAGTGGTGAGCAGTTAGCTTTATTTATATGTGAATCTAGTTGCTCCTTGGTAGAGTGCTGCATGGCATGCATAGCAAAAGATCTACCACTGTGGGGCAGTCTCTTGAACTTAAAGGGGGTCAAGATGGTTTCACCTGCAGATCTGAGGATCCTGTTTGGGAGATATGGTTTCGGAGGGGGTTGTATATTTGGGCCTCTTATTAAAGAGTCCATAGTGGCCACAAACAATATGTTAAGGTGGATGCAGAGTTCCTTTGCATGCCGCTATGGGGCCCTAGGTCCTGAAGGGATAGAGCCACTCACTTTAAGACGCAGGATTCATTTTTTTGGTGCAGTTTTGCAACATCGTAAATGAAGATTTTCTTTTATTTAAGCCTACATAGATACGGTTGCGGGAACCTAGTTTAGAGAGCACTGGGGTTCTGATCAGGTCAATCTTTTGTGTCATTTACATGTAAGGGCAGATATTCTGAAGCATATGAATTTGGAAGCTGACCCTGTGGTCAACCTCATCAGAGGAAAGAAGGACATGTCAGAATCCAATGTCAACCGTAAATTGTAGTTATTTTGACAATGGGAGGCTATGGAGCAAGGGAAGGCCGACATTCAAAGGAAGGAATGTTGGAGGTGGGAAAATGGAATTTAGTTTTGCTTGGGTTGAGGCAGAGGTTGTTTGTCGTCATCCATTCTTGGACAGAAAGGTAACAGTTAGAAATGTTTTCTTTGGCATAGCAAGCATAAACCATTTGAAAGTTACATTTTATTTGGGTGTCATCTGCATGAAGTAAAGATATAGAGAATTAATTGAGGAACATCGATAAAAGTCGAATATGTTATGTTATGTTGCTTGGCATTAATGTAGCGCCTTATGTATCATTGGTATGACCTCAAAGCGCTGGTAGGTTGAATGCCCTCGGAACCGTAATTTAGGTCAGTAGAGAGAGAAAGTGTCATAAGGTGCGTGGGTGCACCGGATATGTGTGCAGCTGGTGTGGTATAATATGGAGTGTGGTTTAATATAATTATTATACTGCTAAGGAGAGACTGTTGAGCTTTGGGGTAAATCACTAGTCAATACCTTTAGTTTGTTCTGAACTCCTCCACCTTTTACCATGGTGCTCCCTGACTAAGAATATATCTTCTTCAGCTTAGTGCCATCCCACCGATTGCCATGCTACAATGGATTCTGTCCAAGAGCAGTGCATGTTCCTCTTTCGTGTATGCAAGTGGGAAGATTGAGCATGATTGATATTGATGGGATGCTCTTATCTAAGGACCAAAATACCTTCCCTCATAAAGAATAGTGCACATTTGGTGCCTCAGAGAGGTCTGAAAACAAACTGATTATCATTGATAATACTACGATTCCTAAGGTTCCTAATATATTTCTCAAGGATTGTGGCCATGAATGGGGATATGGGATAGGTCAATATTGTTCTAACTGACAGGATAAGCTTAAGTTTACTTAATGAGAGGGGAGATAGAGCCTAGGTTGAATCAACTTGTAACTATTCCTGAGGTTATCGAGGTATTGTTGATTTTAGCGATCCCAATGCCATTACGGTTTTAGCCAGTTTGGCAAAAACCTCTACCAAGCACTGAAGAATTTGAAAGATGGAGATAGGATGGTTGGGGCTCCAAACCCTGAAATCGTTGGTATGTTAAGTACCCCCTTGGTTGGGTCCATAGGCACTTGCGGTGACCGAATCAGGAAGTAAGTCCACAAACCGAACTGAGAAATCACAGCATAACATCTTGTCCACATAGTGCAGCCATAGAATTCTCAAACCCTGATCAGAAGTCATAAGAGTACACAAAATCAGGTTAGTAAGTGAGGAAAACACTCTCACCTTATAGGTTTTCTTGCCTCAATGGTAAGAGAAATATGCATTTAAACATTTGCAATCATTTTAATGGGTGCCTACCCCAATAACGATTTTTGTAAAAAAAATAAAAAAACAGAATGAATGAAAAAGGTAAATGTACAATGCACTTTGAGACTGATCTAAACAGATTGGACTTCACTGTGCAGTCTAGAATTACCAGTTCAATCATTTTTTAATGGAGAATAATGTTGTTTTGAGGCAATTTTGTAAAAGGTAATGTTGGTATTAACACCAGGGCAAAAGTGCCCTAATGCTAAACAAGTGTCCTTTGTTGCCCTAGGGCTAATTGCATTTGCCCAGAAGCTAAGTTTGGGTAATATGGCAATAGTTTAATTTATGTGATTTTAGACAATGTTTCAAAGACCTTGTTACTTTGTGAAGTACCACACTAAATTAATCAATGTAAAGCTATTTTGTGTTGCTTTATTTTTCAGACAGATTAGAGTTAAGATACAGAAGACTATTTCTAAAAACAAGAGTTGAAAGGTGAATTTCGAATGCACCTTTGCATTGGTACAATTCTACAATCAGCCAGGAAATGTTGAAAATAGCTCTTAAATTGTACCAGCATTCAAACAAAACTGCTCATAAGCTAGCATGAAAGTGCCTAATGGTATATTATGAAAATAATAATAGGACAATTTACCTGGTGCACAAGACAAACTGAAATATCTTTTGGCACTTAACATTCAGCGTTATTTTTTTCAATCTCAGAAGAGCAAAATGTTGAAAAAACTTTGCTTGCTATTCAAACCTTGAACTAGTCAATACAGAACGTTCAGAATAATCACCCTAATGCGAGACCATTTTCATCCTTGCACCAGAGTTCATCTCTTTTAGTGGCACGTGCTAATGTAGTGCAATACATTGGTCATCAGTTTCCCAGAATATTGTTCAGGCGTATCTCAGACTATTGTGTATAAGCGGCTCAGTATCATTATTGATACAATATATACAATAGCTCTATAATATCAGTGGAACTATATGGTCAGTAGTTGTGTATCATCAGTGACCATCAGGATTCATTTGTATTTATTTAAGCAGGGGGTGCCATTTTGACCACAAATGATGAAACACTTGCATACAGGCCTGTTATAAATGGCATATCATATCGTATCATATATATTAACCAACAATAGAGGGCAGAGGCATTCCCGGAAACAAGTTCCTTTTCAATAAGCATCATAATACTGAATGAAATAGACCAAGAGATAAAGGGCTGGGGAGTTATTCATTGAACAGATATCAGGGACATGAACATGCAAAACATAAATAATAAGATATAGAAGCACATGGACCAGTAATAACCTGTTGCCGAGATTCACAAGGGTAGGCCTGTGAGACACAGAACCAAGATGCTGGTAGGCGATCCTTTGGGATGTGTAAGTGGGAAGTAACAGGGGCTCCTTCAGACAATAACAGGCAAAGTCTGAGTTTTGTTTTGAAGAGTTCCCCAACGAAATGGATATGATGTGGGGGAGGAGAGTGTCCCAGTGGAGTGGTACTACTAAAGAAAAAGAGCCAAAGCGGGATGAGGCGTGGAGGAGGTGTTAGACAGATAAGTTGAAGCGAGGCGAAGAGTGAAGAATAGAGATGGAAGAATTTAGAGAAATGCAAGTGAAGAATGTACAGAGGGGCGGTGGAAAGACCATGGATTGATTTGAAGACTAGGGGCAATGTAAAGAGAGTAGTTTTAAATGGAGAGCCATTCTGCTTGGTGTCGGTGGGTTAAAGTGGGGAAGGAGCAGGGTTGTAGAAACGTGTTCATGTAGGAAAATGTAGCCCTTTTTTAGAGGGACTAAAGTGTTCTTTTAGAGTGGATAGTGGAAGGCCAAGGAATAGGTTTGTGCAATAATGAAACTTGCTAAACAATCAAGTAGAGATACAAGTTTTTACAGAGTGCTTGCTAGTGAAAGTGAGCGCTCCCCAAAATACAGTAATAACTCCCCAATGAGAGTCAAAATAAAGTTTATCTAAAACCAAATAGGGCAAGCAGAGAACTCTGCAAACTCCGAGAGCGCTCTGCACAAACATCAGAAAATACATGTTATATTACAAAATCACACCATCTTTGACGAGTGTTATACAGGATAGATTAAGTTGAAATCACTGGATGAAGGGGACAGGATTGTATCCATGATGTGGGGGGAGTTCTCCGGGATTGTCTGGCAAAGACCTGGATACTTCATGGAGCACGTCGGTCAGCTGGGCTCATCTGGATGGGGTGCAGTGTGGGATATTTCAACCCATGCCAATGCGCCCTACTACATCCCTTTGCCAATGGGGGAAAGAGACTGCCAAAAATGGAGGTGATAACCCCTGTGTGCGCCAAATATGCAAAACTGTGCATGGATCATAAATCACAAGAAGGCTGCACCACCTTGCCACACACAGGCAAAGTTGATGTCAAAACAGAACTCCCTGCTAGAGAATGCCAGTGGGTGTTGTTACCTGTCACATTAATCAAGGCCCCAGAAGTGGGCTAAAATCTGAAAATGCCCTTAAATACAGTTTCCTAATTAATGGCAACCTTCAAAGTGCTGTTTTGGCACTAAATTCAGTAATTTTCCCAGTGAGTTATTGAAAGGAAAAGTGGGCTGAATCATAGATTCTCCAGACAGTCAAAGGAATCATTCAGGCCTCCCTGCCTGACAGCTCCAGAAGAAAAGTAGATGTCAAACCCAGTTAAAAGTGTTTCTGTTTCCTGATTAAAATTGCAAAATTCACCTATTTAAAGCATGTTTGTGAAGGGCTAATTCTTTTAAATGTCCAAATCCCCTATACACTGTGCTTATTTTTATCCATGTTAAAGAAAAGACTTCACTGTGAATTTTAAAGCAACCCAGTATGGGAGCTAAGTGACTGCTTAATTCTGATTGGACAGTAGCCTGACAGTGCTAGCCTGGGAAAGATTTACATTTCAGCTTGACATTCAACTGCTACAGGAAGCCTTATGGTTCCCGCATATTGACAACAAAGAGAACCTCAGTCATTCGTCTCTGGCTGAGCCAAGAACAACAGCAAGCTGCCCAACTGATCTCTACAGGGAAGCTTCCCTCTTCAGGAAGGAGACACACCTCCCTGATCAAAGGACTGTGACAGCTGCTGCCTGAGAGGGGGAAGTTACAAAGGAGAACTTTGATGTTTAAAATCCTTATTTGTGGTTAAGTTTAAAACTCTTTAACTTTGCAACCGAAAGAAGGATACATCTGAAAATGAGTAGATGTTAACCTAATTTCATGCTTTTGCTGTGAAGTCATTGATGAAACCTGTATCACTTAAGGAACCAAAGTTACACAAAAACTCTCATTGTAGCAGAACTATTAATGTTGCAAGGCTAAGATTGTATGTACATGATCCATTGATAAGCGCCCAGAGATGTACCGAATTAGAAATTATTAATCCAAACTGTTATGATTAAAATTGAGAAAATTCTATAGAATGAGAAAGAGAGTTGGCAGAGAGATGGGGATTGAAGGTGGATATAGCCCATCAAATATGAAATGTATATGTCCGATTTTATTAGGGAACATATTTTTAGAAATGTACATTTGGGCAACAGTTAAATTTTGGTCAAAATCAATGTGGGAGTTCCTAAATTCCATCATAAAGATGACAGCTCTGTTCAGACTGCCAATCAAAACCAGGCAAGTGCCTGGGACCACTCACAGCCGTAGTGGTGTGTTTTTGAAATTCTGGCCACACCATAAACTGGGTGAGGTCATTTGAAAGTATAAATATAGGAACTTCACAACACATAGGACACACTGCTTCCAAAACACATCCAGCGTTCCGCACAGCACCTTGTTCCCGAACTCTTCATCTTGTAGCTGACTCCAGACTTATTTGAAGATACATATTTCTTTGCAGAATCCATACTTTAGCATTGCTGAACTCTTTCTAGCTAGACCCAATTTCCAACATCCTAAACTTGAAGGGATTTAATACTGATCCAGCTTGGCTTGCTACCACTAAGGCTTGCCCGCTGAAACTTGTATCCTGTAATCTACCGTGTCCATTGACCAGAAGGGCCCATCCAAAATCCAGTCTGAGGTGCCATCCAAATTATCCAAGTAGACCTGACCCAATCGATGACCAGAACTTTGACGGTCCAATTTTAATTACAAGGGACTGTATGTATTAATAGGAAGAACAGTGACCCATAGTATATTTGCCTTGTCTTATCCCAATCTCAACCCATCCTATCTTTAACTTCAGAACCCTAATATTGTCAGAACCATTCTTGCACTGATTTTTCCCATCTGTTTCATTAGATCATAACCCATTAGTGATTTGGATTAAGTAAAGTAATTCCTTTACAAAACGGGAAACTAGAGTATCACACGTGAAGCATTACGAGCGGCTGTGAGTAACTGATTCATGCGTGGCATTCTCTTTTTCATAGTCATTAATATAGTGTAATGAAACCATCTGTCATTTTTAAAACCGAAATTCTGTTTTCATTTAGTGCCTATTCTTCAAAAACGCCTCTCACTAAAACCTCTATAACTTCTACAATTTTAAAGATAGAAACGAAATTTCAAATCTCACTGGAACAGTATATTTGAACCATTTTTCTCTAATATCGCATAGTGAAATTCTGCCGCAAATTGACATTTTAGCAAAAGTTTACACATGTCTTTTTCCCATTCAAAGTGTTCTTCAAATCCCATGCTGATCTCAAGTGTGTACTGCTGTTTATATTGTAGCTCATGTGTGTTAGGACCTGTTTAGTGCTGCTTTCCTAAGAATTTTTCTCCATTTAAGCATTTTGCACCCCTTTGCAGTACTTTTATAAACCCATTTTCACCCATCATTTCAAAAGTGTCAAGTTTCAAAGACGGTTTTCTTTTCTCTCTTGTTTGGGGAGAGAAGATTGCATTCAACTCTAGACATTGGACCTCATTCCGATGCCTCCGAAATCGTTCCAACTCCGGCCTGGTAAATGGAGTAATTACCGGTCCATTCCGAGGTCGGAGGGACCGGTAATTCCCCATTCACCAGGGCCATTCCCCATTCCCATTTGAGCCCCCATAGGGCTCTATGGGAAGGGGGAAGGCAGCAATAACGGTACCGTAAATTACGGTACCGTTATTGACCCCGGTGTCCCTTTGTGGGTCCCGTCTTTAACGCCTGCCAAAAGCAGGCATTAAGGAAAGACCCGCAAAGGGAATTCGTAGTAGGGCACAACGGGATTACCGGCACCGGTGTCATTACCGGTGCCCGGTATCCCTTTGCGCCCTACTTGTAATGAGGCCCATTATCTTTCATTCCTGAATATCTGCTGATTACTGACATCTGTGTAGGATTGCTCACTTGTGCCTCATAGTACTTTGCAGGGGGAAATATTAAGCTAAACACTATCTGTTCACCAACCGAAACTGTTATTTTTCCTGTGTTTTCTGTTCTGCATTAATATAAGTGAATTCAATTGCTTTACTTATTTTTTAATTGTATTGTCACCCCTTGGTAATTGCTGCCCCAGATATATATATATATTAAAGGGATGTTATGGTTAAGTTGCGCTACTAAAAACCTATGAAATTCAGTGAAAAAACTTTGTTAAAGGGATGTTATTGTTCCAAGCGAAACCGAAAAACCCATGAAATTCACCAGTTATGGTAAGCTAAGCAACCATAACTCGCGCCACTCACGCCACCACTGTGCACTGCTAAGACTAACACCCACGACATCAAAGATGACTTCACACTACAAGCACAGAACCATACTTTAATGAAGAAGCATACAAACAAATACAATTTCCATACATTGCAGTGGTCGAGGTTATGGAAAAGTTAATAATACCATAGTGGAACCAGAAATACTGCTTACAAAAATATGCCCTGAAAACTTAGAATTACCTCTCCATTCAACTGAATCAGAATGTCTATTGTACAAATGGCCATGCACGTCAATATGTAACATTCCATTGTTTTCAGTACAACTTGTAATCTGTATATGTAATATATAATATGTAACATTCCATTGTTTTCAGTACTTCCTGTAATCTGAGGTGAATCAAAGCCACCATTAGGTTGGAGACCATGCTCACTTCATCTATTGGTAGCATTTTCATTACTTTCAATACTCTGCTTAGTTCCATTGCAGCTTCTGCAGAAAGTTTGTAATAGTCTAATTTGTTCTGGTGTTCTACTGGCAATAGTAGTAATCGGTGTAAAGTAACACCACCTATGTTATAGGCAGCTAAACCTGTGGGGGCAGTGACAACAGCTGACAGTTTGTTGTTTGTCAATTGTTGAAGGAATTTACTGATGATTTTGATTAGGAATGTTTTGCCAGAACCAGCTTATAGTGCTTTCATTTGATTTGAAAGCATCTTCATATGAGTTATAGTTTTCTAGTATTTCTTCTTCTTTTCTCCTTGGTTTAAAGAGTTGTAGCAGGGACATGTAATATATTTCTTTATGTTGAGAAGTCTTCAATGACAATTTGATATGATTGATTAAATTTGGTTTAGTGAGTTTAACTAAGCTGCCTTCACAGTTTGTCACTCTGTATTTACCTTTTTTTCATCAGGTTTTATATTATTTTTGTATGTGTAGTTTTGGGCTATGTGGTATAGACACATGGTTTCTAAAGTATTACTTCTGTTTGGGTACTATGTGTCTAATAAATTATTTTTTAAAATGTCTTGGCTGTTGGGATCATGTTTGGCTATTGTTTCTATATCTTTGTATGGTTTTAGAACTCTTTTTCTAGATTTAGCTGGACCAAGACTTAGCCATACTATATTTTCAGTTTTACCATACAATGCAGAACCAGTTAAAGAGCATTTTTATGCCCAAGCTGTATAATTTCTAAGACACTGTTTTATTTGATGACAGGTCATTCCAGAGGTCTTGGAGCTCTGTCTTTTCTGCTTTAGTTAAGTATGCTGTGACATATCGTGCAACTACAGTAGAATTGTCTGCAATGTACTACACATCTATGTTTGATTTCCATAAGTGGGCAATGATTGCATTATAATCATTGATATATTTTTCTTCTTCTTTTCTTTTTATGTAATATGTATTTTTAGGTGACTTACCTTTAATACTAGGTCTAACTGAAGACATGAGGTTGTTCACTTGACCTGCATTTGTAACTGGTCTAGGGAAACCAAATCTGCATTTGGTGTAGTATTTCCCTTTGTTTTTCTATTTGCGATAACAATATTTGCCACATTTATGTCTTTGAAATGGTAAAATTTGTGCATGAAAATCACTATTTGTGGATTCTGATGGAATTTCACAAGTGACATAATTTTTCAATAAACTGTAAAACAGCTGCATCACTGTCTTGACCAAATTTAGGAGCATATTTAATCCATAAAAGCATGTGGATATGTGGTGCTCCTCTGGCTTGGTATTCTTTTCTCCAAAAGAAGTGTTGCACTTCTCCAAGGGGAGGAACGGTTTTATTACAAATAAAATGTAGCATAGCAATGAAGCAATGGTGAACATATCTTGAAACATTAACAGGATCCAAAGAACAAAGTTCTCCTGGTGTTAGTATTTCTATGTTTGTTTTGTTTTTATTTGATATGCGGAGGAAATCATGTAAATCCTCCCATGCATATTCTGCACAACTTAATGTAACAAACCAAGTGGGTGGGCCAAGGTTTCTGATCATACAACGTACATCTCCAAGACGTCGAAACCAGTACTCTTTAGTACCATGCACATTTGCTAATAGATTTGTAATATTTGATTGTAAAACCTCATCCTTTTGTTGCACTTTTTGTAATAATTGGGTAGCTGTCATATTTTGAAAGTGTGATCCTGATTTTAATATGTGTGCAACTCTGTAACATAAAGTTGCTAGTTCACTTTCAAAGAGTAGGTGGAATATGTATTCCACATTTTGTCTAAATCTGGGATCTTCAGAATACATCCGTAATGAGCGGTATTCTGAAGCTGATATTTGAATAGGTCTATCATCATACCTTCATCCTTTGCCAGTAGGAAAGAGTATAGGAAAAGCACGTGCTTCTATACTTCTTTCCCATATGCTGATTGGTGATCCTTTTGTTTGACGCATTTGGTAGGTTTCCAGTGCATCTTCTATGGTGTCATTAGAGTGCAAAGGATGAATTGTATAATGGTCTAAATTATTTGATATTGTAGCAGGATCTAGTAGCTCAAATTGACCAGCTTCTTGTGTTTCTTGAATTATTTCAGTTGTATCTTTCAAGTTTTCTTCAATATTAATTTCTTTGTAATATTCATTATTCTCTTTAAGATATTGTAAAGCTTGTCTAACTTTATGTAAATCTAGCAGCTGTTGCCATATTTTTTTGTCTTTTGTAGGTACTCCATTTACTAAGATAATTAAAGATTGCTGCATTGGACATTGCACTCCTAGAGTATGCACATTTTCTTTTAGATCTAATGGTAAATAAACTACTTTTCCACAAATGCCTTTTACCAATTCTGAGGGAGGTAATTTTACTGTTTTTGGTTGAAGGCGTATTATTGCTTGAAATGGGTGTACTGTTTGAATTATGATGCTCTCATATAAATTAAGTTGTTGTAGGGGTTTTGGTAGTGGGTATAATTCAAAATTAATTGTGATAGCACATGAAGGAGTTTGGTTGTTGTCAAGTTTTGTAGTGCAGTAACTGCAAAGTATTAAGGGGTCACTTATTTCGTATTTGTTTTCTGCTACAAGGTAGAGAGCTAATTCAAACCATTTAGAATCTTCATTGTCTTCTATTTTATATGATAGGTCTACAGTTTTCATCGTACTTTTATAAAAAGTTCTCGGGCAACATACACATACATGGTTTGGTACTTCAGCTGATGTATGTGGGTATCATTTCTTTTTTGTATGTGTTTAGCAAAAGGTTGCCATGTGTAGAATTGTTGCTAATTTGGCTTAAAGCTATTTCATTCTGTAAATGGCTTTCACTTCCAAAATATTTTTTCTGGATATAGTCAATTTCTTGAAGTAGGTCTTTTGCTGTACCATATAGAAGAATGTTATTTAGATTTGCTAGTGCTAAAGCAGGACTTTTAGCATAGTACAGTTTATAGACTAGATTTCTTATAGTTGAATGATGTGTTGATATTCTTTTGATATCATAGAAGGTGGTTTTACAGGTAGGTCCTGTAATGCAGGCCAATGAATGTCCTTGTATTCTGCACTGGACAGGTGTCCATATTTTGCAGTAGTTTAATTTTGATTATGTCTTTGCTTTTTACATATTGATTGAGGAATTGGCATTAAGACTTGAAAAATTGTTTAGGAATGTTACATATTGATGTGCATGGCCATTTGTACACTAGACGTTCTGATTCAGTTGAATGGAGGGGTAATTCTAAGTTTTCAGGGCATATTTTTATAAGGAGTACTTCTTGTTCCATTATGGTATTATTAACTTTTTCATAACCTCGACCGCTGCTATGTATGGCAATTGTATTTGTTTGCTTTTGTTTGTACGCTTCTTCATTAAAGTATGGTTCTGTGCTCGTAGTTTGACTCCATTCACCTCCAGAGATACTTAAGAAGTTCTTTCTGTTGACATTTCGTTTATTGAGAAGTCTTTTTTGTAATTTAGTTATTAGTTTTGTTAGTGGTTTCATTTTGTTTAACACTAAAATAAATAACTTTCTTTTGAGAAGAATTGCACTATCTATCAACGCTTCGAAAATTAATTTCCTATGATAGGTTTCAAGCATTGAACCTGATTTCTCTCCACTTTTTATAAGATTTTGAAGGACTTTGTGACGGAACATTTTGGCTAAAATACTTTTCTTGGTATGCTTACTTTGCACTATGTTAAAATTTAAAGAAATAGTTTTATCTGTAGTGATAGCTGATTTTCTGTTAATTGTTTGTTGGTTTGTTTCACATTTTGATAGAGGAGGCAAAGTTTTTGTACTTGAAACTTCTTGTGTTTCACTAAATGACTGTATTAGCTGTTTTGTTTCAACTTTTTTTGCACATTCTGCTAGAGATGGATGCTTATGTTGGACACTTTTATTTTCAATTGCTCTACTTCTGCGTTGCTTTCTACGGACTTGACTTTTGGTAAGCATTCTTTAGGGTCTGTTGAAAAAAATAAAGAAGGTATGGGTTGGGGTGTTCTGCAATGTATGTGTGCTGTGTGCATGAGTGTTTGAGTAAGATGATAAGGCCCCCTCCTATGCTTACTCATTCATGTACAAATTTGAATTTGAAAACATACTACAAAATGAACATTGGTACCCCAAATTGGGTCTTTGGATCAGGTATATCGACGACATATTTGGAATATGGAAAGATACAGAAGAAGAACTGCTCAACTTCTTCACATATCTCAACAACATAGATGCCCGTATCCAATTTACTCAAGAACACTCCCTAACTAACATCCACTTTCTGGATGTAGACATTAAGATTACCAACACAGGTTATCAGACCACCATCTTTCGAAAAACCCACAGATCGGAACAACCTATTACAACGCCTCAGCTTCCATCAACCGAGTCTTATACAAAACCTTCCATACAGCCAGATGCTCAGGGTAAAAAGATTGGTAAGTGACCCAGAAGACTACAAGATAGCCATCCAAGAGATGGGGAAAAAGTTCCTGGAGAGGGGATATTCGGAAGAAGAAATAAACACAGCTCAATCCTGAGTAGCCACACAAAGCAGAGAAGACCTATTGAAGATAAAGACTGGGCAAGAGTCGGCTCCCCCACTGGTCTTTGTGTCCAAATACTCACGTCAAAGCAACCGTATTAAGTGCATTATTAAAAAACATTGGAACACATTATTATGTGATCAGAGAGTAGAACACCTGTTTAATGAAGTACCCACATTTGCCTATCAGCGGAGTCAAAACCTAAAAGATAGACTAGTTCAAACTAAACCAGCACTTAAGAAGAAACTTACAGAAAGAATTGGAACATTTCCTTGTTTGAATTGTAGCAATTGTAGCTATGTGATGAAAGGAGAAACAGTTAAACATCCCCATACAGGAGAGACAATCAGATTGAAATATTTTGCAACATGTGACTCTATTAACGTGATTTATGCCATCAAGTGTCCGTGTGGACTGTACTATGTGGGTCAGATATTGCGAGTAGCAAAAATTAGGTGGAACGAACATAGATCATGCATAAGGAACCACAATCTGAACTCAGCGGTGTCTAGACATTGGGATGAGAAGAAAAACAACCTGGCTCAAAGCCGCTTTGTTATCCTAGAAGTGGTTTCTAAAAGAGACACCCACGAGAATTTCCAAAGGAAAATGGATCAAAGAGAATCCTTTTGGATAGACCGTCTGAGTTCCCTTACTCCAAGGGGGCTCAATGAAGAAATAAACTTTATGTGTTTCTTGTAAAATCATTTCTGTAGAATAGAATTAACTTTATATTTTATTCACGATATTTTCCATGAAAACAACCGTTGTTATTGTTCCGCTATTTAACTGCATTTTACATTTCTTGCCATGTTTTTCTTTACGATTGGACTATACCTAGGTTTATGTCTTCATAATAGTGAAAACTCATTGCTTAAATGACACCATAGTGATAGAATACATGTCCCAGAGATGGATTACTCTGGATTATTTTATTTCATACGCCCTACTTCCCATATTTAGTCAATGTGGACCTATAGTCTTGCATACATCATTACGATCCGTTAAATGAATACACACTGCTAGTCCCCTAATTGCTCTAGCTACTGCGTCTTTTAGGCTCTGTAGACATGAGATTACAATCACGCGCATTGACTTTCAATGCGTTGGTCACCATGGAGACATCCCCGCCCCCTGGCTCGCGCCCGAGGGTGGGGCGCGAGGCGTACGTTCTCCAGGCAGGACCACGACGCCTCGCACCGTCTCAATGGTAACCTTTAAAACGAAAGGTAAACTAACGCGAGCGCATTGCAAGCGGCTCACTCTGCGGTAACGCTTTGTGCACAACAGAAGCTTAGTAAGTACAGCAGTAACAATTAGATTTCACATGCCTTACCTACGGAAGGACTTGAGGATGACTTAGCATTATTGTTTAACTTTCTTGTAGATCTTGTTGTACCCCCGTACAACACCACGATTTCAGTGTTCGGCATGACCGAGGTATGACATGCACATATAGTTTAAAGATAGAGAGAATATGCACATTTACTTCAGTTAACTAATTGGTATGCCGTTTTGTTTCATTCTTGCTCATTATCTCTTCAAATGGACGTGATTCACGGATTGGTATGTGATTTTTGTAATAACCCTTAAACAATGGCTGTTGTATGTACATATACTGTTAACAATGTAATAAGTCACGCTATACTACTTGTTTTTTGCTATAATACCGCCCTGAAGAAGGATTAAATCCGAAATGCATTGGCACCAGAGTAATATGGGTAATTTGAGATGCAAACTCATTGTGTGATTTACAAAAACAAATTTTGGCGGAAAATATTACAGGAATGTGAATTAAACAATTCCTGCTAAAAATATTTCTTTAAAATATTTCTTTGAACTTCATTACTTTTATATCGTAAACTGGATACCTAATCTACAACATATTAAACATTAGCAACCTATTTGGGGCTAACTGAGATGCGCCTTTCCTAACAAAGTGGATTCACTTTGTTTCTTGGAAGTTTTTTGTTCACGTGAAGTTTCACACGCGATTGGCCTGGGTATGTGTGAATCTGGGGTGCGTGGGAAGTTTCACACGCGATTGGCCTTGGGCGAGCGGGGTACATGTATTTCGGGGGTGCGCGGGAAGTTTCACACGCGACAGGCCCTGTGCGAGTGGGGTACGTGTATATCTGGGGTGCAGGGGAGTCCTACATGTGAATTGGCAGTGTGGGTCCTCCCAGGTGTTCCCTCTACACCCTCCACGGCCCCTGCAGGCAGCCCACACCACAGGGGACTACCCTGCACCCCTGGTCATGTCCCGCAGGCAGCCCATCCACCATGGGCATGCCCCCCAGCCAAGCAACATCTCACCTTGCACTACTGATCACCAACGCATGAACCCCTCCACCCCCACCCCCCAGCAGTGCAGTGCACATGCAAACAGGCCCCCACTCATGTCCCACTCATGTCCCCTTACACCCCCACCTCCCAGCAGTGCAGGGCACCAGCCAGCAGGCCCCCACACATGTCTCATTGCACACCCACCCCCCAGCAGTGCAGGGCACCTGCCAACAGGCCCCCACTCATGTCCCCTTGCACCCCCAGTCCCCAGCAGTGAAGGGCACCTGCCAGCAGGCTCCCTCTCATATCCCATTGCACACCCACCCCCTAGCAGTGTGGGGCACCTGCCAACAGGCCCCCACTCATGTCCCCTTGCACACCCACCCCCCAGTAGTTCAGGGCACCTGCTAGCAGGCCCCCACTCATGTCCCATTGCACACCCACCCCCCAGCAGTGCGAGGTACCTGCCAGCAGACCCCCACTCATGTCCCCTTGCACCCCCACCCCCCAGCAGTGCAGGGCACCTGCCAGCAGGCCCCCACTCATGTCCCATTGCACACCCACCCCCCAGCAGAGCGGGGCACCTGCCAACAGGCCCCCACTCATGTCCACTTGCACACCCACCCCCCAGCAGTGCAGGGCACCTGCCAGCAGTCCCCCACTCATGTCCCATTGTACACCCACCCCCGAGCAGTACGGGGCACCTGCCAGCAGGCCCCCGCTCATGTCCCCTTGCACACCCACCCCCCAGCAGTGCGGGGCACCTGCCAGCAGGCCCCCACTCATGTCCCACTCATGTCCCCTTGCACCCCCACCTGTGCAGGGCACCTGCCAGCAGGCCCTGACACATGTCCCCCAGCCAACACGTCACCACAATCTAGATCACTGGGCCTTATGGCCAGCCTCCTCATGCCAAAGACCCACCCAAGTATTGCATCCACCCACATAGAAATGCCAATTACATGATACAACCCCAATGGCAAGTGTGTAAATGAACACAATGGGTGCAAGTGAATGTCAAACCCCATATCATGACATGCATGAAACCAATGAGATAATACCACAAAGGGAAGTATAAAAATATATATATTAAAGATAACATGAACGTAAATCAAATTAAACACACAACAATGGGAATAACAAAAGAAATGGTCCATGTCCAATAAATAATGAAAATCCAGAAAACATAAGCAAAGGAAAGCCAAAAAGAAATGTTGTCCAAAGTCACAGTTCAAAAAATCAAATCCAAGGGAAAATAAAAACCATTGCTCCATGGTGAACAAAAAAAAATATTAAAAAAGATGAATCCAATGTAGAACTATGTACAATTGAAGAATCCAGGGTCCATGAGCCCAACTTAAGAAATGAAACCTACCAAAAACTACTTCCTAATAAAAAAAACTATGTACAAAAATGTGGTGCATTGTCCAAGCGGTCCAAAATAAAGAAAAAACGCAAGGAAACCTAATACTAACTAACTAACTA
The DNA here is from genome assembly GCF_040938575.1 of Ambystoma mexicanum. Classification (NCBI taxonomy): domain Eukaryota; kingdom Metazoa; phylum Chordata; class Amphibia; order Caudata; family Ambystomatidae; genus Ambystoma; species Ambystoma mexicanum. The sequence continues at coordinate 678,468,499 of NC_090922.1, read as the reverse complement.
TTTACAAGGGCAGCGGGCAAGTCCAACGGCTCACTTGTTGATGTCTAGGGCCAGGGCATCATCGAACTCCTGCTCGATGTCCCGGAGGTGGTCCTCTTCCATTGCCCCGAGGGTTCACAGGGGCGATGACATCTGGAACTCCGGGTCCCTGTGAATGGCCTCGAGGCACTCGGCCCGCCTCAGGGCCCTACGCATGGAGTTCTCCGCCCTGACCATCATGAGCCGTGCCTCTTCCGCCCGCTGCCGCTCCGCATCTATCGCATGGCCCAACCGCTGCCACACGGAAGACACTTCCCGTCGAGGGTCCTCCTTCCCTATGGCCGATGCCTGCCCCTCCAATGATGAAGGCCCCGAGCCATCATGGCTCCCACCTTGTTGTTGCTGCTGCTGTGCCGCTGCCTGTGCCCTGGCTCCTGCTACGTGCACAACCTCCTCCAGCTGGGGTGCAGTTGTTGAGGTGGCCACCCCTGCTGGACGTCCGACTCCCGACTGTGGCAGGGATGTGTCCCCCACCAGCCTGGCCGCAGGGTCAGAGGCAGCTCCACAGGGCACCCAGGTGACACATGGGTGGGAAGATGGCACGGAGGACAACTGGCGCATAGAGGGTTCAGTTGAGGAGGGGGTCAGAACAAGGTCCAGAAAACGGAGGAATCCGGCCCTGGTGAGCTGTCCCAGTGGGTCAACGCGGTCAACAAGCCATGCGAGAAGATGTGCAGTCTCCTCATGAAAAGACTGAAGGTCAGCTCGCATGGCACGTTGCCGCAACGCCACCCCACCCAGGACAGGCTCAACCCGGTGCCGGATAGCCACATCCGCAGGGAGAGGAAGGCCAGTTGGTGTAAGTCGATCCCCTTCCTGAGAAAGGGTCTGGACGTAGGTATCCCTGCTGGTGCAAGATGATGCAGTCACAGGATTGGGGACAGGATTACACACAGGCACCTCGGCAGCGGCCTGTGCTGCCTCCTGTCCCTGCCCCTGCACTGCACCACTAGCACCAGTGGAATCCCCACCTCCAGACCCCGTCTCTGTCCCTTGTACGGCCTCCTCCTCCACCAAACCCCCCACCAACCTGGATGACTCTGTGCCATCTTCCTCCGTCGGGCCCTGTGGGGTCTCAGCTGCCCCTTCGGCTGCCGAGGAGTCCAACTCCAACCTCCGCCTCTTGGACCTCCCCTCGGCAGCTGCGACCTGGGATGCGGCACCGGACTCCTCACTCCCCGACTAGTTGACAACCTGGGAGGGGAGCCGGGCCTTGCGCCTCCGGCTGGCGGTGCGATCCCTGCCGCTGTGCTCCACAGCACCTTCTCCGCCCTCTTCATTAGTCGACGCTGCAGACAGGGAGAGATAGGACACAGGCATCAGGGCACTGTACAATGGACTCATACACACATGACAGTTGCACACGAGTGTCATTGTCAAACTTCAGACATGGCATCACAATCCCCAACACACATGTCATTTCAAATCACACACATGAGCTATTCCACAGCCATATCGCAACAGCCAGCACCATTCATACACATACAACAGCATGAGCAGGCAAAGGTGAGCCAGACATCACATGAGACACAGGGAGTGCACTAGACATGCACACACGCCACCACACTTACATGCATGTGTACACCTCACCCAAGTGTCGCAGGTATGAGATCGGCATCCATGTCACATCTGGCAATCAGTCTTCTACATATCAGTCTCACATGCATCCATGTTGCATGACAGTTGCACACTTGTCAGATACACATACATGCACATGTACACAGTGCAGATACATGCAGCTTGAACCAACATCCATGTGTGACACCACAACCTTGACAACTGACCTACACAGTCTTTCAAACATGTGTGCTCACACATCTGCATTTGGCCTGCATGCTTACCCACAAATACACCATCCATGTGTCTCACACATGAAAGGACTCGCATGTGTCAGCCTCACGGCCCTGTAGATGCACATCCATACATGGCCCTACAAAAACACATGTGCAACCTGCACACTACTGGCACACCACCACACGCACAGATTAAAATCAGTATGCATGTACACTTACCTCTCGACTCCAGACGGGTCTGCCTCTCAAGGACCTGGACGTGGAGCGCTGGGCATACACATTCCAGGACACTCATTTGGTCTTTCGAAAGGTGGCCCCGGCGCCCCTTAGCATCCGCTGCCTTCAAGAGGCGCCGGGCCTTGTTGAGGGTCCTGGACCTGAAGTCCTCCCAGCGCTTCTTGACATGATGGAATTTGCGGACTGTCACCCCCTCCGTGTTGATGGCAGTCACGATGTCCGTCCAGATCCTGGTCCGTCCTTCCTTGTCGGTGCGCGACCTTCCGTAGAGAGGCATCATACTGCCCCAGGACTTGCTCCACCAGGACCCCAACTTCGGTGGCAGTGAAGATGGTGGCCCTCTGCCTCTCTGGCTGGGGGTTGCAAGTGGTCTCAGATGGTGGTGTGCCCGACATGGCAAACCCAGAGGCAGGAGTGGGTGGACAACTGGGTCCTGGGGCTGGGCTGTGGAGCGATGGAATCCCAGTCGGGAGTCTTTGGTTCCAGAAGGGGTGGTCACAGCAACAGCACCTCTGACTGACGTGCAGGCAGCAAATGGCAGGGCACGTGGGCAGCAGGCAATCAGGCAGCAACAGATGGCAGGTGGGAGCGTACTCGGGGCTCTGGGGGGCAGTAATTCAGCCTTCTGGGCAGGAGCGTGGTCTTCCGTGTGTGAACGCGTGGCCAGCTTGATACGGAGTGATTTGGCACGTGAAAATCTTGCACGTCAGTGTGTAATTCGAGGAAAGGCCCTTAGCGCGTAAGCGCATCAGCGCACGTACGCGATTTCATTGGACCAAAGGCCCTTGCCGTGTAAGCGCGTCTGTGAAGTGATGCGCGCGAGTGTTTCCCTCATAGCACGTGATGACAGAGCACACGTGGAAAAGCTGCACGTCCGAGTGTCAGCGCGTGTAAATGGAGGAAAGGGCGCGTACCCGCGTAAGTGACGTGTAAGTGTGGGCCGGTTTAAAAGGTATGTGTAGGATGCCATTTCCTTGTGCATGCTTTTTGTGGAGATCGAGTGGATGGATTCTGTACTTCTTGTCCGTTCACACGCAATTACTTCACAGTGTTTCAAGTTCGTACTCCCTGTTACCTCTAACAGCTTTCATTTTTCTACTTTTTTTGGGCCTGTTTCCTCAAACAGTGTTCACTTCTCCTTTTGTCCTGTCTCCTCAGACACCATACAATTCTTCTGTTGGCGGGGGTGTTGCCAACGTGCACAGGTGCATATTTTTCACGTTCTTTTTCCAGGCAGAAGGTGAGTTCCGCACGTACTTAGCAACTGTGCTTGCCCCGTGTGTTGCGTACCCCTTCAGAGGTCATTGTAGGCTGCGTGTATTATGCGTACACTTATTTTTGTGTTTCTGGGTGCCACAGCGTAGTGTGGGTTCATTTTTCCACGCGCGTGGTCTATGAGGGGTTGCGTGCATGTTTATTTCTGTTTTTGGGCAGCCTGTGTGTTGCGTGACCCATCATCTTCCCCCAGGGGTCACAGACAGCTTTGTTAGAGCACTAGGGTACAAATTCCATCTAGTACCCTAGCCCTTTGACCCCCAATTGCCCAGGACAATAGTTTACTGCTCCTCCCATACGCACAACAACATCAGTGCCATGGTTGGGAGGCGACCCACCGGTAAGGGAGGCAAAGGTGGCCGACCTTCAAAACGTGGACGTGGTGGGCACGGTAGGGGACGTGGCCAGGATTTGCAGGGTGCCTGTAGACCCCCATGTGTGGAAGACCAATCAGGGACACCCATGCCCCCCTCCCATGGTTGAGGGAAATGTGGCTGAGACCATCCCAGCTCAGCCCCTGTTGGACCAGCCCATTGTGGCACCTGACCTAGCACAGGATAACTCCCTGGCTGACTTCCAGGTCAGCAAGTCTAGGCCACGTGTTGGCGGTGCAAGTTGTCACCAAGGCACGTGGATCTGGGGCAGCTATGTCATCTGCTGCCCCAAGTATGCAAGGTGGTGAGGCTGCAGGGGCAGCTGCAGCTCGGTCCGCCCCAGCTCTGACTCTCCCAGCCAGGACAGTGTCGGTCCTGGTCCATCATACTGATGTTTCCCCTGCCAACATCACACTTCAGACAATGCCTGCACCAAGTCCTATGGTCAATGTGCATTCACACACTCCAACAACCCAGTCCACCGGTGATTCTGCCCCTACTGACCAGAGCGGCGTTAGCCACTCTGGCTCCGCTCCACCTTCTAAAAAGAGGAAGAAGGGTGCTCTGGCACGCAGGCTGAGACCCCAGGCACGGCTACACACTCCGGCACATCAAGGAAGCCTTGCTTTGATGACGCGGAGCTTAATGCACTTGTGAGCTACGTGTTGCAACATAGCCACGAAATGGTGGTGACTGCAGGGTTCAAGACCACACCTGGTCAACGTAAGGCACACTGGCAGACCATCGCCAACGACATAAGTGCCCTTGATTTTGTGAGACGCTCAGCTGATGATTGCTACAAGCGGTGGAACGACCTGAAACGCAGAGCAAAGGACAAGCTGGCCTCAAGTCATGCCGCTACTCTGGTGACTGGCGGTGGGTCTCCACAAGAGGACAACAAACTCACTGAACATGAGTATGTTGCTGGGACCTTCATCACAGAGGAACAGATCCGAGGTGTGGGAGAACTACCCGATTATGAAATATTGTCCGGTGAGTGCCCATGCGTGTGTGTGTAATGCATGTGTATGCTGTTTGGGTGACGGGTTCTGATTGAGTTGCAGGTGAGGGTGTGTGTGACTGAGTAGTATGGGTCACGCATGTGCTTCATCCAACAAATTCTGCGGCATTGAATTTGGGTGTGACACTATCCCTTCTGCCCACAGTAGTAATTTAGCGCAACATTACGGCAGTTACCCTTGAGGTGGCATCATGCAACAACACTGTTTGTATTTTTCAGTGTTCTTTCAGGCTGATTGTTTCAATTCTCCCATTTTTGCAACACATTCCTCAGTCCTATTGTGACATATGTGACATGTTTCTGTCAGTGAAGAACCCCACATAGGCCCACATGTGTCACCTTGGTAGTTGAAAGATTTGACCATTCAGGCTGAATGAGTATTGTCCTGATCACATGATGTTTTTGGGCCTGTTTGAATGTGGAACATGCTAGTTGTTTCCTGTCATGTTGAAGTGCACAACCATTGATGTGTACATGGCCCTGCAATCACTGTATTTTTGTACACTGGATGTGTTGCAGTGTGTGGCACATGGCGTATCTTTTCACACTATGTGGCATTTTTCAACTCTTCATGTCCATCTCACATGGATGGGTGACAGTACTCATTCACTGACATATGGATGTACTTGTGGAATGTACCATGGCTATGGTACATGCCATCTGTGTGATGGCATGTGTCATTTATGTGTATAGGACATGCCACTCACAGGCCAATGTGTGATGGCAGTGCTACCCAGCATGCAGCAAATGTGTTGCTCTTCCATCTTGGTGACATCAGTGTCTGCCATTTGCCTCCCCTTCCAACTCTGTGACAGTGCATGCATGGGAGGGTTATAGTCATGTGGGACATGTGTAAATCATGTACTGGTTCTGTAGCTTGTCAGGCCTATTTGTGTGCTATGGTGCTAATGCCTGTTTCCATTTTCTGTCTTTCATGTTTTTGCAGGGGATGACGCACTTGATGCTGGTGAGGTTGAGGAGATGGTGCAGACACAGGAGGAACTTGAGGCACAACCGGCCACCAGTGGGGGACGTGGTGTGGTGGTAGGTGAGAACCCACTCTTGCTGCAGACAATACTGTCAAGGGGTGTCTCTAGGTGCACCTCCCCAGACCTCTATCCAGGTGTTGATTCGGATGATGAGACTTATGCGGCGTCGCAGGTAAGTGTTTCTGGAAGGGGTTCTGTTCTGTCCAACCCACCTGCACCAGGGGTAGAACCCTCTATGGGGATGTCAGTGTTGGTTAGTCAGCCTTTGGCGGTTACGGGTGCAGGGTCACACTCCACAACATCTGATCCTGTTCCTGGGCCAGCAGATCAGAGGGGAAATGCAGTCCTGCAGCCTCATGCAGTGCCGGCACAGCAAGGCGCAGATCGCCTTGCCACAAACAGGTGTGGTGCCCGCCAACGCGGTGGCCGTACGCCACCAGGCAATACCGCATGGGAACAATCCATTTACGGTATGGCAACCCAACAGGCAGCATCAGTTGAGATGATGGCTCAAGCAATGGAGAGGGTGGCCACTTCCATTGTTCCCCCTGAAAGGCAGATGGAGCTAATAAAGCAGGCAACAGACTCCATTTGCCAATCACACAGGGAGGATATGTTGGCGTCCAACAGGGACAGACGGGCAGCACTGGAGACTCTACGCCAATCGATTTCAATAGAGTCCCAGGGCCACAGGGAAGCCCTGAGGGTGGAACTCCATCACCTCAGGGAGACTCTTGTTGACCTTAAGACTTCCACTAACTTGAGGACAGAACAGCAGCTGGAGCGGCTCACATGTTCACTCTCAGCTGAGATGCAGGCAACTCGGGAGGAGATCCGGCCATCACGTCAGGTGCTGCATGGGGATCCCCGCACTATAATCCTCCAGAACGAGACCTTCCACACCCGGATACTTGCTGCCATGGAGGACCATACCAGGGCTTTGCGTGGGCTGCCTCCCATAGCACCACCACCTCCTGTGGCAGCAGCAGAGGGTGTTCAGAGCGACAGCCCCCACATGGCCATTTTTGCCTTTTGATTTTTGCTTTTTTTATTTTTGATTTTTGATTTTTGATTATTTTTTGACAGTGTGTTGCCTTGTGTGGCTCCCGTGGGCATCCACTGTATTCCGGCTGGGCACATGCAGGCTTGTCCTGAGTTTGGGTTTGATGCTTAAGTTCGTGAGACACACACCACTCCTGATTCCCGTTTCCATGGGCTTGCAAAGGGTGTGACCAAGTGACAGTGATGTACACAGTGATGTTGGGCTCCCATGAGCTGTGTGGGCAGTCTGTAGTCAATACTGTGTAGACATTCCTTGTGTATATTGTAGTTGTATTGTACACTGCATGTTGGAATTATGTATGCTTCTGCTTCCATGTCTCCCTCTGAATTTGCAGGTTCATTCCTCATGTCTTCACAAGGCCGTCTACTTTGGAGATGGAGTTCATGTTGTAAGCAGTACACAGACAAGTTTTGAAGCCTGCAAGACTACAGTTGGAAGGGGGCGATGTGGTGGCATATTCAGGTTGTAAGACTACGACTACTTTAACTTAGTACTGTCATGTTTTAGTTATGTTTGAGCTTGTGTAGCTGCATTGTATTGTTGGTAAGTATTTGGTCATGTGTGTTGTTAGTTCAACATTACTGGGAGCATATTGTTTGTGGCCAGTTTCCATTAGGGACACTGTACTTTGTGACACTTGTGTCAGGTTTTCGAGATTGCTTTGTTTGCTCTCACATAGCATGACATGCCATGGTGTGTTGGGTGGTGGTGCTGGGGAGGGGTGAGTGACATGGCACTGTTCTCATTTTGTATTTTGCAAGGGGGTAATGCATTTAGCAGCATATGTGTCTTTTGATGACACAGCATTGGTGGTGTTTCTGTAGGTAGCTATGCACACATTGTGACACTTCCAGGTGACCAATCTCAGGCTGGTATGGTAGTGACAGTTGACTGTCCCTTGAGTCATCATCATTGATTGTCAGATGGTATGTGCCAGGGCTGTGTGCACTCCATAGGGGTGTGATTCTAAGTGACGTAATTAGCCACCAGCTGCGTTCGGGCTGCCTCACCTTGTGCCCTTTCCCCTCCCATGCGCAGCGGGCGTGCATGTGGTTGGGGATGTGGGGGCACCACCATGTCCACCGGCAGGCCCTGGAGTGTTGCAACGTTGTGCAGGACACATGCTGCCACTATGCTCCTGCACACTGCTGGGGGAGCGTATAACAGCTGCCCGCCAGAATGTTTAAGGGAGCAAAAACGTGACTTGAGCACTCCGAATGTGCGCTACGCTATGCCCTGGGTTGCAATATGGGCTGTGTTGTATCTTACCTCGGGTGGTATGGTGGGGTTCCGAAATGGCATCATCATGTGGGTGCTCAGAGGGTAGGCACTGTCCCCTAGGGAGGTGGTGATGGGTATCATTAGTAGGCTTGTGACATTACTCAGTATCTGGCAGGCATGCATGTGCTGTGGCATTTATACTCACCGAGCAGCCATGTATCGCCATGCTGCCCAGCTTCCATGTTCTGGTTTAGGGTTGACATTCTGTAAATGAAACTGTCGTGGGTGGACCCTGGATAGTTGGCATATACTGAGGTGATGATTCCCTTAGCATCACATACTACCTGGACGTTGATGGAATGCCAGTGCTTGCCATTTCTATAGATGTGCTCTGATGCCCTGGGGGGACGTAGAGCCACATGGGTGCAATCAATGGCACCTAGGACTTTGGGGAATTGTGCCACCCTGTAGAAATCCTGGATGGCAGCCTGCCTTTCTGCAGGTGTTCTGGGCAGGTATATGTGCCTCCGGACTGATGGGCGTGCAGTCATGATGGCCAAGACCTGGTGTAGGCAGTGTGACTGCATGGCCTGTGACACCCCCCCCCCACTATGGCACTTGTCTGCTGAAATGATCCAGTGGCCAAAAAGTGCAGTACATTGAGGACCTTCTCCAGGGGGCTGAGTGCTTGGGAGCAGAGGGTGGGTGATGTGAGGTCATTCTCCCACTCACTGACCAGGTCGAGTATTATGTGAGGTGGAAACCTGTACCTCACATACACCTGGTCATCAGACATGCCAAAAAGGCTGGTTCTGGGTGTGAACATTCTGGGCCTGACTATCCCCCTCCTCCTCCTGCGGTATCCCACGACCACTGCTGCTAGGAACGGTATGTTCATCCTGGCGTCTGAGCTTGCTTGTTGTTTGCGCGCACTTTTATGCTGCGTGGGACCACGTACGCCTGCTTCCTGCTGGCGTACGTGTTTCCGGATTAGAGCCTCTTTTTTGGTGCGTGCATGTGGCCACTCCGCGCATTTGCCTCCTATACTTCCCCGCCTACCCCAGTAATACACGTACCCCGCTCCCCCAGGCCCAATCGTGTGTAAAACTTCCCGAGAGCCCCTGAAGTACACGTACCCCGCTCACCCAGGCACAATCACGTGTAAAACTTCCCGCGAGCCCCTGAAGTACACGTACCCCACTCACCCAGGCACAATCGCGTGTAAAACTTCCCGCGAGCCCCTGAAGTACACGTACCCCACTCGCCCAGGCACAATTGCGTGTGAAACTTTCTGCGCACCCCCACAATACACTCTATTTTTGACACAGCGGGTGTCCGTGTTTGTCCCTTTGCACGTCATTTGTCCTAGAGGGCCACAGTATGGGACATTCATCAGAGCTGTATATACAGGCTCTTTGTTAGCGCAGGGACGCTACGCCTGCCTTCGTGTGGTGGACATGTGTTGATGTACATAGTTGACTTTTGGTTTGTGTCATGAGATCGCCATTTCACTGCTGGGGGGTGGGGGTGCAAGGGGACAGGAGTGGGGGCCTGCTGGCAGGTGCCCTGCACTGCTGGGGTGTGGGGGTGCAAGGAGACATGAGTGGGGGCCTGCTGGCAGGTGCCCTGCACTGCTGGGGGGTGGGGTTCAAGGGGACATGAGTGGGACATGAGTGGGTGGCTGCTGGCAGGTGCCTCTCAGTGCTGGGGGGTGCGGGTGCAAGGGGACATGAGTGGGACATGAGTGGGGGCCTGCTGGCAAGTGCCCCTCAGTGCTGGGGGCTGGGGGTGCAATGGGACATGAGTGGGGGCCTGCTGGCAGGTGCCCCTCAGTGCTGGGGGGTGGAGGTGCAAGGGGACATGAGTGGGGGCCTGCTGGCAGGTGCCCCGTACTGCTGGGGTGAGGGGGTGTACGGGGACATGAGTGGGGGCCTGCTGGCAGGTGCCCTGCACTGCTGGGCGGTGGGGGTGCAAGGGGACATGAGTGGGACATGAGTGGGGGCCTGCTGGCAGGTGCCCTGCACTGCTGGGGGTGGGGGTGCAAGGGGACATGAGTGGGACATGAGTGGGGGCCTGCTGGCAGGTGCCCTGCACTTCTGGGGGTGGGGGTGCAAGGGGACATGAGTATGGGCCTGCTGGCAGGTGCCCCTCAGTGCTGGGGGGTGGGGGTGCAAGGGGACATGAGTGTGACATGAGTGGGGGCCTGCTGTCAGGTGCCCCTGACTGCTGGGGGGTGGGGGTGCTGGGGGACATGAGTGGGGGCCTGCTGGCAGGTGCCCTGCACTGCTTGGGGGTGGTGCAAGGGGACATGAGTGGGACATGAGTGGGGGCCTGCTGGCAGGTGCCCTGCACTGCTGGGGGGTGGGGGTGCAAGGGGGTAATGCGTTGGTGATCACTAGTGCAAGGTGACTTGGCTGAGGGGGCATGCCCATGGTGGATGGGCTGCCTGCGGGACATGACCAGGGGTGCAGGGTAGTCCCCTGTGGTGTGGGCTGCCTGCAGAGGGAACACCTGGGAGGATCCACACTGGCAATTCACGTGTAGGACTCCCCTGCACCCCCGAAATACACGTACCCCACTCGCACAGGGCCTATCGCGTGTGAAACTTCACGCGCACCCCAGTAATACACGTACCCTGCTGAAATCGCGTGTGGAACTTCCTGCGCACCCCAGTAATACACGTACCCTGCTGAAATCGCCTGTTAAACTTCCCCGCACCCCAGAAATACACGTACCCTGCTGAAATTGCGTGTGGAACTTCCCGCGCACCCCAGTAATACACGTACCCTGCTGAAATTGCGTGTTAAACTTCCCCGCACCCCAGAAATACACGTACCCTGCTAAAATCGCGTGTGGAACTTCCCGCGCACCCCAGTAATACACGTACCCTGCTGAAATCGCGTGTTAAACTTCCCCACACCCCAGAAATACACGTACCCTGCTAAAATCGCGTGTGGAACTTCCCGCGCACCCCAGTAATACAAGTACCCTGCTGAAATCATGTGTTAAACTTCCCCGCACCCCAGAAATACACATACCCTACTGAAATCGCGTGTGGAACTTCCCGCGCACCCCAGTAATACACGTACCCTGCTGAAATCGCATGTTAAACTTCCCCGCACCCCAGAAATACATGTACCATGCTGATGTAATCGCATGTGGAACTTCCTGCGCACCCCAGTAATACACGTACCCTGCTGAAATCGCGTGTTAAACTTCCCCGCACCCTCAGAAATGCACGTACCCTGCTGAAATCGCGTGTGGAACTTCCCGCTCACCCCAGTAATACACGTACCCTGCTGAAATCATGTGTTAAACTTCCCCGCACCCCAGAAATACACATACCCTGCTGAAATCGTGTGTGGAACTTCCCGCGCACCCCAGTAACACACGTACCCTGCTGAAATTGCATGTTAAACTTCCCCGCACCCCAGAAATACACGTACCCTGCTGGAATCACCTGTGGAACTTTTCGCGCACCCCAGTAATACACGTACCCTGCTGAAATCGCGTGTTAAACTTCCCTGCACCCCAGAAATACACGTACCCTGCTGAAATCGCGTGTGGAACTTCCCCGCACCCCAGAAATACACATACCCTACTGAAATCGCGTGTGGAACTTCCCGCGCACCCCAGTAATACACGTACCCTGCTGAAATCGCATGTTAAACTTCCCCGCACCCCAGAAATACATGTACCCTGCTGAAATCGCATGTGGAACTTCCTGCGCACCCCAGTAATACACGTACCCTGCTGAAATCGCGTGTTAAACTTCCCCGCACCCTCAGAAATACACGTACCCTGCTGAAATCGCGTGTGGAACTTCCCGCTCACCCCAGTAATACACGTACCCTGCTGAAATCATGTGTTAAACTTCCCCGCACCCCAGAAATACACATACCCTGCTGAAATCGTGTGTGGAACTTCCCGCGCACCCCAGTAACACACGTACCCTGCTGAAATCGCATGTTAAACTTCCCCGCACCCCAGAAATACACGTACCCTGCTGGAATCACCTGTGGAACTTTCCACGCACCCCAGTAATACACGTACCCTGCTGAAATTGCGTGTTAAACTTCCCTGCACCCCAGAAATACACGTACCCTGCTGAAATCGTGTGTGGAACTTCCCCGCACCCTAGAAATACACATACCCTGCTGAAATCGCGTGTGGAACTTCCCGCGCACCCCAGTAATACACGTACCCTGCTGAAATCGCATGTTAAACTTCCCCGCACCCCAGAAATACATGTACCCTGCTGAAATCGCATGTGGAACTTCCTGCGCACCCCAGTAATACACGTACCCTGCTGAAATCGCGTGTTAAACTTCCCCGCACCCCAGAAATACACGTACCCTGCTGAAATCGCGTGTGGATCTTCCCGCTCACCCCAGTAATACACATACCCTGCTGAAATCATGTGTTAAACTTCCCCGCACTCCAGAAATACACATACCCTGCTGAAATCATGTGTGGAACTTCCCGCGCACCCCAGTAACACACGTACCCTGCTGAAATCGCATGTTAAACTTCCCCGCACCCCAGAAATACACGTACCCTGCTGGAATCACCTGTGGAACTTTCCGCGCACCCCAGTAATACACGTACCCTGCTGAAATCGCATGTTAAACTTCCCTGCACCCCAGAAATACACGTACCATGCTGAAATCGCGTGTGGAACTTCCCCGCACCCTAGAAATACACATACCCTGCTGAAATCGCGTGTGGAACTTCCCGCGCACCCCAGTAATACACGTACCCTGCGAATAGCCCCAGAGTGAAATGACCTCAGGTGTCGCTTCATGGTCGTGGTCCCAAAGCTGTACGAACCATGCTTCCCGCGACTGAGTATCATTTTGCACTCATTGCAGATAACACGGTTTGCACGAGCCTTAGGACCATTCCCATAAATGGAAAATAACCGCCACACCCAAGTCTCACGTCTAGTGCAGGTAGTAGGGATTTCCTCTACCTCATTCTCGTCATCCTCTTCTTCCTACTCTGCATCCCCACTCCTTTTCCCCTCTTTAGGCCCTTGGGAAGGTGGTGGTGTTTGAGGAGGTGGGGGTGCTGCTGAAGCAGGTGCAGCACCAGGTGGCAGTTCTGCAGCCAGGGATGCCATCTCGATGGTGTAATCAGCAAGTTGTTGGAGAAATAGCTGTGCTGTGAAGAATAGCCAGAAACATAATGAGAATAAGTTCAAGGGCGTGGCCTTTTATAGGGGTGCTTGTACGCAGTTCACAGACACAAAAAAGGGTTCAAAAAGTTTCAAAAGATATGTAGAAACTCAGGATTACTATGTGGGACTTGTGCCATGATGAGTTTTTATGGAAAGATATATTGTGGATTACTCGAAAATGTACTTTTAAATTCTTCAGGAACACGAACAGCATGGGCGCGGTCACATGATCCCTTTGCGAACAGGTCTGCGAAGGAAGCTCTTGTCCGCAGGACACGGACATTGGTTTGCGCATGCGGGTTGATGTTCTACGGACAGTGTTTGGGTCCTGAATTAATTAAAAGTGCGTCACACATCAAACGAACATTTCTGGACATCGCGTGAGTTCTAGAACAGTTTAAACTTGCTAGAAAACACTACAGAGAGATAAAGTGTTCTTCAGGACATTTCCATTTTCGTTTGATTACGAACTTTTCAGGACATCAATTGTGTTCTTAGAACAGTTTAACTTGCTAGCGAACATTACGGACAGGTATAGAGTTCTTTAGGACACCTCCATTTTCGTTTAATTACAAACAATTTAGGACACCAATTGGGGTCTTAGAAGTTTGAACTTGCTAGCGAACAGTACGGACAGGTATAGTGTTCTTTAGGACACCTCCATTTTCGTTTAATTACGAACATTTCAGGACACCGCTTGTGTTCTTAGAACAGTTTCAACTTGCTAGCAAACAGTACGGACAGGTATAGTGTTCTTCCGGACAACTCCATTTTCGTTTATTTACGAACATTTCAGAACATCTGTGCTGTCTGCGGACATCTACATTGTTTTTAAAAAAATAAAAAATGGGAAGTAATTACAACACAATATAAAAATGTAACTTTATTTCACATTTATTAATAATTTATGACAGAGAAGGTGAGGCAGAAACAGAAACAAAAACAGGAGAATTAGGGGTGGCAACATGATTGGTATCAGGTGAAGAAGGGATGGAAGTCTCATCAAAACGTTTTGGATTATGGAGAGGGTTTGGGGATAATTGACTGGGATATGGTGAGGGGGGACAAGTACATGTGGGACAATGGAATGAGGTTTTTGTTTTAAAATGATCCTCAACAAAAGTTTTCAAATTATTAAAATTGCTCAATAATAAATCCATGTTTTCTTTTAAGCTGTCAAGCGTGTTTTCCATAACAGTTTCTTCAGACATATTTTCTATTTTGGTATGCTCTGTACAAAAAGAAATATATATGTTAAATATATATAAAATAATAACAATTAAATGGTTTATATTGTAAGGTGTGTACCATTAGCTTCACTATTTTCTGACATTTCGTCATGTGGGAAGTGCTCCTCTAGCCATTCCAGAGTACTAGACATGTCTGTGAGAAAAGAAAAAAATGTACAATTTTTTTTTTATCTAATACAGAAAGTTTATAAAGATATGAGTAAAATGATGTACACTTACTATTTCAGGTGAGATATGTTCTGAGTACTCTGTAGGTCTGGTCGTGGTCTTAGTTGTGGAGTGTCTGTGAGGTAATTATGTTTGAAGCCTATTTATCTTCTCTTGGTATATTCCATTTTAGAATATATTGTATTTAAATGAATGGTTAGTGTGGTACATATATGGGTTACATTTCTTATGTGTTACTACATATAATATGTACGTGTACTACTTTGTGAATTTTTTAACTGTTATCATGTTGTAATATAACAATTAAACATACACCCCCAGACTTTTTAGGTAGTGGTACTGTTGTCCGAATATGTCCGCGGACATCAAAAATGTTCGCGGACATTACGTTCAGTAGAAGTGGTTCAGTATGTTCCATATTACATGTACATAAAGTCAAAGTTACCATTGTTAAGCATTGCTACTAAAAACCTATGAAATTCAGTGAAAAACATTGTTAAAGGGACGTTATGGTTAAGTTGTGCTACTAAAAACCTATAAAATCCAGTGAAAAAACTTTGTTAAAGGGACATTATGGTTCCAAGTAAAACCGAAAAACCCTTGAAATTTGCCAGTTATGGTAAGCTAAGCAACCATAACTCGCGCAACCACCGTGCACTGCTAAGACTAACACCCAGGATATCACTGATGACATTAATACCCACCATTGTTTTCCTGCTTTTGATTTTTTGTGTGTGCCATCTCCTTGTGCGTCATCTCCTGTTTGTACTCTTGTGTCATATGCACCACTCCTTTTGCACTTCCCATTGTCACCATCATCATTGCACTGTTAGGTACTGAATCTGCGCAGCACCTAAGGCCTAATTGGCACACACAAAAAATCAAAAGCAGGAAAACAATGGTGGGTATTAATAGTTTGACAGCCATCCTGAGCCAGGAAGGTACCCACGAAAACATATCATCGATCCAAGTGCTGGGCTGCACCCCTCCTTCTTCTTTCGTATGCTCGCCAAGGTTATGCATGGCTGCTATTAGATGTGACAAAGCCCCATTATCCGCATCTGCAGAAGGCACAAAAATGCAACATGCGCTCCCGATTTTTCGGCAAACACCTCCATCCCTGGCTGTCAACAGGTCTAGAACGTACCTGTTCTGCATTGTCATCAACCGCAGATGTGCTTCCATGGAGAGTGAAAAGTAGACATGGGCACAAACAAGAACTGTAGCAAAACACTAGCTACATCTTTTAGCCATTGTCACTAACTACAGCTTTCAATGTTGGCCACTGTATATTTCAAAACGGGGATGGGCTACTAGGCATGACTTTTACCCATACATATTGGTATTTTTAAATACTACCAACCATTACCTATGGTCATTGATGCTGGCTAGTGACCTCAGCATCCTTTGTTATGGCCAATTACATGGCCTGAACTGTTATTAGTGTAATCAAACTTTTTATGAGCTAACTTATAAATGAAGGTATGTCTAATTCCATTATTGATGTAATCAGTTATACTCAATGTAATTAGTGTGGTCATCAGCGATGTGATTTGTAATATCATCAATGTTCACATACAACCTGTAATGAGTGATGTCCTCATTGATGTCATCCATTAAGTCATCTTTGTGGTCATAGGCTGCTCAACAGGGGTTGTGAAGTTAAGGTGGCTTTAGCTGAATTTCCAGTGTTTTGCTGCATTAAGTTCTCATCTTAACATCCCTGCAACTAACATTTTTTTTCCTTGTATAGTTATATACATATGTGCTTTCAGGAACTAAGCATGTGCACAGACATGTATAGCCAAAGACCTAGTTGAAATTCTGCCTGGAAAAAGGATATCATATCTCCAGACAGTCCTTCAAACTCAATTGAAAGACAGATCCTGCAGACATGTTATCATCACATCATGATCCCAATGCTGTCTGAATATGTTTATGTGGTTAAATGTTACAAACATTTCAGTTTAGACTCAGTGTTGTGAAAAATGAAATGAGCACCAAACCCTGTGTGCATTGTGTACATAGTGATTCAAGAATACACCCTTTTTATCACACACATATTTAAAAAATGTAAATACCTGTGGTTTTTCTTATGTTCTCAAAATGCTCTTTGATTTAATCAAAAGCAGACTTGGACCCTTACTGGTGTGATATATACACTTCGCCTTTCTCAAAAGTTTATTTTTTTTTTAAAGAATGCAAGAGAGTTCCAGGCTGTCCCACTGGAATGGTAACGTTCTATCAGAAAATAGTGCATATGCTTATTCTAAGTTGTGCTTTGCTCTTTAAGACAAGTGTAACATTCTCATTATGTTTAAAGTAAATCATTGGTGATCATTAGTAATGAACATGGTAGAATTCTAAAAAGAGCAGTTGTAAAATGTTCAATCTATCCAGTTTACAGTATAAATTAAACAGTTTCCTGCGTGTGCGTTTTTAATTGCTGCTTTTGCAAGAAAACACAACACCCAACCCAAGATGTCTGTGTTTTTCTCTAATTGTGCAGCTGCCGGTAATGGGTTGGGGTGGCTCTAGCAAAGTTGCACCTGACAACTCAACTCTCACTACATAGAAACCGACAGAGACACAGGTTGAGACAGAGGGAGCTAGGGAGAGAGAAAGAGAGAAAGAGGGAGAGTGGATGAGAGGGGGAGAGTGAAAGAAAGAAAGGGGGAAAAGCAGAGAGTTGAAGCAAGAAACTTCTAGATCGCTGTGTGACACGCCAGTAACAGCTAGTGTAATATAAAATATTTTTAAAAGTTTTCTTGGGAATGACAAAAGAAATGCTGATGTCTTTTTTGATGTCGTGTTGAACCCCTGGATATAATTGTAGGCTTGCGTACATACATGAGCTAAGCATTTGGAGATATGGAAACAGAGAGAACGAGTAAGGGGTGCAGAAAGAGAAATACCTACAGAATGAGAGAACATGTGTGGGTAAGAGAAAGAGAGAGAAGCGGCAGTGGAAGGGGGAAGAGAAAGAGCAATAAAGTTAGAGACAAAACCGTATATTACTAGTAGGCATTCACACGGTCATAAGTTAGATGTGTAGAATGTTCTGGAAATGTTAGTGCATCTGTTCATCCAGCGCATACCAAAGTAGAATTATGCTCGTTTTCTCTCTCTTTTGAAAATGAACTTCAAGTTTGACATGACAATGGCCTTTTCACTGCTGAATGATCAGCTTTCAGCACATAATTGCCAAATAGCTGCTAACATACAAGAACGACAATAGTTCTGCATTTAGCAACAAAAAGGCAAAGCACTGTAATTACTGTGCATTGATATATATATATATATATATATACACATCGCCAGAATCATGTCTCATTGTACATAATTAGCATGAGTGCTGGGTAAAAGACGTCTTCAGTATCTCTCGGGAAGTATTGTTTGCGTACTTTGCATGACAAACCTATGTGTCATTCTGAATACCCTGAACTTTTTCAAAACATCACTGTGAGCCGGAAGTAGGCTATATGTTTGTGTGAGGTGTGGGGTAGTTTATGCCCTGTTTCCTTGGAATGCTATCTCCATGGCAAGTTCCATCATGGCAATACAAAGAAATTCCCAGCTTCAGGTTGTGCCAAAAGCATGCATTCAATATAATATTTGATCGAGAGTTTTTTACTAAGACATTTTGGTTTCAGTTTGAAACAATCAAATGTATAATCTGAACAACGTGCTTTATTGGGTCATGTTTAAATGGATGGATCCTTGTCCAGTCGACTATTTGCATCAAAGTACAGAAATCTTGTGTCCTTTAATGTGCCAGAGGACTGTTGGAGAAGCATTATGGAAATATATGACATGGTTTATATCAATAATCGGATATCTCTTCTTAGAACCCGAAGTAGATATCTGAGTCTTGTTTAGTGATGCTGCAAATCTTGGCCTGCTTGATCATTTCCCACTGCTTTCCATCAGTCATTCAACATAGCGTAGTGTGTGTTGAGTGCACCCCTGTGGAAACGACAGTAAGTGGAATGTGGCTGTCAGAGTCTCACCTTCTGTTTACATTTTTATGACATGCTGAGTGTCTCAACATTCAACAACTAGTGTTCTGTTAAACCAAAATGGTTGCAAGAATGTGCAGGTCAGGCTTTGCTACCCGCTTCTTGACTGCTTCAAAATGTCAGACAGGCCTATGGTTGTAGAATGCAAAATCACTGAAAACTACAGCTTCACTCTCCAGCGAACATGTTGACTTGTTACGGGGTAATAATACCCCTATACCTTTTGAGGAACTCATCCACCGCGCTTCTCATATATATTTATTTTTTTATTTATTGAGTATAGTTGAAATAAATCAACTTTTTGAATTATTACAATTTTATCAATCATTCACTTCTAATAACAATGAATACAATTTTTTTTTACATATATCATTACAATTTACAATTTCAATTTCCTACAACAAATCACCATTAAACAAGCGTATCACAAAAATATCAGTGTACAAAAACTCTTCAAAAACCTTAAGAACCTTAAAAACATACCTTCAAGAAGCAATTTAAAATCAATTTAAAAGTGTGGTCTAAAGGTGGGAAGTTAATAATCATTCATTCCATTTTCAGAGCTTCCAGAAAGTTGATAGTAGCTAATCTAATGCTCATAGATTCAGTAACTGCCAATGCTACCCATTGATGTTTAGGGTCAATCTGTGCAAAATACGCAAGATGTTTAGCAAAGTGAATCTTTCTCAGCTTTATAAGTTCCGGACAATCATAATTACATGTTGCAATGTCTCAACAACTGTATCATCTTTACAAAGACGACACATTTTATCATCCGAAGCTATCTGTTTCCTTCTCGCTTTAACCTCACAAGTAGGCCAGATATTAAATCGGAAACATAGTAATGCATTTCTTGTTGCAGCAGATGGCGCTAGATTTAAATATGATGCAGTTTCTCTATAACGTTTAGGACCAAATACTGAGGTGTCAAAATCTTTGTATTGCAGACAGCTGGCCCTCGAATCAATACAATCCATTAAATACATTTTTTTTTAGCCCGCTCTGGATTGAATAAGAGGGTCTCAAGAGAGATGTTAGCGTGCAGCATAACAACAAGAATATTATTAGACCATTGTTTCGGAAACATTTCGGAAGATTTAGGTAAATAGCTGGAAACTATAGCTAATGTAGTTTTGTTACATAAGGACAGCAAAAATAAATTCCGAAATAAGGCATATAGATGCCAATTATACATTGCAGTTTGCGAAATTAAACCAAGTTTATAGCGAATAAGCACTCCTGGGGTGCATTGTGGTAAGTGTAAAGTAGCACACCAAAATTTGGCCTCCAATGAGTTCAGAAAAGTCAGTGGAATTGTACTATATGTATGTACTATATGTTTCCAGACCATGTAGTATTGTGACTACTACGTTCTGACTCCAGTATATGATGGCAGGATTTATTGAAAATTTGCCATACTTAGAGACAATTAATCTAGTTTGATATATGGCAGTGGATAACTTCTGTTCTATTTTACGTAGTTGCGAATGGTGGGATGGGCAACTATCAAAAATGAGGCCTAAGTAAACATAATTTGGAACTACTTGTAAAACAGGATTTTCTATTTGCCACACCATCCTATGGGCCTCATTACGACCCTGGCGGTACGGGGTAAAAGGTGCCGGCGCCATTTACCCCGTGCCGCCTCATTACGAGGTCCCCTCGCGGGACCCAGGAAGCAACGCCTGGTCAAAACAGGCGTGCTTACCGGGTCCCGCGAGGGGAAGAGGGAGCAAATAATGGGCCAACTCGTAATGGCCCGTTGTTAGCTCCCTCTTCCATTCCCATTCAGCCCTATAGGGGGGGTGAAATGGGAATGGGGAAGGACCAGGTCCGGGTCCTTGAAGGGAGGAATTACCGGGCCTTCCGAACCCGGTAATTCCTCATTCTGAGGTTCCCGGACCCGTATGCGATTTCGGCGGCAGGTAATTAGGCCCTATGTCTTCGCAAGACCTTAGGAACATATGTGACGATTTGAGTTTTGGTGTTATTAATAACCAATTCATTTTCTCGAAAGTAGGAGCAGAGTGAGGTTAACAAATTATGCAATCCGCTTGATGTGTTTCCGAGACTAAAACAAGATTGTCTGCGTACCATAGGGCGTTGATTTTCACACCATTTAACTTAGGAGCAGCAGCTACAAGCTTGGTAAAAATCCATCGAACATCATTAATAAAATAGTTAAAAAGTGCTGATGCCAAAATACATCCCTGTTTCAGTCCTCTATTTGTAACAACAGTATTTGAGAGCAACCCTTCCACATTCAGTCTTATGAATACCTTTGTTTGAGAGTGAAGTAAAAAGATATTGGTTAAGGTTGGAGGACAATCCGCATGAGTCAATTTAGCCATGAGTTTTGGTCTTGATACGGAATCAAATGTGGAATGTTAGTCCACAAATGCAAGGAAAAGTGGGCATCTCTTAATTTGAGCTTGGTGTCTGATGGCGTTCAAGGTGATCAGGTTTACAGCGGTCCTTAAACCTGCGACAAACCCAGTTTGGGCTGGATCACGGAGGCTAGATTTTACTGTCCAATCATTGAATTCTCTTAAAACCATCCTAGAAAAAAATGTTCCCGGCGCATCCAGCAGCGCTATCGGACGATAGCTTTTGGGGTCCTTACGGTCAACCTTTTTGTATATTGGTACTATTATGGATGTACGCCACGAATTAGGTATGGTTTTGGTTTGCATGATGAAAGGCGTCATTTAGAATGTTCGCCACTCAATTGAGTTTTGTTTGAACATATAATTTGAAAGACCATCAGGGCCCGTTGCCCTTGAAGAGGACGACTTCATGATGAAGTCCTCAACTATTGCTACTAAGCACTTCAAACGCCAACAGCTAACTGAACTCTCATTATAAATATAGTTGTCCATCTTACTATCAGCATACAATTTAGTGAAATGGTTAATCCATTGCACTTCTGACACCCCATTCATTTGAGAATTCACTTGTGAACTAGCATTGCATTTATTTAATAATTCCCATACCTGGGCAGTATTCTTATTATAGCATGCTGTCAGGAAGTTTTCGCTATCAGTTTGAAATAAAGCCGCCTTTCTTGATCATACCCAATTGCGATAGCGACAGCTGGCTGATTTAATGGTTTTGATCTGGTCAGACATAGGTAGTTTACGTAGGCATCTAATCTCTTTCCTATATGCCTTTTTCCGCTCATGAAGGGCCAAATCAAATCCATGGGTATGAGTTTTAGAGGTCTTATGTTTCACTAAATACATATTCTTAAAGGTGTTTAAGACATCAACATAGGATTCGACATTGTTCATCCTATGACTGTTCAAGATAGCAGAATTCAGAACTGAAAGCTTATCACACAACCAACTAAAGCGATTATTACCATTATTAACCGTGAGAACTTGTTTATACCATTGCTTAGTGGCAGTCAAGATTTGATTTTCAATAGTCCAAGAAAGAGATAATAAATGATGATCACTTTGTACTTGCTTGACAGCAGCACATTTGGTGGTATTCATAAAGATATTATTACTCATAAAGATGTAGTCAATAGTGGACTTGGAATTTCCTCTCTCCCAGGTGTTCATCGGGGGAATATCACCAAGAATCGCACCGTTAACCATCATTAAATTGAGATCATTCATAAATAAGGTCCATCTCCGACTATCAGAGTTTACACCCTTTTTGTTAGTCTCAAGGCATGAGAGGTTCAAGTCACCTATTACTAAAATACCACAAATTTGTTTATAGTAGCAATTGTTTCAAAAAGATTCGACAGGGTACTATAAAATGTATCCTCAAGTATGCCAACTGGGTTTCGATATAAATTGATCAGTGCGTATGTTTCTAGGCCAACGGTGATCTTAACTAATTGGATGAACTTATTGGGGGATTTCCATGCAGAGATTCCAAGTCCCCTACTAGATTTCACTGCCACTAGCAAGCCAGAAGTGCGTCTGCCTTTACCAGAGGATTCAGCTGGTAATAACACATGGTCATGGTCATCCCATATGGGGGCATGTAACATCCATGTTTCTTGTAAGACTACAATATCATACTTATTCAGATTATCATTTGTAGTCCATTGAAGGTGAGAGAAGCCTCGCGTATTCCAACTAGCGAGCGAGATTTCAATACTTGTAGCTCCCGTTTGTGGTTATGAATGAGTGTTGGGCATTGAGGATGAAGTTAAGTTATGACTATTTTCTTTGACACAAAAAAGGCATACACAACTGGTTCTACTGTGTGGTTTGTTGTTGCCTCTATGCTATCAGACTCTGGAGGGTTCTGCTGCGCGGGGTCCTGGGCCAATAAAAAGCCCAGATTGAATAGTTCCATTCTCGCATTCCATAGAGAGTTGCAAACTACTCCGGATTTGATCCATAAACGAACAATAGAAAGATTTCTGTCACAGAGAAATTCAATTTTATCTATGTCACTTGAAGCAATAGCTTCCAATCCCTCGACATCACCAAAAATATTTAGCACACTAGCACGGCATAGATCATATTTTGGAAAGGCCCCATCACGGCATTTCAAAATCAAAGTATGGTAAATTTTAAATCTCTGGGCCTTAGAGTCAGTGTTTTGTAAAAAATGTTGTACAGTCCTGTTCCCAGAGCAGCCACCAGATGTTGAGGCTGTGGAGATTTTGGAGTTTGTCATTTTTGAGTCTTTAAATGGGGCATCAATCTGTTCATTGCTAAAATGTACTTTTTTGGGTCGAAGAGACTGTAAATTGATGGGAGTCGTTTCTGGCAACACTTCCGTCAATCTTTTCAGGAGATAAGAGTCAACTGCAGCTTTAAGAGTACTCAGCCGGTTTTCAAAACCTTGTTGCGGAGCAGCAGTTGAGGTGGAAGGGTTCTCGGCACCCACTACCCTGACTCTAGAGTGTATATGTGTCAAGGATTCTGAAGGCTTTTGGGACTGACCTAGTGTATCCGCATTTGGGCTGTGGGACAACAATTCAATGAGGTCATTTAATGGGATGTAACCCAGCATAGACTCCTGTGCCCCTGAGTGCTTAACTGGGATGAAGGCTGATCTCGTGGGATTGTTTACACCTGTAGACAGGCTCGCCAAAGAGGTCACCACTTTGTTAAATGAGGTTTCTCGGGTTGCCTCTATTATCATTGGTATAGTGCAGTTGGAATTGGTCGAACTCATAACAGTGTCATTTGCATGCTGTGATTTAGGCTTAGGTTGAAGATTCTTATTTCCGATGGCAATTTATTTAGCACCATTTTGCTTTTTTTACTAAGTGTTGTTTTTTGAGATTTTTTTTGTGCAACCCTATTGGACTTTTCGCGAATGTTAACACCACTCTGGGTTTGGGTTGCACTTCTCTCGGGTGAGTCGACACTAATCCAGGAGTAATTTTTCTTTTCTGACACAGTCTCCACACTCTCTACAGGACGGATAATTTTGGTAAATAGAGGCAAGACTGATTCAGAGAGTTGCAAAGAGACTCCAATGCTGCGAGTCTCTGCGCAACACTGGAGCCGGCGTGAACTTCAACAGCTTGGCCAGAAAAGCAATGGGCCTCTAGAATTGACAATCTTTGCATTCAATTTTCCATTCTAGATGTATTGGTAGCATGGTGAGCACCATTTTTCATCCAATCCCCAATTAGATCTAACTTGGAGGCTTGAGTAGTAATCTTATGGTCTAAGGACTCAAACAGTTTGAACAGACTGGATACAGTGGTGTTTATGGCTCCTAGGGTAATCTCTAAAAGAGCGGGGTTAGCAGATTGTTCAAGAGGTTTCCTGATGGATTGACATCAACGCGGTGTGGGTTGTAAAAAAAGATACGTCCTCAACATGTCTTGTTGAGTCCATAGAGCCTGGTCGATTGTAATCCGTCAGGACTGACACTCTCGAGCTTTCCAGTTCTCTACTATCTACATGAACTGATGTATCTAATAATGGGACCTCGTTAGAGATCACTTCCACTACTTCATCATTCACTTCGGACACCACAGAGTCATTCATATGGGATTCATTACTAGACATAGCGCAGTCATCCTGGACAATTAATTCGACTTCATTCAAGGATTCCTCTTCTACTACTGAAAAAATGTGAGTACATTTCGTAATTTTCTGAGGAGAATGTGGTATGGCTAATATAGTAGAATCAGGGAGGGTAATACCTACGTTAGGCACATTAAGATTACTAGACTGAATTAGTATTTTCTGTGACACATCAATAGGCAGTTGAGAAGTAATAAGTTCATTTGATTTGGGTATTAGGTTTGTGTCATCACTTTGATTTGAAACATTAGTGATCTTCTCATAAACGTTACGAATATCACCATTAGAGACAGGAGTTTTTTTAATCGGCGTCAAGATAATGTTTTTTTTGAGGTTCGAGTGAGGCTCTTGGGCTTATCACAGGATTTGGGTATAAAATCGGTTGCCAGAGTGTTCAGAGAATATTTTAACATTGCACCAGTCGGCGTTGTGCAAGGATTATTACCATACATAACGTTGCCCTGCACACACGGCATTCCTGCAGGTAAGTTATACATAACATCTCAGGCGTTGAGCTAAGTTCAGACTTAAACAAGGAACATCAAAGGACTTAATACTTTGCAAGTTATTGTAGCACGGAACTGAATTACCTGAGAACACACAAAGGATTCACCCCTGAACCCTGGGCCCGAGCCACAGGTAAAATAAGCGTGCGGTAGGGATCAAAGAGGAAAAACCTCTGCAGTCTCCCAACCAGCGCCAAACAGCCGCACAACAGCCAGTGGGCTTGACTCCAGAGGGCTTAACGCTGCAAGGGTGGTTCGAGTCTCCTTTAATGCACACGAAAAAGTCACATGATCAGTCACGTGACACGGGGTAGTCCCGTCTCCTCCAGGAAGCAGGGGGCCTCACGGCAAGAGCTGTGCTCGCAGTGCCATGTGAGGATGGATGAAGTAAAGTCAGCGTTCAGGTACAACCAATCCTTCCTATTATTATGTTGTTTTGGACACTGATATTGATGGAGTAATCAATTAGTTACACCCATAACAACACCAATGTTGCCAAACCCTTAAGTGAGGAAAACTAGTAAAGTCCTCCAATAGTGTCACGCTTCTGACATTTCCGCATTTCACTGGGACTCATCGTCCAGATGCCTCCAAAATTCCCAATAGCAAAGTATATAAAACTGAATCATTTGATTTAAAGGCAAAAACAACTGAATGAAGTCAAAACCAGAGCAAACATCATCAAAGGAACATCATGCAATCATTGTGTGATTGTTGATGATGCAGCATGTGGTATCAAAAACTCAAAAGCTTTAGCATTGCCATGATGTTCAAGTACTATATGATGCGCTGTGGCACACGAATGTATGTTATTCAACTGAATCTATTCCAATGAATGACATAAACAGCGTGATTCTAATTTAAGATTCTGTGTGAGTGATTCGTCCATTCCAAGTACTCCAAACTCAAGTGCCAATTAGAAGTCTAATACAGTGAGTTCAGCAAAAAGGTAGATACATAAATTACCTCATTCTGAGTTTGCTGGTAAGTGGGTGGTAATTGCTCTACCAAAGTTCGTTATCGCCACTCAACCTGCAGATTTACTGTGGGATTCGAAGTGGTGTTAATTCTCAAGTTTTGGAGTCCATAGCACTCCCTGGGAATCATTTGTGGATTTACAGCATGATGAATTAGCACACAGTAAACCAGCCGATTTGTGCAAGCATGGTTTTGGCTTCAACTTTTTGCTGGAAGTTAATCCTCCACTTCTCTGCTGAACTCGTAGGATTCCAAGTACATTCCAGCACTATTACACAGTATTTGCTCATGATTCCCCTTCCACTTATCTGAGCTAAGCACAGGGCTCGAAGGCACACTGCTAGTCCGACCCCTCCAAAGCCATACCTCAACCAACCACCACACCAACACCAGTCCCCAGCCCCAGTTACCTTGTCCTCCAGCCTTCCGTCCCCTTTATTTCATCACAGAAGACATGATCTGGCTTGTCTCTTCCTCTCAGGCTTCCTCTGTGTTATGGCTCTGCCTATGTCGTCACAAACACAACCTCCTCCATGTGGAGGTCCCATGTGGAGGTGCCCATGATATAGACACATGCACCATAGCAGGGACATTTTGGGCAGATGCCTGGCACCTTTGGGGCAGAGGAGAGCATCACAAGCCCCACCTGGGTGCTAAAAGTCTGTGAACCGGGGTGGGGTGCGGGAATTCTCAGGCATTAGGTAGCCAAAGGCCTCCTTAACAGCATTTCTTCACTCAGCCCATTAATTCAGGCTTTTGGGCTCCTAATGCCTGGGAATTAGTGCCCCAAGGCACTAATGCTGATGTAGTACCCTTAGCACTCACATGTTAAGTCAATGTGTAGCATTCTGGAGATTCTGTCACTACTAAGCAAGGGGATCAGGAGCAGGGTTCTCCTATTCAAGTACATATCTGTCACTGCTACCTCATGTCAAACTCTTTCAATGTGGAATGCTTTTCCTAACTTCCAACACCATCCCTTCCCTCCAATATCTCCTTCCTGCCTTGCCTTCTTGCTCCCTCACCTAGGACTCACAATCTTAGGGATCTCCTTGACATCAACAAATAACTGCAACAATTCATGACAAACAACACCTCTGCTGCTCGTTTTAACCTCCTCAACATTCAGAAAATGTGTCTATTTCTTATTCAATACTCTTCAAATATTTTAATCGCCAATCTCCTGCACAGCAAACTTGACTATTAGTCATGCCTCCTTGGCCTTCCTCATCTACTCCTTCTAGACAACTTCACTACACACACTCTCTACAACCTATGTAGATCATCATTTACTCCCACCTAGGGCATCATGCCCAATGGCATTCCTTTCAACAACTCCCCTTTCAAGTCCCTTCTCCTACCCTACAAAGCTACTCAAGTCCCTTACTCATCAGAAGCTGGCTGACTGACTCTATGTCTACTCAGAATTTTGTTCCCTCCACTCCTCAGCTGCACTTCATCTCTTTGTCCAATGGCTTATGTGCCTTCTCTGATTCCACGCTTTCTCTCTACTTGCCCGTTCCATTGGGAACTGCTACCTATCACAATCAAAGCCAAACCTTACTGTGGGTGTCTTCACAGCTTGCATTAAACTTGAATTACTGGACAAAAGGGAGTGCTCACACACCACCTGAGCCATCCTCCCTACCTGACCCTACCACTCCTCGACTGCTGCATAACAAAGACATGTATTTTTGTCCAGTACTCTTCTCTGTAAGGCCTCAGTCAGTGCTATATTGAACAAGACATATTTCAAAAACGATTTGTCTCAACATTTTGGATAGCTAATTCAACAGTGTTGTTACATTCACAATAAAGGATCTACCACCCTGGTGGATTCTCTTTAATTTAGGTTAAGTCTTGAGGTTCCCACATGGGTATGAGGATCCTTTTCAGGACATATGGTTTCACAAGTGTAGAGTATTTGAACCCCATATTAAAGAGGATGTGATAGATCAAGTGCAGGTGCAGGATTTGCATGTGGATGTAGTGTCCCAGTGAAAACCTTGAAGAGACTTTTGACCTGGAGTGCAAGAGTCATTGAGCCTCATTATGAGGCAGGTGCTGACGGAATGAAGGGGGCCGGTACGGGACCGGCCCCCTTCATTCCATCGGGGCTGATTACAAGCTTTCCATTGCGGGACCCGGATCGCACCAGGCGTGCTTTCCGGGTCCCGCGAGGGGAAGAAGGAGGTAACAACGGAACACCTGTAATGTGCCCGTTGTTACCTCCCTCCCCATTCCCATTGAGCCCTATGGGGGCTCAGATGGGAATGGGGAATAGTTCCTGCAAGGAGGAATTACCGGGTCCCCCAATGTTAGAATGACCCGGTTATTCCTCATTGCAGGTACCCGGTAAATGAGCCCGGTTTGCTGGCAGCCCTCCATGGCTAATGAGGGCCATACAGTTTTAAAACCAAGGATCCATTACATTTTACAGTGTTGCTAATTCCTCCAGGAACGTCTTGGCAGTATTATTTATGTGAATTAGCCAATCCCTCATATATTTATAGGAGATAGAGCTGCAATTTTTTCTGAACTGCATTTTATCCAGGAAGGTCTATAGGGCAATCCTTATAATCATATTTTTTGGTGCTACTTTAGACCTTAAAGATTGGTTTGTGATTGATCTAGTATAGCTCTGTGGCAACACACTTGTTTTGGAAGCAAGACAATGCAGAGCAACACATGTTCGAATCCCGGGGCTCTGCTTAAAAAAGATTCTGTATTAAAGCTGTTATAAAAAGAAAGTTAATTTCTTTCTTAGAAATGTATCCCAGTCATCTGTTTTGATTTTGTAATTCATACCACCAGAGGCATACAGCAATGATGCTGTGACCAAGATCCTTTCAACTAGTTCATGAGAGAAGATCAAATAGTCTGGCCTGTATACCAAGAGTTATTCAACTTACAACTAAAGGTTATCCTGATGTCACTTTTGGATGCCTATTTTGCTAAGCTTATTTAAGAGCAAAAGACAGGGGTCAGTCCCCCCATTAGAATCTTAAATGGTGAATGTGCTTTATTTGTATTTCCTAAGTATGTACTGTCACCGTGATCTAGTTCAGAAAGGACCAGTGCTCTAGCCAGGTCAACCTTTTAGTTCATATCTATACTGAAGTAGATTTTGTAAAGCATGTGAATTTGGAAGTGGGACTTGCGGACAACCTTGTTGAACTGATAGAAGAAGGAAATGCAATCCTGCATGATGCCTACATTTGTGACTATGTGCCAATTGGATGCTATGAACTTAGAGAAGGTAGCCATTGAAAGGGAAGGACTATGTAGAGGAAGAGCCAAAAAAGATATGTGTTTGTGTGTGGTTTGAGGAGTATGTTTTTACTCATTCATTCTTCGACTGCCAGAAGCCAACTGCAGATCTTTTCTTTGACAGAGCTAATGCTATCCCGAAGGTGATTTGTGTGGCATCTAAATACACCTCTAATAAAGAGGGTTATTGATTGAGAAATGCTGAAAGATGAAAGGATTGAAACTTGACATTTATCCCGATGTAAAAGATCCCCCCGCCCATTTGTTTATCCCTATTACAGGTCAAAATCCTATAGCAAGTTGGGGGGAGCATGTTGTAGCTGTCATAAAATCAGGCCTCTGACATGGCAAGCAAGTCAGTTTGGAGGTCCTCTAAAAGTTTGGCGATCATGCTGGAATACTTTGCAGCAAATCTGGTGCCTGATGTGATGACATTGTTGAATTTCGGTTTCAGTGGGGAGAAGTTAGCTTTATTAGTTATATGTGAATCTAGGATACGGGTGTGGCGTCATCTTACGTTCATGTGATCCAGCTCTACAGGTTGCTCCTTTGTCGAGTGCTGCATGGCATTCATAGCAAAATATCTACCACCGCGGGGCAGTCTCTTGAATTTAGAGGGAGTCAACATGTTTTCATTGCAGATCTTAGGTTCCTGTTTGGGTGATATGGTTTCAGAGGGGGAGGTATATTTGGGCCTCTTATTAAAAAGTCCATAGTGAGACACAAACAATATTTTAGGTGGATGCAGGGTTCCTTTGCAAGCCAATATGGGGCCCTAGGTCCT
This sequence comes from Ambystoma mexicanum, assembly GCF_040938575.1. NCBI lineage: Eukaryota > Metazoa > Chordata > Amphibia > Caudata > Ambystomatidae > Ambystoma > Ambystoma mexicanum. The sequence continues at coordinate 678,438,319 of NC_090922.1, read as the reverse complement.
TGAGTGATAGAGTCACTCACTTTAAGAAACAGGATTAATTTTGCAGTGCAGTTTTGCAACATCTTAAATGAAGATTTTCTTTTATTTAGACCTACATAGATACGGTTGCTGGAACCTAGTTTAGAGAGCACTGGGCTTCTGACCAGGTCAATCGTTTGTGTCATTTACATGCAAGGGCAGATATTGTGAAGCATATGAATTTGGAAGCTGTCCGTGTGGACAATGTCATCAGAGGAAAGAAGGACATGTCAGGATCAAATGTTAGCCGTAAGTTGTAGTTATTTTGTCAATGGGAGGCTATGGAGCAAGGGAAGGCCGACATTCAAAGGAAGGAATGTTGGAGGTGGGAAAATTGAATTTTGTTTTGCTTGGGTTGAGGCAGAGGTGGTTTGTTGTCATCCTTTCATGGACAGAAACGAGACACTTAGAAATGTTTTCTGTGACAGCAAGCCTAAACACATTGAAAGTTACATTTCATGTTGGTGTCCTCTGCATAAAGTATAAATATATAGAATTAATTGAGGAACATCGCTAAAGGTTTAATAACATTATTAAACGTCTAAGGAGAGACGTATGATCTTTGGGGTAAATCACTAGTCAATACCTTTAGTTTGATCTGAACTCCTCCACCTTTTACCATGGTGCTTCATGACTAAGAATATATCTGGTTCAGCTTAGTGCCATCCCACCGATGGCCATGCTACATTGGATTCTGTCCAAGAGCAGTGAATGCTCCTCTTTCGCAAGTGGGAAGATTGAGCATGATTGATATTGATGGGATGCTCTTTTCTAAGGACCAATATGCCTTCTCTCATAAAGATTAATGCACAGTTGGTGCCTCAGAGAGGTCTGAAAACCAATTGATTATCATGGAAAAGACTATGATTTTATGTACTTGGATTGGTGGTTCCTAATATATTCCTCAAGGATTTTGTCCATGAATGGAGATATGGAATAGGTCAATATTTTTCTAACTGACAAGATTAGCTTAAGTTTACTTAATGAGAGGGGAGATAGAGCCTAGGTTGAATCAACTTGTAACTATTCCCGGGGTTATCGAGGTATTGATCCCAATGCCATTATTGTTTTGACCAGTTTGGCACATTTTCTACCAAGCACTGAAGAATTTGAAAGATGGAGATAGGATGGTTGGGGTTCCAATGCCTGAAATCGTTGGTATGTTAAGTACCCCCTTGGTTGGGTCCATAGGCACTTGCGGTGACCGAATCAGGAAGCAAGTCCACAAACCGAACTGAGAAATAACAGCATAACATCTTGTCCACATAGTGCAGCCATAGAATTCTCAAACCCTGATCAGAAGTCATAAGAGTACAAAAAATCATGTTAGTAAGGGAAGGAAACACTCTCATCTTATAGGTTGTCTTGTCTCAATGGTAAGAGAAATATGCATTTAAACATTTGCAATCATTTTAATGGGTGCCTGCCCCAATAAGGTTTTTTGTAAAAAAAAAAATAAAAATAAAATAAAGGAATGAAAAAGGTAAATGTGCAATGCACTTTGAGATCGATCTAAACAGATTGGACTTCAGTGGGCAGTTTAGAATTACCCGTTAAATCATTTTTTAATGGAGAAGAATGTTGTTTGGAGGCAATATTGTAAAACGTCATGTTGGTATTAACACCAGGACAAAAGTGCCCTAATGCTAAACAAGTGTCCTTTCAGGGCTATGTTGCCCCTAGTCCAAGCAATAGGGCGGATGTTGCACTGGTGCAAAAATGCATTGCACTAATACAAGTTGCCCTAGGGCTAATTGCGCTTACACAGAAGTTAAGTCTGGGTAATATGGCAATAGTTTAATACATGTGATTTTAAACAATCTTTCAGAGACTTTATTACTTTCTGAAGTACCACACTAAATTTAGCAATGTAAAGCTATTTTGTGTTGCTTTATTTTTCAGACAGATTAGAGTTAAGATACAGAAGACTATTTCTAAAAAAAAGAAAAGAGCTAAAAGGTGAATTTTTAATGCACCCTTGCATAGGTACATCGCTAAAATCAGCCAGGAAATGTTGAAAATAGCTTTTAAATTGTACCGGCATTCAAACAAAATTGCTCATGAACTAGCATGAAAGTGCCTAAGGGTATATTATGAAAATAATAATATGACAATTTACATGGTGCACAAGACAAACTGAAATATCTTTTGGCACTTAACATTCAGCGTTATTTTTATCAATCTCGGAAGAGTAACATGTTGAAAAAACTCTGCTTGCTTTTCAAACCTTGAACTAAATATCTCTCTCTCATACACACACCCAAACACATGCCACATTTCCAGTATCAACACAGAATTGTCATAATAATCACCCTAATGCGAGACCATTTTCATCCTTGCACCAGAGTTCATCCCTTTTAGCGACACGTACTAACGTAGTGCATGACATTGGTCATCAGTGTCCCAGCATATTGTTCAGGGGTAGCTCAGAATATTGTGTATTAGCAGCTCAGTATCATTATTGATACAATATACCATCAGGATTAATTCGTATTTATTTAAGAAGGGGGCCATTTTGACCACAAATGATGAAACACTTGTGTACAGGCACTTTATAAATGACGTATCATATCATATCATAACATATCATATATAGTAACCAACAATAGAGGGCAGTGGCATTCCCGGAAACAAGTTCCTTTTCAATAAGCATCATAATACTGAATGAAATAAACCAGGAGATACTGGGGGGTGGAGGAGGTTATTCATTGAACAGATATCAGGGACATGAACATACAAGACATAAATAATCAGATATAGAAGTAATTGCATGGGCCAGTAATAACCTGTTGCTGTGATTCACATGGGTAGGCTCGTGAGACACAGAGCCAAGATGTCTGGGAGACGATCCTTTGGGAAGTGTAAGTGGGAAGTAACAGTGGCTTCATCAGACAATAACAGGTGAAGTCTGAATTTTGTTTTGAAGAGTTTGTCAATGAAATGGTTATGATGGGGGTCGGGGAGGAGGGAGTTTCCCAGTGGAGTGGTGCTACTAAAGAAAAAGAGCCAAAGCGGATTGAGGTGTGGAGGAGGTGTTAGACAGATAAGTTGAAGCGATGTGAAGAGTGAAGAATAGAGATGGGAGAGTTTAGAGAAATGCAAGTGAAGAAAGTACACAGGGGCGGTGGAGAGACCATGGATGGATTTGAAGGCTAGGGGCAATGTAAAGAGAGTAGTTTTAAATGGAGATCCATTGCGCTTGGTGTCGGTGGGTTAAAGTGGGAACAGAGCAGGGTTGTAGGAAAAGTGTTCATGTAGCAAAATGGAGCACTTTTTTAAGAGGCACTAAGGTGATAGGGGAAGGCCAAGGAATAGGTTTGTGCTACAGTGAAACTTGCTAAACAATCGAGTAGAGATACAGGTTTTTACAGAGTGCTTGCTAGGGAAAGTGCTGCTACATGTGTCTTACGTTAAGGAGATTACGAGTGGGTACATTGGCAGTGGCTTTGATGAACTAGAAAGGTTTCGGGCCAATACAAACAATGACTGCAAGTGTATGAGACATCAGGGTGGAGGTGAGCTGATCTACGGGAAGGTGAGTGGACAACAAGATTGGCATTTAACACAGAGAGAAAGATGACTTCAGTCTTAGAAGAATTATTCATGAGGCAATGCAAAGCCATGCAAGAGCAGATGTCTGTCCAGCAGTTGGACATCAATTGTGAAATTGCAATATTGAATGATAGGAAAAAGAAGATGATCTGGGTATTGACAGCAAAGTGGTGATAGTTAAAGCCAAAAGAAGAAATAACACGCATGGAAATGGTGTAACGGCTGATAAGAAGTGTGCTTCTGACTGATACTTAGGGAGTGCTTCTGGAAGTGATGTGAGTGAGGACTTGTTTCAGTGCCAAAAGATTCAGAAGGAGTGGTCAAAGTGGTGGGAGGAGATCCAGTCAAGTGCAGCGTATTTGAGTCAAAGGAGGAACGAATTTGAAGGAGGAAGAGATGGACCACAGTCCAGATGGCTGCATTTCAAACAGAATGAACATGGGAGAAAAGAGACAGTAATGATCAGTGGTTAATATGTTGAAGATGTGAGTAAGAGAAGATTCCGTGGGGGAGACAGAGGTTGATTTCAGAGAGAGGTGGGTGGAGGTGATTGGTGTGAGAGTCATGATAGTTTGAGGTACAAAGTCAATTGGTGCAGAGGATGTGTTGGCAGAATAAATGATAGGTAGAAGTTCTGTAGCAAAGGTAGTGGTAAAGTGGAATTGTTATGAGAGTCTGGGGATGGTAGGTGGTGAGTAAGGGTGAATAATTGTCAAAAATAGAAGGGTCAGCAAAGTATTAGATACTGTGGGGATTTTAGTGGAGAAGTAGAGCCTAACGTCATCAACAGAAAAAGAGAATGATATAGGGTGGGATTTGGGGAGGAAGGATTATCTGGAAAGTCATGGATATTGTGCATGTGGGGGTTACTTAAGAGTCTGGAGTCAAGTTTGAGCTATTGGGCTTTGGACAGGTTGGAGAGATTAAGGTCAACCATTATGTAGACCAGCATTCCATCTGGGCAGGTTTCAATTAAGAGGTCCAGGTCAGAGAAGGGGCGGTTGAGAGTGACAGGGATACTGAGAGGGATGGAAGAGATGAGGTGGAGATTTATATGTTAGAATAAAGAGGGAGTGAAGTCAGAGGGCCTATAAGTGTATCTTTGCTTGCAGTTACTTTGGTGCATCATGAGACTAAATGCATTGCCATTTTTGAAGAAACAATAAGGGTGGGAGAAGAAAGCTAAATTGGTGTAGAGGGCTGCTAATTTTTTGGCATCATGGAGGATATCCAGGGTGATCCAGGTTTCTGGGGTGATGGGAATCAACGTGATTTGTTAGACACGTTTTATTTGCAAAAGGATTGAGGAATGCAGAGTTTCAGGGCAGGGTGAGTTCAGTAAAGGAGTCACATTTTGAGGAGGCACCAGGAGGCATAGTTGAATGAAGATGCGTGAGGTAGATAATTATACAATGAATGGCAAGGGGTAGAGAGGAATGGCTAGAGTGTCATCTGGGAGGAGATTTTAGGAAGGGGATGGGAACCCAGCAGGAAGTGGATGGAGTGTGGTAGTTTGAGAGGGGGTGGATGGAGGCTGTGTGTGTGTGTGTGTGTACGTGTGTTTGTGTGTGGGAATGGACAGTGATGAAGATGACAATGAATTGGATTGACATGAGCATGGTTGCATGAGTTGGTAGAACTACTATTTTGCGGCGAAGAGGGATCTGTCAGGAATAGGAAACAATGAACATAGGGATTCAGTGTCCTGAGTGCAGTTTTAGGCAGTGAATGCACGGACTTCGGTGATCAAAATTGAGTGTAAGATGGCTTTTGATGATTTAAAGAAATTATTGATATTTGAATTTAAATCTTTTTTCTTCCTGGTGTGTAAAGGTTGAAAGGTTCTTTAACCACATACAATAAAAAAAAAATAGACGGTGTTCAGTGACAACATTAGGCAACAGATACAGGGTCTTCATTGACTGAAATGCAGTATTAGGCAGTGAATATAGAGCATTCCGTGGCAAATACACAGTTTAGTCTGGCATAGAATTGTGAGTGGATTCGTTTTATTAATGACTTTCTCTGCATCACCAGAGGTTCAGTATCATCACTGGATAAGTATCATCAATCGCACAGTTTTTTCAGCCTGGTGTGCCATTTTCAGTAACTCACAATAGCACCAGTGGCTCTGTAATATCAATGGTTACTATAACCAATGGCTCAGCATCATCAGTAAACCAACATTATTGGCTGGGTGGCGTTACTACTCAGCTTCATTGGATCAGTCTCATTATTCTCTGTGTTGTAATAGTCACAGTGTCTTAGACTCATAAGAGGCTTATTATCATCAGTGACTTTGTACTTCTAGTCCGGCCAGTGTTATGAATGACTCAGTATCAACAAGGGCACAGTCTTATCAATGTATTATTATTATCAGTGGATGATCACCCTATGCTCAGCGAGGCAGTACACTAGGTGTTGGGAAGAAGTTGCCAGTAGTGCCAGCAGACATCCAGCACTCTGATGAAAGTGGACTAGGTCTCCAATTTACAAAAATGATTACTTAAATGAAAGAGAAGCACTATCGTTCCCAATATTACCCCAATGGCTCAAACACTGCTAATACTGACCTTACCCTGAATGCAGAGGTTTCTAAAATGAACAATATACACAGTACTTGCCATCATGGTTTGTAATGTTGCCTGATATGCAATGCCCATTTTGCCTGTGCACGAGACATGACATCTCATCGAGTGATCTCTGGTTGATTTATGTTTCTTTTTCTCGTTGTCAAAATGCCTAAAGTGAAACTGACTGTAACTCTCCTCTCTCTTCATGTTGTGGCGCAAGACCATACCAGCACTGCCCATGCACTAGGGTTTGGTCAGGTGACTTAGAGGTGTGTGTTGACACCTATTCCTGCTTCTGTGGGCTCCATGCATATTGCGTTGAATTGTGAAGTGATTAGGGATTGGGCCTACAAATGAGGAATAGTGTGTGAGGAATGGCTTCTAACGGCACATCGGCCAATGCCTTTTAGAATGTTTGGCCTTGTTTTATTTTTAGGAATTGTATTTTTGGGTTTGTTTACATATTAATACATTAAACTAAGTCATACTGTAGGCCATGTGAAGTAGGGCCAAGGATGTTGTCCCCTGTGAATCAATGCTGAACTGGTATAGGTGCAAAGCCACTTGATATTCAACATTGGAATTTAGTTGTTTGTCTTCAGTCACGCATTTTATTTAGCCCCTGTTATGTGTGTCCTTTTTATACATCTTCTGATCTGTGTATATTATTGAGTTTTGTTTTGTTTGTTTTACTGTGTACCTATTGCCAAATAAAGCAAATGAACCAAACACATAATTTAGGCAATGTGGGCCCAAAACATATGTAAGCATGGTGCAGGAGTCCTTTGTAGGTGTTCCCATTCCACAAGCAATTGCAGTCACTCACCCAGCATTTGACATATGAGGATGTGTTAGAGATCACCTCCTCTGGAGCTGCAACATACTCTTGTGGGGAGTTAGGACCAAGGCTGGTGTCCTCTTTGCATCAATACTGGACAGGCACAGTTCCGATGCCCCTTGATATCCAACGCCACATTTAAGTAACCACTCCACAGTCACCCATTTTATCCATGCTGTGAATGTGTGTCCTTTACATATGGATACTGTGGATTATATATTTTTAGTTTTGGGTATTAGTTGGTGCAAAAGAACCACTATTTATTGCATTAGAGTAGAATTAGGGATAAATGGCACATGACCTTGTAGGTGTTGTTTGGTACTTAACCCACCCATTGACTGCCCATGGCCATGCTAATCGCTAAGGCCATTGACACCCACCTCCTGCCCCTCCCCACCCAAAACACATTCTCCAGGGATCTCTTTGAGCTAGCTTTTTCGAGTCCTACCGTCAAACATTGTGCTCGAAGTGTATGCCAGTGTTTTTTAAAGCAGTATTCTGAGAGTTAATTACTTAAGCGGAGCTGCAAACGTGCTTGCTTCTAATGTAATACAAATGTCTTAACCAGGTCTTCCTTCAGCCATTACATTTTAAGCACTATGCATGTCCTTTACGATGTTGGCTTGTGTCTAACTATTGACATGTTCCAAGAACTGCCATTATATGCCCAGGTACTCCCACCATTTTACAGCTGCTTCCACTGATGGGCAGTTAATACCACTATGGCAGTGCCTGGCAAATGCCTTTCCCGTGCCTACTCAAAAGCCAAAACTATTGGCATTGCCAGTGCTTTCTGACTTTTATTGGTGGCTTTTATTACAAAAGACAATATGGAGTCAAAGCTTAATCCACAAACAAAATGGTATCTCTCTTTCATCTCCCCATTCCATTTTTGGGTTGGGGTTTCTGCGGGATGATCTGCACTGATATTGAGATGCTAAGCACCTACAGAATGTTCGGTACCTCCTTTACCCAATTGCAAAGTGTTTAAACCTTGCAACATTGGTGATTTCAACTGCATGGGATGACAGATGTCAATAGGCCATCATAAAGGTTTCAGGCCTGTACCTAAAATGATAATCAATTAAACAATTTAACTGCAGAGTGCATGTGCCCTGTGTGCCCCTCCTGGTGTTGGTCCATGCCATTTGAAAGGCCCCTTTCGTTCGACAGACACCTTCCAGTTATTCATTGTACATTGCAACTCATGAGTTGCTTCACCTACTGTACCTGTTCCACCTGCTGTCCGTGCAGTGCAGTACATCAGCAGAGAGATGCGAACCAAGCTGAAGAATCGTTTTGCTCTATCTTTTTCATTTCAGAAAAACTGCAATGGCTTTTCACTATCCTGATTGCACACATATGCCTCCAAACTACTAACTGCACACTGGGGGATAATTAAGCATCAGGACGGGTCTTCTTGTACAGTACTGTTTACTGTAGCAGGTGGGGGCTGCTCTGGAGATTGTATGTCAATCTCCATAACTAGGATGGCAGACACAATGGGCCTCCAAACCGGGCTCCATTACCGGGTTCCTGCAATGAGGAATAACTGGGTCATTCCAACATAGGAGGACACGGTAATTCCTCCTTGCAGGAACCATTCCCCATTCCCATTTGAGTTCCCATAGGGCTCAATGGGAATGGGGATGGAGGTAACAACGGGCACATTACAAGTGTCCTGTTGTTACCTCGCTCTTCCACTCACGGGACCCGGAAAAGACATCTGGTTTTACCAGACGTCTGATCCGGGTCCCCAAAGGGAACTTCGTAATCGGCCCTGACGGAATGAAGAGGGCTGGTCCCTTCCCGGCCCCCTTCATTCCGTCAGCGCCAGGGTCGTAATGAGACCCAAATGTGATTAGAGCAAAATGTTGATTCTTTCCATGCATTTCTCATAGCTGTTGCCTTGTTATTGCATTAATATTCCCTATTGATTGTGCTTCACTTTAGGTATCTGTTGAAGATATGAGCTGCTACAAATAGACAATGCAGGGACTTGTGGCAACTATAAGCAATCATATTGCAAGATCATGGGTTGAAGTCCAGCATAGATGGAATCTAATCTTCTCACTCTTCTCTGGGCTGGAAGGGGAGGACTGAACATTCAGGACTGAACATTCATTTATAACTGGGTGGTAACCAAGACAGTGGCCCTCATTGCGAGTTTGGCGGTAGCCATGGAGCGGCTGCCACAAAACCGGGCTCATTTACCCAGTTCCTGCAATGAAGAATAACCAGGTTATTCCAACATTGGAGGACCCGGTCATTCCTCCTTGCAGGAACCATTCCCCATTCCCATTTGAGCCCCCATAGGGCTCAATGGGAATGGAGATGGAGGTAACAACAGGCAGATTACAACTGGCCCGTTGTTACCTTCTTCTTCCCCTCACGGGACCCGAAAAGCATGCCTGGTTTTACCAGGCGTGCGATCCGGGTCCCGCGATGGGAAACTTGTAATCAGCCCTGTCGGAATGAAGGGGGCCGGTCCCGTACCGGCCCCCTTCATTCCAACACCGCACGGGTCGTAATGAGGTTAGAATATTTTTTATTATTCCTAATTCTGGATCCTTTTGCCCCCCCTCTTGTTTTGGTGTTAACCAGGATATTGTCAACTCTTTTATTAGAACCATTTCTTTTTTATACTCCACAGACCATGCATTATGATCTGCAACACTAGTAAAGAAAAGCAAGTGGCCCACATGAAGGCCAGGCTGGAGACTCAGATAATATCAAGGGCTTCCTATTCAGAGATGAAACTACCAATGCCCTAGACAAGTTCAACAGATTGGCTATCAGGGGTAAGGACACCTTTTGAGCAGGTCTGCCTAAAGGCAACCAGTCAGAGTCAGGAGCAGCACCTATAAGAAGAGCCCAGGACCCCTGATGTATTTTGATGGCATAATGGATACAGTCTTCTTTAGGGAGAATATAATTATTTAGGAGCTGTTGTCATATGCAAGGTGGCATTACCTTGAGGACACACACATATTAAACATCATAGAGGACAATGGCTCTATTTATGCCCCTGTAGCTTTCTTTAGGGGAAACAGAGGCTCACAACTTGAGGGGTAAATCAAACATGTGAACAAGGACACCAACTGGCCAAACATTTGCAGCGAATTCTAATGTTCTGGTCACAGGTCCTGATCCCAGATACCTACACAAGGATGATAAACCACACTGAGAAGTTGTTCCCTGTGATCGTGGTGTGCAATGGGTCAGCACCTAATGCGAATGGCCTGTATGCCCCTTTGTGAAAGCTTGTAGAAATATGGTATGCTACTCAGCTTTTGCAATGCAGCAGCCACCGATACATTTAATTATTAAGTACGTGCTGTAATTGTTGACAACACCTCTATTGAGGGAGAAGGAAAAGGTGTGACACACTGCCTTAAAGTGCATGGAGTAGGTGAGGAAAGAGTTGCCTACTGTGTAAAAAACTGAAGGAAGGAAAGGAACAGTCAACAAAGTGGGGATGTTAATGACTCCCAGTGGACCAGCCACTGATCTGGGTGACTAAGAGGGAAGGGGACTGTGGATTATAGAGGGCAATGCCTGCCAGTGAACTAGCCCAGATCCAGGGAATTTAGAGGGAAGTGTCTGTGGGAAAGGTAGATGGGTGCCAGTGGAGTATCCACTGTCTGAGCGGGAGGTGGGTATCCAGTGGGGGATAGAGGATCCACATTTACATCCACAAGAATTTCTATGTTTTATTTTTGCAAGGCTGGGTGAGGTGATACTCAAACCATGAATGCACTAAGGTGGGGTTGCCCTCCCCAGAACAACTAGAATGACTGCATTGTTGTCAGACTCATCAAAAGTCACTTGCTTGCACCACTGCTCATACTGATCAAAAGTGAGCAAATAATGAACAAGTATCTGCAGGCCATATCACCCGGGTAGCATTTACATATATTAATAATGACTTGCCTATCCTCTGCTGCAATGGCCTCAGTGCATAATCAGGCTATGGGCTACATGAACTCTCCTCCCAAAGCACTGGTATTGGTTTGGAGGAGCGCTTGCCATGTGGGGGATCAAACAAGGATGGAGATGGAAGTTGGTGACAGCAAAGGGCTGGTAGCCTGTAGGACATGCATGGGCACGGTTGGGGAGAATACAGGGGTGAATCTCAGTGATGTCAGGCATGGCCTATCAGGTACAGTAACCAGTCCAATACAACCTGTCTAATGCTCCACAAAATAAATCAAACTCAAACTTTGAACCAGGCATGTAGGACGGGAAACAAGCATGAGAGTGGAAGTCAGTGGCTCCAAAGTGCTAGCAATGGCATGGAGCCAGTGGGACCAGTGTGAGCTTCAGTAAGGAGAAGGCAGGTGTTAACCTCAGTGCGTTGGGCATGATGTCAGGCCTAGTACACCCCACAGTCCAGCCCCTTATTCTCCGGATTCTCCTCAACAAATTCAAGTTCAAAGGACTTGCTCTCCATCATCAAGTCCAAAGAGCTACTTGGTCTGTTCGCTCAGCGAACAAGATGGAGCAAAGGTCTTCTGTGATCCAAGTCATGGAAAGGGGTGGCAAAGGCATGGCTTTGGTCCATTCAACAGTTATGATATGATATGATCGGTTATTTATGAAGCGCTTAATATCCAGAGGTTTCTAAGTGATCGAACCTGTGTTGCTCCGTGTCATCTTGCTGCTATCCTCCATGAAGTTCTGGTTCCTCATTCAATGATTGACACACTGGAAGGTTGGTACTATGCACCAGTGTGGGGCCTTCCTACTCCACACTTTTTTCCAGTATCTCCTTCTCTAGTTCGAGGCAGCTGAACTGTAGGGCTAGAGAATTCAATATATTTCAGGAATAAATGAGAGAGCAAGAGAGATGGAAGAGAAAGAGATAGACATAGAGAGAATAAAGAGAGAGAAAGAGAGAGTGGGAGAGAGAAAGGTACAAAGAGAGGGAGAGAAACATGGGTAGAGACACGGGGAGACATTCACAGAGAGGCACACATAGGGACAGAGAAATAGAGAGAGGGTAGCCCATCTGATCATGGCTGTTTCACTGCAATTGGTGAAATGGCAATTTTGCTGCATTATTTGCAGAGTTTATTTAGGGGTGGGTGGGGGGTCCCCGGCTACAGTGCTTTAAAAATAGTTTTTTGGGGTACTAGGAGGGTGGGGAAGGTTTGGGGGCACGTGAAATAGGTATAGGGACACCTGTCCCCCATAAAGAAACACTGCAAACAATGCAGCAAATAGTGCAATTAGATGCCCCTGATCTGGATGTAGAGCGCATGTTTTAAACCTCCGTAATATTAGATTACATAATTAGCATCTAATGTACTCAGTGTAATGCCACCATGCTCCATGGTAATGTCTATGCACTCCTTCTGCAGGCGGATCCTGGTCGGCACTGAACTGGCTTTTGTTATTAAACATCATATTTGATTGCAATATTTTATTATATATTATAATGCATTAGCACATCACCGATAACAGAACACATTGCAGAATACTTCAGAAGACAGACAGAGAGAGAGATACAGAGAAGGAGAGAGAGAGAGAGAGATAAAGAGAGAGAGAGAGAGAGAGAGAGAGAGAGAGAGAGAGAGAGACAGAGAGACAGAGAATGAGAGCAAGGGAGAGGCATAGACGAAGGGACAGACACAGAGAGAGACAGAGAGAGACAAGGAGAGGGAGGAGCATTGTATACATCCTGGTATCATAACATAAAGAAAGCCAAATGTACCATTCACAATACCTGCTACCTCGATGGTGTTGTTTATGCCCTCCTTCTGCAGACAGAGGAGGGCCAACTCTTGGGGGGGTCTTCTTTGCAGAAAATGACAATACATTACGAACAATATATTAATAGATCACCCCAAAGCAGAACATATTGCAGTAAGGGAGTGAGAACGAGAGACAAAGATTACACAATACAGAGAACAAGGCTTGGAGGATGTACACACTGGAGATCTATACATTCTAGAAACATAAAATAATGAACCCAAAATCTAAACAGACACGTTGGAAGTCAGTTAAAGAAAAAATGAGTTTTGCAGCTGGCAGATCTTGCCAAGTTCAATGCCGAGCACCTTCTTCTTCTGTGCTACCTCCGAGAGCATGAGTTTGGCGGATGCTTTTTAGGGCACCTTGGCAGCAGGTAACATTTAGCCTGTTGGAGGCTTCTGAGCGATAAGTTTTCAAATCTGAGTTTCTATAGCAGACCCTTTTTTCAAGATATTCCTTGTTTCCATGGTTGTTAAATAGTTCGAGAGCAACAGTGTCACATAGAACATTTTGCGGGCTTTTAAATGTCATAGAGCCATTTCCAGGCTGCAGACACATTTGTATAGTGCATATTGTGTCTATTAACACCCCACAAGTATGCACGCCGATGGGGTAGGGGTTGGGTTGTGCCTATATGAGGAATGACTTTGTTCTAATGTGATCCTAGTAATCTGTGTTCTCGTTCTACTGTACTGTAGGACACAGTACATCTATACACTCTTTCCTCAAACTGTAACACAAAGCAGGTGCTCTACTACACTGTATGAACTTCGCTTTGATGTTGAATGTAGGTGTATTATGTGTCTGACAGTATGGGTTGTGAATGAGACTAGGTGGGGGATGCACAGAGTTCCTTGGACTAGTACATGTTCTTGATTTATGGGCCCCCAATTGTGAGTGCCATGGCAAGTATTGACAGCAGATGTCAGTTCTAGTTTGAGCAAGGGAGGACAGGCACTGCTCTGTGGTCTTCTTACCTGATGAAGTACTGTCTGGCACACCATCCCATACACATTCTGTATCTTTGAGGATACTGACTCGCAGATGGCACGGCCCATGTAGGATTCTGCCTCATGACCGTCAGTGATCTGCATTATATACATTAGAATGTATTTTGTTTTAAATTCTATACCACAGTGCGATTAGTTTGCAGAGAAAAAGGCAATCACTTGGCTTGGAGTGCTTGCTTCATTTTTGACTGTTCCCATATGCAAGTAGGTTTTTGAGCACATTCTACACACAATGCACATGATGGCAAACACTGGCTAAACAATAGAAAATAAATAAATGCCACAGCTGTCAAATTAATATTTTGCTAAACACATTAAAGGTAACAACAATGTAATTGATCCAATCCTGGGATCCAGTTTATTCAGGGTTTTGCCCCATTGATGAGGCCCACACCAGTTTCAAACTCTGTTCCCTAGCCTACCGGCGGTGCACCAGCTTGAAGTTCCACCTCGCCGTCACCACTTCTACAGATAGCAAGGTGCGTCAGAATGCCTATATGCTTGGAAAGGACACCTACGTCACACTTTCCTCGCCCATGCTGTGCAATGTGGCAAGGTGTGGGGAAGGAGCCACCTAGTGGGGAAATAACAAACATCTAAAAGGATATGTATGGGGTGAAAATATTATCAAGGTGTATGGACGATGCGATTGATTCACCTAAAAAACAGTGTGTAGAAGTGTTGATGACAAGTATTGTAAGTTGATGGCTATTTTAAAAATGTAAATGCTTCCTAAATTGACAGCACAGATACTGTTGTGCAATAAAGGTCAAAGAGAGTGTTGGGGAGTACATCCAATGCCCACAACATGCACAGAAATACACGCTTTGAATGGCCCTTTGAAGAAACAGGTTATAAATAAAGCAGCCACACTCACTTAGAATTCCCTTTGTAGGCCCAAAGCGTGACAGTAACCATGCTTCAGTAAACAATGGGACAAGAGAAGCTATAAGGTGCAGACCATTTGCCTGAGGATAATCATGTTCCCTTAACAAACATAGCAACATGTAACAATAGTCAGGAAACCATTAGGGGCACTAATAATGATAGTAAATACAAGTGAGCTTTTCCACTAATTGAATAAATGACACATAAGTAGGCATTGAGACAAACACAGCCATCCCTGAAGCCTAAAGCCTGCCATGAATTAGCAGACATATGAGCCAGGCCATTGCAAAGAAGCACACACATACTGAGCTGTAACTTCCAACAGCAAGACTGAATGCCACGAAGTAATTGCTTAAGACAGGTAGGTGAAAGACATTCTCAAGCTCTGAATTTTGGCAGTGAGGTCATGCAAAGGCAACAAAGACGTAACAGACCCTTGAAATAAGAGACAGATACTGCACACCGGTGGGTTGAGACACATCAGCTCAGCTAAGCTGCCAAGTCTGTGTTCAAAATATATATAACCAATTATGGTCCCAGCCAGTATATCCAAGTGTAACACAATGAAGGTCACACTTTGGTAGGGACAAAAGAGTGAGCAGTGAAAAGCATGTGCATTAAGGAAGTACGATCAAGGAGCAATACTGTCCTCTGCAGGAAGGACCACACTGAAAGACATCCAACCACCCAGACAGGAACTATGTAAGACACTATAGCAAATGCAGTAGGATAGATTAGGCTCAAGTGGCCTTTTAAGATGATTTGTGGACGATCCTCACAAGACACATACATTTCAGTTTAGAAACATATTCATATAATTTTGTTTTATTCACACGTATACCATTACAAAGAAATGAATCCTGCAGACACCTTAGTCCGTAATTCATACGGTTAAAGCCAGAGCCAATGAAGTCATGTAAAAGACATGAGAAAGGAAGTGTGAAGGGGAAGCAAGCAATGTTTCCAACGAGGAGTTGCAATGCCAACTGTCAGATGAACAGTTCATAATGGTGGCAACAGTAAGTTGGTGTCAACCGATGAGGTTTATGAGAAAGGATGTAAAGTTATCATTGTTGCTGCCACACTGTCATACTTAACAAACTGATTGGTTGAAAACTATTAAGTCACTCACCACACAAGCTACTTCACATGGAATAGCCAATCAGCAATTACGTTTATAGAATACACATTAAAAAGGTTGACATCCAATCAGCATCATGGGATGAAAGATATTCTCAGTACCAATCAATTAATAAACCAAAAACATAGCATGGTCACAAGGGGTAGTGTAAGCCAACAGGGCTAGGTATTGTATTGATTCACCTATAGTGAAAATTACATCAGACAATCACAGGTTGGGAATTTGTGAAGAACCAGTCACATTTATTGTCATTTCACCTCTGAAATGTATTATCAATGCAGCCATTTTCAGAAGCTATGTTTAATGCCTTTTTGATAAATCCCCAGCCTGGGCTGTGATTGTAATAAGGTCTTGTTTTTCTCACATCTCGTGCATTCGTTTTTGGCTCATTGGATTGATTTTTATTATTATATTTGGGACTTGCCTTAAAAGAGAGAAGATGGCTGGAACCATTCACTATTAGATTTTCTCAACTTGAAAGAACTGAATTTTGATCAAAAAGCACAGAGAGGGCTGTTCGAAAAAACAAGTAATGCAAAGGGAGCGAAAGAGGAAAGAATGGAGAACATAAACAGCACAAAGTGGAGGCTGAAGATTGAGGAAAATGAGAGGAGGAACTGCTGTGTATCGAACCGGAACTGCTGGATATGAAGTTGGAGGCACTCATAGAAAGGCAAAGGAAGCCAGACATGCTGAAGAAAAAGAGGGACAACAGGGAGAATAGGTACTGCTGAATAGCACGAGAGTGGAGCAAAATGAAGTCTATATAAATCTATTACAGGTATTACCAGGGCTGGACTGAGCCGTCGGCCAATCGGCCCGTGGCCGATACAAAATCATGGAGGAGACCTGGGGGCCGGTTCCTGAAGCCCACGCTGGGCCGGTCTACGGCTCAGTCATGGGCTTCAAGTCTGTGCCTTCACACTTCAGGAACCGGCCCCCAGGGCCTCCCCCTCGCCACCGCCGGACGGACGCAAGTTGCAAAGGATCTGTAAGTAAGTATTTTACAGATCCTTTGCAATTGCAGCCCCGCCGCCGCCAGCCCGCCGCAGAGGCAGAGAAAGGTAACACCTAAGTGTTACCTTCCTTTGATAAATGCTGCAGGCCGCGACACCATGGGCTGGTTTTTTATGAAGCCACCCCAGGGCCGGTTTTAAAAAAATAAATAAAATGTTTGTTTATTATTACATTTGACTCGCTGCCGGCACAGCGCTGCAGCAGCCAGCCAGTGACACACAGTCACAGTGTACTGTACAGCGCTGTGGGCGCAGGCCAAGCTGGGCCATTTCCATTTGAAACATTTTTTTTATTTGTTGCCTGCAGTGTTTGTACAATTATGGATTGGCTTGGCTGCTGCCGACAGTGGCCACGCCAGCAGCTCGCCTTGCTAGCAGCAGGCAGCGCCAGTGATGGAAACTGGCACTCTGCAGGAGGGGCCGGGGCTGTGCGCATAATTATTCATCAAAGCAAGGTAACAACAAACAAGTTGTTACCTTGCTTTGGTGATTTGCATGCATAATAATTATGATGCATGCATATTATTAATGCCTGATCAAGTAGCCTGGACCCTGGGGTAGGGCCGCTGACATGGTGCAGCCACTCCAGGGGGAGCCGCGGCGTGCAGTGCTAGTCGCCGCTCGGGCCCGCCCCGGCTCCTCTGAAATGCTAATTCGGCTACAACTACAACACCTACTGCAGCCAGGCTCAGCCTCAGGCTGGCTGGCTTGCTCGCCTCCTGCCTGCAGGGCCGCTGGCCTGGGGCTGGGCTGACCTGGGCCCGGCACTGGGGGCACGGGGGCACCAACCAAGTGCAGTCTCATAACAAGTTGCTTTCAACTTTGCAGGAAATAACAACAACGAATTTGTTGCACTTTGCAAAGTTGAAAGCAACTTGTGCCTGGGGCTGGGGATGAGGCTGTGCCGCCATTGGACGTGTGACATGTGACCCTCTCTCCCTGGAGAGAAAGGATATTAGTTGAGCCTCTCCTCCCTGCCCTGCATGATGATTTTTGCCACGGGCCACTGTCAGCCAGCCACAACACGACACCACCACGGGCTGCGTGCAGCACAGCAGAGGCCAGCCAGCAGACCGAGACAGTGGACCGTTACTCCACACCGGCTGCAGGCAGCACCCGGTCCGAAGTTCTTGCTGATCCGGCTGCTTGCCAGGGACCGGATTGCAGTGGCACTGCCAACTCAGTCTGCAGCACTGGTGGTACCAGCAGGCAGGCAGCACTGTACACTGTCTGCTGGTGACTGCCGCCCCGGCCTGGCACCTCGTACCTGCGCCACCACCTCACTCGGTGGCTCAGCAGTGCTCAGCCCAGGTCTGCCAGCCCCCGCGGCAGCCAGCAGCAGCCAGCCCAGCAGACAACATCCAAGAGGAGACAGAGAGAGACTCTGCAGCTAGGAGCCGGCCCGTAAGGTAAGAATAAAGTCCAGGCACTGACTGCACTGGCCTGGCAGTTCTTCTCCTCCTTTCACCTACTGACAGCCAGCCCGGGCCGTCAGCCGCCCACGAGTCCTCCCTCCCTAAACGTGAGTCCCTCAGTGGGCCGGCGGTGATGTGTGTATCGTGTCGCCCTGCTGTGACTGGGCACGGGCATGGCACTGGCTGGCACGGCACCAGAGGTCTATTTGGCCTATTTATTTATTTCATTTTACGTATCGTGCATTTGTGTGCACACATAGAAAGAGATGCATGCTAGACTGGAGTACAGAACTAGGTGGATTCTCAATCGTACAGTACAGATAGGAGTTCAAAACTGCCTTATCGTGCATTGTCCAAACTGTGTAAAGTAACTTGCCTTATGTATGGGATTATTAGTGGATATTGATTGGCAACCGCAAAATGACCTCAAGTAAGCACCAGGACTGGATGAAGTGATTACACTTGCTCCCGTGGATACGGCAGTGGAAAGGGGTGTTCAATGCACTGTATTATATTTAAAGCGAGTCACACATAGCCTGGGCTCATCATGACTTCCATAAGCAACACGTTACAGACCATGTGACATTTAATACTTTTCTACAGTTGTTAAATGGGATAGGCAATTAAACCACATTAAGTAAAGTCTACCAACTTTACTTTGTATAAAAGGGCACAGTCAACTTTTAAAAATGCAGGTGTCTGTTTCACTCGGACTAGACAGACGGCCTGCATCCCTAACTGTGTTATCTCTCAGTTTTTTTGTTTCACTGGTTTTCCCCAAAGCTACATGCCAATGCAGACCTGGACTTGGCATCTCGAGTGCCAGCATGCGTCACTTCCTCCTGACAGGGTAACATTGGAATTAAACTATAAGTTGGGATCACATTGGCACTATTAGAGCTCATCCCTTTGACCTCCAGGGAGTAGCATGTCCCCTCAAGGTGCTAATACATCAAGTACATTGTGTTTAAGCTCTCCTCTTATCAGTTCAGAAAAGAAGCATCAGGAGCAACTGGTGCCTGGTACCCAGCCATGCAGCCGTCATCTGCCCTTCAACGTCTGCAGTCACGTTGCTGCCATCACATCTTGCTGCCTGGCATGAAGGCAGTCGGGACCGGTGGTGGACCACCACCAGGATCTGGCCCCCTATGAAACAGTACCTAGTCTCACCTGCTGACAGACAGCCCGTCAGCCGTCCACGAGTCCACCCTCCCAGAGTGTGACTCCCTCAGTGGGCCGGCGGTGGTGTGTGGCTGGCCCCAGGCCTGTGGTTGTTCAACCCCACCCCAGGTGCCCGACTGGCCGCCCCTGCTAATATTATTTGACCAGGATGGCAGGCCCTACATTGCATTGCCCTTCACTTCTGGTGTTCTTTTGTTATTACCATGATGTTTATTGTCTGCTATCGTTTTTTACACGTTTAGTGAAGGACACATTTTTTGTAATGATGCTGATGATGATTTAGATGTATGATTGTTTTTTGTATTTAGACTAGGTTCATTATTTTGTTTTTCCTATTTCTATTGTTGCCCACTTTCTTTGCTTCCTTTTCTCTTCTATGTCTTGTTCTGTGCTCTGTTGTATGTCTCTCGCGCCTGTGTTTCTTTTTCGTTCTCTATGTTTTCTTCTGGTGGTCAGTGAGATCATCAAGGTAGGGCCACACAGTGTGCTAGCTTGCTTTTCGGACGCACTAACATTATAAGAGGATTCAATTCAACACTACAGCTAAGTCAATGCCTAGTCTGGGATACTAAATGGAAACCCTTATTGATATATCTTTATGTCCAGTTCATGCGTTCTGGATGACTACCCCTATATAACACCCCTCTCTTGGAATCCTCCTGACCCCACTGAGCCAAGAAGTAGTTCTGTTTTGCAAGTTTAAAAGGTTTATTTGATAATTTAAACAATAGATATATATATCACACTTTATAATAAATTAATAATTGGATATCACACTTAATCTGATATGATAAAGATTAACAACGGAGAATCTGGCACTAGCACACTTGTGAATAGGAACAGAAGAATAAGGTGGTAGAGAATACTTTATATAAGTTCAGATGGATGTAATGTTGAATGAAAAATGCAATACAGAAAATACTCAATATGATTTCAACAAAACAATAGAATCACTTTTCTCTGGCAATCCCCTCCCCCCCTTTATGCAATGCAAGGAAATGGAAGGAAAGCACACAGTTCTCAGAAATGCAATCAAATGTAATTCAGTTCACCCCAGCAAGCTTAGACTACAAAAGTTGGAAACACAGGCCCAAAATGCTTTTATATGTGCTGGCAATGAAGTGAAAAATATGCTAAAATGCTTTTAATTCCCTCTAGAGGTTCAGGGTGAGTGGTGTCAAGTTAATATTAGTCCAGGCTCACTCTAGCAATGATACAGGGATGGTTCTTAAGAGGCAAACGAATTTTTAGCAAGGAAAGCAAAGAATCTTCTGTTTTCACACGTGGAGAAATTTGCAAATCGCGGTAAAATTCGCATGTGCGTTTTTCGCGATTACAGAGGGAATACAAGGACTAGCACTATCGTTTTGGGGTCCTAGGACAGCCTAGGATCTCAGCTTCCAGATGAAAGTTACTGCAAGTCTCTAGGACGAACGGTCACGGAGATATGAGCGATATGGTAAAGGTTGTTTTTCAGATTTGAAATTTTAAAGTTCAAAAAGACAAGTGACAGCTAGCAACTAGAAAATGACAGGTGACAGTTAGGAGGCAGTTCTACTTAGATTAAAATAGATTGAATTATATTATTTTAACTAAGAGATTGGTTCTACACAGTTCTGCTAGGTACTCACAATATATTTTTGAAATAAATGGGCCTCGCCACGGATCTGGTCAGGTTTTAGACTGGACTCGGGTCTGGTCTCGGCACTTCACAGTGATCTGGGTCAGCTCTCTGGTTCTGCTAACAGCGGTCTGGGTCAGCTCTGCTCTCTCTCTGGTTCTGGATATTGATAGATTTGAAGTCTGGATCTCTGGATGTGGTATGGTCCGGCAGAGCGTCCCGCAGCAAATGGATTTGAAGGTCCCTATCTGTTCTGACTGTCTGCTTTTATGTGTTTTGAAAATGGGTGTGTGTGCAGCATCACTAGGCTCTACCCCTCTCCACTTATCATTGGCCACTTCATCCTCTTCCCCTTGATTGGGGGAATGAAATGAAGTGTCATCATGATGAGGTCTGTTTATGATACAGAGAACCCACTCCTGTCAACTTTACACACAATCTATATTTGCTCAAAAAACATATTTGCACAGGTACACATTTGTTTAAAATTACATGCACCCATCCCATATCACAGGAGGTATACCCTGTCCAAATCTGCTCTTCCTGGGAGCTTGCATTCAGAAATGGCGACATTTGCACTTTTTAACTGGTTTCGCAATATCGGACATTACCCCAAATTTACACACATGTGCGCAAGGAGTATGGACATTACTTGATGAAGTGTCAGATTTTTAACATGCATACCTTTTAAGTAATACCCTCTTAACTGCTAGTTTGCCCCCAGATCATGCCACCGGTTCTAAAAACCTCTCAAAATGTGGGCAGAAAAATCACAAGAATTATGGTATCATTTAAATAATTTTCACAAGTCCGTACTATGAGTTATTCATCTTTTTCTAAAACCATATTCTGGCTACAGGGGTGTGTCTTTTCAGGTCACATGGTACAGAAACCAGTCTTTCCACTTTCTTCAAGCTCAGCCTCTGTCTCCAGTTTCTCCCCCTCCCAGTTTCTGCCTGGAAGGCCCATTGTTCAAGAGGAAGCCATTTATGGCCCCCATAATAAAACATTTGCCTGAGTCAGGACAGGGCTTTGTTCAATTTCCTGCAGAGCCCCGGTAATTCAATCAGGGAAGTGTCATATCCCTTTTGGTGGGAGCAGCAAAAGGGCAGCTAGGCCTGGGAACACAGCTGTTGTGCAAGTCTCAACTCCTGTCGGGGGTAGCTGGTGGGCAGAATTCAGTTCCTTAAGCCAGGCCCCAGCTAAAATGTCACTTTTTGTTCCCCAGTTTAAGTCAAGACAATTTTTACATATGCAGCTAGAATGCTGATTCTAAGTTTAAAACGATGACATTTAAACAATTGCAACCTATGTGACACTCAAAAGTAGGTCACTCATTTCTTTTAAACATTTAGATTTTTAGTGTCTTTCAGTCCAAATTTACTTAAACTGCTGAAATCCACAGCTCAGCCAGTCTTGTTATAAACCTTCAAGTCACTTCAGAATATAACTTTACATTGTATCCACCTCTCAGTAAGTCTTTCTTTGGCATGCTTTGGGTTCATTTATTCAGTTTTAAACAAAATCTGGTGGTTTTAAAACGCCGGCTTTCTAATAGTGGTGAGTACTGGTACTGCACCCATTTTTGGGATTTAAGAAATGAATTCCCCACAATTCTAGGTTGCTTTTGGCAATCAGCATTGCCATTCCCAATGGTTTCAGACTACTGTGTGGGTAGTCCAATGGTGGTTTTAGGCAGTGCCCTTCTGTGCCCATAACATCGGCAAAAATGGGTGGCAGCCTATTCTTCATGCCTTTCCCTGGGCATTTTCTGGAAAGCTCTGGCCATCATGATGTTTTTAATGCCAGTACTGCACAGTTTTTGAGGTAGGGCTCGGATGCATGGGTAAAAACATGCCACAAGCCCCCCTCTTGCGATGGCCATTCGGTTTCACTGATGGGACTCACAAGACCTGGGATGTTTCCTCATCTTCATCCAATAGATGGCACAGTTCAGCATCTTTTCCTCCATCCGGTACTGATCGATCGGTTCTCCTCGCCGGTCCTGATGGGAATATTGGGCGGTACACCGGGCCCATTGGATCTTCGTTCCCGGTCCCTGGGTCATCCTCCTTGGTCATTCTCCATGGTTTCATCTCTCCTAGGATGATAAAGAAAAAGGGGCAATACCTACTCATAGACGTTTTCCACCACTGTTGAGATAGTGGGGCAGCATATGCATTTCATCATAACGAAACATTACATTCTTATTTTGAAAAAAAAAAACAGTATAACTAAGAGACAATTTCATGCAAATCAAAATATTTTAGAGACTAGATGTGGTATGTTTTATGGTTGGAACTGAATTATTCTGAGACAGTACCCGCTAGGATTCCAGAGGATTCCTCCAGTTGTTGCAGAGTGTGCCTGGGATGGCAACATTTCAACTGGTTTATGTGGACCCACTTGTCTTCCCCCGCTGCCAAAGGACCTTTGGGGATGTGGATTTTGTAGGCCACAGGGGAGATCTTGTCGATGATTTCAAAGGGTCCCTTCCATGTAGGCAAAAATTCGCGCTGCTTGGCCTGGTTCCTTTGGAAGTTGTATAGATAGACCCGGTCTCCCACCTGATATTCCTTCCTGGAACTTTTCAGGTCATAATGGGTCTTCATGCTATCAGCCGATCTTTCTAGATTCCGCTGAGCGTAAGCAAAAGCATGTTGGAGGTGTTTCCTTAAATTCTCCACATACTCATGAGTAGTGGAGGCATTTATCAGTGTCTGCTCTTGGGTCCTGTAGAGCAAATGCTGCGGAAGCGCCATCTTGCGCCCAGTCATCAAATCAAATGGTGACATTTTGGTTGCAGATGAAGGGGTAGATCTGATGGCCATTAGGACCAAAGGTAATCGGATATCCCAACTTGGCCCAGAATCTGCCACAAACTACTTTAATATGCTCACAATGGTTCGGTTATATCTCTCTACCGCCCCAGAAGAAGCTGGCCGGTAAGCAATATGCAACTTCCTTTTGACCCCCAGTATCTCCCACATCTTTGTCATCACTTCACTGGTGAAGTGGCTACCCCTGTCTGACTCAATCCTTTGAGGTAGACCAAAACGGGAAAAGATGTGGTTAATCATCAGGGCAGCTGCAGTTTCTGCCTTGCAATTTGGGGCTGGGAGACATTCCACCCACTTGGTTAACAAGCATGTCACAGTCAACATGTACTTATTCCCCCTAGCAGAGCGAATCACGGGGCCTACAAAGTCGATTTGTAAATCTGACCATGGCAGTGTCATCCCCCTCTTTTGGAGAGGCGCACGGTGCGTGAGGGATGATGGCTGAAATTGTGCACACACAAGACACCCCTTCAAGTATTGGTCGAGGTCCTGCCCCATGTGTGGCCAGTATGCAACCTCTCTTAAGATTTCCAATGTTGTGTGAAACCCCCTATGACCGGCGGTGGCCGCATCATGGGCGTGACTTAACATCAGGCTTCGGAATGAGGTAGGAACCACCCACTGATCGTGGCCAGCTTTGGATTTCCTTACCAGCAAACCGTCTTGGATCCGGAACATTTTTGGACATTTCATCAACACTCTTAGGTCCTCTTTTCCAGTGTAATCGGTATCCGTCAGGGGAAAGTTCTCAGGGTCCTCAAGGTGCTGGTAAAATTTACCAATTATTGGATCCCCCTTCTGAGCGGTAATCAAATCAGCATCAGGGGTCTCCTTGCTCCATTGTGCAATTGAAAGGTCGTTGTGAGCATTTGTCTGGGACCTAGTGATAGCAGTGACCTGGATTTCCCCCAACAGGGACTCAATCTCAATTAGATCCCCTTGGATGGCCCCGGTTTTGGCCAGCTGATCAGCTAAGTCATTTCCAGTTTCGTCTGGTCCCTCTACTTTGGAATGACCCTTGATCCTCTTCCAATAGATGGTCATCTCATTCGAGGTGACCAGATCATCAATGTTTTGGATCAACTTCCCATGTTTCAACGGTTTGTTGTTAGCACATAACATGCCTCTGGCTTTCCAATTAACCAGGTGCTCCACGAACCCGTTCCGTACATAATCCGAATCTGTAATTATGACCAGTTCGTGGAGTTGATGCTGGACAGCAGTGAGGATGGCCTGATGCACAGCCATCAATTCTGCCACCTGACTACTTCGGGGACCAATTTTGTATCCAGCGGAGGGTTCTGGGGACTCATTCACCCATGCATTCCCTACGCCGGCCACCAGTTCTTTCTCCCCGTTGTTGTCAACATGGTAAGAGCATCCATCCACATAGACAGTGGGCATTCCCTCACACTTGTCTTCTTCAAAGACTTTGTGTGGGGAATTAAGGTATGCCTCCGTGTTGTCCTTGATTTTTAGACTTTCGTCCTCGAGACAGTTTTCTCTGGCACAATCATGCAAGTCAGCCAGACCTTGCGCGAGGGGACTCTTCTTGTTTTGGCCATATCTGACCTCCACAGGAAAGCCTTGCATTGACAGAATCCAGGAAGTAATTCGGGAATTACTCACATTCCCGGCCCGGATTCTGTCACTTTGGAGATATTGCAGAGGCTGGTGTGGAGTCTCCACTATGATGTGTTCCCCCTGGATAAACGGGCGGTAATTCTTCAATGCCCACACCGTTGCCAGGAGTGCCTTCTCACAATCGTTGAATTTTTCCTCCACAGAGGATAAAGTTTTGCTCGCATAGGAGATTACTTTATTGACCTTGTCATGCTTTTGGTATAATACTGCCGTCAAGCACGTATTAGAGAACCCCGTCTCCAGGAAGAACTCCTTGTTTCTGACAGGGTAAGCTAGGCAGGGCGCTTGTGAGAGGCTTGTTTTGAGTTGTCTTACTGCCTCGGATTGTTCTGGACCCCATTCCCACTTGACCCCCCCCTTCAAGAGATGAATCAGGGGTCTGGTGATCTCTGCGTAGCCCTCAATGAACTTTCTGCTGTAATTAGTCAGTCCAAGGAGGCTCCTTAGTTCCCGCAGAGTTGTGAGGTCTTTCAATTTTTGGAGGGCTTCCACTTTCTTTTCCTGGGGACAGAGACCCTGAGGAGTAATCTCATGCCCCAAGAAATTAACACGGGTTCGACACCACTGTGCTTTCTGAAAGGAAAGTTTTGCTCCAGCGGCCCTCAACTGGGTCAGAACATAACGGATCTCCGCTATGTGTTCTTCCACAGATGAACTTTTGATGAGGACATCATCTACATAAGCCAGGTTACCTCTCGCACCCAGGTCGGGCATGGCCTTGTGTAGGAAAATGTTGAACTCATTACCGGAGTTAAGGTATCCGAAGGGAGTCTGGGTCCATGTGTACTGCTGGCCCCCAAAGGTAAAAGCCAGTTTGTATTGGTCCTCCCTGCTGACAGGCACGGTCCAGTATCCATTGGTCAGGTCTATTGCAGTGAATACCTGTGACCCCTGAATCTGGGCCAGCCCTTGGTCAATGTAGGGAAGAGGCCATCGGGAAGTATGGACCCGTTTGTTGAGCTCCCTAAGGTCAGCGCAGAGTCTCCACTGGCCGTTTGGCTTTAATATTCCCAGCACCGGATTATTGAAGGTGCTGTGGACTGGACGGATTATTCCCCGGGACTCAAGGTTCTTAATTATTTCAGTAAGGGACTCCATTGATGCGAGAGGCAAGCGATATTGCTTCACAAACACAGGAGTCATGCCAGGGTCCGTGGGGATTGTTGTTGTGTGGATGTCAGTGCGACCACAGTCATATGAGTCTACCGCAAAGAGATCTTGGAAATCCAAGAAAACTTGTTTCAACTTTTGCTTTTGTTCCAGAGTCACACAGGCATCAGCTAGGTTGACTCTCTCTTCCACCATCTGCCTGAAGCCTGGAAAGACTTCTGGTTTGGCTATCTCAGCGGCCTCCTCCAGCTGGGTGGAGAAGTCCATGGTCAGAGTGCTGATTTGGACTGGAGGCTTCAGGTGGGAAAGGCAGCCCTCATGGACCTGAAAAATCACCTCATCCCACCTGAAGTCACAAGTCACATCTTCCTTACCATAAGGGCAAGAAGTGTACACCAGGAAGTTCCCCCCATGCCGGGTAAAAATCCTATCTGGTGTTGTATTGTCATCACTGTCACTGTCAAAGCAGTCCTTGGGGATTGGCCCTAACAGTTCATTACCTAAATCTATGGAAAAATGTCGGTCATCAACCGCCATTCCAATAATGGTGCCTGCGGCTAGAGTAATACTCTTTAAGTCGCTGTTATCCACCTCTATTGGAATGGTGTCATGTTCTATGTTGACTAATGGAGTTGGGTTTACCCCCAACCCTTGCTGTTGGAGAGAAGCGTTTAGATGTATGTAAGCATCAGGGTTTTGCAGATAGTGTCCTCTTTTAACTTTCACTTCCAGGGAGAATTGTCGGGTCCTTTCTGGGATGGTGACTTCCTCTTTGATCTGAATTTCAACTGCATAAGGTAGCAATTGAGCTGACCTAGATGCTTTTTCTGGATCATCAAAGCCCATGGGATTATCCGCTAATCGGGACCAAGCTTTGAAGTTTATTAGGTCCAAACTAATGGCAAAGCGATTGAGAATGTCACTGCCTAAGTAAAAGGTGGCAGGGACGTCTCGGCACGACCCAACAATTGTGGACTATGCTCTTGTTGCCAATGGAGATTTTGAGCATACACCTGCTTGGCAGGAGATGTTTGGAATTAGGTGCTTCCAGGTCCATTTCCCATTTGTCTATCAGTTTGAATGTGGGAATGGCTGGATCTTTTGGGAGTTGGTGGAACATGGCTTCGCTGATGAAGCTCTTACCGTTGTTCACACACACTCGAGCGAGAACAGAGTCCTTCCCATCATTTAATTGGACAGGGATGAACAACTGCTCTCCAATTTGCTGAATATCAGCCAGGCTCTGAGCTGATTTCACATCTTTCTGGACTATAGGAGTGGGAGTTTCTGATTGTGGATTAGTAAAGAATTTCAGGGTGTTTCCTTTCAGTGTGGAATACCACCTTAAACTGGAAGGAAGGTTGATTTTCAGAAATAGAGAGGACCCTCCATCACCAGTCTGTTGTCCTACTGCTATTACTGTCACGTCTGGAATTTGGCTATTCTGGAAGTGAAATTCTACTTGGTCAGATTTTTGTTCAACCATGTGGCAGGTGCCGTTTAAACTAACATGGTTGACACTCGGCTAGTCTGGGTCCAGAGGACCTTGTTTACGCAATCTATTAAGGGTGACAACCTCCTCAGGAGGTCATTCCCCAGTAAACAAGGGGTGCCCTCTGGAGTCACTACTATGACTGGGTGTTTCACCTTGTGTTGCCGGATCTTAATGTCCAAGTCTGCAGTCCCCTCAACGGGAATTTCCTTCCCGTCAAAGTTCTGCAGTTGTCCAGGAAGAGAGGTGAGAGGAATTTGGTAATTCTCTCCCCTTCCTGCATTCAGTTCGTCAAAGGCCCTTCTGGACAGAAGGGTAGCTTGAGATCCAGTGTCCACCAGTGCCAAAATTGTACCCTGCCCCTGTACTTGTACCGGGGCATCGTATCTTCCCTCCTTCTCCTCAAGGGGGCACAGATAATGCACATTTTTGGACAACTGGCGGGCTAACTTTCTGGTTTTGGACATCGCTAGCGAAGATATTTGGGCAGAATTCTGTGGAGAGCCTTGGGAATCTGAAAGAAAAAGTTGGCAACTGGAGATCAGAGCCATTGTGGGTTCCCCTGGCTCCGGTTCCGGGCCGCCCCCCCCCTTTTTGGAGGCAGTCACCAGGATGGGTTTGAACCAGGGGATTTTCTTGCTGTTGGTTCTGGGATGAGATGGTGGGCGGCGGTAGCTCAGTCTCCACATCTCCCCAGTCTGGATTTGCATCCCTAGGGACCCATTTTTCTTTGGGAGGAGTTCCCCCCCTCTCTGAAGGAGAAGATCCTTTTCCCAGGATCCTCTGAGGATCCCTCTCCCTCAAATTGGAAGATCTGTACCTCCTCCTCAAACTGAGTCTGTTTGGGTCTTTTGTTTCTCCTACCCCCCTCTGCTCCTTAGGAGGCAGACTTTCAGGGGCAAGAGATTTTGTTTCCGGTTCCTGGGTTTCCAGGGGCTGTTTACAAGTGAGGAAGGAAGCTTCCTCCAAGGCTTTACACCCCCTTCCCTTTGTGCCTCCTCCCTGGGAACCAGTGAGTTATCGGGGTGCTGCCCCCGTCATTGTTCTGGAGCACCAGGTCCAGAGTTGGGTGCGTTCTGTGCCGGCCTGCCGATCTGAGGGTTCTGCTGAGCCCTCAGTATGTGACCCAGATCCCGCGCCATGTTTTGAACCTGGCGCTCAAACTGGGAAACCCGCTCAGGCTGATACGGGGCCCTGTTTTCTCCCCTGGGCTGATCCCGGGAAGGGTAGCTATCCCTTCTTTGGTAGTACCCCTGGTTGGGAAGATTTGGATACCCCTCCACCCTTGGCCTCCCCTCTCCCGGATTCGGTTGTCTGGGCTCAGGGAATTGGGGAAAGAAGGATGGATGATTTTGGGGCTGGAAGTTGGGTGGATACCTGGGGAAGAAGTTCTGCCCAGGGTTTGGTGAGTTTATGCCCTCCTGTGAGAAGTTGGGAGGGAAGTTCTCTGGGTTAGGTGCTTGGCTGGATCCCCCCCCTTGGGCTGGAGGAGTCCACACATAACCCAGGATGGGTCTGTTTCCCTTGTACCGGGGGCTTACATAATCAGGAGAGCGAGGGACCCCATTTGTGGGGCTGCCTCCCTGGCCCCCTGTCTGTGACTGGCCCGAGGACCTTCTGGGCCTAGCATTATTAGGTGCAGGTAGGTTTTTAGGCCCCCCCATCTCCAACTCTAAAACGGGGGTGACCTTTACCTCTGCCACCTTGGCAGCAGCAGGGGTGTTGTTGGCTTTGGGGTTTTTGGGCACATTATTTTTATTTTCTATTGGCTTCTGCACCTCATAGATCCGGGTCGCCTGTTCAATGACCCAGTCTAAAGATCTTTTCTCGTGAAAATCCCTCACGAGCTGGGTCATTATGTATTTGGGCAAGGCATGGAAAAACGTATTAATAAATTCTCTGCTATCCGTGCGCACCCTTCTTGTGGTCGCTTTAACTCCTGCACAAATTCTTGTGGGGCCTGATCCTCCCCACATTGGAAATTGTAGGCTGCCTTGCGAGCCTCTTGAGGATTTCTATGAGTAGAAAAATGTTTCAAGATGGCCGCCTTATAGGTGGACCATCTTAAATGATTTTGGTCCTCCAGCCCTGCAAAGAAACTGGAGTACTCTGGGGAGAATGTCCACTTTACATATTGGATACAGCTTTGGCTGTCCTTCAAATGAAAAGTCTCCATCATTTGCTCATAGAGCTCCAAGTGTTCCCAAACAGAGTACTTGGCGTTCTTATGATAAGGCGTGATGACACTCCTGATTGCCTTAATCTGTTTCAATGGGTCCTTAATCAAGGCCCTTTTTGCCTTATTGGCCTTTTTGGTTCGGGTAACCCTTGTCCATTCGTCCTCTGACTCAGAGGCACTGCTCCCAGAGGTTCCTGTCTGATCTTCCAGGTTTTCCCGGATTCTGCGAGCCTGGGAATGGCTGGCAGAATGTGGGGACCTGGTCTCCTGTGTCCTGTACCGTTCAGAGGCAGACTTTCAGGGGCAAGAGATTTTGTTTCTGGTTCCTGGGTTTCCAGGGGCTGTTTACAAGTGAGGAAGGAAGCTTCCTCCAAGGCTTTACACCCCCTTCCCTCTTTGCTGCCAGGATTTGATGGGTACCCCCCCACTGACTTAACTGGGCAGAGGTTTTCAGGATGCCCTTAATGGGCCTACTCACCTGGGGTTCCCCATCAAATTGCACTGTGCTTGGGTGCCTATACCCGGATGCCCGCCCCTCCATTCCTGGGTGGTACTGGCCTATGAGCCCCATGCTTCTGGCTGGATAGTAATCTGCCATCCCTGTGGCCCTGTGCTCATGTGCGCCAGGGGACATGGGGGTGGCAGAGTCCAGGGACTGAGAGAAATAAAGACCTCTGGTACTAGGGCTCCTGGGGTTATGCTCAGGAGTTTCTTTTTCCCAGCGAACTCATCTCTATCCGCCCCTGCTCCCTGTTGCAATGCAAGAGCCTGCGCCTTCAGTTCCTCAGTTAAGGCTTACTAGACTCTTTCAGTCTCTCCTGCATCGCTACCTGTTGTTGGAGCCTATCATTGTGCTGGCACAGAGCCTCATTCTCTCTCTGCGTTTCCTGATTGGTCCTGGAGCACTGGGCCAGTCTTTGCTGCAGGAGGGTTACCTCCTGAGCTGTGTCCCTATTGGCCTAGTCCTTTCTTGCCAGAGCATCCTCCACCCTCCTGGTGTGCTCTAGCAAGTCCTGGTGTTCTTTTTGGAGGTCACCCAGTCCCTGGTGGGCCAGGTGATTTTCTTCCATTTTTCTCCTTAAGTGGCAGACTTCCTGGCCTAAGGTGTCCCTTTCCTGACCAAGAGCTTGAATTTGTGACGCCAGGTCGTCCCTTTGCCTTTGGAAGGCACCAGCTTTCTGGCGCTCCTGATCAAACTCTGCCTGGGTATCCAGGTCTTTCAGGATCAGGTTGCTTTTGGCAATCAGCATTGCCACTCCCAATGGTTTCAGACTACTGTGTGGGTAGTCCAATGGTGGTTTTAGGCAGTGTCCTTCTGTGCCCATAACATCGGCAAAAATGAGTGGCAGCCTATTCTTCATGCATTTCCCTGTGCATTTTCTGGGAAGCTCTGGCCATCATGATGTTTTCCATGTCAGTACTGCACAGTTTTGAGGTAGGGCTTGGATGCGTGGATAAAAACATCCCACATGGTGGGAGCAGCAAAAGGGCAGCTAGGCCTGGGAACACAGCTGTTGTGCAAGTCTCAACTCCTGTCGGGGGTAGCTGGTGGGCAGAATTCAGTTCCTTAAGCCAGGCCCCAGCTAAAATGTCACTTTTTGTTCCCCAGTTTAAGTCAAGACAATTTGTACATATGCAGCTAGAATGCTGATTCTAAGTTTAAAACTATGACATTTAAACAATTGCAACCTATGTGACACTCAAAAGTAGGTCACTCATTTCTTTTAAACATTTAGATTTTTAGTGTCTTTCAGTCCAAATTTAAACTGCTGAAATCCACAGCTCAGCCAGTCTTGTTATAAACCTTCAAGTCACTTCAGAATATAACTTTACATTGTATCCACCTCTCAGTAAGTCTTTCTTTGGCATGCTTTGGGTTCATTTATTCAGTTTTAAACAAAATCTGGTGGTTTTAAAACGCCGGCTTTCTGATAGTGGTGAGTACTGGTACTGCACCCATTTTTGGGATTTAAGAAATGAATTCCCCACAATTCTAGGTTGCTTTTGGCAATCAGCATTGCCATTCCCAATGGTTTCAGACTACTGTGTGGGTAGTCCAATGGTGGTTTTAGGCAGTGCCCTTCTGTGCCCATAACATCAGCAAAAATGGGTGGCAGCCTATTCTTCATGCCTTTCCCTGGGCATTTTCTGGGAAGCTCTGGCCATCATGATGTTTTTAATGCCAGTACTGCACAGTTTTTGATGTAAGGCTCGGATGCATGGGTAAAAACATCCCACAACATCATTACTTCATTTACTTACCCATGTCTTTTATCTGTCTCATTATGCAATTCCGCATAGGTGTCACCATCTCACGACATTGAATCACACATCAAACTCGTAAGCTTCTCCCATATGTCACAGCTTTGAATAGTCCTTTCACCCTTTGGATCCCTTTATAGTGCATCACCATAGTGCAGATTTCCAAGCTGTGAGGCTCCTCAGAAAGAAATGTGATCTCAGGAAAGAGGGGCAAAGGGTTACTTCTTTCACTTTCGTGGACGCGTGACCTGTGGTGGGAGCTTATTGTGGGGGTAGCTGGGAGGGGATGCGGCTGAATGAGGTGAGGGAATGGAGGAAGGGTCAATGTAGAGCGAGGTGGTGGGTGACATCCTGCCCAGAAACTCCTGAATGTGGAAAAGGGACTCTGCCAGGAAGGTCATGGCATAGTGAAGGTGAGCTGTGACTGGGCATGGCACTGGCTGGCACCAGAGGCCTATTTGGCCTATTTATTTAATTTTATGTATCGTGCATTTGTAAGGTGCTTATACATCAAGTAAATTGTGTTTCAAAGCACCCCCCTCTCTTATCAGTTCAGAAAGGAGGCATCAGGAGCAGCTGGTACCCAGCCGTGCATTCTTCATCTGCCTTATCACTTTCTCAAGCGTTTACACAAAACATAACATGCAACAGACACATGAACCCTCCATAAGTAGCATTTTCTGTAAAGTCGTGAACTGACGCGAATCACGGATGATCGTTTGAGGGCCACTTTTTTTGAGGTGAGGGGTGGGCCACTTTTTGAGGCGAGGGGTGGGCCTTTTTTTTGGGGGTGTCCGGGCCTATTTCTTGTCTCAGTCCGACCCTGGGTATTACTGAGCAGAGATGGGCATACAATGAAATAGCAGAAACCTCTGGACCCAGAAAAGGTGCTTCTGAGTGGAGTGCCAGACATTGGAAAGGAGTGGGTCAGCAAGATTGCAATTCTGGTGAAATTATGTGTTCAGGTACTTGATTCTACAAAGCATCGAACATCGATGATACTTCTCCTTTCATGGGCTTAATAATGATATTGTTTCCTCAGCATCACAATTTAAGTCACTAGTATGGCTAGCTATCAAATTTTGAGACTGGGCACATAATGTTCAATGTAGTCGATGGACATGAAAGGTATCCCACCCTGCTACTTGCATTGTATCGGGTCTGCAAGAACCGTGGGCATGTATCCATGAGTGGGTTTATCGATGGTCATCCGATTCCACCAAGCCAAAAAGTACAAATTGGGCCATTGCCAGCTACTCACAAAAATGTGGTATAAATCTGCTGAGCGTTTTTTTGTTTTGCTCTGTAGTTGAGTGCAACAATTCCCCATGGGAATGGGACATGCAACTTTGCTGGGTCCTAAAAGCATATGAATCAAGGTGGCTCATGATATTCAATGTAGCTGTCCCCCAACATTATTGTGCGTTCCCCTACTGTACACTATGATACCAAAAGTATGCACCAATATGCCTTCTAAGTATGCACCAATATGCCTTCTGTTTTTATGCGTAGAGCAGTGTGTTGTAACTGAAGTTTTCATTTTAGGTCATTGATCAAATCCTTGTTTTGAGGTGCAAAGTTTATGTTTCATTCATAATAAAACAAAATAGGGGAATGATAGCGAAGTTCAAATCCAGGTCCCATGCTGTCCCTTTTTCAATGTTTAGTGTCCAAACCT
This sequence comes from Ambystoma mexicanum, assembly GCF_040938575.1. Classification (NCBI taxonomy): domain Eukaryota; kingdom Metazoa; phylum Chordata; class Amphibia; order Caudata; family Ambystomatidae; genus Ambystoma; species Ambystoma mexicanum. The sequence continues at coordinate 678,404,103 of NC_090922.1, read as the reverse complement.
CTACATTACCAATTCTCTCTTGAAAATGCACAAACAAGTATACAAGAACGGCATGTCAGTATACGTTGGTCCTCACTGCCTCTGCACGATATAAATAAATTATATTAAAAAAATCATATCACTAGGAAAGTTGACAATCTGATATGTTGGGAATGGCTAAACATCTGTATATCTGTGGAAAGTTGAAATCTACCACCACACTAATGAAAGAGTGCAGTAGTGACGTTAGTTTTCCTTTGGTAGTATACACGATAGGGAAAAAGTAAATATGTTACAGGTGTCTCACTGAGATGCAAGTTATTGTATCCCAAAAAGGGCACATTGCATGTGATAGTAAATTCCAAAAGTCCTTGACAAGCACCATATAACGTTCTTAAGACTGTGCAATCATCTCAAAACAAAAGTCACATGCACTGGTAGACCACATAGCCTTAGAGCAAACAGCTGTTTGAAATTATTGTGGATAGCAAATACAGAGTCTGCAAAAAACGTGGCCAGGTATGCACTTTTATTCTGAGACTATTTTCTAAAAGTATCATATCTACAAAGAAAAATGTAACGCCCCTAAATATAACAGAAACCGGGGGAGTTGGGGCGGGGGTTAAGATGATTGTTTATTGGTTGGCTTCATCAGGGTTTGTTGTATAGTTTGAAAAGTGCCATTCTGGCTCACAGCATACCGATAACCAATGGATGAAATGACATGTTTCAAGTAGGATTGAAGAGACTATAATCAACATAGCCACAGATATGAATACGGAAATGTACTCGATACAGCGAAGAAAAAACACTTGCATTGATTGACCTTCCTTCTCGACAGGAAACAAACCACTGAAGCTGGTGTTAAGAGTGCATAAACACAGCAATGTTAGTAAAATGGAGGAACTGTAAAGGTGCTATAGAATATGCATAGGCAGTTCTCCCAGAAGCGATACCTACTCAACATCACCCCAGCCCTGAAAGCTATAAACTGATTTCGTTTGAAGGAAAGGATTGGCTTCAACAGTCACTACATATTATGCGTTAAGGAGGTTGGCCACCTATCTAAAACAGTAAATTATGAAGTACAGTTCATCCCACAAGTCATGCAGTTGCTAGAAGGTTATCTCTGTCAACCTTCAGGAAAAAGAGACTGGCGGGTCATTAGAGTTGTGTGATTACAGTACATCTGACAAAATTAGCAAAATACCACAAGATTTACCATCCACCCAGTACTTGGTTAGGAAATTATTTTCCTCTGGCAGTAGTATTATAAAGAAAAACCACCAGCAGTAAATAAAATTGATTTTTATCCCAGAAACTGTTTATAAAAATTGTATCAATATTTTTGGGGTACATGTGTACAATGTAAACAAGGGAAGGGCCAGGCTAACCTTCAACCTTGACATCTCTGATGCTTGCTTACACCATCTTACCTTGGTAATGAATAAAAGGGTTAGTACTGAAATATTTCTGTATTACAACATGTACAGTAGTGATGTGAACTACTACTGTACATCATCAATGTCCAACTCACATTGACTTTAGAAATGGGCATAACACATCTACACACAAATTACTTTGGAGGACACTAGTGGTCGAGGTGATATTTCAGAAATACTACTAGTGACATTTCAGAAATACCAATTCCGCCATTGGAAAACTCTGAAAAGGGTGATTTGGATATATGCCGCTGGAGGAGTCGGTAATTTCCTAGAGCAGTATTTCATCCAGGACCATCTGCCCAACTCAAAATGAGTTGGGCTGGATATTACGTCTATAGGACAGGGGCGTGCATCCCTCTGGGACAAACGACTGCTAAAGATCAAGATCAAGATGGAGGAAGGCCACTTAACATTTAGTAACTGTTGAAAACTCATCTCGTTCCTACACCCCTCGTAGGTCTATACTAGCACTAAATAATAGTAGCGGTATGATGCTCACTTCTGGGTCAAGCATCCATGATCCCCTTCTGGACATATCTGGTTTTCCAGGATTGGGTGTGTTTACCCCTTTCTCTAAATTAAACATTCTTCCTGGTTAACTATCAGATCTCAATTGGTCTTCTACTGTTTGAGCTGGAAACACTCACTTTGGTTAGTATGTTCTCATTTTCCTTATCCTAATTTGTGCCTCATAATATGTGAGCGGGTCAACATTTGAAGGTAATCAAGAGAGAATTTGTGGGAAAGAAAGAGGGGGAATTTTGTGTGCCCATTGCAGGGCATATAATTGTGAAGAGGTAGAAAGTAAAAATCAGATTGAAAAATGTGAACTGTGTTCAATCAGAAATTGGGAGCCTCAGTAAGGACAGTTGGTATGTACTCTCTTGAGCATTGAGATCGAGACTCCCGTTGACTCAAAGATGTGACAGTTGGATAAGGGTACCTAGATCCGTGTTTTTGATGAGACTGTATTAAGAACCTTGTGAATTTGCATACACTGACACGATAAAAAAAGAAGACATTTAACATCATGACACAAGATGGGCATGAAGCCAGACCATATAAGAAATCAGGTTAACCAATCGTAACCAAAATAAGAGAGAAGAGCAGAACCTTGCAATTATGATTCAAGAAGAATGTTTGGCAAAAGACTCAAGACAACTGTCAGATGGCCAGTTCTGTGGGAAATGACTAGAAAATCCAGTTTTCATTGCATGTTAGTATGCATGGCAACTTAATCTTTGGATTTCCAATATGAAGTGCGTTTTACTGTTATTCATTTTGGAGTCTAGATGAAGCAACTTATGGACCGCAATGTTTCAGATCTGGAATTTGCACCTCAGGCTGCCATGCACATTTAACTGGTTACGAGTGAGAGAGGCTTGCAAGACCCCCGCACCCACCCTACGCCAAATCCGATGAAGGCTTCAGTTACATGGCCTTGAACCACAAATGAACACTAGGAGATAAAATAAGCAGCACAGAAATCAAACAATGAGAATAAACATGGACATCTATTCTTCCACAGGAGACCGCCAATAGATTGTGGTCTCTTAAAAAGAAAAAAAAACCTCTTGGGACATCATTAATTGTGGATACATTTTCCGTCCTGATGAAGGTCCTTTACTAATCAAAGTAATCTTTCGATCCTGCGCACATCACGACACTTGCGTTTGGCATCTACACGGGCAGCACAGGCAGAGGAGGTTTCAGTGCCTCCCCGGATTCACTTACCCACAAACCAATACCGAGAAGTAAGTCCCAGCGTCTCCTCCAGCCTTGCGCAGGTTTGCAAATGTTTTACGAAAAGTCTGACGAGCGTCGGCAGTTTCCCGGGACACACAGGGAGCCTCAATCCACGGCTGAGACCGATCGGAGCATACAAAACACTATGCAGGTCCAGTGGCCCAGTGGCTAGCTTTCTGCATTTCGTACATCTTCACCAGGTAAGGCCACGGCCGGTGGCATGCATTACTGCACCTGGTGTTCGGGGACTATTTTCATAGGCACAACGTGATACGAGGAAGCAGGCACAAGGCAGCACCTTTTGTGCCCTCTTCACGTATTACCCACCCAACCAGTCACCTGAGGGCATTACAAGGTGTACAAGGAATTGCTGGGCCGCCTGTCAGCTATGAATGCATGGTGTTTGGCACTACAGGTGGATGTCAGGCAGCAGGGGACACAGGTGAGTCCAATCACACAGTACTTTTCCTGTCCTTCGTTCCTTTCGGCTGATACGAACATGGGACAGGCAACCAGCAGGGAGCATTGCTTGATGTGTTTCCTTGAATTTTGACACAATTCCATTTTAAATTCCCATTCACACTTCATTGTTTTTTCATTATCTCTTATTTTATTAGGCAGACCCTGTGACTGCGTCCTTTGACCACCCTCCATGCTCCCATCTCCTTGCCCTGAGTAAGGCCTTTGTGAGGCCAACCCGAATTGTCACAACCACAGCCGAAACTAGAGTTGGTACAAGTTGTTGATTGTTCTATGATACGTTTTCAGTAACTGCCTTAGGCCTTGTCCCACACAATGATTGTGATGTAGGTGAAAAACTCTCTGAACCGCCACCTCTTACAGAGTAATGGCACTTAGTGTTTATTATTGACAGACCCTGCTGTACTTAGTATAACAGATGGGGGAGCTGACTAGAATGTTCAGCCCCCACTTGAGCAATGCAGTTTCTTGTCTGTTGCCTTTGCAATGGTTTTGTTTTTGATATATGTGTTGTTTGTGGTAGAATGTGACAGTTTAATTGTTAAGTCTGGTGATATGGATGTTGAATGATTAAAAGTACCTCTCACTGGATAATGAATGTACCGTGTGGTGGGCAGGGAGAAGAAGAATATCGTGAATATCATGTCCCCCTTCATCGTGTGTGTTTGGTAATTCTCTTGATATTTTAATTACATTTACAAGTACGAGTTGATTAAAAAACGGGTTTATCTCAAAACTATGCATTGTGACGTTTTCATTACGTTGCAAAATTAATTTCCAATTATTCTAAATTTGTGAAATACATCAGGAGCTACTTTCTTTTTTGTGTTGTTCTCTTGGCCCGATGGGCACCTGCTTTCAAAGGATAGTGGGTTGACCTTCCTTTTTGGAAATTCTTTTCTAATCAAAACCAGATGACAATAAGCTCTGTATGAACCTAAACACAATGTGTCAACGACAAAATGTACAATTATGTCACATTCATTTGTGGCACACATTGCTGGTTAAATTTGACCACATTGTATTATTGTGGCGATTGTTGTGAGGAGGTTTCAGCACTTCAAATGAGAGCCATAAGATGCAAGCATCTATATTCCTTGATGTTTAAAACGTGTGTATTGTTTTAACAATTTGTATACCTTTGAATGCAATACATTGATATTTTATGTAATAGAAGTGTTTTGTATACTCTAGCTGAGCTTGTACTAGCTTGGATCTCTCAAATCATTGTGTGTTGTCACATTCACGGGTTGTAGTAGCAGATTTGTCCCTTCACATTCACATTTTTTGTGGGCACACTTATAGGCAGTCTTGACAAGATTGTTCTTGGCGGTAGGATCCTGGGGTCTCAAGACGAATTGACCAGGGACTTATATTTCTTTTAGATCTGGTATTCTACCTATTCCTGAATTGGATTATTTAATGGGAATAATGCGAAAGTAAACTACAAGCAAATACTCTGGGACATGAAATAAATGGTATTTACTTCATGAGACAGCACTCTCTCCACAGTGTTGACATTATGAGCGGCGGGTGCTAGAGAGTATACAGGTTTTGCCCCACAGGCCAGTTTGTGTTTTTATTACCAGTCTCTTTCCCCAGTCTGATGCTAGCCTTGGTACTGTCACTCCCATCTACCACTGGCAGTCTCTCAACATTGGATGGCTGAGTCCAATTAGTTACACCATCTAGCTAACTATACAGCGACAGGCTTCTTTATGATGGAACTCAAACAGCATATGTTGCATTCATGAGTTATCAGGGTTTAATTTCTCCTAATTATCATGGATTATATGACCGATAAACGCTCCATTACTAAAAAGAAAAACAATAAGTGATCTACAAATTTAATTTACACTTGTTAGAAGGGGACTTAAACTCTGAGTAAATGTTATTATGTTTTACATCAATTTACATAAAGTAATTTATACAATTGCATACAACTCTAATTTCAATAACCCTAATACTTTCTTAATATGATTATAAATCTGGAATCCCGTTTGCATATAATAATTTCGCATGTTTGCAATGCTCTAAATGTTCCTGTACTTATATATCATGATTTTTGGACCCTCCGCAGGGGTAAACATGTTTTGCTTACACATTGTTTTTCAGAGGAGTGGACATCAATTCAATCTTTCAGTTCTTGTCTCTTTCATTCACACACATTGGAAATTGCTACTTATTTATAGCAATATAGGTTCTATGTGATTATGGGGGTAAATCATAGAATTTAGCGCACAAGTGGCGCACGCGGCTGGTGCACAGTGTGCGCGTGCGAATCTCTGCGCCAGCCGCGTGCGCTAAAATCTATTTCCGCGCACAGTGTATTCATGGATTTCAGCTACCGAAACCAGCCGTGGCACACAGTGGCGCAGCGACCCTGCAGCAGCACCAGTTACGCCCCCAAGAACGCCCCAAGGCAGCAAATAGCAGGGCATGTGGGCAGCAGGCAGTCAGGCAGCAGCAGATGGCAGGTGGGAGTGTGCTCAGGGCTCTGGGGGCAGTGATTTGGCCTTTTGGGCAGGAGCGTGGTCTTCCGTGTGTTTTCGCGTGGCCAGCTTGATATGGAGTGATTTGAAAAATGTGCACGTCACCGTGTAATTCCAGGAAAGGCCCCTAGCGCGTAAGTGCGTCCGCACTCATATGCGCTTTCATTGGACCAAAGGCGCCTCTGTGACGTGACGCACGCGGGCGTGCGTGGGCGTTTCCCTCGTGACGTTAGCATAGTGGTTCAGCGCGCCTGAAAAACTGCACGTCCGTGTGGGAATGCGTGTAATCCGAGGAAAGGGCCCATGCACGTAAGTGACGTAACACGTGCAGGCGTTTCCCTCAGCATGGGTTAAAGGTGAGCGGGGGCAGCAGTTCGCTGTATGTGCCTTTCGAGGAGACTGATGTGTGTTGCTGCTTCCTGTTGTTTCGCACGCCATCACAACTTCACAGCTATCACGGTCGTCTCTCTTCTTGTGGCGGGTGTATTGGCTACGTGTGTTTTTCTGCATCGCGCTAGTCAGACGGTGAGTCGCACATGCTATTTTTCCCACTGCGTTTGCCCCTGTGTATCGCACCCATTTTCGAGGTCATAGTAGCCTGCGTGTCCCACGCGTATGCGTTATTCGTGTTACTGGGTGCCACCGCGTACTGTGGGAGGTTGATTCCACGCACGTAGGCTGCAGGGTTGCATTCACGGTTTTACTGCAGTTTTGGGGTTCCTGAGCGTTGCGTGACCCGTCACTACATCACCGGGGTCACATACAGCCTTGCAGGTGCAGGGGGGCTGTTAACATCTTGCTTCCCACCCCCTTCACCCCAATTGCCCAGGTCAATTGTGGTGTACACCTCCCATTGGCACTACTCCATCTGTGCCGGCACTACTACATCTGTTCCATGGTTGGGAGGCCACCAAAGGTGAGGGGCGCCTCAGCTGGGCATACTCCTTGTGGCGGGCGTGGTCGGGGATGTGGCCGTGGTGACCAGGGAGTAGGGGGACTCCAGGGTGTCCAGGGCGGCCACAGAGGGGGAAGAGGCAGGGGTGCGCCACTTGAGCACAATATTGTGCCATGTGTTGGTGCAGTCATGCCACCACCCCCTGTGGTTCCAGGGGATGCAGCTTCTGCATCTGGCACTGGCGCCCGTGTGACCCGGCAGTCCGTTCCATCGACTACCACGGGTCCAAGGGTAGTGGTAGCTGCAGGTGCAGCTGTGGACACCGCCACCCAGGCTCAGGGTCTGCCAGCGTTGGCACTTGAGGAGCCCTTGGAAGATTTCCAACAGGCCAGGAGGGAAACCGTAGGGCCACGCAGGGCTGCTCTGACCAAGACACGTGTCCCTGGGGCAGTTATGTCATCTGCTGCCCCGAACAGCCGGGTGTTGGCAAGTGCAGGGGCAGATGCACCCAACAACACCCCTGTTGTGAGTCTGCCAACCAGGACCGTTGCGGTAATGACCCTGCCACAGCGGATGTTGCTGCGCAGAGTACATTAGAGGGCACCCAGCTGCCACTGACACAAGTCAGGCCTTTGGTCGTCTCTCCACCTGCCACCCCCTTTGCTCAATCCACCGAACCCACTGGCCATACTGGTCAGGGTGGCATTAGCCAGCCAGGGTCTGTGCCACAGTCCAAGAGGAGGAAGGTTGCACCTGCACCAGAGGCTGGGGCCCCACACACAGCAACGACTTCCTGCACGTCGAGGAAGAAGCCTTTCTGTAAGCAGGAACTGGACTTCCTCGTGGACTACGTGCGGGGCCACAGCCATGACATGATAGTGGGTGCCAATAGTCAGACTACGGCTGCCCACCGTGACACCCACTGGAAGCAAGTTGTGGAACATGTCAGTTCATTCGGCCATGAGGTGCGCACGGCGCAAGAGTGCAAAAAGCGTTGGAATGACCTCAAACGCAGCGCTAAGGCTAAGCATGCCCCAAATTACAACTTGACTCTGGTGACTGGCGGTGGGCCTGCACCAGTGGAGGAAGAGCTCACTCCGCATGAGTCACTCGTTGCGGAGTTCATACCATATGAATCGGTCGAAGGAGTGGGAGAGATGCTGGACTTTGATGCCCAGTCCAGTGAGTGTTAATGCGTGTTTGTTGAGGACGTGTGTGTTTTACTTTTGGGATGTGTTGTGCATGATTGCCACTACATGTGACGTGTACATGGTTCTGATGTGCAAGTAATGCAATGCTTCCGTGATGCATGTCTGCTGTGCTGGATGGTGGACATGTTGAGCAGACGGGGACTGTCTGCATCACCACTATTGCGCCCTACTCACATGCTGGTTACCAGTATACCCCTTCGGTCCATGTTCCAGCTCACTGGCCCTTCTGCATGTAGCGTGGGGTGACCTTCCTCTCAGCCCAGGCACAATGTCATAGCATAACTGACGTGCATGCGTCCTCTGCCTGCATGCGGGTACTCCATGTAGGCATGCTCCCTTGCCCCTCCTCCGCCACTCTGCACCCCAGTTCCACCTTTGCAGTGATCTGCTTCAATCTTGCCATTGGGTACTTTCCTGTTCATGCGTCCTGTGTACATGCTAACTTCCAGCGGACAATCTGCCAGACATATGCTGTGTGGTACAGCCTTAGTACTTGATGCAGGGTATCTCACTTGTACTGTGCAGAGGTCAGATGCCCCGCAGGGACATGAGTGCCCATTCATGCTCCAGGTGCATTGCACACATGCCCCTATGTGTCCTTGACTGGACGATCACTGTAATACAAGTCCTGGGTGACATACATTGCATGGCATCTCATCAGCCTTCCCATGTCAACTGTGGGTCAGTACTGCGTTGCACACATGTTTAGGGACTGACATTCTGTGTGGGTCGCAGGCCTCAGCCTATTTAGTGGCCAATGACTCTGTCCGACTGTTGTAGTATCTTCTTCACACATAAGAGGCCTCCAGAGGTTTCATCATGTGTCCTGCTTACTGTCCCATCATCATTTGCAGTGTTGTCACTTGAATCACATTAAGCTGTTGATGCCAGTCAACACTGCCTGTCAATACACAGGTCTATGGTCAGACTTTTAATACCATGCTAGGCATCCCTGCTTTTGCACTTGGGTGGAGGTGAGCTTTGCTTGTAGATATGCTACCCATTGAATGCACATTGCATGTGATGCCTGAAGTTGACCTTGCACTGCCTTCACATTTCCTGACACACACCATGAAGTCCTTGTACATGTAGGTAGTGAGTGACATACACATTTGCTGTACTGCATAGACCCACTTTTATGCAAACTGCCACCTTTTAACAGGTCTGATCACAGAAGCAATTCAAAGTTGACCAGCATGCATGCCAGGTTCTATTTTTTGTGTCACATGTCTGCCTGATGTGTTTGGTGTTGGTGTGTGTGCGTGTTGTGTGCTTCTGACATGTGTAGTGACCTTTTTCTCTATATTTTTCAGATGATGACGCAATGGAGCCGGAGGATGGTGTTGTCATGCCAGACACAGAGTTGTTACCACTACATCAACCCGGCACAAGTGGGGGTCGTGGGGTGGTAGGCCACGAAAACCCCCATGTGCTACAGTCCATCTTGTCTCTGGCTGACTATGAGTCCAGCCCTGATGACGACTCTGCCGCCCATGTCGAGTTGGATGAGCATCAAGTCCATGTGTCAGGGGTGAGTGATTCTGATGTGGACACTCCTCTGTCCGCGACACCTGCACTGAGGGGTCAGACAGTCTTGGTACCTCCGCCCGTGGTGGATTGGGATGCAGGATCACCCTCCATGCCAGTCACTGATGTGCCTGGGACATCACGTCGACGGGGGCATGTAGTTGTGCAGCCGCGGGCGGTGCCAAAACAGCAAGGACACCCGGTCCTTGGGTCCCGCAGGGGTCAAGCCCAGCAACGCGGTCACCGCGCACAACCGCAGTATACTGAGTGGGAGCAAGACATGACTGCCAATTCAGAACGGCAGGGGGCAGCAATGGAGAACATCGCTGAGAGCATGGAGCGTGTGGCCCGATCTGTGCTCCCCCCTGCTAGGCAGGTGCTTCTCCAGCAGCAGGCGACACAGTCCACGGCCCGCTCACTCAGGCTGGGCATGGCGGCCTCAGACAGGGCACGCCAGGCTGAAATGTCGTCTCTGCGTCAAGCAATTGCTGCTCATGCAGAGGCACACATGGAGGCCCTGAGGGAGGAGTATGCTTCCCTCAGATCCACTCTGTGTGTCCTTCTGATGTCCCAGAGGGAGCGTGCAGAGGATAGGTTTGCACAGCTTGAACGTACCATCTCGGCTGAGCTACAGGCTTGCCGGGAGGTGCAGCGGTTGTCCAGCCAGGCCTTGCAGGAGGAACTCCATGTTACACGTGCTACCTTGAAAGAGGAAGCACGTGTATCACGTGAGGTTCTGCATGCAGACCTACGTCACATCGCCACACAGAACCAGACTCACCCGTCCGGCAGACTTGCTGCCGACGAGGGGCAAGCTGTGGCTAGGCGTGGCCAGGCTACTGTGCCACATCCTCCTTTCCAGGATGAGCCAGACTCGGACGACCATCCATCTCCCACATAGGTCAGGCTGTGCAGGCGTTGAGCCCATGGAGGTTTTTTTTTTGGGCTCTGCATCATCGCATGTGGGTGGTGAGCAGCACCCTGTACCTCCCCCCTCATGGGTGCCTCCCCCCCGGGTCGTATGTGGCCATTTTTGATTTTTCTTTTAGTTTAGTTAGTTAAGTTTCTGTTTGATAGTTAGTTTAATTAGGTAATGTAGGTTTTTCATAGTTAGTGTAATTAGTTAATATAGTTTAAAATTGCTTGTCTATTGTGCTTTCATGTGACGGTGCGGTGCTTTGGGGCTTTTGAAAGCATCCACTGTCTGTTCCAGCTGGGCCCTTCAGGCTTCTCTTGTGTATGTGTTTGCTGATTGGGGTCCTTGAATCACATATGCCACTCCTGCTTCCCTTATCCATGGGCTTGCAAGGATGGTTCGGTGTAACAGCCTATTATACAAGGGCTTTGGACTGTCATATCTGTGGCATGTCTGGTGCTGTGTAACTTGTGTTGACACCCCTAGTGGGGATGATTGCGGTGTTATTGACCACTGTTCTGCTTTTGCTAGATGGGGTATTTCATGATTGAGTACATTCATTGCTATGCATTGTGTAATATGTTTCTTATCTTTACTGTACACGTGCTTGTTGCAATTCATGCTGTAGATAGTGTGTTACACACTTTGGATGTGAAAGACGGACTGATGGTGTGATTTCAGATGTACGTCTCTGACATGGTCCAGTAATGAGATGCCTGAAGAGACACACACAGATGACTCTAAAGCATTAATCATGCGTTTCATGGCCTTTCTGCAGGGGGATGAGCCTCCAGATCACCTTTGCCAGCAGACATGGCCCATTGGACATCTGGATTCTGGACACGTTTGGTGGTGCCCACATGCACAGGTGTGTGCAAGCAGAGGCACAGGGATTGCAGACATATATCCTAGAACTGCTGACGTGTTTCAAGGGACTCCAGGCAAGGTGAGCAGCACAGGGGGGCCACAACATAGCAAAGCTTCCACCAGGCCAGTTGCACATGAATGCTTAGTAGCAGCACTGACGGTGTGCTTGGACGTATATTGGCGTTGAAGCTCACAATACAGCTCAGATGTGTTGGTGGACTGATGGCTAGTTGATTGTAAGGTTGTCTGGGGCACCTGCAGGGGCAGTGGCTCATACCCTCCGGTCAACCATGGGCCATTGAGGCACTTGTATCACCCATGTAGCCTTCCGAGACATGGAAAGGAGCAGCTCACAGGGACATACAGCAAGGGACAGACTCGGGTGCAGTGAATTTCATTTCCATGTACATTTTGAAACATGCACTGCCTACTTTGTTTCGTTCATGGTGGAACACGACTTGTTCTGAAGTCATACCTTGCTATATGCATCTGTCTGCTTACCCAGGGAACATTGCATGTTGTGTGAATCGTGACACATTGGTGTTCCATTTGCCACGCACCCACCGGCGGCTGACTTACTGCATTGACTGTCTATGACCCATCACAGGAGTAATGTTACATATGGGTACAAAGCATCCACACCAGATTGTCTGTTTGTAGTGTAGTTTGTTGCTATGGAGCATATTTGGTGGTGTGTTTGTGTGTTATGGGCACGCACAGATTATTAACTGTGGCTCTCTTTGCACCATTGAATTGCTCCTGTAACCGGACCTGAGAGTGCGCAGGCAGGAGGCCAGCACTCAAAACCACAGCTAAGTGTCTTGTTGTTTTTCTTTCAAACTGCTCTGCGTAGGCTTGCTGGGGGGTGCACTAATGCATGGATGAATGTGTAATTCAATTTGGTATGTTTTTTTTTCCCTAATCACCCCGGGTCCTATCCAATTCTAAACCCTGTACCCTCTACCCGGTGTTCCTGCTTCCCGTACCTAGCCAACCAATGTTCCCTAACCCTCTTTCCCCGCTGGGGTTGTGGATGCCTATGTAAGCCCCAAGCTTGCAGGCACCAAAACCCTAGAGGGGGTGGTTGGTTTGTGCCACTCCTAAGCCTGGACTCCGGAAGGCCCTGACAATGATGTACAAGTTTGTTAGGATTGTGTATGTGTTAATGCAGGTAGTACATTTTTGGGCATTCCCCACTTGCACGTGTCATTCCTCCTCCCCTCTCCTGCCACTCATTCCAGTTATGCAGTATGCCAACGCCTGTCCTGACTGCATATCCCTGACCCTCCTTCCCCACCAGGGTCTCAGAGGCGTGTGTGAGTTTGACCTTGCAGGCACCCGGGCCACGGTGGGGGTGGTTGGTTCGTGCCACTCCTGCACCTGTACACGGGAGTTGTGACAGTACACATCCATTCGTGGTGCATCATTCTATGTTATGTACCACACATGGTTCACATCCTGTTGTGACATTGTTTTACTGTGCTACCTTGGTTGTTACATCATTGTGGTAGTACTTGGCCTTTGTGAGGTACTGCTACTTCAAGTCATCTACTGGAGGCTGTTCTCATTCATTTTTCTGCCTTGGAGTTTGTGTTTTTGCAAATCAAGGTGGACTCTGAGGGTCCAGGCAACTTTTTACACACAAGGTGGGAGATGGTGACGAAGGGGAAGGGTGATCCTATGGCCAGGTGAAATTAAGGGTTGAAGGCTCCATGACCCAGGCGCAGTTGTTCAGTGGGTCATGGTGATTTGTGAGGGAGCGGGGGTGTTTTGTTGTTGATAGTTGCCTTGCCCTGCAGTGTGATGGGAACCCTGACATTGTAATTGTGGTATCCTATGTACATGATGTGTTCTGCTGATCAATGCCTGTTCATGTCTTGTGTTTACCTTTCAGGTTTGAGGGGATAGTTGTGGTTTGACATGCTGGAGTGTACACATGGTGAATATTCACATGTGATGTGTTAGAGGACACTGATGGTCACTTGATTGCACATGCATATGTTGAGTGCATGTCCTTACTGACCCACACACTCGCACTATGATGCACTACATGTACAACCACCCTTGGACATCCACGTGTACACTCTGTTTGCCTTCTGCTGCCCACTGTGTCCCTGCAGTACATATTCTGTGACCAATTATGGATCCTGTACATGCCTAATTTGCTTTTTGATGTGGTTTGTCGCTTAGATGTGATGCTCAGGGTGTGCATCACACACAATGGCTGTTCACTGTGCTGTGCGCTGAGCAGTGTGTTGCAGGAGTTGGACACAGCACACAGAAGCTGCAGTGTTGATTTTGCAATGCCCAATGTGCATGTAGACAGGCATTCATTGTTATGTTACGGCTACAACTTTTGTAATGCATTTGGGAATTACTTATTTTGGGTGGGAGGTTGTTGGTCAGTCATTTCATCTGATTCCATGTCAGGCATCATTGTCTGATGCCAATATACATTTTTCACATGGCAATGTGTACCTTATTGGTACTGTGTTGGTGTATGGCTATTGCTTGCCATGTCATGTTTTGGTTTGGGAGGGTTTGAGTGACATAAAAGTGATGGTCATGGCCTGTTGCGCAGGTGTGTGTGATTCACACCTTGCATGTCAGGGTCAGCCGCTTCTCGAAGCAACGAGCTGGGGGTAGATCTCTCTCCACGGCAGGGGCCTCCCTCTGGAACAGCCTTCCTGCCTCCCTGGAACTTGAGGAGAGCCATCTCCGGTTCCGGAAGCACCTCAAAACCTTCCTCTTTGCTTCTGCTTTCTCTCTCGCTCTCCCTTGCTAAATTCTTCACTGAAACTGCACTGAATCTGCAACTGGGCCACTCTCACCAACCTCGGTCCCTGGACCAGCCACTCTCCACTTGCACTGCCTCCCTGGCAACCCCTGCACTGCGGGACTGTCTCTCTATCCCTACAGCCCACCCTTCCCAGCACTTGTCTGCACTTACCTTTGCACTTGCCACCAGCTGGCCTATTTATTTATTTTTTATTCTACTTACCCTGTACTGCACTCCCCCTCTCCCCTTCCCCTTGCACTTTTCCCTTCCCCCTACCCCTGAACTTGCGCAATCTAAATGACACCTGGCCTAGTAGGATCGTTGTCTGTCTTCCCTTGTTCCCCTCTCCCTGCCTCGTCGCACCTTGAAACACTTGTGTATAGGCACGTTACAAATGCCATATCATCTCATATCATATATCATATATGTGCCTTTTGGTCACACAGGATAGCTTGTGTTTAAGTAGCTAGGGATGCACAAAATGTGGCACTTCCATGGCAACAATCTCAGGGTGGTAAGGTTGTGACAGTTGACTGTCTCTTTGTCATCATCGATTGTCACCTGGCATGTGCCAGGCCTGTGTGCACTCTGCAGGGGTGGGAGTTTAGGTGAAAAATGTGGCCACAAGCTGGGTCCGGGCTTCCTCGCCACGTGCCCTGTCCCCTCCCATGGGCAGCGCCTGTGCCTGTGGTTGGGGATGTGGGGGCACCACCATGTCCACCGGTACGCCCTGCCGTGTTGCAACATTGTGCAGGACACATGCTGCCACAATGATCCTGCACTCTACTGGGGGTGCATAGAGTAGCTGCCCGCCAGAGCAGTCAAGGGAGCGGAAGCGTGACTTGAGCACTCCGAATGTGCGCTCCACTATGGCCCTGGTTGCAATATGGGCAGCGTTGTATCTTACCTGGGGTGGTGTGGTGGGGTTCCGGATTGGCGGACTGGTTGCTCAGAGGGTAGGCACTGTCCCCCAGGGAGGTGTAAATGGTTGTGATTATTGGGGTTTGTGTATTTGTGTGTGTGTGTGTGACATGCATGCATGTGCAAGGGCATTTGTACTCACCTAGGAGCCATGTGTCGCCATGCTGCCCAGCTTCCAGGGCCCGGCTCAGGGCGGACATTCTGTATATGAAACTGTCATGGGTGGAGCCAGGGTAGTTTGCATAGACAGAGGTGATGATTCCCTTTGCATCGCATACCACCTGTACATTGATGGAATGGCATTGCTTGCGGTTTCAGTAGATGTGCTCAGTGGCCCCAGGTGGACGTAGGGGAAGTGTGCCACCCTGTAAAAATCCAGGACAACGGCCTGCCTTTCTGCGGGTGTTCTGGGCATGTATATGTGCCTGCGGACTGAGGGGCGTGCTGTCATGATTGCCAAGACCTGGTGTAGGCAGCGTGACTGCGTGGCCTGTGAGACCCGCCCCACTATGGCAGTAGTCCGCTGAAATGACCCAGTGGCCAAAAAATGTAGGACATTGAGCACCTTCTCCAAGGGGCTCAATGCTTGGGAGAAAAGGGTGGGGGATGTAAGGTCATCTTCCCACTCCCTGACCAGGTCTAGGATGATATGGGGTAGAAACCTATACCTGCTGTAGACCTGGTCGTCAGACATCCCAAAAAGGCTTGTCCGTGGTGCGAAAATGCGTGCCCTGGCTATTCTCCTCCTCCTGCGGTGTCCCACGATCAGTGCTGCGACAAATGGGGCATTCATCGTAGCTGTATATACGTGTTTGTTGTTTGCGCGCACTTTTATACTGTGCGTGGGGACGCTTCCGCCTGCCTTCGTGTGGGGGATGCGTTGATGCTTGTGTGCGTCTTTTGCCGTGCGCGGGTTTCCCATATTTGAATCCATGAATACGGGTTGTTCGCGTGCGTGTGGGCGTTCCGTGTAGTTCCCTGCAGTACTTCCCCAGTTACGCCTTCTTTTTCACGCGTTATTCCCCATTCCACGTGTTACGCCCACTGTTCCGCCCACTTTGGTTGTGTGCGCCGCGCCATGTGCGCTTTTTCTGTGCGCATAGCGCACGCCGTTTGGTGGAGTGTGTGGCCGCGTGCGCCATGCAAGGATTTGGGGCACGTACAGCGGGAAACACGCGCAGCGTCTTCCTTGAATCGCACGCATGCGCGTGCGCTGGGTTTCTCACGCTTGCACCACCTTGCGCCTGTTTAAGCTGGGATTTTCGGCACATGTTTGTTCGATGAATTTACCCCTATGTCTCCAGGGAAAAAGTCTCCAGAAAGGCATTTTTTTCCTGCACCCCTAACAGCCCTTCCCCACATATTGTAGGACGAGTATTGTTTACTCTTATATCCCCCAGTTCAAGAATATCTGGGAAAGTGCTTAATTTTCTTGGGAGTGAACATTTGGGGAATTATCACCCTCTGGCAAACTTTTCCTCAGCTACTTTATTAGTGGATACATCACCATAATACCAGCAATAATATATTTCACCTATAGCTGGAATATTACCTCTTTTGCTATACCTTTGTGGGGGACGAACATAATGATGTTGTTTCACATACTGGAGACTAAGAGTCATGGATTCAAAATAAACAGCACTTTTAGAGTATTATTTTTGCAGTAAGAAGTGCAGTCATTGACCCTCATCAAGAAGTAATTGTGAGTATAACACAGTGACATTAAGAAGGTGGTCCTGAGGAAAGTTGGAAAAAGCAATTATCTACCACTGAAACCGGTTGTCATAGATGTAGAGATGGCTTCTAATGAATTGCCACCAACTACAGCCTGCTTGATTCTCAGGGAATAAGCAAATTACTCTGTGCCTTGCTGATCAAGTTGGACTTCAGATTTTAGCCAATTGTTTTTCAGGCTTGGGATCCAAACCTATTGGAAAATAAAGTTAGACTGTTTGCCAACGAAACTGTCTGGAAACCACACATTGTTTAATATGGTATGTGAGATAGAGGTTTACATGAGGTTAAGTGATGTTGTGTAGTTGTGACATGGGGATACCATGGATCCCGCAGATATATTGATTGAGGATTTCTTAATTTTTCCACTTTTAGTTAGGCGGTGCATCAGCACCCATTAGGGATAACATAATATAGGCAGGGGAAGAAAGCAACTTCCCCTGTCCTCTTCTCTTGTCGCTAATCAGATGCCTATGGATTTGAATGCAGGATAAGGATCATCACTTTTCTTACGAATTTTGATACATTGTGTTACATGAAATTAGATTCAAGGTGTTTTGCCCAAATCTTGTGTTGAAAACTGTGAGCTGGGGCAGACTCTTATCAGTTCTTGTTACGCCGTCCTTTGAATGTTGTTTGTAGTGTATAAGTCACCACACAGTAATTGGACAGAACCTGTAAAAAGCGTGTCCGCCATTTTGGATTATTTGTTTTCCTGGGGTTGTACAGGCACGCTGGCATCTGCACACTTGAGTGAAGCCACATCTTCAGCAGGACCCACAGTGAGCATTATGAATTCTTCTTAATTGTTGGCATAACTTCTAGGAGGGTCACTATACCCCAAAGAGCTGAGCTTGGGACGGTGTGTACTGCCAGACATGAGATTGAGGGTCGTTTGTCAAGATACTTTAAAGGCCAGTACTGTCTTAAGGTGACATTTGAATGTCACCTGACCATGGATGGGGGCTAAGTGAGGGTTAGTGGTGGATCCTTTGCATACCATCCTGGGGGCCTCATCACTTCCTGGGTGAGGTCCACGGCTCTTTGTCACCAAACTATGCATGGCAAGATTAAAGCAGGGGTCTTCATCACATAGTCAACTTTTGCAGCGGGGAGATGCTTGTCCAGACTTTTTTATTTGCTGTTCATTTTGGGACATGTCATCCAACGCAGTACTGTGATCCCCAGAATGCAATAAAGGAAACCGGACTAGAGAAGCATCTCTCAAATGTAGCATGCGTGAAATCCCCCTTCTGGTGAAGACCCTCCTGTGCTCACCTGTCCCTTTTAGGTGGATTTAGGGGTAAGTGATACTGATGTTTCATTGTGTTTTCTGGAATGCTCTATATCCTCTCAGCACACTGTAGATCTGTTTTCCCACTTCACGGTGCCTACAGCTCTGTGACTACCTTTTGCCTCTTTTCCCTTAAATCTCTACACTTTCATCTAGTTTAATTCCCTGCAATCTGTAATTTGTTGTTGCTAGTATCCATCTCTGTCTTTGACTGTGCATTATGAGTATATCTAGTATATGCCAACAGCCAGAACAGTTAAACCAGAATTGGATAGGATTATATGTGTACCTACTCTTAAAATACAAATTCCATTAGGTGACTGATTAACTGCAATTGGAATATCCTCCCACCTGAGAAAAAATTGTTAGCAAGACCTATGTTTGCCTTAATACGAGGTACGAATCTGAGGGATATCCTGGTACATTCCTTGAGTGAATACATTTACTGCCCAATGGGGACTCCCCTATCAAGGATCATTAGCAGTCTGGTAATTGCAATATATGCACATCCACCAAAAATATGACCATTCTGGAGTTGCAGAGTTTCAGCAATTGACACACAAAAAATCATACCTATCTAATAAAATGTCCAGTGCCTCCTAGAGTACATTGCAAAGACCTCAAAACAGTTTAGAAGAGCATCAATTAAGAGTAAGAACGAAGCAAGAGCAGGCATTACTGGTTACCAACTATATTGAGAGGGGATCCTCTAAACGAGATCTGGAATGGGTGGTGATGTCTGAGATCAATGATATGATATGATATGGAATTTATAACGTGCCTATACACAAGTGTTTCAATGAAGAGCTACTGAAACACCTAAACAGCTTCTGACAAAAGTGCATTCTGGGATATGTTAACCAATGTCAGTATTGAACCCATATATTGAATGGCTGGCAGTATTCATGTGATTTGTCTGGTTTGTCACAATATATTGGCTATTTTTTAATTGTTTAATTGTTTTTATTTATTTATAGTGTTAATTGGTTAATAAAAACCTTATACACTTATAAAAACATAAGAAACAAAGCTTAACAAATTGCATTTCATATCATAACATTTGAACAAATCCTAAAAATCTAAAATTCATAATTCATAAACAATTTAGCACCATATTACAATTTTTGATCAAGATACATAGCTCTGTAAACCCAACCTAAATTCAATAAAACAAACCTAAATTCCCAATTATAAAATGCCTTACACTTATATAAAGCAAACAATTTCTATTTCAAATGGGGGAATTAACAACATATTTCATAATATTTCATATTTCATAATATTTAATCAGCAAATATTTCACCACAATGAACCTCAAAACACACTAATACACATCTAAACCCTACTCAATCATATGTTCTACTTACAAAACCTAATCTACATTGCCATTAATACTGTTAGATAATGCATCTATCATTCTTTTAATTCGTTTCCATATATAATAAGCCGCACTGATATACATCTGAGGCTCTGCCGAGTAGATACTAGACCAAAATTGGTCTGTTGCAACCAACCTTAGATCATGAGTTAGGTCCTTGTATGCTTTATAATACATATCTAGCAGTTTATCACAATCGGTCAATAGGTGTCTGATCGTTTCAACCTCCCTTTGGCACAGTCGGCATACTCTTATTTCTCTCGGTATACCAGAAAAAATCATAAAGAATGGGTATTCCCAGTTTTTTCATTTTGGGGGATCAACACTATCGAATGGGAGACTAATGTAGTAACAAAACAGTGATAGGTCGACTACCCCTTCCTTGAGTCCCTGTGTCAATTACAGGATAAATCCTAAGTAATCCCGATAACTCAGAGATTAATCATACCACAATTGTATCAATTAGAAAAAACGTGTTCATTTATTTATATGCATTTTATGCAACACATAAAAAAGGACTATCACTGAGTCCTATACCTAACAGACTAAAACTCAGTGATAGTCTTTTTTTATGTGTTGCATATAAATAAATGAACAAGTTTTTTCTAATTGATACAATTGTGATATGATTGTGGTATGATTAATCTCCGAGTTATTGGGATTACCTAGGATTTATACCGTAATTGACACAGGGACTCTCGGTATACCAGACCATCCACCAACATATTCATAGCAGGGAACAATATTAAATCTTAATAAAGTGATGAATCTAGAGAGGTCACTGTGTCCTACTTTCAGCAAATAGCTACGAGGCTTAGAAACTTCTAAGCCTTGTAGACTATATACTTCGTATCGTCTCTTTTTGCCTAGTAGCTCAAGATTTTTATCTCTGCGCCAGCCGCGTGCGCTAAAATCTATTTCCGCGCACAGTGTATTCATGGATTTCAGCTACCAAAACCAGCCGTGGCACACAGTGGCGCAGCGACTCTGCAGCAGCACCAGTTACGCCCCCAAGAACGCCCCAAGGCAGCAAATAGCAGGGCATGTGGGCAGCAGGCAGTCAGGCAGCAGCAGATGGCAGGTGGGAGCGTGCTCAGGGCTCTGGGGGCAGTGATTTGGCCTTTTGGGCAGGAGCGTGGTCTTCCGTGTGTTTCGCGTGGCCAGCTTGATATGGAGTGATTTGAAAAATGTGCACGTCACTGTGTAATTCCAGGAAAGGCCCCTAGCGCGTAAGTGCGGCCGCACTCGTATGCGCTTTCATTGGACCAAAGGAGCCTCTGTGACGTGACGCACGCGGGCATGCGTGGGCGTTTCCCTCGTGACGTTAGCATAGTGGTTCAGCGCGCCTGAAAAACTGCACGTCCGTGTGGGAATGCGTGTAATCCGAGGAAAGGGCCCATGCACGTAAGTGACGTAACACGTGCAGGCGTTTCCCTCAGCATGGGTTAAAGGTGAGCGGGGGCAGCAGTTCGCTGTATGTGCCTTTCGAGGAGACTGACGTGTGTTGCTGCTTCCTGTTGTTTCGCACGCCATCACAACTTCACAGCTATCACGGACGTATCTCTTCTTGTGGCGGGGGTATTGGCTACGTGTGTTTTTCTGCATCGCGCTAGTCAGACGGTGAGTCGCACATGCTATTTTTCCCACTGCGTTTGCCCCTGTATATCGCACCCATTTTCGAGGTCATAGTAGCCTGCGTGTCCCACGCGTATGCGTTATTCGTGTTACTGGGTGCCACCGCGTACTGCGGGAGGTAGATTCCACGCACGTAGGCTGAGGGGTGGATTCACGGTTTTACTGCAGTTTTGGGGTTCCTGAGCGTTGCGTGACCCGTCACTACATCACCGGGGTCACATACAGCCTTGCAGGTGCAGGGGGGCTTTTAACATCTTGCTTCCCACCCCCTTCACCCCAATTGCCCAGGTCAATTGTGGTGTAAACCTCCCATTGGCACTACTCCATCTGTGCCGGCACTACTACATCTGTTCCATGGTTGGGAGGCCACCAAAGGTGAGGGGCGCCTCAGCTGGGCATACTCCTTGTGGCGGGCGTGGTCGGGGATGTGGCCGTGGTGACCAGGGAGTAGGGGGTGTCCAGGGCGGCCACAGAGGGGGAAGAGGCAGGGGTGCGCCACTTGAGCACAATATTGTGCCATGTGTTGGTGCAGTCATGCCACCACCCCCTGTGGTTCCAGGGGATGCAGCTTCTGCATCTGGCACTGGCGCCCGTGTGACCCGGCAGTCCGTTCCATCGACTACCACGGGTCCAAGGGTAGTGGTAGCTGCAGGTGCAGCTGTGAACACCGCCACCCAGGCTCAGGGTCTGCCAGCGCAGGCTGCGTTGGCACTTGAGGAGCCCTTGGAAGATTTCCAACAGGCCAGGAGGGAAACCGTAGGGCCACGCAGGGCTGCTCTGATCAAGACACGTGTCCCTGGGGCAGTTATGTCATCTGCTGCCCCGAACAGCCGGGTGTTGGCAAGTGCAGGGGCAGATGCACCCAACAACACCCCTGTTGTGAGTCTGCCAACCAGGACCGTTGCGGTAATGACCCTGCCACAGCGGATGTTGCTGCGCAGAGTACATTAGAGGGCACCCAGCTGCCACTGACACAAGTCAGGCCTTTGGTCGTCTCTCCACTTGCCACCCCCTTTGCTCAATCCACCGAACCCACTGGCCATACTGGTCAGGGTGGCATTAGCCAGCCAGGGTCTGTGCCACAGTCCAAGAGGAGGAAGGTTGCACCTGCAGCAGAGGCTGGGGCCCCACACACAGCAACGACTTCCTGCACGTCGAGGAAGAAGTCTTTCTGCAAGCAGGAACTGGACTTCCTCGTGGACTACGTGCGGGGCCACAGCCATGACATGATAGTGGGTGCCAATAGTCAGACTACGGCTGCCCACCGTGACACCCACTGGAAGCAAGTTGTGGAACATGTCAGTTCATTCGGCCATGAGGTGCGCACGGCGCAAGAGTGCAAAAAGCGTTGGAATGACCTCAAACGCAGCGCTAAGGCTAAGCATGCCCCAAATTACAACTTGACTCTGGTGACTGGCGGTGGGCCTGCACCAGTGGAGGAAGAGCTCACTCCGCATGAGTCACTCGTTGCGGAGTTCATACCATATGAATCGGTCGAAGGAGTGGGAGAGATGCTGGACTTTGATGCCCAGTCCAGTGAGTGTTGATGCGTGTTTGTTGAGGATGTGTGTGTTTTACTTTTGGGATGTGTTGTGCATGATTGCCACTACATGTGACGTGTACATGGTTCTGATGTGCAAGTAATGCAATGCTTCCGTGATGCATGTCTGCTGTGCTGGATGGTGGACATGTTGAGCAGACGGGGACTGTCCGCATCACCACTATTGCACCCTACTCACATGCTGGTTACCAGTATACCCCTTCGGTCCATGTTCCAGCTCACTGGCCCTTCTGCATGTAGCGTGGGGTGACCTTCCTCTCAGCCCAGGCACAATGTCATAGCATAACTGACGTGCATGCGTCCTCTGCCTGCATGCGGGTACTCCATGTAGGCATGCTCCCTTGCCCCTCCTCCGCCACTCTGCACCCCAGTTCCACCTTTGCAGTGTTCTGCTTCAATCTTGCCATTGGGTACTTTCCTGTTCATGCGTCTTGTGTACATGCTAACTTCCAGCGGACAATCTGCCAGACATATGCTGTGTGGTACAGCCTTAGTACTTGATGCAGGGTATCTCACTTGTACTGTGCAGAGGTCAGATGCCCCGCAGGGACATGAGTGCCCATTCATGCTCCAGGTGCATTGCACACATGCCCCTATGTGTCCTTGACTGGACGATCACTGTAATACAAGTCCTGGGTGACATACATTGCATGGCATCTCATCAGCCTTCCCATGTCAACTGTGGGTCAGTACTGCGTTGCACAAATGTTTAGGGACTGCCATTCTGTGTGGGTCGCAGGCCTCAGCCTGTTTAGTGGCCAATGACTCTGTCCGACTGTTGTAGTATCTTATTCACACATGAGAGGCCTCCAGAGGTTTCATCATGTGTCCTGCTTACTGTCCCATCATCATTTGCAGTGTTGTCACTTGAATCACATTAAGCTGTTGATGCCAGTCAACACTGCCTGTCAATACACAGGTCTATGGTCAGACTTTTAATACCATGCTAGGCATCCCTGATTTTGCACTTGGGTGGAGGTGAGCTTTGCTTGTAGATATGCTACCCATTGAATGCACATTGCATGTGATGCCTGAAGTTGACCTAGCACTGCCTTCACATTTCCTGACACACACCATGAAGTCCTTGTACATGTAGGTAGTGAGTGACATACACATTTGCTGTACTGCATAGACCCACTTTTATGCAAACTGCCACCTTTTAACAGGTCTGATAACAGAAGCAATTCAAAGTTGACCAGCATGCATGCCAGGTTCTATTTTGTGTGTCACATGTCTGCCTGATGTGTTTGGTGTCGGTGTGTGTGCGTGTTGTGTGCTTCTGACATGTGTAGTGACCTTTTTCTCTATATTTTTCAGATGATGACGCAATGGTGCCGGAGGATGGTGTTGTCATGCCAGACACAGAGTTGTTACCACTACATCAACCCGGCACAAGTGGGGGTCGTGGGGTGGTAGGCCACGAAAACCCCCATGTGCTACAGTCCATCTTGTCTCTGGCTGACTATGAGTCCAGCCCTGATGACGACTCTGCCGCCCATGTCGAGTTGGATGAGCATCAAGTCCATGTTTCAGGGGTGAGTGATTCTGATGTGGACACTCCTCTGTCCGCGACACCTTCACTGAGGGGTCAGACAGTCTTGGTACCTCTGCCCGTGGCGGATTGGGATGCAGGGTCACCCTCCATGCCAGTCACTGATGTGCCTGGGACATCACGTTGACGGGGGCATGTAGTTGTGCAGCCGCGGGCGGTGCCAAAACAGCAAGGACACCCAGTCCTTGGGTCCCGCAGGGGTCAAGCCCAGCAACGCGGTCACCGCGCACAACCGCAGTATACTGAGGGGGAGCAAGACATGACTGCCAATTCAGAACGGCAGGGGGCAGCAATGGAGAACATCGCTGAGAGCATGGAGCGTGTGGCCCGATCTGTGCTCCCCCCTGCTAGGCAGGTGCTTCTCCAGCAGCAGGCGGCACAGTCCACGGCCCGCTCACTCAGGCTGGGCATGGCGGTCTCAGACAGGGCACGCCAGGCTGAAATGTCGTCTCTGCTTCAAGCAATTGCTGCTCATGCAGAGGCGCACATGGAGGCCCTGAGGTAGGAGTATGCTTCCCTCAGATCCACTCTGGGTGTCCTTCTGATGTCCCAGAGGTAGCGGGCAGAGGAGAGGTTTGCACAGCTTGAACGTACCATCTCGGCTGAGCTACAGGCTTGCCGGGAGGTGCAGCGGTTGTCCAGCCAGGCCTTGCAGGAGGAATTCCATGTTACACGTGCTACCTTGAAAGAGGAAGCACGTGTATCACGTGAGGTTCTGCATGCAGACCTACGTCACATCGCCACACAGAACCAGGCTCACCCGTCCGGCAGACTTGCTGCCGACGAGGGGCAAGCTGTGGCTAGGCGTGGCCAGGCTACTGTGCCACATCCTCCTTTCCAGGATGAGCCAGACTCGGACGACCATCCATCTCCCACATAGGTCAGGCTGTGCAGGCGTTGAGCCCATGGAGGTTTTTTTTTTGGGCTCAGCATCATCGCATGTGGGTGTTGAGCAGCACCCTGTACCTCCCCCCTCCTGGGTGCCTCCCCCCCCGGGTCGTATGTGGCCATTTTTGATTTTTCTTTTAGTTTAGTTAGTTAAGTTTCTGTTTGATAGTTAGTTTAATTAGGTAATGTAGGTTTTTCATAGTTAGTGTAATTAGTTAATATAGTTTAAAATTGCTTGTCTATTGTGCTTTCATGTGACGGTGCGATGCTTTGGGGCTTTCGAAAGCATCCACTGTCTGTTCCAGCTGGGCCCTTCAGACTTCTCTTGTGTATGTGTTTGCTGATTGGGGTCCTTGAATCACATATGCCACTCCTGCTTCCCTTATCCATGGGCTTGCAAGGATGGTTCGGTGTAACAGCCTATTATACAAGGGCTTTGGACTGTCATATCTGTGGCATGTCTGGTGCTGTGTAACTTGTGTTGACACCCCTAGTGGGGATGATTGCGGTGTTATTGACCACTGTTCTGCTTTTGCTAGATGGGGTATTTCATGATTGAGTACATTCATTGCTATGCATTGTGTAATATGTTTCTTATCTTTACTGTACACGTGCTTGTTGCAATTCATGCTGTAGATAGTGTGTTACACACTTTGGATGTGAAAGACGGACTGATGGTGTGATTTCAGATGTACGTCTCTGACATGGTCCAGTAATGAGATGCCTGAAGAGACACACACAGATGACTCTAAAGCATTAATCATGCGTTTCATGGCCTTTCTGCAGGGGGATGAGCCTCCAGATCACCTTTGCCAGCAGACATGGCCCATTGGACATCTGGATTCTGGACACGTTTGGTGGTGCCCACATGCACAGGTGTGTGCAAGCAGAGGCACATGGATTGCAGACATATATCCTAGAACTGCTGACGTGTTTCAAGGGACTCCAGGCAAGGTGAGCAGCACAGGGGGGCCACAACATAGCAAAGCTTCCACCAGGCCAGTTGCACATGCATGCTTAGTAGCAGCACTGACGGTGTGCTTGGACGTATATTGGCGTTGAAGCTCACAATACAGCTCAGATGTGTTGGTGGACTGATGGCTAGTTGATTGTAAGGTTGTCTGGGGCACCTGCAGGGGCAGTGGCTCATACCCTCCGGTCAACCATGGGCCATTGAGGCACTTGTATCACCCATGTAGCCTTCCGAGACATGGAAAGGAGCAGCTCACAGGGACATACAGCAAGGGACAGACTCGGGTGCAGTGAATTTCATTTCCATGTACATTTTGAAACATGCACTGCCTACTTTGTTTCGTTCATGGTGGAACACGACTTGTTCTGAAGTCATACCTTGCTATATGCATCTGTCTGCTTACCCAGGGAACATTGCATGTTGTGTGAATCGTGACACATTGGTGTTCCATTTGCCATGCACCCACCGGCGGCTGACTTACTGCATTGACTGTCTATGACCCATCACAGGAGTAATGTTACATATGGGTACAAAGCATCCACACCAGATTGTCTGTTTGTAGTGTAGTTTGTTGCTATGGGGCATATTTGGTGGTGTGTTTGTGTGTTATGGGCACGCACAGATTATTAACTGTGGCTCTCTTTGCACCATTGAAGTGCTCCTGTAACCGGACCTGAGAGTGCGCAGGCAGGAGGCCAGCACTCAAAACCACAGCTAAGTGTCTTGTTGTTTTTCTTTCAAACTGCTCTGCGTAGGCTTGCTGGGGGGTGCACTAATGCATGGATGAATGTGTAATTCAATTTGGTATGTTTTTTTTCCCTAATCACCCCGGGTCCTATCCAATTCTAAACCCTGTACCCTCTACCCGGTGTTCCTGCTTCCCGTACCTAGCCAACCAATGTTCCCTAACCCTCTTTCCCCGCTGGGGTTGTGGATGCCTATGTAAGCCCCAAGCTTGCAGGCACCAAAACCCTAGAGGGGGTGGTTGGTTTGTGCCACTCCTAAGCCTGGACTCCGGAAGGCCCTGACAATGATGTACAAGTTTGTTAGGATTGTGTATATGTGTTAATGCAGGTAGTACATTTTTGGGCATTCCCCACTTTCACGTGTCATTCCTCCTCCCCTCTCCTGCCACTCATTCCAGTTATGCAGTATGCCAACGCCTGTCCTGACTGCATAGCCCTGACCCTCCTTCCCCACCAGGGTCTCAGAGGCGTGTGTGAGTTTGACCTTGCAGGCACCCGGGCCACGGTGGGGGTGGTTGGTTCGTGCCACTCCTGCACCTGTACACGGGAGCTGTGACAGTACACATCCGTTCGTGGTGCATCATTCTATGTTATGTACCACACATGGTTCACATCCTGTTGTGACATTGTTTTACTGTGCTACCTTGGTTGTTACATCATTGTGGTAGTACTTGGCCTTTGTGAGGTACTGCTACTTCAAGTCATCTACTGGAGGCTGTTCTCATTCATTTTTCTGCCTTGGAGTTTGTGTTTTTGCAAATCAAGGTGGACTCTGAGGGTCCAGGCAACTTTTTACACACAAGGTGGGAGATGGTGACGAAGGGGAAGGGTGATCCTATGGCCAGGTGAAATTAAGGGTTGAAGGCTCCATGATCCAGGCGCAGTTGTTCAGTGGGTCATGGTGATTTGTGAGGGAGTGGGGGTGTTTTGTTGTTGATAGTTGCCTTGCCCTGCAGTGTGATGGGAACCCTGACATTGTAATTGTGGTATCCTATGTACATGATGTGTTCTGCTGATCAATGCCTGTTCATGTCTTGTGTTTACCTTTCAGGTTTGAGGGGATAGTTGTGGTTTGACATGCTGGAGTGTACACATGGTGAATATTCACATGTGATGTGTTAGAGGACACTGAAGGTCACTTGATTGCACATGCATATGTTGAGTGCATGTCCTTACTGACCCACACACTCGCACTATGATGCACTACATGTACAACCACCCTTGGACATCCACGTGTACACTCTGTTTGCCTTCTGCTGCCCACTGTGTCCCTGCAGCACATGTTCTGTGACCAATTATGGATCCTGTACATGCCTAATTTGCTTTTTGATGTGGTTTGTCGCTTAGATGTGATGCTCAGGGTGTGCATCACACACAATGGCTGTTCACTGTGCTGTGCGCTGAGCAGTGTGTTGCAGGAGTTGGACACAGCACACAGAAGCTGCAGTGTTGATTTTGCAATGCACAATGTGCATGTAGACAGGCATTCATTGTTATGTTACGGCTACAACTTTTGTAATGCATTTGGGAATTACGTATTTTGGGTGGGAGGTTGTTGGTCAGTCATTTCATCTGATTCCATGTCAGGCATCATTGTCTGATGCCAATATACATTTTTCACATGGCAATGTGTACCTTATTGGTACTGTGTTGGTGTATGGCTATTGCTTGCCATGTCATGTTGTGGTTTGGGAGGGTTTGAGTGACATAAAAGTGATGGTCATGGCCTGTTGCGCAGGTGTGTGTGATTCACACCTTGCATGTCAGGGTCAGCCGCTTCTCGAAGCAACGAGCTGGGGGTAGATCTCTCTCCACGGCAGGGGCCTCCCTCTGGAACAGCCTTCTTGCCTCCCTGGAACTTGAGGAGAGCCATCTCCGGTTCCGGAAGCACCTCAAAACCTTCCTCTTTGCTTCTGCTTTCTCTCTCCCTCTCCCTTGCTAAATTCTTCACTGAAACTGCACTGAATCTGCAACTGGGCCACTCTCACCAACCTCGGTCCCTGGACCAGCCACTCTCCACTTGCACTGCCTCCCTGGCAACCCCTGCACTGCGGGACTGTCTCTCTATCCCTACAGCCCACCCTTCCCAGCACTTGTCTGCACTTACCTTTGCACTTGCCACCAGCTGGCCTATTTATTTATTTTTTATTCTACTTACCCTGTACTGCACTCCCCCTCTCCCCTTCCCCTTGCACTTTTCCCTTCCCCCTACCCCTGAACTTGCGCAATCTAAATGACACCTGGCCTAGTAGGATCGCTGTCTGTCTTCCCTTGTTCCCCTCTCCCTGCCTCGTCGCACCTTGAAACACTTGTGTATAGGCACGTTACAAATGCCATATCATCTCATATCATATATCATATATGTGCCTTTTGGTCACACAGGATAGCTTGTGTTTAAGTAGCTAGGGATGCACAAAATGTGGCACTTCCATGGCAACAATCTCAGGGTGGTAAGGTTGTGACAGTTGACTGTCTCTTTGTCATCATCGATTGTCACCTGGCATGTGCCAGGCCTGTGTGCACTCTGCAGGGGTGGGAGTTTAGGTGAAAAATGTGGCCACAAGATGGGTCCGGGCTTCCTCGCCTCGTGCCCTGTCCCCTCCCATGGGCAGCGCCTGTGCCTGTGGTTGGGGATGTGGGGGCACCACCATGTCCACCGGTACGCCCTGCCGTGTTGCAACATTGTGCATGACACATGCTGCCACAATGATCCTGCACACTACTGGGGGTGCATAGAGTAGCTGCCCGCCAGAGCAGTCAAGGGAGCGGAAGCGTGACTTGAGCACTCCGAATGTGCGCTCCACTATGGCCCTGGTTGCAATATGGGCAGCGTTGTATCTTACCTGGAGTGGTGTGGTGGGGTTCCGGATTGGCGTCATCATGTGGTTGCTCAGAGGGTAGGCACTGTCCCCCAGGGAGGTGTAAATGGTTGTGATTATTGGGGTTTGTGTATTTGTGTGTGTGTGTGTGACATGCATGCATGTGCAAGGGCATTTGTACTCACCTAGGAGCCATGTGTCGCCATGCTGCCCAGCTTCCAGGGCCCGGCTCAGGGCGGACATTCTGTATATGAAACTGTCATGGGTGGAGCCAGGGTAGTTTGCATAGACAGAGGTGATGATTCCCTTTGCATCGCATACCACCTGTACATTGATGGAATGGCATTGCTTGCGGTTTCAGTAGATGTGCTCAGTGGCCCTAGGTGGACGTAGGGGAAGTGTGCCACCCTGTAAAAATCCAGGACAACGGCCTGCCTTTCTGCAGGTGTTCTGGGCATGTATATGTGCCTGCGGACTGAGGGGCGTGCTGTCATGATTGCCAAGACCTGGTGTAGGCAGCGTGACTGCGTGGCCTGTGAGACCCGCCCCACTATGGCAGTAGTCCGCTGAAATGACCCAGTGGCCAAAAAATGTAGGACATTGAGCACCTTCTCCAAGGGGCTCAATGCTTGGGAGAAAAGGGTGGGGGATGTAAGGTCAGCTTCCCACTCCCTGACCAGGTCTAGGATGATATGGGGTGGAAACCTATACCTGCTGTAGACCTGGTCGTCAGACATCCCAAAAAGGCTTGTCCGTGGTGCGAAAAAGCGTGCCCTGGCTATTCTCCTCCTCCTGCGGTGTCCCACGATCAGTGCTGCGACAAATGGGGCATTCATCGTAGCTGTATATACGTGTTTGTTGTTTGCGCGCACTTTTATACTGTGCGTGGGGACGCTTCCGCCTGCCTTCGTGTGGGGGACGCGTTGATGCTTGTGTGCGTCTTTTGCCGTGCGTGGGTTTCCCATATTTGAATCCATGAATACGGGTTGTTCGCGTGCGTGTGGGCATTCCGTGTAGTTCCCTGCAGTACTTCCCCAGTTACGCCTTCTTTTTCACGCGTTATTCCCCATTCCACGTGTTACGCCCACTGTTCCGCCCACTTTGGTTGTGTGCGCCGCGCCATGTGCGCCTTTTCTGTGCGCATAGCGCACGCCGTTTGGTGGAGTGTGTGGCCGCGTGCGCCATGCAAGGATTTGGGGCACGTACAGCGGGAAACACGTGCAGCGTCTTCCTTGAATCGCACGCATGCGCGTGCGCTGGGTTTCTCACGCTTGCACCACCTTGCGCCTGTTTGCGCTGGGATTTTCGGCACATGTTTGTTCGATGAATTGACCCCTATGTCTCCAGGGAAAAAGTCTCCAGAAAGGCATTTTTTTCCTGCACCCCTAACAGCCCTTCCCCACATATTGTAGGACGAGTATTGTTTACTCTTATATCCCCCAGTTCAAGAATATCTGGGAAAGTGCTTCATTTTCTTGGGAATGAACATTTGGGGAATTATCACCCTCTGGCAAACTTTTCCTCAGCTACTTTATTAGTGGATACATCACCATAATACCAGCAATAATATATTTCACCTATAGCTGGAATATTACCTCTATTGCTATACCTTTGTGGGGGACGAACATAATGATGTTGTTTCACATACTGGAGACTAAGAGTCATGGATTCAAAATAAACAGCACTTTTAGAGTATTATTTTTGCAGTAAGAAGTGCAGTCATTGACCCTCATCAAGAAGTAATTGTGAGTATAACACAGTGACATTAAGAAGGTGGTCCTGAGGAAAGTGGGAAAAAGCAATTATCTACCACTGAAACCGGTTGACATAGATGTAGAGATGGCTTCTAATGAATTGCCACCAACTACAGCCTGCTTGATTCTCAGGGAATAAGCAAATTACTCTGTGCCTTGCTGATCAAGTTGGACTTCAGATTTTAGCCAATTGTTTTTCAGGCTTGGGATCCAAACCTATTGAACAATAAAGTTAGACTGTTTGCCAACGAAATTGTCTGGAAACCACACATTGTTTAATATGGTATGTGAGATAGAGGTTTACATGAGGTTAAGTGATGTTGTGTAGTTGTGACATGGGGATACCATGGATCCCGCAGATATATTGATTGAGGATTTCTTAATTTTTCCACTTTTAGTTAGGCGGTGCATCAGCACCCATTAGGGATAACATAATATAGGCAGGGGAAGAAAGCAACTTCCCCTGTCCTCTTCTCTTGTCGCTAATCAGATGCCTATGGATTTGAATGCAGGATAAGGATCATCACTTTTCTTACGAATTTTGATACATTGTGTTACATGAAATTAGATTCAAGGTGTTTTGCCCAAATCTTGTGTTGAAAACTGTGAGCTGGGGCAGACTCTTATCAGTTCTTGTTACGCCGTCCTTTGAATGTTGTTTGTAGTGTATAAGTCACCACACAGTAATTGGACAGAACCTGTAAAAAGCGTGTCCGCCATTTTGGATTATTTGTTTTCCTGGGGTTGTACAGGCACGCTGGCATCTGCACACTTGAGTGAAGCCACATCTTCAGCAGGACCCACAGTGAGCATTATGAATTCTTCTTAATTGTTGGCATAACTTCTAGGAGGGTCACTATACCCCAAAGAGCTGAGCTTGGGACGGTGTGTACTGCCAGACATGAGATTGAGGGTCGTTTGTCAAGTTACTTTAAAGGCCAGTACTGTCTTAAGGTGACATTTGAATGTCACCTGACCATGGATGGGGGCTAAGTGAGGGTTAGTGGTGGATCATTTGCATACCATCCTGGGGGCCTCATCACTTCCTGGGTGAGGTCCACGGCTCTTTGTCACCAAACTATGCATGGCAAGATTAAAGCAGGGGTCTTCATCACATAGTCAACTTTTGCAGTGGGGAGATGCTTGTCCAGACTTTTTTATTTGCTGTTCATTTTGGGACATGTCATCCAACGCAGTACTGTGATCCCCAGAATGCAATAAAGGAAACCAGACTAGAGAAGCATCTCTCAAACGCAGCATGCGTGAAATCCCCCTTCTGGTGAAGACCCTCCTGTGCTCACCTGTCCCTTTTAGGTGGATTTAGGGGTAAGTGATACTGATGTTTCATTGTGTTTTCTGGAATGCTCTATATCCTCTCAGCACACTGTAGATCTGTTTTCCCACTTCACGGTGCCTACAGCTCTGTGACTACCTTTTGCCTCTTTTCCCTTAAATCTCTACACTTTCATCTAGTTTAATTCCCTGCAATCTGTAATTTGTTGTTGCTAGTATCCATCTCTGTCTTTGACTGTGCATTATGAGTATATCTAGTATATGCCAACAGCCAGAACAGTTAAACCAGAATTGGATAGGATTATATGTGTACCTACTCTTAAAATACAAATTCCATTAGGAGACTGATTAACTACAATTGGAATATCCTCCCACCTGAGAAAAAATTGTTAGCAAGACCTATGTTTGCCTTAATACGAGGTACGAATCTGAGGGATATCCTGGTACATTCCTTGAGTGAATACATTTACTGCCCAATGGGGACTCCCCTATCAAGGATCATTAGCAGTCTGGTAATTGCAATATATGCACATGCACCAAAAATATGACCATTCTGGAGTTGCAGAGTTTCAGCAATTGACACACAAAAAATCATACCTATCTAATAAAATGTCCAGTGCCTCCTAGAGTACATTGCAAAGACCTCAAAACAGTTTAGAAGAGCATCAATTAAGAGTAAGAACGAAGCAAGAGCAGGCATTACTGGTTACCAACTATATTGAGAGGGGATCCTCTAAACGAGATCTGGAATGGGTGGTGATGTCTGAGATCAATGATATGATATGATATGGAATTTATAACGTGCCTATACACAAGTGTTTCAATGAAGAGCTACTGAAACACCTAAACAGCTTCTGACAAAAGTGCATTCTGGAATATGTTAACCAATGTCAGTATTGAACCCATATATTGAATGGCTGGCAGTATTCATGTGATTTGTCTGGTTTGTCACAATATATTGGCTATTTTTTCATTGTTTTTATTTATTTATAGTGTTAATTGGTTAATAAAAACCTTATACACTTATAAAAACATAAGAAACAAAGCTTAACAAATTGCATTTCATATCATAACATTTGAACAAATCCCAAAAATCTAAAATTCATAATTCATAAACAATTTAGCACCATATTACAATTTTTGATCAAGATACATAGCTCTGTAAACCCAACCTAAATTCAATAAAACAAACCTAAATTCCCAATTATAAAATGCCTTACACTTATAAATAAGCAAACAATTTCTATTTCAAATGGGGGAATTAACAACATATTTCATAATATTTCATATTTCATAATATTTAATCAGCAAATATTTCACCACAATGAACCTCAAAACACACTAATACACATCTAAACCCTACTCAATCATATGGTCTACTTACAAAACCTAATCTACATTGCCATTAATACTGTTAGATAAAGCATCTATCATTTTTTTTAATTCGTTTCCATATATAATAAGCCGCACTGATATACATCTGAGGCTCTGCCGAGTAGATACTAGACCAAAATTGGTCTGTTGCAACCAACCTTAGATCATGAGTTAGGTCCTTGTATGCTTTATAATACATATCTAGCAGTTTATCACAATCGGTCAATAGGTGTCTGATCGTTTCAACCTCCCTTTGGCACAGTCGGCATACTCTTATTTCTCTCGGTATACCAGAAAAAATCATAAAGAATGGGTACTCCCAGTTTTTTCATTTTGGGGGATCAACACTATCGAATGGGAGACTAATGTAGTAACAAAACAGTGATAGGTCGACTACCCCTTCCTTCAGTCCCTGTGTCAATTACAGGATAAATCCTAAGTAATCCCGATAACTCAGAGATTAATCATACCACAATTGTATCAATTAGAAAAAACGTGTTCATTTATTTATATGCATTTTATGCAACACATAAAAAAGGACTATCACTGAGTCCTATACCTAACAGACTAAAACTCAGTGATAGTCTTTTTTTATGTGTTGCATATAAATAAATGAACAAGTTTTTTCTGATTGATACAATTGTGATATGATTGTGGTATGATTAATCTCCGAGTTATTGGGATTACCTAGGATTTATCCCGTAATTGACACAGGGACTCTCGGTATACCAGACCATCCACCAACATATTCATAGCAGGGAACAATATCAAATCTTAATAAAGTGATGAATATAGAGAGGTCACTGTTTCCTACTTTCAGCAAATAGCTACGAGGCTTAGAAACTTCTAAGCCTTGTAGACTATATACTTCATATCGTCTCTTTTTGCCTAGTAGATCAAGATTTTTATCTCTGCGCCAGCCGCGTGCGCTAAAATCTATTTCCGCGCACAGTGTATTCATGGATTTCAGCTACCAAAACCAGCCGTGGCACACAGTGGCGCAGCGACCCTGCAGCAGCACCAGTTACGCCCCGAAGAACGCCCCAAGGCAGCAAATAGCAGGGCATGTGGGCAGCAGGCAGTCAGGCAGCAGCAGATGGCAGGTGGGAGCGTGCTCAGGGCTCTGGGGGCAGTGATTTGGCCTTTTGGGCAGGAGCGTGGTCTTCCGTGTGTTTTCGCGTGGCCAGCTTGATATGGAGTGATTTGAAAAATGTGCACGTCACCGTGTAATTCCAGGAAAGGCCCCTAGCGCGTAAGTGCGTCCGCACTCGTATGCGCTTTCATTGGACCAAAGGCGCGTCTGTGACGTGACGCACGCGGGCGTGCATGGGCGTTTCCCTCGTGACGTTAGCATAGTGGTTCAGCGCACCTGAAAAACTGCACGTCCGTGTGGGAATGCGTGTAATCCGAGGAAAGGGCCCATGCACGTAAGTGACGTAACACGTGCTGTCGTTTCCCTCAGCATGGGTTAAAGGTGAGCGGGGGCAGCAGTTCGCTGTATGTGCCTTTCGAGGAGACTGACGTGTGTTGCTGCTTCCTGTTGTTTCGCACGCCATCACAACTACACAGCTATCAAGGACGTATCTCTTCTTGTGGCGGGGGTATTGGCTACGTGTGTTTTTCTGCATCGCGCTAGTCAGACGGTGAGTCGCACATGCTATTTTTCCCACTGCGTTTGCCCCTGTGTATCGCACCCATTTTCGAGGTCATAGTAGCCTGCGTGTCCCACGCGTATGCGTTATTCGTGTTACTGGGTGCCACCGCGTACTGCGGGAGGTTGATTCCACGCACGTAGGCTGCAGGGTTGCATTCACGGTTTTACTGCAGTTTTGGGGTTCCTGAGCGTTGCGTGACCCGTCACTACATCACCGGGGTCACATACAGCCTTGCAGGTGCAGGGGGGCTGTTAACATCTTGCTTCCCACCCCCTTCACCCCAATTGCCCAGGTCAATTGTGGTGTACACCTCCCATTGGCACTACACCATCTGTGCCGGCACTACTACATCTGTTCCATGGTTGGGAGGCCACCAAAGGTGAGGGGCGCCTCAGCTGGGCATACTCCTTGTGGCAGGCGTGGTCGGGGATGTGGCCGTGGTGACCAGGGAGTAGGGGGACTCCAGGGTGTCCAGGGCGGCCACAGAGGGGGAAGAGGCAGGGGTGCGCCACTTGAGCACAATATTGTGCCATGTGTTGGTGCAGTCATGCCACCACCCCCTGTGGTTCCAGGGGATGCAGCTTCTGCATCTGGCACTGGCGCCCGTGTGACCCGGCAGTCCGTTCCATCGACTACCACGGGTCCAAGGGTAGTGGTAGCTGCAGGTGCAGCTGTGGACACCGCCACCCAGGCTCAGGGTCTGCCAGCGCAGGCTGCGTTGGCACTTGAGGAGCCCTTGGAAGATTTCCAACAGGCCAGGAGGGAAACCGTAGGGCCACGCAGGGCTGCTCTGACCAAGACACGTGTCCCTGGGGCAGTTATGTCATCTGCTGCCCTGAACAGCCGGGTGTTGGCAAGTGCAGGGGCAGATGCACCCAACAACACCCCTGTTGTGAGTCTGCCAACCAGGACCGTTGCGGTAATGACCCTGCCACAGCGGATGTTGCTGCGCAGAGTACATTAGAGGGCACCCAGCTGCCACTGACACAAGTCAGGCCTTTGGTCGTCTCTCCACCTGCCACCCCCTTTGCTCAATCCACCGAACCCACTGGCCATACTGGTCAGGGTGGCATTAGCCATCCAGGGTCTGTGCCACAGTCCAAGAGGAGGAAGGTTGCACCTGCAGCAGAGGCTGGGGCCCCACAAACAGCAACGACTTCCTGCACGTCGAGGAAGAAGCCTTTCTGCAAGCAGGAACTGGACTTCCTCGTGGACTACGTGCGGGGCCACAGCCATGACATGATAGTGGGTGCCAATAGTCAGACTACGGCTGCCCACCGTGACACCCACTGGAAGCAAGTTGTGGAACATGTCAGTTCATTCGGCCATGAGGTGCGCACGGCGCAAGAGTGCAAAAAGCGTTGGAATGACCTCAAACGCAGCGCTAAGGCTAAGCATGCCCCAAATTACAACTTGACTCTGGTGACTGGCGGTGGGCCTGCACCAGTGGAGGAAGAGCTCACTCCGCATGAGTCACTCGTTGCGGAGTTCATACCATATGAATCGGTCGAAGGAGTGGGAGAGATGCTGGACTTTGATGCCCAGTCCAGTGAGTGTTGATGCGTGTTTGTTGAGGACGTGTGTGTTTTACTTTTGGGATGTGTTGTGCATGATTGCCACTACATGTGACGTGTACATGGTTCTGATGTGCAAGTAATGCAATGCTTCCGTGATGCATGTCTGCTGTGCTGGATGGTGGACATGTTGAGCAGACGGGGACTGTCCGCATCACCACTATTGCACCCTACTCACATGCTGGTTACCAGTATACCCCTTCGGTCCATGTTCCAGCTCACTGGCCCTTCTGCATGTAGCGTGGGGTGGCCTTCCTCTCAGCCCAGGCACAATGTCATAGCATAACTGACGTGCATGCGTCCTCTGCCTGCATGCGGGTACTCCATGTAGGCATGCTCCCTTGCCCCTCCTCCGCCACTCTGCACCCCAGTTCCACCTTTGCAGTGATCTGCTTCAATCTTGCCATTGGGTACTTTCCTGTTCATGCGTCCTGTGTACATGCTAACTTCCAGCAGACAATCTGCCAGACATATGCTGTGTGGTACAGCCTTAGTACTTGATGCAGGGTATCTCACTTGTACTGTGCAGAGGTCAGATGCCCCGCAGGGACATGAGTGCCCATTCATGCTCCAGGTGCATTGCACACATGCCCCTATGTGTCCTTGACTGGACGATCACTGTAATACAAGTCCTGGGTGACATACATTGCATGGCATCTCATCAGCCTTCCCATGTCAACTGTGGGTCAGTACTGCGTTGCACACATGTTTAGGGACTGACATTCTGTGTGGGTCGCAGGCCTCAGCCTGTTTAGTGGCCAATGACTCTGTCCGACTGTTGTAGTATCTTCTTCACAGATGAGAGGCCTCCAGAGGTTTCATCATGTGTCCTGCTTACTGTCCCATCATCATTTGCAGTGTTGTCACTTGAATCACATTAAGCTGTTGATGCCAGTCAACACTGCCTGTCAATACACAGGTCTATGGTCAGACTTTTAATACCATGCTAGGCATCCCTGCTTTTGCACTTGGGTGGAGGTGAGCTTTGCTTGTAGATATGCTACCCATTGAATGCACATTGCATGTGATGCCTGAAGTTGACCTTGCACTGCCTTCACATTTCCTGACACACACCATGAAGTCCTTGTACATGTAGGTAGTGAGTGACATACACATTTGCTGTACTGCATAGACCCACTTTTATGCAAACTGCCACCTTTTAACAGGTCTGATCACAGAAGCAATTCAAAGTTGACCAGCATGCATGCCAGGTTCTATTTTGTGTGTCACATGTCTGCCTGATGTGTTTGGTGTCGGTGTGTGTGCGTGTTGTGTGCTTCTGACATGTGTAGTGACCTTTTTCTCTATATTTTTCAGATGATGACGCAATGGAGCCGGAGGATGGTGTTGTCATGCCAGACACAGAGTTGTTACCACTACATCAACCCGGCACAAGTGGGGGTCGTGGGGTGGTAGGCCACGAAAACCC
This sequence comes from Ambystoma mexicanum, assembly GCF_040938575.1. Classification (NCBI taxonomy): domain Eukaryota; kingdom Metazoa; phylum Chordata; class Amphibia; order Caudata; family Ambystomatidae; genus Ambystoma; species Ambystoma mexicanum. The sequence continues at coordinate 678,365,186 of NC_090922.1, read as the reverse complement.
CCATGTGCTACAGTCCATCTTGTCTCTGGCTGACTATGAGTCCAGCCCTGATGACGACTCTGCCGCCCATGTCGAGTTGGATGAGCATCAAGTCCATGTGTCAGGGGTGAGTGATTCTGATGTGGACACTCCTCTGTCCGCGACACCTGCACTGAGGGGTCAGACAGTCTTGGTACCTCCGCCCGTGGTGGATTGGGATGCAGGGTCACCCTCCATGCCAGTCACTGATGTGCCTGGGACATCACGTCGACGGGGGCATGTAGTTGTGCAGCCGCGGGCGGTGCCAAAACAGCAAGGACACCCGGTCCTTGGGTCCCGCAGGGGTCAAGCCCAGCAACGCGGTCACCGCGCACAACCGCAGTATACTGAGGGGGAGCAAGACATGACTGCCAATTCAGAACGGCAGAGGGCAGCAATGGAGAACATCGCTGAGAGCATGGAGCGTGTGGCCCGATCTGTGCTCCCCCCTGCTAGGCAGGTGCTTCTCCAGCAGCAGGCGGCACAGTCCACGGCCCGCTCACTCAGGCTGGGCATGGCGGCCTCAGACAGGGCACGCCAGGCTGAAATGTCGTCTCTGCGTCAAGCAATTGCTGCTCATGCAGAGGCGCACATGGAGGCCCTGAGGGAGGAGTATGCTTCCCTCAGATCCACTCTGGGTGTCCTTCTGATGTCCCAGAAGGAGCGGGCAGAGGAGAGGTTTGCACAGCTTGAACGTACCATCTCGGCTGAGCTACAGGCTTGCCGGGAGGTGCAGCGGTTGTCCAGCCAGGCCTTGCAGGAGGAACTCCATGTTACACGTGCTACCTTGAAAGAGGAAGCACGTGTATCACGTGAGGTTCTGCATGCAGACCTACGTCACATCGCCACACAGAACCAGGCTCACCCGTCCGGCAGACTTGCTGCCAACGAGGGGCAAGCTGTGGCTAGGCGTGGCCAGGCTACTGTGCCACATCCTCCTTTCCAGGATGAGCCAGACTCGGACGACCATCCATCTCCCACATAGGTCAGGCTGTGCAGGCGTTGAGCCCATGGAGGTTTTTTTTTTGGGCTCAGCATCATCGCATGTGGGTGTTGAGCAGCACCCTGTACCTCCCCCCTCTTGGGTGCCTCCCCCCCCCGGGTCGTATGTGGCCATTTTTGATTTTTCTTTTAGTTTAGTTAGTTAAGTTTCTGTTTGATAGTTAGTTTAATTAGGTAATGTAGGTTTTTCATAGTTAGTGTAATTAGTTAATATAGTTTAAAATTGCTTGTCTATTGTGCTTTCATGTGACGGTGCGGTGCTTTGGGGCTTTTGAAAGCATCCACTGTCTGTTCCAGCTGGGCCCTTCAGGCTTCTCTTGTTTATGTGTTTGCTGATTGGGGTCCTTGAATCACACATGCCACTCCTGCTTCCCTTATCCATGGGCTTGCAAGGATGGTTCGGTGTAACAGCCTATTATACAAGGGCTTTGGACTGTCATATCTGTGGCATGTCTGGTGCTGTGTAACTTGTGTTGACACCCCTAGTGGGGATGATTGCGGTGTTATTGACCACTGTTCTGCTTTTGCTAGATGGGGTATTTCATGATTGAGTACATTCATTGCTATGCATTGTGTAATATGTTTCTTATCTTTACTGTACACGTGCTTGTTGCAATTTATGCTGTAGATAGTGTGTTACACACTTTGGATGTGAAAGACGGACTGATGGTGTGATTTCAGATGTACGTCTCTGACATGGTCCAGTAATGAGATGCCTGAAGAGACACACACAGATGACTCTAAAGCATTAATCATGTGTTTCATGGCCTTTCTGCAGGGGGATGAGCCTCCAGATCACCTTTGCCAGCAGACATGGCCCATTGGACATCTGGATTCTGGACACGTTTGGTGGTGCCCACATGCACAGGTGTGTGCAAGCAGAGGCACAGGGATTGCAGACATATATCCTAGAACTGCTGACGTGTTTCAAGGGACTCCAGGCAAGGTGAGCAGCACAGGGGGGCCACAACATAGAAAAGCTTCCACCAGGCCAGTTGCACATGCATGCTTAGTAGCAGCACTGACGGTGTGCTTGGACGTATATTGGCGTTGAAGCTCACAATACAGCTCAGATGTGTTGGTGGACTGATGGCTAGTTGATTGTAAGGTTGTCTGGGGCACCTGCAGGGGCAGTGGCTCATACCCTCCGGTCAACCATGGGCCATTGAGGCACTTGTATCACCCATGTAGCCTTCCGAGACATGGAAAGGAGCAGCTCATAGGGACATACAGCAAGGGACAGACTCGGGTGCAGTGAATTTCATTTCCATGTACATTTTGAAACATGCACTGCCTACTTTGTTTCGTTCATGGTGGAACACGACTTGTTCTGAAGTCATACCTTGCTATATGCATCTGTCTGCTTACCCAGGTAACATTGCATGTTGTGTGAATCGTGACACATTGGTGTTCCATTTGCCACGCACCCACCGGCGGCTGACTTACTGCATTGACTGTCTATGACCCATCACAGGAGTAATGTTACATATGGGTACAAAGCATCCACACCAGATTGTCTGTTTGTAGTGTAGTTTGTTGCTATGGGGCATATTTGGTGGTGTGTTTGTGTGTTATGGGCACGCACAGATTATTAACTGTGGCTCTCTTTGCACCATTGAAGTGATCCTGTAACCGGACCTGAGAGTGCGCAGGCAGGAGGCCAGCACTCAAAACCACAGCTAAGTGTCTTGTTGTTTTTCTTTCAAACTGCTCTGCGTAGGCTTGCTGGGGGGTGCACTAATGCATGGATGAATGTGTAATTCAATTTGGTATGTTTTTTTTTCCCTAATCACCCCGGGTCCTATCCAATTCTAAACCCTGTACGCTCTACCCGGTGTTCCTGCTTCCCGTACCTAGCCAACCAATGTTCCCTAACCCTCTTTCCCCGCTGGGGTTGTGGATGCCTATGTAAGCCCCAAGCTTGCAGGCACCAAAACCCTAGAGGGGGTGGTTGGTTTGTGCCACTCCTAAGCCTGGACTCCGGAAGGCCCTGACAATGATGTACAAGTTTGTTAGGATTGTGTATGTGTTAATGCAGGTAGTACATTTTTGGGCATTCCCCACTTTCACGTGTCATTCCTCCTCCCCTCTCCTGCCACTCATTCCAGTTATGCAGTATGCCAACGCCTGTCCTGACTGCATATCCCTGACCCTCCTTCCCCACCAGGGTCAGAGGCGTGTGTGAGTTTGACCTTGCAGGCACCCGGGCCACGGTGGGGGTGGTTGGTTCGTGCCACTCCTGCACCTGTACACGGGAGCTGTGACAGTACACATCCGTTCGTGGTGCATCATTCTATGTTATGTACAACACATGGTTCACATCCTGTTGTGACATTGTTTTACTGTGCTACCTTGGTTGTTACATCATTGTGGTAGTACTTGGCCTTTGTGAGGTACTGCTACTTCAAGTCATCTACTGGAGGCTGTTCTCATTCATTTTTCTGCCTTGGAGTTTGTGTTTTTGCAAATCAAGGTGGACTCTGAGGGTCCAGGCAACTTTTTACACACAAGGTGGGAGATGGTGATGAAGGGGAAGGGTGATCCTATGGCCAGGTGAAATTAAGGGTTGAAGGCTCCATGACCCAGGCGCAGTTGTTCAGTGGGTCATGGTGATTTGTGAGGGAGCGGGGGTGTTTTGTTGTTGATAGTTGCCTTGCCCTGCAGTGTGATGGGAACCCTGACATTGTAATTGTGGTATCCTATGTACATGATGTGTTCTGCTGATCAATGCCTGTTCATGTCTTGTGTTTACCTTTCAGGTTTGAGGGGATAGTTGTGGTTTGACATGCTGGAGTGTACACATGGTGAATATTCACATGTGATGTGTTAGAGGACACTGATGGTCACTTGATTGCACATGCATATGTTGAGTGCATGTCCTTACTGACCCACACACTCGCACTATGATGCACTACATGTACAACCACCCTTGGACATCCACGTGTACACTCTGTTTGCCTTCTGCTGCCCACTGTGTCCCTGCAGCACATGTTCTGTGACCAATTATGGATCCTGTACATGCCTAATTTGCTTTTTTATTGTGGTTTGTCGCTTAGATGTGATGCTCAGGGTGTGCATCACACACAATGGCTGTTCACTGTGCTGTGCGCTGAGCAGTGTGTTGCAGGAGTTGGACACAGCACACAGAAGCTGCAGTGTTGATTTTGCAATGCACAATGTGCATGTAGACAGGCATTCATTGTTATGTTACGGCTACAACTTTTGTAATGCATTTGGGAATTACTGATTTTGGGTGGGAGGTTGTTGGTCAGTCATTTCATCTGATTCCATGTCAGGCATCATTGTCTGATGCCAATATACATTTTTCACATGGCAATGTGTACCTTATTGGTACTGTGTTGGTGTATGGCTATTGCTTGCCATGTCATGTTGTGGTTTGGGAGGGTTTGAGTGACATAAAAGTGATGGTCATGGCCTGTTGCGCAGGTGTGTGTGATTCACACCTTGCATGTCAGGGTCAGCCGCTTCTCGAAGCAACGAGCTGGGGGTAGATCTCTCTCCACGGCAGGGGCATCCCTCTGGAACAGCCTTCCTGCCTCCCTGGAACTTGAGGAGAGCCATCTCCGGTTCCGGAAGCACCTCAAAACCTTCCTCTTTGCTTCTGCTTTCTCTCTCCCTCTCCCTTGCTAAATTCTTCACTGAAACTGCACTGAATCTGCAACTGGGCCACTCTCACCAACCTCGGTCCCTGGACCAGCCACTCTCCACTTGCACTGCCTCCCTGGCAACCCCTGCACTGCGGGACTGTCTCTCTATCCCTACAGCCCACCCTTCCCAGCACTTGTCTGCACTTACCTTTGCACTTGCCACCAGCTGGCCTATTTATTTATTTTTTATTCTACTTACCCTGTACTGCACTCCCCCTCTCCCCTTCCCCTTGCACTTTTCCCTTCCCCCTACCCCTGAACTTGCGCAATCTAAATGACACCTGGCCTAGTAGGATCGTTGTCTGTCTTCCCTTGTTCCCCTCTCCCTGCCTCGTCGCACCTTGAAACACTTGTGTATAGGCACGTTACAAATGCCATATCATCTCATATCATATATCATATATGTGCCTTTTGGTCACACAGGATAGCTTGTGTTTAAGTAGCTAGGGATGCACAAAATGTGGCACTTCCATGGCAACAATCTCAGGGTGGTAAGGTTGTGACAGTTGACTGTCTCTTTGTCATCATCGATTGTCACCTGGCATGTGCCAGGCCTGTGTGCACTCTGCAGGGGTGGGAGTTTAGGTGAAAAATGTGGCCACAAGCTGGGTCCGGGCTTCCTCGCCACGTGCCCTGTCCCCTCCCATGGGCAGCGCCTGTGCCTGTGGTTGGGGATGTGGGGGCACCACCATGTCCACCGGTACGCCCTGCCGTGTTGCAACATTGTGCAGGACACATGCTGCCACAATGATCCTGCACACTACCGGGGGTGCATAGAGTAGCTGCCCGCCAGAGCAGTCAAGGGAGCGGAAGCGTGACTTGAGCACTCCGAATGTGCGCTCCACTATGGCCCTGGTTGCAATATGGGCAGTGTTGCATCTTACCTGGGGTGGTGTGGTGGGGTTCCGGATTGGCGTCATCATGTGGTTGCTCAGAGGGTAGGCACTGTCCCCCAGGGAGGTGTAAATGGTTGTGATTATTGGGGTTTGTGTATTTGTGTGTGTGTGTGTGACATGCATGCATGTGCAAGGGCATTTGTACTCACCTAGGAGCCATGTGTCGCCATGCTGCCCAGCTTCCAGGGCCCGGCTCAGGGCGGACATTCTGTATATGAAACTGTCATGGGTGGAGCCAGGGTAGTTTGCATAGACAGAGGTGATGATTCCCTTTGCATCGCATACCACCTGTACATTGATGGAATGGCATTGCTTGCGGTTTCAGTAGATGTGCTCAGTGGCCCTAGGTGGACGCAGGGGAAGTGTGCCACCCTGTAAAAATCCAGGACAACGGCCTGCCTTTCTGCGGGTGTTCTGGGCATGTATATGTGCCTGCGGACTGAGGGGCGTGCTGTCATGATTGCCAAGACCTGGTGTAGGCAGCGTGACTGCGTGGCCTGTGAGACCCGCCCCACTATGGCAGTAGTCCGCTGAAATGACCCAGTGGCCAAAAAATGTAGGACATTGAGCACCTTCTCCAATGGGCTCAATGCTTGGGAGAAAAGGGTGGGGGATGTAAGGTCATCTTCCCACTCCCTGACCAGGTCTAGGATGATATGGGGTGGAAACCTATACCTGCTGTAGACCTGGTCGTCAGACATCCCAAACAGGCTTGTCCGTGGTGCGAAAATGCGTGCCCTGGCTATTCTCCTCCTCCTGCGGTGTCCCACGATCAGTGCTGCGACAAATGGGGCATTCATCTTAGCTGTATATACGTGTTTGTTGTTTGCGCGCACTTTTATACTGTGCGTGGGGACGCTTCCGCCTGCCTTCGTGTGGGGGACAAGTTGATGCTTGTGTGCGTCTTTTGCCGTGCGGGGGTTTCCCATATTTGAATCCATGAATATGGATTGTTCGCGTGCGTGTGGGCGTTCCGTGTAGTTCCCTGCAGTACTTCCCCAGTTACGCCTTCTTTTTCACGCGTTATTCCCCATTCCACGTGTTACGCCCACTGTTCCGCCCACTTTGGTTGTGTGCGACGCGCCATGTGCGCTTTTTCTGTGCGCATAGCGCACGCCGTTTGGTGGAGTGTGTGGCCGCGTGCGCCATGCAAGGATTTGGGGCACGTACAGCGGGAAACACGCGCAGCGTCTTCCTTGAATCGCACGCATGCGCGTGCGCTGGGTTTCTCACGCTTGCACCACCTTGCGCCTGTTTGCGCTGGGATTTTCGGCACATGTTTGTTCGATGAATTGACCCCTATGTCTCCAGGGAAAAAGTCTCCAGAAAGGCATTTTTTTCCTGCACCCCTAACAGCCCTTCCCCACATATTGTAGGACGAGTATTGTTTACTCTTATATCCCCCAGTTCAAGAATATCTGGGAAAGTGCTTCATTTTCTTGGGAATGAACATTTGGGGAATTATCACCCTCTGGCAAACTTTTCCTCAGCTACTTTATTAGTGGATACATCACCATAATACCAGCAATAATATATTTCACCTATAGCTGGAATATTACCTCTATTGCTATACCTTTGTGGGGGACGAACATAATGATGTTGTTTCACATACTGGAGACTAAGAGTCATGGATTCAAAATAAACAGCACTTTTAGAGTATTATTTTTGCAGTAAGAAGTGCAGTCATTGACCCTCATCAAGAAGTAATTGTGAGTATAACACAGTGACATTAAGAAGGTGGTCCTGAGGAAAGTGGGAAAAAGCAATTATCTACCACTGAAACCGGTTGACATAGATGTAGAGATGGCTTCTAATGAATTGCCACCAACTACAGCCTGCTTGATTCTCAGGGAATAAGCAAATTACTCTGTGCCTTGCTGATCAAGTTGGACTTCAGATTTTAGCCAATTGTTTTTCAGGCTTGGGATCCAAACCTATTGGATAATAAAGTTAGACTGTTTGCCAACGAAACTGTCTGGAAACCACACATTGTTTAATATGGTATGTGAGATAGAGGTTTACATGAGGTTAAGTGAAGTTGTGTAGTTGTGACATGGGGATACCATGGATCCCGCAGATATATTGATTGAGGATTTCTTAATTTTTCCACTTTTAGTTAGGCGGTGCATCAGCACCCATTAGGGATAACATAATATAGGCAGGGGAAGAAAGCAACTTCCCCTGTCCTCTTCTCTTATCGCTAATCAGATGCCTATGGATTTGAATGCAGGATAAGGATCATCACTTTTCTTACGAATTTTGATACATTGTGTTACATGAAATTAGATTCAAGGTGTTTTGCCCAAATCATGTGTTGAAAACTGTGAGCTGGGGCAGACTCTTATCAGTTCTTGTTACGCCGTCCTTTGAATGTTGTTTGTAGTGTATAAGTCACCACACAGTAATTGGACAGAACCTGTAAAAAGCGTGTCCGCCATTTTGGATTATTTGTTTTCCTGGGGTTGTACAGGCACGCTGGCATCTGCACACTTGAGTGAAGCCACATCTTCAGCAGGACCCACAGTGAGCATTATGAATTCTTCTTAATTGTTGGCATAACTTCTAGGAGGGTCACTATACCCCAAAGAGCTGAGCTTGGGACGGTGTGTACTGCCAGACATGAGATTGAGGGTCGTTTCTCAAGTTACTTTAAAGGCCAGTACTGTCTTAAGGTGACATTTGAATGTCACCTGACCATGGATGGGGGCTAAGTGAGGGTTAGTGGTGGATCATTTGCATACCATCCTGGGGGCCTCATCACTTCCTGGGTGAGGTCCACGGCTCTTTGTCATCAAACTATGCATGGCAAGATTAAAGCAGGGGTCTTCATCACATAGTCAACTTTTGCAGTGGGGAGATGCTTGTCCAGACTTTTTTATTTGCTGTTCATTTTGGGACATGTCATCCAACGCAGTACTGTGATCCCCAGAATGCAATAAAGGAAACCGGACTAGAGAAGCATCTCTCAAATGTAGCATGCGTGAAATCCCCCTTCTGGTGAAGACCCTCCTGTGCTCACCTGTCCCTTTTAGGTGGATTTAGGGGTAAGTGATACTGATGTTTCATTGTGTTTTCTGGAATGCTCTATATCCTCTCAGCACACTGTAGATCTGTTTTCCCACTTCACGGTGCCTACAGCTCTGTGACTACCTTTTGCCTCTTTTCCCTTAAATCTCTACACTTTCATCTAGTTTAATTCCCTGCAATCTGTAATTTGTTGTTGCTAGTATCCATCTCTGTCTTTGACTGTGCATTATGAGTATATCTAGTATATGCCAACAGCCAGAACAGTTAAACCAGAATTGGATATGATTATATGTGTACCTACTCTCAAAATACAAATTCCATTAGGAGACTGATTAACTACAATTGGAATATCCTCCCACCTGAGAAAAAATTGTTAGCAAGACCTATGTTTGCCTTAATACGAGGTACGAATCTGAGGGATATCCTGGTACATTCCTTGAGTGAATACATTTACTGCCCAATGGGGACTCCCCTATCAAGGATCATTAGCAGTCTGGTAATTGCAATATATGCACATCCACCAAAAATATGACCATTCTGGAGTTGCAGAGTTTCAGCAATTGACACACAAAAAATCATACCTATCTAATAAAATGTCCAGTGCCTCCTAGAGTACATTGCAAAGACCTCAAAACAGTTTAGAAGAGCATCAATTAAGAGTAAGAACGAAGCAAGAGCAGGCATTACTGGTTACCAACTATATTGAGAGGGGATCCTCTAAACGAGATCTGGAATGGGTGGTGATGTCTGAGATCAATGATATGATATGATATGGAATTTATAACGTGCCTATACACAAGTGTTTCAATGAAGAGCTACTGAAACACCTAAACAGCTTCTGACAAAAGTGCATTCTGGAATATGTTAACCAATGTCAGTATTGAACCCATATATTGAATGGCTGGCAGTATTCATGTGATTTGTCTGGTTTGTCACAATATATTGGCTATTTTTTCATTGTTTTTATTTATTTATAGTGTTAATTGGTTAATAAAAACATTATACACTTATAAAAACATAAGAAACAAAGCTTAACAAATTGCATTTCATATCATAACATTTGAACAAATCCCAAAAATCTAAAATTCATAATTCATAAACAATTTAGCACCATATTACAATTTTTGATCAAGATACATAGCTCTGTAAACCCAACCTAAATTCAATAAAACAAACCTAAATTCCCAATTATAAAATGCCTTACACTTATAAATAAGCAAACAATTTCTATTTCAAATGGGGGAATTAACAACATATTTCATAATATTTCATATTTCATAATATTTAATCAGCAAATATTTCACCACAATGAACCTCAAAACACACTAATACACATCTAAACCCTACTCAATCATATGGTCTACTTACAAAACCTAATCTACATTGCCATTAATACTGTTAGATAATGCATCTATCATTCTTTTAATTCGTTTCCATATATAATAAGCCGCACTGATATACATCTGAGGCTCTGCCGAGTAGATACTAGACCAAAATTGGTCTGTTGCAACCAACCTTAGATCATGAGTTAGGTCCTTGTATGCTTTATAATACATATCTAGCAGTTTATCACAATCGGTCAATAGGTGTCTGATCGTTTCAACCTCCCTTTGGCACAGTCGGCATACTCTTATTTCTCTCGGTATACCAGAAAAAATCATAAAGAATGGGTACTCCCAGTTTTTTGATTTTGGGGGATCAACACTATCGAATGGGAGACTAATGTAGTATCAAAACAGTGATAGGTCGCCTACCCCTTCCTTGAGTCCCTGTGTCAATTACAGGATAAATCCTAAGTAATCCCGATAACTCAGAGATTAATCATACCACAATTGTATCAATTAGAAAAAACGTGTTCATTTATTTATATGCATTTTATGCAACACATAAAAAAGGACTATCACTGAGTCCTATACCTAACAGACTAAAACTCAGTGATAGTCTTTTTTTATGTGTTGCATATCAATAAATGAACAAGTTTTTTCTAATTGATACAATTGTGATATGATTGTGGTATGATTAATCTCCGAGTTATTGGGATTGCCTAGGATTTATCCCGTAATTGACACAGGGACTCTCGGTATACCAGACCATCCACCAACATATTCATAGCAGGGAACAATATTAAATCTTAATAAAGTGATGAATCTAGAGAGGTCACTGTTTCCTACTTTCAGCAAATAGCTACGAGGCTTAGAAACTTCTAAGCCTTGTAGACTATATACTTCGTATCGTCTCTTTTTGCCTAGTAGCTCAAGATTTTTACAAACGTCCTATTGAATTGATTTTTTCTTCAATATCTAAAAAAAACTGTCAGCTCTATCTTCTCTTTAGGTAAATTCATCTTGATTTCATAAAAACAATTCAAAGAGGTGTCTGTCAAATCTTTTAAAGCCAAATTCATGTTCTTATTTGTTGCAACCATACATCTACCCATGACTTTCAGCAAGCTTTCATCACCATCATCTTGTATCATGATTATAATATATAATTTACAATACTTAATTTTCCATAAAATGGTGAGGGATGAGTCCCAATTCACATTTTATAGCCACTATAGGCATAGAATTGGCCAATCTTAAGGCAAGTCTTCATCATTTACCTTAGATTTTCCCTAAATGTTCCAGATATCTAGCTGCCAAAGGTTCAACCGCACATAAGGCCCCCGGGATAGTACAACTCGTATAAATCTCAAGCAACCCTTCCACTGAGTGGCCCCCTTTAGAGGCTATGTAAGAGCAGATTACATTAAATTTTTTTATGACTTTACCTTCTATGATCTAATGGGAATAATTGCAAGGAGGATTATATCTCTCTAGCATCCCCAAATAGGAGTATGTTTCTATCACCTCAATCATCTGCCTCTCAATTTTCCATTGGAACTTATATTTAGTTTTAGTTTTGCTACTACCTCCAAAAATTATGATCTTTGTCTTCTCAACATTAATACTCAAATTATTCTCGAGGGCATAGCGTTGCAACTCATCCAAGGATCTCTGTAAACCAATCAGAATTGTATCCATCAAAACTGTATCGTCAGCATATGACATCCAGCTTATGAGGGAATCTCTGATCTTAGGTGGATGGTTACAGTCATCTCTCTGGAATCCTTTGAAGTCCTACAGGATCTTTATCCGATAGTTAGGGATTATTTTGCAGACAATATACATGATGAGAAAGTTCCAATCTGCCTGAATTTTCGTTGTTCATTTGAACTATTCTTCCTTCCTGGACAAGACAGTGCATAACAATAGATTTGCAGCTATTAGGTCATGTGTTTATTTAAATATGAATAATTTATATTAGGCCATGTTTATACTTCTTCCTATTGGGCCAATGTATTTCAGATTCCCATTGCTGATTTACATTGAATAGGTCACATTAACAGTCTAGTCTTTTGATAGGATATGTCGTTTCTTTGGTAATGCTCATGCTTAACGTAAAGGGGCTTTCAAACAGAGGGCCTGATATGGCGCCCTGAGGAAATGCCGACTCCCTGGCCCTAATACTCAGACTGGCTCAAAGGGAGAAGCAGCCAGGTTATAACAGGGATATGATGTGATGTGGCATTGATAATGCGCCTGTACACAAGTGTTTCTAGGTGCCACAAGACATGGAGGGGGGAAACAAAGGGAGGAAAAAATAACGATTTTACAAAGCTTTGTGTCATTCAGATTGTGCAAGTGCGGGGCAAGGGGAAGAGGAGAAGTGCTAGGGGGGAGCGGAAGGGGGAAGTGCAGTTAACTCACAAGTGCTAGGGAGCCCGGAGGCAGTGCGACGGCAGCTGGAATTTCAGGAGCCTGGGCCCGAGTTCAGAGGGTGACCAGTGCATGGAGCAGTCAGGTGCATCAGCAGGGGAGAGAAAGCGCAAGCAAAAAGAAAGGTCTTGAGTTGCTTCTGGAACCGGAGGTGGTTCTGCTCAAGTTTGAGAACGGCAGGGAGGCTGTTCCAGAGAGAGGCACCAGCTGAGGAAATAGATATGCCCCCAACTCTCTGCTTGGAGAAGCATCTGACCCTTAGAGAGTTGGAGCTGGATGAGTGGAGAGCTCGAGAAGGAAGATGTTTGGGTAGAGAAACTTGGAGGTAGAGCGGTCCTAGGCCCCAGAAAGTACTCCGGACGATGCAGAGGGTCTTGAAGTTAATCCCTGCAGCCAGGGGGAGCCAGTGAAGAGATTTCAGAGCTGAAGAGGTACGATACATGGGCTTGAGGCCAAGGACAAGTCTTGCAGTCCTGTTATGGATACGCTGTAATGGTCAAAGAGTAGTGGCAGGAAGATTTAGAAAGAGGCTGTTACAATAGTCCAGCCTAGAGAAGACCAGGGCTCTGGAGAAAAGGAAGAATACCTCTGAGGAGGTGCATCTGATAGTTTGACTTCTTAGAGACATCAGAGATGTGAGGAGAGAAGGAGAGTGTGGAGTCGAAGATGAAACCAAGGTTCTTAGCCTCACAGGAAGGAGCAGATCGAGGGCCTAGAGTGGGCGACCAGAGAGAGAGAGAGGAAAGGAAGAAGCGGGTGTCCCAATGAGAAGGATCTCAGTCTTACTGGCATTAATACAGAGATCATTGGCAGCACACCATTCCTGGATTGCATACAGACAGTCTGGTATGAGAGAAGAAGCAGAGGTGGCTGAGGGTACCCTGAAAGAGAGCTGAGTGTCATCCGCATAACATTGAAAATTGGAGCAGAAAGTAGAGATGTGGTGGGTGAGAGGGGCCAGGTAGTGGTTAAAGAGCTAGGGAGAGAGGTAAGACCCCTGGGGAACACCACAAGTAGAGAGAGAGATAGAAGAGAGGAAAGACCCCAATTGGACCTTAGAGGGCCTGTCAGTGACAAAGGAGGTCAACCAGACCAGGGCCTGTTCAGTAATACCAAGGTTGTCGCAGAGGTGATTGAGCAGGATGGCATGGTTGACCATGTCAAAATCAGAGGACAGATCAAGGTCAATGAGGACAGAAGGGAGATTAGAGTCAAGATTGGAAAGCAAGTCTTCACGGGTGTTCAGGAGAGCGGTTTTCGTGCTTCTGACAGCTCTGAAGCCAGAAATGTGGTTATATTTGTTTGTTTGTTTATTCATTTCAAATGCGCACCAGACCCGTGGGTATCAGGGTGCAACAGTTGAAGCAAGTGCAAGGCTAAGGTTACAGTAATACAAGATACAAGCAAAATATACAAGATACATGCAGAAATACAAGATACAGGCAAGAATAAACATATATGTAGGTTATAAGCAGGTGAGATACAAATACAGAAACAAATATGCTGCAAACATGAGTCAAGAAATATTTGAGGGAATGTGCAGAAGCATTCCCAGGTAACGATAACTCAGCAGTCAAACCTACAGATCTGTGGATTTGAGCAAGTTGATGTAGTTTTATCTAAATGTTAAGTAGGGTTGATCTTCTATGAGGAGGTGTGGCAAGGAGTTCCAGAGTTTGGCTGCTTTCACAGGAAAGCTATTAGCACCAGCCTTAGTGAGCCTAAATCTGGGAATAGTAAGACAGTTGGCGTTGCCAAGTCTCATGGGTTTGGTTGACGTTCTTCTATGAAATCTATCCATAATATAGCTGGGGGCAGCATTCATTAGTGCTTTTTGGTTTAGGGATGCAGTTTTTAGAAGGATTTTATAATGAGTCGAGAGCCAGTTGTTTTGGCGCCTAGTTGCTGAGATATGTGATCTTCTAGTCACCCCAGGTTCAGTATGTAGATTAAGCTGGGAGATGGCAAGCTTTTCCAAGAGTTTGCCCAGGAAAGGAGCAAGGGTGTCAATGTGGGCCTTGATGGTTCTGCATGAGCAGGGGAGAACCTGCTTTGACTCGACTTTCATAGATCGGACTTGTCTAGAAACATCATCAGGGGTGAACAGGTGAAAGGAGAAGAAAGAAGGAGGAGAGATGGCCTCAGATGGGCCCAGAGTGGTAGAGGAAGAAGAGGTAGAGGAAGAAAGGGTGGTCAGGATGTCTTGAGTTTTAGTAGTGAAATGAGAGGCCAAGGCCATGCAGAGGGCAAGGGAGGTAACGGGAGAGGTAGAGACTGCAGCAGGATTGTCCAGCTCCATGCAGATTTTGAAACATTTGGCTGAATTGGTAGAGGCTGCAGAGATTCAGGCCTGGATGTAGGCTCACTTCGTAGCGAGGACAGAGAGTCTGTACTGCCTTTGGAGCAGGCAGCAGGCCAGTTTGTCAGGGGGTGTGCCCGATGCCCTCCACTTCCTCTCCGCCACCCTACACTTGCATTTAAGAGCAGCAAGGTCAGAATCTTACCAAGAGTTTCACTTGGATTTGGACTTCAATTTGATCCTCATGACAGGGGCATGGACGTCCAGAGTGTTAGAGATAGAGAGGTGAAGGTTAGCAAGGGCTGTGTCAGTGTGTGAGTCAGCCAAAGGTGCAGGAGGAGCAGAGAAAGTAGCAGCAAAAGCCTCAACTGACACACGCTTCATGGGCCAGATGACCGAGAAGATAGGTGGCAATGCTGGAGTCAGCTGACCTGTGTGGAAGAGAGAGAGAAAGAGGTGGGAAGAAAGGAGAAATTTATCACTCCAAGAGAGAGGAGTGGTGAGAGAGTTAGAGAAGGGGAGGTCTGAGGAGATCAGAACATCCAGGGTGTGCCCTGCAGACTGAGTCAGGCCACAAGGAAGAATATATATATATATATATATATATATATATATATATGTATATATATATATATATATAGAGAGAGAGAGAGAGAGAGAGAGAGAATCGCAGACATTGCAAAAGAGTCCTTAAGAAGGGCTGGTAGCTTCCATGTGGGTGTTCAAGTCTCAGAGCAGGAGAAGTTGAGAGGTAGAGGCAAGGAGCTTGGAGGAGAGGTAAGCCCACACAGAAAGGAAGAGGGCAACCTGGTCAGGCAGCCTGTAGATAGTGGCCACAGTGAGAGAGAGGCAAGGAGAGATAAAGAGCCTGCAGACCAGGCATTCAAAGGAGTAGTGGTGCTGCATTGGAATGATAGAAGCAGGGATCCACTCTGGAAAAATCAAGACTTTGCCCCCACGGGGATGTCATAGGAAGGGGAGGTGTGGATGGAAGGGGGAGAAGGAGTCTGGAGAGATTTATTTATTTTTTATTCATTTATGTATCTTTCACACGCTGCAGCCCGAAGGCATCAGAAGAAAGAGTAGAGAAGAATGGATACAAAAGGTGGGAACATATCAGATGGTTGTTAGAGGAGGTGTACCTGTGGCAGTAGGAAGGAACCATCAGAAGGTGGTTAGAGAAAGTGAACAGGAACTGGAAGGAGGGAAACATCAGAAAATGGTTGTAGAACTGGAGGTGGTAGAAGGACAGCAGAAAGTGATACGAGAAATCATCTGAAGGAGGTTGGAGGCAGATGAAAGGAAGTGATTGGAGGAATTCAACAGGAGTTGGAAGAAGGAGAACAACTTGAGGTTGAAGGGGAGAAACAACAGGAGGCAGCAGGAGAGAAACCTCGGGAGGTGTCACAAGGAAAATAGCCAGAGGAAGTTAGGAATCAGTTGAAAGCATCCAAAGTTTTTTGGTGGTAGCGTGCAAGAGGACACATTGCCCAAGCCAGTGTATAGGGATGAGACCCTGATCCAAAGGGGTAAATCCCATGGTGGGAGTAAGGAGCCACTGACATGGCTTTGATGTGTTCTACGACTAGAAGATGCGAAGAAATGATCTGCTGAGGGTAATAATCGCAACTCTAGGAATTGGAGGTGATAAGGCCCTCTTAAGCTCCTCTGTAGAAACTGGGGTAAACATCCCCATTCTGTCTCTACAGCTTGTGGCAGAGAAACTGCAATATCTACAGAACTGCAGGAAAGATCAGAGGTGCTTATATCCCACCATCAACAAGAGACAAAATTGCTTTCAGAGAATGTACCAAGGAGACTGCGAATGCCAGAAAGGTACCCCAAAAGCTTGTGAACTTCAGAAGGAGGCTCTTTAACTGGTGAAATTGTTAGGTAAACACTGTCCTGGCATTTTAGTTTATTTTTTGTGTTTGAAGCAGAAAGTAAAAAGGACCATCCTGAAAGGGGCCCCTAGGGGTCCCTCGCATTATGGAAACAAGGCAAGTCACCACACACGATAGATATGCCAGACACGAGGTTGTATTCCCAAAGCTAGGGTTTATTGCAAAGCAAATAGTCGCAGTTGGCCAACTTGGTCTCACGCCCCACGACGTGTATCTCTAGACCTCAAGCGGCGCAAGAGAGCGAATTACGTACATCAGTTACATATATACAAAATGCATATCATACAATCAGCTGTGACATGTTTAACACCCCCCTTTATTGGGTTTCTTTGAACTCGGTTTGATGATGGACACTTCCGACGAATATGACACCTTCAAATAACTATTCTAGTAACAATATGCAACCTTGCAAGTGCAGAGACATCTTTTCTTTGTTGAACAGAACACAGTGCTTCTGTTCTTGTAAGCGAGCTACATATGGGGGAAGAGTCACATTCCAGACCTTGCTATCTATGAGGTGCTATTCGTGTCCTGGGAGCCAACACGCTCTACAGGGCTCGGAAAAGGGGGGTCGTAAGAAGAGCATAGGTTTAGCTTTATACAACACATCCTCCTCCCTTATCATAATTCAAGCCTTTAGCTGCTTTATTCTAACATATTCTACCATATAACGAGACTAGCTGGCAGCTGTGAAATGATTAAATGCCCTGCGGCTCTGCTTCAAGGCTACATTCGGGAGGGAGCCGGGAATTCCTCCCGAGAGCTGCCTACGTTGTTTTTCAATGAACTCTTATTAGCCTTGCGGCCTTGCGGCCTTGTCCTTTCACGTTGTAACACTCACCTGACTCCCACAGAGGCGCTGGCCTGGTTCGCGCTGCTGTGACCTCTTCTAGGTGATGCGCAGGGTTCGGAAGACGGACTGGACCGGGCCCCCAAATCTGGCTTGTCTGGCTCGCAGAAGTATCCTTCTTAGGGTCTGGAAGGACGAGCTCTCCATCCTGCTTCTGATGCAGGGGCGCGTTGGTATCCAGTTACTTCACTGGATTTTCGGATTGGTGAGAACCAAACTTGCTTGGCTTCCAGGTAAGTTTTTTTTGATAAGAGGTTCCCCTTGTGTCCATGCATTAATGTACTAATGCTAGTGTCTTTTTCCCCATAGGGGCTGGGGTACGGAATGCCAGGGAACAGGCACCGACCCGAGATGAGAGGTGAAATCCTTGTAGAAATCAGGTAAGTCTTTAATGAGCGTTTTTTGGTAATGTCTTTTCATTCGCTCATTAACGCTGATGTCTCTTTTTCCCCTTAGGGGCCGGGGTCCGGAAATGCCAGGATGCGGCGCGGACCCGAAATGAAGAGGGAATGAATCAACAGGTAAGTCTTAACATGGAGATTTAGCTTTCCTTATTCCCTTTTCTCTCTCACCTTTTGTTCTGGTCTTTTTCTCCGTAGGCGCTGGGGCGTGACTGCGAATCCGGATGATCGCTGCTGGACATGGAGGCGCCCTGTAAAGGTGAGTGGAATGCGGCGCTGCAGCGATCGACACGATGAGCTTTTAAATAAAAGTCTTCCTTTTCAGGATTGTCGGCGAGATGTCTCCGGGATGCGGCTTTAGCAGGTAAGGACTTTTCCTTCTTCTGTTCTCTTCTTCTCTTCCTATGCAGGTGATCCAGGATGCTGGCAGGCGTGGCAGAAGTCAGGATGCAGGAGCAGACACGGTGAGCGTCCAGCTGCCAGATGCAGAACAACGCGAAGCACGTGTGACTGTTCGGGTGGGGTTTAAATAGCCTTGGAAGAAGTTCCAGGTATGTATCCTTCCTCCAATCAGGTATGTATCCTTCCCCGACCAAGCCCAGATGGTAAATTAGTCCCACAGGTAAAGTAGTTCCTTTCAGGCCTCAAGGAGGCCGGGATCCTGCAGCATGGTCTGCATCAGGTAAGTGCACCCAAGCACTCCCATAATGAGCCTGGCGCCTATGGCGCCAGGACTGATGTCTTTTATGAGCCTGGTGCCATAGGCTCCAGGACACTGTCCAAAGGGCCCCTATATGGGGTTGCTGGGTCCTTCCTTGGGGACTGGATGTCTGCTTTCAGGGAAGCAGGGCTTGAACCGGCTCCCCGGGAGCGGGCATCATGACAGCACTCCCCCCCAAGGCCCCTCCCAAGGTTGTTGCCTCCGGGGGTTTTGGTTTGTCTGGGAAGAGTCGGTGGAATTTCCTGACTAATCGAGGTGCATGCACATGGTCGCTGGGTTCCCACGACCTCTACCGAGGTCTATACCCCTTCCAATCAATTAGGTAGAACAGTCTTGACCTAAACATTTTTGAGTCTAAAATGTTCTTCACTTCGAATTCGGGCTCCCCATCTATTAGAATAGGTTCTGGAGGTTTGAGTAGTCGGGTTCCGGGTACCACTGGTTTCAGAAGTGACCCATGAAAAACAGGGTGAATTTGCATACTAGCTGGTAAATCAAGTTTAACAGCCGCTGGGTTAATTATTGCCGTAATAGAATAAGGTCCCAGATATTTTGGGTTAAAAGTTCGAGGTCCTTTGAGTGGTAAATGTCTGGTAGCTAACCACACTTGATCCCCAATCTGATATGGAGGTGCTTCACTCCGATGTAGATCAGCATTCTCCTTGTATTTTCTCTTGGCTTGTTGTAAATGCGTAGTTGCCTCTTTGAAGGCTTGGGTAATTGTAGAATGCAGATGTTCTACTCCAGGCATTCCGAGGTTCTGAGGTGAGTCAAGGTTTGAGGTTCGAGGGTGATGCCCAAACAAAGTATAAAAAGGACTGTGGCCAGTTCCAGAGTGTACCGAATTATTATAAGCGTATTCGGCTATCCAAAGAATGTCTTTCCAGTTGCTTTCAGATTTCTGTAACATACACCGTAAGCACTGCTCAAGGGTCTGATTTGTCCTCTCGGTCTGACCATCGGTCTGAGGGTGGTGACTGGTCGATAATCTTACGTTGATCTGCGCCATTTGACAACACTTGTGCCAGAAGTGGGAAATGAATTGGCTTCCCCGGTCAGAGATTAGTATAGATGGGAATCCATGTAGCCGAACAATATTTTCGAGGAATTCTTTGGCTAGGACAGAAGCTGAAGGTAAACCTTTCAAAGGAATAAAGTGGGCCATTTTGGAAAACAAATCCACAATTACCAGAATAGTATTGTACCCCGAACAAGGAGGCAGGTCCGTAATAAAATCCATTGATAGGGTGTGCCAGGGTGCTGGCGGTATGTCTAGAGGTTGAAGGAGACCGGCTGGTCTTTTCTCTTGACTTTTATTTTGGGCGCAAACACCACAGGACATCACAAAAGATTTAACATCTTTTCGCCAAGAGGGCCACCAAAATTGTCGTTTCACCTTTTCCTCTGTCTTGGCAATACCGGGGTGTCCCTCTATTAATGTATCATGATAACCGGAAATAACTAGTTCATGTAATTCCTTATCTGGCAGGAATAAGCGTCCTTGGAAATAAGGTAAGCCATTATCTATGGTAAAGTCTGATCCCTTTTGTATCCAATCCTGTAAGGTTATAGGGTCCAGGAGTTGTTTCACTCTGGCTTGAATGTCTTCAAGCGTCTGTAACGAAGTCATGCCTAGAATCCTCTGTTCGGGAATTATTGGTACTGGTTCTGAGTTTGTATCAGATTCTCCCATTCCAATTTGGGATAAGGCGTCTGCTTTGCCATTCTTGCAGCCAGGTCGATAGGTAATCACGAAATCAAATTCAGCGAAAAACAAAGCCCATTGGAGCTGCCGTGATGACTGAGCCTTGGCGGTTTTCAAATACTGTAAATTCCGGTGATCAGTGATCACTGTGATGGTATGTCGAGCGCCAAGCAGATAATGCCGCCAGGCTTTAAAAGCGGACTTGATGGCTAACAGTTCTTCGTCCGTGATTGCTTAATTAACCTCGGGTGCCGAGAATTTTCTGGACCAAAATGCTACGGGATGCAGTTGGTTGGTTTCGGGATCTCTTTGGGACAGGACAGCTCCCATGGCTAGGCTGGATGCGTCAGTCTCGACGACATAAGGGAGATCTGGACGCGGGTGTTTCAATATAGGTGCGGAGGTAAACTTAGCTTTTAAATCCTGAAAGGCCTGCTCGGCTTCTTCAGACCATTCAAAACGTTTATTTTTCCTTAAGAGTGCAGTAATGGGTTGTACCACGCGTGAAAATTCCGGGATAAACCTGCGATAGAAATTGGCAAAGCCGAGCATGCTTTGAACCCCTTTTTCAGAGCTAGGTGATGGCCATTTGACGATGGCATCCACTTTTCTTGAGTCCATTCGGACTCCTTTGGGTGTCAGGATGAAACCTAGAAACTCGACTTCTGTGGTATGGAAAACACATTTCTCCAATTTAGCAAATAGTTTGTGTTGGCGCAGTTTTTCAAGTACTGCCCTGACGTGTTTTCTGTGATCTGATTCCAAAGAGGAGTACACCAGAATGTCATCGATATATACGACAACACAAACATCGATGAGTTCCCGAAGGACATCATTCATGAAGTATTAGAAGGCAGCTGGCACGTTACACAATCCGAAAGGCATCACCTGGTACTCGAATAATCCGTATATAGTAGGGAAGGCAGTTTTCCATTCGTCGCCTTCTTTAACTCGTACCAGATGATAAGCCCCCCGGAGATCTAACTTGGTGTACATGCAAGCGTCCTTCACCTGGTCAAGGAGTTCAGGGATCAGAAGCAGAGGATAACGGTTTTTAACCGTTATCTAGTTCAATCAATACAAGTTCTAAGGTCGCCTTCTTTTTTGGGCACGAAGAACAAAGCCGAGGATGCCGGGGACTTTGACGGGCGAATAAAACCATTAGCTAGGTATTGATCCAAATATTGTCTCAAATGCAGGTTCTCAGGTTCGGTAAGGGCATAAATCCTGCTACAAGGGGGTTGTGCACCGGGCACCAGATCGATTTGGCAATCGTACGATCTGTGAGGAGGTAACGTGTTGGCCTGTTCCTTTTGGAAGATGTCCTCAAAGTCTTGGTATTCCGGAGGTAGTTGCATGGAGGCAGAGGTTACAGATGCTAGATTAATCTTCAGGTTTTCTGGGTAGCAGGTTTGTGTACAATCCGGGAAGGTTATTCTCTTAGCTCGCCAATCAATTTGAGGATTATGTGTCTCTAACCAAGGGATTCCAAGAATAACCCGAAACTGTGGAGCCTTGATTACATCAAACACAACATCCTCCCGATGGCCATCGGGACCAATAAGAGTCACCTCAGTAGTGGAATGTGTTACCGGTCCAGAGGCAATTTCAGTTCCATCGACTGTGGTGATGACATCTTTGCCGGTTTTAGGACGGAGAGGGAGGTTAATCCTAGAGACCAATTCACGATCCACTTAGTTTCCAATAGCCCCACTATCGATGTATGCCTTTATTGCATGCAACCGCTTAGGCTGTTCTGGATCTACGAGAACCATTGGCACAATGAAATGCGAGGTCTGAGAGTTAGTTTTCAAGCTCGGCAAGCGGACCCCTACACTTGTCGGGTGGAGTCATTTCCCGAAACAGAGTCTTCATGGTTTTTATCAGCGGCTCCTACCACCTTTCGGGGCGGTTTTGCCGGGCAATCTCGTAGAAAGTGTTGAGAATTCCCACAATAAAGACATAATTTTAACTGCAGCCTCCTTTCACGTTCCTTTTGAGTTAAGGGTCCTTTAACCCCTCCAATTTGCTCAGAGACATCAACTCCCTTGGGATTAGCATGGGTCTTGACCAACACCCGGGTCTCAAACCTGGACCGATCTGCTTTTCTGTTTTGAAGTCTGTGATCCAATTGGATCACTAAGTCTATATACTCTGTGCATTCTTGGGGCGGATTTACAACTTGGGCCAAGACATCTTTAAGTTCTCCGCTTAGGCCTCGATAAAACAACGTGACTCTTTTATACTCTGGCCATCCCGTTTCCACAATTAGTCTATTAAAGGTTGCAATATAGGATAGGAGGTCCTGATTGCCCTGTCGCAGGGATAGAAGTTCGTCATCCAGAGCCTGCCCCTGAGAGTGTCGAGCAAATAACCTTTCCATGCTTGCTTGAAACCTTTGAAAATCACGGAGAATCGGGTCATCTTGAGTAACCAGTGGAACTGACCAATCGGCAGCGCAGCCGCTGAGATATGACAATACAAAGGCTACCTTGGTATGATCATTAGGGAAGGCCCCAGGTCTGCATAGGAAGTGCAAACGACACTGATTCATGAATACGGCGAATCGTTTGGGGTCCCGAGCAAAGCGTTCGGGTGGGGCCAGCGGCATGTTTCCAGGTAGATTAATCTGCACAGGGTTACTGGAAACCACAGGAGCGGGGTTCCCTCCGGAACCGGGTAGAGGGGTCTGCCCAGCTTGACCTTGCAAAAGCTGTCTGGCCAGGTCATCAGTTCTTTCCTTTGATATTATTCATTCCCTCCTGAGGGCATTAGTCTCTTGACGAGCGGCATGTACTTCGGCCCGTAATTCCCCAGTAATTGGGCCAACTGATCAGTCTCAGAACTTTCCATAGCGCCTGGGTGGGAATTTGTAGGAAGGCTTCGCGTTCTGTAACGCTCACCTGACTCCCACGGAGGCGCTGGCCTGGTTCGCGCTGCTGTGACCTCTTCTAGGTGATGCCAGGGTTCGGAAGACGGACTGGACCGGGCCCCCAAATCTGGCTTGTCTGGCTCGCAGAAGTATCCTTCTTAAGGTCTGGAAGGACGAGCTCTCCATCCTGCTTCTGATGCAGGGGCGAGTTGGTATCCAGTTACTTCACTGGATTTTCGGATTGGTGAGAACCAAACTTGCTTGGCTTCCAGGTTAGTTTTTTTTTATAAGAGGTTCCCCTTGTGTCCATGCATTAATGTACTAATGCTAGTGTCTTTTTCCCCATAGGGGCCGGGGTACGGAATGCCGGGGAACAGGCACCGACCCGAGATGAGAGGTGAAATCCTTGTAGAAATCAGGTAAGTCTTTAATGAGCGTTTTTTGGTAATGTCTTTTCATTCGCTCATTAACGCTGATGTCTCTTTTTCCCCTTAGGGGCCGGGGTCCGGAAATGCCAGGATGCGGCGCAGACCCGAAATGAAGAGGGAATGAATCAACAGGTAAGTCTTAACATGGAGATTTAGCTTTCCTTATTCCCTTCTCTCTCTCACCTTTTGTTCTGGTCTTTTTCTCCGTAGGTGCTGAGGCGTGACTGCGAATCCGGATGATCGCTGCTGAACATGGAGGCGCCCTGTAAAGGTGAGTGGAATGCGGCGCTGCAGCGATTGACGCGATGAGCTTTTAAATAAAAGTCTTCCTTTTCAGGATTGTCGGCGAGATGTCTCCGGGATGCGGCTTTAGCAGGTAAGGACTTTTCCTTCTTCTGTTCCCTTCTTCTCTTCCTATGCAGGTGATCCAGGATGCTGGCAGGCGTGGCAGAAGTCAGGATGCAGGAGCAGACACGGTGAGCGTCCAGCTGCCAGATGCAGAACAACGCGAAGCACGTGTGGCTGTTCGGGTGGGGTTTAAATAGCCTTGGAAGAAGTTCCAGGTATGTATCCTTCCTCCAATCAGGTATGTATCCTTCCCCGACCAAGCCCAGATGGTAAATTAGTCCCACAGGTAAAGTAGTTCCTTTCAGGCCTCAAGGAGGCCGGGATCCTGCAGCATGGTCTGCATCAGGTAAGTGCACCCAAGCACTCCCATAATGAGCCTGGCGCCTATGGCGCCAGGACTGATGTCTTTTATGAGCCTGGCGCCATAAGCGCCAGGACACTGTCCAAAGGGCCCCTATATGGGGTTGCTGGGTCCTTCCTTGGGGACTGGATGTCCGCTTTCGGGGACGCAGGGCTTGAACCGGCTCCCCGGGAGCGGGCATCATGACACACGTTCAGACAACAATGTTAACAGTCGAGCAGTGTAAGCAGAAATGTGCTGCCTAGCAATTTGAACAGAAAGCAATGAGCAATCGTTAGAAAACAAAATTGCGATCCTTGTTACATCAAAATGGCCGTTCATTGGTCAAACTCGGAAACCTGAATTTCTATCGTTTCGTACATGAGACGGTTGGCCTTCAGCCACCAAAATACGTTTGCCGTCAATCGTGAGAGGTGTCCATTTTTCTAGACCGACAAACCCTCCTTTGGCCGTATGACAACCGTCTCATTCATTTATTGTATCCTCCTCTGATGACGATAAGTCTGAAGTACTTATGTCTGAATTTTGCATGCTATTATAAGCATCATCATCTTCATTAATATATATAGCCATTAATTCTTTCACTGTTTTCATTTCATTTGTGTCTCTGTCATCCCAGCCATAAATTTGTTTACTTTTTGTTATCATATGCATACATCCCTTAGTACATCCCTCAGTTATCTCAGTGCAAACTATCGGTAGGCAGTGTATGCAACAACAGCACATTATGAATATTCCAAACACTACTACTAATATTGCAATCATCTTCCATCCCCAAGAACGCAGAATTCCCCAAAACCAGGACTCTATTCCCCAGCCCCCCTCTCCAGTAGTGAGTTCGGATCTTAGGACATGCATTTTCTTTATTGCTTCAAAAATCGTAGGAGAGTAGTCATCTACGAATACACAGCACGCTGATCCCACAATCTTGCAAATTCCCCCACGATCAACCAGGATTACATCGAGTGCCGTTCTATTTTGCAGCATCATTAACCTAATTCCTTTTTCTTCCAACGTCATGTTGAATAGTATATCTGTCGTTGTTTTTATGGTATCTTTTAGTATTCTGGACAGCTGCCTTATGTTATAGGAGTTCACTATCTGGGACAAGAATGGAATGAATGATTTTGCTACATCCTTCGCTATCAAAACACCTTCGCTACTCCTTTTGGTTCTAGATCTGGATAGCCTGGCCATGTCTGCTGTTTCTAAGAGAAACACTCCCGGGAACAGTAGACCTAGGTAACATGTACCTCCCCAGTTTCTAGGCAACCAAGAATATGCTTTCTCTCCACATATAAAATAGACTGGATCTCCCACATATACTGGTTCTATTTCCCATTTTAGCACCGCTGTATTCATGAATCCAGTAAATGTTTCTACTGAATAGGAGCCTTTCTTTTTTAGACAAAACGGAACAGTTCTCGGGTTGTAATTCACAGTGTAAGAAGGGGGAATTGCATCTTTGTTCCCATCTGTTCTTACACGAAACGTCATCACAGATGTTTTAACTGTTGGGGACAATCTATCTTGCCTATTTTGTCCTGTTATTTTTCGCATACTTTTTGGCGTAGGTTCTGGGATCATCACTTGTGCTTTATGGAATATGGAACAACCCACAGGCCTCATAATTATTTCCTCAAACTCATTCATGTTTTTTCTATCTAATTGACTTGTACTACTCTTATTCCACTTCCCATAAAACATTGCACTTAAAGATGCACTGCATGCAGAACTTAATGGTAAGGGTTGTACATACCACCCTATTCCTTTCCCCGCATGCTGCGGTAAATGGGCGCATACCCAAAAATTATTTTTCTTTAGAATTGCATGCGTCATATTCATGATGAGTAATAGCGTATTGTTCCCATACCCTTCTCTGTGTCTCTCTTCCATTGGGGACAAGGTACAAGAATCACCTGAACCAGGCTTTCAGTAGTGGATATATTAACTATTGGTAAAAACATTCCCAATGGGTGTATAGACTCCACATACCATAACACAAAGGCTGTCGTTATTGGTGCTACCACACTCATGAAGCACATGATTATTGTCAAAGCCAGCATACAATTTTTTTACCATGCGTTTTCCCTGAGTTTACAGTCTTTATAACTAACTCATTCTCATCAGTGGTGCAGGAGGAGGCTGAAACCGGTCCCGACATTTTTCTCACCGTCCTTCTTCTTCCTGACAAAGTTCGTTGTGGATATCTCTCTTCGTCGCACTTGTCCGGATGCCAATAAGTTCAAAGGAATTGTCAACAGTTTAGTCTGCCAGCCCTTTGCAGTCTGGTTTGCTTATTCGTTCTAGGCAAGATCACTTATCCTCTCTCATACTGCTCAGAGGATTTCTGAACAGTTCTCGATTGCCTTTGTACCATGTGCGCTTAGCTTGTCCGCTCTGGTTCAGGACACATGTACTTTTTATGATCGCACCGAGGAGCCGCGAGTCTTGAATTGTCCGACTTGCACAATTCTCACGCTTCTCTCCTCTACACCTCTAGTCCCTTCTCCGTCCATGAGCGGAACCAGAGGTTAGCATAAACACCAAAGAACTGTGGATCACTCTGTCTTTCGAGGCCGCAAATCATATCGCCTCACTCCTGGTATTGTGTGATCCGTGAACAGTGCCGGTGTACTTCCAGATCCAGGCTCAGAGTCAGCCTGCGGCGCAATGGCAGATGCTGGTGTGCGCCGCAACAGTGATGCGGATTCGGTCTTTGGCTCTGGCGCAATGGCAAGTGCTGGTGGGCGCCAAAGGGTTACACATTTAGTATCTGACGTTATTTGCAATGCAGATTTCGTGTCGGCCAACAGTGATGTAGGTTCTGCTGGGCAACGTTGGGGCACTCTTTGCCCTTCCCCCTTTTTGGCAATCTTTTCAGGCTTTGTTTCGAGTTTCGTGTTTTTTTGGAAGAGTGGAGCTTGTGGCGGGACTCCCTTTCTCCTGCGCACCCTTTATTCGGTTATTAGTTGAATTAGACCTGCAGCCAGAGTCATAGTTTGTCAAGGAACCAACTCCGAGAGGTTCCTACTGTCTAGAAAAGTTGTGGGGAGTGACAAACTTTTGGACTGGAAAGGCGCTGGTTGGATTTGATAGTCCAGTATTTGTTTGTAGGCAGTTTGCACAAAAAAAAATTAGATGGTCCAGGTTGTTGGTGTGTTAAACATGAGATTATTAGGTTTATTCCTTGTTATAATCAGCACCAATGAAAGACATCATTGGATGTAAATGTAAAATTCATAACATGATGATATGTTACACAGCCGACGCGCGTTTCAACCTAAGTCTTTTTCAAGGCCAATTGGGTTCGGTGGTTGAGTTTCCAGGTGGAATGGGCTGGTCCTCCCAAGTGTGGGTGCCAGAGGGCTGAATAGCCGTACTTGGCCGGGTTCGGCAATGCTGTTGTGTGGAGTCGTGGATCGGCTATCGGCTATTCAGCCCTCTGGCACCCACACTTGGGAGGACCAGCCCATTCCACCTGGAAACTCAACCACCGAACCCAATTGGCCTTGAAAAAGACTTAGGTTGAAACGCGCGTCGGCTGTGTAACATATCATCATGTTATGAATTTTACATTTACATCCAATGATGTCTTTCATTGGTGCTGATTATAACAAGGAATAAACCTAATAATCTCATGTTTAACACACCAACAACCTGGACCATCTAATTTTTTTTTGTGCAAACTGCCTACAAACAAATACTGGACTATCAAATCCAACCAGCGCCTTTCCAGTCCAAAAGTTTGTCACTCCCCACAACATTTGTTTCGAGTTTCACTTCCTGCTCGGACAGATTTAGCGGTGGTGGACTGGCAGCAGTTTCTTTAATTTCTGGGACCGCTGTCTCTTTCCGGTCGTGAAGATGGGATGTTTTTGGCATGGGTGGCATGGATCCACGACTTCCTCCCATCCACCCGTATTGCCGTCTGCGTTGCCAGAAGCACTTGATAGGGGCCGCGCCACCTGGGTGCTAACAACGATTTTCTCTCAAAGTTCTTAAGCAGCACCCAGTCGCCTGGCTCCAGCGCGTGCCCTCGACCAGTATATCTTACGGGAAGAGCCTCCTACACCTACTGATGAATGAAACGCAAATTCTGCATTAAAAGGCCACAATAAGTGCTAAGTACACGATGTTCCACTTCACTCAGTCGCTTTGGCTGAGATGCGCACCAAACATTTGCCGGCCTCCCCATCACAATCTCATACGGGGAGAGCCCAGTTCTAGCCTGTACAGACGTACGCATGCACAATAGCGCTATTGGTAATACATCCACCCAACTCAACTTGCTTCCTGCACATATCTTGATAATTTTTTACTTGAGGATTCCATTGTGCCTCTCAACAAGACCAGCCGAACTCGGATGCCTCGAACTATGAAATCTCTTATCAATCTGAAGACAAAATGTGGACCGTTATCTGACCATATGACATGGGGCAAGCCAAAACGGGAGAAGTATTCTTTATTTGCCGTACTCATTGCTGTGCAGTCTTTTAAGGGTGGCCTCCACCCACTTGCTGAATGCACAGATCACCACTAAGACATATTTCAAGTTTTGGCACCTCTCCATCTCTATGAAATCAAAATGGATTACCTCAAAAGGCATAGAGGGTGGGCCAAAACTGCCTATTGGAGTCACTGTTCCCTTTCCTACATTGTGTTGTAAACACGTAATGCAGTTCTGCACCAACCTCTCTGCATTCTTCTTTATGTTTACATTCTGCCATACCGTAGATAGGTGCTGTATTATTTTTTTCGCACAGATGTGGGTAGGGCTGTGAGCCATTGTGACCATTGCAGTCACATAAGAATTTGGCAACATCCAGTTTTTAGTTCCCTTGTCCACCCAACAACCCTCTTAATCTAACTCAGCAGAGCCCTCTGCCCATCCTTGTATCTCATCGGCCGTGGCTTCGGCCTGCATCTCTTTGACAGTGGCAATTCCATCTTCTATCATACAGGGTACTTCCTCAGTCTGGACTGTCATCATTTTATTATTCAAATCAGTGGCAGCTTGTTTCGCAATTCTGCCTGCAAATGCATTTCCCTCTCCCACTTTGCATGTTATCTTTTTATGTGCCTCGCATTTCACTATTGCTAGGCGCTTTGGAAACGTGAGTGCAGACAGCAATCGTACAATCAAAGGGCCATGTTGAATTCTGGCCCCATGCGATGTCAAGAAACCCCTCTCAGCCCTGAGTCGACCAAAGTTATGAACCACCCCAAAAGCATACTGACTATCAGTATAGATATTCACGTTCAAATTTTCAGAAATCTCACAGGCTCTGGTCAATGCTATTATTTCTGCGGCTTGTGCCAAGTTGTAGGGAATTCTTTTGCTTTCTACAACGCTATCTAGGGTAGTGATAGCGTAAGCGGCAGTTGACATGCCATCAGGTAGTCTAAAACAAGAGCCGTCACAAAATAACTCTCCATCTGGCTCCTTTTGTGGGATGTCACTTAAATCAACTCTCCCCTTCGTTTCTTCCTCAGTGACCATTAAACAATCATGGGGTGGTGATTCGTTGTCACCAATTTCTTTTATGGGCAGTGGCATTAATTCTGCAGGATTCAAAGCACTACACCTCATAATTTGGATATGGGGCGCGAACAAGATAATCTCATATCTTGTCAGTCTAGCGGAGGTGAGGTGTTGCGTCTGTGTCCTATTTAATAGGACATCTATGGCATGTGGCACCATCAGAATTAAAGTATGCCCCAATACCATCCCTTCCATTTGTTTCACTGATGCAGCAGCCGCCGCGACAGATCACAAACATCATGGTAGTGCATGCGCTACAGGGTCCAGCGCAGAAGAAAAATAGGTGCATGGCCTATTTCTTCCACCTTGTTCCTGTGTCAAAATAGCTAATGCACAACCTTCATTCTCGCATACAAATAATCTAAAAACTTTTTCATAATTCAGCGTGCCCAAAACTGGAGCAGAACATAATGCAGTTTTCAATTGATCAAACGCTCTCTGACATTCTTCATTCCACTGCAAAGGCATCGCCGCATCCTTCTTAGTTAATAACACCATTGGCTTCACAATTAACGCAAAATTACCAGCAATACGAAGCCATGCCTATTATGGCTCTGACTCCTTTCTGTGTCTTTGGAATAGGCATACAAGAAATACTTTCTATGCGTTCTGGAGTTAGCCTTCTCCCTTCTTTCAAAAGTAGGTAGCCCAAATAAGCTACCTCCTTTCGATTATATTGAAACTTCTTTAAACTAGCTTTATGGCCATGTGCCGCTAGGTGTGACAGTAGTAATACGGTGCTCTTTTTACAAATCTCTTCTGTACCAGCAGCGATCAACAGATCATCTATGTATTGCAATAGTACACACCCCACTGGTAATTCCAGCATGTCTAGCTGCTCTTTTAACGCTCTACTGTAAATACTCAGACTTTCCGTATATCCTTGTGGAATGCGTGTGCATGTAAATGATCGTCCCCCTAATGTGAACGCTAACAAATATCTACTGTCCTTGTCCACCGGAATGCTAAAGAAAGCGTTTTTAGATCAATTACGCTAAAGTATTCTGCTGAGGCAGGTATCATTGTCAATATTGTAGTGACGTCTGGGACCAAAGGAAATTGTGGATCTACTACTTTGTTTAGCGCGCGCAAATCAATTATGAAATAGTATGGTACCTCATTGCCTCCTTTCTTAAACACTGGAAGAATCGGGCTGTTACATGTACTGCCTGTAATTTCTTCAATTACCCCTAATTTCACCAAATCTGAAACAATACTTTCCAATCCTTTCTCTCCGTTTGCCGAAACTTTATACTGGGGAATTCTTGGCAGTTTAACTCCTTCTTTCAAAATGATCCTCACTGGCTCTATCTTCAAGCATCCTACATTGTTGTCATGCATCGCCCATATACAGGTTGCCACTTTTCTTAACTCTCCTGGCAAGGTTTCAGACATGAATTCTGACACAGGAGCATCTTGTGGCCAAATCGTCAGAAACACCCCGTCTGACGTACAATGTATAATCGCACCTAGCTTTTTCAACAAGTTCAATCCCAACAAGTTCTCCCCACAATTGTATGTTAGGAGAAAGGGGCAATGTTCAGTGAATGGTCCTATAGTAACTGGGACTGGTTGGGTTTATGACTGGTGTACCTGCGAACCCTACAGAAACATTCTTTTCCCTTACAGTGGTATATCCGGATCCGGAAGTGATGGTCTATTGAACACTTTTGCGCTCCTGTATCGACAATGAAGCAGTGCTCCTTATTCCCGACTCCCATTTCTGCGTAGGGTCCTCTCTGATTCACGGGAATAGACACTGGTTCCGACCATTGCCCTGGGCTGTCCTATTGGGGAAATAACACATCATCCGATGTGTAGTCACTACTGTTACTGTAATACGTATTTGGCTGCGTATTGAAAATGTTCCCATTCTTTCCTCTATTTCCCCCACTCTGATTCCCATACTGTTGGTTTTGCTGACCCTGACTCTGGTTAGGAGTACTTTGGTTTTGGGCTTGGTTATGATTACTTTCATTATTGTGGTGCTGCTGCATACTATTCCTATTTGGTCCATTCGCGCCGTGGTGCCCTCTGTGCTGTCTTCTCTGACCAGGTCCGTTTCTATTCTGTAAATGTGGACATTGCGCTCGCCAGTGTCCTTCCTCCTTAGAGTATGCACACTGATTTGGTCCCAATGGCCCCCCATGCATATTCAAATTACTCCTCCCTTGTGCGTTCCCTCTTCCTCTATTATGTCCTGCTACTTGCTTGAGTAACACCCTTGTTTTCAGATTTACTCTATCTTTCTCCTCCTGGTCCTTTCCCCCATTCACTCTCGTCTCATAGTATTGGGCCATGTGCAATACTTCACCCAGCGTTTTTGCTTGCCATGCACTTTCTGATGTCATTATTAGGTTCTGAATAGGAAGTCTAAACCCCCTCACATATTTATCAACAAATAGCCTCTTACCCACTTCTGAGCTCACATCCTGCCCACTGAAGTCTGCGAATACTTCTTCGAATTTATTGAAATAATCTGTTGCTAACTCATCCTTGCCTTGCACATATGCAGTCAACTTGTCCCATTGAATTCTTTTCTCTGGGACAATTTCTTTTAATTTCTGTATTATGCGTGCTGGTAATGCACCATGTTCTCAACTGGTGTCCCTCCAACCGCTTTATTCCTGTCTTCTATTATCAAGTCCGCCCATGTGGCGCCATAGGACGCTACGTCATCCACATTTCTTATTTGCTTCTATATGTCTGTTGGCAGGATCACTGGGAATATTAGGTCTATGTCACCCATGGTAGGCACGGATGATTGCAGGCAGGACTCTACTTCCTTGTAAAATCCTGCAGGATTCTTTCTTATATTGTGAATTGTCTGCTTTATATTGTTCACCTCCTGTCTGGAAAAGGGGACATGTACGTACTGGGCGGTATAATGGGCTGGCGTTACCTGAGCCGCTATGGTGGGAACCTCTGTTTTTGGCACAAAGGTAGGTGGGACCTCTCTCATAGGGAATGCCCCACTTACTGTCCCTCCCCCTTCTCTCATGTGTAATAATATTCCCAGATCAAGCGACAGGGCCGTTTCTCCTGTCCCTCGCTCTAGTGCTCTCTTATATACTGCCATTATTTTGGGTGGGCTGGCCTTGCCGTTTTTTATATCTTTGTCTATTAAATGTTCAGCCATCGACTGCAGTGCTTTTCTTTTCATGGGCATGGAATATTCATCAAATATCTCATGTATCTCCATTGTGGGGATACTGGGATCCGACATCCATCTGAACGCCTCTCGCATACATACTTTCAATTTGTAGCCCCTCTGTACTGACGACATTGAATGTCGTTGATGTTTATATGGCTCTATCGCCTCCTTCCTATTTCTCCCGATATCCTTACCCCTGTACCCAGGTGCAGTAAACATTTCAGCATAATCATTATCCAATTCAGTTTTAAGCTCAAAAAGTCCATACATATGTTCCCTCACTTCTTCAACTCTTTGTCTACAGCGTGCTAATGCATTTAAGTCTAACAATCGCTGCGGTGGTAATTTCCCAATTAACTGATTCCATCTCTCCACCAAATATTCACCCATGCATCCAACACTACCTGTCTTTCGTTGCTTATTCGGAAGTCATACATCGAAGCCAATGCTGCCGTCCCATCATTCCCGTCTATATACATTTCTGCCTGTTGCTGCAATTCCACTTTCCTTTCTTTGCTGATCGCACTGCGAGTTACCCTTGGGCATCCACTTTGTTCAGTCCCACCTCTTGCCCCGGTGGTTTGAACTCCAACCCCTGGAGGAACGGACGGTACCGAGTCTGTATCTAAGGCGGGAGGTGCGGATGGGAAAATTGGAACGGGGAGTGTCTGCTGTGGGCCTGGTTGGCCATTTTGGTGGTAATTTAGTGGTGAGCGTACCTTCTATCACACTGCCCTATGATAAGACAACCCTTCCCTCTTTATAATTATGATACACTTCGGGCTGACTGTAAACATCCCACCAGGCTTAGCTCATTTCTAGGGAACCCAGTAAGATCATAAATCTTGCCAATTATCGCATATAGATTGTGCCAATGGTTTATCTACACCAAAGATCTATGCCCTTGGAGGGCGTTGTTCACCCTTTTAGCATGCAAGGTGGAACACATTCATACCAACACACAAACTTTCTATCTTGCATATATATTTCCCCTTTTCCTCTGACTTTGCCTCTTGTGGTACATAAAGTGGTAAATATTGTATCACTGTGGTGCAAACACCAGAGTCTCCGAGTTACTTTTCCCCGTTGAAATACAAAGATTTGGAAACATAAACAAAAAAAAATCCTTACACCAAAGCAATCTTAATACCTTTTATAAATCTATTAAACACTGTGTGATTTAAAATAAATACATAATTCAATTAACAACAATGTATTCCTCAAATCTTACCCAAATCAATACTGCTGCATTACCTAAGAGAGAAAATAAAAACAAGCATTGCTGTACATGGAAACGTGGCATTTGGTCCCTTTGTCATTTAGCCCATGCAAAAAGAAAACATCAAGCACTTTGTTTCAAAAATAGACCCCTGTGCTAACTGATAAGGAATTGCATTCAAAGCACGCTCCTCATGTTGAACTTCACTTACAATTATTTATGAGAATTCTGCGCTTCGTCTGGACAATTTCCTTCTGCTGTGGTTAATCTGCGTGGAAGTATTACAACCCCCGCACTGCCCGGGGATCTGCCTGGGGATCCCAGAAAACTTCAATGCCAGGGCGTCGCCTCTCTCCAAACTCCCTTCTGCAGACTGCAGCAGCACACAAGGAAAAACCCAGCACCTAGCAGTGGCACATGAAAGAATAGAATGCCCAGCCTTCCAGTTCCACTCTTTATTTAATCAAGCTCCCAGTCAATCAAGAGTAGCACTGCCTCCCCATTGACGTATCTGACACCTCCTAGACTTCTGACTCCACTGTCCAATCACTTCACGAGACTCCACTGTCCAATCACTTCACGAGAGCCTTCATGTATCTACTTCTTTCCTGTGCAAACAAAAGAGGTTTCAGAACCCACAGGAAGACAGCTATTAATTTCCTATTTTTTTTTCTTTTTTTTTCTGGTGCACACTAAGACATAATTTCCATCCGTGTTTACTGAACTTGAGTTGCAATGTTAATCAGGAGAACTAATTAGTTATTGGGGTTTTGTTAACAGGGAAGTTAGTTTGTTATCTATGTTATTTTCCGATGCAGTTCTTCACAGATGGGAATGCTTATAATTTTTCTGCATTCTGCTTAGTCATGTAAGGCTTAAGTGGCATTTCACCTGCTTCATTTAGAAATTCTGACCTGTGCCTCTAATCTGCTAAAGGTTTTGCACCCATTTTACTGGCTGCTACTGAAAACATTTTCATCTGCGCACATTTTGTTGGGTGCTTTTTAAAGTGAGTATCCATTTTACTGGCTGCTACTGAAAACATTGTCATCTGCATACATTTTGTTGTGGCTGCTTTTAAAACCACTGTCATTTTAAAACACTGCCATCTATCCCTACATATATTCCCTCCTTTTTGGACAATTATGACTGCTTGCAATGTCATATTTGAATGAATTAGACCATCAACTAAAATGTATGGGTCACAGGATATCTGTCCTTCCCCATTGTTGCCAATAGCATAACCAACATCCTCATTTTAACGGTCAGGCAATCAACTATCCCCCCATTAACACTACCAAGATCACCAAACATACCATACTCCTCTTTACCCACGTTCCCTAGTTGGATGTATCTATTTCCATCACACCCAGGCTATTCACAGTAATATTATTCTTCCTTAAAGTCATCGTAATGGTGTGCCTCTCCTTGTGGCTCAACAAGACTTCAATATCCTGATCAATCGGGAATGAGTCCCTCTGAAAAAACTCGATATTTCCACATTATATTTTAACTGCTTGACAATAAATGTTCCATGATTCAGATGTGTGACTGTGTAATTCTTCAAAGAAGGACTTACCAACCATCTCTTTTTAATGACCCTAGCCTGTGATAATTCCTCACTACTTGATTTACTAATGACCACTTCACATCCTCCCGACACCCCCGGATCAGGTTTCAACCCACAAATAGCATCTGCTGTGTCAGGAGCAAATGGTTTACCTGGACACACATAATGTTGTTCTTTAAAACTTATACATGTATCCAAATTTGGAATCAGGTAAACATCAGGTTCCCAAGACTGAAATACCACCACATCTGGAGTTTTGATCTTTACATATTTGTTATTTTGCCAAAATCCCACATTGTGTACTAGTTTAGTCTGGTACGTGAGTTCAGTAGCAATATATGGAATGCATAACAAAAACCAGATTTCCATTCTCTCCAAATTCACATATAATGGCATTGCGCTCCCCATCTCGAATGTGATTTTGATTTGTACCATTTCCACCTCCCTTTGCGTTATTCTTGCCATTATTTGATTAATGATTTCGTATGACACAAAGTACAATGGTATATGCCCTAGAATCAGTTGTGAAATTCCAGTTTGAACCTCCCCCATATATTTTTCCAATAACTTATCAAGCGGATTGACTATGTTTATAATGTCACTTAACATCCAGTGATGTGTAGCTACAGCATTTGTGTTGTGTTGCTTAGTTTCAATCTGCTCATTTAATAGGACAGCAGTCTCATTTATAAATGTCACTTGTTCACCCAGGCCGCCTCTAATTTCATCTATGGTCATTTGCATTATGTCCAGGTCATGTGTCAATAGTTGTGTTTTAGTACTCAGCATCCCCACCGAAATCGCATTGGCTGGAGACATAGTGGTGCCCACTACAGCCCCAATAATAGTCATTACCACAGAAGCCACAAGCAACACTGCCACCCGCTTCCCCCTCCTTTTTTTTATAGCTGATGAATTCAAAAACTTTTTCTCCAACTGCATGGGAATATCTCTGACTGATTGCCGGGCATCTTCCTTTCGCAGCTCCAACCATTCTTTTATCTGGTCAGACACGATCACTGATTTATTCATACATTTATCAACTATATTATCAGGGTTTAAATTAATGTACATCTTTTGATATACCACCCTTCTGTTTCCCAGGATAAACCCAGGTGCCTCATCCACTGCAATTCCAGATGCTGGTCCGGGCTCAATGATGACTTGTGCTCCTGTGACTTTAAATTCTGACACGCCCACTATAAGTAGCATGGCAAATATCTAATTCTTAGGTCTGCTCATCACTGCCTTTCTTTCTGTAAAATGTGTCTTCACCCCCATTCTTCGAACTAGGGGCTTCCCAGGGGTCTCCTTCCGTGGTCTCCAATCCCGTGGAATCCAATCCTGTGGACTTCTATCTTGTGGACTCCAATCCCGTGGCCTCCAATGGTCCATTGTCTCAAGGAACTGGCCTTGTCAGGATAAAATGTTAATCCAATCTAAAGTGAATAGAAAAGAAACAAGTTAAGTACATAGCATAGAACTATCACTCTTTCATTGCATGGTTTGAAAAATGTGGTCCAAAATTCCATAGCTTCCTGAACTTGCCACTTTTGGACACCTCCAATTAAACACACATTATAGAGAACAAACAATATTTTACACTTTGCATCACTATGCATCTCAGTAATTACCAACTAAATATACACCCTTCTATAGTATTTTACATCTCTATACCTTTTCACCATGTTTCTTTGTCTATTTGAGACCCATGCAGAAAATCCTACCACACAATATTAGAATATTCAGTGCCTTTTATGAAAACATGGCACAATTTTTTTTAAGGCTAGCTGTGGCATTTTTGTTGGCTTTGCTTAATCACCAGACCATATTTCTGATTATTCATTGAGTGAAATATATACCACCTTGTACCTGCTCTCATGTTATTTGGTTATATGCATCATGAAACTGTCACTCTTCAATGCATCCGGCAACATATACATTTACTGTGCTTTTATCATTATTCCTTACTGTTAGCTTTATTTTCATCACAATCAGTACATTTAACTGTTCTCCACCTGCCAAGTCGCTTGATCTCATGCTTTGACTGGCAGGGCTTAATTTGGTTGACATGAACAAATTGCTCTGTCACCATCTCACCCTCCGTCCTCATTATTTTCTATACAACAGGGGATATCTTATCTACAATCTCAAACAGCCCTTGCCATGCCGCGAGAAATTTTGAATTTTTATGTCTATTCTTTCCAAAATAGTATTTATATACCCGATCACCTATCTTATATTCTTTCTTTTGCTTACTAACCAGACCATATTTCTGATTATTCATTGAGTGAAATATATACCACCTTGTACCTGCTCTCATGTTATTAGGTTATATGCATCATGAAACCGTCACTCTTCAATGCATCCGCCAACAGATACATTTACTGTGCTTTTATCATTATTCCTTACTGTCAGGTTTATTTTCATCGCAATCAGTATATTTAACTGTTCTCCAGCTGCTCAAGTCTCTTGATCTCATGCTTTGTCTGGCCGGGCTTAATTTGGTTGACATGAACAAATTGTTCTGTCACCATATCACTCTCCGCCTCATTATTTTATATACAACAGGGGATATCTTATCTACAATCTCAAACAGCCCTTGCCATGCCGCGAGAAATTTGGAATTTTTATGACTATTCTTTCCAAAATAGTATTTATATACCGATCACCTATCTTATATTCTTTCACAGATGTCTTTTTGTCATAATAAGTCTTTGCATTTTCAGTAGCTCTTTCCCGATTTCGCTGTGCAAATGCGAATGTATATTGCAAGTGCTTCCTCAATTCTTCCACATATTTGTGAACTGTGGATGCACTCACAAGTGTTTGCTCATGTGTCCTGTATAATAAATGTTGTGGCAGAACTATTTTTCTTTCTGTCAATACTTCATGAGGGCTGATGTCTGTTGCTTTGACAGGAGTCGATCTAATGGCCATTAATACTAAAGTTAACCGTAGATCCCAACTGGAACCTGCCTCTGCTACACATTTCTTTAATATCTCCACTATAGATCTGTTGCTTCTTTCTACATTCCCAGAATAAGCCAGCCTATAGGAGGTATGCAATTTCCTTTTTAACCCCAATATCTGCCACACCTTGCTCATCAAGGCGCTAGTGAACTGACTCCCCCTGTCTGATTCTATCCTTTGGGGTAACCCAAATCTTGAAAATATGTGATTTTCCAACAATGTGGCTGCTACTTGTGCACTACAGTCTGGTGCAGGAATGCATTCCACCCATTTTGACATTAGACATACCACCGTTAATAAATATCTATTTCCGCTGGCTGATCTTTTCACAGGCCCAACATAGTTGATTTGCAAATCTGACCATGAAAGGGTTAAACCTCTTTTCATCAATGGAGATCTATGCATTGGTGAAGCAGGTTTAAATTATGCACATTCATTAAACACAATAATGGAGATATGAGTAAGCTACAATCCCATTTCTAGTGTATCCTCAACATAGGTGAAGCCTTGAACATGGAACAACAAAACACTAGGAAATAAAGAATCTCAATTCACACAAGAGGAATTAAACATGCTGGTCAAGCAAATTGTGCGCATACATTGTGCACATACCGGACACCCCATGGTGTATAATTCCACATCCTGGGACATATGTGGCCAGTATGCATAGTTCTTCAATATTTCTAAAGTTTTTTGTGAACACATGTGTCCTGCAGATATTGTGTCATGTGCGTGGTGTAACGAATGAAAGAGGGACCACCCACTGTATCTGACCTGTTACAGATTCCCTAATCATCAGACCATCCTGTAGTTTCATTCTTTTTTTATTCTTTAACAACACTCTCAGCTCTTCCTTTCCTTTTCAATCGTTTTCAGCTAAGGGATTTTGTTCGGGGTCTATCAAATGATTATAAAAACACACAACACTAGGTCCTCTTTGTGTGCCTTAATCAGATCCTGATCTGGGGTATCATAACTACATTGCACTACAGGTTGTTAAACTTCTTTTGGATATTCGGAGCGTGTAACTGCATCCCCCTGTAGTCCCCCAATTAGGTGTTCAATGGGAAATCATTCTTCCATGACAGCCCCAATTTTGGCTAATTGATCTGCTTTGTCATTTCCCTCCTTATCTTCTCCCGGTGTCTTTAAATGTCCACAAATTTTCCTCCAGTGTATTATTAAATCATTTCCTGACACTAATGTATCTATAGCTTGAATCATTTTCCCATGTTTAAAAGGCTTTTTCTTATATGTAAGCATCCCTTTTGCTTTCCAGCCAGGCAAATACTCCACAAAGCTATTTTGTGCATAATCAGAATCAGTCACTAGAACAATTCCTTTGAATTTGTTTTCAACTGCGATAGCAATTGCTTTATAAATGGCAGCTAACTATGCTATTTGGCAACTCCTGGCACCAATTTTCATCCCTATGCTAGGAATCCCTTCCCAGCTTATCCAGACATTTCCTATCCCTGCCACCAGCTGTTTATAACTATTATTTTCAATATGATAAGCACATCCATCTAGATACACGGTTGGCAAATCTTTGCACACATTCTCATTAAAAGCTTTGTGTGGTGATTGTTCAGATTTGTTCAAACTGGGCTCTACTTCCATCTCATCTGAAACACATTCAGCTGCACAGTCATGCAGATCTGCTATCCCTTGAGCAATTGGGCTCCTTTTGTTCTATCCATATCATACCTCCACAGGGAATCCCTGCAATGCCAATGTCCAGGAAGTAATTCTGAACTGCGCTAGATTACCTGATCTAATCCTCTTGCTTTGTAAAAATTGCACAGGCTGATTATTTGTTTCAATGATCACCTTTTCTCCCTGAATAATGGGAGGAAAATGTTGCAATGCCCAGACAGTGGTCAGGAGAGCCTTTTCACATTCAATGAATTTAGTTTCAAACTGAGATAACGCCTTGCTCGCATAGGCGATAGTTTTATGATTCAAATCATGCTTTTGAGATATCACAGCTGACATACACTGTTCAGTGAATCCTATTTCTACAAAGAAATCTTTATCCTTAATGGGATAGGCTAAGCATGGTGCCTTCATGAGACATTATTTCAATTTAGCTACTGCCTCAGATTGCTCGTTTTCCCATCTCCAGGGTACATTCTGCTCAATAATTTAGTCAAGTGTTGAGTGATTTTGGCGTAATTCTCAATAAACTTCCCGTTATATCCTGTCATCCCTATTAATCTTTTTAGACCTTTCAAATTAGTAGGATTTTTCAATTTCTGTATTGCTTCCACCTTTTTCTTTTGTGGATTTAACCCATATTCAGTCACTTCATGGCATAAGAAATTCACTTTCTTTTTGCACCATTGGGCCTTCTGCAAGGATACCTTGGCACATGCATTATGCAATTGGCCAAGCACATGTCTAATCTCATCAAAATGACTTTTCAGACTTCCATTTTTAATTAGAACATATCTACATAGACTATCGTTCCCCTTTCTGAAGCATTTGGAAGTGCTTTTCTCAAAAACATGCCA
Organism: Ambystoma mexicanum; assembly: GCF_040938575.1. Classification (NCBI taxonomy): domain Eukaryota; kingdom Metazoa; phylum Chordata; class Amphibia; order Caudata; family Ambystomatidae; genus Ambystoma; species Ambystoma mexicanum. Next base: position 678,323,954 of record NC_090922.1, on the reverse strand, counting down.
AATTCACTCCCACTATTAACATACCCAATTGTTGTTCTGGACAAAGCGTATTGTGTTTTATCAAATGAAAATGCAAACACATTTTGAATGTCTTCAGCCAATGGCACAGACCAGTACCCAGATGTAAGATCTAACGTGGTAAACACCTTTGACCCATGCATCTGAGCAAGGCCTTGATCAATAAACGGGAGTGGTCATCTAGACACTGGTACCCTTTTATTTAATCCTCTCAAGTCTGCCCACAAAAGCCATTGACCATTTGGCTTTATTACACCCAAAATGGGAGTGTTTGAGGTACTATGAATGGGTCTGATAATGCCTCTGGATTCTAAATTCTTAATTATCTCTGCCAGTGACTCCAAGCATGCCAGTGGCAACCGATATTGGCGCACAAATACCAGATTTCTACCACATCCCTCTGGTAATGTGGCAACATGCAAATCAGTTAGGCCACAATCATATGCATCCTTGGTAAAAAACCTCCTTAAATTCCATACATATTTTTCTCAATTCACTCCTGTCCTCTTCACTGTCACATGCATCTGCTGACAGAATCTGTACTCTATCATTTTTTAAAATTCAGGTATATCCCCCAAAGGAGAAACCTGTGTGTATTCTTCTAATTGTGTGGCTGTATCTCTTTGCAGAGTTGCCACTTTTAAATATTTTGGAATGTCAGCCTCCACTTCAATAGGCCCATTTTCTGTTTCGCCTTCATTTAAATCAAATGACAAGCAATGCTTCATTGGAATCATAAGGATACACAGACTGAACTTTGAATATCCCTTTAGGTTGAGAGTCCATTAACTCTGGCAACACCCCCTGTGCATCTACATACCCCTCAGGGATGTTCCCTATCACTGTGTTGTTGAAATCTGCGGTGTAATGTGATTTTTGTATTACCATTCCTAAAACAGAATTTTCCTCCAAATAAATATCTTGGCACCCTTTGTTATCCACCAGGATTTTGATGGGCCCACTAATGCTGCAAATTTACATTCCAGTCCTTGCTGCTTCATGGATTCATTTAAGCACACAAATGCACCAAAATCCTTCATTTTCTGCCCATTTCTATGCTTTAGTGTTATAGTGGCGTGTCTGGTGAATGCAGGAATGGTAACCTCCTTTTTCACTTGTAACTCAATTGCATATGTCACCAATTGCGCTTAATGATAAGCCTTTCTTTTGTCTTCAAATTCAGGTGCAGGTCCTCCTAGTTGCAACCACACTTTTTGATTAAGGAAATCCAACACCATACACATTCTGTGCATAATGTCATTCCCCAAATAAAAATAATTCTGTGTCCCACTCACTGTCCACACATTGTGGTATATGTATGTTTTGCCAATGGTAATATTTAGCATGCACCTTCCTGCAATTCTATTCTCAAAGTCTGGATTGTCCAACCCAGAAATGTATTGGTTTTTAATTCTGAATTTCGAGATCTCCTCCCTTTCCATTATTCTCTGAAGTAGTTTCTCATTAATAAAACTCCTTTCCTGTTCAAGTGCTAACGTGGCTTTTATCATTTCAGAATGCCCATTTATACCAATATGAATCCATGGCTGTCCATCTCCCATGTGTATTTATGAAAGAGTGGTAATATGTTTTTCTGTGGTTACCTCAGGGATAGTCCTCTGCCTGCACTTCCCTTCTTCTAAGTAAAAGTGGAATGTATGATCATCTATTTCAGTCTGCCATCTCTTCATAGGATCCAAATAGATCTGCGTGGATTGTTTCTCTTTTTCACTTTGCATTTCATCCTGACATATCATGATGACAGTGACACTAGGCGCACAACCATTTTGAAGATATACCTCCATTGACACATTTGATTTAGCAACAGTATGGCATTCGTTTACACTGCTGTTTTGTGACTTTACTCTCTAAGGCCTTTATGTTTTTTTTATTTTTTGTCAGGGACCACAGAACACCATTTACTCCATCAATGAGGGGCGACAACCTTTTCAGGCAATCTGTTCCCATCAAGAATGGAATTTCACTGATAGATGTGATCAATACTTCCTGTCTCATTCTGTGTTTTCCTATCTTAATGTCAACCTCAGTGACACCTTCTATAGATACCTCCTCACCATTAAAGTTATGTACTGAACCTTCATTTTGTTTCACTCTGATCTGATTTTTTGGGGATCTCCCTTCATTGATACTTTTTACCAATTCTTTGGACATGATTGTGGCCTGTCCACCTGTGTCAATAGTTGCAAACGTATTGCAATTCTCTTCCACAGTAATGGGAGCATAATACCTGTCCTCAACTTCTTCCAATACACACAGAAAGTGTGAATTTCTGCTGATTTCAGGACTCACTTTCCTCAAGTGCATCTCACTTTTTGCCAGGCACAGAGGCAAGTGAAAGGATATCTTTCCCTCCTTTTTGCCCATCTCATCTCGGGAATCTTGGTCTTTTTTATCACGTTCACAAGTCATCTGCAGTGTAGCCACTGTTCGTCCCTCTGTTCGGGGACCATCAGCGTTCACACAACAGTCCTTCAACTGAACATGCTCATGTACATCACATGGTAACTTGTCATTTTCTGACTCTGAGCACCTATTTGCATCTGGCACAGCATTAGTCTCTTTAGTCTCTTGAAAGATATGTGGCTCAAAGAACTCTTCAGGTGACTGGACTGTACCCTCCTTTTTAGTACTCATTTTTCCTGTTTGCATTTTATAGGCATTTTGAGTATCTACGGAGGATGTTTTAACAGTCAAGCCTACTTCTTCATCAGTTGTTTTATCATGGCATGTGATGTCTTTTTTGAATCTGTCTCTCTGCTCTTTTGAGGAGTTCTTGTTTATTTTCTCTATTTTCCTTTTTATTTCCAAACACTTCAATAGTCTCATTTAATGCTAAATTAAACCAAACTTCGTATTTAGGTGCAGTTGTATCCCCTGTCTCATTTTCATTAGTAGGCATCTTCATGTTTAAAGCAGCAAGCAATTCAGTACCGTTACACAAAACTAGTTTATGGGATTCTGTTCCTTTATCATTGCAGATGCCATTAGCATTTAGTCACTTATTATCAGAAGACACCATATCACTTCTGCGACCTTCTGCCCCCTCATTTTGATGGCTGTTTTTGAACTGCAGAGAGTTTCCCTATCTGTTCAGACAACATTTTGACTTGGACCTCAAGGCATTGGAATCTGTCCATCTTCTCTTTGCGGCCTAGACCGGTACTGGTTATTTTCACCCTGGTTAAATCTGTTCTGATTTCTCTCAGGAGATTGATTTCTATTTGAGTTGTTTCTGAACTCTTGATTCATGGAAGGTGGAGAACGTGGTGTGATCATTCTTTGGTTGTGATCCATTGGTGGTGGTGATTGATTATAGTGGAGTGGGGCAGAGTTCATGTTTTGTCTTTCATTTTGTGGGAACTGTCCCCTATGCTCATTTCCGTTTTCAATGAACCGATCCACACATCGTGGTCTTTCCTGGTTGCCATACACCATAGTGTTGGGGTCAAATGTGATCTGTGCCCCCAATGTCTGGTAGGAACTATTGTTTCTTTGATCTTGATTTTGTCTCTGATTGTTATTCATGCCTGACATATCGGGCCAGTATCCCACCCTGGGTCTGTCTCCCATGCACCTAGGACTGATGTAACGTTCTCTATTGCTCGGATCATGTGACTGAAACATAGGCGCCTGGGATGCCATCCTCTGTGGTGCACCCCTCTGATCAGATGTCATATTATTTCTGACTGGAGTTTGGGCTGATTCAAGTGATATTTTAGCAGATCTTATCTCCATTACCGTTGATGAGGAGTCTTTACATCTTGACTTTGTTTCTTTCATTCTATCGCCCTCTCCATTTTGACAATATATGACCTCATACAGTTTAGTACCTTGATCCACAATCCATTCAAGGGGCTTCTCGCGATCAAACTCGCGAATTAACTGTGATATAATATCTTTTTGGAAGTCATAAAAATAGGCAGTCTTAAACTCAGTTGAATTAGGACTAAAGAACACATCAAAGTGGGAGAATGCTCTTTTTAATTCTTGGAGAAACTGGCGAGGCGATACATTTGGCCTGGCTGTCATGGTATACGCAGCTTTTTTTGCATCCTGCAGTGACTGATACAGTGAAAAATGGTGTCTTACCTCCTTTTCAAATTCTGGCCATGACATATTTTCTTGTTCATTCAGGCTTCTGATGATGTTCGCAGTGGCCGCATCAAGAGTTAAGTGAAAGTATTGTCTATATTGCTCCTTGGGTATTTTTAGGACTTTAAATATATCATGCACTGCCTCCAAGTGATCCTCTATACAACACTCACCTCCCTTTTTGAATGGCTTAATCAAAGTCTTGATTGATTTCATTATTTTAATAGGACTACTTGAGGCTATATTTGGAGTTGCATTATTCTGTTGTTCATTCCTCTTCTCAGGAGTATGGGATTGGTGGCAACCAGCAGTGGGTGAGTCAAACCCCCAAACTGCATTACAACCAGGCCTAGCTACAGCGGTACAGCCATTGGTGTATTATTCCCTCGTATAGAGGTGGGGCTAACCTCAATTCCATTGAATGTGGTGCCTTGTTGTTTTTCCTGAAATTTAACATGACATCATTTCTGTTCCAAATCTTTGCACTTTTTATGAAGTCGGTCTGCTTCCTGACACTAATAATTAATCTCATCACCCATCTTATTTATTAAATTCTGCATCTCACTCATCTGCATTTGACATTGATTAAACTCTTTGTCCCTTTTGTCCTTTTCCTGGAACATTTTAGCTATTTCTTGTTGAATAGCTTGGAGCTCACCTTCTTTCTCCATGTTGTCTCTCTGGAGAGTTTGCATCTCTAAGATAACCTCCTCTTTGTCTTGTCTGATGTCGCTTACCAACCCTTTCAGGTGTTTTAGTTCTTGCTCACTGTTTTCAAAATGCTTCGTTCTCTGAGACAGTTGGGTGTCGAATTCATTGCATTTTGATTGTATTTATTTTTGACATAACTCTAGTTCTGATTTAAGCTTTTTCTCCTGTTCATTAGCTCCACCTAATTCGATTTTCAGTGTGCTAATTATTTCAGCATCATGTTCCTGTATCCATAAAGACCTATTCAAAATGAACCAGATCTTGGCACAGAGCCTTATCAAGCAGTCTCTCTCAGAAATGTTTGTCAGTAGCTCTAAATAATCTCAGAAGACACACCTGAATTATACTCCCCTTTCACAAAAATATTGTTCAGTGGTTCTTTCTGCACTTCTCCACAAATGCGGTCATGCCAGAGCGCATGCGCATACCATTTTGCCTCTAGGTATTTCACCAGTCCTGGAAAGGTGGCCTCAATTTGAGACATATTGATATAATGAGCAGCGCTGTTCTAATTTCACAGAATTCATTCCCTTTAATGCACGGATGGCAGTGTGGAACACACTTGGCAAGCCCAGTAGCTGCTTTACAGTCTGTTCCCACAGTGCCAACGCACCTAAATATCTAAGAGATTTTGTCTTTGGGCTATTACCTAATTTTGTGGTATTTTAGTATCGTGGTATTTTGGCAGTAAATTGGCATTCCCTCATTTTGGTGGTAATTTATTTGTGAGCATACCTTCTATCACACTGCCCTATGATAAGACAACCCTTCCCTCTTTATAATTATGATACACTTCGGGGTGACTGTAAACATCCCCCCAGGTTTAGCACATATCTAGGGAACCCAGTAAGATCATAAATCATGTCAATTATCACATATAGATTGTGCCAATGGTTTATCTACACCAAAGACCTATGCCCCTGTAGGGCGCTGTTCCCCTTTTTAGCATGAAGGGTGGAACACATTCATACCAACACACAAACTTTCTATCTTGCATATATATTTCCCCTTTTTCTCCGACTTTGCCTCTTGTGGTAAATAAAGTGGTAAATATTTTATCACTGTGGTGCAAACACCAGAGCCTCCTAGTTACTTTTCCCCGCTGAAATACAAAGCTTTGGAAACATAAACAAAGAAATCCTTACAGCGAAGCAATTTTAATACCTTTTATAAATCTGTTAAACATGTGATTTACAATAAAAACATAATTCCATTAACAACAATGCATTCCCCAAATCTTACCCACATAAATACTGCTGCATTTACCTAAGGAAGAAAATAAAAACAAGCATTGCAGTACATGGAAACGTGGCATTTGGTCCCTTAGTCATTTAGCGCATGCAAAAAGAAAACATCAAGCACTTTGTTTCAAAAATAGACCGCTGTGCAAACTGATAAGGAATTGCATTCAAACCAGACTCCTCATGTTGAACTACACTTACAATTATTCATGAGACTTCTGCACTTCGTCTGGACAATCTCTTTCTGCCGTGGTTTATCTGCGCAGGAGTATTTCAACACCCGCACATCCCCCAGGATAAGGCTCGGGATCCTGGCAAACTTAATTTGCCAGGGCGTCGCCTCTCTCTGCACTCCCTTCTGCAGACTGCAGCGCCAGACAAGGAAAACCCCAGCACCCAGCAGTGGCATAGGCAAGAATAGAATGCCCAGCCTTCCGGTTCCACTCTCTATTTAATCAATCTCCCTGTCAATCAAGATTAGCACTGCTTCCCCAGTGACGTATCTGACACCTCCTAGATTTCTGACTCCACTGTCCAATCGCTTCACGAGAGCCTTCATGTATCTACTTCTTTCCTGTGCAAACAAAGGAGGTTTCAGAACGCACAAGAAGACAGCTATTCATTTCTTATTGTTTTTTTCCCGTTTTTTTCTGGTGCACACTAAGGGCCTCATTACGACCCAGGCGGTAAGTTACCGCCTGGGTCGTACCTTTACCACCATGGCGTAAACTATGTTTACGCCATGGTGGTTGGCGGACTTACCGCCCCATTCCGAGGTGAGTGGGGCGGTAAGTCCCCATTAACCCATTTACCCTTCCCCATTCCCATTTTTGCCCCATAGGGCATAATGGGAGTGGGGAAGGCGTTAATTACGCCACCGTAAATTACGGTGGCGTAATTAACAACAAGGTCCCTTAGCGCCATGGATTTTAACACCTGCTAAAAGCAGGTGTTAAAACCTCCATGGCGCTAAGGGACCTTGGAATCAGGCGTTAAGGGTCGGCGCTGTTTACGCCACCGTAAACCCGTTACCGCCTGGGTCCTAATGAGGCCCTAAGACAGAATTTCCATCTGTGTTTACTGAAATTGCATTGCAATGTTAATCAAGAGAACTAATTAGTTATTGGGGTTTTGTTAATAGGGAGGTTAGTTTGTTATATATGTTATTTTCCAATAAAGTTCTTCACAGATGGGAATGCTTATAATTTTATATTTGTACTGTACATTGAATGCACTGTCTTTTTCTGCATTACGCTTTGTCATGTAAGGCTTAAGTGGCATTTCACCTGCTTTATGTAAAAATGCTGACCTGTATCCCTAATCTGCTAAAGGTTTTGCACCCATTTTCCTAGCTGCTACTGAAAACATTGTCATCTGCACACATTTTGTTGTGGCTTCTTTTAAAAACACTGCCATTTTAAAACACTGCCATACATCCCCACACCCCTACTCAGAGGACAACATAGAGCTTCTTAGTTTACATCTGGCTATCAACCATGTTGATCTTAGAGATTGGACCTCTAAGTTCAGTCTTAGGTCCTCCAACGGCACCGACTGGGGCACTTTCAAAATAGACCTCAACATTTTCCCTTCCAGAGTTGCTAGTTAGGCACTCGTGTCTACAGATAAAGAAACCAGCGCCATTTAATATCCCAGGAACAATAGATGTGCTGTATACAGTAATCATACCTTGAACTTTAGACCCCCCATTTCTGCATATACATTTCTTAAAAATCAACCTCTTGCTTATGATCTTGGGCATGTAAAAGTCTCTGAGGAACCTGTTATTTTGGTGCAATCTAATAGCAAAACCCAGGTACAGGTAATCACTCATGACCTCAGGGAGGTATTGAGTCTACAGACAAAACCAGTATGATGTGTTGCTCTCCTGTTTAAGTGCATCATTTTAGTTTTAGCAATGTTAATTAATAAATCATTCTGCTAAGCAGAACTAAATTCTTCAATCGAGCGATGTAAACTGATCTGTGTATGGTCTATTAAAATGGTATCATCCGCATAACATAACCAGGGGATAGCTACACCACCTTAAGAGGCGGAGACATGTCATACCTTGTTAATTGCCTGCACCATATCTGATGTATACAGATTAAATAATATAGGTGCAAACGCACAACCCTGCTTTAGTCCCACATTCGTCTCAATACACTGTGTCAAATGCCCCTCATGGTTGGTATGAATTCTGACCGTAGTATCTGCGCATAAAGACATAATGAAATTTAATAAATGTGGATCAATATTCCATTTGCGCAATTTGGCCCATAACAAAGAGCGGTTCACTGTATCGAATGCCTTCGAGAAATCGATAAAACATACATATGAAGGCTTATTCTTCATATGCACAGCCTTCGATATTAAACTTAACAGTGTGCTGATGTTATGCGCAGTCGAATGCTTCTTTCAAAAACCTGTTTTTCAAATATGCAAAAGTTGAGTCTTCTCTAGCCAAACATTTAGTTTTTGTTCGAAACAGGGAGGCAAAAATCTTTGTACCACTGTCCAACATGCCTAATATCCGATAGTTAGACGGATTACTCCTAACGCCCTTCTTAAATACTGTGATCAAAATGGAGGTTTGCCAGCTGGGGGGGACAAATGCTGGTTCTACATACATCATCAAATAAGTCAAACTCTATCACAAGCGCTTGAATTCAGAGGGAATCCCTGAAATCTGTTTAATTAGTTCCACATATGAAGCGTAATAGATTAAGAGTGCATAGGCTCTCAAAGGAGTTCTCATATTATAAAATGTCTTCATGTGGGAACTAGCCAGATAGATCTGTGAGTTTAGCTTGTTCAAAATTCTAAGTGGAACTCACAGTCTCATGTTTAAAATGTAGCAGGGCCAACTCTGCTCTCCATCCTTCTTGGCTGATAAACTAAGTAGCTTTAAAATGGGTAATAATATACAATCCATTACTGTAGCCCTTAAAAGCAGGATTATGACACACAGTGCTATATGAGTGCCTTTAATTATTATTGAATGATATATATGAAAATAACTCTCTTGTGTTTAATAACCTGTAGATTATTAACTATTGATAAACTCATATGTTGGTCTTTCATGTGCAGTTGTATATCTTACAAGTTAAGTGCTCGTGTGTCACAGGAGGTCGGCCTGAATTTCTCCAGAATAAATCCTATGACACCACTGTATCAGCCCTTCATTCTTCCAAGGTCATTAAATTGGGTAATAACCCCTACTTATAAGGCCATGGAAATAGAAGGAATCCTCCATGAAGTGTTAGATATATATAATATATATCATAATAAAGGTTGCCATTTTTAGTTTGGGCTATTAGGTTGTGTGTGTGTGCACCTATAAGCCGGAACTATTGCACTAGAGTACAGTTAATGGCATATGAGGAAGGACACAAAGCTTGTAGGTGTTGTTTGGCGATTTGATCAACCATTCACTGCCCATGGCCATGCTATTCCCTATGACCATTCCCGCCCATTTCCTGCCCCTCCTAGCCCAATACACCTCTTCATGTGAACTTCAAACATTGCACGTGAAGTTCCTGCCAATGTTTATTCAACACAGTCTTCTGAGAGTTATTGACTTAATTGGAGCTGTAAACACATTGCTGGTGTAATATAAATGTCTTAACCAGGTCTGTCTTTAGCCACTCGATTAATAAGAAATATGTCTACCCTTTAGTGAATTCATTTTAAAAACAGGCAATGGCAAAGCCAACTGTTTTGGCTTGTGTGTAAGTGTTAGGCATTAGCCATGCACTCCTATGAGATGCCTAGGTGCTCGCACCATTTTGCAACTGCTACCAAAGGCCATTTAATACCACAACTGCAGCGCCTGGCAAGTGATTTTCCCGCTCTTACACAAAAGCCTAAACAGTTGACGTTACCAATGCTTGTTTTTGCATAGTGGTCTGATCTCGAGATCGAAATGAATTCACTGCCTGACATGTTAGCATGCGCAGGCCCACACCTCCGCCTGGATTGCCGTGCCGTATAATGAATTATGCAGCGAATTACTGGAATTTCTCTGGAAGAGCACGGATTGTGGAAATGGCAGCAGTAGGACACTTGCCACCAGATAGTCCACGGGGATCAGAATAAGGGCCCTTCTGTGCATTCTCAGTGCAAGGGGGAGCAGGGGAGGCGACTCGGTGAAGGACAATTGTACCTGTGATGGTATGATGCATTCCTTGAAAAGAAGGGTTTTCAATTCATTTCAGATTTGTAGGTGGGCTGTGATGAGTCTTCTGTGACAGGGCGTCTGAATTGTTAATTTCCAAGTCACATTTCGGCAGAGATAGGCGACCTGATGGGAATAATAAAACCATACATAGAGACGGGACGACTCGTGGTCGCACCTGTGCTGCATAATAAGATATTGAATGGCTAATACGGGGATCTGAATAATATGCATCTGGACAGCGGGATATGCCACCTGAGCAGCCCTGCCAGGCGATATGCATGTGACCCATCAGCGCAGTCGATTCACTGTGCCCGACCTAGATCCAATATCGTGAGAGGTGGTAGGATGTCATTTGTGTGCTTGTTGGAAAGACAGAACCACTCAACTTCAAATGTATTCACATTTCCGCAGTGCAAGATGACATTTCATATGCGAAATTATATAACAGCATCTGCGGTAACCGAAATAAATGGAATGTCACATCTTCCAGTCTTTGACTGTAAAAGTGCTCTCTGATTTGCGCTGCACTTTTCTCTGCCTGGCTGCGGAAACCAATATCTTTATTACCTTGCATTTTTGTGCATGTGTCTGATGGCAACCGGTTCTAGGGGTGAAATTGGTTTACAATAGAATACCAGGGTTATCTGCATTCAGTAACACCGACAGTATGAGGATTATTCAACTGTTTTCAATTTAGTGAGCACATTTGTCTGCTAATGTATTCCAAGTAGTTGTACCAGTCTCCTTTGGTGCTTCTGTGAAGGGAATGCTGTGTTCAGTCTAAGGTGTGCAGACTCAATAACAAGGTGTCGTGATGCACATATACATATCAAGGAATCCCGCAGTCTCTTGCGACTCATCAGGGTCTGACCGTTCTCATTTATACCTTTAGGCCCCCCCCCCATTATGAGTCTAGTGATGACGGTAAAAACAGACAATATTTCAAATACTGAATCCCCCTTTACAGGTCATAAATTATTTACTCCATTCAGTATTCTGAGGACTACTGCGTGCGTTCAATCATCAAACGAGTCAGAAATTGCATGAGATTTCTGGACATGTTGACCTTCACCCAATGTATAGTTAACATTACTGTCACAACAATGAATAATACAAAAAATGAACAATTTTCGTATATGTGAGGGAGCACCCTGCTGAACCTTTTCACATAAAAAAAACACAATGAGAGTGTGCAGAGACCCTGTGCACTTAAAGGAAATTGGTGATATGTCTTGGCTGAGACTAGTTCACTGCGAAATTCTACACAGTCAGGGTAATTCATGGAATAAATGTGCACCGAAAAGGGGAGCGCAAGCGTGAAAATCGCAGCGCACGCGTGCTAAAGCCGCACACGCAGCCGTTCATCGATTCATGGAATGCGCTGCGCAAGTAAAACCTGGGATGTGCGCCAAATGCGTGGGTGGTGCACGCGAGCACTCACGTCACTAAATGGCGTTCGTGACGTGCACAGGGAAAGCGCACATCGTGTAGTGCACACAAGAAAAGTGGGCGTAACATGGGGCGTAACACGCGGAATGGGGCGCAACGCATGAAAATGTGAGCGTTACAGGGGAAGTACGGGTGGAAAATTCTGGCAATGCCCACACACGCGCTAACAACAAGTATTCATGGAATCGAACAGGGGAAACCCGTGCACCAAAAAAGACGCGCTAATCCGGAAACAAGTACGCCAGCAGGAAGCAGGCGTAAGTGGCCCGCGTGCATAAAAGTGCGTGCAAAGAACAAACAAGCTCATACGCTACGATGACTATACCGTTCCTCGCAGCAGTGGTCGTGGGACACCGCAGGAGGAGGAGGATAGCCAGGCCCCGCATTTTTCTACCCAGCACCAGCCTTTTTGGGATGCCTGATGACCAGGTGTATGAGAGGTACAGGTTTCGACCACTAATAATCCTAGAACTGGTCAGGGAGTGGGAGGATGACCTCACATCACCCACCCTGTGCTCCCAAGCACTGAGCCCCTTGGAAAAGGTGCTCAATGTACTGCACTTCTTGGCTACTGGGTCATTTCAGCAGACAAGTGCCATAGTTGGGGGTGTCTAACAGGCCACGCAGTCACGCTGCCTACACCAGGTGTTGGCCATCATGACTGCACGCCCCTCAGTCCGCAGGCACATATACATGCCCAGAACACCTGCAGAAAGGCAGGCTGTCGTCCAGGATTTTTATGGGGTGGCACACTTCCCCAAAGTGCTAGGTGCCATTGATTGCACCCATGTGGCTCTAGTCCTCCCAGGGCCACTGAGCACATCTATCGAAACCGCAAGCACCAGCATTCCATCAAAGTGCAGGTTGTATGTGATGCCAAGGGAATCATCATCTCAGTATATGCCAACTATCCGGGGTCCAGCCATGATAGTTTCATATTCTGAATGTCATCCCTAAACTGGGACCTGGAAGCTGGGCGGCATGGCGACACATGGCTAATTTGTGAGTATAAATGCCTCTGCACATGCATGCATGTCAGACACTGAGAAATGGGAAAACGCCACTAATGACAACCATTATCACCTCCCCAGGAGACAGTGCCTACCCTCTGAGCACCTACGTGATGACACCAATACGGAACCCCAACACAGCCCATATTGCAACCCGGGGCATAGTGGAGCGCACATTCGGAGTGCTGAAGTCACGCTTTCACTTCCTTGACCGCTCTGGTGGGCAGCTGCTATATGCGCCCCCAGTAGTGTCCAGGATCATAGTGGCAGCATGTGTCCTGCACAACGTTGCAACCCGGCGGGGCGTGCCGGTGGACATGGTGGTGCCCCCACATCCCCAACCACATGCATGGCCGCTGCGCATGGGAGGTGAAAGGGCACGTGGTGAGGCAGCCTGCACCTAGCTTGTGGCAAATTTCTTCACATAAAATCCCACCCCTGCAGAGCGCACACAGGCCTGGCACATACCAGCTGACAATTTATGATGATGACAAATGGGACAGTCAACTGTCACAACCATACCACCCTGAGATTGTTCAACTGGAAGTGCTACATTGTGTGCATCCCTAGCTACACAAACACACCCAATGCTGTGTCAGTAAAAGGCACACATTCATGCAGCATGAAGGACTATCCCCTTGCAAAACACTACAAAAAAATAGTGGCATGTCACCCAATACCTCCCTAACCCCATCTCAGCTACCCAACACACCATGGCATGAAGTGCGATGTGAAAGCAACCAAATGAATGCACATCACATGATACAAGTGTCACAAAGTGCACCGTCCCAAATGGAAACAGCCCACAGACAATTGCCACTCACCAATGAAAAAAAAACAGCACACATATACTTACCAGAAAGACAAAACATCAGTACTGGATCCAAGAGTGGCAACATATGACAGTAAAAAATTAAAGTAGTGCAAGTGTCACAACCTGACTAAGGCAGCACATCCACCCCCTCCAACTGCAGAGCGTTGCTGCTTGGCAAATGTGGCAGTGTACAGCATACAACATGAACTGCATCTGTAAAGGAGACAGGCTCATTAAAGACATGAAGAAGCTACATGTATACATGCAAAAAGTCCTGTATGTAAAACCATATACAAATCCACCCTGTAGTGGAGAAATGAACAACAATCCCCACTAGGGATGTATACACAGTTTGGACTATAGACTGCCCACACAATTTATGGGAGCCCAATGCCTCTGTGTAAGTTACTGTCACTTGGTCACAACCTTTGAGAGCCCATGGAAAGGGGAAGCAGGTGGGGTGTGTGTGTCAGGAACCCAAGTTTCTAACTCAAAGATAGGACAAGCCTGCATTTGCCCAGCTGCAATACACAGTGGATGCCTATGGGAGCCCCACAAAGCAACACACTATAACATTGTTTCACAATCTGAAAGAAAATGGTTATGAACAAAAATGTAAATGCAAATCAAATATAGAAAAAGCAAAAGTAAATGTAAAGTAAAAGAAACACATTAAATAATAAAGTAAAAATCAGAAGCATAACCAAATAAAATAAATGTATGAAAATCAAAATAACAAATCAAGAATCAAAATAAAATGAAAATAATAAATATAAAAAAGAAGAAGAAAGATAACAAATGAATTAAATACTAATTTCATTTTGCAAATCGGATTGAAATGTGTGAAAAAAACAACAAAAAAATATAAAAAATGGCCATGTGTGGACCAGGGGTGGGGGGGGCACCCAGGAGGGACAAGGTACAGGGTGCACCCCAACACCCACATGCATGGATGTTGAGAAAAAAAACCTCCATGGGTTCATGGCCTGCATGGGTACTCTACAGTGGGAGAACTGCTGTCGCTGTCATCACCCTCTGGTGGTACATCAGAAGGTGGGTGTGATATGGGAGGCAGACCACGAAAAGCCCTGGCATGCTCCTTCATGGCAGCAAGAATGCAGGTCTGAAAGGTTTGGTTCTGCAGGATGATGGTACAGAGATCCCCATGCAGCACCTCACAGGTAGCACGCATTTCTGCCTGCAAGGCCTCGCGTGATGCCCGGATCTCCTCACAGGTTGCCTGGAGCTCAGCTGAGAGTGTGCGTGTCAGCTGCTGCTCCAGCTGCTGTTCTGACCTTGTACTACGGGACACCTCAAGTTCACCGAGAGTATCTCTGAGGGACCTCTGTTCTAACCTCAGGGCATCCCTGTGGGCCTGTGACTCTGCAGATATGGCTGTGCGCAGAGTCTCCAGTCCAGGCCGTCGGTCCCTGTTGGACACCAACATGTCCTCCCTGTGTGAGTGGCAAATGGACTATGTTGCCTGCTGCTGGAGCTCCACCTGGCTTTCAGGGGGGGGATGGAATTGGCCACCCTATCCACAGCCTGAGCCATCATCTCACACAATGCCCCCTGTTGTGCTGCTATAGTATACATGGAGTTCTTCCACACAGTATTGCCTGGTGGTGCACGGCCACCTCGTTGGCGGCCACCGCATTGGCGGCCACCACACCAGTTTTGGGCAAGGTGATGTGCACCTTGCTGTGCTGGCACTGCCTGAGGCTGCAGGACTGCATTCCTTCTTTGATCTGCTGGCCCAGAAATATTGTGGAGTGTGACCCTGCATCCGTAACCGCCACAGGCGGACTTTCCAATACTGAATGCCCCATAGAGGGATCTACCCCCAGTGCAGGTGGGTTGGACAGAACAGCATCCCTGCAAGAAACACTCACCTGCGACAGGACATATGTCTCAATGTCAGATTCAGCACCTGATTCATAGAGGTCTCCGGTGGTGTACCCAGAGACACCGTGGACAGTATGGTCTGTAGGAGTAATGGGTTTTCACCCACCACTACCCCACGTCCTCCACTGGTGCCTGGTTGTGGCTATGAGTACTCCTGCCTCTGCGCCATCTCCTCCCCCTCAACAGCATCTAGTGCCTCATCACCTGCAAAAACATAAAAGAAAAGTAATGAAAACAGGCATGAGCACCATAGCCCACACACATGGGCATGACGAGGCAGACATCCAGTACATAAATGACACATGTCACACATGACAATAACTCTGGCATGCATGCACTGGCAATGAGCTGGAAGGGGAGGCAAAAAGCAGACACTGAGGACTCAAAGAAGGAAAAGCAACACATGGGCTGCATGCTGGATAGCACTGGCATCACACATTAGCCTGTGAGTGGCATAGACAATCCACATACATGTCACATGCCAGCACACAGATGGCACATAGCATAGCCATGGCAGATTTGACAAGAACACCCAGATGGTAGCAAATCAGTACTGTCACCCATCCATGTGAGATGGACATCATGAAATAGAACGTGCAAAATAGTGTGACAAAACCTGCATGTGCCACACGCTGCAACAAAGCCAGTGTTCACTAATGCAGTGATGGCAGGCACATGGATACATCAATGGTTGGTCACTTCGACATGACAGAAGACAATTGTCATGTTGAACATTCAAACAGGGCCCCGAAGTGATTGTGTGCAGGCCATGTGTAGGTGCACATTACTCAATCAGCCTGATTGATGAAATCATTCCCATAATAAGGAAATATATGTGGGCCATTGTGAGCTGTAATCTATGTCTGAAATATGTTACATTTGGGGAAGAAGGGCACAACAATGTGTGGTAAACATGCAAAGGATTTCATCAATCAGGCAGAATGAACAGGGAAATAGTATGAACAATGTTGTGGCAAGATGGCAGTTGAAGGGCAAGTGCAGTAATCAGGTGCAAATTGTCAACTGCGGTCAGAAGGGATACTTGAAAACCCAAGCCCAAGGCCGGGCTATTGTTTGGAGGCACCACATGGGTGACCCATATCAGTCATAACTGCACAGCCTCACCTGGCACTCAATCAGAACACATCACCCAAGCAACATACACATGGTTTGCACACACATGCATGGCCACTCACCGGACATTGCCTCAAGATCTGGTAGGCCTCCCAACCTTGGATCTGATCCTCTGTGATGAAGGCTCCAGCGATAGACTCATGTTCTCTGAGTACTTCCTCCTCTGGTGGAGACCCACTGCCAGTCACCAGAGTAGAGGCATGATTGGAAGCCAGCTTGTTCTTTGCTCTGCGTTTGAGGTCATTCCACCGCTTAGAGCAATCATCAGCTGTGCGCCTGACAAATCCAAGGGCACTAATCTGGTCCACGATGCACTGCCAGTGGGCCCTACGTTGAGCAGTCATAGTCTTGCACCCTGCAGTCACCAACATTTAACGACCATGGGCCAACACGTAGCTCACAAGTGCCTCTAGTTCCACGTCATTGAAACTATGCTTCCTTAATGTGCCGGAGAGGGGAGCCGTGTCTGGGGTCCCAGCCTGTACCGCAAGAGCACCCTTCTTCCTCTTGGGAGGTGGTGGGAACCCGAGTGGCTTACGCCACTTTGGTTGGCAGGGGCTGAAGCACAGGTGGACTGGGCACTGGAAGTAGCCAAAGGCACAACGACCAAAGGTTTCACTGCAGGCATTGGCTGCTGGATGATGTTGGCAGGACCAACCTCAGTGTGATGGACTTGGACCAACACTGTCCCAGCTGGGAGACTCGGAGCTGGGGTGGATTGAGCTGCAGCTGCCCCTACAGCCTCCTCACCCTGGCTACTTGGGGCAGCAGATGACATTGCTGCCCCAGATCCACGGGGGCCTGGTGACAGCAACTTTCACCGCCACACGTGGCTTTGACTTGGTGACACGGAAGTCAGCCTGGGAGTCATCCTCTGCCGGTTCGGTTCACAATATGGGGCAGGTTAACAAGGCATGAGCTGGGATGGTGTCAGCTGCATCTCCCCGACACACTGGGGGGGCATAGGTGTCCCTGATTGGTCTTCCACACATTGGCCTCTTGGGCCACCCTGCACATCCTGGCCACGTCCCCTACCGCGCCCACCTCTTGGAGGTCAACCACTTTTGCCTCCCTTACCGCTTCGTCGCCTCCCAACCATGGCACTGATGTTCTTGTGCGAATGGGAGGTGCAGTAAACAATTGTCCTGGGCAATTGGGGTGAAAGGGGCAGGGTACTAGATGGAATACGTACCCTAGTGCTCTAGCAAGGCTGTCTGTGACCCCTGGGGGAAGATGACGGGTTACGCAACGCTTAGGCACCCGGGAAACAAAATTTAATGTGCATGTGACCTCTGGTAAAAGAAGCGTACGCGTGGTACATGCAGGCTACAATGAACTCTGAATGGGTACACGACGCACAGGGGCACCCACAGTTGAAAAATACATGCGCGACTCACCGTCTGCCTGGAAAAAGAACGTGAAAAAGACGCGCACCCCCGCCAAATGAAAAATTGAACGCTGTCTGAGTATACAAGGAGTACGAACTGGAACCGTTGTGAAGTAATCACGTGTGAACCGACAAGAAGTACAAGAATCACCCGCTTTCTCTCCACAAAATGCAAGTACAAGAAAATGGCATCCTACGTGTAACTTTTAACCCAGCCCACACGTGCAATGTCACTTATGCGCGTACGCGCTAAGGGCCTTTCCTCCAATTACACGCAGTGACACCCGGACGTGCAGTTTTTGCACGTGTACAATCAACATGCACCCGTGTAGAGGGAAACGCCTGCGCGCGTCACAGATGCGCTTACGCGCTAAGGCCTTTCCTCGAATTACACTTTTTTCACGTGCCAAATCACTACGTATCAAGCTGGTCACGCAACAACACACGGAAGACCACGCTCCTGCCAAGAAGGCCATTTTCCTGCCCCACAGAGCCCCAAGCACGCTCCCACCTGCCATCTGCTGTTGCCTGCCTGCTGGCCATGTGCCCTGCTTTTTGGTGCCTGCACGTCAGCCATCTGCAGGGGTCCAGTTGCTGTGACCACCCCTGCTGAAACAGAAGACTCCTGACTGGCATTCCATTGCTCCACAGCTCAGCCCCAGGACCCAGTTGCCCACCCACACCTGCCTCGGGGGGTTGCCGTGTCCGACACAACACAATCTGGCACCAGTGTCAACCCCCCAGCAGAGAGCCAGAGGGCTGCCAGCTTCAGTGCCAATGAAGTTAGCATCCTGGTGGAGCAAGTCCTGGGGCATTATGATGCCCTCTTTGGAAGTTCACGCGCCGACAATGAAGGATGGAAGAGGATCTGGAAGGACATCGAGGCTGCCATCAGTGTGGAGAGGGTGGCAGCCCGCGACATGCAACATGGCCGGAAGCACTGGGAGGACTTCAGGTCCAGGACCCTCAGCAAGGCCTTGTGCTTCTTGAAGGCAAAGCATGCAGAGGGGTGCCGGGTCCATCTTACCAACATCCAGATGGGGTTCCAGGAATGCATAGACCCAGCGCTCCACCTCCAGATCCTTCAGAGGCAGGCCCATCCGGAGTGGAGCGGTAAGTGTACATGCATACTAATTGGACGCTGTGCATGTTGAGGTGTGGCAGGTGTGTGCAGGTTGGACATATGTCTTGGTAGGCCCATGTATGGATGTGTATGTACAGGGACATGAACCTGCTGCATGTTAGTCCAGTCATGTGTGAGGCACATCAATGGTGTATGTGTTCAAATGCATGGTGGGGGCACACATGTTTAAATTTCTGTGTATGTACTGTGGCATGGTTGTGGTGTGACAAATGGATGCTGGTTCCACATTCATGTATGTGCACAGTGTGCATGTGCATGTGTGTGAATTTGACATGTGTGCCACTGTGATACACCATGGATGCATGTGACACTGACATGTAGGTGGCTGATTGGCAGATGTGACATGGATGGCGATGATATCACTGCGACAGGTGGTGGAGATGTACAGATGCATGTATGTCTGGTGGCGTGTGTGCATGCGTTCTGCACTCCCCGTGTTGCATGTCACGTCAGGGTAACCTTCGGATGCTCTTGCTGTTGTATGTGTATGGATGGTGCTGCCTGCTGCAACATTCCTGTTAATTTGCGCATGTGTGTGGGTTGAAATGATATGTGTGTTGGGGAGTGTGATGCCATGTGTGAAGTTTGACACTGCCACCCATGTGCAACTGTCATGTGTGTATCAAACCATTGTACAGTGCCCTGATGCCTGTGTTCTGTGTCTCCCCGTCTGCAGCGTCAACTGATGAAGAGGACGGAGACAGTGCTGTGGAGCACAGCGGCAGGGATTGCACCGCCAGCCGGAGATGCAAGGCCTTCCCAGGTTATCATCTAGTCAGGGAGTGAGGAGTCTGGTGCTGCGTCTGTGGCTGCAGCTGCCGAGGGTAGGCCCAAGAGGCGGAGGTCGGAGGTGGACTCCTCGGCAGCAGAAGGGGCAGCTGAGACCCCACAGGGACCTATGGAGGAAGATGGCACGGAGTCATCCAGGTTGGTGGGGGGTTTGGTTGAGGAGGAGGCCATGGAAGGGCCACACATGGGGTCTGGAGGGGGGGATTCCACTGGTGCTAGTGGTGCAGTCCAGGGGCAGGGACAGGAGGCAGCACAGGCGGCCACGGATGTGCCTGTGTGTAATCCTGTCCCCGATCCTGTGACTGTATCATCCCGCACCAGCATGGATGCCTTCATCCAGACCAGTTCTCAGTGAGGGGATGCTTGAACAACAACTGGCCTTCCTCTTCCTGCGGACGTGGCAATCCTTGCCCGTGTTGAGCCTGCCCTGGCAAGAGTGGCGTTGCGTCAATGTGGCATCCGGGATGACGTGCAGGGTTTTCGTGAGGACTCTGCACGTTATTTGGGATGCCTCATTGACTGCGTCGACCTACTAGGACGGGTCTCCAGTGCTGGGTTCCTCCGTGTGCTGGACCTTGTACCGACCCCCTCTTCAAATGAACCCCCTATGCGCCAGTCGTCCTCCGTACCATCTTCCGTCCCAAGTATCACCTGAGCACCCTGTGGAGCTGCCTCTGACCCGGCGGCCAGGCTGGTGGAGGACACATCCCTGCCACAGTCGGGAGTCGGAGGTCCAGCAGGGGTGCCCACCCCAACAACTGGACCCCAGCAGGAGGAGGACGTGCAGGCATCAACAGGCAGGGCACATGCACGGCAGCAGCAGCCTCAAGGTGGGAGCGATGATGGCTCGAGGCCATCAACATCAGAGGGGCAGGCATCGACCGTAGGGCAGGAGGACCCTGGATTGGGAGTGTCTTCTGTGTGGCAGCGGTTGGGCCAGCAAATAGATGGGGAGCGGCAGTGGATGGAAGAGGCATGGCTCACTATCGTCAGGGCAGAGAACTCCATGCGCAGGGCGCTGAGGCGGGCTGAGTGCCTCGAGGAAATTTGCAGGGAGTTGGAGGTGGACATGGCATTATCCCTGCGAGACCTCGGGCCAGGGAACAGGCCCTTCTCCAGGACGTGTAACAGGAGTTCGATGATGCCCTGGCCCGGGAAATCAACAAGTGAGCCGTAGGACTTGCCCGCCACCATTGTATATAGTTCATTAGTGTTAGGTTTCCTTTCTATTTTTCTTTCATTTGGGGCGCATGGACTATGATCCACCTTTTTGTATATAGTTATTTGTTAGGTAGGGTATTTTGTAGGTTTCCTTTGGATTGTTGGGCTCATGGACCCTGGATTTTTACATTGTATATATTCCTGGACTGGATTTGACTTCATTGATTTATTTTTACCCATGGAGCAATGGTTTTCTTTTTTGTTTACCTTTGGATTTGGTTGGATGGACGAACGCTTTGGAGCATTTTTCATTTGCATTTATTTGGAATCAGCATTCATATTTTTTCATTCATTTTGGACATGCAGCCTTTTATTTATTATTTCTTTTATTGGGTGATTTTCTTTCATTCCCTTGCTTTTGTATTTAATACATTTTGGTTTCATACTTCATTTGTGTGGTATTCTCTCATTGGTTTTATGCATGTCACGATGTGGGTTTTCTCATTTACTTGCACCCATTGTGTGTGTGTGACAGACATGTATTGATGTGCGTACTTGTCATTTGGGATCTATCATGACATGGGGATTTCAATGTGGGGTGGATGGAATAGTTGGTTGGGTGTTTGGACTGGGGTGGCGTGGGGTGGGATTTGGGTGGCCATAAGGGCCATGAATGTGGATCGTGATGACATGTTGGGGGGACATGAGTCGGGGCCTGCTGGCAGGTGCCCGTCACTGCTGGGTGGGTGAGGGTGCAGGGGGAAATGAGTCGGGGCCTGCTGGCAGGTGCCCATCAATGGTGGGTGGGTGAGTGGGTAGGGGGACATGAGTTTGGGCCTGCTGGCAGGTGCCCATCAATGGTGGGTGGGTGAGTGGGTGGGGGGACATGAGTCGGGGCCTGCTGGCAGGTGCCTGTCAATAGTGGGTGGGTGAGTGGGTGGGGGGACATGAGTCGGGGGCTGCTGGCAGGTGCCTGTCACTGAAGGTGGGTGGATGGGTGGGGGACATGAGTCGGGGCTCACAAGTGTGCTTACAAGTGCATGGTGCCATGTGGGCTGCCTGCATGGCATGGTGAGGGTTATAGGGTAGTCCCCTGTGGTGTGGGCTGGCTGCAAGGCATGGGGAGGGTTGTAGGGTAGTCCCCTGTGGTGTGGGCTGCCTGCAGGGCATGGGGAGGGTTGTAGGGTAGTTCCCTGTGGTGTGGGCTGCCTGCAGGGCATGGGGAGGGGGGAACGGCACACCGGGGAGGTCCCACAATGCCAAATCGCATGTGAAACTCCCCGCATACCCCCCAAATACACGTACCCCGCTCACACAGGGCCTATCGCATGTGAAACTCCCCGCGTACCCCACAAATACATGTACCCCACTCGCACAGGGCCTATCGCGTGTGAAACTCCCTGCATGCCCCATAAATACGCGTACCCCGCTCGCACAGGGCCTATCGCATGTGAAACTCCCTGCGTACCCCACAAATACACGTACCCGGCTCGCACAGGCCCTATCGCGAGTGAAACTTCCTGCGCACCCACGAAATTCACACAGGCTGCCCATCCACCCTCCCCATGCCCCACAGGCAGCCCATCCACCATGGCCATGCCCACACCACATGAGGGACTTTTTCCACGCAATTTATCTGGCATGAGCAGGGTACGTGTATTCTGAGGGGTGCACGGGGAGTTTTACATGCGATTTCGCTAGCGCGAGAGTGGTACGTGTATTCCGAGGGGTGCGCAGGGAGTTTTACATGCAATTTCGCTAGTGCGAGAGGGGTACCTGTATTCTGAGCGGTGCACGGGGAGTTTTACATGTGATTTCGCTAGCGCGCGAGGGGTATGTGTATTTCGAGGGGTGCACGGGAAGTTTTACACACGATTTTGGTAGCGTGAGAGGGGTACATGTATTCTGAGGGGTGCGCGGGGAGTTTTACACGCGATTTCGCTAGCCCGAGAGAGGTACATGTATTCCGAGCGGTGCGCAGGGAGTTTAACACGCAAATTCGCTAGCGCGAGCGGGGTATTTGTATTCTGAGGGGTGCGTTGGGAGTTTTACACGCGGTTTTGCTAGCGCAAGAGGGGTACGTGTATTCTGAGGGGTGCGCGGGGAGTTTTACACGCGGTTTTGCTAGCGCAAGAGGGGTACGTGTATTCTGAGGGGTGCGCAGGGAGTTTTACACGCGTTTTCATGGTTGGGGGCTGGATGCTGGTCCATTGGCCTTTGCACCATGTACTGGATTTGTGCGCTGTCTATGGCACATGGGGCGGGGTTGGGGCATAACTGGCGCTGCTGCAGGATTGCTGCTCCACTCTGTGCCACGGCTGGTTATGGATGTTAAAATCCATGAATACGCTGTGCGCTGAAATGGGTTTTGGCGCACACATATGGCGCAGACTGCTGCACGCGCACACTGTGCGCCCGCCGCGTGCGTCACTTGTGTGCTGATTTCTATGAATTACCCCCAGTGTGTTTACTCTCCAGAAGGACTCCACAGAAAAGAGGCAAAAAAAGACAATGGTGTATGTCTAAAGTGTAAGAGGGTGATGAGTTTCTTCTATCGCGTGATTTGGCCATGCCCCTTTATGCAGAAGCGTTGGGGCTGAATTGTCCACAAGATTGGCAACGTCATAAAGTGGAGACTTGAGATGGTAACAAAAAAGTGCCTTCCTTGCTGTATAACCTGTCGGGAAATGGCAAGTGTTCATTGCGCTATCCAGGGGAATTGCCTAAAGGGGTGTAAGAGAGAGAGAGATCGATGTGGCAGAGATGTCTGAGGAAAGAAAAAAGCAATTGGGCCTGTATAGAAACATAGCAGTCGAGATACTAATATGCAGGCAGCTTTGTTGTCCAGTCAAATGTAATGCAAACTGCAGAAAATGGTCAAACGTTCGTTAAAAAAGGTGCTGGAGAGAGCCAAAGGGGCATCGATGAGGACTAGCATTGCTCAGTCCAATGCTGATGCACAAATGTTCAGTGATGTGGAGGGTACCGGTGTCATGCTGTTTGATGGGCTACATTGGTGTGGATAGAGTTAGTGATACCCTTTTTTAGTCTGGGCTTAAGCACCAACTATAGGCTAAATCTATTGCATTGGATCAAGATTGAAGGGAAATGGCGTGTGGAGCGGCACACACCAGCAATTATCTGCCCATGACTATGCTAATCACAATGGACATTCCCACCCTCTACCTGCCCCACTCCGCCCAAAAACACGCTCCTGGGATAGTTTTTTTGGGCCTACCTCTCTCAAGCACAAACATCAAATTTTAGCCTGACAGTTTTTTTTCCAAGCAGTGTAATGAGAGTTAATCACTTTGCATCTGTAAATTGTGCAATTAAGTGCGATTGGTGCACTAAAAATGGCTTAACCAAGTTGGACTAAAGCCACGTGATTGATATCTCTTCCATGCACTGAAGTCCTGTTAAAAACAAGCAATGACAAAGCCAAAGGTTTTGGCTTGAGATATCTTATACCGTACCTCAACAAAATCTCAAACTGTTGTTTTGCCAATGCGTTTGTTGTCTTGCTCATCTGCAAAAATCATAAAGCTGAGGTTTGCTTGGGACCACTTGGGAGAATGTAACTGTAGGCCCTGCGGATGTCCGAATTATCTCTCGTCAGGGTAACCTTCTGTGCATGCATTAGTGGTGGGTGTGTTCCGCTACTCATTTCCATTCCCCCAACATGGATGGCAATGCATATACTTAGGGGTGACAAAACTTGGCATGTAGATTTTATGAAATACTCCATGAGCAATATTTGTAAATATACACGTAGTAAACCACTACTACTAGAGACTCCCACATTTTGGAGACCATGCACAACACTTGAAATTGGAATTGAAAGCATGTGGTTACCGCAAAAGAGCATATGCTGAGCGAGAGACTCTTTGAACTCCAACTAAGATAACTCAACCTGAGAACAGACTGAACAGATTGATATTTGTAACAACCTTTCCACATATTAGCAATGTAATTAAGCTAATGTAAATAAAAACGGGCACTTGATCAGAATAGTTGTTACCAAAGCCTATTTTTTGCCTTGAAAAGAGGGAAGAGTAGTATAAGACAAAAATTGGTAAAAACGTATTGAAATTGTAAGGAACATCACACAAGACTATTGTCACGGGAAATGCAACCAATGATGGGACATTACCGATGTGGACAATGTATTAGCTGCAAAACCATTTATATACAACGGTTTTTCCTGGGAGTGAAGACACTTTTCTGATTGTCAGACCAAACAAGTGATATATGCAATTAAATGTCCATGTGCCCTGCTTTCCATTGGCATGTGAATGAGAAAAATCACGATTAGAATAGTTGAACATTGTTTAAATTAACGTAGAAAAAACATTACAAAGCTTTTAGTACAGCATTACATATAGAAATATCACAATCCAGAGAGTTTTGAACGGTGGAAAGTTGAACCAGTGATGAATAATTAGAGAGAAGGTAACATCAGAAAACTCATTACTATTCAGTGAACAAAAATGGATTTACCATTTAGAAACCCATAAGAAAGGTCTGAATGAACAGATTCAATGTCAGTCTTGTGTCTTGAAGGATTGTAACCATATATACTGTTTAATTTGAAAGATGCATCAGAGAAATGTCTGCTTATCTAGAAACTTCTTTAGCAAAAAAAAAGGGAGTCCATTTTTGATTCAAATGACAAAGAATGCAGATAAAAAAAGGTTTTTATGATTATCACCATCAGTAATATGTGATTAGTACCCGGCGAGGGTCAATGAGCTTGCAAAAAGCTAGGTCATTGACCCTCGCCCGGGCCTCACCTGCCCAACAAGGCTCTGAGCCCTGCCGCGACCCCGGAGTTCTCTCTGGCAGTGGCCGCCATGGAAAGGGAGAAGGAACTACATGTATTCCCTTGGCCCCTTCCATGGTGGCCTTTTTTGTATTACTTTTAACATTTGTTTTAATGGCCGCCATGGAAAGGGAGAAGGGACTACTCCCTGATCACTGGCAGCCATGCATTGAGTTATTTTAGCCGCATTGCCTGAGCCGCATATGACCTGAGAAGGGGGGCATTACCGGAGTGGTAATGCCCCCAAGGCTCCGTTAAAGCCCTTGCTTCGCTTGGGCTTCTAACTCTGGCCCCGGAGCATCACCCAACTGGTAATGCCCTCGCTCCTCGGTTCATATTGCCTAACTAAAACCCTGTGAGTAGACATTTGATGCAAATGACAAAGACAGCAGATAAACAGGTTCTTTATTATTATAGCCATCAGTAATATGTGCATTATATGCATTATGTGCGTTACACTGGGACGCAATAGGCTGAGAATTAGAGCACTCCAATTAAAAAACTTTTCATCGCTCCTGAATATTTTTGAAACCAAGAAGGGTGGCGGAAACAAACCAGCCTTCAGACAACGACATTCTTTTGATCTGGCCAGAAGAGAATATAAGATGGCTATGAGATCACAAATTTGACGATTGACGAATGAGCCAAAAGCACAAAGAGCCACTGCAATAAAAAAGCTTCAGCAAAAATATAGAAATTGGAGAAAAATCCCCCAAAAATACGATATTACATCCAGATGCAAGACAAATGCTGCACAACATTAGGTCAAAAAATACTGCAGAAATTTGGAATACGATTAACAACATGGAAACTCCACAGGAGGCACTTGAAACAAATCCTATTACAGTGGCCAGTTGGATATTACATTTTTCAAAATTCTTTGCTCCTGAAACTAGTGAACCATGTGACAAGAAACACAGACAGGGTCCATGGGATCAGGTCAATATTTCGGTGGAAACAATCGAAGCAGCAATAAATAAACTGAGCAAATCAAGAGCTCCGGCCCCAGATGGGCTCACAAATGTAATGTTAAGAGAAAATACAACTGAATGGGCTAAGATTTTGACAACTTTATTTGACCATTAATTGAAAAACAGATGATTCCAACTTCATGGAAGACAGCAGTGATTATTCCAATTTTTAAAAAGGGGTTGCGATCAAACCCGAGTAATTACCGACCTATAGACTTGCTGGACGTTGTGGGCAAGATGTTTGCCTCTTTTACTTTGAAAGCATCAGGCAAGTGGAGCTCGGAACCTAATCATCGCAATGAATGGCAAAGTGGCTTCATCAAGGGGGTTGGAACCTCCCTAAATATCTTTCTTATAAACATCTTTAAGGCTTAGGTGGAGTGTTTGAAAGGAAAGAAAGTATATATAGCATTCGTCAATTTGTCTGGAGCTTTCGATACTGTGAATAGATCTCGACTTTGGTCAAAAATGGAACAGTGGGGCTGTCCACCTGCCATCAAAGAAATTATTCAAGACCTCTATTTGGATACTTCTATATGTATAAGGCTGTATAGATCAGGCCTACTCTCAAGGGTAATCAAGACAAATAAAGGAATAAAACAAGGTTTCCCACTTGCGCCAGACATATTTAACTTGTTCATCTCGGATGTGGCCGATGCATTTAACAATACCAGAAGTTTTCCACCAAATATTGGAGGAGCAAAAATTAGCTGCCTGCTTTATGCTGAAAACGTGGTCCTGCTGGACCAAACTCCAGTAGGACTGCAACGACAATTGGATGGCTTACAGAACTACATTGACAAAAATGGATTTAACATCAATCCAGTAAAATCAAGGATTATGTCCTTTGGAGGACAAGTAGGTGGTAAATGTAAAAGAATGAACTGCTGACAGCTAAGAGGACAGGAGATTCCACAAGTCTTGGCGTTTACATACTTAGGGATGTATCTCAATACAAGCAAAGTGGACACCCCTAGACTGAATCTTCTAAAATCTAAAGCTATAAACTTGGCAAATCAGGGCAGAATCCTTTTAAAAAGATCCTGTGGTTACTCGCTTGAACCAGTCATCGCATTCTATAGAATGAAAGCATTGCCAATTCTGATCTACGGGGCGGAATGCGTATTCTCTTTCTGTGTAGAAGACTGGACACTCATTGAGGGAATGTTTCGGAAAAGAGTCTTACGGACGCCAAAAAGTACACCAATGCAAGCGATTAGGATGGAGCTGGGATTGATGGCCATGAAAACTGTAGTGATTTGGAAGTCATTAGCATTCTATCGAAAATGTCTCAAAGCACCGGACACAGGTGGCAGTGCTAATAAAACTATAATTTATAAAAGCGGCGCATACTTAATATATTGGAAACGAATATGCCAGGCTACCTTGGAGGACTTAGGTGAAGATGACAAATCCCTAAGAGAAACTCCAGACAAAATCAAATGCAAATTTTGTATAGGAGACTGGATAGCAACCCAAGATGACAGACAAGGCTTGAAAGCTTATGGGAAACCGTTCACAGAGGTAAGAAAATGAAACTCCTTACTGAGATATATAGTCCAATTCCCCAACTGGCCCTTCAGAGATAATCTGATGAGATTAAGACTGAACTTGTTTCCAACAGGTGAGATACTCAACTACCAAAAAAAGAATTTGACTCCAACACAGTGCAGACTACGTAAGAAAGAATCAACGGTAGAGTCACTAAAACATTTGGTTATGTTGTTATGTTCTGCCCAAACATGAAGGAGGAGAGAACAAATCTCATGTAAGAATTTACTAAAAAACAGAGCTGGCAAACCACGGAAGAATGGTGGCTTGAACTTTTGAGAGGAAACCGAATTTCAATCTCTTTTGCACTGGTAAAACAATTGCTAATAATCTTTAAAAAACTAACTGAGATTGAAGTTAGATTGGATGAATGAATGTATCAAACAAAGTAAATGAGTAATGTATTATGTGGTCAATATGTTATGAAATGTTATGAATAATTGTGGCTAAAGGTTTGTCTATATTAAACCAATAAAGCCTAATAAAAAAATGAAAAGATATATATGCATTATACCCAAGTGAATACGACCATGGCAGATGCACAATGGCCACAATGGTATGACGGGAATCAGCTTTCAACATAACGTGTTAGTAGTAGGAATCTTAATACTAATGGGTTAGTCAGCCTTTAATAGTGTCATGACATATAAACAGGATGATTCCCGTGACACTACGAACATCTCATGGCATGGGAAGTATGAACATCGTACGAGAATATTTTCCCTTTGAAATGCAATTAATTTGGCAACAAGAATCCCAAAAATATAAGGGAAAAGGTAGAAAATAGGTTTCATTTAGTAATATGTGGTGTTAGTTTTTCTAAATTAATGCAGAAATAATGTATGCCAAATTTTTCCTACAATGGCTAAATCTTCCCATGAGTGGATAATAGAAGTAGGATAGCGTGATAGACATAGGTCATAGACCGCATGCAGTAAGTGCATAAGAATGCAGTCTCTATACTGTTTGCATACAAAAATGGATGCAATGAAACTGATTGTAATATGTTTGATTAAGTCACTGTGCATAGAATACAGCAATACACGGCTAGAATTGCAATGAAGTGACGAACATCACGTGAAATGTTGGAATTAATTTGTAATACTTGAAAATCTGTGATTTTGAATGGGACAACATGTGAAAGAAATCTCTAGCAAGCATATTTAGAAGCGGTCACAACATTCGAATTAGACTCGGTAATGATAGGACACTGAGTAGCATGTGTATTCTGGGAAATGTAGGCTAGTGAGTGATGTTAGAAATACAGGTATTAGCAGGCATGTTTAGAAGCAGCTTGTCACGGATGGCACTCTGTTAAGAGTGGCACAGGCCACCCAGGTAGGGTTTGGGTGGTTGTGCCGAAGTAAGGTGGACAGATAAGTACACACACAGCTGAAAGTAAAAGAGAACAAAGAGTAGGCAAGTGTAGCAAGGAAATAAGGTACAAGAGAATGGATTCCCTCTTGGGGTGTATGCAGATATGGGGAAGAGTGTTCCACGGACCTTAGGAAAAACTCTAGCCTTCTGCACAGTTTGCTATAACAGAGGCCCATGCTGTTTGCTCATGGCTGGGAACAACAGCTGTGGGTGTCTGTAACACAGAAACTAGACAAGGGAAGGGGCAGAGGTTGCCTGCTGGAAACCAAAAGACAAGCCCTGTACAAAGGGGTCTACAAATGATACAAGAGAGGACAATAACAGACAAATCCAGGAAAAGGGAAGTCGATGAGCAAACTAGCACAAGGAAATGAAAGGAAAGCAATATAACTGAATTGGACAGGGATAAAGAACTGAGGGTTGAAAACGAGAAAGAAAGCAAGGGAGCAGCAGTCAGGAAACAGGGGGGGCTGCAATAACAAAGTAATAAATGCAGGTAAACTGTTGTGGATTGCAGAGGACTGTAGGGTGCAAGGTAGAGAGCTCAGAGGAGCAGGACAGCAAGGAGCAAGCCCAAAGGAGCAGGGCTGTAAGGAAGGGAGCCCAGAGGAAAAGGGCTGTAGGCAGTGGAGTGAAGCAGGCTGCAAGGCAAGGAGCCCAAAGGACAAGGGCTGTAGGCAAGGAGCCCAAAAGACAAGGGCTGAAGGCAGAGGGGTGTAGCAAGCTGCAAGACAGGGGTTCCAGAGGACAAGGACTGTAAGCAGCGGAGAGATGCAGACTGCAAGGCAGGGAGCCCAAAAGGCTAGGGCTGTAGGCAGCAGGGTGAAGCAGGCTGCAAGGCAGGACGCCCAGAGGAGTAGGGCTGTGAGACAGGGAGCCCAAAAGGCTAGGGCTGTAGGCAGCAGGGTGTAGCAGGCTGCAAGGCAGGACGCCCAGAGGAGCAGGGCTGGGGCAGGGAGCCCAAAAGGCTAGGGCTGTAGGCAGCAGGGTGTAGCAGGCTGCAAGGCAGGACGCCCAGAGGAGCAGGGCTGAGGCAGGGAGCCCAGAAGGGCCAGG
This sequence comes from Ambystoma mexicanum, assembly GCF_040938575.1. Lineage (NCBI taxonomy): Eukaryota > Metazoa > Chordata > Amphibia > Caudata > Ambystomatidae > Ambystoma > Ambystoma mexicanum. Next base: position 678,293,121 of record NC_090922.1, on the reverse strand, counting down.
GAGGAAGGTAGAAGGCAGCAGAGCATGATCGGCTGCAAGGCTGGAGCCCGGAAGGGCCAGGGCAGAAGGTAGAAGGCAGCAGAGCGTGATCGGCTGCAATGCAGAAAGCCCGGCAGGGCACTGGATCAAAAGCAGGAGTAAGCAGGAACAGCATACAGAAATTTGTAGCTCAAAGCAAAAAGGTGCTGGAAGGACTCTTAATGCAAGAGACTGAGTCCCTGCAGGCAGCAGCTTTTATACCGCCCTGCCCAGCACAGAGGCAGGCTAATTGCCTGCACCTGGATCAGCACACCTGCATACAATCTGCCTCCTCCCTTTCTGTTCCTGAGCTGGTGGAAGCAGAGCTGATCCCTAGGGCTTCTGGGGATTGTAGTTCCGATGATGACGAATAGGAATGGGCAGGAATAGATAGTTATAGCCAAGTGAATTGTGGTAAGTGTAGTATGTTGGATAAAATAAAAAAAGCACCAAAGTCTCGCAAATGGGAAATAAGTTCCAAAAAGTGAATAGGGATTGTTCCAGGAGTTTTCTGTAGATAAATGAGTAACAATTAGTCCATAATGATCGCCAATGTATGCGCCCATGGCGCAGGCATGACAGTATGCCCCTCTCCAGGCCCCTCTCTAGGCTCCCTGAAGGCTGACCAACAAGAAGAATGTCTGTCACACCGTGAAAGAGTATTATACCAAAAAGGCACATCTTGAAGCACCAAAAACTGTTTAAGGTTGCAAGGTGAGAGTCTTGAAGGAAGGAGACAGTAGCAATGTTATGAACCTTTGAGGTAGAATTCAGAAAAGACAGTCTTTGGAGCACAAAACCCAACAGTGTGTTCATGAACAGAGGAAGTGAGAATGTCTGCTGCAGGCTCCATGGCAAATTTTGTCTTGAAAGCAGTGGTCTTCCGAAGGGCTGGCAACAGTATATTGTTGAAAGGTGGAACCAGAGATACAGCTGAGTTGGTTGCTTTAGAAAGGTTTTCCAAGGCGTCAGAAGCAGCAATGGCAAAGTCAAGATTAGCCGCAGAGAATTCAGGAGTCACAGCGGCGGGTTTTCCATGATTTGTAGGAAGTTCAGAAGCCACAGCAGCAGGGAGATCATGAATGGCTGTAGATAGTTCCGGTGCTGTAGCAACTGGGAGTGTTGGTGACATAGGAGAACCAGCGGGCAGGGACGCACCTGAGACTGGTAGAGTAGAGTCTGGTAGTTTAAGTGCTGCAGAGGCACCAGCAGGAACAACCTGAGCTGTAGTCTTAAAAGAAGAGCTGTTAACCGGCTTAGCAACAGGTACTGTCCTTGCAGGCAGAGAGGAAAGGGGTGTTTCTAATGCAGAAAGAGTGATGTGAGATGCTGCAACAGTAGCAGAGTTAGAAGTATTAGCAGGAGGAGCAGCAGAGATTGGGCTAGCAGATACAGTAACAGGTAGTATGACAGATTTGGGGTCAGGATAGGGTAGGCGTTCTGAAGGCTTTTCTTCAAAGTCTGGTGTGCTCAGATTGCTAAGTGGGTCAGGGGTATTGACTGTTGGAAAGGCTGGTACTGGGTATTGTTCAGAATCTGACTCATGGTCTGGTGTACAAAAACCATTAGAAGCAGAGTACATTTCTGATTTGGTCACTTCAGAAGAGGTTGCAAGTGTGAGTAAAGAACAGTAGTCAAGGGTAAGAGCGGAACAATCCTTTGACTCAGAAGGATCTCCAATCAGACGAATACACTTGACTTGTGGTGTAATGTCAGTGTGAGTGATTTGGCCCACCGAAGGAGTTAATTCTTTACTATCTGTACAACAACCTGAGTTACTGTGGCTGGAAAGAGAAAGAGCGGTGTCAAACTTTAGAAGGGATGCATATGCTAAATTTAGTTCTTCCATCTGCTTGGTATAAGGCTGTATCCTTTTCTGCGTGGCAATTCCAGGCCTTATCATGTCGATCTCTAAAGACAGAATGTCGGGTGTTGGACATAGTGTCAGAAGGTCTGGAAAATTGTATCCCTTCATTAAATTTTTACTATGTAAATAAACAAAGTCATTATAGAGATCTTCGGTTTGTCTTTTAAGGCGTAGGAGTTGTTCTTGAAGCAGGTATGGTCCATTAGCCTGATCTAAAGCTTCAGAATCTAGTGTAGCAGAAAATTCGGTTGTAGCAATAGGAAGACTGACCTTAAGGTTATTATGGTTAGTAGATACTGGGGAAGCATTAAGCCAACTGATAGTCAGTATTGGTCTTTTGTACCCAGGACCAGCTGCACTAACCTCAGGATACTGAATGCCTTGTCCTGTTAAATGAGGGTTTGCAGCAGTCTGGGGAGCTTGCCAAGCTGATCTTGAGCATATCACTCTGGCAACAGCGTACTCAGGTTTAGAGTCTCCCACAATGAGTGCAATATCCTTGGCTGTAGCTGTGTTAGAAGAATTGTCAGAAAACGCATGAGTGTTTTCCACTGGTTGGGCTAACAAAATCTGCAGGAATTCATTTTCTTGCTGTAGTTCTTCTACAGATAGAGACTGCGGCTCATAGTTGCAAATGTCATAGTAGTTACACATAGAAGGGTCTGCAAGCCAGTGAGTGTAGTACTGTGCTTGTAAACCTTTGTTTACTAGGGCGAGTCTGTCCTTTAAACTAGGGTTTTTGTTTGCAGTCCTTAAGAAAGCTTTAGATTTTTGCAAAGGTTTCTTAACCCGAAAGGAAAGCATCCTTGGTCTGTGTGTGCCTTTCCTGCCTATGGAACAAGACATTTTTGGCTCTTGCATTCTGTCACGGATGGCACTCTGTTAAGAGTGGCACAGGCCACCCAGGTAGGGTTTGGGTGGTTGTGCTGAAGTAAGGTGGACAGATAAGTACACACACAGCTGAAAGTAAAAGAGAACAAAGAGTAGGCAAGTGTAGCAAGGACATAAGGTACAAGAGAATGGATTCCCTCTTGGGGTGTATGCAGATATGGGGGAAGAGTGTTCCACGGACCTTATGAAAAACTCTAGCCTTCTGCACAGTTTGCTATAACAGAGGCCCACGCTGTTTGCTCATGGCTGGGAACAACAGCTGTGGGTGTCTGTAACACAGAAACTAGACAAGGGAAGGGGCAGAGGTTGCCTGCTGGAAACCAACAGACAAGCCCTGTACAAAGGGGTCTACAAATGATACAAGAGAGGACAATAACAGACTAATCCAGGAAAAGGGAAGTCGATGAGCAAACTAGCAGAAGGAAATGAAAGGAAAGCAATATACCTGAATTGGACAGGGATAAAGAACAGGGTTGAAAACGAGAAAGAAAGCAAGGGAGCAGCAGTCAGGAAACAGGGGGGGCTTCAATAACTGAAAGTAATAAATGCAGGTAAACTGTTGTGGATTGCAGAAGACTGTAGGGTGCAAGGTAGAGAGCTCAGAGGAGCAGGACAGCAAGGAGCAAGCCCAAAGGAGCCGGGCTGTAAGGAAGGGAGCCCAGAAGAAAAGGGCTGTAGGCAGCGGAGTGAAGCAGGCTGCAAGGCAAGGAGCCCAAAGGACAAGGGCTGTAGGCAAGGAGCCCAAAAGACAAGGGCTGAAGGCAGAGGGGTGTAGCAAGCTGCAAGACAGGGGTTCCAGAGGACAAGGACTGTAAGCAGCGGAGAGATGCAGACTGCAAGGCAGGGAGCCCAAAAGGCTAGGGCTGTAGGCAGCAGGGTGTAGCAGGCTGCAAGGCAGGACACCCAGAGGAGTAGGGCTGTGAGACAGGGAGCCCAAAAGGCTAGGGCTGTAGGCAGCAGGGTGTAGCAGGCTGCAAGGCAGGACGCCCAGAGGAGCAGGGCTGGGGCAGGGAGCCCAAAAGGCTAGGGCTGTAGGCAGCAGGGTGTAGCAGGCTGCAAGGCAGGACGCCCAGAGGAGCAGGGCTGAGGCAGGGAGCCCAGAAGGGCCAGGGAGGAAGGTAGAAGGCAGCAGAGCGTGATCGGCTGCAAGGCTGGAGCCCGGAAGGGCCAGGGCGAAAGGTAGAAGGCAGCAGAGCGTGATCGGCTGCAATGCAGAAAGCCCGGCAGGGCACTGGATCAAAAGCAGGAGTAAGCAGGAACAGCATACAGAAATGTGTAGCTCGAAGCAAAAAGGTGCTGGAAGGACTCTTAATGCAAGAGACTGAGCCCCTGCAGGCAGCAGCTTTTATACCGCCCTGCCCAGCACAGAGGCAGGCTAATTGGCTGCACCTGGATCAGCACACCTGCATACAATCTGCCTCCTCCCTTTCTGTTCCTGAGCTGGTGGAAGCAGAGCTGATCCCTAGGGCTTCTGGGAATTGTAGTTCCGATGATGACGAATAGGAATGGGCAGGAATAGATAGTTATAGCCAAGTGCATTGTGGTAAGTGTAGTATGTTGGATAAAATAAAAAAGCACCAAAGTCTCGCAAATGGGAAATAAGTTCCAAAAAGTGAATAGGGATTGTTCCAGGAGTTTTCTGTAGATAAATGAATAACAATTAGTCCATAATGATCGCCAATGTATTCGCCCATGGCGCAGGCATGACACAGCTACAGTACTCAAATGATATTTGATAATGAGAAGACACAGTGTAGTCTTTGCATTTTGAGAAATGTAGGTGAGTGAGCTACGTTAGCTACAACATTCATTCAAGTGCAGTTGTAGATAAAAAATTAAGGGTGACAAAAAAGACAAGCGGGATAGTTGTCCTGAAGAAGAATGGATACTTATGGTGTGGATTGAAACATGCATGTAGACATATGTGTTAGTAATATGGTTGTTTAAACTACAAACTATGTATTAATATAGGTTTTAACTGTGTGTACTAATGGCAAAAAGAAAGCGTTGAAACAGTTATTGTATTTTCTAAGCACTTATGAGTCCCTTTGTATTAGGTACTGCACTTTGTTCTTACTTGAATTACAAACCTATCTGTATCCCTTAGCTTGATTGGAATAAGATAAGAGATAGATTGGCTCCCAATTATCCTCCACATTATTTTCAATGTGACAATATTGAATTCAATGATTTTACTCTATTCCCATCTGGAGTAATGATTGATTTGGACTGAAATCTATTTTTATTTTTCTCTCATAATATTTATTATGGACCTATAGCATTATTTCAGAAGCAAATTATGTATTCACAGATGTTCTTCATGTTACAATAACTGGCAATTTGAGAACCTTTTATTTACATATGTAAATAAATGAATAATTCATTCATGAGAATGTATCATCTTTTTAAGTGTATAATGGGGAGTGACTTGTTGATTTCTAATCTATCTTTGAATTTTAAATCAGGAAAAGCGTTCAAATTTCCATGGGAGTTAATTATTAAATGAAATGCTGAACTAATGCCTCTGAGATCCCAGGCCCTGAATCAGACACATACTGGCTATTGGGATACAGCTAAGACTGAGGTCAGCAGATCAACGGGTTACAATTGTATGAAGATGTTTTCTTTTGATGCATTGTTTCACTAAAGGAGCAGACCCTGGAACATTGGTGATTGTATGCAATGTTACAGCTAACAATCTTGTATTTTTAAGGTATATCATATTTTCTGATCCCACATCTGTACCTGTTTTGCTGAGCTAATATATCAGTTACTGATTAATGGTAGATTTTGTTGCCCCAGAGTGTTGACCTCTGGACCTCTTTTCTTGGGAACTGAGTTAAATAAGCTGTGAACTGAGTTAAATAAATAAGTCTATTGGACTTCTGGAATCCTGATGCAATCTCAAATCAAGAATTCCTGGACATGATGGAAAAAGAAATTAACAGTGCCTACATCGAACACTCTGAACCTCACCTGTACATCTGTGGAGACTTGAACGCAGTCTGCCTAAACAAGTCACCAGGGCCGTCTGGAACTGAGGCCGAACGGTGTGGAAAAAAATGGACTTTGCTGATGAATCCTAAAGATCTTGTCAACTTGGACACTATATTCACCAGCACAAAACGCGTCCTAACATGGGAAGGTCGCAGCACGTCGGTCACTATAGATTATGTCTACGTTTCATCTGCCGTGATGGCGATCATTGCGCCCTTTGACATTGTTAAAACCAAGGCAAGCGACCACAACTTGCTATGCATAACATGGCCAGCCACCTCCTGTGAAAAAGCAACGTTCAGCCCAAAGTTAACTCGAAAGGTAACCGTCTTTCACTGAGCCTAAACAACGTCATCTCTCTGACAAATAAATACGCCCAGTTAGGGTCACTGGAAGACCCCTGTATTCTACCTGATTATGGTGCACTGCTTAACACCTTCAAAAAACCAAGATCGAAAGGTGTAACATACATCAACAAACCAGCTCATATCTACAACCAAATTCTGGTTACTAGAAGACGTCTACTCAGAAAATTAAAGAGAAGAGTTGTGAGAGATAGTTCTGAGGTTAACAAACAAGCGCTGATCCTCGAGACAAGGAATTACAAGTTGTGGCTAAAAGAACACCGCCACTCCCTGTATCAAAGAGACTCGGAGGAAATGTTGAGGTGTGTGTGTCGCAAAAACCCCAGTGAATTTTGGGCCCTGATCAACTCAACTGAACGAACCACTACTGACTCCCTAATCAATGGCATTGGCAAAGATACCTGGATATCGCATTTTGAAAGCCTCTTTCACGATCCCTCTGTATCGCCCACAACCATACAGGACGTAAGCACATCACCCTGAGCTCAACAATTACAAAGACATTGTGGAAAACGGAAAAATAAAAACTGAAAAACTCAAGAGCTCCTGGCCCAGATGGCCTGACAAATATGCATCTGAAAGAGCACCCTGAGGCTTGGGCAGGGTTCATTAGTGAAGTATTTCAAAGAGTAACAACAGCGAAGGTACTACCCGAATCCTGGACTAGTGCTGTAGTGGTACCTATCTACAAAAGAGGGAAGTGAGATGACCCTATGAACTTCCGGCCCATTGCCCTCCTAAATGTGATCGGCAAAGTCTATGGATCACTGCTGCTTCATCACTTTTAAAGTTGGGCAAGTGGGGCACCCTGCAATGACCCGTTTCAAACCGGCCTCAAAAAGAACGTGGGGACATCCACCAACATCCTAACAGTGAGCATCCTAAAAAGCAAGTCCCTAGCTGGAGGACCTCGAACCTGTATGGCTTTCATCGGTTTAAGCCAAGCGTTTGACCAAGTTAACAGAGCAAGACTATGGGAGAAGCTTAGGTCTTGGAAGTATCCAGCAGCAATATTACACCCTCTCATAGCACTCCATATGGACACCAGAATATAAGTGTGGCTCGACCACCAAGGGTCCCTATCTGAAGAGATCATGACGAATCGGGGGGTCAAGCAAGGCTGTCCACTGGCCCCTGCACTTTTCCTGAGCTTCATAGGTGACTATAAGGAAACAGAGTACAAGGTTAGATCTTTTCCGCCCCAAATTGGAAACATAAACATTTTGAGAATTCTGTATGCGGATGATATTATCCTTGTCGACCAGACACCTATAGGGCTGCAGAGACAGCTTACCAACTTTGCCGAATACATCTCTGAAAACGGCCTCGAAATTAACAAGCCAAAAACGAAAATTCTATTCTTTGGAAAGGGGAGAGAAATAAAAAGACTTTTGCATGCTCCATGGAGGGAGAACGCATTGAAAAGGTTGTCGAATTCAAATATCTAGGCATTATGGTGGACAACTCGCGAACATGAAAATGCAATGCAAAAACACCAGCTGGCGAAAATAAAGAGCCTAACCTCACAGGCGAAAGCGATAGATAGGAAATTCAGCCGCTTTTCTCTAAAACCCATTGTGGACTTTTACAAAGCTAAGGTCGTCCCCACACTTGTCTATGGTACCGAAGCTATGCCAGGGCTACCTAAAAAAACCTGGCTTAAACTAGAAAGCCACTACTGGAGGGAAGTTTTGAACTTACCCAGTTCTACGCCAATGGTCTTAAAAAGACGAGAAATGAGCAAGCTTTCGCTCCTATCTATAGTGGAAAGAAACACCATGATGTTTAGGAAGCTACTGTTGAAAAATTGCCCAGAGTTACTTGAAGCTATAAACAGCGAGGCAGAGGGAGGCCGATGCACGGTCCTAAACCAATGGTATGAAGAAAAAGAAGCTAAACTGGATCTAATTCAATGCTCCAAAAAAAGAGCTAATGGAGAATCCCATGAAAAACCACAAAAGATTAAATGAACTTGATTGGATTACCACCTTGGATCAGGCTGCATCCTATAAATTGGTGTCACACCTGCCTCACACGAACCACAAACTACTTGTGCTTCAACCATTTGTGGTAAAATATCCTAACCGGAAGTTGAGGGGCACCTTTCTAAGAGCTCGCCTTAACTTGCTACACACCAATGAAATTCTGAAGATTCGAGGAAGGGCACTGTCAAATAAATGCAGATTCTGCAAAGACCTGTCAGTAGTTGAAACATCGAGACATCTTCTCCTATCATGTCCAGAAGTCGAGTCCATCAGAAGACCGTATCTTAAGCCTGTTCTAGCTACTGCTCACATTTTCGATGAGGAGACCTGGTGGTCGAGGCTAATTGCGGGTGAACGAACAACCTGGGTTACGACCACAGTGAACATTTTGGATTCAATTCTCTTAACGATAGACAAAGAAAATTAGCCAAACGGACTGAGGATTCGATAGACAAGAGAATGTAATACAAAATCTTTTTAAAAACTTTGGGTTAAATAAAAAATAAAAAATAAAAATAAGCACAGGCCACATGTCAACTGTATTTCACCATTTTCACATGGTATGCAATTAGAAAGCAATGCTCTGGTGTAATTGTATTTAGTCAGAAGTTGTTATTGTAGGCCTATCAACAAATTACATTCAACCATCATAATGCATAGAACATATTAGATTGAGTAATGTTCTCACACATATTAAAATAAGGTTTATGGGTCATGTATGTGACATGGCTGCATGCAAGAAAACTGTTTGTATTGAACATTTGCTGAGAAATTATTTTTTGTGAGATTAAAATTTTAAAGATTAAAAGTAATCCACAATACATGTTATGTAGTAGACAATGCTTCATTTAGCTTTAATAAAAAATGACAACCCGTATTATATCAAAGGAAGAGCACTGAGGATCTTATTATCTTAAAACTGTTATAATGTCTTCTTGACCTATGGAACAATGTCCCTTCATATGCTAAATTCTGTATGTCACCTAATTAGTCATAGTGCCTGGTTGTTTCCTGGAACCATCTGTTTGGGGACACTTCTTGTCACGAAAAAATATTGGCACGAATATTACACTTAAAATCACCATCTACAGAAGCAGCATCTCCAGTCTTAAACCCATTATTTGGATTGTTTGTCACCTTGATCCTATAACATTCCACGTAACCAAGTGTGTTTCAGATGTTGATCAAGGTCAAACATCACCTTTAATCAAGGAACTATCCCGTGAAGCTAGTTCTTGAGTTGTATTAGTCCACCCTCCAACAAGATTAATTTGAAATAAAGCCAGCATGGTATGAGCAACAGAACATGGAATACCATAATTGGTGACCCACTCTCCTGCACTAAATATCTGGTTTACTTACCAAACTGCTTCAAAGATACTAAACAAATTTTGACATAGTCAGTAAGAGTGTGCAGATTGTGTAATTCATGAGCTCAATGATGAATGTCTCTGCATTGACAGAACAGTTTAGAAAGGCTGAAAATACACAAGAACGTTAATTTCTTTCCTGGTAAGCCTTCTCAGGGTTGCAAACACTGGAGAGCCCCACTGTGAATATACGAGAAATACCAGGGTTGCCTTTTCTGGCGGTATCCTCACTCTCTGTACTACTTGATCCAGTTAGAACAGCATATTTACTCTCATTATTCTCCTCGATTTCCTTCATCTGGCTCAGTACAGAAAATTTGTTAAATAAAGGGGTATCTACGGCTACATAAATGTTACCTGAACTTTTATTAGTGCCTGCTGATGTTATTAATGACATTGAGCAGTCTCTCCTCTTTTGACAACCTTCAACAAGAAGGAGGTGACTTCGTCCACACTCCTGAACTGACGCACCTGGGCCTTCAAATTGCTCAATTGGATCCACCAGACCTTTTATTTTTGCAAACATATACTGTAGATTGAATCATTTCAAGATCCATTTACTCTGAAAGGTTACTTAGCAATGGTTTTAGCATTACTGTGAGAGACAGGATTATCCATAACAATATCACCAAACAGAAGGTCAATTTTGGACATTAATAGAAATAGCCTCATAGATGAATAGATTATCAGTGTTTTTTTAAATCTCTGGTTGGGTTGAGAACTTGTTGGTAGCCTTCCTCTTGCCCATAGCTCCAGGCTTACAGCCCTGTGGCCCCAATAACACTATACAGTTAGCTGTTCAGTATATAGTCAGTTCACTTATCCCCCACATCATTGTGTCACTGCATTGTCAAACTGCAGAAACAGCACATACTTGGTCTGCATGTTGGCGCACTGGTTGATGTAGGGTTCACGTATGCTTGAGAGGAAGGCATGATAAGCAGAATGGGGCAGCAGATGAGCTCCTGGCCTTCCAAACACCAAACACATCAGAAACAGCCACAACGGCCACCGATGGATCACATTCAATGGGCACATTGACGATCAATGCACAGTAGATTTTCTTTTAATGGGCACATTGGTATTGCATTAAATGGGTACCACAAAGTGCCATTCAGAGCTATATCCACAGTGAAGACCAGGATATCAACATTAATTTGCAACTGAGGTTTCACTTTTAATCAACACAGTGCTAATCATTACAGGGTGAAGGTCACCAAATCTAAGGGCTCAGTGTTGATCAATGCACAGCCTAGTCCCATCAAATGGGTACATTTGGGTCATGTTAAATGAGTATAGTGGAGATAACTGGAGATAATTGCACCAATTGCTGTTGATATTCAACGGGCATAAAGGAATCGCCTTCTTTGGGCACTAAAGAATCACATTCTATTGGTACAGTGGGATTCATTTAAATGGGCCAGTGGTGAGAAATGTACAGTGAAGTCCTTTCCACTAGCCACATTCAACACACCTTTAGTGGATACAGTGGCTTCACATTCAATGCAGGGTCACATTCAAAGGTGATCAAGGCATCATGGAAGCACAGACTTTGCTGTGGATCATGTGGAGAGGGTATGCATGACATTCCTGGTTCAAAGGCTCCGCGATTAGTGGGACATTTGTGGAATGTACAATTGGGACATTTTGTGATTATAGCTGTATGCAGACATGTTTTAATGGTTAGGCAAAGGGACACATTATCCCGGCCTCATCCCTGTGGGTGGCACCAAATGACAGCATGAGCGAAAGAAGTCAGTACACATCTTTTACAAATAATTAATAACACATGACAGTATTGCATAGGGCACAGCGAACGCTCTGGGTTTACTGTCTGGCTCTTGTTGGTACGAATTTCTGATATGATTAATATGATCAATTATTCCTGTAATGCCTTCTGTATTCACTACAGTACACACAGTTTGTCCCTTCACTATATCACAATGTCCATAGGGTGTTCACCTTTTTATAGTGATTATATTGACCACATGCATTAAACAGAGATGACAAGCATCTTGATAGATTTGAATGAACCGATGGTTAAAAATAAAGATCAATGTTTTAAGTACTTGTTTGCAAGATCTAAGTAGCAAAAACAGTGAAGGCTGACTAAGATTTGACTTCCCTTAAGGTTGATACATTTTAGTATACAATCTTTGGTGACAGTAACACATACTGGGCTTCAAAGCATTGTGCCTGCAGCAGAAAGTGTTAGTTGTCTACCATCTCCTAAAATGGGCATAATGAGTTGGCTAGGAGAAGCAGGTGGGTACTCAACTTAGACAGAGTGGAACCAAAGTATTGCATCTGATACTGTATCCCAGTGTTGCAGCTAGAAATATGGCAGTCCTAGACAGATTATCTTAACTCTTTGCACAGTGCACTCCTGTCTTTGAGGAAAAGGTGTGCATTCTCACATTTTGGTGTAATTGTAATTGTTTATTTGTACAGCGCATATACACATGACTACGTGACTTCCCACCTTGTGCTTCATAAGCTTCAAGGTGGGAAGGGAGCAAGGGTGAACAGTCGTCATTCTTAGGCCTTGACATTTCCGAATGATCTATTAAAAAAGTAACTAGCGTACTAGGCCGGATCACATTTCTCCTAGTGCAAGTGCATGAAGTATAACAGGCGCAACCAGATAAGGGAGGGGAAACAAAGGGGGACAGACAGAACTTACTAGGCATAGTGAATTCAGGCCATGCAAGTGTACAGACAGAGGTGCAAGCGAAGGGGGCGGGGGAACAAGTATGCCAGTCCAACAGGGCCCTGGGTTAAGTGCAAAGTGGTTCCCTCTCATGAAACGAATACTGTACTGAAAGTGCATTAGTGCTCAGAATAGTGAAGAGGCCCATGGGCAAGTGCAAAGATTGGCGAGGAGCCTGGGACCTTTGAGGCTCTGGAGGTGAGCCAGGTGACCAGTCAGTAAAGCTGAAAAGTGTTAGGGGAAGATGGAGGAGTGAATGTGGAGAGAAAGAGAGGAGGTTAGCAAGGGAGAGGGAGAGAGAAGGAGGAAGGGAAGAGGAAGGTCTTGAGGAGTTTCTGAAACTTAAGGAGCCCTTGGATCACGGCAGAGACAGGCAGGAAGGTACCTGCAGAGGATAGAGATCTACCCCCAAATCTCTGCTTGTAAAAACGGCTCACACGCAAAGTTGGAGGAGGCCAAGCGGAGGGCTCTAGAAGGAGAGTATTTAGGAAGAGAGTGTTGTAGATAGTGCAGGGCCCGGCACCAGAAAGCCTTGCAGACTATGCAGAGGGCATCATTTAACCTATAATTTCACGTTGTATTCAAGTAGGCTATTTGAGTTGAAGGACCCTTTCCCAAGAGAGAGCTGACTAAAAGCCAGAGCATGCTTGTTAGCAGGTTTTCTTATTCAACACTTTTGTTTTCATAGAATCTCAAATGATCTTCACCTCATGAGTAATAATCTGCAAGTCTGTGTCAAGCAATGACTATAAACATGCAGTTTATCATACGGATTGTTTTGTTGGCTGTTTTCAAATCTTTAAAAAAAAAAAATGCCAAAACCCAGAGGAGATTGTTTAGGTTCACCTAAATTAGTAGTCTGGTGCTTGTAGATTTCCATGTAGGATGAAGAATGTATAAGAAGTATGTCATCCTGGGCAACACATTTAATCTCACAGTGCTTAACCTGTCAAAAGCACACATCCTGAATGTATAACAATTGTATAACAATTGTTAGGCCTTAAGTATCATTTAATTCTCAGGATTTACTCTTCAATAAAACCCGCAGTCCTGGTGTTACCTCACATATTATAATAGTGAACATTCACATATTGCACACCACAACGTAATTTCTGTCTTGGATCATTCATGACCGCACCACCGAGACCCTCTTCGTATCTCAGTGAATGTTTGAATACATGCACCATACTGGTAACATCTAATCTGCAGCCCCTATCTATGGTATTGTATCTACCCCTTCCTCATTGCTTTCAATCTGACTCGTGTTTCAGCATGTGTACTTTCTGTGAGGATGTTAACTTGAATTCCGTATCTATGCTGGGTTATGTGTCCCTTTTTGTATGGCTACTAGTGTGTGCCCTGCATATATAGTATAGCCTCTTTATATTCACCATGGCAGCCATTGTCAAAATGTCTCAAATGTATATACATTATAACACATTTACCCTCATTACGGGCTGCTAATGATGACCATGAAATGCATCTTGTTTGTTTTTCGGATTCAAGCATGGATGAAGTGGGACTCTGGCCTACAAGGGAGGTCTAAGGCGTATTTTGAGTGCTGCAAGGGCAGCATATGAATATGAGAATTGTGAGTGGACGACTTGGGTGAGGTGAACTGAGATGCTTCGTTCCCATCATTCCATTGATTGGGGGTACACATTGGTTTGTGACCTGAGCACCAACAGCTTTGAGATGGTCTAGGATGAATATAAAGTAAGTCTGAAGCAAGTGGTAAATTTAGGAATAAGGAGACATGATGGTTGCTGTGCAGAACAATGGTGAGGGTGTAATTCATAGCCACATGCTGGTCACGTAGATTAAACAAACAAGCATTTCCATCGCCATGTTCAGCTGCTCTTGGTGACGTGAACAAAAGTGATACTACACAGAAGGGTGAAGTAAAGGTTTGGCTGCTAAGGTAGTCACATGTCATCCACCGGTTACTTTAGGCTGTGCAGATTATTTGCCATTCAGAAGCTCCCAGAGCAAGTTGAAATCAATAGAGCGTGCCATTCTTCTTGGTGGAGACCAAGAAGGGGGACTCTAGTCTCTGTTCTGGCCTCTCCAGGGGTGAGGGGGCCAGAGGTGGAGGGAAGTGTGACCAGAGGATAGTATCAGTTTAGCTTGAAATGTTTTACTGGCCATTATATATCATTATGTACGGCAGCTATATTTGGGCATGTGTGCATGCACTTGTAATGAAGGATATGTTGGCAGTCTCTTTGCATATTGACTTGCTTGACATAAGATGATATGTTCCTACACAGATAAGAGTGTTGTGTGTACTTTGGCATGTTGTAGTTGTATCTCTGCATAAGATGATGCATTTAAGCATATGATGCCGCACCTGAGCAAATTGTGGTTATTGCTGAGCATAGGAAGCTGCTCCTTAAATAATGGTTACACCTTGGTATATAAGGCTACATGTGTGCATATGATGGATATATTTGGGCTTTCAAAACTCTTCATAGCATATAAGCATGAACATCTGTGAGACTGTACCTTGGCATACAATGGTAGACCTGGACATATGATACTAGGGGTATGAGATTCTAAGTGACAAATGATGACATTACCTGAGCATATGAGACACCACCTGGTACATGATGGCTTTACCTGGGAATGCAAGGATATATCCAATAATGTGAGGCTGTATCTGAGCATGGGATGATGCACCTTGGGACATGAGGAGATTCCTGTGTAAGGGATGTCTGTAACTAGGTATCTGACACTGCACCTCCCATATCATGGCATATGACCACACAACTGAACTCCCAGTGGCAGTGTCCCTGTATATGACGTACCTTGCCATGTGAAGCTTTACTTGGGTATGTTAGGCTGAAGCTGCCATTTGAGGTCTGAAGATTGCCATACGATACAGCACTTGGCATAAATGCAAGTTTAGCCTATTTGCTTGGTCAGACCATAATCCAGAATGAAAGCCAGCAGCATTGCACAAATCAGCACCCTTACATTATAATGGTGTTGCCCAAGCACAACTACCAAGCGTTCAGTATATGTCGTTGTGTGGAGATCATGGCAGCACATGGGATCCTGTGCACCACCTGATGGTCCTGAATGCAAAATGATGCTTTCTGTGCCTACAACACCAAGGACACTGCCTACATCCTGGCTAGAAGACATTTGAAGTACTTTGATTGATAACCAGATCAGCAGTTCCTGGCAGTGTGTTTTCTTTGCTGTTGGAGAGAGTCTGCTTTCCCTGTTCTTTGTGCTGCCTGGCAGGAGCCTTCAAAACTGGTACCCACATCGCGGAGCAAAGCAGAGAGACACCAGAGTGTCAGAAGATCCTAGCAGTGTTTTCTCTTTGCTGTTGGAGAGAGTCTACTTTCCCTGTTCTTTGTGCTGCCTGGGAGGAGCCTTGAAAACCAGCACCCACATCGTGGAACGAAACAGAGTGACAGCAGTTCCTGGCAGTTTGTGGCCGGTACCGCGAAGGCATGCGCCAGACATGAATTTGTCAACCCACATACCATGTGACCAAGCTCAAGAACAAGATACAAGGCTGGAGCCCGACCTCTGGCAGGAGGATGGTAAGAGCCTGAGCACGGAGGGAGGAGGCTTGTCCCTGCCTGCTTCGCACCTCAAACAGATCTGGATCGGCCACTGGTCAATAAATCATCTCCTAGCCTAATGAGCAATCCAATTGAAATGGAGGTGGGGGGCTCGGTATCCTTCCGGTGGCGTGTGTGGTGGAGGTTATAGTAACAGCCTCCAAAGCCGAGTACATTCTAAAGCACAGCCACCATTTTCCATCACTTTTCCTTCACCCCACCCCACCACCGGAGTATCAGCGCACAGCTGTGCGGCCAAACTCGGTTCAACCTTTTCAAAGAGGCGTCCCGTTCTCCATGACCTCAAGTGACACATTGCTCGGGTGTGCAGTATAGGGTACCTCCTGGGAGCGTGGTCTAGAGTGAAAATGCACTTTGCCTAGCCCACAAAGCATTTGGCAAACAAATAGTGGTGATACTTTGGTGGCACCAGCGACGTTTACATTCAGAGATGGGTTGGGGATCCAGACTTGTAAGGAACCTCCTTCCTACTTAATCCCCTCTACAAGACCAACGGAATCGGCTACAGGTGGGAACCAAAGGGCCTGGAAATAAGTGTGATGGTCGGGGTGCCCAGATTCCATTATAATAACCCGAAACTTAAAGTTGGCAGGAGTTCAGCCCCGAATGACGTGGACATGTTGAATCTGGAGGATGCAGATTTGCTTGCAAACTTGCCTGAATTAGAAGGTTCTTTGATTGACACTCACATGCAGAGTCACCCTACTCGCAACATGACTGACAAGAAACCCATGAAGCTGCATGGTTGGGAAAAAGGGCAGGGTCTGGGGATAGAGTTACAATGCTTATCTATATCCCGCCGCAAGGCAGACCAGTCAGTCGAAGAGGCAAAAGGTCAAAAAGTGCAAGAAGCCTCGGGTTGGGAGACCCCCTTTGCACCCCTCCATTCAGGATCCAGTCGAGAGGGCCTTAAAAAGCACAGACTGGACACAGTCCACGAAAAACCTACAGAGGGAGTTTCTACCACCCATACACCTTCTCCATTACTGGACAAATGGAATGAGGATGCCTTAAAGAGACAGACACAAAGGAAACAAAGAGTCTGGGCTACACAGCGATAAATGTGGGCACAGTGGCCGCATTGTCATTGGTTATGGCTCCATTCATCAAACTATACGAGACAATCAATGAGCAATTAAAAGACCACACTACAATGCGAGCCATGCTCCACTAGAAAATGGTCTTCGTTGAAGGCTTTGTAACGGCGGTCCAGAATAACTTTGACAGAAATAAAGAGGAGACAACTAGTTTTCTTCATCAGATCCTGGACCCCATAATCAAAGAGAAATCCAAGAGGCATAAGTCCAGAGAGAAATGTGGAACGTTGGATGAGAGATCACGGCCTGGCGTTTTCCTGCCGGGTATCGAGTGTGATTTAGAGACCTCATTGCAAATGCTTGCTCAAGATCCCTCCGAGGGGAAGTAGGGCGGCCAGGTGGCCATGAACATAAAATCAATTGGCGTCCTGTTGTGATTGGATCACGCACTGGTGGGCTAGGGGATACAGTTATTGAAGAGCGAAAACCGGCTGCAGAGAGGGACGAGCAGAGAAACATGGGACCGATGTCTGAGGTTGTGGACCTGGAAACCATGGAAGAGTTAGAGACCTCAACTGGGCCCCAAGCAAATGTCAGGCATTAAACCTCTAGCCCTAGTCCTTGTGGATACACAACCTACAAAAGGTCTGGTGGAGTACCCACTCTTCATGAAACTGAAGAACCTAAAAAAGCCCACTGGAGCTAAGCCAGCTGCCACAAAAAAAAACAGAAAAGGAGAGGAGCCTGTGGTAAAAACATAATACAACAACGTTAGACAATTTTGTAAAAAAACTGTCCATGCCAAATCCCCCTAAAGAAATCAAAGGAAGGGGGGTGGAAAGAAACTGCAATTGAAGGAAACAAAACCTATAGAAACAAGTGGAAACAGCCTAAACCTGTCGCCGGGGAAACCAAAACCAACTCAATGACAAAAAAGATTCAATCGATGAGATAATGGAACTGCCAGTGTATTCAATGGAGGAAGAAAACAAAGACCTCCTGGAACCCCAACATAGAACGTCAGGCGACAAACTGGAGGATGTTGTAATGATGTATACACAGGGAGAGCCTAAAATTCAACTTCTCCAATGTGCTCTGCATGCCCCTGATGGGTTTAAAAAACTGAATCAAAGGGGATTGAACTCTAAAAATGATGGCAATTGCTGTGTGTTTGAGAGTATGGACCCCAGCCCCACTGGGTCCATATTAAATGCAAAGATCCGTGTGGGAGAACGATTTAATATTGATGGGAGAAAACTCAGTGAAGCTAATGACCCTGAGGGGGTGGACTGGAACCTGGGTCTCACCCTTGAAAGAGTAAAAAAAATCCAGGGACGCTTTGACATTAAACAGACGTAACACACTCAGAACACTTCACCGAGTACCGAGATTGAGGTGGCTTACAACTGAAGATATTGTGCAGGTGTCGTTTCCCACTGTGCAGAGGCTGGACAAAGTAATTATCTATTTTGAAGACGAGCTAGTCAAGAAAGTCATTCTAGAGAAATCAGCTGCAATTTTAGACCTGGGATTCTCCTTGTACGGGGGAAATGCCCCCAAGGGCATGAGGCCACTAATGGATCAAAGTCAAAAGTATATTAACAGGAGAAACATGGCGTCACCAACTCAATTACAAAAAGAGGCTGACTCCATGGTAAGAGGGAATAAAACAAAAGGAGGAGGGGGAATTGGCTCCCCTTAAGATAATGTTTGGCAAACTGGTCAATGCTGAAAGAAAAGTAACGTTTTGTAACAATCATGAGGGTGAGAAGTCACAGGATGAATCGTGGCATTGGCTGGCCGAAGTCTTAGTGGTTCAGAAGAAAATATCCTAACCATCACTGGAACAAGGACCAGACAAGTGGTCGCTGGCTAGTTGAAACACCAGAGGATTTATGCACTTGTTTGGGAAAGAGGAGATTATCTGGGACAACCATGCCATTGTTTGTCTGCAAGAAACGTGGCTTTGACAAGTTCTTAGCCTTGACGGATTCAGTGTCATTCTTAATCCAGCCATAAAGGGTGCAAAAGGAAGGCCTGCTTCAGGGCTTTTGACATTTGTCAAGATCAGATCCTCGATGGAACCTAACACCTTATACACAAATGACAACGCTGAGATGCAACAGGCTAAGGACCAGTAAACATGAGTGGCTGATACTCTGTAATATTTACTGGAACTCAGTAGGCATTGAAACTGGACAAATTGCGAGATGACTTGAAAGACTCTTCTATAGTCATCATTTGTGGGGACTTCAATATGTCAGTCACATCACATCACATCACATCAGAAGTGGAGTGTAACCATTCCAATCCGAAAGATAAGGTAGTCAGGAAAACGGAGAAAAGCTTTTGTTGGATGTGGGAATGTATAAATCGAGATCTATATTTGTGAAATGGACAAATCACGGGGGACATACAATCACACCATACTGGGTCTCGTGGGTCTCGTGGCAACACAAATATGGTTTTGGATTACATAATTGCTTCTGGAAACTTGTTACCTTGAATATCCTTGCTGAAAGTCATCCCAACTACTAACAATGACCATATCATACTCAATCTAATGTCTAGTAGAACTTCTTGCCCTCCACAAAAAAACACTTAATCGTCTAAAAATGTACACGGAAAATTAAAGTACTGACTCAACAGCTTCAAATGACAATTTTGGCTGAGAAGGGAAATGAGGGAAACACCAGGAAATATTCTAAACTCCTAAAGGTCTTTACTGAAACTGGGAGACTGGGCTACAAAGTATCCTTCAAGCATAAACACTGTTATGAACATGACCTAGCATGGGAAAAGCAACTCCTGAGGTGTGATCTAAGGTGACTAAAAGGAACTAATACCCCAAACATCTCGGGGCTTATTAGAAGTAGAAAACAACTTTATAAGAATTGGATTCTGGGAAGGAAGGCAAAAATGTTCCAGGAAGACTCCGAACTGATGATGAGTAGCATATCAAACAAGCGAATTGGCAAAATTTGGAAACACCTTAGCACCCTTGATACCCTACTGGATGCCATATTAGAAAACACAGTAGATGAGCTCGCCTGGGTCAGACATTATGCAAGGGTATTTAACTAAGTTGAAGTTAAGCCAATCATTGGGGGAAACACACAGGCCCTGGAATGGACATTTGAAACCGAGGAAGAAGATATCTTGAGAATTATTCATAAGATCAGCTGCTCAAGAGCACCGAGCCTGGATGGAATGACAAATTTGCACCTGAAGGAGAAACTAGAACTATGGGCTAAATTCCTGTCAATCTAATTTGCTCATATAAAGAAACAAAAGAAGGTTCCCTCATCATGGAAGTCATCCATAATCGTTCTGATATTTAAAAAGGGAGATAGAAAAGACCCAAGTAATTATCGCCCAATAGCCCTCCTGGATCTTTGTGGCAAGGTTTTTGCTGAACTTCTCCTGGTGGGCCCAGACAAATGGATCAAGATATCTGGAAGGTTAGAACCATTGGCAGTAGGGCTTTGTTAATGGAATGAACATGTCTGTCAACCTCTTTTTGATCAACCTTTTGAAGTCTCGGCTAAGACGCTAAACTGACAAAATGGGGTTGCCCTGGAGATCTTCCTGAGGCCATAAAGGACCTTCATAGGAACACAAACATATGAATAAGGATGGACCAAATGGGGTCGCTGTCAGTGGCAATACCAACAGCAAGAGGCCTGAAGCAGGGATGCCCCGTTGGGCCCGAGACATCGTCAATCTGTTTCTATCAGACCTCCCTGATGCACTGCGTAAAAAACGCAGCTTTCCCCCAAACTTCAGAGAAGTGAAGCTCGACCATCTTCTATACGCACATGATTTGGTCCTAATAGGCCAAACTTACGTTGGCGTACAAAGACAACTAAGAGCCTTGGAACAATACATGCTTGTGAATGGCTTAAAAGTGACAACATGGGGCAAAGAGGTTGACAGTGAAAGCTTGGCACCTGGAAAATGAAGAACTCTCAGAAGTACCGTCTATGTTGTACTTGGGGGATGCGTAAACAGCACACTTAGAGACCTCCCGCAAGAAGTCAGGTTAAGGAGCAAAATTAAATCATTGATCGCACAAGGAAGGCTGATCCAGAGGAAATATGGAAAATTCTGCATCACTCCTGCCTTGACATTTTATAAATCAAAAGTGGTACCCATTGTAACGTATGGAGCAGAAGCATTCCTGGTCCTTCCTGAGAGAGTTTGGGAGTCTTTGGAAAGCATGTATTGGAAAAACTTGCTACAACTTCCAAAGTGTGTCCCGAGGGCAGTAATATGGCCAGAACTGGGCCTAATTTTGATCCAAGCGCATGTAACTTGGAAAAAGCTTTCTCTCTATTGGAAAATAGTAGCAAAAGATCCGATAGGAGGCTACAAGATACTGAAAATGCTCTAAAGGGAGGTGGAGAAGGTGGGTTCCAGGACTGGGAGAGAGCTTGTAGGAGTATTCTGGACCATGTAATAACCACAGAAGACCAACTGGTCTCTAACCCTGATTCAGTGAAAATCAAAATCTGGCGCCATGACTGGATCCTGACCCAAGAAAAAGCGACCAAAGCCAAAACATGTGTACAAGAAGGAGCGACAAGGGGCCCTTCCAACATGCTCCCTAAATACCTGTCAAGATGTCCTAGCCATGTATTAAGAACGAAATTCATGAGATTTCGACTAAACTTATACCCAACTCAGGAGGTCTTGGCTATAAGGGCCCTAAGACAAAAACTGGGTGAAGACTATGCAAACAGAAGGAGGAAAAAGAGACCCTAAAGCACCTGGTTTGTTTCTGTAAGGCAGCCACTCAACCAAGAACAAGAGTACTGGGCGGCTTCTTTGAAGAGTTGGAAATGTATACAGCTGATGACTAGTGGTCTTCTCTCCTGTCGGGAAATAGAACCTCCTTAACTATTGCACTGATGAACATTTTTGACTGGATTTTTAATGAAATAAAATCTATGTAAGCAAAGGCAGTGGAAAGGATAGGAGACCCCTGAGACTGTCGCAGGGAAGGAGGACTGAACCGAGAAGCTGTTTGTCACAGCTTCAGCTTCCAGGCTCAGGAGTGGCAAGAACCAACCAACCCCTCCATGGTCTGGGCGCCTGCTAGTTAAAACCTACACAAGCCTCCGAGACCCTGGCGGGGAAAGAGGGTTAGGATCACAAAGGGTGGATGGGTTCAAGTAGTTAGGATAACCGGTAAGAGGGTTAGGAGAGGGCAGGTGGACGGGGAAGGGAACATAGGTTAACACAATAAATATACATTAACTCTTAGCATGCACAATCCCCCCCACACCACACAAGAAGGCTTAAAAGCCAGAAAGGGACTTATCTCTGGGGTGAGTGCTGGCCTCCTGCCTGCACACTCTCAGGTCTGGGGTCTGGAGCAGTATTAGTGCTGCAAAGAGAATAGGAGTTACTATCTGTGTGTTTCTTCACACACATTCATGTACAGGTTCATGCAAATGGTTAGTTACACTCCTTTGAGTGTTCTCATAGGCCCGCCATCCGGTTTGGTGTTAAAGCGCATGCATCTGTACTGTGCGGGACCCAACACATGCGGACCTATGGCCGCACATGGCTCTGCAAACGATTGCTTGCTGGTGTGGAGGTTGCAGGATATTAGGCCTAAACGTGGCAATAATTTGTGCTGTCAGTCGCACGTGACGGGTTGCGATTACACTGGAATCATGTGAAATTAGGTGCGATCACTTTCTGACTTGTAGCGCATGGCTAATTAGTATGTTAAATACATGCACTACTCTGGCGCTGCCACCCAACTAAGTTCTGCGCAAGGTTCGGGGTTGCCTTCCAATACACTATGGCGCTATTGCTGCCAGCACAATGAACTTATCTTTGCTGGAGCAGGGGGACGTGAGAACCATGGGCTGTGCCCCCTGCGTATGCCCCTCACTGCTTCCAGAGGATTCGCGGGGCTCCTTTCGCCGCCTTGCAGCGTTGCACACCTTCACCCATGCTGCTTAAGCTCCCTGCAGTGAGCGCTACTTATCTTGGGCAGGCGAGGGCCATGTGTGAAGGATCTCTGGGGCGTGGCCCCTCATGTGCTTCCCCTTGCTTGGAGCTCCAGAGGACACGTCTTTCCTGGTCGAGTGTCTAAGCACAAGCCCTGTGCTTTTGATGTTCCTGCATGCACGCACGCACGTGTCCCGCCCGACGTGGGCTGAAATAAGTAGTTCTTGGCCCGGGTTTACCTTGGAAATGTAGTTTGCAGGCTGTTTCTCTTGCAGAAAGGACACATAAGCCTTTTGTAAGGCTGAATTCTTTTTCTGCCCGCATGTTTCTTTGTTTTACTGGCTGCTATTAGTATATATCCCCCAATTGGACTGGGGACACAGTGTTTCCAGTCCTGTCCCATGACAGTACTCCCCCCTGCACAGAAGGACCTGGGCTTGGGTTTGTTTGGATAATTATGATAGAATGCCTTAACTAGTCTTGGCGCATGGACATTACGTGAAGGCTCCCAAGAACGATCCTCAGGACCATATCCCATCCAGTCTATGAGATAGTACAACCCATCCATTCGCTGTTGGGAGTTCAAAACTGCCTTCACCGCAAACTCGGGGTGACCTTGTACTAGAATAGGTGGTGGTTTTTGAGTACTGATAGAGGGTTGGGCTGGTTTAAGTAGGGAGATATGGAAGGTGGGGTGTATTTTTATCTGGCTGGGCCGACTAAGCCTCACTGCCACAGGATTGACCACAGCGGATATGGTGAACGGGCCAAGGGAACGAGGTTGCAATTTCCGGGGACCTGACATTTTAATGTTACGTGTGGAGAGCCAAACCTGATCTCCTGGTTTGTAGTGAGGGCTTGCACGCTGTTTTTTTATCAGCATAGGTTTTATAGGTTTGTTTAGCAACCTTTAGGTTTTGTTGTATGCAAGACCATACCTGTCGCGCATGTGAATGTAGTCCCACTAAAGTGGGCAGATCTGCCTGAGGAAAGCTAGCAGCTGTGGGCTGAACCCTTCGATGGTAACCGTATACACCGAAAAATGGGGTATACTGAGTGGAGCTATGCACAGTGTTGTTATAGGCAATTCAGCTAACCAGGCGTATTCTACCCAGGACGCCTCTGCATTAGTGGTATAGCAACGCAGATATTTCTCTAATCCTTGGTTCACCTTCTCAGTCTGTCTGTCAGTTTCTGGGTGGTAACCGGAGGATAGACTGACCTCCATGCCAATCAATTGACAGAAAGCCCGCCAAAAGCGGGAAGTGAATTGCGGCCAGCGGTCAGTGATGACTCGCGTGGGCAACCCATGCAAACGTACAATATTTTGTAAGAATAGAACTTCTACTTCCCTAGCAGTGGGAACTCACTTACAAGGGATAAAGTGACCCATTTTGGTTAATGAATCAACTACCACTAGAATGGAGGTATAGTTCTGGATGGGTGGTAAATCCACTATTAAATCCATAGTGACAGTATGCCAAGGAGTTGGCGGAATGGGCAGAGGTTGTAGCAATCCTGCTGGTTTCTGATGACTAGCCTTTTGCCTTGTATCGTGATGTACGTAGATCCGTACATCACGATACAAGGTAGGCCACCAATAGTGGCGTGCCACATTTTGTTGGGTCTTAGCGATTCCTGGGTGACCAGCCGTGGAGGCATCATGGCACCATTGCATTACTTCTCTTCTGAGTTCCATAGTGGGCAAGTATAAAGACTTAGCATAATACGGAAGGCCATCTATCAAGGTGTGTTGTGAACCCCTGGAGCACCAGTTTTGTAATTCTGGCGCAGACAAAGCTTGAAGTACCTCTTCAAAGATATTGGGTCAGACAACTATCCCGATAATACGTGTACTAGGTAATATTGGACGAGGCTCCCTTGTTTCTTTGGTCTCAGTTTCTGGATACCTTGATAAGATATCAGCTTTCTTATTGTCTGAACCGGGGCGATAGGTTATAAGAAAATCAAAGTCGGCAAAGAAGAGTGCCCATCGTAATTGTCGAGGACTGAGGGGTTTTGCAGTTTTATTAAACTGCAAATTCCGATGGTTGGTCATCACAGTTATAGTGTGGTGAGCCCCCAAGAGGTATTGTCGCCACTCATCGAATGCTGCTTTCAAAGCCAACAGTTCTCAATCTGCGATGGTATAGTTGGTTTCGGCTGGAAGTAGCTTCCGGGAATAGTAATCTACAGGGTGTAACCACCCGGTCTGAGGATCTCTCTGAGACAGAACCTCCCCAAGAGCATAACTGGGGGCATCTGTTTCTACTATGAATGGCAAAGCCAGATTTGGATGCTTTAGAATCGGTGCCGAAGTAAAGGCTTGTTTCAATTGTTAAAAACCATGTTCTGCAGTTGCATCCCACTGGTATGGCTTTCCTTTCCTAAGCAGCATCTTAATAGGAGTCACCAATTCTGAGAAGTTTTTTATAAAGCGTTGATAGAAGTTTGCAAACCCCAGAAAGGCTTGCACCTCCTTAGCAGTTGTGGGAGCGGGCCAATCCAGAACTGCCTGTACTTTACACTTGTCCATTTGCACTCCGGTAGGCGTCAAAAAGTAACCTAGAAATTCCACCATAGTATAATTAGCATTTTTCAATTTTGCCAAATAAACAGTGTTCTCTCAGTCGCTGGAGCACAGCTTTAACATGCTTTACATGTTCTGGCATGTTTTGAGAATAGATCAGTATGTCGTCTATATTAACAATTGCGAATACATCTAAATACCCACGCAACACTTCATCAAGGAAGTGCTGGAAGGCAGCCAGAGCATTGCACAGGCCAAATGGCATCACCTGGTACTCGTACAGGCCAAACTTGTTTCTGAATGCTGTTTTCCATTAATCACCGGCCCGTACTCGTACCAGGTGATATACTCCTCGCAGATCTAGCTTGGTATAGACTGTGGCAGTACGCACCTGATTTAATAATACTGCAATTAGGGTCAATGGGTACAGATTTGTTATGGTAATGCGGTTGACGCCGCGATAATCGATACATGTTCTCAAATCCCCCTTCTTCTTGGGTATAAAAAAGAGTGGGGATGAGACTGGTGAATTTGAGGGTCTAATAAACCCATTTTGAAGATTAGTATCAATATAATTCTTCAAATTAATGGTTTCAGCCTCAGTTAAGGTGTAGACTCGACTGCACGGTAATACCGCACCAGGTTCTAAATCAATCCGGCAGTCGAACGGTCTATGAGGTAGCAGAGTTTCCGCAGCTTGTTTGCTAAACACGTCTTTAAATTCTTGGTACTCTGGGGGTAGGGTACTTAAGTCTGTCTCTTCAGTTGTTGCAGCACACAGACTGAACATAGGGTCTGGATGTGACAACTGAGCCGCGTTGAAGCTATACAACAACCTAGGCAATCTGGAGAAGTAAAGGACACCAGCCCCTTCGACCAGATCACCTGTGGGTTGTGTTTGTAAAACCACGGTAATCCCAGAATCATCCCAATCTGGAGTGCCGCAATTTAATCAAATTGAATGTTCTCCGAATGGTTTTGTTGGCATCGCAACAACAATACCTGCCTACATTGCGTGATAAGTCCTGAACACAACACTGTGCCATCCACAGCCTTTACTGACTCTGGGGTGGTTTTTTGACATAAGGGTACTCCCAATTTACGAGCATAAGCAATATCAATAAAGTTGCCTGTAGCCCCAGAATCTAAAAGGAGGGTAACGTTTACCTCTTAACCAAGGAAACTTAGAGTACCTGATAAAGTAACATGTGGAGCGTAATTTTTAAACCGTACTGCTGGGGTAACTTCCGCCACCTGGCTCGACTGCACTACCCCCACTACTGCTGAGCCGAGGCATTTCCCTATGATTTAGGTTTGGTAGGGCATTCCTTTATAAAGTGACCTGTGGTGCCACAATATAGACAAAGCCCCACCTTACGCCGGCGCACATTTTCGTCCTTAGTGAGCAGACCTCTACATGGGCTCATCCCGGGGCGCTCTATCAATAGAGCTGGTAGGCCGCGAGATACGAGATTGATCGAGTCGAACTCTGGGCCGTGAATCCCCACGTTTTTTGTCTCTGCAGCGTTCAGCTTGCCTGGATCTCGACGTAGGGCCAGATCAATCATTGCCGGGCAATCAAGTGGCTGAGGGTCAACTTGAGCAATAAGATCCTTAATCTCATCTCGAAGACCTTGGTCAAAAAGAGACATTTGTTTTTCACGAGGCCATTCTGTTTCTGCCAGTAATCTATTGAACTGTGTGACATAGGTCACCAATTCTTTGTTTCCCTGTCGTAAACCTAGCAATTCTCGGTCCTTGCAGATAGCTGCTGCCCTGCGATTGAAAATCTTCCCAAACTCAGCTTGGAATTCTTCCCAATCATACAACACCCCATCGTCTCTCTGTACCAATGGGTTCGCTCAAGCTGCTGCATCCCCAGTCAAATATGATATAACGAAGGCCATTCTAGCCTGAGTTGCTCTGAATGCTTTTGGTTTGGTTAGGAAGTGGAGTTTACATTGTGTTAAAAAGGTTTGATATTTTTGAGGATCTCCACTATATCGTTCAGGCGGGGCCAGGGGAACCACGGGTTCTGGGGCGACATGCACTTGAACTGGAGTGGGCGCTGAAGCCCCACCGGGAAGAGGGGAGGTTTGCGCTGATAGGCTGTGCACCTGGGTGGCCAATGATGCATACTCCTGCCTGGTAGCAGCGAGCTCAGCCTGCAGGTCCTTTAGGACCTTCGTGAGCTCCTCCATAATCTAGCCGGCTCGTACCACTCGGGGGCATGTGACACTTCGGCTTGTGCTTCTGTCACGGCTTCAGCTTCCAGGCTCAGGAGTGGCACAAACCAACCAACCCCTCCACGGTCTGGGTTAGGAGAGGGGAGGTGGACGGGGAAGGGAACATAGGTTAACACAATATACATTAACTCTTAGCATGCAAAATCCAACCCACACCACACAAGAAGGCTTAAAAGCCAGAAAGAGACTTATCTCTGGGGTGAGTGCTGGCCTCCTGCCTGCGCACTCTCAGGTCTGGGGTCTAGAGCAGTTTTAGTGCTGCAAAGAGAGTAGGAGTTACTATCTGTGTGTTTCTTCACGCAGATACATGTACAGGTTCATGCAAATGGTTAGTTACACTCCTTTGAGTGTTCTCATAGGCCCGCCACCCGTCTTGGTGTTCAAGCGCATGCATCTGTACTGCGCGGGACCCAACACATGTGGATCTATGGCTGCATGTGGCTCCACAAATGATTGCTTGCTGGTGCGGAGGTTGCAGGATATTAGGCCTAAACGTGGCAATAATTTGTGCTGTCAGTCGCACGTGACGGTTTGTGATTACACTGGAATCGTGTGAAATTAGGTGCAATTACTTTCTGACTTGTAGCACATGGCTAATTAGTATGTTATATACATGCAGTGCTCTCGCGCTGCCGCCCAACTAAGTTCTGCGCGAGGTTCTGGGTTGCCTTCCAATACACTACGGCGCTATTGCTGCCGGCACAATGGACTTATCTTTGCTGGAGCAGGGGTGCGTGAGAACCATGGGCTGTGCCCCCTGTGTATGCCTCTCACTGCTTCCTTGCCTTGCAGCATTGCGCACCTTACCCCGTCCTGCTTAAGCTCCCTGCAGCGAGCGTTACTTATCTTGGGCAGAAGAGGGGCCTGTGTGAAGGATCTGTGGGGCATGGCCCCTCGTGTGCTTCCCCTTGCTCGGAGCTCTGGGGGACACGTCTTTCCTGGTCGAACGTCTAAGCACAAGCCCCGTGCTTTTGATGTTCCTGCGCACACACGCGCACGTGCCCAGCCCGACGTGGGCTGAAATAAGTAGTTCTTGGCCCAGTTATACCTGGGAAATGTAGTTTGCAAGCCGTTTCTCCTGCAGAAAGGACACAGAAGCCTTTTGTAAGGCTGAATTATTTTTCTGCCCGCATGTTTATTTATTTTACTGGCTGCCATTAGTCTATGGCCCCCAATTGGACTGGGAACACAGTGTTTCCAGTCCTGTCCTATGACACTGTTAGTTAAGGAACTATCTCTATTTAAAGGAGGAGGAAGGCTGTGCCTTTGATTTTGCTTTTCTTTTGCTTTTGCTTTTGTCTGTATTCTTTCTTTTATGAAAATGATGCTGTAGTGTGTAAACGAAAAGTAAAAAACCTTCAGTATTGAAAAGTAATGATACTGAATTAATAAATAAAAAATAAAATCGCTATCCATAGGGCCATGTTACTGGTTATTCAATTTAAAAGATTAAGGGGTCGATTCATGGAATTAATGTGCGCCGCAAATTCCCGCGCAGAGGTGCTAAAACGTGCGAATCGCAGTGCAAGTGCGAAAATTGCAGTGCAAGTGCGAAAATCGCAGGAAAACCAGTGCACAGCGATTCATGGAAGTCCGTGCACGAGAAAAACATTGGATGTGCGCTAAAAATGTGCGCCGCGCACGCCGGCGCACAGGTCATCCAACAGCGTGCACCACGGCCACTGCGAAATCGCACATAGCGCGGCACACATCACAAAAGTAGGCGGAACACGGGGCGTAACACTCGGAATGGGGAACAACGTGTGAAAATATGGGCGTCACGGGAGAAGTACAGGAGGCAAGTGCGCGGAACGCCCACACGCTCGCCTACAACCCGTATTCATGGAATCGAATAGGGCAAACCAGCGCACGGTCAAAGACGCATACAGGGCCAAACAAGTACGCCACAAGAAAGCAGGCGGTAGCGCCCCTGCGACTGAAAAAAATGTGCGCCAAAATGTGCGCTAACAAAAAGCACCCATATACTGCCATGATGAATGGCCCATACAGTGGCCCTCTAGGACAAATGAGGTGCAAAGGGGCACCGACAAACACGGACAACCGCTGTGTGAAAAATAGCCTGTGCGCGTGTTCCTGGGTGCGCGGGAAGTTTCACACGCGATTAGCCTGGGTACGTGTACTTCGGGGTGCACAGGAAGTTCCACACGCGATTAGCCTGGGTACGTGTACTACGGGGTGCGTGGGAAGTTCCACAGGCGATTGGCCTGGGTAGGTGGGGGTGCGTGGGAAGTTCCATACGCGATTGCCCTGGGTACGTGTACTACGGGGTGAGCGGGAAGTTCCACACGCGATTGGCCTGGCTAGGTGGGATTGCGCGGTAAGTTCCACATGCGATTGGCCTGGGTACGTGTACTTCGGGGTGCGCGGGAAGTTCCACACGCAATTGGCCTGGGTACGTGTATTCCGATGTGCGTCGAAGATTCACACGCGATTTCTGCAGGGTACGTGTATTTCGGTGGTGCCGGGGAATGCTACACGTGATTTGGCCATGTGGGTCCCCTCAAGTGTTCCCTCTACACCCTCCACGGCCCCTGCAGGCAGCCCACACCACAGGGTACTACCCTGCACCCCTGCTCATGTCCCACAGGCAACCCATCCACCATGGCCATGCCCACCAGCCAACCCACATGTCACCTTGCACTATTGATCACCAACACATGTCTCCCACCACCCCCACCCCCCAGCCACCAGGGGCAGCCTCCACCAGGCCCCCACTCATGTCTACCACCACCCCCACCTCCCAGCCACCAGGGGCAGCCTCCACCAGGCCCCCACTCATGTCTCCCACCACCCCTACCCCACAGCAGTGCAGGGGCAGCCTCCACCAGGCCCCCACTCATGTCTACGACCACCCCCACCCCCCAGCCACCAGGGGCAGCCTCCACCAGGCCCCCACTCATGTCTACCCCACCCCCACACCCCAGCCACCAGGGGCAGCCTCCACCAGGCCCCCACTCATGTCTCCCACCACCCCCACCCCACAGCAGTGCAGGGGCAGCCTCCACCAGGCCCCCACTCATGTCCCCTATTACCCCCACCCCTCAGCAGTGCAGGGGCAGCCTCCACCAGGACCCCACTCATGTCTACCACCACCCCACCCCCCAGCCACCAGGGGCAGCCTCCACCAGGCCCCCACTCATGTCTCCCACCACCCCCACCCCCCAGCAGTGCAGGGGCAGCCTCCACCAGGCCCCCACTCATGTCTCCCACCACCCCCACCCCCCAGCAGTGAAGGGGCAGCCTCTACCAGGCCCCCACTCATGTCTACCACCACCCCCACTTCCCAGCCACCAGGGGCAGCCTCCACCAGGCCCCCACCCATGTCTCCCACCACCCCCACCCCCCAGCAGTTCAGGGACAGTCTCCACCAGGCCCCCACTCATGTCTACCACCACCCCCACCCCCCAGCCACCAGGGGCAGCCTCCACCAGGCCCCCACTCATGTCTCCCACCACCCCCAGCCCCCAGAAGTGCAGGGGCAGCCTCCACCAGGCCCCCACTCATGTCTACCACCACCCCCACCCCCCAGCCACCAGGGGCAGCCTCCACCAGGCCCCCACTCATGTCTCCCACCACCCCCACCCCCCAGCAGTGCAGGGGAAGCCTCCACCAGGCCCCCACTCATGTCCCCTATTACCCCCACCTCCCAGCAGTGCAGGGGCAGCCTCCACCAGGCCCCCACTCATGTCTACCACCACCCCACCCCCCAGCCACCAGGGGCAGCCTCCACCAGGCCCCCACTCATGTCTCCCACCACCCCCACCCCCAAGCAGTGCAGGGGCAGCCTCCACCAGGCCCCCACTCATGTCTACCACCACCCCCACCCCCCAGCAGTGCAGGGGCACCCTCCACCAGGCCCCCACTCATGTCTCCCACCACCCTCACCCCCCAGCCACCAGGGGCACCCTCCACCAGGCACCCACTCATGTCCAACTCAATTCTCCCACCACCCTCACCCCCCAGCCGCCAGGGGCAGCCTCCACCAGGCCCCCACTCATGTCTCCCACCACCCCCACCCCCCAGCCACCAGGGGCAGCCTCCACCAGGCCCACACTCATGTCTCCCACCACCCCCCAGCAGTGCAGGGGCAGCCTCCACCAGGCCCCCACTCATGTCTACCACCACCCCCACCCCCCAGCCACCAGGGGCAGCCTCCACCAGGCCCCCACTCATGTCTCCCACCACCCCCACCCCCCAGCAGTGCAGGGGCAGCCTCCACCAGGCCCCCACTCATGTCTACCACCACCCCCACCCCCCAGCCACCAGGGCAGCCTCCACCAGGCCCCCACTCATGTCTCCCACCACCCCCACCCCACAGCAGTGCAGGGGCAGCCTCCACCAGGCCCCCACTCATGTCCCCTATTACCCCCACCTCCCAGCAGTGCAGGGGCAGCCTCCAAAAGGCCCCCACTCATGTCTACCACCACCCCACCCCCCAGCCACCAGGGGCAGCCTCCACCAGGCCCCCACTCATGTCTCCCACCACCCCCAGCCCCCAGCAGTGCAGGGGCAGCCTCCACCAGGCCCCCACTCATGTCTACCACCACCCCCACCCCCCAGCAGTGCAGGGGCACCCTCCACCAGGCCCCCACTCATGTCTCCCACCACCCTCACCCCCCAGCCACCAGGGGCACCCTCCACCAGGCACCCACTCATGTCCAACTCAATTCTCCCACCACCCTCACCCCCCAGCCGCCAGGGGCAGCCTCCACCAGGCCCCCACTCATGTCTCCCACCACCCCCACCCCCCAGCCACCAGGGGCAGCCTCCACCAGGCCCACACTCATGTCTCCCACCACCCCCCAGCAGTGCAGGGGCAGCCTCCACCAGGCCCCGACTCATGTCTACCACCACCCCCACCCCCCAGCCACCAGGGGCAGCCTCCACCAGGCCCCCACTCATGTCTCCCACCACCCCACCCCCCAGCAGTGCAGGGGCAGCCTCCACCAGGCCCCCACTCATGTCTACCACCAACCCCACCCCCCAGCCACCAGGGCAGCCTCCACCAGGCCCCCACTCATGTCTCCCACCACCCCCACCCCACAGCAGTGCAGGGGCAGCCTCCACCAGGCCCCCACTCATGTCCCCTATTACCCCCACCCCCCAGCAGTGCAGGGGCAGATTCCACCAGGCCCCCACTCATGTCTACCACCACCCCCACCCCCCAGCCACCAGGGGCAGCCTCCACCAGGCCCCCACTCATGTCTCCCACCACCCCCACCCCCCAGCAGTGCAGGGGCAGCCTCCACCAGGCCCCCACTCATGTCTCCCACCACCCCCACCCCCCATCAGTGCAGGGGCAGCCTCCACCAGGCCCCCACTCATGTCTACCAACACCCCCACTTCCCAGCCACCAGGGGCAGCCTCCACCAGGCCCCCACCCATGTCTCCCACCACCCCCACCCCCCAGCAGTGCAGGGGCAGCCTCCACCAGGCCCCCACTCATGTCTACCACCACCCCCAGCCCCCAGAAGTACAGGGGCAGCCGCCACCAGGCCCCCACTCATGTCTACCATCACCCCACCCCCCAGCCACCAGGTGCAGCCTCCACCTGGCCCCCACTCATGTCTCCCACCACCCCCACCCCCCAGCAGTGCAGGAGAAGCCTCCACCAGGCCCCCACTCATGTCCCCTATCACCCCCACCCCCCCAGTAGTGCAGGGGCAGCCTCCTCCAGGCCCCCACTCATGTCTACCACCACCCCACCCCCCAGCCACCAGGGGCAGCCTCCACCAGGCCCCCACTCATGTCTACCACCACCCCCACCCCCCAGCAGTGCAGGGGCAGCCTCCACCAGGCCCCACTCATGTCTCCCACCACCCCCACCCCCCAGCAGTGCAGGGGCAGCCCCCACCAGGCCCCCACTCATGTCCCCTATTACCCCCACTCCCCAGCCACCAGGGGCAGCCTCCACCAGACCCCCACCGCCCAGCCACCAGGGGCAGCCTCCACCAGGCCCCCACTCATGTCTCCCACCACCCCCACCCCCCAGCAGTGCAGGGGCAGCCTCCACCAGGACCCCACTCATGTCTACCACCACGACCACCCCCCAGCAGTGCAGGGGCACCCTCCACCAGGCCCCTACTCATGTCTCCCACCACCCCACCCCCCAGCCACCAGGGGCACCCTCCACCAGGCCCCCACTCATGTCCAACTCATGTCTCCCAAAACCCTCACCCCCCAGCCACGAGGGGCAGCCTCCACCAGGCCCCCACTCATGTCTCCCACCCCCCCACCCCACAGCAGTGCAGGGGCAGCCTCCACCAGGCCCCCACTCATGTCTCCCACCAACCCCACCCCCCAGCAGTGCAGGGGCAGCCCCCACTCATGTCCCCTATTACCCCCACCCCCCAGCCACCAGGGGCAGCCTCCACCAGGCCCCCATTCATGTCTCCCACCACCCCCACCTCTCAGCAGTGCAGGAGCAGCCCCCACCAGGCCCCCACTCATGTCTCCCACCACCCCCACCCCCCAGCAGTACAGGGGCAGCCTCCACCAGGCCCCCACTCATGTCTACCACCACCCCCACCCCCCAGCCACCAGGGGCAGCCTCCACCAGGCCCCCACACATGTCTCCCACCACCCCCACCCCCCAGCAGTGCAGGGGCAGCCTCCACCAGGCCCCCACTCATGTCTACCACCACCCCCAGCCACCAGGGGCAGCCTCCACCAGGCCCCCACTCATGTCCCCTATTACCCCCACCCCCCAGCAGTGCAGGGGCAGCCTCCACCAGGCCCACACTCATGTCTCCCACCACCCCCAGCCACCAGGGGCAGCCTCCACCAAGCCCCCACCCATGTCTACCACCACCCCCACACCCCAACAGTGCAGGGGCAGCCTCCACCAGGCCCCCACTCATGCCTACCACCACCCCCACCCCCCAGCCACCAGGGGCAGCCTCCACCAGGCCCCCACTCATGTCTCCCAACACCCCCACCCCCAGCAATGCAGGGGCAGCCTCCACCAGGCCCCCACTCATGTCCCCTATCACCCCCACCCCCCAGCAGTGCAGGGGCAGCCTCCACCAGGCCCCCACTCATGTCCCCTACTACCCCCACCCCCCAGCAGTGCAGGGGCAGCCTCCACCAAGCCCCCACTCATGTCCACCTGCACCCCCACCCCCCAGCCACCAGGGGCAGCCTCCACCAGGCCCCACTCATGTCTCCCACCACCCCCACCCCCCAGCAGTGCAGGGGGAGCCTCCACCAGGCCCCCACTCATGTCTACCACCACCCCCACCCCCCAGCAGTGCAGGGGCACCCTCCACCAGGCCTCCACTCATGTCTACCACCACCCCCACCCCCCAGCAGTGCATGGGCACCCTCCACCAGGCCCCCACTCATGTCTCCCACCACCCCCACCCCCCAGCCAATAGGGGCACCCTCCACCAGGCCCCCACTCATGTCCAACTCATGTCTCCCACCACCCTCACCCCCCAGCCACCAGGGGCAGCCTCCACCAGGCCCCCACTCATGTCTCCCACCACCCCCACTCCCCAGCAACCAGGACCAGCCTCCACCAGGCCCACACTCATGTCTCCCACCACCCCCACCCCCCAGCCACCAGGGGCAGCCTCCACCAGGCCCCCACTCATGTCTACCACCCCCCCCAGCAGTGCAGGGGCAGCCTCCACCAGGCCCCCACTCATGTCTACCACCACCCCCACCCTCCAGCCACCAGGGGCAGCCTCCACCAGGCCCCCACTCATGTCTCCCACCACCCCCACCCCCTAGCAGTGCAGGGGCACCCTCCACCAGGCCCCCACTCATGTCTCCCACCACCCCCAACCCCCAGCCACCAGGGGCACCCTCCACCAGGCCCCCACTCATGTCCAACTCATGTCTCCCACCACCCTCACCCCCTAGCCACGAGGGGCATCCTCCACCAGGCCCCAACTCATGTCTCCCACCACCCCCCAGCAGTGCAGGGGCAGCCTCCACCAGGCCCCCACTCATGTCTACCACCACCCCCACCCCCCAGCAGTGCAGGGGCACCCTCCACCAGGCCCCCACTCATGTCTCCCACCACCCCCACCCCCCAGCCACCAGGGGCACCATCCACCAGGCCCCCACTCATGTCCAACGCATGTCTCCCACCACCCTCAACCCCCAGCCACCAGGGGCAGCCCCCACCAGGCCCCCACTCATGTCTCCCACCACCCCCACCCCCCAGCAGTGCAGGGGCAGCCTCCACCAGGCCCCCACTCATGTCTACCACCACCCCCACCCCTCAGCCACCAGGGGAAGCCTCCACCAGGCCCCCACTCATGTCTCCCACCACCCCCACCCCCCAGCAGTGCAGGGGCAGCCTCCACCAGGCCCCCACTCATGTCTAACCACCCCCACCCCCAGCAGTGCAGGGGCAGCCTCCACCAGGCCCCCACTCATGTCCCCTATCACCCCCACCCCCCAGCAGTGCAGTGGCAGCCTCCACCAGGCCCCCACTCATGTCCCCTATTACCGCCACCCCCCAGCAGTGCAGGGGCAGCCTCCACCAGGCCCCCACCCATGTCTCCCACCACCCCCACCCCCCAGCAGTGCAGGGGCAGCCTCCACCAGGCCCCCACCCATGTCTACCACCACCCCCACCCCCCAGCCACCATGGGCAGCCTCCACCAAGCCCCCACTCATGTCTCCCACCACCCCCACCCCCCAGCAGTGCAGGGGCAGCCTCCACCAGGCCCCCACTCATGTCTACCACCACCCGCACCCCCCAGAAGTGCAGGGGCACCCTCCACCAGGCCCCCACTCATGTCTCCCACCACCCCCACCCCCCAGTCGTGCTATTTGCCTGGGTATGGGTACCTCGGGGTGCGCGGGAAGTCCCACACGCCATTAGCCTGGGTACGTGTACTTCGGGGTGCGCGTGAACGTCCACATACGATTTGCCTGGGTACGTGTACTACGTGGTGCGTGGGAAGTTCCACACGCGATTAGCCTGGGTACGTGTACTTCGGGGTGCGCGTGAACTTCCACACGCGATTTGCCTGGGTATGTGTACTACGGGGTGCGCGGGAAGTTCCACACGCGATTAGCCTGGGTACGTGTACTTCGGGGTGTGCGGGAAGTCCCACACGCGATTGGCCTGGGTACGTGTACTTTGGGGTGCGCGTGAACTTCCACACGCGATTGGGCCTGTGAGAGTGGGGTACATGTATTACAGGGGTGGGCAGGAATATTTACCCGCGACTGTGCCTGTGAGAGTGTGCTACGTGTATTCCTGGAGTGGGCGGGAAGATTCACATGTTCGCCTACGACGTGCCGAAAAATGGTCCAATCCTGAGACACGTACCCCAGCATGAAGCAGGCGTACGTCGACCCGTGCAGCATAAAAGTGCGCACAAACAACAAACAAGCTCATACACCAGGATGAATATACCATTCCTAGCAGCAGTGGCCGTGGGTTACCAAAGGAGGAGGAGGAGGATAGTGAGGGCCCGAATTTTCACTCCCAGAACCAGCCTTTTTGGGATGCCTGATGACCAGGTGTATGGGAGGTACAGGTTTCCCCCACACATAATACTGGACCTGATCAGTGAGTGGGAGGATGACCTCACATCACCCACCCTGTGCTCCCAAGCACTCATCCCCCTGGAGAAGGTCCTCAATGTACTGCACTTCTTGGCCACAGGATCATTTCAGCGGACAAGTGCCATAGTGGGTGGGGTGTCACAGGCCACGCAGTCACGCTGCCTACACCAGGTCTTGAACATCATCACTGCAGGCCCATCAGTCCGTAGGCACATATACCTGCCCAGGACACCTGCAGAAAGGCAGGCTACCACCCTCGATTTCTACGGTGTGGCACAATTCCCAAAAGTGCTAGGTGCCATTGACTGCACCCATGTGGCACTACGTCCCCCCAGGGCATCTGAGCACATCTATAGGAACCGCAAGCACTGGCATTCCATCAACGTGCAGGTAGTATGTAATGCTAAGGGAATCATCACCTCAGTATATGCCAACTATCCAGGGTCCACCCACGACAGCTTCATTTACCGAATGTCTACCCTAAGCCGGGACCTAGAAGCTGGGCGGCATGGCGATACATGGCTGCTTGGTGAGTATGAATGCCACTGCACATGCATGCATGTCTGATGCAGAGTTATGTCACTACCCCACTAATGATACCTATCACCTCCTCACCAGGGGACAGTGCTTACCCTCTGAGCACCCACATGATGACGCCAATTCGGAACCCCATCACGCCTCCAGAGGTAAGATACAACACAGCCCATATTGCAACCCGGGGCATAGTGGAGCGCACATTCGGAGTGCTCAAGTCACGCTTTCACTCCCTTGACCGTTCTGGCGGGAAGCTGTTATATGCGCCCCCAGTAGTGTGCAGGATCATAGTGGCAGCATGTGTCCTGCACAATGTTGCAACACGCCGGGGCCTGGCCGTGGACATGGTGGTGCCCCCACATCCCCAACCACATGCACGCCCGCTGCGCATGGGAGGGGAGAGGGCACGGGGTGAGGCAGCCCGTACGCAGCTGGTGGCTAATTACTTCACATAGAAATCACACCCCAGTGGAGTGCACACAGGCCTGGCACATACCATCTGATAAGCAATGATGACTCGACCTGACAATTAAGATGAACAAAGGGACTGTCAACTGTCAGAACCATAGCAGCCTCAGATTGTTCATGTGGAAGTGTCACAATGTGTGCATCCCTACCTACACAAACACCACCAATGCAGTGTCATGAAAAGACACTTCCATGCTGCAGAAATGAATACCCACTTCCAAAATACTACATGAAAACAGTGCCATGTCACCCACCCCCTCCCCGGCACGGCCACACAACACACCTTGGCATGTCATGCAATTTGAGAGGAAAGAAATTAATCCCCACAACATGCCCCAAGTGTCAGCAGCTACAGTGTCCCTAATGGAATCATGTCCACACATGAAATGCTCACAGTAATGCAGGACCTAAAACCCACATTACCAAATACTTACCAAGAATACCAATCACCTACACAACCTCCAACCTACCTTAAACATGACATTACAGACTTAAAAATTAGCTAGCTTCACCACCTGATGATGACAGCCCTCCGAACACTTCCAAGTATACAGTGTTAGCGCCACGCAAGAGTGAAGGTGCACAGCTTACAACATGGACTCCAGTTCCAAGGTGGACCGCATTGTGAAGACATGAGGAATGGACCTGCAAATATGGAGGATGAGATGGATGCAGAGGCACATATCAATACACCACGCAGTGTACAATACAACAACAATATGCACTATGAATGTATACACAGTATTGACTACAGACTGCCCACACAGCTCATAGGAGTCCAATGTCACCATGTACGTCAATGTCACTTGGGCACACCCTTTGCAAGCCCATGGAAACGGGAAGCAGGAGGGGTGTGTGTGACTTAAACCCAAGCATCTGAACCAAATACATGACAAGCCTGCATGTGCCCAGCCACAATGCTGCGTATGCCCACAGGAACCACGGAAGCCAACAAATTGTCCCAAAAAAATTGGGGAAAAATATTTAGAAATTAAAAATTAAAATAAAAATAAAAATCAAAAATCAAAAATAAAAATGAAAAACAAAAATAAAAATAAAAATCAAAAATGGCCATTGATGGGCCCGGGGGGGCTTTGGGAGGCCACCCAGGAGGTCCGAGGACAGGGTGCACACCAA
The DNA here is from genome assembly GCF_040938575.1 of Ambystoma mexicanum. Lineage (NCBI taxonomy): Eukaryota > Metazoa > Chordata > Amphibia > Caudata > Ambystomatidae > Ambystoma > Ambystoma mexicanum. The sequence continues at coordinate 678,253,851 of NC_090922.1, read as the reverse complement.
AACCCACCTGTGTGGATCTTGTGAAAAAAAAAAACACCTCCATGGGCTCATGGCCTACACGGCTACCCTATTGTGGGAGTATCACTGCTGTCGCTATCCTCACCCTCTGCAGCTACATCCGGAGGTGGTGGCACTATGGGAGGCAGCCCACGCAAAGCCCTAGTCTGTTCCTCCATGGCTGCAAGCATGCGGGTGTGGTAGGTCTCGTTCTGGAGGATAAGTGTGCGGAGGTCCCCATGCAACAACTCACGGGATGCCCGGACCTCCGCCCTAGTTGCCTGCATCTCAGCTGAGAGCGTACGGGTGAGACGCTCCAGCTGCTGTTCTGTCCTTCGGTTTTTTGAAGCCTCAAGCTCAACAAGAGTCGTCCTGAGGTGAAGGAATTCCAGCCTCAGGGCTTTTCTGTGGCCCTGGGACTCTATGGAGATGGCTTCCTGCAGAGTCACCAGTGCCGCCCGCCTGTCCCTGTCGGACGCCAACATGTCCTCCCTGTGTGACTGGCAGATGGAGTCGGTTGCCTGCTGTAGTCGCTCCATCAGCCTTTCGGGGGGAACAATGGAAGTGGCCACCCTATCCATGGCCTGAGCCATCATCTCTGATGATGCTGCCTGTTGGGTTGCCATACCGTAAATGGATTGCTCCCATGCAGTATTGCCAGGTGGCGTACGGCCACCACGTCGGCGGGCACCACACCTGTCTGGGGCAAGGCGAACTGCGCCTTGCTGTGCCGGCACTGCCTAAGGCTGCAGGACTGCATTCCCCCTCTGATCTGCTGGCCCAGGAACAGGATCAGATGTTGCGGAGTGTGACCCTGCATCCGTAACCACCAAAGGCGTACCTGCCATCACTGACATCCCCATTGAGGGTTCTAACCCTGGTGCAGGTGGGTCGGACAGAACAGAATCCCTCCCAGGAACACTCACCTGCGACGGCACGTAGGTCTCATCATCCGAATCAACACCTGAGTACAGCTCGGGGGAGGTGCAGCCAGAGACACCCTTTGAGAGCACGACCTGCAGCAGTTGTGGGTTCTCACCCACCACCACACCACGTCCCTCACTGGTGGTCGGTCGGCCCTCAGACCCCTCCTGGGTCTGCACCATCTCCACAACCCCAGCAGTATCAAGTGTGTCTTCCCCTGCAAAGACATAAAAGAAAACAAATGGAAACAGGCATTAGTACTATGGCACACAATTAGGGCTGAGAGGCTACAGAAACAGTACTTGATTGACACATGTCCCACATGACTAAAACACTCCCATGCATGCACCGTCACTGCGTGTGATGGGGAGGCTGATGGCACACATTGATGACACCAAGATGGAAGATGAACACATTTGCTGCATGCTGCCTAGCAGTGGCATCACACATTGGCCAGTGATTGGCAGGTCAAATACACATGCCATCACACAGATGGCATGTACCCTAGCCATGAAGTGAAGAGGTAGAGGAGGTCACCAATTGTTCATTCAGTCCAGTTTGTTCATATGATTGATTATTTTCATTGTAATGGTTCAAATGTTTAACCTGCAGCTGCCAGTCAAAAATGGTCCTATAGCACAGGGACATGTCCAAACTAATCATGTCCACGAAACTGAGCCAGTTCACTGTACCATAGCCGTGTCAGACATGTGACAATACGACTGAGAATTCCCGAGTAAAAGTGGTGGTATGCAAACAATCTGCCTGAATAAACAGAGGTAAATAAGCAACAGTGTTGTGGCAAGATGACACTCCAAGGGCAACTGGCGTGGTGTTGGGCTGGATGTCTAATGTTGGCCGAAGGGATGCTGCTATACCCAAATGCTGTTGCCAAGAATGTATAGGAAGAGGCACATGGGTGAGCCGAACCACTCAGGCACACACACCCTCCCCTGGAACCCAAACAGAAGCTCTCCCACACCACACACCATGCACATGGATGACACACACATGCCTGTGCACTCACCGGACAATGCCTCGTAATCTGCCACTTCTCCCACGCCTTGGATCTGTTCCTCCGTGACGTAGGTCCCAGCAACCTGCTCATGTGGAGTGAGTTCTATGTCATCTGCTGGAGACCCACGTCCAGTCACTAGAGTTGCGGCATGACTTCAGGCCAGCTTATTCTTTGCCCTGCGCTTCAGGTCATTCCAGCGCTTGTAGCATTCATTAGCTGTGCGCCTCACGATTCCAAGGGCACATATGATGTCCGCAATGGTCTGCCAGTGTGCCTGACGTTGTGCAGGTGTGGTCTTGGATCCTGCAACAATCACCATTTCGCGGTCATGTGCGGACACATACTCTACAAGTGCATTCAGTTCGGCCTCATTGAAGCTGGGCTTCCTTGACGGGCCGGACTGTGTAGCCGTGTCTGGGGCATCAGCCTCTACTGGACGAGCACTCTTCCTCTTCCGTTTGGAAGGTGGTGGGGATCCGGAGTGTCCTGCGCCGCTCTGGACACTAGGGGCAAGAGCGTGGGATTGCACACTCAGCATGGGAGTTGGTGCAGGCATTATCTCAAGTGTGATGGTGTCAGGGGGAATGTCAGCATGATGGACTTGGACTGACACTGTCCTGGATGGGTGTGTGAGAGGTGGGGTGGATGGAGCCGCAGCTGCCCCTGCAGCCTCCCCAGCCTGCCTACGCGGGGCAGCAGATGACCTAGCTGCCCCTGATCCACGTGGCCTGATGACACCAACGTTCACCGGCGCACGTGGCCTAGACCTGCTGACCTGGAAGTCAGCCATGGAGTCACCCTGTGCCAGGTCTGGTTCCACAGTGGGCTGGTCCAACAAGGGCTGAGCATGGATGGTGTCAGCCACGGTAACCTCGACCAGGGGGGGGCATGGGTGTCCCTGACTGCTCCTCCACACATGGGGGGCTACGGGCACCCTGCAAGTCACGGCCACATCCCCTACCGGATCCACCACGGCGACCACTTGGGGCTCGGCCACCTTTGCCACCCTTACGGCTTGTTCGCCTCCCAGCCATGGCACTGATGTTATTGTGCGTATGGGAGTCGATGTGAACTATTGTCCTGGGCAATTGGGGGTCAAAGGGGTTGGGTACCAGATGTTAATCGTACCCTAGTGCTCTAGCAAGGCTGTATGTCACCCCTGGGGAAAGATGACGGGTCACGCAACACACAGGCACCCCAAAAAAGAGAAGTAAGGTGCACGCAACCCCTCCCAGACCACGTGCGTGGAAAAATAAACCTGCACTATGCTGTGGCACCCAGGAACACAAGAATGAACGTATGAGTGTCACACACAGCCAAGAAGGACCTCTGAAGGGGTACGCGACACACGGGGCAAGCACAAATGTTAAATACGTGCGCGACTCACCGTCCGCCAGGAACAAAAGCGTGAAAAATATGCGCGTGTGCGCGTTGGCAACACCCCCGCCAAAAGAAGAATTGTACGCTGTCTGAAGAGACAGGACAAAAGTAGTAGGGAACGCTGTTTGAGGAAACAGGCCCAGGAAAAAGAGGAAAAGAGAAAAAGCTGTCAGAGGTAACAGGGAGTACGAACTGGAAACGCTGTGAAGTAAATCGCGTGTGAACCGACAAGAAGTACAGATTTCACCCACTCGCTCTCCACGAAAAGCACGTACAAGGAAATGGCGTTCTACACGTACCTTTTATACACACGTCACAGACGCGCATACGCAATGAGGCCATTTCCACCAATTACGTGCTTTGACACTCGGACGTGTATCTCTTCATTTTTACACGCGCCATTCTCTACAGCCATGCGCGTGACGTCACAGCTGCGCATGGTGGCCTTTGGGCCAATGAAATCGCATATGCGAGCACACGTGGTAAAACTGCACGTCCGAGTGTCATCGCGTGTAATCGGAGGGAAGTGAGCGTACACGCGATTGGCCTGGGTACGTGTATTTCTGGGGTGTGCAGGAAGTTCCACAAGCGATTGGTGGAAATCCACATGTGCTCTGTCATCACATGTAATGAGGGAAACACCCTCGCGCCTCACGTCACAGACGCGCTCACGCGCTAAGGGCCTTTGGTCCAATGAAATCGCATATGCGTGCTGACGTGCATATGCGCTAAGGGCCTTTCCTCGATTTACACACAGAACTGCAGGATTTTCACGTGCCAAATCACTCCGTATCAAGCTGGCCACGCGTAAGCACACGGAAGACCACTCTCCTGCCCAAAAGGCCGAATTACTGCCCCCCAGAGCCCCGAGCAGCCTCCCACGAGCCATCTGCTGCTGCCTGCCTGCCTGCTGCCACCGTGCCCTGCCATTTGGTGCCTGCACATCAGCCATCTGCAGGGGTCCATTTGCTGTGTCCACCCATGCTGGAACAGAAGACTCCCGACTGGGATACCATCGCTCCACAGCCCAGCCCCAGGACCCAGTGGCCCACCCACTCCTGCCTCTGGGGTTGCCATGTCGGGCACTGCAACATCTGGCACCACTGGCAACCCCCGGCCAGAGAGGCAGAGGGCACCAGCTTCACTGCCACCGAAGTTGGTGTCCTGGTGGAGCAAGTCCTGGGGCAGTATGATGCCCTCTTTGGGAAGTAAGCACGCCAACAAGGAAGGACGGACTCGGATCTGGACGGACATCGTGACTGCCATCAAAGCGGAGGGGGTGGCAGTCCGCGACTACCAAAATGTCAAGAAGCGCTGGGATGACTGCAGGTCCAGGACCCTCTTGAAGGCCCGGCGCCTCGTGGAGGGGGGGCCGGGGCCGCATGAGTACCATCCAGATGAGGGTCCTGGAACGCGTAGGCCTAGCGCTCCACGCCCAGATCCTTGAGAGGCAGACCCTTCAGTTGAGCGGTAAGTGGCCAAGCATTGCTGTGTGAGACAGGGCTTGTCGCTGTGTGCTGGTTGTCTGATACTTGCCTGTATGTGTGACATAGGCTATGTATGCATGTGTGTGTGCAGGAACGTCATGCATGTGAGACCAGTAATGTGTGAACCACATGATTGGTGCATGTGTTCAAATGCAACATGGGTTGCCCTATGCGGAATGGCCACATGAAAGCATGCCAGTCTCTGTTCCTGGGCATGGGTGAGGGATGGGTGCTGATGCCATGTACATGTATGCTGTCCATCTCTGTGTGTCTGACCTGCGTGTCTGTGACTTGTGAATGCCAGGGATGCATGATACATGTCTGTCGCAATGTTCAGGTTCACTGATGCAGCCTAGTCATCCTTGTATCCACTGTGTCTGTGGTGTACGAGGCCAGATGGATGAAACTAGGGTGAAGTGTGTGCATGTGATAGGCATGGCACATGATGCATGTGAGTTCCAAAACAACAGTGTATGTTTCTAGAATCACTTGGACATGTATGCTAATGTCCATAGCATGCGCCATGCCTGTTACCGCATGTGTTTTACCTGCACTGAGCCATGTGTTGTGGAGGGACATGATGGAAGTGATCTTTGACAGTGCCACTCATCTGCTATTTCTTCCTGTCTAGGGGACCATTGTACAGTACCCTGATGCTTGTGTTCTATGTCTCCCTCTACACAGCGCCACGTGAAGAAGAGGGCGGAGACGGCTCTGTGGAGCAAAGCGACGGGGATGCCCCTACGGCTGCAGCGGAAGCGGTGGGTGAGCCCCCACAGGGGCTTGCAACGGCGGAAGACGGGATGGAGCCATCAATGTTGGTGGTTTCCACAGAGGAGGAGGAGGCCACTACTGAGGCGCACATGGGGCCTGGTGGGGGCATCCCTGCTGGTGCAAGTGTTGCAGTCTAGGGGCAGGGGCAGGAGGCAGCACAGGCCGCCGTGGAGGGGCCTGTGCATGTTACTGGCCCTGACACTGTGACTGCACCACCATGCACCAGCAGGGATGCCCCATCCCAGGCCCGTCCGCAGGTAGGGGGGATGTCCATGTCATCTGACTCCCCTCCACCTGCGTACGAGGGGACCCCTGGCAGTATGGAGAAGGTCCTGATTGGTGTTGCGTTGCGCTCAGGTGCAATTCGTGATGAGGTGCATGCTTCCCGGGAGGAGCATGCACGTCATCACGGAGAGCACCGTGCCGACGTGGCCCAGTTGGGAACGGCCATGGTCGGGGGTTTCCTACATGTGTCGGCCAATCTGGCGACCCTCTCCTCCTCTGTGGAGACTATGCACCAGTCGTTCTCCATGCCGTCTTCCGGCCCAGATGCCACCAGGGCCCCCTGTGGACCTGCCCTGACCAATGCAGCCGGCTCGGTGGGGATCCCATCCCTGCCACAGTCGGGAGTCGGAGGTCCAGCAGGGGTGGACACACCAGCAAGTGGACCCCAGCAGATGGGGGATGTGACGGCATCATCGGGCAGGGCACGTGCACAACGGCGTCGGTAGATACCATCAGCCTGGATGCCGTCGTGCTGGCACAGGCAGTTACGTCGGAGGCAGCGGCAGGCTCGACGTGGGAGGCATCATGGCTCGGGGCCATCAACATCAGGGGTGCAGGCATCGGCCGGAGGGCAGGAGAACCCTGGAATGGGAGTGGCTTCCGTGTGGGAGCGGTTGGGCCAGCAGATAGGTGCGGAGCGGCAGCGGGCAGAGGAGGAACGGTTCGCAATGGTCAGGGCGGAAAACTCCATGCAGAGGGCGCTGAGGCGGGCTGAGTGCCTCGAGGGTCTTCGCAGGGAGTGGGAGCTGGACACTGGTTTATCCCGGTGAGACCTCGGGGCCAGGGAACATGCCCGCCTCCAAGCCATTGAACAGGAGTTCGATGATGCCCTGGCCCATGACAACATGCAGTGAGCCGTTGGACTAGCCCACTGCCCATGTAAATAGTTATGTAGTTAGTGTTAGGTTTCCTTTGTTTTTGCATTTTCTTTGGACCTTTTGGACTTTTTTGTATATAGTTATTACCCATGGAGCATGGCTTTCAATTATGATTTCCCATTGGATTTTCTTTTCTGGACTGTGATTTTGGACACCATTCCTTTGGATTCTGATTTTTGGTTTTGCATTTTTTCATGGACATGCTTCTTTTTAATTTTTTTACATTCCCATTTCTGTTAGTTTATTTTTGATTCAATTCATGTTTTCTTTAATACATATTTTTTGATCAAACTTCAATGTGTAGTATCATCTCATTGGTTTCATGCATATCATGATATGGGTTTTGAGATTCACTGACACCCATTGGGTGTATGTGAGGGACATGTGTTCGTTTCCAAACTTGCAATTGCAGTTCTATCATGTTATTGCCATTTCTGAGTGGGTGGATGCAATACTCGGGTGGGTGTTTTGCATTTGGAGGCTGACCATAGGGACCGGGGATCTAGATTGTGATGACATGTAGTCTGGGGAACATGAGTTGGACATGAGTGGGGGCCTGCTGGCAGGTGCCCCACAGTGATGGGGGGTGGGTGTGCAGGGGAACATGAGTTGGACATGAGTGGGGGCCTGCTGGCAGGTGCCCCACGGTGCTGGGGGGTGGGGGAGCAGGGGAACATGAGTTGGACATGAGTGGGGGCCTGCTGGCAGGTGCCCTACAGTGCTGGGGGTGGGGGTGCAGGGGAACATGAGTTGGACATGGTGGAGGCTGCCCCTGGTGGCTGGGGGGTGGGGGTGGTGATAGACATGAGTGGGGGCCTGGTGGAGGCTGCCCCTGGTGGCTGGGGGGTGAGGGTGGTGGGAGACATGAGTTGGACATGAGTGGGGGCCTGGTGGAGGGTGCCCCTGACTGCTGGGGGGTAGGGGGTGGTGGGAGACATGAGTGGGGGCCTGGTGGAGGCTGCCCCTGCACTGCTGGAGGGTGGGGGGGCAGCGGGACATGAGTGGGGGCCTGGTGGAGGCTGCCCCTGCGCTGCTGGGGGGTGGGGGTGGTGGGAGACATGAGTGGGGGCCTGGTGGAATCTGCCCCTGGTGGCTGGGGGGTGGGGGTGGTGGTAGACATGAGTGGGGGCCTGGTGGAGGGTGCCCCTGACTGCTGGGCGGTAGGGGGTGGTGGGAGACATGGGTGAGGACCTGGTGGAGGCTACCCCTGCACTGCTGGGAGGTGGGGGTGGTGGGAACATGAGTGGGGGCCTGGTGGAGGGTGCCCCTGCCTGCTGGGGGGTAGGGGGTGGTGGGAGACATGGGTGGGGCTTGATGGAGGCTGCCCCTGCACTGCTGGAGGGTGGGGGACATGAGTGGGGGCCTGGTGGAGGCTGCCCCTGGTGGCTGGGGGGTGAGGGTGGTGGGAGACATGAGTTGGACATGAGTGGGGGCCTGGTGGAGGGTGCCTCTGACTGCTGGGGGGTAGGGGTGGTGGGAGACATGAGTGGGGGCCTGGTGAAGGCTGCCCCTGCACTGCTGGGGGGTGGGGGTGCAGGGGGACATGAGTGGGGGCCTGGTGGAGGCTGCCCCTGCACTGCTGGGGGGTGAGGGTGGTGGGAGACATGAGTGGGGGCCTGGTGGAATCTGCCCCTGGTGGCTGGGGGGTGGTGGTAGACATGAATGGGTGCCTGGTGGAGGCTGCCCCTGCACTGCTGGGGGGTGGGGGTGGTGGGAGACATGAGTGGGGGCCTGGTGGAGGCTGCCCCTGGTGGCTGGGGGGTGGGGGTGGTGGTAGACATGGGTGGGAGCCTGGTGGAGGCTGCCCCTGCACTGCTGGGGGGTGGGGGTGCTCGGAGACATGAGTGGGGGCCTGGTGGAGGCTGCCCCTGGTGGCTGGGGGGTAGGGGTGGTGGTAGACATGGGTGGGGGCCTGGTGGAGGCTGCCCCTGCACTGCTGGGGGGTGGGGGGCAGGGGGACATGAGTGGGGGCCTGGTGGAGGCTGCCCCTGCACTGCTGGGGGGTGGGGTGGTGGGAGACATGAGTGGGGGCCTGGTGGAGGCTGCCCCTGGTGGCTGGGGGGTGAGGGTGGTGGGAGACATGAGTTGGACATGAGTGGGGGCCTGGTGGAGGGTGCCCCTGACTGCTGGGGGGTAGGGGGTGGTGGGAGACATGAGTGGGGGCCTGGTGGAGGCTTCCCCTGCACTGCTGGGGGGTGGGGCTGGTGGGAGACATGAGTGGGGGCCTGGTGAAGGCTGCCCCTGGTGGCTGGGGGTGGTGGTAGACATGGGTGGGGGCCTGGTGGAGGCTGCCCCTGCACTGCTGGGGGGTGGAGGTGGTGGGAGACATGAGTGGGGTCCTGGTGGAGGCTGCCCCTGGAGGCTGGGGGGAGGGGGTGGTGGTAGACATGGGTGGGGGCCTGGTGGAGGCTGCCCCTGCACTGCTGGGGGGTGGGGGCGCAGGGGGACATGAGTGGGGGCCTGGTGGAGGCTGCCCCTGCACTGCTGGGGGGTGGGGGTGGTGGGAGACATGAGTGGGGTCTGGTGGAGGCTGCCCTTGGTGGCTGGGGGGTGAGGGTGGTGGGAGACATGAGTTGAACATGAGTGGGGGCCTGATGAAGGGTGCCCCTGACTGCTGGGGGCTAGGGGGTGGTGGGAGACATGAGTGGGGGCCTGGTGGAGGCTGCCCCTGCACTGCTGAGGGGTGGGGGTGGTGGGAGACATGAGTGGGCGCCTGGTGGAGGCTGCCCCTGCACTGCTGGGGGGTGGGGGTGGTGGGAGACATGAGTGGGGGCCTGGTGGAATCTGCCCCTGGTGGCTGGGGGGCGGGGGTGGTGGTAGACATGAGTGGGGGCCTGGTGGAGGCTGCACCTGCACTTCTGGGGGGTGGGGGTGGTGGGAGACATGAGTGGGGGCCTGGTGGAGGCTGCCCCTGGTGGCTGGGGGGTGGGGGTGGTGGTAGACATGGGTGGGGGCCTGGTGGAGGCTGCTCCTGCACTGCTGGGGGGTGGGGGTGGTGGGAGATATGAGTGGGGGCCTGGTGGAGGCTGCCCCTGGTGGCTGGGGGTGGTGGTAGACATGAGTGGGGGCCTGGTGGAGGCTGCCCCTGCACTGCTGGGGTGTGGAGGTGCAGGGGGACATGAGTGGGGGCCTGGTAGAGGCTGCCCCTGCACTGCTGGGGGCTGGGGGTGGTGGGAGACATGAGTGGGGACCTGGTGGAGGCTGCCCCTGGTGGCTGGGGGGTGGGGGTGGTGGTAGACATGGGTGGGGGCCTGGTGGAGGCTGCCCCTGCACTGCTGGGGGGTGGGGGTGGTGGGAGACATGCATTGTTGATCAGTAGTGCAAGGTGACATGTGGGTTGGCTGTGGGGCATGCCCATGGTGGATGGGCTGCCTGCGGGACATAAGCAGGGGTGCAGGGTAGTCCCCCATGGTGTGGGCTGCCTGCAGGGGCCGTGGAGGTTGTAGAGCGAACACCTGGGAGGACCCACATGGCCAATTCACGTGTAGTACTCCCCAGAACCCCTGAAATACACGTACCCTGCTGAAATCGCGTGTGGAACTTCCCGCGCACCCCTGAAATACACGTACCCTGCTGAAATCGCGTTTGGAACTTCCCGCGCCCCTACAATACACGTACCCTGCTGAAATCGCGTGTGGAACTTCCCGCGCACCCCTGGAATACACGTACCCTGCTCGCACGGGGCCAATCGCGTGTGGAACTTCCCGAGCACCCCTGAAATACACGTACCCTGATGGAATCGCGTGCGGAACTTCCCGCGCACCCCTGAAATACACGTACCCTGCTGAAATCGCATGTGGAACTTCCCGCGCACCCCTGAAATACACGTACCCTGCTCGCACGGGGCCAATCGCGTGTGGAACTTCCCGCGCACCCCTGAAATACACGTACCCAGATGGAATCGCGTGCGGAACTTCCCACGCACCCCTGAAATACACGTACCCTGCTGAAATTGCATGTGGAACTTCCCGCGCACCCCTGGAATACACGTACACTGCTCACACGGGGCCAATCGCGTGTGGAACTTCCTGTGCACCCATGAAATACACGTACCCTGCTTGCACGGGGCCAATCGCGTGTGTAAATTCCCGCGCACCCCTGAAATACACGTACCCTGCTGAAATCGCGTGTGGAACTTCCCGCGCACTCCTGTAATACACGTACCCTGCTGGAATCGCGTGTGATACTTTCCGCGCACCCCTGAAATACACGTACCCTGCTGAAATCGCGTGTGGAACTTCATGCGCACCCCTGTAATACATGTACCCTGCTGGAATCGCGTGTGATACTTCCCGCGCACCCCTGGAATACACGTACACTGCTCACACGGGGCCAATCGCGTGTGATACTTCCCGCGCACCCCTGAAATACACGTACCCTGCTGATTTGCGTGTGACACTTCCCGCGCACCCCTGATGCACACGTACACAGGACAATCACGTGTGGAACTTCCCGCGAACCACTGAAATACACGTTCCCCGCTTGGCGTTTGCAGTTTGCCAGCCCTGTGAACTGGTCCAGTGTTAGCGCAGCCCTTTGCGATTATTTGGGGATTTTGAAGGCTTTTCCTTGCGCGAGGGTGTTCTTGGGGGCTTAACTGGTGCTGCTGCAGGGTCGCTGCGCCACGCTGCGCCACGGCTTGTTTTGGATGCAAAAATCCATGAATACGCTGTGCGCGGAAATCGATTTTAGTGCACGCGGCTTGTGCAGACATTCGCACGGGCACGCTGTGCGCCAGTCTCGTGCGCCACTTTTGTGCAAATTTCTATGAATTACCCTGTCAGTTTTTGTTTTGGTCACTGCATGCTTTCCCACTGGATCATATTCACCATCTGAGGGCACCCTTTCTCAACTCTCATGCAGGACTTCCTTTGCATCTTGTACTTATGGTGGCCCTGAATCATGTTTTCCCATCTTCATCTTGTATCCTGGCTTGCAACATTATGGGCCTCATTCCGACTTTGGAGGTAACCATGCCGCTATTTGCGGCATGGCTGCCTCCAAAATCGTTCCAACTCCGTCCTGGTGAATGGAGTAATTACCGGTCCATTCCGAGGTCGGAGGGACCGGTAATTCCCCATTCACCAGGGTCATTCCCCATTCCCATTTGAGCCCCCATAGGGTGTCCCTTTGCGGGTCCCGTCTTTAACGCCTTCTAAAAGCAGGCGTTAAGGAAGGACCCTTAAAGGGAACTCGTAGTAGGGCGCAAAGGGATTACCGGCAGCAGTGTCATTACCGGTGCCCGGTATCCCTTTGCGCGCTACTTGTATTGAGGCCCTATGTGTTACTACTGACTTCTGCAATTGTATTTGCTCTCCCCTCTTGCTTCTCCACTCTTTTTGACTGCTTACTCTCTGTTCCCTCCTCCCCTCCCCTCTTCCTTTTCCTATCTCCTCCCCTTACTTTCTTCTATGCACTTATTCTATCAGAATTGTCCCTGGACCTATTATGATAGCAACCTCGACTGTCGCTCCCCCATCCCCTTACTGTCCCCCCCTCCCTCCAGCACTATCTGAAATGTTGTCAGGCCTACTACGATAGTCGCTTGCTTTGTTCCTCCCCTCCCTTTCGGCACCCCTCTCCCTAACCTTTTGTTTTTCTCCAGCTCTACCAGAAATGTCATCATATGGTAGTCGCCTGTCTGTTTCCGTTTCCTTCCCACTTTCCCTCTCCCTTCCTTATCTATGTCTTAGCTCTTGCACTATCTGAAATGTCATCAGGCCGAGTACGATAGTTAATTTCACATCCTTACTGTTCATGGCCTGTAAGAATGTTGTCGTATTTTCCCTTGTTCTCTCCCTTTCCTTGAAGCGCTTTGAAACACATTGTGTATAGGCGCTATATAAATAAACTATCATATCATATCATAAAGGAATTTGTTGTTTTGCCATATCCTGCTTTCCCAGAGAATTCTGTGCATAATCTGAAGGTCCAGCCAGCCAGCAAAAACGAGGCTCCCTACACCTACAACACCCCAGAATCTACCTGCAACATAGCTGCAAGTCTGGAAGTCATCTGGAGCACTATGATTGACTCCCAGAGGGCTGTGTGACTGGTTGTTCATTTTAAAGGCTGATTTATTTTAGTTTTGGCCATATCATGCTTTCCCAGAGGATCCTGTGCACAATCTGTAGGTCCCATCAGCAAAATGAAGCTCCCTGGGCCTACAACACCGAAGACCCTGCCGGCATCCTGGCTGGAAGTCTGGAAGCATTCTGGAGCAACACTGTGATTGCCTCCTGGAGAGGCATGTCAGTGGATGTTCATTTTTTAAAGGATTGTTTAAACCATCCTGCTTTCCAGAGGATCCTGTTCATGATCCAGGGGTCCTTTCTGCTTGCCAAATGATGCTCCCTGGGCTTACCTGCAGCATGACTGAAATGTAGTTAGCCACATGTCTGATGTCCCTCTAGATGTGGCTGAATGTTCATTTTTGAGGAATTGTGTGTGGACACATCCTACTTTTCCATAGAATTCTGTACACCATCTGAGAGACCTGCTTGCAAAATGAAACTACTTGGGCCTATACACCCAGGACCCTGCCAAATTCCTGTCTGGAAACATGGACACCATTTGGAACGCTGTAATTGGATCTCAGAGGTGCATTTGACTGGATTTTCTGCTCACTTTATGCTTCCTTCCAGAGGATTTGGTACACCATCCATGGGTTCTGCCTGCAAAACGAAACTTCCTAGGTCAGTAACAGCTAGGAGTCCTGCTGAATCCTGGCTGGAATTCTGGAATCGATATCGAGCACTGTGATTGCCTCCCAAACGGTCACGTGCCATTCTGCCTCACTTAAGCTTTGAGGTTGTGGAGTTATCCTTTATTGCTTTTGAGTCTTAGTTGCAGATGCCTGGTCTTGACGCCCAACCCATGCATCTGCAGCTAAGAGTCAAAAGCAAGAAAGGGTAACTCCAGAACTGAATGCTCAAGCCAGGCTTCGCTATGCTCACTGTATGCCTGACTCATGCTTCCACACATAAGGATTCTTCGACTTGTTGGTTATTCATTCACCACAGAGCTGCTGTCACCTGCCAAGAACAAGTACAATTCTGTGTTGGCCTTGTTAACTGTTTTTTTTGGTTACCTGGGGCCCCATTCTAGTCCAATTCGAAACAAACATCTGCTTCTTCTCAGCCAACCATTCCCACCTTTCCTTTCTGCTCACCCACCTACACTCTCTCCCTTGGGCTGCACCTTTTATTCACTGTTTTAACGTGCCTATTTCCTCTACCCTTCAACCTTGTACTCAATGGTCTCCTTCTGCTTTCTTGTAACCATCATCCTCAACTTGGTCCAACTTCTTCATCAGTCTTTGCACTCCTGATTGCCAGTGCCCCCATCTGCTCCTGCATCCCTTAAACAGAATGCTCCTGTTCACCTAGCATCTCCAAACTCTCTACCCCCATTGCCTACTACAAAATATCTGCTCTTCTCTGTGACTAAATTACTTCTCTCCCGCAGGGGTAAGAGTGTGAATAGTGGCTAAAGCACCTATTCAGCCCACAAACCTCTAGAAAACAAGAGTGAGTTCAATCATAAAGGTAAAACAGGCACCGTTAAGAGATATGCCTCCTTCAACTGTTGTGGTAACGTAGACCGAGGAATGCAATATTCTCTGTGAATTTGATTCAGTAGCAACCGAAACAGCAAAGTATAGCAATCCAAAAGTATAGAGAATATGCAAATGATAGAGGATGCTGCATTCAGGGTAATAAAGCAGAGGAAGATAAGGCAATTAATAACCACAGTGATAATTAAAAGGTTATTTTCGTGTGTGAATAGGGTTCAATGGTGACCTAGCTAGTCTCTGGGGCCCAAACATAGAAAAGGGGGCCATTACAAGTCAAAACATTTTTTTTTTGTTGCCTGTGTCGATAACAGAGAATCAGGCTTCTAGTTGCTGTTCATTTGTTTGAAGCAGCTTGAGTGTGGTGGCTGCAGTGTTCTAGCAGGGGAGCGGTCTCAAGCACGGGCCAAATGGGAAGCATGGGCCAAATGGGAGCTTGTTGAGGTTCGAGCTGATGTGTGAAACTGGCTGGATAGTGAGGGCCACCAGGGTCAGTTCAGCAGTCATTTGACTATGAAGATGCTGGAGACTGAATATGCAGTTATGGTTGAGAATCTTGACGTGACACCTGATCGTTGCAGTTCTAAGGTCTACTAGCATTGGTTCAACTGGTAATAAGGATCAGCAGCTTATACGTAGGTGGTTCGAACTGCTGATCAATGGCGGTAGATGCAACGTGAAGCTTAGAGTTCTAGCCGAGGCAACAACGCGCTCAGCTAGCATGGTGCGACAGCGAACATGTTTGGACATGCAGGTCAGAAGTTTGAAGGTCGGTTGAGTGCCAAAGGCAGCACTAGAGGGTCTTGATTGTTCAATGCAGTCGAACAGGCTCAAATTGAGGATTATGGTAGTATGACTACAGTAAATGCAGGATCCTGGATGTCTCAGTGCTCAGGTTCTATGAGTCCTTCTCAGGGATCTTAAGGACAAGTGTAGTCCTTGATCCCTGGCTCCCATTGGATGTAGGCTAGTGCACACTTCAAGGAGTCCTTCACCATGATTAGATCTTGGGCAGGAGAGTTACTGGCCCATGTGTCCTGGGGATGGGTAGGGAACAAAGCTTGCCTCTGTCTTGGACACTACGTTTTCTCCTCACTATTTGAGGGCTTTGGAATGTCAACGATCCCATCAGAGGTCCAACATAATTCTTCCTTATATGTTTGTTCCAAACTGGATCTAAGAAGAAGTGGGAGACCCCTTCTTTCGAAGGCAAATGTCTACAGGTGATTGGACTAAAGCAAGCCTACCTTAAGGGGTTCAATCCCTGTTTCTGAGACAAATGGTGTTTGCCTTCTGACATCACAAATAAAGTATTTTGTGCTACGGGAAGTGGAGAGGACAGGAGAGATGATAGAAGGAGAGAGAAACACGTTGTTGGAATGTTCCTACATTTGTGGGGAATTTCCTCTGTCTACACAAATCCTGCCCCTTCCCCTCTCCACAGAATAAAAGACCTTTTTGGTATGCAGCAGCCTGGTGTGAGACTATTCCTTTTCTGAATGGGTGTGCCCTTTGATTCCTGTTCTGTTCCCAGGAAAGCTTCCTGTTGAGTGTATCTCTCTGGGGTGGGTGTAACCTGCCCTCACAAAGGAGCAAAGAGAGGCAACCCCCAGCGCCACAGTATTGCTGGGAGCAGCGAAGAGAGCCTAGCTGTGGAGAACAAACATAATCCTTCCACAGCTGAGCTGAGCTCGGAAGGCTGGTACATGTGTGGTATCATAGTGGTGTGGCTTCGATTCATATGATAGATACTAGCCACCATACCTTAAACACGGGTATGACTTATATTTAAAGTTTAACATGCCACCACGTAAGCAACTCTCTTGGCTATGTTGTTTTTGCAACAGTTGTGCATATCTTAAATGCAGCCCCTGCATTGTCACAGCAGCTGAGCTGTGCTGAGCAGCTGAGCTGTCAGATGGGTACCTCTAACCTCTAAACCTGTGCTGTTCCACTGTAGAAGATGGCAATCACAGCCCCACAGTCAAAAAGGTTGAGAACCACCTTTCTAAGGGACAGGCTCAACCTCTAGGCGAGAAGATATCCAGGTGCCAACTTCACTAGCATGTTGAGATCCAGATTTAGGCAGCATATCAATGTTAACTCTCTGTAGATAGATGGCCCAACACCCAAGCTCTGGATTCTTCTCGACTATGGCCCAGTGTACCTCTGATCCCATCAGCCACCTATAAAGGTAGGCAATGGGCTGATTAGCAACGTCTGAGCTCAGATGCACTCAATCCACTCCCATTCCAGTTTTACAGATTTCTATCTGGATTTTATTTGCCGGCCCATTGCCTGGAGTTCCAGAACAAATGCTGTGCTCAAACCAGCTGTACATCTCTGGAAAAGGGTTCAGCTGGCAGTGGCCTGCTGACTTTTCTGTGGTATATGCAGAGCCACTGATAGAACATGGGGATCCCACCTGAGAGAAGTTAGCTTTCCTCTAACAAAACCACCCAACCACAGGAAGTGGATTTGGATGCATTCGCCTTAGCCTTTTTGCACACTTGAGTGTTCATGTAACTGCCTGCGGCCTTCTCGGGTTCCACAGACTAGGTGTCACTCATGTCTGCTAAACACTGGTGTGACTCCATATTACATTTTCAAGGATATTCTGACACGCATCTGAATTTGAATGTTAACTAGTTTTAGGAACATGGGTGGATGTCTTAAATGCAGCCCCTGCACTGCAGGGACTTGGCTGTCAATGTGGCTATCAGATGGGCACCTGTGACCCCTTAACCTGCTCTGTGCCACTGTGGAGCAAGCCATGCAGATCGGCATACCGATTTAGCAGGGCATAGGTGTACACTATGCTTTTGGCATGGAGGTTGTGAAAGGGAGATCTGATCAGCAGAATTCCTGTCTTCAGATGGAATTACGCATACCATTTTATTAGTTTCATCTAAATAAAAAAAGCCAGGGCTTCTACACACTTGCCAGATGGCAATCTGTCACACTCTCCCACACCTCATATCACTCTTTCACTTAGACTATGTAATGCACAATTCCTCTGCACCACATTCTCCTACATCGCAGACCACTATGAATCGTATCACCCTCAACTTTCACCTCTTGCTTTTATGGAAGCATGGATCTCAACTATTGGCTAATGTGAGGGTTTTATAATGTGAGGTGGACAACTGTTGGAAGATCTTTCAAAATATGCCATTTTATTTTAAAAGAAAATGTTTCAAAATGTCTCACCTACTCTACTTTGTTTAGGAATTCCCTGCCTATTCTAAAAGCTAAGGGAACACTCGCTCTGAACAATAAACACATAAATAAATGGTATGGCCATTCAACATAATGTGAGCAATATGCACATGTTCTAAATAACCTTATCAAGTCCACATTCATGTCCCTTCCCCAGGATTTAAAGTTAAAGCAAAAGTTCATCAACAAGATCCAATGGCAATAACTATACTCCTTTTAGGTAAGGTTCCACTGGCAACAAACCCCCTCCTTTTGGGTGAAGATTTCCACTTTTCACTTCAAGCAAAATAGCTCCAATGATAATCCTGGCCACAATGCTTTGTCATTCCCACAGGAAGATTTGCCACAGTTCAAAAGGAAATGCAACATCCATACAGTTTATGGTACAAAGTTCCCGGTAAACAGTTCAGATTCTTTGAATTCTGCTTTCAACATTCACAATGATATATTTGTCAGGAGAACCTCTGAATACTGCTATGTCTTCTTCAACAACTATATTTATTCTTAACTTTGGACTACTGCTACAACTTCAATGACTTTTGGATATACTTTGACAAGATGTATTTTACAATGTTCCAACCTCTTCACAGGCTAGGCTCTCTTCCTTCAAACTGCTTTCTTCAAAGGAGCAGCCACTTGGCCTCTCTTGTCTTGCTGTCAACAATGGTAACCTGTGTTTGCTTCCATTCAACCTGTACTGCCCAAGACTGTGGAGGCCAGAGAGAATGGCCATTCTCTCTGGCCTCCACAGTCTTGGGCATTACAGGTTGAATCGACTTCAAACATGTTTTTCACAAACAGCCAATTCCCCTTCCCCCAACTTTACCAGCACCTTTCTGCCAGCTTCCAGCCCAACGGTTACCCTGAATCCTTGGTGCCACTTGATTAGCCTCATAACATTTGTATATGTGTTGATTTATGCCAATGAACTGTTAATAACTTCACGGTATTGCTGAATTTCTCTAAACTATGAAAAAGGTTCAGTTTCACTCTCAATATGGGGTAGCTCTTTGCTTTAAGGCAATGCTTGTTCCATTCTTCAATCTTTTATACTCTTGTGAATATTTGTATAAAAAGTATAAGGTTCAGTCTTTCAAGAATAATCATAAGGCACACGCGACTACTATTTGATGTTATTTTCAAGCTTTGAAAGTGTTTCTGTAAATGTATTCCCATAGACACCAAGGATAGAGTTCAGGCCTCATTGTGGAATCAAAATAAGGCACACGTGATAATTCATTAATGTAGTTTTGCCACAGTAAAGATTTTAACTTTGAGATTGTCCGCGTCAAGTGCTCTATAATGGTCTAAACAGCGTTCCCTTTTCTAAATTGAGGACACGTGCCAGTCTTTGAACATTTATAGTCTTTGGTTATTGGAACAATGAGTTTAACAGCATTAGCTTCCTACGTGAGCAAGAAACCATTTTACTTTATACTCGTGTGTTACATTTCCATTGTTCAAGGGATGTTGAATACAGTGGTCCACTTTTACTCGCTGAAAGTCTTATGCGAGTGGCAAAGGAGCTGGTCACTGTTACTAGCAAGGCTTGCACAATGCTTTAGAACACAGTGCTTCACTCACCGGCTTCTGAAGCGTTTGCCCTGGGGGTCGCACTGCTTCCCCGACTTCAACTACAACTTCTCCTGCTTCTGGCTTGCTGGGGACCCACACCTTTCTCCTGAACAGGTGTCTCCGGCCTGGCCACATACCTTGGGAGTTTCCTCTGCTTCCAAGACCCTCAACTTGACAAGTGCTCCTTGCCTTAGTGATCGACACGCCAGCAGCTCGGCAACCACGCAATGAGGCTCACATGGAGAAAAAATTCCTCCAGCACGTCTTCTGCTGCGCAGCCTCTGCACTTAAGAATTTTGGAAGGAGATAATTCTCTCAGAACACGCAGGTGAAATCTGTTGTTTCCACATTCCAGTGTCCCTCTTGTTCTCTCACTTCTGCTTGGTTTGCCAGACTTGTGTATTCCTTCTGCTTCTACTACCAGAACCTGCACTCCAGCCAACCTTCCTGCTCCTTCCACTCCTTTCCTTCTTTGTCTCCCTGAGGGGGCCTTTTATGCCTCCCAGGTTCTGTTATAATTTTCAGGTGTGGGCTAGTAGCCTTAATTGCCTGACTACTGCAATGTCTACTAGGCTTAATCGTCTGACTTTAATAACTGCATGCCTCCCTAGCCCACTTCCTCGTCTCAGTCCCTCTGGGATTCTGTGACTTGTAATTTCTTTCCACTAAGTTAGGTTTTAGCATATTTGTATTATCTTTAAGGGTAGGTTTAATTCATTCAAAATTATTATGAGAGGGGCTAAGCAGATTAGCCTTTGCAGAGAAAACTAGTTTATTGAAGATAACATGTGCACATTCCTTTGTAGTGTACTCTTATGTTTGAGGAAGGTGTTTAGTTTGGGATACCAAAATGTATCTTTCTTTTGGTACATTTGTCTCAGATTTTACAACATTAATGTCCACCACTCTAGACCTAATGTGAGGTTAAGGTACATTAAAATGACAATACGCCATTACCTCTTTAGGTACTTTGGGAAGATTATTCCTTCCAGAGGAAAAATGCTGTGTCTCATCTGACGGAATCTCCTCACCACCCTTGGCCCCGTATCCTCCCAGGTGATCATCCCGCAGTACACCACCACCCCCAAAGTTAGGATCAAGAAGCAGCTGCCTTCTCCTGGCCACCTGGGAGGAGACTTTAGGCAGGGTTTCCGTAAGGGATCCGCATGATTTTTCACACTTTCCACATTGACTTGGCTAGCTGCTCCAACTCTCCCCAAACCATCGGAAAGGGTGGTGGTATGGGGTTCTTATCAATAAGTCCCTCAACACTGGCCACTCACTCTTCTCTAACATTACCACTTCCTCTTTTGAATATGCTAATATTCAACACCACCCTCCTACTTCTCGCACTGTGTTGGCTCCCTATCGACTCACTCGTCCTCTCGACTCCTTCTTCCATGAGCTGAACCATGCCCTTGAGTCACTTCCTACTGACATCCCCATTGTCATGCAGGTGACTTTAACATTCCCAAGCTTTCCACATCCACTAGCCTTGAACTTAACTCCCCCCTATCTGACCATTCCCCCTACACCACCCACAAGTGGCCTACCCACTCTGGTGGGAACTTGTGTGACCTAGTCTTTCTCTCAACTTCACTTTCATCCTTTGAGTTCTCCAATGACCCCTATTCTTCTGATAATTACATTTTTCACTTTAATATCTCAGCCCTTCCATCCTCTACTCATCCTCTGCCCACTTAAGTAACTAAGGTGAAATTCAGGCAGATCTCTCTTGACACTTACCTTGATGATGTGAGGACCTTTCTCCTGTCTCTCTCCCCTATGTATTCCTCTTTTGTTGACTGTGCTTTTCCTGACGTTCAGTATGTACTTATAACTCCCTTTGACCATCACTATCCTGCTTGCACATTCACACCTCTCTGTCCCCGTCCTTAGCCCTGGATCACCTCTGAGATTCAGACCCTCAGAACAAACAAGCACTGTGATCTATGATAATGGAGCATATTGCAGACCCTCAAAATAATTCTAGCCTACAAAATATCCCTTGCTTCCCTCACCACTGCAGTGGATGCTACCAAATCCTCTTACTTCACAAACCAAATCCCCTCCCTTCATAATCACCCCTATAAACATTGATCTACCCTCACAGCTCTGCTCAAAACTCCCAAGCCGATATCCATCTCCTCCCTTCGTGCTAATGACCTTACTACTTTTTTCTAAACCCTCCAAATTTCTTGGCATTCTCACAGTCCTTCTCTCACTCTCCCTCTCCCAGACTCTTTCTGTCTACCACCTCCCCCTACCCATTCTAATCTTGACTACTCTCCTATGTCCCCCACCGAATTAGCACCAATTCTTTGCAGTGCCAACCCATCCTGAACTCATATCGACCTGTTTGCTCCCTAAATGGTCAACAGCTTAGTCTCAATCACCTGCCCTTCACTCTCTAATAGCTTTATCCTCTCTCAATTCACTGGGCTCCTCCCTGCCTCCTTCACATATCCTGCAACTTGCAAACCTCTGACACCACCACTCTCCCTGACAGCGCCACCCAAGGATCAGTCCTTGGACCTCTGCTCTTCACCCTTTAACCATCTGCCCTGGGAAGATGCAACATGTACTATGCATTGTCCTATGGCTTGCACAATCACATTTTTGCTGAAAACAATCATTTCTTTTTCACTTTTTCCGCCTTCACACCAGCCACCTCAAAACGGATTACCAACTGCCTCACTTTAATTTGTTTCTGGATTGCTCTCCGCTGCCTCATGCTGAACTCTTCAACAATGGAAGTCTTCTTTCTCCCAGCATCCAATCCATCCCTCACCTCCCCTCTCCTATCTTCCTGCAGCTTGACCTTCTTGCTCCATCACCCAAGGCTTGCAACCATGTGCATTCTCTTTGATAGCAACGTTCTAATGCAACAATGTATCACTACCACTCTCTCCTGCTCGTATTAAGCTTTCGAAAATTTTGAAAATTCCACGATTTCTTACTCACTACTCTGTGAAAACCCTAATCTACCATGCTTAGCAAACTTGACTAGTGCTCGATCCTACTCCTTGGCATTACTCTCTACTCTAGACAAAGTTATCAACTTTGCTACCTGCCCTTGAAAACCTACCCAGTCCTTTCCCCACATCTTCCTACCAACAGCATGCAGTCTGGTTCTCCATACAAAACCCTCCCTTTTCAAGTTTCCTTCTACTAGCCTACAAATCTATCAATGGTCTTGCTCTTCAGTACCTCTCTGATCGTATCACTCATTACTCACCATCCTGTTACCTCTGCTCCACCTGTGTACTCAACTTCACTGTCCCATGCCCACCTTGCCTCCTCTCACGTCAGCTCTTTTCATCTCTCACCCTGCTTCATTGGAACCCTTTGTCCATCACAATGAAAGCCACACCAACTATGGATCAATGCCTGGCTTAAATATCACCTATCTGCTAAAGAGGGAGTTCCCCCAAACTCTCCCCCATCCTCCCTAACTGACCCCACCACACTCCCCAGTGACACTTAATAATGTAATTTTGTATATTTATACAATTCTCCTCTTTAGTTTGAAGTTCTTCGCCCCTTTGGTTAATGTGCGCTTGCCTGGGCTTTTTGAAATGTGTTATTAAATAAAATGATGGCAGACCAACCTCAAGACAATGTTTGGGGCTAATACACACACATGTTCCTATGCTCACAGCACGACAAACGCATAGACCCATGTAGTCTATGTGGACACAGCCTACAGGCATAGTCCCCCCTGGATATTTAGTTAGGAAATGACAGCCAGGTGTACACGATGCATCTGCAGAATTGGGAGGGCCAAACCATGGACAGCCTGATTAACTAACTAAGGCTCCATGGATCCGCCCTGCTCCTTTGTTGGGCCCTTCAGCTGGTGGCAGTGATTTGCATACCAATTAGATGGTAATTCAAACAGGCCCAAATGGGGCCTGGCTGCATAGGTAAACAAAGGAGACAGGAAACCCCAACAACCTTTCATATGTAACTGTGTGAACCTGAAGCCAGCTACAGCCCTCACTATTTATGACAGTGAGCTGGCATGCCTGAGACTGCATGTTTACAGTAGTTCTCCCCTCCGGGGGACCCCATTCATAAGGCAAGAGAATGGGATTTGCCGGAGCCAGAGAGTCTGGTCTCACTGCAGCTTCAAGGTAGACCTGCCTCTTTAATCAGGAACCCCAGAGAGATACATTAACCAGAGAGACTCTTTGATCCACAACAGACAGGAAGATGGGTGGGATTTAGTATCCCATGTTTTCTCCCCTTTGCCTTTCATGCTGCAAAGCACTCTGGTTATGACCTTATGCATACAGGAGATTGATGGTGGGGACCACAGATTGGTTCATTAAGGTAGGCTCAGCCTAGACCAATCCCTGTGGCCCATTTGGCTTTAAAAGAGGGCTGAGCCCCTCTTTTGGCAGATCATCTGAAGACTTTCCAAGGAGTAGCAAGAAGAGCTCATCATTGGACCCTGGCTGAAGGTACAGTCTGCCTTACATCTTCCGCCAGTGAAGGAAGGCCAGGACCTCCAAAGAGGGAAGCAAGATCTCTCCCCTGAACATCTCCCAGGAAACAGAGGGATATACTGAATCCAGAGAACTCTCCAGATGCTCCAAAACCGGTAACCAGCCAGCACAGAGTGTGCCCTGCTAGACTCTGCAGCAAGGTTCCTAGGTGGGGAGGGCTAGAAGGTCTCTGAACCTACAACCAAGGACATGGCATCTGCCTGCAACACACTCCTCAGCGTTGGACCATTGGCCTTAAAGGATGACACAAACCCATTGAAGAAGCTGGGAGAAATGCCTCAACAAGCATCTACCACCGTCTGCCTTAAAAGAAATTTTTGAGCAAGTTGAGTTCCTTGAGCTGCAACCGACTTGCAACGCTGACCGTTTTCAAGCCGCAGTCACTTAAAGACATCCAAGATGTCTCGATCAGTGCTTCGGAACCACCAACCAGCACTGAGACAACGGTTCCTGACCTCGATTTGCCATGTAGGCCAGCCTGCAGCCGTTCATCCAGCTTTGCTCAGCGAACCGTCTTGCCTCCTAATACCCACAGCTGATTCCCCTCTTGAACTCTGTCACAGAAGCCTGCAAAGTGCCCTGAAGCCGACTCAACCCTGTCAAGCACCAAGAGCAACTACAGCTCAAGGTACATTGTGATTCTGTCCCCCCAGTCCTTCCCAGAAGGCCCCTAGAGACATTTGAAGACCCATTGCTCCCTTTGTGCTAAAGCTAAGAAACCTTAAACTGTTGTGGCTATTAACCATACCCACTACCCTCCTGTCAGTATCCAGAGTTCATCTCTTTTCCTTCTTTGAAACTGTCTGTCCTCTGCATTCCTTTACAAGGTGGGTTGTATTTTGTAGTTTTGCTAGAACTGTCTGTTGTGTATAAATGAAGTCGATAGTTTGATACAACCTTGACTGGACAGTACCTTTTATCATTGGGTAACAATTGTATTTTTGCTGTGTTGCAACTAACCAACGATCCACGACCTTGCGCAGATAAGCCTGGTTCTATCCACGTTACCAAAATTAGACAAGGAGACTTTATAATTTGCTTGTGTTTCCAATATGTTCGGATCCCTCCTGGTGTACTAGAGGAGTGGGGCTGATTGATGGTTTAGAAACCGATATTCATCCCTCGACCACTGGTGCCCGGAAGTTGATTCATCACAGTTACCTTTGTAAGTTAACTGTTTCTTATATATGTTTTTTGTTTTTATTCTGCATCTTTTATCTTATCCTGGTCTATGTCCCAACTCCTTTTTTACACCCACATAAACTGTCTCCCCCCTTGTTCTCTTTATGAGCTACTGTACAGGCACTCTTTGGGGAAATGCCTCTTCCATCTGTAAATGTGTTGTTGTAAGTCATTTTTGATCGAAATTAACATTCGTGTGCATCAAATAAATACAAATGAATAAAAAGCCGCCCAATTACGCCATATCATGGGCACAGAACGTATTAGTCTTGGTCGTTTGATTTGTTACCCAAGGCATATTTAACACGCTCAATTAGTTTTAAAAAAAAAATTCAAAGGAAAGCTACCAATAAAGTGTCATTTTGGGCAGAGCGGATGTAAGAAATGCCATCCGAATGCTTGTCATGATGAGGGTCAGCTGCCGCTAATGGAATGACTAGTGCGCCCACTCTGGTTCCTGACATACCGTAATAGCTGGTAAAGCTGCGTCGCTCTGACAGGATTTGATCTGCTATCAATTGATGCCAAGCTGTTTATCGGGCCTGCCAAATGTCTCCCATCTGTATCACTTTAGTACACTCAGGAAGGAAGCCTGTCCACCTGATGGGTATTCAGAACATGAGGCATGCGATGAAAGTTTAAAAGGTCGGATGCATTTGTAATGCCCCAAAATCTTTTTGATGCATCACTGCTGATGTAATGTCACCCATTTAATAAAGCAGTATTTCACTTACCGTTCATTTTTAATGAGCCTATTTAAGTAATGGCATCGTTTGTCTTCTTTCAAATTAAATCTGCTACGAGCCACTTGAAAGGAGCTCCTGTTGGCTGCGGCTTTTACACCGGGAATGTCGTTTGTCCCGTTAATGGATACCCTTCGTGCCAAAACACTACTCAGCCCACAGACTGAAATACATCAATATGCAGCCATATTAATTAATCTGCAGCTAAACTCTTCCTCCCAATTTTTATGAACTGACTGAACGGCGCTCATCCTCGCAGCGTGGTCAAATGCCGCGCACTAATACCGCAAACCACAGACTCCATAACGTCCTTTACTGGCCAACAAAGTAACTTAATAGACTGGAGCACATGAACTAAATCGCTTTTTGTCCCTCGGGTCGCTCCATAGAAAGAGATCCTTTATCGACATCCGGTTAAAATGGGAATGTTCTGGTCTGGAAAGAAAAACGGTAGGGGCATTTTGTGGCTCTGAGCCGACAGCGCAGTGATATTGGAATATGGTTTACTAAAACCACCATTTAAATGGCCATATTCCTCATAATAACGCAATTGATTCTGACATTTCATTTGTAAACCGACAAATATTGTGATTTGGCACAACCAGCTGGCTAACAGTTATTTGTTGGCCGATATCTCAAACAAAACTTAAACTGTATGCAGTACTGCTTTTAAAATACATTTTTTTAACGAACTGCTGCCAACGATTTCTTTAATTTCAAGTCAAGAAATGTTGCCTACTATTCTCGCCATATTGAAATCCAAAATGGTGGTGCGTGCGAGCAGATAAAGCAGATAAAGTGGGCCATGCATTTATTTAGAGACGCGTTTCTCAGTTGTCCTTTCAACTGAGGATGATAAAACGATTCGTTTTGTGTTGGGAGGAATGTAATGTTTTTACAGTGCTTCATTAATATGAGCCAATCAATTAGGCACACATAAATCACAGAATAATTCTAGAATCCTTTATATCAAAGTGTTATTTTGTTTCTTTAGCAAAACACATATTACTGATGTTCAAATAAAAAATACCTTATCGTTAAGACCTTTATTCTCATAAACAGACATTTGACCTCTTTTGCACAAATACACACTGTTTTGTGTAAATCTTGACTTCCCTGCGTGAGGCTGAAGGATCCTCTTCTTTATGAACTTCCCCATTCTTCATGTGAACATTCTGTGATTCATCGTTTATATCATCTAGAGCTTGAGTGATAGCAATTTCCAGTCTACCAGTGGTCCTCACTACTGTAGAACATCCATCTAGACATCTACATGTTTCTGTCCCCCCAGGTTCTTAGACATTCCTCATGCAGAGTTTTTACACATTTAAATGTCTGATAATTTCACAAGCGGATTGCACTTTTTTCTAGAAAAATGTATGTCGTTTATTTCATTTGCACTACAAAAGAAAGAGAATAGATAAGGATATTAATAGCATAATGTTTCATGCGTGGATGTGTGTGGGTGTAGACAGTGCTTGTGTGTGATTTGTGCAGGAGTCTCCACAACGTTTGATTCGCCTTTGCAGTGTCACCACTTCTACTCTGCAATGTTTCTATTGGCACATATTTTCATCTATGGGATAACCCTGTAATTTCAAGGTATATGCAACTGTCATGGCTATCACCTCCCCTCTCAGAAGGATTCGGCCATGTGTGGGTGTAGTTTGCATACACAAATGTTTTATTTGCACTACTGGGGATAGTTTTTCTTCACACACAATTAAATGTCCTTGGGGAACAGCAATAGAAAGAAATTCATGACAAACCGATAAATCGGTGTGGCATGGATGCTATTCTACTGAAGAAACATCCAAGGCCACCTTTCCCAGCTGATTTCACATCACTCAGACTTGTGGCATGATGCAAAGACAAATTTATCAAAAGAAATTGGAGTCAAAAGCTACCCTTATCAGTGATGCTAAGGTAGTTTGTTTAAAATGTGCAGTGGAGCTTTAGATAACGTATATCAGTGTGCTCTTCCAGAAGATCGGATAAGAAAAAAGGGGGTAGCAAAATGAATTCATTGAATTCTGCAATTTATTAGTTTGAATACAAAAAAGTATTTAAAACAATGACATATGCCGTCCTGGGCACAAAAAATATTGTATATAGTTCACAATACTTTGTACATATTTCAGTGGGTTAGTACAATTGAAGTGACTGTGATTTTATGTATTGCTAGTAATAAGGCAGTACACAAGCATGGTCAACACACAAACAATTCAGGTGTTTCTGGTGCAGTGGATAGGTGAAGAAAACCAGCGGTTGGAGTGGTAGTAACCTGCTGGTAATGGCACCGCACTGTCGTCTGTACTGAGGGGTAACGGAGCACAATGGTGCCAGAAGGAGAGTGCCAGGCACCTAAGGTAGTTCAAGTGTCATGACTGATTGTTGTTAAAAGTGCCAGCGGTTGAGTGCCTGGCGTGTTGATTGTAGTCCGCAAAGTGGGTTGATGATCTCTGTGGTTACTTGCAGGATCAGTCTTGAATCCAGGTCGAGAAAGGTGGTGAGAACCGTTATTTGTGGTTACGCCTGGTTGCTGTGAGTGTCCTCTGAGTGAGCTGTATCGGTGGTTTGCAGTGTTGTCTGACAAGCCGTCCTCTGAGAAAGCTGTATCGGTGGCTTGCAGTGTTGTCTGACAACAGCATATCTTCTGGGTCCCCAGTTTCAATGACATTAACTTCTCAGGGTGCACTCCTTGCTGTGCTCGAGCTCGAGTCGCATGCAGTGATATGAATGCACTACGACTGTGGCTTTTTTTCACACTTCATGATAGCTAGGGGGAAGCATAAGAATGAAAAATATAACCCCGGCCATAACATTGACATGATGGAATAGAGCCAGGCAACACCCATATCTAGCAACAGACAACACGCACTACTGAATACTGAGCAGTGCAGCTGCATGTCTCTGTAACGTACCCTCTGTGTGGCTAGCATTTCCCGCTACAGTTCTTTATTTCAGGTATGGCAAATATGAACTACGGTGGTTTGAACTCCGACACCCACAGAAGCAATTGTTTTGTACACACTAGCCAGATATATGTTATCGTTGTCGTTTTTATCGAAAGTGGGCAGCAACTGAAGTCTGTTAGGGCCCTGTGAAAAGTCAAAGGTGATAAAATTGAGATATGCAACATGTTAGTGGCACATGACCTGGAGTTACAATGAAGTCCACCTGTTAGAAGCGTTTGTCTTTGGATACCAATGCCCACCTGAGACACTCTTTCTTCAAAGACAATGAGTTTGCTTGCACGGGTGTTCTGGGGCACAAAGTACCGTGACCAACAGAAATGCAGGTTGAGTTTTACTATGCTGCTGGATTCTTGCATATGCTGCATGCTGTGTGATGTGATGTGCCAACAGAATCTTACTCTTCCTCCAGCTGATCGACAGCTGTCGCTGGTGTATCCCTGTGGTGGCACAACGCCTCAAGAACATAGCTGGCATGGTTGTCTGGCTATTGATTTTTTTAACGGATCTTTGGGATAGTAGTATTGTGAAATCTGACTGATGTTTGTCTGCATTTCATTTGGATGCACAGAATAACTTTCCGACTCAATATCAAGACTTTGGGTTAATGTTTCCAATGGTGCAGTTACAGAATGGGTAGTACTGCGTGTGGCGATCTACCAAAATGTGACCTTGTGCAGTAGATTAGGGACACTATGGTGAGACATATGATGTGGGGGTGCATGGCAATTTGTAGTGCTCACGAGGAAAGGTTAATGTTACGCTTTGTCATGTACACTATGTTGCTGAGCAACATACCTGTGATGTGTCAAGCACACAAGTGGTTTCAAACCCGTGCCTCTCTATTTCGTCTTGCTCCTTCAGGCCAGTGTGTGGCAACAGGACTTCAGAGCTTGAAAGGCAGCTCAAAACAAGAGTCCTCACCAGATTTGGAAAATCGACCCAGGAAGAGGATGAGACAGAGAGATGTGGTGGGGGAGTAGTAGTCAGATGAGCTGGACTAGGGGTTTCAGCCTCCACCATCAAAACAGTATGTACCCCCAATGTATGTTTTTGGGCACCTGTGTGTGGGCCACAGAGCAGGGTATGGGCTGGTGGCAGCTCCATGTCAAATTTGACAGGCGCTCTGAGTATCCTCCATTTTGGGATACCCAGCCCCTGCCATGGGAATCAGTTGATTCCTGATGAGAGACAAGGTGGCCCCTGTGGCCTCTTGCTTTCCATTGCCCCTTACCTTGTTTTCCCAAAGACCTGGGAAGCCATGATTCGGTCCCTTCCCCTGACTGGCTGTTGGGTGGAAGTTCCATATGTGGTACTGTGGGGATGTCCAGGCCAGACTGGCTGGAGCCTTCCCAATGACTGTATGTTGTGGGTACACCCTTGGGGTGGGACCTGGGTGAATGGATTGTGTGACCAATGTACATTTCATGTTATGGGTGACCGATTTTAGTGTGTGACACAATTAATGAGACAGCCCTCCCCGAAACTGGTGTAAATGCAGAGTGGAGTGCTGAATGACTTGGTGTTTGTCGCAATCCACATTCCTTGTTGTGAGTGTCTGAATGGAGAAGAAGGGTCTGAATACACTGTGAGACTGATTGGCTGCCTGCCTGCTGAATGCTCTTCTGAATGACTGGCTGCCAGAGCCTGGCTGAGCAGTTTGAATGAGAGACGGAACATTATATCGGAGGACCTCTCACTTACTGGAATTGTTCAGAAGCTGAAGTAGAAACTTGATGCTTACCTTGAAGCCCAGCTAGAAGAAGAAGGCTTTGCTGCTGCTTTCCTTCGCCGCAATCCAAAAGCTGTCATGTCTCCAAGAACTGATCCAAGAGAGGACCTGGCTAGGAGACCTCTTTCCAAGTTACAAGAGAACATCGTGCACCAGCTAACCTTCAGCAAGGCTCCCTGGAAATCAATTCTCCAAAGGCTGCCGACCGGAGACGGGGACCACTGAGGAATTTGAAGTGAAGTGCCAGGATGTTGAGGCCATTGGTGAAAATCACCATCGACTGAGGTTCGGAGGACCGCTGTAAACTCATTGACCAGAGTTGCAACTTTCCATTGCCTAAGACACTTTAAAAATCAAGGACTCCGATGCTCATCACTGTCGACCGCTTTGACCCACCATAGAAAGTCAAGGTCACTGATGAACCGAGAAGAATCCACCAGTGGGTTTCCCGCCACCCGAAGTCCACAAAGACGCAGATGAAGATTTGAAAGCCAGCTGTGGTCGAGTCCCGATCGCCAATGCCAAGCGCTGATGACCCTTTGCCTTTGCTGAGGCTACATTCTTCATCGATCTGCTTTGCAGAACCCAACTCTTGTCATCGAGGTGCACCGCACGCCTCCTCTTCGCAGGACGTTCCTGACCGATCATTGGCGAGCACCACAAGGACCGAAGCTGCTGCCTCCACAACATTGTTCACCCTTTTCCTTGAGGAATCTCGATGATCCGTGGCTCCTGCTTTAAAGGGAGTTCACTCAAGAAGGATCCTTCATCGGCAAACTCTGCTGAACCTGGTATGTTGGGGTAGTAGAAAATGTTTGAAGGGAACACGACTCTGCTAAACAATATCTGGATTGAGCTTGTCAATATACTTCATTTACAGGTTGCCCAGGTGGGGGGATTGTGGGATGTATTTACCCATGCATCCGAGCCCTACCTCAAAACTGTGCAGTACTGACATGAAAACATCATGATGGCCAGAGCTTCCCAGAAAATGCCCAGGGAAGTGCATGAGGAATAGGCGGCCACCCATTTTTGCCGATGTTATGGGCACAGAAGGACACTGCCTAAAACCACCATTGGACTACCCACACAGTAGTCTGAAACCATTGGGAATGGCAATGCTGATTGCCAAAAGCAAACCCATAACTGTTGGGAATTCATTTTCTTAAATCCCAAAAAGGGGTGCAGTACCAGTACTCACCACTATCCAAAAGCCGGCGTTTTAAAACAACACCAGATTTTACTTTTTGTAAAACTGAATAAATGAACCCAAAACATGCCAAAGAAAGACTTACTGAGAGGTGGATCCAATGTAAAGTTATATTCTGAAGTGACTTGAAGGTGTATAACAAGACTGGCTGAGCTGTGGATTTCAGCCGTTTAAGTAAATTTGGACTGAAAGACACTACAAATCTAAATGTTCAAATTGACTGAGTGACCTACTTTTGAGTGTCACATAGGTTGAAATTGTTTAAATGTCATAGTTTTAAACTTAGAATCAGCATTCTAGCTGCATATGTAAAAATGTTTAGTTTTATTTGAATGCAGAAACTGGGGAACAAAAAGTGACATTTTATCTGAAACTTGGCTTAAGGAACTGGATTCTGCCCACCAGCCACCCCCATCAGGAGTGAAACTTGAGTCACAGCTGTGTTCCCAGGCCTATCTGCCTTTTGCTGGCCACACTAAGGATATGCCATCTCTCTGATAATTGAATTAAGGGGAGCCCCACAGAATACAGGAGTTCTGAACAAAGCCCTGTCCTGACTCAGGCAAATCTTTTATTGCAGATGTCGTAAAACCGCTTCCTCTTGACAGATGCTGGGAGTGGCAGGGTCTCTGAGCTTGGCAGAAACTGGAAAGACTGGTTTCTGTACCATGTGACCTGAAAAGACACACCTCTATAGCCAGAATATGGTTTTAGAAAAAGATGAATAACTCATAGTACGGACTTGTGAAAATTATTTAAATGATACCATAATTCTTGTGATTTTTCTGCCCACATTTTAAGAGGTTTTTCGAACCGGTGGCATGTTCAGGGGGGTTTTAGCGGAAAAGAGGATATTACTCAAAATGTGTGCATGTGAAAAATCTGACACTTCATCAATTAATGTCCATACTCCTTGCGCACATGTGTGTAAATTTGGGGTAATGTCCGGTATTGCAAATCAGTTAAAAAGTGCAAAATATTGCCATTTCTGAATGCAAGCTCCCAGGAAGAGCAGAGTTTGAACAGGAGATACCTCCTGTGATATGTGAGGGGTGCAGATGATTTTAAAACAATATGTACCTCTGCAAATATGTATTTGGTTCAAATCTAGATTTGTGTGTAAATTGACAGGAGGAGTGGACTTTCTGCAGGCTGTAAAATGACATCACTCTGACACAACTTAGCTCCCCCAATCAGGGGAGAAATGAAAGCTTGGCCAATGATAAGTGGAGAGGGGCTGGCTAGCGATGCTGCTCATACACGCACATTTTAAAAACACATAAAAGCAGAGAGACAGGACAGATAGAGACCTTCAAATCCATTTGCAGCTGGAAGCTCTGCCGGGAAAATCCATACTTTACCTCCATCAACCTTCAGAGACCCAGACCAGACCAGCAGAGTAGAGCTGACCTGTTAGCAGAACCAGAGAGAGCTGACCCAGATCACTGTGAAGTGCAGAGACCAGAGTCCAGTCCTAAACCTGACCAGATCCGTGGCAAGGCATATTTCTAAATATATTGTGAGTACATAGCAAAACTGTGCAGAACCAATCTCTTAGTTAAAATAATATAATTCAATCCTATTTTAATCTAAGTAGAACTGTCTCCTAACTGTCAACTGTCATTTGTAAAGCTGTCACCTGCGATTTCTAGTTGCAAGCTGCACTTGTCTTTTTTGAACTTTAAAATTTCAAATCTGAAATACGACCTTTATTTAATCGCTCATATCTCCGTGACCGTTTGTGCTAGAGACTTGCAGTAACTTTCATCTGGAAGCTGAGATCCCAGTGATAGTCCTTGTAGTTCCTCTGTAATCGCGCTCGGCGCATTCGCAAATTTAGCCGCAATTTGGCATTTTTACCGCGATTTGCAAATTTCTTCACGTGTGAAAACAGAAGCTGCTGGCCTTTCATTTTCCAAAAATTCGTTTAACCTACCAGTTACTCCTAGATCCTCGCTAAAGTGAGCCTGGACTAATATTAACTAGATACCACTCACCCTGAATCTCTAGAGGGAATTAAAAGCATTTTAGTATATTTTTTTTTCTTCATTGCCAGCACATATCAAAGCATTTTGCCTGTGTTTTCAACTTCTGTAGTCTAAGTTGCTGGGTGAACTGAATTACATTTGAATTGCATTTCGGAGAATTGTGTGCCTTCCTTCCATTTCCCTGCATTGCATAAAAGGGGGGGGTGAATTGTCCAAGAAAGTGATTACATTGTTTTTGCTGTTTTTGCTGAAATCCTATCAAGTTATTTTCTGTACTGCATTTCATTCCACATTGCATCTATTCGAAACCATAAAAGTATTGTTGCTATCTTATCCATTTCATGTCAACTCCTTAGTGATTATAAAGAAGTGTGCTAGTGCCAGATTCTCCGTTGTTAATCTTTATCATATCAGATTAAGTGTGATATTCAATTATTAATTTATTATAAAGCGTGATATATATATATTATATATATTGTTTAAATTATCAATTCAACCTTTTAACTTGCAAAACAGAACTACTTCTTGGCTCAGTGGGGTCAGGGGGATTCCAAGGGAGGGGTGTTATTTAGGGGTAGTCATCCAGAACGCATGAACTGGACATAAAGATATATCAATAAGGGTTTTCATTCAGTATTCTAGACTAGGCGTTGACTTGGCTGTAGTGCTGAATTGAATCCTCTTACAAATTGGGGGCTCGGGCCGGACGTTTGGGTTAGAATACCACTTGTGCAGCTTAATACAGCGTGCCAGCTGACCAGATACACATATCCAGTCGGATCACCACGCTGCATTACGCTGTGAAGCATTCCTCAAAAGGGACACTCCAAGAAAAGTTCTGTTCTGCAAAAATAAAATACAAACTTCTTTAAGTCAGGACAGAGACCAATCTCTAGAATGACGACCTTGGTAGATATGAAAATAGCCAGAGAGCACTTCTTACATAAACTATTTGTGAGAGGTGAATGGGCTGAGCAGGGCCAGGATGCCTGGTTGCAGGCCATCACGCGACAGGTCACTGAAACAGGGTCAGACTTATGGAGAGATCAGGGTCCATTACATGTGGCCCTGAGTGAACTATATATGGCTCCTAAGGCCAAAGATGAACACGACAAGATTGTTAGGATAGCGGCATATTTATATTTATATATGGGAGCCATACAGAATAAATGTGCTGAAGGCCATGATCTGGCAAAAAGACAACAGATGGCATTAGAGAAGGCCCAATCTGATCTGGACTCTTCTGAGCAAAGGCTGCACAGGAGCCAGGAGTCAGAAAATGAGACCAGGCAGTACATCACTAAAATAAAGGAGGATATGGATGTGCTGCAAAAGGAAAAGTCAGAACAGGATACCAGATTTCTGGCCTTGCAGAAGGAACACCAAGAAGGTTTGGACTCCCTACTGCAAAGCCAGAAAAAGCTGGAGCAACAACTGGACTTCAACAGGGTATGTGCTGAGCAGGTAGTCACCCTGCAAGGCCACCTAGATAGAGTGAAGGCAGAGAGCAACAAACTAATTCTGAAAGACCTGGATACCCAGGCAGAGTTTGATCAGGAGCGCCAGAAAGCTGGTGCCTTCCAAAGGCAAAGGGACGACCTGGCAGCACAGATGCAGGCTCTCAGTCAGGAAAGAGACACCATAGGCCAGGAAGTCTGCCATTTAAAAAGGAAAATGGAAGAAAATCACCTGGCCCTCCAGGGGCTGGGTGACCTCCAAAAAGAAAACCAGAACTTGTTAGAGCACACCAGGAGGGTGGAAGAGGCTCTGGCAAGAAAGGAGCAGGCCAATAGGGACACAGCTCAGGAGGTAAACCTCCTGCAGCAAAGACTGGCCCAGTTCTCCAGGACCAACCAGGAAGCACAGAGGGAAAATGAGGCCCTCTGTCAACACAATGATAGGCTCCAACAACAGGTAGCGATGCAGGAGAGACTGATAGAGTCTAGTAAGGCCTTAACTGAGGAACTGAAGGCACAAATGCAGGCTCTTGCATTGCAACAGGGAGCAGGGGCGGATAGAGATGAGGTTCGCTGGGAAATGGAAACTCCGGAGCATAACCTCAAGAGCTCTAGTACCAGAGGCCCTCATACCTCTCAGTCCCTGGACTCTGCCACCCCCATGTCCCCTGGCGCACATGAGCACAGGGCCACAGGGATGGCAGATTACTATCCAGCCAGAAGCATGGGGCTCATAGGCCAGTACCTCCCAGGAATGGATGGGCGGGCATCTGGGCATGGGCACCCAAGCATGGTGCAATTCAGTGGGGAACCCCGGGAGAATAGGCCCATTAAGGGCATCCTGAAAACCACCGCCCAGTTAGGTCAGTGGAGGGGGTACCCATTAAATCCTGGCAGCAAGGAGGAATCTGAAGACTCCTCTGAACTGCACAGGACACAGGAGACCAGGTCCCCACATTCTGCCAGCCATTCCCAGGCTCGCAGAATCCGGGAAAACCTGGAAGAGCAGAGAGGAACCTCTGGGAGCAGTGCCTCTGAATCCGAGGACGAATGGACAAGGGTTACCCGAACCAAAAAGGCCAATAAGGCAAAAAGGGCCTTGCTTAAGGACCCCTTAAAGCAGATTAAGGCGATCAGGAGCGTCATCACGCCTTACCATAAGAACGCTAAGTATTCTGTTTGGGAGCACTTAGAGTTGTTTGAGCAAATGATGGAGACTTTCCATTTGAAGGACAGCCAAAGCTGTATTCAATATGTAAAGTGGACCTTCTCCCCGGAATACTCCAGTTTCTTTGCGGGGCTGGAGGACCAAAATCATTTAAGATGGTCCACCTATAAGGCGGCCATCTTGAAACATTTTTCTGTTCACAGAAATCCTCAAGAGGCTCGCAAGGCAGCCTACAATTTGCAATGTGGGGAGGATCAGGCCCCACAAGAATTTGTGCAGGAGTTAAAGCGTGCTTTTGCGCAGACCACCAGAAGGGTGCGCACAGACAGTAGAGAATTCATTAATACATTTTTTCATGCCTTGCCCAAATACATAATGACCCAGCTCGTGAGGGATTTTCACGAGAAAAGATCTTTAGACTGGGTCATTGAACAGGCTACCCGGATCTATGAGGTGCAGAAACCGGTAGATAGCAAAAGTAATGCCCAGAAAAACCCCAAAGCCAACAGCACCCCTGCTGCTGCCAAGGTGGCAGAGGTAAAGGTCACCCCCGTTTTGGATTTGGAGATGGGGGGCCTAAAAACCTACCTGCACCTAATAATGATAGGCCCAGGAGGTCCTCGGGTCAGTCACAGACAGGGAGCCAAGGAGGCAGCCCCACAAATGGGGTCCCTCGCTCTCCTGATTATGTAAGTCCCCGTTACAAGGGAAATCGACCCATCCTGGGTTATGTGTGGACTCCTCCAGCCCAAGGGGGGGGATCCAGCCAAGCACCTAACCCAGGGAACTTCCCTCCAAACTTCCCACAGGAGGGCAGAAATTTACCAAACCCTGGGCAGAACTTTTTCCCCAGATATCCAC
Organism: Ambystoma mexicanum; assembly: GCF_040938575.1. NCBI lineage: Eukaryota > Metazoa > Chordata > Amphibia > Caudata > Ambystomatidae > Ambystoma > Ambystoma mexicanum. The sequence goes on along the minus strand of NC_090922.1, from coordinate 678,216,914 downwards.
CCGACTTTCAGCCCCAAAACCATCCATCCTTCTTTCCCCAATTTCCTGAGCCCAGACCACTGAATCCGGGAGAGGGGAGGCCAAGGGTGGAGGGGTACCCAAATCTTCCCAACCCGGGGTATTACCAGAGGAGGGACAGCTACCCTTCCCGGGATCAGCCCAGGGGAGAAAACAGGGCCCCGTATCAGCCTGAGCGGGTTTCCCAGTTAGAGCGCCAGGTTCAAAACATGGCACGGGATCTGGGTCACATACTGAGGGCTCAGCAGAACCCTCAGATCGGCATGCCGGCGCAGAACGCACCCAACTCTGGACCTGGTGCTCCAGAACAATGACGGGGGCAGCACCCCGATAACACACCGGTCCCCAGGGAGGAGGCACAAGGGGAAGGGGGGTGTAAAGCCTTGGAGGAAGCTTCCTTCCTCACTTGTAAACAGCCCCTGGAAACCCAGGAACCGGAAACAAAATCTCTTGCCCCGGAAAGTCTGCCTCCTAAGGAGCAGAGGGGGGGTAGGAGAAACAAAAGACCCAAACAGACTCAGTTTGAGGAGGAGGTACAGATCTTCCAATTTGAGGGAGAGGGATCCTCAGAGGATCCTGGGAAAAGGATCTTCTCCTTCAGAGAGGGGGGAACTCCTCCCAAAGAAAAATGGGTCCCTAGGGATGCAAATCCAGACTGGGGAGATGTGGAGACTGAGCTACCGCCGCCCACCATCTCATCCCAGAACCAACAGCAAGAAAATCCCCTGGTTCAAACCCACCCTGGGGACTGCCTCCAAAAAGGGGGGGGCGGCCCAGAACCGGAACCAGGGGAACCCACAATGGCTCTGATCTCCAGTTGCCAAATTTTTCTTTCAGATTCCCAAGGCTCTCCATAGAATTCTGCCCAAAATTCTTCTCTCGCGATGTCCAGAACCAGAAAATTAGCCCACCAGTTGTCCAAAAATGTACATTATCTGTGCCCCCTTGAGGAGAAGGATGGAAGATATTATGCCCCGGTACAAGTACAGGGGCAGGGTACAATCTCGGCACTGGTGGACACTGGATCTCAAGCTACCCTTCTGTCCAGAAGGGCCTTTGACGAACTGAATGCAGGAAGGGGAGAGAATTACCAAATTCCTCTCACCTCTCTTCCTGGACAACTCCAGAACTTTGACGGGAAGGAAATTCCCGTTGAGGGGACGGCAGACTTGGACATTAAAATTGGGCGACATAAGTTGAAACACCCGGTCATAGTTGTGACCCCAGAGGGCACCCCTTGTTTACTAGGGAATGACCTCCTGAGAAGGTTGTCACCCCTAATAGATTGCGTAAACAAGGTCCTCTGGACCCAGACTAGCCGACCAATAAAATTAAAACAGAGTGTTAACCATGTTAGTTTAAACGGCACCTGCCACATGGTTGAACAAAAATCTGACCAAGTAGAATTTCACTTCCAGAACAACCAGATTCCAGACCTGACAGTAATAGCAGTAGGACAACAGACTGGTGATGGGGGGTCCTCTCTATTTCTGAAAATCAACCTTCCTTCCAGTTTAAGGTGGTATTCCACGCTGGAAGGAAACACTCTGAAATTCTATACTAATCCACAATCAGAAACTCCCACTCCTATAGTCCTGAAAGATGTGAAATCAGCTCAGAGCCTGGCTGATATTCAGCAAATTGGAGAGCAGTTGTTCATCCCTGTTCAGTTAAATGGTGGGAAGGACTCTGTTCTCGCTCGAGTGTGTGTGAGCAACGGTAAGAGCTTCATCAGCGAAGCCATGTTTCGCCAACTCCCAAAAGATCCAGCCATTCCCACCTTCAAATTGATAGACAAATGGGAAATGGACCTGGAAGCACCTGATTCCAAACATCTCCTGCCAAGCAGGTGTATGCTCAAAATCTCCATTGGCAACAAGAGCATAGTCCACAATTGTTGGGTCGTGCGAGACGTCCCTGCCGCCTTTTACTTAGGCAGTGACATTCTCAATCGCTTTGCCATTAGTTTGGACCTAATAAACTTCAAAGCTTGGTCCCGATTAGCGGATAATCCCATGGGCTTTGATGATCCAGAAAAAGCATTTAGGTCAGCTCAATTACTACCTTATGCAGTTGAAATTCAGATCAAAGAGGAAGTCACCATCCCGGAAAGGACCCGACAATTCTCCCTGGAAGTGAAAGTTAAAAGAGGACAATATTTGCAAAACCCTGATGCTTACATACATCTAAACGCTTCTCTCCAACAGCAAGGGTTGGGGGTAAACCCAACTCCATTAGTCAACATAGAACATGACACCATTCTAATAGAGGTGGATAACAGCGACTTAAAGAGTATTACTCTAGCCGCAGGCACCATTATTGGAATGGCGGTTGATGACCGACATTTTTCCATCGACCTAGTAAATGAACTGTTAGGACCAATCCCCAAGGACTGTTTTGACAGTGACAGTGAGGACAAAACAACACCAGACAGGATTTTTACCCGGCATGGGGGGAACTTCCAGGTGTACACTTCCTGCCCCTATGGTAAGGAAGATGTGACTTGTGACTTCAGGAGGGATGAGGTGATTTTCCAGGTCCATGAGGGCTGCCTTTCCCACCTGAAGCCTCCAGTCCAAATCAGCACTCTGACCAGGGACTTCTCCACCCAGCTGGAGGAGGCCGCTGAAATAGCCAAACCAGAAGTCTTTCCAGGCTTCAGGCAGATGGTGGAAGAGAGAGTCAACCTAGCTGATGCCTGTGTGACTCTGGAACAAAAGCAAAAGTTGAAACAAGTTTTCTTGGATTTCCAAGATCTCTTTGCGGTAGACTCATATGACTGTGGTCGCACCGACATCCACACAACCACAATCCCCACGGACCCTGGCATGACTCCTGTGTTTGTGAAGCAATATCGCTTGCCTCTTGCATCAATGGAGTCCCTTACTGAAATAATTAAGAACCTTGAGTCCAGGGGAATAATCCGTCCAATCCACAGCACCTTCAATAATCCGGTGCTGGGAATATTAAAGCCAAACGGCCAGTGGAGACTCTGCGCTGACCTTAGGGAGCTCAACAAACGGGTCCATACTTCCCGATGGCCTCTGCCCTACATTGACCAAGGGCTGGCCCAGATCCAGGGGTCACAGGTATTCACAGCAATAGACCTGACCAATGGATACTGGACCGTGCCTGTCAGTAGGGAGGATCAATACAAGCTGGCTTTTACCTTTGGAGGCCAGCAGTACACATGGACCCGGACTCCCTTCGGATACCTTAACTCCGGTAATGAGATATTTTCCTACATAAGGCCATGCCCGACCTGGGTGCGAGGGGTAACCTGGCTTATGTAGATGATGTCCTCATCAAAAGTTCATCTGTGGAGGAACACATAGCGGAGATCCGTTATGTTCTGACGCAGTTGAGGGCCGCCGGAGCAAAACTTTCCTTTCAGAAAGCACAGTGGTGTAGAACCCGTGTTAATTTCTTGGGGCATGAGATTACTCCTCAGGGTCTCTGTCCCCAGGAAAAGAAAGTGGAAGCACTTCAAAAATGGAAAGACCCCACAACTCTGCGGGAACTAAGGAGCCTCCTTGGACTGACTAATTACAGCAGAAAGTTCATTGAGGGCTACGCAGAGATCACCAGACCCCTGATTCATCTCCTGAAGGGGGGGGTCAAGTGGGAATGGGGTCCAGAACAAGCCGAGGCAGTAAGACAACTCAAAAGAAGCCTCTCACAAGCGCCCTGCCTAGCTTACCCTGTCAGAAACAAGGAGTTCTTCCTGGAGACGGGGTTCTCTAATACGTGCTTGACGGCAGTATTATACCAAAAGCATGACAAGGTCAATAAAGTAATCTCCTATGCGAGCAAATCTTTATCCTCTGTGGAGGAAAAATTCAACGATTGTGAGAAGGCACTCCTGGCAACGGTGTGGGCATTGAAGAATTACCGCCCTTTTATCCAGGGGGAACACATCATAGTGGAGACTCCACACCAGCCTCTGCAATATCTCCAAAGTGATAGAATCCGGACCGGAAATGTGAGTAATTCCCGAATTACTTCCTGGATTCTGTCAATGCAAGGCTTTCCTGTGGAGGTCAGATATGGCCAAAACAAGAAGAGTCCCCTCGCGCAAGGTCTGGCTGACTTGCATGATTGTGCCAGAGAAAACTGTCTCGAGGACGAAAGTCTAAAAATAAAGGACAACACGGAGGCATACCTTAATTCCCCACACAAAGTCTTTGAAGAGGACAAGTGTGAGGGAATGCCCACTGTCTATGTGGATGGATGCTCTTACCATGTTGACAACAACGGGGAGAAAGAACTGGTGGCCGGCGTAGGGAATGCATGGGTGAATGAGTCCCCAGAACCCTCCGCTGGGTACAAAATTGGTCCCCGAAGTAGTCAGGTGGCAGAATTGATGGCTGTGCATCAGGCCATCCTCACTGCTGTCCAGCATCAACTCCACAAACTGGTCATAATCACAGATTCGGATTATGTACGGAACGGGTTCGTGGAGCACCTGGTTAATTGGAAAACCAGAGGCATGTTATGTGCTAACAGCAAACCCTTGAAACATGGGAAGTTGATCCAAAACATTGATGATCTGGTCACCTCGAATGAGATGACCATCTATTGGAAGAAGATCAAGGGTCATTCCAAAGTAGAGGGACCAGACAAAACTGGAAATGACTTAGCTGATCAGCTGGCCAAAACCGGAGCCATCCAAGGGGATCTAATTGAGATTGAATCCCTGTTGGGGGAAATCCAGGTCACTGCTATCACTAGGTCCCAGACAAATGCTCACAACGACCTTTCAAGTGCACAATGGAGTAAGAAGACCCCTGATGCTGATTTGATTACCGCTCAGAAGGGGGATCCAATAATTGGTAAATTTTACCAGCACCTTGAGGACCCTGAGAACTTTCCCCTGACGGATACCGATTACATTGGGAAAGAGGACCTAAGAGTGTTGATGAAATGTCCAAAAATGTTCCAGATCCAAGACGGTTTGTTGGTAAGGAAATCCAAAGCTGGCCACGACCAGTGGGTGGTTCCTACCTCATTCCGAAGCCTGATGTTAAGTCACGCCCATGATGCGGCCACCGCCGGTCATAGGGGGTTTCACACAACACTGGAAATCTTAAGAGAGGTTGCATACTGGCCACACATGGGGCAGGACCTCGACCAATACTTGAAGGGGTGTCTTGTGTGTGCACAATTTCAGCCATCCTCCCTCACGCACCGTGCGCCTCTCCAAAAGAGGGGGATGACACTGCCATGGTCAGATTTACAAATCGACTTTGTAGGCCCTGTGATTCACTCTGCTAGGGGGAATAAGTACATGTTGACTGTGACATGCTTGTTTACCAAGTGGGTGGAATGTCTCCCAGCCCCAAATTGCAAGGCAGAAACGGCAGCTGCCTTGATGATTAATCACATCTTTTCTCGTTTTGGTCTACCTCAAAGGATTGAGTCAGACAGGGGTAGCCACTTCACCAGTGAAGTAATGACAAAGATGTGCGAGATACTGGGGGTCAAAAGGAAGTTGCATATTGCTTACAGGCCAGCTTCTTCTGGGGCAGTAGAGAGATATAACCAAACCATTGTGAGCATGTTAAAGAAGTTTGTGGCAGATTCTGGGCCAAGTTGGGATATCCGATTACCTCTGGTCCTAATGGCCATCAGATCTACCCCTTCATCTGCCACCAAAATGTCACCATTTGAGTTGATGACTGGGCGCAAGATGGTGCTTCCGCAGCATTTGCTCTACAGGACCCAAGAGCAGACACTGATAAATGCCTCCACAACTCATGAGTATGTGGAGAACTTAAGGAAACACCTTCAACATGCTTTTGCTTATGCTCAGCGGAATCTAGAAAGATCAGCTGATAGCATGAAGACCCAATATGACCTGAAAACTTCCAGGAAGGAATATCAGGTGGGAGACCGGGTCTATCTATACAACTTCCAAAGGAACCAGGCCAAGCAGCGCAAATATTTGCCTACATGGAAAGGACCCTTTGAGATCATCGACAAGATCTCCCCTGTGGCCTACAAAATCCACATCCCCAAAGGTCCTTTAGCAGCGGGGGAAGACAAGTGGGTCCACATAAACCAGTTGAAGTGTTGCCATCCCAGGCACACTTTGCAACAACTGGAGGAATCCTCTGGAATCCTAGAGGGTACTGTCTCATACTAATTCAGTTCCAATCCTGAAACATACCACATCTAGTCTCTAAAATATTGTGATTTGCATGAAACTGTCTCTTAGTTATACTGTTTTTTTTTCAAAATAAGAATGTAATGTTTCATTATGATGAAATACATATGCTGCCCCACTATCTCAACAGTGGTGGAAAAATGTCTATGAATAGGTATTGCCGCTCTTCCTTTGTCGTCCTAGGAGAGATGAAACCATGGAGAATGACCAAGGAGGACGATCCGGAGACCGGGAGCAGAGACGCAACGGGCCGGGGTACCGCCCAATATTCCCATCAGGACCGGCGAGGAGAACCGATCGATCCGACCGGATGGAGAAAAGATGCTGAACTGTGCCATCTATTGGAAGAAGATGAAGAAACATCCCAGGTCTTGCGAGTCCCATCAGTGAAACCGAATGGCCATCGCAAGAGGGGGGCTTGTGGGATGTATTTACCCATGCATCCGAGCCCTACCTCAAAACTGTGCAGTACTGACATGAAAACATCATGATGGCCAGAGCTTCCCAGAAAATGCCCAGGGAAGTGCATGAGGAATAGGCTGCCACCCATTTTTGCCGATGTTATGGGCACAGAAGGACACTGCCTAAAACCACCATTGGACTACCCACACAGTAGTCTGAAACCATTGGGAATGGCAATGCTGATTGCCAAAAGCAAACCCATAACTGTTGGGAATTCATTTTCTTAAATCCCAAAAAGGGGTTCAGTACCAGTACTCACCACTATCCAAAAGCCGGCGTTTTAAAACAACACCAGATTTTACTTTTTGTAAAACTGAATAAATGAACCCAAAACATGCCAAAGAAAGACTTACTGAGAGGTGGATCCAATGTAAAGTTATATTCTGAAGTGACTTGAAGGTGTATAACAAGACTGGCTGAGCTGTGGATTTCAACAGTTTAAGTAAATTTGGACTGAAAGACACTACAAATCTAAATGTTCAAATTGACTGAGTGACCTACTTTTGAGTGTCACATAGGTTGAAATTGTTTAAATGTCATAGTTTTAAACTTAGAATCAGCATTCTAGCTGCATATGTAAAAATGTTTAGTTTTATTTGAATGCAGAAACTGGGGAACAAAAAGTGACATTTTATCTGAAACTTGGCTTAAGGAACTGGATTCTGCCCACCAGCCACCCCCATCAGGAGTGAAACTTGAGTCACAGCTGTGTTCCCAGGCCTATCTGCCTTTTGCTGACCACACTAAGGATATGCCATCTCTCTGATAATTAAATTAAGGGGAGCCCCACAGAATACAGGAGCTCTGAACAAAGCCCTGTCCTGACTCAGGCAAATGTTTTATTGCAGATGTCGTAAAACCGCTTCCTCTTGGCAGAAGCTGGGAGTGGCAGGGTCTCTGAGCTTGGCAGAAACTGGAAAGACTGGTTTCTGTACCATGTGACCTGAAAAGACACACCTCTATAGCCAGAATATGGTTTTAGAAAAAGATGAATAACTCATAGTACGGACTTGTGAAAATTATTTAAATGATACCATAATTCTTGTGATTTTTCTGCCCACATTTTAAGAGGTTTTTCGAACCGGTGGCATGTTCAGGGGGGTTTTAGCGGAAAAGAGGATATTACTCAAAATGTGTGCATGTGAAAAATCTGACACTTCATCAATTAATGTCCATACTCCTTGCGCACATGTGTGTAAATTTGGGGTAATGTCCGGTATTGCAAATCAGTTAAAAAGTGCAAAATATTGCCATTTCTGAATGCAAGCTCCCAGGAAGAGCAGAGTTTGAACAGGAGATACCTCCTGTGATATGTGAGGGGTGCAGATGATTTTAAAACAATATGTACCTCTGCAAATATGTATTTGGTTCAAATCTAGATTTGTGTGTAAGTTGACAGGAGGAGTGAACTTTCTGCAGGCTGTAAAATGACATCACTCTGACACAACTTAGCTCCCCCAATCAGGGGAGAAATGAAAGCTTGGCCAATGATAAGTGGAGAGGGGCTGGCTAGCGATGCTGCTCACACACACCCATTTTAAAAACACATAAAAGCAGAGAGACAGGACAGATAGAGACCTTCAAATCCATTTGCAGCTGGAAGCTCTGCCGGGAAAATCCATACTTTACCTCCATCAACCTTCAGAGACCCAGACCAGACCAGCAGAGTAGAGCTGACCTGTTAGCAGAACCAGAGAGAGCTGACCCAGATCACTGTGAAGTGCAGAGACCAGAGTCCAGTCCTAAACCTGACCAGATCCGTGGCAAGGCATATTTCTAAATATATTGTGAGTACATAGCAAAACTGTGCAGAACCAATCTCTTAGTTAAAATAATATAATTCAATCCTATTTTAATCTAAGTAGAACTGTCTCCTAACTGTCAACTGTCATTTGTAAAGCTGTCACCTGCGATTTCTAGTTGCAAGATGCACTTGTCTTTTTTGAACTTTAAAATTTCAAATCTGAAAAACGACCTTTATTTAATCGCTCATATCTCCGTGACCGTTTGTGCTAGAGACTTGCAGTAACTTTCATCTAGAAGCTGAGATCCTAGGCTTTCCTAGGACCCCAAAACGATAGTGATAGTCCTTGTAGTTCCTCTGTAATCGCGCTCGGCGCATTCCCAAATTTAGCCGCGATTTGGCATTTTACCGCGATTTGCAAATTTCTTCACGTGTGAAAACAGAAGCTGCTGGCCTTTCATTTGCCAAAAATTCGTTTAACCTACCAGTTACTCCTAGATCCTCGCTAAAGTGAGCCTGGACTAATATTAACTAGATACCACTCACCCTGAACCTCTAGAGGGAATTAAAAGCATTTTAGTATATTTTTTTTTCTTCATTGCCAGCACATATCAAAGCATTTTGCCTGTGTTTTCAACTTCTGTAGTCTAAGTTGCTGGGTGAACTGAATTACATTTGAATTGCATTTCGGAGAATTGTGTGCCTTCCTTCCATTTCCCTGCATTGCATAAAAGGGGGGGGGTGAATTGTCCAAGAAAGTGATTTCATTGTTTTTGCTGAAATCCTATCAAGTTATTTTCTGTACTGCATTTCATTCCACATTGCATCTATTGGAAACCATAAAAGTATTGTTGCTATCTTATCCATTTCATGTCAACTCCTTAGTGATTATAAAGAAGTGTGCTAGTGCCAGATTCTCCGTTGTTAATCTTTATCATATCAGATTAAGTGTGATATTCAATTATTAATTTATTATAAAGCGTGATATATATATATATATATATTGTTTAAATTATCAATTAAACCTTTTAACTTGCAAAACAGAACTACTTCTTGGCTCAGTGGGGTCAGGGGGATTCCAAGGGAGGGGTGTTATATAGGGGTAGTCATCCAGAACGCATGAACTGGACATAAAGATATATCAATAAGGGTTTTCATTCAGTATTCTAGACTAGGCGTTGACTTGGCTGTAGTGCTGAATTGAATCCTCTTACAGGATCCTCACACAGAACTGTGTCTTATGGTAAGGACCCAGTATTCTACCAATTGTCTAACCCAACTTGTTTTCCTCCCATATCTGGTGTTGGTTCACAGTGCTATTAGACTTGTATGTCATTTACAACTGTGAGCAGTTGGTGCATTTTAATGGAGTCAAGAGTTAACTGTGGTACCACATAGGTATTGTACATATTTATCATTATAGTATTGCCTGAGCACACAGTGTGTTATTGTGCGTGTATATATTCTGAACCTTATTTATATAAATATAACTGTGTTATCACTAACATAGTGTGTGGACATTCCTATGTGTGGACTTGGGGACTACACTGTACATAAGAACCAGCCCACATCACCTCCTGAGAGATTAATCCTTGATTACTCGTCCATTGCTACCCTATAGAGAATTTTGGTTGGGGTGTTCTGTGATTCTACCCTGCCATATAAAAGGCAGGAGTACAGATAACCTCCCTCCAGTCTTTACACTGGTGATAGTAGTGGGATGCTTATGGTTTTAAGAATCAGTGTGTAACCTTGTCACTTACCAACTATCCACACTTTGTGAATTTGGGGTTTAGTCAGGTACTAGATAACTACATTACAAGCAATTGAATATATGGTAAATTGACTAGGATGAGCTTAGAGACTCTCCCGAGTGCTTGTGAAGCCCGGGAGTTATACTTTGAAGTTACGTCTAGGGCTGAGCTGATAGCTGCCATGGTGGACTATCAGACTGATGGTGATGCTCTTGATGAAGGGGGGGATGAATCCATTGAGGACCCTGCCCCTGGGTGTTTGTTATTGAATCTGTTTCTGGGAGTGCCTCCACTCCTGCTGCCTCTATTCTGAAACCCAGCATTGTTTCTTCAGGGGATTCCTTGGAACTTGAATTATTGGGGATGAAATTGGCCTTGGAATATAAAAAGTTGGAAACTGAAGCTGAATTAAGAAGGAGGAGTTGGCACAGCAAGTGATACTCAAAAATAGGGATCTTGAACTCAAAGAAAGGGACCTTGAACTTCAAAACAAGGATGCCAGAGACTCCAGTTAGAGAAAGCTAGAGTGGAGACTTCAGCCAAACCAATTGAGAGTGCCATGTCCCTAGCCACCAGGTTTAGGAAAGATTTGGTTGGTGTGTATTTGGAGGGTTCTGATATCCTCCAGTGTATTTAAGCATTTGAGATGGCTTGTGGAATCCATGATGTTGATAAAAGAGATTGGGCTAAGTGTTTGTTAAGTAGAGTGCCTCAGACTGGTTATGACTGTATCCTGAAACTGAGTGTTGAAGAAAGGGGTCAGTATGAGTTCATGAAGTCTGCTTTGATTGCCAAGTTTGGACAGCCACCTACCCAATACCTTAAAAGGTTCAGGGAATATAAGAAAAGAGAGAATGTGTCTTGAATTGACTGGGTGAGTGCTGCACATATGAACATGATGGGGTGGATTGATGGATACAAGGTGAAAACTTCTGTTGATGTCTTCCACCTTTTGTTTTTTGAGCATTTTCCTGAAGCCTGTTCACCAGAGCTGAGCTGCGTTAATATGTTGCTGACCAGAACATTTTGGATCCCTTTAAGATGGCTAGGCTGGCTGACAAGTGGGTCTCCCACCGGATGTCCACTAAGGAACCTTGTGGGAAGGACAAGGATGAAGAAAATGGGGCCCTCAGAAGTCTGAGGAGCCCCAAAAGCAATCACAATCTAAACCTTCCTCTCCTAAGGCCCAAAAAGCTAGTGGGAATAAGTCCTATGTGGGTGGGACTAAGAGTAGTGGGCCTCCAGCAGTAAAGCAGGCTCCCAGTGGCTCCAGTACAGTACCCCACATTCCTGGAACTTGTTGTGACTGTGGGGCTCTGGACCACAAGAAGGGTGACCCCAAGTGTAAAGGTAAGGAACTTGGAGTCCAGGCTGTCAGCCTAACCTACCCTTACTTCATGCCTGAGGTAGAGGCCACTGCCCTCCCCACCTCTACAGCGATCACATGCGGTGCCCCTGCAAAGATTTGCCTAGTGTCCCTTGGGGCCTGGGACCAGTACGCAGAAGTACTGGCTACAATCCCACAGAACGCCCACCGATTTATGAGAAGTGTCCACCTGAATGGCCAGCCTTCTACTGGTTTGAGAGACACTGGGGCAAGCATGGCAGTGGTGGACAGGACCCTGCTGATGCCAAAGGACTATGTAGGTGTTCTTCTGAGAACAACCAGGTAAGCTGTTGGGCCTCCCAAATTATCTCCTGTAGCCCTAGTCCCCATCACAATTGCGGAGAAGTCAGCAGAGCATCCTGTCCTGTTCAGGACAATGTACCTGATAACATTTTGTCAGGGGATGATCTAGTGGAGTTGAGGTTCATCTCTGATGGTCTACCCCTGACTGCTGCTGCAGTCACTACGTCACAGGTTGCACCGGGTCTGACTGCTAGTCAGGTATCCAAGCCAAAGGTGAGACCCAAGGAAAGACGGAAGAGCAAGAAGGCCACCTCAGCGAAGGGGGCTCCTTCTCACTGGGATTCAGTCTCCAGACGGACTGGGTACAGTGGTAACCTGAGACTCAACTCCTGAGGGAGAAGAGCCAGAAGACCCTCCTGCAGGAGAGGTGCTCAACCCAGAGGATCACGCTGACCTTCAATGCCTAATGGCTGCAGGGGGGCCCTCTAGGGGCAACTTCTGTAAGAGTCAGAGAGAGTGCCACTATCTTGAGGGTCTGAGGAAACAGGCTCTGGCCCAGGCACAATGTGAAGTGCCTAGGTCTTTCAAGATTCATTGTGAGGGTAAACTCCTTTGTAGTGAGCACGCTAAGCCTGAACCTGGTGTCTTCAAGATGCTGGTGGTACCCCAGGTTTACAGGCCCTTCATACTGCAGTTGGTGCATGAGGTGCTCTTAGCTGTTCATCTTGGGACCAAGAAGACTAAGCAGAGGCTCTCTGCACATTTCTACTGGCCCCGGATGGGAGTAGAAGTGGATTCCCACTGCCAGACCTGCCCCACTTGTCAGTTGCCTGGCAAGACTGGAGGCAGTGTCATTGCCCCTCTGCAGCGCTTGCCAGTGGTTAGCACACCATTTGAGAGGGTGGGCATCAAAATCGTCAGTCCCCTTGACCGTCCCACTTCAGGTGGACATCAGTTCATATTGGTCTAGGTTGATCAAGCAACCAGGTACCCTGAGGCTATGCCCCTTCGGACCATTACCGCCAAGGTAGTTGCCAGTGCTCTCCTGGGCATTTTCACCAGAGTTGGATGCCCTAAAGAGGTTGTCTCTGACAGAGGATTCAACTTCATGTTGAGTTACATGCAAGCAATGTGGAAAGAGTGCGGAGTAACGTACAAGTTCTCCACCCCCTACCATCCCCAGACCAATGGTCTGGTTGAGAGATTTAATAACATTCTCAAGGGCATGCTGGATGCTTTGGAAGAGCCCCTAAGGAGAAAATGGGATCTCCTACTGCCATGCCTGTTGTTCGCCTACAGAGAAGTAACCTCAAGAGGGTGTTGGTTTCAGCCCCTTTGAGTTGCTCTTTGGACATCCCGTGTTGGGGCCCCTTGCCTTGATCAAAGAAGGGTTGGAAGCCACCTCTCCAGGTTCTGCCAAGCAAGTGGGAGACTATGTGTTAAGCCTCAGATGGAGGATGACACAGATGATGGGCCAGACAACAGCGAACCTTAAGGCAAGCCAGGAGTTGAACAAATACTGGCATGACCTTAAAGCATCACAAGTGGATTGGACTCCAGGACAGGGGGTCCTTGTGATGAAGTCTGCCAAGCCTAGGACTTTGGCAAAGAGGACTGGACCCTTAAGGATAATCTTCAAGATGGCCGTAGTCAATTATCTGGTTGACATGGGAGTCCCTGGGGTAGCCCCTCAGGTATTCCACGTCAACAGGCTCAAACCTTTCCACAGGCGAGCAGTAGTCACATGTCTTCTACTAGCGTCTGAGCAAGAGGAGGATGAGAGTGAGCCCCTTCCTGATTTGCTGCTTAGCAATACTCAGGATAGCTCAGTGGAGAGAGTGCATCTCTCTCCAGATCTGACATCAGGTCCTGCAGGGCTTTGCTCCAGCAATATGCCCCTATGTTCTCACTGACACCAGGCCTCATCCCGTGTTGCATGCATGAAATTGATACTGGTGGCCTTTGTACCTGTCAAAAGCAGGTGCTATCAGATGTCAGACACTGTAAAGAACCGCATCCAGGCTGAGGTCTCCAAGATGTTGGATCTGGGTGTTATTGAACCCTCAACCAATCCCTGGTCTAGTCCAATGGACCTTGTTCCCAAGGCAAGTTCCCAGGCAGGTACCAAGGATTGGCAGTTTTGTGTGGACTACAGAGGGATTAATTCCATCACCAAAATTGACGTGCACCCATTGCTCAGGGCTGATGAGTTTATGGACACGAAAGATGCTGCCAAATTTGTTAGCCCCTTTGACCTTCCATGTTAAGGGGCAGAGCCTGGAACTCTGTGCACATGACCCCACTGGGGCTTGCACATGCTTAATAGCATGTAATGGAAACAAACAAACACAAAGCAAAAGATTGCAGCCTTACAGAAGGCTTCTGTGTCCTCATTGCAGGAGAATGGACCTGCAGACTATATTTCCCAAGCACCCCCGTGCCAGGAACTACTTAACCAAGTCCACGTTTGGCAAGGCACGTGCGCGCATGTGCACACAAACCAAAGCACGGGGCTTATGCTCTGATACTTGACCTGAGAGGAAGTGTTTGTCAGAGCTCCCTCCACAGGGATCAGCACGAGGGCCCACGCCCGACAGAACTCCAACACAGGCCCCTCGCCTGCAAGAGATAAGTATTGCCGTGCAAGGGAGGCAAGAAGCACAGGGGAAAAGCGCAGCGCTGTAGTGCAGCAAGAAGGAAATCCACAGAGAGAAGCAAGGGGCACGTGCAGGGTGCATCACCCAGGATCACCAGTCCCCCTGCCTCACTGAAGCTACGTGTATTCTCTAGTGTCACCATATTAATGCTAAAGTGTCCGGCGGGGTGAACTCAAATTGCGCTCACTTGCGGAACGACCGCCTGAGCAGTGCATGTACTCTGCATCCCATTTGAATACTAATTAGCCTCGTGTAGCGGCTAGCTTTGTGCGGCTTGGAAACCGCAACACTTTACTTGCGACACACAGCATGACTAATCGCCCCTTGTGGCAAACTCCTTAGACCCTAACGCAGCAGCAATAAGTACAGGTGCAGCGCAGAAATGTTGCCTACTATTCTCGCCATATTGAAATCCAAAATGGTGGTGCGTGCGAGCAGATAAAGCGGGCCATGCATTTATTTAGAGACGCGTTTCTCAGTTGTCCTTTCAATTGAGGATGATAAAACGATTTGTTTTGTGTTGGGAGGAATGTAATGTTTTTACAGTACTTCATTAAAATGAGCCAATCAATTTTCACACTTAAATCACAGAATAATTCTAGAATCCTTTATAGCAAATTGTTATTTTGTTTTTTCAGCATAACACATTTTACTGATGTTCAATTAAAAAATATCTTATCATTAAGACCTTTAGTCTCATAAACAGACATTTGACCTCTTTTGCATACATACACACTGTTTTGTGTAATTCTTGACTTCCCTGCTTGAGTGATAGCAATGTCCAGTCTACCAGTGGTCCTCACTCCTGTAGAACATCCATCTAGACATCTACATGTTTCTGTCCCCCCAGGTTCTTAGTCAACAAAACAATTGGACCTATGGAACCGGAAATAGCCTCTCAATACATTTATTTATTTCATAAATACCAATAAATGTTCAATTTTCAATTTCTAAAAACTTTTATTTGCATATCAGATTCATATAAAATACTAGAACATGTCCACAGACAAGTATCTACAAGTTCCACTCATACTCTGTCACTCCTACCATTCGTTCAATTTTTGCTTTTTCGTATCAAATTTTTTGACATGTAAATATATATGGCCTCACATATGGACGGCCTCCAACCCTAACTCCACTTTACACAAAAGTCCTCCATTCGATTATCTGATGGTTCCGTCTGTGTGTTTCTAATTACACCGACATTAGTCTACACGTGTTTCGGTTGTCTTTTTTCGCGACATCAACATTCATCGACACTTTGTTCATACAACCTTCTTCAGGACAAAATTAGGGGAGTTTCCTTATTCCCATACGCATCGAGTAGGGTGAGTATCACCACCTAAAATACAATATATAATATCAAAAACGCGCTAAAATCAGTTGAACTCAGTTTCATACATTCTCTGTTAACATAGGCTATTCCCACTGATTTGTTGACTATTATATAACGCCTGACGGACCTGGGACTGTAATCAGGCACCCCTTTGTTTTATAATATTGTGGTACAGCCTGTGGCTGTAGGGGCAAGAAGAGATTAATTGATTGAATTAATACAAATATGGAGGGAGTCCATTTCTTCTCCTTCACAGACGAGCACTACAAGAAAATGCTAGGTGTTCCGGCGTTACTAGGTGATACAAAACCAGTAGCTACAAATAACAGTGGGGTTGATGACTTAGAAAAAATCTATCAGAAAATGAAGAAATTAACACAAACGGATCTACACGGGAAGTTCATGCTTGAATATCTTAAGGCGGGGATTATTCCCGATGGATTACAGGTTAGAAACATCCCGCGAATATTTGTGGACAACCCCAAATTTCAGAAGAATTTCAGTGGGGTTGGGAACAGATGTTCGCGGGATTGGATTCTTTTAATTGTGGAAACTGCAAAAGAAGAGGCAAAAAAACGGAGACGAATTGGCAGAACTGGAGAAAATGTTTCTAGACAACAAAAATATCATAGATTCAAAAAAACTGTTGGAAGATCTAGAAGTAGAAATAAAGAAATTCAAACAACTTAACCTGAACCGAAAAATTATAAAATTAAAAAAAGATCTGTCCAATTATATGGAAGAAAGAACCTACCCATATTTGAGAGAGGGGTTCTTCGCAGATCTTCCCAAAACACAATCCAATAGAAGAAACAATAGATATGTGTCATTTTCCAACACCTCGGGGTCCTCCAGTGGTTCTGATCCCTCCCTTAGCAACCAGGGAGGAACCATGGGTTCTAACACAGGAGGCAGAGGAGGGCCCCCAAACCAACAGGATTTTCCCAGGGGCCATCAACGAGAACGCCCAAGACAGGGCCCAGGAATGCGTACCAGGCAGTGGTACATGAACCAATAAGCCAAGAACAAATCCCTGTTTTTAACTTATCCACTGAGGCTCTAAATGAAGTAGAACTTAGCCCTTTGTCAAGGGGTCTGTCCTTCGTACTGGCAACGAGAGCAGACTGTTTTGACACAGAAGTGGAACTACACAGATTTTTCCGGAACATTAGACTCAAACACTATTTTGAGATTTTTCTCTGACTATTATATAACGCCTGAAGGACCTGGGACTGTAATCAGGCACCCCTTTGTTTCATAATACCCCCAGGTTCTTAGACATTCCTCAGGCAGGTTTTTACACATTTAAATGTCTGATATTTTCACAAGCGGATTGCACTTTTTTCTAGAAAAATATATGTCGTTTATTTCATTTGCACTACAAAAGAAAGAGAATAGATGAGGATAGTAATAGCATAATGTTGCATGTGTAGATGTGTGTGGGTGTAGACAGTGCTTGTGTGTGATTTGTGCAGGAGTCTCCACAACGTTTGATTCACCTTCGCAGTGTCACCACTTCTCTGCAATGTTTCTATTGGCACATATTTTCATCTATGGGATAACCCTGTAATTTCAAGGGATATGCAACTGACATGGATATCACCTCCCCTCTCAGAAGGATTCAGCCATGTGTGGGTGTAGATTTTGTTTCAGTTTGCATACACAAATGTTTTATTTGCACGACTGGGGATAGTTTTTCTTCACACACAATTAAATGTCCTTGGGGAACAGCAATAGAAAGAAATTCATGACAAACTGATAAGTCGGTGTGTCATGGATGCTATTCTACTGAAGAAACATCCAAGGCCACCATTCCCAGCTGATTTCACATCACCCAGACGTGTGGCATGATTCAAAGACAGGCATAACTGACCATATCTCAAATATAATTGGAAATTATCTAAAGTTCTAGGAGACGTGCAACATCATACACAATTCGGGCAAAGTGCACAAACGTATGGCGTACAAATAGTTCACGGCAGATGTGCATAATAATGTGCCATGCTCTGGCTTTTACACTTCACTTTTTTCATTGGTCAAAACAATCATTGCACACTGGAAGACCAGTGTAAACGAATACCGATGTCTGAGTGCACGTGGACACAGGGACGTGTTCAGTCCTTGCATGCAATTGTCACTATGGCATATATTACTGCCTGGAGACATAAACAGACGACAAACACACACATGACTTACACGAAAGAGCAAGGACATCATAAACTGGGCCTCTTTCAAGAGTGTGCTGAAGTGCAAATTCATGTAATGATACCACATGTCTCCACCAACCCGAAAAACATCTGTACATGTGTTCGATTTGGCAAATGTAACATGCAACCCTATGAGAGCATGCTTCACGTGACTGATTGCAAAATGCATAACACATATAAACCTTTGTGGACACTGGACCTCATTACAAAAATTGCGGAATGGGTTAACGCGTGCCGCTAATGGTGGCGGCACCCGTTAACCCATTCCGCAATATTACGAGGTCCCCTCGCGGGACCCGGTAAGGACGCCTGGTAAAACTCCCGCGAGGGGACCAGGGAGCTAACAATGGGCCGGTCGTAATCGGCCCGTTGTTTGCTCACTGCACCCATTCCCATTGAGCCCTATCGGTGCTCAAATGGGAATGGGGAAGGTCCGGGCCCGGGTTCCCTGTAGGGGGAATTACCGGGCCCTCCAAACTCGGAATGGCCCGGTAATTCTCCATTCAGGGAACCCGGACCTGGACCAGGTTTTGGTGGCATCCATGCCGCCAATAGCGGCATGGCTACCGCCAAAGCCATAATGAGGCCCACTGTGTTAAGAGGGGGTTGGAAACACTCTCAGCCTGGAGTAGGAGGTCTACCAGGGAATAACCCAGTGCTGGTCCGTCCCCATAGAGGCATCGTGGCAGTTGGGAGCAACCTAGTTCCTGCACCTCCGCAAATGCCAGCGTATGCATGAGCAGTATCCATTTGTCTCACACGGGCCTCATTACGACTTTGGCGGTAGCCAAAATCGGGTCCGGGTTCCCCGAATGGGGAATTACCGGGCCATTCTGAGTTTGGAGGGCCGGGTAATTCCTCCCTCCAGGAACACGGGCCCGGACCTTCCCCATTCCCATTGAGCCTCCATAGGGCTCAATGGGAATGGGGAGGGAGCTAACAACGGGCCGATTATGGCCGGCCCGTTGTTAGCTTGCTGGTCACCTCGCGGGACCGGGTAAGGCCGCCTGGTTTGACCAGGCGTTTCTTACCAGGTCCCGAAGTGAACCTCGTAATGAGGCGGAACAGGTTTCACGGGTCCGCCCCCTTTAGCGGAGCCCGTTAACCCGTTCCGCCTCTGTCGTAATGAGGCCCAGTGTCTCTTACACAGAATGTTCACCAGAGCTTCTTTCTCCTCTTCAGATCCAGCAGCAATCGCCTATAATAAGGGTGCTCTGGCACAGTTGGCACAGCTGGCAGGCCATACCGGCCTGTAAATCATGTTTAGGCAATTGCTGTTGAACCAGACCCTCTACAGTTGACACCTCTCTCATCATGGGGACCAGAGGTGTGCAAGAGTGGGCAGCGATGTGTGCCTGAGGGTGACCACAGGGCGCTGGTGGATATGATGGAAAGGTGAGAGCATGAAACGATTTTGGTTTGCAAGTGCTAAATTCGACTAATAGTGTTCATGTAGCAAAGGCTAATATGCTTGATGTGTTTATTGCACCAAAGCCTGCTATTTATTTCCCACTGCCATGGGAGCACATGCATCCATGTTTCATAGGAGCTCCACACTGTGCTGGTGGGAGCTGCCTATGCATCTGCACTGGAGGTCTGCTCCAGTGATGGAGGGGAGGTATGCAATTTAGCAAACTAATGAATAGTATGCATATCTTCTGGGTCCCCAGTTTCAATGACATTGGGCCTCATTCCGAGTAC
This sequence comes from Ambystoma mexicanum, assembly GCF_040938575.1. Classification (NCBI taxonomy): domain Eukaryota; kingdom Metazoa; phylum Chordata; class Amphibia; order Caudata; family Ambystomatidae; genus Ambystoma; species Ambystoma mexicanum. The sequence continues at coordinate 678,197,239 of NC_090922.1, read as the reverse complement.
GGCGCTAACCAATGGCGCTATTAACGCCTTGGTTGACGCCGTACCCGGACCGGCAGCGCCTTGGTGGTTGGCGGAATTACCGCCCCATTCCAAGGTTGGCGGGGCGGTAATTCCCCAATCCCCATTTACCCTTCCCCATTCCCATTCTTGCCCCATAGGGCATAATGGGAGTGGGGAAGGCGTCAATTACGCCACCGTAAATTACGGTGGCGTAATTAACATCAAGGTCCCTTAGCGCCATGGTTTTTAACGCCTGCTAAAAGCAGGTGTTAAAACCACCATGGCGCTAAGGGAACTCGGAGTATGGCGGTAAGGGATTAACGCCACCGCTCTCGTTAGCGGTGGCCGCTATCCCTTACCGCCATACTCGGAATGAGGCCCATTAACTTGTCAGGGTGCACTCCTTGCTGTGCTCGAGCTTGACTTGCATGCAGTGATATGAATACACTATGACTGTGGCTTTTTTTCACACTTCATGATAGCTAGTGGGAAGCATAAGAATGAAACATATATCCCCGGCCATAACATTGACATGATGGAATAGAGCAAGGCAACACCCATATCTAGCAACAGACAACACGCACTACGGAATACTGAGCAGTGCAGCTGCATGTCTCTGTAACGTACCCTCTGTGTGGCTAGCATTACCCGCTACAGTTCTTTATTTCAGGTATGGCAAATATGAACTACGATGGTTTGAACTCCGACACCCACAGAAGCAATTGTTTTGTACACACTAGCCATATATATATTATCGTTGTCGTTTTTATCGAAAGTGGGCAGCAACTGAAGTCTGTTAGGGCCCTGTGAAAAGTCAAAGGTGATACATTGGCCATTGAGATATGCAACATGTTAGTGGCACATGACCTGGAGTTACAATGAAGTCCACCTGTTAGAAGCGTGTGGCTTCGGATACCTGTCTCCAAAGACAACGAGTTTGCTCACACGGGTGTTCTGGGGCACAAAGTACAATGCATATGCTGCATGCTGTGTGATGTGATGTGCCAACAGAATCTTCCTCTTCCTCCAGCTGATCGACAGCTGTTGCTGGTGTATCCCAGTGGCGGCACAACGCCTCAAGGACATAGCTGGCATGGTTGTCTGGCTGTTGATTTTTTAAAACGGATCTTTGAGTACTGTTGTGAAATCTGACTGATGCCTGTCTGCATTTCATTTGGATGCACATAATAACTTTCCTACTCAATATCAAGACTTTGAGTTAATGTTTCCAATGGTGCAGTTACAGGATGGGTAGTACTGCGTGTGGCGATCTGCCATAATGTGACCTTGTGCAGTAGATGAGGTACAGGATGGTGAGACATATGATGTGGGGGTGCAGGGCAATTTGTAGTGCTCACTAGGAAAGGTTAATGTTACGCTTTGTCATGTACGCTATGTTTCTGAGCAACATACCTGTGATGCATCAAGCACACAAGTGGTTTCAAACCCGTGCCTCTCTATTTCGTCTTGCTCCTTCAGACCAGAGTGTGGCAACAGGAATTCAGAGCTTGAAAGGCAGCTCAAACACGAGTCCTCACCAGATTTGGAAAATGGACCCAGGAAGAGGGTGAGATAGAGAGATGTGGTGGGGGAGTAGTAGTCTGATGAGCTGGACTAGTGGCTTCAGCCTCCACCATCAAAACAGTCTGTACCCCTAATGTATGTTTTTGGGCACCTGTGTGTGGGCCACAGTGCAGGGTATGGGCTGGTGGCAGCTCCATGTCAAATTTGACAGGTGATCTGAGTATCCTCCATTTTGGGATACCCATCCCCTGCCATGGGAATCAGTTGATTCCTCATGGGAGACAAGATGGCCCCTGTGGCCTCTTGGTTTCCATTGCCCCTTACCTTGTTTTCCCAAATACCTGGGAAGCCATGACTCTGTCTCTTCCCCTGGCTGGCTGTTGGGTGGAAGTTCAATATGTGGTACTGTGGGGATGCCCAGGCCAGACTGGCTTTAGCCTTCCCAATGACTGTATGTTGTGGGTACACCCTTGGGGTGGGACCTGGGTGAATGGATTGTGTGACCAATGTACATTTCATGTTATGGCCCCTACACATAGCCTAGCACTGCATCACTGTATTGTTCTGCACCTAGCCTAGCACTGCTTCAATGTTTGGTTCTGCATCTAGACTAGCCTAGCACTGCCTCACTGTATTGCTCTGCACCTAGCCTAGCACTGCTTCAATGTTTGGTTCTAAATCTAGACTAGCCTAGCACTGCCTCACTGTATTGTTCTGCACCTAGCCTAGTACTTCCTCACTGTATTGATTTGTACCTACCCTAGCACTGCTTCAATGTTTGGTTCTGCATCTAGACTAGCCTAGCACTGCCTCACTGTATTGCTCTGCACCTAGCCTAGCACTGCTTCAATGTTTGGTTCTGCATCTAGACTAGCCTAGCACTGCCTCACTGTATTGTTCTGCACCTAGCCTAGCACTGCCTCACTGGATTGTTCTGCACCTAGCCTAGCACTGCTTCAATGTTTGGTCCTGCATCTAGACTAGCCTAGCACTGCCTCACTGTATTGTTCTGCACCTAGCCTAGCACTGCCTCACTGCTATGATCTGCATCTAGCCTAGCATGGCATTTATCCACAGAGTGTATTTTCAAATTTAGGCACTGTCCCATTGCTACCCAGCCCTAGTGTGTACCTGACTTGCATTGTGTAGCCCAGACCATGATCACCTGGCTCACTCTCACTCTCACCATGTTCCCTCACTTAAATCTCCAGAACCCCTATGTTCTACCAACCCAGACATCACTGCCCGCAACAACAGAATAGGCACTAGGCTGCCCCTTACAAATAGCATTCACCTTGCCAAACTCAACACCAAAACTAAGAAGAAATTAAAGACCCCCAATGAGCCTGACCCACTCCCCCTAAAAGGAGCCTTACTCAATGCCAGATCCCTGGCCGCACACCCCACAGAAATTGCTGACACCATTCTAACCTATGTCCTTGACTTCCTTGCCCTAACGGGAAAATGGCTACACGAGGCCTCAGGACCACATCTATCGTTAGCCATTCCTGCCAACTACTCCATCCTCAGAGCAGACAGACCTAATGGTAAGGGAGGAGGTGTAGCGATCATTTCCAAATCACCACTAGGCTGCAGACTAGTCTCCACCCTATCACTTAAATCCTGTGAGCTACTCACAATCAAGTTACAAACCTCCCCTACAAGTACAATTAAACTACACCTTATATATTGACGCCCAGGGCCCCCTGGAACCTTCGAGGAAGACATTACAGCGCTCATCACTGAAAATTCCAAGCCACTAGCACAAACTATTATCTTCGGCGACTTCAATCTGGGTTACAACGACCCTAAGGACGCACCAGCCGCATCCTTAGCAAATGCCCTAACTGAGCACGGATTTGTTCAACTCAGTATCTCACCAACTCACCAGAAAGGCAGAATTCTCGACTGGGTAGCAACTTTTAACTGCAACACCACCTGTAAGGAACCCCAACCTCTCACATGGACGGATCACTACCTTCTCCCACTCGAAATTCACATCAACCAGGCCACGCCTAAGAAACGCCCCCTGGCACCTGCCTGCCCAACCAGAAACAAGCGCAACATCACTTCCGAAGCCCTGTTACCTATGGTCCTACCCACCCTTAACGCTCTACCGGACAATGCTGACCATAACCTACTAGTTGACACCTTCAACAACTCCATGGCTACCGCCATCGATACCATTGCCCCTCTGAAACTACGTAAAAGTAAACCAATAAACCACTTGAATTCGTGGTACACTCCCGAACTCAAACTACTCAGGAAAAAGAAAGCCAAACTAGAACTACTATGGAAAACCAATTCATCACCTGAAAACAAATCCAATCTCAAGAACATCTCCGCGCTATACAAAAGTGAGATAATTTGCACCAAGAAAGATGCCTAGAGCGTTAGGATTTACCAGGCAGGCTCTTCCTCCATATAATTATTTAACATTCTAAAGGAGCTAGAAAACTCCAATCCCCGCCAGCAACTGCTCAGAAGATAAAACCTGGTGCACCAGCATCCAGAATGCCCTCAACAATAAAATCACAGGGCTCCAGACCAAAATTGAGGACAAACGTCAACAACTCTTCAGCAACAAAACCACTAACCCTAGCTTAAGCCCACCAACACCTAACAAAGCCAATATAGGCTTCATCTTTAAGAAAGTAACCATCTTAGAAGTCCAAAAAATCATCTCTTCCCTAAAACCTTCTAATTGCAAAGGGGACAGCTGCCCTGCCCAAATAATAAAAGACGCTGCCAGAGACCTCTCCCCTTTTATCACCAAGCTAATCAACCTTTCATTTGCTAACAATTCTGTCCCCAACAACCTAAAACAATCTTGGGTGCTCCCTCTCCTAAAAAACAATCCCTCGACCCAGCCATACCAACTAATTATAGACCCATCGCCACTGTCCTTTTCTGTTAAAAATCCTGGACAGAGTCGCCTACATCCATATTCAGGAATACCTGGAATCTAACCAACTGCTAGGTATACGTCAATCTGGCTTCAGACCTCAACATGGAACTGAAACCGCTCTGGTTGACCTAAAAAGCCAGATTGATGAAATCAAAGACAAAGGCAATGCAGCAATCCTACTTCTCTTAGACCTTTCAGCGGCCTTCGACTTAGTCGACCACGAAATCCTATGCAACCACCTATCTATCGGAGCCCACTTCTCCTCCTCTGCCTCCGCATGGATACAATCCTTCCTGGCGAATAGAACCATGTGAGTCTTCTCCACAACAGCGGCTGCTGACCCGATCCCCATCACCTGCGGAGTCCCACAAGGCTCCTGTGTCTCCCCCACCTTGTACAATATATTTATGAAGCGTCTATTCGACAAACTGGACCGTCTGGGTGTCACCGCACCAACTATGCAGATGACACCCAGATTCTCCTCACCATCTCGGGCAACTACAATGCGGACGTCACCTGGATCAACTAAATCTTCTCCATCATTCAGGCATGGATGGCCACCCATGGCCTCTGCCTGAATGATGAGAAGACGGAGCTTCTGCTGGTCGGCTCTACTAATAACCTGTCTAAACTCAGTCCCAGCTACAAGAACATTATCATAGATGGTAACACCATCCCTATCGCTAAAAGTGTGAAAACCTTAGGCTTCCACCTTGATGCCAACACCAACCTCTCCAAACAAATCAACTCTACCGCCTCGGCCACTGCCTACATGGGTAAGCTAATCATGGCTAGCAGACCCTTCCAATCCCCCGACAGCTGTCTCACTCTGGCCAGAGGACTCATTCAATCCAAACTAGACTATTGTAACAGCCTGTACATAGGAGCCAACCAATCCGTAACTAACAAACTCCAGGTTCTCCAGAACAATGCTCTGCGAGCAGCACTCAACATCTCAAGGCGTGAGCACATCTCCACAACCAGGAAAGCATGTAAATGGCTCTCCATACAGCAAAAAAATTGACCTCAAAACTATCTGCCTCACTTACAAGGCCTTAAACAACCTAGCCCCACCATACCTCTCCAACAAATTAACTTTAAAACCCACACCCAGAACCACCAGATCATCGAACTCCTCATGCCTGTTAGTGCCCAGATTTGCCTTAAAAAGAGCAGGAGGCGCTAGCTTCACTGTGCTAGCCTCCCAACTTTGGAACACCCTACCACTCAAAATTAGGGAGCCGATTCATGGAATTAATGTGCGCTGAAATTTTCAGCGCAAGCATGCGAAAGCGTGCGAATCGCAGTGCCAGTGTGAAAATCACAGTGAAACCCGCGCACCTCGATTCATGGAAGTCCGTATCCGAGGAAATTCCAGGATGTGCACCAAAATACTGCGTGGTGCACGCTGGCGCACACGTCTCCAAACAGCATGCGCTAAGCGCACAGCGAAATCGCACATAGCGCGCCGCACACAACAAAAGTAGGAAGAGCAGGGGGCGTGACACGCGGATTGGGGAACAACTCGTGAAAATGTGGGCGTCACGGGGGAAGTACAGGAGGCAAGTGCGCGGAACGCCCACACGCTCACCTGCAACACGTATTCATGGAATTGAATAGGGCAAACCAGCGCACGAGCAAAGACGCGCACATGCCTAAACACGTCCGCCACATGAAGGCAGGCGGTAGCGTCCCTGCTCATGAAAAAAATGTGCGCTAACAAAAATCACGTACATACAGCTATGATGAATGTCCCATACTGTGTCCCTCTAGGACAAATGACGTGCAAAGGGGTACGCGACAAACACAGACACCCGCTGTGTGAAAAATAGCGTGTGCGTGTATTTCGGGGGTGCGCAGGAAGTTTCACAGGCGATAGGCCTTGGGCGAGTGGGGTACGTGTATAACTGGGGTTCGCATGGAGTTTCATACGCGATTGGATCCGGGTACGTACGTGTATGTCTGGGGTGCGCGGGAAGTTTCACACACGAAAGGGCCTGTGCGAGTGGGGTGCATGTATTTCTGGGGTGCGCGGGAAGTTTCACACGTGAAAGGGCCTGTGCGAGTGGGGTACGTGTATTTCTGAGGTACGCGTGGAGTTACACACGCGATAGGCCCTTTGCGAGTGGGGTACGTGTATTCCTGGGGTTCGGGGAAGTCTCACACGCGATTTCATCAGGGTACGTGTATTTCGGGGGTGCCGGGAGTCCTACACGTGAATTGGCAGTGTGGGTCCTCCCAGGTGTTCCCTCTACACCCTCCATGGCCCCTTCAGGCAGCCCACACCACAGGGGACTACCCTGCACCCCTGGTCATGTCCCGCAGGCAGCCCATCCACCATGGGCATGCCCCCCAGCCAAGCCACATGTCACCTTGCACTACTGATCACCAAGCATGACCCCCTGCACCCCCACCCCCCAGCAGTGCAGGGCACCTGCCAGCAGGCCCCCACACATGTCCCCCAGCAACCCCACCCCCAAGCAGTCAGGGGCACCTGCCAGCAAGCCCCCACTCATGTCCCCCTGAACCCCCACTCCCCCCAGCAGTCAGGGGCACCTGCCAGCAGGCCCCCACCCATGTCCCACTCATGTCCCCCAGCACCCCCACCCCCCCAGCAGTCAGGGGCACCTGCCAGCAGGCCCCCACTCATGTCCCACACATGTCCCCCTGCACCCCCACCCCCCAGCAGTCAGGGGCACCTGCCAGCAGGCCCCCACGCATGTCCCACACATGTCCACCTGCACCCCCACCCCCCAGCAGTCAGGGGCACCTACCAGCAGGCCCCACACATGTCCCCCTGCACCCCCACCCCCCAGCAGTCAGGGGCACCTGCCAGCAGGCCCCCACACATGTCCCCCAGCACCCCCATCCCCCAGCAGTGCAGAGCACCTGCCAGCAGGCCCACACTCATGTCCCCCAGCACCCCCACCCCCCAGGAGTCAGGGGTACCTGCCAGCAGGCCCCCAACCATGTCCCACACATGTCCCCCTGCACCCCTACCCCCCAGCAGTGCAGGGCACCTGCCAGCAGGCCCCCACACATGTCCCCCAGCACCCCCACCCCCCAGCAGTCAGTGGCACCTGCCAGCAGGCCCCCACACATGTCCCAGCACCCCCACCACCCAGCAGTCAGGGGCACCTGCCAGCAGGCCCCCACACATGTCCCCCCCGACAGGTCATCACACTCCAGATCCATGCCCCTCATGGCCAGCCAAATCCCACCCCAGTCCAAACACCCCATATTGAATTCCCAAAGTCATGATAGAAAATACATAACCAGCATGGCCATAAATCAATCTCCCTCAGACCCATGCAATGGTGACACATGACTGTGAAAAGATCAACATTGTGACATGCACAAAACAAATGAGATAAGACCACATCAGTAAAGTATATAATAAATGTGTATTCAATAATTAACCAAATTAATTTAAAAAAATCACACAATAATGGAAAAAATGAAGAAAAAGCTGCATGTCCAAAATATTCAAAAAAAAGTGTGAAACCAGAATCCAAATCAATCCAAAAGCAAATGGGTCCAAAGAGTCTGTCCGTCAAACCAAATCCAAAGTGTAAAAATAAGAAACATCCATTGATCCATGGTAAAAAAGAAACTTAAATGAGGTGAAATCCAGTGTAGCACTATATGCAAAGTACAAATCCAGGGTCCATGAGCCCAACCATTGAAAGGAAACCTACAAAAACCCTACCTAATGAACAACTATATACAAAACGGTGGGGCATTGTCCAAGCGCCCCAAATGAAATGAAAACCAAAAGGAAACCTAACACTAATTAACTATATACAATGGCAGCGGGCTAATCCGACGGCTCACTTCCTGATTTCCCGGGCCAGGGCATCATCGAACTCCTGCTCGATGTCCCGGAGGCGTCCTCTTCTAAGGCCCCGAGGGTTTGCAGGGATGATGACATCCGGACCTCCAGGTCCCTGCGAATTGCCTCGAGGCACTCGGCCCGCCTCAGAGCCCTTTGCATGGAGTTCTCTGCCCTGACCATCGTGAGCTGTGCCTCTTCCGCCCTCTGCCACTCCGCATCTATAGCATGGCCTAACCACTGCCACACGGAAGACACTTCCCGTCCTGGGTCCTCCTGCCCTCCGGCCGATGCCTGCCCCTCCGATGTCGAAGGCCCAGAGACATCATGGCTCCCACATTGTTGCTGCTGCTTCTGTGCCTGTGCCCGTGCCCTGGCTCCTGCTGCCTGCACATCCTCCTCCGGCTGGGGTGCAGTTGTTGAGGTGGCCACACCTGCTGGACGTCCGACTCCCGACTGTGGCAGGGATGTGTTCTCCACCAGCCTGGCCGCACGGTCAGAGGCAGCTCCACAGGGTACCCAGGTGATACATAGGTGGGAAGATGGCACAGAGGAAGACTGGCGCATAGGGGGTTCAGGTGAGGAGGGAGTCGAAGCAAGGTTCAGCAAACAGAGAAATCCAGTCTGGGTGACCTGTCCCAGTAGGCTGACGTGGTCAACGAGCCATTTGAGATGATGTGCAGTCTCCCCATGAAAAGACTGCAGGTCACCTCGCATGTCCCGTTGACACAACGCAACCCCACCCAGGACAGACTCATCCCGGTCCCGGATAGCCACATCCGCAGGGAGAGGAAGGCCAGTTGTCGTAAGCGGATCCCCTCCCTGAAAACAGGTCTGGACGTAGGCATCCCTGCTGGTGCGGGATGATGCAGTCACAGGATCGGGGACAGGATTACACACAGGCACCTCCGCAGCGGCCTGTGCTGCCTCCTGTCCCTGCCCCTGCACTGCACCACTGGCACCAGTGGAATCCCCACCTCCAGACCCCGTCTCTGTCCCTTGCGCGGCCTCCTCCTCCTCCACCAACCTGGATGACTCCGTGCCATCTTCCTTTGTCGGACCCTGTGGGGTCTCAGCTGCGGCCTGGGACGCGGCACCGGACTCCTCACTCCCTGATGAGATCACAACCTGGAAGGGGAGCCGGGCCTTGCGTCTCCGGCTGGTGGTGTGATCCCCGCCGCTGTGCTTCACAGCACCCTCTCCGCCCTCTTCATCAGTTGACGCTGCAGACAGGGAGAGATAGGAGACAGGCATCAGGACACTGTGCAATGGACTGATACACACATGCCAGTTGCACATGAGTGGCAGTGTCAAACTTCAGACATGGCATCACAATCCCCAACACACATGTCAACTCACACACCTGAGCAATTCCACAGCCATATGGCAACAGCCAGCACCATCCATACATATATAACAGCATGAGCAGCCAAAGGTGAGCCAGACATCACATGAAACACAGGGAGTGCACTAGACATGCACACACGCCACCACACTTACATGCATGTGTACACCTCCATCAACTGTCGCAGTGATGAGATCGGCATCCATGTCACATCTGGCAAATAGTCTTCTACATATCAGTGTCCCAAGCATCCATGTTGCATCACTGTTGCACCCTTGTGAAATACACACACATGCACATGTACACGGTGCAGATACATGCAGCTGGAACCGACATCCATGTGTGACACTACAACCATGCCAACTTACATACACAGTCATTCAAGCATGTGTGCTCACACATCTGCATTTGGCATGCAAGCTTACACACACATGCACCATCCATGTGTTTCACACATGAGAGGACTCGCATGTGTTAGCCTCACGGCCCTGTACATACACATCCATACATGGCCCTACAAAACCACATGTGCAACCTGCACACTACTGGCACACCACCACACGCACATCTTACAATCAATATGCATGTACATTTACCGCTCGACTCCAGACGGGTCTGCCTCTCAAGGACCTGGACATGGAGCGCTGGGGATATGCATTCCAGGACCATCATTTGATGTTCCAACAGGTGGCCCCGGCGCCCCTTAGCATCCACTGCCTTCAAGAGGCGCCGGGCCTTGTTGAGGGTCCTGGACCTCAAGTCCTCCGAGCGCTTCTTGACATGTTGGAATCTTCGGACTCCCACCCCCTCCGCGTTGATGGAAGTCACAATGTCCATCCTTCAATGTCCTTACGCGCTAAGGGCCTTTGGTCCAATGGAATTGCGAGCGTGTGCTGACGCACTTACGCGCTAAGGCCCTTTCCTCTAATTACATGCTGACATGTAATTTTTTCACGTGCCAAATCACTCCGTATCAAGCTGGCCACGGAAGACCACGCTCCTGCCCTGAAGGCCATTTTCCTGCCCCCAAGAGCCCCGAGCACGCTCCCACCTGCCATCTGCTGCTGCCTGCCTGCCTGCTGCCCATGTGCCCTGCTATTTGGTGCCTGCACATCAGCCATCTGCAGGGGTGCAGTTGCTGTGACCACCCCTGCTGGAACAGAAGACGCCCGACTGGGATACCATCGCTCCACAGCCCAGCCCCAGGACCCAGTTGCCCACCCACGCCTGCCTCTGGGGTTGCCATGTCGGGCACACCACCATCTGAGACCACTGGCAACCCCCAGTCAGAGAGGCAGAGGGCCACCAGCTTCACTGCCACCGAAGTTGGTGTCCTGGTGGAGCAAGCCCTGGGCCAGTATGATGCCCTCTTCGGAAGTTCACGCGCCGACAAAGAAGGACGGACCAGGATCTGGATGGACATTGTGACTTCCATCAACGCGGAGGGGGTGGCAGTCCGAAGATTCCAACATGTCAAGAAGCGCTCGGAGGACTTGAGGTCCAGGACCCTCAACAAGGCCCGGCGCCTCGTGGAGGGGGGCAGGGGCAGCATGAGTACCATCCACATGAGGGTCCTGGAACGCGTAGGCCCAGCGCTCCACGCCCAGATCCTTCGGAGGCAGACCCGTCTGGAGTTGAGCGGTAAGTGGCCAAGCATTGCTGTGTGAGACAGGGCATGTTGCAGGGTGCTGGTTGTCTGATACTTGCCTGTATGTGGGACATAGGCCATGTACGTATGTGTGTGTGCAGGGACATCATGGTCATGCATGTGAGACCAGTAATGTGTGAACCACATGGTTGGTGCATGTGTTACAATGCAACATGCAGAGCAGCATGGGGAATGCACACATTAATGCATGCCTGTCTCTGTTATTGGACATGGATGGGGTGTGAGTGATGGGTGCTGCTGTCATGGACATGTATGGTGTCCATGTCTGTGTGTCTGACTTGCGTGTCTGTGACTTGGAAATGCCATGGATGCATGACACATGTCTGTGACAATGTTCGATTTCACTGATGCAGCCTACTCATCCTTGTATCCAGTGTGTCTGGGGTGTACGAGGCCAGGTGGATGAAACTTGGGTGAAGTGTGTGCATGTGATAGGCATGACCCATGATGCATGTGAGTTTCATCCCAGGATTGTATGTTTCAAGAGTCCCTTGGACATGTATGCTAATGTTCATAGCATGCGCCGTGCATGTTACTGCATGTGTTTTGCCTGCACTGACCCATGTGTTGTGGAGGGACATGATGGAAGTGATGTTTGACAGTGCCATTCATCTGCTATTGCTTCCTGTCTAGGGGACCATTGTACAGTACCCTGATGCTTGTGTTCTATGTCCCCCTGTACACAGCGGCAAGTGATGAAGACGGCGGAGACGGTGCTGTGGAGCAAAGCGGCGGGTATGCCCCCACCGGCCTGTGACGCAAGGCCCAGTCACCCTCCCAGAATTTACCATTGTCCAGGAGTGAGGGGACTGGTGCTGCATCTGCCACTACGGCTGCAGCGGAAGGGGTGGGTGAGCCCCCGCAGGGGCTTGCAATTGTGGAAGACGGTGTGGAGCCATCCAGGTTGGTGGTTTCCACAGAGGAGGAGGAGGCCGCTACTGAGCTGCACATGGGGCCTGGTGGGGGTGGTACCACTGGTGCAAGTGGTGCAGTCCAGTGCCAGGGGCAGGAGGCAGCACAGCTCACCGCGGAGGGGCCTGTGCATGTCGCTGTTCCTGACCCTGTGACTGCACCACCATGCAACAGCAGGGAGGCCCCATCCCAGGCCCGTCCGCAGGTAGGGGGATTTCCATGTCATCTGACACTCCTCTACCTGCAGATGAGGGGACCCCTGGCCGTATGGAGAAGGTCCTGATTGGTGTCACGTTGCGCACGCGTGACATTCGTGATGACGTGTGTGCTTCCCGGGGGGAGCACACACGTCATCACGAAGAGCAGCGTGCCAACGTGACCCAGTTGGGAGTGTCCATGGTCGGGGGTTTTGTACATGTGTCGGCCACTCTGGCGGCCCTCTCCTCCTCTGTGGGGACTATGCGCCAGTCGTTCTCCATGCCGTCTTCCGGCCCAGATGCCACCAGGGCCCCATGTGGACCTACCCTGACCAACGCAGCCAGCTCGGTGGGGATCCCATCCCTGCCACAGTCGGGAGTCGGAGGTCCAGCAGGGGTGGACACCACAGCAACTGGACCCCAGCAGATGGAGGATGTGCCGGCATCATCGAGCAGGGCACGTGCACGACGTCGTCAGTGGATTCCATCAGCCTGGATGCCGTCGTGCTGGCAGAGGCAGTTGCGTCGGAGGCAGCGGCAGGCTCAACGTGAGAGGCATCATTACTCGGGGCAATCTACATCAGAGAGGCAGGCATCGGCCGGAGGGCAGGAGGACCCTGGAATGGGAGTGTCTTCCGTGTGGCAGCGGTTGGGCCAGCAGATAGGTGCGGAGCGGTGGCGGGCAGAGGAGGCACGGCTCACGATGGTCAGGGCGGAGAACTCCATGCGCAGGGCGCTGAGGCGGGCTGAGTGCCTCGAGGGAATTCGCATGGAGTTGGAGGTGGACATGGCGTTATCCCTGCGAGACCTCGGGGCCAGAGAACAGGCCCGCCTCCAAGACATTGAACAGGAGTTCGATGATGCCCTGGCCCATGACATCAACAAGTGAGCTGTTGGACTTGCCCACCGCCATTGTATATAGTTCATTAGTGTTAAGTTTCATTTCTTTTTTCTTTCATTTGGGGCGCATGGACTATGCCCCACATATTTGTATATAGTTAGTAATAAAGGTATGTCATTGGGCTCATGGACCCTGGATTTGCTATTTGTACATAGTTTTACAGTGGATTTTGCTCCTTCATCTTTATTTTTCTTCACCATGGAGCAATGGATATTACGCTTTTCTTTCCCTTTGGATTTGCTTTGTTGGACAGTGACTTTGGACACATTTTCATTTGGATTAATTTGGATTCTTTTTTTTTATTTATCATTTTTTGGGACATGCTGCATTTTCATTATTATTGGCATTATTTTGTGTTTTTATTTCATTCACTTCATTTTGACTTGATTACATTTTTGTTTCTTACTTCAATGTGTGGTCTTCTCTCATTGGTTTCATGCATGTCACAATGTGGGTTTTCTCAGTCATGTGTTGCCATTGTGTGGGTCGGACAGACTTGTACTCATGCGCATACTGCTTATTTGTGATCTTTCATGTAATGGGGATTTCAATTTGGAGTGGATGTAAAGCTTGGTTGGGTGTTTGGACTGGGGTGCTGTGGGGTGGGATTTGTGTGGCCATAAGAGCCAGGGATCTGGATTGTGATGACGTGTTGGCTGGGGAACATGTGTCAAGGCCTGTCAATGATGGGTGGGGTGCAGGGGGACATGTATGGGACATGTGTGGGGGCCTGATGGCAGGTGCCCCAGACTGCTGGGGGTGGGGGTGCTGGGGGACATGTGTGGGGGCCTGCTGGCAGGTGTCCCTGACTGCTGGGGGGGTGGGGGTACTGGGGGACATGTGTGGGGGCCTGCTGGCAGATGCCCTGCACTGCTGGGGGGTGCAGGGGGACATGTGTGGGACATGTGTGGGGGCCTTCTGGCAGGTGCCCCTGACTGCTGGGGGATGGGGGTGCTGGGGGACATGTGTGGGACATGAGTGCGGGCCTGCTGGCAGTGGGGGTGCTGGGGACATGTGTGGGACATGAGTGGGGGCCTGCTGGCAGGTGCCCCTGACTGCTGGGGGGTGGGGGGGCTGAGGGAAATGTGTGGGGGCCTGCCGGCAGGTGCCCCTGACTGCTGGGGAGTGGGGGTGCAGGGGGACATGTGTGGGACATGTGTGGGGGCCTGCTGGCAGGTGCCCTGCACTGCTGGGGGGTGGGGGTGCTGGGAGACATGAGTTGGTGATCATATTGCAACGTGACATGTGGCTTGGCTAGGGGGCATGCCCATGGTGGATGGGCTGCCTGCGGGACATGACCAGGGGTGCAGGGTAGTCCCCTGTGGTGTGGGCTGCCTGCAGGTGCCGTGGAGGGGGTAGAGGGGACACCTGGGAGGACCCACACTGCCAATTCACGTGTAGGACTCCCTGCGTACCCCCAAAATACACATACCCAGGCCAATCACGTATGAAACTTCCCGCGCACCCCTGAAATACACGTACCAAGTCCAATCACGTGTGAAACTTCCCGCGCACCCCCAAAATACACGTACCCAGGCCAATCACGTGTGAAACTTCCCGCGCACCCCTGAAATACACATACCCAGGCCAATCGCGTGTGAAACGTCCCGCGCACCCCTGAAATACACGTACCCAGGCCAATCGCATGTGAAACTTCCCGCGCACCCCTGAAATACACGTACCCAGGCCAATCACGTGTAAAACTTCCCGCGCAACCCTGAAACACACATACCCAGCCCAATCGCGTGTGAAACTTCCCGTGCACTCCTGAAATACACGTACCTAGGCCAATCGCGTGTGAAACTTCCCACGCACCCCTGAAATACACGTACCCAGGCCAATCGCATGTGAAACTTCCCGCGCACCCCTGAAATACACGTACCCAGGCCAATCACGTGTAAAACTTCCCGCGCAACCCTGAAACACACATACCCAGCCCAATCGCGTGTGAAACTTCCCGTGCACTCCTGAAATACACGTACCTAGGCCAATCGCGTGTGAAACTTCCCACGCACCCCTGAAATACACGTACCCAGCCCAATCGCGTGTGAAACTTCCCGCACACCCCTGAAATACACTACCAAGCCCGATCGCATGTGAAACTTCCTGCGCACCCCCGAAATACACGTACCCAGGCCAATCGTGTGTGAAACTTCCCGCGCACCCCTGAAATACACGTACCAAGCCCAATCCCGTGTGAAACTTCCCGGGCACCCCTGAAATACACTACCAAGCCCAATCGCGTGTGAAACTTCCCGCGCACCCCCGAAAAACACGTACCCAGGCCAATCGCGTGTGAAACTTCCTGCGCACCCCTGAAATACACGTACCCAGGCCAATCGCATGTGAAACTTCACGCGCACCCCTGAAATACACGTACCCAGGCCAATCGCGTGTGAAACTTCCCGCGCACCCCCATAATACACGTACCCCACTCGCACAGGCCCGTTCGCGTGTGAAAGTTCCCGCGAACCCCGTAATACACGTACCCTGCTGAAATCGCGAGTGAAACTTCCCGCGAACCTCAGTAATACACGTACCCCACTCGCACAGGCCCTTTCGCATGTGAAACTTCACGCGCACCCCAGTAATACACGTTCCCCGCTTGGCGTTTGCTGTTTGGCAGCCCTGTTAACTGGTCCAGGGTTAGCGCAGAACTTTGTGCTGAATTGGGAATTTTGATGGCTTTTCCTTGCGCGAGGACGTTCTTGGGGGCGTAACTGGCGCTGCTGCAGGGTCGCTGCGCCACTCTGCGCCACGGTTGGTTTTGGAGGCTAAAATCCATGAATACGCTGTGCGCGGAAATTGATTTTAGCACACGTGGCTGGCGCAGACATTCTCACGCGCACACTGTGCGCCAGACGCATGCGCCACTTTTGTGCGAAATTCTATGAATTACCCTGTAAAACTACTGAGTAATTCCCGATCTTTAGGAAACTTGTTATTGGCTGGTTACTAAACAAAGAGTAGCATTTACCCTCATCTCTAATATCTAACAGCCGCCACCATACCTGCATTATATGAAAATTATTGTACTATGTACATTTTTATTTTGTAAATTGTTGTACTTTGTTAATATAAATGCATATCTTATGCCTGTAACTGATTCCTTAAGCGCCCTTCTACCCACGGGTCCGGAGCGCTCTACAAATAAATTAAACAAACAAACAAACAAACAAACAAACATGGGTGTCCGGTTTTAGTGTGTGACACAATGAATGAGACAGCCCTCCCCGAAACTGGTGTAAATGCAGAGTGGAGTGCTGAATGGCTTGGTGTTTGTCCCAATCCACACTCCTTGTTGTGAGTGTCTGAATGGAGAAGAAGGGTCTGAATACACTGTGAGTCTGATTGGCTGCCTGCCTGCTGAATGCCCTTCTGAATGACTGGCTGCCAGAGCCTAGCTCAGCAGTGTGAATGAGAGACAGAACAGTATATTGGAGGACCTTTCACTTACTGGAATTTTTCAGAAACTGAAGTAAAACTTGATGCTTAACTTGAAGCCCAGCGAGAAGAAGAAGGCGTTTGCTGCTGCTTTCCTTTGCCGCAATCCGAAAGCTGTCGTGTCTCCAAGAACTGATCCAAGAGAGGACCTGTCTAGGAGACCTCTTCCCAATCTACAAGGGAACATCGTGCACCAGCTAACCTTCAGCAAAGCTCCCTGGAAGTCAATCCTCCAAAGGCTGCCGACCGGAGACGGGGACCGCTGAGGAATTTGAAGTGAAGTGCCAGGATTTTGAGGCCATTGGTGACCATCACCGTCGACTGAGGTTCGGAGGACCACTGTAAACTCATTGACCGGAGCCGCAACGCTCCATTGCCTAAGACACTTTAAAATCAAGGACTCCGATGCTCATCACTGTCGATCGCTTTGACCCGCCCTAGAAAGTCAAGGTCGCTGATGAACCGAGAACAATCCACCAGTGGGTTTCACGCCACCCGAAGTCCACAGAGACGCCAATGAAGATTCGAAAGCCAGCTGTGGTCGAGTCCCGATCGCCGATGCCAAACGCTGATGACCCTACGTCTTTGCTGAGGCTTCATTCTTCATTGATCTGCTTTGCAGAACCCAACTCTTGTCAACAAGGTGCACCGCATGCCTCCTCTTTGCAGGACATTCCTGACCGATCATTGCCAAGCACCACAAGGACCGAAGCTGCTACCTCCACAACATTGTTTACCCTTTGAGGAATCTCGATGATCCGTGGCTCCTGCTTTAAAGGGAGTTCACTCAAGAAGGATCCTTCATCGACAAACTCTGCTGAACCAGGTACATTGGGGTAGTAGAACAAATTTAGAAGGGAACAAGACTCTGCTAAACAATATCTGGATTGGGCTTGTCAATATACTTCATTTACAGGTTGCCCGGGTGGGGGGATCCTCACACAGAACTGTGTCTTGTGGTAGGGACCCAGTATTCTGCCAATTGTCTAACCCAACTTGTTCTCCTCCCATATCTGGTGTTGGTTCACAGTGCTATTAGACTTGTATGTCATTTACAACTGTAAGCAGTTGGTGCATTTTAATGGAGTCAAGAGTTAACTGCGGTACCACATATATATTGTACATATTTATCATTCTAGTATTGTCAGAGCACACAGTGTGTTTACTATGTGTGTATATATTCTGAACCTTATTTATAAAAAAAAAACTGTGTTATCACTAACATAGTGTGTGGACATTCCTATGTGTGGACTTGTGGACTACACTGTACATAAGAACCAGCCCACATCACCTCCTGATAGATTAATCCTTGTTTGCTCATCCATTGCTAGCCTATAGATAATTTTGGCTGGGGTGTTCTGTGCTTCTACCCTGCCATATAAAGGGCAGGAGTACAGATAACCCCCCTCCAGTCTTTACACTGGTGACAGCGATGGGATGCTTATGGTTTTAAGGATCAGTGTGTAACCTTGTCACTTACCAACTATCCACACTTTGTGAATTTGGGGTTTAGTTGTGTACTAGATAACTACATTACAAGCAATTTAATCTATGGTAAATTGGCTAGGATGATCTTAGAGATTCTCCAGAGTGCTTGTGAAGCCAGGGAGTTATACTTTGAAGATACATCTAGGGCGAGTTGATAGCTGCCATGGTGGACTATCAGACTGATGGTGATGCCCTTGATGAAGGGGGGGTATGCATCCATTAAGGACCCTGCCCCTGGGTGTTTGTTATTGAATCTGTTTCTGGGAGTGCCTCCACTCATGCTGCCTCTATTCCGAAACCCAGCATTGTTTCTTCAGGGGATTCCTTGGAACTTGAATTATTGGGGATGAAATTGGCCTTCGAATATAAAAAGTTGGAAACTGAAGCTGAACTTAAGAAGGAGGAGTTGGCACAGCAAGTGATACTCAAAAATAGGGATCTTGAACTCAAAGAAAGGGACCTTGAACTTCAAAACAAGGATGCCAGAGAATCCAGTTAGAGAAAGCTAGAGTGGAGACTTCAGCCAAACCAATTGAGAGTGCCAGGTCCCTAGCCACCAAGTTTATGAAAGATTTGGTTGGTGTGTATTTGGAGGGTTCTGATATCCTCCAGTGTATTTAATCATTTGAGATGGCTTGTGGAATCCATTATGTTGATAAAAGAGATTGGGCTAAGTGTTTGTTAAAGGATAGTTCCGGGACTTTTTTTTTATTGTCCCTACGGGTCGGCCATGTGTTTGTAAGCATAAATCGGTAGATCGTAGGAAACTTTCCTATGGACCTTACCCGACATTTCGCCCATTATCGCACTCGAAATCAGCCTCCATTTTGTGATAATCCTATCATTTCGTCGCATCGACCTGGCTCACCTGCCTTTGCGGCACTAAATCAAATCCCCCGCCCCTGAAACAGACTTTATCAAAACATTCATATTCCCCGCCTCTATCCGTGACGTGACTGAGTTGCGTAGGCAAACGCGCCCAGGCGTCTTCTACGCGACTCCACACAGACCCCGGAAATCAACACAGATCAGCTCACAATACAGCGCGCCACAATTCGGAATATGAAACTGTACTTTGAAATCAAACCGCAAGATTGTAAATGTGGTAAAGTACATTTATTTGACATCAAATGTTTAGAGAATATTCAGCGATTTGCATTTTTATTTGCTCACGTTCCAAAAAGTTCGTATTGAGGAACGCAATGGTCCTTTGCTGTACACAGGGTCTTAGAGCATCTCACAATACAGCGCCACAATTCGGAATGTGAAACCGTGGTTTAAAAGCAAACGGCAAGATTGTACATTTGGCAAAGTACGTTTATTGGACATCAAATGTTTAGAGAATATTCAGCGATTTGCATTTTTCTTTGCTCTCGATCCAAATTAGTTCGTCTTGAGGGAAGCGATGTTCGTGTGCAGTACACAGGGTGTTGGTTTACGATAAAAATAAGCTCTTCGGTCGCACTGATAATCGCATGGCTGTTCCAACAACGAGGCACTAGGCCACCACAACGGTAGGTATGTTGCATCTAACCGTTAGTACCGCGTAAGGGCATACTTGTACTTGGCGATCGTCCCATAAAATGATCAGGGTGGTAACGTTGTTCACGCGGAGAAGCAACTGGCGGCTGTAGAAGCCGTCCGCCGGTGTCTGGTACTCGTGACACAGACAGTAGTGAATGATGTACCTAAAAACATAAAAAATGAAATTAGTCTCACCATCAGATCCTTATTAAAATTATTCATTTCATAGCGAGGACAGCGCTACTGGGTGTACACAAGTGTTTAAAGGCGTGGCGAGGCATGGAGGGGGGGGGAGTGGAGTACAAGGTAAGTAGCATAAAATAATAAATAAATAGGGCCAGCTGGTGGCAAGTGCAAGGTAAGTGCAGAACAAGTGCTGGGAAGGGGGGGCTGTAGGATACTGAGACAGTCCCCCAGTGCAGGGGTTGACAGGGAGGCAGTGCAGGTGGAGAGTGGAAGGGCCCAGGACCGAGGTCGCAGGCAGTGGACCAGTTGTAGCAGGGGAGAGGGAGAGAGAAAGCAGAAGCAAAGAGGAAGGTTTTGAGGTGCTTCAGTAAAAGCAGATGTTTCTCCTCAAGATAGTGCGCGGTAGAAAACAATATGCCACATAGAACGAACAAGTACAACTGAACCCGTCTTTAAAGCCACTGTATAGTAATGAAATTGCGGTATAAACTCATCAAAAGTTACTTACATTATATTTGCATTTTCCATTGTGTCTCTGTGTAGGGCAGACCCGAAACACCACTCCTTCTTTGCCGACGTTACTTCTTCTAATGAACGTGGCTCATCGTTTCGTTTCTGAAATTTTATTCATTATCTTTTCTTAGTCTTTCAGGATGGTCCCGGCCTGTCAAGGTCAAATCACAATAGAACCTTATATTGGGTCGTGGGCCGTTCCGCCACCCGAGCAAAACATCAAAGCAGCTGACCTTCACTTTGAGCGAGCACACATTTCTAGTTAGCTGCAGTTAGTTTTAGGGACATCTTGTCTGCGTGCCTTTTTTTTTATTGTCCCTATGGGTCGGCCATGTGTTTGTAATACGGAAATATTCTATAATTTTTGTAAAAATGATTTATATTACTGTTTGGTTTAATTGCAATGGGCCTGCAACATGAGGAGACTCGAGAGAACAGACAATCAAATTACAATCATTTAAACCGTGATGTGTATTTCTCAATGAGCTCTGCTTTAGGTGGACATGGAACAGAGGCAATGTTGGGTGGCAATGCAGTTGTCCCCTGCATAGGTTCGTTCACCACTCCATGTATGTGCCTATCGAGGACATCTACGATAAGTCTCTCAATAAACTCATATTGCATATCCTCAAACACTGGTTTGATCACCCATTGTTTACTTCTTTTAGTGAAGGCCTTATTGTAGCGAAGCGTCCCTAAAGTTCCGGTCGTCCTACTTTGTTGACGGCCAACATTATGGTTATGTGCCAAGACCGCTAAAAGAGTCCGATTTATCATGCCTTCCATGCCAAAATGCAATCTTTTGGGCCTGTACTTGAGGCACATATTGTGGAACACCTCCAAATCTCCTGTGTGGCAGAATTCCGTGAGTCCCCTCAAAGCTTTTGTTATAGTTTTATCAAATACAATCTTTTCAATGGCTTTGTGAGTGGGTGATGAAGGAATCAACCACTTCTTCTTCCGTGCCTCCTCTGTGGACAAATGGCCATGTTCACATTTGTGGAAATGTTCATTTGTCGACCATCGATGTACGTTGCTACAGTGCAACATTACTGACCGCCATTTTTCCAGTAGAATTTCCAACGACCCTTCACATGTTTTTGAGCTCCACCAAAGATGGTTGCTGATTGACTTGGACCACTGTGAAATACCTTGCAATTCTTTTTTTTTACCTGCAGCCGACAATTTTTTATTGATTGATTTTGCAAGATGCCAAACGTCAAATTGGTGATTTATATTTTTGTACTCTTCTCTCATTGTCTTGGCAATTGAAACGTGTCTGTCCGTGGCTATCAGGTCGATCACCATTCCCCGCGATTGTAGTTCTTGCAATGATGCTACAAAGCCAACTTTCTCCATGGCCACTGAGGATGTACTTTGTGACACCTGCACGACCACCGAACTCACAATTTTCTTACTTTCCATGTCCTGAAAGTGGTAGGTGCAGTACTTGGCTGAAAATCCTGGGCTGTCGCACTGTCCATCACCGGCTAGCCTGAAGCGTTTGCCCGCGAATGTACTTTCCATTGACATTTTTTCCATTCTCCAAGCTTCGCTGATGGCTGGAAATAGATAATCGGTTTGGTATTTGTAGAACTGACTTTTCGCAATGAAATGGATTCCCACAAACTGAAAGAAATACTGTAACTTTTTAAAACTTGAACCACTAAAAAGTGCGGCCGCTGCACAAAGTAGATTGCCTGCTGGCAGTTGCCCCAGCATGGGTTGTGCAGACCATGCGAACGGATGATATTGTGTACAGGTGGCATGTATTTTAAGGTTAGTGCCTCGAATTGCATGAGTCACATTAATCAATGGCTCCCCACATACTTCCCCACCAACCCAATGCCCACATTTCATCATCATAATAATATCCATCAAACAGCTATCGAATACAATGAATTTGGCCTCTTTCCTTATACTGTCACTCTGCATCCCAGCTGGTTCGGCCTGTAACGTTGAGGACATGTCACTCGCATGAAAGGTACAATCTCTGATATCGTCTTCCGCTATGCTGAGTGATATTGATGGTGTTTCATTGTCGTCCACTTCATTCTCTTCCATTGCAACATCTGTTCCTTGTCCGGAGATGGGAGAAAAAAACAATGTCTTCAACTTTCGCGCGCTCTTATTTTTTGCGGGTGTGGATTCTGTGAATTGATCTCCGACTGCATCCAAACTACCAGGAGGACATTCACTATCAATGGCTGGTGGTGGTATAGCTCCGTTGTCAATCACTTCATATTCTTCCCATTGGCACGATGCATCTCCAGTCTCAAGTCCCTGCCAAAAGGTTTGACAAGCAACATCTCTCGTTCGCTTCACTGTCTGTGTAGATCTAGTTCTTACACCCACTCGCAACTAGAGGACAGATTAGAAAAGGGATGTTCAGTTTAAACACAACTTACAGTATTGAACTATTGACAGTGAAAGACAACATAATATAGTGAACAGGACACTAACCTTCTTTTGCTTTCTTTTCTTTGAAACTTTCTTGCCTCGAACTTCAACATCTGGACGCTGTTGCTCCGACTCGTGTGTGCATGTCTCCACTTCCTCTCGCGCTGCAACGACTATATTTTCATGATAAGCACATCCATCACTCACTGAGGCTCCATCGACTCCCTGAAACATAGAACTTTCATTAGTATGTATAATAATATTGAAAACACAAAATGTACTTGGGGACCAATACCCATACGTACATCTCAATAGCAAAACACGAATGAACGCATTGTGTAGAACATTCAAACGACAATAGTTCACGCATTGTTGATCTAGTTAGATTGAACTGTCAAGATCCATACCTCGGGCTCCGCATAGACTTCCATTGATGATATTATTGAAGATGACGCTTCAGCAACTCCCTGAAACACAGTAATTGCATTAGTATGGTTTTCTATTTTGTTTAAAAGAACATAAACTTTCTGCAGGCGTCAACGGCTCATCTAAATAGACCTGCACAAATGATCAGTTGTCTAAAATAAATAATGGATATCTAAATATGATTCGATTTGCTCCATCGTTGGAAGTGTCACCACCCAGAGATCTGCATCAACTACCAGGGGTGATGTTCTTGTTGAAGAAGCTCCGTCAGCTCCCTGAAACATAGTACTTGCGTTAATAAAGAAGGAAGTATAGCGGATGTAATCACGTCATTTGATCTCGCATGATTGATCTGTCAGTATCCATACCTCGAAATGCATAAGAACATCAAGGGACGCTGTAACTGCGGTGCACACTTCTGCAAGTTGTTGCGCCGACCCGTAACTGCATGCTCCCCCTTCTTCTTGGACTAATGCTCCATCGACTCCCTGAAACATAGGACTTTCATTAGTAATGAACACAATATTGAAAAAAGAAGACACATAGGAGGGCGACGACAGAAGGACATACCAATGGCTAAAAACGAAAGAAACATTGTGTGTAACAATCACGCTACAAGAATGCAAGATCTGATGATCTCCATCGATGGAACTGTCCGGAAACGTACCTCGAGCATCTGAGTGACATCTACGGTGGTCGTCAATGCGTTGGACTCCTCAGCATCTCCCTGAAAGACAGTACTTGCATTATTTTGGATAACAATAATTATAACTGAAAACAAAGACTAGAGGACGAGTACTGTGGTGTACCATTAGGTAAAATAATTACACGATCAATTAAAACTATTGATTTACATGCCTAAAACAAGTCAGTGTCAGAATAGCTAAGTAAGATTACCCGATAGGCGCTTGAAGTGGCTGATGACTGCAATAACGACACGGATGGAGAATCTTCCGCCTTCATATTGAGTGGATACATAAATGGGGAAATTATTGTTAGCTAATGCTACACACTACCGCAATGCCGAGAGATAAATACGTAAACTTGACTCACCAGTGGAGGGATGTGGACGAATAGAGTGGGAATAGCGGTTGAGAGCAATTTTCGCCTCGCTCGCGGTGTTTTCTTCTTTATTAGCAATGATGTGGAGTACATGTCTGGGCTAAAGTGCCTGCTGCAGATGCGGTATCGATCACCCCTCTTGTCCGCAAAGACTTCTAGGACTCTACTTTTTATCTCAGAGGCTGGATATCCGCAATATCGGACCCATTCTCTTATCTGATCTATTGTCTTAGGGAAAACATGCATTATAGTACCTTCAGATTTGTTATGGGTCTTCGAAGGGCAACCGCCAATGGAACAGGCAGGCATTATGGAAAGTTCTGAAAAGTAAAGATCAACAATTCTCTATGAATACCAATGTGTTAAAACATTAAATGACACATAAAAGGTTCAATGCAAGGTCCGTTTTGGTTCTTGGAACTATACACGTTATTCACATGCGGATAAGTATTTCAATAACTTTCAAAAAATAGAAAAAGTAATTTGACTAAACTCAGAACATGTGACTAGTTCCTTGCATGTACTGTCGAGAACGAAAAGAAAACATGGATGCAATTTGATGACTACTAGCAAATAGATATAAATTAAAAAATTGGGCGCAAAATGATTATGGTACATGGACTTACCTTGACGAACAAACAGTTGGATGCAGGGATCAGAGTAGTTTCTTGTCGTAGAACAGGGACCAGTTCACAGGTTGCAAACTGACGAGTTTGCTCAAAGTGGTCACGGAAGTTCACAGAGACGAAGAGCAGATAACCAGCACCTTCACGGGTTGACTAGCAAAGCGCAAAGAAGTTCTCATTAGAAATATGAAGTGGGTTATAAAGAATTCGAAACAGGGGTGTGTTTGTGAATGAATGACGTGTATATGTCGTGGCATTATGCGGTTTGCAGGGGGCCGTCCAGCGTGTGGGGGGATGCTTGGCAGGAGACACGGGGTCTGGAGGTAGACATGGGAACAACAACCCATGCTCTATAGACTACTTTGAAGTGTACATGGTCTTTGGCACCTCTTGGCCTTTATCGCTCCCTGACAGCTCCACTTGCCAGCAGCGCAAGTACCCTGGTGCGAACTGCCTTTGATAGGGCGGGGGGTGGATCGGGGCGGTGGTCGTGCAGACAAGACACAGGAAGACTTGTGAATGGAGACACACTTATGTGGATTGCAGGGGGGCGTCCATCGTGAGGGGGATGCTTGGCAGGAGACACGGGGTCTGGAGGTAGACATGGGAACAACAACCCATGCTCTATAGACCACTTTGAAGTGTACATGGTCTTTGGCACCTCTTGGCCTTTATCGCTCCCTGACAGCTCCACTTGCCAGCGCAAGTACCCCGGTGCGAACTGCCTTTGATAGGGCGGGGGGTGGATTGGGGCGGTGGTCGTGCAGACAAGACACAGGAAGACTTGTGAATGGAGACACACTTATGTGGATTGCAGGGGGGCGTCCATCGTGAGGGGGATGCTTGGCAGGAGACACGGGGTCTGGAGGTAGACATGGGAACAACAACCCATGCTCTATAGACCACTTTGAAGTGTACATGTTCTTTGGCACCTCTTGGCCTTTATCGCTCCCTGACAGCTCCACTTGCCAGCGCAAGTACCCCGGTGCGAACTGCCTTTGATAGGGCGGGGGGTGGATTGGGGCGGTGGTCGTGCAGACAAGACCCGTTTGCCGCAGGGCCTCACCAAGGAGAGGCCATCTAACTGAATGTAAGAGGATGGCTGCAGGATCTACTACATGGAAGGCAGGGGGGTGAGTTTATAAATACCTCACCCTCCCAGGAGAATATATGGCGGTCATCTCTGTACCCGGTGCCCAAAAAGAGGATTTATTATGATCAACCATATTTATTATTTACCTATAACCATGTTTTGTATCAATAAAATCCAACAGCTTTTTATTGCCAACGCTTGATGCCAACCCACAAAATAATATATGTATGACTGCTGCATATATGGGTTCAACGGTTATGTGGATTGAAGGTGTGCGGCCAGCGTGAGGGAGGATGCTGGCCGGAGACATGTGGTGTGACAAGACAAGGCACTGGAAGGCTATTCAACGGAGACACACTAGATTCATTTAAAAAATCAAAACAACCATTGTTAAAATATATGTTGGGCTTTATTTTAGATTTTAATTAAACATAAATAATAAACATTACACATTGTAAAGTTGAGGTTGCAGCACATCGAGGGAAAATCCGCGGTATTGTCCACTGTCACTGGGGAAATGTTGTCTAATGGCAAGTACCGCACAGGCAGGTATTACTCTCCGAACGCGGTGTCCGAGCCTCCCGTGAAGCCACCAAGTGAAGCAACGATAGGCCACCAGCCTGTACCACCTGTGAAAAAAAACGATGCAAACTGTATTAAACTGACCAAACTTTCTTATCAATGTCGATTCAGGTAACACATGTCATTTTTCTTAGAAAAAAATTATATCTAGAAAATGCACTATATGGAACCAATTTATATGCGTTCGAATGATATGTAAATGTAATTTTATATGTGGGAGACGACCATGAAATAGTGGTGGCATCACTGACATCACAAACAGAGTATACTTACTCGTTACTCGGATTACGCGGACGAACAGTGCCACGAAGTTCGTGCATAAGCACCATCATCATCCTCAACACTGTCCGTGAGAGGCAGGCTTCCCTGAACTCTGGCAGCTCGGTGATGCATTGCGGACTTTGCTCGCCTTCCTGCAGACTTTGCTCGCTTTCCGAAATGTAGGCCAAGCACCCGGAATTTTCACGGCAGCAGCAGTTCTCCTCCTCAGTTGGCATTAGCTCGCACCGATTGCACGTGCACCAGGTGGAGACGCCGTCCATGCGACATGGTCCAGGCTCTTCATCCGTTGACTGGTCCTCCCAACTGCCGTCCGAATCCCCATCGTTTTCGCGTGCTTGCCTTTCCAGTAGTTCCTCCTCGGTGTACTCGGGCTCGTACATATACGGCATTATTGTGGCCATTGTGCGGTAAAGATAGTAAAATAATTTACAGAGATGGTACAGGTGTTCACACGGGCTACAAGCGGCGAAGGTAGCTGACCAGAGCACTGAAACGAGTCACAGAATACTCAAAGTAACACAGAGAGAGTAATGGAATCGAAAATCTGCTGCTGTATGTTGTGAAACGGTCTGTTTATACTTATTGGGGAAAGAGGCGTCCTGCCATTTCCATGGCAACACGTCAATAGCTGAGGCGCAGCGATTGTTGACACGAGACGTGCTTGAAATGGGCAGTACGCGTCTGCTGATGTCAGGCTCAGGGGCGGGGGATTTGATTTAGTGCCGCAAAGGCAGGTGAGCCAGGTCGATGCGGCGAAATGATAGGATTATCACAAAATGGAGGCTGATTTCGAGTGCGATAATGGGCGAAAAGTCGGGTAAGGTCCATAGGAAAGTTTCCTACGATCTACCGATTTATGCTTACAAACACATGGCCGACCCGTAGGGACAATAAAAAAAAAGTCCCGGAACTATCCTTTAAGTAGAGTGCCTCAGACTGGTTATGACTGTATCCTGAAACTGAGTGTGGAAGAAAGGGGTCAGTATGAGTGCATGAAGTCTGCTTTGATTGCCAAGTTTGGCAAGACACCTACCCAATACCTTAAAAGTTTCAGGGAATATAAGAAAAGAGAAAATGTGTCTTGGATTGACTGGGTGAGTGCTGCACACATGAACATGTTTGGGTTGATTGATGGATACAAGGTGAAAACTTCTGTTGAATTCTCCCACCTTTTGTTTTTTGAGCATTTTTCTGAAGCCTGTTCACCAGAGCTGCGTTAGTATGTTGCTGACCAGAACATTTTGGATCCCTTTAAGCTGGCTTGGCTGGCTGACAAGTGGGTCTCCCACCGGATGTCCCCTAAGGAACCCTGTGAGAAGGACAAGGATGAAGAAAAGGGGGCCTCTCAGAAGTCTGAGGAGCCCCAAAAGCAATCACAGTTGAGTAAGTCTAAACCTTCCTCTCCTAAGGCCCAAAAAGCTTGTGGGAATAAGTCCTATGTGGGTGGGAGTAAGAGTAGTGGTCCTCCAGCAGTAAAGCAGGCTCGCAGTGGCTCCAGTACTGTACCCCGCATTCCTGGCACTTGTTGGGACTGTGGGGCTCTGAACCACAAGAAGGGTGACCCCAAGTGTAAAGGTAAGGAACTTGGAGTCCAGGCTGTCAGCCTAACCTACCCTTACTTCATACCTGAGGTAGAGGCCACTGTCCTCCCCTCCTCTACAGGGATCACATTCGATGCCCCTGCAGAGATTTGCCTAGTTCCCTTGGGGCCTGGGACTAGTATGCAGAAGTACTGGCTACAATCCCACAGAACGCCCACCGATTTTTGAGAAGTGTCCACCTGAATGGCCAGCCTTCTACTGGTTTGAGAGACACTGGGGAAAACATGGCAGTGGTGGACAGGACCCTGCTCATGCCAGAGGACTATGTAGGTGTTCTTCTGAGAACAACCAGGTAAGCTGTTGGGCCTCCCAAATTATCTCCTGTAGCCCTAGTCCCCATCACAATTGCAGAGAGGTCAGCTAAGCATCCTGTTCAGGACAATGTACCTGATAACATTTTCCCAGGGGATGATCTAGTGGAGTTGAGGTTCATCTATGATGGGCTACCCCTGACTGCTGCTGCAGTCACTAGGTCACATGTTGCACCGGGTCTGACTGCTAGTCAGGTATCCAAGCCAAAGGTGAGACCAAGCCAAGCCAAAGATGAGACCCAAGGCAAGACAGAAGAGCAAGAAGGCCACCTCTGCGAAGGGGGCTCCTTCTCACTGGGATTCAGTCTCCAGACGGGCTGGGTACAGTGGTAACCCGAGACTCAACTCCTGAGGGAGAAGAGCCAGAAGACCCTCCTGCGGGAGAGGTGCTCAACCCAGAGGATCACCCTGACCTTCAATGCCTAATGGCTGAAGAGGGGCCCTCTAGGGGCGACTTCTGTAAGGGGCAGAGAGAGTGCCACTATCTTGAGGGTCTGAGGAGACAGGCCCTGGCCCAGGCACAATGTGAAGTGCCTAGGTCTTTCAAGATTCATTGTGAGGGTAAACTCCTTTGTAGTGAGCCCGCTAAACCTGAACCTGGTGTCTTCAAGATGTTGGCGGTACCCCAGGTTTACAGGCCCTTCCTACTGCAGTTGGTGCATGAGGTGCTCTTAGCTTGTCATCTCAGGACCAAGAAGACTAAGCAGAGGCTCTCTGCACATTTCTACTGGCCCCGGATGGGAGTAGAAGTGGAGTCCCACTGCCAGACCTGCCCCACTTGTCAGTTGCCTGGCAAGACTGGAGGCAGTGTCATTGCCCCTCTGAAGCCCTTGCCAGTGGTTAGCACACCATTTGCGAGGGTGTGCATCAACATTGTCAGACCCCTTGACCATCCCACTTCAGGTGGACATTGGTTTATCCCGGTCTCGGTTGATCAAGCAACCAGGTACCCTGAGGCTATGCCCCTTCGGACCATTACCGCCAAGGTAGTTGCCAGTGCTCTCCTGGGCATTTTCACCAGAGTTGGATTCCCTAAAGAGGTTGTCTCTGACAGAGGATCCAACTTCATGTTGAGTTTCATGTAAGCAATGTAGAAAGAGTGTGGAGTAACCTACAAGTTCTCCATCTCCTACCATCCCCAGACCAATAGTCTTGTTAAGAGATTTAATCATATTCTC
This sequence comes from Ambystoma mexicanum, assembly GCF_040938575.1. Lineage (NCBI taxonomy): Eukaryota > Metazoa > Chordata > Amphibia > Caudata > Ambystomatidae > Ambystoma > Ambystoma mexicanum. Next base: position 678,167,235 of record NC_090922.1, on the reverse strand, counting down.
AAGGGCATGCTGGATGCTTTGGAAGAGCCCCTAAGGAGAAAATGGGATCTCCTGCTGCCATGCCTGTTGTTCGCCTACAGAGAAGTACCTCAAGAGGGTGTTGTAACGCTCACCTGATTCCCGCAGAGGCGCCGGTCTTGACTGGGTGAATGCCGTAACTTCAAAGGTGATGTGTAACACACGGTTCGCTCTTTGGGCTGGACCTCTGTGCACTGTATGTCTGACTCGAAGAGTAAGATGTCTGCAGATAGAAAATATGGGATTAATGAACTGGGGTTATTGGGTGCCTCTCTCCTCTTCCCTTTCTCTTCTCCTGTAGAACCCCAAAGGTTAACACCCTCACCTTAGGTAAGTGAACGCCGAGCTCTCCATCTGCCTCGGGGCAGGGTGCCGTAACCAGCTTCTTCACTGGATAAGGGTGCAGGCCTCTTGACCTCAGAGGACTGCTGTCCGTCGTTAACTGCACGAACAGTAAGTTCTGGGCACTTCAAATGTCTTAAAAGTCTTTTGTAATGATATCTCTTGTTTTGCAGGGTTCCGGCGATGGCGGATGGCGGGCTGATGAGAGTTGAGGATCGAACCCGCGTGAGGAATAGAAGCGCCTGGAAGCACGTAAGTAAGCGCTTGTAGCCTGCTTCACGATGCGCACTAACTGTCCCTTTTATCTTGCAGGTACAAGTTCGGAGCTTTAGAGAAGCTGAAGGGTGCTGGAATACCCACTGGATTCGGCGTGGGAAGGAGTAATGGCACGTGAGTAATAAAGTTGCCCAATGTCTTTAAACGCACCTTCTTTTGTCTTTCAGATGCGGGATGCAGCGCCGAAGGCCTCCGGAGCGTGCGAAGAGCTGGTAAGCTTTTGTCTTTCAGATGCCGGAATGCAGTGCGAAGACCTCCGGAGCATGCGAAGAGTAGGTAAGCCTTTGTCTTTCAGATGCCGGAATGCAGCGCGAGGCGTTGGTGACAGCCGATGGACCAGGTAAGAGATGCGCTGCCACTGAAGACCGTAGTGCTAACCTATTCTTTCTTTGTCTTTACAGGTGCTGCTGAAGACTGGATTCCAGGATGGTAAGCCTTTGTTCCCTTAGGCCCAGGATCAGAAGCAGAAGACACGATGAGCGTTCTGCTGCAGAGAATGCAGAATAACGCAAAGCAAGATTCATCCATCGGGTGTGGTTTAAATAGCCTCCTGTAGTGCTTAGGTGTCTCCTTCCACAGCCACGCCTAAGAAAAGAGTTCCTGCTTTCCAGGAGAGTTCCAGTGTTCTGAACCTAGGGAGTGGCTCCTGCCCCACCCAACAGGAAAAGTAGTCCCAAACAGAAGAGGATCAGGGGTTCAACTGGCAGGTAAGTAAGCAGCATGGTCTGCTGCAGGTAAGTCCACCCAAGCATTATGAGCCCGGCGCTTCCAGCGCTGGGACTGGGCATCTTTATGAGCCTGGTGCCACTGGCGCCAGGACAGGGTCCAAAAGGTCCCAATTGGGACTGGCTGGCACTCGGAACCGGGGTTATGGGTCTGCTTCCAAGGGAGTCGGGCAAGTCCTGATCTTTTGGAAGCAGAGATCATGACAGCGTTGGTTTCAGCCCCTTTGAGTTGCTCTTTGCACATCGTGTGAGGGGGCCCCTTGCCTTGATCAAAGAAGGGTTGGAAGCCACCTCTCCAGGTTCTGCCAAGCAAGTGGGAGACTATGGGCCTCATTACATGCAGTGCGGTAAGGATTTACCGCTACCGGTAAGGGCACCGGTACCGGTAAACCCTTACCGCCTTACTACGAGGTCCCTATGCGGGTTGGTACTTTACCGCCTGCTGTTTAGCAGGCGTTAAAAACCAACCCGCAAAGGGACCAGGGTGCTAATTACGGTACCGCAATTTGCGGCAACTTGGTCCTCCGCCTACCGTGTAATGAGGCCCTATGTGTTAAGCCTCAGATGGAGGATGACACAGATGATGGGCCAGACAACAGCGAACCTTAAGGCAAACCAGGACTTGAACAAATACTGGCATGACCTTAAAGCATCACAAGTGGATTGGACTCCAGAACAGGGGGTCCATGTGATGGAGCCTACCAATCCTAGAACTTTGGCAGAAAAGAGGACTGGACCCGTCAGGATAATCTTCAAGATGGCCGAAGTCAATTATCTGGTTGACATGGGAGTCCCTAGAGTAGCCCCTCAGGTATTCCACATCAACAGGCTCAAGCCTTTCCACAGGCGAGCAATAGTCTCCTGTCTTCTACTAGCGTCTGAGCAAGAGGAGGATGAGAGTCAGCCCCTCCTGATTTGCTGCTTAGCAATACTCAGGATAGCTCAGTGGAGAGAGTGCATCTCTCTCCAGATCTGACATCAGAGTAGCAGAAGTCCTGCAGGGCTTTGCTCCAGCAATATGCCCCTATGTTCTCATTGACACCAGGCCTCATCTCGTGGTACAGGCATGAAATTGACACTGGTGACCGTGTACCTGTCAAAAGCAGGTGCTATCAGATGTCAGACACTGTAAAGAACAACATCCCGGCTGAGGTCTCCAAGATGTTGGATCTGGGTGTTATTGAACCCTCAACCAATCCCTGGTCCAGTCCAGTGGTCCTTGTTCCCAAGGCAAGTTCCCAGGCAGGTACCAAGGATTGGCAGTTTTGTGTGGACTACAGAGGGATTAATTCCATCACCAAAATTGACGTGCACCCATTGCTCAGGGCTGATGAGTTTATGGACACCAAAGGTGCTGCCAAATTTGTTAGCCCCTTTGACCTTCCATGTCAAGGGGCAGAGACTGGAACTCTGTGCACAGGACGCCACCGGGGCTTACATATGCTTAATAGCATGTAAAGAAAACAAACAAACAAAAAGCAAAAGATTGCAGCCTTACAGAAGGCTTCTGTGTCCTCATTGCAGGAGAATGGACCTGCTGACTATATTTCCCAAGCACCCCCATGCCAGGAACTACTTAACCAAGCCCACGTTGGGGGAGGCACGTGAGTGTGTGCCCACACAAACCAAAGCATGGGGCTTATGCTCTGATACGTGACCTGAGAGGACGTGTTTGCCAGAGCTCCCTCCACAGGGATCAGCACGAGGACCCACGCCCCACAGAACTCCAACACAGGCCCCTCGCCTGCAAGAGATAAGTATTGCTGTGCAAGGGAGGCAAGCAGCACAGGGGAAAAGTGCAGCGGTGTGATGCAGCGAGAAGGAAATCCACAGAGAGAAGCAAAGGGCACGTGCAGGGGGCATCGCCCAGGATCACCAGTCCCCCTGCCTCACTGAAGCTAAGTGTATTCTCTAGTGTCACCATATTACTGCTAAAGTGTCCGGTGGGTTGAACTCAAATTACGCGCACTTGCGGAACGACCGCCTGAGCAGTGCATGTACTCTGCATCCCATTTGAATACTAATTAGCCTCGTGTAGCGGCTAGCTTTGTGCGGCTTGGAAGCCGCGACACTTCACTTTCGACAGACAGCACAACTAATCGCCCCTTGTGGCGAACTCCTTAGACCCTAATGCAGCAGCAATAAGTACAGGTGCAGCGCAGAGCCACGTGTGGCTTTAAATCCGTGCACACATGGCTGAACCCTCGCAGTTGCATGCACACTAACTTTGAGGCAGAAAGTAGACTTGCTGAGAGCACTTTGAAGGGGCACTACCCATTGTACATGTTCAATAAGTGCTGGTATATGTGTATGTGAGGAAACATGCAGAGTAGTAACTCCTGCTCTCTTTGCAGCATTGAAACTGCTCCAATATACCGGACCAGAGTGTACGCAGGCAGGAGGCCAGCACTCACCCCAGAGATAAGTGTCTTTCTGGTTCCATGCTATGTAGTGTGTATAGTGCATGTCAGTGTGTGAAGTGTAACTGCATTTCATTGTGTTTTCCTACTTTCCCTATCCTATCCACCTCCCCTCTCCCAACCCTCTTACTGGTTACCCTCGTGACTTGAACCCATCCAACCATCGGTTCCCTAACCCTCTTTCCCCACTGGGGTCATGGAGGCTTGCATGGGCTTTCGCTTGCATGCGCCTAGACCGCAGGGAGGATGGTTGGTTCGTGCCACTCCTGAACTTGGAACCCAGAGCTGTGACAGAAGCACAAGCCCAAGTGTGACAGGTCCCTGAGTGGTACGAATTGGACTGACCATGGAGGAGCTTACGAAAGTTCTGCAGGACTTTCAGGCCAAACTCGCTGCTACAAGGAAAGACTATGCGGTATTGGCAACCCAGATGCGTAGTTTAACCGCTCAAAAATCCCCCCTCTCAGGTGAGGCATCTGGGTCTGCTCCAGTCCAGGTACATGTTTCTCCGGAACCCGTCATGCCCTTAGCCCCACCTGAAAGGTATTCAGGACATCTGCAGAAGTACCAGACCTTCCTGACCCAGTGCAAACTTAATTTCCTGACAAAATGAGCAGCTTTTAAAGTAACCAAGGCTAGAACGGCTTTTGTTATATCTTACTTAACTAGGGATGCGGCGGCCTGGGCAAACTCTTTCGTACAAAGAGATAACAGGGTATAATATGATTGGGAGGAGTCCCAGTCAGAGTTCGGGAAGATATTCAATCGTAGGGCAGCAACGATGCGCAAAGACCGGGAACTCTTAACGCTACGCAGGGAAGTAAAGAGTTGGTGACATACATCACTCAATTCAACAGGTTGGTGGCTGAGACAGAGTGGCCTCACGAGAAACAGATGTCCCTCTTTTACCAAGGCCTGCGGGATGATCTGAAGGATCTCATAGCTCAGGTAGATCCCCAGTCCCAGGACTGCCCAGCCATGATAGATCTGGCCCTACACCTCGATCACCGTCAGGCGGGACGTCGTGGGGACAAAAGACGTGGAGATTCATGCCCAATAGCACAATTGGATCAGTCTCGTATTCCACGACCCGTTGGGTCTGCAGAAAAGGTGTCTGGAGATGAGCCCATGCAAATTGGGTCCATTCAAGGCCCACTTACCAAGGAACAAAAAGAGCACAGACGTAAAAAAGGGCTTTGTCTTTATTGTGGCACCACGGGACACTTTGTGAAAGAGTGTGCCACCAAACCTAAGACACAGGGAAACGCCTCAGCTTGGCAGTTGTAGGGGTAGTACGGTCGAGCCAAGCGATGAAGGTTACCCCAGTTAGCAGATTAGTTAACTATGCGCCGCACGTCACCATGTCAGTGACCTTAGGATTTCTTGGCCCGGAGGTTCACGTTACCCTCCTTCTAGATTCAGGGGCCACGGGTAACTTCCATCGATATTGCCTATGCCAACAGGTTGGGAGTACCCTTGTGTTGAAAAGATACCCCAGAATCAGTAAAAGCAGTAGATGGTACGGTGTTATTTTCCAGTCCTATCTCACATTGTGCGCAACCTTTAACGCTACATTGTCAGCAGAATCATGTAGAAAACATCCAGTTTGAATTGATAGTGGCTCCCCAGTTTGGTGTTATTCTAGGTCTACTGTAGTTCTACAAGCATAGCCCTCAGGTGGTCTGGTCTGAAGGCAAGTTATCCCTAACCTCTGCAAACTGCTTAAAACATAACATTACACCCAAACAAGACCTGCTGTTGGAACAAGATTCCAGGGGAGCTTTGTGTAGCTTATCAGCAGATGGTACAGACCTAAGTACCCTACCCCCGGAGTACCAAGAGTACCAGGACGTGTTTAGTAAGCAGGCTGCGGAAACCTTGCCACCCCATAGGCCATTCGATTGCCGGATCGGCATAGAGCCTGGTGCAGTATTACCCTGCAGTCGAATGTAAGCACTTACCGAAGCCAAGACGCTGCATTTAAAGAACTACATTGATACCAATTTAAAAATCTGGTTTACTAGACACTCCAACTCCCCGGTATCTTCACCCCTCTTTTTTATACCCAAAAAAACTGGTGAGTTGAGGACGTGTACAGATTACCGCAGTGTCAATCACATCACAATAAAGAATCAGTATCCGTTTCCTCTCATTCAGTATTGTTGGACCAGGTGCGCAATGCAATGGTCTACAGTAAACTAGATCTGTGAGGGGCATATCACCTGTTATGAGTATGAGCCGGTGATGAATGGAAAACGGCATTTAGAATCAAATTTGGCTTGTACGAGAACCAGGTCATGCCATTCAGCCTATGTAATGCGCCATCAGCTTTCCAACAATTTCTCAACAAAATCCTGCGCGGGTACCTGCACGTATTCGCAGTAGTATATATTGACGATATACTCATATATTCACAGAACATGCATGATCATGTTGTCACGATTACCTGAGCCTCCAGGGAAGCGATGGAGTCCTCTGGCTCTTCTCTTACTTCCTACTTGCCCACTACTGCTGGAAGGATTATCTGCCAAGAAAGGTAACGTTTTAGAGGAGAGGCGAAAGGCCCAAACCCCACTCTCTTCCCAGTCCCTTCTAATCCAGAAGTTCAGTTCCCCTAACTAGGGTATGTCTCACCTTTAATTTAACTTGATGAGCTCTCCATCCTGCTCTTGCAGGGGCGCTGTGTCTGGGGCCAGGAGGGCGTGGTTGGAGATGGCTGCTAGCACAGCTAATGTTCAGGTATGTATTGAGTTCAGACAAAGTCGGCGAGTCACGGAGCTAGTGTCCAATTAAAACGGGGGTTGGTCACCTGCCTTGTGTGGTTTCAGAACCTAACTGAATATGCAAAGGAAAGGATTAAAGGGAAAGAAACGTGTGGCTGTTTTCAGAACGCGGCGAGCCAGCACACCAAAGTGAGTGTGAATGAATACAAAAAGTATGAAAAATAAGTCCATCTGTTCATGGAATTAATAGTCGGGGGGAGAAAAAGGGGCATAGGAGCTAGAACTGCAGGAAGAGTGTGAATGTTAGCAGCTAATGCTGGCGGCTGCCTGTCGAAGCAGATATCAGTAAGGGTATGGAAAAACTCACGCCAGCCATATTAGTGGCCATTGTCATGGTGGGTTATAGACAATGGAGGGTAGACAAGCAGGGCAGGACCAGAGAAAAATAGCCGGGGACAGTGTAGGAACTGTGGGCGTGACTAGGGTGCTGGTCACTGTGTTCACAGGTGCATGTCAAAAAGCAATTCATATTGGAGGTATACATTCCTCATTCAGGCCATTTCGAAAAGAGTCAACCCGATGGATCCATCAGGCTTCTTTCGATAGAAGACTCATGAGGGCATTTGAGAAGTTAAGTACTATGTCTACAATCCACCAGGTAATTTCGTCAACTGAATGATGGAATTCGACATAGTGGTTTACAAGGGGTGCACTCAAGGTTTTGCACTGAATTCTGGAACAGTGTTCGCAGATTCTAATGTGGGCTGCACGCTTCGTCTGGCACACATATCTGAGGCCACAGGGGCATTCTATGACTTACACCACTTGCTTGCTCTTGCAGTTGGTTAAGTTACGGAGGGTCCATGGCCGTTCATTTACCACAAAGTCTTTAGTCTTTCTCGTGAACTTACAGACCGTGCAGTTCCAGCATGCAAAATGACCCACAGTGCTCCTCAGGTTCCATAGGCCTAGTCTTGGTGCTGGCTTGACAAATCTTGAGTCAACAAGGTGGTCTTTCAAGTTCTTGCCACGTTTGTAAGTGAATCTGGGGACTGGCTCATCTTGAAGACATAACCGGGTCAGAGGCCAGTATTTAGAGATGAGTTTACACATTTTTTGAGAATGGATACCATGTGTGATGACACAGGTAGTCCTAGCGCGGGAGCTAGGTGTTTTTATTTCAGGTGATAGTAAAGCCTCCTGTTGTAGAATCTGGCGTGTTTTTTGGATTTAGAAATGATGTGGTGTGGATAACCTCTCAGAGTCAGTCTGCTGTCTAGGTCCTGCGCATGCTCGTAAAAGTCTTCAATGTCTGTACAGTTGCGACTGGTTCTTAAGAACTGACCATACGGGAGGTTTTCTCTAAGATGTTTCGGGTGGTCCCAGGAAAAATGGAGAAGCGTGTTTCTGTCACTTGGTTTGCGAAAAAGGTTGCATTTTATCCTCCCTTCTTTGTGTTTTATTTCCAATTCCAGGAAGTTGACCGTAGTCTCACTTGATTCCATTTTGGACTGGATATTGGTATTGACATTGTTGAGCTGGATGAGAAAGTTTGTTAGAGTGTCCTTTATGCCCTCGCAAATTAAGAGAATATTGTCAATATATCTCTTCCATTGGTGTATCTGACTTTTGAATGGGTTGGTGTCAGCAAGAATATTGCTCTCCTCAAATTCTGAGATAAAGAAGATAGCTAAACTGGGCGCAAAGGTGGCACCCATTGCTGTTCTTTTCTTCTGGAGATAAAATTGGCCATCAAAGTCAAAGTAGTTTTTGCTAAGGGCCAGGCATAGTAATTCAATAATGAATGGGCGCTGTGTCTGGGGCCCGGAGGGCGTGGTTGGAGATGGCCACTAGTATGGCTATGTTCAGGTATATATTGAGTTCAGACAAAGTCCAGGACCAGTTGCCTCACTGATCACATTTCATATGCCAATGTGCCAATGGTAAGTTCTGGGACCCAGTTCACTCACTGGATTCGGAGTTGGCCTAGCGGGTATGTTCTGGTAACAGGTAAGTTCTGGTAACAGGTAAGCTCAAAATCCCTGTTGCTTCACTGGGTTACTTGCGTTGAGTGAATGCGGTGAGCATGCAGAGCGAAGGTTCTAACCTTTTTCTTCTCTTTCTCTTCACAGATCCGCCCCGGGAGGCTCTGCGATACTGGATGGAGGAAGGAGTAAATGACAGGACCAGAAGCAGTTCCAGATGAAGACCACGCACCAGAGGTGAGTATCTGTAGGCGGTCTTAGAGCGATGCCTTAACGCGCTGCAGAGAACGAAGAAAAGTCCAGATGCAGGCCTGTTATTAATCACCTGTTCTTGCCTTTCTTTTCAGGTGCGGGTATGCTGTGGGAGCTGTGGAACGAAGGCGAGCGATTCAGAAAAGGACCCACTATCAGTTCTCCTTTCAGCCTAGAAGCCGACAGTCGCAGTGCCCACACGGGGATCACAGGTAAGCGGAGAAGTCAGGGTAAGCTTGTGAAACAGAATTCACACGAAGCACGTCTTGGTCTCTGGACGTGGCTTATATAGTCAACCATGCCCAGAGACTAGACCGCACTGCTTGCTTTGAACTGGAAACTCTTGTCCATATTGGAGGAAGCAGGAAGTTCTCTTGACTGTGATTGGATGATGGGGTTTCCTTGATGACACGCTCCGGGTTCTCAAGGCCTTAACCCATGCCACTCCTGCCTGTCTCCTCCACCTAACTCTATGAACCACACAGAAAGAGGGCCTGTAGGTATGACTCTGGCCCGTAACCATGACACATGTGAAACACGTCCGGGGCAGTGCTGCAATGGCTATGAGAACATCTGCTGTTTGCTAAGATCGAGAAGTGCGAGTTTCATAGTACTACGGTGGAATTCGTAGGGTATTTTTTAACACCTGCTGGGGTACAAATGGACCCAACGCAAGGTACAAGCTGTGTTAGATTGGCCAACAACCATGTCTGTCAAGGAGGTGCAAGCCTTCTTGGGATTCACCAACTTCTACCGGCGATTCATTAAAAACTTTTCGGAGTCGGTGACACCCATCACATCATTGCTTAGAAAGGGAAAAACATATCAGTGGAATGATGCTGCGGAACAAGGTTTTCAGCAGTTAAAACAAGCCTTGACCTCGGCACCAGTATTAAAGCATACGGACCTAACCCCGTCATTCATCATAGAGACGGATGCCTCGAGCTATGCCCTCGGCGCTGTGTTGCCGCAGCGAGAACCCCAGACTGCCTACTGCACCCAATGGCTTACTATTTGCGGAAATTACTTCCAGCAGAGGCCAACTACACTATCGGGACTCGTCACACCGTAACAGTGATCACTGACCATCAGATCCTGCAGTTCATTAAGACGACAAAAACCCTCAGTCCCCGTCAACTATGCTGGGCATTATTTTTTGCCAATTGATTTTCTTATTAGCTACCGCCCAGGTACCGATAACAAGAAGGCAGACATTTTGTCACGATATCCAGAGATTGGAACCAAAGAGGCATTGGAATCTCACACGATAGTACCCGCCGCACGTATTATCGGGGGGGGTGGGCAGACCTAATATCTATGAGGATGTGCTCAAGGTCATGTCTGCCCACGAGCTACAGGATTGGTGTTCCAGAGGGTCACAACATTCATTAATGGATGGCCTTCCGTACTACGCCATGGCTTTGTACTTACCCACAATGAAGCTACAGAAAGAAGTCATGCAGTGCTGTCATGATGCCCCGATAGCAGGTCTTCCTGGGATAACCAAGACCCAACAAAACATGGCTCGACATTACTGGTGACCCACTTTGAACCGTGATATGCGCATATATGTATCAGAATGTGGCGGTTGCGGGAGACAAAAGGCCAGCCATCAAAAACCTGTGGGATTACTGCAACCGTTGCCTACTCCACCAACCCCATGGCATACGGTTACCATGGATCTAATCGTAGACCTGCCACCCATTCAAGGCTTCACCTCAATTTTGTTGGTGGTTAATTCAATTACCAAGATGAGTCACTTCATCACATGTAAAGGGACCACTACGCTGGTGAACTGGCAGAGTTGTTTCTGCAAAACATAGTACGACTACATGGGTTACCCACACATATTATTACAGACCACGGCCCTCAATTTACCTCCCGCTTTTGACAATCCTTTTGTTAATTAATAGGCATGGAGGTGGGTTCATCCTCTGGTTACCACCCGGAAAGCGACAGCCAGACCGAAAAGGTGGATCAGGGTTTAAAACAATATCTACGCTGCTATGCCACCAGCGCTGAGACATCTTCGGTTCAGTATATCTGTCTAGCGGAGGTTGCCTATACAACACCGAGCATACTTCTACAAAGTATACCCCATTCTTCAGTATATATGGTTTCCATCCAAGGGTTTGCCCACAGCCGCTAACTCTCTCCAAGTAAATTTGCCCACTTTGATGGGGCACCCTTTCCATTCCCAACAAATTTGACCCATATATGAAAGAATCTAGAAGTCACAAAATCGATTTACAAGATTTATGCTGACAGAAAACGACAAGAAAGTCCTCCATATAAACAAGGAGATTGGGTTTGGCTGTCCAAACATAATATCAAAATGTCTGGTCCTCACAAATTGCAACGCTGGTTCCTTGGTCCATTCACCATATCCGCTATAGTGAACCCAGTAGCAGGGAGATTGAGTCTGCCCAGTCAAATGAAGATACATTCCACCTTCCATGTCTCGTTACTGAAGCCAGCTCATCAAACCATCCGTACTGAAAATCCTCCACCCATAATCATTCAAGGTCATCCTCAATATGAAGTACAGGCGATCCTAAATTCTCAACAACGAAAAGATGGGCTTTACTACTTCATAGATTGGGTGCGGTATGGGCCGGAGGATCAGTCTTGACAACCTGCCCGAAATGTTCATGCTCTAAGACTAGACAAAAGGTTCCATCATAATTACCTGAAAAAACCCAAACCCAGATCCTTCTGTGCAGGGGGAGTACTGTCAAGGGGCAGAGCCTGGGACTCTGTGCACAGGACCCCACTGGGGCTTACACACGCTTAATAGCATGTAAAGAAAACAAAAAAACAAAAAGCAAAAGTTTGCAGTCTTACAGAAGGCTTCTCTGTCCTCATTGCAGGAGAATGGATGTGCAGACTACATTTCCCAAGCAAGCCCAGGCCAGGAACTACTTAACCAAGCCCACATTGGGCGAGGCACTTCCGCGTGTGCGCACACAAACCAAAGCACAGGGCCTGTGCTCTGATACGCGACCTGAGGGGACGTGTTCGCCGGAGCTCCATCCACGGGGATCAGCACGAGGGGCCACGCCCCACAGGACTCCAACACAAGCCCCTCACCTGCAAGATATAAGTATTGCAGTGCAGGGGAGGCAAGCAGAATAGGGGAAAAGCGCAGCACTGCGGTGCAGCGAGAAGGAAATCCACAGAGAGAACCAAGGGGCACGTGCAGGGGGCATCACCCAGGATCACCAGTCCCTCTGCCTCACTGAAGCTAAGTGTATTCTCTAGTGTCACCATATTAACGCTAAAGTGTCCGGCAGGGTGAACTCAATTTACGCACAGTTGCGGAACGACCGTCTGAGCAGTGCATGTACTCTGCATCCCATTTGAATACTAATTAGCCACGTGTAGTGGCTAGCTTTGTATGGCTTGGAAGCCGCGACACATCATGTGCGACAGAAAGCGCAACCAAATACCCCCTTGTGGAGAACTCCTTAGACCCTAACCCAGCAGAAAAAGTAAAGTTGCAGCGCGGAGCCACATGCAGCATTAAATCAGTGCACACACGGCTGAACCCTCGCAGTTGCATGCGCACTAACATCGAGGCAGAAAGAAGACTCGCTGAGAGCGCTTTGAAGGGGCACTAACCATTGTGCATGTACAATCAGTGCTGGTATATGTGTGTGTGAGGAAACATGCAGAGTAGTAACTCCTGCGCTCTCTGCAGCATTTAAACTGCTCCAATATACCAGACCAGAGAGTGAGCAGGCAGGAGGCCAGCACTCACCCCAGAGATAAGTGTCTTTCTGGTTCTATGCTGTGTAGTGTGTATAGTGCATGTCAGTGTGTGTAGTTTAACTGCATTTCATTGTGCTTTCCAACTTTCCCTCTCCTATCCACCTCTCCTCTCCCAACCCTGTTACTGGTTACCCTTGCGACTTGAACCCATTCAATCATCGGTTCCCTAACCCTCTTTCCCCACTGGGGTCACAGAGGCTTGCGTGGGCTTTTGCTTGCAGGCGCCTAGACCGCAGGGGGGATGGTTGGTTTGTGCCATTCCTGAACCTGGAAGCCGGAGCTGTGACATTACCTCAGGCTATTGGCAAACAGCTCTAACGGACCATGCCAAGGATAAGACTGTGTTCTCAATATCTGAGAGACTCTACCAGTTTAGAGTCATGCCTTTTGGGTTGAAGAATGCACCTGCCCCTTTCACCATTAGTCAACCATGCGCTCAGTGGGGTGGAGGCCTTTTGTGTGGCCTACTTAGACTACATTACTGTCTACAGTTCCACATGGGAAGAGCATTTGACTCATTTGGATAATGTGTTGCAGACCTTGAAAAGGGCTAACCTCACTATCAAGGCCACCAAGTGCCAGATAGCTCAGGGTTCAAATCCAACCTCTCCCCAGTAAAGTACAGGATATACTTGACTTGGAGATTCCAACTACTCAAACCCAGGTGAGAGCCTTTTTGGGCCTCACTGGGTATTACCACAACTTCATGGCGGACTATGGAACCATAGCTGCCCCTCTGACAGCTGTGACTTCGCCCAAACAACAGAAGAACATTAATTGAACGGAAGACTGTCAGAGGGCCTTTGTTGGCTTGAAGGAAAGTCTGTGTAGGGCACCTGTGTTGTGTGCGCCTGATTACAGCAAACCCTTTATCGTTCAGACTGATGCCTGCAACCCTGGAATTGGAGCTCTCTTGTCCCAGTTAGATGACAAGGGGAGGCAACATCCTAGCATATTCATCAGTAGGCACCTCAAGGGAAGAGAACTTAGGTGGGCTACTGTTAAATAGAAATGTTTTAGCATAGTTTGGAGCCTTAGGCGTTTAAGCCCTACCTTACGGGCTTTACCTTCAAGGTCCAAACAGACCATAAGCCTTTAAAATGGCTTATGCAGATCCAGGGTAAAAACTCAAAACTGCTCAGCTGGTCCATGAGCCTGCATTGGTTAGACTTCACCATTGAGCATAGGCCAGGGAAGAGTCATGATAATGCAGATGGCCTTTCCAGAAGGTATGTTTTAAATCTAGATGAGGGTGTCAATCTCGTGGGAGATTAGACCACCCTAACCTCAGTCTCAATGTGATGCTAGAAATGCATTGGAGGGACAGGGCCACCATGTCCTTGTCCTGTACCATTTTTTTTTATCATGTGTGTTCTGTGTTATTTTCTGCAGAGGAGTCCATGTGGGAGTCCTGCCAGTGCAACGCTTCCTCTTTTTGGTTATGGTGAACAGACCCTTGGGATTCCCTTATGGCACCTATGGGTGGGGTACAACCCTGTACCCCTAGTGTATGTTTTTGGGCACCTGTGTGTGGCCCACAGAGCATGGTATGGGCTGGTGGCCGCTCGATGCCGAATTTGACAGGTGCTCTGAGTAGCTTCCATTTTGGGATGCCCAGGCCCTACCATGGGAATCAGTTGATTCTTGATGGGAGACAATGTGGCCCCTGTGGCCTCTTACTTTCCATTGCTTCTTACTTAGTTTTCCTAAAGACCTGCAAAGCCCTGACTCTGTCTCTTCCCCTGACTGGCTGTTGGGAGGAAGTTCCATATATGGTATTGTGGGGAACTCCAGGCCAGACTGGCTGGAGGCTTCCCAATGACTGTATGTTGTGGGTACACCCTTGATGTGGGACCTGGGTGAATGGAGTGTGTAACCAATATACATTTCATGTTATGGGTGTCTGGTTTCTAGTGTGTGACACAATGAATGAGACAGCCCTACCTGAAACTGGTATGAATGCAGTGTGGAGTGCTGAATGGCTGGGTGCTTGTCCCAATCCACACTCCTTGTTGTGAGTGTCTGGATGGAGAAGAATGGCCTGAATGCACTGTGAGCTTGATTGGCTGCCTGCCTGCTTTATGACCTTCTGAATGACTGGCTGCCTGAGCCTGGCTCAGCAGTGTAAATGAGAGACAGAACACTATATCTAGGGACCTCACACTTACTGGAATTGTCCAGAAGCTGAAATCAAAACTTGATGCTTACCTTGAAGCCCAGCTAGAAGAAGAAAGCTTTGCTGCTGCTTTCCTTCGCCGCAATCCAAAAGCTGTTGTGTCTCCAAGAACTTATCCAAGAGAGGACCTGGCTAGGAGACCTCTTCCCAAGCTACAAGGGAACATCCTGCACCAACTAACCTTCATCAGGGCTCCCTGGAAGTCAGTCCTCAAAAGGCTGCTGACCGGTGATGGGACCACTGAGGAATCGCCAGGACGTCGAGACCGTTGACGATCATCACCATAGACTGAGGTTCATAGGACCTCTGTAACCTCGTCGACTGGATCTGCAACGCTCCATTGCCTAAGACACTTTGAAATCAAGGACTCCCTTGCTCATCACCGTCGACAACTTTGTCCCGCCGGAGAATGTCAAGGTCTCCGACGAACCCAGGAGAATCTGCTTGTGGGTTTCCTTCCACCCGAAGTTCACAAAGAAGCTGATGAAGATCCGAAAGCCAATCGTGGTCGAGTCCTGATTGCCGACGCTGACAACTCGACATCCTTGCTGGGCATTCGTTCTTCATCGATCTGCTTTGCAGCAACAAAGTCTTGTCATCAAGGTGCACCTCACGTCTCACATTCACAGGAGGTCCACAACTGATCATCGAAGAGCACCACAAGGACCGAAGTTGCTGCCTCAACAACATTGTTTACCCTTTTCTTCAAGGAATCTCAACGATCAATGGCTTCTGCCTTAAAGAGAGTTCACTCAAGAAGAATCAGTCGTTGATCCGTTGACAAACTCTGCTTAATCAGGTACATTGGGGTAGTAGACATTTTTTTAGAAGGGAACAGGACTCTGCTAAACAATTTATGGACTGGACTTGTCAATATACTTTATTCACAGGTTGCCCAGGAGGGTAGGGACCCAGTATTCTGCCAATTGTCTAATCCAACTTGTTTTCCTCCCATGTCTGGTGTTGGTTCACAGTGCTATTAGATTTGCATGTCATTTACAACTGTCAGCAGTTGGTGCATGTTAATGAAGTCAAGAGTTAAGTGTGGTACCACATAGATATTGTACCTATGTATCATTATAGTAGTGCATGAGCAAAAAGTGTGTTATTGTGTGTGTATATATTCTGAACCTTATTTATATAAAGAACTGTGTTATCACTAACATAGTGTGTGGACATTCCTTTGTGGGGGTTTGGGGACTGCAATGTGCTTAAGAACCAGCCTGCATCACCTCCTGAGATCTTAAGCCTTGATTGCTCGTCCATTGCTACCCTATAGAGATTCTTGGCTGGGGTGAGCTGTGCTTCTACTCTGCCTATTAGATACCAAGGGATCAACAATGTCTAAAAAGGGTGTAATAGACCTTTTCCTTGTTTACATTGCTCCAATTGTAACAGTATCATCGAAGGTGACGTTGTATACCATCTAAGAACAGGAAAAAAGATTAAATTGATGGATTTTGACACCTTCCATACAGCTCGCGTGATTTATGCCATCAATTGTCCTTGCAGCATCTACTACGTGGGACCGACTAAGCGTGCTGCCAATATTCATTGGAATGAACCCTGGTCTAACATACAGATTGGCAACATCAACTCTCCATACACTAGACACTTCATGGAACGAAGCCATTGGTTGCCACAAATCTGCTTCCAGATTTTAGAGACAATTCTGTGTTACCCACATGAGGACATTCATCATAGGCTAAATTGCAGAGAAGCCTTCTGGATACACCATCTTGATGCACTGGCGCCTGGAGGCATCAACAAGGAATTCAACCTTACATGTTTTCTATGACTATCATGTTTTCTACTCTAGTTGGTATTTAATTAGTGGGATCAGGGTCATGGCTTTTTAATTCCTTGATCAGTCCTGACTATGCCAGTCAATGTTATGCATGTTCTTAGTGCCTGGATTAATTCTATATAGTATAGTATTCTATAGTATGTAATATGTCTTGCTTGTTCTGGTTCTCTATCTCTGTTGGTACTTGTTAGTGGGTCATTCTTATAGTCTTCTACTTATATGATTTGGTTCTAGCTAGGTTAGTGACACATTACTTGGGTTTGACTACTTGAATGTACTTGGAAAGGCTCTGCTTCTTATCATCCTACCTATGTGTAGCCTCCAGCTCATTATGGCTGTCTATCAATAATTTCAGTCCACTCCTTTATATTTCAGCTTTCACAGAATCATTAGTGAATTTACCAAGCTGCCCTCCGCAATTTAGGGTAAGAAGTGTTTGACAAGCAAGAATGCATGACTGGCCTCTAAATAAGTGGCTTGCACGCTGCAACAAAATACTATCAAGGTTGGGCATATCGGTTGACATTCATTGTAAAAATCCTCTATATGTAAAAAAGATCTGTGGGCTGATGACTGGAGGGAAACTGAGCAAAAAAGATCTAGCTCTAAGTTGCATACACTTTCAAAGAACCTTTTTGCTCTACCTAATGTAACACTGCAATAGCTGAGAAGGTTCCCAGGTGTTAGATATAGGGACCGATATCTCAGAGTTTGATTGAACATTCTGCATAAAAAGGATATCCTCCCTAGATATGGATGTGAAGTAGGAGATGATCGGTGCCGATGGTGCAATACTCACCTGGACACCGTAAAGCACCTGCTATTGTTTTGTCAGAAATTGAGATCGCTGAGAACTCTATAATGCCAAATAAAAAATCAAAAATAAATATATTTCAAGTTTTCCCATTCTACTCTACTCTACCTTCATTCACATCTCTAATATTTGGTTCTTCCCTTACTATTTCATACCATACTCGCTACAGCTCTCCTTTAAGATATTTTCTTCCTTTTTATTTTTATACTTGATATGTTTCCTTCGCTATTTTTTCTTATATATTTGTTCTCATGTGTATCTCTTCCACTTGTATCATCCCTTTTTCTTCCTCACTCTATATCACATGCTTTTCCTAGATAGTATCGTCTTTGTTTTCATCTCATACCCTTGAGCTTTCTCAGCTCTGTTACGTCTACTCAGTGCTCCAAATACGATTTTGAAATTTGGGAGTAAAATGACTTTCATGAGAGTAAAAAAGTAAGTCCAGTTCCCAATGGGAGTATTTTATAAGCTATTAAAACATTGTTTTAACTGGAAAACTGAATGTTTTGTAGTAAGAATTATGTATGTGTACCTAGTTAATCATGCACATTAAAAGATGCATGTTTACCTCTGTGTATCAGGCAGTATCAATGGTAGTTTATTTCTGTGCATCTACGTACACTACTGGTCCAAACATATCCATGGAACTGTTTGGATGAAAGTAGGGGCACAAGGTCCTATGTGGCTGTTTCCTATTTTTTATGGAATTATTTTTGCTCCCTATTTTTTCCAGAGTAAAAGTGGCTGATACACCCCTTATCTGTAGGGCTGTATCTACCTTTACTTGCTTGGGTTTTCTAGCTACCTCCCATTGCATTCAGCCGCATAGTACTGAATAATGTCACTGCACGTTTCACACAGTGACGTCATCACACATGTTTCATTCCTTTTAAGCAATTAATTGTGACCTGGCCCTGTATCTACTTCACTTCTAGTTTACCACTGCACAGCGAGCCAGAATTGCCTGTATCTATCTCCTGGTGAGTTCTGTCTGCTCATATTAGTCGCTGTTCTATGCCTGGTTTCAGTACATGGTGTCTACTTTTTGGTTTTGTCACCACATTTCACCAAAACATTGCTACAAGAGAAGAAATGGGGTTCCAAGAATCAGTCTTCATGGTTGTCATGACAACTGAAAATGCTGTGGCATACAATGACTGCTTCATCAAGCGTTCATTTCTGTTGTATTATGCGGATGTAATCCAATAGTGGCTTGTTTAACATATTTTCTCCCAATCAGGAGTACTGTGACATGTCAGGTGTCTGCGTGTCTTTCGCTGCAGAGTGATCTATTTCCAATGTTCCTCTTTGCATCCTGGGCACCACCAGTTTGCAGCAGCAGATCAGAAGAAGGAGCGGGTGCAACGTTCATCAGCTGATCAGAGGAGCGAGGATTAGAATAGGAAGGTAGCAACTGGTGAGGACGCCTACTGTCAGGGTTGTGCAGTTTAATAGATGAGGAAATGTGCACTTGCGGAAGACCTCAATGCATGGGCCTTAGTCATTTGCCGTTCACTAACGTTCTATTCTAATTTAGTGCAGGTTCCTTTCATACTGTTGAGTTCTGGTTATTAATTTTCAATAGTTTGGCAGTCGTGTTTTAAAATGTTTTTCTGTTCATCTTATTGGATCCTTTAGAGGTTTACTATGCTACTCTAGGATGCTGGGCCATTGTTTAGTATCTGCAGCAGAGGAGTTTTCAGTCTCATAGTGGCTCTTGGAGGACTAGGTTGCTGGAAAAGGCAGAAGGATAGAGCAATGTTCTTACTAGAACTGCCTAATCCGTAGCTACTGCTAGATTGCGCTGATGAGCCACTTTTCTAATAGAAAGAGACTTTAAATCACCATATGTCCAGTACTTATTTCAGAAATGGTCAAAGGTCTAGGTAAGTATTTCAACCTTGTCCATCCTAGGCCACTGTCTTACATGTATATTAGTACATGAAGAGAAAAAGTGTTAAAAAAGGAACACCTATGGCATGTTTCAGCAGTCTATTATGAGCACATCATTATTTAATAGCCCATAGACTTACTGAGTTACCCTAGGTTTACTTGGGTTAAAAGAAAGAAAACTCAATAAGGACCGGTGTGCCTAAGGAATGACAGCACCTATTGGGAGAAAGAAGAAGACAGAAAACAACTCCTCGCTCTCTGTTGGTACTTTTCCTTAACAGGGAGTGTGGAGCGTAAAAGGTTGTTCAGAGTGTATGTAGGCAGGCTTTGGCCTTTTCAATGTAGCAACCACCATCTACCGGCTTCAGTAGTAATAGTGTTGATATGGCTACTTTCTTCAGGACAGTCTTTGTGAATACCTCGTACAATGAACATTCGGTAACCAGAACTGTTATGTGGAGTATACATTACCACACTCCTAGTGCCATGGACTGGAGAAACTCAAGTGGGGGACCTGGAAACAAGAAAGCATAATCCAGGGTCACTTCTCTGCTGCAGCTTCAAGTGAATTGGCTGAAGAATATGCAAATAGTTATATGCAATTCTTGCGAGTATGATATCAATGTTAAAAACACAAACATGTTGCGGATACAACCAGTTGCATATTCTTCAGCCAATCCACTTGGAGCTGCAACAGAGAAGTGACCCTGTTCATTATTTAGTTTTCTTTCTTTTAACCCAAGTAACCCTAGGGTAACTCAGTGAATCTCTCTGGCTCCGTTCTCAGTCAGCCTACGTAGTGGCAGTTCCACGGGTTAGACTTTCTTGTGTCTGCGGAGGGGCTTTTTCGGTGGCTGCCACTAAAGCATGGAATGCCCTTCCCGCTGCCCTTAGTATTACGGTGGACCATCTTGTCTTTCACCATCTTCTGAAGAGCTATCTCTTTTAACCCCTCTTGACATGTTATAAATGACAGCGCCATGATGGCTTTGGCAAACACACGCTTTAGAAATTCAGATAACATAACATAACCTAGACCTTTGACCATTTCTGAAAAAAGTACCGGAAAAATGGTGATTTAAAGTTTCTTTCACTTTCTTATACTGTCCCTATTAGCTAAGTGGCACATCAGCGCAATCTAGTACTAGTTACAGATTAGGCAGTTATAGTAAGAAAATCGCTCTCTGTCTTTTCCGGCAACCCAGTCCTCCAAAAGCGACTATGAAAACTCCTGTGCTGCAAAGAAACTATACACAGATGTGTTTTGCCTTTTTGTGTTAAACCAGTGATAAGTTAGGGCATTACCCTGTCCACATTAAACTCAGTGCCCCCAATTTTGTTAATACCATTGTTTAGTATGTCTCCAACATGGCCACTCCATTAGTGAATATTTGCAGACCCGAGACGTCTTTATGGTAGGGCAATGGGGTATGTACCTCAGGTCCCCTTTCGGGGGGCCCACCTGGGATCCTGGGTGGGGGACCTCCACGAGTTGCATGTTGGTTGGGCCGGGCTCATGAATTGAGAGTGTGACTGTGTGAGACACGACACGTGCCTTCAGCAGGCAGGCACATGCGGCGGTCTCCACTCAACAGCAGTGACATAAAGGTCAACTGAAAAGTCAACAATGTAATTGATTGAGCATTAAGCAAGTCTGGAAGATTCTGCTGCGCGCTCTGCCAGTGCCCCCACCCAACCAGCATTAATTTCAGCACTTGAGATGAGCCTCTAATTTTACAGGCCTGCGTGATCACTCTCCTAGTGCCAGTGTGTCTGGCTGGAAGTGAACGAATCAGTTGACATGACATGAAAAAAACCCAGTGATTAATGAGCCTTGTGTTGTCCTGTCTCTGCCTCTGCCCCCATATCAACCAAAGAGAAATCAAAACAGCCCTTTTGCCATGCATGCAACAGCTTCCATGAGCCAATAGTATTTGAGTTGGTTTCTATGGTGGGCGTGTCTTCTTTGAGGGCCCTCTCTTTCAGTGTGAAGAAGCTCTCCTCCGCATGCACAAGGCCCCATGTGATGGCTGCTGCTCTAGTTCGGGCCTTCCGAGGTTACCAGCCATATGTACACAGCCTACCCTAGGCTACCCCGGCCCATGGCACCCGCAACCTCCTCCCTGTCCGCCTGAGGAACCGGACCCAAAGGCTCAGAGCTGAGAGCTCACCGACTCCATTTCACGTTGAACTTAAGCGTCCCGGGCTGCCTCCCGCTGCCCTCTTCATGGAAGCTGTGGGATCGGGGTCCCCAGAAGATCCAAGCGTGGTGGATGCAGTGTGAGAAGCTCACACACTGAAACAACTAAGTAGCGCTATTAACTGGACAGACCAGTTATTTTTGTTTTGCAGAGGCTGATACCCAGCTGGGAGGTCTCTCTCATTATTATATTTGATGTTAGATGCAAGTCTCGAACGAAATTGTTTGGAGCGCACATCGTCGCAACGGAAATGAAGGGCTGAGAGTAATTTAAGCAAAGTGACAGATGCAGTCCGATTAAATGCTAAACTGTGCTGATGAGGTCTTTTCAAACGTCTCGAGATAAGTCGCAGTATCTAATATCAAGCAAGGGCGTTTTTGTTTGTATTTCTCTCATAGATTTAAGATGCACCCATGAGTTTTCTTTCGGCGGATTACTAGCAAACCCGAATCACAGAGGATTATTTCAGGTAAATCTAATGTGCCGGGCAGCTGGGCCCTTCTTCTTGGGCTGTTGGACAAGATTCTGATCGCAACATATTGGGATACTTTGCTAATCTAATGGGCAACCTGTTTGCTATACAGACAGAAGTGAGTTGGGAGTATGAACTCGCAAGACGAGTTTATGCCGGTCTTGTGTAAATATAAACACACCTTGCAGAGTTGCGTTAGTTTCATTGACTAGAAGGGCACACTTGCACTGCTTGCCGGTGTGGGTTGGGGTCAGGGGTACTGAGTGTACCCACCCACCACCACTACGCGGTTTGGTATACGAAATTATTTGACCCAGCTTGGGATATAGATCACTGTTCTTGCAGGTTTCACAAAGTAGCATGCATTAAGTGACAAGAGGCAGGGGCGTTGCTTGGGGGGGGTTTAGGGGGCTATAGCCCCTGATCTTTTGGTTGTAGCCCCGGATAGAATCTCAGGAGCTACAGCCAAAAGACTAGCTAGCCCCCAGTCCCAACAGTTCCGACATCAGCTTATCCCCGGGTCTTTTCCAGACCTAGCAACTCCCCTGACAAGAGGTGACCATTGGGATATAAGGCTGTAAAGTCATGCTATCAGAGCACGTTTCTTTGCTATTCCAGGACACTTCAGCCGCATTAGCAGTCAGAGTATAATATTTACTTAGAGCAGGAGTGCATGCATGCTTATGTTTACTGTCGTGCACCACTTTTGTGGGATCTATATGTGTGTGTAACTAATCCTATACTACCGAATCCCATGACTCATCTATACTAGTCCACAGAATCACCCCCAGCACACACTGCTCCTTTGCCCTTCCCACCAAATCCTAACGTGCGTAATCTACCTCTTCTCCATCATCTCTTCCCACCAATCCTTTACATTGTAATGGGGATTTAACTCCCCTCCCTATGTGCCATAAATGGGGGCTGCTGCCTGGCCAACCAACCTGCCTCATGCCTGCTAGCCCCACTCCCCACTGCATTTCCATGCACCCCTTTGTGCTGCTTGCTCATTGGGCCCATGGTCTTCCGTCCTAGGAAGTGTCCTTTTAAAGATATTTGTAGGCACTCAGAGCCTGACCGTAAGGGTGCATTTAAGCACTGCTGATTGTGAAACCAAATTTCCTCTGTGGCATAGGAAATAGTGCGAGGGGGCCGTCTGGTAAGTGATAAAGTGCCAGACGCCCTCCCCCACACATCCCCTCTACCTCCCACACCCTACCCCAACCTCCAAAATCAGCTCCTTGGCCCAGAATGACCTTCGCGTCCCTTTTCCCTGTCCCAGAGCTTACATTTGAGGGTTCTTGCCTCATAGGTAAGTATTGGGATGAGGAAGAGTGGGATTAGGAGTAATGAAGATACAGGTAGTTAAGTCAAGTATTACCTCCATGTACCTCTACCTCATCCCAGTACTTGTGTATGAGGCATAAGGCCTAATACACAAGTACTACCTCATACACAAGTACAGGGATGAGGAAGAATAGGGCTAGGAATAATGACGATTACCAATAAGTAATTAAGGCATTAAACACAAGTATGGGCTTAACAATATTGAGTTGACTGGGCTGCAGCACTCACCCCCAGAAATGTTGGACCATTTTGAACCAACCTGGCTGAACTTCAGAGCAGTTGCTGGACAGAACAGGACACAGATGTTAAACGGCACCTGGGTTTCGCTGTTAACAAGGGCCCAGCAATTACTAAGGTAAAGAATTTCACTGTTAGTACCTGCATTCAAAGGCCTCATTTTTTGAGCAATTTAAATTGTGATGTGGGTTTAGTACGTTCATGCCAGAGCAGTGATTGGAAAGTAGAAAGGGACAGGGGCACCCTGACAGACAGGCGCAGCCAGGGTCAGGGGCAATCAAAGGATTGTTTCGAAAAATTCCCTTTGAGAGAAAATTGAGATGTTTTGGACTCTGGGAGTTGGCGTGGCCCTCAGGCAAGTTAGATTTCGGCACCGAGTGAGTCCAGATGGACTGTGGTTGGGACAATGATCAAAACCTGGCTGTAGGTGCAGTGATCCGGACTGGGGTGCAGTTTAGGAGTCTGTGTATGGGTGCAGATTGGAGCTGTCAGTTAAGGCAGGGGGTTTGAAGGCAGTGCAATGCTAAGAGGTGGCATAGGGTGCCACCAGCGGCAGGGCAACTGAATGACCCTCCAATCAGCAAAGGTCTACAATCAGCAAAGGTGGCTTAATTGTGTATGTTGTGTTTATTGAGAAAAAAAACAGGTTTCAACCATAATCACTACAGTAGAATTACAGTAAGAGGGGAAATGCTGCAATAGGTCTCTTAAATAAATGGGAATAACAGTGAGTGGCTGATCAGGTGATGCTAGGGAAGGCTACATATATAAACTGGGGACAGGAGAAGACACAGGACATACAGTACTCCAGTGGGACTTGATATATGTACAAGGAATCAAGTGCACTGGGGACTGTGCAAAGTGCACTGGGGGCTGTGCAAACTGGTTATTAAGGAGGGGGAGATCTTGGGTGAGGAGTGAACAGTTCTCCCTCGAGGCTAGAGGTGCCTGGCAGCAAACCGTCACTTTTCCAACACTTGACTGTTCTTGAGGCTTGGAGCTGTAAAATGTGGTGGGGGTATGATTTGAGTTGGGATGCAGAATGCAGCATTCAGCACAGTTGGTTACTGACTTTGTGGCAGAGGGGTGCCTCACCGTCAAAATGTAGAATGTTATTGAGGGTTCTGTGACAGGAACATTCTTGGCCAGTTTGCTATTCCACTGAATTGCATTTAGCATATTCAATATATTGGAACGTCACAGCTGAAAACTGATCCATATTCGGATAAGATCAAAGATAAAATAAGGCTTGCTAATGAGCCAAATGTAGCATAATTGTTTAGAACATTCCACCCAGTCAGGGTGGAATTAAACAATGATGCCTCATGAAGAGGGCGTTTGCGGGTGGTAATGACCCAAAGAACCAGTCCCAAGTTTATAGGCCTGTGAGAAGCAAGGGCCTTTAATGAGGTCCAAGGGAGGTTAATATCTTGTAATGGCTTAACTAGGGGGGTATTTTTGCTGGAGTGCAATGATCTGTTTAATACAAGGAACGATGAAGGCGAAACATGGGAATGTTGGGAGAGTGTGCTTATGCCAGCCATTATAGCTCTGTGACACTGCATGGTCTACAATGGAACAGCCAACATTGCAATGTTCTAAAAAAAGAGGAATGTGGCACATGTGCAAAGTCTCACGAGTCTCAGCCTGAAAGAAGCTGCCATTGTTTATCACTTTCGCACTTAACTTCACATTGTTTCCTGGCACTCAGAATAATCACCAGGAATTAGTTTCAACGGACAGTGTCTTGTCAGTTGGATACCTTGGTATACACATGTTTGTTTCCTTATGTAATCCAGTGTCATGTGTAAGCTATGCTTAGGCTTACAGTTTAAGCCAGTATTTAAAAAAGAAATAGAACTACAAGTAGGCTGACATCATCAGTTCACAATTAACAGTGAACTTACAAACAGCTCGTGCTCACGGTGGGCCATTGTCTGTTCACATCATGGACACATCTGCTGCTCACCGTGGCCTAGCCCGGTGATTTGACTAATGTGAGCATGGGGGATACATATTGCAGAGCGATTATGGCACTGTCTTGTAGAGTAGATAGTCATGCTTTTGTCGCTGACAAGTTTGTCTAGAGTCCATAAATGGACCAGCCTAAGGTGAATCTGCATGTACACTGCTCTTGTATATTTATCAGTAAGCTTAATTGAAAGGGGATTGCTCTGGATTTTTGAAAGCAAGATAGTTTACCGCAGCCATTGTTTTAAATCGACCCTAATCCTTCATCACCAGCCTCTTGAAAGCGTGTTATTCATTTGTTGTATTTTTAACACGGTACTGTTTAATTTTCGAGATGTATTATTTTAAATAGAGTAAACAGGGGGAACTCAAGAGTCATTTTCACTGCTTCGCCAGCCTGAGCAAATTGCCTGGTCCTTTTTTCTAAATTACCTTATCTTCCAAAGTGTGAAATGCTTAGCAGGAGTCCAGCGCTAGGGATAAACAATAGATTCTGACATGGACTACCCTGCAGCGCTATAATGTGCCGCCTGAGCGACGAGCACAGGCGGTGAAGGAGCTTTCTGCCCCCTTATACCTTCAGCAACCTCTCTGTGTCCCCGTAGAGATGTTTACAGTTTTCGACTAAAAGCGACTGGACTGGAGTTGAAACATGACCGGATTTTTAGTCATGCACCTGGACTGCACAAATGCTGTGATTTGGGGCAGTGTCCGGAATGCTTATCCAATGTTCAGTTCGAATACTTGAGCAAAATGCTGCAAAGTTAGCTCAACAGGTACAGTGGTGGTTGCTGAAATGTTATATGTTCAGATGGCCTGCCGCAAGCGTTTACCAGTGGAAGGTGCCGAGGGTGTAAAAGACCTCACCAGTGGCGTGCCCCCATTGCTGGAGACCTCTAAGACCTCACCAGTGGCGGGCCCCCATTGCTGGAGACCTCTAAGACCTCACCAGTGGCGGGCACCCATTGCTGGGGACCTCTAAGACCTCGCCAGTGGCGGGCACCCGTTGCTGGAGACCTCTAAGACCTCACCAGTGGCGGGCCCCCATTGCTGGAGACCTCTAAGACCTCACCAGTGGCGGGCACCCGTTGCTGGGGACCTCTAAGACCTCACCAGTGGCGGGCACCCGTTGCTGGAGACCTCTAAAACCTCACCAGTGGCGGGCACCTGTTGCTGGAGACCTCTAAGACCTCACCAGTGGCGGGCACCCGTTGCTGGAGACCTCTAAGACCTCGCCAGTGGCGGGCACCCGTTGCTGGAGACCTCTAAGACCTCACCAGTGGCGGGCACCCGTTGCTGGAGACCTCTAAAATCTTGCCAGTGGCGGGCACCCGTTGCTGGAGACCTCTAAGACCTCACCAGTGGCGGGCACCCGTTGCTGGAGACCTCTAACCTAAACAAGCCATTAATCCTAATAATCAAGCACCACAAGATTCAACAGGTGCGGCCCTACAAGAATTCCTAAAATACGACAGGAAAGGACCCTCCCTTATATTACCACTTAGGAAGGGGACACGTTTGAGGTGAAGCTGAGTCGTCTGGTTACACAAAGAAACAGAGACAACATTCAGGGACCCTCTGGAAACGACTTTGAAGAGAACAGGAGAATTGATGCCCTGTCACCTTTAAGATAGACATGTGTTCCCCCTGCGAAATGTCCTGCATGTTTTAGCCATATAGGACAGAAACATATATAAGTTGGGCTAAGATATCATAGTGTGTGAACACGTTGTATAAATACTAACATTATGTACAAACAAGTCACAGAGACTTGATTTTCTATGTGTATGCCACGCATACAGTGTATCGGTCTTTGCATACATTGGAGTTTTGATGTGTGCATATGTGTGTATATATGTTTTCAACTAATCATTTTCATGTGCATTTTTGGTTGTTTTTGTTGTATGCTTTAATAAAGTTGATAAATGATTTGTATGCAAGATCGGCTTGATCCTTGGATATCAACCTATATTTGTTCCATGGTTGTGTTCTAGAGCGTCATAAGGACTAGATAGGGAACACATTTTAACTGCGTTTCTAGGCCTTCATTTGGTTTGTTGTATACATATATTCCCAATTAGTAGGAAGGTCTAACACCCTGCAGTGGGGTGCACCCATGTGAGAAGAGTGACAGATGTGCCTGAAAACATATGGCTTCATTCCAAATATTTCTGAAAAATGTGCCATAAAAAGCACCCTTTCAACTTTGGGAGACGACATGCTCATATTCAGAAGAACGTGAGGAAATCTCAGCCCCAAAATCAAAAGTGACACACTTATTGTGATTTTTGAAATGTCCTTAATATGTTAGATACTATTTAAATGCACCAGGGTGTGGAGAAATGGCATGCTTTTGGACAATATCAAAGGACAGTAACATTACAGAACATGGGAAGGATGCGCTTCAACCAGAGATGATGGCATTTAGAGTGGGCTGGGGAACACAGCGAGCACGGATGTACACATTGTGAAATCTGCAGAGGCTTGCTTCAGCATAGAAAGGGCAGGACTCAGGAGCAAGGAAAGATGTATTAGCATGCTCCGAGGAACAGGCAGAGAGAGGCAAGTGTTGACAAAGGGGTGTAGGCAGTGGCAAGGACCATTGAGGTTAGAGACTGGAGAAGAGAGATGTGTGAAAGCGGCAGAAGTAGGGACTGGGGCAGGGTCTGTGGCACAGGCAAAAGCGGGGGTCAGAAAAGGGAAGAGACAGGAGAGGAGGCAGGAGCAGAGGCGGGTGCTTGAGAAGATTGATAGGTGGGAGATGAGGCCGAGACAGGGTTGTGGAAGAGACATGACTTGGCTCAGAGAGACAAGTAAAGCATGAGATGTTGTTTGAGGCTCCGGTGGAAGAGGCACAATCTATGGCCATTGTCTTAAGTTGTGCTGTACCATGCAATGCTGGAAATGCTGTAGTAGCATGATAAGCCTTTTAACAGTGATCACATTAATGATCAATAAAACCAATATTTTAAGTAATAGCCCAGTCACATTGATTGAAAGGGCTGCAATGCAGAACGCTAGCATTGTGAAACCCAAGGTACCAGTCAGGGTGGGCTGTGGTGGAATGGGAGCCTTGAGGGACCTGCTGTTGCAGGTACTGCTGCAGGCCATGATCCACATAGTGTGCCTAGTCATAGATACTGAGAGCAGTCAGAAGGTGGAAGAGGTGGTTGCTATGGCCCACAATATCAAAGCAGCCAGGGCACAACCGCTCTGGGATTTTGCGGAAATTAAAGAAGGCAGTCACCAGTAGCCAGGTAGCTCCAGTGAATTAGAGCAACAGTGTAGGGTTGATGCGCCGTAGGTTGAAACAATATTTTCTCGCCCATGACGGGACAAGTGTGCCATTCTAAAGGGCATGATGAACAAAAATGTGCACACAGGCACAGGAAAAGGATAAGAGCAGCCCTGTGCATGCCAATTCATTAACTCTCAGAAGTCTGCTTTGAACATCTATATGATACATAGACTTGAGTATCAAATACTGATTTTCATTCACTTCTGTGACACCACGCTCTTAATTGTCATTTATGGGGATGTCAATATATAAATGCAAAATTGCAAATTATACCCGCACGTCTTTCAGCACAAAGGGCAAATCCTGTGACCGTCTGTCCTTTAAGGAATCCTAGGTATTAAATGAAAGTAAATGTTGTTACTTAGCGTGAAGGCATTCACAAGTGTGCCCTTTTAATATGTAAGATAAACTATCGGCGATGGTCGATTCACTTAATTGCACTTACGCTACCCTCGCTGTCTTCCACTCCGGTCAGGGTAACCCATTTTGTATGATTTACCAAGCCCAGTGTGGCAAAAATATGCATACCCCTCTAATCTAGGATTCATGGCAAATGTATGAATTCTTATGGAAATCCTTTAAGCAGAAAGAGTATGAGTGTAGCTTTAATTTATAAATTTTTATTGCATTGCAGCCTAAATGTACCAGAATGGCAAGTAATGTGAACCTTACACATGACCTCTGCATTTTACAAATGTACTTTCAAGACTTCAGACACATTGCAAAATAAACTATTTTGTAAGGTTACAGGCATATAGACATTATGGGATAGAGACAGCCTTGGAGCTTGCTAGGAGTATGATGCAATAGAATGTAAAACAAGTCAACAGACAATGGCAGCATATAATGCAGTACACAGTTAGAATTACAGGGTCCTGGAGGGATAGATCTAGAAGGCACCATGCTTGTTTGGGCTTCATTTATGACCATGCTTAAATGGGACTCAGCCACCTAATTGGTTCTCAGATTTGACGTTTGTTTTATACTGACACTCCAAGAAGAGATTAACAGGTGAAGAAGAGGCAACTGGCAATTGCAGAGAGGTGTATAATCACCCTTACTGTCTTCAGATCATCTTCATTTGTCTTCTAATAATAATACATTAGTGTGTGAGCTCAGCAAACCCTCAGGATTATCCCCATTTTCATGGACATTTATCACCACACCAGCCACGATATGGAGGACCCTTAACCCTATATTCTTATTCATGGCATGTTTTAAACTTCAAAAGTACAGTACTAACATTATTTCCTTTTAATCTGCCTTTTCAGGTTCACAAGCCACAAGCACAAGATGCCATAAGCCAGCATTTTTCAAGTCTGCTCTGTGAATGAAATGCTCTGAATGAAATGTTGTGCTCCTGCTAAATTAAGAGTTAGCAAAGAAAAAAAAGTCAATCAATACATGATCTCACAATGATGCATTCATATGAAAGTGAAGCTGCAAAAAGGAAACAAGTAGAAAGAAAAGAGAAGCATGGTGATCAACAAAAAGTGTCTTCCTTTTTCTCTGTACCACCAAAACCATCTAGCAGTGATACTTCTATTGAGGAGCAACCACAATGTGAAAGTGAGCACATTGAGGCTCTGGCTGAGTCCACAGAAGAGTCCCACCAGGGCGTATTTGCTGTTCCCACTTAATCTAGCAGTGGTCATCAACAAAATGGGGCTGAGCAGCATTCCCCTGCACCAGGAGGAGAAGAAGATGACAGCAAGCCGGCAGGAATATTGGAAACTACATCAGTGAGCATCATGTGGTCTTCCACAGATCCTGCACTATGGGATCCTATCACAAACGGAGGACAGTACTATTGGATTAAAAACGGTTCGGCAGCCTGTCAAAACCTAAACAGCAATTTTTCCAAGTCAACCCGTGTTCACGAACTTGGTGACAAAAAAACAAAAATATGCTTAAGACAAGCAGTATGTAAGCGACAAATAGTAATGGTGAATTTATAAACTGTGATTGGTTGTTATACTCCCCATCACAAGGTTCAGTTTACTGCCTTTTCTGCTGTTTTGTTTTTTAGTACTGATTCTTCATTCAGTACAACTGGTTTTAATGACTAGAAGCATACGTCTTCCCACATTTATGAACATAAACATGGTCCGGAGCATGAAAAGCGCATGTTAATACTTTGAAAACGTCAAAAGGAAACTGGCCGCATTGACTCAGAATGAGCTGAACAGTTAATACGTGGGCTAACCTACTGCCAGGATGTGCTTAAAAGAGTTGTGGCAGTTGTAAAGTTCATGTCATCGCAGGGTCTAGCATTCTGAGTAGATAATCAGATTATAGGATCACAGCACAATGGTAATTTGTTGGGGATTTTAGAGTTGATCAGCCAACCTGATCCCTTCCTGGACGAACACATCAGAAAATATGGAAATACTGGTAAGGGAAATCCCTCCTATCTATCAGCAAATAATTGTGAAGAATTCATCACACTGATGAACAAAAAGGTTTTCTCTGCAATTATTTCAGAACTGAGAGAAGAAAAGAATTATTCATTTAGTGTGGACTTCACTCTAGATGTGTGTCACATCGATCAGTTGACTTTAAGGTGCGAAAAGTAAAGGATGATGCACCAAAGTAGAGATTTCTGGAGTTTCTACCAATTCATGTCCACGGAGCAGAGTACCTTGCAGATGTTGTCGTCCTGTTCTTGGAAAGGGCAGGTATCCCCATATCAGATTGTCATAGCCAGTCCTATGTAAATGCATCCAATATGGCAGGAGAGTACTTAGGCTTGCAGGCAAGGATAAAACACATTTACTGTTTATGTTCCCTGTGTGGGATATTCCTTGAATCTAGATGGTGTCAAGGCTGTTGAGTGCAGCATGCTGGTAGTTTCTTATTTTGACTTTGTTCAACATTTGTACACTTTTTTTCTGCTTTCGCTCATCGCTGGAATGTGTTGGCATCTTCTGTAGGTCCAGCTCACAAGAATGTGAAGTGCCTGTCGGACACTAGATAGTCAGCTCATGCAGATGCAGTCAATGCTCTATACGATGGCTATGAAAGAATTCATTCAAGCTGCTCTTGATTCAGAGAGTAGTGAAAACACACAAACAAAAGACACCACACACATGCACTAAGTCTTCTTAAATAAATTGACAAGCTGGAAACCATTTTTCTGACCATTGCTTGGAATGACATACCGTTACGTTTCAATGAAACAAGCAAAACTGTTCAGAAAGAAGGTATCAACCTCTCTTTTGCATTTAACATCATGCATTCATTGAAATTGTATGTACAAGAAATAAGAAACACGTTTAAAAAATATGAGGTCAAAGCAAAGGCAAAAGCTCCACAGACAGATTACAGTAACTAAGATAAACGTGTGAAACAGCGATATCTTCACTAACTAGCTTTGAAGGAGCTGCAGTGACACTGTCCTTCAAGGTCAGCAGAAATTTCACATAGAAACATACTTGCCAATCATGGACTCAATTATTAATGGGTTAACAAGATGAGGTGATGCATACAAAGATATCATCAATATATTTGGATTCTTCATGAACCTGAGAAACATGGATAGAATATAAATTAGTGAACGTTGTAGAAAGCTGGCTTCTTACTACCACAAAGATCTTGAGAAATCTAACCTAATTCCTGATTGACAGCAATTTAAGCATTATACATTTGAAAAGAAAGAAACCATGTCAATTGCATATATTCACAAGAAAATAAAAAATGATAAGCTTGGCTCTGCTTTCCCAAATCTAGAAATTGCATTAAGAATATTCCTCTCTATGATGGTGACAAATTGCAGTGGGCCGCCCTCATTTTCAAAATTGAAGTTGATAAAAAGTGAGCTACGAAATTCTACGCTTCAAGCCAGACTTAATTCTTTGGCTCTGTTAAGCATTGAATCTGAAATGGTTCAAGAGATAGAATTTTCAGACATAATAAATTATTTTGCAATACACAAATCTAGAAGTAAAAACTGTTTAATGTTGGTGGTACAGAAAGCATGTCCTCACTGACATCTCATTCTTTCTAGGATTACTTGAATTTGTTTGCTGTGTGAGCATGTTCTGAAATGCCAAGTGAATTTTGATGTTTGTTACATGCTTTTTTCACTTCTGTAGTGCCTCATTTAATGTTTTTCCAAGTACTTGTACTTTGGACACATTCATACGGGAAAAAAAATTCACGTTGAACTGTTAGGTTTTCATTTTGTTTAATAAATGCTTGCCCCAGAAACTGTTAAGATCTTCCTAGCTCTTATCCGATGCTTGCGTAGCTTATGCTTACGTAGTTTTCATCAGTGCGCGCGTGTGTTTACACACTGTTCATTTGGTGGTTGTACGCTGATGGAGGTTCACATCATTGGGTTGTATGAGATGTTGTGGCATAGCAGTTTGGTGTATGTTTTAACATCTTCTGGCTTGCCATTTCCATTTTGGCAACAATAGTTATGGCGTCAGATTTTCTGTGGCATACATTTTTGGGTTCTTGTAGCTTACCATATAGCGCTTATACAGGGACTAGATTGATAATTGCTAAAAGATTGTTCGCAAAAGGCAGAGATTAATTTTCCGAACTGCTTTCAGGTACTCACTTGTTGCTCTCAGTCGTTGTGTGGCTTAGCCATTTGGTGCATATTTTAACAACTTTTTATTTGCCATTTCCATTTTGGCAACACATGTTATGGCGTTCAATATGTGGAGGAATATATTTGTTGTTTTCTTATAGTCTACCGCACAGCGCTTGCTCAGTGACTGAACCTATAATTGCTAAGAGATTATTTACAAAAAACGGAGATTCATTTTCCGATCTGCTTTCAGGCATTTACTTGTTGCCCGCAGTTTACACGTAGGAATTGTTCTTTCCATTCTATTTGATTCTGCTTCCTTTTAGATTTTTGAGTAATTTAGGAGCAAAACCGATAAATTCCCTTTGGTCGACGCATCGCGTTTTAGATGCTCCAGGTTGCGTGGTATTACTGATATAGATTTTGTTTATATTTAAGTTGGATAACATGTGGACCTAGAAGGGCTGGACCTCAGAGATTTCTAACATCACTATTAATGCTACTTGTGGTTTCATTCTTATTAAATGATCAAATGTGACAGTTGCACACTACTTGACCATAATGGCTAGATGAGGTTGCCCCACCAGCTTAGTGTGCGCCGTATTCTTGATTGTGCCCTTGTTACAGCTATTTTAGCCTTTCCTTCTTTGTATGAAATAATATTTGCACTTTAGCACTTTGTGAATTGTAGGATGTTTACAAACATTATGTTTACAAATGGCAGCATGTTATTGCACGTTTAGCACTTTACTGTTTAGTACTTTAATGTGTAGGATGCACTTTTAATGTTTTTAAGTATTTCACGTAATTGTACAGTGACATGTAGTGAGAAATAAATACCCCTTTTGCATTTCTTGTGTCAAACATTCTCATTAAATCTAATAGGATAATAGGTCCCATGTTAAAAAAGCATGGCTTTTCATTCATCGTTTAAACGCAAAACACGGCCCCCCTCTCTGTACCACCCCCATGCTACCCCTCTTTCTTTACGCAACCTTACCCCTTCTCTCGTTACCCCCACCATGCACTGTACACCCTGCCTCTGCCTCCACCCACTGTGGGGTGCATTTAAAGGCCTCAAACAGAAGTCCCTTTCACATGAATAGCAAGTTTTTAAACACCGAAACAAAAACGGCCTGGCAGTTTTTTTCGTTTTTCAAGTAAAGTTAAAGAGCCATGCGGAAAAGGGCTTACCTGTCATTACCAATGGATAAGCAGCATTTTAATTTATTTTCAAAAAGAAGGAGGAATCAAATATCCCTGTCACATGGAAAACATGATTTTTACACATTGAAAACAAAAACGGCCTGCACAGGTGTGTGCAACTAAAAACGGTTTTATATGTAAAAGTGAAACAAAAGATATCACTGCTCACAGAAAAATGTTGTGAAAACAAAACATGATGTGTGGGTTAACAAAGAGCAATGAATACCCACAAAAATGCAGTGACATTTGAAGAGCCACTTTGTCTTCATGGAAAATGTCAGCCCAAGGCTGGCTGTGGGCAAAACTTCACAAAGGAAAACTTCCACACTCAGCCTGGATGTCAAAGCTCCCATCTAATAACCAACCGCAATAAAATGTCCTGCTAAATGCTGTACTGTGAGACCGCTGGCCAGCCCATAGAGCCGAGGTTTGCCCAGAAGTACTTTAGACGGGATAGCTGCACCCTTGAGATGGATGGGGGTGCAGATTCATTACTCCAACACCAATCAATAAGGACAACTCAATGGTTTGCCAAAGGGAGTCCATTTAATGACAAGTACAAAAAACGGGGAGCCATGGATATCAGCAGTGATGTGATCGTCCTTCTCGCTTCAACTCCAACGAACTTCATACAAGTTGTAACATTTATACTCAAAACTCATCATAATTGACGTGTAACACTCAAAAGTTAGCATGCAATTCTATTGGTTAGGAAAAGGTAACTTTACTATAGGTACTATA
Source organism: Ambystoma mexicanum (assembly GCF_040938575.1). Classification (NCBI taxonomy): domain Eukaryota; kingdom Metazoa; phylum Chordata; class Amphibia; order Caudata; family Ambystomatidae; genus Ambystoma; species Ambystoma mexicanum. The sequence continues at coordinate 678,132,017 of NC_090922.1, read as the reverse complement.
TCTGTATATGGTAACAGAGTGAGGGGATTGGGTAAACACTGTCAGGTGGGCATCTAAGCCCTTCCTTCAAAATGACTACTGCAGACGTCACTAAGAGTACAACGTCTCATTGGTTCTACTAACTATAGGACCTTATTTGTATTTTGTATTTATTTATTTATATAGCGCACCAGGCCCAGGGGCAACCGGGTGCATAACTTGGATACAACATGATAAATGCATAACATGGCAGTATAACAATGTTTTTACAGTAGAATTACAAGATTTTGAGGAGAGTAGCAGTAAGAAGCTAAGCAGAATGCAAAAACAAAGGTAGGTCAGAGTACAAATAGGGCAGTGGGCAGTTTTAGATGTCTCGGGAGGACAGCCAGGCTTTGGTAAGGTGTTTGAATTTCAGGAAGGAAGGTTCTGCTCTCAGCTCATTAGGGAGTGAGTTCCAAAGTTTGGCTGCCAAGATAGGGAAGCTGGTTCCACCTGATCTTTGGAGATTGAATCGTGGGTTGACAAGGCAGTTGGTTTGGGCCGATCTGCGAGGTCTAGTGGAACTATGGAGGGCAAATCTGTTCGTCAAGTAACAGGGTGCTTGGTTGTGAGGGCATTTATGGGTGAGAGCCAAAGACTTCAAGGAAATGCAGTCTGGGATAGAGAGCCAGTGAAGGTTACGCCTAGTGTCAGATATGTGCTGGCGCCTGGGAATGTTGAGGCCCGCTCTAATCGCATTGTTTTGGACAATTTGTAACTTATTTAAGTTACAGCGATTGGTACCAAGGTAAAGGGCATTACAGTAGTCGACCTTGGACAGTACGAGGGTCCTGGCCAAGGTGACACAGTTAGCTGTAGAAAGGAACGGGCGACATGCAGTAATAAGCTTACAGGTAAAAGCTGCTGCTGATGAGACTGAGTTAGTTTGTCTAGTCAAGGATAAGGTCGAGTCAATGTAAATCCCTAAGGTTTTCGTGTCCTTAGCAATAAGGATGGTATTCCCATCAATGGTGAAGGACTTAAAAGCAGAGTCAAGTTTAGTGAGTTTTTGTGGTGAGCCAAGAATGAGGAGCTCTGTCTTTTCATCATTTAGACACAGTCCGTGTTGAGCCATCCAAGCTTGGATAACCTGGTAGATGGCGTTGATGGCGAGGGAATCAGTAGTGTAGTCACCTGTGATAGGGATTAGTATCTGGGTGTCGTCCGCGTAATTGGTATAAGTGACACCCAGATGGGCCAGAATATCAAAAAGGGGTTTGGTGAACACGTTATATAACGTGGGCGAGACACAGGACCCTTGAGGAACGCCACAGGAGCCCGGAGCAGGTGGGGCGGCTGCTAGTGGAGAGAACACACGCATTGTTCTATTATTGAGGAAGGAACTGATCCAAGTAGAGGCTTTGTCTGAGAAGTGAACAGCTGATTTGAGGTGGTGACAAAGAATTTTATGATTAACAAGATCAAAAGCAGCCGAGAGGTCCAGAAGTAATAGCGCAAGTTTGCCTTTGTCTTTGAGATCTTCGATCTGCGTTTTTAGATCGATAAGGGCAGTTTCAGTGCCGTGGCGTGGCCGAAACCCCGATTGCCTGAGTCCCAGATGTTTGTTTGATTCAAGGTATTCTTGAATTTGTAGGTACGCCGCACGGTCAAGGATTTTTAGTAGAAATGGGACAGTCGTGATTGGCCTATAGTTTGTAGGTATGCTGGGGTCCAAAGTAGGTTTCTTCAGGAGCGGGATGACCCAAGCATCCTTCAGGTTGTCCGGAACAATCCCAGAGCTAAAGGAGGAGTTGATGAGCGTAGTGATGAAGGGTGCTAGGTCGTGCGCTGCTTCCTTAATAATAGGCGCAGGACAAAGGACACCATGGCAGTTGGAAGGTTTAAGGCTAGCGATGATCTTTTCCACTTCAGGAATGGAGAGTGGAGAGAAGCTAAAAGGAGTCAGAGAGTCAGGGATGGAGTAGTTTATGGTAGGTATAAGGATCGGTAGAGGGTTAGATTGGAGGCTAGTTTGTTTGTTATTAATTTTAATTTGGAGAGTGGCAATTTTGCTTAGGAGAGCCTCTTGGATTTTGGAGCACCAGGTGCTATCTTTGGTGCAGGTGTCAGGTGTAGTAACGGGAGTTTCAAGTTCTTTTAGGATTTTAAACAGTTCTTTGGTGTTGGATTTGGCTTGTTCGATACGTTTATTGTTTGCGTCTTTTTTTGCCTGGAGTATGGCTTCCTTGTAGTTAAGGGTGGCCAGGAGTAGACATGATTTGTTGGCTGGAGAGTGGTTACGTTTCCAGTGAGATTCCGCAATTCGTTTTTCTTTGCGTAAAGTTCTAAGCTGGGGTGTGAAGCAGGAGTTCAGGTGGGCTCGAGGTTTGTATTTTCTCAGTTTAGAGGGTGCGATGGTATCTAGGGCTTTAAGCATAGCCCGATTAAAGCCGTCGACCAAGGCCGTAGGGTCAGAGCATGAAAGAGCCTGGTCATTGAGAGCTGGAAGGAGGAGAGGGAGAAGTCTGTCGCAGGTGATATCACGTTTATTACGGGTGGCCGTAGCAGGTGCGATGCTTGAGTGGCTGACGGGTTTGGACTCGATGTTGAATGTAATTAGGTTGTGGTCAGTCCATGAGCACTGTTGGTTAGAGGTGATGTTGATGGGACAGTTATGGGCGGCTAGCCAATCAAGGGTTCTACCCTTGTCATGGGTGGGTTGGTTTATGAACTGTGTGAATCCAGCATTCCTAAGGATATTGTCAATAGTCATGGCAGCAGTGTCCTTGGGGTCAGAAAGACCTAGGTTGAAATCCCCCAATATTGTGACCTGGGAATTGGTTTTGGTGTTGAGAGTGAAGATGTTGGAGAGGTCCTCCGCGAAGGTGGAGAGTGGGCCGGGTGGCCAGTAGAGTAGATGGAAGGTGATAGAGTGGTTAGGGGTAATAGCCAGTTTGGCTGTCAGTGCTTCCAGAGTAGAAAAGTGGTGTGTGGCCGAGAGGTGAAAGTTTAGAGCATTTTTATGGATGATGGCAATGCCACCACCTTTGGATTGATTGGAATTACGATCATGTCTAATAATGTTATAGCCTGGAGGGATGGCGAGGGAGAGAAGAGGACCTGAGGCTGGATGGAGCCAGGTTTCGGTGATTGCTATAAAGTCAAGGTCGATGTTGAGGATGAGGTCCGCTACTTCAAGGGCGTGAGCCGAGAGTGATCTGGCATTGATAAGCGCACCTTTGATATTGCTCAAGTTAGAGGAGTTGGAAAGGGATGGTGGAGGATTAGGCGTGAGTGTGGGCGGTGTGGGGGTCTGGGGGGGTTTGCTACGATGCGCAAAGTGATGGGAAGCGTGGGTGAGTCGTGCGCCAAGTCTAGCATTTCTCAAGGTGATGGAGCAGGGTATGTTTGGTAAAGGTCTAGTTGCGAAGTGTTGGATCCAGAGGGCTGGATTGTTAAGGTAGGGGTTGGTGTGGTGAGCGAAGGATGGCATAGTTGTGGTGTGATGCAGTTGAGAGTGGCGGACAGGGGTGGTGGTGTGGTTAAATACGGTCCAACCAGAGCACAGTATAAGGAGGAGAAAGGTAGGCAGTAATCTAGTGGGTAGGGCACTGAAAGTGTTCAAGGGTGAGTATATAGCCGTTAGGCTATTGGTGAGGGGCATGTTGACCTAGTATGGTCTAAGAGCAAGTGGTCTGATAGTGGCCAGAAGGGCGACCATAAGGCACAACACAAATGCAGTGGTCAGTTAGCGACCATAAGGCACAACACAAATGCAGTGGTCAGTTAGCGACCATAAGGCACAACACAAATGCAGTGGTCAGTTAGCGACCATAAGGCACAACACAATTGCATTGATAGCGATCATAGGGTACAGCAATAATAGTATGTGGCTAGTTATTGACCTTGTGGCTTAATGCACATCGTGGGATACAGTGTACACGGGATATGAGTAGTCAAGGATAGCATAATCAGGTAAGGCAGCTGTATGCAGCAAGGCAAGGTGGTACACAGTATGCAATTATGAGCAGATGCACATTACTGTGAATGTGGTAGACCGTAATCAGACAGTGAGTACAGGCTAAATAAACAGAGCAAGGTAATGAACTGCCGGTGAATTCACTTTAGTAGCAGACGATGTTGCAATGGGCAGGTTTAGTGCCACTGGAGAGCACATGGGATGAGCAGACAGTGAGTGCACAGGGAATGTGCTCCTCGTAGGTGGGCAATAAGAGAACGAGCAGATGGCAATCAAGTCACGTGGTGATGCTAATCTAAGGCAATGACTTACACAGGGAGGATGGAGCATCGACTCCAATGCAGGTTATGGTGTCGGGCGTGCAGTGCGTAGTCTGCGCAGCTTGACAGTGAATCGGCGCACTGAGAAGGAGAGTAGAGTTACCCCATTAAGTTGGGATCGGCATACGATCGGCATAGAACAGGCGTAAAACAGGCAGCAGCCTTCGTTCCTTGGGCCTTAGTGAACGTGGGCCGGCTTTGCCTGCCGGTGCCCAATGGGGAGTAAGAATGCTCAATAGCCAATCAGCGGATGCCGTTGGCTTGTGCAGGGAGCCTGTGTGGGCAGATGAGACTCCAGGAAGCGACGGTCGGCCATGTTGGATGGGGGCACTTCCTCGTGCTCCAGAATGAGGCAGAAATAAGCAAAGAGGTGCTCCTTAATACCTAGAGATTCTAGGCATACGATTTTCTATGCAGCGTAATCAGGAACGGTCGAGTGCAAATATGGAATGCAGAAAATGCATTTTTTGAAAATACAGCGCAGGATGGCATCGCTTACCGTAGTGTAATCAAGGCAAGGAGATGCTTCTCCTCAGTGCCCCCGCTGCTCCTGCAGGGTGGGGACCGATTCAAAAGAGCTCCTGCTCCTCCGGCTGGAACAGATTATTTGGTCCTTTGTGATTGGGTTGGCACCAACCCCATGCATACTTTTCCACTTTGCTTAGCAGCACGCTGAATGGTCGGCCAGGTGCGGGGTGCCCCTCAGTTACCCGGCCTTCCTCTGATTATGGTTACAATCAATCATCACTTTAGTAGCCATGTGTCAATTAGTTCACTGTGGTTGGCCTCGAAACTGCATCTTCTGTCTGGAAAAGTTCTGATATCTCTGCCTGGTCGGGTGCCAAGTGTAGGTGTGAACTCTAGTCTCTTCTCTCTCTGCTGGTCACGTGATGCAGACACTGTGAATTTGCTTATTTTCCATCAATGTGTGTATTTGATTTTCGTTTCACCCGCCACCTTCCTTTACCTTCTTATCTCGATCTTTCAGAGGCAGGATATTCTGTTCTTAGTTTCAATTAAATGTAGCTACTGTCCGCCTCGTCTATTGGTATGACCTTGACTTCCCTGACACGAGTTGCTTCTGCCGAGTTTCGATTCAGCCGTCGCTTCTAGTTTTGCTAAATATGAATTCTGCCCATTTGGCCTTTAGTAAACTGGGTTGATTCTGCTTCATTTGCAAAGTGGAAATATACATATAATAAAGTACTTTGTTTGAGGTAGATTTATGTATAATGGTCCTTGCTGCAATATTCTTTTACTAAGCAGAGCAAGCCACACTGTTTTCTTAGCTTTCCTGTGGTTCCAAGCATATTTACAGGTGTAAACTCGTCGACTGTCTTCGTATTGCTTACAGCTTATTTTTTTTTAACATTTGGATATCATTCTTTTGTTTTAAGTTCACAAAGTCCTTACTCATGGTGTTTCGTCTCTTTGTGTCATTCTCGGGTCATCATTTCTTCTATCTGTGAGTCTGTCCAGGTCCTCGTTATGTCACCATTCATCTTCCATTTTTTGGCCTTCGGGGACAGCACTTAGACAATCTTCATTTCGTTTCATTTGCTGGTAGGGTTTCCTTAATGGATACCTTACTGTCCACAGTTTTCTGGGTATCAGTACTTCAATAGGCGTTGCTCTTCTGATAGGCACTGGGGAGAGCACTACTGCAGCTCTCTCCTGGTTTATTTGCTCATCGTACGTCACATATTTTGGTGTGAACGTTCCTGGTACTCCAAAATGGGTGACTGGAGTGCAGGTTTAATTTGGGACCTCCTCTACACTGCATTGAAATGTAGTGGTCTCCAGACCTGCTGGCTCTGAAAGCATGGACTTTAAGAAAATCAGCCTTGGCTGGAGCACGACAAATATGTGTGAAAATGGGGGCACCCACTTCAAAGAGCAAGTTTCCAATACAAAGGAGACTGATAAAAGCAGAGGCTAATCCAAGGAAAACAAATGGCCAGAAGCAGAAGCAGGACCATTTGGCCCACATGAACATTCACAATTTATTTAAAAGGACTATTATCATGTAGGCTTTTTTGTCAGCCATCATAAGGTGGATGGATTTTATCTATGTGCCATATTTCATGTAGTTTCCAGGCGATTTTGCAGATATAAAATTCATCTTCCTCTCACTTTGGAAACTGTAAGGGCCAGTTAAACTGGGTTTCTGGCTGATCTGAACAAATCAGTTCCAAATGTGAGTTGGTAAGCAGGTGGAAATTGAAATATGGATATGGTTAACAACTTACATATTCATAACTGTTGTGCTTTTTATGGAAATGGCAGAAAGGTGCAACATGGCGATGCTCCATGATACAGATTTGGAGGTAGGCTTTTCCAAATAACCATGATTACTGGAAACAGAAAATATGTTTAGTCTGGCAGTTGCTAGTAAAATTATGAAGTTGTGATACATAATTAATTTTTGCCAAAAAGTTGAAAGGAGAACAAAGGATGATGACAAATGCCATATGTTGCTCCAAACCCGTAAACCAATCCTTATTTGGAGGCTTGGTTGGAGAAGAGAGAGAAGGGTAACTGGCCAATCCTAGTGGCAGGGCTCATTGCAGGGTACTTTCCCAAGATTATAAAATTAGTGGTGTCATCGCTGCTATATAAGGGGGACTGCGCCAGGACAGAGACACACAGAAAAAAAGGAAAAAGGAGAAGGAGAGGAACAGGCAGACAACAGACAGATCATCAGGAAGGCTGCTGAAACTTACATGTTACAGCTGTAAGGAGACACCTGAGTAGATTGCTGAGAGTGCATATGGGTAGAGCTGTCTATTTCTAGGAAGGCCTCAAAGCTGACTGCATCCTAGGGTGGATAGCGGGAAGCCATCTTTGAGAGTTGAGCGACCAGAATCTTACCCTTTCCAGAGTGTCCTGAGATCCAGCTGGCTTTCTTGAACCGTAAATAGAGGCTTGCTACGTAAGTAGAAGTGAGACCTAGGAAACCAACAAGTTGGAGAGTTTACTTGCCTTGAACCCCTTCCCTTTACAGTGGGCAGGGGGCAAAACCATGTAGATTCTTAGCCCATGTAACCAAAAATATTAATGTAATCAATTCCCCATTTTGCTGAACACTACAGAGTGAATTTTGTTAACATTCAAAATTAACAAAGCTCACTTCCCAGTGTGCCCTGAAATGTTTAGGCAATAATTTAATTTGGTAATGCAGACAGTGTTGTTCTGCTGACACTGACTTCTTTAAGGAAGAGGGGTGACTTTGTTCTTAAATCAGTCCAACCTTTTTATCCAGATTCCCCAACACAGGCTTTCTGTAAGGGGGGTTTGAAATCCAAAATTCCCAAAGCATTCCAATTTTTCGGTCTGACTTCTCAACCTAGACCAAAGCAAGGGGGGCTCTGAAAAACAAAGCGATAAATCACCCTGTGTTTATTTTAAACCAAAAGGGTGGGTGAAACTATAATTGCCATATGTATTTTTCCCAGTCTTGAAATCCTACCTCTACCCTTTTAAGCCTGCAGGAAAATCAAAATTGCACGACATTACATAAGTGCCTTCTTTATTGATCAGTGTAATTATTTTGTGAAGTGAAATTTACAGAAAGTGAAGAATTGTGGTGGTGTTCCTTTTTTACTCACTTTTGTGATTTGTTCATGCAGAGAGAAGTTGATTGTGTTGTGCCATGGATAGAGTGTTGTTTGGACCTTTTTGTGCTAATTTCTATTACTTTAAATTTAAATAAATACGAATATATTTCCCATAGATCGGCCTGTTTCTTGGCTCTTTGTTAGCTCAGGGGAGAGGGATCCAAGGAGCATGATATGTGTCTGAGATAGGGCTAAAAAAAAAAAAATCTGTTAAATAATTTGTTGCATAACCACTTGAGGGGGGAGGGAAGGAACTCTCCGTGTTGAGGGTGGTTTATCAATAAATCGTTACACCACCCTATGCACTTTATTCCCCCACCCACCTTACCCCACATTACTGCCTCTATTCCTCCATCCACATTACCCCTACTTCTCACACATTATCATTATTTCTTACCCTCTCACTCAGACCCATTCTTCCTCATATTTCCTGCTCATCAACAATGGCACATTGTATCAATGGTTTCCGCCCTTGCTCTATTGCCCTTCTCTTTCTGCATCCCTTATAGCATCCTCCTTTCAAACTTTGTACTCTCCTCCTTGCACCCAGGTGCCTATAAATGCAACATGTAAAGAACATCAGTAAGCACCAATGCAAAACCTCATGTCAGGGCCCTAATAGCGTGGCATGTAACATCAACGTCCAAGTAATGTGCTATGCCTATTTGGGTGCCCCAGTATGCCAGTGATAAACAAATGTACATTTTGGTTTTGCTTGCAAAATGCTCTTTCATGATTAGGATGTGGTACACAGGCGTGATGCAATGCATGATACTTAAGGGGTATTTCAGGAGCAGTGCAAGGGAACTAGGCACACGATAGGCCACCATTGTGCTGTTGGTAAGGAAGAGAGAGTCCATTGAAGACACAATATGAATGTGTACTGTGACATTCACGTGATCGGCTGCGCGTGAAGACACGTGACTGCACACTGTAATTGCATTTCAGATGTAAAGGGTTATGTGTAAAACAACATATTTCGAAGATGCACTCACATATATTTCATGTGGAACATTTCACGGCATGCCAATGTGCATTATACTCAGTATTCAGCCAATCGTGCCACAATGCTGGGTTAGAACTGTTAAATCATGATGGGGTGCCAACAAAGCTGACCCCATGGTGTGAGACACATATGTTGTCAATGAGCAGTATCAGACGACATCACACCCACTATTGCTGTGGCCTTTGCATTACAGATGGTGTACATCCTGGCTTGTCCTGGCATCATAGCCCCCCTAGGTTGGCGAGGTTTTTTGATCTCATTTACATCAATATCCATGGCACCATGGTGTACCAGAAACATCACAAAGACAACTTTACAATATGCATTGTTTCCCTGGCACTGGGAGGCATTTTCATGATGCAGCCACACCACTACCAGTATCCCATGAGGAAAACACACAATCATACACTCTCAACTTGACCACTCTCTTTGTTGATCTCAGTCATGGTGTGTGCTTGCGCATTGGCGGGATATGTGAACGGGTTCTAGAAGGCCAAGTACTCTCCACACTAATTGATAATCATGTTACAAGTCATACTGCATTCACCAACATTGTAAGGATATGGACCAGTTGAAAGACTTTATCTTTACTTCACAATGGCTTGCGTTTGAACTCTCTCACAGTGTGCTTGAGGGTGACAGTTGGTGGAGTGTGAGCCAGAGCTTCAGAGAGACTGGAGTGCAATGGGCTGGTGGGGGCAATGCATCCGTTTATCAATGAGTGACATCAAGAAAGCCAACACAGATGTGAACTTATGGGCACTTAAGTTTACAAAGCCATGTGTATGGGAAACAGGAAAGCCGACATCTTACTAGTCAATACGTGTGACAACCACACTTGGCTGAGAGGACGTGGCACCCCAGGGCGAAGAGACGTTGCTTGATTAAGCCTGAGATGTTTCCATTTGCCAGTTTTGAGTTGCACATTTACCCTGTACAAATAAAGAATATACAACTCCACCACTGGGTCCAGTTGTTAGTGAGATATCAAAGAACTTGTGTGACAGTTCCCATTTTCACCTATGTGAAAAGGGAATCATTAGTCAACTTGTGATATGATTGTCACTTTGACAGTGGCATTGGAACATAGACATATTGATAGATCAGGTAGACCAGTCAAGCTTCATGTGTGTGCATTGACGTCTATGTCCTTGTGAGTGTTGGTATGACATGTTTTCTACATGCATGAGGGAATTCAGTGTGTGGAGATGTGAAGATGGTTTGTAGCTCACAGATCAGCCACATGTCTCTGTAGCCGACATCCCACCACTGTTCACACCCCACCAAGTGCTTGAAGAACAAACCGCCATACATACATACAGGAAAACTGTGATACACATTGGTGATGCCTCCCCTGGAATCGTATAAGGGCAGTACATTGATGAAATGCCAGGGTTGGTTATCACAAAACACATGCTCCACTGCTTGTCATGACAGATGGTTTTTTGGGTGTGGATCACTGGACACATCAACCAGGGAAATCTGCACTCAGCATAGAAATATCATGCAACCTGTCTCCAATGATTGTGGGCTGGTGATATGTTACTGGCTGCACACGTTGATGCATTTTATGACCAGATGTAGACAGCATGGCAGGATGACCTCTGATATGCCAGTGTTATGCCAGTGGTTCTCTTGAAAGTCCCAGTGGCAAACAAATACAGGGAAAACAATAGCTTGATGTGTGCCCCAATGACATGTATGTGACCTGTAGCTGGTCTGAGTTCTTCTTTCCAACCCTGCAGCATGTCTAGTATGACGTGGAGGAAGCAGTATTTTTATAGACCGCTTGATCCAACATCCCGAAGAGAGTGATACTAGTGTGAAATACTCTATCTCGGGGTGGCGTATTTTGCAGAGCCCAGCTGCTGCTACCACCATTGCATGTTTTTCTTGTTGGGTTATGAGGGCCCGAGCAAATCTGCAATGGAGCATTTTCTGTGACAAGCAGTTTTTAGTTGTGTGAGCCCTCCTTTTACGTGTTTCGTTGTTTTCAGTGTGACGATTTGGCTGTGTGAATTCCAATGTGATTGATACCTCCTGTGTGTGACTGCTACACCAAACCTGTAGAGAATAGCATGTGAGTTTCGGCATCAGCGGTGCACGGAGAATGCGTTTTTATTGCAAATGAGTACTGCTCATGTCATGTGTCTTTTGTAGCTAATTTCAGCCATTCAGGGAAACACTGCAACATGTAATCTGACAAAACTACTGAGAATTGTCCTATGTTCATGTGCTCAGCATGTGTCTGTGGCATTGCAAGGGGTCGTGGATCGGATTTAGATAATGAGAGAAATGTTCCTTATTTTTTAGGATTGCTTGTGATTTTTCTGTTCATGTTCTGTCTGTTTTCCTGGTAGAAGTTACAACGCATCTGCTGTAACATCTGCAAGGTGTAAGCTTATGCCTTCTACTGAATAGGCTCTACTCCTGTTCAAGTATTGCAGTAAATGCTCCAGGTGTAAGTTACATCATTTTTCCAGACCTAAATTACTTCAGTTATCAGGTAAATTCTATCGATCGCACGTAAGAATAATGTAGCACAGAACTGTGATCCTTTCTGAGCATTAGAGAGCATTCTGCATTGAAAAGATCAGACTGCGTGTCTAGTCATGCAATGGTGGAGCCAGTTGTGATGCCAGTAGGTAGTGGATACTATTGGAGAACCTCCATTATACATTTTCACAGGTCAGTGAAGGTAGTGTTTTTTTTAATGTTTTTGTTAATTTGAGAAGTGTCACTGTAGCCCCACGTCTTACTATATAGAGTCCTGGAGAGATTCTCACACAAAAGATTAGAATCTTCTTGGATCTATTACTTCTAGACACTTGTGGAAACAAATCAGTAGGTGTGATCACTTGAGCTATTTTTTCTACTCTTGACAGAATCCGCCCCAATGATGGACACAGTGAACAAAATGCATTGGCTAGAGATGCTGCCACTCAAGCAATGGTCAAAGGACAGCACCACTAAAGACATTGTCAAGAAAATTTGCTTTTTTAGGCTCTGCCTATTTACTAATGTATTGAACTGTAGTAGTATATACTACAAAGGTGTTACCAACACTGGTGAGGTTCCATCAGTTGTTGCATATATTTTGGTTTCAGATACAGTGCATTTCAGGTTTTGGTATACACCAAATACTAGCTTAAACATACATCTCGTAGGTTTTGAACACTCAGTGGTGCCTGCTGAAACAATTGTCACTATACCCCCGAATAAACACAAGAAGCCAAGTGAAGGAACCTGAACAGGGACTTCCTCCTAAGAACCTGTTTAAAATAACAGATTAAAATGGTGCATTTTACACCCCCTTCAGGAAAAACAGGATAGAAAGAGGAATAATTCACAAACAGTTTTGTTGGGTAACACATGAAAAACCTCAATAGATGGATGCCACGTTACCAGCAGTTCACTGGATACTTGTACAAGATTTTCCTGGTGCGTGTGCCCACAATTAATGTCAGCACTTCCACCTCCTCATGATACCTCAGTCTACAATATGTGCCAGCATTTCTTCATTTTACCAGTGTTCATATTTGCCATGGTAAAACACTTCTGTGATGGTGCCCGGCAAAATATGGCATCAACACCATTGTAAGGCATGGGTGATGCTGCCTGTGCTTACAATGTATGCCTGCATTACCCTGGAACACATTGTTCCTTGCTCCATAGACCCAATTATGCCTGCATTACCTATGTAAAACACAATGATTATAGCCTACAAGATATACCAGTGCCACGATTGACAATTCCATGATGTCTGTCCTAAAATATATGTGTCAGCAATGCCATTGTAAAATACGACCATGCTGATTCCATAATATATGTCAGAACTGCCACTATAGGGATTAGTTCATAATGTCTGTGTCGAAAATGTTTGCCAGCATTTCCCTAAAAACCACGTATGTATCTGTCCCGCCCTATATTCAATTGTGTCATAATGGTGTCCACAATATATTGTTCAGGAAGTATGTAAAACACAGTGGGGATCCCCTGCTCCCAACAGATACACATATGGCAGGCTACACACTCTTACACTGCACAAGCTACCTCTCTTTTTAAAACACATGCATACACACACACACACACACACACGAACAAACACATACACGCATGAAAAGTCGCTCACTCTCACACATTCATTAATTGAAAGTCTCACTCATATACATTTCCTTGTAAATTTACCTAATTTGGGGGGGGGTGCTAGTGTTCAGTATTTTCTCTCACAAGAAGGCAGAACATCCCAGGGAAGGGACATGGCTTAAAAAATAATGATTACATGATCACATAATGGGACTCATCCCAGCGAGGGTGGAGGGTCCTTCAAACTAATGTCAGGCATCAGTTTACATCTACACAAACTGTGAAGTGACATCTCGTCCTTCCCTGCACCTCATGCTTTGTGCCTCTGCTCCATCCAGGGCAGATATGCATTTACAGGTCTGGGGCTCAGACAGGCAGAGGCAGTTCTCACATCCTTAATCTATGTGGTGGTGTTTGTCCTGAACGACAGCAAGGCAATCTGTAACCATTGAAGTTTGTGAACATACGTGGAGCCTAGTCCTCCTTTCTGCAGGTGCAGGTGCTAGGCATATTTTTAAATTGCAAGTCAAGTCATGCGTTTTCTAGAGGGTTACCAAGCAAGCATGGAGAAGGGGTGCACTGGGCAAATAGAAGTAGCTTTGTAGGAGGCACCCCACCCTCTGCCTCACTGGCTTTGCCACTGGGGTTTTGATAGGAGTCTTCTCAATATTAACCTTGTTGCCCAAGACCACCAAAGCATTCCATGTCGCAGATCAGTAGAAGGAGCACCATTCTCACAAATGCTCCAGAATGGAACTGATCTAAGCACAACAATTAAGGTCCTCCTCCCTAATTATCTCCCCAAAAAAGATGCATTAAGAGCAATCATGTTATTATCCATTGGCTCTCACATGCACATGTGCACATAGCCAGTGCCCATCAGCCGTCCTGGTTGAACACCAGAGCACACCACTTAGCAAATCATCAGCATCCTCGTGAACATTGCAGATTTGCTCTGATCTAAGAGCAACACTACCACCCCTCATAAATGAATATCTCCACTAAATTGGTCATACTGTATTTAGTGCATACACATCATGGTCAGGCCAGCACATAGCAGCACTCTGCATTCCACACTGTACTGTTGAGCTGCGACAGCCGACCCAGCCCTTTAAGATGAAATAGCAATTCTTGGAGGCAGATGGGGATGCGGAATATTACTCAAACATCAATAATGAAACTAACTCAGGAAGTTGGCAAAATGTGACTGTTTTAATAGAAATGATCTAAAACAGGGAGTTACAACGAACATCAGCACGTTCGCTCGATCCTTAAACTCAATTCAACACATAAAAAAGCAGGTTATGTGCTACAAACTCGTCACTATTGACGGCAATCTACGTTGAAAATTTCAAAAACCCATTTTGAATGGTGACAGGCTTATGAGGAACATCTAGGTATACGTTTCATACTGGTCAGGGAAAGTGATTGGGTATCTAACATCAGGTGGGGCAACTAAACCCACCTCTAGTGCAGGGCACTACGAACGCCATCAAATACACAACGTCCCATTGGTTACACAAATTAAAGGGCTCTCTATTGCGTGTCCCTCTATAATTGGTTGGCACTCTTGTACCCCTCTGTAATATTCCACATGCTTAAGCAGCACGCAGGCTGGCATCCAGGTGCCTGTGTGATGGCCACAACCATAGCTTCCCACCAATTAGTCCTGGCATACATCATCACACTTGCAGCCTACTAGTCAATCAATGCTTTGAACTCAGCCTTGGAAATGTTCTCCGTGCTGAGGAATATGAGGGAGTATAGCATACTCTGTCTTCTTGATTTTGATACAGTTCATAATAGTGTCTGTTTTCATCTGACCATGTGACTGTAGAACACGATTTTGAGTCTTACTTCATTTAACATACTACTATTTGATGAACCTCTGACGTCTTCAATGTTCTCGCCTCTCACTAGAGACAGGAGTTTTGTTCTAACACACGTTCTGTGATTGTTTGTACGCACATCCAGGCCCAAGACGACCTTGACCTCTTGGTGTTGATCCAACCAAGCCTTTCTTTGATCCACCTCCATGGTTGAGTTTTCGATTTCTAACTGCGCCACACTGCTTTCGGAATCCAGCTCTGCTAAAGCGCATTGTGGAATCGTCTATAATCGTTATGCTTGTTATGTGTATACGTTAGCACATCGCCGCAATCTATTCACTAAATAGCTAGCCTTTAAGCATACTTTGTCTACTTGCGTTACTGCAACTGTACACTTGTAAAATGACTCAATAATTTCTCTATTATTCATATAGCATGAACATCTTCATCTCGAGCCCGAAATGTTGCTAATCTATAATAACTTGAATTTAGTGCTTATAGAATCTTTATGTTCTCTCAGATTCTGCATCTCTTCTTAGTGCGTCAACTCTGCTTTTCATGACGTCACCAATCTTCTTTCTCACTTGCTTTTCCCTCTTCCTCTGGGATTTCTTTCAAGTGACCATCATATTGTCATTTATGCATGTACGGCTTGCTTAATGGAAATCTTAATTCCATGATCCTTTTTAGTATTCTTACTGGAAATGAACATGTTTCACATTCTGGCTCCCAACATATAGGCATCATGGGAGAGGAACTTTGGGTGGGGGTACTCAACTCCACCTCTACATTGTGGCCCTTGGCATCCCATTGCCTGCAGTCGTCTCAAGGAAGGGCCTCAAAGGAAAGGCCAATCATTTTTGGCCATTTAGAACCGATAGGGATTAGGGCCCCTTCACCTTCAACTTGTTTTTCTTCAGAGACTAATATTCCCCCTCCTACTGACCCTCTTCTCGCTCATCACCCCACCACCAGTGCAGCCAGTTGCCTTGGGTGCCACCAACCATTTATGCCACTGAATGTTCACCTAATTGTGAACCTTTTTCCAGTTGGTTGTTGCCATCCTGTTTTCTTAAAGCCACCTACTGTTCTCTGATCCACCCACCTATGCCTCTCCCCTTTACACCTACTGCTGCTCACAACCATCTCCATACCACTATCACAAGGACTCTTGGCACTTTTCCAAATCCCCCTTCTCCCTATTTAACCCCCACCTACACAACATATCCCATCCCCATTCAATGTATCAACCACAGTTAATGCCCAGGTCACAGAACCAGCTCAAACCAAATCTATCCCTTTCAATACCCCACCAGTAGTACACACTATTCCTCCTCATCTCCTCACACAACTCTTTACCGTGGACTCTGGATTGCCCTATCAGTATGTAAAGAATCCATTATCTTTGATCATGTTCACTCTCACAATATGCTGATCTTAGTCATGGGCATTATTGAGAATTGGATGTCACTTCCAGACTTGGTGATTTACTCTTCTAGTTCTTTACCTTTATTCACTCATCTCTATTTACCATTAAAGATGCAGTTGTCCTTTTGATCAATAGGGCTAATCCCTGTGCCCTAACACCACCATCTGTGTTTGCTCTCCTTTGCGATTTCGCCACTAAGATCCTCTTAGTGATGACGCACAGCTCTCTTTGAAGCTGCCTTCCTCTAACTCCTCCTCCTCCCTCATACCTGACTGCCTGCGTGATATTCAGGCATGGTGCTCTACCAATTATCTCTGCCTTAATGCCAGTAAGACAGCGATCCTTCTCATTGGGATGTCTGCTGCTCCCCCCCAACCCCCATCCTCTGGCCTGACTCCCTGGGTCCTCTCTCCTTACCCACTTGTGAGTCAAAACACCTTGGTATCATCTTTGACTCCTGTTTCTCTTTCTCTCCACACATCATGGACCTTGCCAAGAAGCCCCATTTTCAATTACATCTCCTCAGGGGCATTCTATCATTCCTCACCTTCCTCCAGAAGCTCAATATCTCCAGAGCCCTAGTTCTCTCTAGGCTAGACTACTGTACCAGCCTCTTCCTCAAGCTGCCTTTTTCCTCCCTCCCCCCCATTCAACTAATCCAGAATAGGACTGCAAGACTTATCCTTGGCCTCAAGCCCAGGGACTGCATCTCTCCAGCCCTAAAATCTCTCCACTGGCTCCCGGTGTCAACAAGAATCAAATTCAAAACCCTTTCCATCATCCACAAGGCTGTCTGGGGCATGGGACCTCTCTACATCCAGTGTTCCCTCCCTAAATACCTCCTGGGCAGAGTCCTTTGGTCTTCTGGCTCCAACTCTATGCGGGTCAAATGTTTCTCCAAGCAGAGAGTGGGAGGTAGATCCGTTTCCTCAGCTGGCTCCTCCCTCTGCAACGGCCTCACTGCCCCCCTCAGACTTCGGCCGGATCTTCTTAAGTTCCAGAAACCTTTCAAGACTATCCATTTCTCCTCTTCCTTCCCTCTACCCATCTTTTGCTAACTCTCCATCTGCTTCTGTGACAGAGACCTGGTCCCTTCAGAGTCAAACAGGGGCCAGACCACCCCATAGCAGCCCACCAGTATCCTTTGCCAGCACTTGCCCTCAGGCTCCTTTCCCCAGAATAGCCCAACTTGGTCCTCCCTGTCCACCTCAATCATCCCCCCTTCCCGTGGCATTTGCCGACTTGGCTTGCCCGCCCTTGCCCCCCCTATGCTTGGGGGTACCTCACTCCTGCACTTCTCCCTCTACCCCCACGCCCTGCACTAACCACCTTGTCATGCACTTGCATGGTAGGATTGTCACAAGGCCAATATAACTGTTTGTTGCTCTACTTTTTTTATTCCCATCCCCCCGCCCCATCTTGTCTTGTGGCACCTGGAAGGCACCATACAAATGTCCAATAAATACATTCTCTTTCTCCCAGCTGACCTTCTGGCCTGTCCCCAATCCTCAGAACTGCATTTTTGTGCTCTGGTTCACAACCCTGCCCAACAAACCATCTAAGAGCTTGTGCCAAACCTGCTTTTAGCTTTCACTCGTCTTCAAGTGTTCCCTCTCTATTGTAACCTTTCCTGGATGCTTCATGATAGCCAAAGTGCTACCTAATTTCAGGAAATTCTCTGCAGACTCTATCTACCCTGCTAACTACAGGCCCATCTCTACCCTGCCCCTCTATTCAAAAATCCTGGAGTGGCTGATGAACAAGAAGATCACTGACTACCTTGGCAATAACAACCACGTGACCCTCTTAAATCGAGATTATGTAGTCATCGGTCCACTTAGAGATAGCATTCACCCACATCGCAGATTACCGTTCCTCCGCTTACCACTCCAAATTCTCCTCAATATTCATATCCCTAGATGAATCCCCTGTCTTTGACGCAGTTTACCACCCTACCCTCCTGATATATCTCTCTGACCCTGGAATCCAAGTAACTGCTGTCACCTATATCGCCTCGTTCCTCTCTGACTGCTCCTACTCTAATTCATGGAAACTATATGTCTTTCGAGTCTTGGTTCTGGGCACTCAGCTTTACACACTGTACATTTTATCGTTTAGCAAACATATCTCTTCCTTTGGGTTTTCTTTAGCAACACATTGCAGACAGCACCAAAATGTCCTTCTTCCCACCTCATTTACCAGAACTTTCCTTGAGGATGTTCAACTGCCACTCCACTATCTGTCGTTGGATGACTATTTGTTGTCTCATACTCAGCTTTTGTAATAGCAAAGTAATCTGTCCTGCAGCTTTTTACACTCCTTCTTCCCCCCTTCCCTATTACTTTTTCCCAAACACTCTTCACACCCTTCCCTAAGGGACACATACGTAGGGTCCTATTTGACCACAATCTCAGCATCCAGTACTTTATCACCTCTTCAACCATTTCCGCCAGGATCAATCATCTCAACATCTGAAAGATGCACCCCCTCTTAACCTATCAATCCGGCAAAAAACCCAACCTGACACTCAATCTCCTTGGATACAGGTCGGGTCTCCTCCTGAGCCTCCCTACTGACTCTGTTGATCCCCTTGACAAAATCCCTAACTAAAGCTGTCAAGCAATCAAAATTCATTGGTGGATAACATGAGTGCATGTGATTCTGCTCTAGTATGAATCTTTTGCTTTAGCAATGTGGACCTTTAAAAAAGCTGACTACATCATCAGTCATATCAGTGATACATGCACAGGGACACTGTACCATGGCATCAGATCTGTAGTATCAAATATTCCTCTCAAGCCAACGTTGATTTAGTACCACATGTTCTGTTGTGTTGGTCAGTTCGGTAGAGGTCTATAAATCCTACCAGGACACATATCCATTAGGTCCTTAGATTACACCCTTGTAGATGTTGTTGAATTCAGGTACAATTATTGTATATCGTTTCAAAGGAACCCATTTATTGTACATTCTTACAGAGAATGCAAATTTAGGCCCCCATCTTCCAGGCACCCCAAACGTTCATTACTATACTTGAGCCTTACTGGTTTTGATCGGCAAGTAACCACCAGGCCCTGTTTTATTTCACAACCACAAACAGTGATACCTGCTTCCCCTCTTATGGGTCACAACAATGTTGCCTGAGCAGGGATAAAGCCTCAAGCATGCTTAAGGCCATTGGGATCCCTAATGCAACTCTGGAGAGGCCTCTCACCCCATGCTAGGATATTCAAACTCTGTCCCTCCACTCATTGGTATGATAACAATGGATCTTGCAATAGCAAAACAACACAAATTCAACATTTGGCTTTCCAAATATTTTCAACTACAAATCCCATCAGCCATAGCAAGCGTAGTCAATGGGTGGGGATTGTGGGGTGCAGTCCATAAATATAATTAGAGCCATAGGCTGCACATTCCTATAGGAAAAAACACAAACTACACTACTGTGTTTATTTGGTTAGTTGTCTGTTGATAGGGCGGGAGTGATTGGTGATTACCAGATGGAGGTTAAATAGATGAAGGTCGAACAGAGCTAAATGGAAAGTGTATGTTAATGAAATATTCGAATTCTCACTATCAGCTGAGGTACAGCAGGAGAAGGCTAATCATTATCAAATGTAAACAAAGGGTACCTATCTCCAAGTGCAAGTCCGATAAGATTTTTTGAATGGTTTTGTATTAATTATTTTCCAGACGTGCCGATCGGAGAGTAAGATAATTTGCACTGAAGTGTTATGAGCTGTTAACTTCTGGCGTGATCACTTTTGTGTAACGGTGGAAAACGAGTGAATGTCATCTCGCCTTCTCCTTCAGGACTCATTGTCTACACAATACAATACCGTAATACACGACTCAACTCATATGTCCGGGTTAAAAAAAGTTTCTTTTTTTTAAAAACAATACACATTAATTGCAGTTAAGTTCACACTTATTAGTACCAGAAATGTACCATCTGAATAACCCATTATCTGAAGAATCCGTGTGTAGAATCTAGGTACGTTTAATATAGTGAATTTATAGAAGTCATTGCAAGCTAACATTCCTGTATTCACTTCATTGTACAATTTGTGTTTCCTTTGTCATGACACACTGACTGGAATTGTTGTTTTGGGTTCAACACTAGAAATTCTCCCGGGTCTGCAAAATGGAGGACACATATGGCGGTGTGCTGTCCGGCACAGGCCTCAATCTGCTGCCTTCCTCCTCTGGGATGGAACAGCACACTTTATGCATCTGCTTAAAGCAGGGCCCCACATTTTCCATGCTGCTTGGGGAAAATGTGTCAAACCTAGCCGAGAACATCCCACTGTTCCTTATTTCTTTACAGGTACTGAAGGTTACGTTGCTCTCAATTGTATCATTGTTTAATGATTCATTTTGCATGCAAGTGTAACTTTATCTGCCAATGATTGATAGTTTAAAGACTGATGAATTCTGAAGATTTAGCGTTGCTGTCCTTAAAAGTCGTGTGTGACTGTTAAATTGCATGCCCCAATTTTAATTACTTCCATTAAAGATGGACGTGTTGTAAGCATTGGCATGCATTGCAATCTCTATTTTATGGCCAGCAACAATATGGTATTCCTAACATAACTTACCAAAATGACTTTTCTAGTATTATCAAATGTCACCATACAACACTACTTTAGAAACATAAACGCTTTGACATTACTTTAAAACGCAAGCAATGTCTATTTCAGAAATTGAGAACATGTCCAAGAAACCAGTAAGTTCTGCATTTCACCGAAACACATGGCATGTTTCCCGTTTTTCAAATATAGTTCGTTTGTGTCATCCGTGTGCTGCTTGCTACCCTTTTGGTATTATGTGAATCAGTGAATATGTGAAATGCGTTGTATTTGTGATTGGTCCGGACAGCACCATATGCAAACCAGGCAGTTGTGAAAGTAGCGAATGGGAAGTTTGTTCTTTTTCAACTCACCAATCACAGTAAGATTTCTGATTTACTTACATCTGCATTTGGTGATACATACAGCGTCTAGTGTGGTTGCCATTGCTTTCACCCCTTGATCAACTTGATTGAACAAGTAGCACAAACCACCAATGATCTCATGAAAACACAAGGTTGAATCTAGTCCACAAATACCTTAAACCTGCCTAATTGCTTTGGTAGAATATTTGAAGTATCGTTCCGAGGAGTGGAGTGGGAACCAAAAGTGGCACTGGACATGTTTTTCTAAATGGACCCACAGTACACCAGGCAAGTGAATGTAGAGAGCAAGCTGAACTCCTGAAAGTAGCGTTTGGGGGTCTCTGCACATGGACATTTGAAAAGATGGGTTAAACAAGCATATTTTTTTTTGTTTTTTAATTTTAAATAATTCAACTTTACAATTTCTTTTTTAAACATAATTTGAATCAGAAATTACAATATACAATCGTTAAGTAATACATACAATCATCTATAATAAAAAAGCAACAAAAGAAAAGGATATAAAAACGGTTAGAAGACTTAAACATTATCTTCTGCATATCACTCAGAAAATTCAAATATCTAAAATTGCACTACAAGAAAAGGAAAAAACTATAATAAAACAACCAGATAAGTCAAAAATCATGCAAGTCTATTCCTACTTTGGACTTGAATTTTCATCTATTTTCAGAGAGTGAAGAAAGCTAAGTGCTCCTAGTCTCACTCGTTTAAGGAAACCAGTATGTATTAACAACCATAAAAAATCACAATCAGAATTTCTATATTCCTTCAGAACGCAATTGAAATGCTGCTTTCTTTGATCATTTAGAGAAGGACATTCCACTAAAATGTGTCTGTGTCTCAAGGTCTCTCTGTGTAACTGAGGAGCAGAACCTGCATCCATTATCAGAATGTTTAATCATCTTCCTTTTAGCTAGCACTTCTTTCACTGACCAAAAAATTAAACCGTAGACGCATGAATTCTATAAAATGCCTGCTTGACAGACTTTTAGTTACGCATGCCTCCACAGTACCATATTTCTTTGGTTGGAATGGGTTGCTACTGAAGTCTTTATAGATGTTACACTTCGTTATTGTTTCACACCAGTCCCATTGAAATAATGTGGTCTTAACTCTTGTGGCATCTTGGATCAAAGTCAATAAGGTAATTTCAATACAGGCCATCGTGTGCACCAACTTGAAATCCACTTGTCTTTTGAAGTAAATATATAACTCTCCAGTATGCCAACAAACAAAGGGGACTGTGCTGAAATCAAACATTTCCTGAATAGGGCAATAATTTGCCATATGTAGCGGGCATACAAGGAGATCAGTCCTAGCTCATGTCACACCCACACCGTTGGGACACACTGTGGCAAATGCAGTATTTTACGCTAGAATTTTCCTTCAAAACTAGTCCAGATTTGTTCTGTTATAATTGGTTTTGTTTCAGCAGCATATAGAACAATCAGCGTCAGTTTCTGTTTATAATAAGTGAGTGTGGGGGTCGAAGTACATTTGCCATATTTCCCCTGGATGATCTTTGCTTGAGCTATTCCCGTATTCAATTTGATTTTCAAAATATCTATATACTGTCTCATGTCATACGCATTTGCCACATTGACTCCCAGTCATGTGTATTGAGACACACATTCACGTTTTTGTCCATCTAGCTACCAACTATATTTCTTCATTTTCGTCTTTTTGCTTCCCAGACACTGCATGACATTAGTCTTGTTATAGTTTATATTCAGATGGTTCTTAAAAACATAATTTGCCAAGGCATCAAGCATTCTTTGTAGTGCAATTGGTGTTTTGGACATAATGATAAGGTCATCAGCATAAAGTAAATAGTTGATTATCTTATTTGCTAGCTTTGGTGAATTAGTAATTATATTCTCAAAGGTTTTACCCACATCTGAAATTAAAATAAATAAATAATATGTCTGCCAAAGTACCCCCTTGGCATAAGCCTCTATAGGTGTTAATTGGGATAGTTAATTTCCCATCTAGAGTTAATCTTACTTGTATGGTATTACCAGTGTGGATGCCATTAATCAATGATGTTAAATATCCAGGGCAACCCTTCTGAACCAACTTTCTAATCAAACATTCTCTCGATACAGAATCAAAAGCAGCTTTCAAGTCAATAGAAATCAAATACAATGTCTGCTGTTTGGAAATATGATGAGTTATTAGTGAGTTGAGAGTAAGCAGATTAACGGATGTGCCCAAGCCTGGGACAAAACCTGTTTGGAAAGGGTCACATCGCGCTTCTCTATTCAGACCTTCCAGGATTTTGCAGCATGAAATGGCACATTTTGTGGCACGAAACAGCAAATATTGTGGCACAAACCTTTATTTACTGCAGGATTTTTGTGGGACATTTTTTTATTAACTGGAGGGTATAAGATTGCCACATTGCAGGAAAGAGGCACAATTTAAGGCTACAAGAGAGCCAGGGTATAATTATGATGTATCTTTTGAATTAATTTCATAGGAAGAGTTCCAGATGTCTCTGGCTTAGCAGAACAGTGTTTGATTTGGCTACATTTTTTGGTTTAATGTGCATGCCTATTTAATAGTAGTAACAAAATTGATAATTATTTGTTGTAATGCTGAAAATATTCCCCTTCTATGTTCTCCAATCCCCCAAACACCCACACACCTCTCACCAACACACATCACACATCTCACCAACTCCACATTACAACTTGAATTCCTGAACCTCTCTGTCATACAAATACTCATGTGCTATGTCACACTGTCAAGTCACAATTTGCACTCCCCAGCCCCTGCCACACTCCAAATCATACTCCCAACTCACACCTTGAACCCTCAATTCCTCCCACAATATACAGTCCTTCATTCTTTTGTGCTGCTTCTGCATCTTGCATCCTTTCTCCGATTCTTTCGCACTCTTCTCTCATCCTTTTTCCCAATCTGCAACTCACTGCCTCTTTCCGGCCATCTGCTTCCTCTCTGCTTTCTGGCTCACTGAGCACACGCTTCCTCTACCTTCTGTACCTCCGCTCGCTCTCAGAATTCTGGCCCATTGCATCACTGCTTCCTCTGCTCTCTTGTGCACTTCTTTCTCCTCTTACCCACTGCTCTCCCTCTGCTTTCATGCCTATCACTTCATATCTCACCAATCACTCTCCCTCTCTATCCTTACCCTCTCATAGTGTGACAATTTCATTTTTTTTAAATGTAGATTTTGACCCAGATCCTCAAAAAATGGGGCATTTAAAAATAAAGCCGAGGATATGCTATTTTTAGACAACCCATTTTTGGAAATGAGCAGGCCCCCTTATTCTCAAGGGTGACCAGCGCATTTCCACTGGCTTGAGCTGTAGTGCAAATTGTGCGCGGGCCAGCTGCCTTGAATAGGGTTCTGGGCTGTTTGACCGAAGTGTAATTATTTGCAGCGGAATTGACCATAGTCAATTTTGCCGCAAATTGATTTTCACTTCAGCCAAACAACCCAAAATGTACCTTTCGCCACCACCGCACCGCCTCCCCTGCTTAACTGCTTGGTCGCTGCTGCTTTCCCTGCAACCCTGCAGTGTCAGATCTGTCTCTCTAACACGGGTTGGATTTTGAGGAAGCGGGGGACACCCCTGCAATCCCCAAGCCCAAAAATATTGAACATGGGGAGCGGGTGACATCCCTGCAACACATGTTCAGTATTTATAAAAATCAATTGAATGGTACTGGCCGAAATAGGTCAAATTGTATCATTCAATCGATTTGTGTCGGTCAAAATGGGTAGTACCTTGAATAGAAGTGCTCTCCCCACAGTGTTCTGCAAGCTCCCAGCGCCTTTCACAGGGACAGGCCCTTCCGGGTCCCGCCACTGCAAAATGCGACCCAAAATATGCATTTTTATCCTGTTTGAGGAACAGAAATGCAAACGACACAGCAGCGGTTCATACCTTAAAAGAAATGCATGACAGGGTCAAGAAAGACCCTGTCATGCAGTGGCACCCCCACATCCTGTGCGCTTGGGTTGCCTACAATTTCTGCACATTTAAAAGTGCATCTTGCTTGGAAATGTGGGATGCACTTTTAAATTGGCAGAAATGCCCCCTGATTTGCTCGAGGAGATGAAAAGGGCCATCTGAATGGGCGCGCATATAAAATGCAGTCAAAAATTGGTACAATAATTGACCGTTTCGAAGAGTCGGGAATTTCAGATGTTTCTGTAACGTGATCGAAAATATTACATTTTTGCCCATAGGCCAGGTTAATCTTTGAACATACAATTGTTGAGGCCATCGGGGCCTGGCACTCGTGACGAGCTAAGTTTGCTAATGTGGTACAGAATATCTTCTTCTAAGATTTGTAGGCCATGATAAAAGGAAAGAACCTAATATCAAGGCGCAAGTACTCTCAGTTATGGGTACATACAAAGATGTAAAATGTTGCACCCAATCTGCGTTGTTAACCCCATTGACTTGAACTGGTCTTTGATTAGATTGACTAGTGCTGTTGATTAGAGTCCAAATCTGGGCCGAGTTTTTAGCAGAGATTGCTCGTAACATCTCCTCACCATCAGCCTGTAGCAGTTGTGGCTGGTACGATCTTAACCAGTTCCGCAATTTGCATTTGGCACTTTTAATCAATTTGCTCTTCCCCAACTCAGAGGAAGCAAGAATTGCTCTTTTTTCTTCATGGAACATAGCTTTTCTGATTTGTACCTGGTGGTCGTATTCATGTCTTGGCTTACAACGTCTGCCTAGTGGATTTATGACCTGGGTTTGATATAAATGTAAATGTACTGTATAACATTCCCCCGGGCAGTTGTTGTTAAAAGTTGTTTGAGGCTGTTTGTTCCAACGAAATCTAGTCCTCGCATTATTTACTGTCACTATATAGGCATAGTCTTGCACCTGTAGACTTGCCCCTACACAATTAAGTGTTATTCCTAGTGCTAAAGCATCATGATCACTATGAGAACATTTAATCACTGTGAAATCTGTAGTGCATTGAAAGCTATGTCTATCAGCAAAAACATAGTAAATAATGGAGTGGCTCTGGCCTCGCTGCCATGTATAGTGTGTGTATAGTGTGCAGGAATGTCACCAGCTATTGACCCATTACACATCACCAATCCTCGAGCATCCATTAAAGATATCCATTTATCATTCTGCTGCCTTTATGCATTGCTCCGAGGTTCTAATAGATGAAGATTTAAATCTCCTGTTACTATACTATTGGTAATGTCAGGTGCTTTAAAAACAGTGTCCAACAAATGCTCAAGATCCTTATAAAACTTTACATCTGTTAATCCTAATGAGTTATGATACACATTAATCATTGCAAAAGTGCCTTTCCCATAAGAAATCTTGACCATCTGAAGAAACAAATTCGGAACTTCAAAAGCCTGTTATTTTTAATGGCCACTAACAAACCTGACATTGGTCTGCCTTGTATAGCAACTTTAGCTGGATGTAGAATAATACTATGATTGTCCCAAGATGGTTTCTCAGATAGCCAAGTTTCCTGCAGTATCACGATATCATAGGAGTTTAAGAAGTTGGCACTATTATTGAGTAAATGTGTAAAACCACATGTATTCCAGCTGAGCGCCGAAATGTTCAGCTGATCATTATACTGGAATGGTTATAATTGCGCTTTCATCTCATTTTGTTCAAAACCCGTTCTTTTCACTCTTTGTGGTGCGTGCCAAGTACATTTTTGAGTGTTTGTCTTATAAATATTTGATTTGAATCTATCCTGTTGACTTACTAGTTGGGCAGGACAAGAAGGATCATGAGAAAGGACAAAACTAAGGGCAAACAAATCCATGCGAGCTTGCCACAATAAGTTCCTAACAACATCAGATGATAACCACAACCGAACAACAGAATGGTCAGTGCTATTAAGGAATTCAACCTGATGGATGTCATTAGAGGCAATGCCTTGTAGACTCGCTATATCCTCAAATATTGCAAGTACACTTGCTCTATTTAAATCATACATTTGGTATGGCGCTGCCCTACATTTAAGGATCAGTCGATGGAATTTAATGGTTTTAGTTTGTGTATTGGAAGGTGCATTTAAAGAGTTGCTTGTATCTTGGGCGATTCTTCGGTCGCCAGCATCATTTATCAAATTGCAAGAAGGAGTTTGCAGAGTTACTGTGTTATCTGATTTGGTATCATACACTGAGCCCAAATTGTTTGGCATTGTCTTCGTTTTTTCTTTAATCAATTCTGACCTAGATGTCACCATATAGTGCTCAACTGCTCTTGCGATTTGCATTTGTAAATCGATTGGGTTTAGTTGTTCACATGAGAGAGCCATTTTCTTTGTTCTTGTGCTTGTTGAATCTAGTGCTTGTAATCTAGACAACAACCTATCAGTCTCACTGTTTTTCTCATAATCCAGTTCGACTGATGAATCTACTCGAGTATTGTCATTCACTTTATTTTGTGAGGTAGGCCCATTTTTTCTCTTATATCATTAACTTCCCTTGCATAAGCGTCAAAATCATCCCCGATTTAAATCTAGATCCGATGTTCACGCTTTGATCAGAGGGAGCCAATGGGCCTCATTACGACCCTGGCAGTCCAGAAAGAACGGTGGCGGTAAAACCGCCGCCACCGTTCTTTCCGGACTGGCTGATTAAGAGTCCTGCAGGCAGGAGGTGTCACTCCCACCAGGTCTGACCTGGTGGGATTTACACCACCCGCCTGCAGGCAAAAATGGAAACACCGGCTCCATCATAGACGGAACCAGTGTTTCCATTGTCCCCATTCCCATGGAGTCCAACAGGACTCCATGGGAATGGGGACAATGGAAACACTGGTTCTGTTGGACTCCATGGGAATGGGGATTTACAGAATTCTGCCTCCGGAATTCCTGGTTCACAGGGGTCGTAATGCCCCAGTGATTCCGGGAATCACGGAGGCGGAATGGTAATACGGGTCTGGCGGTAACCTGAAATTTTTTCCGGCACGGTTACCGCCAGACTCGTAATGAGGCCCAATGTTACTAATCTCTTTTCCTTCTCTCCTTCTTGTTCCGTAACATAAATAACCTCAGCCAATTCATCTGGTTCTTCTTGTACAGGTCTCTTAGCTTCAGATAGTGCACCACTTATTGTGGGCATAATCTGAGGGTTCATATTCAACGTCCTACTCACAAACTGTAGCTTTAGATGTTTTTCTATCGAATTCTCAATCTGTATTTTGATTTCAGCTAATATCGTTTCATGAGATGATAAATGAGTTTCTACCTCTTTTTCTAATGTTTTTTAAGAGACAA
Source organism: Ambystoma mexicanum (assembly GCF_040938575.1). NCBI lineage: Eukaryota > Metazoa > Chordata > Amphibia > Caudata > Ambystomatidae > Ambystoma > Ambystoma mexicanum. Next base: position 678,103,582 of record NC_090922.1, on the reverse strand, counting down.
TTTCTCTGTGTGGTCATAAATAGAAACAAGGTTATCCACAACCCCTTTCTCCACATCGATTTTCTCTTGAGAGGCATTCAAAGCAAAAACCAGCTCACTTAAAGGGGAATAGTCATCAATTGCAGTCTCTGAAGCATGGAGTGAATGATTTTGGGTGACCTCCAGAGCCCTCTGTGTTAACAGCGCAGCTTTAGTTGTCTTTAACACAGTTTTTTTCCCTATCATTAATCAAATAAATTGTTTCACATTCGCACGTGATCGGCTAGACATGGTTTTTTGGATTTTTGATCTTTTTCATCACCGGCGGCACCTCACGTTTCTTTGTTTTACCCGTTTTCTTAAACATTTTATAATTAGTTGGTTGTATACATACAGATCTCTGGAGATCATTTTCATCGTCAATACATCCTTCAGACTGCGTTAGAGATACATAAGTTAAGATTTATTCTTTTCCTGTTATGATACCATTCACCATAGGAAGCACACTTGTTATCATACCAGATTCACCGTCAATTTCAACCGACATACTAGATGTGACACCCGTTTTCACAGGAGTGGGACTAGTTTTTGGAATTTGAGAGATCTTTTCTTTCTCACTCACCATTTCATTCATCCACTGTTCAATGCGAGTAATCTGAATTGTTTTCTGTGAAATTATTGTATCTAAAGTCTCAAAAATCTTAGTTAACAAGACAATAGTCATATGAATAGAATGTAACGTTATTTCGAGTAGCGCTGATTGAGGGCTAACCAATGGCAAAGAACGAATGTTTATCACGGAGGTTTGATGAGTGTGGTGTGACAGATCATTGATACATAGATTTGTCTGAATTATTAAACAAACTATGTGAATGATATAAACTATTTTTGTCTGAATCAATCAGTGTTGAGGAAGCTATTATAGAAATATTTCCCACTGATGTTCATTATCCAGATTAATCTCGTAATTGGTTTTAAGGGGATCTTTACCAACAGTATTTTCTAAAGGCACCACAAGACTGTTAACAACCTTTACGGAGGCATTCAGAGGTGTTTCATTCTCTTGTGTCTTGCATGGGTTACATGGGTTACATTCATTCGTAGACAGTGATTCAGGTAACACAGATAAAATCTGCGTGTCAGTGACTGAAATATAAGTCATGGCTACAACAGTGTTGGAATCATCAGGAACGTGTTCTGTATTGCCTGTCTTTTCATTATTATTGTCACCTTGACGACACGTAGATGGGGAAGAAGAATCAATCAGGCGTGAGCAGGGCTGACAAAAATCTTGTATGTCGCATGTGCACATTTCTTTTTCTTCAGATGAGCTCAATTGACCAAGCACCTTTCTTTTATGTACATTATTCCAGGGTGTTTTCAATGGTGTTTATTTTATTTAGAACCAAAGTAATAGAACGAGTTTTGTGCAGGTCAGGCGTGCCTGTTGTCAAGGAATACAATTTATATACCATGAATCGCCGTCTATTAAGGTCTTTTCACTGTTTCTTCAGTTACTACGTAAGATTAAATGTGCGGTCCCTTAAACACGCTGATTATCAAAACAAATCAAGCGCACATACTATACAGTGCTGATCAACTCCACTTATGGTGAACTATTTTAAATAACACAGTAGCCACATGTCCGGCACGACCTCGCCCAGATTATTCCATTTGTAACTTCTATACAATCACAGGTCAACAGATTCTAAGTTCACCCAGGTGGGCCACAGTCAGTGATCTCAATTTATTTTGTCTGTAGGGGGGCACGGGTCAAAGAGTTATTTTAACTCTGCAGCCACCGTGCAGTATCCTCGTAACAATCTATCAGCTGTTGACAAATTCTAAAGTAGGCAGCACGGCTCAAAGAACAAATGTTCCACAGGCATCGTGTACTCGGCCACTATGCATCAATTGTTCAGCAGCTCCAAGTTCTTTTAGTTATCAAGTTTCATTATAGAAACACTTGTAACTGTCACACAACGCTGTAAGGAATGATTCACAGCAATAGAGCAACTGCTTAAAACGGCGTGTGCCCCATTTGTTAAGACGGATTTCTGAACTCTGTCCTGGTGGCGCAGAAGTTCAGAAGGCCAACCTAATTACTTGGAACAGGGTAACCTCTGGACAAGCCAGACCAATCAAGGTAGCGATCGCGGCGGTCAAGACTAGGTCTCAAGAGGGGTGAGGGTGACTGAAAGCCCGCAATGAGCACACAAAGCAAGAGCGCTTACAAACTACTCCAAACAGTTGTTATATCAAAAATAGATACACATTTATTTTAAGGCCTTTAAAATAATGACCGTAGCGAGAAAATCACAATATCACAATATTAAGCCAACACATACCATATCAACACAATATATATACAAATACACAGTCGCAAGCGTTTAAAGCACGAAATATGTAGTCCACCTGAAAGGAAAGGAAAACAGGCAGTGCGATAACGCTTTAGACTCAGTTCGCCTTCAGAGGCACCTAACTAGATGGAAGTCCGAGCCCTGCGAAGAGTGGAGCCTTGTGCTCAAAGTACCTGCCACGCCGGTGCCAACGGGCAAAAGGGGAAGCTCTTCGGAGGAAGTCAGGCAGTTCGGGTTAGTGCCCAGCAGAAGGAGAACAGGTTCCGCAACTCAAGCGCAGCCTCCACAGCGGGCAGAAGCAGAGCGCGAGTACGGCCAAAAGGGTGCTGTTTTTACACAGCAGGGAAAAGCAATGGGATACTGCAGGAGGGCGACCAGATCCTAGCTAAACTACTCACCGGTCCACGAAGCAAGCAGACCCAGGCTTCTCCACGTTAGTTTCAGCAGCTGGCAGGTTCAGAAGAGCAGGGAACGCCTCGTAGTCGTGTAGGGCAAAAAGACGTCCCAATCGACGAAACCAGCACAGTTTGTTGCCGCAGCAGGACAACGGAGCGGCCGTGTGTATTCGAGCCAAATGTACACTCCTCCCTTCAGACTTGGGAACGCCAAGTGTACGAAGCGTGGGAGAGTGACAAGGACTCGAAATACAACACAACCTGGCGGCGGTTACAGAGCAGGACTCCCTTGTAAGCTGGTCAGTCAACTGGATGGCCCAGAGACACTTCCGAAGGCTTACTTGGCAGGAGATGATGAAGTCGCCGGGAATAGCTGTTCCTGCTATTCCAAAGGTCGAAGCACCAGTACAGGCCTTCTGGTTCGATCCAAGGAGGAAAGGGTTTCACAGGACGACAGCAGTGCAAAGGAGGATTCCTTCAGCGGGTCACCAGCGATTCCTCGGTCCAGCCTCTTGGTTGCAGGATACTTGGCTCCTGTGTTCCTTCGTTCGTGAGAACTCAGGAGATCGACCTGGTAGTGGTGTTTCCAGCCCCCTCTTATCCACGGTTCCCTTCGCGCCAAAACGGAGGGGAGCCAATGGGAGATCCGCTCATCAACACACACACCATACGTGGACCAATCACGGACCACGGTGGTCCCAGGCATTCACACCACCCTAGACTCTCTGGCACCCAGGATGTGTATTGGGACCAGACATCCCAGCCCACACCCTGGAGGCACACAAACGACATGTAGAAGCCCGCGAAAGCAACCACGTTTCGCGGGAAAGTACATGCCCAAATAAGGAAGGCCCCGGGTCTCTCGACCTGGGGAAGGTGAAGGGAGCAAGACGGTCAGTGGACAAGACAAAGGAGCCTCGTGGTCTGGCCATTTTGGGAGCCAGGCCACCATTTTGGGTTCAGTGCGAAAAACGTGCTCAGAACGCCAAAAGGAGCTCAAAATAAACAAAACGATCGCTGCCACCATTCGAGTCCCTGAATGACTTGCACCGATCAAATACCATCCTAAAAGAGTATCTAGGGCCTGTAGAAGGCTAGAGACCCAAGAGAGCTGTAACTTAGCTTACAGTGCCCTCTTGTGTCATGTTGCACAAAAGCCGCAACACGATAAAAGAAACTACGGGAAACAGCGTTCCCCGGTACTGACTGTCTTAAGGGTATGTCAGTTTCCCCATAAGAAAAGGAGCGAAAGCCCAGAGGAGTGCGGCAGAAGGCTGCACTTCTCTGGCAAAGTCAAGAACAAGGTGAAAAACAACAGCAAAAAGTTTAGGGGTTGCCACATGGAAGGAAAATTACCTACAATTACGAAATCTTTCCTAACACTCGCCCCTCCCAGACTATGGACAGGGGGAACTAATCCACCCCTGGATGAGTCTCTTGTTCAGGTCGGTTAAACATTCTGGACAACCCATCAGCATTGCTATGTTGGACACCTGGCCTATGCTCAATAGTGAAGTCGAAGCCTTGTAGACTTATGGACCACCTAAGCAACTTTGGATTCTCCCCCTTCATGTTCATTAGCCACTTTAACGGCTTATGGTCAGTCTGCACAGTGAAGTGGGTCCCATAGAGGTAGGGCCTCAGCTTCCTTAGGGCCCACACAACAGAGAAACATTCTTTCTCTACCGTGGACCATCTGAGCTCTCTGTCCTTAAGCTGGCGACTAATAAAACCGATAGGGTGTTCCTTACCCTTTTCATCTACTTGTGATAGTACAGCTCCTATCCCAGTGTCAGAGGCGTCCGTCTGCACGATAAAAGGTCTTTGATAATCAGGGGCCCTAAGGACAGGGGCCTGGCACAAGGAGTCTTTTAAGCCATTGAAGGCCTTCTCACACTCGTCGGTCCAAGTTACCTTCTTGGGTTTCTTCGGAGTTGTGAGGGCAGTCAGAGGAGCAGCTATGGTGCCATAGTCTGCCACAAAATTGCGGTAATACCCCGTGAGTCCTAAGAAGGCTCTCACTTGGGTTTGCGTAGTGGGGGTAGGCCAGTCTTGTACTGCTTGTACCTTACTGGATAGAGGCTGTCTCCTCCCTCCACCTACTTTATGTCCAAGGTAAACCACTGAGCCTTGTCCATTTTGGTGAGGGGCCACTCGGACACCCTCAAAAGAGCTTTCTGAAGGACTGCTTTTGAACAGGTCGGGGAGAGGTTCAGACTCCTCTTCCTCAACGTCTGAAGCCAATAGCAGTGCTGCGATTTCGCCGCTTGGGACGAAAGCCTTCAGCCTATTCACGTGAAACACTTTTGGAGCCTGTCCAGGCCTTCCAAGGTCCACTGAATAGTTAACCTCACCCAGGGACTCCACCACTGGGTAAGGGCCTGACCATTTGTCCTGTAAAGCTCGAGGCCTTATGAGATTCATGATCAGGACTTGCTGACCAAGTGTAAAGTTGATGAGGGAAGCTTTCTGGTCGTACCGATGTTTCACCAGCGCTTGCCCTGCCTTCAATTTATCACTAGCCAAGCCCACCAGAAGTACCATCCGTTTTCTGAGCCCTAGCACATAATCAACTACATTGGTAGTAACAGGGGGAGTGGGCATCTCCCATCCCTCTTTGACGATGGCTAAGGGTCCCCGTACGGGATGACCGAACAGAAGTTCGAAGGGGCTGAAGCCAACACCCTCCTGTGGTACCTCTCGGTAGGCAAACAGTAAACATGAAACAAGAAGATCCCATTCTCTTCTCTGAGGCTCCTCCAGAGCCCCAATCATGCTCGTTAACGTCCTGTTGAAACGCCCCCCCAGACCATCGGTCTGGGGGCGGTATGCAGAAGAGAACCTGTAGGTGACCCCACATTCTTTCCACATAGCCTGCCTATACTTCGACATAAAGTTGCTGCCATGATCCGACACAACTTCTTTAGGGAAGCCAACCCTAGTAAATCTGCCGAGTAAAGCTTCTGCAACTGACTTGGCAGTTACAGTTTTCAATGGGATGGCCTCAGGATACCTGGTTGCATGGTCGACCAGCACCAGGATAAACCTATTGCCTGAGGATGTTTGCGGGTCAAGGGGACCAACCATGTCGATCCCTACCCTTTCAAATGGTACCCCCACAACTGGGAGCGGTACCAACGGAGCTTGGATTGTCGCGCCAACCTTACCAGACAACTGGCAGGCGGCACAACTCCTGCAGTGACTTTCTACTTGCTCCCCCATCTTGGGCCAGTAGAAGTGCATGGATAACCTTTGCTTGGTCCTCCTCATACCAAGGTGACCAGCAAGGGGAACGACATGCGCCAACTGCAGGAGGAAGGGCCTAACAGCAAGGGGAACCACCAACCTCCTATGGTCTCCTTCTGTAGACTCTGTGGGCTCACTATACAGGAGTCCACCTTCCTGGTAAATCCTATGCATCCCAGGAGGTTCACCCTCAATCTGGGAGCAGGCCTGTCTCCTTAGGCCTTCCAGAGATGGGCACTCACGTTGGCCTTTACTGAATTCGTCCCTATCAGGACCTCCTTCAACTAATAAGTCTTTTAGTTCAGGATGATCGTTGGGGTCGAATACTTCAGGCATCGCCACCTCCTCGTCAGGCCCGGGCGATTGACCAACTTCCTCCACCGCAGTGGTAGGCGAGCTCGGGGGAATATTCTCTTTCCCTCGTTTTGACTTGTAGACTCCTTTCGCCTTGGGTTTCCCCTTTGGCTGGGGCGGCGTATTGGACTTGGCCAATGCTGCCCGTGTTTGAGACCGTGTGTAGGGTCTTTCGGCAGTGTCTCCTACGAGCCCTAAAGCTCTGAGATCATTACCCAACAAGACCTTTCCCGGGACGTTTCTCTGAATGCTCACTGGAATCCTGACTGCTGTACCATTTAAAGTAAGATTTACAGGTATTACTGGAAACATACGGAGGGGGCCGTCAGCCAACTTAGTGGGCATCAGAGTAGCTCTGGCAACTTCCTCTGAGTCTACCAAGGTAGAATCCACTACAGTGCGACTGCACCCACTATCCCTAAGAGCTGGAGTATCTACTCCATTGATCAGCACACTGTCTTTAAAGTAGTGCTTGGTATTATCCGGAATCCTAGCATAAGCCTCTGCGACTTTAGGCTCCCAGGAACCCAGGGACACTAAAACTACCTCAGCCTCTATTCCGCTGGGAAATGAGTCTGAGGAGAAGGATGCTCCTGTAATATCTTCTTCCTCGTAGGAGGAGAAGGCCAGATTAGTGGAGTGGACCCCCAAAGGTCTAACCTTACACCGGGGATCCCCCTTCACATGGTCAGTTGCTCCACAAGAAAAACAAGCCCTAGTGGGTCTGTTTACGTAGGGAGGCTTATTGTAACCAGAGTTCTGTTTCGGAGGCTGACCTCCACTACCCTGTGAGTTCTCTTGTGTCTTACCCTTGTTTTTCTTTTTGTGGCCCTTATGGGAAGAAGATTTAGCAGATTCCCCACCCTCCATATCTTTGGACTTTTTCCCTTCCTCCTGCTTACCAGGATGAGTTTTGTCCTTATGGGACACTCGATGTGACACCCATAAGTCTGCTGCAATGGCCAGCTTCTTAGGATCTATCTCCTTCGAATCGGCCAAATGCTGCTTAAGCTCCGAGGAAGAAGAAGCAAAAATATGTTCCAGCATGACAAGATTTATCATGCCTTCGAAGGTAGAAACCTTATAACCTTCGACCCAGCCAGTTAAGTTTTTCAAAGATTCAGTGACATAAGATACCCAAGTACCACCTTCCTTTTTCTTATACTCTTGAAAACGCTTTAAATATTGGGCCGGAGTCTTCCCAAACTTTAAAATGAGAGTTTGCTTTAACATTGCGAAATCAGCTCGCTCAGCCTTCGACATTTCCATGATGGCACTACAGCCAGAATGGGGCAGTCTACTGAGCAACCACGCAATCTTATCAGCATTGTCAACTTCTTGAACCTCGCATGCATACTCAAACGCATTCAGCCAGTCCATAATGTCATTCCTTTCTTCATACACACTGAGCAGATCTTTCGGAAACCGTGGATGAGAGGAAGCCCCAGACCCATGTCCAGGACCCTTGGACCCATTTGCAACCTGAAGCTTGGCCAGTTCCAACTGGTGATCCCTGTCTTTTTGTTTTTCTGCCTGTTCGATTTTTAGTTTGGCTATGCTGAATTCAAGCTCCTGCTGCCTAAACCGCAGCTCTTGCTTCTTGAATTCAAGCATAGCCTCCCCATCCACACTGGCAGAGGAAACATTAGACATCACATCCTCCCTGTCCTCATGGTCGCGATGGATCAGTGCAGCGGCAGAACCGTCGGTTCTACCAGTGAGAGCAGCCCCACCACCTTCTGCACTGTCCTCAGAAGTTATAGCGTCAAGCTGCACTTCTTGCAACGCCACAATTCTTTGGATCATTTCCAATTTCGTGCCTTGAGAGGAAACACCTCTCTCCGCACACATCTTCTTCAATGTTTCTGATTTGGAAGCATTTAAAGTTAACAAGGTATTTGTTTCCATACTGTTTGATAGGACTATGGCCTTTTTAAAGTTATACTACAACAATTCACTACGTGTACTGGTTGGAATAACCTGAAATGCCTTAGTTCGAGCGCAACACTGGATACCTTCAGTCGTATCCCACCGCTGTACACCAATTTGTTAAGACGGATTTCTGAACTCTGTCCTGGTGGCGCAGAAGTTCAGAAGGCCAACCTAATTACTTGGAACAGGGTAACCTCTGGACAAGCCAGACCAATCAAGGTAGCGATCGCGGCGGTCAAGACTAGGTCTCAAGAGGGGTGAGGGTGACTGAAAGCCCGCAATGAGCACACAAAGCAAGAGCGCTTACAAACTACTCCAAACAGTTGTTATATCAAAAATAGATACACATTTATTTTAAGGCCTTTAAAATAATGACCGTAGCGAGAAAATCACAATATCACAATATTAAGCCAACACATACCATATCAACACAATATATATACAAATACACAGTCGCAAGCGTTTAAAGCACGAAATATGTAGTCCACCTGAAAGGAAAGGAAAACAGGCAGTGCGATAACGCTTTAGACTCAGTTCACCTTCAGAGGCACCTAACTAGATGGAAGTCCGAGCCCTGCGAAGAGTGGAGCCTTGTGCTCAAAGTACCTGCCACGCCGGTGCCAACGGGCAAAAGGGGAAGCTCTTCGGAGGAAGTCAGGCAGTTCGGGTTAGTGCCCAGCAAAAGGAGAACAGGTTCCGCAACTCAAGCGCAGCCTCCACAGCGGGCAGAAGCAGAGCGCGAGTACGGCCAAAAGGGTGCTGTTTTTACACAGCAGGGAAAAGCAATGGGATACTGCAGGAGGGCGACCAGATCCTAGCTAAACTACTCACCGGTCCCCGAAGCAAGCAGACCCAGGCTTCTCCACGTTAGTTTCAGCAGCTGGCAGGTTCAGAAGAGCAGGGAACGCCTCGTAGTCGTGTAGGGCAAAAAGACGTCCCAATTGACGAAACCAGCACAGTTTGTTGCCGCAGCAGGACAACGGAGCGGCCGTGTGTATTCGAGCCAAATGTACACTCCTCCCTTCAGACTTGGGAACGCCAAGTGTACGAAGCGTGGGAGAGTGACAAGGACTCGAAATACAACACAACCTGGCGGCGGTTACAGAGCAGGACTCCCTTGTAAGCTGGTCAGTCAACTGGATGGCCCAGAGACACTTCCGAAGGCTTACTTGGCAGGAGATGATGAAGTCGCCGGGAATAGCTGTTCCTGCTATTCCAAAGGTCGAAGCACCAGTACAGGCCTTCTGGTTCGATCCAAGGAGGAAAGGGTTTCACAGGACGACAGCAGTGCAAAGGAGGATTCCTTCAGCGGGTCACCAGCGATTCCTCGGTCCAGCCTCTTGGTTGCAGGATACTTGGCTCCTGTATTCCTTCGTTCGTGAGAACTCAGGAGATCGACCTGGTAGTGGTGTTTCCAGCCCCCTCTTATCCACGGTTCCCTTCGCGCCAAAACGGAGGGGAGCCAATGGGAGATCCGCTCATCAACACACACACCATATGTGGACCAATCACGGACCACGGTGGTCCCAGGCATTCACACCACCCTAGACTCTCTGGCACCCAGGATGTGTATTGGGACCAGACATCCCAGCCCACACCCTGGAGGCACACAAACGACATGTAGAAGCCCGCGAAAGCAACCACGTTTCGCGGGAAAGTACATGCCCAAATAAGGAAGGCCCCGGGTCTCTCGACCTGGGGAAGGTGAAGGGAGCAAGACGGTCAGTGGACAAGACAAAGGAGCCTCGTGGTCTGGCCATTTTGGGAGCCAGGCCACCATTTTGGGTTCAGTGCGAAAAACGTGCTCTGAACGCCAAAAGGAGCTCAAAATAAACAAAACGATCGCTGCCACCATTCGAGTCCCTGAATGACTTGCACCGATCAAATACCATCCTAAAAGAGTATCTAGGGCCTGTAGAAGGCTAGAGACCCAAGAGAGCTGTAACTTAGCTTACAGTGCCCTCTTGTGTCATGTTGCACTAAAGCCGCAACACGATAAAAGAAACTACGGGAAACAGCGTTCCCCGGTACTGACTGTCTTAAGGGTATGTCAGTTTCCCCATAAGAAAAGGAGCGAAAGCCCAGAGGAGTGCGGCAGAAGGCTGCACTTCTCTGGCAAAGTCAAGAACAAGGTGAAAAACAACAGCAAAAAGTTTAGGGGTTGCCACATGGAAGGAAAATTACCTACAATTACGAAATCTTTCCTAACACCCCTGTTCAAAGAACAATAATTCTGCGCATTTCAAAGTCAACCAACGTTGTTTGTGGTGATAAGGAACTCACCTCTCTCAAAGTCAAATCACTGTATGGTACTATGTTCATTCAGCATAGTAGACCACGGTTCAAAGAGCAACAAATGCTCCACAGTCACTGTGAGGTTCACAGAGTGGTTGCAAATCGAAGGTTCAGTTTAGCATTTCCAATTGAATGTATGAGGGTAAAGTTCTCTGATGGTGTGCATGCTTTACTGAAGGCGTTTTAACTGGTTTTATTATTATTTGCTTGTCGATTGTAACAGCAAAGTTGGAGCCAGAGTTTAGATGCACCACACACCGTCCGCCGGACAACGGCATGAGACACACTGCTCTGCACACCGCGCAGCGCTCCACGCATACACTGTGTTTTTAGGAGTTGTAGTGAAGATGGTAATGAAAATAGAAACAGGATTACCAATTCCACAGTAGTTTCTCAAGTCCCAATGAGAGAACAAAGATACAGCCTCCTCCACAGAATCCACGGGACGCACTGTATGCACAACACGCAGCACTCTGTGCATGCGTGGTATTTTTATGAGTTGGAGTGAAGATGGTGTAGAGGAGGTGCCAAGCTCGATTCACACTCCAACCGCCCATTTTGAAGTACCAGGAACGTTCACGCCGAAATATATGACGTATGATGAGCAAATACCTATCAGACTAACAGCGCCTATTGAAGTACCGACATCTAAGAAAACCTGGACAGTGAGGTAACCATTGAGAAAACCATATCAACACATGAGACAGAATGACGATTGTCAAAATGCAATACCTGAAGAAGCCAAGAAGATACTAAAAGAAGATGAATGGTGACATCACAAAAACCCGGACTAACTCACATATAGAAGATATGACAACCTGTGAATGATGAAAAGAGACGACATGATAAGTGACATCCTGAGTCTGAAGTTAAATAATTGATAATGTCAGAAACTTATGCCATGAGTGTGATGAAGATATTCAGCCAGTTTAAATGTGTACATATGCACAGTAACCGCAAGAAGCACAGCAAATCGTGAGGCTTGCTTATGCTTAGTAGTAAAATAGATTGCGGCAAGTGCCAACTATAAATATGTACCTCAAAAGGAGCACTTTATACAAGTATACTTCCACTAATCACAAGAGCAGAATTGATCAGAGGTTACTAAAGGTCTCAAAAGGAGAGCTTTGCAGCAAGCAGATGGAGAAGAAGACAGAAAGAAACTCAGACAAAGACAACCATGTCAATAAGCCAAGGTCGTATTGGCTGAAATAGACCCGCAGTGGATACAATTAATGAAAAGAAGAACAGAGTATCCTGTGCAGAAAGGTCAAGATAAGCCACAGATGGCAGATGGCAGACAGAATTAATCAAATACACGAAATCGCATGGAGAATGAGACGATTTCATGGTGTCGAAATCACGTGACCGAGCAAGCAGAAGGGATGAAACTTTCACACCTACGCATAGACTCTTGCAATGCCAAGGTGCCTTAATTTTTCCCAGACCAAGAAGCAGACTCGAGGCCAAAATACAAAGAAATAATTGACACATGACCACTGAAGTGATGACTGATTGTTGCAATAATTAGCGGGAGGCTGGGGGTGAAGACGAACTCCCTGCACCTGGCCAGCTATTCTGCACGCTGCTAAGCAATTGCCAACCCAATCATAGTGGACCAAGTAATCTAGGGTCCTATAGTTAGTAGAACCAATGAGACGTTGTACATTTAGTGACATCTACAGTAGCCATTTTGAAGCAAGGGCTTAGATGCCCCACCTGACATTGTTTATCCAATCCACTCACTTCATTACCATATACAGATATAGTACCTATATTAAAGTAACCTTCCTAGAACCAATATAATTACATGCCAGATTTTAAGAGTTACACGTCAGTGATGATGAGTTTTTGGTGTAAATGATGTGTTTTTTCTGAAATTAATTGGACTTGAAGTGAGAAGGAAGATCGAGCGATTGCTGATATTCATAAACTCCCTTTGCAAAACTATCGAGTTGTCATTATTGATTTGATGCAAGAGTATTAATCTGCATCCCCATCCATCTCGAGGGTTCTGCTACTCATCTTAAAGTGCTGTTTGGGAATCCCCCAGTCCTATGGGCCGGCTGGGGTCCCTGCTGCACAATGGTAATGGAAATAGAAACAGGACTAACAATTCCACAATAGTTTCTCAAGTCCCAATGAGAGAACAAAGATACAGCCTCCTCCACAGGACACACTGCTCTGCACACCGCGCACAAGCGTATTTTAAAGCACATTTCTCACTATAATTAGATTAGAAAAAAAGTTAATCAAAACAAGTTGATATAATACATTTGTTAGCAATGGGGAATAACATAGTGGAACGTTTCTTTTTCTTTTATTTATTTAATATTTATATTGCGCCGGTAGCTCGCGAGCCTCGGGCGCAGAGACAAGAACACGAAAGACAGACAGATGGTGATAGGACGGATAGGACGGGACGATCACATAAGATTACTCTGACTGGGAGTAGAATGAGTGGCGGTTTATTTGAAGAGGTGGGTTTTTACCATTTTGCAAAAGCAGGTATAGTTGGTTTCCAGTCTTAGATGGTCCGGAAGGTTGTTCCAGAGACTAGCAGCAAGAGTCGGAAAGGCTCTGCCTAGGCCGCTTTTGAGTTTGTGTGGGGCCGTTGCTATTTTGCCTTGTTGGGACGATCTCAGTGTTCTATTTGGAACGTATGGTTTGATCCTCATTTTTAAGTACGTTGGTGCCTTTCCGTGGATACATCTGTGAATGATGGTTAAGGTCATAAAGTGCACCCTATCTTCAATTTTCAGCCAGTGAAGCTCCCTTCTGGAGTTGCTGATATGCTCTGTTCTAGATTTAAACTTATTTCTTATTAAACAGATATTTCTTCTCTGTGAAAGATAGTGAGCTAAAGACTCTGGGTAAGGCTCTTGCAACCAGGACACATGTCTGGCAGAGAGTCTCCCAGGACCCCCCTTGTTATTTGCATATTTTAAGTAGCTTTGGGTCTCACCCTACGCTACTAGGGGAATCCAGACGTGGACCCCTTGCTCACTATTCTTAGAGAGGCACAGCTACACCCTACTGATGACGTTCAACCAGACCGAAACACGTGTCTGGGGTTGCTGTTGGTACTCTTGTTCAGAGGAGAATTGCCTAGCATTTCGGTGCTGGACTGCCCCAGGGCAGGACAAAGACTGATATGTTTAGGATATTTCTTCTCTGTGAAAGATAGTGAGCTAAAGACTCTGGGTAAGGCTCTTGCAACCAGGACACATGTCTGGCAGAGAGTCTCCCAGGACCCCCCTTGTTATTTGCTAGATTTAAACTTGACAATTCTTACGTCGTTGTTCTGTACAACTTGGTAGCTTTGTAGGCACTGCTTGGAGGCACCCAAGATTAAGGCATTGCCATAGTCGAGGCGCGACAAGATGGTGGCTCTTGCTTTGGTCGCGCAGTTGTCCTCTGATATAAAATTCTTTGTTTCAAAGAGATGTGGTGACTCGCATCTGGTTTCTATCAGTAGGTGGTACCTTCCTCATTCAGCTGTGTCATGTTTTACCAGGGCTGTCATTGGTCCAACAGACTATGTAGATATTAAGTGAGGTTTGATATGAATACACATAGGTCATAATTTGAATGGTCATTTAAAGAGCTGTTTGTTGTGTGCATATTTCCAACCGAGCTATCCATCACAGCAGACTCCCTTGCAGAAAAGAAGGATGGCATTTCCTTGTCTTGGTCTGGTGATTCATTACTTGAGAGAATATCTTGTTACTTGCCTGTTTGCCAAGTGGATGCCTCAGAGCTCCACATTTTAAGTCTGAGACTGCTGCCACTTTTATCATCAATGGCATCCTTTCTCATTTGGGCCTTCCTAAAAGGATTTAGTCTGACCACGGCAGGCATTTCACCAGGACAGTGATGATTAAGATTTGGGAAATGTTAAGCATGAAAAGAAAACTTCTCATAGCTTATCGCCCTACATCTTCTAGAGTTGCGGAGTGGCATCGCAAAGCCATCTTGATAGGTTTGGGGCTAAATTGTGGCTAAATTGTGACTCACTATTACCGCTAGATTTGAAAGCTCTGAGATATATACTTTCTTTAACTATCTGGATGTCCTCATATGAACAAATGACTTGTATAAAAATTGGATTTTTCTATACCCGGTTCTGGATCAAACTTTGATCAATACATCTACTAAACTTGAATATGGCAAATATAGGACTTTACAGCACTCTTTCACATATGTTCCGAGAATTTCTAATAAATTCTGCAATAACTATTAAAGCTTACAATGACCACAATACGAGCAAGCGATGGGCCATAAAGTCTATCTCTATAAATTCTAAAGAAACAAGTCTAAGGAAAGCAGTTTTTCCCATCCATGTAGTAACCATGTACTTTGCAATTTGCGTATCCCTCTCTAAATAGAATATTATCTAGCTGGTTCAGGCCAGATAGGGGGAGGTTGATGTTGGAATTTTGAGAAAAGACTGACATCCACTGGGAAAAGCCGAATTAAATGAAGGAGAGAAAGTTAAAAAAAAACTTTCACAGCCAAGATTGTGTGGATCTCTATTGTGATGATCTTGCTACAGGAAAGTCAAGTTCAACACAAAACTACTATATGGAGAACATGACACTCTCTGAAATACTGGACGAAAATGTCCCAGGATATTTTCTAACTGATAAGATCATGATCCAAAACACTGTCTTTGTCAATTTAGACAGTGGTATGTGTATAGAATAACATGAACACCTTGATATCTCTAGCCCTGCGATAAGGATGTGATACCAAAGCCATTTACTCAGATTTCAACATATGGTCAAAGAAATCTGACATTAAATGTAAAATGAATCCCAGCCAAAGGTGTTAGCACCAAAATGTTTTTTAGTAATAAAATAAAGCGGGTAATTCCATCTCTGAAATTGATAGTTTGTACTTGTGCCCTGCTTCATAGGTATCTTGATTGACAGCACCTGCTCTACCAGTGGCACACAGCAGGTTCAAAGGTCACATGTTCCCTCTAACAGCTGCAGTGACAGCCAAATCTCTGTCGTGCAGGGCTGCATTTAAGGTATGCACCCCTGTTCTAAAAACTGCATAACTCTAGGGATCCCTGTCTGGTGGCATGGTAAACTGTAAATATAAGCCATACCTGAGTTAGGGTATGATCGCCATCATCTCTCATAGTTATCCCCACCACATTGAATAAATATCTCACACGTATCACCCCTTTGGGCCCAGTTCAGCCGTGGAAGGGTTATGTGTATTCATTCTAGATAAGAATACCCCCTGCCCACCAGCAGGATTATAACCTTGGGGGATTGCTTCTCTTTTTTCCTTTGTAACGACAGGCCATTCCCCAAATACAGTTACTCAACAGGAAGCTGGCCTGGGAACAGGAATGGAAGGGCACATCCATTCACCAGGGACTAGGCCTCCCACCAGAGTTCTGCATATCTAAAAGTACTTGATTCCATTGAGAAGGGATAGTGTGGGGTTAGTGTAGCCAGTGTGTGAATATAAAGTTTCAGGAAGGTGCTGCCATCTTGATTCCCTCTGCCTGCCCCCACCACTACCTATATGACAAAGCACTTTGGGTGTGATGTCAGAAGGGAAAGGTCCACTCATTTCAAAAGCGTAGAATGGACCCCCAAAGCAGGCTAGCTTTAGTAAAATCACCTGTGGACCTTTTCCTTTAAAAGAAGAGGGTTCACAACCTTCTTTAAATTATCCTTTGGACTCCAAATATGAAAGATTTTGTTGGACCCTTTTGGGAGAGCAGTCCTTTCCAGAGTCCTCCAGTTGTGAGGTAAAGGCAGGCTTTCCGAGGCAGAGGTGAGCTCTGTCCCCTAACAATCTCCAGGGGCCATTGTGGGTGAACTTTGTTGCTGGACAAGACCTCATCTCTGCCAGCCATCTTGTTGCCTGGGACTGCACTTTGTTGCATGAATCCCTGATGGTGTGTGCCAGCCTCCCCTGATTTTGGGAGTCCGAAAAAGGATTAACTTTAACCCTTGATACTCTGGAGTGGGACTCACAGCACCTTAATGTCAGAACAGCCAATACTCCTGTTTTCAATGTTGACCCACTGTAAGCCTTGACTTGAACATGTTCAACACTGAGCAAACCATCAGGAGCCTTCGATGCTGCCTTTGGCATCCATTGTTCTTCAAACCCCCATTTGCATGTTCAACTCTGTTCGCTGCCACACCACGCCAGCTGAAGCGCGTGTTTCATTGGCTCGAACCAACAAAGCACCACCGCCTTCCATTGCTTGAGTCCCCGTCCGAAGCACCAGCCTTGTCATTACTCTGCAAATGGATCAACCCAATCCTGGTGTCTCCTGAACAGGGACCCCTTATCATCCACATAGAATCATCTCTGCACATCCTGGTGCCACTTCACCACCATCAGGTGACTACCCAGTCTGCACAACGCAAATAGATGATTTGAGACCACAGCCACACTATAAATGCCTTACCTTATCATATCATATCATATCAACCCCAACTCGATGCCAGCTTGCCACTGGACCACCGTGCCTGCTGCATCTTCGAAGTGTAAAGAACCTGCGATCAACGCCGAGAAGCCTGGTTCAATGTGTCAAACCACCAAGACCTTTGCAAAGTTATTATGGACTAATATCTTCCCCCGGTTCATTTGCGGACTCTAGTGACTGAATAGGTCATAGTAATCCCTATTTAAACTTCAAGAACATATCCTTTGAACATTGTGGTCTTAATTGCCTTTCCCCCTTTTTCCAATCACCCGTAGTGCTGCATCTATTCTTTCTTTGCATATTCTCTGTTCTTGCAACTGGGCGACACTCAAAACCAGAGGCGTTGCAAGTGGGGGCAAGGGGGCTATAAACCCATGTCTTTTTGTTGTAGCCCCAGATAGAAGCTCAGGGGCTACAACCAAAAGGCTAGCTAGCCCCGAGTCCCAATAGTCTCGACATTAGCTTAGCCCCAGATATTTTCCTGACCTAGCAACATCCCTGTTCACACCCCTCTGAAGAATATTTCCTTCTCTCTGTGAATTTCCAAAAGGCAAAGGAGGTAGATCTCTTAATTGCACATGTTTTACCTTCATGATTGTGTTGGTTCTTGGTTTGTAGACATGTGAGGGCTGAGTGGGTGCTTTATCATCTACTCATCCTTGTACTCCTGCAGAGCAGAAGTCAATTTGTCAAAAAGACTTTGCAATGCACTTAGGATGGTGTGTTGCAGAGTGTGTTTGGCGGGCCATCTATTCGTATTGGATTGGATTGTGTCTGTTTTTCACTACGGGTTGGAAAAATCAGTCTTTCTTTAGCCCATGTTGCCTGGCCGCTCTGGCCCGCTTTGAGGAACTCTATATCAACATAGCCCTACACACAGAGCGTGTATCACAGTGTGTTGCAGAGTGTGTTTGGTGGTGTTCGGCAAGGTGAGGTAACTCTTTACAGTGTTATTCATCACACTTGTCATATATAACATATTTTTATTTCATGGAGAGTGCTGCCCGCGAAGTGTGCTTTTATTTGCAGTTTAATCTTATGCTGAGAAGGACATGCGGGGTACGTCTGCTTAGCTTGCAAAAGTTTGAACTTTAATTATGCCAGGTAAAGTGCTAAGCAAAAGCAAACATTACAATTTACCTAAATCAAAGCCCTATGGTAAAAATGTGGGTTACCATCGTGAAGAACGGGCAGCTGCGTCTAATGACGATACCAATAGAAACACTGTGTCATATGCAACTAAAGCTCGGAACAAAACAAAGTCGCAGATGGGGAAGATACCGGGCCGAATTGCAGAATTATTTTAACTCGGCAAAGGGGAAACGAATGAGGAGGCAAACGGGGACATTTTGAGGACAACTGCACAAGTCCATACCAGGGATGGTAGTGTGAATTTGAGCTTATCATCCACACCTTCCTGTGGTGCGATAGACGATAATTCCTTATTGGACCTCTGTTATCGACTTTGTTGTTCAAATAGGGTTGTTGCTGAAATTGCGAGTAACTGTAATAAGCATGCCGATGATTGCTCTGATCACGAGAAACCAGCTAGTGATTGTAATCACCCGAGATCTTCACCCAGACTATCCAATATGCCATTGTTATTCCAGATGCCGACACAAACTAGTTTGCACTCCATGAAAAGGCATCACCAATGAGTTGTCCTAAAGAAATGTTACTTCAATCTGATCATCCATTTAACTCTACGACTACCTCGCAGAATGATCCAAAAGGAAAAAACAGACATATAGGTGTCACGCCATTAACCTGATCCAGGGGTCAGGGTCCTCGGGTCCAGCGGTCTCCCTTGTGGGGACTCTTTCTACAGTGGTGTCTTCACCGGGGCCTCCCGGTCCGAGCTCCCGGCTCCCTGGGCACTGCCATTGTTGGAGTTCTGCACATGCTCAATCGTCGGCGTTCGACGCTCCGCGCATGTGCAGTGACACAGGCTTGCGGTTCAAGCCTCATTTTGCCCCCGGGCTAGCACGTCTCAAAGCGGTTGGTTTCCTGGCCATGTTCTTCGCTCCTGGGTCTTGTGCCTGTCTTGCCTGATCACCCCTGTGCCTTCAGCACTCCTGCTACCTGGATCCTTTCTTGTACCTTTGGGAACCTCTTCCTGCTTTGCTGCCTGCTCTAGCCTTGCTCTCCCACTTCTTTCCCTGCTGGGTTCCCTTCTTTTGTTCTACCTCATGATTTCCCTTCCAGTTCCCCCTTCTGGTTGCTTGGGGTTGACTTCTGGGGGTTGGCTCTGGGTTATTGATATTGATATTTCATTTCTATCACGCTCGTACACAAATGTTTTAGAGCACGACAAGGCAAGGGAGGGGAACAGGGGAGAACAAAACAGCGATCTTACTAGGCCCAGTGACATTAAGAACGCGCAAGTGCATGGGAGAGGGGGAGGGGAAAAGTGCATGGAAGGGGGGAGAAGTGGAAAGTGCGAAGCAGAGGGGAAGCAGATAAATAACAATAAATAAATAATAAAGGCAACAAACAGTGGTAGTGCAGCCAGCAATTGGCACGTCCTGAGGTTAAGGCAGCAGCGAAGGGTAGGTCTGATAAGTGCAGGAAGAAAAAGGGGGGGCTGTATGGGTACAGATACAGACCCCAGTGCAAGGGGTGGGCTGGAGGCAGCGCGGGAGGGTTACAGGGTGAGTAGGTACCTGGGCCCCGAGGACAGAGGGTGGCCAGGTGCACGGTGCCAAGAGAGAACAGATCAGCAGGGGACGGGGGAGCGAAGGCAGAAGAAAAGAGGAAGGTCTTGAAGTGCTTCCTGACCCGCAGATAGTTCTCCTCAAGTTTTAGAGTGGCAGGGAGGCTGTTCCAGAGGGAGGCCCCAGCCGAAGACAGAGATCTACCCCCAGCTCGTTTCTTTGAAAAATGACTGACCCTGAGGGAGTTTGAGGTAGAGGAATGAATAGCTCGAGAGGGGAGGTATTTATGGAGGGATAGCTGAAGGTATTTTGCACCTGTTCCATTCCCTTCCTGGGCTCTTCCTTACCCTAGTCGGTCGGCCTACCCTTCTTCTTCCTGGCCTTTCTCTCGCCTTGTGCCCTGTCAGTATCTGTGCCTTGGACCATCATCTTCACAGAACTCCATCTGAACCTCCGACTTTCTTGATCTGCAACCATTCCGCCTTGCCATCCAGTCATCCTCAGTTAGCACTGGACTTCACACCTGCCTTCTCTGTCAGTGTTTTCACCGTCCTGACGTCACGAAAATCAGAAAACCGGCGTCCCGTGGTGTTGGGAACTTGTCCAGCCCTGTCCTGTTGGAAACTGTCAGGAGGGTGCTGCATCAGTACCCTGCGTTACTTATTCAGCTTTTGAAGATCCATCGACAGACTGGCAGCCTCACCTCCTCGCTCTCCTGGAAGAACATGTAATCAGCGGTCATGAGACGTCCTGTATAACAATACGGAAATGTGCCTATCGGAGAAGGAAAAGACAGGAATCGAAAGCAGGCACGCTAACTAGCTGGCTTTTGCAAGATAGCAGGCAAAGCATCACTGAAGTGCCCTGAGTGCAATGAAGAGAAACTAAATCTATCAGAGAGTGCTCTGAGCAATGGAGAATCTAGTCTAAGTAACCATCGCCTATTGAGAAGAACAAGGGTAGACATGTAAAAGTCAAATTAACAGAGGAAACATCGACTAAATCACCTGTGGATGTATTAAACAACAGAGTTGTTACACTAAGTGAAAAGTTGGACAAGCGAACTAAGAAACCATTTAATAGATCTGCATTGGTGGCTTTGTTTTCCAAAATTCCAGCATTGCAAATTTTTTACTCCTGTGACTTTGACTTTATTCAGCCAACAAAAAAAAATTCTGGGGCAATAACACTGATACATTGTGGGCTTCCTGTGCTACAGTCTCAAGAGGATGCTCTAGACTTTCTCGGCTATGAGTTAGATAAAGAGATTCCTATCTTCAGTCAACAACCTCAATGTGAATGCTGTTGTATGTCTAAAGTAAATGCAAAGCCTAATGTAGAGATCGACACTGTAACTGAAAATCAAGTTGTTTGGAGTTGTTTGAAGAAATTAGTGAACCAAATGCAAATGCCACAACCATGAGTATGTTCTACAGCTTCCTGGAATACACGTGGCCATGCCCGTTTTATTAAATTAGGCACGTCTCTTAACGATATTATTGTCAATCCAATATTAATGTTACAGGAAACGTGGCTGTTAAAAGATTTCCACGCTGATACTCACATATTATTCCAGCATAATGCCAAAACAGGCTCCAAAGGAAGAACAAAAAGTGACACCACTGGGAAATGTACTTGGATTAGTGGCAATACAATGGACACCTTAGATTACATTTGGGGTAACGTATATGCACTAACCTATATCTGAGATTTTGAGGTGCTTTATACAGGGTTTAGCGACCATTCCCTGATTTGTGCCAAGTTGGACTTAGCCCTGCCTAGAAGGACTTAGAGAGGTCCTAAGAACATCTTTACTGATAATAGTGGTTCTAGATTAAAATGGAATTTTACAAGCAAGAAAATGTCCCAACAAATACGAACACTGATTGAAATGTTAAATGCTGATATTAATGCCATGTGTAGTGATGAGATTGAACGTTTAATTAAAATAATTACTTCTGAAAAAGCAACTACACATGGCACTCCTATCATAGTAGCTGGGAAGAGATTGGGTAGATCCTCTGATGGAGAATTATTGGTAGTGAAACGTCTCCATAGAAGGAGCTCCACAAACTAACAAAGCAGAATCTGTCCTTGCAAGAATGCAATTCAATTAAGAGAAATCTAGATAATAATTATCATAATTGGTGTAAACGAAGAAGGTTTGCCAAGATTAATGTTAAATGGCAAACAATGATGGGAGTATTGCAGAAAAATGACGTTTGCTCTGTCTGGAAAATGCTTAATAGAGCTAGAACTAATTCCTCTCAGCATCCCCTGAATTCCATAGGAGAAGAAAAATGGGCAACATATATTTCTAAGATGATGTATGAAGATTGCACCTCTTTTAGCATAAGAAGCACCAAGATCACGTGGCTTTTAACATTTTCTTAGAAAAACATCCTTGAAATAATCAGGCATCTTAAGAACTGTAGAGCACCTGGCCCGAATGGTCTCACATCAATGCTAATAAAACATGACCCAAATTATGGGCTGAAATGATCTACACTTTGTGTAAGAAAGTATGTGAGGAACACCACATTCCACCTCCTTGGAAAACATCAATTTTGAGCCCTGTGTATAAAGCTGGGTCCAGCAACATGCCTGAAAATGATTGCTTACTTTCTATATTAGACACTACCAGCGAAGTGTTTACCACAATTGTGTTAGACTATCTACATCTACAATGTTGGACTAATGCCAATCATCTTCTCCATCCATTTCAATCTGGCTTTAGAGTAGGGGCCAATGCAACCCACAACATTTGTCTACTAGATGCAATTACATCAAGAGCAAAGGTCAGAAATAACCCATCTGTCTAAGTTACATTAATAGACTTTAAATCTGCCTCTGACAGTGTTAATCAGCAGAAGCTATGGGAACTATTGGCTGAAATGCATTGTCCTGGCTGGTTGCTAGGGATCCTGATAATGTTACATTCAAATAATAGTACCAAAATACAGTTGG
The DNA here is from genome assembly GCF_040938575.1 of Ambystoma mexicanum. NCBI lineage: Eukaryota > Metazoa > Chordata > Amphibia > Caudata > Ambystomatidae > Ambystoma > Ambystoma mexicanum. The sequence goes on along the minus strand of NC_090922.1, from coordinate 678,080,937 downwards.
AAAATGATGGGTGTTTATCCCAGCTCATTAAGATTAACAAAGGTGTTAAACAAGGATGTCTATTGGCAGCCCATTTGTTTAACCTTTATTAAGCTAATTTGATAATACGATTAGTAGACAAGGTTAACTGTCCAGTTAGATATAAGGGTCACTGTACTATTGTACGCTTGTGGTCTTGTCATTATAGATCATACATTCATTGGCCTAAAAACCATATTGGAAGAGCTTGGATGTTTTGCTAAAGAGCATGTTCTCAGCTAAAAGAATTAACAAGCTCAAAATGGAAGTTACCTGGGGGAATATTGACTATACGGAAAGTTATAAGTACTTAGGCGTGATTATTAATAGTACACTTGGCTATAATCCCCTTATTGAAAATAAAATTAGACGAGCTAAGCAAATTACGATGCTCGTGCAGAACTTTGTAAATTACCATGCTGGGTATTCCCTGAAGGGGATCATGATGCTCTACAAGCAGTGGTTGATACCTGCAATAACATATGGGCTTGATGCTATAGCAATGGAAAATATTTCCTGGTTAGAGAAAATTGAGGGCTATTTTTGGCATAACATCTTGGGATTACCCCCCCTCTTGTCCAATTGAATATATTAGGGTTGAAATTGGACTACTATCGCTAAAATCTATTGTTTCGCAACAACAAGGTCTCCTGTCATTGAAAGCTATTTGCCACCCTGAAAGTTATATGCTTCGAATTATAGGTTCCAAAGTAATTAAATTGAAGAAGTTTGACCATTCAAATATTTATGATATTGGGCCTCATTCCGAGATTGGAGGTAGCCATGGCGCTATTTGTGCCATGGCTGCCTCCAATACCGGGTCCGGCAGCGGTCTTGTTCAATGGGGACTTACCGGTGCATTCCGACTCTGGCGGGACCGGTAAGTCCCCATTGAACAAACCATTCCCCATTCCCATTTGTGCCCCCATAGGGCTCAATGTGAATGGGGAGGGTGCTAATAACTGGCTCGCGACTAGCAAGCCTGTTATTAGCGCCGTGGTCCCTTATTGGGACCCGTGAGGGATGTGTGGTCAGACCACACGTTCGTTACGGTTCCCGCTAAGGGACCTCGGAATTGCGCGGTAAGGGATTACCGGCACCGGTCTCCTTACTGGTGCCGGTAATCCCTTACCGCCCATCTCATAATGACCCCCACTCTCTGTCGAGACATTTACGCCAAATTAGATTGGTCTGTGGATTGTAGCCATTGTGGCCAGGTTAAATTGATTAAATCAGCTTTCAAACATAAAATGAAGATAAAAGATTGGGGGAATGAGTGAACCTCATAATTATAGGGACATTGAAGGAATGGTGTATCATTTTATACTGATGCAATGCCCTAAATCTTTGGTACATAAATTCCGCTTACTAATGAGCTTACAATAAATGGTGTGACAACAGAATTTGAGCTGTGGCACAATTTCTTGGTGAGGACAAATGATCTCATACTTTTTTCGGAGGTGGGGTACTGATTTACGTGTTCCTGACATATGTGACACTCGTTACATGCAATCAACAAGGAAACTGGGCACCGGGCATAATAAATTGATTTTTGCAGCCCCCACCTAAAGTGACATTAGCCCTGGAAACAACGTAATGCTGGGATCATCATTTTCGTAATGATATGATAGTTGTTGGTTTGCAATGAAATGGTGATCTATTTAAGATTTTTTTAATCCTTTTTTATTAAGAATTGGTGTAGATTGATTGTGTGATATGTTTGTTTAGAGTGATTGGAAAATAAATACGATTTTGCTGTTGTGATTGTGATCTAAATTTGTAGTTGATTATCTTATGTGACTAAATTATAGACTGTTTAGACATAATCTAAATTTGATTGTGGTGAATATACTGTGTTGTATTGTTTTTGTATTTGTATTTGTATTGGATAAGATGTATTTTTAATTCTTATCTGTGATGTTATGTAAAATTGCTAGTAACAGTTGTATAAGTTTGTTGAACTAAAAACAACTATAACAATAAATAAATAAATGCACTTTCAACAATCAACAAGGACTTCTTGGCATCAAATCTACATACTCAGAACATTTCACACTCTGCACAAATGCCTGAAAAGAACATTACAACTTGTCTGGAGTTTTCCAGATCCCATCACATACAAGACCTAGCACTATCTCTGTGAGGTACAGGATGGGATTAATAATGCCATGTATGGGAGAACTGCACTATACATTGTCACAAAAGAGGTGGTGAAATTAATCCTTTAGAAAAGAGATTGACATAATTATATTTTCCCGGGAGGATAGCTCAGCGGCAACGTTCTCGCCTTGGAAACAAGAGGATATGAAGCAACACAGGTTCGATCCACGGGTCCGTGCTTAAAAACCTCTGGGTATTTAAGCGCATAATAAATACGCAACTAAGATTTTTTAAAAAACAATTACGCAACTAAAAAAAAAAAGACAATTCCTGTAACAGCGCCTCGATGCCCGTGGGCTGTGTGAGCGCTTTAAAAATGCAAAATAAATAAAATAATTAGAGGCACTGCAGATTGAGATTGCCATTGAACCTTGAAGCCCTGTACATTAACATTGATGATCTTACTTCTCTTAAATCTTCCCATGATTACTTCTGACATCATATACCAAACAAAGATGGTCCACTATGCAGTGGCCTTGAAAGATGAGATTGATATACTATTTTAAACCCCTGCATTGGTTGCTCTCAAGTCCCTCGTGACATTACAATATTTGATTCCAAATAGTCACTTCACAAACATACCTATTTGTGAACTGTGTCACAGGCAGAGAGATCAATGGATGAGTCCATTCCCAAATAGATTAAACAAATGCTTTTTACAGTTCAAAAAACATGGATTGGATCAAGGATATAGTACAAAAAAGAACAAGCACATCTAGTATAATAGTGTGAGGTTCAAGGAGAAACAAAAAAGGTGAGAAGTGTTTGAAGAACAAGAACCCTAATCTACAGTAGGACTGTGGTTTTATTTCCAAGTGCACATGTACAAGAGTTCATGGTCAGGGTTAAGTCATCCTGAAGTTATCACAAAAATGCACTGTTCATTTAGGAACTGTAGGCGTTACTGAACACTGTTGGAGCTCTTGGGCTTCGTCACTAGGCATCCAGATTACAGATTTATTCCCCATATGTCCTGGTAGGTTAGCAGGATACAGTTACTATTGTCAGGGCCTCCAGCCAAGAGTGGATAGATTCCAGGGCACCGCCTGGCGTATATCCTCAGAGTGCAAATATTTGTTGGTTTCCTTAGTGGGTTTGTCCAGATTATTTGTACCAGGAAGCATCCGTCTTCCTTACCTCTTTCCCTCTTTAAAAGTGTTTAAGCTTTTTAGACCTACCAAGTTCTAAGCCCAGGTCTCACCACTTCTTTAGGGCTTGTACCTTGGCTCTCCCCAAGATCTGTCCCACTGGTGTTGCAATCTTCCCCTCAGCAAATCTTGTAGCCCTTGACCCTCTTGGCTAGGCCTAGATGAGCCAATCTAAACCTGGCCCACGTTAGTGGACAGATCTGTCCCTACTGTGAGAATCAGATTGGTGTTTGGGTACTGACAAATCCTTGACAAACTTGTAGCAGGCTTCTGGGTCTTGCATGATGATTTTTTATCCAAACACGAGTGGGGTTTTTTGTGACAAATAAAAGGTTTATTTGCCAAGTTCATTTTTGCAAGCCGGTGCACCATTATACAGTCCCCTCCCCTTTTCGGTGTTTGACAAGTACTGAGTAACAAATCATAGTTATCATCTTCTGAGCTGGTGTGTCGGCAATGCATAGATGTGATTCCAAACTCTTCTGCAATTACATGCGTGTTCACTTTATAAATGTCAACTGTTCAACCTGAGGCCTGTAAGGCTTTTCCTGGGGTCAGAGACAATATCCCAGCCACATTCAAACCTCTCTTGGTCTGCCCAAATGCAGAAGACATTGGTGATTGCAGCAGAAACTTGAACAAGTTATACTGCCAGACATACTGCTTGCCATACCATTACTGTAATGTATCATCATTCCTTTGCCTGGTTAGAGTGTCCAGTAAATAAGCCACAGGCATCTGTGCAGCTCCTTAGCTCCATATGTGTCTGTTGATGGCCTGGCTGTATTTGAGATGCCCAAGTTACTGAGCATGGTATCCCACAGATTCTTCTCCACAAAGACTGAGCTTGCACTACCCAGAAAGCTCTTAAGAGATGTCAGTTATCCAGGTATTGTTGGCAAAATCTGAGCTGGTTGCTTTTCTTCTGCCTGCATTCTTTCACTAATTGATGCATGCTGCAGCAAAGCATCCTTGCCCATTTGCACAGTGGTTCCTCCTTGTGATATTTGCTGCAAGACCTCCCCCACTGAGACATGCAAATAAAAAACAGCAAATTTTACTTTGAAACATAAACATTAAATCCATCTATCTGTGGATCACCATCAGTCTCGCATCAGCATCCTCTTCCTCGGCATTTGGCATGTTGGTCAGGTTGCACTGAAGCTGGTACACCAGAGAGAGAAACATATTTATGGATGCATCATGATGGCTAATCTGCTTGGTGGCCTCCTTGAAGGGTCTGACAGAACAGCAGCTGCCATTGAAACATGCTTCATCCAGAACTTTGCTGTGAGTGCTGCAGTAATCTGCTGTGGCATTTCAGTTCTCAAGTAGCCTGTACATCACATACAAAGTAGAATTACAAATCATATTGCAATCTTCCAATTGCTGCAATTGATTTTTAACTTAGCAAACCAGCTGAAATGAGAGCTGGTCTTCTGATCCATAGTCATAATTTCTTTGACATGCTCAGAACTACTGAATAAAGTGTAGGGCCATGAGGTGAGCTGAATTTCCAAAGCACGGGGCATGTATTGCCTTTGCAATAGATGAAGCAGCAAGGATATTTGATCCAATGTTTGCTGCACCAAAGCCGAAATGAAAACCAAGAGGCATAGCCACTGCATTTTTACCACCTCCACCTTATTGCAGATGTCAACTCCTGTATAGATTCTGCCCTGAAATTCTTACGTGTACACCTTTTCCTGGTGCCAAACTGTAGACACCTGCTTCTCCTTGAATTACTCTGGGACCCCTCTTGGCTTAGGGAGGAAGAAAAGTCCAACCAGTGAGCAGTGATGGCCATGCATTCAATGCTATGACATGTGCATACTGAAGTGGACCTTTATGCCCCTGTATTGCTGTAGTACTCATTTCATCGTAGCTATTACCTCATTGTACATTCCTGTTAATACTTTCCGAGAGAATAGACAACAGCTGGAAACTTCCCAGCAGTGATAAATCTTTCCCATGAGGCACCAGAATACTGCATTTTTCAGCGTTTTCCACAAATTATTAGGGCAGAGATCCTTTGCAGGTTAGCATCCAGCAGGCACTGTCTGTCATGGAACTTGGAATAGTTCTGGTCATGCTGAAATACTTCCCTTACATTGACCCAATGGGGGTTCACTTCTATGCACTGCTCAAGTACACAGGGTAGATCTCGAAGTCCAACTCCCAGTTCTAATCACTAACACAGTGTAGGTTTTTTCAGGAGTAATTGTGTGTGCCGGTGTTGGTATGCTGCTTGTCTGATGGCATGGGGAGGGAACCATCCCAGGCATTTTGATATATTTCACGTCTGTGCATGGTGCTTCTGTAAATGTACCGCATAATTGTAGGACCCAAATTTGTCCATGCCTTCCATCAGCACACAGTGTGCAAGTGACCAGATTTGGTTGTTGTTTATTCTCTATGTAGTACTGACACACTTTTGACTATCATGGTGAGCTGGAAGTCAACGCTGAAATCATGTGGGCATGATGGTGGTGGTTTTGCTTGTGGTTTTTCTGGATGCCACATAATTATGTGATGTGTTTTCTGATCTGTGATGGAGGTCTATTTCTCAAAGAGACTGTACACAGGTGGGGGAACGTTTCTACTAATACTATAGGCTCTTTAGCTGTGCTGTCATTCTCCTCTTCCACTTTTCCTTTCCAACAGCGATGTATGTTTCCATATGCACTCTGAGGGATCATATTTGTACAGATGATCCTCCATCTCATCATCATTACTATCTGGCCCAGTTTTTGCAGAGCTCAGATAGAGACCTGGGATTTTTGGTCTTGAGTACTGTTCAAGTACTCCTTCTGTTGTTCGTCCAAGAACGTCATTATGTAAGAACTGAACACCTCGAACTTCTGCCCCTGAGATGCTGCGAGGATCTGAAAGTGCAAGCTCCTCTGTCAATCTCAGTAGTAGATGTTCATTTGTGGTGCAGTAAATGTGAATTTGATCATACTGGCGCTTGTACAACTGAGGGACCTCTGGCACAGAGGTATCCATTGAAAATGTTGCCAACAAAAATGTAGCCAGTGGAAACAATGCGGTGAAAATACCCCTGTAGTGAGAAAGTAGCCAAGAAAAAAGCAGTTGAAAATGCTGCTTAAAAGTAGTCATACATGCTTTGCTGCTGGGGTAGGTGTTAGAGTCATGGAGGGTTTAATGGACTTTTTTGCCTGGTTTAGTGTTAGGATAGGGGTCAGGGTAAAGATAGGGTTAGTGTTAAAATAAAGATGTTGGGTATGGGTTAGGGTGAGGGTGGTTGTAGGTGCTATGGTAAGACTAGGGCTAATAGATTGGGTAAGTGTTAAAGAAAGGGATAGAGAGGCTGTGGGATGCTTGTGATTTTGGGGTTGATACGGATTAGTATCAACAAAGGATTATGGTACAGTAAGCATTAGGGCAAGTGTTAGAGTTGTGGTTAGGGTGTGGCTGAGGTTAGGATTTGAGTAAGGGTTTGGGCTAGAGCGAGGGCGAGGACTATGGAATTTGTGGTGAGCAGGTGATGGGGTTTCAGTTAGGTTCGCTGTTTATGTTCTATTTATTTGGTGTTTTGTTTTCAGTTACGTGCAGATGAAATGCTTTACCATGCTGAAGGGCTAGTGCTAAGTAAGCGTTCAAGGCAGAATAAGGGTTCTAATTAGGGTTAGGGTAATGTCTAAGAATGGAGGGGATTGGAGAGACAGACAGACCCTGACTTGGAATGCCACCCACATCCCATATCAGAAGCGGGCACTTGTGTTATTTACCCACTTGAGTTCAGTGGAAGTGTCACACAGAGTTGTGTAAACAAACACTACATATCACTTTCTGACTCCATCCCAGTCACTTGCTATCTCTCCCCTTCCCACTTCCTTTTAATACTCTAAGTATCCCCAAACTTCCCTAGAAATCTTTAGCTTGCCTCCAGGAAGGACCTCCTGCCTTTCTGAATGCTGCTTGAGACTGAATAGGACCTCCAGTCATGTGACATGTTCTGTCTTCAATGTGGATGACCTTCAGACAATCCTTTCCTAATGTTCATCCGAGTTCTGATTTTGATGAATCAATAAATCAGGTGACTAAGGTCCATTGTGTTAAAGTTCATCCAGCCTTACCCTTGGCTTGGACAATGCTTGATTTCTACATTTGAGTTCTTTGTCTATTTCATCCAACTCTCTCATCCTATTCTATCTCTAACATTTCACTGCTTCTGAAAACCTTCGCATTTCTCTTGTGCACCCACTTTTCCAACCCCTCCTGTTTCAACTCCCCTTCACTATTATGTCAGAGCTTAATAAGGGGAGTCTGGCATTATGTGTTATATAAATGATCGTTGTTATCATTATTATTATTTATTTTTTTTTTTTTAAATCAACATTATTATGATTATACTTTCTCCCCGTATGTTCACCTTCCAACGCCATCCTCACTCTTGTGCTTTTTCCCTTGTCCTCCTCTCTAATCTTGCCTTCCTCTAACTATGTAATCTTTCTGGATCATTCTCACACCCTCACCACTTCTTTCCTGACTTCTCTTTTTGACAAATTCCAAAACTCCCTCACTGTGGACTTGCTCCTGCCCACTTTTCTATCTGTGTTCATGCTGGGATTGGGAACACGAAGGTCTTATCAAGGAACTCTCAGCCCTTTTGGAAATGAAAACCCATGATTGGTTGGTGGCTATTGTGACTTTGCTTGCTCATGTTCCTAATGTTGTTCCCATTGGTTGGTTGTCACAGCCGCAAGGGGTCCACAGCCTCACACTTTTAATGGGGGTGCCTGCAGCTTGGAATTAAGTGGCCATTTCATGTCAACTACCTAATTAAGCAATGGTTTCCCCAGATCCATATAAGTGCCAACTGACTCCATCATAACACTGCCTCAGATTCCCTTCTCTTTGTCGCTGTTCCTTCTTTGTGTCATGTAGCAGAGAATAGTCAGTAAGATCAATATTGCATCTATGGGATGGCCCATGGAGTGTTTATGCCTGGAATATCTGTCCCAAGCATCCTATGTACTACTTGCAGACTGGGCTTGCAGTCCGCAATGATTGTCTATGCTCTTCAGAGTCTCTGGGCCTCATTACGATCATGCTGGTCCAGAAAAAAGTGGTCAGAAACAACGGTTACTGGCACCTTTTCTGGATGGGCATACTCTGAGTCTGCCGGTAGGGGCTGTGAACTAGCGGCAGGCCAGACCTGCCGGTAGTTCAGGCCCCTACTGGCAGATAAATCACTGAAGCACCGGTGCTGGTGCTTCAGTGTTCCCATTCCCATGGAGTCCTACGGGCTCCATGAGAACAGGAACTTACTGTTTCTGCCACTGTTCCGTAATGTCCCAGTATTACCGGGATACCAGGCAGCGAAAACGGTAACCTTCGTAATGAGGGCTATATGTCTCCTATTTTATCTAAGTCTGCATGAATGTAGGTTGACTATATGATAAGGTTGGGATTGGGCAACTAGCCCTAGGGGATCCTCAATATGCCACCTGCAGTAGGTGAGCGGTGCTGAGTAATCAGCTGTATTCTGGCTTTATTGTCTCTCTCATGCCAGATCCTTGGCTCTCAACTGTGACTTCAATTTCTGAAATCAAGCATGCTTGTTTGTTTGTTTGTTTGTTTGTTTGTTTGTTTGTTTGTATTATTTATATAGCGTGCCTGACCCAGAGGTTTCTGGGTGTTTTAGGTAAGGATGTAGTTACAAGCAAGGTACAAATTATACAAATTATACAATGGTTACATGATACAGTTATGAAAGGCAGAATATACAGTTATAGAAGGCAGAGTACAGATAATGAGTACAGTAATATAAGTACAAATGAAGAGATACGGGATGGGGTGGGATGTCTAAATAAGTTGGGGGAATACAGACTGGTGTCTGTATAGAGTAGTAGAGTTAGTTGTTGTTCAGCAACCATATGATGACTTGGCTTCTGAATTTTTCAAAAGTTTGAATAGTTTTGATGTCCTGTGGAAGGGTGTTCCATAATTGGGCGGCTAGAACCGAGAAACTGGTACCACCTGCTCTTTTGTGGTTGTACCTGGGCACTACCAGACAGGAAGTGTTGGTAGACCTTGCGATTCTGGTCAATAGTTTCATAGTGAATTTGTCTGAGAGATATGGTGGGGCTTGGTGGTTCAAAGCTTTGAAGTTAAGGCATGTGGTTTTTAAGTCAGTTTTCTCATGTATAGAGAGCCATTTGTGGGACTTTCTGATTGCTCTCTTCTGGGTATGTTGAGTGCAGCTCTAAGCGCCTTATTTTGCAGAACCTGCAACTTGTTTATTATGAATTTATTAGCTCCTAGGTAAGGGCCATTGCAGTAATCCAGTTTGGACTGTATACGTACTCTGGCCAGTATGATGCAACTGTTGGTAGACAGCAGGGGTCTACAAGCCCTGATTAGTTTGCCTGTGTAGGCGGTGGTCGAGGCTGTCATATTAACCTGTTTAGTGAGATTGGTGTTGGCATCAAGCTAGAATCCCAAGGTTTTTACATGTTTGGCAATGGGTATGTTGTTACCATCGATTAGGATGCTATTGTAGTTAGGACTAGTTTTCTGTAGGTTATTGGGTGATCCGACTAGGAGCAACACAGTCTTATCATCATTCAGACAGAGACCATGTGTGGCCATCCATGCCTGAATGATGGTGTAGACTTCATTGATCCGAAAGACATCAGCGTCATGGGTGCCTGACAGTGTTAGGAGTATCTGGGTGTCTTATGCATAGTTAGTGTAGGTGACACCCAGACAGTCCAATTTGTCGATTAGGGGCTTTGTAAAGATATTATACAAAGTAGGTGAGACGCAAGAACCTTGTGGGACACCACAGGTGATGGGGATCGGATCGGCTGCAGCTGTAGGTGAGAAGACCCGCATAGTTCTATTCTCGAGGAAGGATTGAATCCATGAGACAGCGGAGTTGGAGAAGTGTGCTGCCAATGACAGGTGGTTGCATAAGATTTTATGGTCAACCAGGTCAAAGGCAGCCAATAGGTCTAAAAGTAGTAGGATGGCAACTCTACCTTTGTCTTTTATTTCATCAATGTGGCTTTTAAGGTCCACAAGGGCTGTTTCCGTTCCATGCATGGGTCTAAATCCAAATTGATGGGTTTCTAATAAATGATTGTCCCCTAGATAGCCTTGGATTTGCACGTATGCAACTCTATCTAAGATTTTCAATAAGAAAGGGACTGTGGTGATTGGTCTATAGTTAGTAGGTATGGATGGATCTAATTTCTGTTTCTTAAGTAATGGTAGACCCAGGATTGTTTCAGGTTACTTGCGATGGAGTTGCTAGCGAATGAGGCATTTATAAGTTTGGTAATACATGGAGATAAGTCTCTGGCTGCATCTTTTATGATCTGGGCTGGGCAACTGTCACCTTTACAATTAGAAGGTTTTAGGGATGCTATCATTTTTTGTACCTCAGGTACGGATACTTTGTTAAATTTGAACCCAGAGTTGAGGTATGTGCTCGAAGGCTGGGTTGGGCCGGTAGGATTATCAAAGGTGAGTTGGAGATATTTATCAGCAATTTTGACTTGGAGCCCTGTGGTTTTGTTGGAGAGAGCATTTTGGATGCTAGTGCGCCAAGGGTTGTCCTTGGTGCAAGTATCTACCGGTGGGGTAGAATTTTTCAATTCTCTTAAGATGTTAAATAATTCTTTAGTACTGGATCCTGCTTGATTTATTCTTACATTTAAGGTTTCTTTTTTGGTGCGGAGTATCTTGCTTTTATATGTGGCAGTGATATTATTTAGGTTAATTTTGTTCTCTGAGGAAGGGGGTGTTTTCCAAAGTGTCTCAAGTTTTCTTTTTTCTGTACGTAGTAGTTTAAGTTCAGGAGTGAACCAGGAGTTCAAATGTGCTTTAGGTTTGCCTTTGCGAAGTTTTAGCGGGGCAATGGTATCTATAGTTTTGGTCATAGAATTGATATATATGTCAAACAGCAGATTCAGGTCATTTGTGGCTGGTATTTGCATTAAGAATAGGGGTTACCAGGGGAATTATGGCCTCAGCTGTAATGTTGCGTTTGTTCCTAGTTAGACAAGAGGGTGCTGTAGTGGGTTTCTTAGGCTCTAAGTTGTTGATATTTATTTCTAGGGATATAAGAGAATGATCAGTCCAAGCAAGTGGAGAGGAGTCCTTGAGGGTAATGTTACAGTTAAGGTCTGCTACCCAGTCAAGTGTCCTACCTTTTACAGGAGTAGGTTGGGTGCTGATTGGTACGGAATCGTGTTCTGGCTAAGGAGGTAGCTGGAAGGTCATTGGGGTCGTTATAGCCTAGGTTGAAGTCGCCTAGGATAATGTTTTGTGGTCTAAGTTTGGTGTTTTCAGCTGTGATAGATGTAATGTCTTCTTCTAACGATCCCGGAGGACCTGGTGGCCTATATATTAGGTGGATAGTGACAGTATTTTTGGGGGATGTTTGTAGCTTGACTGAAAGGAGTTCACAGGATGTCAGGGGAGGAGAGGCGGACAGTCTCGTATCTAGGGAGGATTTAAAGATGATGGCTAATCCTCTTCCTCGTGCGTTGGGTCTATCAGCTCTGAGAATAGAAGAGTTATCAGGGATAGCTAGAGTTAAGGAAGGACCAGCTGCATCATGTAGCCAGGTTTCTGGCACGGCTAGAAATTCAAGGTTATTGGTGTGAATGACTTCTGCGATTTCAATTGCATGTGCAACGAGGGGCCTGGCATTTAGTAGTGCCCCTTTTATGGGTTTTTGGGTGTCCTTCTGGCCGTGACTGGGGTGGTTGTCGATTAAGGTCTTTGTCATATTGGCGCTGGAGTTTTTGCACTTTTGATTCGGATAGTTAGAAGTTGCGTGCAGATTACTAGTAATCTTAGTGTTAATGTTGGCTGGTAGGTTAACGTTTATAGGGAGTCTAGTCCCTATTCTATTATTTCGCTCTATGGTGTCAGGATTGGTGGTCGGTATGTCTAGTTGCAAGTTAGTTGCGGTAGGTGAGAACATGGGCATACTAAGATCAGGAATGGGTATGGTGTGCCATAGTGTGAGAGACCTTAGACGGGGGTTCCTGGTCATGCCTGCTATGCTAAGAGACAAGTTGTTAAAAGTGTTAATGTGGATCTGGTCATACACTGTTACACTGCGCTATGTTGGACCAAGTTTCAAGTACAGAAAAGGGAGAAATGTGAGCTGACCCTGATTTAACTGTTTATGATGGTATAAGAGCAATTACAAACTGAGTGTGACATTAGACCTGGAAACGTTGCCATACAAGATTTTAGATTTTCTGCAAAAGACATTTCACTGCTGCAAGAGAAAATATGAGTAGAGCCCATTATAGTGTTAACAGCCTTGTGTATTATTGTGGGTTTCAACTGTATCTACTGAGGTTTATAAAAATAGCATGTTTTATAAATCCTGTGTGGGAATATTAGCAAAATGTAGGGAAAAAAGAGAAGTCAGGTTAGGAACATTGGTGAGTCACGGGGTCATTACGAGTTTGGTGGCATATAGACGCTTCATCCACGCGGAATGTATATTCTCACCCACTGTTCCAGTCACCTGATTGGCTAATGGCCCTTCCACAGGTGTGGATACCAGAATCATTTGGTGGCAGGCAGGAGAGTGCATTCCGTATCTGTATATGAGTGTGATATCATTTTATGGCCCATGAAAAGTCTTTGGTGGTAGGGGAGTAGATTCACTGGCTGTAAGTAAGCATGTTCTTTCGGATGAGATAAAAGACTCGTTGCAAACAAAAACTCATATGGGACAAAATTACTAACTACGACTTTTTTGTGAGTAAGTTTCAATAAAACACATTTAGTCGTACATGTAGTGTAAGTTACATCCAAATCGGCATATTTGCAAAGCCAGACATGGAAATCTGTTGGATTGCACACCATGAACAAACTTGGACGTAAATCAAGCACAATTCATCATTCACTAAGATAAAGCACATATGACCAGAAATACTATATGTAACACCCGTCGGTGGAACTCATGCCAGTGTAAGTGAATGTGGCAAGGAAAACTCAAGTCAACTATGATGAATATGTGCATATACCACCCGTGAATGTCTCAAACGTACAACCACAAACATTCACCAAACATCCCTGCTGTCACTGTGCCAATCAACAAACTTACCTGCATTGTACAGCCTACTTACACCATAAACTGCATGGTTTAACTTTTGACACTCCACACACATCTCCCAACATCCGCTTTCACTTATTAAATGCCTCCAAACTTGCAGCCTTTGAGTGTCAGAGTCACCAAGACACATTATGCCCCCAGCACACCCAGCAAATCACAGACACACCCATTGACACATACCCAAATTAATTGACACTCCCACAGACCCCCCTAGTAACTAGACACATCCACTGACACACCCACAAAAACGAGACAAACACCCACCGAAACACCTACAAACCACTGTACACACCTCCAGAAGTACCCACACCACAAGGCCAAGAAAATCAGGATGAATGCAGAAAGCATGCCACTGACACATGCAAATTGCATGCCAGACATGACCAGATCGCATATTGGCCAACAAATTGCAGAACACATATCGCAGATGCACATGAGAACTGCTCTTACAATGACAACATAGCCAACACAATGCAAGATAGACACAGCACCCATATTAAAAACACTTCACACAACAACACAGACACATTCCAACAAATACTAAGCCACAAACATACAGAACGCACACAGCAAGGCCACAGCGCATATGACACCAATTAGAATATGTGCCTGCCACAATCATCAAACAAGTTGCACAATAGGAAAAGGACACACCTCACGTCACATGCAAGACACAACACCTGCGCCTGGGACCTGCGCATACACCTAAGCGACACAGTACTCATTGCCAGTACCACACAAGTGGAAGACACACACATCCCAATCAGAGCCAAACGCCTGCACCTCCAACATACAAAAACAATTTAAAGCAACACACAAGCCGCTCAATTGCTGAATAGATTGTGGTGTCCAGCAAGATGGAAGTTGCCAAGGAGGTCCGGCACAAGATGAACTTCACTGAAGGTGAGGTGGACCTGATGGTGGAGTAATCCACAGCAACAGGAACACTGCACCATGTGCAGTCAGTGATATGCACACTGGCTCAGGCTCACAGAGCTGGTCAATAGCCTAGGCATCGAGCAATGCAGCTGAGAGGAAATAAGTGGTTGGATGAAAAGTGGAGTGTCAAACTGAAGTACACCCAGTTCCACGTGACTAAGCTTCCAGAGGAGAACAACCAGGCCCCCAGGTTGCAACGGATACCCAGAGAGGAGAAGATCATGAACCTGGTCCCGGAGAAGGTGTGCACCTGCCTATGAGGCACAGCGACAGGCACAGAACTCCATGGTAAGCATGCCACCTATGCGCACCCACCCATGTCAACATCCCAGACACACACGCAGCACATGCACAATCAATGCAAACAGGCTGAAAGCCAACTGTGATGAATCCTACGGATCCCTCACTATACCCCTGCATAAAGTCTCTTCCCAGGTGGACAGGGAAAGGCAGACGTTCCTGGTCCTAAACTTGGTGGTGGTGTACTGCAAGAGGATCACCTAGGAGGCGATAGAGCCCAGGGTGGTGAAGGGATCCCATGTGATGTGATGCAGTATTTTCCTTTGAAAGGGATTAACTGTTCTTGTAAACAAAAACATATAATGGCCTATTGTCATTATAATGTATCGGAACCCCAAGTTAAGTTTAGAAATATGGGTAAAGTGGATGCAACATCTTTAACCACCCACTTAAGCAGAAACCCGTTTTACCTTGAATGGATACAAATCCTCCTTGCTCCCAAAGGTATAGAGAAAGGAAACCTGTAGATGGTGGAATAAATGAACTGCCTTCCCCTTCTGTGATAAGACCTTATGAAACAATTGTAAAAATATATGAACAGAATAGTTCTAAGGTTAAAAGTAGTAAATTACCAGTTAGATCTAATTTTGTTACTGGGGACGCCAAGTCCCATAATCCCAAAAGTACTGGGACGAAGAAGAGGGCTGAAGAGCAATGCATGCCTGAAGGTCACACAATTAGGTTTAACATCTTACACCTGAGGGAGGCTGTGAATCTTAAAAAAGCTCCCTCAGGTGCAGGCCATTAGTTGTGGTTGTAGTTGAAGGACTAGTAGCAGTTGTAGCAGCAGCAGAAGTAGCTGGGGCTGGAGAAAAAGTGTCTAAATCCGCAGAAGTGGGAGGAAAGAAAAGACACCAGAATTATCCATAAGCATATTCCAGTTAACAGTCCTTTTCTCCCAGAGTGTGGATTGCAGAGGTTGTGCAGCGGGAAGCGTAAGGTTTGACAGCTTTCCCCCATGCGAACCTGATTGCAGCACGTTCAGAGCGAGCCTGGATGGCTGGCGTGCTCCAGGGGGTCGTGCTGAGCCAAACATTGTGCCTGTATGGTGGGACCCAAGGCAGCTTGATGAGAGAAGATACACGTAGTAGAATTGCTGCAGCCTGTGACAGAGGCCAAGAAGCCGGTGTTTCTGTACTGCATTGCAGGTGGGCAAATGTAACCAGTTGCTTTTCACTCGGAGGGAGTGAAATTGAAAGAAGCTGACTGGAGCATGTCAGACAATGGAGTGCGAAAATTGTAGCACTCGCATATCGATCAATACACGGTGGAAGAAGGTTTTGGAACATTCCAAATTATAGAAACAGTTTAAAAAACTTTAAGGATGGTCGTGTGTACCTAAAAGTGACTTTAACACTTAGACAGAGCCTAAGTAAAGCCAGAAGAATATTTTATCCTATGAAACCAAGTGTTAAAGCTCAATATTGTGAACGGAAGAGAACAAACAAGCATTACCTTAAGCAGAGAGTTGAACACGCATTGCACTTAGTCAAAGGAGGCTAAATAAAAGGTGTCTGTGGAAATATCTCTTGCTACCAGCCAAAAAAGGGGCTAATATGACATATCTAAAACTAGAGCGTGTAAATGAATGGCTATGGTGTAATAGAAACAGCAATTAGTCATGAACTCACATTGCCAAAGCCAATAGAGGTTACATTGAAAGTACTTGGTTGGTGGCTTGACAAAAGACAAGAGTGGTTGAAAAGCAGCCCTACTAGAAAGTTGGTGTTAAGAAGAGAAAGATACATTTCTTGACTAGCAGAATTAAAAGGGCATTGGTATACATCTTGGCCTTTGTACACAGTTGTGAAGAGTTGTTTAAAGCTATTTAAAGTTGGAGAATTGATAAACCTTAGAAATGTCAGTGGTACTGACACTTCAGAAGCAGTCTCTATGAAGAAGTTAGGTCTGGCAGGAGAGTGGGCCAGACAGAAGTGGAAGTAGAGAACTCGATGTGAATTACCATGGTAGAAGTTGAATGTACTGTGAAGTTGTTAACAAACAGAAGATGTTGTGTTTCATGGTGCTAAGAGGGAAACTCTGTGAAGAGAGCCATTGGTGTTTACAGTGCTAAGAGAGAAGCACTGTGGCATTCCTCAAACAGAAGAAGTTTTTTTTTAATTCATGGTCCTGAGAGAGAAGCACTATGAAGATAAGCCAATTTTAACCTATGTGTGTTATGTGAATCATATAAGTTGCAGTAGAGATCATCCTGACCAAGAATCACTTTGGAACTCTTTAAGGAACTTGAAATATATGTACCCTGGACAATAAGATTATTTTCTGTGTTGAACTGTGGAGTGTTGGAAGTTTTCTTTAACAACATAACTGTGTCAAGAACTGTGTTGGAACTCTGTTCTTGTTGTTTTGTGTTATTCAACAGAATTGACGTTGACTTAAAACCTGGGGAAGGGAATTTGCTTGGTTACAATTAAGGACTTCCAAAGTGGTGTGAATACAAATATTGACATTGTGATTTGCATTATATTTTGTTTATGTGTATGTATATGTGTAAGAGCCAGCAATGTTATGTTAGAGTATTTCCCTTAGTTTATTTAGGCTGGGATATCCCTGTTAGAGTAGGTAAAGGGAGGCGTTTGGTTGACATTTTAAATTTATAAAATGGCATTATTTGACAAATCCTCTGAAAGTAATCCACCTCACATTTCTGACCCCTCACACAACACAACATGTGCGCGCACAGGCCACGGTCCATGTCCATTGTAATGACACCACATCACCTCACGGCAGGAAGAACATTGCATAGTGCAACTGCCCCAAATGGACCCAGACACACAGGCACACAGAAAACACATACACAAGTCGCCATAACACACTGTGCACAACAACACCACCGATAAATGCATTCCAGACTTCCAGAGCATGGCACCATCACAAATACCCTTGCACATCCCCCATATGCAGCACCACACACCTGCACCCAACAAATGAATGCATGTTTCACACTCAATAAAAGCACTTGTTCACTACCAACTTGTCTGACGTGACTTGCATGATGCAGAGAAATGGGCTGCACATGTGTGGAGGTAAGTTGGGACTGTGTGAGTTGGGGCCATGGGAGAGACACACCGTGCACACGTTCACACATCCACGCATGTCCACTGCCATACAACATCACCACACATACCCACCACCACACAGGAAAAGGACCACGTACACCTCAGTGTCACCAGCAGTTTGCCTGCATTCATCCAACATATCCATGGATCAGTGCAGTGACAACGTAAGTTGAATGGCATTGCACTCACATCCCACATGCGCCACACCTTTACCAGGACCATCATTTGTGTGCAGATACAGGGATGCTGGTCATGCTCTGTATGTTACACACATGTGCAGGCTCTTCAGATCTTTTTGAAACTAGATGTGAAAGCCAGGTAACTAATGCACCAACAAAAGAGGATGTTTGAACAAGAGCGGCATCTATCCCTAATGGCATAAATACCATTATTTCGAAAGTGAACACTCTTTCAATGCTACTAGCTATGATAGAAAAGGATCGATCGGATGTCAAATCTACAATAACAAAGGTTGTCGAAATAACAATAGCGCTTCTAAAAAAGCTACTGCTTTACCCTAAATCACAAAAAAGAGAAAGCATTGCAAACATAAAACCATCTGGCACCCACAGAGGGAACATCTATATCATCCGCATTGGCACCTTGTCCACTTATCCACTCGGCTGAAGCCCCAATCGAAAACTGGGACTATGAGGAAATACATAATCCGCGGGTCACAGAACTAAAAACGCTATTACAAAAAGCATGACGGTGGCCACCAGCGGGCAAGCATATGCACGCAGCCTATTCAAACTCCTTCAGTCCCCGTGGGTCCAAAAGCAGATTCAGCCCCCACCTAGACCCCCCAGATGGTTCACCAGGGTTCAGGAGGTCCCTGAAGCTGAGAGCCACACTTCGGTTCATAAACAGAGCGAATCTAACAAGGAAAAGCAGAGATAACTGTACTTGAGTGGCAGGATGGAAAGTGAAAGTATTCTCACCGGTGAGGAGCTCTGAGCAGATGGCCCGACCTCAACAAGTACGATGGGCATAAGGTGAGGAGGCCCTCCGGAGAAAGGCCCCCCCACAGCACTCTAAATTACTGCATGGGGAGCCTGGGGCGTGTGCCCGCCTGGGAGACATTTCCCCGCCTGGCAATTGAGATCCTTTATGGGGAGTGCTAGTGGCAACTCAGGGCAGAAAGGGTCTGGTAGGGGGGCCACCTGAGCATGGGTATGTTGATGGAGAAGGTGTAATTATGAAGAAGGGAAGGGAGAGAGTGGGTCCACCCCACAGCTCACCCACCATCGAAAACCCCCTGGAGGCCGGACACAAAACAATTACAAAAGTGCAGCGAATAGGTGTGGGCCACCGGAATCAGTCATGTGGCAGGTGCCCATCTAGAAGAAGGTCCAGAGGAGGAGAGAGAGTGCAGTGACATACCCCAGCAGAAGGTGGTGCAACCAGGTGAAGACCCCAACTTGTCCAGGGGATTGCAGACTGCCCCAGGCAGCCCCAGTGGACAAGTCTGCAGGAAACACAGGGTGAAGAGACCTGAGGACATGACCCACACCTATACTAGAGAGGTTGACCCAGAGGAGAGGTGAAGGCATGCAGAAAACAACCCTAAGGGAGTGGAGCACAGGGGGCCGAGCCACAGAAGAGAGATCCACTTTCAACACAGGAGTACGCCAGTGAGACTGATACGTGCAAAAACAGAAACAAGAACAGAAGACCCCAATCGCCCATCGACTGGAAGTGGAAATTTGGACAATTTGAATACCCGAGGCAGGAGTCGGAGAGAAACACTGCAGACCCCACCATGTCGGAGGTATGTCCACTAATAGAGACATTGCCTCCCTCCTGGAGGAGATAAGCAGGAAGCAGGCACACATAGCAGGTAAAGTGGATAGGAACATTGTCAGGATTGACGAAATGCATGTGAGACTCAGAGCAGTTGAGAACAATCAGACCTCCCTCGAGACAATGGAGACGCAAATAGATATGAGGTTGGCGTAGGTGGAGAGAAGGGAAGGAGAGTTGGCCCTGAAGACGGGCGATTTTGAGAATCGGAACAGGAGGAATAACTTCAGATTTTTCGTAATCCCGGAGAAGGAGGGAGAATTGGAAAGGGACCTATGGAAAACCATGCGCAAGACAGGGAAGGTCCTATATAAAGATGAAAATATAGACGAGCTAAAATCGATAGGGTGCACGGAGCAGGGGCGGCAGGGAGGGGGCCACGATCTGTGCTTATGCGCTTCCATAACTACCCAGATAAACTAAAATCCTGGAAAAAGTGAACGGCCAGTGCCCAGTGGCCCTGTGAAATGTAAACATTGCAGTCTACCAGGATCTGTCTTCACTAATGCTGACAAAGAGGTGCCAATGAACCCCCTCATGAAGTGGCTTAATGAGAAGGGAGTGAGATACAGATGGGGCTTCCCTTTCGCAGAGGTACAGTCAGACATCCTCATTCCAAGCTCTGCCCCTATGTTGCCTATATATTAGAAACCAGAGATGATGACATGTTCAGTCCCAGTCAGTATAACAATACCACAGAGAACCTTCGAGACACGATATTCTTTGAGGAAACCCTACCTAAATGCACAGAGACATAGTATTCTTTTGGATGAAGTAACAGAAGAAATGTGCATTTGAACAAACAAAGGAGCCTGATGACATCATATGAGCTGGAAGTTGATGTATCTTGAGGCTGGATGGAGAGAAGGAACGTAACAGTATTCTCTAAGAGTGGAAGAACTGATGGTACAGATGAGCAACATTTCGGGCTCGAGATGAAGGTGCTCATGCTACAGAAATGCTCAAGAATATGTAAATCAGTTTACACGTGTACAAAGCTGAAACGCAAGTAGGGAAAAGTATTCATAAGGCTTGATACGTAGTGAATTAGATTGCAGCTATGCGCCAATGTATATAAATAGGAATGTATATCGCCTGGATGATTCCACAACACACTTTAGCAGGCCTGAACCCCAATGAACAAGAAAAAGACTTTCAAAATGAGTGGCGCAGTTGGAAATTACTGATGGAAAGGCAAGTTTCAGAGAATATGGGGCTGGCCCAGAACCAAGGAAAAAAGACCACAGTGAAACTGATGCCTGCCAAGAAGGCTACAACGAATGTGAGAAAGGAACACTTGTCTCTTTGAAGCAGCATGAAAAAACATTAAAGGTTTCTACAGTTCATCATTTAATAGGATTAAATGGTTAAAAAGATCGAAAAGAGTGGTCTCAAGTCACATGCGTGAGATCAAAATAGCCTGGGTCATGCTGTACCGAAACTAAAAGACACAGTGAAGCTATACTCCCTTTATTTGCCAGATGAAGTCAACAGTTACAAGGCCAAGTTCAACAGCTTAGCTTAATTGTCTGATAGTCTGAAGGAGTATTGATGGATAGTGGGTTAATTGGAGGGGAGGCATGATCATGGTGAGATTCCATGCACCTGGGATGGTAGCCTGCGTGCTTCTAGCGCGTGGAAGATTCTAGATGGGGACAAAGGTGCAAAACCAATCATAGTGGGCCGTATAATGAAGAGCCCTATAGTTTGAAGAACCAATTGATCGTTCTGTATTAAGTGACGACAATGATGACCAGTTATTGGGGGGTGGGTTTTGATGGCCACCTGACTTAGGTACCCAATCATAACTAGTGACTATGCAAAACGTACACGTAGATGTTCACTGAAAGCCAACCATGACGTCAGCAGTGACGAATTATTGTTATGAAAAGAGCTCTTTTTATGAAATGTTTCGAAATCGAGCTGTGCAGTGTCGGATGATGCCCGTTGTACTCCCTGTTTTAGACAATTGATATTAAAACAGTAAAGCACTTTTCCAAACTTCCTGAGTCATTTTGATTTTTGATATTTGAGTAACTTCTGCATCCCCATCTGCCTCTGAGTATTGTTACCTTGTCTTAAAGGGCTCTTAGGAGTAAGAGTTCACTTGGTAGCAGAGAGAGGATAGTTAAAGGCCCATCGATCTAGTAAGCATTGGGGTCCCAGTAATATCGGACGTCCTCCGCCATTTAGCAGAATGTGAAGCTCCTTGTAGATAGCAGTTTAGATTAAAGAACAAAACCTTGCAAGGATAGGTAGGACGAGTCCCTCGTTTTCTCGCGAAAACCGCTCCAGATTTCGACAGGAAGCTGAACGAACAGAAGGCTGAAGTGGCTGATTGAGGAGGAGACGGTCCCAAGATTTGGAAGTCGAAAAACAAATGGTGAGTACATTGGGAAGCATGGCAAACTCTATGCATGGGGAAAACTAACAATGGGAAAGAATAACGGAGGGTTTGTTGAATATTGTGAATAATGATAAGAAGTATTGAATAGAGATATATGGACGAAGCGCGTTCCATAGATAGCCCAGAGGCCTGCATTCAGGAATGTCAGAAGAAGATATCTTAAAATCTAAGTAGATATGTAGGAGACGAACAGACAGGTCTGTTAAAGAAGATATCTTACACCTTGCATCAGGGGTAAAAATGAGGGGCAATAAGAAAGCTGCAAGGAGTGTCGGCTAGAAGATATATGAGGGCCGGTCAAGTGTGTTATATGGTGTGTATGTTATGTATATGTAAGTTAAAAAGAAAACTGAAGTGTCAAAGAGCGACAAGAGAATATTTTTGTGTTTAAAAAGAGCATACTTGCCAACCCTACTGATTTAGGCAGTAGGCTACTGCTTTTTAAGCAGTCGGACCGCCTACAGATTTGGGTTGCCGGATCCTACTGCTTTTTACAGTGCCAGGTAATTTATGTGACTCTAAGGTAATTAATATGTCTGTGCAGTGGGCGGGTAAGTGATACATTTGAGTGATGGGCTCAGATCAATCCACTGACCTGACAGCTACATGACTCTGCCCTGCACTCTTGCCGGGACAGATCTTAGGTGAACCACCAGTGAAGGCAAGTGGCAGAGCGTACCACCATTACAGAGCATCTGCCTATCAGACTGAGGAGGTAATCGGTCTCCATGTTGTTCAGTGTTCAACCTGCACTACAGGAATAAATATGTACTGCCTCGACTGCTGCTATAGAGCAATGGCAAACGTTGCTTACCAGCTCTGTGTGATTATTTTCTGTGAAGTTAGTTAATTGAATTTGGTGTTAACTGACCATTCACAATTATACATTTTAAACATTTGAGCATCTTTCGATGTTGTGCTGTTTGATGGGTTGTGCATTTTAGAATTCTCCAGTGGTGCCAACAATGTAAGTTTTGTAATTTCCTGCTTTGTCATTGTTATGCTGTGTATTATTTTTGAAAATTGAAAAATCCTACATCTTTTTGGTCACAGAAAGTTGGCAAGTATGAAAGAGTAGGAGAATTATTTATTTTGTTGTTCAGAATATTGATTAAGTAGAGAAGTTGAAGTGAAATGAGATATAGAGGTTTTGAGCTGCGACGATTGGTGCATGCTCACATCATAGTAATTGTTTGATTAAAGTATTGTTTGTGTAAAGCACGGTGAGTATCGACAGGTGAGTGAGCCTTGTCACAACGGAAGATATTACTCCGCTCGTACACATGTGCAATCAGTTGCCAAAACACGCACTCAAACTTAAACAGCATAGCGCAGAATGGGTTAAAGATATAGGGAATAAAATGTTCATGCCATGGCCATAAGGGGGATCGCTGTCAAAAGCAGTTTTGCAACACATGACCACATATTTGCACGCAGCGTACACAGGAAAAAAGCTGGAGAAAAGGCTAGCTAGCTTAGAGCTTTGGAAGATGTACCAGGAGGAACAGGAAGACCTGCCTCCTGAAGACTGGATATTAAGCTTGCGTGCAGAGGGGGCTGGATGAGCCTTCTACTGCCCCGACCGTGCCAGAAGTAAATGATGGTAATTGAAAAGATGACGGAGTGTATCCACTCAGAGAATTTAAAGCAGCAGCAGGTTATAATAACCCAACGTATGGACCGCCGGCTTACAGCAGTGACGAGGGTTCGGAGAAAACTCTAGAGAAAGATGTGGTCTCTGCAGTTCCATGGGACAAAGAGAGAAGTGAACGACCAATTATGACCCTGGATATAGAAAGGGAAATAAAGAGATGGAAAGGAGAGAAAGACAAAACGGATGAATAGCACTCATACAAAATCAGTGAATAGGAGGTCAGATATTGCTTAAACACGACGGAGCGAACATTGGGGAGGTACGGCAAAAAGAAGATCAGTATGAACAAGATAAAAAGACAGGGACACAGAGAAACAATTGAAAGAGTATGAGCTTAAACGAAAGGACAGAAAAAGACGAGAACAGCTGTATCAAGAAGAGCAACTGAGGAAGGAATAAAGGGCAGAAGAGCAAAGGAAATATATAATAGTCTGTGAGCAATCAAAGAACGGGATAGAATAGACAAGAAGAGAGAAGAAGAAGAGGAAGAGAAATTAAGAGAAAAGAGAATACAAAAGTGAAAAATTATGAAATATGCAGGGCAAATGAGAGAAGAGAGATGAAGAGACAGGAGGAAGAAAGAATTAGGGAAGAAGCAAAGAATCAAAGGGCATTTGATGAGGAAATGGAACGAAAAAGAAGGCAGAGAGCATGCAACATTGATCGCATAGAGAAAGAGTTAAGGAACCAAATCCAGTAGTAGAATGGGAGGACACAGAGGATTTCTTCCCGTCACAAGAGCCAATGGCAGGCCCTTCTAGAGTAAACCTAGAGGAGAATTTCAAAGAGGAAACAAGAAACAGAATTGCGAAAACACATCACGAAATGAAGACGGAAAATTAATTGAAAAGTAAAGGTAAAGATGATCAATTTGAGATTCCCCAATTGTGCGGAAAAGTGGGAAGTCCATTTAGTTCCGAACACTGAGCTCTATCTTTGGACAGGTTGACTTTGAGTAGGGACAAGAAAGAGGGTAGTCACACAAGTTGGGGACAGGAGATGTCAGACGAAGAAAGGGAAGCCTTCCATGAGGAAGAAGGGACCGGTGCATGTGGGTTTGGAGAATGTTTATTGACATACAAGGAGGTTAGATGGTCAGACCTAGACCTACCTAAACTGAGGAGGCCAGACTCAGGGGCGTGGCCAGGTTGACCTAAAGGACGATTGCAGAGTGTGCAGTGCGAATTGCCGCCATATGTGAACAGATTAAGGTCATTGCCAGGAAGAAGGCGATCAGGAACCATCGTCCCTACTATGGATAGGCAAACGATGGAAGCCGATTGCGATTTCAGTGTTTCACGGTTTTGTTTTATAGAGAAAGGAGGGGTCAGACCATAACATATTCCATGGCCTCAGATGGACAAAGACAATTTAGATGTAAGTTGCCTAGTTTAATGTCGGGTGCCGGGAAATGGATCTATGAACTACAGAAAATGACAGGAGGTAACACGTTAGCTATAGGAGACATTAAAGGTCTCCTTGCAGCCATTCTTGGGGAAAGAGCTGACGACATTTGGTCTAGAGCAGGATACGCTGTGAAGAACAAAGCACACACGGCACACCATTTAATAATTGTAGAGCAGTGTATCCTGATCCGTCAGATATGGGAGCTATAATGGCATGAAAGGTGCAGGAAGGGGAAGATCCGCTTGCTTATATTAAAAACTTTCAAGAGCAGTGGTCTTTGGAAACACAAGAGCCATGAAGGAACATCTATACGAGTGTTTTATCATATTTCATGTCTGGGATTGCCAGAGCAAGTACAGAGACAGGTCAAGAAATTGGTGGGTATGGAAGCAAAGCCAAGGCCAGAAATTCAGATGACTATTGCGCATCATTGCCGATTGTTGCAAGAGAAAAACAAGAAGAAGGAGGATAGTGGAAGCCAAATTAGTGCAGAAAAAATAGTCTAAATATGCCATTGAAGTGGCGATGTTAACCAGTGGAGATGCAACAGGATTGCAGCAGACTCCAGGTATGCCGCAGGTGAATAACCAATGTCTGCCAGATCAAGAAGGAAATGGATTTATCCAGAGAGGAAGACGAGGTTTCGGGGGAGGAGGACACTTTCAAAATAACCAAGGATATTTTCAGAATAGCCAAGGTAGTAATCAAGGCATGCAGGGAGGGCACATTAGGAGATTCCCTCCTTTATGTTGGACATGCAGAATGACAGAGTACATAGCATGAACATGTGGGAGCCAAGGGTATGTACAGAATAGTCAATTCTCAAGAGGGGGAGGAACAGCTTATCCTCCAGTTTATAGCCTACAAAGAAGGGATGGGTCTGCCCAAGATCGAACAATATATAAGACACAAGCACCACAAATACAGCAGGCTTTCCATTCACAGCAAGACCATTGAATCCGCCACAAGGACAATCGCAGCATACACCTATGCAGATACAACAGAGTGCAAACATGGGACAATTGTTGACTCCTAGAATAGGGGGTGTCACTGTCGAGAGTGGGAATCCTTTTACAGGTAGAGGGATAAGTATATACCCACAATAGGACAGCTCACTTGGGGAGTTGATGTGTTCAGTACTATCGGTGAATCCTAAACCTAACGAGGAACCTAGTGTTGACGTCACGATAGGAGGCAGATTATTTTCTTTTTTAGTTGATACTGGAGGGACACGCTCATGTATACGAGAGGGAACATTTATGTTTTCAGGTAATGCCATGAATGCTCAAGGTTTCACAGGAGCTACAAGTAGAGTTCCTTTTACTGAAAAATTGCCAGTCTCAATAGGAAAATGTGAAATGTCTGTTCCATTATTGTATTAGAAACAGACGCCAGTTAATATACTGGGTTGCGATTTAATGACGAAGTTGAACATGACATTTCTTTTTTCTGGATGAGGTTATAGTGTGTTCAACACCAGGAATATATTATTTAAATGTAAGCAAGTTTATCATGGCATTCACAGGGCAAATATCCTTGCAAGGAAAGCTATTGGAGCCTGACGTTTTTTCTTGTAGATTGTGTATTCTGTTATCATGGCTACCTGGATTAGTGAGCAAAGTAATGAGAATACCTGATGAATTTTTATTCAGGCCACAGATACCCATGAAAGAGGAAGGGGGACAGATATTCCTCTTAGAATTACAGGCAGCCATAGTACGAGGGGAATTGGCCACGCTCAAATGATTCAATGACAAGGACAAGCCATGGAGAACAGTGATTGCTATTGAAGAAGTGTTCAGGTTGACTGACTTCACTGACGAGGATATGTTTAAGGATGACACGTCAGATGACAAAGTGGTGTTTGAAATAAGCATCACATATTGGATTAGAACAGAAAAAAGAGATATCCCACAGCGAATGGCGACCATGCAGCAATGTCCCACATATTTTGATGATGATATGGACAAAGTGCCAGTTTCCTTATGGACAACAGGTCCTTATGACATCTGACAACTGAAAGAGGTAGGAGAAGTTAAGATTAAGATGAAACCAGGGGCAATTCTGCCCCATGTAAGGCAGTATCCCATGTCCAGAGAAGCGGGTGAGGGGATTTTTAAGACTGTGGGCCTCATCACGACTTTGGCGGTAACCCTTAAATCCGGTGGTCGCGCTATTGCTGCCAGTTTTAAGGGTGTGCCAAATCCGGAGTTTGGCGGATTTTGCCCCAGCTCTTGGCTGGGGGGAAATCCGCTGAAAATTTGCGCTTTTAAGAGCGCAAATTTTCCCCATTGAGCCCAATGGGGAATGGGGCATTCCCGAATCGGCTCAATGGGGAATGAGGAATTACATTAACGCCAAACTCGTGATCCGGCGCTATTAGCGCCAGGGAGTTCAGTGGTAGGGCTAATACCACCGTAAAGTCGTGATGAGGCCCTATGGGCCTCATCACAACTTTGGTGGTAACCCTTAAATCCAGCGGTTGTGCTATTACCGCCAGATTTAAGGGTCCACCAAATCAGGACTTCGGCAGATTTCGCCCCAGCTCTGAGCTGGAGGGAAATCCGACGAATAATTCGGGCTATTACTGCCGGCGGTAAATCCGCCGGCGTAAGAGTGTGAAAATTCCCAATTGAGCCCAATGGGGAATGGGGCATTCCTGAATGGGCTAAATGGGGAATGGGGATTAACATTACTGCCGAACTCGTGATCCGGCGCTATTAGCGCCGGGGAGTTCGACGGTAGGGCTAATACCACTGGTGGTAATACCACCGGCGTTACCGCCAAAGTCGTGATCAGGCCCAATATCAGCTATGATGGATCAGGGCATTCTAGTGACGTCAGAGTCACCTTCCAAAACTGCGGTGTATCTGATCAAAAAATGTAAAGGGGGTTGTGGTGTTTAATTCAAGATATGCGCCCAATTAGCCAGATTGTAGAGGCAGATGTAGAGGCAGAGTTCCCTCTAGTTCCTAATCCGGCGACGATTCTATGTAATATCCCGGGTGAAGCACAATATTTCACGGTGATTGACTTGAAAAATGCGTTTTTCTCAATCCCTTTGCATAAGAACTCCCAAGATCTTACGTCATTTACGTTCCATCAGACTAAATTGAAAAGCATGAAGTTGCCCCAAGGTTATTGTGAATCTCCATCCATTTTTAACAGAGTCCTGCAGATGGACTTAAGCACTGTAGATTTGCTGAGTGTTGTTTTGCAGTACGTGGATGACATTTTAGTTTAAAGCAGGACTGAGGAAGAATGTAGAAGTGGCTTGATTCAATTAATGATTATTGCAAAGAAAGAAAGGATATAAAGTGGACAAAGAGAAACTGCAGTCTTGTCAAAAGGAAATGTTGTATATAGGACAGTTGATCTCGCATGAACGATAGTTACACAAGAGAGTGCTGAGGCGATTTTGAAAACAGCAAAACCACACACGGTAAAGCAAATTTAGTCGTTTTTAGGACTGTGCAATTATGTTAGAGCATGGATATTTCATTACAGTCCATATACAAATAATAAGGGGAGTCATGGGAGACTCTCTGCCAGACATGAGTTCTGGTTACAAGATCCTCACCCAGAGCCTTTAGCTCACTATCTTTCACAGAGGAGAAATATCCTAAACATATCAGTCTCTGAACAAGAGTACCAACAGCAACCCCAGACACGTGTTTCTGTCTGGTTGAACCTCATCTGTAGGGTGTAGCTGTGCCTCGCTAAGAATAGTGAGCAAGGGGTCCATGTCTGGATTCCCCTAGTAACTGAGGGTGAGACCCAAAGTTACTTGAAATATGGAAATAACAAGTAGGACGCAAGACGTGGACCCTTGCTCACTATTCTTAGAGAGGCACTGCTACACCCTACTGATGAGGTTCAACTAGACCGAAACACGTGTCTGGGGTTGCTGTTGGTGCTCTTGTTCAGAGGAGAATTGCCTATCATTTATGTGCTGGAATGCCCCAGGGCAGAACAAAGACTGATATGTTTGGGATATTTCTTCTCTATGAAAGATAGTGAGCTAAAAACTCTGGGTAAGGCTCCTGTAACCAGGAATCATGGCTGGCAGAGTCTCCCCGGACCCCCCTTGTTATTTGCATATTTCAAGTAACTTTGGGTCTCACCCTAAGTTACTAGGGGAATCCAGACGTGGACCCCTTGCTCACTATTCTTAGAGAGGCACAGCTACACCCTACTGATGAGGTTCAACCAAACCGAAACACGTGTCTGGGGTTGCTGTTGGTACTCTTGTTCAGAGGAGGATTGCATATCATTTTGGTGCTGGACTGCCCCAGGGCAGGACAAAGACTGATATGTTTGGGATATTTCTTCTCTGTGAACAATAGTGAGCTAAAGACTCTGGGTAAGGCTCTTGTAACCAGGACTCATGTCTGGCAGAGAGTCTACCAGGACCCCCATTGTTATTTGCATATTTCAAGTAACTTTGGGTCTCACCCTAAGTTACTAGGGGAATCCAGACGTGGACCCCTTGCTCACTATTCTTAGAGAGGCACAGCTACACTCTAATGATGAGGTTCAACCAGACCGAAACACGTGTCTGGGGTTGCTGTTGGTACTCTTGTTCAGAGGAGAATTGCCTATCATTTTGGTGCTGGACTGCCCCAGGGCAGGACAAAGACTGATATGTTTGGTATATTTCTTCTCTGTGAACGATAGTGAGCTAAAGACTCTGGGTAAGGCTCTTGTAACCAGGACTCATGTCTGGCACAGAGTCTACCGGGACCCCCATTGTTATTTGCACATTTCAAGTAACTTTGGGTCTCACCCTAAATTACTAGGGGAATCCATACATGGACCCCTTGCTCACTATTCTTAGAGAGGCACAGCTACACCCTACTGATGAGGTTCAACCAGACCGAAAAACGTGTCTGGGGTTGCTGTTGGTACTCTTGTTCAGAGGAGAATTGCCTATCATTTAGGTGCTGGACTGCCCCAAGGCAGGATAAAGACTGATATGTTTGGGATATTTCTTCTCTATGAAAGATAGTGAGCTAAAGACTCTCGGTAAGGCTCTTGTAACCAGGACTAATGTCTGGCAGAGTCTCTCAGGACCCCCCTTGTTATTTCCATATTTCAAGTAAATTTGGTTCTCACCCTAAGTTACTTGGGGAATCCAGATGTGTGTAACGCTCACCTGGCTCCCACAGAGGCGCTGACCTGGTCTGGATTGCTGTGACCTCTTCAAGCGTGATGCGCAGGATTCGAAACACCGACTGAACTGGACCCCCAAATCTGGCTTGTCTGGCCCGTAGAAAAATCTTTCTGTAGGTGGAGAAAGGGGATTAACTGACTGCAGAGTATTGTGATTGCTTCCCACCTCCCCTTTGCTCTTCTCTGACCACCTCCGAAATCCCCAATCAAGGCTCACCTTAATGTTTGAATGGATGAGCGCTCCATCCTGCTTCTGGTGCAGGGGCGCCTATTTGACCAGTTACTTCACTGGTTTCGGAAGGCGAAATGCCGTAAGTATGCAGTTTAAAAAGTTCCAGAATAGACTCTTCTCTTTGTTTGCTTTTCTTAACCTGCGATCTGTCCTTATTTTCAGGTGCAGAGTGGAAGTGATGCTTCGAGGGATATTGCCGGAGATAAACTCAGGTGAGTTTGTGATAAAATGATCCCTTTAAATGTCTTTGAATCCCTCTAGTAATGTCTTTCCTTTTTCCCCTTAGGGGCCGGGGTGCGGTACCAGGCCAAGAAGTGGCGCCGACCCGAAATGAGGAGTGGTTCCGTCAAATATGGCCAGGTAAGTCTTGTGACGGAAAATCAGGCTTTCATCATGTGTTCCTCCTGCTCACCTTTTGTCTCTTCTTCTCCCCTGCAGGTGCAGAGATGTGGCGGAATGCCCAGAAGGTCGCTGTGGATAGTGAAGGGCCCAAGAGGCAGGTGAGTGATGTGCGGCGCTGCTACAAGTAGCGCAATGCTTTTAAAGAATGTCTATCTTCAGGATCACTGGCGTGATGATTCCGGAGACAGGTAAGAAATTAGATTAAGTTCTTGGTTTTCACCTTTTCTCTTCCCTTCCTTCCTTTCAGGTATCCCAAGATCGAGGCGGGCGTGGCTGGAGGCAAGATGCAGGAGCAGGCACGGTGAGCGTTCAGCTGCTAGATGCAGAGCAACGCGAAGCACGTATGGCAGTCCGGGCGTGCTTTAAATAGTCTTGGAAGAAGTTCCAGGTAAGTATTCTTCCACGGTCCCCACCCAAGTAAAATAGTTCCTTTGAGAAAATAGTCCCTCCTAAGCCTCATTTGGCTTGAGGCTTCATGCAGCATGGTCTGCGTCAGGTAAGGGCACCAAACACCCTCTTTTATGAGCCTGGCGCCTATGGCGCCAGGACTGATGTCCAACATGAGCCTGGCGCCAAAGGCGCCAGGACAAAGTCCAAAGAGCCCCTATTAGGGGCCGCTGGGCTTTTACCCGAGGGCATGATGCCTGCTCCCGGGGGTGCTGGGCCTGTCCTGGTGCTCCGGGGGTAGGCATCATGACAATGTGGACCCCTTGCTCACTATTCTTGGAGAGGCACAGCTACACCCTACTGATGAGGTTCAACCAGACCGAAACACATGTCTCTGGTTGCTGTTGGTACTATTGTTCAGAGGAGAATTGCCTATCATTTAGGTGTTGGACTGCCCCAGGGCAGGACAAAGACTGATATGTTTGGGATATTTCTTCTCTGTGAAAGATAGTGAGCTAAAGACTCTGGGTAAGGCTCTTGTAACCAGGACTCATGGCTGGCAGAGAGTCTCTCAGGAACCCCCTTGTTATTTGCATATTTGAAGTAAATTTGGGTCTCACCCTAAGTTACTAGCTGAATCCATAAGTGGAGCCCTTGCTCACTATTCGTAGAGAGGCACAGCTTCACCCCACTGATGAGGTTCAACCAGACTGAAACACGCGTCTTGGGTTGCTGTTGGTACTCTTGTTCAGAGGAGAGTTGCCTATCATTTAGGTGCTGGACTGCCCCAGGGCAGGACAAAGACTGATAAGTTTGGGATATTTCTTCTCTGTGAAAGATAGTGAGCTAAAGACTCTGGGTAAAGCTCTTGTAACCAGGACTCATGTCTGGCAGAGAGTCTCCCATGACCCTCCCTTGTTAAGTCCATATACAAAAACATTGCTGCAAGCCTTGAAAAAAGCACAGCAGAGTTTAAAAAAGATTGAATGGACTGAGGAAATGGAGGAAGGCTCTGATGAATTGAAAAAAGCAATGTGTACATCTCCAGTTTTAGGAATTCCCAATTATGCATAGGAATACTTTTTTATTTTCACACACTAATGGAACAGTTATGACAGTAGTTCTTAGGCAGAGAACTAAGACCATATACTGGCATACCTCACTGACATACAACACTCCCCCTGGCGCAAAGGACTCAGATATCAGAATATGGCCACCTCTCGGGACTCAAGATCAATGTAGGGAAATCATGCATAATGCCAGTACTGGAACGGAGCACCCTCCTTGACTCGAAAAGGAGATAGCAATGCATGTGGGTTGATCAAAAGAAAATACAATATCTGGGAATTCAGGTAACTAGGGACCTGAAGGAAATTGCCACATTCAACTATGACCCCTTCCGGGCACACCTGATGGCTGACTTGAAGAGATGGGACCCCCTAATATTGACCTGGTATGATAGGATGACCTCAATAAAGATGAATGTGCTCCCCAGGTTAATATATCTCTTTACAGCCATCCCGAGACAGCTCCCAGAGTACTTCTTCCTAGAAGTAACAGGAGAGTTCAGTAGATTTATCTGGAAAAATAAGTCACACAGGGTAAACATGGCAACCCTGACACTTCTGAGGGAAAAGGGGGGATTTGGGTTCCCTGATATCCACCTCTACTTCAAGGAAGCCCAACTTAGAGTGATGCTCAAACATATGCAAGAGGACCTGCAGACATACTGGACCTACTTGGAGGACTTAGTGGCACAACCCCTTAAGGTGAGGGACTACTTTTGGTCCCAAATCAGGTCCATCCCGGAACGGCTAAGGGGCCACCTTATTCTGTTTTTTTTGGGGCAATTTCACACAAATCCAAGGGCACCTCTGGATACAATAGATGGCCATTTCCCTTATCTTCCCCGAGGTGGGTGCCCATTTGCACCAGTAGCTAGCCTTCTCACAGATGTGGTCAGATAGGGGCCATAAAAGGGAAGGACAACTATTTAGGGATGGAGTCTTTCTGGAATTAGAAGCAGTACGAGAAGTGCAGGAGAGAGACTGAATCTCAGTTTTTGAGTATCTCTGCATAAAGGGTATATTAGCGGACCCGAACTGGGGAAGATCAGCGGCAAGAGAGTTAATGACTGTGGAGAAGGTTATAGATCTATCCATCTCAAGAAAGGTTATCCTATCAAAGTTGTATAAAGCCATAAATGAGATGTACCTACAGGGGAGGCAAACTTTCCAGAGATACTGGGTGGACTTGGTTGGGGAGGAGATCTTAGAAGAGGACTGGGCACAAATGTATACAAAGTCGCCTTTCGGGGTGGCCTATTCACCTCGACGATGAAACACAACTTTAAAATGTTGATGGCCTGGCACTGGGACCCCTTGAGTCTGTCTACGATGTTCCCGAGGGCCTCTCCCATGTGCCCCAGGGGTTGTGGGTTACAGGGTCTCTGGCCCACATTTGGTGGTGGTGTACCAAAGTGCAAGTGTTTTGGAAGGATGTGTTGAGTTGGATGAAAGAGGTCAAAGGAATACAATTGGACTTAGACCCACTGCAGATCCTATTGGGGCTTCCACAAAAGGACAGGGAAGAACACAGGTTCCCCAGGATGTGGGAAGCAATGCTGAGGCAGGACAACTGGCCTTATCCCAGTGCTGGAAGACTGAGACGCTTCCATCGAAAGAAGTGGAGAGGGTGACTGCGGCAGTGAACAATGGCATGGGTGAGTTTCAAGTATAGTGGTGTGCCATGCTGATGAAATGGGGACTGGCTTGAGGTATCCCGGGGAGTAGAATAGGCAAATAAGTGATTATTTAATCCATAAGGAATGGAGAGAGACACAGGAGGGAGCTGACAAAAGTAAAAAGCAGACATAATGAGGATGAAACCTCTGAGACATTGGTTAAGGGGAAACATTACCACTGGACGAGTTTAATTGTTAGGGGGATTAAGGGAGGGGATTGGAGGGAGGGCGTGGTTTGAGGGTAGAACAAGTGGGGGAGGTTGGGCAGGGGTGGGGGGCCAAGACTATTCTTAATATTGTGGGCCGTGTTTGAAATCGTTCCTCTTTCTTGAAATGTCTTGTTCCCTTAACCAATGCAAATAAAAATTAAAGTTTTTTTTAAAAGCATGACGTCAGAGAAAACACAAAAAATTGCCAACTTTCAAAGTAGTAGCAAGAATAACGTGCCACCCAAGTCTGTTGAAAGGAACTCAAATATAAAAACACCTGGAGCTAAATCACTAAAAGTGCAAAAATCACAGAAGGAAGTAACAGTAACTAATACCATATCAAATGGAATGGTTTGGCAAGTTCAGCTCTACGGGCCACCTGATCCTCATCGTATTGACACATTACATAGTTGCCGCATGCCACCACACAAAACCGACTAACCTTTTGCGACAAATTCTCTCGGCTGCAAACAGACCAGGAGTCTGAGGATAGAGCTCAAAGTGTCAAGCGACATATTTATTTTACAGGAAAAAGTGTGCACTACTCCATTTGATATAGATGGCTAGCAGACTATATTCAACTATGCAGTCCCTTTAAAAAGGGGACGCGCCCGTGGTGGCCTTGCTATAAGGGAAAATCTAATATGACCTTGACCCAATTTCCAAAAACAATTGTTTCCCCTTATGTTTTATCAGAAATATTACTCCCGACAGCAGATATAGCATCTTGTATTTTGATCGTAAACATCTCCGACCCCCCTGGGGATTCTATACCAAACTTATATTTTGCTCAATTGTTGATACACTGCCACAGTGGTATGCGAAATTCCCTATGGGATCTGTCGTGATAGATGGAAATCTCAACAAACGAAATTTGCACCGGTCTAATTTATCTGATTTGGGCAAAGATTGCTATTGGCACAGTCCTGTTAACTCATTTGAACTGACATTCTTACGTTTTATTCCATCAACTACATATGTCGATACCCATCCTTGGACTAATGGAACTGCAAGATCCTTTATTGAATATGCGATCACTGATGTAAACATGGCAAAGTGTTGTGGTCCTGTTAAATTCAATTTACCACCCCGAGTGATCATGCAGTTTTAAGCTGGACAGTCGATTTGGGTACCATGTTTAAAAGAATGACAAGGAACATCAATATTTCATGTAACATACAAGGGAACTGATTACACTAGTCTGATGAAAACATAAAGTAAATTAACAACATGTTATGGCTTGACCAAAAAGAAATCGAGGAAGCCATGAATCTAGGTGAGTGGAACTTGGAACATATAATTAATAACAAGGTGAAAAACACTCAAATAATTAACGATCACGTGATTAGATGTGGTAAAATAAAGAACAACGCCATTCAACCCGATGATAGAGACCAAAAAGCAGACTCATTGTAAGGACTGAGCAGCAGTCAGGGGCAACCTTGTGCTAAGCAGAGCTGAGAAACAAGATTGTATCACAAATCTGGCCATACAATATAAAAACTGTTTGAAACAACATAAACACTCAACAAATAACTCGAATTGGCTAAAGTTATTTGGATGGCTAAAAGCACACGACACACACCAATTTTGGTCCAGCTATAACGAATTCAGGAAATCCTTGTCACTCTCTGAACTTAATCGCATGTAACAGGACACATGGTCTAAATACATCAAGAACTTATATAACGAACACAGAACCACTAATAAAAAAGTGGTACTTGAAAATAAAAAACAACATCCTACTAAGTTTGACATACAAGAAGATACACTGGTTAGTATCATCGTAAAGATTAAGTGCTCTCGGGCTCCTGGACTTGATGGTATCCCTAATGTAGTCTTTAAAAGCCGACCACAACTTTGGCCGAAAATATTGAAATTACTATGCTCCCATATAGAAGTGACTGGCTTTATTCCTGATAGTTGGTACAAATCTGTGCTTGTGTTACGCTCACCTGACTCCCAAGGAGGCGCTGGCCTGGTTTGCGCTGCTGTGACCTCTTCTAAGGTGATGCGCAGGGTTCGGAAGACGGACTGGACCGGGCCCCCAAATCTGGCTTGTCTGGCTCGCAGAAGTATCCTTCTGTAGGTGAAAATAGGGGATTAACTGTCTGCAGGGTAATGCAATCGGCCTCCCACTTTCCCCTCTCACCCTCCTCGAATCCCTTCGGTGATTTCTCGTAGCATCTCACCTTAGGGTCTGGAAGGACGAGCTCTCCATCCTGCTTCTGATGCAGGGGCGCGTTGGTATCCAGTTACTTCACTGGATTTTCGGATTGGTGAGAACCAAACTTGCTTGGCTTCCAGGTAAGTTTTTTTGATAAGAGGTTCCTCTTGTGTCCATGCATTAATGTACTAATGCTAGTGTCTTTTTCCCCATAGGGGCCGGGGTACGGAATGCCGGGGAACAGGCACCGACCCGAGATTAGAGGTGAAATCCTTGTAGAAATCAGGTAAGTCTTTAATGAGCGTTTTTTGGTAATGTCTTTTCATTCGCTCATTAACGCTGATGTCTCTTTTTCCCCTTAGGGGCCGGGGTCCGGAAATGCCAGGATGCGGTGCGGACCCGAAATGAAGAGGGAATGAATCAACAGGTAAGTCTTAACATGGAGATTTAGCTTTCCTTATTCCCTTCTCTCTCTCACCTTTTGTTCTCGTCTTTTTCTCCCTAGGCACTGGGGCGTGACTGCAAATCCGGATGATCGCTGCTGAACATGGAGGCGCCCTGTAAAGGTGAATGGAATGCGGCGCTGCAGCGATCGAAGCGATGAGCTTTTAAATAAAAGTTTTCCTTTTCAGGATTGTCAGCGAGATGTCTCCGGGATGCGGATTTAGCAGGTAAGGACTTTTCCTTCTTCTGTTCTCTTCTTCTCTTCCTTTGCAGGTGATCCAGGATGCTGGCAGGCGTGGCAGAAATCAGGATGCAGGAGCAGACACGGTGAGCGTCCAGCTGCTAGCTGCAGAACAACGGGAAGCACGTGTGGCTGTTCGGGTGGGGTTTAAATAGCCTTGGAAGAAGTTCCAGGTATGTATCCTTCCTCCAATCAGGTATGTATCCTTCCCCGACCACGCCCGGATGGTAAATTAGTCCCACAGGTAAAGTAGTTCCTTTCAGGCCTCAAGGAGGCCGGGATCCTGCAGCATGGTCTGCATCAGGTAAGTGCACCCAAGCACTCCCATAATGAGCCTGGCGCCTATGGCGCCAGGACTGATGTCTTTTATGAACCTGGCGCCATAGGCGCCAGGACACTGTCCAAAGGGCCCCTATATGGGGTTGCTGGGTCCTTCCTTGGGGACTGGATGTCCGCTTTTGGGGACGCAGGGCTTGAACCGGCTCCCCGGGAGTGGGCATCATGACAGCACTCCCCCCAAGGCCCCTCCCAAGGTTGTTACCTCCGGGGGTTTTGGTTTGTCTGGGAAGAGTCGGTGGAATTTCCTGACTAATCGAGGTGCATGCACATGGTCCCTGGGTTCCCACGACCTCTCCTGAGGTCCGTACCCCTTCCAATCAATTAGGTAGAACAGTTTTGACCTAAACATTTTTGAGTCTAAAATGTTCTTCACTTCGAATTCGGGCTCCCCATCTATTAGAATAGGTTCTGGAGGTTTGAGTAGTCGGGTTCCGGGTACCACTGGTTTCAGAAGTGACACATGAAAAACAGGGTGAATTCGCATACTAGCTGGTAAATCAAGTTTAACAGCCACTGGGTTAATTATTGCCGTAATAGAATAAGGTCCCAGATATTTTGGGTTAAAAGTTCGAGGCCCTTTGAGTGGTAAATGTCTGGTAGCTAACCACACGTGATCCCCAATCTGATACCGAGGTGCTTCACTACGATGTAGATCAGCATTCTCCTGGTATTTTCTCTTGGCTTGTTGTAAATGCGTAGTTGCCTCTTTAAAGGCTTGGGTAATTGTAGAATGCAGATGTTCTACTGCAAGCATTCCGAGGTTCTGAGGTGAGTCAAGGTTTGAGGTTCGAGGGTGATGCCCAAACAAAGTATAAAAAGGACTGTGGCCAGTTCCAGAGTGTACCGAATTATTATATGCGTATTCGGCTATCCAAAGAATGTCTTTCCAGTTGCTTTCAGATTGCTGTAACATACACAGTAAGTACTGCTCAAGGGTCTGATTTGTCCTCTCGGTCTGAACATCGGTCTGAGGGTGATGACTGGTCGATAATATTACGTCAATCTGAGCCATTTGACAACATTTGCACCAGAAGTGGGAAATGAATTGGCTTCCCCGGTCAGAGATTAGTATAGATGGGAATCCATGTAGCCGAAAAATATTTTTGAGGAATTCTTTGGCTAGGACAGAAGCTGAAGGTAAACCTTTCAAAGGAATAAAGTGGGCCATTTTGGAAAACAAATCCACAATTACCAGAATAGTATTGTACCCCGAACAAGAGGGCAGGTCCGTAATAAAATCCATTGATAGGATGTGCCAGGGTGCTGGCGGTATGTCTAGAGGTTGAAGGAGACCGGCTGGTATTTTCTTTTGACTTTTATTTTGGGCGCAAACACCACAGGACATCACAAAAGATTTAACATCTTTTCGCCAAGAGGGCCACCAAAATTGTCGTTTCACCTTTTCCTCTGTCTTGGCAATACCGGGGTGTCCCTCTATTAATGTATCATGATAAGCGGAAATAACTAGTTCGTGTAATTCCTTATGTGGCAGGAATAAGCGTCCTTGGAAATAAGGTAAACCATTATCTATGGTAAAGTCTGATCCCTTTTGTATCCAATCCTGTAAGGTTGTAGGGTCCAGGAGTTGTTTCACTCTGGCTTGAATGTCTTCAAGCGTCTGTAACGAAGTCATGCCTAGAATCCTCTGTTCGGGAATTATTGGTACTGGTTCTGAGTTTGTATCAGATTCTCCCATTCCAATTCGGGATAAGGCGTCTGCTTTGCCATTCTTGCAGCCAGGTCGATAGGTAATCACGAAATCAAATTCAGCGAAAAACAAAGCCCATCGGAGCTGCCGTGATGACTGAGCCTTGGCGGTTTTCAAATACTGTAAATTCCGGTGATCAGTGATCACTGTGATGGTATGTCGAGCGCCAAGCAGATAATGCCGCCAGGCTTTAAAAGCAGACTTAATGGCTAACAGTTCTTTGTCCGTGATTGCATAATTAACCTCGGGTGCCGAGAATTTTCTGGACCAAAATGCTACGGGATGCAGTTGGTTGGTTTCGGGATCTCTTTGGGACAGGACAGCTCCCATGGCTAGGCTGGATGCGTCAGTCTCGACGACATAAGGGAGATCTGGACGCGGGTGTTTCAATATAGGTGCAGAGGTAAACTTAGCTTTTAAATCCTGAAAGGCCTGCTCGGCTTCTTCAGACCATTCAAAACGTTTATTTTTCCTCAAGAGTGCAGTGATGGGTTGTACCACGCGTGAAAATTCCGGGATAAACCTGCGATAGAAATTGGCAAAGCCGAGCATGCTTTGAAGCCCTTTTACAGAGCTAGGTGATGGCCATTTGAGGATGCCATCCACTTTTCTTGAGTCCATTCGGACTCCTTTGGGTGTCAGGATGAAACCTAGAAACTCGACTTCTGTGGTATGGAAAACACATTTCTCCAATTTAGCAAATAGTTTGTGTTGGCGCACTTTTTCAAGTACTGCCCTGACGTGTTTTCTGTGATCAGATTCCGAAGAGGAGTACACCAGAATGTCATCAATATATACGACAACACAAACATCGATGAGTTCCCGAAGGACATCATTCATGAAGTATTGGAAGGCAGCCGGCGCGTTACGCAATCCGAAAGGCATCACCTGGTACTCGAATAATCCGTATTTAGTACGGAAGGCAGTTTTCCATTCGTCGGCTTCTTCAACTCGTACCAGATAATAAGCCCCCCGGAGATCTAACTTGGTGTATATGCAAGCGTCCTTCACCTGGTCAAGGAGTTCAGGGATCAGAGGCAGAGGATAACGGTTTTTAACCGTTATCTGGTTCAATGCGCGGTAATCGATACAAGTTCTAAGGTCACCTTCTTTTTTGGGCACGAAGAACAAAGCCAAGGATGCCGGGGACTTTGACGGGCGAATAAAACCATTAGCTAGGTATTGATCCAAATATTGTCTCAAATGCAGATTCTCAGGTTCGGTAAGGGCATAAATCCTGCTACAAGGGGGTTGTGCACCGGGCACCAGATCGATTTGGCAATCGTACGATCTGTGAGGAGGTAACGTGTTGGCCTGTTCCTTTTGGAAGACGTCCTGAAAGCCTTGGTATTCCAGAGGTAGTTGCATGGAGGCAGAGGTTACAGATGCTAGATTAATCTTCAGGTTTTCTGGGTAGCAGGTTTGTGTACAATCCGGGAAGGTTATTCTCTTACCTCGCCAATCAATTCGAGGATTATGTGTCTCTAACCAAGGGATTCCAAGAATAACCTGAAACTGTGGAGCCTTGATTACATCAAACACAACACCCTCCCGATGGCCGTCGGGACCAATAAGAGTCACCTCAGTAGTGGAATGTGTTACCGGTCCAGAGGCAATTTCAGTTCCATCGACTGTGGTGATGACATCTTTGCTGGTTTTAGGACGGAGAGGGAGGTTAATCCTAGAGACCAATTCACGATCCAAATAGTTTCCAATAGCCCCACTATCGATGTATGCCTTTATTGCATGCAACTGCTTAGGCTGTTCTGGATCTACGAGAACCATTGGCACAATGAAATGCGAGGTCTGAAAGTTAGTTTTCAAGCTCGGCAAGCGGACCCCTACACTTGTCGGGCGGAGTCGTTTCCCGAAACAGAGTCTTCATATTTTTTATCAGCAGCTCCTACCGCCTTTCGGGGCGGTTTTGCCGGGCAATCTCGTAGAAAGTGTCCAGAATTCCCACAATAAAGACATAATATTAACTGCCACCTCCTTTCACGTTCCTTTTGAGTTAAGGGTCCTTTAACCCCTCCAATTTGCATAGGCTCAGAGACATCAACTCCCTTGGGATTAGCATAGGTCTTGACCAACACCCGGGTCTCAAACCTGGACCGATCTGCTTTTCTGTTTTGAAGTCTGTGATCCAATTGGACCACTAAGTCTAGGCCTCGATAAAACAACGTGACTCTTTTATCCTCTGGCTATCCCGTTTCCACAATTAGTCTATTAAAGGTTGCAATATAGGATAGGAGGTCCTGATTGCCCTGTCGCAGGGATAGAAGTTCATCATCCAGAGCCTGCCCCTGAGAGTGTCGAGCAAATAACCTTTCCATGCTTGCTTGAAACCTTTGAAAATCACGGAGAATCGGGTCATCTTGAGTAACCAGTGGAACTGACCAATCGGCAGCACAGCCGCTGAGATATGACAATACAAAGGCTACCTTGGTCTGATCATTAGGGAAGGCCCCAGGTCTGCATGGGAAGTGCAAACGACACTGATTCATGAATACGGCGAATCGTTTGGGGTCCCCAGCAAAGCGTTCGGGTGGGGCCAGCGGCATGTTTCCAGGTAGATTAATCTGCACAGGGTTACTGGAAACCACAGGAGCGGGGTTCCCTCTGGAACCGGGTAGAGGAGTTTGCCCAGCTTGACCTTGCAAAAGCTGTCTGGCCAGGTCATCAGTTCTTTCCTTTGATATTATTAATTCCCTCCTGAGGGCATTAGTCTCTTGACGAGCGGCATGTACTTCGGCCCGTAATTCCCCCAGTAATTGGGCCAACTGATCAGTCTCAGAACTTTCCATAGCGCCTGGGTGGGAATTTGTAGGAAGGCTTCGCGTTCTGTTACGCTCACCTGACTCCCACGGAGGCGCTGGCCTGGTTTGCGCTGCTGTGACCTCTTCTAAGGTGATGCGCAGGGTTCGGAAGACGGACTGGACCGGGCCCCCAAATCTGGCTTGTCTGGCTCGCAGAAGTATCCTTCTGTAGGTGAAAATAGGGGATTAACTGTCTGCGGGGTAATGCAACCGGCCTCCCACTTTCCCCTCTCACCCTCCTCGAAACCCTTCTGTGATTCCTCGTAGCGTCTCACCTTAGGGTCTGGAAGGACGAGCTCTCCATCCTGCTTCTGATGCAGGGGCGCGTTGGTATCCAGTTACTTCACTGGATTTTCGGATTGGTGAGAACCAAACTTGCTTGGCTTCCAGGTAAGTTTTTTTGATAAGAGGTTCCTCTTGTGTCCATGCATTAATGTACTAATGCTAGTGTCTTTTTCCCCATAGGGGCCGGGGTACGGAATGCCGGGGAACAGGCACCGACCCAAGATGAGAGGTGAAATCCTTGTAGAAATCAGGTAAGTCTTTAATGAGCGTTTTTTGGTAATGTCTTTTCATTCGCTCATTAACGCTGATGTCTCTTTTTCCCCTTAGGGGCCGGGGTCCGGAAATGCCAGGATGCGGCGCGGACCCGAAATGAAGAGGGAATGAATCAACAGGTAAGTCTTAACATGGAGATTTAGCTTTCCTTATTCCCTTCTCTCTCTCACCTTTTGTTCTGGTCTTTTTCTCCCTAGGCGCTGGGGCGTGACTGCGAATCCGGATGATCGCCGCTGAACATGGAGGCGCCCTGTAAAGGTGAATGGAATGCGGCGCTGCAGCGATCGACGCGATGAGCTTTTAAATAAAAGTTTTCCTTTTCAGGATTGTCAGCGAGATGTCTCCGGGATGCGGATTTAGCAGGTAAGGACTTTTCCTTCTTCTGTTCTCTTCTTCTCTTCCTTTGCAGGTGATCCAGGATGCTGGCAGGCGTGGCAGAAGTCAGGATGCAGGAGCAGACACGGTGAGCGTCCAGCTGCTAGATGCAGAACAACGCGAAGCACGTGTGGCTGTTCGGGTGGGGTTTAAATAGCCTTGGAAGAAGTTCCAGGTATGTATCCTTCCTCCAATCAGGTATGTATCCTTCCCCGATCACGCCCGGATGGTAAATTAGTCCCACAGGTAAAGTAGTTCCTTTCAGGCCTCAAGGAGGCCGGGATCCTGCAGCATGGTCTGCATCAGGTAAGTGCACCCAAGCACTCCCATAATGAGCCTGGCGCCTATGGCGCCAGGACTGATGTCTTTTATGAGCCTGGCGCCATAGGCGCCAGGACACTGTCCAAAGGGCCCCTATATAGGGTTGCTGGGTCCTTCCTTGGGGACTGGATGTCCGCTTTCGGGGACGCAGGGCTTGAACCGGCTCCCCCGGAACGGGCATCATGACAGCTTGTCCCCAATTTCAAAAAAGGAGACAGACTGGAACCCTCCAACTATCGCCTTTTGCAAAAAAAAAAATTTTTTTAAATATTATGGACACCAGCCAGAATCTGAGTTGAAAAGGCTAATATACTTAGCAGATATCAAACGGGATTTAGAAAAGGTTACAGCACTATCGCTAAAATTTGCACACTCAAACTTCTTATAGTAATAAGAATGGGAACAATTTGTATTGCTATTATGCTGACTTCAGTAAAACATTCGATTTGGTCTTGCGATCATTACTCTGGGAAAAATTAAGACCTGGGGCATTGATCCATCGTTGGTGCACTAGATGCAAGAACTATATAGTAACACCTCAGTTACAATTCGGTTGAACCTGGCAGGAGACCATACTAATTATTATCAAATGAATTGTGTCCTGAAACAAGGCTGTGTTTTAGGGCCCAGACTATATAACCTTTACATTGCCGATTTAGAACAGAAATTGTTAAAAACCCATAGCTTTCCACCCAAGTTAAATGGAGAGCAAGTATTGTGTCTATCTTACGCTGACAACAGTATTGTGTTTGACCAGACCCAGATCGGTCTCCAACGAACGATAGATTCTTTAGCGGAATATGCCATAAAAAACGATATGGTCATTAACATATCTAAGACCAAGATTATATGCCAGAGCGAAAATATTCCAGAGAAAAGAACTTTAGTTTGAAAACTGCAGAAATCCACCCTTGAAAGAACGAGGACATTCACTTACTTGGGTTTCCCAGTGATAATAAAACCTCCAATAATGTATTATGCTTAAGCGACCACAACAAACATTTTGAAAAAATAGCTCATTCGGAAGAATTACAAACATTTTGAAAAATGGCTAATTCTGAAGAATTATATATTGCATTGTGAAGGATACAATATAGAGGGGCTTTTAGAGGTATATCGCACTAGCACTGTGCCCACAATTCTATATGTGCTTGAAACACTACCAAGTACAAACATGCTTTGGCGGAACAGACGTGAGGGCAAACTTCTTCGTACAGTCATAGATTTGCCCAGTTCGGTATGATCGAAGCACTATGGTTCAGTTTGGTTTGCAAACATTAATGTCCACGTGGTGTGTATGGAGAACCCTGCTATATGAAGGGATGTCATATCACCAAAATGCCAGGGGTAGCAGAAGTGACTTCACACGACCCTTGACCTCTGATGACATCACAGGCAGTGATGTCATTTGACTCCACCCCAAAGTGATATCACGGGAAGCGATGGACCACAACCTTTCACCCCTTGACAAATCAGGAAGTGGCATCACATAGCATTGTTCCTAAGTACACTACGAAAAATATGGTTACGATATCACTATAATGTGATACATTTCATACAAAAATGGATTGCCATATGTATTATTAGGATCAGTGTGTATAGGCCCATATTCCCATATTACCAAATTACTCTGAATGCAAGCAGACATCCATGGCCAAATGATAATGATGTCTTATTATATAGCTCTTATGCTTAAGTGCTTTATATAGAACAAATATACATACAATATCACCCAACCTGTGTTGGTACTCATTTATCGACCTTAGAAGGATGAAAGGCTTAGTT
This sequence comes from Ambystoma mexicanum, assembly GCF_040938575.1. Taxonomy (NCBI): domain Eukaryota; kingdom Metazoa; phylum Chordata; class Amphibia; order Caudata; family Ambystomatidae; genus Ambystoma; species Ambystoma mexicanum. The sequence goes on along the minus strand of NC_090922.1, from coordinate 678,036,005 downwards.
GAGGTGTTTAAGAACAGACTAAATCAGTGATTCATCCTCTGAAGTGTACCTGAAATAAACCTTTAATGAGTCTAGCCATTATTGTATAGAATTCCAGAAATATTCCTATTCTTTCTTCTTTAGGGTCACTTTTGAAAGTGTTAGACTTGTGGAACCCCATTTTATTTTTAAGAGGCCTGAACAAGAATGTCAGCCACTCCAGAAGCATGTGGCCCTACAGGAGCTTGCACAAAAAAAAAAGTTTTTTTTGTCCAGGGTTAGCAAGGGAGACCACAGGGGTCGCAGTTGCAACCCCTGGTGACCCCTAAATGACATAGCTGACTATACGCTAAACATATGCAAATACATCAACACATATTTTTTTTTTATTGATTTAGTTGAATTAATCAACTTTTCAATTTCATTTTTATCGTTACATACATAAAAGATACAAACAAAAAAATAATAGTACAAAAGATAGAAGCTCAGCATATAACAACATATGACAATGGATTTACAATCTACCTATAAAACAAAAAAACATTTAAAATATATATCTAACATTTAACTACGTACATTTCCTTCACTAAAAAAATAAAAAATACACTAATATGGGCAGAAGTAAACCAAACTAATGAAATGTCTCTTATTGCTTAATTTCATACACACCATTTCATTACATGTATTATTACTCTAAATGTAAGGATGTCAAAAAATTAATAGTCGCTATTTGTAACATCTTCTGAGCAGAGCCTGCAATGTGCGCCCAACACCTTTTCTCTTTCATTTGTCCTAAATATTGGTGAACATTTCTGTAATGTGTTACTCTCTGGGATCTTAGTTTAGTGCATTCAGTAATTAAATGTGCAGTTGTTTCTTCGACTCCCTTAATCTGACAAAATCTCCATACATGATCTGCTTTTGATATAAGTTTTCGTTTACAAGCCAAGCCAAGCCCCTTGTGGGCCATTAATTGAAACGAAATTGCAAAATGGCATGTCTATAAAATACAGTCGGTATTTGATCAAGGTACTTTTCTGGTATACCCATGTGTTTTGGTTTGAATACTTCTGGTGATATAGACTGATATAGACTGATACTTTAGACATCTTTCCTGATTATCAATCCAGTCCATTCTGTAAATAGACTTTTTTGCTTTATCAGGATTGATTATAAACATATCAATTGAAACATCAGCATGTGACATAATCTGATAAATTGTTACAAGCCACTTTTTCACAAAAGGATAACTCCAGACCATATAATCTGATACTGTTTTCAGTATGCTTGGACTACTTGTAGATATTATGCATTTTTGACAAAGAGCACATACTTTCCAGCAAAAATGTGCATACAATGACGTAAGTCCTAGTTCATATCGGATCCATGCTATGGGAATACAGTGTGGCAATTGTAATATCTGGACCCAGAAACGTTTTTCCCATTTTTCACAGATACAAGATGATAATGGAGTATCTGTCTCCAGACCATATAAAATGGTTGGAATTACTTTGGCTTTCCAATAGGTCAGCAGGACGTATTGTGAATTTGCCATACCGAAATTGCATGATTTTTGCCTGAGATACCGCAGTGCAGATCTTCTGTTCAATTGCAATACGTTGTGCTTTGGCGTTTATGGACCCTTCAAAATGAATACCAAGATATTGATACTCAGGTACAATGTCTGATGATAAATTATTGATGGACCAATTATATACCTTACCTCCCTTTCTCATTGGTTTGTATATTACTATTTGAGTCTTATTTGTATTGATACTCAATTCATTGAGGTTGGTGTATTTTTCAAAAGCCGTCAGAAGCCTTTGTAGGCCTGCAGGAGTCTTAGCTACAAGGGCCAAATCATTGGCGTATAGAAGAGCCTTGATCAGTGAACCATTCACTTTGGGTGAATCTGTGTTTGCTACTTCGAACGCCTGCTGTACATCCTGAATGAAGTAGTTGAATAAGTTTAAGCCCTCGAAAAGTAGGGATTTCTTCAGATAACAGGCCTTGAAGATTTAGCCTAATGCGAATGACTGTGTTGTGATGAAATTCGTAAATCATATCACATAGGGAAGACGGACACCTATCACGTATTAGTTTAGACATCAACAGAACTCACAATACAGAATCGAACGTGGCTCGCAGATATACAAATGCGAAAAATAATGGTTTGATTCGATGACTTTGATATTTTAAAGCATTGATGCAAAGAAGATGAATGCCCGTACCTAAACCTTTAACAAAACCTGTTTGTTGGGGGTCTCGTAATTTATACGCCATTGTCCACGCATTGAAGTCCCTCAGCAGTCATTTTGCAAACAATTTCCCTGATATATCAAGAAGGGCTATAGGCCTGTAATTAGATGGTTGGGAATAATCGCCCTTCTTGAATATCGGGACCAAAATCGAAGATTTCCACGTGTTTGGCAGAGATCTATGCATAAGGACTTGTTGGAACATTGAATGCAACATTTCAGACCACAAATCAACATTGTCTTTAAGCATTACATTGTTTAGTCCATCAGAACCTGCGCTCTTGAATTACTTGCTTGTTTTACATATTCTGAGATGGTATTTGCAGAACATTCTAATTGCCACTGTCCATACGTTCGCAACTTGTACTCATAGTTGGCAAAACCCACATCTGTATATAACTCACCAAAGTATGATAGCCATTGTTTTTCCATTACTCCGTTTGCTTGTGCCTCAATTTGATGGGAGTGTTTACAATCATTCAACAAAATCCATGTATCAGCTGAATTTTTTGTAAGAATTGTTTTAAAAAAGGCTTGGCTGTCGTTATTAAATAGTTTTGCTTTGAATGCTTTGATCCAATTAGTGTAGTTACATGTTGCTGTTTTTAGCCTGTTTGGCATCAAAGAGGAACCCATTTTAAGAATGTGTCTCCGTTCTCTTCGATATGCATTTTTCCTTGTATGTACTTTAGGATCATACTGATCGGTATGTCTAACTGGCTGGTTGTTTTTTATAAGAATGGTGTCTTTGAATTGATCAAGAATATAAGTATATGGGTACAGACAATTGTCGTGAGCATGGGTTCGAATCTGGATATCAAGTGCCTGTAGCTTTGATGTAGACCATTTAAATCTGGTTTTGGCATTATTAACTGCTACCGATTGAATTAAGTATAACTGTTGAGCTTGATCTTTGTTAAGGCACCACTTAAATTGACAAACCAACAAGTTATGATCGCTTCTCGACATCTCAATGACATTTAATGATATAATATTTGAAAAATGTCGGGTATCAAGAAAGATGTGATCAATTATACTGGCACTGTTTTTTCTGTGCCATGTGGCTTGAGCCGGTACATCCCCTGAAATTGCACCATTCACAAGAGTAAGTGCTCGCTCTGACATAAAAGCAAACCAAGGTTGAGCCCACTTAGATTGCAAACTTGTGTTTTTTTGGTTGTTAAGATCCCAATTGGTATCGCCTACTACAAAGGTTGATATTATATCATCAGTTAAGGCAGTTAGCTCCAACATGTTGGCTAATTTCGAATAGAAGCTCTCTTCCGATATTCCATAAGGATTTCGGTAAATATTTATGAGTCCAATGATACCAGTTGAACTGATTAATTTTACTAATTGTAGAGAGCTACCATAATGTAGCCAGGGCTCCAACTTGAAACCCGAAGTTAAACAAGTAGCCACTAGTAGGCCTGAAGCTGGTCTGCCCTTAAGTCCTTTAACTGCCGGTATAAATGATACCGCATAATTATCCCAAATAGGGGCCACAAGTAACCAGGTTTCTTGCAATGCTATCACATCAAAACCGCTAGTGAATTTTTTGATGGAATCTGCCAGATGACTGTGACCTTGTGTGTTCCAAAAAGCAATTGTAATTTGCGATGATTCATGATGATTATTTAGTTATGCTCTCAAAAATGCTGAAGAATTAGATTGTAGTCTTGCTCTCTGATCAGTTTTGGATGATGGATAGATCGCATGTGTGTTTTGATTGTGTATTCTTTCTGGATCTTCTGCTATTAGAAAACCCATGTCAAAGAGCCACATTTTTGCTTTCCATATTACATTACACACTAAGCCTGAAGGTATCCACAATCTTATCGCTGTGAGGTTCGTTCCTGCAACAAATTGTATGAGTCCAATATCTCTTGATGTAATTGACTCTAGTTCAGGGACATCTGAGAAAATGTTTAGTACACTTTCCCGATTTAAATCGAACATCTTGAACTGCCCTCCCCTACATCTCATTATTAACGAATTGTAGTTGGGGATGGTCTTAGGTTGAGATGGTTTTGTCTGTTGATTATGAGCCTGTATCCGATTGTGTGTAGATCTTCTAGGTTCAGCAACTGTTAGCAAGGCTTGTCTGTAGAGATGCTGTGAAGGTCTATCTTGTGAGTGAGTTTGTTTTCTAGGTTGGTAATGGGGTCGTTCATGCTCAGTCCTGTCTTCAGGTTGGTTATTCATTTGATTGTCATAATCTTGAGGCGCCATATTACTAGAGAATGGTTCAGTTCTATGATGTGTAGATCAGTCTCTTACTATTTCTCCGGTCTGAGGGCTGATTTTATTTGAAATTCTATAGATACCTTGAGAACCCTGATTAATCTTATCAGTTTGTAATGGTTGGGTTCTTGGTCCTGTCACTAGGCCCATGTGTGTTACAATAGGAACTGCAGATTTCTCTCTGTCTGCCAAGTAAGAATCAATCATTTTTTTCATGAGGTCTAGGGCATTAGAAGGAGAGAACGTTAGTGGAAGTACCATTGACCGTCTCTGGCATGTCCTGACAGTTCCTTACATCCTCTTCACTATTCTCAAGCACTTGCACTAAATCATTTAATGGAGAGTGTTGAATTGGATCATTAGCATGCTCAATGGAAGTTGTTTTGGGCAACACAGGTGGAGAAACACACTGGTTACTCGACCTGTTGTCCACCTGGATTACTGCTAGACCTGGCTCCTCAGTTCCCGGCTGAGGAATGCATCCTTGTATGTTATGTTGTTTACTAACTATATCAAGGGTGTTAAAAAAGGCAGTCATTGTATTTTTATTTCTGGGCATCTTTGTTGCGGGCATGTTCTTTGATTTCCTTATTAATTATTGTTTTTGGGCCTTTTTCGTTGTAATCTGAGGCATAGGTTTCGTTGTTGTTTTAATAATCTGCTTTTGCGTTTGTGTTTGGCAAACATTGCTTGCCTCTTGATTATTATCTAAGTCAATACTTATCCAGGATGCTTCCTTTCTGGTCACTATTGGCTCATCATTTGTGATATCAATTGGCCGAATGATTTCTGGGATTAAAGGTACAAAACTTGGTTTAGGTATACTTTCAGATGAAACCTGAGTCTGCTGTTGTGTATGTGTCATCCAATTATGGATAGCATCAATTTGCCTCTTTCCATTAGCTTAAATAACGTTAGCAGCATTCTGTTTATAGTAGACAGGGTGATTTCTAAGAAGTTGGTTCGGGATGCATTTATGTTTGAGGAAATATCCATGAATGGGTGGTTCAGCGGGAATTGTCTTGGAGTGGGTTGAACATGTATTGTCGCTCTAGTGTTTGACTTGTTCTTGCCTGAGTGTGATGTTGTGCAGCTGTGCATGTATGGGTTCGATGTTGGGCTTGTTTGCTAGTGTTGTGTGTGTTTTGCATGGGGGTCTTGTTTGTTTTCGAGATGTTGTATTGGTTCCACAAATAATGTGGCAGTATGTGTGTTTGAGGTGTTCTGTGGTGTGTTACGGTGTGTGGTGTGTTACGGTGCGTCTGTTCGGTTTTCTTTGTCCTGTCTCCTCTCTAGTGGCTTGGTGGTGATTGTGGCTGTTGCTATGTTATTTCTGGTAGTTGTTTTGCATTGATATTGATTGTTCTGTGTGTTTGGTATTGGCATGGTTTCGTATTGGCATGTTTCTGCCTTTGATGGAAGTTCCACTTTGATGTATGCTCTTTTTATTGGCTTCCAACTTTCTGTTGTTGTGTCGCAAGTCCTTTTCATAAATGGGTGTGAGTTACTGGCACATAAGTTGTGTCTCCTGTTGGGCATAAAATGAACCTATGACTTGTATCTTCCTTAGTAAATCAGCCCCATATATTTTTGTGGCAGCAGGAAGAGATTATATCCAGTGGCTGTTAACAGTGTGCCATAATTTTGCAGCCAGACAAGCTACTTGGTTCTTGCAAAGTTGTGAATTAAATCTCCTAGGATTCTCTTTACACAATAGTTTGCAATCAGTGACTGCAACTGGATGTGTAACCAAATACTTGTTTCTGCCATAGAAATATCTTAGACATATTTGAAAGTAAGAACATATCACATTTAGTATTTTTAAATAAGAGTACCATCTTTTTATGGTGAGATAAAATAGATGTTGACCGTGTAGAAAAAGACTTGTCCTTTGAAGGGATGAAAGTGCAATTGATGTCTGCAACTGAGTCTGTCATCATTTTGAGGTGAAACAAAACACTTGTTGATTCAAATTATTTGGAAGTACGAGGGGATCATGTTCATTTGCTATAAATCATTGTGCCAACTTTCCATAGTGAGAGAAAATACTTGACGATTACATAGAAAAAGTACTATAATTTTAATAGAGGGAAAAGGCAAAGCTACAGAAAAACCCCATAAATATCCAACAAATCTTTCAAAACCACTGCTACTTTTTCTACACAGAGATGGTCATAAAACTTGACAATTGTTTTCTGAATAACACTTAGATAGAATAATACTAAATCACCTCCCAGCAGAAGGTTTTAAAGACCTGGACACCAAACCTGCACTAAAGTTACAAGAACACAAGAAATGATAAAAGCCCTATGAAGCAATACAGCAACCACAAACCATATGGAGTTACAGAACAATCGTATATGATTTACATTGCAAAAATTGCCCTATATCTACTAATACTATTTAAACATTTTATAAAAACAGTGGAAATCCCTGGTTCCTGAACATAGGAAAATATTGCCATTATTTCTGAAAAAAGAAAAACCGAGGACTGATGAGGTATAATACAGACCGATATCGCTATTCAACTCGGACCGCAAAATATTGTAAAAACTACTAGCTAATAAACTAAACAGCAGTGTTACGCAAATGGTCTCACCAATCCAGCATGGAATTATTTCATGCAGGGGTCCACTGAATATATGGAATACACTAGTGGCATTGATTGACATAGCAGAAGCTGACAGCAAAGTGCAATCATTCATTTAACCAGAAACAGAAATGCTTTCCATCATATATAATGAGTCTTTCTATGGAAATTATTGGAAATAATGGGGATACTATGTTGATTTGTAGGATAGATACAAGTGTTGTGTAGTAATGCAAGAAAACATTTAGGTGTCATTATCTAGAGGGGCATCGACAAAGGTGCATACTTTCAGCACTGATCTTTGCCTTATGTAGGTAGATATTTCAGTCAAGAGTTCTAAGCTGCTAAGAAATAGTTAGAATCCGAAGGAAAATATAATAAAAGAAGTGTTCTACCTGGGTGACATGGCATTATGCACCTTTAGCCTAGATACAACTCTAGTGAAAACTGAGGAGATTGTCAAATGGTTTGTGAGGTAGGGAAATATATACAAAAGGGAAGGCTGCAAAGGAAAACTCTACATTTCAAAATACATTTCAAAATATATGTATCGACTGCATCCTGTGCAAACCGTTTGAAAGGACCACATGCAATATGATGTCAGCACCTCATCTACAGTAAGAGTATGTTGTCCACCGTAAATGACAGGGCCAAAATGATATCTGTCTAGTTATATAAAAGTATCCAACAACCTTTATGAAAGGTTGAACGGTGAAATCTGGGATAATACACAGCATGTTATAGACAAGTAAACATCTAATTGAGGCCAACATCATTCCTTCTTTCTTCTTTACAGGACTGAGAATCTAAATTATTAAATAAAAACCTGCAGATGCTTGTAAATGACAGGAGCTTGATTCCAAAAAGGTTCTAGTGTCGCTCCCCTTTACAGAACCAATTATAACATGGAAACGCAGAAAAGAAAGTTACTTTAAATTCTATTTTTCTGAAAGAAAACAGCTACTTTGGGCTAGAAAGCATAATTATATTTGATCCGATTCCAGCCACTGTCCTGTGGAGATATTTTCCCAAGGAAATGAAAACCAGGACTCTGAGAAGGAGCTATAAACTTTATAACACTGTCTGGATTTGCAAAAAGGCCAAATGTTCTCTTTGTTCCCACATAAACAGGCCTTACGACGAACACACATGATACTCATTAACAAACTCCATTTGTCACTGGGCCTTTCCTAAACATACAGAGAAATATATTCTGAGGAATGTGCTCGCAGTGGATGTACCCCAAGTAATCAGAAATTCTCATCAATTAGGTGTTCCATTCTGGGTGAAATTAACGCTTGCTGAGGCAGCAAACACTAGGTGATGTCTCACGGTACAACAAAATATTTGATATACAAAAAGGACTCACACTAGTAAAAAGGGTAGTGTGCTAGATCAGGAAGCATTGCAATCAATACATTTCATAATTTTATTAATTTCATTGAAATGGAATCATAATCATAACCAATGTTTATTCTGTCATTTGCACAAACACAGGGTATTGCTAAAAACAGTCATGTCTAGCATAAATCTAGTAAAAACATTTTCTTTAATGAAAAATAGATTTTTTGCATGTTTTCTTTTAAAGAAAATAAGCTATCACAGTGATAAACACTGTGATGATACATTAGAGGCAACATGTGTATTGTCTTCTGCACATCTATAAAGTGCTAATTATAATCAAAAAAGTTAAAGTGCTAAATGTCAGACATGAGGTGTGGCATTTGTGACAGCCAGATCAAGTAATCCTTAGAGCAACTGAATTTCAAAGAACTCTCTAACAAAGAGTCCCATGACAACCACCCTCTCAGGGGTCATACATGGTCCAGCTCTGAGCCTCAAAGGGACCAACACCGTATGGCGGGTTGCCAAGCTAGGAAATTAAAATATAATTATTATTTTGTGAACCTGTCACCGGGAAGAAATATGATTGTAGTTTTTAAATTTGACATATGGATCACATTTTCCTGAATATCTTTCGTTAAGAATGCCATAGTGACGTACATTTTTCATATTTTTCAGGGTGAAAAACTCTATCAGCAGAATGTAATTTTAAAAAAAAATATTTGTTCATTATGGAAATTATATGAATGTACATATCTTTGCACAGAAGTCTTGCACGTTAACAAATCCTATATCCTATATTATGTGCTAGTTAGGCCGAGATTCTGAGATGGGAACAGAATATTTATGAGAAAGTATCAGAGAATAAAAAGCAGAAATCTGTCACATGGACAAGGATACACACCTCTTAAGGGTCTGGTTTCAAATCTATAAAAGTTCAAACCCCAGAATGAAAGGCACTCCCTCACTGATGGAATTACTGACCGTAGTGGAGAGTGATTGGAAGAAGCATATGGCAATACAAACTGATGACAACAGAAAAGGAGAATATCATAGCTTGCTTTTCTTACACATCCTGGATTTCTGGCAGTCCATTTTGAGAGTATTATTTGGCATTCAACCCAGGCCTTCCTCAGTGGGCAAGGAAGCAGACGGGCCCAATTAAGAAGAAAAGAAACCAGGCAGTGGACGCAAACTAACACATCTTGATGGCTGATGCCAACCTGTTACAGAAGGGGAGAACTGAACCAGTAATTCTGAGGACAGCCAAAAGAGATTCCTATGCAGGTATAATGCCTAGGGGAAATATAATTTCGAGAGAAGGCATACTCTAAAGGGTGAATAGATTAAATCCCAACCCGTATTATTTGTGAAAGTACTGGGGTTGGTGTATCAATTGACTGCTGGAATTCTGGAAATGCCTTATGGAGGGAGAGGGCTTCTCCTACCACTTCTCTGTGTGTATTGTCTCTATGTTTTCTGCCACTGAGGTCCCGCCCATCACCAATTGGATAACCCCATTGCACCCATTGGTGGGGAGACACCCTTGTACCCCTTATGTGTCTTTTTGGGCATCTGTGTTTTGCCAACAGAGCAGGATAGTGGCTAGTGGAAGCTACATGTTTACTTGGAAGTGGCTATGAGTTTCCTCCATTTTTGGGACACCCAGACTCTGCCATAGGAATCAATGGATTCTTGTTGGGAGGCAAGATGGCCCCTGTGGCCTCTTGGTTTCTATTGCCGCTTACATTGTTTCTGTCCCTTCCTCCTGAATGGCTGTTGGGTGAAACACCTTATATGACTCGATTGCTGTTCCCTTCCCCCTGACTGGTTCTTGGGTAGAAAAACCATATATGACTCTGGGGCTGCCTCCTGTCAGACTGCCTGGAGCCTTCGTGTTTTGTGGGTACACCCTAGGGGTGGGACATGTGTGAATTGAGTCTGAAGTGAACTCAAATTCTCTATTGTGGATGTCTGGTTTCTGTGTGTGTGTGTGTGTGTGTGTGTGTGTGGTGTGTGTGTGTGTGTGTGTGTGTCAGACTGAACGAGACAGCCGTGCCTGATACTGACATGAATGCAGTGTATTGTGCTGAAAGGCTGGCTACTTGCTGCAATCCACTCTGAGCGTGATTGAATGCCTGCCTGTATGAATGCCCTACTGTGTGATTGGCTGACTGAGCTTGGCTCGAGCAGAGTGAATGAGGGACAGATGTCTATATATGGGGACCACTCACTTACCAATTTGTTCAGTAGCTGAAGTCCAAGCTTAGCAAGAAGAAGCTGCTCCTTGAAGCCCAGCTAGAAGAGAAGTCTGCTGCTGCATTTCTTCAATAATCCAAAAGCTGTTGTGTCTTCCAAGGACTGATCCAGAGAGGACCTGCAAGGGAGACCTCTCCCCGAGCTATGAGGGACCATTGTGCAAAGCTGCTACTCGTCATTAAAGTATCCTGGAAGCTAGTCTGTGTGCCTGCCATCCGGAGAAGGGGTCTTCAATGTACAGAGTGGGAGTGTGAGACATCTTGAGACAGAGACATCCACTTGTTTCAGCAAGGGTCCTGAGGTGTGTTTTGTGACCACTGGAAGCCATTGCTGTCTACTGCCCAGAAGAGGAGGTACCCTGGCATAGTTCTGCTGGACACCTGGAGATGCAAAGGTTCCACACTGCCTAAGAACCTTTGAAAACACATCCTTGCAGTCACCAGGGACCACTTTTTCCTGCTGGAGAGAGCCTAGAGTCATTGGGTGCTGTGAACGCTCCACCGGTGGGTTTCCCACCACCAGAAGCTATCAGTGCAATCCCGAGGGTCCAGACTTGGCGATGGTCTGAGGTCCATTCCAGTGGGCGAGTCTAGGTTGCTAGAAGCCATTCAGATCTCCAAGCTGCAGGTGCAGCACCGAAGAACTAAAAGTCAGAAAACCGCAATATTCCAAAACCTGACACCAAAGGGACCTATGCACCCCTCACCACCAGAAGTCATCAAAGGGTCCCGGCGTCTTATGTTCGTCCAGCAAGCCTTTTAGGAGACCACAGCAAGTTTCTTCTTCACAAGACTTCTACAGTCAGAGAAATCATTGACGAAACAAGAGCACTGCGAAGAGCCAAACTGCTGCCATTCCAAAAGACTCTAGGATCCTGTTCTCCTGTGGTCTCTTAGGTACTTTGGTGGTGGTAGACCCTTTTAAAGGAAAGCACAAAGTTATTGAACAATATAAGACTGGGCTGTAAAGGACAACATAAGTAACTCCATAACTTTATTTTCTATTACAGGTTGCTCAGGTGGGGGATCCTCACTCAGAATTCCTTGTCTAGTCTAAAGAAAGCATTCTGACACTGTTCATAACTAACCTGCCTTTCTTTCTATTATGTTCTGGTTACACCTTATTGATGAATTCACCTGCCATTTAAACCTGTCTGCATTTAGTGCAGTTCTTAATGAATTTAAGTAGTGTGTGGTACTACATAGAGTGTATATATTTACCATTCTTTGAATAAGTATTCTGTGTACAAAGTGTCATTATTTATATGTATATTTGGTATTGGTAGCAACCTTATGTTAAATAAAGAAGCTGGGTTATCACCTAATGTAGTGTGTGGACATTCCTTTGCGGGGGTTTTGGGGGGCCACTGTACTTAAGAGCCTAAGAGTACCAACTCGTGAAATCTTAAGCCTGGCTGCTCACCACATTTACCAAATTGAGAGCCTTGCTGGGGTTGTTTTGTGCTTTTAGCCTATCATCTAGGTGGCAGATGTACGGATACTCCCCCTTCAGTCTTTAGAACTGCAAATCCTGGGACATTAGTGCATAGTTCAGAAGTATTGAATCCAATAGGGCAAAAATTTGAAATTCTAAATAAAATAATAAAAAAATGGACAAAACCAAACATTTGGAATGAGAACTGTTTTTTTCATCTACTATTGGCGCAAAGTAGTGCAGGCACAAGTGTTTGTGTTTTCTCAAGGTTTACAAACGGAGTAGAGGAACTCAATGTCTCCGTATTAGCCTACACTCATGCGACAAATGGCTGCTATTAAAGAAACATAAGGAAAAAAGAAATTGAAAATTAAGGCAACAATAGTAATATTAGGTCGCAAAGGTACCAATGTATGATATCGATACAGAAAAGTTCCTCACAATTTAAGAATTACTATAAATCAACAATGGGAGACAGACTCTTAAGAATTATATTGCTTAAAATACAGAACTGGAAAACATTGGTAGATTTTTATCATTCTTTTGCAATATGTATATCAGGAGGAAGATAGGAGGAAGTTGCCTCTACTCAATGTGAATATTGAACTGGAGTCATATTCTATTTGCTGGCTAACTGTATATCATGGAGCAGGAGAGTATTATAATTAATCTCTAATTATAAACCCAACATACATGAAATAAGAGTTCTAGAGAAGGGCCTAGGGTTTCTACCAAACACAACAAATTAGGTGTTAGAATAAAATTCAAACAATTTATGAGAAAGGTTCCTTTTAGGAGAATATTTTGAAAATAATGCCTTTAATGGCGAGAAGAACCAGTCTGGGTTATGTAATAAGTCTACATTTACACTTCCAACTCAGTGTCACTCTGTGGAAGCACTGAGTTTTGAAAAGAAGATAGTGGCAGATATTCATTGACTAGAAGAACAAGTGGAGCCCAACTCCTTCGTCAATAGTTCTAAGAATGAAAGAGATGTCATTGAATTTCTTGAAAAAAAATAGAGATTGAATCATACGTAGGGCTGACAAAAGAGGTGCAAGGGTCTTAGTGAATCGAGACAATTGCAGGATGTCATGTGTTATTTAAGATTAGAAGTTCCAACCAACAAATTAAAGGGTCTCATAAAGGAGAAAGTTGGAAAATCCCACCATAGCTGCTGGATTAGCAAGAAAGAATAAGAGTTTTTGGTGAAAAATAACATGATTTCCCAAGTTTTGCACTTTACCAAAAGTGGACAAGACCTTAAATAATCCCCTGGGAATACTGATTGTATCAGGAGTGGACTCAATACTGGAACCATTGTCACAGTTTGAGGATGTGTGTGTCTGTGTGTGTGTGTTGCTGTTCTTGTGAGGACAGACACAAGATGGCTTCTGAGACCTTCTATTGTCCCCTCTTGGGACTCCAACTGTCCCAGCACTAAAGAACCACGAGAACAAACACCCCACAGGATGGATAGGTACTGAAACTCTCCCAGTCCTAGACAAACATCCAGCTAGGGTTACAAGGTATTGCATTTGAGGGAACGAATTTGAAAAATGTCAAATCCCTCATGAGCAAGAAGCTATGTGTTTCCTTCTGCACCATTGCTCAAGGAAACATTCTCCATTATGAGTCATACACATGCACACTACAAGACATCCAGCAGATACAAAGTTGTGAGAAAATAATGGGAAACTAACTCACATAAAATGAAAAGGAAGAAAGCAAAAACTTCATACATGTGCAGGACAGCTCTCAGAACAAACATGGTGGCCATCCTATTTGTGAACTTGGGACAGCCCCCTTTCAGAATTCCTGACCCTACATCCCTTGCCCAATCTCAGAACATCGCAGCCCACTCAGCACAGGTTCAACCAATATCCCTCAACACCACCAAAGGGGAGCACAGATAAAACTTTAAAAGCCACCTGGCCCAATCTGTCAGGGTAATTCCCTGGGAGAGGTGTCCCCAGTTGTGGAGACATGGAGTATTGGGATCCTGAACATGCAGTTTTGAAATGAGATACTGGTTATTGTGAGGTGAAAGAAGCATGTGGAATTTCTAGAAGTAAAGTGAGAGATTCTTGTGGAGAAAGGAAAATATCGTGTTGGGGAGTTGTAAAGAAAAAAAAAGTAAAGGGAGTTGTAAAGTAAAGAAACATTGATTTTGTGAAGGAGGGAGATATTGAGTTGTAGTGGAAAAAGGTGGTTATTACCTTTGAAAGGGCACAGAGGGTTTTCACATTTGGAAGGCAGCAGCAAGGCAGTCTGTGGGAGCAGAAGGAGAAAGAGACTATCTGAAAGAGTGAGGGTATACAAAGTAAGGATTCTGATCTGAATGTGCGAGTTACCATTGGGAGAGGCATGAAGGAGAGATTCATGTGTCAAGAAAGGAAGAAGTTGTGCTTCAGGGTGATATAAGAGTGATATTGTTCAGGAGCAGAGGCAGAGGGATACCTACCACCAGGAAGGCAAGAAGTGTTAACCGGGAAGAGGAGGAGATAGATACTCTGCAAAGGATAGATTACACCAGTTAGAGGTTGAAGGGAGAAGTTGGTGAAGAGTGAGATATCAATTTGGAGATGCAAGAGGGAGATATTGCTGGAGAAAGAGATTTGGCTTTGATAGAGGGAAGATATATTGTTGGAAGAAGCACAGAGATACCTGGAAAATGAGAGAGATGTTGATTTGAGAGGAAGTATAGAGGTGTCATGTTAAGGGCTAATGGTATGGATTGTATGGTATTGTTTATTTGCAAAGCACCTATACCCAAAGCAAGTGTTTCAAAGTGCTCAAAGAGGGAGGGAGAAAGGGAAAAACAAGTCATTCAGAGCCCTTGAATTTCTGAATGATACCAGTCTGCACGGGCAGAGTGGGTGCATGCAACAAGTGTATATAATACAATGAATGGTGTAGATAACAGCAAAAAGGTCTGACAATGATTCTGCAGTTTTTTTCCAAGTGCATTGAGGTGTCACTATGTAAGGAGGGGACACAAGGGAAAAACAGATAGACGATCTTGAAGGCATGGTGGATTCACATTGTGTAATTGTGAGGTGCAGGAGAGGGGGGGGTCAAGTGAACCCAGTCAGTCAGAAGCTGGGGTAGGTGCTGAGAAACAGGGTCGGACTGGGACAAGAAATAGGCCTGGACAACAACAAAAAAGTGGCCCACCCCTCGCCTCAAAAAAGTGGCCCACCCCTTGCCTCAAAAAAGTGGCTCACCCCTCACCTCCGAAAAAGTGGCCCTCAAACCATCATCCGTGATTCGCGTCAATTCATGACTTTTACAGAAAATGCTACATATTGAGGGTTCATGTGTCTGTTATGTAAGATGTTTACCGGCCTATGCTAATGCGCTTGCTCTTAAGTGCCACATGTTCGCCGCATGCCCCACTTAGAGAAAAGGTACAATGCCGTTAATGCGATTCAGCAGAAGGCAGTATTTCATGGGATGGATGGGTTTTGGGGGGTGCAGGGTTGGGGAACAGGCGGCTATTAGGGGTAGTCGGGTCATCCCGGATGTTCATCATGAAAATCTTGCCACCCTACACTGTGCACCTCGACTACAAAAAATTGTACAGACTCCTCTCGTACCTTGCTCTGAATGAAATCTATAAAAGCAGAGGTACTTAGAAAACGGCAGGTTGACGTACTACATGGTCGATTTCAGCCACCATGTTGCACAGACATTCCTTCATTATAAAGGCTGGTGGCCTGGGATTTGGTGGCGATCAATGACTTTCTCTTGGCCTCCAGCCAGGTTAAAGCAATTATGATGTCCGGCTTTCATTTTAATGCGTCGGAGGCTTCCTCATTTTATGGCACAAACACCTGCTTCCCAATCCCCCTTGAAGCCCACCTCCCCCACACACCCAGCCCACAAGACTCTCCTCAACGTCCATCGCACGCAGTCTTTACCAGACCCGAGAGTTACCTCTCATTCCACCAGAAACCTTGAAAACAATCCTTCTTGTGCATATACTGTTTTTATTTTTCCAAGTATGCCAAATATTTTACCATTTGAGGCAAATGGTGAGATGTACAACTTGTCCATGTATGGTTGTTATTATGTTATGTCATGTTCCATCCCAGCCATCTTTTACCATCCGTGATAACTGCCTAAATGAAAGTTTGCTTTCCAATCTGTGCAGCTTTCTTTCCGTGTCTGAATCCAAATTTCATTTGAACAAAATACATATATTACTTTCTATGCAGCCCAGCGATCATTCGCATCCAGCCGCTCAGTTGTACTTCCATGCCTACTTTAACTTGCATCCTTCTTTTGTGCCTCTTGCTTTCACTCTCTGCTGTTCCCGCTCATCTTTTCCCCCAGTTGTAACCCCTCCCCACAGTAAGGTCATGGAAGCCTATGGTGGAAAAATAAAGCTCATAGGTGATCCCCTGACATCAGAATAGTCAAGCACGAGAGACAAGGCATATGTGCAACTTCTGCTCATAACATTCTTGTGTCTCTCGCCATCCAGAAATGTAAGGGACCACCATTAGAACTAACCCCGCCGCGTCCGTGAAAACGCACTGAGCTAGCTGGTGGTGGGCTCGCTGCCCCTGCCTCATCCTGTATTTGCCAAACCACTGCACTGTCTTTCTAGCTCTTAATATTGCAAATTCCTTGGCTAGGTGCAAAATATGGGCAAAGACGTTAGGGTGTTAAAGGCACTGGTAAGTACCATAGCAGCACACCACTGTCTTGTTGTTTTTTTAATTAAGGTAACCGCGCTATTGCAGTATCCATGAGAGATAGATTGAGACTTTAATAAGGAAATCACTTTTATTATTTTCTTCCCATAGAACTATGTATAGGTTCTATGCAGTGCACATTCCAAGCATTGCTTATTAAGTCAGCTGAAAAACGTAACTCGAAGCAGCAGGTAGCAAGTCATTTTGTTTACACCAGTAGCCATTTTCAATTTCAGCTGCTTTTTAGAAAATGTGTCATGTCAGAGTTTAATCATGTAGCCATGCTTGAGCAGTTGCTAATCCGACTTCTGTCTCCATGTTGCGACAGGTGTAACTTTTTCATATAGACTCAAGATGGAGGGCAGGAATTGTGGATATATAATAGGAACAAGCATCCATCCACACTACACCGAGGCACTGTGTGTACCTCAAACTGGCCCAGTAATTCGGGGGTGGATTTCAGACTCCATGCCCATCCAAACTTTGCTTGGCCTCTCTGCTGAGACTGACAACAGGGTTCCATGTTGTGCCAATGCCACCAGTGTTTAGAGGCAAAATTAAATGGAAAAGAACAAAAGAACACACATTCGTAGAATTATCCCAACGAAGGGTGAACCATGTTGTTCTATGACCAAAATTACAGCAGTGTGGACAAGAATCGCAAACCAGAGGACCCACGCACAGTAAGCCCCCTTCTAAGAAAGGCAAAACATATGTACATGCCTTGCCAATACAATTGGGGCTCCTAATATTTAACATTCTCTAGACACTGAATGTGTTCATGAACATCATTGTGCAGCTTTCTCCTACCGAGCTGTGCTATCCTGCTCGGCTCGCACTGGTGCCCTGCCCGGGGCGCATGGAATGCTAAAGCACGCGCACCATGGCCCCTGAAGGTGCTGGGGGGGCGGGGGGATTACCAGGCCGTGGGATGCTTTCGGTGGAACATGCATGCAGGTGAATGATGGAAGTAGGTGTTACTACTTGATGTGTCATGTCAGAGTTTAATCAAATCAGCGCGAAAGCTTTCAGCGCACCAAAGAACATTTCTATGAATTAAACCAGTTCCCAAATGTAATAGTTGCCATAGATTGCACACATATCCCAATTAAGACCACTGTGAACAATGAGCACATTTATGTGAATCGAAAGAATTATCACTCCATAAATGCGCAGATGATTTTTTATGCGAAATATATATTAGTTACCAATGCTCTTTTCAAGATGCCAAGCTCCACATATGACAGCTACATTTTTAATCATAGTCAAATAAAGAGGCAACTCGAGACACCGGTGTTCGGTGATGGCTGGCTGCTAGTAAAGCTTAAGTAACATTATGGACCTGATTCACAGAAGCATTTTATAATGGAACAATCCCATAGGAATTACGCTCTGTGAATTAGGCCCATGTGTGGTTAGAATTCAAATCAAATGCGCGTTGCCGGTAGAGCCTCATTTGCAAGTGACATAGTGTTGGTTTATTTTCGGAGAATCAGCATGCAATTGTAGTCACCTGTTTTCCCTTTTCAAGGTGACAGCGGCTATGGGTTAAGGCCTTACCTGTTCACCCTAACTCCAACCCACAAATAGAGGGGAGAGCAAGTACAATGCTGCACATGGTAAAAGTCGGAATGACATTGAACAGAGATTTGGGATTCAAAAGCCTCAATTTAGGTGCCTCCATCATTCATGGGGTGCCCTTCAATATGATCCATAGTTTGTTTGCAAACTAGCATTGTCTCGCTGTATTCTTCACAACGTAGTCATGCGAAGAGGCGGCCCTGAGTCACTACAGGTGATGATATGATGGGCCTTACGAGAATAGTACTAGTACTAGTCCTTACCTCAGTGGCTGGCTGGCTGTTGGGCTGCCCTGCTGTCTGTGGACTGTGGCCTGTGGCAGTGGCACTGGGCACTGTCTGCTGGCCGCCTCACCTGCTACCTGGTGGTCCTCCTGTGTGTGGGAACTGGGCACTGGACTGTCGGCCTCCAATTTGTCTGGTGAGGTCCAGCTCAGTGGTGCCTGGTGGTGGTGCCTCTCTCTGTCTCTCTGCCAGAGTGCTGCCTGCTGCGCTGTGTCGGTGTGACTGCGGCGTGCCCAAATAAATCAGGGCCAGCCCAGGGTGGGCCGGAGAGGCAAGCGAGGCCCAAGGCAATTAGAAAGAGCAGCAAATGGGTGGGCACTGCAGGGCAGCCTTCCCAGCCGAATTTCCATTCATTGGCTTTTCTGCGGCGCCAGCGGCCCCGGGCCCCAGCCCATCCCCCAGGCACAAGTTGAAGACAGTTGCTTTCAACTTTGCAAAGAAGTGTTACTTACTTCCTGCAAAGTTGAAGCAATTGTCTGTGAAATGTGTCACTGTTCTGGCAGTGCCGGCCCCAGGCAGGCTCCCAGCTCAGCCCTCAGCCCTGCAGGCAGGCAGGCTGCCCCCCCCCAGGGTCAGGACTCAGAGGGAGGCAGGTGTTACAATTGCTTTATTGTGTGTTTGCAATTCCTTCAGCCTGCCTCCCTCCCACAGATCAAAGAAACGTTCTGGCCTGGCCATTGCAGGCCCGAGCGGAGCGCAAGCCGGCGAGCACACACGGCACTGGCCCCCTGCAGCCCCCGGTGGCCTACGACGCTGTGAATGAATTATGCATGCATCTGGATCTGCATGCATCATACATTATGTTGCATGCATGATGCAGATGCAATCATCAAAGCAAGGTAACATCTATTGTGTTACCTTGCTAAGATGATTCTGCAGATGGCAGACAGTGCCGCCACCGCGCAGCGCCGGTGCCTCCCCCTCCTGGCTCCCTGCCCTGCTGCACAGCACAGCCCAGCCCTGCCCAGGCGGCCCAAGCCCCCCCCATCTGACTTCCCGGCTGCGGGCAGCCTCCTGCTCTGACTCTGAGCCCTTGGAGCCATTCGCGAGCTGCTGCTCTGTGGTGCTCGGCACACACACACACACACACTAGGCCGGCCCGGGGCCGCCGGGCCTGCCAAAAGAAACCGGCCCAGAGGTGGCTGCTGGAAAACCGGCCCCAGGGGACCCCAAAGTCTTTCAGCCATATGCCGAAACACCGAAAGGGCCAGTTCGAGCCTGCTGAGAAATGCCACTCTCATGGGTCATTGACCAAGTGCAGTAACGATGAGGCAAGTGCAAGGCCCGGAGGCAAGTGCAAGAGGACTGGTGAGAGTGCCAGTGACCTGTGAGAATCTGAGGTACACCAGGCGTCCAGTCAGCAGGCTACACGGAAACAGAGGGAGAAAGGGACAGAGTGGAGAGAAAGGTTAGCACAGTAGAGGGAGAGAGAAGGAAGAGGAGAAGAGGAATGTCCTAAGGAGTTTCTGGAACTTAAGGAGATCAGGCTCAAGACAGAGTGTGATAGGGAGGCTATTCCAAAGGGAGGCCCTGCAGAGGATAAAGATCTCCCTCCAAATCTCTGCTTGGAGAACCGGCTCACTCGCAGAAGGTTGGTGGTAGATGAGCGGAGCGCACGGGAAGGACAGTATTTAGGTAGGCAACGTTGCAGATAGGTAGATCCGAGGCTCCAGAAAGCCTTGTGAACAATGCAGAGGGTCTTGAACTTGATCCTTGCAACCAGAGGGAGCCAGTGGAGGGATTTCAAGGCCAGAGAGATGCAGTCCCTGGGCTTGAGGCCAAGGATAAGTCTTGCAGTTCTGTTCTAGATGATTTGCAGAGGGCGCAGAGTGAAGGCAGGGAGATTGAGAAAGAGGCTGTTGCAGTAGTCCAGCCTTGAGAGAACCAGGGCTCTTGAGACAGTGAGCCACTGGAGGTAGGTGAGAAAAGGATGAGTACCTCTGAGGAGGTGTAGCTGGTATTTGGACTTTTTAGTGATGTCCGAAATGTGAGTGGAGAAGGAGACAGTGGAGTCAAAGATGACCCCAAGGTTTTTTCGCCTCACAGGTGGGTGCGGGCGCAGGGTGAGAGTGGGAAAGCAGGAGCAGGAGTCCCAATGCAAACGATCTCAGTATTACGGGCATTGAGGCAGAGGTTGTTTGCAGCACACCATGACTGAATTGCGCACAGTCAGATATGAGCGAGGGGCAGGAGGTGGCAGAGGGTAGCCTGAAAGAGAGTTGCATGTCATCCGAATAACACTGGAAGTTAGAGATGAAAGTGGCAATTGCACGTGCAAGGAGGAGGAGGAGGGAGATTCTTAGCTGAAGATAGGCTCAAAGGAAAAGGATGAGAGTCAGATTGAAGAAGGAGCGTACTGTGAAGAAAAGCAGAAAAAAAGGAGATATAGAAGAGAATTGTACTAAGATGAAAAATATCTACTGAGAAATTGATATTTGCAGGAAGAACAGAAGGGATACCTTCTGGAGAGCCAAGACACTAAGCGACTGAGAGATAGAGCCAAAACATCCTTGGTAGGTGAGCTTAGACAATGATGTTCTGGAGGACAATATTGGTCTACAGGACTGTGTAGAGATGGACAGAAAAACAAGATGGGGCCATTATGCTGGGGAGGAATCAGGACAGCCTTGAATCGAAAATCCAGAGGAGAAGGGGTGGAAGGTAAAAAGAGTGGTGGTCCACTGTACCTCACCTGGACGCACACAAAAAATGTAAATGAATATTAAAGTGTCCAAAGGAAAATCCTTAAGGGACAGTAGACAGAAGACCCCCTCACCAGCTCCCTCCCCCGTCACCCTGAACTATTCGGGCTGCATGAGAGGTATGGATCCATGTCTGGGAAAACCTGCAGTTCAAACAGCGGCTCAAAGGACAAGATAATTTCCTTTGGACGAATGTTGCAAGATCAGCCGACACCCTCCTTGAAATGGGAAGAATTTATTTTGGCACTTTTGCGTTTTGGAAAATCTTTGGACACTTTGGTTTCAACTGTCACATGGATTATTTTTGATTTCTGGAGAAATTGTATATTCCTTTTAAGAACCACTTTGAAGCAAGAGGGGAGGAAGTCCCTGGTTCTGTTGAGCCCACAAGTCAGAGAAACCGGGCCTTCCTTTTACCCACACACTCAGAATAACTTCCGGACACCCTTGCTTATTTTCGCTATTGCCAGACTTTTACCCTCACCTTGAGCCATTACGTTTTAGTTTGCGCACCAAGTTTAATATAAATCCTTGAAATATATGCTGATGGGTGGTCTCTTTTCTGAGAATACGATGACAGTCCTAGTGGACCTGTCACAGTGCATGTACAACATATAATTACCTTCTTTACATCATTAAACTTCAATGAAAAATAAAGAATACATTGCAGTCCAGCTGAACGCTTTAGTATATATTACAACATATGAAAATGTCCTCAAAACAATAGCAAACATATAATTTCAATAAATATTGAAATGGAAGCAATGTAAATTCATAGCACGTGTTCAGTGACAGCGCTGCAGTCAAATAAATATAAATGCATGTAAAGAACTATATCTACGCTTTGGTAAAGATAAAATCCCAAATATTTTGGATCATGGTTTTCAAATCCATGTCAGCCTCCTTTCTTCAGAGCAAAGCAGCTGCGTCAGCTGTATTTTTTTTTAAATGGAAACCATTATGCTTGATTGTTGAATAGAGTGGTTCGATGTCCTGTTTCACTCTCCTCAGCCCTGTTAGGGAATGCATACAATTTACCTTGTCTGGAGGTAGACGTGGCCTCTGATGACACTTGCTTCACCCTGAAGCTCATTTCTCAAAATCTGTCAGAATATGCAATCATAATGCGTCCAGTGGGTCCCTGGTGCATTGAGCTGCTGTGAAAGAGGCTTCGCCTGAAATAGCCTGGCGCATTTCAAATACCTTTTTCCGCAGTTCTCGTCTTACGAATATTGCATGGAAGGCATTTAGAAGAAAATACAGGGATGCCATTGTGAAAGGTACCAATATGTTTAAAGGTAATCATACAGTTTTCTATCATACATTTATGTATGTTGTTTCACTGTATATTTTTCATATGTATTTGAAATACATGAATGCCAATTAACTGTCAGAATCTGAAATTACTCCAATCTCAAAAAAGCAGATGTACTGTTAAATAGGAGCGGAATTGTAACGCAAAACAGCAAATTCCAGCCAGGCTTTCAAAATGTCCAACAACTAGATTTGACTATTTGGTATTTTGTAGAGTCAAGCTCTTCTGCAAACAACTTAGATGTACACACGTGCAAAACAGCCTCAATTCTCAGATGTTCAATTCACTTCTCAGTGTTTCTGTTTTTGGTTTACCCTTATATATTGTAAGAGCCCTTGGGAAGTGCTATTCTTCTGTTTTTGCACTGAATCAACCTTTCATCCAGTTTATTACTACTGACTCATTATGAGTTTGGTGGTAAACCACTGGTAAATCTGTTAATTTAGCACCAAAATCGCCAAAATCACTTACCATTACCACCACTTGATCCTGTGGCATTGCCACAGGATTACGAGCGGTGGGATGGCAGTGTAAATCCCCATTTAGGTTTCTATGGGAATGTTTGGCAGATTTATCGTGAGTGGTAATTCCACATGGTAAATCCGCCAATTGTTGGAAGGAAAACCCCTGGTGGTGTGACAATGCAGCAGTAAGGGAATTACTGCCATTAGTACCGGACAAAACTAATGAGGACCTATGTACTGGCTCAGGATGCTATCGACAACACTGGTTTTATAAGAGCATTTAGCCAATATGCTGATTGCAAACATGAGGTGTGTGTGGTTTATAGCAAACATAGGGGGAGCCATATTTGTATTTGTATTTGTATTTGTATTTGCATTTTATTTGTATTGTATTAAGCACCTTAAACCAAAGGGCTGTACATAGGATACACAATGGTTACAAAATAAATTTATAGAGAATAAAATCCAGAAAACAGTCACTGAGAGATGTTGAAGTAGATGAGATTTCAGAGAACCACGAAACAGAAAATAAGTGGAGATAGAGCGAAGAGAAAGCAGAAGAATGTTCCAATGAAAAGGAGCAACAAGCTCAAAGGAACAAAAACGAGACTGTGCACACACGGGACAGGCAGCTAAAAGTAAGAATTGAGAAGAAGATCGGAGAGAGCGTAACGGCATATAGAAGGATATTAGTGCAGAAGGATAGCTGGGAGCAAGACCAATACAGAGATTTAAATACAAGACGAAGAAAGTTGAATTTAATTTGAGAATGAAAGGGTAACCAGCCAAGTGTTTCAAGAGAAGCAGTAATAGAGTCGTCATATGAGAGAAGGCACAGACGACGAATAAAAGAGTTGAACACTGATTTAAGAGGGGCATGATGAGAGTTAGGGAGCCCAAACAGGGCAGACGAGCAGTAGAAAAGCTGAAATAAAATTAGAGAAGAAATTACCAGTTTAGATGCCTGAAAAGTAAGAAATGGACGAGCCTTGCAAATATTATAGAGATGAAGGTGACAGGAATGGTCAGTTAATGAGATGTGGTGAAAGAAAGAGAGATTTGTGTCAAAGTAAACATCGGGATTATGAGCTCTGGGTGAGATTGGAAGCTTGGATGGGGGAAAAGATATAAAAGAGGGTGTAAGATGAGGAGAAAGATTGCTAGCGGGGAAAAGGCAATACCTCGGTCTTCAAGCGTTGAGGGTGAGATAGAGGGAGCACATCCAGGTTTTAATTGCAGCCAAGCAAGCAGAAAGAGTGAAATGAATTTCAGGAGAAAAAGAAGAGCAGTAAAGAAATAGTTGGGTGACGTCCACATAGAAGTGGTGGGACAGCCAAAGGAAGAAATAAACTCTGCAAGACAAGATTTGTACAGCGAGAATAAGAAAGGGCCCAGTACTGACCCTTGAGGCACACTGTGGGCAAGTGAGAACGATTCAGAGGACTTGCCTGCCCAAGTGACCGAAAATCTTCTATTAGAAAGATAAGAGTGGAACCAAGACAAAACAGTACCTGAAAGACCAAAAGACAAAAGTGAAGCGAAGAATAAAGAGTGATCAAAAGAGTTGAATGCCGCCGATAGATCTAGAAGAATGAGAAAGGATGAGTGCTTAGAATACCGCGCTGAAAGAAGGGGGTTCTACAGTAAAACAAGAACAGTTTCTGTAGAATGAAAAGGGCGGAAACCAGACTGAAATTTGGGGAGAATAAAAGAATTAGAGACAAACGTGGAAATCTGAGAATAGACAAGCCATTCTAGAAGTTTTGAGAGATAAGGCAATAAAGAAATTGGGCGAATGTTTGAGACAAGCAGAGGATTCGCGGTGGGCTTCTTATAATAGATGCATGCTTAAATTATGTGGGAAAAGTGGAAGTAGAGAGACAGATATTAAAAAAGGAGACATATAACATAAAACTTTCAAAGGTGCTAGTGCAATTAGACATGGTATTATGATTAGGGCAAACATTGCATTAGTGTAAAATAAAGCATAGTCTTTCAATGTAATGTTGAACTTGCCCATATTTTGACATAGTGCTTATTTTAATCCATAATAATGCTGAGAAACATTTCCCAGATGAAAAAAGGAATTAGAAGAATATGTTTTTGAACTAGGTCAGGTCACATTGCTGCTGAGTTTGCCCGATGTCACTATCATTGCACCACATCAGCTCCATATGGCTCTTCCTTGGAGCCCCAGTTTGGATTCTGATTACCTTTTCTGACCCACTTGGTGCTCACTACCATATTTCTGAACGACATGGCCGAAATACCCATAGTTCTGCCCCTGTAGCCTCAGTACCATGTTATTGACCTAGTGCTGCTCTTAGTGAATAGTTCTGTTTAACGTCACTGTCAGGTCCTAGGTTGTGCCCCAATATTGCTCTCATTGGCTACATTGATGCACATGGGGCCCCCACTGCCACATGCTGTCCCAAATATGATCTTAGTGTGCAATTGCTGCCCCAATGCATCTTTCAGTATATGTGTTCTTGCCTATGTGGCACTTACTGAAACATTTCGGCCCCAATGTCTCTCTCTCCATCTTTCCAGGGTTTAGCTCATGAGGATCTCGCTGCATGTTGCACACAAACACATTTCCGCCCTATCCCGCATGCCCCTTCCTCACTCTGGTTCATTTACAGCCCTCAAGTGGAATCAAGAAGCAAGCAATAGACCAGGGCTCACTAGCACCAACATTTGCTCACAGGGACGCTGCTGGTCCTCATGTGGGAGGTTCCATGTCTTAAAATCGCAGTAAAAATGGTAGTGAATACAAAATATTGAGGCAAAAATGCAGTGGTGTTTTGCGCCTCAATCATGTAAAGGATGCGGGGGACACCCCTGCCATCCCCGGACCCATTATACCATTTAAGAGGAGCGGGGGATACCCCCACAACCCACGCTCGCCTTAAATCGCATAATGGGGTACACCTTGGCTGGATCAAACCACAGCATTTTTGCCGCAATTTGTTTTACTGGCAACATTTCTGCCACGATTATATTACCAGATACCATGTGGGATGGTGCCCGATCATCCATAGGTGAATTCAGAATGACTGCCCTTTGAGCAGTGGCTGACAATGTCGTCCATAACGGTCCACATCAGATCGACTGACAGGCTGCAGTTTGCAGCACAGAAGACACAGCTCTCCACAATGGAAGGGCATGACCCTGTCACTCATTACATACAATACATCACTGCCTTTTGTCAGAAATGTTGTTTTAGAATTATATTCAGGCTTTGTCTCCTCCATCATATCCCCAGACTACATTCCCTTAGTAAATACATTGCACAATTTAGTGTGTTAGGCAGAATTATATGCAGAACCCTTTGGGAACACCCCACACAATTAAGACTACAAGTGACAGTACAAATTCACCTTTAGTACAAGCCTGTACTACACAGTAAAGTGGTAGCGATGGCTTAGCAGCCAGACTTATCTCAAGAGCAAGTGACCTGTATCAATAGTTACACAAAGGACAGCAATTACTATGATTCAAAGAAACACTGACTCAAGGTTTCTGAGTAAAAGAATATACATTTATTTACACATCAGTTGAAAAACATTTCACTAAAGTAAAGCAGTTTAGAAATAACACTTTTCAATACACCACACCACTCCCAATAGATTCTGGACAAGTTAAGCTAAAAAATGAAGTGTGAGCAAAATGGCACTCCATTAATTAAAAGGGAGGGAAAGACAAAGTTAGACAAAAATTGAGCAGCACCAACAGGTAAGTAAGCAGGGCAATCTAGAAAGAGGAACTACAGTGATGGAATTAAATCAAAAAGGCTTAGGGCCAAAGTTGATAAGACAAAAGTCTTTTGCTCAAGATCACACAGTTCAGGGTAGTTTGCGATTAAGTCTTTGCCAAGAGTTCCGGATGGGGTTGATCGGCAGAAAAGTTAGTTTAAAGAGTAGAGAAGGACAAGGC
The DNA here is from genome assembly GCF_040938575.1 of Ambystoma mexicanum. Classification (NCBI taxonomy): domain Eukaryota; kingdom Metazoa; phylum Chordata; class Amphibia; order Caudata; family Ambystomatidae; genus Ambystoma; species Ambystoma mexicanum. Next base: position 678,008,912 of record NC_090922.1, on the reverse strand, counting down.
CTCGGATTGGTGAAAGGTTTCACACACCTTCACCGTGGCTGGACGAAACGAACAACCGGATTCAAACAGTGACTTCAAATGGAGAAGCAGCAGTAGCTGAGGTGGACTTTCCTGGCAGGTCCTGCAGGCTCACGGTTCCTGAAGCGACTGTCAGACTGACACGAAGTAGGAAGGCTGGAGGGTGCTGCACTGCTCAGGGAAGAAACCAGCAGCAGAGCAAAGCAACAAATAAAAGGTGCATTTATTAAAACCCACGCAGGGTCCGTTCCTCCTGGCTATCCGGTTCACTGTAGCTCTGCACAGCAAATTCAACCAGAGGAGGGAGGCCTGGCTTGGAGTTTGGGTGAACTGTTTGGTCCCACCAGCTCAAGGGGAGAAGATTCCTTGAGGATCTTCCCTGTCGTTGGAGTATGAAGATTCGGACCTGCAGCAGGGCTTCACCGGGCAGTTCAGTCATTGTAAGGGTCCTCTTCTGTCAGCTCCTCTTTGGTTCTTTCGTTCTAAGGTGACTCTGCCTTTCCAGCACCAGAGACCTGCTTTTTATGCAGTTTTCCCCAATTCACACAGCCTGGCTGTCAATCACACAGCAGGGTGGCTGTCCCGCCACAACCAATCAGATCAGAGTGCGACATGAGTCTCCAAGGCGACCCTGTGCAGGGAGTCCTAAACCCCTCCCTCACCCCCAGACATACAGGCGCCTAAGGAGGGCTTCTGTGTAGAAAGGAACCAAACCTGGTTTGGCACGCAGAGTAAAACACTAGAAAGACATTTTAAAAAATAAATGGAAAATAAACCCAGCCAGAACTGTATAAAAACGTATATGGTCTAGCAGGTTTAAGTTCAAGGCTACCAAGATAGCCTAAAACAATACCAAGGTTATTTAAGATAACGGTGGTAGGAAAAATAGGGTAGTTACCACTGCCACCAGCCAAGTCTTAATGAAAGGGAGCGAAACAATGCTCCAAGAGAAACAGACAAAAGGGATAAGTATTAACCCTTTCCAGTACTTTATGTAAGATAGTTTGTACTGGGTCTGTGGATTTTAAATAGACTAATAAAGTCAATGGCAACTTTACATGTTCTGAGAGACAGTAGTCAGTCCCAGAAAATGGAGTCTGAGTTGGGAAGTCTAAAAGGCAACCCTGTGTCACTGCACTGAAGGTGCTGTGTAACACACAGTAAACAGATGGTGCCTGTGGAGTAGGTGAGGCTCCACAGTCCATAAACACAAGAAAATGTTGAACACACACAGCAAAACACATGTAAGAGTGGGGAAAAATGCTCACACTCTTGCCAGATGAGAAAAATAAATCCTAGAAATCCAGCAAACCTGTTGAGGGACTGAGTAGGTAAGGGAAATTAGCCATTCTGGAGAATTCTCCCTAAAATATTCATCCTTAAATTCTAACAGCATCCTACATCAACTTCCGATTTTAATTTACTTTGGGTACTTGTTGAGTACACACTTAGCTTTGAGACCCAACAGAGCACTATTCATTGCTAGGAGTTACTTGCATACATTAGCTGTTTTACAGGAAGAACAGTCTTTTCCAAAAAGCATTTATTACCTGAGTACCATTTAGAGAAGCAGCGAATATTTAACATTCCAAGTCAGTGGGGAACATTTAACAAGGAAGAAAAGGGGTGATGGAGTTGGCCAGAAGGTGATCATCAAGAAGAATACTGATGGGGAGTGAAGAACATTCTCCTTAAAGAGACACAGACTGGGTATGCTTGTTTCATTGTTCTTTCTTCTTTCCATTTCTCCTTCTCTTTTCGGATGGGTTTGGTCATCTGTTGATGCACTAACTGTGGAGGGTCAATGCGTGCTGGCAACTTTGTATATTTTGCACTTGGCATTCTAGGTGTGGCATTCCTCTACTAAAGTACTAAAGTTCATTGAGCTTAGGTATTATTTATGTATGTATGTATCATGGTACTAACCAGTAGGATTCAACCTTGCATACCTGAATCAGATCTGCCTCCATGACGATTGCTGGGATATGAAAGTGTGTGCTATGAGGCGAACACCACTGGACTGTGAGCTAATTGCAGTTGGAACCCAGAGTTGCTCCCCTGCCCCCCTCTTTTTGCCTGCAAATGTTACTGGAGACTGGGGCTGCAGAGGTGCTGCACCCAGGCTCCCTGTGCCTGACTATGGAGTGACACACTGTTGATAACTCCCCCCATCCACACTGAGGGCAAATACTGAATAATACAGGAGAGCTTGATCTGGCTGTCCCTCAACTACAGGAACCAGAGTCCCATAATGCAATATCCTGGTTCTAACTAGTAGGATTCAGCCTTGCACGCCTTCATCCGATCAGCCTCTGTGAAGATTGCTGAGGCATGAAAGCGCACACTAGTAGGAGAACTGATTTCATCTGGGACCCAGAGTTGCACCCCTCTCTTTTTGTCTACGAATGTTGTTGGCGTCTGGGGCTCCAGAGGAGCTGCACCCGGGTTACATATGCCTACACTGTTGATAACTCCACTCCACCTACTGAGGGCAAATACTGAATAATGGAGAAGAGTTGAAACCCAGCTGGATCTGAACAGGAAGCAGAATTCTTTGCTGCAACATCCTGAAGATGACCAGTAAGATTCGACCTTGCCCACCTGAATCAGATCTGCCTCACTGAAGACTGATGATATATGAAAGTGTACGCTGGGAGAACACCACTGTACTGTGAGCTGATTGCAGCTGCCACCCTGCGATTTGCCACTGCCATCCCTCTTTTTGTCTATGTATGTATGTATGTATGTATATATGTATCTCTTATTTATGTATGTATTGATTTATTTGGGCGAGTGAAGTTCTTTCCCCAAATCACTGCAAATTGAATTATCTAAATAGATAGGCAATAATGATAAGCAGGGGGCAATCAGTATGAAGCTTGAAAGCCTATCTTGTATTTCCATCTCAATAGCAATATCCAGCTATTGAGATGGAGAAAAAGAGATACGCTTTCAAATATTAGCAATAAGAAGCAATAGTAGGAGCATAATGTACTGGCAAAGCCAGGACATTGCACTCTGTGAAAGCAAGAAAGAACATGCATGATGATGGGACTGAGCCTGAGGAGGATGAGGAACAGCCAGAAGAAATAGGGATAATGAACAAAGCATAGGAAAGGGAAGATAGACAGTGCAAGAGAGCAGAGATAAGCTGGCGCAAAGTCCTTAAAGACACCTAAAAATGATGCATAAGCATTGAAACTAGGTAGGAAGGAAAGGAGAGCCAATGAACAACAACTAGAGATGGAGAAAGGTGAGATTCAAATGGGAAAATAGAGAGGCGACAGGAACAGGCAAGGGAAAATACGTGATAAGAAGGTGTAAGTGATGAGACAAAGATGAAACATAGATTCTCAGCAGGGGAAAACAGGGAAGAGAATGAGAAATTAAGATAGAAGATGGAGGGGAACAGTCATGACAGAATAGGGCAGCAAAGAAGGAAATCTCAATTTCATTAGAATTGAGATGGTGCGAATGAGAACACATGGGATCGTATGGTAATTTACAAGCACTGCTTTCTTGCTAAAAATAGTATTACGTCACTAGAGTTTGAAGCCTAAATTGATACAAATGGAAAATCATGGCAGTTGATCTGCCGAGGTAAGAAATTGGTGTTTAACTTTTGCTTGCATCAGATCTTAAAGGTTTCTGCCAGTCGGATACCAAGCGGGAGGTACTTTCACATAGTGGCTGCCTTAACAGAGAAGGCACATCCTACCCCCTTGTATATTTAAACGTATGAACATTCAAAAGCCTCAGAGAGGCATATCTAATAAATCTGCTAGGTTTACATAGAGGAAATCTCTTTTTCAAGAATATTGATCCTTGCTCATGGATGGGTTTATGTACTAGACAGAGAACTTTACAGTGACCAGAAGCTAACGCAATACACAAAGGCTTGCAAGATGTGAGCTCTATGATCCCAATGCAATATCATTTGGGCTGTGAGATTCACAATGATGGGCAGCTTATGTACAGAGCCTTGGTGAAATCACAATAGACTAATTTACACAAATCCAGTGTGCTGGAAATTAAAGCATCACCAAAATGAATTTTTCTGGCAAAGGTGAAATAATAATAGCATCTGCAAATGCTTCTTAACTGAAAAACATCATTGTGTAATAGCAGAAAAACATTTAGAGCAGGAATCTAAATGTGAGCAGGAGAAGGCAATGGATTAAAAAAAGAGAATTCTCATAATAAAAATGCCAATGAAGACCAAATGCGAGAACAAATGCGAAGAGCAATGTAAAAGTATAACAATGAAGAGTCCAAGGACAGGGCCTGGAGATTAATACCATAGAAACCAAGGCCATGTGTTTTCTCCAAAAAATACTGGGATAAAACCCGTGAATCTAGAGGTGGGTGGTGAAATCCTTGAGCAGGTGTACTGGTATGTTGACCTGGGAATATGGTTTACAAGTGGGGGGCGATGGAGCAATCAGATCCGTAAGGCCAATTTAACATTACATAAAAACAGTGAGGCATTAAAGACATACCACAATGGACACGGGGGAGGTGCAATAGAACTAGTTATTAAGCTGCATTAGGCACAGCCTAAGGCAACAGTGATGTACAGGGCTGAGATTTGGGGTTACACTGATACAACATCCCTAATAGCCTCTCAAGACATTTTTTTAATGCTATTCTCCTGCTTCCGCAAAGTAACCCAACCATCACCACCCATATGGAGTGTGATCTTTCCCTATTGGTAAAGAAATAGGGATATGACCGGTATACTATTGGGTTGGGTTATGGGGCAGCCAGGAGCTGGCGAAATATCGTGAGGATCTGGAACATGTAATGTCACTGGGGGCTGGCACAGAATTCACTGGGTAACTCATGTAAAAAAGTGGCTTGCTCTACTGGGTCCTGTCTGCCTACTGGTACAATCCACGAACCATTGAGGGAAATATGAAGGATAGGGTGAAGGTTGCCTTCCAGAGATGTAAGCTGACTCGGGCGATGACAACTTCAGTAGCCCCAGGCTCTGGGCCTAGCTATTTAGATTTAAATCAGATGCAGGTATTTGAAAATTATCTGAATGTAAACGAGCCAGCGTATACTCATGCCCTGTTTATGAGGATTCGCTTATGTGGTTTACCAGTCCGAGAATACTCAATTAAAGGTGATGGGACAGGGAGCTCTCTTTGCCCACTGTGGGGTGATGGCATAGAAACCATTGCCCATTTCTTGTTACTTTGCAAAAATTTGAAGGCGCTCAGAATTAAGTATCTGAAACCTTTCTTCCAGCTATTTCACATTGCCACAATCCGGGATGCTTTGCGGTTCTGTAAAATGACTGCGGACTTGAATGTGGTCTATTCTATTTCTAAGTACATCCAAAGGGCATGGCTGAAGAAAACACATGCATTGCATCAGAGTAGGTCCAGCATTTTGCTGGGGGTAAGTCCTCTACTTCATTGCGAAACTTGGAGTTTCGCAGAGCTGGAAAAATGTCAGCAATGTAATTAAAGTCATGTATTTACTGCTTCACCACATTCGGAATACGGCCCTTAGTTTCCATATGCCTGTCTCCAAGGGACCATATACTAGATGGCTTGCTAAATCTGTAATTGCCACCATCCAAAACATGTCTGAAAATTCCATAAATCGCCTACTAACAAGCTACAAGCTACAATCAAAATTACTTGTTAAAGAAAGTGAACAAGTCAAGGTACATACTTGCAAACTAGCAGCAGAAATAACGAGTTGAAATAATGTGATGTGTGTTTAACATACAGACTCTTGATTCGCATCGTAATGTGAATGATACCCCTAATCTAGTTACAAAGCTTGAAAAGAGACTTTGAAAAGTTCACAATAGGAACCCAAACCTTTTGAGAGCCAGTGGCCTCACACTAGCAACATTTTGTTGAAATTTTGAAAGACTAAAGTAAAATGAAGGAATTCACTTTTAGATTTAAGAAGATGTCAGCCAGTAGAATAAACAATGAACAACGAATGCAGTTAGATAAGCAATAATGGTATATGGAAAGCACACATTTGCAATCGACTAAAAAATAAAGAATTATAAGCAAATACGTAACAATGGTATAACAATTGATATTTGGTTAAACATTTCATAAGAACAGTTTCAGATGTTGAAAGAAAAAAGCATAGGGAAGAAAGGATGAGAAATAATCTGAAACATATTGAAGAGGGGGTGACAATCATGGTGGTTTTAAGACTTCTTTGACACTTTAAGACAATAATCAAAAACTGACCACTTACTACAACATTTCTGACGTACAAAAGCAGATTTGGTACATCATTTTTGTATCTATGAACATAGCAAATATATTTTCACCAGGCAACTTTGGTTATGTTTTCAGACCATTTCCAATTCGATGAGATTATGTAGAAATCTACATCATCCATTATGTTAAACAATGTGCGAGAACAGTATCATTAGTATTAGAGTCAAACATCAGTCCTAACAAAATAAAATTGTAACTATTAAGCGAGCACCAAAATTAAACATATTTGTACAGTAAACCCCAAATATCATTGTAAAAAGAGTTTCCATATTTAAAATCGTAACTCATAGAAGTAAATGTTCCGTAGGTAAGCAGAAAGACCAACATATATCAAGAACATTGTTATCAATTCTTCAGATGCTTTTTGGTGTGAGATGTGCCCTACGCAGACCTGGTTTAATGTAACCACTAGGGCCTCAAATCTTCCAAATTACAGGTGATTCAACAATGTTGAATTTTGGTAAAACCTTTTTTTTAAAGAAGTTCTACCGAGTTTCACAACATTTTCTTTAAATGGGCTTATGTTAGTGGTCCTTATTGTTTGTGTTAGGCAGCTTTCATAGCGGCAGAAGTTTGTTGCTGGAGGCAGGCACAAGAGATGTAAGTAAATATTAATAGAGTAGGAAGAAGCTTAAGGATAGGTAGTAGTGTCTGGGGGCTCACTGTTAGGGTTATATTTAGGGTGGGCTTTAAGTAGGCAGTGTTGTACAAAACATTCAGTGATTATAAGTCAGACAACAAAAGTGTCATCTGGTGTGAGACTTGTGAGAAAGAATGCATGAGAGGGAAAACAGTTTGCGTAACCATGAACAACACATGCAAGTGAATCATTTGCATACCTGTGGAAAATACCAGTAATAGTTTTAGGCAAGAGGAGGAACCAAGCAGTCTGTGTCTAAGGGACTGTATTCAGCATACATGCCACAAAAAAAAAGAAGTTATGTTCAGATTGCGTTTCACCAAACAGAGGAGAAGTGAAGGAGAAGCAGCACATACCTTAGGGAAGCTTGTTTGAGACTCATTCTTGCATGATTTCTCTGAGAGGAAGCAGCAGAGTTTCAGGGAGATGAGAGATACACCAGCCAATGTCCATATCTTGAAGCCAGCAGTCAAGGACTGTGACATCTGGTGACACCTTGGAGGAGCAGCAAAGAATCCCTGCATGCTGCTACAGAAAGACTCACCCATGAGCGATTTGTTTTGTGAGGAAATAGCAGAGATTCATAGGGGTGTGTGATGCACCAGTCAAAGTCTGTCTCTTGAATTAAGCAGACAAGGCAGATTACATATGTTGACACCTGTGAGGAAGTGCTGGAGGAGCAGATCATTCCCGAGGGTAGGTTATGCAAGACTCACACTAGCATGATTCTTGGCAGAAGAAGTAGCAGAGATTCAGTGAAGTAGGTGTATGATACACAATCCAACTGATGACACCATGGCAGAGCAGTAGGAACCAGTTTGTGCAAGACTCAAGCTTGAGGTTTGTGGGAGGAAATAGGAGACATTCAGATAAGTTGTGATTCACCAGCCAGTGTTCATCGTTTGAAGTGAGTGGATGAGATACATGCCATTGGGGAACAATTGGAAGGAGCAGAAAATCACAGTGGGTAGTTAGTGCAAGAGTCACGCTTGCTTGACATTTGTGGAAGGAAGTAGTAAAGATTCTGAGAGGCAGATGATGCACCAATCAGTGTCCATCACTTGAAGCAATTGTGTTGGACTAAAACCATGGCGGAGGATCAACAAATGCCTAAGGGTAGCTACGATGACAGCTAAACTCACATGATTTTTTGGGAGGAAGTAACAGATAATTAGTGAGGCAGGTGATTCACCAGTCAGTGTCCATTTCTTAAGGTGAGTGGACAAGACATGTGCCGTTGGGTGAAACATGGGAGAAGAAGCACAGAGCCATCTAAGAGTAGCTTGTACAAGCCTCAATAGTGTGTTATTTTTGTGGAAGAAAGTAGCAGAAATGTTCTATTGGGTGATGCTGAGGAGAATGAGCAGAGAATCCTTGTGGGCAGTTAGGACAAGAGTCACTTTTGCAACATGTCAGTATCCATTTGAGCAATTTGGGAAATATGCTGCTTAATGTTTTTTTTCAATTCTGCAACAGCACTTGCTGTTCGCAGTGGAGATGTCAGAATTGCATGTGGTCAAATGATGTTATCATCCAATACACGTTCCACACCCACCTCACATGTTTCTCTGTAGTACATGCAGTGGTACAAGTACAAAAGCAAAAAAAACAGTGATGGCTGGAAGGTTTTCAGTTAGTCATAACCTCTGGTGCAGCTCTGGGCAACCCCTCTAAACCATTGTTCTTTAGCCTGCCAAGCCATTACAGAAGGGGAAAGACCACATGCAAATCAGGCTTGGTCCCAGCCAAAGAGGGTCAGTCCAACCAGAACTGCTAATTGACATCCCTTTTGCATGAGACCACAAGCATCCAAAACATGGTTCGCCCTTGTTGGGCCTCATCAGTGAGGAGTAGCTTGGGTTTGTTTTGATTTAGTCACCCCGAGTGGGGCGCGTATGCCCAGACGTGGGTCCCAAGCCTGCTGACCCATGCTACTCCTCACTGATGTCTGGGCATGTGCAAACACCAGACAGCACACAAGGCCAAGGACAAAGGAAAGGGAAGGACTCATCACCTCAGGATAACCAGGAGTTTTCTTTAATTGGAATTCTGGCAGACTACGGAATTATCTTCCCCCACTTATGTCTTGCTCATATCTTGATGTCTAGTCGAAGTATCCAAGGTTAGTAAGCTAGGCACCAACCAAAACAAATTCCATTTGCCACACCAACCATGATTGATAGTGCCAGTCTATTAGATGTCCCTGTAATGATGTATTAGAAATAGTATATATAATTGTATCGGTCCAGATCGAACCATCAGATAGGCATTGACCAATAAAGTAACTAACCCCTATGCATCACACATGTACTTTTCACTATTAACCAATTCAACTTCCCCATTGGTTTTGTAGACTGACAGTAAAATGTAACATCATTGCTGATGTAGTTTTGGTACAATGTTTACTTGCAATCATTGGAAATGTTTAGAGCTATGAGAACAAGATGCTTGAATGCTGTCCCAGCTAACATTCATTTTGAATAAAGCTAGGTTTTGACGCGCACCTGAGTCCTCCATCATTGAATATTATTCTGACCCATTGTGTGTTGTTGGGTGGACCTTTACATGTGTTAGCAGAGGATGGTTCACTAGGAATTTCTGGACTATCAAGAGCTTATTGCTGCGTCCCCTTGGACACCAAGGGTGATCTGTGGAGTGCAGAGATACCGTGCACTTGAGAAGAGAGGTCACCAGGTACCAACACTGCTGAAAATTTCTGCCCGGTCTACACAGGTTGCTCCTCTAGGCATGGTGGAGAGCAGACAGACAGCAGAGACTCGACGCCAAAGACCCTCAGAGAATCCATAGATGTGAGTATGAAATGTGCACGCCAAAACTGGAAAGTGTTTTTTGTGTGTTATTGATTTATGAGAAATAGAGATGATAAAAGATTGGATACTTTCGACAAGGGTTGAGGAAGACCACATGGTAAGCCTTTTTAAGGAGCAGAGATAAAGAGAAGAATCCCTGCATTTACAGAAATACAGCTGTATTTTGATTTGCGTTAATGCTTGCTGGGGCCAGCCTTGTGTTGTGGGGTAATGTAGAATGGTTTAGGTGTTTTTTTTGTATTGATAGAAGAAGTGAATTGGTGTTGTGGACCAGAAAAAGGGGTCGAGAGTGTGAGCAACATTTTTGGTGCTGCTCCAAAGAAGGATTGTGTGTTACAGGGGACTCAGTCTAAGGAAGAGACATAGGTGTGGTAATATTGGGGGAACTATTGTGGGGAGGGGTTTGTTACTAGCACGGTTCAGTTCTAGTAGGAAGTTTATTTAATGAACTAAACCAATGCTTCCTTGTAGACAATATTGCTTTTCTTTCCTATAGGTGCTAGTGTGAACAAATTGCCTTTGTTTCCAGCTCTGGAGAAAGGCATATAAAGCTGACCATGAGAAAAGCATGAATCCCATCAATCGGTTCCAGCTATTTTGAGTTGGAGCTTTGAGATTGCACAGTGACATTATTGGTGTCACAAGCTACAGCTGAGACAGCAGCAACCTCATCATAAGTGCCGTACATGTAGGGCTGAAGCGTGTAAGCTTGAAGTGCCATACCCTCACGTGTGCAGCTGAAGCATGTAAGCTTCATACTGTTGAGATGGCATACATTAATCAACTTGTGGCAAATGAAATTTCTGTAATTATAATGAGAGGTTTGCCATGATGTGACAGACAACGTCATAGCGGACACTATTAAAGAGACATGCAACGTTTCCTGTCACCCTCATAACTACAAAAGCACCATATTGTGGCATGCGCATGACTTCAAAAGTGAGTGCCGCTGATGTCTGCTAGAATGCAGGTAGTGTCAAAAGTTTAGAAAAAATTAGCTGCTGATGTTTTCATGAACTGCTGAACTTTAGGAACAATGTACGTAGATTCACGGCAGAGCCATATGGAAAGGGTAAGCATTGCTTAAAAAAACAAAAATTAGACAAATCTATATTTTAGATATTTTACATTGCCATATTTCAGGTTTGTAGCATGTTGGGAAGTATGCTGAACATGTTGAACAGACACACATATATCCAGAGATTTTTGTTTTATATATAGAGAGATTATGGTGGATTCTCCTATTGTTAATTTGTGTAAATCACTTCCCCGATATAAAACTAAAATCATTAAATACCACATTGAGTGGGTTAAAGATATGGCTGGCAAGATGCTTATGCCATAGCCTCAATACGGCACTCATCAAAAGACGATGCTGCAACCCCTGTGCACATGTTTGCATGCCATACACAAGGGAAATCAATTACAGAACAGATTGGACATATTGGAGCTGTGGAAAATGTTCGAGGAAGAGAAGGCGGAGCAAGGCAAAACCCATGGATGTTTAACGAGCATGACAGAGCGGGAACACAGGCCACAGCTCCTCCTCCTCCTTTTCCCCAAACTAGTGACCCATCCTCGAATGTAAATGGATTATATACATTAAAGGCAGCAGCTGCAGGGTATTCCAATCCCATATATGCGCCCAGAGGATAAAGTGATGAAGATGATATGCGAGGAGAGAAACTGAGCAAGCAAAGGCCATTGTTATTGCAGGAAGAATCTGAGGGGCCGTGCAAGGTGCAAGCAAAGTTATCAGAAGAAAATGAGGAGTATCAGGGAGCAAAAAGCATGCAGGGCAAAAAAGTTGAAACAACAATTGTGCCAGATAAATGGATTGGAGGGCAAATAATATTGAAACTTGATGGAAAGGGCATTGATGAATTTAAAGAGTAGGCGAGGGGAGGTAGAGACAGACAGGAGACAGAAAATGAGGAGTGGTTGGTGGAATAGTGAGAAAGGGAAATACAAAGAGAGCAAATGAGAGGAAGACAGGGAAAGAGAAAAGAGATGGGAGGAGAGAGGAAGAAAAAGAAAGAGAAAGACGACAAGCTGAAGAGAGGAAAAAGGAAAGATGTTTAGAGAGACGCCACAAAGAAGTTGATGATATTGTGGGTAGCCACACATTGTTAGACAGGAGAGAAGAAGACATTATAAGAATAAATAGTTGCAGGTTATACAGGAACCGAAGGGATGGCACTACTATAGAGAGAGTTTGGAAAAATATCAGCAGAATGAAGGCAGGGATGTATTGGAAGAGGTAATGAGTGGGACATATGGGAGAGATCCCCTGAGATCACTAGAGTTTGAGGACAGAGAGGACAAAGAAGAAGAAGAAACACCGTCAGAAGAAGAAGATGATGAGGAGAGTGGGGAAGAGAAAGCTGCATGAGACCCTTCTATGGGATCATGTGTAGGGAGAGAGGTAGCTTGGTCAGATTTGGAGGGACCTGCGATAATGTCAGAGCCCATTAAATACCCATGGTTCCCGAGGATGAACTCGAGAAGCCCGGAACGCAAAACACCATATGTAAATAGGCTAAAACTTTTAACAGTATGTAAGAAAATTTACATTACAGATGTGCCAAAAAAGACAAAGGATGTGACTGCACCTGCAGAGAGAAATTCCCCAATGTCAGGAATATCAATGTATGCACAAGGATTGTCTGGGGCTATGGCAATGGTTCCTTTGACAGGCAAATTGCCCATGACCATAGGAGAACATGAGATGGTTATGCCATTGTTATACTCTCGAAACATGCCAGTTAACATATTGGGGAGAGACTTGATGAGTAAGCTAAACATGATGATTTCCTTTACTGAGGACTGAGGAGGAAATAATTTGTTCCACACCGACATTCATTATGTTAATAGTCACATATTCATCAGAGCATTTTACAGTCAGAAAGCACAGAGAGGGGTGCCACTAAACCCAGAGGTATTCCTTAATGGAGTACAGATATAATTGGCATGGCTTCAACTAATACAGCGCAAATTGTTGAGATTACCCACAGAAATATTGTTCAGACTAGAGATACCCACAGATGAGGAGGAAGGAGAAATAATTACAATTGAATAAGAAGCAGCAATAGTAAGAGAGGACAGAGTGATATTACATGGAGTTGATGGCAAAGGGGTAACCTAGCGTACTGTAGTAGTCCTTAGCTCAACACATAGACTAACTGACTTGACTGATGAAGGCATATTTGAAGATGACGACTCAGACAAGGCGATTTTTCATATTACATATCATTTGCAAATAGAGCACAGAGGTTCCCTAATTCATATTATTGGTGAGGAAGGTACTGTCATTTATGCAGTAAGATTTGGCAAAGGTACCGAGTTCATTGTGGAGTAATGGTCCATGTGACATTGGCTTATTAAATGGAGTAGGAACAGTAAAAATAGAAATGAAGAAGATTGCCATTTTCCACAAGTAAACAGAATCCCATGTGCAAGGATAATGACAAGGGTATCTATGAAACTATTGATGTTTTGGTGTGACAAGGTATATTAGTGCCTTCAGAATCACCATGTATCACGGCAGTGTACCCCATAAAAAAGATAAACGGGGGGCTTGGAGATACCTACAGGATTTATGCCCTCTTAACAACATTGTTGAAGCTGAATTCCCCTTAGGGCCAAATCCAGCAATAATATTTGTAATATATGTCTACAGTCAAATATCTTCCAGTGATTGATTTGAAAAATTCTTTCTTTTTGATTGCTCTGCATGAAGACTCACAATATTTGACTGCCTTCACCTATTGAGGCACCAGATTACAGTACAGCCACCTTCCACATGGGTACTGTGACTTCCCCAACATCTTTTATCGAGTGCTTGAAATTAACTTGGTAAATGTCCAAACTGAGGGCATGGTCATATAGCATGTGGATGACTTATTAGTTTGCAGTACAACACAGAAAGAGTGGAGGAAAGACTCTGGAATTATTGACAGTTTTGGCTGAAAATGGGGACCAACGTGAACAAACAAAAATCGCAATATTGTCAGTAAGGTGTATTGTACATAGGCCAGATAATATCAAAGGAGGGGAGAAAAGTGACACCTGAAAGAGCACAAGTGAATAGTAACATGGCCAGGTCAAATGCCACAAAAGCGATGTAATCGTGTTTAGGATTGTGCAATGATTGCAGGGCGTCGGTCTTTCATTACAGCACATTTGTTAGGCCACTTTTAGAAGGGCTGAAAAAGGAGCAGAAAGAGAGGAGAGCTATGGCATGGACAGGTGAGATGATAAACGCATTTGATTCATTGAAAGAATCAATCAGTACAGCCCACCTGTTAGGGATCCCACATTATAATGAAGACTTTTTCTTGTTCTCCTATTCAAATGGAGTTCTGATGATGGCTGTCCTTACACAGGGAACTTCAATGGGACACAAACCACCGGCATATAATAGCGGGATCTTAGATCAAGTAATGAGAGGACATTACCCATCGGAACAAGCATTACCTGCAGCAGCCTTTGCAATTGAGAAGACAGTGTTAGCTAAGGGCATGGTGTTGTGTGACGCAGGACTGCAGGAGATGCGGGCTGATAGAATTGTAGCACGTGACACTACGCCAACACAGTGTATCCTTTAAGGAGTGAGGACTGAACCCTCCATGGCAAAGCCTGCGTTTACTAAGGGCGCAGTGTTGTGTGGCGCAGGACCACAGGAGATGCTGGCCAATAGAATCCTAGCACTTACGCTACACCCACGCAGTGTATCCTTTAAAAGCGAGGACTGAACACTCCATGGCAAAGCCAGCATTGGCTAAGGAGCAGTGTTGTGCGACGCAGGTCTGCAGGAGATGCCGGCCCATAGAATCATACCATGTAACACTAGCAGCATATCCTTTAAGAAGGGAGAACCGGACCCGCTGTGGCAAAGTGTGCATTGGCTAAGTGTATGGATTTGTGTGATGTAGGTGTTTGGTGACGAGGGGGTGTGGTGCACAGTGTGAGTACATGGTGCAGTTGTTGACTAGCAGTGACCAAAAAAGTAAGATGGGTGCGGGAAGGGGGTGCAGCCACTACTGCTCTCTATTAAACTTCCCGGCCTTTGCATGTACTTCCACCTAACCATACTACTTAGTGCAGTATGTCTCCGTGCAGCCCTAAGCTCCCCTATAGCATGTGGCATTTCTTGTGTTTTGTCCCTCCCCCAGGACTCCTCATCTGTTGTTACTATTGTGCTGTGAACTCTATCTCTTAGGCTCTCTCCCACTCTCTAAGTCCACTTCAACTGTGGTTATTGTTGTCCTGTGAACTGTGACCCATTGGGCTCTCTCCAACTCTCTAGGTCCCCCTCAACTGTGGTCATTGCGTACTGTGAACTGTGACCCATTAGGTCTCTCTTACTCTCTAGGTCCCCTTCATCTGTGGTTTTTGTTGTACCATGAACTGTGGCCCATTAGGCTCTCTCCCACTCTCTAGGTCCCCCTCAACTGTGGTTATTGTTGCACTGTGAACTGTAAACTCCCATTAGATTCTCTCCCACTCTCTAGGTCTCCACCCCAATGAGGTTCATGTACTGTGTGTATCATCTGTCTGCGCCTCCTGTTTAATCCCTACTGTTGTGACCGCCCCCCCCTGTGCATCCTGTGTTGCGTGGCTCTGGGCTGTGGATCTCTCCTTTCTCTCTCTCTTTCTCTCTCTCTCTCTCTCTCTCTCTCTCTCTCTCTCTCTCTCTCTCTCTCTCTCTCTCTCTTTCTCTATCTCTCTATCTCTCTCTCTCTCCCTCCTCCTCCTACTTCCCTCCTCGCACCCCCTATGGTGCTCTCTGTTTCTCCCACCTTCCCTAACTGCTACTCTATCTCCTATCCTATCCCTCTCACCAAGTCTGGAAGGAAGACGTTCAAGAGGGACATCCTGGTCTCCAACGCAGGCCTCCCTATCACTGATACCTATATCTGAGCTTTCTCCAGACAGTCTCTCGCTGACATCCTCTTTGTTGTTCCCTCACCAGACCTATGGACCCCTCACATGGTCTAGGCTCTCTCTCCTATCTCTTCCTCTCCCTTTAATGAGGGCATTTGATGGGAGTCTCTCTTAGTGGGGGGTTTCACTCCTCCAATACCATCAGCTTTGTCTATCTGAATGGAACTGTCTTGGTCTAGGGCCCTTAGACCAATCTCCTTCTTTTCGATAGGTGTCTCCCATGTCTTATCAACTTACTTCCTTCTCCTGCTACTCCTTATAGCACTCTTGGGCTCCTCTGCCACCTCCTTCTACTGCTGCCTCTCCGGCACCTTCCTCCTCCTCTCTGGCTACTATACCTCCTCCTGTTTCCACATCGGCTCACTCTCAGGCTCTTCTACCACTTCCACTGGACATACATAAAGCCTGTACCCCACCCCAGAAGGTTTTCAAAGGTGACAATCTGCTCCATGTCGCTACTCTCAACTCTCGCTCTGCTATCAAACACTCCTCTGACATCTGCCATCTCCTCAAAGAACTTGACCTGGATGTCCTTGCTCTCACTGAGAAATGGTTCATGACCAGCTCTGTCACAAGTTTTGACATTCTCCTCCCGGATGGCTAAAATACCCCCCCCCCAACCCAGAACCAACCAACCCAGAGGTGGAGTAGCTTTGATCTTCCCGGAGTGGGTCCCTGCTTCTGTCATTTCTACACAGGCATATTCCTCCTTTGAATGCCTCGTCTATCTCTCCTGGCCTCTCTCTGACTGTGGCCACCATCTACAGGCCACCTGGCCAGGTTGCCCTCTTCCTCTCTGAGTGGGCTGACCTCTCCTCTTCCCTCCTTGCCTCTACCTCTCAACTCCTCCTCCTCGGAGACCTCAACATCCACCTAGATGCATCTAATACCTCCTCTGGGCTCTTCACCAACCTCTGTGACACTCTTTCTATTTCCATTCTCCCCTCTTGTCCGTCACACTCTGCCAGACATAACTTGGATGTTCTCATCTCCTCAGACATCCCCCTCTCTAACCCTCTCACCACTCCTCTCTCTCTTGGACTGACCACTTAATGCTCTCCTCTCACTTGAAACTCTCCGTCACTCAGGCTAAACCTATCCACACCTCTGCCACCTACCTTCTCTGGCATTCGGCCCATGAAGTGTGTGTCAGTAGAGGCTTTTGCCGCTACTTTCTCTGCTCTTCCTATGCATGCGGCTGACTCGCACTCTAACACAGCCCCCTCTAACCTGCATCTTTCTATCTCCAAAACTCTGGATGTCCTTGCACCTGTCATGGCAATCCGCCTGAAGCCTACCTCCAAGTGAAACACTTAATATGACTCTGACCTCGCCGCCCTGAAACAAAGTGCAGGGTGGGTGAGAGGAAGTGGAGGGTTTTGGATGCATTCTCTGACAAACTGGCCTGCGCCTGTTCCAAAGACAATCCAGATATTCTGTCCTGTCCAAGAAGAGAGTGCACATTCAAGGTTGCATCTCTGCGACCTCTAACAACACGGTCAAACTCTTTAAAATCTGCAAGGAGTCTGTCAATCCTTCTGCAGTCTCCATCTCACCTGTTCCCTCTGAGGCCCTCTGTATGGTTCTGGCTTCTCACTTTACCACTAAAACTCAGGACATCCTGTTCTCTCTCACTTCTACCTCTAATTCTCCCTGAAACTCTCTCTGCCCCTCTCTGGCCGCCCCTCCCTCTCCTCTGCCATTCTCCTTGTTGTCTCCCACAACACCTGATGTAGTTTCTAGACATGTCTGATCTATGAAAGTGTCATCCAAACAGGTGTTCCCCTGCTCTGCCGGAACCATCAAGGACCACATTGACATCCTTGCTCCAACCTTGGCCGATTACAGCAATCACTATTTCACCACTGGATATTTGCCCTCACTCCTCAAGCACTCCCTTGTGCACCCCCTTCATAAAACGCCTTCTGCCAATCCTACCTGTCTGGCAAACTATCTCCCAATCTATATCACCCCTTTCATGGGCAAATTCCTGAAATAGCTGGCCACCTCCTAGTTTACTCTCCACACTGAATCGGTTGGTTGTCTCCATGACCATCAGTCTAGCTTCAGAGCAGCCAGAGGCATGGAATCGACTTTCATGAACACTGTGAAGATCTGCTCACTAGTCACGATTCAAGCCTTCTGTCTGTCCTCATTCTCCTTGACCTTTCCTCTGCTTTTGTCAATCATGCCATCCTGATCAATCAACTCCATGAGAACCTGGACTTCACCGATCAGGCCCTAAAGTGAGTCCAACTTAGGTCCTGTCTCTCCACCATCTTTCTCTCCACATGTGGTGTTCCCCAGGGCTCTAACCTTTCACTCAGGCTTTTCAAAGTCTACTTGGCCCCTTTGGACCACCTTATCGCTACCTTCTCCTCTAACTTTCAGTGTTATGCAGACGACAATCAGCTCTCTTTCAGACTTCCCTCAACCTCCTCTGCTCTCTCGCTCATTCCTGACTGTCTATCCGTAATTCAGGAGTGGTGTGTCTCTAACGAGCTCTGCCCTAATGCCAGTGAGATGGATATCCTTCTCATTGGGACTTACATTGGAACTGCTTCCGCTTTCCCTCTCTCACTCTGGCTGCCCTACTTAGGCCCTCTTCTTTCGCATTCTTGTGAGGCAAAAAACCTTGGTGTCATCTTCGAATCCGCTCTCTCCTTCTCTCTGCACATCATGGACCTTGCCAAGAAGGCCCACTACCAGCTGCACCTCCTCAGAGGTATAATTCCTTTTCTCACTTTCCCCCAGAAGTTCACTGTCTCCAGAGTCCTGGTAATCTCTAGGCTGGACTACTGCAACAGCCTCTTTCTCAATCTGCCTTCCTCTACTCTCCGCCCTCTCCAATCAATCCAAAACAGGATTGAAAGACTTGTCCTTGGCCTCAAGCCCAGGGATCATATCTCTCCAGCCCTGAAATCTCTCCACTGGCTGCAAGGATCACGTTCAAGACCCATTGCATTGTCCACAAGGCCTTCTGGGGCCAGGGCCGGGGACAGCACTAGATCCAACTCATACTTCCAAAACACCTTCTTTCTCAAGCCCTTCGCTCAGCCACCTCCAACTCTCTGAGGGTCAGACGGTTATCCAGACAGTGAGTGGGGAGTAGATATCTCTCCTCTACAGGTGCCTCCCTCTGCAACGGCCTCTCTGCCCCTGTCAAACCTGACCCAGACTGCCTGAAGTTCCAAAAGCAGCTCAAGACCTTCCTTTGCACCTCTGCTTTCTCTCTCTCTATTGCCTGCTGACCTGTCTGGTGCGCTGACAAGTGGCCTGGCTACCCTCAGCGTCTCACTGGGTACCAGGCCCCTCCACGACCACTTGCACCTTCACTGCCTCCGGGCCTACCACGCGATTAAGGACTGCAACCCAACAGTCCCCCACCGCTGTGCACTTACACAGAGCCGTGCTGCCCTGGTTGCACTTACTCAGAGCAATGCTTCTCTGATTGCACTTCCCCTTGTCTCTCTCCCCAGTACTTTCCCATCTCCCCGTATGCATTTAGCGATATCGCACTTGCATGATCTGAATGACACAAGGGATAGTAAAATCATTTGTTTTGTCCTCCCTCTGTCTTCCGTCCCTTGTCTTGTCACGCCTAGAAAAATTGTGTACAGGTGCGTTATAAATGACTTATCATATCATATCATTATATGTAGAACATGCTCTTTTGCAATTCTTGAGAAGCCTGAGAACCAATGGAACAGGGATATTATTTACATGATTGCATTACCTACACTGATTTTTATGATGATGTACCTTGTGTGTAATATTTTATCCCCACCAATGCGCCACACTGCACCCCTTTGCCAATGGGGAAAGAAAACTGTCAAAAATGGAGGAAATAACCCTGTGCGCACCAAATCTACAAAACTGTGCATGGTTCACAAACCACAAAAGAGCTGCACACCCTGACACACACAGGCAAAGTGGTGTAAAAACAGGAATCACTGCTGTCACCTGTCACATGAATCAATTCCACAGAAGTGGGCTAAAATCCAAAAATGCCCTTAAATACAGCTTCCTAATCAAAGGCAACCTTCAAAGGGCTGTTTTGGCGCTAAATCCAGTCATTCTCCCCAGTGAATTATTGAAAGGAAAGTGTGCTGAAATCATAGATTCTCCAGTGCAGTCAGAGGAATCCTGGCCTCGCTGACTGACAGCTGCTTCATAAAATTAGCTGTGAAACCCAGATTAAACGTCTTTCTTTTTCCTCATTAAAATGGCAAAATTCACCAAATTAAAGTATGTTTGTGAAGGGCTACTTATTTTAAAATGTCCATATCCCGGTGGGCGCTGTTGCCCACGGGAGAAAATGGCCGCTCCTTTGTGAGCTCCGGAGTGAACCAGGGCCGTAATGCAAATATAACTGTTCAACGGGTCCGGTTCTACTTCTATGAAACATGGATTGAATGGCAATCGCTACTGAACAAGGCTGTGAAATCGGGAAGCCAACGGTGTACGACCTTCCGAGATATTGCATTATACAAACTTCACGGACAGCGGGGATCGGAGCCTGAGGTTGAGCCTGAACTCGAGGGGAGGAGCTTAGCGGAAATAGGCGCGCTTCACGCCCAAGACACTGGAGGCCCATCGTTATTGGAGCCTGCTGCGGGTGCTCCGCTCCTCGTAGAGCGCCTGCCGGGTCCTCCCACTGGCTCCCGCCACCCCCCTCCTTCAAGCACCTCTGAACAGCCGGCGCTCGGCCCCTACCCGGCGACAAGAATCCACCGACGAACTGCTGGAGCGGTGCCTTCTCGGCGAGAACAACGCAGATAAGTGGGGCGGCGAGAGGGAGGTGGCTGCACTGCACAAGACGCGGACTCCCCCGGTCCCCGCAATATATTTGGGGCGAACATACACGGCAGACAGAAACGATTAGAAAGAAATTTGGTTTGTGCGTCGCAGACAGTGTATACGAAGGCGGGGACTGGGAGGCTTCGCGACAGGCCGTATCGAGTTCCTACCACGGCACTGGTGCCGCAACACCGACTACGCACTACCTGCAACAAGCATATTAACACTGACCCCACACTACTGATAAGACTTTCCGCGAAACGAGTGCTGTGTTCGCCCGACCAGGCCTGCTGTGGGCTGTGCACACTGGGGGCCACGACCACACATTACAATCGCCGCCATACGCCGATCAGAGAAGGCAGAGCACATTAATCCTGTTGAACAATTGGTCAAAAACAAAAAGGGGGATAATGCCCAAGAATTTTGGTCCTAAGAAGAACAAGGGGGCTATCGACAAATACACCACGACTATCCAGAAAGATTCAACATCCGAGATGGACGAGGTGATGATCCCGCCCGACCAGCAGGCTCCACCAACCACGCTGATGGACCCGCAAGCGGTCTTCCTCGCAATGCAACAGGGGTTTGCAGCACTGAACGACAAACTTGATGGGATCACCGCAAACGCGGCGTCCATTAAAACAAAATTGGACAAAACGACAACACGTATAACGGAGGCGGAGACAAGAATATCGGGCACTGAAGATGCCCTTGAAGCCCTGAAAAGTACGGTATCCACGATGGCGATCGAACTAGGAACGGTGAAGACTAAATGCGAGGACTTAGAAGCGAGGTCAAGACACAACAATATTCGCATAGTGGGGGTGCCGGAGGAAGCAATGAAGCACTCCATGGATAAAGGAGTTGAGGCCCTCCTGCACACACTCTTGGGGGACCCCGGGTGGTCACCAATGTTCATTATTGAGCAAGCTCACAGATCTCTGGCCCCGAAACCGAAGCCGGGAGCATATCCCAGACCAATAATAGCACGTGTGATGAACTACAGGGACAGGGACCTGATACTGAGGGCGGCAAGGGAAAAGCAGGAGCTGAGATGGGAAGCCAACGTTATACAGATATTTCCAGACTTTACACTAGCGGTGCAACAAGAAAGGAAACAATTCAATGGGGTTAAGAAACTGCTCCGGGAACGGCAGGTTCAGTATGCCATGCTCTATCCGGCAAGACTTAAAATTCAATATCAAAACAAGATCTACTTTTTCACCTTTCCTGAGGAAGCCGCCAGCTTCATAGAGACACATATCCCCACTCTGTCGAGGAGCACTGAAGTTAACGAACAAGAATAAGCTTCATGAGTGCACATTAACAGAATGTTCAACCAATGATGCATAAGTCCTGTAGCATCGGCTCCCCCTTTTGGGGGCAGCTTTAAGTGGAGGCGGGAATGTCTCAATAAGTGTGATAAGCTGCATTGCAATGTCCCCCGCTGACAATAACAAGTGTGAGAGCAACGTATGGAACCGGTTACCCTTATTCAAGGTTTGGAAAGGCATAGGCCCTGGGAATCGCCACAGGCCCCCCTGTAGCAGGTGCATATGCAGTTGGAAGGGGGGAAGGGTTGGCATCCTAAAAGCACAATTGAAGTTAGGGGAACTGTGAGGGTGGGGGAGGGGGAGAGTTTGACACCAGGGCGGGGGTTATGTTATGTTGGGGAAGAAAGTAAAAAGCACACAGTTAATGTACACTGGCAAATCTGAAAGCATCGTAAAGCAATATTCGCAAACACACATTCACAATCACTTTGTGTGGAATGGCTGAAACAGGCATTGAAGATATTAAAGTAATGAGCTGGAATGTTTGGGGTCTAGGCTCCAGGGTTAAGAAATGGAAAATTATGGCATACATTAACAGACAGACTCCCAAGATTCTTTTCCTACAAGAGAAACACATTGGGCCACAACAGGGGGGACAGCTGGTTCCGAATTGGGGAACACACCAATATTACACAACCTCCTCGAAAAGAGCTAGAGGTACAGCAATCTTGGTGCACAAGACCTTGCGGTTCACGTGCAAAGAAGTGGAATGTGACTCTGGGGGGTGATATGTGTTAGTACATGGTACTCTACGAGATAAAGAGATAGTCCTCCTTAACATATACGGGCCAAACATAGATGACCCGGAATTCTACTCCACAATCTTCGGGAAACTGGCAAACTACCCCATGGCCCATCTGATATGCGGGGGGGACCTTAACACCATTATTGATGTGAACATCGACCGTACCTCCACACAAGTGCGAGCACTATCCAAAGCAGCACAGACAATTATCACTCACATGGCAGATTTGAGACTGAAGGATGCATGGAGGACACTACACCCCTCTGCGATAGGATACACATATTACTCGAAAGTACACGACATGCATTTCAGGATAGATATTTGGTTGCTGGATAACACAGTATAATCATGGGTCACCGACACTCAGATACTCCCCAGGACATACTCGGATCATTCCCCCATATTGATGGCATTGCGAATACCCGGCACTGCGGTGGGCAGGCCCCCATGGAGATTCAAACCGGCTGCGCTACGGGATCTGGTCTACAGAAACGCAATGGACCAGCACATACAATAATACTTTGAACTCAATGAGAACTCAGTGTCCTCTCTCGCGATACTGTGGCAAGCATTTAAGGTGTATATATGGGGCGCATCCATATCAAAGGAAGGTGGCATCCGCAAAGACATTAGGAATAGATTGCAACGACTAGAAGCGCAAATAGCATCAATACAAGCCCAATATGTGCTCACTCCGACACCAAAACTCACTTTAGATATAAAAAACAAACTAGACGAATATACGGACACAGCGGACCAAGAGATCCGCTACTTTGACAGACCGGCGGCTGCACGCCGCTATGGTGAAAGCGAACGCCCGGGTAGGTTGTTAGCCAGAGCAGTGAGGGGAGAAAGGGGATCAACAGATATCCCATGTATACAAACAGCGATGGCTCGGTCACCACAGATCAGGGTAAAATACGTGACACATTTCACGCATTCTATGAAGAACTTTACTCACCTCAATCCAACGCTACGGATGCAGAGATTGAACATTACCTCTCCCAAATCCCAACGACATTACTGGCGCAGGATACCAGGGAGTTGTTGGAGACTCCGATATCTGAGGCAGAAGTTTTGGAGGCTATTGAGGCACTCCCCAACGGGAAGGCACCTGGCACCGATGGCCTTAGCGCAGAGTTCTACAAGGAGTTTAAACATCTTTTGGTGCCCAGACTACTGGCGATGTGGACTGAAGCCCTAGACAGGGGAGAACTCCCCGAGACTACAAGGAAAGCAGTAATAACACTACTGCTTAAATATGGGAAACCCCCAGAAGACTGCGGGTCTTATAGACCTCTATCATTAATTAATACGAATGCAAAGGTCTTGGCAAAGATACTCGCCACTAGGTTAACACCTTTGATGCCATATATGATCCACGAGGATCAGGCAGGGTTCATTCCTGGCAGGTCCACGGCCACTAACATCAGAAGATGCCATGAGATCCTGACTACAACACCCTCAGATCAGCAAGCCATAGCCGTGTCACTAGACATGCGCAAAGCATTTGATACGGTATCCTGGCCCTTCCTGTTCAGGGTTTTACGAAATTATGGGTTTGGTCCAAACTTCCTGAAATGGATACAATTGCTGTACACAGGCCCCCAGGCCAGGGTTAGGGTTAATGGCACCCTAACAGAGAAGCTCGAACTGCGAGGGGGCACTAGACAGGGTTGCCCATTGTCGCCATTACTGTTCGCCCTAATAATAGAACCACTGGTGGACATATTGAGGGCTCGCTACAGCGCATAAGGGCTAAGGATAGGGAATAAACTACGCATCATAAATCTATATGCAGACAATATTTTGTTGTACCTAAAAAACCCAGACAGAACATTGGGGAGGGTCCTGGCAGTAGTAGAACAATTTGGTAGACTCTCGGGCCTATGACTGAACCCCAACAAATCAAAAGTGTTCCGCATTACTGAAAACACGAGTAAACCCCATGACCTGCATGGCCTACAGTGGTGCCCGACACATATTCTGTAACTGGGAGCGCGTATAGCAAGGACGGCTCAGTTGTCTCGGGCACTAAACTATAACCTGCTGGCAGACGCTCTATGTATGAAGTTAAAGCGTTGGAGTGCTCTCCCCATTTCCATGATGGGTAGGATCGCCTTAGTGAAAATGATAATTCTCCCAAAGCTGTTTTATTTATTTAGCACAGTACCGTCTGGCCTGGGTGGGCCTTATTCTCCAAGATGTCTAGCGCATGTGTTTTATTTGTTTGGGGTGGTCACCCTAGGGTGAGCTGGGGGGTACTTACTGATGACTACTCAAGGGGCGGTTTGTTGGCACCAGACCTTGAACTAAACTATTTGTCTGCACAGGCCCAGCATGCCGCCCAGTGGGCCACAACATTTCTTAGCCCAGCGGGCCCTGTCCCGAGCCAAACCAATTTACGAGGCCCACTCCCAAGCATTATAACTCCCTGAAACCATCAAAGGTGGTGACTATGGCGTGGGCCAAAATAGTTGAGATATTTGGCACGGATAAGATATACCACCCAAGTATGCCGCTCTGGGGTGACCCCCAGACACCCTTCATTATAGAGGGGGAAGTTGCCCGCCATTGGTCCTCCAGGGGCATATCACAATGGGGTCAACTATTCACGGATGGGCACTTTACCCAGTGGGATGATATCAAGGATGTAGTGGGGAATACGCACGGGACCAGACAACAATATTTCCGTATACGTGCAGGCATACAAAGTATATGTCCGACCTTTCCTAATGAACCACCACTTAACATGGGATTGGGATATATGTTCACGGGGGGATCCCAAAAGATAACGGCGTCAGCACTGTATAAGATTATACTTCAGACACGCCCGATAGAGAAACGCACAACTAAGGCCAAGTGGGATCATGACTTGGGTGAGCCGATTGAAGACGATGAATGGTCCCGGCACTGTGCACTCACCAAACAGATTTCATGTAACTCTAGATACAGGCTAATTCACTATAAGATAATACAAAGAACACACTACACTCCTATGAAGCTCAAACGCATATATCCGGCCATGACTGGGAACTGCCCGAGATGCCATGCTGAAAATGCAAACATTTACCATATGTCATGGGCATGTGTAAAACTGAGGGGGTACTGGGAGGAGGTGTGTCTGGCATTGGATGGGATGGCAGATCAACCAGTGGAATGGACCCCACAGATGTGCCTGTTGGGGGTAGTCGAGAAAATGAACCCGATATGGCGGAAACTGTTGAACTCAAGTCTGCTCCTAGCCAAGAGGGCGATCCTGCTCAAATGGAAGAGTGCAAAGCCCGCAACCAAGGCGGATTGGGACAGGGACATGGTATGGGCAAACTACATGGAGGAACTGTACATAGACTCGGTACTGCCTGTTTCCCGGCCAAAGAATATATGGGAAAGATACAAACTGTACCTATCTGAAAAGTCCGAGCAAGAACACTCTGACTCTGAACAGTAATTGAAATTGTACAATGTATGAACATATTAATATTACAGCTAAGTGTTTGTATTAACTGTGTGCAACAAAAATAAAGAATAAAAAAAAAAATGTCCAAATCCCTTATAAACTGTGCTTGTATTTTATATGTGAAATGAAAAGGCTTTAATGTAAAGGGACCCAGTCTGGAGCTAATCAACTATTTAATTCTGATCTGACAGCCCAGCCTGGGAAGATTCACATTTCAGCTTGACACTCGCAGGGTAATTCATAGAAAATCGCACAAAAGTGGCGCACGCGATTTCCGCGCACAGCGTATTCATGGATTTTCGCATCAAAAACCAGCCGTGGCGCAGCGTGGCGCAGCGACCCTGCAGCAGCGCCAGTTACGCCCCCAAGAACGCCCTCGCGCAAGGAAAATCCCTCAAAATCCCCAAATAATCCCAAAGGGCTGCGCCAACCCTGGACCAGTTCACAGGGCTGGCAAACAGCAAACGCCAAGTGGGGACCGTGTATTTCAGTGGTTCGCGGAAAGTTCCACACGCAAATTCAGCTGGGTACGTGTATTTCAGGGGTGCGTGGGAAGTTCCACACGCGATTGGCCCCGTGCGAGCAGGGTACGTGTATTCCAGGGGTGCGTGGGAAGTTCCACACGCGATTTCATCAGGGTACGTGTATTTCAGGGGTGCGCGGGAAGTTCCAGACGCGATTGGCCCCGTGCGAGCAGGGTACGTGTATTCCAGGGGTGCGCGGGAAGTTCCACACGCGATTTTAGCAGGGTACGTGTATTGCAGGGGTGCACGGGAAGTTCCACACGCAATTTCAGCAGGGTACGTGTATTTCAGGGCTTCTGGGGAGTACTACACATGAATTGGCCGTGTGGGTCCTCCCAGGTGTACACTCTACAACTTCCACGGCCCCTGCAGGCAGCCCACACCACGGGGGACTACCCTGCACCCCTGCCTATATCCCGCAGGCAGCCCATCCACCATGGGCATGCCCCCCAGCCAACCCACATGTCACCTTGCACCACTGATCAACAATGCATGTCTCCTACCACCCCCAAACCCCAGCCACCAGGGGCAGCCTCCACCAGGCCCCCACCCATGTCCCCCTGCACCCCCAACCCCCCTAGCCACCAGGGGCAGCCTCCACCAAGCCCCCACTCATGTCCCCTATCACCCCCACCCCCCCCCGCAGTGCAGGGGCAGCCTCCACCAGGCCCCCAATCATGTCTCCCACCACCCCCACCCCCCAGCCACCAGGGGCAGCCTCCACCAAGCCCCCACTCATGTCCCCTATTACCTCCACCACCCCGCAGTGCAGGGGCACCCTCCATCAGGCCCCCACTCATGTCTCCCACCACCCCCTACTCCCCAGCAGTCAGGGGCACCCTCCACCAGGCCCCCACCCATGTCTCCCACCACCCCTACCCCCCAGCAGTCAGGGGCACCCTCCACCAGGCCCCCACCCATGTCTCCCACCACCCCCACCCCCCAGCAGTCAGGGGCAGCCTCCACCAGGCCCCCACTCATGTCCCCCTGCACCCCCACCCCCCAGCACTGTGGGGCACCTGCCAGCAGGCCCCCACCATGTCCAACTCATGTACCCCTGCACCCCCACCCCCCAGCACTGTGGGGCACCTGCCAGCAGGCCCCCACTCATGTCCAACTCATGTACCCCTGTATCCCCACCCCCCAGCACTGTGAGGCACCTGCCAGCAGGCCCCCACCATGTCCAACTCATGTACCCCAGCACCCCCACCCCCCAGCACTGTGGGGCACCTGCCAGCAGGCCCCTACTCATGTCCAACTCATGTACCCCTGCACCCCCACCCCACAGCACTGTGGGTCACCTGCCAGCAGGCCCCCACTCATGTCCAACTCATGTACCCCTGCACCCCCACCCCCAGCACTGTGGGGCACCTGCCAGCAGGCCCCCACTCATGTCCAACTCATGTACCCCTGCACCCCCAACCCCCAGCACTGTGGGGCACCTGCCAGCAGGTCCCCGCCATGTCCAACTCATGTACCCCTGCACCCCCACCCCCCAGCACTGTGGGGCACCTGCCAGCAGGCCCCCACTCATGTCCAACTCATGTACCCCTGCACCCCCACCCCCCAGCACTGTGGGTCACCTGCCAGCAGGCCCCCACTCATGTCCAACTCATGTACCCCTGCACCCCCACCCCCCAGCACTGTGGGTCACCTGCCAGCAGGCCCCCACTCATGTCCAACTCATGTACCCCTGCACCCCCACCCCCCAGCACTGTGGGGCACCTGCCAGCAGGCCCCCACTCATGTCCAACTCATGTTCCCCAGCCAACATGTCATCACAATCTAGATCCCTGGTCCCTATGGTCAGCCTCCAAATGCAAAACACCCACCCGAGCATTGCATCCACCCACTCATAATTGGCAATTACATGACAGAACACCAATTGCAAGTTCCGAAACAAACACATTTCCCTCACATACACCCAATGGGTGTCATTGAATCTCAAAAGCCATATCATGATATGCATTAAACCAATGAGATGATACTACACATTGAAGTGTGATAAAAAATATGTATTGAAGGCAACATAAATAGAATCAAAAATAAAGAAACAGAAATGTGAATGTACAAAAATGAAAAGAAGCATGTCCGTGAAAAAAAGCAGAACCAAAAATAAAAATCCAAAGTAATGTTTCCAAAGTCACTGTCCAGAAAACAAAATCCAATGGGAAAAAAAATAGAAAGCCATTGCTCCATGGTGAAAATGCGAAAGAAAAAT
Source organism: Ambystoma mexicanum (assembly GCF_040938575.1). NCBI lineage: Eukaryota > Metazoa > Chordata > Amphibia > Caudata > Ambystomatidae > Ambystoma > Ambystoma mexicanum. Next base: position 677,980,133 of record NC_090922.1, on the reverse strand, counting down.
ACAATCCAACAGTGAACTATGTACATAAGAACAAGCCAGGGTCCATTATCCCAACAAAATAAAGGAAACCTATCTAACTACACTGACTAATAAAATAAACTATATACAAAAATGTGGCCAATGTCCGAAAGGTCCAAAATAAATCCAAAAGAAAATGAAACCTAACACTACCTACATAACTATGTACAAAGGCAGCGGGCTAGTTCGACAGCTCAATTGTGGATGTCCCGGGCCAGGGCATCATCGAAGTCCTGCGCAATGTCCCGGAGGCGTTCCTCCTCCATGGCCCCGAGGGTCCACAGGGCCGTCAACGTGTCCACCTCCAAACCCCTGCGGATTGCCTCGAGGCATTCGGCCCGCCTCAGGGCCCTCCGCATGGAGTTCTCCGCCCTGACCATTGTGAGCCGTGCCTCTTCCGCCTGCTGCCGCTCCGCATCTATGGCTGGCCCAACCGCTGCCACACGGAAGACACTCTCTGTCCTGGGTCCTCCTGCCCTCCAGCCGATGCCTGCCCCTCCGATGTTGAAGGCCCCGAGCCTTCATGGCTCCCACCACGTTGCTGCTGCTGCTGTGCCTCTGCCCATGCACTGCCTCCTGCTGCCTGCACATCCTCCGCCGGCTGGGGTGCAGTCGTTGACGTGGCCACCCCTGCTGGACGTCCGACTCCCGACTGTGGCAGGGATGCCTCCTCCACCAGCCTGGCCGCACCGTCAGAGGCAGCTCCACAGGGCACCCAGGTGACTGATGGGTGGGAAGATGGCAAGGAGGACGACTGGCGCATAGGGGGTTCAGTTGAGGAGGGGGTCGTAGCAAGCCTCATCATACGGAGGAATCTGGCCTGGGTGACCTGTCCCAGCAGGCTGACGTGGTCAACGAGCCATTCGAGATGACGTGCAGTCTCCTCATGAAAAGACTGCAGGTCACCTCGCATGGCCCATTGACGCAACGCCACACCACTCAGAACAGGCTCAACCCGGACCCGGATAGCCACGTCTGCAGGCAGAGGAAGGCCAGTTGTCGTGAGCTCATCCCCTGCCTGAAAACGGGTCTGAAAGTAGGCATCCCTGCTGGTGCAAGATGATGCCGGGACAGGATCAGGGACAGGATTGCACACAGGCACCTCTGCGGCGGCCTGTGCTGCCTCCTGTCCCTGGTCCTGCACTGCACCACTAGCACCAGTGGGATCCCCACCTCCAGACCCCATCTCTGTTGCTTGCACGGCCTCCTCCTCCACCAAACCCCCCACCAACCTGGATGACTCCGTGCCATCTTCCCCCGTTGGGCCCTGTGGGGTCCCAGCTGCCCCTTCTGCTGCCGAGGAGTCCAACTCCAACCTCCGCCTCTTGGACCTCCCCCCAGCAGCTGCGGCCTGGGACGCGGCACCGGACTCCTCACTCCCCGACGAGATGACAACATGGGAGGGGAGCCAGGCATTGCGTCTCCGGCTGGCGGTGGGATCCCTGCCGCTGTGCTCCACAGCACCTTCTCCGCCCTCTTCATCAGTTGACGCTGCAGACAGGGAGAAATAAAACACAGGCATCAGGGCACTGTACAATGGACACATACACACATGACAGTTGTACATGAGTGGCATTGGCAAACCTCAGACATGTCATCACAATCCCCAACACACATGTAATTTCAACTCGCAAACATGAGCTAAACCACAGCCATATCGCAACTGCCAGCACCATCCATACACATACAACAGCATGATCAGGCAAAGGTGAGCCAGACATCACATGCAACACAGGAAGTGCACCACACATGTACACACACCACCACACTTGCATGCATGTGTACACCTCTGCCAAGTGTCGCAGTGTTCAGATGGGCATCCATGTCACATCTGCCCATCAGGCTTCCACATACCGCTGTCACATGCATCCATGTTGCATCACTCTTGTACCCTTGTCAAATACCCACACATGCACATGTACACAGTGCTGATACATGCAGCTGAAAACAACATACATGCGTGACATCACGGACATGTCTACTTACATACACATTCATCCAAACATGTGTGCCCACACAACTGCATTTGGCATGCAAGCCTACACACACAAGCACCATCCATGTCTCACACATTCCAGCCCTCGCATGTGTTAGCCCCACGGCCCTGTACACCCCCACCCATACTCGACCCCATACAAACAGATGTGCAACCTGCACACTACTGAAAAATCACCACACGCACAGCTCACAATCAGGATGAATGTACACTTACTGCTCGACTCCAGACGGGTCTGCCTCTCTAGGACCTGGACGTGGAGCGCTGGGGATATGCGTTCCAGGACCCTCATCTGTTTTTCCGACAAGTGGCCCCAGCGCCCCTTGGCATCCGCTGCTTTCAAGAGGCGCCGGGCCTTGTTCAGGGTCCTGGACCTGAAGTCCTCCCAGCGCTTCTTGACATGTTGGAAGTCACGGACTGCCACCCCCTCTGCGTTGATGGCAGCCACGATGTCAGTCCAGATCCAAATCCGTCCGTCCTTGTCGGCGCGGGAACTTCCAAAGAGGGCATCATACTGCCCCAGGACTTGCTCCACCAGGACACCAACTTCGGTGGCACTGAAGCTGGTGCCCCTCTGCCTCTCTGGCAGGGGGTTGTCAGTGGTCTCAGATGGTGTTTGCCCCGACATGACAACCCCAGAGGTAGGAGTGGGTGGGTAACTGGGTCCTGGGGCTGGGCTGTAGAGCAATGTGATCCCAGTAGGGAGTCTTTGGTTCCAGCAGGGGTGGTCACAGCAACAGCACCCCTGGCTGATGTGCAGGCAGCAAATGGCAGGGCACGTGGGCAGCAGGCAGTCAGGCAGCAGCAGATGGCAGGTGGGAGCATGCTCGGGGTTCTGGGGGGCAGTAGTTCGGCCTTCTGGGCAGGAGCGTGGTCTTCTGTGTGCTTACGCGTGGCCAGCTTGATACGGAGTGATTTGGCATGTGAAAATCCTGCACGTCTGCGTGTAAATCGAGGAAAGGCCCTAAGCGCGTATGCACGTCAGCACGCATATGCGATTTCATTGGACCAAAGGCCCTTAGCGCGTGAGCGCGTCTGTGACGTGAGGCGCGCGGGTGTTTCCCTCAGTACACGTGATGACAGAGCACACGTGGATTTCCACCAATCGCGTGTGGAACTTCCTGCGCACCCCCAGTAATATACGTACCCAGGCCAATCGCTTGTACGCTCACTTCCCTCGGAATACAAGCAATGACACTGGGAAGTGCAGTTTTACCACGTGTGCTCGCATTTGCGATTTCATTGGGCCAAAGGCCACCATGCGCAGCTGTGACGTCACGCGCATGGCCGTAGAGAATGGCGCGTGTAAAAATGAAGAGATACACGTCCGAGTGTCAAAGCGCGTAATTGGTGGAAATGGCCTCATTGCGTATGTGCGTCTGTGACATGTGTATAAAAGGTACGTGTAGGACGCCATTTCCTTGTACGTGCTTTTCGTGGAGAGCGAGTGGGTGAAATCTGTACTTCTTGTCGGTTCACACGCGATTTACTTCACTGCGTTTCCAGTTCGTACTCCCTGTTACCTCTGACAGTTTTTTCTCTTTTCCTCTTTTTCCTGGGCCTGTTTCCTCAAACAGCTTCCCTACTACTGTTGTCCTGTCTCCTCAGACAGCGTACAATTACTCTTTTGGCGGGGGTGTTGCCAACGCGCACACGTGCATATTTTTCATGCTTTTGTTCCTGGCAGACGGTGAGTCGCGCACGTATCTAACATCTGTGCTTGCCCTGTGTATCGCGTACCCCTTCAGAGGTCATTCTAGGCTGCGTGTGACACGCATACGTTCATTCTTGTGTTCCTGGGTGCCACAGCGTAGTGCAGGTTTTTTTTTCCACACACGTGGTCTAGGACGGGTTGCGTGCACCTTACTTCCCTTTTTTGGGGTGCCTGTGCGTTGCGTGGCCCGTCATCTTTCCCCAGGGGCGACATGCAGCCTTGATAGAGCACTAGGGTACGATTACCATCTGGTACCCAAGCCCTTTGACCCCCAATTGCCCAGGACAATAGTTCACATCAACTCCCATACTTACAATAACATCAGTGCCATGGCTGGGAGGCGAACAAGCCGTAAGGGTGGCAAAGGTGGCCGAGCCCCAAGTGGTGGCCGTGGTGGATCCGGTAGGGGACGTGGCCGTGACTTGCAGAGTGCCCCTAGCCCCCCATGTGTGGAGGAGCAGTCAGGGACACCCATGCCTCCCCCCTGGTTGAGGTTACCGTGGCTGACACCATCCATGCTTAGCCCTTGTTGGGCCAGCCCACTGTGGAACCAGACCTGGCACAGGGTGACTCCATGGCTGACTTCCAGGTCAGCAGGTCTAGGCCACGTGCGCCGGTGAACGTTGGTGTCATCAGGCCACGTGGATCAGGGGCAGCTAGGTCATCTGCTGCCCCGCGTAGGCAGGCTGGGGAGGCTGCAGGGGCAGCTGCGGCTCCATCCACCCCACCTCTCACACACCCAGCCAGGACAGTGTCGGTCCAAGTCCATCATGCTGACATTCCCCCTGACACCATCACACTTGAGATAATTCCTGCACCAACTCCCATGCTGAGTGTGCAATCCCACGCTCCTGCCCCTAGTGTCCAGAGCGGCGCAGGACACTCCGGATCCCCACCACCTTCCAAGCGGAAGAGGAAGAGTGCTCGTCCAGTAGAGGCTGATGCCCCAGACACGGCTACACAGTCCAGCCCGTCAAGGAAGCCCAGCTTCAATGAGGCCGAACTGAATGCACTTGTAGAGTATGTGTCCGCACATGACCGCGAAATGGTGATTGTTGCAGGATCCAAGACCACACCTGCACAACGTCAGGCACACTGGCAGACCATTGCGGACATCATAAGTGCCCTTGGAATCGTGAGGCGCACAGCTAATGATTGCTACAAGCGCTGGAATGACCTGAAGCGCAGGGCAAAGAATAAGCTGGCCTCAAGTCATGCCGCAACTCTAGTGACTGGAGGTGGGTCTCCAGCAAACGACATAGAACTCACTCCACATGAGCAGGTTGCTGGGACCTACGTCACGGAGGAACAGATCCAAGGCGTGGGAGTAGTGGCAGATTACGAGGCATTGTCCGGTGAGTGCACATGCATGTGTGTGTCATCCATGTGCATGTTGTGTGTGGGAGGGCTTCTGTTTGTGTGCCTGGGGAGGGTGTGTGTGCCTGAGTGGTTCGGCTCACCCATGTGCCTCTTCCTAAACATTCTTGGCACCAGCATTTGGGTATAGCAGCATCCCTTCGGCCAACATTAGACATCCAGCCCAACACCACGCCAGTTGCCCTTGGAGTGTCATCTTGCCACTACATTGTTGCTTATTTACCTCTGTTTATTCAGGCAGATTGTTTGCATACCACCACTTTTACTCAGGATTTCTCAGTCCTATTGTCACATGTCTGACATGGCTATGGTACAGTGGACTGGCTCAGTTTCGTGGACATGATTAGTTCGGACATGTCCCTGTGCTATAGGACCATTTTTGACTGGCAGCTGCATGTTAAACATTAGAACCATTACAATGAAAATAATCAATCATATGAACAAACTGGACTGAATGAACAATTGGTGACCTCCTCTCCCTCTTCACTTCATGGCTAGGGTACATGCCATCTGTGTGATGGCATGTGTATTTGACCTGCCAATCACTGGCCAATGTGTGATGGCAGTGCTAGGCAGCATGCAGCAAATGTGTTCATCTTCCATCTTGGTGTCATCAATGTGTGGCATCTGCCACCCCATCACATGCAGTGACGGTGCATGCATGGGAGTGTTTTAGTCATGTGGGACATGTGTCAATCAAGTACTGTTTCTGTAGCCTCTCAGCCCTCATTGTGTGCCATAGTGCTAATGCCTGTTTCCATTTGTTTTCTTTTATCTCTTTGCAGGGGAAGACGCACCTGATACTGCTGGGGTTGTGGAGATGGTGCAGACCCAGGAGGGGTCTGAGGGCCGACCGACCACCAGTGAGGGACGTGGTGTGGTGGTGGGTGAGAACCCACAACTGCTGCAGGTCGTGCTCTGAAGGGGTGTCTCTGGCTGCACCTCCCCCGAGCTGTACTCAGGTGTTGATTCGGATGATGAGACCTACGTGCCGTCGCAGGTGAGTGTTCCTGGGAGGGATTCTGTTCTGTCCGACCCACCTGCACCAGGGTTAGAATCCTCAATGGGGATGTCAGTGTTGGCAGGTACGCCTTTGGTGGTTACGGATGCAGGGTCACACTCCGCGACATCTGATCCTGTTCCTGGGCCAGCAGATCAGAGGGAGAATGCAGTCCTGCAGCCTCAGGCAGTGCCAGCACAGCAAGGCACAGTTCACCTTGCCCCATACAGGTGTGGTGCCCACCGACGTGGTGGCCGTACGCCACCTGGCAATACCGCATGGGAGCAATCCATTTACAGTATGGCAACGCAACAGGCAGCATCATCAGAGATGATGGCTCAGGCCATGGATAGGGTTGCCACTTCCATTGTCCCCCCCGAAAGGCTGATGGAGTGATGATGTCAGCTACAAGAAACTCAGGAAGGATCCCACCCGAGACATTCATACGGAAATTGAAAGCGTAGTACAATTTGCTTTAGATCGCAAATGGATTACGGAAAAAGAATTTAAATTTCTCATTACCAGTCAAAACCGTATCCCGACTATGTATTCTTTACCCAAGATACATAAAAATCAGGCAAATCCACCCGGAAGACCAATAGTGTCAGGCTGTGGTTCGATTTTAGAACCACTGTGCAAATTCATTGACGTATTTCTGAAACCTATTAGCGTAAGAACTGAGACATACCTCAGAGATACGACTGACACTATCACTATTTTTGAAAATCTTGAATTTGATAACACTACCCAACTACTGGTGACAATGGATATCCAATCCCTTTATACCAGCATTCCACAAGATCAAGCGATGGAATGCATGCGAGAAGTTCTCCAGGAATATGATCCCCAGGATCGCGTTCCACACAATTTCATCTTGGAACTTTTGGCCATAGCTCTCAACAAAAATTATTTTGAATTCAATGGCTAGTTTTTCTTACAAGTAAAGGGTACCGCTATGGGGGCTGCTTTTGCGCCGAGCTTAGCGATTCTTTTTATGTTCAAATTTGAAACTCGTTACATTCTATCTTCCACCAATCCCTTCCGCTATTCTATAACCAAATGGAAGAGATATATTGATGACATCATATTTATTTGGACAGGCACCAAAGCCGAGCTAACACTCTTTTTTAATTGGTTGAATAATGTTGATCCCAATATCAAGTTCACCATAGAGTCTAGCAACATCCAGATTCCCTTTCTAGACTTAATAATTAAAGATGAATTTGGAAAATTGAAGTGTTCGCTTTTCCATAAAACTACAGCCCGGAACACTCTCTACATTACTCCAGTAATCACCCTCGACATATTAGGGATAATCTACCCTATGGTCAGTTTCTCCGGATTCGGCGAAACTGTTCCGAGTTATCTGATTTTTATGAACAAGCAGATAAGCTTAGCAGTCGCCTTAGAGATAGAGGTTATCCTAAACGATTGATTACACAAGCGTACAAAAGGGCCCGTTTTACTGACCGTGACAATTTGCTCACGCCCAAACAAAATCCCAATTTAGTATTGGATAAGAACAATCCACAGTTGACATGTGTATTGACCCATGGGCCTCAGACCTTCGAGATCAAAAAACTCATCTCGAAATACTGGCCCATTGTCAAAATAAATTTGCCAGACACACCTCCTCCCCGCTTCGCTTTCAAGAGGGGTAGCAATATTCGTGACAAACTTGTGCATTCTTCCCTTAAGAAATCCGCCCCTAGAATAGGACTCTGGGACCTGAGGACTACCACAGGGCATTTCCCTTGTGGATCTTGCTCTGTCTGTCAATTTACCAGGAAAATGAATGAGTTTAAAATTGGGCCAAAAACATGGACATTCACTACTATGACAAACTGTAAAACCACACACGTGGTATACTGTATTCAATGTCCGTGTGGCCTTCGGTATGTTGGTCAAACTTCCCGACCGGTGCATATTAGAATATCTGAACATCGATCGAGAATTAGGTGCAAAATACTTACTGCACCTCTAGTAAGTCACTACATTGAGCTACAGCACTCCGCTAATGACATATTATGGTGGATTCTGGATGTGGTAAAAAATATGCCCAACACAACCCACTGCCTCCTACAGAAGGAGGCTCGCTGGATCCATCGTCTCTCTACCCACATTAATGGACTCAATGAGGATTTCAGTCCAATCTAACACGTTTGGGCTTCCCTCTCTTTCAGCGCCTTTCTGCCCCCCTTTTTGTTCTCAAATGTCACATTATTTGATCCGTTCCTTGATTTATCACTCTTTTTCTTTCTGACTGGACTCAGCTCAAGTATGTCCAGCCACACCTGTGGAACGACAGTGCTTTGCAGCTTTCGAAAACACTTACTGTCTTGTGTTCCCTTCGCGCTTTCGGACGTTTGTGGCTGGGTGCTTTTCGGATGACATGCGCCTGGGTTTTGTCTCGCGGGTGGCTGCCTTCTTCCAGCGTGATGTGTCCTGCTCCCCATTCGGGCGATTCCTTTGTGGGCTTCTGTCTGCGTTTCGGCGCGGCAGTGCTCCACGCTGGGGCCGGCTTTCTCAGTTGATGTTACAGAGGCCGTTGTCATGGCGCTCTCTTGTATTCAGCCAAGTGAGTGACATGTAGGCGGAGCAGCTCTCAGCCTATTCACACACTTCGGCTTGAGGCCCAATGAAATGGCGAGTTTGTTTTCCCGCCCCCCCCCCTTTAGGTTATATGAGCATTCATGCTCGCTGTGCAGATAGTTGCGAGAGGTGTCCAAGAATGGCTGTTCCCCTCGTTCGTCTGCATTTTATTTTATTCTGGTCAAGCCGACATAGGTAAGACGCAGTTACTTGCGGTTCTCCTTTTTTTAAACACGTTTAGTGTTCATTGTATACATTCGTCCATTCTTCTAAGCCTCGGGGTCTCCTCTGTGCATATATTATTATCATTTTTTTCACTCAGAGGCTGTACATCATTTATGCCAGTGACAAGGGACCACACTAGGTTACTCGACGCACGTGCTCATCGCACTCTATACTCCACAGATTGCACCTTTCATCTGTGCATGCTATTGAGCTACAGGATTTAATCCATATGTGAGTATATACCTTTTCAATCCCCTGCTGATTTCGAAAAATTTTAATTTGTCCCTTTTTCAAATAAAAATTTTTTCTGATAAGTTCCCCTTTCCATTTCAGTTGTTGTTTTCTCCAATGTGAGTCCTAACTCGATGCAGTTACACCAAGGGTCCTATTGGTTCCGCTTTTCAGGCATTACTGTCTTGGGCCTTTGAGCCCTTTTTCACGCCTGTATTTCTAACTTACCCACAGCCCGTAAAATTCAGGTAATTGTTTTTTTGATTCATTCTCTTTTAAACAACAAGGGCAACTTTACTTAAATTTTGGAGTTCGCTCTCATCATGCTTTTAAATTGAATTTCTTTTTCTTTCATGTCTGCTTCCCCACAGGGTTAAACTGTTGTGAGGTTCTTTCGCCCTGAGGAAGGCAACTTTTCAACTATGCAAAGAAACTAAGGCCAGACAGGCGGCATATTAGCCGAAACGTTGTTGTGATGATGTCAATTTTGAATTTTTCTGAAACATTTTTTTGACACCTACACGTAGGCAGACCTGTCATAAGGAATATTGGAGTTAGATTTAGAGTGGACACTGTTGCTCTGTGAAGAAAAGGAAGAATATTTTTTACCTTAAGAACCGTTTACACATTCTTCCTCCACCAGTACTCCATTCCTTCTTTATTTCGTTTTTGTGAACTTATAAAAAGAATAACTTATTAATTTTTTTCAGCTTTTCAAAAAGAATAATTGATTGTTTTTTGTTCTTTAAACTAAATCAAATCTCCTACTGTGAATTACAATTCTGAGTGTTTTAATTTTTGTCACACTTCTTTGTTATTACAATGTTTGTGTTATTAGGATTTTTGTGTTTAAGAAATAAACATTTCAAATAATTTTCTAAAAGGCAGACCTGTCATAAGGAATATTGGAGTTAGATTTAGAGTGGACACTGTTGCTCTGTGAAGAAAAGGAAGAATATTTTTTACCTTAAGAACCGTTTACACATTCTTCCTCCACCAGTACTCCATTCCTTCTTTATTTCGTTTTTGTGATCTTATAAAAAGAATAACTTATTAATTTTTTTCAGCTTTTCAAAAAGAATAATTGATTGTTTTTTGTTCTTTAAACTAAATCAAATCTCCTACTGTGAATTACAATTCTGAGTGTTTTAATTTTTGTCACACTTCTTTGTTATTACAATGTTTGTGTTATTAGGATTTTTGTGTTTAAGAAATAAACATTTCAAATAATTTTCTAAAAGGCAGACCTGTCATAAGGAATATTGGAGTTAGATTTAGAGTGGACACTGTTGCTCTGTGAAGAAAAGGAAGAATATTTTTTACCTTAAGAACCGTTTACACATTCTTCCTCCACCAGTACTCCATTCCTTCTTTATTTCATTTTTGTGATCTTATAAAAAGAATAACTTATTAATTTATTTCAGCTTTTCAAAAAGAATAATTGATTGTTTTTTGTTCTTTAAACTAAATCAAATCTCCTACTGTGAATTACAATTCTGAGTGTTTTAATTTTTGTCACACTTCTTTGTTATTACAATGTTTGTGTTATTACGATTTTTGTGTTTAAGAAATAAACATTTCAAATAATTTTCTAGAAACTTGCCCTTTTTGTTTTCAGAGAATTCCACTAAAGTGTATGATACCAGAGTTTGGTACTTTTTTTGAATAATTTAACCATACTGACTTTGATAAACAGCAGCAAGGGACCTTCAGTGTTTATTTTGGTCTCCTGTCCCCTCCCTTTCTGCTCATGGGACAAATCCCCCTCTTTTTTTGTATTTTGATGGAGTGACTACAGCAGGCAACCGACTCCATCTGCCAGTCACACAGGGAGGACATATTGGCGTCCAACTGGGACAGGCGGGCGGCACTGGCGACTCTGCAGGAAGCCATCTCCATAGAGTCCCAGGGCCACAGGGAAGCCCTGAGGCTGGAACTCCTTCACCTCAGGACGACTCTTGTTGAGCTTGAGGCATCAACAAACCGAAGGACAGAACAGCAGCTGGAGCGTCTCACCCGTATGCTCTCAGCTGAGATGCAGGCAACTAGGGCGGAGGTCCGGGCATCCCGTGAGTTGTTGCATGGGGACCTCCGCACACTCATCCTCCAGAACGAGACCTACCACACCCGCATGCTTGCAGCCATGGAGGAACAGACTAGGGCCTTGCGTGGGCTGCCTCCCATAGTGCCACCACCTCCAGATGCAGCTGCACAGGGTGAGAATAGCGACAGCAGTGATACTCCCACAATAGGGTAGCCGTGTGGGCCATGAGCCCATGGAGGTGTTTTTTTTTCGCAAGATCCACACAGGTGGGTTTTGGTGTGCACCCTGTCCTCGGACCTCCTTGGTGGCCTCCCCAACCCCCCCGGGCCCATTAATGGCCATTTTCTATTTTTTTTTGTTTTAATTATTATTTTTTTTGGGACAGTGTGTTGCCTTGTGTGGCTCCCGTGGGCATACGCTGCATTGTGGCTGGGCACATGCAGGCTTGTCATGGATTTGGTTCAGATGCTTGGGTTTTTGTCACACACACCCCTACTGCTTCCCGTTTCCATGGGCTTGCAAAGGGTGTGCCCAAGTGACATTGACGTACATGGTGACATTGGACTCCCATGAGCTGTGTGGGCAGTCTGTAGTCAATACTGTGTATACATTCATAGTGCATATTGTTGTTGTATTGTACACTGCGTGGTGTATTGATATGTGCCTCTGCATCCATCTCATCCTCCATATTTGCAGGTCCATTCCTCATGTCTTCACAATGCGGTCCACCTTGGAACTGGAGTCCATGTTGTAAGCAGTGCAGCTACACACTTGCGTGGCGCTAACACTGTATACTTGCAAGTGTTCGGAGGGCTGTCATCATCAGGTGGTGAGGCTAGCAAATTTTTAAGTCTGTAATGTAATGTTTAAGGTAGGTGGGAGGTTGTGTAGGTGATTGGTATTATTTGTAGGTATTTGGTAATGTGGGCTGTAGGTCCTGCATTACTGTGAGAATTTCATGTGTGGACAGGTTTCCATTAGGGACACTGTAGCTGCTGACACTTGGGGCATGTTGTGGGGATTCATTTCTTTCCTCTCACATTGCATGACATGCCATGGTGTGTTGTGTGGCCGTGCCGTGGAGGGGGTGGGTGACATGTAGTATTTTGCAAGTGGGTATTCATTTCTGCAGCATGGAAGTGTCTTTTCATGACACTGCATTGGTGGTGTTTGTGTAGGTAGGAATGCACACATTGTGACACTTCCACATGAACAATCTCAGGCTGCTATGGTTCTGACAGTTGACAGTCCCTTTGTTCGTCTTAATTGTCAGGTCGAGTCATCATTGCTTATCAGATGGTATGTGCCAGGCCTGTGTGCACTCCACTGGGGTGTGATTTCTATGTGAAGTAATTAGCCACCAGCTGCATACGGGCTGCCTCACCCCGTTCCCTCTCCCCTCCCATGCGCAGCGGGCTTGCATGTGGTTGGGGATGTGGGGGCACCACCATGTCCATGGCCAGGCCCCGGCATGTTGCAACATTGTGCAGGACACATGCTGCCACTATGATCCTGCACACTACTGGGGGCGCATATAAAAGCTGCCCGCCAGACAGGTCAAGGGAGCGAAAGCGTGACTTGAGCACTCCGAAAGTGCGCTCCACTATGCCCCGGGTTGCAATATGGGCTGTGTTGTATCTTACCTCTGGAGGCGTGATGGGGTTCCGAATTGGTGTCATCATGTGGGTGCTCAGAGGGTAGGCACTGTCCCCTGGTGAGGAGGTGATGGGTATCATTAGTGGGGTAGTGACATAACTCTGCATCTGACATGCATGCATGTGCAGTGGCATTCATACTCACCAAGCAGCCATGTATCGCCATGCCGGCCACCTTCTAGGTCCCGTCTTAGGGTAGACATTCGGTAAATGAAGCTGTCATGGGTGGACCCTGGATAGTTGGCATATACTGAGGTGATGGTTCCCTTAGCATTACATACTACCTGCACGTTGATGGAATGCCAGTGCTTGCGGTTCCTATAGATGTGCTCAGATGCCCTGGGGGGACGTAGTGCCACATGGGTGTAGTCAATGGCACCTAGCACTTTTGGAAATTGTGCCACACCGTAGAAATCGAGGGTGGCAGCCTGCCTTTCTGCAGGTGTCCTGGGCAGGTATATGTGCCTACGGACTGATGGGCATGCAGTGATGATGTTCAAGACCTGGTGTAGGCAGCGTGACTGCATGGCCTGTGACACCCCACCCACTATGGCACTTGTCCGCTGAAATGATCCTGTGGCCAAGAAGTGCAGTACATTGAGGACCTTCTCCAGGGGGCTGAGTGCTTGGGAGCACAGGGTGGGTGATGTGAGGTCATCCTCCCACTCACTGACCTGGTCCAGTATTATGTGTGGGGGAAACCTGTACCTCCCATAGACCTGGTCATCAGGCATCCCAAAAAGGCTGGTTCTGGGAGTGAAAATTCGGGCATTCACTATCCTCCTCCTCCTCCTTTGGTAACTCACGGCCACTGCTGCTAGGAATGGTATATTCATCCAGGCGTATGAGCTTGTTTGTGGTTTGCGCGTACTTTTATGCTGCGCGGGTCGACGTACGCCTGCTTCATGCTGGCGTACGTGTGTCAGGATGGGACCCTTTTTCGGCACGTCGTAGGCGAACGTGTGAATCTTTCCGCCCACACCAGGAATACACGTAGCACGCTCTCACAGACACAGTCGTGGGTAAATATTCCCGCCCACCCCTGGAATACATGTGACCCACTCTCACAGGCCCAATCGCGTGTGGAAGTTCACGCGCACCCCGAAGTACACGTACCCAGGCAAATCGCGTGTGGAAGTTCACGCGCACCCCCAGTAATACACGTACCCAGGCAAATCGCGTGTGGAAGTTCACGGGCACCCCGAAGTACACATACAATCTCGTGTGGAACTTCACGCGTACCACGAAGTACACGTACCCAGGGAAATTGCACGGCTGGGGGGTGGGGGTGGTGGGAGACCTGAGTGGGGGCCTGGTGGAGGCTGCCCCTGGTGGCTGGGGGATAGGGGGTGGTGGGAGACATGAGTGGGGGCCTGGTGGAGGCTGCCCCTGGTGGCTAGGGGGTGGGGGTAATAGGGGACATGAGTGGGGGCCTGGTGGAGGCTGCCCCTGACTGCTGGGGGGTAGGGGGTGGTGGGAGACATGGGTGGGGGCCTGGTGGAGGGTGCCCCTGGTGGCTGGGGGTGGGGGTGGTGGGAGACATGGGTGGGGGCCTGGTGGAGGCTGCCCCTGCACTGCGGGGGGGTGGGGGTAATAGGGGACATGAGTGGGGGCCTGGTGGAGGCTGCCCCTGGTGGCTGGGGGGTAGGGCTTGGTGGGAGACATGAGTGGGGGCCTGGTGTAGGCTGCCCCTGGTGGCTGGGGGGTGGGGGTGGTGGGAGACATGAGTGGGGGCCTGGTGGAGGGTGCCCCTGCACTGCGGGGGGTGGGGGTATTAGGGGACATGAGTGGAGGCCTGGTGGAGGCTGCCCCTGGTGGCTGGGGGGTGGGGGTGGTGGGAGACATGAGTGGGGGCCTGGTGGAGGCTGCCCCTGACTGCTGGGGGTTAGGGGGTGGTGGGAGACATGGGTGGGGGCCTGGTGGAGGGTGCCCCTGCACTGCGGGGGGGTGGGGGTAATAGGGGACATGAGTGGGGGCCTGATGGAGGCTGCACCTGGTGGCTGGGGGGTGGGGGTGGTGGGAGACATGAGTGGGGGCCTGGTGGAGGCTGCCCCTGACTGCTGGGGGGTAGGGGGTGGTGGGAGACATGGGTAGGGGCCTGGTGGAGGGTGCCCCTGCACTGCTGGGGGGTGGGGGTAATAAGGGACATGAGTGGGGGCCTGGTGGAGGCTGCTCCTGGTGGCTGGGGGGTGGGGGTGGTGGGAGACATGAGTGGGGGCCTGGTGGAGGCTGCCCCTGACTGCTGGGGGGTAGAGGGTGGTGGGAGACATGGGTGGGGGCCTGGTGGACGGTGCCCCTGGTGGCTGGGGGATGGGGGTGGTGGGAGACATGAGTGGGGGCCTGGTGGAGGCTGCCCCTGGTGGCTGGGGGGTGGGGGTGGTGGGAGACATGAGTGGGGGCCTGGTGGAGGGTGCCCCTGCACTGCAGGGGGTGGGGGAAATAGGGGACATGAGTGGGAGCCTGGTGGAGGCTGCCCCTGGTGGCTGGGAGGTAGGGGGTGGTGGGAGACATGAGTGGGGGCCTGGTGGAGGCTGCCCCTGACTGCTGGGGGGTAGGAGGTGGTGGGCGACATGGGTGGGGGCCTGGTGGAGGCTGCCCCTGCACTGCGGGGGGGTGGGGGTAATAGGGGACATGCGTGGGGGCCTGGTGGAGGCTGCCCCTGGTGGCTGGGGGGTAGGGGGTGGTGGTAGACATGAGTGGGGGCCTGGTGGAGGCTGCCCCTGGTGGCTGGGGGGTGGGGGTGGTGGGAGACATGGGTGGGGGCCTGGTGGAGGCTGCCCCTGCACTGCGGGGGGTGGGGGTAATAGGGGACATGAGTGGGGCCTGGTGGAGGCTGCCCCTGGTGGCTGGGGGCTAGGGGGTGGTGGGAGACAGGAGTGGGGGCCTGGTGGAGGCTGCCCCTGGTGGCTGGGGGCTGGGGGAGGTGGGAGACATGAGTGGGGGCCTGGTGGAGGGTACCCCTGCACTACGGGGGGTGGGGGTAATAGGGGACATGAGTGGGGGCCTGGTGGAGGCTGCCCCTGGTGGCTGGGGGGTGGGGGTGGTGGGAGACATGAGTGGGGGCCTGGTGGAGGCTGCCCCTGACTGCTGGGGGGTAGGGGGTGGTGGGAGACATGGGTGGGGGCCTGGTGGAGGCTGCCCCTGGTGGCTGGGGGGTGGGGGTAATAGGGGACATGAGTGGGTGCCTGGTGGAGGCTGCCCCTGACTGCTGGGGGGTAGTGGGTGGTGGGAGACATGGGTGGGGGCCTGGTGGAGGGTGCCCCTGGTGGCTGGGGGTGGGGGTTGGTGGGAGACATGGGTGGTGGCCTGGTGGAGGCTGCCCCTGCACTGCGGGAGGGTGGGGGTAATAGGGGACATGAGTGAGGGCCTGGTGGAGGCTGCCCCTGGTGGCTGGGGGGTAGGGCTTGGTGGGAGACATGAGTGGGGGCCTGGTGGAGGCTGCCCCTGGTGGCTGGGGGGTGGGGGTGGTGGGAGACATGAGTGGGGGCCTGGTGGAGGGTGCCCCTGCACTGCGGGGGGTGGGGGTATTAGGGGACATGAGTGGAGGCCTGGTGGAGGCTGCCCCTGGTGGCTGGGGGGTGGGGGTGGTGGGAGACATGAGTGGGGGCCTGGTGGAGGCTGCCCCTGACTGCTGGGGGTTAGGGGGTGGTGGGAGACATGGGTGGGGGCCTGGTGGAGGGTGCCCCTGCACTGCGGGGGGTGGGGGTAATAGGGGACATGAGTGGGGGCCTGATGGAGGCTGCACCTGGTGGCTGGGGGGTGGGGGTGGTGGGAGACATGAGTGGGGGCCTGGTGGAGGCTGCCCCTGACTGCTGGGGGGTAGGGGGTGGTGGGAGACATGGGTGGGGGCCTGGTGGAGGGTGCCCCTGCACTGCTGGGGGGTGGGGGTAATAAGGGACATGAGTGGGGGCCTGGTGGAGGCTGCTCCTGGTGGCTGGGGGGTGGGGGTGGTGGGAGACATGAGTCGGGGCCTGGTGGAGGCTGCCCCTGACTGCTGGGGGGTAGAGGGTGGTGGGAGACATGGGTGGGGGCCTGGTGGACGGTGCCCCTGGTGGCTGGGGGATGGGGGTGGTGGGAGACATGAGTGGGGGCCTGGTGGAGGCTGTCCCTGGTGGCTGGGGGGTGGGGGTGGTGGGAGACATGAGTGGGGGCCTGGTGGAGGGTGCCCCTGCACTGCAGGGGGGTGGGGGTAATAGGGGACATGAGTGGGAGCCTGGTGGAGGCTGCCCCTGGTGGCTGGGGGGTAGGGGGTGGTGGGAGACATGAGTGGGGGCCTGGTGGAGGCTGCCCCTGACTGCTGGGGGGTAGGAGGTGGTGGGCGACATGGGTGGGGGCCTGGTGGAGGCTGCCCCTGCACTGCGGGGGGGGGTGGGGGTAATAGGGGACATGCGTGGGGGCCTGGTGGAGGCTGCCCCTGGTGGCTGGGGGGTAGGGGGTGGTGGGAGACATGAGTGGGGGCCTGGTGGAGGCTGCCCCTGGTGGCTGGGGGGGTGGGGGTGGTGGGAGACATGGGTGGGGGCCTGGTGGAGGCTGCCCCTGCACTGCGGGGGGTGGGGGTAATAGGGGACATGAGTGGGGCCTGGTGGAGGCTGCCCCTGGTGGCTGGGGGCTAGGGGTGGTGGGAGACAGGAGTGGGGGCCTGGTGGAGGCTGCCCCTGGTGGCTGGGGGCTGGGGGAGGTGGGAGACATGAGTGGCGGCCTGGTGGAGGGTGCCCCTGCACTGCGGGGGGTGGGGGTAATAGGGGACATGAGTGGGGGCCTGGTGGAGGCTGCCCCTGGTGGCTGGGGGGTGGGGGTGGTGGGAGACATGAGTGGGGGCCTGGTGGAGGCTGCCCCTGACTGCTGGGGGGTAGGGGGTGGTGGGAGACATGGGTGGGGGCCTGGTGGAGGCTGCCCCTGGTGGCTGGGGGGTGGGGGTGATAGGGGACATGAGTGGGTGCCTGGTGGAGGCTGCCCCTGACTGCTGGGGGGTAGGGGGTGGTGGGAGACATGGGTGGGGGCCTGGTGGAGGGTGCCCCTGGTGGCTGGGGGTGGGGGTTGGTGGGAGACATGGGTGGGGGCCTGGTGGAGGCTGCCCCTGCACTGCGGGAGGGTGGGGGTAATAGGGGACATGAGTGAGGGCCTGGTGGAGGCTGCCCCTGGTGGCTGGGGGGTAGGGGTTGGTGGGAGACATGAGTGGGGGCCTGGTGGAGGCTGCCCCTGGTGGCTGGGGGGTGGGGGTGGTGGGAGACATGAGTGGGGGCCTGGTGGAGGGTGCCCCTGCACTGCGGGGGGTGGGGGTATTAGGGGACATGAGTTGGGGCCTGGTGGAGGCTGCCCCTGGTGGCTGGGGGGTGGGGTGGTGGGAGACATGAGTGGGGGCCTGGTGGAGGCTGCCCCTGACTGTTGGGGGTTAGGGGGTGGTGGGAGACATGGGTGGGGGCCTGGTGGAGGGTGCCCCTGCACTGCGGGGGGTGGGGGTAATAGGGGACATGAGTGGGGGCCTGATGGAGGCTGCACCTGGTGGCTGGGGGGTGGGGGTGGTGGGAGACATGAGTGGGGTCCTGGTGGAGGCTGCCCCTGACTGCTGGGGGGTAGGGGGTGGTGGGAGACATGGGTGGGGGCCTGGTGGAGGGTGCCCCTGCACTGCTGGGGGGTGGGGGTAATAAGGGACATGAGTGGGGGCCTGGTGGAGGCTGCCCCTGGTGGCTGGGGGGTGGGGGTGGTGGGAGACATGAGTGGGGGCCTGTTGGAGGCTGCCCCTGACTGCTGGGGGGTAGAGGGTGGTGGGAGACATGGGTGGGGCCTGGTGGACTGTGCCCCTGGTGGCTGGGGGATGGGGGTGGTGGGAGACATGAGTGGGGGCCTGGTGGAGGCTGCCCCTGGTGGCTGGGGGGTGGGGGTGGTGGGAGACATGAGTGGGGGCCTGGTGGAGGGTGCCCCTGCACTGCAGGGGGGTGGGGGTAATAGGGGACATGAGTGGGAGCCTGGTGGAGGCTGCCCCTGGTGGCTGGGGGGTAGGGGGTGGTGGGAGACCTGAGTGGGGGCCTGTTGGAGGCTGCCCCTGACTGCTGGGGGGTAGGAGGTGGTGGGCGACATGGGTGGGGGCCTGGTGGAGGCTGCCCCTGCACTGCGGGGGGTGGGGGTAATAGGGGACATGCGTGGGGGCCTGGTGGAGGCTGCCCCTGGTGGCTGGGGGGTAGGGGGTGGTGGGAGACATGAGTGGGGGCCTGGTGGAGGCTGCCCCTGGTGGCTGGGGGTAGGGGGTGGTGGGAGACATGAGTGGGGGCCTGGTGGAGGCTGCCCCTGGTGGCTGGGGGGTGGGGGTGGTGGGAGACATGGGTGGGGGCCTGGTGGAGGCTGCCCCGGCACTGCGGGGGGTGGGGGTAATAGGGGACTTGAGTGGGGGCCTGGTGGAGGCTGCCCCTGATGGCTGGGAGCTAGGGGGTGGTGGGAGACATGAGTGGGGGTCTGGTGGAGGCTGCCCCTGGTGGCTGGGGGGTGGGGGAGGTGGGAGACATTAGTGGGGGCCTGGTGGAGGGTGCCCCTGCACTGCGGGGGGTGGGGGTAATAGGGGACATGAGTGGGGGCCTGGTGGAGGCTGCCCCTGGTGGCTGGGGGGTGGGGGTGGTGGGAGACATGAGTGGGGGCCTGGTGGAGGCTGCCCCTGACTGCTGGGGGGTAGGGGGTGGTGGGAGACATGGGTGGGGGCCTGGTGGAGGCTGCCCCTGCACTGCGGGGGGTGGGGGTAATAGGGGACATGAGTGGGGGCCTGGTGGAGGCTGCCCCTGGTGGCTGGGGGGTGGGGGTGGTGGGAGACATGAGTGGGGGCCTGGTGGAGGCTGCCCTGACTGCTGGGGGGTAGGGGGTGGTGGGAGACATGGGTGGGGGCCTGGTGGAGGGTGCCCCTGCACTGCTGGGGGGTGGGGGTAATAGGGTACATGAGTGGGGGCCTGGTGGAGGCTGCCCCTGGTGGCTGGGGGTGGTGGGAGACATGAGTGGGGGCTGGTGGAGGCTGCCCGTGACTGCTGGGGGGTAGGGGATGGTGGGAGACATGGGTGGGGCCTGGTGGAGGGTGCCCCTGGTGGCTGGGGGGTGGGGGTGGTGGGAGACATGAGTGGGGGCTTGGTGGAGGCTGCCCCTGGTGGCTGGGGGGTGGTGGGAGACATGAGTGGGGGCCTGGTGGAGGGTGCCCCTGCACTGCGGGGGGGTGGGGGTAATAGGGGACATGAGTGGGGGCCTGGTGGAGGCTGTCCCTGGTGGCTGGGGGGTAGGGGGTGGTGGGAGACATGAGTGGGGGCCTGGTGGAGGCTGCCCCTGAATGTTGGGGGGTAGGGGGTGGTGGGAGACATGGGTGGGGGCCTGGTGGAGGCTGCCCCTGCACTACGGGGGGGTGGGGGTAATAGGGAACATGAGTGGGGGCCTGGTGGAGGCTGCCCCTTGTGGCTGGGGGGTAGGGGTTGGTGGGAGACATGAGTGGGGGCCTGGTGGAGGCTGCCCCTGGTGGCTGGGGGGTGGGGGTGGTGGGAGACATGAGTGGGGGCCTGGTGGAGGCTGCCCCTGACTGCTGGGGGGTAGGGGGTGGTGGGAGACATGGGTGGGGGCCTGGTGGAGGGTGTCCCTGGTGGCTGGGGGGTGGGGGTGGTGGGAGACATGAGTGGGGGCCTGGTGGAGGCTGCCCCTGGTGGCTGGGGGGTGGGGGTGGTGGGAGACATGGGTCGGGGCCTGGTGGAGGGTGCCCCTGGTGGCTGGGGGGTGGGGGTGGTGGGAGACATGAGTGGGGGCCTGGTGGAGGCTGCCCCTGGTGGCTGAGGGGTGGGAGTGGTGGGAGACATGAGTGGGGGCCTGGTGGAGGGTGCCCCTGCACTGCGGGGGGGTGGGGGTAATAGGGGACATGAGTGGGGGCTTGGTGGAGGCTGCCCCTGGTGGCTGGGGGGTGGAGGTGGTGGGAGACATGTGTTGGTGGTCAGTGGTGCAAGGTGACATGTGGGTTGGCTGGTGGGCATGGCCATGGTGGATGGGTTGCCTGTGGGACATGAGCAGGGGTGCAGGGTAGTACCCTGTGGTGTGGGCTGCCTGCAGGAGCCATGGCGATTGTAGAGGGAACACCTGGGGGGACCCACATGGCCATATCACGTGTAGCATTCCCCCGCAACACTGAAATACACGTACCCAGCCAAATCGCGTGTGAAACTTCCTGCGCACCCCTGGAATCCACATAACCAGCCAAATCGCTTGTTGAACTTCCCGCGCACCCCTGAAATCCACGTACCCAGCCAAATCGCGTGTTGAACTTCCCGCGCACCCCTGAAATCCACTTACCCGGCCAAATCGCGTGTGGAACTTCCAGCGCACCCCTGAAATCCACGTACCCAGCCAAATCGCGTGTGAAACTTCCACGCACCCCGAAATACACGCACACGTTATTTTTCAGTCAGCGGGTGTCCGTGTTTGTGGGTACCCCTTTGCACGTCATTTGTCCTGGAGGGCCACAGTATAGGACATTCATCATAGCTGTATATAGGTGCTATTTGTTGGCGCACCTTTTGGCGCACATTTCTTACAGGCGCAGGGACGCTCCCGCCTGCTTTCTTGTGGCGGTCGTGTTTGTGCCTGTGCGCTGGTTTGACCGTGCACTGTTTTGCCCTATTCGATTCCATGAATACGTGGTGTAGGCGAGCGTGTGGGCGTTCCGCGCACTTGCACCCTGTACTTCCCCCGTGACGCCTACATTTTGGCAAGTTGTTCCCCATTCTGAGTGTTACGTCCCGTGTTCCGCCTACTTTTGTTGCGTGCACCGCGCTATGTGCGATTTTTGCTGTGGCCTGTGCGATTTTCGCTGTGACCTGGCGCACGCCGTTAGATGGCCTGTGCGCCAACGTGCGCCGCGCACTTTTTTAGCGCACATCAGATGGTTTTTTCGCGCACGCCCTTCCATGAATCGATGTGCGCTGCTTTTCGTGCGATTTTCGCACTTGCACTGCGATTTTCGCAAATTCCACTGCGATTCGCACGTTTTTGCCCACTTGCGCCGCTCTAAGTAGTCAGTTGCTACAGGAAGGCTAATGGCTGCTTAATGGTTCCCGCATAATGAAAGCAAAGAGAGCCTCAGACATTTGTGTACTGGCTGACCCAAGGACAAAGGAAGGCTTGGACACCCATCCTCCTAAAGGAGGGGCAGGATGTGGAGGAGTTTTCTCAGTGAACTTCAAAGGACTGTCCATTTGCTCACTTGACAAGAAAAAAACCTGGCCTGGATTTTTAATGGAAATTACTTATTTTTGCATCAGAACTTTATGACTTTTAACATGGCAGCCAAAATAAGTAGATGAGTGAAAAATACAAACTTATAAATCTGAACTCATGCTAGACAGTTGAAGATTTGGTAGGAGTTCTTACTATATAAGGAACCAAAGATACACAAAAACACTGATTGTGGCAAAACTATTAATGTTGCAAGCTTAAAATTGTATGTACGTGATCCACTGATAATCACCCAGATATGTACCAAACTAGAAATTATTAATCCAAACCGTTATGGTTAAAATTGATAAAAATCTGTAGAATGAGAAAGACAGCTAGCACAAGGATGGGGATTGAATGTGGATGTAGACAATCGAATATGAAATGTATATGTCCGATTTTGTTAGGGGACACAATTTTAGAAATGTACATTTGTGCAAGAGTTATGTTTTGGTAAAAATCAATGTGGGAGTTCCTAAATCACATCATAAAGATGACAGCTCGGTTCAGACCGGCCAACCAGGACAAAGTATGTGCCTGCAGCCACTCACAGCCGTGGGGGTGTGTTTTTGAAATTCTGCCCACACCATAAACTGGGGGATGGTATTTGACAGAATAAATATAAGAGTTTCACTACACATAGATAGACACTGCTTCTAGAACCCATCCAGATGTCCGCGCAGCACCTTATTCTAGAACTCTTCATCTTGTAGCTGACTCCAGAATTCTTTGAAGATCCAGATTTCTTTGCAGAATCCAGACATAGCATTGCTGAACTATTGCTAACTTGATCCAACTGCAAACCTCCAAAACTTAAAAGAATAATTCTGATTCAGCGTGGCTTGCCTGCTGAAACTTGCATCCTGTCATCTGCCGTGTCCAGTAATCAGAAGGGCCCTTCCAAAGCCAGTCTGAGGTGCAGTCCAAAATTGACCAGAACCGCGGCGCTGATCCAATCCCTCCAGAGGTGCCCTGCTGCCGGTAGACCTGACCCGTTTCATTGACCAGAGCTGACTGTCCAATTTAATTTCAAAGGACTGTAAGTGTAACAGGAAGACAGTGACCCATAATATATGTTAGAATCCTTCTTTCACTGATTTGTCTCATCTGTACAAAACCATAACATCTCAGTAATTTTGAGTAACTAAAGTAAATGCCAGAAGAAATTGAGGATCCATCACGGGGATGGTTGTGCTGGCCATGTAACAGTGAAGATTCATGTGTGGTCTCTTCTTTTTCATAGTCATTAATATAGTATAAGAAAACCTATTTGTCATTTTTTAAATCAAATTTCTGTTTTCATTTTCACGGATATTTTGCAAAAACGCCTCTGACTAAAACCTCTATAACTTCCTCAATTTTAAAGATGGAAACGAAATTTCAACTCTCACTGATACCTAAAACCCTTAACTACATCCACAACTAAAGAGTGCATTGCAGAACAGTGTATTTGACCCGTTTCCAATATTTCATAATAAAAGTTTGCCGCAAATTTGCAATTTTAGCCAAAGTTACATGTGTCTTTTGCCCATTTCAAAGTGCTTCTTCCATCTCATCCTGATCTGAAGTGTGTACTGTTGTTTATATTATACCTTATGTGTGTTAGGACCTATTTAGTGTTGCTTTCCTCAGAAATGCTATCCATTTAAGCATTGTTGCGCCCTTTGATATTATTTTACAAAGCAATGTTCACCTGTCATTTTAAAAGAGTCCATTTCCAAAAATGGTTTTCTCTCTTCTTTGAGGAGGGAAGATTGTATCCACATTATAGACATTATCTCTCATTCCTGAATACCTGCTGATTACTCACATTGGTGTAGGATAGCTCGTTTGTATCTAAACCACTTTGCAGGGGGGAATATTAACCTAAACGCTATCTGTGCACACATCAAAACTGTTCTTTTTCCTGTGCTTTCTATGCTGCATTAGTATAAGTGAATTCAATTGCTTTGCTTATTTTTGAATTGTATTGTCAGCCCTTGGTGATTGCTGTCCCATATATATATATTTCAGTGAAAAAACTTTGTTAAAGGGACGTTATGGTTAAGTTGCGCTACTAAAAACCTATGAAATTCAGTAAAAAAACGTTGTTAAAGGGACGTTATGGTATGTTGCGCTACTAGAAACCTATGAAATTCAGTGAAAAAACTTTGTTAAAGGGACGTTATGGTTCAAAGTAAAACCGAAAAACCCCTGAAATTCGGCAGTTATGGTAACATAAGCAACCATAACTCGCGCCACCGTGCACTGCTAACACTAACACCCAGGACATCAAAGATGACATCACAAATGTCATTGATGACATCACTGATGACATCACATGTGCATTTACTTTTCATAAAAACTCTGTACAAGGGATTCTTATAATGCTGACCAAAAACTGTCAAGGATCATTGGGATAAATATCATGAGATAAATATCATGAGCTAATTAGTGCATTAAGCAATGCATTGATATAAATAGCATTCTATTATGAAGTTCTATCCAGTATACTAAGCTACTCATGCAGAAACATAGGCAGTGTGTGCAGCACACATGATGAAGGTGCCATATTCATAATCTTGCCATGTTGCATACTGAAGAATATTAGAGTTTTGCGTACTGTGAAACATGTAATAAGTAGATAATAAAACCCACTTAATACATAATTATTACAGACAAAACACAAAGAGACAACAACACATACAAATATGAGTATATACAGGGACAGTGAAGTAAACAAAAAAGCAGAAGTAGTAGCAGAAAGAGTTCATAACCTAACTGATTGTCTTTATGCAGAGAAACTATTGCTCTGTTTCAAAGCTGCTACTTGCCATATGTATGTGTATCACATGATGTGACTGCACCCAAAGGAAAGGAGAGTGAGTATAATGTATACAAATATGAGCATATACAGGGAAGGTAGAGTAATAAAAATAAAACTATGAGAAAGTGCTGATAACCCTAATGATTATCTTAATGCACAGAAAGGATTGCTCTCTTTCAAGCCTGTGTCTTCCGCTATGTATATGTTTCATATGATGTAACTTGACCCTAAGTCTACAAATAAAGTACCTTTTCAATTTTTACTTCCTGACTGTTACTGAAATAAACTATGTGGCTTCGATATGTCAGTAAAGGATAAAAAGGGAGAGCTAGCCATGTGATGTCATCAGTGATGTCATCAATGACATTTGTGATGTCATCTTTGATGTCCTGGGTGTTAGTGTTAGCAGTGCACGGTGGCGCGAGTTATGGTTGCTTATGTTACCATAACTGCCGAATTTCAGGGGTTTTTCGGTTTTACTTTGAACCATAACGTCCCTTTAACAAAGTTTTTTCACTGAATTTAATAGGTTTTTAGTAGCGCAACTTAACCATAACGTCCCTTTAACAAAGTTTTTTTACTGAATTTCATAGGTTTTTAGTAGCGCAACTTAACCATAACGTCCCTTTAACAAAGTTTTTTCACTGAATTTCATAGATTTTTAGTAGCACAATTTAACCATAATATCCCTGACTTCATATACATGTAACATAGAACATACGAACCACCTCGTAGTGATTTTCATGTCCGCGGACATATCAAAAATCGGAGCGTGGTGAATGTAAAATTAAATAGTGTGCCCCATTTCCCCTTTGAAGTTGGCTCTGAAAAGAGACGTTTTTTTTGTTTTTTTTACAGATGCTTGACAGATACCTGTTATTTTGTATTTTTTTTCTTGTTTTTTTTCTTACTTTACTCCTAAAATCTTCACATAACCTTCTCCAAAGCAACCCTTACATTCCAAAATAGAAAGGCATTTCCCATAAAAGATAAAGAGATGCCATCTTCTTTAAAATTAACAGCATTACTGGCATCAATATTCTCATTATTACAGAAGAACATACCAGCTCTAAGCATGAAGACACACATGCCTCGGTTGATGACACACCTAGCAATGTTTTGCTGAGGACAAAAAACTGAACTATTGTCCCATATTGCCCTAGGTAGTAATCCAGAAAAAATTACTTTCGCATTTGGAAGGATCTTCATTATGGCTTGAACCAAGCGTTCCAAATCAGCTAACAAAGTAGGGGCACTGACGTTGCCCAAATGGAAAGCACCATAGTGCAAAACTACCACATGCGGACTGTTCATTGTGGCCATATCCTCACAAACTTGTACAATTCCCTGTACATTGCAATCAGGCACAGTGCTCCACACCACCTCCACTCCTTTCACATCAAAGTTCTTTGCAACATGCATCCATTGAGCGTACTGTTGTAAACCATGCGCAAACATATCTCCAAGCACCAACACCCTGACTTTCTCTACTTCTGCCATCTTCACCACACACAGTCTCTTTCAACACAAATCCACAACCTCGACATCTGATTGGCTGATCCGTACAGTCTTCTTTCCATGTTGGATTTCCTGGAAAAACCCGTATGTAGCACGCCCTGTCCACGAACAGCCGCGGTGTCCGCGGACGGCGTCCACTTTACTCTCTGTGCCATTCGCTCATTGTATACAGCTAAGCAATCACACAATACGAATAACGTCCTCAGAACACCCCCATTTTGTGAATTTTCGAACATTTCAGGACAATTATCATTTCATTATTCAACATATTAACATTACAAATATTATACTTTCATCTTGTACTCTGCACACAATACTATGTTTCTCCATTAGTAGCTCAGTATACTAGATAGAATCCCATAATACAATGCTATTTATATCAATGCATCATTCAAAGCACTAATAACGGTATGATATTTATTGCAATATCCTGGACACTTTTTTCGCAACATTATAATAAAAATCCCTAGTACACAAATTCCATGAAAAGTAAATACACATGTGATGTCATCAGTGATTTCATCAATGACATTTGAGATGTCATCTTTGATGTCCTGGGTGTTAGTCTTAGCAGTGCACGGTGGTGGCGCGAGATATTTTTCATAGCTTACCATAACTTGCGATTTTCAGGGGTCTTTCGGCTGTACTTAGAACCATAACGTCACTTAGAAAAACTTTTTTTAATATCACGCAAACAATATACAAACATGGCGTGCAAAAACCAACTTCTCACAGATGGCTTTACACAGAATGTTGCAAAGTAAGACTTTATGCTCGTTCACAGTGAAGGTCAGCTGCTTCCATTTTTTTCTGAAGTGGACTATAAGGTTGTATTGTGTTTTGACCTTGACAGACAGAGATTGTGATGAAAGACTTCTCTTGAAGGAGTGTTGCTAAAACGTAAGAGAAGATAAGGATGACATTTCTGAAACGAAACCACTTTTATATATTTTATCACTATGCGAAAGATCGTTCGCACACGCGGAGTCGTATTTTGGGACTGCACTACTCGTAGACAATGGAAATTGCAATTGTACTGTAAGTAACCCTTTAGATTATTTTATACCAAATATAATTACAATAGCGTAGCATTAAAGACCGCTCAAGTTGAACTTGTTCGTTGAAAGTGGCATAATGTTTTCTACCGCGCACTATCACCGCCAAATTGATCCCCTGTCGTTTAGATGTCTCTGAAAAAGGCAGACGACACAGGGTGGGTTAATAGAAATAATTTAACCGGTCTATAGGTGGTCAAGCGCTCTACTCGCTGTGCCACTTCACTGTAGCCTGTCAAGTGGCACAGCGAGTACAACGCTCGCTTTGACATCCGTGCACAGCTTGCTAACGCAAGTTCGAATCCCGGCAAGGCCAAACTCAGCCTTTCATCCTTCCGTGGTGGATAAATGTGCACCACACACCGTGGTTAATAATAAGCACTGCTTAGATACCTCACGGTTCTTAGCGCTATCTGAATGGGAAAAGTTTATTATTTTATTATTAACATACTCCGTTGCACTATCTTCGATAGCAAATAGTTTCACGCCCTAATAAATAAAATGATGATTTTTAATGAAGATCGGCTGGTGAGACTAATTTATGTTTTTTAAAACAGGTACGTGGCCCCATTTTGCCTATGTCACGATTTACAGACTCCAGCGGATGGGGTCTTCAACTGCCAGGTGCAGGTCCAAATATGCAACTTCATTACCCTCACCATTTTATGGGACAATCGCCAAGGACCAATATGCCCTTACGTAGTACTAGCGGCTACAAACAACATACCAACCAATAGGGTGGTCTAATGGCTCGTTGTTGGAGCAACCTTCCGATTATCAGAGCGATCATTTACTGCTTTTATCATAAATCAACAGCCTATCTACCGCAAAGGAACAACGTGTGGCTGAAAATAAACTTTTGCTGATCGACAGCAGAGACAATAGCAAATCGCTGAATATTCACTAAACATTTCATGTGAAATAAATGTACTTTACCAAATGTACAATCCTGCTGTTTACTTTTAAACCACCGTTTCATATTCCGAATTGTGGCGCGCTGTGTTGTGACATAATATGTGTTGTCTTCCGGGTTCTGTGTAAAGTCACTTAGGACTGGAGACGACTGGGCGCGTTTGATGGCGCACCCTGTAACGTCACGGAGAGAGGTGGGGAATATGAATGCTTTGATAATATCAGGCTTAGGGGCGGGAGATATGATTTAGTGTCGCAAAAGCAAGTCAGCCAGGTCAATAGCGCCAGTCATAGGATTATCACATAATGTCGGCGCACACCAGCCGGATTTATCGTTTCTTTAGTGGACAAAAAGTCAGTTGACGCCCATAGGAAATTGTACTATTAGCGGACAAAAGGAGTGGTCTTAAAACACTTTCACCCTGACAACGAACAATACAAACAACGTTCTCAGAACACCCCCATTTTATGTAATTGCAACCATTTCGGGACACCGCAAGTGTTCTTAGAATACATTCAACTAGATAGATTACAATACGGACAGCGTCCTGAGGACACCCCCAGTTTGTGTATTTACGAACAATTAAGTACACCACTAGTTTTCATAGCTCATTTTTACCTTCCTTGCGAACAAAAATGACACATACTCCATCCTCTCAACACCCCACCATTTAGTTTATTTACAAAATGTCAGAACAGCCGTGTTCTCCGCGGACAAATCGAACGCAACAAAAACGTCTAGCACATTAAAAAACAAAACATTGAACCTATCTCATACTCCCCCATCCTCCCCAAACACTCTTACACACCAACACATGGCACTAAATACAATTTTTTATCGACGTTTCACCGCGCTGTACGCGGTCGACGGCGAATACAAGATGGCGGGCGCCACATAAAATCTGACGCGCATCACGCACCACGCCGCCCAATCAGTAAACACGTTGCATGTCCGCGGACATGACGCAAGCCGCTGGGCCAATCGGGGTGCTGTCCGTGGAGCGAACAGGGAAGTCCGTCCGCGAAGCGAACACAGATATCACTAATTTTTTTGCCTTACATTTTGGTCATTTTTTAAAAAACTGCTGGACAGATTTACACCTAATTTGCAAAAGAACGCTTTCGGGACCAGGCCGCACTCCTGCCGCAAATTTGGTGTAAATCCGTCCAGCGGTTCGGGCAGTAGCCGTGCGCAAAGTTTTTTCCCATTCAGTCTATGGGAAAAAACAAAAGTTTTGGGACCCCCCTACAACTTTTCCCCCCCTGGACGAATCCTCACCAAAATTCAGAGTGGGCCATATACTTTTTTTGCAAAGTTTGGTGAGGATTCGTCCAGGGGGAGCGAAGTTATAAGCCACCCAAAAAGTGCTCTTCCTATGGAAACACCAACTTAACCATAACTACATGGACGCTACCGTGTCCATGTAATATATATATATATATATATATATATATATATATATATATATATATATATATATATATATATATCACTAAAACAAAACTTTGTTAAGGGGAGATTATGGTTAAGTTGCGCTACTGAAAACCTGTGAAATTCACTAAACAAAATTTACAAACGTGCCATAATACAAACGTGCCATTATGGTTCCAAGTAAAACCAAAAAACCCCTGAAATTCCCCATTTATGGTAAGCTAAGCAACTGTTAAGACTAACACCTAGGACATCAAAGATGACATCACAAATGTCATTGATGACATCACTGATGATATCACATGTGCATGTACCTTTCAAGAAAAGTCTGTGCAAGGGATTCTTATTGTAATGTTAATAAAAAAAGTGTCAAGGATCATTGGAATAAATATCATGAGGTACGTAGTGCATTAAGCAATGCATTAATCCAATTAGCATTGCATTATGAAGTTTTTTGCAATATACTAATGTACACATGTAGTAACATAGACATAGTGTGCAGCAGACATGATGGAGATGCAATGTTAATAATTGTGCCATGTTAAGTACTAAAATTATAAATGCTTTCTTATTAGAGTTTTGCATACTGTGAAGCAATTAATAAGTACCTAATAAAACCCAATCACTACATTATTTCATTACTGCACACAAAAAACAGACAACAACACATACAAATATGAGCATATACAAGGAAAGTGAAGTAACCTAACTAATTATCTTCATGTACAGAAATTATTGCTCTGCTTCAAAGCTACTACTTCTCTATGTATAACTATCACATATTGTGACTAGGCCCTAAGGAAAGTAGTGTAAGTGCAATGTGTACAAATATGAGCATATCCAGGCAAAGTACAGTAGTAAAAAAACAACAGTACTATAAGACAGTGTTGATAACTTTACTAATAATCTTCATACATAGAAAGCATTGCTGTTGTCCAAGACTGTTTTCCCCTTTGTATATGTTTCATATGCTGTAAGTGGACATTAAGTAAATTACTTTAAGAACATATTTGAAGTATAAGTGTACACATATACTACTTTTTGGAATATTTAGTTCCTCACTGTTACTGAGCTAGATATATCAGTAAAGGAAAAAAGAGTGAGTCAGACAGATGATGCCATCAGTAATGTCATCAATGACATTTGTGATGTCATTTTTGATGTCCTAGGTGTTAGTCTTAGCAGTGTACGGTGCTGGCGCGAGTTATGGTTGCTTAGATTACCATAACTGGGGAATTTCAGGGTTTTTTCGGTTTCACTTGGAACCATAATGGCACGTTTGTATTATGGCATGTTTGTAAAGTTTGTTTACTGAATTTCACAGGTTTTCAGTAGCGCAACTTAACTATAACATCCCCTTAACAAAGTTTTTTTTAGTGAATTGTACAGTTTTTTAGTAGGACAATGTAAGTATAAGATCTTATTAAGAAAATAATTGTGTACTGCATGTCAGAGATTTTCAGGAGAGCAACGTAACTATAACGTCCCTTTAGCAAGGGTCATTTGGTAAACAGTGTACACCTTGCGAAAAATGCCACATGAAGGTATGCTGGCATACTACACCGTGACATATCCCAGAATCAGTACACACTTATCTGTACAATCTATGCCTCGTGGGCAGTGTAGAAATACATTTTATAATCATGTAGCAATGTCCACCTCCAACATTTGCCGTACACAACGCCAACATGTATTGGTATGCAGCGATAAGCAATGTACTACACATTATATATCGGTAGCAAAAGTTGTAGTTATCTGAAAAACACATCAGCTAAAAGCATCCTTCTTCCCTAAGATACAGCAGCATTGGTGTAATGTGAAAGCATAAGAAACAGTGGCGCTACCTTGCACATAACAAACTGATAAAATTTGTTGCCGTACATCTACCGACCCATATTACCGTTTGTTGCCTTTTTGCTCATTGCCGTTCGCAAATTGCCTTATTTCCTGCCGTGCCAAAAAAGAAAGGCGCCCGTAAACAAAGGAAAGAATGCGTTAATAATGGCCTTTCACAGTGTAAGGAAAAAAAAAATTGGCATACACTCCAAGTACTGCATATTTCCAGTAAAGTACATAGGCTAAATAATCTTTGCCAGTAATAGTCTAAATTAGGAAAGCAGTAACGTGGCCTACTGAAAAGTACGCCTAGTTGTTGTAATCCGGGGCGGCTTTAGCAGTTTGGATTACAAAACAAAATCATCTTTCAAGATGGCCACCATAGGAAGGGAAGGCAGTTATTGCTTACATACGCCCTCTTCCCTTTCCACGGTAGACTGCTCAAAGCACAAATACGTGACGTGACGCAACACTTGTAAATAAACATACAGTGATGTACCACCTAATAACGTACATTTGGAAATAATACAGTGGAAGGTAAAAGAAAACGTGAACATTATAGAGTTTGCAAAGGACGTTTATTTAACAACAAACTGGCAGAGTCCATCTGAGTAAGCCCATTGTCAATAAGATCAACAATGCTTGTAAGGGAGGCAAAGGAAATAGTGAAGAAGAGGAACACTTTGGTTTTTTGCCATACAAAATGTTTTAACTCTTCGTTGAAGCAGTCGCTTTGTTTCCACAGTTATTTCCCAGAAGTCGTCATGACCTGGAGCCTCCAGCACCATAAATGAAGTGACGTTGCTCCGGATAGCGAGTTCAGCATACGGACAAATTGGGTTTACAGTCTAATTCCACATAATTACTATGGACAGACAACCGTACATCAGCAGTTGCATTTGCCGTCCGAAGAAGCCCTCACTCGGCATTTGAAAACCATGGCAGACACAGTATGGCATGATATACCTAGGCGGGAAAAGTTACAGAAAGTACGTGTCAATAACCAACCTCTGCCAAAAAATTTCAAAAAAGACACAGAAACTGTGCAAAGGTCAACACAAATGTACGTGTTCAAACATGACATGTTAGTAAAATGTTACTAATTTCCATGAGAACCTATAGTAGCAGGCTACAAATGGTGACATTTTGCATGCACCGTAAGTAGGGTCGCCAACTCTTTTATAGTCTGTCACGGGACACTTGCCCACAAGGCGGACATGACTTCACGTCATTCACTTGGCCCGCCCCTTTGTAAATGTAATTTTTTTTCAATGGCTCTTAATTCCTGGCTTAATTGAAATGAAAATGGTTTGTCCTTGGGAGGGGATGGTCACGTTTTTTAACTGCAAACATGCCCATCACAACCCCAGGAACAAAGCATTAGCATTTCAATGAATCCAGGTATCAGAGCATTACAGTTTCAACTGTAGGCTCAAAAGGAGCCAGGGCTATAGAGCCGGTGGACAAAAAAAGCAGCAGACAGCAATGCTGTGCTGTGTACATGAACCCTTCAGTGTGCAGAGTGGTTGTGCTGGAGGCAGGTTCTTCCGACGCAACTCGAGACAACCTGCGTCCCACACAGCCACTTTGCAAACTGCAGGACGGAGCACCTAATTGCGGGACAATCCCCCAAAATCCGGGACA
This sequence comes from Ambystoma mexicanum, assembly GCF_040938575.1. Lineage (NCBI taxonomy): Eukaryota > Metazoa > Chordata > Amphibia > Caudata > Ambystomatidae > Ambystoma > Ambystoma mexicanum. The sequence continues at coordinate 677,946,856 of NC_090922.1, read as the reverse complement.
GTTGGCAACCTTAGCCGTAAGAGTAAAACAAATACCAACTACACAGGAAGAGGATAAATCGTTTATGAAATTAATTAAAAAGGACAATTAAAAAAAATTACATCTCCTCATTTCAAAGAATACCAAAAAAACGTGCAAAGTTACACCCAAAGCTATGAGTACAAAGTTACTGTTTCAAATAAAAAATATTAATGCTAAAAAAGGATGAGTGCACTCATAAGCTACAAACGTACAACCTGGTCACTCTGTAACGTTACAGGAGAAGTGTAACAGTGCATAAAGATAATACAGCAATTATATTAGCACAATTAGATATGCGGTAATGGTACAATAAAGCGCGGGTGGCTGTAGAGTGGGCAAAAATAAACTTACATAACATGTACTGCCTCCATTCTGTTTGTGCAAGTCACACGCCAATGTATTTGCATTGAAGAATATTCGTATACTGATATTGCAAGTCCCTTGCAAACTTTTAAAAACATAACCTTATCAATTGCTATTTTTTTTTACCCTTTGATTCTGTGAATTGCTACTAACTTTCCCTTTCGTTCAAGGTCAGGGTCAAAAAACAATTGCCCCTTATACATTCCTTCTTTGAAGCAACATATTGCAATCCAATTATGAGAACTGCTACTCCCATGCACCTCCAGAAGTGCTGTTTCCAGCAAACACTACAGATGGTGTCCTTAGTTTTGTAAACTCACCACGCCAGTCTGATCGCAATTTAATTTAAAAAACATTGTAACTCACACGCCGTAATTAATCATGGTACAGTGAGCAGAAACTTCCATTTAAAAGTACCACTTTGGTGACAAGAAAAGTCCACTTTTTCAGTTTGTACTTGCACATCCCATTCTGCCCCCCTCAAAGGTCACCTTCTGAAATACTACTACATGAGTGTGACAAGTCAAATGCTGTCTTCTTTTGGATGAGTTTCTGGCGATATGCGCGTACAGTAAAACATGAATAAAAGATAGGGGATCCACAAAAGAAAGCTGACGTATTTCACGCTGTTCTACAACAAATCAGGGAAAGAGCCACATGTTTGCGGGCACAAACATTTTACCCCATTCAATCTAAGGGGAAAATAGATGTTTTGAGAAACCCTGCCCCTTATAACTTTCGCCCCCCTGCCCCAAACATCACCAAACTTTCCAAAGAAAGTCAGAGTGTTAGATTTTATTTTTGTTGCAAACTTTGGTAACGAACCGTCCAAGGGTACCACAAGTATAAGGCTGCCAAAAAGTGTTCTTCCTATGGAAACAGCAACTGCACCATAACAACACAGCCACTAACGTGCCTGTCTAATATGCTGCAGTGCTTGTGGGCTGGACCGAGACATTTGGATATGTGTGCACAAACATTTGAATGTATACGTGTACATTGCCTTATAACTGCACTGCTGATAAGGTCGTTTCTGGGTGCATGGCCTTTGGCCATGCATCCAACACTGTACACTCTCCCCAAAACCATCTAACATGCTAACCTATACTACGGGTGTATGCATTGCTATAATATGATGTGGTGGTTCTGGACAGGGCCTAGGGTTTTAGAAGTATTGTATATGGGCTATAGCCTGCAGCCATGCAGCCAAAACTCTACCTCCTGCCCACAACCACCTCAGTGATGTGCAGTGGAAGGGGTGTATTGATAGGAGTGGTATGCTTCACTTGATCTCACCAGAGACTGCATGCCTAGCTGTATGTCCATAGATATTACAATGTGTTGGTGTGCACTGGCTTATACCTGCAGCCTTATAACTTTGTTTTTGGGTGAATGGCCTTCGGCCCAGCACCCAACACAGCACACACTCCCCACAACCATGTAATCCATAATCAATACTACAGGTGTATCTATGGTTGTGACATGCTGCGGTGGTTGTGGCCAGGGCCTACAGTTTTGGAAGTATGGCCTTCAGCCTACGGCCTACGGCCATGCATCCAAAACTCTAGGCCCGGCCCACAACCACCGCAGCATGTCACAACCATGGTGGCATACTAATCAATACGAGACCCAGATGAAAATGAAATGCAATAATGACATGTACTCAATTTCAATGGTCACTAACACCCCACGTGTCCTTCGATCATTTTCAAGGTGCCTGCTCACAGCACGTACTGAAATACTACCCTTATTACACCCTTCATTTTCTGAACGTAAAAATATCCTGAACAGGGCAGCAATTGAGAATACATCATTAACAGTTGCCGCCCAAACAAGCACAGTATTTTGTCCATCTCTTACTCTCTGAACCTCCCCAATCACTATAGGAGATCAAAATAATTGCCCAAACACCATTTCGCATGGCGAACACATCATTAACACCTACTCCCCAAGTACAGTATTTAACCCATCTCTTACTCTGTAATCCTCCCCACGCACTGTAGCAGAGCAAAACACTTTCTGAAACGGCATTTCGCCTCTGGTAGCGACCGTGCTGTCTTTGGATCCAAGATGTCGGTGCATCCACACATTCTGACACACATCACGGCCCACTGTAGCCAATCGGCGAAGACGTTGCGTGTCCGCGGTCATGACGCTACCCCCCTGGCCAATCGGTGTCTTGTCCGCGGAGCAAACAGGGAAGTGTAAACGCGGAGCGGACATAGATATCATAAATGTTTTGAGACATATTCTTTGGTCGTTTTAAAGGAAACTACTGGACAGATTGGCACCAAATTTACAAAAGCACGCTTTTGGGACCAATCCCCTGCCGCAAATTTGGTAACAATCCGTCCAACGGTTTCACCTGTAGGCGTGTGCAATGTTTTCCCCCATTCACTCTAAGGGAAAAAAAGACGTTTGGGACCCCCCCTATAACTTTTCTCCCCCTGGACCAAACATCTCCAAACTTTGCAAAGAAATTCAGAGTGATCCATATACTTTTTTCAGC